>NC_134242.1:81127834-83627834 GCF_965152275.1 Natator depressus | reverse complement strand
TAAGAAGGCTGCTATTTTCAGTTACCCTGCCCCTGCATTGGAGCAGGAACATGGGCAATGGGTCGCATAGGCTGGGGGAAGGCTGTGCCTCCCTAAACAGCCAGCCGTGGTCCCGCCCCCTGCCGTGACTGCTCCCTGCATGTGGCTCCAGTCCTCCAGCTCCAGCCCCCCTAGTGTTCCGGCTGGGGAGGCTTACGCTGCATGCTGTCCACCTTTCCATGTTCTGGAGCTGGGGAGACTGCAGCTGCCCGCCCTCCCGGGCTGGGGCCGCACACCACCCACCTTCCCAGCGCTCCGGGGCTAGGGCTGCGCGCTGCCCACCCTCCCAGCACTCCTTTGGGGCTAGGGCGGCTAGCCGCAGGACTGGGCCCATGGCCATGGGTGAGACTGGGAGCCTAGCCTCCCCCAGACGGTGGTTCACACGCCCCCCCGTGGGCAGTAATGAGGGGAGTTGTGGTGGGAAACACACATCAAGGAAGCTTTAAGCTGATCCTGCACTCCCCCTTATTCTGGTGCAGCTGGGAGCCTGCTTGGCCTCAGTACTGTTCTAAATTTACACATTGCTTCCCATTGTTCTAAGGGCCTGTGTATGCAGAGGACAGCTGTAGCATAGTGCACAGTGACCACACCCCTACTCACTACAAGGCTTGCTGGGAACAGGGCCAGGGTAGAGCTCTTATGTCAGATCTGCACTAATCTGGGGACCCTCTGCACGGGGGGGCAGCCTCAGGGGTATTTCCACCCCCTTTACTCCTCTAGTGCTATAAGAGGGCCTTAGTATACTGGAGAATTAGGCCTACAATCTGCATTTCAGACAAAGGATTTTTGAATACCATATATAAAATCAAGCATTAAATAAAAGAATGCCCCTAAATGAGTTTGAGGGGAAGAGACAATATTAACGTAACTTACCTTTTGGCATAAGCACAGATATTGTCAATAAATGGACAGTTCTTCAGTGCTGTCTCTACTTTACCCAGAGATACATATTCTCCTGCCTGCAACTTCACCAAATCTTTTTTACGATCTGGGAACAGTTAGAAAGGCATGCTGCTTTAAAGGAGTTTAGATTCTTCCACTTGTATATACTCAGTTAAAATAATTTTAGTACCACATTTTAAATGCTTATTTAATTTTAATGGAATACCATGCAAAAGACTTTAAAAAAAAAGTACAAGCAAAAGGAACGCCAAACAAGTCACCTAGAACAAGGGTGGGCCACATCAGGGTGCAAAATTGTATGGAGGGCAGGTAGGGAAGGCTGTGTCCCCTGAAAGAGCCTGGCCCCCACCCCTGCCCCCATTCGCCCCCTCCCACTTCCTGCCCCCTGACTGTCCCCCTCAGAACGCCCGGCCCATCCAACCCCCCCTGCTCCTCATCCCCACCTGGGACCCCCTGCCCCAAACCGCCCCCCCCCCAGATCCTGCCCCCTATTCAATTCCCCCTACTCCCTGTCCCCGACTGCCCCAACCCCTATCCACACCCCCACCCCGTGACAGGAACCTCGGCCCCATTCAACTGCCCCCTGTCCCCTGACTGCCGCCCGGGACCCCCCATTCCTAACTGCTCCCTGTCCCCTGACTGTCCCCCAGGACCCTCTACCAAACTCCTTTCACCCCCACCCCGTGACAGGAACCTCCGCCCCATTCCTAACTGCCCCCTGCCTGCCCCCCAGGACCCTCTACCAAACTCCTTTCACCGCCACGTGTGCGCCACCGCCGCCCCCTTAGCATGCCTCTCAGAGCAGCAGGAGCTCGCAGCTCCGCTGCCCACGCGGCACTGTGACTGGGGGAAGGAGAACAGCGGGGGAGAGGCCAGGGACAAGCCTCCTGGGCCAGGTGCTGGGCAGGACAGGCCCGCGGGCTGGATGTGGCCTGCAGGCCATAGTTTGCCCACCTCTGACCTAGAAGCGGTTAGCATTTAACTTTTAAGGAAATGTCCATTTTTAAAAATGCCCTTTAGGAGTAATTTTTCAGACTTGCAACTAAAATTAAAAGTCACAGGGAATCTAAATTTTAGCCATTAAACGAATACTAAAAAACGAAGTGTGAATTTTCAAAGTGAAGGCTGCGTAGAGACAGTTAATGAGATTGCAGACAACCGCATCAATTTCAGGGCTTCACAATCACTAAATTTTGAGAATATGTTTTAACACCATGGTTGAGCAAATTACTGAAGTGTGTAGCTTTAAGCATGAGTAGTCCTACTGGCTTCAATGAGACTACTCACGTGTGTGAGGTTATGCTCTTGCTTAACTGGCATTTAAATTGGCAAAAAGTGTAAGGCCCCAACCTATGATCTGTAGACATCCGTCAGGATGAAATTCTCCAATATCTCCAGTACAAAACCATCTCTGGCCATTTTCATCCACGGAGAAATCCTCTGTCTTTTCTTCATTTTTAAAGTATCCCATAGAGACATTAGGTCCACCTATTATAATCTCTCCTCTAGGATTAGGCTTGTCTCTACAAGTATAGCCCCCTGAAAGCCAGATAAGTAAAATTGTTTTCAAGTCAGATTGATACAATATACATTCCTTTCCCTGGAAAATACTGAAGAATTCACACACAAAATAAAGTGATTATCCATTTATCAAGAGATCACAAAATACTAATACTCAATGACATCATTACATCAACGTCTACAGTTGATTTTGTGGACAGCAGGAAAACAGGCTAGAAACCGTAAAACTAGTTACTCGGAGATCAAAATATAATACTGTTACACATATTATGCAATAGTGATCATGCATTTGCATGAATCTTAAAGGCTTGGTAGCTCTGCAGTTTGTCATCGCTATCTATGTTTGCTGTGCATCTTCAGGTTTGAACGCCAACTGATCATTTTGACAAGAACTGTTCATATTCATGTTTTACCTGTAGCTTGAAATTTGCAGCCAGATTCACTGAAAGAATTAAGTAGAATGTCCTGAAAAAAAAAAAATGTTCTCACCTTCTTGCCAGTCTCTCAATTTAATCTCACAGCAAATAAGAGGAGCCCCAACTCTGCCAGTGCTATAGTCAGAAACTATGGGAAGTTAGAAAGAAACAGTAAGATGGTGGCCAAAAGTTTTTTTTAATCTGACAATACTGAAATGTAAACACAGAGCTGGAATAGGAAGGTAGCTATTAACTCAAGTTATTCTCTAGAAGTGAAGAGCTACAAATGTTTTCAACTGTACTTGAAAATTAAAAAATTCACACATCTACATTAAACATGCAGATTTCCACGAGTATGTTAACATACCTTCAGTAATTGTTCCAGCTCCACAGGTTTCTGTTAATCCATAACCCTGGCCAACAGGACAGCAGAAACAGATGTTCATGAACCTTTGTGTCTGAGGTGAAAGAGGTGCTCCTCCAGAAAGCATCATACGCACATTTCCTCCTAGCAATGCTTTTACCTTTTTAAACAGCAGTCTTGAGGTAAAAGAAACCATGTATAAATATTACTTGTTCTACTCCTTTGCAGGAAAGGCTAGAGACTCTCATACCCCTCTTTATCTATTCAGCGGACACATCTAACAAGTAATAAGATTCACAGATTTTAAAGGCCCAAAGGGACCATCATGATGATGTAGTCTGTCAAGTGTTACCCAAGCCATAGAATTTTACATAGTAACTCCTGCGTCTAGCCCAGTATCTTGTGGCTGAAATAAAGCATTTTTTAGAAAGACATCCATTCTGGTTTTTAAAAAAAATCCAAGAGATGGAAAATTTACATCCCTCGGTAATGTGTTTCAATGATTAATGGCCCTTACTGTTAGACTTTCAGCTTATTTTCAGTTTGAACTTCTCTGAATTAGACATAGTCAGTGGATCTTGTTAAGCCTTTGTCTGTTAGCCTGGAGTCCTCTAGTACCGGATTACTTACACAAGGAGAATTGCTTATAGACTGTGCTCAAATCACCTCTTAATTTCTGATAAATTATATACATTGAAAGATATTTGAACCTTTAACTGTACTTACATATTACACAGAGGTGCATCATACCCCCTTTTGATCTGTTCCAGTTTATAGTCATAGCCTATCTTGAACAGAGTTCTCTGAATATAGTTCATCTCTTGGACTTTACTCATGACATTCTTATAAATTCGGTCCATTATTTCCTACAGCAAAGATTGAAAAGAGGACAAATAATTACTACTTCTGATTGAAAACATGCATCAAACCTAACTAAAAAACAAAACAAGAAAAGTACTATTCATTTTAAATGGATGATTTCACTTTAGCTATGCAGTCTCTGCCAAATTGTTGTGCAATACTTAACATTTTCCCTTAATATGTCATCTATTTAATGAATTTATATTCTATTCCAGCTAGGGACTATTCAAGGTGGTAGAATAATGTGTGGAAATGGGTAACAGAACTGGAGAACAAAGTCACATTTTTTCCTTTCCTCATCCATCCTGCCTCATAAACCCCTTTCAAGTTATGAAGTTGATTGCCTAGGAGAAAGAAAAAGCCTCACATAGTAAAACATTTTATAGTTTGGCAATCTGGCCTTGTATTTCTATAGTCAGTCCTAGGTAAGTAACCAAATTACCTCGGAGACCATTTAGAACTATTCCACTAGTTAACACACTGACGCACTTCTACAAGCTGCATCTTAAACCTTAGACTTTTTTAAACACTTCACATCAATGTTGTTAGCCATCTAGGGATGTTGCTGGAGTGAATATATGGAAAAATAAGAATGTCCTTGCTAATCATGCCTAAGGTTGCGTGTCTGTCATGGATTCTGTGACTTTCCATAACCTCCATGACTTTTGCAGGGGCTGGTGCAGCTGGCTCAGGGGCTGCCTGAACAGCGGCAGCAGTTTAGGTGTGGGAGGGGGGCTCAGGGCTGGGTCAGGGGGTTGTGTTGCGGGGTGGCGTTTACCTCAGGGGGGAAAAAGGGGGATTCCCCCGGAAGGGGCTGGCATGTCCCTGCAGCTCTTCATTTTAGGTGGAGGGGCCAAGGGCTCTGCACACTGCCTGTGCTTGCAGGCACTACCCCCGCAGCCCCCATTGGCTGCGGTTCCCCTCCAGCCTCTCCAACTCCCGTCCAGCACCAGCGGGGTCCCAGGCTATGCACTGTCGCCCACCCTCCCACCTCGGAGCACCCGCAGCCCCCCCGGCCCAAGTTTTAGTTAAGGGTATATAGTACCAGTCATGGACAGGTTATGGGCTGTGAATTTTTGTTTACTGCCAGCGACCTGTCCATGACTTTTACTGCAAATACCCGTGACTAAAATGTAGCCTTAATCATGTCCTCTACCTTCTCATACTTACAGGCACAGCCGCCATCAGTGTGGGCTTCAGTACAGTACAGTCTCCTTTGCTTCCCTTCTTAATTTTACTTGACTGAAATAAAGACAAAACGTGAAAACGTTAAACTGAGAAACTGGTGACTGGTTAGGGGAGAATAAGAAAGAAACAGGAGATAACCTAGTGTGCAGTTTCTGAACTTCCCCCCCTTCCCTCCCCAGATTACTATTTTCTCAGTGGGGTGGAGCAGAAAAGTGTATTGTCAGCCTCATCTCATGCCAAATATCGGCTGAAATCAAAGCTTGCTAGACCAAGCCACATTGTGTGAATCGTTTTTGCTTTCTTTAGTTATCCTTCTAGCATTTTCTGTTGTATGGTCTGACTTCAAGGGGTGATTTTCAATAGGAACCAAGTTATGATGATCCCCACAAATCCATCCGACATGTGATTTGTTTTCTTGTGCCTCAGTGCTTCCAAGCTGTGCATCTGCTGGCTAGTTTGCATAACAAACTTGTGTTCATTTTCTCTTCTACTTTATTACATTCTTCAGCATGTTTATGATGTTTTCAGTTATTTACATTTGGAGGATGCAGATACACATTGCAGCTTTTTATTGATCATTTACCCATTTCCAACAAGTGCCTCTGCCCCTTCAATCAGCTAATGGAGGATTTTCTTTTACGGGTTTCACCTCATTGACAACTATTAGGCAAGCAAGAGAACCAAAAGCTGACTAAAGTGGCAAACTAGTGATTTACAAAGCAATTATTGGCCAGGTAGGGCAGGCTCAGCAGAGCTTTTACACAAACTAATTTTCTTTTGTGTGTATTACCCAATGGTTAAATCTTTTTTTTAAATCATAGAACTAAAAGGAGAACATTTAACACTCATAGTCAGCTATAGCAAAAATCAAGTGCAGTTAGTCTTTTGATACCTGTTGATATCCTGTTGTGACAATGGATAATACTGTATCTACTGAGGCAGAAACTAAAAAAAAAAAAAACAAAAACACACACACAACAACAACCACCACCACTTATGTGCAGTCTTTTGGTTTTTCTTTTAATTTATGGGTAATTCTGACTTTACCTAAAGATGATGAAAACTCAAAATGTAGATAGAAATGCATGTTTTGAGATCTACTGTACAGTTTCACCAGGAGCTTAGCTTTTTGTTTGTGGTTACGTTTTCAGAAGGTACTACTGCTTTTGATATTAACTGCAATGTATATCATATTTTTGCAATAAGATAAGTAACTGATCAAGAAAAATAAAAAAAAGTACAACCACCAAGATTTTCCTTAAACACTGTGCTGAAAGTTTCCCCTCACCTGGTCCGATAGAGTGAGTGGAGAGGAGTATCCAATCCTGCAGCCATAGGTAACGCAGGATATTTCTGCTGTCAGTTCTAATACATGAGCCAGAGGCAAGTACCCAACGTAAGTGTCCTTGGGTCTAGCAAAGCAAGGATTATATAATTAACGTAGGGATCCAAGAGTGGGCTGAAAATACTTCATCTAGTGCAACAGAGTATTGTATTATCAAGAACAGAAAGACAGAATTACTAGTTTTCCAAAAATCTACGTCAAACAGATCACTACTGGAGTATATTCTCCTGTATGCAGTGATGAGCTGCCAAAAGCTGAAGAACCAGTTCCTTCACTCGCTCCGGGTCTTCAGCGGCACTGAAGGACCCACTGCCGAAGTGCCACCGAAGACCCACCGGGTGAGTAAAAATTGCCTAAAGTTAACCATGTGCTTAAGTGTTTTCTTGTTATTACATTCAAAAGCTTTCTAGTTGCCTCACAGCACACTGTGGTTCCTTGTATTCTTTAACAACCGATTGTAAACCGGCTTCAAAATTTAACAACCGGTTCGCGCGAACTGGTGCGAAGTGGCTCCAGCTCGCCACTGCCTGTATGCAACCACACTGGGAATTCTCCAAGCTCAACATTTGAAAGTCCCATTGCAGTTGATGGGAATTTTAACACCAACTTCAACAAGGTCAGGATTTCACCCACTGATTCTAGCAGAGGGATTCTTCTTGCAGTGGAACACAGGAGGTCCTTAGTGCTCCAACTGCCTTTTCCTTTCCAAGTAGGAGGTCTCTAATCCCAGTTACGGAGTTAAGGCTGAAACTAGCTTCTATTTGAAGCTGGATAATCAAAGCCCTTCCACCTTCAAATCCCTCCTCTCTTCCCCCGCCCCCCCCCCCCAAATTCATAGCAGCTCCTCATTTTAAAATATTTTAGTAGAAGGTGGATCAGTCACTAGAGCCTGAAGCTCATTTGTTCTGTGACCTTGAGTTGAGAGTTATCAAATGGTCCAAAAGATCTTTCAGCGCAGAACCACATAAATATCCCACAATGAAGGGGTTTCTTGTATATGGGTCATTTCAAAGGTGTCATGCCCCTCATGAACTTGCTGAGAAGGGGGTGCAGGGATACCAATTTATCCTTCAACACACTGAAGAACCCTCATGAAAGTTTGCCATTACTTTGTTACTGAATAGCCAAAACTTAATATATTTCTCGGTTCATTTTATTGCCTATTTTATCTCAATATTAAAAAATGAAAGACCAAATTAGCTGCCAAATGAAAGTGGTCTTTTAAACCAGCTTGAAGTAAGCAAGGTATTTAAGCAGATTACGTATAGCACATGTACAAGGATCTATATGGGCCTGGTCTCAGACCCCTGGAATAGGCAGGCCTTTCCTTGAAGTTATCTTAGCTGCTTAAAAATTTCTGCTTGGAAACCACCAGCCTCTGCCTTCCACTTTTTCAGGACTCATGCTGATAAGGACAGGGAACCAATAATAATCTACAGACAGATACCCTGTGCGAAAATATATGGTCAGACTCTCCCCATAATGATCAGTTATGATGGATATCTTGAAAGTACATCTCAGGAGGAGACGTAACTAAAGAAGCCATACTGTCTATCTTTTTAAATCTCATTTAGTTGTAGAAAAATCATAACAGGACTAAAGAGCTGGAGAGAGACACTTATGGTTGTGTCCAAGAGCATGATAAATTCAAAGCGATTACAGAAATATCAGTTCACATATGATGTAAGTAAGATTGGTGGATAAAAAACAGGATTTGCTGAAGTTCGTATTTTTAAAAGAAAAAAGTCACCAGGAATCTCAGAATTATACAAGTGAGAGGCTTTCTGGAATCCAGGAAAATTTATTCCAGTTGAATAAAACAAAATGGTATTTTATACATACACGGGGCAACTGAGCATTTCTTACCCTAATTCAGGTATTCTCTCACACTGGCCTGTCATTCCAGCTATCAAGTTCTTATGAATCATTGTCACTCCTTTAGGTCTCCCAGTAGACCCACTAGTATACATTATTAAAGCCAGGTCTGTGGGAACAGGTTTGCTTGGAGGGATGTCTACTACAAAAGGTAGAAGGGGGGCAGGGGAAGAGAGAGAGAGAGAAAAAAAATATGTCATTCACATGGACTTTAGCAGGACGCGATTACTTCTTGGACAAAACTAAGATGAAATCGAAGCTCCAGAACGACTAAACTAAGTTAACTGGTCTTCATAAGACACTGACAAAACAAACAAAGTTAGTGATGCTCTACTGGTAAACAGTCCAGAAAAAAAGAAAAAAAAAGTGGCAGATCCCATTAGGGACAACAAGCACCAGCAGATTCAATCAAGGCAATAGGGTAAGTTGCAGATAGATTTGGCTGGAAGTGTAATGTCATTGCAAAGTTTCACTGGACAAACCTAATGACGTTCTAGTCAAACCCTTTAAAATAATGCCTGGGAGAAGTGCAGAAGAGGCTCATACTTTGGAGTGATGAGGGACAAACTCATATCAAGTTTTCTATTAGTAACAGCTCTAAAGCCAGGGCTGTAGATGCTAAAACATATAGTTTGTTTTTAAATATTTCAAAGTCAGGATGCCTTGAAAAATCTCACACTTGGTGAAAAGTGAGTTTTACAGACCCAGAAGCCAGTATATATTGAGCTAATAAACTTATGAAAATAAACTAAACTTGTTTTAACCCAGTTTGTTGCCTTGACATTTATTCTCTTTTGTCCTGGTTATTGTGAAAACCTGTAACCCTCAGGCTGATGACTTTGCAGCAGAAAAGGGGAGCAAAGGTAGGAGTGGGAGGACATTTAGGGGAGTTCACAAAAAAACCCAAACCTACCTCTAGCCCTTTGGTGCTGGCAACAAATTCAAGAAATCAGCAACCTACCACAAAGTAAGCAGCTCTACTGAATGCGTACTTTCTTGCATAAGCCTCCGGTTCCTGCCAACCAACTCCTTTAACTGCTCACATCTTCTCCTTTCCAGTAACACAGAGGAGCTGCCTGGCAGGGACTGTAGACCTGGGTGTCAGGAAGCAAATCCTCATGATTGCTCACTTCCTCCTTAATGAAGCTGGTTTCTTACTCCAGCCAGCCAACTGTAGTTCACAGTGACTGGAGGAGGGAGTCCAGTGCTTATCCCCCTGGCTTTGGGGGGTTTTCTAGCTACAAAATTGGTCAGACACTTTTCTAAAAACAAATGCTCATCCCTGACATCAGGAAAGAAAAAAAAAGTGATGGAGTTTTTAAAACGTTCATTAAAACAAACCAAAAACAAATAACCAAGCCTGACTTTAACTCTGTATGACCTTCCCTTCTTTTAGAAAGTGAGCTCAGCCAAACCATGCCAGTCACATTCTAAAATTAAACTTAGTTTAAGCTGAAACAAAATCCACTTGGGACAACGGAACATTAAAATAAAAGACTCAAAAATATTTTACTTCTAGTTTCCTACTTATTTAAAAAATTGAGTTGGACTGGTAATTTTTCTACAGTAAACGCCAGTTCCTTTTTAGGTTAAATGGACATTTCTCCTCCCATACATATCCCTCCAAATCAGGTTCAATCACTTACTGGACTGCTTGGGTAATCCTGATTTGGTTCACTTACAATTTTCTGCTTTGGCTCCCAATTCTTCTACTGTCTGCATACTATGAATCTCTAGTCCTTCAGGGTATTCAGATTTATTGACAGTCTTCTTATCCACATAAATGATATGTTTGAGACTGGGGATCTCTGACAATGCAGTCTGTTGAACAAAGAGGAAATTTAGTACTTACAGTACCGTATATTGTAAGATTACGGGTGAAATACAGTTGACAAAATAGTTGTTCCCAACTTACCTTAAGTTTACTCTCTAGAAGTTCTACACTAGTGATTAGATATGATGCTCCAGATTCATTCAGACCATAGGTTACTGCCTCTTCACCAAGAGTGGCATATAAAGTAACAACTGTTTTATAAATAAAAATAAGTTTAACAGCAGAATGATACAAACCAAAAGCTTTTCTCTGTATAGAATTTAGTCCGCGTGGAGGAGGGGGAGACAGGGGAAGGAATACTTTTCAACTGCAATCCTTTTCCACTGAGGAATAAAAGCAGCTTTTAGTTTTTCCATGATGGAATTTTATGAAGCAAGGAGTTTATGGTAATGATAATAGTGGTATGGAAAGAGGAAAATGTAATTTCAGTCATAATATCGCATGATAAACGACTGAAAACAAATCTGTGTTCTTTCCAGTTTCACACAGAGGGAGGAAAAAACTTTGAGAGAGCTGAGTCCTGAGGATCTCCTATTTTTCTGCTTCTATAAACCATTCTTAAAGCTTCATACCAGAGAAGAAGTAGACTGGGTTTCACATTTACTAATTAATTCTCCAAGAGAACAAGTGTTCAGTGTAAGGCATCACCTCCAATAAAGGATTAAAATAGGGAATTAATACTCAAAAATCTTGTTATGAAGTAGTTAGGATTACTACACATACATCTACCTGACAAAACCACAAAAAGCAAGAAAATGGAAAAAAAGTTAAGCCACTTAACAGTATCCGCCACCATACGCACACACCTTACTATTACTACAGCTACTGTACTCCACAGACTACACAATACAACAGTGGTCTGCAACCTTTCTGTGGGATTAGCACATTCCTATTCCCAGAAGACTGTGGCGGGCGTCAGACAGTCCGCCGCTGAAATGCGGCCGTGGAAAGAAGCATTGCCACCAAAAAACGGCAACGCTTCTCAGCGGCATTTCAGCGGGTGGTTCTCCGGCAGCCGCGCTCGGCTGTGGCATTTGAGTGGTGCGGTGTCCTGCGGGTGCACACAACTGCCCCGGCGGGCGCCATTGTGCCTGCGAGCACCGCGTTGGGGACCCCTGCACTACAATTTTAGTTATATTTCCCTATGGGTACCAGCATGCCATCATCCCCTTTAACAGTCCTCCAGCAAACCTTCTTTGCCAAATCTCCCTTTCCCTACACAACCAACCATTGCACCAAACATTCACAACAAATAGAGTTGGGGGGGGGGGGGGTGTTTCAGTGAACGCAGAAAAATGAAAGGGGGACAGAATTCAAATTGTGGTGCATGGTCTGTGTTGGATAGAAGCAATAACGAGCGAAAAAGAGAGCGTGTGTGTGTGTGGGGGGGGTGTAACAGCCCTAACCGCTTCACAATGAAGTTTTTGGTGTATTAATATACTCAGGACTGCTATTTTTCTTTCAAAAGTACTGTGTCTTGTACATTGATTAAAGTAAGGTGGAGGGTTTAAACAGTTCACAAGACTCCTCAGAAGCTGCTTTGCGTATTTCAGCTACCATAACATTTCTCCATTCCACCCAAAATCCAGTCTCCCCCAACATGTCAAGTGGCAGAAGCAATCAAAGAAATAGCATTGCTGCATGTTTCAGTTATGAGCAAAATTAGTTCGCCACACAGATTTGATAAACAAGTCAAAGGGTCCATATTAAATTGCTCTTTCCTGCCCTCCAAAAAGTGAAAGTCAGTTCTGAATTCTAAAAAAAAAAAAAAAAAAAAAAAATTCTACTATATAATAAGCAGAACAAATTAGTCTGACTACAGCTGCTAGCAACAATCCCACAAATCAGCAATGTATAACATATAGTTTATTAGAAAGCTGAACACAAATTAGGACTTTTCACTTTCTTCCAGAATTTTTTTAAACAAATGCTATCCCAGAAATATGCAGATGTACTAGACAAAGAACTGAATTGACTGAAGAATTTTTTCTAGAAATATAGTTAATGCAAATGCAACTTTAACACTCACGAGGAAAGTTGTATTTGAAGCAGGTCTGTGCTGCAATCATCCACTCCACTCGGGTCTCACAGAATATGGCAATGGCACTTTTTGGCTTTAGTCCTTGTGCAGCTAGTCCTCTACCGAAATGATTCACTCTCTGGTTAATGTCTTCATAGTTTAACCATCTATAGTTTCCTAGGATTAACTGGTAAAAAGAGTAGAATAGTTTTGTGATAATGACACTAAACTGTTCGTGTACATGTTTGCACCTATTCCGTAAGCTGGTGTGGAAAACATACTAGCAAATACAATCTTTTAAAAAGTTACTCATCTCAATTTTTTTGCTGAAGAAAAATATTAACAGCATGTATTATAGCTTCCTTTCTTGAGCTACAGTTAAATATCCAGTTTTACACCATAAAATGTAAATGGTAAAGAGTGTAAAGGGGGCCTGCAACAGATACTTTATCGTTAAGACACAAAGCTTTTGACATTACAGACTTCAAGAATTCAAAAAACTTTAAAGATTACCTTTTTAAATACTTTCCCATTAGGCTGCATTTCATTCTCTTCACTCAGTATTTCTCTGGTCCCAAGGCAGTCCTTCTTCCCAAACTTTGCTACAGCATGGTCAAACAACTTATCCAAAGTGTCTGCTCCAGGAATGTCTATGGTTGCTAGTGACTCAAGATGAGTAACAGAACGGAATGGACTTCCAGGCTTGTCCGAGATGGGTTTTGCTTTTAAGCGTTTTGCCATAGCCTTTTTCTTCTTAGCATTGGTAAGAAAATACCATGGAATAAATACAAGGGCACTGTACACAGATATTAAGAAGTACACAGGGAGCAAGAAAATGGCACATACATCTAATCTAAGTTTCATAGTGGATAGTTCAAAAAAGTTTTCCTTTGTCCTTTGGGTTCAGAGAATCTCAGTTCTATGAAGAAGGTAAGAGCAGAAGCAGCAACAAGTGGCAGTACAGTCAAGGAAACAACAGTAAGTGAAGCTTAGATAGCTCAGTTTTAGAGTAACATCTAAAACATTAGTAACCTTTGGAAGTCAACAGACACCTGTGGGTGAAGATCACAGCCAAGCAGACAGCAGGAAAGAAAACAAAGAAAGTTTAACAAATTAGTGACACCAGGAATCAGTCCATTAGCTTCAATCCTTTATGATTTCACCCCAACATGCCGCAAGACAAAGGAGGCTGAAGTAACTGGTTTGAGAGGCACATGAGCAATTGGTTTTGAAGACTGAGAGGAATCTTTTCCTTATTTGTTTTTGACCTTCACAAATATTTACTCTTGTAAGGTCCCCCCTATACCCCCTTTGTCTCTGTTTAAATAATTCTGGTCTTTTAAAGTGCACTGTGTCCTTTATATACGTCAAAATATTGTGTTTCTAAGCTAGTTGAGCAATCCTGAAGTTGCATAACTATGGTCAAAGGCCAGTAGCTTTTTTCTTAAATATTTGTGCTAGGGGTAGGAAGATATGGTAGTACTGGTTTTTTTATGACTTTCAGAAATAAAGTTATATCGATTGACTCAGTGTTCAAAATACAGCATATTTACTGAGACTCCTCAAAATAAAATTAAAAAACCCACACACTGTAGACCTAATACATACACAAGATTCATATAACTCTCCTTCTAACATCACCTGGGTAACTGCTTTTACTTTAAAGCAGGCCTGAGAAGCTTTATTTGAATGTGCACAGCTTACACAGACTTGATTTGTAAGGCAATTACTCTAATACACAAACGTAAGGACTTCTGGAAGAAAAAGTCCATCTCACCTTCCATCATAAAACTAGAATCAAATCCTGAAGTATTTGATTGATTTTACAGGAATCTCTCCTGAGTAGGGACTGTAAAAATTAGGTCTGTGAGAGGACTAATGGGTAAATATTAAAAAAAAAAAAAAAAAAAAAAAAACAAACACACGCGCACACACAAAAAAATTAAAATCCCACTTTAGTTTGGGCCAACTCAGTGGCCGAACACCAGTATTCTGCATTGACATGTGGGAGACATGGGTTCAACTACAGTATTTAACCCTTGTTTCCTGGTCGGATGAAGGTTGCAAGTGCCATGGAGGCAATGCACACAGCCCCAGGGAAGCAGAGGAAAGGGAGCACCTACCAAAACAGCTCCAACACATTAGGGAGCAGTGCTGACTGGTTTTGGGCAAGGCCTATCCTCTCCCCACCTGGAAGACGGAGATCTGATTAACAGGCGACTTGAGGATGTGGGAATTCTCTCAGGGCACCATCAAGAATGGAGAACGTATAGACACACCAAGGAATTTAGTTTATATATATTCATCACCTCAGGTGAGGGAGAGTGACTAAAATTTCAATTTTTTAAAGTGACAATTGCCAATAACAGCACAACAAGCTCCAGCAACACCCATTATTAATATGGAAAATTACATTTTCTTTAGCACACAGCAACACATAGTATCCATTAGGTATAAGCATAGTCTGATTGAATGAAATAATGCATGAGAGATTTGTAGGTACATGCTATCTGGTAGGAGATAAGTAGTGGTTTCATTCTACAGAATAATTTTAAGAATTGCGTATTTAGCAAATAAATTGAGTGAGTCATAAGTACTAAGCTGAATTCTGACAAAACACAGATTCCCCCGGAGTGAATTACATGTTCTCACCAAGATTTAAGTACAGTGACATCTGTCTGATCCACTTAAATCAGTTGTTTTAACTAAACCTCCCATCCTAAAACTCACCTCAAAATATCAATAAATTTGAGAAGAGTTATGCTTCACTTTTATTAGATGGCCACCTTAGTGAAGTATAATAAGCTAGTTACTGAGTGGTTCCTTAAGACACGTTTCACTATACTGATACTGTAAAAACTGCACCAAAGTAGCTGCTCAGCAAACATAGCATAACAGAATAAGTCTCACTGTATTACCAACAACTATTTAAACAGCCATTTGTGTGTATTACACCCAAGTTACTGTTCATTAGCTCCATTAGGTTAAAATAGGTCTTACATAAATAAGTCTTTTGAAGAAAGCCCTAAACATCTGTTTTGCACTCCAAACTTCAGTCTCTTCAAATGAATGGCAGACATTTATTATACTATTTGTCTTAAAATGATGTGCTGATAATTTCATTCCAGTTACTTCAGCTGGAGTGTTCTGAATTAGCTTAGGTTGTACATAAAAATAAGCAGAAATGCTAGGACTAAAGCTAAAGCTCCAGTGCATGGCAGTTAACCACCACACAATGTGATAAAATCAGCACTGAAAAGGGAATTCTCAGTATTTTCAAGAGACAAAAGCATGCAACATAATATAGCGAGTGAACCAGAGAATAGATTACAGCAGGCTAATGCAAACTTAAAGGCACAATTTCATTGCCTTATTCCACAAGCAGTCCCACTGAAACCAGCATGACTATTTGTTGAGTAAGTACTACTCAGCCTGAGTAAAGGCAGCCGAACTGGGACCTGAGAATTTACAAATCTACTCAAGTCCCTTGACAAATATTTGAGATTGAATGGATTGACATCTAACACACATTCTTTCCCCATTTTCAAATGCAAACACTGCTTTTTTGAGCAACACCTGTCCCTTAGTATGGCAGAAGATCTGGAGACAAACTAGCAAACGTAGAAGATAGGTATACCTAAGTATTAGTACCAAGAGAAGTACAATTCTGAACTGGAATAAAGATTGTGGAAGAAGCATAGGCTGCTATAGTATTAATTTTAACGTGGGTATTTAAACAGCTTGTACAATGCCCCCAACACAATGAAAGGAGTGATTAAAGTTACACTGTATAGGTATTTTCATTGTGTAAGTATACTGAAGAATTACAAAGGATAGCAACAAATGCTAAATCTATTAGGCACTTTATTAAGAATCCTTACATTTACTATAACTCAGTTATCTGAAGCATATGGCCCAAAACAAACATTTTAAGATGATTTCTGTATTAACTAATTTAAAATGAACACATATTCTACCTGCATTAGGGTTTTGTCTGGCACTCACTGATGTAATACCAAAGTACTAGTTACTCTTGTACAGTGGGCTTCTGTAGTTGGATTTGTATTGTAAAATACACGGAAACTAAGTTATGCACACAGGTGGTCTATATTAACATTACTGCCATTTGCCTCTCATTCTCCTTCCAACACACTTTCCCATTGCTTATTATACCCACTGTTGCTCTATCGAGATCAGCTGGAAATCCAAAAAATGCCATAGAATTTGATGAAAAACAAGTCCAAACTTAAAATAAAGAAAAACACTTGTAACTTTTTGCCTTAACAAATAAATGTTAAGATACTTACAGGATATCTAACAGTTATGACTGGGTTTTCTTCAATGATGATTCACTCTACAGTAAAATGGGAGAGAAGAGTGTGGGGGAGAGAAGAGAGAGACTGATAAGATTGTGTACCAAGCTAACTAAAAATATTAAATGTAGAAACCAAAACTGAAACCTGCTATTTATGTACTTAAACAGTGAGGATAAATTCATGTTCTCCCCTATCCTTTTGAAAAAGAAGATGGTGTCACTACTCTTCTATTTAAATGAATCAGAGCAAGTTTTCATCGGAGTCACAAAATATACAAGTTACTCACATTTTAGTCTTGTACTTTGAACATATGCAGTATGCTTTAGTCAATACAGGGGGTATGTGGGTGAAAGTTAGTGCCCTGTGATAATGCAGGAGGTCAGACTAAATGATCAAATGATACCGTCTGGCCTTAAACTCTATGGAAATCTACTGAAATTACCCGTATGACTGTGCACCTCTGGCACCTGATCCATCATGTATTGACTGAGGTTAAAGTTGTGAGCCATTAGAACATGCATCAGCCAGCGTTCAGGGATACAAACAACTTCTATTCCTGCAGGTTCCGTCCCCCCCAGCCCCCGGGATGTATTGTAACCAGTGCTTAATTTGTAACAGAAGAGGTGCCAAGGCTCAACTAATTTTGTGCCAGCGCTGAAGCAATTTTTTTTTTTTTTTTTTACTTTCAAACTGACACAGCAAGCCAAGAAGTTTTACCAGGGCTACAAACTGCCAAGCCTAGAGGTGCCAGTGCTCAGCCCTGGCACAAATTAAGCACTGATGGTAACCATAGGCAGGATATGCTTGTCTTAAAGGAGAGAGAGCAAAGCTAGGCCAGGCTGGATTGCCTCTAACCACCCCATGGATTCCTGCCTCTAACGTAACAGTGTAGTAAAAGATTTCCTTCTTCTACCCCAAATGTAGTATGTGTCTCTCACTCATTCCACTCCCCAAAATCATATTATGTTTTTACAACCTCAAGTGTGGCCAAGATTTAGTTCTGCATCAGTGGTATCTTTTCTATACCTATAAGTGTTATGACTTTAAAGTTTGTTATCTCTCTTCAAGGATAAGGAGTACTTGTGGCACCTTAGAGAGACTAACAAATTTATTTGAGCATAAGCTTTTGTGAGCTACAGCTCAAATAAATTTGTTAGGGAGGTAGGGACAGACAAAGAACAGATACCGGGAGTCAAGACAGGCTGGAGACAAGGGGGAGGATTTTCACAGGAATGCAGTATTTAAGGAACACTCCTCCTGGTGCATGATGTGCTTGCTTTTAGACAATGGTGGGCCCCAAACCAAAATGGAGTCACATGTGCTAACTTTTCCTTAACATTAGTCTCTAAGGTGCCACAAGTACTCCTTTTCTTTTTGCGAATACAGACTAACACAGCTGCTACTGTGAAACCTGTCTTCAAGGATAGTTACTTTTAGATTTAAAATGCCCTAAATTTTCTAACAGATTATTAGTTATAAAATTCTTCTCCCTCTGACCCTTAGATAGTTGGATTCATAGGGCAGGTCTACACTATAAGTTGGTCTAACTTACATCATACAGGGGTGTGAAAAAAAAAAAAAAAGACACCCGCTGAGCAATGCAAGTTACAGCAACATTGCGCTGTCCACACTGGCACTTAGGTTGGCGGGAGACATTCTCCTGCCAACATAGCTTCCATCTCTCACAGAGGGAGAGTAATTATGCTGATGGGAGAGCACTCTTCCGTGAGCATAGACCATGGTCACCAGATGCGCTAAAGCAGCACAGTTGTAGCACTTCTCTGTAGACCTCCCTATAGTAACTAAGACTTTTCCTGTAGTGTAGACAAGGCCTATCTAAGCTACGCAATTTGAGTTACATGAATAGCATAACTCAAGTCGACGTAGCTTAGACCTACTTACTGCAGGGTCCACACTACACGATGTCGACAGGAGACGCTCTCCTATTGACTCCCCCATCTCTTCTCAATCTGGTAGAGTAAAAGAGTTGACGGGAGAGTGATCTGCGGTCAATTTAGTGGGTTTTCACTAGACCCGCTAAATCGATCACCGAAGCATCGATTGCTGCACGTCAATCCCCTTGGTAAGTGTAGACAATGAGAAGTCCCAATACTTTAAAAAGCCACACACAACATGTTCTGAGAGTTGCTATAATAGCTTTTCTTGAAACATGAGACGAGTACAAAAACACAATATTTTGTGATTTAAAGGTCTTATTGGCACTTATGGGATGATGTGTATAACTAAGGCTTTTCTACTCATTGGTAATGTGACCATCCCAAACGCATGCCATTTAAACCTTTATACCACAGCATATATTACACATAATAAACAGTCATTTCAGACCAGCAGACTGTCTAGATATTGATTTCATTTGGTTACAAAATGAGCCCTGGTGCTGACATCTAAGCTTATGCTTTCATTGTCTATTTTTCCATGTGTCTTTTTTCTTGCGGGGGGGGGGGGGGGGGGGAGAACGGGACTGCAAATGTCTTGTATCTGTGAAACCATCAAGGACATTCTCAAGGCAAGCCAAGTAGGGATTACTCCAAAAAGTATGACAAAGTTCACATTGTATCTCTGGGTAAAAATCCTTGTCTTATGAAAAAGGACAACATTTCGTAATCCTAGAACACTTAGGGGAAAAAACCTAGTAATATGCTACATTACATCAGTTTAGGAAAAAAATGTTGTACTGCAAAGCCTAATTAAGTGTTAATTTCAAAACCCTTTTGCCTACACACTATTTATTTTGGAGACAGTATAGTGGAGCTTCCGTTTCTTGAGGCAGGAACTATATTTTCAGTGGAACTGTACTACCCTCTGTTTAAAAAGAAACTAGCACATTTTCAGTACTAACACAATCTAAACAACAAACAATAATCATAGCTATTGTCTGTTGCCTTCTGATAGCTACATTTTCAGTGTTCCCACTGGATTTTCCTCCATGTTAGTCAGTTCATTTTTTCAATTTTGAAACAAAGCTTATTCATCAATATGCTAGCTGTCTAGACGAGAGCTCATTCAGTTTGGGAGGAATTGTTACAGTACAAACATCAAAGTCCTCTCTCATAAGCCAACAGCACACTTTATATTACTAGCTACAAGTTAGTTACAGAACTTTTATAGTTCAGTTGTCCAAATGCTTGGAAAAATATATAGTACAAGTGATGTCATTGCTTACTTACATAAGCATTACCATCTATGGTAGGTAGTAACTAATAGTTACAACATAGTCTAGCTTTGATGTTCAATTAAAAGCTTCAGAGACAGTTTTTGATATGCATCTCTTTATTCTCTAGCAACTAAATCCTTCGAAGAAAGCCTAAAATAAGGCACCAATTCTGGGACATCAGAGAGGCCATCAATTTATGACTAATTTTTAAATGGCACACACGGAATAAATGGCAGGCAAGAGATCTAATTTTTCCAATAATTGCTCTTAGTTTTATTATCAAAGCTTAAATTAAGTTGACAGTTAAAGAATGGAAAAAGAGGGGGCATAGGTTATAGCTCTAGAAGCTGGGACAAAAACTATTCACCAAGGATGAAATGTACTGCTCTAGATTTCAATAGTTAGACCAGAGGAAGTAATATTTACTCATCAAATGTTTGCATAAGCAATTAGAATTCCAAAGTATAATTTTAAAACTTATTTTAAGTGTGTTTGCCCAGAAATTTTAACCTGTGCAATTTAATTGCAAAGAAGCATGAATTTAACAGTTATTTCCACTAGCAAGAGATTCTGTTACTACAAAAACTCATACAGAGGGACAATGAAACATTCAAAAGCATATGAATTGGATTAGTTCCTTGGTTATTTCAAAAGACTTGCCTATGTTTGCATTGGTTGTAAAACAGCATAAATAGAAAAATGAACATTTCAGATAAAGAAGCTGCATTTACAAAAATGTCCAGTTATAGTGAAATAAATCGGAATAATGAATATACGATAGTAAATCTTTTTAGTGAGGAAGTGGAGTGTGGGCTGAAAGAGCAGGAAGTATTTACTTTTGTAAAGAAAGACTAGAATTTGGAATGTGTGAAAGAGTTTAAATAAGAGAGTTTTAAATGAACACTTACGGTAAAATCCTGGCCCAAATGAAGTCAGTGGCAAAACTCCCTTTGACTTCAAATTGGGCCAGGATTTCACTCTTAGAATGAGCATTCAAAGTTTAAATTCTTTCAGAAGATGATACTGAAACCTTCCACCCACAAAAAAGCCAAATATGAATAACCAAGAAAGTTTCTGGAATTTGTCTATCATTTAGACAAATCTACGCATTTTAGAGATCATGGTAAATATTCACAAAAGGTTAGTGAAAATCCAGTTTTACACATTACAAAGATATAACAGAGCACATCAAATGAATGTATAGGTTATTACCATGATCAACAGTAAATATTAATCTTGACCCCCTGGATTTATTCAAATACTAGAACTGAAAGTCTATTTTACTTTTTGGTTTTGAAACAGATTCAGAGGAAGAAATTAAAGATATTGAAACAAAGATATTGCTGGAAAGAAAGGACTGGGTTAAGCAGACAGGAAAATGCGTTCAGTACACCAACTACTCACCAAATTTCTTTCCAAGATTATTACGGATGTCCCTAGGCACATGAATAAGAGAGCACTTATAAGGCAAAGAGACAAGCCTACGTAAAAAACATTAGGAAAGTTTTAGGTCTTATTTCAACCTCTATATCCCAGAAAGCATTGAGAGAAAAATCAAGGGAAATGAAATGATTCAATGTTTACAAGTGATGTCAATGTTCTGTAAGAACAGACTGTGCCAATATTTATGCAACTTAAAAACTTGCTGGAAAATAAGCATCCAGAGACCAGTTTTCAAGTTTGTTCCTTTCTCAGACAGCTTTCTGCATATTTTTAGGTCATTATGTCACAAGGCACAGGAAATACAAATAGGACCAGACTTTCCAGAACCTCCGTGACTTCTGCAGCTCCTATTTCTGACCTTGACAATATTGTTCTATCTTCACTACACAATTTATATTTTTTCTGGTAAGGAACGAAAGAAACTCAAGACAATTAATAAGGTCTCATTTTGCTTACAGATCTACCTACTAGGACCTTTACTCCTATTGAAGTTGGAAAAGAAAAATCTCCCTCTCAACTCCTTTTGCCCAGCCCATTTCCATAGGCTTAGTACAGGATTTGGCCTCCTATGGTAAAGCTCAACTATTATGTATCCGAGTTGAAGATCGGTATTATACATACACACACAATGGGTGATAAGGATAAATTCATTAATGTTCGTGAGGCATCCAGATACTGCAGTGATGACTGTTATAGAAAAACCTATAAACAATACTAAGGAAGTAAATAGTTTTAGGGAGTGGCACACAGTACCCATATACATTGTACTACCACATGATCCCAGGGTTCTTAAAATAATGGTTCAAGACTTCCATGCATGTCCTGCTCATCTGTTCTTTAACCTCCTCGAGCTCTACTTACTCATACAAGTCTCAAACTGGGATATCAAGAAAAATTTGCGTCCTTTCATATAAAATAGGACAAAATGAACATAAACACCCTCCTCCCAACAGATGACAGTACTATTTATTTTTTGCATTCCAGTAGCACCTAAAGACTGCAAACCAAGGTTGGGACCCCATTTGGGCTAGGAATTGTACACCTATAGAAGGCAGTAACTTCCCCTAAGAGCTTACAATGTAAAAGGAAAAACTGATAGACAAAAAATAAAAAAGCAATTTGCCAAAAGTACAATTACTTCTGTTTCCCTTTCATCTGTTTCCCTTTCAAGCCTTTCCATGCTTTCCTTGGATTAGGCTGCCAGTCAGAATTCTTCACACAGCTTGAGCATCCACATTCCCTCCCTACCCCTACAGAAAAAAACAAAAAAACAAAAAAAACCCAAAACACCTCAGCCTCATTTTCAGACACTTACAGAAAAAAACAGGGTTGAGGTGTGGGGGGCAGGGGAAGCGAGGTCTCCCAAGAGTCTCCCAAGGCCTCTTCCACTGTTGTCCTGTCCCTAGCAGCGGAAAGTTCTACGTCATTTCCTCTCTGCAGTTAGGGTGCAGAGGAGGACATAGGCAGCCCACGTGGTCTGGGAAGTCAAACATAAGAACTACGAGATGTGTACATCTTCCATTAATTCAGATAAAACCTGAACACTCAGACGTAGAGAGATTGGTCATAGGATTTATTAACTTCCCTGGCCATGCAAGAAACAAACACCTGAATGAATTACACTTCTCCATAAACATATGTAGTCTTCTACCTTTATCTGTGATTGTTCTAATAGAGGAACATTCTTCACTAAGGAAGAGTCTACACTACAGCTGCTGGTTGATTTAAGCTACGCAATTTGAGTTACATGAGAAGCGTAACTCAAGTCGACATAGCTTACATCTACTTATTGCAGGGTCCACACTATGCTATGTTGACAGGAGATGCTCTCCCGCTGTCATTGCTTCCACCTCTCGTTGAGGTGGAGTACAGAAATCGATTGAGCGTGCCTTTGCTAGACCTGCTAAATCGATGCCGCTGCATCAATTGCAGCAGTGCCAATTTAACTCTGTTGTGAAAACCAGCCCTCAGTAATCAAAGCAAGTTTACCAGTTTTACAAAACAAACAAATCCACACACATTTCAGGACACCATGCACCAGAGAGGACACCAGAGAATTACAAAATGAGATCAGAGGTTTCAGTCACTGGTGTTATCCCTCATGGTGATCTCAAGAGGCAAACAACAGCTGTATCATATTGCCATCCTTTGCAGAATTTTTCACTTCAGAGAGAAATACCGCGTGCTGATAAATGCTACAGTGCTTGCCATTCTTGCTTTTGAAATCTAACTGGTTAACCATAAATATGACTTAGAGTATAGCACCTGAATCAGATAACACTTGGATTGGTGAAATGGGTCAGATAATTTTTGGACTGTTCTCTGATGATCACAGATGAAAGCTTCAGATTATCCACTAGGACTGGTTATTTCTATGGAAAACCATACACTTACTTAAACTAATTCACTCTGTAGTAGGGGACCATTTGAGCAAGGAGGAGATGCAAACACTTTGAGGTAGATACAGGAAAGCAAAAAAAAGAACAATGTTGCACATAGAAAGGGGGTATATAAAATATGCCAAGGGAAATTTATTCCTTAACACAGTTTAATAATTGTTTCTCCTTAGAAGAGAAAATAATAGGCCTCTTTTTATGCTCAACCACCAAAATTATGCATTAAAATTTTGAGTTGAAATTTCTCAAGTTAGTTTATCCTCTTATTCCAATTTCCTCATGTACATCTCTTCATTTGAGGCTTCTGAGTGTATCCTTTTTGCTAGTAGGTCTTTACTTCCAACCATACAGTATTACTTTGACCTCAAATTTGACCTCACTTTTCAAATGTACTGTAGTCATGTTCTATTTTTAACACGTTCTAGGAAAGCAAAAAGAATGAAAGCTATATTATGTGTAAGGTACTCTGTGCAAGTTCACACCACTTGTTTTTAGTATGCCTCAGATTAATATGCAACTACAAGCTCAAAGCAGAAGTTTAACATGATTTTTAAAATGGCAATTTTAAAAAGGGAATTCTAAATTCATACCAGTTCCAAAAAACTGAATTTAAAATACTTATGGCATACAGAGAAGGTTATTTCAACTGGCATACGGAGAAAGAAACCAGTGCAGAATTTTAGCATGGTTCCAAATTGTAGGTAACTTCTCTTTTGAAAAAACACTGCAAGTTGATGCAAAAATAAGATGTGTAATATTTCTATGACAAATGTAGGCATGTAACTACATCTTGGAAAGGTAAATGAATACAAATCATTACTTCTCTACAGTAGGAAGGTAGCTCTTGACCTAACATTTCAAAGGGAAAACATAACAGATAATTTTGCCGATACTAAGGGCAGGGGCAGCACACTGGGAATGTGATATACCAGCTTTTCAAGCAGTATTCTAATAAGTTGTAAACTTATTTAAAACAAAAACAAAGTATAATTCTCCAGATAAGTGGAGTCCACTATGAAATGCGTGCCTTTTCTTCAGAATTTTCATTCCTGGAAATAAGTACATAGTACAGTAAAAGCGGTTATCGGCACTTTACCAACTGGAAACCTTTATAAACTGGTATTTCTGATCTTCACTGAAAGTCCAGTTTATAGTCTGGTTGGCACTGGGGCAGCAGACTCCCTACCTGGCTCCATGTGGCTCCCTGGAAGTAGCGGAGGAACAGCTATGAGGGGTTTAGAGTGCAGGAGGGCTATGGGGTGCAGGCTCTGGGAGAGGGTTGGGTGTGGGAGGGGGCTCGGGACAAACAGTTGGGGTGCAGGAGGGAATGCGGTTTCCAGCCAACGGGAGCTGTGGAGCCAGTGCTCGGGGTGGGGGCAGTGCGCAGAGCAACCTAGCCGTGCCTCTGCCTAGGAGCAGCAGGGACAGGTCGCCACTTGCGGGGAGCCGCCCAAGATGAGCGCCACCCAGATCCAACCCCCTATCCCAAGCATAGATTTACTTCAGTTTAAAAGTAATTTAAAATAAAATTACAAAGTGTGAAAGCTCAGGGTTTGATCAGTCTCCCGGTTCTGCATTCACCTGCTGAGCAGGAGAAATGAAGCTACCCAGATTAAGATGGTGATCAATTGTTCTCCTTGTCCACTAGAGGTTGGCGTAATGGGCTTAATTTGCAAGCATGGAATATTTAGGTTAGATACTTGCTGGAGGATTCTCTGCTCCTTGAAGTCTTTAAACCACGATTTGAGGACTTCAATAGCTCAGACATAGGTGAGAGGTTTTTCGCAGGAATGGGTGGGTGAGATTCTGTGGCCTGGAGTTGTGCAGGAGGTCGGACTAGATGATCATAATGGTCCCTTTCTGACCTGAATATCTATGAATCTATATTAGGAAAAACTTTCTAACTATAAGGATAATAAACTTTGGAATAGGTTTCCAAGGGAGGTTGTAGAATCCCCATCACTAGAGGTTTTTAAGAACTGGTTAGACAAACACAGGCCAGGAATGGTCTAGGTTTACTTGTTTCTACCTCAGTTCAGGGAGCTGTACTTGATCACCTCTCAAGATCCCTTTTAGCCCTACATTGCTATGATCTGCTCATACACCACTCAAAAGTCATAATCCTGTGTTTGTGACAGTAACCTCAGCAATCAGTTGGGATGTCAGTGCATTATGACATTAGTTAGGGCAATCAGGGACAGAAAAAAAATACAGGATTTGTGAATTATTTTGCAAACATCCCTAGTAGTAAAGAGGGGATAAGAAATACAGAAAATGAGCAACCGTATCTCTCCATATAGAAAACTTTGAAAACATTTATGAGTGTATAAGAGCGACTTATATATATTTACGTTTCAATGGTCTGATATTTTTCATTACATTCTGGCGCGTGCGTGTCCAGAGTAAACTTAGCGCCTTGATTAAATATTCTACAGGGCCAAGACTAATGAAATAAAGTATTTACTTTTGGTAGTTTGTGCTATCCGGGTGACTATAGGACATCTGTATGAAAACAGTGATAAGGGGCTTATTCAAAAAGCTTAGCAGATCATTAATGAACTGTTTAAATATTGCCTACCCTAGTCTTGCAGCTCTTGTAGCCTGTATTCAAATATGATTTGATACTAAACATTTGTACATCATGACCTCACAGGTGTTTTAAATATTATAGTGAGAGGTGCATCAGAAGTGCCTGAAGTAGGCAGAACATTCTTAAAACGAGATTTATATATATATTACTAAGTGAGGTGTGGTCTACATCTAAAATTAGGTTAACCTAGCTACATGACTTAAGAGGTATGAAAACTTCATACTCCTGGGAAACATACTTAAGCCAACCTAAGCCCCACTGTAGACCGCACATATTTATCTGCTAAACCAGCAACTAGTCTGGCATATTTTTTCAATTACTGATTATGACCAAATGCCCCCTTGTATTTACACCCTACATACTATTGTAACATCTTCATACAAAATATGTCTTGTGAGGTATCATTTGAAAACTAACAGCTCACTGGTCAATATCATGGTGAAATGCCTTTAGCAACATTGTGTAAAGTTATGAACATAAGCTAAAATTACCACAAAATGTGCTTACCAGACAAGTCAGAGGAGGGGAGGAAAAAACTTGCTTCTCAAAGACAAACAAGCTGACGCCTCTAGTCAGGTGTGCTTAAAGTTGATTGGCAACCACCAGTCAAAGTGCCCATTCTTTGGCAACGAAGGGGGGCAGGAACAGATTGATCTGCATTTTAGCAAACAGCAACATGGAACCTCTTTCACCATGAGATTCCATGTCTTCGTCCTCACGTTGGGAAGGAACTTTAGGAATAACCCTCATGAAAATGCATTTCAAAGGGTGACTGACTATAAAAGTGAAGGACAAAAACAACCCGTGGATTTTCTCTCTCTCTCCATATTGTACTCTCTCGTTCACCTAAGACGACAAAGGAACTAGATATTAGACGTTGAGGGTTGGGGAATCCCACCTTGAGATTTTGGTCAGCAGTGTTGCTGGGAGCATGTGATAAGGATTTTACCTTGAACCAAGTCTAGTTTAAGTTTTAGCTATAAGAAAATGTTTTATCTTTATTTCTTTTGTAATCATTTCTGACTTTAATGCCTTATACTTGTATTCAATTAATCTAGCTCTTTGTAGTTAAACTTGTTTTATTTTTTCTAATACAAACGATTCTAGTGTTCTGTTTAAACTGAGCTGTTAACTCCATTTAAAGTAGCAGGCTGTTGGCTACTGACCCTTACAGGGGCAATGGACCTATAATATCTAAACTCTCCAGGAGAGGACTGGACAATGCAGAACTCCTGTTTAAGATAAAATTCAGGATTGGGAACATGTTGGAGTCACCCTGCAAGTGGTAACCAAGGCTGCTGGAAGCCAGAGCATGGCTAGTGTGTTTCTGACATGCTGCTGGGGTCAAGAGTTCCTGGAACAGGATGCAGCTATACACAGACACTCAGGGTTTAAAGAAGGTTACTCATCTTGTGCAGTAACTGGGATTCTTCAAGATGGTTGTCCCTGTGGGTACTCCACTTTAGGAGTTTTGGCACCCTACCCTTGAAATTGGAGATTTGTAGTAGCAGTGCCCTCGCTGACCACTCCAAATGGCTACTTAGCACATGAAGCCAACCATCCCTCAGTTCCTTTTCTACCCCAGAGAGAGTCAGCGTGAAGCTCCGAAGTAGAGGGGAGGAGGGAGGGTAGTGGAGCACCCACAGGGACAACCATCTCGAAGAACCTCAGTTACTGCACAAGGTGAGTAACCTTTTCTTCTTTGAGGAGTGTCCCTGTGGGTGCTCTACTTTAGGGGACTATGGAGCAGTACCCCTCGATGGAAGGAGAGGCTTCAGAGTATCTCTGACAGTGGATAGCAGAGAGTCCGAACTGAGTGTTAGCAGAGGAATGTTGTTCCAGGGCATAGTGTTTGGTAAACGTGTGGGCTGAGGCCCAGGTAGCTGCCCTGCAAATGTCTACGATACATACATTATTGAAAAACGCTACTGATGAGCATAGCGCTCTGGTGGAGTGCATATGAACCCCAGCTGGAGCCAGGATGTGGCTCTGATGATATCACGGGTAGATACAACCAGAAATTCAAATAGAGAGTCTTTGTTTTAGAGATGGCCTCACCCTTCGATTGCTCAGCGACTGATAGAAAGGGACATGATAATTTTCTAAAATGTCTTTGTTCTTTCTAGATAGAAGGCCAGAGCTCTACAGATGTCAAGAGTGGGAAGGGATGCTTCCCTAAAGTTGGCATGGGGTTTTGGAAAAAATACAACGGGTAAGTAAATGGGTTGGTTTAAATTAAATGAGGCTACTTTAGGGTGGGCTCTTAGGATAATTGTCTTTATGGAATGTGGTAAGGGCAGGTGTGTCATTAGTACCCTTAGCTCCCCTACTCTTCTTGCTGAAGTGATCTCGATAAGGAAACCTTCAATAGATGTAGCAAAGAGCAAGTTGCAAGGGGTTCAAATGGTTTTCCCCATGAGGATGCGTTCAGGGGAACATAAATACCCAAGGTCTTCAAGGTTGTTTGCAAGTCCTTTAAGGCAGTGGTCTCCAAACTTTTTGGATCACGCACCCCATGGGCCAGCTCTAAACGGAAGCCAAAAAAAGAGCTGCCGCCGGCATGCCGCTGAAGAATCAAAGGTCCAGGAGCGCTGCTGCCGCCGTGCTGGCAGCGCTCCTCCTGCCGTGCACCCCCAGGGATGGTCTTGCACGCACCCCACTTTGGGGACCACTGCTTTAAGGTATGAAGAGCTGCATCTGTGCTCTCGGCAAATAGTTTTTGGCCCTCAAAGGGCAGGTCCTCAACTGTGGCTTGTACTTCCCTAGGGAATTCAGTCATGAATGAAGTCATGAGGCTCGACGACTTGGCCATGGATTGGGCTGCCGTGTCAGCAGTCGAGGGCAGCCTGCAGGGCTGTTTTGGCGATTAGGGAGCCCTCTGCAACGTTGTCTTTGTATTGTTCCTTTGCTTCCTCTGGCAGTTGATCAATAAAGGATTTCAATTTGTTGAACAAGTTGTAGGTGTACTTTGCTAAGAGCTGAATAATCTGCTATACGAAATTGCAACGAGGCGGAGTAAAATTTGCGTCCAAAGAGGTCAAGCCTTTTCCAGTCCTTGTTATAAGGTGTAGTTTTTGACTGGGGTTGTTTTCCCCTTTGATGCACCACCTCTACGACCAGTGAATTAGAAGCCGGATGAGTGAATAGGAACTCAGCTCCTGTTGCTGGTATAGAATTTTTTGTCCAAGCGTTTAGAGGATGGTGGGACAGTGGCAGGTGTCTGCCATATTATCTTTGAAGGGTCCGTTATGGTTGAGTTAATGGGCAGAGCTATCTTTGCTGACAGGAATGCCTGCAAGAGGTCAGTAAGTTTGAGCTGGGTCTCTGGCAGCTCTGCTAAAGAGATGTCCAGGAATTCTGCAACTCTTTTGAATAAGTCCTGGAAGGACCTGAAGTCATCTCCTGTGGTGGGAGGTGGTGGCATAATTGTTTCATCTGGGGATGAAGACGAAATATGGGTGGGTGGCAGTGTATCACCTTCAGGAGCCTCTTCTGGCTCCTCTCCCTCTTCCTCCTGGGCCTCTGATGGTGGTGGGTTCGTGGGTGAAGGGGACTGGGTGGCCTTTGTTGCCGGCGGGTTGGGGGGGGGGAGGGGTTTAAGGTTCTGGGCTCTGTATATTGCCTGTGGGTCCCCGTATGGTCAATTGGGAGGCATGACAATGGGCAGTGGCATCCATGGTTGTGCCTGCCAGCTTTGCTACAGAGGCTGTTGTTGGTGAGAGGGTCCCGGTTTCAGGGAGGAATGACGAGGGGTGTAAAGGCTTGAGTCATCCTCATCACTGGATAGTGTGGGTCCAGATCTAACAGGAGTGCCTACTTGGCTTGGTCCTGGCCTGACTGGGGTGCCCTCAGTGCCGAACAGAGGGGTTCCCGGCACGGAAAAGATTGCCAGGTCTGCCTGTGTGGTGAAGGGTTGCAGTCCTGGGAAGCTCGGTGCCATGGATGGCACCGTAGTATGCACCGATGGTGCTGAGGTCTTGTTAAGCTGTGTATATGCAGCAGGTGGCATCATTATACTAGCCCGTGCAGAGTAGTTATTCGGCACTGTTGGTGCCGAGCTAAGGAGCTTAGCTTTAGCTCATGCAGCTGAGTGAGAGCCTGGCTGCATTGGTGCCTTGGCACGTCTTGGTACTGGACATTCCCAGTGCCTCTTGGTCCAAGGTTCTCAGTGCCATCGGTTACGGAGCAGATTTTTTCCCAGGAGACTGCTCCTTTTTAGGGAGATCTCTCTGTGGCGATGACTGCAACCGACATTTGGTCGCTTTCCTAGGTGCAGGGTCCTTAGCTACAGTTTGGGTGGAGCCATTGTCTGAGGCTGTTGCTGGAGACTGTTGGCCAGGAGGAGTCCTGGACTCTGGGTCGGAGGCTGGCCTGAGAGATTTCGCCATCATTAATAATTTTAGTTGGAGTTCCCTGGCTTTCAGTATCCTGGCAGATAATTTCTTGCTGTGTGGACACTTCTGTGGTATGTGGGTTTTCCCGAGACAGCAGATGCACTGAGTGGGACCATCAGATACAGGAATTGATAGCCTACAGGTCAGGCAGCGTTTAAAGCCGGGGAAGCCAGGCATGCCTGAGGATATTCAGGGCTATAGAAAAACAGCCATAGTTCAGTCACCGTTGGCCGAGACCCGCCAGTGGCAGGGGGAAGCAAACAAAGTATTTTTTTTTTTAAGTGTGTAAATAAGGACGGGGAACGGAGGAAAACCAACAAAAGGAATAAAGAAAAGTGGGAATGTAAACAATTCACTAAATAGACGGGGCGCTGCTGTTACTCCAACTCAAACCAAAGGCAGTAGAGAAGGAACTGAGGGACGGTTGGCTGTGCATGCTAGGTAGCTGCTCAAAGTGGTATGAGATGGCTGCCGCACATACGCGGCCAACTGGGGCACTGCTACTACAAATCTCCAATTACATGCGCAGGGTGCCAAGACACCCAAAGTGTAACACCCACAGGGACACTCGAAGAAGGTAAAGATTTTAGTCTTTTTCAACAGGATTCAACTGCACAGTGATGGTCTCATAATGGAGATTTAGAAAAATAGCTAACACCAAACAGTCAGCCACAACAGACTTCCTGTAGGGAAGAAAACTAAATGTATCAGTTTTGCCCAATAACCACCTCTCTGGCTGAGGGGGTGGATCATACAAATAACTGAGAAAATATGCCAGTCTGATCAGCTAAATATGTAATGTACACTGGCAAACATTACAGAGAATCCCCTCCTTATGCTGTATTAAAGGATTCTGGATAAATTAATCCATCCTATGCTATTCATTTGCACTCATTTGAAACTATGCACTACAGCAGCATCTCCTTTTTACTTCAAGTATCCTGACAAATTATGATGCAAACTTTTTTTGCTTAGATATCCAATCCCCCCCCCCTTTTTTTTTTTTGCAACTACTACACACTGACTAATGCATAGTTTATTAATAACTAGTTTAAAGTCAGAGAGGAAAGAGTTGAAAGTGTTAGACTCAGTTTATTGTATTAAATGAGACATCTGGTTGTCTGAAATATCCATTTGTCTATCTAGGATTCAATTTATTACTGGGGAAAAAATGCTCTGTCATCATTTTTTATAAATGTATCCTTTTACATATGAACACACACACTATCAAGGAAACCATCAATTTTGCATTTGCATTTTTTACTTCCTGCCCTCTTAGATATCAGCCATCATCAGTGTGATAGTGAAATGACTGATTTTTCGCCTTTGTTTTTTAAAGGAAGAGTTAGAGGCTTGTCTTTAAATTTTCATATTTCCTACACAAGCCACTTTTTAAAATTAAACACAAGGTTCTCCAGTAACAGTAGCCAGAGGCCACAACTCTATCAAGAGGAGTTATGTAGAAATTAAATGTGTTAGGTCTTTATTCTCCAAAAGAGAAACCTTCATAAGCAATGGTTAAAGAAGCCTGAAATGTTGTTTGAGGCCTACAGATTGGATATTTGACTATCCAAGCTACTTAACTGGTGTTAAATACAAAACACCCGCTTCTCCCGACACTCAGAGCTTTCATATCATAGTGGCCTTCCATCTGCCTGAAGGAGGAGATATTTCTCTAGGGTCCATAACTCTTTATCTCTCTTCTGTTAGTCAAGAAGAGGACCGTGGGTGTTAAAAGTATTTTTTTCTTCCCTTCAGTGAGATCAGCAGTACGACACAGAGGCCCATTGATGCCAATGGGCAAGGGTTCACCCTTCTTTAAAAGCAACTCCTGCCTCAGACCTGATACACCATTACACTGAATACACCACTTCCATGGTATTTATCCATCAAGGGTAGCACATAATGTCTCTACTGAAAACTTGTAACTTATCACTAATGATAATCATGGGGTGTGTATGGTAATATTTAAGGAACAATGTAACTACTTTAAAAACTATGCCTTATGGTCTTGAAGTACAAGTCAGTCACTAGTGAATCATATGTCTGGGTGACAGCCCCATCATGTAGGAGGGCATTGTCACCACTCTGACTAGCTAATTAGGTAATGCCTGACAGGAGGAAGACTAGGATGCAGAGGTACTCAAGAAGCTATAGTGGAACTAGAAAATGTTTCTACCAACTTCAAGAATGCTCATCTTTCCCCTTACAGCTCCAGTCAAGCCATAACTACTCCTGAGGTGAGAAAGTTAAACGTGTATGTAGGATTTCAACAAAGTTTATAAATAATGAAGCACCCCTGGCTATTGCCAGTATTGTTACTTATTAGCAGCAGAGGTCAGAAAAAAAGTATTTATTTTACCTTGAAGTATAATGAGCCAATTATTCCAGAAGATATTTAATGAAGTGCATGTAACCATACTGCAACTGACCTTTCAGTAGCTGAGCCAAATGGCTGTTTTTAAAACAAAAAAAAAGGTTGACAAACACTTTTTAAAATAGGAGCACACAAACAAACCTTTCAATCAAAATATTGTCTTAGATTACTGCAATAAGGTGAGCTCCATCAGCAACTTACTGGCAATCAAAGTACCTGCAATTGTATAACATGCTCTGCTCTATTTTAAAATAGAGCAGATTGACCTTTTCACTGGAAGTCAAACAAAACGGTTTGCAACACATTACATTGATGTTCTTAGATGGGAGATTTTTAACTGAACCATATACTGTGCGTACCCTCAGATATCCAAGTCACATAGCATGTAATACCAGTATCAAACCTGCAAAATGAATCTTAACTGATACTCTTGTGGCTTGTCTACACTAAGGGGTTACAGCAGCACAGTTATGGCTATAGTGTAGATACTATGGGGAAGTTACTACAGCAACAAAATGGGTTATTCTATTGCTGTAGTATCTCCCCTCCCCAAGTGATGTAAATAGGTCAACAGAAGAATGTTTTCGACAGCCTAGCTGTGTCTTTGTCAGGGATTTAAGTCAGTGCAACTACAGTGCTCAGGGATATGGGGTTTTCATATCCCTGAGCATGGTAGCTATGTCAATCTAAGTTTTAAGTGTAGACCAGGCCTTAAATGAAATGCTTTTATAACAGCTAGACTGAGTTTTAGCAATGCAATATTTAAATTAAACTTTTGTGGAGTCAATTGTGAGATGAGTTTACAGAATCCTATATATTTGTATACCGAATCAATTTAGCTTTCTTAAATGAAAGGCATCTGGCAATTAGGTGTCAAAAACACCACCTTTTTGCTGAATTATACTAACTAAATGGTAATTATTCATAAAAATGCATCAGGATTTATCCTCCCAGTCCTTTGTTTTAAAGCTAAACTATGTCAAACTAATACAGATCTTCCATGTCCAAAACCAACTTAAAATATGTCTCAGAAAGTTTCTTTTAAGAGACTAATAGAATTTTCTGACTTTTGCACAACTCCATGAAAAGATTTAGGTGTAACCATATGTTATGTTGCTTTCCTTGAGATCATTAGATTGTTCTAAGGGGTTTGTTTCTTTTTCTTTCTTTCTTTCTTTTTTTTTTAAAGCCCACCTTAAGTTTTCATATTGTTCAGAGTCATTCTGTAGGAGATGGGGTTGTAGATATAGGCCGGGGAATGGGGTTGTACAAAGAAGTTTAAACTAAATGCAGTATGATAAGGGCAGCCAGAGAAGGAATTTAATGAGTTGGATCAATGGGTGAGGGAGAGAATTTTGGTGGTAGTGTTTTGTATAGACAGGAGGGGACAATGTATGAATGTCAATAATAATGTTGCAACAGTTCTTTAAATTTAATTGCACTTTAAAAGAGGAAGTGAGGTTACTAACTAAAGTATAGTATATATTCTCTAATATTGGGATGTGTGGGAAGTTGGTATTAACTAGCTGTTTAATGGAAAAATATAGGTTGCTAAACCCCTTAAGCAGCATGACAATACCCTAACAAGATAAGAGAACCTCCTTCAATAGCACATGAAGTTCTGAGGTAACTACACAGCCACTTCACCCCTTTCTGCCCCCTCTTCCCCCATTCATGAGATTAAGTGGGAAACTAGAATAATTACTGGAAAAAGGGAAGAATTTTGAGGAAAAACCTGAAGTATTGAGAGAGCAAGGTCTGGAAGGGTTTGAAGCCTTACTGTATTATTTATGTTTATTTAGGCCAAAAGCATAAAGAGCCTGCTTGTTCAGGACAAAAGAAAAAAATCCTAGGAGGCTTTTATTGCAGATCTTGTACTGGTATAACCAAAATGTTTTTGCTAGAGGACTAGATAATTCAGTGGCTGAGTAGCTACTTAAGGCACCAGACCCTCTTTAATAGGATACAAAAGGAGTTAGATTAACCCTTTTTAATACACCTTTTATGTAACATGGCACTATGTGATAAAGCAGCCTTAGAATTATATAGCATTGAGGGGAGTGATAGGTAGCAGACACTGTTGGGCATGTTTGTTCTGAGAGTTCTTTCTCTGGGGAAGAAAAGGATTTATTATATAAAAAGTGTTAATTATCCTCAGATTTCCTTTAAAAAGCTCTACTCATAAGAGGTACTCCTTTAAAGCCTAGTTAGAGATGAAGGTTAGAGAGCTGGCTCTATCTGGGGGGAGACTGCAAAACCCTCGGTGAGGACTTGTGATCTTGTTATAATTTTATTTGCAAACTTGGAATCTGGGAAGGCTTTTGATTGTTTGCACAGGAAGGACTAGGTGCTGAAAAATTATTTCATTAGTGCAGTGTTTGTATCCAGATTAAGAAGTGAACACAAATCACAGGTGGGTTTTGTCTTGTTTTTAAAATAGTCCCATATTTGTTTATGACCCCTTTGCAGGTGTACTTATCTTTTGGGTAGGCTCAGGGTTTGTTTGTGCTGCTAGGTGCATTCACCACCAAAAAAAAATTCCAATTCTTAACTATTTGAACTAAAACTTTCAGCTTCTTCACAATGCTCCAGTAAGTCCCACTTCATAAAAGGAAACTAAACTGGTCAGCCACACTGCTGTAAAATTACTAAAAGCATGTCAAGCAACAGGAGAGTCTATGCAGAACTACAGTTATGGCCCAGATGATGAAGCTCTGAAGTATTAGAGTCTGATATTTAAACAGTTATACAGTTTATCTTCTGTGACTTGGACATAAGCCTAATGTACTAAGAGTGTGTGGATGTTGTCCTTATACACCAAATGGCGGTACCAGGTGCAGTTGTGCTGGCAGGCTGTTCCTCCACTCTTTCTTGAGTAGGTCTGCTACAAACAGAAACTTGAACAAGCTTAGTTCTGTCTTCCTGCTGTTCCTCTTCCCCATGTAAATAGGTTTGTACAATACATGCATTACTGGCAGAGCTATTTAAAAACGAAACTTCCCCCCCACCCCGCTCTTAAAAATGCAAAAGCTATTTACATGCTTGTGAAATAAACACATCTAACCCATTTACAATGGAAATTAAAGAGCTCTTTCTGGATTAAAACATACATATATACAGATTCCAGGTGCTGGAATTAGAAGCATATACAATTTACCATCTGATAAATACATTCATGTTAATAGTAACAGGACAAAAAGACACTGTTAATACTATTTTACTTTGTGTTACATGTAATCTAACTTTGGAGAGATCGAATAAGAAAAGGTATTTTCCTTCTCTGTAGCTGTTGTGACAAAGCTCTGTTCTTGCCTCCGTGGGTCCCACGTTTCCTGGTGGATTTCACTAGCCTCAGAGGCTCACCGTGACCCTGCACATAACCCTTCTCTCTCTAGAGACGAGGGTCACTGTCTACTGAGCCATTTTCATTATAAACCAGCAAGGGAGGTGAGGAGAAGTTATCCTTCCTTGCACAGTCTCTGTTGTCTCCCAGTCTCAGTGATTAATTGGGGGCAAAGGTGGGGGGGGGGGGAGCCCAGGCCCACCCTCTACTCCGGGTTCCAGCCCAGGGACCCTAATAGTATCAGCTATGGTAGCTGACCTTTTAGAAACATGACATGTACAATTCCCTGGGCTACTTCCCCCACAGCAGCCCTCACTTCCTCAGGCTCCACTTCACCCTTACCTCAGGGCCTCCTTCCTTGTGCCTGATATGGTGTATACTACTCAGCCTCTCCAACAGCACAACTTCCTCCTACAGCTCCTGACATGCATACCCACCTGACTGACTGGGAGGCTTTTAACTAGTTTCAGCCAGCCCCTGATTGGCTTCAGGTGTCCCAATCAACCTAGCCTTCTCTCTGCCTTCTGGAAAGTTCTTAATTGGCCCCAGGTGTCTTAATTGACCTGGAGCAGCTGCCATTTCACTTATCCTGGTACCAGGGATTTGTTTAGCCTGGAGCTAATATGTCTATCTCCCACTACTTTTCTATAGCCATCTGGCCTTGCCCCGTCACACTGTGCAAGTTAATACAACATGGCCTTTATTCATATGCATATTTTCTATATGGATTACCATACAGAATAACCAAATTAACAAAATGCAAGTGCTTTAAAAAAAAAAAAAAAAAAAAACACACATCAAGAAGAGCAATTCCTAATAAGTTTTGGCTGTTGCATCAGTTTAATCAAGAGAGAACTCACTATTAGTTGACTACACCTTAGCCCTCAACCCTGCCTCAGAAAGAACTGTAAGTTTATCTATGGATCACCCTGTCTTAAAGGCAATGCCTCATTTGCACAATACATGGTATGTTGATATTAGACACAATGCAGCAGTACATAAAGCTTAAATACAAATATTTCCTTGACTTTACGGTGCACCATCCAGTTAAAGACATAACTGTATAAAAAGTGCAAAGCACTCTCAACTCTCCTTGACTTCAATGGGAGTTAAGGAGCTCAGCTCTATGGATTAGATTCTACAGCAAAGAAAATTTCAAATGGTACTACATTAATACGCATGAGGGAGCTTTGTGTGTGCGCCAACAGGGTCCACACAGGCTAGTCACTGTGCAACACCCTAGTGTGTCCTAGAACTTACACCTCTCTAGTGCAGACTAATGCACAGCGTAGACAGGTCCTCACACCGTATTGGATTAATGTATCCTGGAAGAAGTGTGAAATAAAATGCCATCTTCCTGTGGAATCTATTTGATATTATAGTGGGTTCTCTATCTGTGACTCTTATTATCCTCTCTGAAAAGAATTTTATAGCAAGAATACTTGAAATGAATAGGTTGTTATCCCTTCAAAAATGAACAGCAAAATAACCACTATCACTTAACATAAATGAAAACTGTAATACCGCCAATTTGGTGGTGACAAATTCAGAGTTAAATGATCTTCTATTCATAAGACTTGTACTCAGTCCAAAGTCTTGGGAAGAAAAGTCTGCTGAATACATTGTTACAGTATCTAATATTTTTAATTAGTAGTGACATAAATGCATACTTTATAGTCCACATGCCTAGTTATAAAAGACAACACTTTGTTGTGCTTCAAATTTCTTTGGAACATTAGTTAAGCCACCATATTTTTTTTAGGGAAGGAGTCAAAACTATGTGTAATACTGAAAATAGCAACTGTAAAACTCCCCTTACACATTTACATACAGGTCTTATTATAATCAAACTGTTTATATAATGGTAGGACCCAGAGGCCTCAGTCACGATGGCGATCCATTGGACAAGAGACTGTACAAATACATATGGAGACAATTCCTGCCCTGATAAGCTTGTATAATATTTAAAATTTTACTCATCGGGATGGCTTCAGGCTACATAGACACAGCAGATCCATTTATTTTAGGTACTTATATGGTCCCCATTACCATATTATGTGAGCACTGTACAATCTTTAATGTATTCATCCTCAACACCCACATGAAGTTGGGAAGTATTATTATCGCCATTTTACAGATGGGGAACTAAGGCACAAAGAGACTAAGTCACTTGGCTAAGGTCACACAATAAGGCTCTGACAAAGCAGGGAATTGATCCCAGGTCTCCCAAGTCCCACTGATGTCTGAACCATCCTCCCTTTTTAGAGATCTATGCATAATCTTATTCCATCAGGTCTTTTCAGTTTAGGTGTATAAAAGCCATATGCAAAAGTTCTCTCACAGGCACTGAGGATAACCAATTCTGAGAGGAGACTAACTCCCGGCACAAGTACATATAAGGGTATGTCTACACTATAGCAGGGAGTGTCTCCCCCAGCCTAGGGGGACAGACTCACTAGTTCTAGCTGAGCTAGTGCGCTAAAAATAGCAGTGTGGATGGTGGGGCACTGATAAAGGCTAGCGTTAGCCACCAGAGCTCAGACCCACAAGGTCAGGTGGGTTTGAGCGCCGTAATAGCCATACTGCTATTTTTAGCACACTAGCTCACGCTGAGATAGTGTAAGTGTGTACCCAGGGTGGGAGGCATACTCCAAGCTGCAGTGTAGGAATACCCTAAGAGGTTCTATGTTATCTACAGTTTACTTCGCTCTGTAGAGGTACACAATGACATACAGAAAGCAAATTAAGCAAATGAATAAGATTCCCTGCCCAGATGACCATACAGTTCAAAACTACGAAGTGACAGAATACAAACAAAACAAAGATCAGTCTGAGTGGAGAGGCGCTTGTAAGCTTAATATAACAAGAACAGCATGCTGAGTTATATGAGCAGAAGAAAGGCTAATTGGGTTACCCCATTTTAAGGGCAGGTCTTCATTGCAGAGTTTACACAAGTATCTATGCTCAAATTATTCCTCTCAGGTTAGCGTAGCTCAAGGGAGTTTTCAGTGTGTCCACCAACGTTCACTGCATCCACAGTAGTGTTGCACTTCTCAGGGTACGTCCCATTCTTAGTGTTGCAGTAAGCTAAGCCATTCTATGATTCTTTTCCAATAAATGGTGGGAGAACTTGTCCGTCCTTTTTGGGCACACGGGGGAACTCTGGGAAGGCACTGGAGGACTAACAGAACTCAAGCCCTGCTAGCCTGCAACCTTGCTACGAAGTAGTCGTATTAGCAGCTGCTGATCTGCACTCGCTCAAATTTACATTTCCCCCCCTCCTCCCCTTAGGTCAGCCAACTTGAGTTAGAAGCACCACCACACTTGAATTAAGGGGGTTTGTGTGTGGATGGGACTCCAGTTAGATGCAACAGTTCAGTTACAATTCAAGTTAACTTTGCAGTGAAGACAAACCCTAAAGCAGCTACTTCTGGCCATTCTACGAAGCAGGGTGACTGATAAGTATGGCCGACGAAAAAGTGTGTACCACCTATTACCAAAGGTTAGATGGTGTAATGGCAGCCAACTACGTGAATTAACCAAAATAAAAAAACACTATAGTGTGACTGTACATCCTGCATCCTTCTGGAAAAAAAACTCCCCCACTCAAACTTCCTTTCCTCCAAGCTATCCTTAAAAAAAATAAAAGTCCTCAATATAAATGACTGTATAAACAACCAAACATGCAATGGAAACTTGTTCATGTATTTATTCCAGCTCTACTGTACCCTCAGTAATTAGCTTTTTTTAAAAAAAACATGTATATCTTGCACAGTCATCCGAGACAAAGATAAGTTACTTTCTCTAAACTGCCAAATGCCATTAACATTAACCAGCAAAATATACTCATTTTGCATAATATTCAATTATTTGGCTTGAGCTCATATCCCTGTTTAATATTTTATTCAAATGTTAACTCAATTCTAAAATAGCATGATAGGGTATTTCTAACCTACCAGAAATACATTCAGAAGCTTGTGAATATTTGTATTTAATAATGCCTTCTAGAGGTGAAACTTCTTCTAGTTTTAGGAGAGGTGAAGTACTCTTACAAGAAGAATGAGGGTTATCCCAAGAACAGATCCAGATCCCTAGCCGGTGTAAATCATTATAGCTCCCAATAAATACAGTCCAATAATGAAGTATTCTACCATCTGTCAACACATTATGTATGTAGGTAGTTAGTTATACATGGATACTTGCCTGGAAGGTACTTGAACAATGGATGCATTAAGAAACCCTTAGCAAGATCAGGTCTCATTCATTTTTTGTATTATTTTCTGATGGGTAATTTAGGCCCAAACTATCCATCAGTGTAGAGAAGCTGTTAATTTAAATATGCAAAAATGTTTTTAGAACTATTGTAATACTAAAACAACTTCAAAATTCAAATGAAACAAGTTTTTTTCTAAATGTAAGCCTTCTCCTAAATTATTTTCAACCCAATTGCAGCTTACTTTTACTTCATGAAAGACAGAAAGTCTAACTCATTAGTCTAAATCTGTTGTTTGAGATGGGTGGCAGAGTTGGCTACTACTGATTTTCATTATAAATCTCAGGATAGTTGGTAGGGTTTGTTTGTTTTTTGATCCCATGAGAATCTGAGCTTTTGATTTTTTAAAAAGTAAGATTCTAGGCATCATGGTTGTGGAGAAAAGCTTGACAACATGAACCTTAAAAAGTCCCCAAATCAGAAGGCAAATTTAAAAGAACCTAGAGTGTATTATTTTTAATAATCTCATGATTTTTAAGACAGTCTCATGATCATTGTGGCCTGACTCATGATTTCTGAGTACTTGGGATTGGCAATGATGGAAATGTAAGAAACAATATTATCGGTCAAAAGTAAATTGGATTAATATCTAGGTTTTAATAACCTAAGATGGTAGCAACAATGTAGGGGAGGACTGTAACCTGACAATGGTCTTTAAAAATCTTAAGTGATTGTGGCAGCCAATTCACTTGATTTGTAGTAAAAAGAAAAGGCGTACTTGTGGCACCTTAGAGACTAACCAATTTATTTGAGCATAAGCTTTCGTGAGTGAGCTGTAGCTCACGAAAGCTTATGCTCAAATAAATTGGTTAGTCTCTAAGGTGCCACAAGTACGCCTTTTCTTTTTGCGAATACAGACTAACATGGCTGCTACTCTGAAACTTGATTTATAGTGTTTCTTAGCTTGGGCTAAATCTTTTCATGCTATTAAGCTTTACTTAAAGGTCCTTGTCTGAAGACTTAAAGAGTAAGATGACAACCGAAAAAAGATAACTAATGCATCATGGTTCAGAAAATGATCTACAATATTTTCCTCAAAGCAATAACCGGTAAAAAGAATTACAACAGAACTTGGACTTCCTACATTACCCAGAAAAATTAATCCCCAGTGCCCCCCAAACTGGCTTATTTAAGTGTCATTACCTCCTATGCAGTAAATACACATGTATGCTTATCAGCTTGAAAAACAACCCCCAAAAACCACACAGCAAAGATTTTACAATTCTATAAAATTTCAGTTTGTATTTCAAAGAGGAAAACGCCACTTTCTTGCTCTGCATTTAGCATATGCTCTTGCCATGACGTGAAAGGGAAAATATGCAACCTTGGATGGTGCTAAGCAATGAATCACATTTTCCTGCTTTTTTTGTGTGTGTGCGTGTGCCAGCACTACATCAGCATCAGGCCACTTCCTGAGCCCAGCCTTCTCTGCAACCGGGAAAGGGGCGTGTGCGGGAGAAGATATCACCGCTGAGGCCATAAAGAGCCATCTGCTTTGCATCCAGCCCCTGGGAAGGCCGATGTGAGTGGGGGGGGGCTGGGAGGATGCTGCTGATGCAGGGCAACTTCAGCAAGCAACAGGCTCTGCAGCGAGTGGCGAGGCAGGACACAGGAGGCGAAGGAGGCGATGCTGCTGGGCAAGTGCCACACTCCAGGCACCTGCTCGGCGTTCAGCACCCCTGGAGAGCACGTCTCAATGGGGAGATAACGGTTCCGGCCACGCCACACAAAGCAGAGCCAGACGCAGGCCCCAGAGATTTCACCGTGTCCAGACTGCGGGTGATGCAGCCCGAGGGCACAGCGAAGCGGACGGGGGAGAAGGGCTGGGGAGCAGGCCGAGGCCTGCGGCTCCGGGCCGGCAACGTGAGGGGGAAGGAGACGCTGGAAAAGCGAGTTACCCGGCGCGCCACGATGCTTTAAAGGACACCTCGGCCCGGGCCCCCCGCCTGCGGCCCACGCAGCAGCATCCCCCCGCCGCCCGCTCCGGCCGGCCGGCCCGCCCGCCCTCCCTCAGGAAGGAGCTGTCCGCCGCCGGCTAGCGTCACAGTCGCGTCCCCACCCCCAGGGCCGGAGGGGGAATCCCCCACCCGCCGCGCGTCTCGCCCGAGGCCCGCCGCGGCGCAGCGACTCCCGCCGCCCCAGGCGAAGCGGGCAGCAAACTCCCCGCGCGGGAAGGCGCGGCGCACTCACCGGCTCGTGGCGCGGAGCCCGGCCTCAGGCTGCAACGAGTGACCCCGGCGGCTGGCTCCTCCCGCCGCTTAAAATGGCTGAGCGCGCGGGGGGGCAGGGAGAGGGCCCGCTGGCCAATCCCCCTCGCTGACGCCATCGAGAGCGGGGAGGGGGCAGCGGGGACAGGGCGGGTGTGCGGGGGCCGGCGGGGGATGACGGAGGAGCGGGGGTGAGTTGTGGGGAGAGCTGGGGTGAGGGAGGAGCCAGAGATGAGGTGTCGAGGGAGGAGGGATGAAGCGGGGTGAGATTGGGAAAGCAGGGGATATGGGGAGGAGCAGGGGATGAGGTGGGGGAGAGGGGGAGGAAGAAGGAGATGAGGTGTTGGGGGAACGGAGGGGAGGGAGGAGCAGGGGATATGGGGGGGCGCAGGGGTGAAGTGGGGGGGAGCGGGGGATGAGGTGGGGGAGAAGGGGGAGGAAGAAGGAGATGAGGTGTTGAGGGAACAGGGGGAGGAAGGAGCAGGGATGAGGTGGGGAGGAGGGGTGAAGTGGGAAGAGCAGGGGTGAGGAAGGAGCAGGGATGAGGTGTGGTGAAGAAGGAAGAGGGGTGAGGTCGGGAAAGCAGGGGATGAGGTGGTGGGAGCAGGGTGAGGAAGAGAAGCAGGGAATGAGGAAGAAGCAGCGTTAATGGGGGGGATGAGAAGTGAACAGAGGGCAAGAAGGAGCAAAGGAATGCATGGGGGAGGGTGATCAGATCAGAGATATGTGGGGAGTAACAAGAGACAGTGAATTTAAGAGACCCCATCGGAGAATGACTAAGGCAGGTCTCATTGTCATTGTTTCCTAGCCTGCCTGAGGAGTCCCCCAAAAGGTGACCGTGACCCCACTCCCAATTGAGGGGACACATGACACGAGTAGCTGAACAGGCTGTTTGAAATCATATAGGATTTATTTTTTTATTAAACTTCAGGCTTTCGGGGCATCATATATAATTATTTGTTAAATGCCATCTGTTACAGTTCAGAGCAACTGCACCTGTCTCCCCCTCCGTGGTCCAACAAGGGCACCCACTTTTAGGCTTCCAGCTCCCAGCCATCACCTCTCTTGGGCCAGAGACCTACATCTCCCCCATCCTGACCAGGTTTTTTCTAGGCAGCACAGCTCCCTGTCTACACTGTGATATCCCCAACAAACCAGACTGCCTAAACAGGTCAGCATCTGCGCTTTACTTTCTGTCAAAAGGCTATGAACAGCTGTAATTGACAACAGTTACAAGTTACCACAACAGCTATTTCTAAGCAAGCACATTTGTTCTTAAGGTGAAAACATTATAGAGAAAATGTATTAAAACAATAAATGAACCTACATGCATGCTAATAAGCTTACCAGAGATCACTCCTACTCCAGACGTGGGCTATGTCTACACTATGGACTTTACAGCAGCACAGCCAACGGGCAGCAGTAGCTATGTCGTGCTGTCCACACTGGCGCTTTTGTTGGTGAAACTTTTGTCGGTTAGGGGAGTGGTTTTTTTCAAAAGTTCTACCAACAAAAGTGCTAGTGTAGACATCGTGTGGGGCTCTGGTAGGTGTCAGTTCTTCCAAATCCACAACTGGGTTTTCCCTGGGGTTACGAGTTCATGACATGTTCTGTTGGAACCAGAAACCCCACTAATAAGTTAGTCTTTCCTTTGTACAGCTTGCGCCTTTGATCTTGAGACTCTAAGCAGGTAATCAGCAGATAATCGTCCTCTGCTCTGGACAAAGCTTCAGAACACTGGGTTTTTGCATAAGCAGAAGTGTGGAATTTGCAATTGCCCTCACCTCCCCCTAGAGATTCCCCAGGCAAACCACTTGACACTGTTTATCCCCAAAGTCCATTCTTGCCTGGTACATTGTTCAATATAGTCCTTTGAAGTTCATAATACTTCACAAGATTAATATCCCATCTTCCACCTAGAGAGGTTACATATACTCCCACCACACAAAAATACATAAACTTTGCATTTCATATGATGGACTCCAAAGATACTTAAATACTTAAACTTAATTCAATAAGATTTTTTTCAAGGATATTGCAGGAAATTGCCATATCTGTTACACCAACAACATGCTGAGATGTTCCCAGGACACAAATCTAAAGGTTTCCTATCCCAGAGAGCTTTCAATCTAAGAATGGAAAAGGAAGAGGCATTAGGAGATCCAGATGGCAGAACTTAGACATACGGATTCAGATTTATTTAAATATTATTTATTTCATTTGCTTATCTCAGTGAGCCTCATGGAAAAACTGAGTCTTTAGTACTGTAATATCATGTTTGCTGGTAGTAAGTTAAAACATTCAGTGTACATGGAGCAGAGGCAGAGCTAACCACAGGCCTAAGCAATGCATCAAAACACTTGGAGCCCCAGTCTACTACCTTGTAAGGCACATGCTGACCCAGTCTCTTCTTCCAATAGCAAGACCAAATGGGGAAGAAACCCATCACCAACCCAGATCTCTCTGCCTCAGAGTAGAAGGCAACTCATCACCTGATCTCTCCCTTCTTACAACCTGGAGGCCTGCAAGATGTAACAAAGGCCCCTGTGTTTTTTATCTGAAATATAAATAATGTGCCTCATAATCAACACTGGTGAGAGCCACTCAGATTATTCATGCAACAATCTGAGAACTAGAGCCTGCTATCCGCCCCGTGATTCACCCCCAAATTTGCAGACATTCCCAGATTAAATGTGGAATTGTGGAGTCTGCAGCTTATGTGGAGAAGAGGTAGCACAAGATCAGTGTGATACTGACTTCTGAAGAAGGACATGTGGTCAGTCAGCCTTCCTCTTCCTTCTAACCTCCAATCCATGTGCAGGGGAAGAGAAAAAATTTTGTTCCTCTTCTTTGAGGCTTGAGCATGTATTCCCTTCTCGAATGGAGGCATGGCCAAGTCATTAGTTTAATTTGTTTTTCACTTTTCTTATGTGAAATCTTACACATGGGCTTTACTACTTTCACTTTGCTAGACTTTATTGCAATACTCTTTGCCTTGTTTATTGTCTAGTGACCAGGATCATCATTAAAGATAATGGCTGGCTTGCACAAGGCACCACAGGGTACATTTTGTGCAGAATGTATCATTACCTAATCTGCCTAATATGTGTTTAGGAATGGCTAGGCATGAAGATAAACTTGCTATGGTATTTTAAATAAATAAAACATAGGTAGAGTAATATGCCATTTCTTTTTAAAAAACATTGAAAGGCATAAGAAGATGTACTAATTTGCAATCTGTTCTGACTTGTTTTATACTTCCTGTAAACTAAGGCTTCAAATTAGCTGATCTTGAATTTACAGATCACATATTAGTAGGCAAGGAAGCACATGTCTTGTTATGTTTGATGACACAGTCAAGACTCTTTCATATAACTATATTAAAAGATTATCTTTACAAAACTTGAATGGTTGGGACATATTAAAGCTGAAAGTTTTATGTTCACGAAGAGCAAAACACTTTTGAAAGAGACACCACCATCAACCTGAAATTGAGTCAATTTTTAAAAATTAGTTAAAAGTAGTTTCAGATACTAGACCTGGCCCTGAGTTACCCTTGCTACTTTTTCTAGCTTACAACCATATTTTCCTACTTTTATAATAAGGAAACAGATGATACGCAAAATTCTTTCATATGCACAAAATTAACAAACTAGAAAAACAGATTTTTCGCCTCTCCAATCTCTTTCGGTTATAGACATCTTGTGTGTCACTTGTAGTTAAAAACATGAACTGTGATTTTTAAGTGGATGATGTCCCTTTTAAGAGCTCACCCAAGACACTACACTTATTAAACTGTTTTGAATTTTTTTTCTGCCTTTGAAGAATGAAGGGCTATGTCGACACTGCCAGGATTCAAAATTGTGATTTCAGGGAATCCTGACAGCGATTCTCTGGTCAAACAAAATTCTAAACTGTCCCCTTCAGTTTATATTAATGCTATGGATTCTTGATTTAAATGTATATAAGCCAGGAAAATCAAAGTTAAGATTCAACCTTATCCTGTTCTGTGAGGTTATGTAGGCAACACTACATGCTAATATAGGAAAATCCTTGCAATAACTTGGCATTATATGCTCCAAGATCCAATCATACCTATTCTGGCTTTGGTTGATTAAAGTTTGGCAACCCTACAGTTATTTTTTTCTGTATTTCTTCAAATAAGTTTGTAGGTGATTACTGTTTCTTTTCTGTAGAATGACAACAGTGCACTATGTACTTTGAAGGCAAGTCTGAAAACAAGGGCCCTGATTCTCCCCTCCACTACAGCTGCTTTAGGCCTTTCCAGTAAAAGGGGGCAGAAACAGTTCTTGGGGAATACCATCAGTGTATGGCACCTCCCAGCCAGTATAACCATTCTGTGCCAGCTCCTCTCCTGGGCAATAGCATGAAGGGAATGCCAGGGGAGGGAGGAATGTTGAAGCATGGGTGGAGCAGCCTAATCTATACTGTAATTTATGCCTAAATCTGGGCAGCAGTGCTTAATTTGTAATGAAAGAGGTGACAGGGCTCAAGCAATTAGGTGTCATGGCTCAAGCAATTTCTATACTTTCATAATTGATGTGGCAAGTCCAGAGGTGCCAGGGCTATGAACTGCCAAGCCTAGAGGTGCCGGAAATTAACCACTGCTGGGCACACTCCAAAATACCAGAAATGGCTTCTCTGTTCCTGCCCTCAACAAAGGAATTAATTGTTACCCCTTTTTGACCCAAGAGGTTAGTATTTGGGATCTTGCAGGTTGATTCCCTTAGGAGCAGAAATTGATGATATACTTTCAGGTATACTTTGATGCAATCCTCTTTATTTACAAAGAATGTACAAAGTCCCGTTTCCCTGAACACAGTAAGAATCAAACAGTAGGAGACAGATTCTTTGCTGACAGTTCCGTGTGTTGCCCTTGCCTCCAGGCACCACCCCCCGCAGCTCCCATTGGCCAGGAACTGGGAACCGTGGCCAATAGGAGCTTCGGGGGAAGTACCTGGAGGTATGGCAAGGGCAGCGTGGGGAGCCCTGTGCTCCCCCATCCCCCAGGGGCCGCACAGGGAGGTGGTGAGTGGTGCAGCGTGGGGCCAGGGCAGGCACGGAGTTGAGCCTGCTCTGGCCCCGGTGCGTGCCGCTGCCACCCCGGAGCCGCTTTAGCTAAGCGGCACTGGGCCAGAGCCTGCACCTCAAACCCCTCCTGCACCCCGCACTCCTCCTGCACCCCAACTCCCTGCTCTGAGCCCCCTGCCGCATCCCTCCTGCACTCCAACCCTTTGCCCTGAGCCCCATGCTGCACCCCACATCTCTCCTGCACTGAGCCCCCTGCTGCAGCCTGCAGCCCCGTGCAGCCCAACCCCCTGCCCTCATCCCCCTGCTGCACCCTTCCTGCACCCCAACACCCTGCCGCACCCCTTCTGCACCTCAACCCTTTGCCCTGAGCCCCCTGTCGCACCCCATACCCATCCTGCACCCCAACTCCCTGCCCTGAGCCCCTTGTCACATCCCACACCCCTCCTGCACCCCAGCCCCCTGCCCTGATCCCCCTCCTGCACTCTGTACTCCTCCTGCACCCCAACCCCCTTCCCTGAGTCCCCTCATACACCCCGCACCCCTCCTCTGCCCCAATCCCTTGCCCTAAGCCCCTTCCTGCACACCGCACCCACTCCTACACCCTGCACTCCCTCCCACACCCCAGCCCCCTGCCCTACATACAATTTCCCCAACCAGATGTGGCCCTCGGGCCAAAAAGTTTGCCCACCCCTGCTCTAAGTAGACAATGTCTAGACAAGGGTAGCACTGTGAGTAAACAATTTTCACACATTAGTCATTTCAATGATTTTTTAAAACAAATCTTCACTAGTTTAGTTAACAATTCTTTGGTGGAAACATGACCTTTTTAAAGTGTGTTTTATGGAGGTATTTAAAGTAAGAGAGTGCAGAGGCATGGTGTGACTGGTCCTAGTGGGGAGCCAGCTGTGGTCACTCAATTAGGGTGAACTGCAAAGAATGGGGCAGACAATCCCCATAAAGCTGGTGGATATTCCAATACCTAGATTTACCAAGCCAGCATAAAAGAGCTTCTTAATAGAGATTGGGAGTGGCTGGGTAATTACACATATTGAATCTATTTCCTTAAGTTAAGTATCCTCACACCTTCTTGTCAACTGTCTAAATGGGCCATCTTGATTATCACTAAAAAAGTTTTTTTCTCCTGCTGATAATAGCTCATATTAACTAATTAGCCACTCACAGTTTGTATGGTAACTTCCAACTTATCTGTATGTGTGTGTGTGTGTGTGTGTGTGTGTGTATATGTTCCATTCTATGCATCCGATGAAGTGGGCTGTAGCCTATGAAAGCTTATGCTCTAATAAATTTGTTAGTCTTTAAGGTGCCACAAGTACTCCTGTTCTTTTAACAACACAGTTCCCTTAAAGTGATCTAGCCTCAGGTCTCCATCCAGGTACGCACGTCAAATATGATGAAAATTTCTGTAAATCTTATTTCATCATATAAAAGAAAAGGTTCTACCAATCCCAAAGGATCAGACACATTACCTCCCAGGTTTCAGAGTGGTAGCCGTGTTAGTCTGTATCAGCAAAAATAATGAGGAGTCCTTGTGGCACCTTAGAGACTAACAAATTAATTTGGGCATAAAACCCACGAAAGCTTATGCCCAAATAAATTTGTTAGTCTCTAAGGGTATGTCTATACTGTGAAATTAGGTTGAATTTATAGAAGTCGGTTTTGTATAAAGCGTTTTTATACAGTCGATTGTGTGTGTCCCCACACAAATACTCTAAGTGCATGTAGTCGGCGGAGTGTGTCCACAGTACCGAGGCAACTGTCAACTTCCAGAGCGTTGCACTGTGGGTAGCTATCCCAAAGTTCCTGCAGTCTCCGCCGCCCATTTGAATTCTGGGTAGAAATCCCAGTGCCTGATGGGGCTAAAACATTGTCGCGGGTGGTTCTGGGTACATATCGTCAGGCCCCCCTTCCCTCCCTCCTTCCGTGAAAGCAGGGGCAGACAATCGTTTTGCGCCTTTTTTCTCGAGTTACCTGTGCAGACGCCATACCAAGGCAAGGCATGGAGCCCGCTCAGCTAACCGTCACCGTATGTCTCCTGGGTGCTGGCAGACACAGTACTGCGTTGCTACATAGCAGCAGTTTATTGCCTTTTGGCAGCAGACAGTGCAGTATGACTGCTGGCCGTCGTCGATGTAATCCTGGGTGCTCTTTTAACCGACCTCGATGAGGTCAGGGGCGCCTGGGCAAACATGGGAGTGACTCAGCCAGGTCATTTCCCTTTTAAGTTTTGTCTCATGGCGATTCAGTCCTACCGGCAGTGCACTGTCTTTTAATCAGCAGCCAGCAGAAGATGATGGCCAGCAGTCATAGAATCATAGAATCATAGAATATCAGAGTTGGAAGGGACCTCTGGAAGTCATCTAGTCCAACCCCCGGCCCAGAGCAGGACCAATCCCCAACTAAATCATCCCAGCCAGGGCTTTGTCAAGCCTGACCTTAAAAACTTCTAAGGAAGGGGATTCCACCACTTACCTAGGTAAAGCATTCCAGTGTTTCACCACCCTCCTAGTGAAAAAGTTTTTCCTGATATCCAACCTAAATCTCCCCCACTGCAACTTGAGACCATTACTCCTTGTCCTGTCATCTGCTATCACTGAGAATAGTCTAGATCCATCCTCTTTGGATCCACCTTTCAGGTAGTTAAAAGCAGCTATCAAATCCCCCCTCATTCTTCTCTTCTATACACTAAACAATCCCAGTTCCCTCAGCCTCTCATCATAAGTCATGTGTTCCAGACCCCTAATCATTTTTGTTGCCCTTCGCTGGACTCTCTCCAATTTTTCCACATCCTTCTTGTAGTGTGGGGCCAAAAACTGGACACAGTACTCCAGATGAGGCCTCACCAATGTCGAATAGAGGGGAACAATCACATACCTCGATCTGCTGGCAATGCCCCTACTTATATATCCCAAAATGCCATTGGCCTTCTTGGCAACAAGGGCACACTGTTGACGCATATCCAGCTTCTTGTCCACTGTCACCCCTAGGTCCTTCTCTGCAGAACTGCTGCCTAGCCATTCGGTCCCTAGTCTGTAGCGGTGCATTGGATTCTTCCATCCTAAGTGCAGGACTCTGCACTTGTCCTTGTTGAACCTCATCAGATTTCTTTTGGCCCATTCCTCCAATTTGTCTAGGTCCCTCTGTATCCTATCCCTACCCTCCAGCGTATCTACCACTCTTCCCAGTTTAGTGTCATCCGCAAACTTGCTGAGGGTGCAATCCACACCATCCTCCAGATCATTAATGAAGATATTAAACAAAACCGGCCCCAGGACCGACCCTTGGGGCACTCCACTAGATACCGGCTGCCAACTAGACATGGAGCCATTGATCACTACCCGTTGAGCCCGACAATCTAGCGAACTTTCTACCCACCTTGTAGTGCATCCATCCAGCCCATACTTCTTTAACTTGCTGACAAGAATACTGTGGGAGACCATGTCAAAAGCTTTGCTAAAATCAAGGAATAACACGTCCACTGCTTTCCCTTCATCCACAGAACCAGTTATCTCATCATAGAAGGCAATTAGATTAGTCAGGCATGACTTTCCCTTGGTGAATCCATGCTGACTGTTCCTGATCGCTTTCCTCTCCTCTAAGTGCTTCAGAATTGATTCCTTGAGGACCTGCTCCATGATTTTTCCGGGGACTGAGGTGAGGCTGACTGGCCTGTAGTTCCCAGGATCCTCCTTCTTCCCTTTTTTAAAGATTGGCACTACATTAGCCTTTTTCCAGTCTTCCGGGACTTCCCCTGATCGCCATGAGTTTTCAAAGATAATGGCCAATGGCTCTGCAATCACATCCGCCAATTCCTTTAGCACTCTCGGATGCAACGCATCCGGCCCCATGGACTTGTGCATGTCCAGCTTTTCTAAATAGTCCCGAACCACTTCTTTCTTCACAGAGGGCTGGCCACCTCCTCCCCATGCTGTACTGCCCAGTGCAGTAGTCTGGGAGCTGACCTTGTTCATGAAGACAGAGGCAAAAAAAGCATTGAGTACATTAGCATTTTCCACATCCTCTGTCACTAGGTTGCCTCCCTCATTCAGTAAGGGGCCCACACTTTCCTTGGCTTTCTTCTTGTTGCCAACATACCTGAAGAAACCCTTCTTGTTACTCTTAACGTCTCTTGCTAGCTGCAACTCCAGGTGTTATTTAGCCTTCCTGATTTCACTCCTACATGCCCGAGCAATATTTTTATACTCATCCCTGGTCATTTGTCCAATCTTCCACTTCTTGTAAGCCTCTTTTTTGTGTTTAAGATCAGCAAAGATTTCACTGTTAAGCCAAGCTGATCGCCTGCCATATTTACTATTCTTTCTACACATCGGGATGGTTTGTCCCTGTAACCCCAATAAGGATTCTTTAAAATACAGCCAGCTCTCCCGGACTCCTTTCCCCCTCATGTTATTCTCCCAGGGGATCCTGCCCATCAGTTCCCAGAGGGAGTCAAAGTCTGCTTTTCTGAAGTCCAGGGTCCGTATTCTGCTGCTTTCCTTTCTTCCTTGTGTCAGGATCCTGAACTCGACCATCTCACGGTCACTGCCTCCCAGGTTCCCATCCACTTTTGCTTCCCTTACTAATTCTTCCCGGTTTGTGAGCAGCCGGTCAAAAAGAGCTCCGCCCCTAGTTGGTTCCTCCAGTACTTGCACCAGGAAATGTTGTCCCCTACATTTTCCAAAAACTTCCTGGATTGTCTGTGCACCACTGTATTGCTCTCCCAGCAGATATCAGGATGATTGAAGTCATGAGAACCAGGGCGTGTGATCTAGTAGCTTCTGTGAGTTGCCGGAAGAAAGCCTCGTCCACCTCATCCCCCTGGTCTGGTGGTCTATAGCAGACTCCCACCACGACATCACCCTTGTTGCTCACGCTTCTAAACTTAATCCAGAGACTCTCAGGTTTTTCTGCAGTTTCATACTTGAGCTCTGAGCAGTCATACTTCTCCCTTACATACAGTGCAACTCCCCCACCTTTTCTGGCCTCCCTGTCCTTCCTGAACAGTTTATACCCATCCATGACAGTACTCCAGTCATGCGACTTATCCCACCAAGTCTCTGTTATTCCAATCACATCATAATTCCTTGACTTTCCCAGGACCTCCAGTTCTCCCTGCTTGTTTCCCAGGCTTTGTGCATTTGTATATAGGCACTTGAGATAACCTGCTGATTGCCCCTCATTCTCAGTATGAGGCAGGAGCCCTCCCCTCTCACACGCTCCTGCTCATGCTTCCTCCCGGTATCCTGCTTCCCCGCCTACCTCAGGGCTTTGGTCTCCTTTCCCCGGTGAACCTAGTTTAAAGCCCTCCTCACTAGGTTAGCCAGCCTGCTCGTGAAGATGATCTTCTCTCTCTTTGTTAGGTGGAGCCCGTCTCTGCCTAGCACTCCTCCTTCTTGGAACACCATTCCATGGTCAAAGAATCCAAAGCCTTCTCTCCGACACCACCTGCGTAGCCATTCATTGACTTCCACAATTCGACGATCCCTACCCCGACCTTTTCCTTCCACGGGGAGAATGGACGAGAACACCACTTGCGCCTCATACTCCTTTATCCTCCTTCCCAGAGCCACGTAGTCTGCAGTGATCCGCTCAAGGTCATTCTTGGCAGTATCGTTGGTGCCCACGTGGAAAAGTAGGAAGGGGTAGCGGTCCGAGGGCTTGATAGTCTCGGCAGTTTCTCCATCACATCGCGAATCTTAGCCCCTGGCAAGCAGCAGACTTCTCTGTTTTCCCGGTCAGGGCGGCAGATAGATGACTCAGTCCCCCTGAGGAGAGAGTCCCCGACCACCACAACCCGCCTCCTTCTCTTGGGAGTGGTGGTCGTGGAACCGCCAACCTGAGGACAGTGCATCTCATGCCTTTCAACTGGCGGAGTCTCCTTCTGCTCCCTTCCCCCAGACATATCATCTGGGCCACTCCCCGTAATGGTACCTGTGGAGAGAACATGAAAACGGTTACTTACCTGTATCTGCGTTGCTGGTACATGGACATTCCCCCTTCTTCTTCTGGAGGTCACATGTTGCCAGATTTCTTCACTGGCCTCCTGTCCCCACTGTGCAGCCTGCTCTTCTTCTGGAGGTCACATGTTGCCAAATTTCTTCACAGGCCTCCTGTCGCCACTGTGCATACTGCACTGTCTTCTGCCGAGCACCCAGGAGACGACGATGGCTAGCGGTCGTACTGCACAGTCTGCTGCCAGCAAGATGTATAAAGATAGATGAAGTGGATCAAAACAAGCAATAGACCAGATTTGTTTTGTATTCATTTTCTCCTCCCTCCCTCCGTGAAATCAACGGCCTGCTAAACCCAGTTTTGAGTTCTTGAGGTTTTGAGTTCTATCCTTGAGGGGGCCATTCTGTTTCTCACAAAGCCACCCCCTTTGTTGATTTTAATTCCCTGTAAGCCAACCCTGTAAGCCATGTCGTCAGTCGCCCTCCCTCCGTCAGGGCAACGGAAGACAATCATTCTGCGCCTTTTTTCTGTGCAGACGCCATACCACGGCAAGCATGGAGCCCGCTCAGATCACTTTGGCAATTAGGAGCACATTAAACACCACACACATTATCCCGCAGTATATGCAGCACCAGAACCTGGCAAAGCGAAACCGGGCGAGTAGGCGACGTCAGCGCGGTGACGAGAGTGATGAGGACATGGACACAGACTTCTCTCAAAGCACGGGCCCTGGCAGCGTGGGCATCATGGTGCTAATGGGGCAGGTTCATGCGGTGGAACGCCGATTCTGGGCTCGGGAAACAGGCACAGACTGGTGGGACCACATAGTGTTGCAGGTCTGGGACGATTCCCAGTGGCTGCGAAACTTTCGCATGTGTAAGGGCACTTTCATGGAACTTTGTGACTTGCTTTCCCCTGCCCTGAGGAGCAAGAATACCAAGATGAGAGCAGCCCTCACAGTTGAGAAGCGAGTGGCAATAGCCCTGTGGAAGCTTGCAATGCCAGACAGCTACCGGTCAGTTGGGAATCAATTTGGAATGGGCAAATCTACTGTAGGGGCTGCTGTGATGCAAGTAGCCAATGCAATCAAAGATCTGCTGATATCAAGGGTAGTGACCCTGGGAAATGTGGAGGTCATAGTGGATGGCTTTGCTGCAATGGGATTCCCTAACTGTAGTGGGGCCAGAGATGGAACCCATATCTCTATCTTGGTACCGGAGCACCAAGCCGGCGAGGACATAAACCACAAGGGGTACTTTTCAATAGCGCTGCAAGCACTGGTGGATCACAAGGGACATTTCACCAACATCAACGTGGGATGGCCGGGAAAGGTACATGATGCTTGCATCTTCAGGAACTCTGGTCTGTTTCAAAAGCTGCAGGAAGGGACTTTATTCCCAGACCAGAAAATAATCGTTGGGGATGTTGAAATGCCTATAGCTATCGTTGGGGACCCAGCCTACCCCTTAATGCCATGGCTCATGAAGCCGTACACAGGCAGCCTGGACAGTAGTCAGGAGCTGTTCAACTACAGGCTGAGCAAATGCAGAATGGTGGTAGAATGTGCATTTGGACGTTTAAAGGCGCGCTGGCGCAGTTTACTGACTCACTTAGACCTCAGCGAAACCAATATTCCCACTGTTATTACTGCTTGCTGTGCACTCCACAATACTGTGAGAGTAAGGGGGAGACATTTATGGCGGGGTGGGAGGTTGAGGCAAATCGCCTGGCTGCTGGTTACACACAGCCAGACACCAGGGCGGTTAGAAGAGCACAGGAGGGCGCGGTGCACGTCCGAGAAGCTTTGAAAACCAGTTTCATGACTGGCAAGGCTACGGTGTGAAAGTTCTGTTTGTTTCTCATTGATGAAACCCCCCGCCCCTTGGTACACTCTACTTCCCTGTAAGCTAACCACCATCCCCTCCTCCCTTCGATCACCGCTTGCAGAGGCAATAAAGTCATTGTTGCTTCACATTCATGCATTCTTTATTAATTCATCACACAAATGGGGGGTAACTACCAAGGTAGCCCAGGAGGGGTGGTAGAGGAGAGAAGCACCAGGAGAGGTGGTGGAGGAGGGAAGGACAAGGCCACACAGCACTTTAAAAGTTTAAAACTTTGAAACTTATTGAATGCCAGCTTTCTGTTGCTTGGGCAATCCTCTGGGGTGGAGTGGCTGGGTGGCCGGAGGCCCCTCCACCGTGTTCTTGGGTGTCTGGGTGAGGAGGCTATGGAACTTGGGGTGGAGGGCGGTTGGTTACACAGGGGCTGTAGCGGCGGTCTGTGCTCCTGCTGCCTTTCCTGCAGCTCAACCATATACTGGAGCATATTGGTTTGATCCTCCAGCAGCCTCAGCATTGAATCCTGCCTCCTCTCATCACTCTGCCGCTACCTTTCAGCTTCAGCCCTCTCTTCAGCCCGCCACTTACTCTCTTCAGCCCGCCACTTACTCTCTTCAGCCCGCCACCTCTCCTCCCGGTCATTTTGTACTTTCCTGCACTCTGACATTGTCTGCCTCCATGCATTCGTCTGTGCTCTGTCAGTGTGGGAGGACAGCATGAGCTCAGAGAACATTTCATCGCAAGTGCGGTTTTTTTGCCTTCTAATCTTCGCTAGCCTCTGGGAAGGAGAAGATCCTGTGATCCTTGAAACACATGCAGCTGGTGGAGAAAAAAAAAGGGACAGTGGAATTTAAAAAGACACATTTTATAGAACAATGGGTACACTCTTTCATGGTAAACCTTGCTGTTAACATTACATACATAGCACATGTGCTTTCGTTACAAGGTCGCATTTTGCCTCCCCGTAGCGCGTGGCTAGCCCCGCCACCCTCCCAGTGGCTAACAGCGGGGAACATTTCTGTTCAGCCACAGGCAACCAGCCCAGCAGGAATGGGCACCTCTGAATGTCCCCTTAAGAAAAGCACCCTATTTCAACCAGGTGACCATGGATTATATCTCACTCTCCTGAGGATAACACAGAGAGATAAAGAATGGATGTTGTTTGAACGCCAGCAAACATACACTGCAATGCTTTGTTGTACAATGATTCCCGAGTAAGTGTTACTGGCCTGGAGTGGTAAAGTGTCCTACCATGAAGGACGCAATAAGTCTGCCCTCCCCAGAAACCTTTTGCAAAGGCTTTGGGAGTACATCCAGGAGAGCCACAAATGCCAGGGCAAATTAATCATTAAACATGCTTGCTTTTAAACCATGTATAGTATTTTAAAAGGTACACTCACTGGAGGTCCCTTCTCCGCCTGGCGGGTCCGGGAGGCAGCCTTGGGTGGGTTCGGGGGGTACTGGCTCCAGATCCAGGGTGAGAAACAGTTCCTGGCTGTCGGGAAAACCGGTTTCTCCGCTTGCTTGCTGTGAGCTATCTACAACCTCATCATCATCATCTTCCTCGTCCCCAAAACCTGCTTCCGTGTTGCCTCCATCTCCATTGAAGGAGTCAAACAACAAGGCTGGGGTACTGGTGGCTGAACCCCCTAAAATGGCATGCAGCTCATCATAGAAGCGGCATGTTTTGAGCTCTGACCCGGAGCAGCCGTTCGCCTCTCTGGTTTTCTGGTAGGCTTGCCGCAGCTCCTTCAGTTTCATGCGGCACTGCTTCGGGTCCCTGTTATGGCCTCTGTCCTTCATGGCCTGGGAGATTTTGACAAATGTTTTGGCATTTCAAAAACTGGAATGTAGTTCTGATAGCACGGATTCCTCTCCCCATACAGCGATCAGATCCCGTACCTCCTGTTCGGTCCATGCTGGAGCTCTTTTGCGATTCTGGGACTCCATCATGGTCACCTCTGCTGATGAGCTCTGCATGGTCACCTGCAGCTTGCCACGCTGGCCAAACAGGAAATTGAAATTCAAAAGTTCATGGGCCTTTTCCTGTCTACCTGGCCAGTATATCTGAGTTGAGAGTGCTGCCCATAGCAGTCACAATGGAGCACTCTGGGATAGCTCCCGGAGGCCAATACCATCTAATTGTGTCCACAGTACCCCAAATTCAACCCGGCAAGGCCGATTTCAGTACTAATCCCCTTGTCGGGGGGTAGAGTAAGGAAATCGATTTTAAGAGCCCTTTAAGTCGAAAAAAAGGGCTTCGTCGTGTGGATGGGTGCAGGGTTAAATCGATTTAACGCTGCTAATTCGACCTCAACTCCTAGTGTAGACCAGGGCTAAGGTGCCACAAGGACTCCTCATTATTATTACCTTCCAGATTAATGCATGTTTCAGATCTTACCCAAATACACGCTACAGTCAATTCTTATTAATTAAACTAAAATTTATTAAAAAACAAAAGAGAGAAAGTATGATTAAAAGATCAGTATACATACAGACATGAGTTCAATTCATTTAGGTGTAGATTCATAGCAGAGAGAGTGAGCTTTGTGGTTGCAAAAAGTTCTTTCAGAAATAGTTCATAGTTTATAGTCCAATGTCCAAATATCACATTCAGGGCGTACCAGCATAACTGGGACCTCAATCTTGCGACTCAAACTTCCCCTGAAGAAGCTTAAGCAGATCTGAGATGACAGACTCAGGACCCCAGGATCTTTTATATAATTTCATGTCCTCTTTCACAAGTTGGGATTTCCTCAGGGAACAAAAGGTAATTAGGATGGCTTTGAAGGAGGTACATCACCTGTACTTAGCTATACAAATTAACATAAGGCCATTTGCTTTTGCCACCACCATTCACAGTACATTTCAAAGAGAGATGAATCCCAAGATAACCCATGTTTACAACTCATTTAAATGATATCAGAATACAGCATAGACAGGGACTGTTGATTACATTGTCCACCCTACTCATACATATGTAAATACACAAAAGTGTCACACATGGCCTATTGAATTAGTGGAAGGGTTCCAAGAGTAGCCCCTCCTCTAAAAAATGTTTGAATGCAAGAATTTTCCTTTCTTTTAGTAATGATTTGTTTAGGCTGGTCACAGTCTGTTCTTATGGTGGTAAGTGTGTAGTTGCTGGTGAGTATTTGCTTCAGGTTGGGGGACTGTCTGTAAGTGAGGACTGGCCTGTCTCCCAAGGTCTGTGAGAGTGAGGGGTCATCCTTCAAGATAGGTTGTAGATCCAGATGATGAAGATGTCATCATTGTAGCTCAAGTAAAGTAGGGGTGTAAGGGGATGAGAGCTGAGGAAGCGTTGTTCTAAGTCAGCCATAAAAATGTTGGCATATTGAGGGGCCATGCGGGTACCCTAGCAGTCCCACTGACTTGAAGGTATAAATTGTCCCCAAATCTGAAATAGTTGTGGATGAGGACAAAGTCATAAAGTTCAGCCACCAGGTTTGCCGTGATAATACAAATGCAAATACTCACCAGCAACTACACATCACACAACAAAAACACCAACCCAGGGACCAAACCCTGCTACAAACCCCGGTGCCAACTCTGTCCACATATCTATTCCAGGGACACCATCATAGGACCTAGCCACACCATCCGGGGCTCGTTCATCTGCACATCTACCAATGTGATATATGCCATCATGTGCCAGCAATGCCCCTCTGCCATGTACATTGGCCAAACCAGACACTCTCTGTGCAAAAGAATAAATGGACACAAATCTGACATCAGGAATCATAACATTCAAAAACCAGTAGGAGAACACTTCAATCTCTCTGGTCACTCAATAACAAACCTCAAAGTGGCAATTTTTCAACAAAAAAACTTCAAAAACAGACTCCAACATGAAGCTGCAGAACTGGAATTAATTTGCAAACTAGATACCATCAGATTAGGCCTGAATAAAGACTGGGCGTGGTTGGGTCATTACAAAACCTAAACTTAATTTTCCCAATACTAATTTCTCCCTACCGTTACTCACACCTTCTTGTCAACTGTCTGTAATGGGCCACTCTCTTACCACTTCAAAAGTTACTTCTCCTCCCTTGGTATCCTGCTATTAATTGATTTATCTCATTAGACTGACCTAACATTTGGTAAAGCAACCCACATCCTTTCATGTATTTATACCTGCTCCTGTATATTTTACTTCATGCATCTGATGAAGTGGGTTCTAGCCCACGAAAGCTTATGCCCAAATAAATTTGTTAGTCTCTTAGGTGCCACAAGAACTCCTCATTTTTTTTGCTGATACAGACTAACATGGCTACCACTGAAACCTAAATTCAATATAAAATCCTTTTTTGGAGAGTCTTTATCCCCATATGAAGGTTCAGATTCAGTGATGGCATTGACTTCAATGAGATTTGTGCCTGTACAGGCCAGGGGTGAATTTTGTCCTGACAGTCAAGAGAATGCCTCTATAAAATGACATGTGAGCAATATCGCAAACCCAGGCTCTGAACTGAGGGTCCTCGTTCCATATTTGGGTTTTCCATTTAGAACCCGAGTATCTAAAATTGGAATTTCTGCACCTAAACTTGGTGCTCAAATTTGAGAGTTGGGCTCACATTTGATATAATGCAACTGGTAGCAATTAAAAAGTAAATCAAAACTCAGTTTTGTGTGTCTGTCAGCAGTCAGCCATGTAAATGAAATTTCAGAGGAATGTGCAGTAGAGAAGTATAAACCATACTTCCCTCCCCCATCCTAGCAGCCTGTAGTAATGGGGCTGTTAGAGATTGAACTTGCACACATTCTTTTGTAACTGTAAGGACGAGCTGATAGTTATCAGATCTATAAGACCTTAAATGTGCATGTTTCTCTTTCCCAAAGATTCACTGGGCAAAACTGACTTCAGTGAAGTTAGACCAGGGATAAATTTGATCCATTAGCTCCAGAATGTATTTTCTCAAGTGAAAGAATCTATTATAACTATTTTAGTATAAGTAGGCTCCTGTGCAGCTGCACAGCTATTACATACCCAGAAATTAAACAGTATTTTTGCTTTCAACAGTTTGTCATTATTTCAGTTTTTAAGGCAAAACAAGTCATCAATTTGAGGTCCTCAAGAGTAAACCAATGTCATGCTCGTTTATATATTTACTGGTGTAAAACCACATATTAAGAAAGGAATTTCTGAAAACCCACAGCACAAAAGGGGATCAGAGACATGATCCAGACATGATTTAGAACAAGACTTAGAAAATGGCTATGGAGGGAATGAATATGAAACACTTAGAAAATCAATTCAAACTGGTCTCAGTTTCAAGTTTCAGAGGCTCCTATTTACAATGGGGGAGATGTTATACCAATAAAATAAAAACCAGCAGGATCTTATTAAAGGGGATAAGACAAAATGTCACATTTATTGTGAATACAAAAAGAATCGTAGCAGGCAGTCAGTTATAGCTATAATATTTCATTCAGTTTCACATTCATTCAAACATTCGTTCATTCACACACACAGGTTCTGCAGCTGCTGTATAGTTACCAGTCCTGAATGTAGCTTGAGTTCGTGGCTTGGGTTTGCAGCTTGTGGCGGCTAACTGGCCAGGAAAGCCGGGCACAAGGAAGAGCTGGGTCTCTGTTGGGCATGCACCGATGCCCTTCCATGTTGGCACCAGAATGTTACCCTTCAAAGTCTTCCATCTCACTCATCCTTTTTGTAGGCTTTAGTTTGAATCCAGAGTCTATAGGTCTTGCTGTGTCACGCTTCCTCTGGGTCCGGTGTGATTGATCACCCGTCAATTGCAGACATGACTTTCAGCCTAGGACCTGGCTTTGATGTTTCTTCAATTGTACTTTTGTTCTTTTCTTTTGAGGGTGGACTCCTCTTACTTTGTCAGGGCTGTTGTCTGCATCTTCAACCGTTGGGTGTTTACACTTTATTTCATCAGGATGGGCTTGGGGCTGGAGGTTGATTCCATCATCCATACATATCTCATTCACACATCTAAACTAAACTAATAAGATTACAGCAGGGTTTTGCAAAAATGAAGGTTGCAGCAAGCTTTTACAAAATGGAGTGAACATTTTAAAATGGAGTTTGGGACAAGTTAAAATGGAGTTTGAGTTACAATATGGACAAGTGTAAGGAATGGCAAACAGTGAACAGAAGTTACAATATAGACAAGTATAATGAATGACAAACAGTGAGCAGAAGTTATAATGTTGAAACAGTGTAAGTTTCAGCGATTAAGCAGCAATTGGATTGAAAGTGAAACTCAATTAGCCAGGTATTGGGATAACTGGTTTTATGAATGAGTGTTGTTTCACTCATAAAACTTTGCTTCTGAAGTTATATTAATAGAGTGAACAATTAAAAACAATTTCATTGATCAGTTCTACACCAGCAGAGTGGATGTTCCTTTTCCTTTCTTGGAACGTCCCTGTTTTAGCATCATACAAGGGAGAAGTTACAGGCGTTGCATCCGGTTCTTCAGAGGGGTCTTTTATTGGCAAACTGCTGGTGGCTTTGTGCATCCAAAAGAACATAACAGTGTCATGAAAGTTCAGCAATAGTAGCAAGAACATAGTTACGCATACAAACCAAACAGAAGGCATCAGCCATTTTCGCACCATGGTTGATTCCTTTATTCTGACCACGGGGCTGGTCATGGCAACTGGGTGCCAGCAGGTGCTAGGCTCTCCTCTGGACTTCTAAAGGCTTTATTCTGGCCTTTGATCTCCAGAGTCCCCTTTACCAGCAGGCCTGAAGCCTTAGCTGGCTATAAAGGCGAATCACTGGAGATATCACTTTCTCTTCCTGAGGTTGAACCTAGGTTCCCTTTTGGGGCCTGAAGCAGGGTTGCCGTCATGATCACTCCGGTTGTTTCAGAACTGGATCTAGAGGTTGAAAATCCTCAGCGTTTGGGTCCCAGGGTGGTGTTATTTTCTTGCAGTGGGAGGCGTGGAACCAGCTGACGAATCCCTTGCACTTGACCGCTGTATGGGTGGTCAGTAGGATCTGGTAGGGGCCCGTCCAGCGAGGTTCTAAAGAAGTCTTTCTCTGATATACCTTAATATAAACCCAGTCCCCAGGCTGAAGGGGGTGGCACGGTGTGTCAGCTGGTTCCACCAGGGCACTTTGGACCTGTGAGTGGATAGACCTAAAGCAACGAATTAGCATCTGACAGTATGTTATAACAGTATCATCATTTAGTTGCAGGTCAATTGGCAAGAGAGTCGGGGAGGGGATGCTGGCATATGCATAGATCTGGCCATAAGGATGTCATATGGGGACAGGCCATGTTTGCATGTAGGTGTGCTCCTCATGTACAAGGGGTAGGGCATCAGGCCATTTAAGGCTGGTTTCAGCACAGATCTTAGAGATTTTGTTCTTTAGTTCCCCATTCTTGCGCTCAACCGCCCCCACACTCTGGGAGTGATGAGCACAATGCAAGTGTTGGGTGATGTTAAGAGCCTTGCAAATCTGTTGCATGATTTGGCCTGTAAAATGGGTACCTTGGTCGCTGTTACTAGAAAGAGGTAGACCAAACCGAGGAATGAAATCCCTTAACGATTTTTTTGCTACGGTGGGGGAATCGGCCTTAGCGCAAGGGTAGGCCTCTATCCATCCAGAATACATACAGACACAAACAAGAACATATTCATAAGAACATTTTGGCATATTGATAAAATTGATTTGGATATTTACAAAAGGTCCCCATGGAGTGGGGTGCGCAGCGGGTTTTGTCCGAACTGGTCTGCTGCTATTGTGGGCTAGGCAGGTCGGACAAAAATTGCAGTACTGCTGTGCCATAATGGAGAAATTTGGGGCATACCAATGACGCAGTACTGAAGCGATCATCCCCCCTTTGCTCACATGCGCCAATCCATGGGACGCACGAGCGAGATAGGGGAGCACAGCCTTGGGCGCCACCAAGCGGCCGTCTGGGGAGCGCCACAAGGCATCTGGATGCAAAGTACATCCATCCCGCCTCCATCTGTCCTTCTCTGGTTCTGGGGACAAATCTTGCATAAGAGCTAAATCATGGAGAGAGGCAGGCATGGAGGGGAACTGTGAACTAAAGAAAATAAAATCAAATGGAGCCGGAGACCCGGAAAGGGCCACCTGTCTGGCAGTAGCATCTGCCAGTGCATTTCCTCTAGTAACATCATCATAAGGTTTCTGGTGAGCACTACATTTTACAATGGCAATGGCAGAAGGGAGCTGAAGGGCAGAGAGAAGGGCATCAACAAAAGGCCAATTACTAATCTTTGCCCCCCTTCCCCCGAAGTGAGAAATCCTCAGTGTTTCCATAGTTGCCCATAATCATGAACCACCCCGAAGGCATATCGAGAGTCTGTGTAAATGGTAACAGACTTGTCCTTGGCTAAAGTTCAAGCACGGGTAAGGGCGACAAATTCTGCGACTTGGGCTGAGTGTGCTCCCGTAAGGGAGTGGGCCGCCACAGGCTTGTGTTGGGAACAAACAGCATAGCCGACCACAAGTAGGCCTGCAGGATTTCTGAGGCAGGACCTGTCTACATAGAATAGCAGATCAGGATCATGAAGCGGGGTATCCTTCAGATCAATTCTAGGAGTGGAGAGTTCTGCTGTCTCAGCTAAACAGTCATGGGGTTCTCCAGCCGCTGCCGTGGGAAGTGGGGTTAAGGACAGGACAGTGAGTAAGAGTTACATTTGAAGCATTTAAAAGCAGCATTTCATATTTAGTTAGTCTCGAGTTAGAGAGATGCTGGGTTTTGCTTTTTAGAAGCAGGGTGGCCACAGCACGCAGGATGGCCACACATAAGGGGGAACCCAAGACGAAAGTAGCAGAAGCCTCCACAATGGAAGCGGCTGCAGCTACCGCCCGAAGACAAGGAGGGAGTCCAGCTGCTACAGGGTCCAAAGGTGAGCTATAATATGCTACGGGGCGTTGTTTGTCACCATGAGTTTGGGTAAGGACCCTCAAGGCTATTCCCTCCTTCTCGTGGCAATAGAGAGTGAAGGGCTTCTGGTAGTCAGGTAGGCCCAAGGCGGGGGACCTGGTAAGAGCTTCCTTAATTCTAGTAAATGTTTCCTCGGCTTTTGGGGTCCATGGAAGGGGTTCAGGGACCTTATCAAGGGTTAATTCTTGCAGGGGCCTAACAATAGCTGTATACCCAAGGATCCACTGTCGGCAAATACCCAGCCATACCTAGGAAGCCGTGCATTTGTTTCTTAGTGGTTGGTTTAGGGACCTGGAGGATGGCTTGTATTCGTGCAGAGGACAAGCGTCTCTCTCCAGCTGAAATATCATGTCCCAAATAGTGGACTTTGGGCAGACAGAGCTGCAGTTTGGACTTGGAGGCTTTATGACCCTTCTTGGCTAGATCTTGCAATAGCATAAGGGAATCAGTTTTGGAGGCCTCTAAAGATGGCGATGCCAACAGCAGGTCGTCTATGTACTGGACCAGAGTGGACCCCATTTTGAACACAATGTCATCCAGATCCCTTTTGAGGATCTGCGAGAACAATGCGGGCGATTCGGTATAACCCTGGGGTAACCTGGTCCAAGTGTATTGACACCCTTGGTAGGTAAAAGCAAACAGATATTGACTATCTCTGTGGACAGGGATAGAGAAGAAAGCCAAGCAGAGATCAACAACCGTGAAATAAATGGCAGAGGGAGGAATATAGGAGAGAATAATAGCAGGGTTCAGGACAATTGGGTAGGTAGGGAGAATGGCGGCACTGACAGCACGGAGATCCTGGACAAAGCGCCAGGTCTGCTTGCCAGGTTTCCTTACGGGTAAAATGCGGGTGTTACATTTACTGACTGTAGGAATAACAACTCCTTGCCTAATTAGGGAGGTAATCACTGGGCGGATTCCCTCCTCGGCCTCCCTTGAGAGAGGGTATTGCTGAACTCTAGGAAGGGGTTTTGCCGGATCTAGGCGAATTTGAACCGGTTGGGCAGTCCTGATGCACCCTACTTGGTTGGCATGCTTGGCCCATAAACAGGGAGGAACCTTGGCCAGCAATTCCTGTTGCAACAAGGAAGGGCTGGGGTCGGTCTCCTCCTCTGGAGCGCCCAATTGCAGGACTGCCAGGAGCTCATTTTGGCTGGGATCTGGGACATCCAAATACACACCGTCTGGGATGCAATAAATTGTACAATTTAATTTGCACAGCAAGTCTCTTCCCAAAAGGTTAACAGGTGAGCAGGGGCTGAGGAGGAAAGCATGGTGCTCAGACAGAGGACCGATAGAGACAGTCAGAGGTGAGGAGATGGGATGGGGAATAGGAGTGTTGCTCACTCCTACTGCATTCACTATTTTTGAGGTTACTGGAAAAGAAGGGAAGTCGTCCGCGCGGAGGGTAGACCGCGAGGCACGGGTATCTAGCAGGCAAGAGGTAGGGGTGCCATTAATTATACAGTTTACATATGGTTCTGTCTGGTTTAAAGGGACAAGTGGAGCGATGAGGTCACCTGTCTCCTGGCTATCCTAACGGCTTTGAGGGAACAGGGGAAGAATATTGCGGTGCAAGGGCAGGGTCAATTGACCACTCAGGGCGATTGGGACAATTGTTTTTCCAACGGCCCACTTGTCCACAATTGAAATTGTTATTATTTTTTCCCTGGGTAGGGAGACGGTAGGGACCTTTGTTGGGTCTCTCTCCTCTTCCCCTTAATGGGCGGTTGTTGTGGGGTTTCTGTATATTCTGGATCTGGAGGGTCATTAATTTAGTTTCGATGTCATCCTTTTTCTTTTCTAACTGACGGGAGTAATTCTGGGCTGCTGCCAAAATTTTGTTAGGGTTTTTTCCCTCCCAATCCACAATATCAATCTTTAATGGTTTCCTAATTGTGTATTGAGTCCCTGGACAAAGGCGGCCACTATGGCTTGATTGGCATCTTCCTCTGCATTACCTATGCCAGAATATCTTTCGAAAACCTGCTTAAGGCACTGCATGTAATCAGCAGGGTTTTCTCCTTTGTTTTGTCTACAAGCACTAATTTTAGTCCAATCTGTCTTTTTTGGGCAAATTTTCCTGTTATTGACGGGTTTGTTCTTTTGCGGTTAATGGTCTTTCCTAATTTCTAGCTGCTATGGTTACATTTCTTAAGCCGTGCTGTTGTAACTGCCCTACAATGGAATTTTCCTCACCCTCTTCTTATGCTCTGTATACACAAGTTTCAGAGTAACAGCCGTGTTAGTCTGTATTCGCAAAAAGAAAAGGAGTACTTGTGGCACCTGAGAGACTAACCAATTTATTTGAGCATAAGCTTTCGTGAGCTACAGCTCACTTCATCGGATGCATACTGTGGAAAGTGTAGAAGATCTTTTTATACACACAAAGCATGAAAAAATACCTCCCCCCACCCCACTCTCCTGCTGGTAATAGCTTATCTAAAGTGATCACTCTCCTTACAATGTGTATGATAATCAAGTTGGGCCATTTCCAGCACAAATCCAGGTTTTCTCACCCCCACCCCCCCCACACAAACCCACTCTCCTCCTGGTAATAGCTTATCTAAAGTGACACATTGTAAGGAGAGTGGTCACTTTAGATAAGCTATTACCAGCAGGAGAGTGGGTTTGTGTTTGTGGGGGGGGGGGGTGAGAAAACCTGGATTTGTGCTGGAAATGGCCCAACTTGATTATCATACACATTGTAAGGAGAGTGATCACTTTAGATAAGCTATTACCAGGAGGAGAGTGGGGTGGGGGGAGGTATTTTTTCATGCTTTGTGTGTATAAAAAGATCTTCTACACTTTCCACAGTATGCATCCGATGAAGTGAGCTGTAGCTCACAAAAGCTTATGCTCAAATAAATTGGTTAGTCTCTAAGGTGCCACAAATACTCCTTTTCTTTCTGTATACACAGTTAGCTTGACCATAGTTTTAGGCCTATAAGCAGTCCCATCTCAGAGAGATGCTTTTTCAAACTTTTACTGGAGTCCCAGGTGGGCTTTAATCCATCATCCATTACCTTTAATCCTTTGAGAAAGCCTTGTGATTGTCTTGAATTCATGTGACTGTGGCATTAAACTTCCCTGTGCTTTTAAAATGAAAGGGAACTTCAAAAGACTCATTCATGCAATCTGCCTCATGTCAATAGCTGAAATCCATAAACAAATATTGCCCTGGAGCTTGCATGTGATGATGTGGCATGAAACATTTAATTAAACTGAAACTCTGATGGAGCATTTCATACATATATAGTAATGTTAATGATTATACATTAATACATATTAGGCCTAGATATTTTCGTGGCTCCATATTTAATTTACTCATATGTAAAAACATTCAAAGTGTTTTAAAAAAATATACTGTAATTGCAGTAGCAGTTACAGCAGTAAGAGTATTGATAAAGTAAGAGTAAATGTTTGTGAAAAACCCTGGTTTCGAGCACCCCAAACCTGGGGAGAAGTTTAGATTCAGATCTGAATCTGAACTCTGAAGTCCAGTCCTTTCTCTAGTATTGAGTTCCACTATATTAAAAAGTTAAAGCCACCTGAAAGTAGATTCCATTATTTGTGGTGCAATCAGGTTCTGACCATCTGCTCAGGTATCAGTATTATATAACACCAAGAGAGTCCATGATAACTATTCATCTGTAGAGAAAGAAACTGTGTCACACGCAGACCTTTTTTTTTTTTACTGGACAAGCAGAGGTAGTTCAGTTAGATGAGTTTCAGCTGAAGCCCACATTGTGTGTATATTAATGAAGAAGTTAATTCATTCAGCAGGAATGTCCTCAGACAGAGGAGATGGAAATATTTTTGGAACCAATCAGGAGGCACTGAAAAAAAATTCTTAATGATAGCACAAGGTACATTTTGCTTCACTAAGAAAACAACTGCTTGAACTACTCCACTTCTTGCTTCTTGTATTTTTAATTAAGTATTAATCATCAGTTGTTTAATAATAATAAGGTTCTTCAGGAGCAAAATGGGAGACTGATTTGTTGTATGGGCAGTGCAAGTCCACACAAAGGATTGGATCTAAGCTGCACTTCTCAGGAAAGTCTTCTCAGGAAACAGCGTTGGGGCTTGACATCACCCCTCCTCCGCCTGAAGTGTGCACCCTGGAAGCAGCCCTCTGTGGGGCTGCTTTGCTGTAGAGAATAGCTTGCGTGCACAGCATGTAACTAAATGCTGCTTCTCAGCAGCAGTGCTGGCAACTTCATGCCTGAACACAATGTGGGTATGTTCCTAATGAGTCTATGTACATTTATAACATTCCTCTGCACACTATTTTAAGCCCTGAGCTTGCCCAGTACCTGCCAGCAATATTCCTGGCTTTGGCTTGGTGCCGCAAGTGCATTCCTCTTCTGAACAACAATTTTACTCATCACTAGAAAGTAAATTCTACACGACGTACACATCCGATGAAGTGAGCTGTAGCTCACGAAAGCTTACGCTCAAATAAATTTGTTAGTCTCTAAGGTGCCACAAGTCTTCCTTTTCTTTTACTCAGAGTCAGGTAAGCAGAACACAACACACTGAGTTTAATTTCACTCACTATTCATTTCTTTGGTTTCTCTTCCCTCCCGTAGTTTGCTTTCGTTTTACATTCATTTGGTGCTCCAATAGAAACAAACAGTCACATTATCTGCTTTAAACACTTTTTCCTGTGAACCCAGGGCCCAATCCTGCTCCCACTGAGATCAATTACAAAATTCTCATTGCGTTAAATGGGAGCAGGATTGGGTGTGCTGTAGGGCGGCAAACATTTTTAACTACTGTAGTTCATTTTTGTCTTTTCCTTGTGCAGAGGAGAAGAGAGCCGAAGAGCAGCTACAGCATGGTTTAGTAAACTAAGCGTGGGAATAGGAGCCAGGAACACTTGAATTCTGCCACTGACTCCCAATCCGTAAAATAGACACAATAATACCTACCTACCAGGATGTTGTGACAATTAAGTAGATAATGTTTGTAAACCATTTTGAAGTGTTTATTAGAAGGGAGAAAGGGTAACATTACAGATCCTTACTCTCCTTTTTTGTTTCCAAAGCAATTACACACTTGACCAGACAGCCTGCTTTCTCAGACATTCCTTACAGCTCAGATACAGAGGAAGCGTATACTCAAATGCCATGATGATCAGAGAACTATAGAAATTAGATAATTAGATTAAACTTGAAATGTTAAGGATTTGACTATGGAAGTGGGGTGAGATTGTGGATGTATCTTAGTGCTATAGAACTGAAAGACCTGACATTGCTGTCTCTATTTTCCACTATTAACTGGCAGATTAGCTGGGAAGTACTCAGCCTAGTTTAGGGGAATTACAAAATTCTGGCCACTATAGTTTTATCACCCTTGCAACAGACTACATAAAATTATCAGTTTCTTTGTGGCAGGAATTGTCCACCAAATAAATCTGAATGAAAGTCCCCTAAATTGTTATACATTAATAAATACAGTGATAAAGTCATACAGTAAGAGCAGGGGTTCTCAGACTTCACTGCACCATGACCGCCTTCTGACAACAAAAATTACTACACAACCCCAGGAGGGGACCGAAGCATGAGCCCACCTGAGCCCCGCCACTTCGGGTGAGGGGAGCCAAAGCCAAAACCTGAGCCCCACCGCCCTGGACAATGGGGCCAAAGTCAAAGCCCAAGGGCTTCAGGCCCAGGTGATGGGGCCTGGAACCGGAGCCCTGCCACCCAGGGCTGAAGCCCTCACGCTTCGGCCATAGGCGGTGGAGCTCAGGCTTCGGCCCCAGGCTCCAGCAAGCCTAATGTCAGCCCTGGCGACCCCATTAAAATGGGGTCACAACCTCACTTTAGGCTTCTGCCCCACAGTTTGAGAACTGCTGAATAAGAGCATAATCAGGAAGAAGGTTCAGCATATATGACACCGCACATGATTTGATCTATGTTGCTGTTGTGCCACTCAAGTTTCCCCCCCGAATGGCAAGGGGCAGCTGGTACAAATGCAAACTCCCATTTGTACAGAATGAGCTACCAAGTGGAGCAGCAATACTGAAAACTGAACATTCAGAGATCTGCATCTGTCTAATCTATCTGCATTTGAGCCACGATGATACAATTTGTTTGAAATCCCTGTTGAGCAGTTGCCACAACATTGGTAAACTGGGAGTGATTAAAAACATCCTTATTTGGGGCTGCAGTGACACCCACTTCCTTTCCGAGAAGCTGGCTGCCCACAGAAGGGAAACTTTATTCACCTCACAATTGCACACACATAAGAAAGAATAAAATGCTAGGTCACTGTACATGTTTACTGAAAGAATATAATACTCATTACTCAGATGAATTGCTACAGACAATAAGAATAGCATTCCCCTCTGTCTATGCACTCTGCGTGCCACGATATTCAAACTACATTACTAAGTCAAAATCTCTGGTCTAAAGGATTCATTATGTTCCAATGGTTTAAACAACATGTATATACAAGTTAAATCTGTGGGTATCCAGAACTAACCAGGCCACTCAAAACTTCACTGGAGAAGTGGGGATAGAGCTCAAATCCTCGTGCTCCAAAAGCAAAGTCCCTGCTACCACAAGAACTGAAGGAGAATTCCTATTAGCTATTAGTAATATAGGCCTATGACACAGAGATTAGCTGTTCTAAATTTACAGAGCAGAGGGTATGATGTACACACACTAGCCAGTTTGTTACAATACGCATGGTAGGCTAACATAAATACCTGTTTACAAAAGAAACAATTATGTAAAGTAGATAGTTCCTGGCCTGGCCACCATAAACAATAGAAGGGAGAAATATCTTTTTTCCAATAAAAGAGGACAGTGGGATGGTTAGGTTATACAACACCTCAGGGATTAGAAATTCTGCTGCAAGCCAAACAGTCTGTAGACAAAAACAAGGTTGTTGCCTGCAGAGCCCGCTGTACCCCTGGCACATACGAGCCCAACAGAATTGAAGGTATTAGATTCCAGTCCCACATGAGGAGAGATTCTTGGAGCTACATACATTCTTTCAGAAGAGCAAGGCTCCAGGGGAAAGCATTCTTTAAACTCTACACACAAGGGGAAGCTTTAAAAAGAAAATACTGAGCCTATTTACACCAGGTGCTGTTACACAAAGAAATCTGGCCCTGTGTAAGCAATTTACTTTGCCCATGTTTTGTTTTTCTTTTAACCATTCTGACTATTATTGTTTGGAAAGATGGTTCTTCTCTCACAACACAGCAGCTACTGCTTCTTGGTCATAAACTGAACTCACAGCTAGAACTCTGCAAAACTCTTGTGGTTTTGTTTCAAGGAGATTCATGTGAACTTTGTCTTTGGTTTTGATCAATGTGGATTTGCACCCATAAATCTTGCTTAAGTTCCAGATTCACCAACGTGAAAATCAAGTGAAAGCACCAACCTTCATGTACATTTGCTTTACCATATGGTGAACAACTCTCATTTAAAGTCAAATCTTGTAAGCAGCACAGATGGTTTCAGAAACAATGAACCCACATGTTCTCCATCCCAACTGTAAAGGACTTGGAGGTAATGGATTTGGGGGATTTCCTGGGACAATTCCCAGATGTAACTGAGTCATTTTATGTAAAATGTGAAGTTAGTTTTGCTCCAAAATATCCTGCCTGTTGACCCTCAGAGCATGGTACAAAGTCCATCTCTTACTCAGGTTGAGACTGGCATTTGTGGGTGAAGTAGGCTACAGTTTGATTTAATTTCTGGTTGGTTATTTTCTCTTTGGGGAAAGAGGACATTGCTGGCTTTATGTTTTATAAAAAGAAAAGGAGTACTTGTGGCACCTTAGAGACTAACCAATTTATTTGAGCATGAGCTTTCGGCTTTCGTGAGCTAGAGCTCACTTCATCGGATGCATCCGATGAAGTGAGCTGTAGCTCACGAAAGCTCATGCTCAAATAAATTGTTTAGTCTCTAAGGTGCCACAAGTACTCCTTTTCTTTTTGCGAATACAGACTAACACGGCTGTTACTCTGAAACCTGTCTTTATGTTTTATGTCATCCAATTTTTAATTCTATTAAAAACACTTAGAGACTGGGATTCTTTCTTATATTTAAATATAATACTATCTCAGGTTTTATGTTCTTGCTGTTTCCTGTCCTCAGATGCCCTTAACAAACATACCTTGCTCTATTAATTCTATTTTAAAACGCTCCACACACAAATCTGTTTTGGTTTGACATAAGGTTGCAGGAAGCATTACATTGCATTTGTACAGTTTTACAATTTACTACCAGATTATCAAATTAACAATTTAATTTTGCATTCATTTTTGATCAGGTTAATGTGAGAGAGGAGAATAGAACATGGTACTATAAATACTTGTGGTTTTGCTTTTCTTTTTTTGCAATGCCTAGACCTGTCAGATACATACACAATAAAACAATTAATCACGTCTTGAAATGTTCCTTCAGGGGATTCCAGTTGTGGTCTGCAAATAGAAGCTAAAGCCAGTTTACATCCTACTTGAACTAAAAATATGGTGGTTTAACAGATACTGCTGTACTTTGTAAAGGAAACTTGACATTACAAAATAGTTATTTACATAATTAAATGTTTATTAATGATGTCACTTTTATATATTTGTTCATAATCTATTAGCAGTTGGATCAAATATTTGGACATTGCTTATTTAGGGGATGTCACAGGTTCAGTCGAGCACCTCTCCCGGTACTCACCAGACAGCTGTGACAGGATCTAACCACTGAATCCTTGGGCGTTTTAAGCCCCCAGAGTCTGAATGGAGTCCAGGCACTGTTGCTATCTTAAGGCCTTGGGGCAAATTGTCAAGGTACAGACTGATCCAGCGCTCCCGCCTGAGAGAATCACTTGATCTCCGGACCAGTCCCTGGAACATGTGTTGATCCCTCAGACTTCCCAGTAGCTTAAACACACCCTCTCCAGAACTCCACCCAAAGGCATGAGCCTTCTAGTTTACCTTCTTAAGGAGGCATGTGATAGGTTTAGATGCTTAACACACATAAAGACAGACTGTGCACAATATTCTCAACCACCATTACTCTTTCTTTAATAGCATGAGAAAGATGCTGATGTATACAGAAATACTAAACCCTACATACGTTTCCCTGTCTCTATTTCCTTGCCACTCCTGAGCATTCTCTGGACTCAGGACGGGGTCATATGAGGCCGTCCAGTGTCTTTCTGTTCACAGTGCATGCCTTCTCCCCACTGCTTGTCTCCTCTCACCTTGACCGGTTTGTCCCCTTCTCCTCTCCTGACCAAATTTCCTGGGTGTTTTCCTGAGCCTTCCCCTACAAGTTATTTTATAACCTCCTGCTCTGTCACCTCTGTCTCTTTGTCCGTCTGATGGGGAGTCTGCCCCACACTGGCCCATAAGAAGTAATAACGCTCTAGGGAGGCTGTGCAGGAGGCAGCCAATTAGAGAGGGTCTGCGAGGAGCAGCCAATCAGGGCTGGGCAGGCCCATATAAGAAGGGCTGCAGGGCAAAGCAGCTTCAGTTGCACCCTGGAGCTCAAGGAGGGAGGATTGGCTGTCTTGCAGGTGGGAGAATGTGTGTACCCTAGACAAAGCAGTGCTGCTAGTAGGGACCAGGGGTGCTAGGGAAGAGCCCCTGGCTTGTGGCTGGGAGTTGTAGGCTGACACCCTGAGGCAAGGGCAAAGAAGGTGCTGGGGCTGTGGGGAAGTGGCCCAGGGAAATAGATTGAGAGGTTGGAAGGGATGCAGCATGTGGCTGCCATCTACAGGGTCCCTGGGCCGGGACCCAGAGTAGTGGGCCCAGATCCCCCTGCCACTTGCCCCTGAGGAAGTGGCAGGATTGTCAGACTGCAGTGCTGTCCCCTGGAAGGGGGGGAGCACAGTGTGTAGCACAGCTAGAGGGCTGTGTCCTGAAGAGGATGCTGCAGATCTTGGAGTGACACAGGTCCAGGAGCAGAAGTGACAGTGGGTGAGACATTACCAAGAGTCAGCATACCAACCTGTGGAGCTGATCTGCAAGATGACCAGCAGGAGGTGTGAGCATGGTGAGTTGTATCCTGTCACAGTCCTGCATGGGAACTATTCACTCTCCAACCCTGATCCCAATCCCCCAGTCTCCTGTTGAGGGAAGCTGGAAAGAACTGTAGGATGCAGTTACTCTTTTGTTCTCCCAGATAAGGGCTATTCAGGAGCTGAGAATCCTTAATGATTGGCTGTGATTTCTGGTCTGGGCAGTACATGCTTAAAAGTTCGCCACCATTGGTGGATACAGAGAGGCATTCATGATATAGCAATTTTCACAGCAACAACTGCAGAATAATGTCATAATATCAACCAGAATTTGTAAGTCACATATCAGTTCCCCAAATCATCATAGAGGGTCTAGAGACAGATACACCTAAGTAAATGAGAATAGAAAGTCTGGAATAATTCCAAGGAAGTCAGATCAATTACTCTGGTTTAAACTGGTGTCCACAAGTTTGAAATCTGTCCCCATGTCTTCTCTTGATGTGAGCATAACCCCCACTAATGTTCATGAGGGATATGTGTATTATAATTATTAATACAAATAAAAATCATTCATGTACAATTAATTTGCACAGCACTTTACAAACTGACGATTTGGGCGATCTGTTTGATATTGGGACGGGAACTCTCTATGTATCTATGTCAGACTGCAAACTCTATTTAGCATGTAGGGCTTGCTACTTTCTCTGTTTTCACCTCCAGGTGAGACTTAAATTCCAAGGGGAGGTGACACATAGGTAACAATGGAGGATCATTAAACCTTGATTGTTCTCTGTTCACATGGAAGCATCTTTAGACAAAGAGTTCCAGAGTAACAGCCCTGTTAGTCTGTATTCGCAAAAAGAAAAGGAGTACTTATGGCACCTTAGAGTCTAACCAATTTATTTGAGCATGAGCTTTCGTGAGCTACAGCTCACTTCATCGGATGCATACTGTGGAAACTGCAGAAGACATTATATACACAGAGACCATGAAACAATACCTCCTCCCACCCCACTCTCCTGCTGGTAATAGCTTATCTAAAGTGATCATCAAGTTGGGCCATTTCCAGCACAAATCCAGGTTTTCTCACCCCCCTCCACCCCCCCCCCCCCACACAAACTCACTCTCCTGCTGGTAATAGCCCATCCAAAGTGACCACTCTCCTTACAACGTGCATGAAAATCAAGGTGGGCCATTTCCAGCATAAATCCAAGTTTAACCAGAACGTCTGGGGGGGGGGGGGTTAGGAAAAAACAAGGGGAAATAGGCTACCTTGCATAATGACTTAGCCACTCCCAGTCTCTATTCAAGCCTAAGTTAATTGTATCCAATTTGCAAATGAATTCCAATTCAGCAGTTTCTCGCTGGAGTCTGGATTTGAAGTTTTTTTGTTGTAAGATAGCGACCTTCATGTCTGTGATTGCGTGACCAGAGAGATTGAAGTGTTCTCCGACTGGTTTATGAATGTTATAATTCTTGACATCTGATTTGTGTCCATTTATTCTTTTACGTAGAGACTCTCCAGTTAGACCAATGTACATGGCAGAGGGACATTGCTGGCACATGATGGCATATATCACATTGGTGGATGTGCAGGTGAACGAGCCTCTGATAGTGTGGCTGATGTTATTAGGCCCTGTGATGGTGTCCCCTGAATAGATATGTGGGCACAGTTGGCAACGGGCTTTGTTGCAAGGATAGGTTCCTGGGTTAGTGGTTCTGTTGTGTGGTATGTGGTTGTTGGTGAGTATTTGCTTCAGGTTGGGGGGCTGTCTGTAGGCAAGGACTGGCCTGTCTCCCAAGATTTGTGAGAGTGTTGGGTCATCCTTCAGGATAGGTTGTAGATCCTTAATAATGCGTTGGAGGGGTTTTAGTTGGGGGCTGAAGGTGACGGCTAGTGGCGTTCTGTTATTTTCTTTGTTAGGCCTGTCCTGTAGTAGGTGACTTCTGGGAACTCTTCTGGCTCTATCAATCTGTTTCTTCACAAATCTTGGGAGACAGGCCAGTCCTTGCCTACAGACAGCCCCAGAGGCTCGTTCACCTGCACATCCACCAATGTGATATATGCCATCATGTGCCAGCAATGCCCCTCTGCCATGTACATTGGTCTAACTGGAGAGTCTCTACGTAAAAGAATAAATGGACACAAATCAGATGTCAAGAATTATAACATTCATAAACCAGTCGGAGAACACTTCAATCTCTCTGGTCACGCAATCACAGACATGAAGGTCGCTATCTTACAACAAAAAAACTTCAAATCCAGACTCCAGCGAGAAACTGCTGAATTGGAATTCATTTGCAAATTGGATACTATTAATTTAGGCTTAAATAGAGACTGGGAGTGGCTAAGTCATTATGCAAGGTAGCCTATTTCCCCTTGTTTTTCCTTACCCCCCCCCCCCCCCCAGACGTTCTGGTTAAACTTGGATTTATGCTGGAAATGGCCCACCTTGATTGTCATGCACATTGTGGGGAGAGTGGTCACTTTGGATGAGCTATTACCAGCAGGAGAGTGAGTTTGTGTGTGTATGGGGGTGGGGGTTGAGAGAACCTGGATTTGTGCTGGAAATGGCCCAACTTGATGATCACTTTAGATAAGCTATTACCAGCAGGAGAGTGGGGTGGGAGGAGGTATTGTTTCATGGTCTCTGTGTATATAATGTCTTCTGCAGTTTCCATAGTATGCAGCCGATGAAGTGAGCTGTAGCTCACGAAAGCTCATGCTCAAATAAATTGGTTAGTCTCTAAGGTGCCACAAGTACTCCTTTTCTTTTTAGACAGAGTTGTGTACCACCTAGACGAACCAGTCTGCCTAGGTGGGCTGGTAACTAAGCAATGGATTATCTGGTGAGGCTCATCAGGATCACCTGACAAATGGGACTAGAGGTTGTAAAAGAAAGGGTCTCTCTTATCAGCTGTTTTGAGGGAGAAGAGACCAGAAGCAAAAAGCTGGCTGCAGGAGTGAAAGAAGACTCCATGTTCTGGAGGGGAAGCCATGTACAGGAGGGCAGAAGGAGAGGAAGCCTCAGCTCAAAGAACGTTCAAGAGGGTTAGGAAACTAAGGCAGCGAAATGAATGTATGTTTCTTGTGCTAAACAAAGTAGAGAGTAAGTGTGACCCTGGAACCTCTTGACACTGATGGACAGAGGACACAGGGGGTACATAGAGATTTACAGGGATCCCCTGGTCAGTTAAAAAATTAACTAAAGGGTGGCATGCAAGGTCTTTACTGAGAGCCAGTAACACACTGGTCATCATAATACTGAAATATTTAATATTACAGATATTTAAAGATTTATGTACTTATGTTGGAAATTATATTCCTAAAGTGTGTGAGTTAAAGCAGGTCACCTGGAGTGAAAAACATGTTCCTTTCAGACAGGCAGAGACATTTATTGCCTAGTTATATCAAAATTTAATACTGAATAATTTACAATGGAAGCCTATTTGTATACTAAGCCACCAGCTAATCAAGATTGCAAAATCTACAGGAAGGACAACAGCAGGAATGAGTCAAGTTTACAGGTAATGGTCAAAGGATTGTTCTGATATATCCTTGGTTGCTAAAGGACAGCCTCGTATCTTTCACCCAGAAGTAAGATGATGGGGAGTTGCTTCATAAACAGAATTTCACAACCACACCTAGCTGTCATATGCTGGAAGGATTTTGGCTGAGCTTTCGCTCTTGTGACATAACAATATCCTATTAAGTTTAGGCTCTAGTATGAGTTTTATTTTATTTTACATGTAACCCTTTGTTTCCAATATTTCTACGTGCTATCATTTGAATCTCTGTTCTTTATTAAATAAAAAGACTTGCTTTCTCTATGAACAAATCTAAGTGTTGTGTTAAGTGAAGCTGTGCTCTGCCGTGTAGCTGGGAAGCTGTGGTATACTGTTCCTTTGGGAACAGAGCCTCTGGGACTGCGGAGCTGGTGCTCAGGCTGGAGGCAGCATGTGGAGCCCTGTGGCCCCCCCGCCAAGGAACCAGACCTGCCGGCTGCTTCCCGAGTGCAGCACGGTGCCCCAGAACAGGTAGGTTCTAGTCTGCCTTAGCTCCACAGCACTGCTGACTGGACCTTTAATGGCCCAGCCAGCAGTGCTAACTGGAGCCGCCAGGTTCCCTTTTCGACTGGGCGTTCTGGTCAAAAAACGGACACTTGATCACCCTATGTGAGGTCCCTTTTCTGTGAAGGGGTAACGACAGAGTCTGTGCCCAGCAACTGTGCCAAAGAAAGAGAATGCTGGAGCCTATTCAAACTGTTAAAGCTTAAAAACACACAGGCCTAGTACTTGGGGGCCCATACAGAGCAGCCTGGTGAGTGAGCAGAAGGAGAGCTTTACCAGGGCTGTGTCACAAACCAAGAGTAAGATATAGCCATGTCCCAAAAGCAAGGCCACATTTCAACTCTGGGACCACATTTCAACTCTGGGAAGATGTGGAGAGATCATTAGGGAAGAGAATGTGGCAGGAAGAATTCCTGTCAGAGTGCGGGGACCACAGGGGGGGTGCTTAGCAGGCAGGGAGACTGTTCCAAGAACTCAGTGTGTGAAGGAAGTCTCTCAGTTTCTTGACAGTGAGAAGACAGAAATCAAATTTTAATAAGGCCTGGTCTACACTACAAGTTTGTCGGATTTAGCAGCATTAAATCGAATTAACCCTGCACCCTTCCACACAATGAAGCCATTTTTTTCGACATAAAGGGCTCTTAAAACCAATTTCTGTACTCCTCCCCAATGAGGGGATAATAAACAGGAAGCCAAGGAAGAGGTTGATGTGTCGCAGGAGGACAGGAAGTGGTGTTTTGAAAAGGCTGAGATGGGAGGCAGCCAAGAGAAGGTTGCAGTAACCTACCAAAACTTGGACAAGGATTTAAGCCGGGGTGAGGAAACCACGGGCCACTTCCGGCCCATCAGGCCTTTTAATCCAGCCCCTGAGCTCCTGCTGGGGAGCAGGGCCGTAGGCTTGCCCCACTCTGGCACTCCAGCTGCCAGGGAGTGGGGTCGGGAGCTTTCTGTGTGGCTTCCAGAAGCAGCAGCATCTCTCCCCTCCAGCTCCTAGACATAGGGACAGCCAGGGAGGGGGGCTCCGCACACTGCCCTTGCCCCAAGTTCCACCCCCACAGCTCCCATTGGCTTGGAACCACGGCCAATGGAGCCGCAGGGGTGGCACCTGCAGACGGGGCAGCATGCAGAGCCACCTGGCCGGGCCTCCGCATAGGAGCTGGAGAGGGGGACGTGCCGCTGCTTCCAGGAGCTGCTTGAGGTAAGCACTGCCTGGAGCCTGTCCCCCTGCCCACATCCCAACCCCCTGCTCCAGCCCTGATCCCCCTCTTGCCCTCCAAACCCCTCAATCCCATCCTGGAGCACCCTCCTGCACCCCAAACCTCTCATTCCCAGCCCCATCCCAGAGCCTACACCCTCAGCCAGAGCCCTCCCCCCGCACCAGCATGGAGCCCCCTCCCACATACTAAACTCCTCATTTCTGGCCCCACCCCAGAGCCTGCACCCCCCGCCAGAACCCTCACACCCTAACCTCCAATTTCATGAGCATTCATGGCCCTCCATGCTATTTCCATACCCAGATGTGTTCCTCAGGCCAAAAAGTTTGCCCATCCCTGGTTTAAGCAGTGGGGACAATGAGGATAAGGAATGGAATCTGGTGGTACTAAAGAGGGAGACCGGGGGGGGGGCGGGAGGGGAGAGAGGGACAGACAGGAATTAGTCAGAAACTTGGCATGAAATGAGAAGGAGTCAGAGATGACACAAGTTGTGAGTCTGGAGTACTGGAAAGACAGAGTTGTCAGTGATGACAGAGAAGGAAATAGATCCCTTAAGCAAGAGTAACCTGACTCCACCATTTCTACTATCAACCCTGAATGTAGCATTATTACTTCCAACTTATCTATTGTGGGACTTTAACTCCTTGCAAAGTGTAAAATACTGACTATTAGCCCTTTGACCAAAAACAAGTGAAGCATATTTTCCAGACAGTACTCTGGATGAATTTAAATTGACAGCAGTTGTGTTTGTATGTTACTATAATGAATTCTGGTCGAGGAGACTGAAAAAAGACAGAAATGGGGACCATTATTTCAAAATAGCTAGAAAAACAGGGGATAAGAGTGTTTCTTACATCAAGACAACTGGAAATACACTTAGCAGTCAGGTTTTAATTTCTCCCTATTTTGTTTTATTGCATTCAGTGTTTGTTATTTGACTTATAACACTACCCACTTATGGTGCTAACATTAAGGACCATTCAAAATGTCCATTATATATCATTGTTGTTGCTTAGCTGTGTGTATGGCTATCTATACATGTCTATCTGACCTGAAAGTTGGAATTAAAAAGGCATTTGTTTGAAAAAACTAATAGGATTTTGTTTTAAAGTTCTAAAAATGTTTTAAAAGTGAGATGTGGTGTTTATACTGCTGTCTGGTTAGTTATTTGTGTGCTGCAGCCTTTGCATATAATTTTTTTAAAAAAGCCAATGGCTTTCCATGTCTTATAGGGCCTGACTCAACTCCCATGCAAGTTAACTTCCATAGGAGTTAGATCAAGCCCCTCATGGGCCAAATACGCCTCACCTTACTCCTGTGAGTAGCCCCAAATGCCAAGGGCAGGTGTTTCAAGTGAACAGTGAATGTAGCAGCAGGTTCCCTTTAGAGGTCCAAAGTTATTTACAAAAATAAGTCTGAAAAGTAAACACCCCTATTTCTTCCCTTTCCTTGACTGGTCTCATTTCTTCACCATTTTACACCTTTTTGTGTTTTTTCTACAACTCTTCCTTTTTTCTTTCTCTCTTTTTATTTTCTATTTTCTCTCAACACCTCCTGGCCAATTTTCTCCCCTTAGGGAGGGGCGGGATCAAAAACAAATTATCCTTCAAAGCACAATGGGCCAAGTCAATGGGAACTGCAAGCATTCAGCACCTCTCTGGATTTAGCCCCATAAAAACTATATATAAAAGAGAAAGTGAGCAAACAAATTCAGAGGAAGGTACCATATGAAACAAAGAATGATCTATCGTGTCCAGAAACCAATGCTTATTAGATGCTTGATCCTTCTTCCACTGAAGACAATGACTTAACTCCTTTGCTTTCAGCGGTGTAGGATCATACTCTAATTTGACGATTATCAATAAAGATGAATTAATATGTAAGGCCAAATTCATCCCAGCATGACTCCACTGATTTCTCTGGAGCAACACTAGAGATTAATCTGGCCCATATGTTGTAGAAGGTCTTGGCACCAGTGCAAGATAGTTTAGGAAGAATGGTAGGGAAAGGAACGTGTGATAAACAGAAGATTTACACAGTTTTAAACTGATTAGCCAGATTTTCACTTCAGACTAATTATTGTTCCACAATGTAACTTAGTGGAAATTCCTCTTAATACTGGATTAAAAAGTTTAATACAAGCAAGCCCTGTTCAGCACCATAGGAAGTCTAAAGTAATGCTAATTCTGATAATCTTGTAAATCTATAGTTGTAAATAGTGCTCTTGGCTGTTAAGTGATACTTTAGCCTCATACTGAAATTTCTGTAATGCAGGCTGTTTGGTTTTAAAAAAATGAATATTGAGGTTTATTGGGACAAGAATAAAGTATCTGCCATTCCCAGGAAATAATAAAATAATTACTTACTACTGTACAACTTCAAAGTGCTGTACAAACATTAACTAATTCTCACTGTATCCCCATCAATAGGAAAGGATTTTTCTCCCTGCTCTACAGATGAGGAAACTGATCAAGAGAGGATGAGGTCAACATCTTAACAAGTGACCTCCAAATTTTAGGTGTCTCAGGTTTTGGCTGTCCAGCTTGAGAGCGCTTGATTTTCAGAGTGCCTGAGCACCTGAATTTTGATTGATTTCAACTCTAGTTGTGGGTTCTCAGCCATTCTGAGAATCAGGCCCACAACATCTCATGCCATGCACCCAAAAATTGGGGCATTTACAATCAGAGGCCACTTCTGAAAATGAAGGTGGCAACTTGTGCAAAATCACAAAGGAAATAAATTCCAGATTTTGCATTAGAACGCCTACATTTCTAGTTCTACTCCTGTGCTCAAACCAGTAACCATCTTTTCCTTTACTTGCAAATAGCCAAGAAAATTATCTGGTCTATTGATCCTAAAAGACATATTGGTTCATTGAAATGGTGCACCTCTTTAAGGCTGCTATGCAGCTGTAATCTAAGAAATCCCAGATTGCTGACAGAATCTGTCAGCATTGTACACATGCCATTAAGGAGTGTGAGGAAGCCTGATGGGCGTTGCTATTTGTCTCAGTGCTGGTGTGCATAGGGCAGTGCTTCTCAAACTTTTGTACTGGTGACCCCTTTTACATAGCAAGCCTCTGAGTGTGACCCTCCCTCCTTATAAATTTAAAAACAAATTTTTATATATTTAACACCATTATAAATGCTGGAGGAAAAGTGGGGTTTGTGGTGGAGGCTGACAGCTCGCAACCCCCCCCCATGAAATAACCTAGCGACTCCCTCAAGGGTCCCGACCCCCAGTTTGAGAACCCCTGGCATAGGGGCATTCACTCCCCACAAGACAGAGCTGGTGTATTCAGCAGCTGAAGAAACTGCCTTAGAATAACAGTTGGTATATTTATCAATGGCTTGCCTCATCAAGACTTCCTTAGGGCATGTCTTCACTAGCAATGTGGCTGTGTAGTCACAGCACCAGCACTGGGGGAGAGTTCTCCCGGTGCTATAAAAAACCCACATCCACGAGGGGGGTAGCTCCCAGAGCTTGCAGCACTAAGGGGTGTGTTTTTTCACACCCCTGAGCGAGAAAGTTGCAGCACTGTGAAGTGCCAGTGTAGACAAGGCCTTTGTGAGAAAAAGCGAGACAGGAGGAGCAGCAGGAGAAGAACAGATGAAAGGTTAACCAGGAGGAGAGAGAAAAACAGGGTCCGAAAGAAAGAAGAATGTAACCGAAGTGCTTAGCTACATGCTCAAGCCTCATACTGCTACTTGGTCACATTTCCCTGCACAGCCTGCCGTCAGCTTGTGCTTACATATGCAACACTCCACTGCTATGTCAGATGTGGCCGAAATTGTTTCCTGGCCGCGTTGTGAGCATTCTCCCTAACTGTTTGCCTTCCCTGCCCACCTCAAGAAAAGAAATGCTGGCATTGATGGCAGTGGTATGTTAACCGTCAGCAATGGGGTGCTTCAGGCTTTCTTTGCCAACCAGCCAAAAAGACACTTGTTTCAAAGAAAGCAAGGAGGAAAGAGTTGTCTGGTGATATTAATTATGCTACAGGGATTGAGAGAGTGTCATGTCCCATTTCCCTCTACACAATCAAAATGGCAGAGTGGGCTGAAATTAAACAGCATCTGTGCTGCCACCTGCTGCAGGATTTTACATTTATTCGCTACAGTAGTTCTTGGCTTCCATTTTCAAATAGTGTGTTTTGAGGAAAGAGGACAACGGGGCGTATTACAGACAAGGTGGAGCTGGTGCATAGTATAAATTCCCTTACAGAAAACATTTTAGGTTGGAGTTAAAGGTGAAATATCTATCAATCACTTAAAGGGGAAAAAATCTTTAAGAGAGCAATATGTCCAAAAGCTCAGCCATGTGTGCGCATGCACACAATCAGTGATTTTGCTTGAAATCAACCAGGTAGAAGCCTCGCTGGTAAATTTGCCTGCATAGCTTCTGTGACTGCATTTATAATCACACTAGCTGTGCATTCACAAGCCTGTATATATGGGTCTCTGATTTTCTCCACAAAATAAAAAAAAGGAGCCTGAAAAGTCAAAGTAACAGTGACATTCCCATTTTAGGAAGTATGGGCATGTCCAGTTAAAATGACTGAAACAGCCTTTGACTGCATAGATACTGGTAGGATTTGGCTAGATATCAGTGCTGCTCAACTGCACTCATCCACTCGCCTTAGGTAAGTAAATATGATAGGCAGGTGACTGAACTGTCCATATTTTCACAATCCCCATGGCAAGAATGGGAGAGTAGATTTGATACTTCGGGTAGGAAGCTTTCCTTACCGTTCTGCAAGGCTGCCCAGTAGGTTTTCTTCAAGGTTGTCATGTAGTCTCACCATGAGAAAATTACTGTCTATATAGAATTGTCTAAGGTGCTTGGTCACCAAGATACAAAAGTATCTAGGGGATAGAACAACATACTGTGAGTCAGGAGTGTTAGCAGTGCTTTTGGAGACCAACTGATGACAGGCCCTATATAGGTGCAAAGTATTAATATTAATAGTATCCTGTCTCAGAGGTGGAGACAAACTGAAATAGCTACCCGCAGACAAGGCTTGATGCATGCCAGCAAGCCTCGGGCAGGCTCATCCTGCCTCTGGCCATGCTGATCCTGTTACATGGATAGAAGACTTGCTCTCAAGAGCCATCACCAGCATAGCATTCACTACAAAAAGACTGTGAATTCTGTTGGGGGAGGAGGCTGGTAACACTGAAATAAATTTATGCAAGCCCTAAATAATATACACAATGGACTTTTACATAAGGGTTGCAGGAACTTTTGGACTGTTTCATAAAATTAAAAAGCACAAATTACCAGATTCTATTTACAAAGGAAAGGGAATACCCTAAGCCACATTTAAGTATTTTATATAAAGTGGAACAACTTCACCAGGAGACATTAAGAGACCCATCCAAAAATACCTTGCAGCCTGGTGCACACACCTAGGAGGTGAGAGACCTGGATTTAAGTCCCTGCTCTGAATCAGGCAGAGTGAGGATTTTAACCCAGGTCTCCCACTTTCTGGGTCAGTGCTCTAACCATTGTGCTATAGGCAGGGGTGAAAGTAAGTCGAGTGACTTACCGGTACGCTGGGGCCAGCTCTGGCCCCTGGAAGGGGCGGGGCCTAGGGCAGAAGGGGCAGGGCTGAGGGGGTCAGAGCCAGCCCCAGCCCACCCTGTAAGGTAAGCGCCCCCCCTTTCCTCCTCCTACTCTGGGGTAGCAGCAGCAGCCCGGGGCTCCGGCAGATATTTAAAGAGCCTGAGGCTCCCCTGCTTCTACTGCCCTGTCCTTTAATTAGCCACCGGAGCCCTGGGGAAGCAGCGGGGCTCCAGCGGCTATTTAAAGGAGCAGGGCGGCAGAGGCAGCTGGAGCCCTGGCCCTTTAAAAAGTCCCTGGAGCCCCCGCTACCCCAGGGCTCTGGGGGCTATTTAAAGGGCCTGCGGCTCCTCTGCTTCTACCGCCCCAGTCCTTTAAATAGCCCCCTGGAGTAGTGGCGGCGGGGCTCCGGTGGCTAATTAAAGGACGGGGCGGTAGAAGCAGGGGAGCCCCGCAGCCGCTACCCCAGGGCTCCAGCAGCAGGGCTCTGGAGGCAATTTAAAGGGCCTGGGGCTCCAGCTGGGCTGCCCCTGTATGGTGCACCGGCTCTTGCCGGTACGCTGTACTGGGGCGTACCGGCTTACTTTCACCTCTGGCTATAGGATTTAACAGTGTCACCACTCCTTCAGGCTCTGTTTTGTTCTGGGCTTGATCCAATAGGCATGCTCAGAGTCTGCCTTTCAGATTGTGCCCTACAAGACAGATCGTTTGTGCATCCCACTGGGGCTTAGGCGAGAGTTGTTAGGTGCCATGCTGCTCGGAGGTGTCAGGCCTTAGGGAGCTTTGTCCAGGCCTGCTGGCAGAAATTTAGCTTCCTAGGGGACTTTAGTGGTGGAAACTTTGGTGCCATGGGAATTCAGGCACTACAGGGTTAGGTGAACGCTGAACGGGGGCGGGGGGTTGTTGAGAACTAAATTTTAGACTTAGCCCTGGTCTACACTGGGGCGGAGGGGATCCAAGTTACGCAACTTTAGCTACGTGAATAACGTAGCTGAAGTCGACGTACTTAGATCGACTTACCGTGGTGTCTTCACCGCGGTGAGTCGACTGCTGCCGCTCCCCTGTCAACTCTGCCTGCGCCTCTCGCTGGAGTACAGGAGTCGATGCAAGAGCGCTCGGGAGTTGATTTATGGCGTCTAGACTAGATGCAATAAATCGATCCCCGCTGGATCGATCGCTGCCCACTGATCCAGCGGGTAGTGAAGACATACCCTTAGGCACCTAAAGTTGCAGTTAAGAACCTAAATCCTTTTGTGGAAATAGCTCTAAGTTTTGCAAAATAAGAATTCTGAAAATTCTCATTGGAAAAACAAAGCTTGTGCCTCTTTCATTCTTATAGAACAAAACAAGTTGGCAGGAAAAATCAAAATGAAAGATGATCAGATTATACCAATGAAGTAAGTAAGGGCTGGCATCTCTATCCATCTGAACAGCAGCAGCCTGAGATGTTGTCACTGTAAATTTTTTTGCATTGGGGGAGGTGGATGAAAAGTAGCAGCAACTTTGGGGATACAGTAAAAAGTTTCAGGAGAGTGGACTGTTATTGAAAACATTCTGTCCAATTTACTAACATGAAATTAAACTGATACAGAGCACGAAGGGCAACCCCCTGTTTTAGATATCTCAGTCCAACACCAGTGCCCAGTTCTCAGGGAGAAAGAACTGACTCTAACCTGAAACCAAACTCTTCTGCTGCTCACACAGCTCCCTGTTCAGGGACCACTGCCGGTGCACAGAATCTTGCATTACAAAATCTTGGACCCACACAGCATCTCTTCCCAAGACTGAACATTTGCTCACATGCCAAGAAAAAGAACTTGCACGACTATATCCAACAGCCCCTCCTTGCGACACCTGCCATAATATCAAGTATAGACATACCATGCAATCAGGCAATAATTTATTGTACAAAGCATTCACTCTGCTCTCATCTAAATAAGAATTTCACCTTAGACTTCAATGAGAGCAGAGCCAAGGTCCCAATCATGCAAATCTTTACACCAACGAGTAGCCCTTCCAGGAGTAGTTCCACGGATGTTAGGGAAGACTTGTGTGACTAAAGCTTCGAGGGACCAGGCCCAAAGCCCTTAACTAGGTGCATGCATGTGTATGAAGTATACAATAGGGAAGAGTATTAGCTGGTGTGGGGCAGCTCCAGCCAATGAACTCAATGGAACTACAGCAATTTACACCAGTTAAGAATCTGACCCAGTGTTTTTAATGTTACTGCCCAGGACTCAGGAGCAGAAGGTGGCATTTCATTTGACTACAGTTGCCTTTTACAGGCATTAATGCAGGGCTAGGCTGTATCCAGAAGAAAATAGTTATCCAGTTTCAACGATTCATGTCCAGTAATAGCAGAACTACTCTCAGTTGCAGGGACTGAGCCCACTGACTTCGATGAGACCACTTGTGTAAGCAAGCGCCACTCCAATAAGTAAAGACTGCAAGATCAGGCCTCTAATTATAACCAATGATAATGCAACTTCTTGTAGTTGAGGATAACTTAAAAGGATGGCTTAAAACTGAGATGCAACCCACTATAGTATGCTAAAATACCTAATGCTAATATTTCATAGTTCAGTTGTGCTAGGGATTTCACATTAAGGTGATGCTGTGGATGATTTTATTTATTTATCAAAAATTAAGTCAAAGACAGAATACAATATATGTCACACTCTTAACAAGGCAGTTCACTCAGAACGGACCGGAAAAGGGGACAGAGGCAACTAGCCCTGAACTGTTTCAGAGTAGCAGCCATGTTAGTCTGTATTCGCAAAAAGAAAAGGAGGACTTGTGGCACCTTAGAGACAACCCCTAAATCAAACCAGTGCAGCTTTCTTATTGAGACAACATTTTAATGTTTAGAGACCTCTGGGATAGACATTTCCCAGGCATATTCGCCTGACTAACTGAAATCAAAGACAGGTAAGCCATCAAGAAATCACTGTACACTTTTTTAAAAAAATCCTCTTTCACTTACCACTGTATAAATTAAAACTATCAGCAAGCTCTTCCTGTGAAAGCATGAACAAGCAGAGGAGGCACTGACTGTGGGATTCATCCCAATTCTGAGATAGGGGAAACAGCCCCAGTCACTAAACATGCATGAGATATAGATTAAGGAGGATAGTCCCCTGTTTGTTTCAGACACTTCCAACTATACAGGTGTACCTGAGCCAGACCCTTAGATTTGTGTCTCAACTTCCTCCAACCACCGTCCCCTTCCCCCTACCAAACCCCCAAAAATCCTTTTGAGAAACTTGGACTCAAATCTAAACGTTGTCACTCAGCTCTAATTCAGGGGCAGCTGCAGTCCAAAACTGGCTTTTCCTTGCCCCACCCCAGTAAACTACCACTAAACCTGCTTTCTTTTTTTACTGCCAGCCCAGGAAAACAGGTCATTTCCTGTGCCCTCTTCCTTCCCACACTGCTGATTTCTGCCTTCTGCCTCCTTCACTCCTTTATTCCTTCTGCTACTCTAGTCTAGGCCCCTTCTCCATCTGCCTCCTTCACTCCTGTGCCTGGCTTTGCTTCAGGGATTCACTCCAGCCACTCACTCCTACCATCCCCTATTTAGCCTGGGAGTGACTAGGGAAGTTATGTTAACGAGTCCAGTCTGGGCCCTTCCCTTCCCAGCACGGCCAGCCATAGGCAGACCATTACAGTGCTCAGATGTGAAACGGGGCTTCTCTCTGGCTCCTGCTCTGAAGGGTCTTGAGAGAATTAGCCACTTACCTGCCTACAAAATACTTTGCCTGGGATCTTGTCCTGCTGTCACACATTCCTGGCAGGGCCAGTCAGTGTCAGAGCAGTCAGTGTCAACTCAGCCAGCTGCTCCAGCTTGGACCTGGGGAGAACGGACAATAGACACAAATTTAAAAAACAAAACAAAAGACCCTCTTTCCAGCTCTATCCACAGTATAAACAAAAGCCTGCTGGGGCTGGGCCCCACTAGCTTCTAATGGCTAGGGGCACTGCTCTAAACCGAACCAAACAGTTTATCGATTCGCTGCCTTTTCATAGATGGCTGGATGTTAAAGCATGATCTGAAATGGCAAAGGCCATCAGCTAACCCACTGAGCCATCACCAGGCTGACTTTCAGGAGACTCTCTCTCTATTTTAGTTAGTAAAAACTGAACCACGGAGCTGAGCACCCTCCACTCCCATTGACTTCATTTTGTGGGATCAGGCCCATTTTTGGGGTTCACAGTGAAAAACAGCATCATGCTGTGTGAATCTGCATCTCCCCACCATCAGAACTCATCACCATTAACTAAAATAGAAGAGCATTCACATTTCTGAGGAATGGTAACATCTCCCAGAGTTAAAGGAGTAAGAATTGTATTGCTAATTAAAAAGAAAAAAGGATTCATTTTTCTAGCATAATAGTGAGTCAAGAACAAGACATACATATTTTAAAAGGGTGAAGAACCACTAGGGGGCACCTTACTCCATAGAGTCCTTTTAATGAACTGGTAAGTAAGTAGCATTGTTTGAGTCGAGAAACTAAACGTGCAACTCTGTCCTGACTGTAATATTGATGTTGGGTCCCCAAGTATTTTACCACAGGCCCAGACTTATGCGGCAAACTAGTGAATGTTCCTATTTTCCTCAATAATTGTCCTGTCAAAAACCCTAAAGAGGTTCTGTGTAATAATATAGACTCAAAGTGGATATTGCTGTGCCTTATCTTTGGTGAATCAGCATGGAAAAACAAGAGCAACCCTGAAGGAAAGCTCACTCCCCAGAGGCATCCTACAACACCTTAATGAGAAAGAGAGGGATTGATCAAGAGGAGTTTCATAGCCATTATTCTTAGCAGGTATATGATGTAGAGGAAGAATCATTCTGTATTATACAGCACCTATTCTCCTCACTCACCATGAAATTAATACAAAAATATCTTTAGTGCAATTCTGTGGGAATTTTTGATGCTTGACTCTGTGTTTTCCTTTACATAACAGACTTTAGAATCAGATACAGCATCAGGTATTTCGCCTCTGTAAAGACCAGGTTCAATCCTTGTTATGTCAATAAAGCGAAAGAGTTACCTGTGGGATTGGGGCTAATCCTGCAAATGGCCGAGTTCAACTGTAAAAGAAGTTGAAAGTACTAACTTGGCAAGATTGGGCCCAAAGTTAGTGCTTTGTTGCTTTGGCATTGAACTCTAGTTTTCCACTCTCCGATGTTATAGTTTTTAAAAAATAATAGGAAATGCTAGAAAGAAAGGAGTCTGTAAAATCCCTTTGGTTCTGAAAACTAAACTCCAGTGCCTTGACTGTTTGCTGAAGTACGCAACAGGAGAAACTGCACTTACCATAATCAGCTCATTTTCATAATTAGATGGAACTAATGTACTATAATAGGTGTTAGGTAGCTGGGAAACTATTCTACGTGGTCTCCAAACAAACAAATCTCATAAAACAAAACATCTACAAGTGTTACTTGTATGTTGCTTCTAGCACACAAACACATTACTACACATCACCCAGCAAACACATCTACATTCATGTCTAAATGCAAACAACTACATGGATGCAGTGTTAATGTTGCAGGAATAAGCATTCAAAAGGGAGGAAATGTGGAAGTGAAGGTTCAGTGCACAAATTAAACCCTGCCTCCTTCCACAAATGCATTACGGTATTACCAACCCCAAGCATTCAAAAATCATGAGTCAGGCCCACAAATCATGAGATTGGCTTACAAATCATGAGATTTTAAAAAATAATAAATATGAGGCTCTTTTTATTTGCCTTCTAACTTGTGAGCCTTTAGGCTTAGCGTTTCCAAACTTTCCTCTGCAAACACTGAGGTAGAAACTTACTTTTTATGTTTTTATTTTATTTTTATCAATTAAAGCTGAGTTTCTGGTGTTCTCACTTAACTCCAGGAGCTGGGGCTTTAAGAAAAATACTAAATATTACAAGACTCATGATAAAATCAGAGAACACTGCACTCTGATTCAGTAATTATGTGATCACGTACTTCTTTACAAATAATATAAAATAATAGATTTTTTCTACAACTGTAGTTAACTAGAGATTGCACTGTTAAATACTTTCTCTCTTCCACCTTCCATCTAGTCTGTTTAGATTGCAAACTCTCTGGGGCAGGGATTGTCTCTTACTATGTACAGTGCCTTGCACAATGAGCCCCTGATTTCGATTGCTGCTTCTAGATGCTATTGCAGTGTAAATAATAAAGACAATATTAGGTTGGTGTTATACACTAAGTACAATTTGCTTGCCATCAGTTTTACCTTGCTCATTTCAAACACAGGGCTTGATTCTGATTGGTGTAAGCAGCCACAACTCAACACTGAAGCTAATGGGAGTTGCAGGTGCTCAGCAACTCTCAGGGTCAGGGCCTTAAAATTTACCAGTAAATTTTCAATTTTTAAAATTTTTCCAATGAGCTCAGTCTTGAGGTTCAGATTTAAGAATCTTGGGCCAGATCCTCAGCTGGTGTAAATCAGTGTAGCTCTAGTGACCTCAGTGACACTACACCAATTTATGCCAGCTGAGGATCTGAGCATCCCCTTCTCTTACACTGCTGTCATCCTGGGCAAGCAGTTTGCGTCACTGCTGTCACCATCCTCGCAAATTAATTTCAAGCTCTACAAAAGTGTTATTTCCCATCATTTCCTGTTAGTCTCTGATTGTCCAAGTAACATCCATCCTCATCCTTCATTGTCATCTTCCCCAGGATACCTGCGTATTGCTACATTTCTCGCCAACTCACAGGTTTATTACTCAGGCACTTGCCACCCACCACTTCTCATCCATGGCAATTTGAATTACCACTGAAATGACAAAACCATTACAAACACTCATTATGTGCTTTCATTTGATAATGTGTGTTCACCTAACCCATTATCTCTCCTAGTCATATTGAAAAGGCAGGTACTTGGCCTTACAATTTTTGTAACACATCCTCCTCATGCAATAAATACCTCAAGTTTAGGGCCAACTTCTTGTATAATCTCGATTAATTACACGGTCCAACTCAGTGCAGTAAGAATACTGACGCACAAACCATAATTCCCGAACCTTTCATAAAATATTATCCAACTTGAAAGCAGCCATGAAGTCAAACAGAAAAAAATAATAATTTTGATCCAAACTGAGGGATCCAGCCTATCTGATCTGCCTAACAAATTCTAAGCAAAGATCAGAAATAGAGAAAAGAAACGCAGTTCCCTCTAAACTTATTTTCCAGTGGTGTTTATAAAATATCTTTATTGTAACGTCACTGGGGCAGGGACTGTGTTTTTGTTCTGTGCTTGTACACTGCCTAGGACACTAGGCTCTGTCCATGACTAGGGCTCCTAGTCATGTATTGTATGCTAGTGCAATACAAATAATAGTAATAATTAATAACAATTTATTTGTGAAATATACTCAATACAGAGTAATATGGAATTGGTACAATATTGACACGTGGAGCTGAATTCTCTGTTGGTGTAAATGAACGGAACTTCCTTGAAGCTAGTCGAACGCTTCCCATTTATAGCAGCATAGAGCTTAGCTCCTAATGTAATCTGTTGAGTCCAACCAACATATGTGATTATTCTAGCATTTATGCACTCTTGCTTTTGTTTCTATGATATATTTGGCCAAATTAATCCCTGGTGTGAATTCACTGATTTCAGTGGCATTGCATTGGGGACAACTGTGGCTCTCTCTTTAACACAACTTTAAATAACAACACAGAACTACTGGGTTTTCTTTAAAGTTTTCCAGGTCAAAATAGATCTAGCTGAAGTATTGCCAACTCTCTGGAGAGACACAGGATTTTGACTGAGGCTGGAGACTGGAGCCCAGTCTAACAATGATGTGACAAGCTCCAGAAGCGCCTAGCAAATTTGAACCTTTGTGTTGGCTGTCTGCCCCATTTGCCCATCTCAGGGCCTGGGGCAGAATACCAATCAGATCTGCTGCAGGCAGAGCTCCCTCCCCATAGAAACCTGAAGAATTCTCAGAGGAGGGGGAGCTGAAGAGCCCTTCTGTGAGCAAAGTGGACAGGACGGTTCCTCCCCATGCAGCGCCTGGCCTTGGAGGGGGCTGAAGACATCCTGGAGCTGCCCTTCCTAGTTTGGAAGTGAGGAGGGGACCCTGCTCCAGCCCCCTGCCCCGAGGCATGGCAGGGGGGAAGAACCACAGGAGGAGCAGAGGTGAGGCTGGTGGGCAGACCTGATGTGGGGCAGAACTGACTGTGTGGGGGAAGAATTAATTGCTGGGCAGAGGATGGGCAGATCTGAGGGTGAGAGCTCTTCCGCTGGGGTGAGAATCACCTTTCCCACTACATTTTGGAGTGTGGCCTACACTAATTTTCTCTCTTTCACCCATGCCCTGTGGAGATGGGCCGGGAGAGTTCAAAAACCAAAAGACAAATCAAAAGCCTCTCACATTATAGTCTCTTTAAAAAAACTCATGTTTTTTGGATCTGACTCATGATTTTTTATCTCTAGAGTTTGGTCATATTTAACATACTCATTTTCCAAATTGTTTTCTCATCACGTCTTAAGGTGCTTACTTCCAGAGTCCGAATAAATTCCTTGCCCAGAAGCTGCTGAGTAAGGGCCTCTAATCTAATTTCCATTAAAGTCAATGAAAAAACTTCCATTGACTTCATTGGATAGTAGATCAGCCTCTAAACTACTATATCTGCTCCCCAACTACCCATCTATGCATAACCAAAAACAAGAATACAGAATTGCATAACCATTTCTGCATTTCTCATACACAGAAACTACTTTGTTATGGAATTTGTGCATTTAATATAGTGACTAATAACTAATGCCTGAGGACAAGGCATTGTTGAGTCTGTTTATGTTTGCTATTATGGCCCTGATCTTGGAAATAAGCATGTGCTCACATTTACTTTGAAATCAGAGTACTCACAGTAGTAAAGTTAAGGATGAGCGTAAGTGTTTGCAGAATTGGGACCTAAGTGAGACAATGTGTTATAGCTTAGTTCAGTTTATATGGGTCTGCACTCTCTGTTCCCCTTGTTTGAACACACAAACCTCTGGTGCAGGAGGAATACATACTCTCTACTTTACATTAGAGCTCACTGAAAAGTTAAAACAAATGTTTTCACAAGGATAATAATTGAAATTTTAAGTTGCTTCCATTTGACGGGGCTCAAAACAAGCCCTTTTTTCAATATTTTTTCCACATTTTAAATTTTTATTGAAAACATCAAAACTGTTATTTAAACGGCAAACAATTAAAAAAAACTATGTAGATAATGATTGAGATAATGTGTTTGATAAGTTTCAATAACAATGTCAATAATGTGAAAAATTTAGCAAAAAAACCAAAATTCCAGTTTTGTTGTGAATGTTTGTTTCGAAAAAAATGATCTTCTCTTGAAAATAAAGAGGTGGAAGAAACTGACCAGGGCTGACCAGACCCTGAAAACAATGAGCCATTTCCAAATTACTATTCCATGTGTGCCATATATCCCCCTACTTTCATGTGAACTAGGGAAATAGCCCAGGGTGAAGAGTTATTTCCTCCTAGTCAACAAGGAGTTAAATATTTCTATCAGCCTTGCCCCTGGCACATTAAAAAATATTTTCTAGAACTGCAGGGTCGGGTCGGATGGCTACAGGAGAGTAATTTTTTTTTTTTAAGCAAAAAAGGTATTTTTTTATTTGCATAACACACTTAGAAAACAAAACAACAGCATATGCAATGTGTAACACAACAACCAATCACAATTGTTTTCTCATTAGCTTCAGGGGAGGGAAGTGTTCAAGCTTTCCCGGGCCCAGAGCGGGGGGTTTCCTCGACTCTCATGGTCTTCCACCCTTCCGAGTTACCTGGTGGTCCAGAGCAAGGGTGCTTCATCGACTCTCAAGGTCTGCCACCCCCTTGAGTTACCTGGCGCCACGCCCGAGTGTCACCAACAATTCCCTCCTCTGAAAGCACCCAACAAAAGGGGCAGGCTGTGGGGTAGACAACCCGAGGGGGGCACATGCACCCACGTGTGAAAGGACCCCTCTAAGGTGGTGGTGTCCGCAGCAGCAATGGCTGGGGCTGGGGTCCCTTACTCTCTCCCCCAATCAAAGGGTCAAAACAAAGGGAGCCAGATGGGGACACCGAGCAGAGAGCCTCGGACAGCGCCCACCGCTCCTCAAAAGCATCAATGGAGTCGGTGGACGCCGCCCAGAGGAACTCCGCCGGGATACGTGAACGAACTGAGGATCGGAAAACGGCCCCACAGTCACAGGAAACTCCATCGGCCAACCTCCTCTCTCTGGTTTTATAGATGGCCATTTTAGCCAGGGCCAGGAGGAGGTTAACTAGGAGATCCCGCGACTTTGTGATGCCACGGATGGGGAGTGCATAAATAAAAAGGTGAGGAGAAAAATGCAACCAAAAATGTAATACAAGATTTGTGAGGAGCCGGAACAGGGGTTGCAGCCTGACGCACTCCAAATATACGTGCGCCAGGGTTTCTCTCACACCACAAAAGGGACAAGTATCTGGGATGGGGTTGAACCGCGTCAAGTACGTGCCCATGCTCACAGCTCCGTGAAGGAGCCGCCAACTAATGTCCCCGACGGGCCTCGGAACCAAGGTGGAATATAGGCTGGCCCACCGGGGCTGCTCACCCTCCAAAGTTGGCAGAAGGTCTCACCACTTTGTGTCGGGGTGGAACACTAGGGTGAGGGCGTGAAGGGTGTGGAGCACGAGCATGTATTCCTTGGCGCGGTTTGGAAGCATACTGGCTGCAGTTCATGCAGCCAGCTCGCCATAAAGGGGTGAGGGGTCGATTGGGTCTACGGGGCAGGGGTCCAATTAAAAGGTCCGGTGGGCCTGGGATAGAGGGTGGGCGGGGCGTGCCCTCGAGCAGAACCCGATCGAGGTAAGCTCTAGCAGTGGGCGGCAAAGCGGCCTTCACCTCCTGAAGTACACACCGGGGGGTAGGAGGTATGGAGAGCCCCATGCGCCGAGCGAGCGTCAGGGGATCCAGCCGTCTCCCCGGTTGTAGTCTAGGAGGCCTCCGACTCTCGTGACTTCTGCCAGGATCAAGCTCTGGCGCACCGAGCGGGACTCCGCCACCTGCACACGGAGGTGGGGGTTGTGTAGCAAGGGCTCTGCGAGGAGATCTGCCCCCTTGGTGGCTGCCACGGACCTGGTCATTAAAAACAGTTTCCAAGTCCGGAGGAGGTCCTGGTAGAAGACCGGCAGCCCAGAGAGGTCTCGCGGAAGACCTCCCGGACAGAGATAAAACAGCTGCCGGTCATATTGGAGCCCTCGGATGCGGCGCAGGATGGCGTGTGCCAGTATGCTCCACGCCGAACTGCCTGCACCATAAAGGAGCCTCTGTAGGGCTTGGAGGCGGAAGACGTGGACCTGAGTGTGCAGACACTTCAGGCCCTGTCCTCCTTCCTTCAGGGGTAGATGAAGAACCACTACAGGGGCCCAGTGCATTCCTGACCAAAAGAGCCCCAGAATCGATGTCCGGAGGTTGGTCAGGAAACCCGGGGCCGGGACCGGGACCAGGGTGTTGAGCCGGTACCAGAGCATGGACAGGACTAGTTGGTTAAGCAGGAGCGCTCTCCCTCGGAGGGAGAGACATTGGAGTCATCCCGTCCATTTCCGGAGCCGCTCCATCACCCCGCCATCTAAGTTTTCCCAGTTCTCTGGCGGAGAGGGATGCGTGGCAGAAAGGTAAATGCCGAGGTAGAGCAGCGGACCTGCGCTCCACCGGATGGTCTGAAGCGCGGGTGGGAGGGAGCTTGCCTGCCGCCAGTCTCCTATCACCAAGCCAGAGCTCTTGACACAGTTGACCCGGGCGGAGGAGGCTGCTGAATAGATGGCCTGGCAAGCCTCCACCCGCGCCAAGTCGCCCGGGTCCTGGACCACGAGGAGCACGTCATCGGCATACGCCGACAGGACCAGCCGCAGCTCCAGCTCCTGCAGCACCAACCCTGTCAGCCTCCTGTGGAGGAGACAGAGGAAGGGCTCGATCACCAGAGTGTACAGCTGGCCCGAGAGGGGGCACCCCTTCCGTACTCCTCGCCCGAAGTTGACCGGTTCGGTCAGGGTCCAGTTGAGCTTAACCAGAAACTCTGCGGAAGCGTACAGCACCCGGAGAAACCCACAAACTGGGGTCCGAAGCCAAATGCCCGCAGAGTGCTCAGGAGGTACCCGTGGTCCACCCTATCAAAAGCCTTCTCCTGATCTAGGGACAGGAGGGCGAACGACAGACCGTCTCTACGCCCGAGTTCCAAAAGATCCCGAACCAGAAATAGGTTATCAAAGATACTGTGGTCCAGGACGGTGTAGGTCTGGTCTGGGTGGATCACGTCCGCCAGCACGGACCCTAGCCGCAGCGAGATTGCTTTCGCTACGATTTTGTAGTCCGTGCTGAGGAGCGAGACGGGACGCCGATTTTGTAAATCGCGGAGGTCCCCCTTCTTCGGCAGTAAGGCGAGCACAGCTCGCCTGCACATAAGAGGGAGGACCCCGCTCTGCAGAGACTCGGCCCAGATGGTGACTAGGTCTGGGCCGAGGACATCCCAAAACACGCGGTAGAAATCCACAGTCAGCCCATCCATGCCTGGAGACTTATTAGTTGTCATACGATGGAGGGCTTCCGAGAACTCGGCCAGAGTGAGAGGCAACTCTAGCTGGTCTTGGTTGCTCGCGCTGACCGTAGGGAGCTCCTCCCAGAGCACTCTGCAAGCCCCAGAGTCGGTCGGATCTGGGGAGAAAAGACTTGCGTAGAAGGCTCGGGCCCTCCCGCACACCTCCACCAGTTCCGTGAGGGGGGTGCCGTCTTCTGCCAGGAGGCAAGTGACATGTTTCTTGGCCCCCCTTGTTTTCTCCAGGGCATAGAAGAAACGGGAGCAGCGATCCATCTCCCGAAGGAGGCGGATGCGGGATCGAACAAAGGCGCCCCGGGCCAGACGGTCCTCGAGGGCCCGGAGCTCCTCCCGCTTCTCCCGGCACGCTCCGCAGAGGAGCGGGTCCTCGGGGCTGGCGGCCAGACGCCTCTCCAGCTCTAAGACCTCCCGTTCCAACTGCTCTATCGCCGCATTTCTCTGTTGGCTGGTGCCCCAGGTGTAGTTGCAGCAGAAAAGCCTGGCGCGCACCTTCCCCAGGTCCCACCATCACTGCGCCGAGGGAAAGGCACGCCGCTGCCCTCGCCAGGCCAGCCAGAATTCCCGGAAGGACATCACGAAGCCCTCATCCTCCAACAGGCTGTTGTTAAAATGCCAGTAGGCTGGCCCCGGCCTCTCCACACAGAGGGGGGCTGTCACGGTGGATAGATGATGGTCAGAAAATGGGGCCAGCCGAATGCTGGAGGAGTGGGCTCGTGAGAGATGGAAGCGTGATAAATAAATATGGTCCAACCGGGAGTGGCTCGACCGATGGGCTTCCATCCGGACAAAGGTGAACATGGGTGGTGGTCGCACTAGATGTCCACTAGGGAGTGATGTTCGACTATCTCCCAGAGGGTGTCTGTGGCGGCCGGGCTCTGCTCGGTCCCCGAGCGGTCCTGTTCCTCGAGGGTGGTATTAAAGTCCCCTCCCAGGACCAGGCACTTGTGAGAATCTAAGGTGCCAAGGAAGGCGGACGCCCGCTGGTAGAATTGCAGCCGCTCCAGGCCCAATGTCGGGGCATAGACATTAATGAGCCCCTCCATATGGACCCGGAGATGCAGCAGGTGACCCAGCATGGCCTTGGAGACCCCTAGCACCTCGGGCCGTAGGTCGGGGGAGAACAGGGTCACCACTCCAGCCTGTTGAACTGTGGCATGGCTAAAGTAGACCCTGTGCCCCCACTCCAGCCGTCAACTGTCTTCGGCGGTCAGGTCCGTATGGGTCGCCTGCAGGAAAACCACAGAGTACCCTCCCTCCCGAAGGAACCTGCGGAGAGCCATCCTACAACCCCGGGTGTTCAACGTTGCGATGGTGAGAGGTGTCATGGGGAGGGTCGGGGGGGTCCTCACTGGCAGGGATGCTCGCACCTCCCAGCGGGCCACGCAGCAGTCCGTGACCCATCCCGTAGGTGAGTAATTGTTCATGGAAGACGCGGACCAGCCAGTAGGCCGCGGCATCCTGCTTCCCCGTCTCTTTACCTTCCCCCATGAGGGCCCTTGTGGTCCGGAGTTTTGAGAAAAGTCCCCCCATTGCTGGAGAGCAAGTTGTACCTTGTTGTGGGAGCCACAGACATCCTCTAAAAACTTCCGCAGCTCTCCTCACAGCTCATGGGGAGGTGGGTTTACGGCTTCCCGGTTGTTCCCCGGCAGGGCCCTTGGTGCAGCCCTGTGGTCCACTAAAATGGACAAGCAGGGTGCGGACCCCTGACGGGGTGCCTGATGGGCTGGAGCTTCTAGGCCCGCCTCAAGCTCTGGGGCGATAGGGGGTGGTGGAGGGAAAATAGCAGCTCCTAATGGGTCGGGGCAGGAGAACACAAAGGCCGCTCCCTGGGGGTCATCATTTGGGAAAGGGAAGGAGATAGCCCCGGGGGTGGCAATGACATTGCAGAAGGTAAACTGAATAGGGGTAGGGGTAGGGGTAGGGGCAGGGGCAGAGGCGAGGTTCTGGGTTTTGGGAGGCAAGCAGCTGGATGGTGGCCCCTCCCGATCAGGCTCAAGAGTTAAGGGGGTGGGGAGGGAGCTCTCAGTGACACTAGGCGCACGCTCTGTGATGGATTTAGCGGCCACAGCATCAGGAGGTGGATTATCTTCTGTAGGGCCCCTGCCCGGGAAGGAAGTCGATTGCTCCGCACCAACGGGGGGTGCCCCTGGCGGCTCGTGCCCCGGCCGCGTGGTGCCGGCTGTCACCTGAGCAGGCTCGGTGGTCGTCAGCGGGGTGCCATCAGCGGCTGGGTCGGTGGAGGAGTCCAGGGGCTCCTCGGAGGTGGGAGCGGAAGCAGCAGTTAAGGGGAGGGAGCATGGGGAAAAGAGGGGTGGAGTGAGGTCACCCAGATCGAGATTTGCTGGCAAAAGGTTGTCCTCCTTTTGGGCGACCGGGGTCAGATCTAAGGCCTCGATCTCCTCGAACATGGAGGAGAGGACACTTTCCGCTGCCCCGGGGTTCTCCCCGGAGGCACCTGTCACGACAGTTGCCTCGGGGTTCACGGGAGCTTCGGGTAGCGTCAGGACAGAAGGGGCTTCCTCGAGGGTCTCGGAGGGGAGGGTCTCCCATGGAGGGGAGACACTACCCTCCGGTGTTGCCACGTCTTTCCCGGCTGACACCGGTGGATGGGATGCACTCGTGGGCAAAGCGGAAGGTTCGGCATCGGTGCCTCCCTTCCTGGTCTTCCGGGGGGCCTCTGCCTCGGGTAGATGAGGCGGAGCTCGAGCCTTCCACTTGCCTTGCTTCCCCTGGACTAGGGCCCAGCCCTCCATGGTATCATCTGGGGGCTAGTTAGCAGGGGTCGTGTCAGGGGGTAAAGGCGATGGCTCAGGGACTTGTGGGGGGGAAGGATGGGGCAGCATAAGGGAGGGAGGATTCTCCCTGGGGCAGGCTCTCTCCCATGCCTGGTGGTATCTCTGCCACACCCTCCTCTATAGGCCCCGCTAGATTGTCAGCAGTGAGGGCAGGCCTCTCCCGCTCATCTGGGTGTCGTAGGGGAGGTGCCCCTTGGGCCTGAGCGGTAGTAGTGGTGGTCCGAAGAGGAGGGGGGGCGGGTTCGGGTACTGGGCGGCCAGGGGCATTGGCAATGACGGGGCCGATGTCCTGCTGGGTCTCGGGGATCCCAGGTGCCCCTCCTTGCCGGGCTAAGGGGCAGTCCCTCCGGACATGCCCCGACGCCCGGCAGAGGTAGCACCGGGCTTCCCCCGTGGAAAAGTACACCCGGTAACGGGCCCCCTCGTGGGGGACTAGGAAGGACCCTTCGAGCGCCACTCCGTCACGCGCCGCTGACGGCAGTAAAAGTTGCACTTGCCGGTGGAAGGAAAAAATGTGATGGAGGGTGGGGTCCTTGCAGCCCAACGGGAGAGGGCTGATAACAGAAACAGGTTTCCCCAGGGTGGAAAGGGTGGGTAGCAGGGCAGCACTGGGGAGAAAAGGAGGGACAGAGGTCAGGACCAGGTGGACGCCCTGGTCCTCTAGCGGCTCCAGAGGGACAAACACCCCCCCCCCCCCGCCAGGCCCCTCTCCACAGCTTCCTGGGCGGCAGCCTCCGATGCTAAGAAGAAAACGAACTTTCCATATAATTTGGAGGCCACCACAATGGCCGAGGGCCCCACCACCCTCGCCAACGCCCACATGTAGGTCTCCACGTGGGGCGAGGCGGGCACCAGGAGGCATCAGACATCATGCTTCCTTGTCATGGTGGGAAAGGGGCCCCAGCCGCTATTGATGGTGGCGGAGGCGGTGGGCGGGAGAGATGATGAGGCGGCAGGCGGGGGGGCTGCTGCCACCCGGGCATACGTCCTGGGGGCTGAGGGAGGGACATCCACAGAGCTGGTGGAGGGGGCAGCGGGGGAGGATGCCGTGGTCGGTGGTGGGGCTGCAGCAGTGGGGGTGGCCCCTGCCATGGAGGGCCCGGTGGTTTTTAGCGGGGCCCTTCCCCTTCTTCTTGCCTTGGCCTTTCCCACCAGCTGGGAGGGCTTCCCTAGAGTCTGGGGAGGCAACGGGCATGGCAGCGGCGGAGGTCACCCAGGTGCCCTCCATTGCTGATGCCCCAGCGGTGGCGGTGGCAGGTGATTAACAGGAGTTGGGGTCAGGTAGAAAGGAACAAGCTGCGGGGTGGACAATTCGGGGGGGGGGGCACATGAACCACTGTACGCTTGTCCAGAGAGTCCTGTTTGGTTGGCTGGTGCTTCTGGCCCATGCAGTGGAATCAGGGCGAGCAGCTGAGTCCAGGGGCAGATGTTAGACAGCCAGCAAAGATGGTGGAGTGAGGGGGTGAAAATCGTAGTGTGGGGGTTGGGAGGACACAGATGGATCGGGGGGAAGCTCCGTGCCACACCCCCTGTGTCCCTACAAACACAGTTAAGACACAGTCAAGGCCTCCCCCCACACGAGAGCACAGTTCAAAAGTTACTCAGTCTTAGGCCCCCTCCACAGCGATTTGTAGATTCCCCAGGCGGTGTTCCTCTGGTGGACGGCTTTTTCTCTGTCTGTTCCAGGCTTTCTTTTTTGCATTCCAGAAATGCTGGAGCAAGTGATAAGATTCCTCTTGACTGGAGACAGGTCCGCAGACAAACAGCAAGCGGCTGGGTCCTTCCACTTCCCCCCTCCGGGGAAGCGGGCAGGCAGGCCCCTCCTCTCTCAGGCGGGGGTTTCAGCTGGAGCGGCAGCAGCGTCCGAGGGCAGGCAGGGGGCTAACAGCCGGCCGGCAGCCAGCCAGCCAGCACTCTAGCAACAGCAGAGAAAGAAAAAAAAACAACAAAAAGAAAGGAAAGGGGGGAGAGTGTCTAGGCCGGTCGGGGGGGAAGCCGAAAGCAGGAGCAAAAAGCAAGGAAAGCCCAGGCCAGAGGGCGGCGGCGGCGGCGGCGGCAGCAGGAGGAGGAGAGCAAGATAAGTAGGTCCCTTTTCCCTGGGTAAGGTAACGGGGAAGGTTTCAGACCAATCAGGAAACTTCTGGAGACAATTTAGACAGACAGGCTGATTAGAACACCTGCAGCCAATCAAGAAGCTGCTAGACTCAATTAAGGCAGGCTAATCAGGGCACCTGGGTTTAAAAAGGAGCTCACTTCAGTTTGTGGTGTGTGTGTAAGGAGCTGGGAGCAAGAGGTACTAGGAGCTGAGAGTGAGAATGCAGACTGTTGGAGGACTGAGGAATACAAGCATTATCAGACACCAAGAGGAAGGTCCTATGGTGAGGATAAAGAAGGCATTGGGAGGAGGCCATGGGAAAGTAGCCCAGGGGGTTGTAGCTGTCGCACAGCTGTTCAGGAGGCACTCTAGACAGTAGCATTCCACAGGGCCCTGGGCTGGAACCTGGAGTAGAGGGTGGGCCTGGGTTCCCCCCAAACCTCCCAACTCCTGGTCAGACACAGGAGGAGTTGACCTAGACTGTGGATTCATGAAAATGGCCAAACTGAGGGCTGCTGTGAAGCTCCAAGGTGAGCAAATCTGCCAATAAGTGCAAGACCCACCAAGGTAGAGGAGGAACTTTGTCACAGTCTATAGATGTATTTTGTCTCCTTTGAAAGTATTAAAATAGCCAAGTGTCTCCCTCTATCCTTCACTTACTCTAGAGAAATATACTATGCAAATATCCTTATCTATTAGGGATGGTTGCCTTGCCATGTTATAAGGGTTATCACCATTCTGGAACACATTCCTTATCTTATTAATTATCAATGGCTGTATGGTCCAGATCTGTGAACTGACTGGTAAGTGGAGTCCTTGATCAGTTATTTAGTCATCCATTTTCCTTGCTTTGTCTGAACAGTACCTCATTGTTTTTTAGATGATAAATGTTGTATCCTTTGTCATAAGTTTAACAAGTCATACTTGAGAGATCAAGACAGCAAACACTGGATGCATCTTATGTGGATGCACTTTACCTAATTCTTTTAATGGTTATTTTCTTCCCCCCTCCCCCTTTTTTTGGTAGAAATAATTTCCACATCTTCATCCCTGCTCTATTCAAAATGTATTCAAGTATCCTGAACTCTTTATGATAAAGAGCCTGATCCTGTTCCCATTGAAGTCAATTAAGTCTTTCCATTGAAATCAATGGAAACAACATCTGTCTCAGCCACAACAGGACTGATGACAGGGAGCACTTATCCTGATCCCTTGCAAGAATAAATGTTTCCAAAAGCCCTGTTATTGACATTACAGGGGTTATAAGAGCACTTCCGCCTACTTTCTACAGTTGAACCCAGGCTAGCTTTCTTTTTGGAGACCCCTCAAATGTCTGTGTTTGATAAAAATCTGTAACAGCCCTTGGGCTGAAGATCCTTGAGCTAAGCCAGCCCTGATTACAAGATGAACCCCATCTGAGGGGAATCAGGTGATCTAATATAAAAGGCAGGAGGAAGCTGCAGATGGGTAGCTAAGAGGAGCAGAAAGACAAAGCTCTGGATGGAGTGGAGGAACTGGAACTAAGTATGAAGTGGATTATGATTTTGGATTTTATGTTGAGGACTCATTGAGGATTGTTTGGATTATTTTGTGATTAAGGACTCTGAGGTTTGTGTGGAACTTCATTTGATGTTAAACCAGCCCCAGAAAGGGGTGCTGTGGGCCACAGCAGAGGCTAAAGGGCTCCCCAGATGAGGCTACCAGGGGTAGGCTGCTTGCAGAGCAACCTTTGGCCAGATACTCAGGAAGTGGCTCTATAGTCAAATATCTCCTTGCTCTTTATCGCTGCTACCTGTCTTTTGGGCTGTAAACTGTTCAAGGCAGGGTTTGGGTTTTCCTATATATCTGTATAGTACCTAGTATGCTTTGGTTCCAATGTCATAGAATTATGGTAATTGGCTTATTTATAGCTGGAGTAAAATAGCAACTGTTTTACAGAAGTGCTTAATTAGCCTCCATGTGCAGGAAAGCTGGTATGACCTAGTTCAGACTGGCTTTATAGAACTCTCCCAGCAGTGTCAGCAAAATCCATTTAATGAAACACAAGATTGCTGATCATTCAATGAGAATTTATTCTGACAACTAGCTATCTCTAGGGTCACTCTTGCTTAGCAACTTGGAAGAGATAATTGTATGCTCATCATGTGAAGCACAGTCCATTGTATGTCTACTGTATAAATCTCAAGTAGTTACTAACAAAAGAATGCCCTGTCTTGTCAAAACATTTAGGATCAGATTTTTGGGGTGTTTTTTAAGGCCACTTTGGGGTGCATAAGTGGCACTAAGTAACCTTAAATGGCTGGAGAAAATGTCTCTGCTAGCAGAAAACTGGCCTCCTAGACCAGCCACTGCCCCTTCCTCCCCAGAGTAAGGGCAGGGGGTGCCATTCTGGAGATGTTGTGAAGCAGAACTCTACCCAGTTCTCATCTAGCCTAAGTTACAGCTGCTTCTGTGTGAGTCTAGTCAGGGCCAGTTTACAGCTTCCCGCATCCGCTTCCATCAGCATCCCCTACTGCGCTGGAGCATTGGCTAGAGCTAGGGCAGGATGGCAAATCTTGCCCTTTATGCCCATCCCACTATTAAAGAGGAATGAGCATATCTGAAGCACAGTTAACTGGTTCCTTTTGTGGATTGATCACAAAGATGCAGCACTAGCTGTATCTTGTATCCGTGTCCCTTCAATAAGCAAATTAGTCAGGTGCAGTTATAAACTAATTCTTTAGTAGACTATACAACTAAATAGGCTAGGCCAATTTACAGGGTCCCATCTCCTCTTAATTTACTCAGAGGCTCTTTGTCCAGCGTGTTTCTCCTCTTCCTCCATAGAAGCTGGAAAAACCATTGTCAAAATGCTCCTCAGTGTTGTCTTGTTCCTTCCTTGATTAAGATACTTGCCCGTTACAAGAACTAGCAGCAGGTTGCATTGCTGTAAACATTGGAAAGAATGGTATTGTGGCAAAATGATCCCCATCTAAACTACTTGCAAAGGCATTTAAGTTAGCAAGGAATTTCCTAGGGACTCCTTGAACCAGGAGTAGAGTTACACTGGTTTCCATTAAAGTCTTTTTGTTTTGCTTTTGGAACTGTGTAGCTTTATTGGCATGTATCTCTTGTCTGCCATAGTCACCATCAGCTTTCTATTTGCTTTTGTGAGCAATTCAAGGTGTTGACTTTGATCTCTAAAGTCCTGTTTGGTTTGGACCCTTGCTTCTTTATAGATCGCATCTCTCTGTGCAGCATAATAGTTGAGATCAGCTGGTATGGTCCCTAGCTATTAATGTCTTGGGCTTGTGACCAGGTGTTCAGAGAGGGAAACCCACTGTGCCATGGAAATCAATTCACCATTGTTCCCCTGTTTACTGACTTTCAGGACACAGTCCAAAGTCAGTCTCTTCACTCAGGCTTTCCTGTGAGGTCAGATGGCTGGAAAGACTCGGTGACTTTGAATTTTTTATGTTGATTATAGTTTTTGCTGTGCATGTGCTGGCAGGCCCAAAGATGGGTGAATTTTATAAAGCTATAAATAAATAAACCCAGGGAGATCATTCAAGTTTGATCTTCATTCTGAATGAATCTACCATCCATGTCTTTAAAGTTTCAATTCTCTATTGTTTGCTATCCATGTAGTAATTCTTATAATCTAAGTGTGGAGAGAAAAAATGCCTCTTCCATTTAATTGTCTGTTAATGTACTTTTATGGAAAACTCAGTCTTTTGTATAAATATTATTAGATTTTTTTTGATCCTTAAAAATCCATCTTCAATTTTCCTTTAACATTTAGCTGTTTCCTTTAGCATTTAATGACAACCCCCTGAAGCCACAGTTAAATGTCACAACAAAAAAAATTGGTGGTTGAATTCTTCAGAAAAAGGAAATGAAGGAGAAAAGCCCTTCCTTATGTTAATCACTGATATTATTCATTCTCCTCCTCTGACAGGCAAATTTCATTGCCACTCTGTTTAAAAACACTGATCTTTAAAAAGGTCTCACTGAAAACAGTGAGCCCGGTAAGCTAGTAATAAAATAGAGCAAGAATTTCAAAGTAAGTCAGATGTTGGGTTTTTTCCCCATGTAGTCATTGCATCCCATACTAGGCGAAATCAGGGACGAATTTGGTCTGTTTCCAAAAGACTGCCTCTCGCTGTGCACCATGCAGTAGCAGCTCTGGTCAGTGCAGACGCAGCAACAAACGGAGGAACTTCAGGAGGAACTTGAGAGGTGATTGTTCTCAGGGAAGGCTCTTTCGCTTGAAATGCACTGCTTCTGGAGTGAGGCTTCTTCCCCTATGGAAAGATGCAAGACTTGCCTTTTTTAATACGGACAAAGATGCATAGCAATTCCTATAGTGGATCAGAGCCATAGTCCATCTAATTCAGTATCTTGTCTCCGACAATGGCTAGTATCAGATGTTTCAAAGGAACAAACCTTCCAACAGCCAAGACTCTGATCCTGCAAAACACTGCTGAAACATATGAGTAGTCCAACTGAGGTCAATGGAACTACTCAAGCTAAAAGTTAAGCATGTTTGCAGGATTGAGGCTCAAGTACAGTAAATGGTTCTAATCCTAGTATGTGAGAAGAGCCTAGAATCTTAATCTTCTTTATCATGTTTTTGAGGTACTTAAATTCATGTAATGGCAGCTACATACTACTGTGAGCACTTTAATAATGTGTAATTTTTAAAGGAAGCATTTTTTCTTTTACCAGATTCAGTTCTCCATCACTCATTTGAACTATAGTATTTTCCTGATATGCTCAAAGGATATTTAGTACAGCTGAATCCTTTATCACATGGACATACAAAGAAATGTCTCCAGTTCTCAGAAGTGTCCTGGGAGTTGCATCAGTGTCATCAAGAAAACAATTTTTGCCTACTTGCTCTAATATGGGCAGAATGGCTAGGCTCCAGAGGAAATATTAACCAAGTTTTTCTGTCTGTTGCACATAACAGATGTTTGTTTCCTTTCTCTTTTGCAGCCAATGTTTGCGTCTATCAATGCTACAGTGTTTTTTGTATGGAGGAAAACTAATTTAACCTCAGGAAACAAACAATATAAATGTTCCACTGAAAGCTGGTTCACACATTGTTATCTAAACAGACTCACTCACTTACTGCTTTATAACTAAACCTTCAGCTCACTGATTTAAAAACATGAGGATTTGACATGCTTTTTTTTAATAATCTATTTTGGATGCTCTGTGTTGACATTTAATTATCTTGATACTCCCTGACATGTGTTCTTGCTACATTAGCTGACAGAAATATAGATAAATGGAGAAGCCTACTAACTTCTTCCTAGAAGATACATGCTAATGAGTCCACACTAGAGGAAATCGGCAAGTATGCTACTTTCTGGGCTTTTCAGTTGAGTAAACAAGCCTTTCTTTCAATTAAACAAATGTACTTCATCAACTACTTAATGTGCAGAAGATCAGAATGATTGATGGCCTATGGAAGGTTGGACTAGGCTCACCCAGTATGGCTTAGCCAGAAGGAATAGGGGCTGACCTTTGAGTTGTTCTTGGTGCAAAGGTAACCTTCCAAATGTGAACCAGACTTACAAGGCAGCAATATTTGCCTGACGCAATTAATACTTAAGTGTAAGTAGTCCCAGTTTCTCAGCTAAGTGTTTACAGTGGAGACTGTCCCAGTTCCAGGATTAACTGGACCTCTTTGGCCTTCCTAAGGGCACCCCTTTAGGCCTCAGGCTGTCATCTCTCTATGTGCATGAACTTGCACTCCTCTCCCTCCAGACCAGAGTTCTAGGCTTGTAGTACCCCTTATCACTCACTGTGCTTATCCTAGTGTAACACCAACAGACCCCAGGACCTCTGGAGCTTAGTGCATGAGCTAAAAGCCAACTGGCTGTTAGCTAAAGCTGTAGTGCACACTTTTTTTTTTTTAAATCTCTAAGTGGTCTCAGTGCCACTAGATGGGATAGAACACCACACCTAGAAGGTGTGTGGGTTACACTAGCAAGTCTGACCTTAATCTCGTGCAGGGGCGGGCAAACTCTCTTTTTAGCCTGAGGGCCACATCGGGGTTTCAAAACTGTATGGAGGGCTGGGTAGGGAAGGCTGTGCTTCCCCAAACAGCCTGGCTCCTGACCCCTCCACGCCCGTTATCCAACCTCCCCGCCCCCTTACCATGCCGCTCAGAGCAGCATGTCTGGCAGCCGTGCCACCCAGCTGGAGCCCGCCACGCTGCCAAGAGCGCTGGCAGCATGGCAAGCTGAGGCTGCGGGGGAGGAGGACAGCAGGGGCGGGGCTGGGGGCTCAACGGCTGGGCAGGATGGTCCCGTGGGATGGATGTGGCCCGCAGGCCGAAGTTTGCCCACCTCTGATCTAGTGCCTGTAGTTCTAGGGGCTAGGATAGTTTTTACCAGTGACTGACCAACCTTCACAAAGTCCTGTAAATCTATTTGGGACAGAGGCAATACAGAAGTAAACTTATTAAAAAGTCTTCACTTATGCTAAGCTTACCACATGTTGCCCATCTTCCACATGCAGACCCTGGTAGGTTCCCAAATTCCTTCAAAACCTTCCAGCAGAGTGTTGTGCTCTTGATTAAAGTTGCATATCCTTACTTGGATCAAGTGAGGACTGCCAGATCAGGCTGATACAGGTTTGGGTCCTTTGTTTCAGTAGGGCTCCTCAAACAGGTAAAACTAATCAAGGCCTGTAACCCTAGGGGCTGAAGCTTCAAAGGGTGGATGTTTGTATAACTGGCATTGGGACTTCGCATTAATCACTTCCCAGTGATTCCAGCTTCCACAGGAAACTCAACCAGGACCACAAAGACACACAACACTCATTGATGGAAATGTCTGACTATTCCATGTGCTCATATCATCTGGCACACTTCAATATAATAGTCTTTAAAGTTTTCCTTGCTTCCAAGGTCTCATATCTGTCATATTAATGCCAATATGAACACTAACAATATTGACTATTTCATTGCTGATCACAGCATGCAAGAATGAAGAGGGATGTTAAGATCTTTACAATCTGCTGAGAGTAGCATGTCATTTTGGTACCACAAGTGGATGGTACTTGTATGGGCAAAGCTAGGGAATGAACCACCACTAATTTTTTTCTCTAATATGACCCTGGCCCTGTTAAGAAGATGGCTACCTCGGGACTGGAAGGCTGAAGAAACTTAGCCTTAGATACGCACTTTAAGCCCAATATTTTGTTTGTCAAGAAAAAAAATTGTAAAATAACATTGAGGAATGTTCTTAGTTAGTTTGTTTTTTAAATGAAAACAGTTTTGAAGCTTAAATTTAAGCTTATTTCCCAACCTTGTTGAAGTAACCTGACAGTTTCACTTTTGGGTTCTCGTGCACTGACTAGTCTATTTGCCTGACCCACAATAAGTAAAATGCAAAGAGTAAACAATCAGTATAAATCTTGGGTGCACAGTCTGGAGGCTGTCTGCAACCCATATGGTATTGTTCACAGCCCCATTGCATTTGCCAACACTCATGCCTTTGACTAGAGACTCAGGCATTTGTGATGGCAGGAGGCAGAGCAAAGAATTTACCAAGACTGGTTACATATCTTTGGAAGAACTTCAACTGGGGTACTACCTGGTCACCCACAATAAAGCAACAGCGAGAGAGTGCCGGGCTTGGCAAGTTGCAGTGAAGACAGTTCTCGAGCCTGACCTTTGATCAAATCAATTTAGAGCAAGGCCTCAATTTTCCTAATTTTGAAATGTACAGTTTCTGATGGCATTCCTATGTCCCCTAAATGCCAACCAAAAATCTAGGCATGGAGTGAAAGGGGTAGGGTGGAAAGGCTCAGGGCTTTCGGTTTCCTATTCTACTCAGATACAAATCCCAGGATTTTCCAGACAATACAAGTGCTACTACTTTTAGGAAGGACTACCAGGTTTCTACAGCCACACACAAGCTGAATACACTCATGCTCTGTAAGGGCAGCATTGCAGGCAAAATCTCAGCATTGTAGCTGTTTACAGGCACACTTCAGACTGACACTGTTTCTATTCTGAAGGGTGGTACTTAGCATAATGAGCTAAAGGGATGCCTCAGCCTAGTTTCCATTTGTGCAAGTTTGTACATGTGGTCACTTGTATGTACAAGTGACGTTTTACATGTGCTACATTGGCTTGTGTGTTTAACAGAGGTTCTCACGTGTAAATACTATAATTTAATAGTATATGTAATTTTTGTGCTTTTAGGACTTAACACAAAGGCCCCTGAAGTCAGTGGGAGTCTATCTAGATCAGTGGTTCCCAAACTTTAACAGCCTGTGAACCCCTTTCACTAAAATGTCAAGTCTCGCAAACCCCCTCCTAAAAATGAATATTTCCAGGTAAACTCTCCTTTACCTGAGTATAAATTTTAAAGCAGTGATATTGGAAACATAAAATTTGTTTTTTATGACATGCTTATTACACATTAATTGTATATCATTACAGTATTTTTATTACATTATGAAAATGGCAACACTCTTCCAAGATCTCACTTTCGTAGCTTGTATCACTTTGAATAAGCCTCTTTATAAGACAACAAGGAGTATCAGATGTGCAACAGCATGAAAGTATTTAAGAAGCCAACTCAGAGTTCCTCCTACACAAGCATTCAGGTCTTGAGCAGTCCAGGCAAACAACGCATGTTACAACAAAGCTTAAACTTGTTCTTCATCATTTTAAAAATAATACTAGCTGCTGATTTTAATTTTAAAAATGGCAAAAACTATCCACCTCCCTTTCCATTTCTTATAAGGAGTGTTGAAGTTTAAATCTCCTCACTGTGATAGATATGCTTGCTTTGATCTGCTTAGCTCTTGGAAGTCCAGGGGCTCCGGGCTGCTGGCCCTGTGCTGCCCCAGGGTCCCTAGGGACAGCTCTGTCTGCCATTACGGAATTTTTTTCCTAAGAATCCCCTGTAACACTTCATGAACCCCAGTTTGGGAACCACTGATCTAGATCATGCCTTTAGTTTTTAACACACTTTCTCCCTATTCCTGCTGGTCCCCTCAGTCCAGCTCTTCCCCTAGCTAGCCACCAACTTCCCTCCTCCTACCACTGTCCACGTCAGTGAGAGACCCACTCCTCCCTGTTAGTTGAGGCATACAAGAAACATGGTACCAGTTGTAGTATTGAAGGCTGTTCCTTTAAGGGCTGAGCTTTTCAGACAGAGTCTGGGCAGGACACGGGGAAACTTTGTTATGCACAGCTTGTTGGAACCAGATACTGAATAAAGCAAATCTCCTGCAAGCTCTTTAAGACCTGAGTGATCACTAAACGCTACACCACCTAGCCACTTGTGCATGGTCAACCTTCAAGGCATGCATCCTTCAAGAGATGTTGAATGGAGGTGGGAGAAGAATGGAGAGGAGGAGACAGGGAGATGAGGAAAATGAGGTAGGAACACTATGGAGAAGGATGGTTTGTGATTAAGGCACTGGACTGAGTTCAGCTACTGGCTCTGCTATAGACTTTGTGACCTTGGGCAAGTCAATAAATCTATCTGTACCTCCACTCACATCTGTAAAATGGGGATTACCATACTTCCTTCTTCCCTCTTTCTCCCCCCCCCCCTTTGGGGGATGGGTCAGCTTCAATATGCTGGGGTAGGCTCATCTCCAGCGATTTTTAAATTGACAATGTCCCTGTGACTAAATGGCTTAGAAAGCTTTACATTCAGAATCCATAGTAGAATAGACATTTATTTTTAAAAAAAGCTATTTTTTGCATATCGTGTGAGACATTAAAATTATCATGCATTTTGGCTTTCCCTCAGCTAAGGTATTCTACTAAACTGTTAATCACTAAACTTTATTTTATTGCTTTGTGTAATTCCACTGTCAGTAGTTACACCATGGATAAATTTGGCCCAATGGGTAAGTTTCATTCAGTTTCCCAAAAAACTGTACTTTTCTATAATTTACTGCTTAAAATATTGCTAAATTGTTTTGGAAAAAATTTATACAAGACACAGGCACAGTTTATCATGAATGAAAGTAAAATGGAGTATCCATTGGGTTTAGCTAGATGAGTGATCTTAAAGAATAAAGTAAAATTATGCCTCATCTAGGTCCTGACTGTGCAAAGCATTTAAGAATGTGATTAAGTCCCACTGAAGTTAAGCAGATGCATAAAGTTAATCATGTCCTTAAATACTTTGCTGAATAGGGATGGATTTAGGCATGTGCTGAAATGCTTTGCTGAACTGGGATGCTAAAGAAGAGGTCCCTCAGTTTCCTGGGTTTTGTGTTTGAAGATCCCTGTTGCTTGTTGTATCTATTGTGTGGCAATGTGTTCCAGACAGTGACAGGTTTACAATGGCTCCATGGAGCCAGGCCCATGCTCAGAAGGGGCCCCGGCCTGCTCTGCTTGGACTGCATCCCGAGATACCGCTGGCTTCCCCCCGCCCACCACTTGCTCCTCTTGGCCTGTCCATCAGCTGGCCGAGGGCTCCTCTCCGTTCCATGGCCCCATCCCCTGCTCCTCTCAGCCCCTGGCCGGACCCCAGTGCACCTCTGGCTCTGGGCAGTCTCTGCTTCCCACCACCTGTGGGGCCTCACCTGTCTCCCCAGAGCTGAGCTGCCTGGGACTGGTGCAGAAGCCTGGCCAGTCTCAGCCAAGGGTGTGTGTGTGGGGGGCAGTGTGGAGGGCTTTGCTGGGCCCCTCCAGGCAAGTGCATCTTGAGGGACCCCGGCTGGGGCAGGCTCTGGCCTGGCTGATTGCACCACTCCGGAGAGGATGGACCGATGACCGGCCCTGGCTGTACTGCTGACTCAGCCCAGCAGACACAGTCGCCTCCCAGCAGGGCCACTGACTGTGGCCAGGAGGCAGGGCTTGGGGGAGTGGGTCTGTGGGAAATCTAGGGGTGGTGCTGGGCTGTGAAGGGGCAGGGAAGATCTGTGTGGGTTGGGGCACCAGGGAGTGGGGGTTCTGTGGGGGATGCTGGGCAGTTGTGGTAGGGATGTGGGCAGGGTTGTGTTGTGTAGGGCGCTGTGCATTTGTGGGTGAGTCTGGGCATAGGGAGTTGGGGTGTTTGGGGGGGGGGGGGAGCTGTGTGGTGTGACATAGGCCCACCCCAAAGGGGAAGGAGCTTGCTGGCAGCACAGGGCCGGGCAGGCCACTGTGCATCTGGCAACTGCCGATTTGTAAATAGTGCCCTCACATTGGGCGGAGTGGGACTTGCCATGCCATGCCCCATTGCCTCTGGCTGGCCCATCACTCCAGGGACTGACCTCCCCACGCCATGCTCCATGGCTCTCATGGGGGGGCCACAAATATGTTTGGTGCCGGATCCACAAAAGGTTAATTCGGATTTTGCCTCTGTTCCCATGGAGTCAATGGGAGACTTACAACTGACTTATTAGGAGCAGATAGGAACCTTCTTTATTCTTGAGAGGGAAGACATTTATATAAATTATCCTTTTAAATTCCTATATTTTTGCATTTCCTCACAGATTAAGTTTAGATCTCACTATGATTGGTGTCTGAGAAATACAATAAACTGAGCCATTGACAGGCAAGCAATCCCATGCCAAGTAATAGGAAGCACAAGCCTCAGCCATATGTGCAAACATCAGACACAGCAATTTATTTCCTTTTAGGTGATCAAGTCAATTATTGACATAAGAGATGTCTGTTTACAATGGCTTTCAGGAAAGCGATAAGATACCCAGTGAAAGGCAGAGAAGGAACAGCAAATAGGAAAGGCTTATCATTTTGCCAGTAAGAGGATTGTATGTGCATTAAAGAGTGTAAACTCCACAGGGCAGGAACCATGTGTTCTGATTTATTAGCAGAGCACCATGCACATCAGCAGTAGTATGGGCCTGATTCAAATTCCACTGAAGTCAGTGAGGGCTCGATAGAATGAGCCTACTCTTTAGGATCAATGTTCTTGTTTTAAAATGTTCTTGGACTTTCCAAGGTAGGTCATGTTTTATTAATCAATGGCCCTACTGCATTACACGAGTACTTAGGCCTGGGCTACACTGGGGATGGGGTTTTGAACTAAGATACGCAACTTCAGCTACGCTATTTGCGTAGCTGAAGTCGAAATATCTTAGTTCAAGTTCCCCGCCTGTCCTCACGGCAGCGAGTTGACCGCGGTGGCTCCCCCGTTGACTCCGCTTACTCCTCCTGCTGAGGTGGAGTACAGGTGTCGATTCGGGGATCGGTTTATCGCATCTAGATGAGATGCGATAAATCGATCCCCGATAGATTGATCACTACCTGCCGATCCTGGTAGTAAGCTGGGAGCTCTCACTACTAACTACAGGATTCATCTGAAGTCTGACTGGTCACTGTATTCAAGTAGAAGTAGTTTGCAGATGTGAGGATACAGTGGCAAACTCTTCTTGGAGCAGTACACTCCATCTTGAAAAATAAGTTTTTGCTGAAATCTTCTTTGGTTTTAGTAAGAAGTCTGTAATCCATTTCATCTTGATAATGTTTAAGATGAGCCCTTAATAAATCCTGAGATTTATTCATATAATTAACTTCATCTGTTACAAAGATCCTCTTTGTTTATACTAATAAAAGTGAGGGCTTTGTCTGCTGCTACTGATTCCACTTTTCAATTTAAAAAGGGGGCTGTTATGGTAATCTTTGATACGTCCGCTAGCAGCCTTGCTTTTCTATTCTAATAGGCTTCTAATTAATTCAACACTAAGATTAAGATCTAAGATTCTATAAGGACTTTCCCTGAGACTTATGCCCAGCTATGATACTGACCTTACCTAAAAGGACAGGCTACTCAGTCTGGAAATGCAACACTTAGGTGGATCAGTTTCAAACGTGTGTGTGTGTGTGTGTGTGTGTTTCCTCTGGTTATGTACTGTAATTCTCACTGCTTTCACTTCTTCATTTTGTGCCTTTGGCTATAAATCTCTTTCTCTCTCTTTCTCTCTCTTTCTCTCTCTTTCTCTCTCTTTCTCTCTCTTTCTCTCTCTTTCTCTCTCTTTCTCTCTCTTTCTCTCTCTCTCCAAAGAAGGTTCCCTATAACACTGGATTTTATTTGTAAAAATAAACCAAAACTCTCTCACAAGAAGCTCAATGCTAGGCTTGCAGTTCTCTTCTCTATCCACTTTTCTCAAAGCAATAAGACCATAATTTATGAACAGTAGCACAGAGTATTCTGCCTTATCAGGACAGCCTATAGCTTGTTTCTTTCTTTTTTTTTTTCTGCCCTGAACAACTTGAAATATATCCATCCCCTTCCACTCCCTCAACCATGGACAATAAAACCATCACTGTTGCCACAAACAACACCCAGATCTGCTTTATATTAGAGACAGCAGTCCAATTCCCTGTTACTATGTTTCTTCCAATTTTCTCATCTTTTGTAGTGTCTATCTCAGGGACTTCTTTCCTAAACCCTTCTTTTGTGAAGAGAAACTGACCTACTAAGCTGCTTAATACACTATTTTAAACTCTCCTATGTAGCATTTATCTTACAATACATATAAATGTGGAGCTGGAGGGGACCCTAAGAGGTCACCAAGTCTATTACCCTGTGCTGGGGCGGGACCAAGGTGTTTGTCCAACCTGTTCTTAAAAGCCTCTAATTATGGGGATTCCACAACTTGCCTTGGAAGCCTATTCCAGAATGTAACTGCCCGTGTAATTAGAAAGCTTTTTTTCTAAAATCTAACCTAAATCTCCCTTGCTGCAGATTTAAGCCCATTATTTCTTATCCTACTGTCAGTGGACATGAAGAATAACTGATCACCATCCTCTTCATAACCATCCTTAACATATCTGAAGACTGGGAGAAGTAGGACAGTCTGCTTTTAAACAGAGGAGGATAACTAGTTTAAAAAAACCCCAAAAACTACTTGATAATAAAGAGTTAGAAAACCTCTCAAACAACCACTTTTTAAGCATTGTAAGAATAAATGAAAGCATTCCTTTGGCTTCACAAAGACAGAAATGTTAATCTTAACATTTCAAGGAACAGGAGACTGATTGGATACTAACCCCTATCCTTTTTGTGCTGCTAAATGATGCAGTGCACCCAGTATTTCCAAAAGCATTCCATAAGTGGTAATGTAAGGAAACCAAGAAAATAGCACTAAAACATTCTCTCTTCTCAAAGAATATTCATTGCAATAAAAACGTATTTGCCTTTTGTTAAAGATAGAATTTGTTTTAACTGAAAATCAACTGCGATGTTTAATGTATGAAATTTTAAAGGTTTCACACTGAAATTGTAGCAATAATTTCACACTGCACTGCCACTTCACAATTCAATAATTTTCATAACTCTACAAAGAAGGTCCTGATTTTTCCAGACTTTATATTATAACCAAGAATAAATACTGCCCTAGAAATTAAGTGTTTACATCTGAGACCTGTTATAATATTATAATCTGTAAAAATCTTAATGGCACAGAAGTTAGTTTCTATAACTTTGTAACCCTCTGGATGACAAAGCATCTTGGTTTTGAAGAAGAATTCTCTATCTGAGGACAGGTACAACACTCTACCACAATGATTAAATTTGTAAAAAGACAGATGGCTACTTGACATGTCCTTAAATATTTAAATTTAAACTAATGTTGCTTTTAGAATTATTGTTTTACAAAAAGAAAAGGAGTACTTGTGGCACCTTAGAGACTAACAAATTTATCCAAGCATCGGATCCGATGAAGTGAGCTGTAGCTCACGAAAGCTTATGCTCTAATAAATTTGTTAGTCTCTAAGGTGCCACAAGTACTCCTTTTCTCTTTGCGAATACAGACTAACACGGCTGCTACTCTGAAACCTGTTTTACAAAAGTCACTCTTTGAAATACCAGATTTTTATAAACAGCTAGTAACAGTACTTACCTAGCATTTAGAAAAATATGTATGCCAAGTCTCTAGATCAGTGGTGGGAACAGTGAACCACGGGCACCGGGAGCTGCAGGCAGCAGTGCAAATGTAAACAAATGGTCTGGCAGCCTGCCAGTGGATTACCCTGACAGGCTACGTGTGGCCTGCCTGTTACACACCACTGCTCTGCATCTTAACACAATTTTCCTGTTCTATAACACAAGTTAAAAATATTAAAGACCAGATACTAAGGGGATATACAGAAAACACCCACATCATTAATAAACTTTGCTCTTCCTCCCACGGCTTCCTTATGTAGAAGTCTGTCAATTACTAGATACAAAATATCACCTAAATTCCTCCTTTTTTGACCTTGCCTCAGCTCAAATCCATATTCATGCCTCAGTGCTCAATAATACTCAGCACCTTATAAGTTCAGGCCCTCTGGTATTGCCCTCTTTTATGGATTTACTTAAGTCCCATGCTAGCCAGACTACTCCCTATAATTATAGGATGCAGGCTTTTTCTGCCCGACTGATTTCTTATCCACCTCAAAATTCAATTCAAAATCTCTCCTGGTTTTCTAATTTACACATTTCTGTCTATATAACGATTCAGCATTTCTATACCACTTAACCAATTCATCACCCACACCCCCATAGAGATAGCATCTTTATTTACTGATGGGAAAGTTCAGATAGAGATGGCTGGGGCAGGAGTTTCTGCCTTCCAGTCCCATGCTGAGATCACTGGACAAGACTGATCCGGTAATGTTAATATCCACCTATTTCCCCACCTTCTCATTCCACAACTCCAACCCTAAGAGAGAGGTTTTTGGGAAATCTTGGTGGGAGGGAGAGGGCAAGGAAGGGAAAAAAGTGTATTCCATTCACTACTGTTACCTCATCCTATCTAGGGCTCTAGATCCTACAGCCACACACTGTGCTGGTGGCTTCCTGGCTCCATGTGTCCTTCCCACCACTACATCTACAACATGTATTCAAGAAGATGTGAGTGACAAAGGAAAACCAGTCTGGTGCTGCTATTTCACGTGATATGCGGTTTTATTTATAGAGCAACAGGAAAAAGTGTGTTAATAAACAAAAAAAACCAACTACATACCTTATTTTGTTTTTTAGGTCTGACGTGGCATCTGTATCTTGCAATTTGCACTGTTCCATAACCCCCACCTGCAAAGGCAAGGCCAACTGTATTTGAGGAATGATTTCTAACAAATAGAAATACAATACACATAGGTTGCTAGATAACATAAGAGAAGCCTTGTACAAAATTCTCGCATTTGTTCTCTCATTTTTTGTTCACAGTTGACTTAACCAATAAGCTTTTATAGTGGGGTTTTCAACCAATAGTTGCCAAGTGGTTGAGGCAAATAACTTCCTCCCTATTTTAAGGGGGTGGGGGGAGACTGAGGGTAAATAACTTGTCCAGGGTAGCACTGGAGTCTATGGCAGAGCTGACTGGAGGTCCTAGAATAACTACAATGAAAGTGGTCTTATTTACAAGTCCTTATCTATACTAGTTTGCCTTTGTAGTTTATTTTGAAAATTGAATGTACCTGATGCTGACAATTATGAAGATGGAGGGCCTTAACTGTTGCATTGGAATACAGAACTGGCATACACATGCTATAATAAGACAGACAGTTCAAGTTTTTTCACAGCACAATATGTCTTAAGTAGTGACATTATTATTTTTAAGTTGAGGTTGGCAGCAAGAATTGGTTCAGATCATCATACACAGTGGGTGGAATCTCTGAGAAAAGTTCTATCACATGAGACAGTTGTCTAGATATGTTCACTTAAAGTCCTACCAAGTTTGACAGCATCCCCTTAATCCCACAATTCTACTTTAGTACTAATCTTTCCTATGGCAGCAAAATTATACAAACACATTTTATAAGTACACTACACAGCTACAGGCCAGATAGAGTTAGCTCTTGCCAGTTCTTAAGATCAAATTTGCAAAACAAGGGTTCTATTTGTGTGCATATAACTTTGCATCCACAATGATTTGCAGTGCCAATGCACACACAAAATTCAGCATGTGTATACTGAGTATAAGTGGACACAGAGTCAATTCTGTTCGAGAACACAGTGATAGTACAGAAAAGTTTCCCTTCGTGGTTGTGAGCACTTTAAATATATGCAAATTGGGGGGGGGGGTTGAAGCCCCTTTTGAAAATTTGGCCTTTAATGGTGCAGCAGGTGAAGTAGTGGGCTGCTACATCTACTATGACCCTTTGCTTTGGAGGCACTTGCACTAGGAGCTGGTCCTTCTCATGGTAGTTGTGCTGTTTTTGATGAACTGATTCGACAAGAACTACAGTTATGAGCATGATGAAAACAACCCCATCCTCGTCAGCATTTAATACAGGAAACAGCTCTAGTAACCCCATTGCAGAAGTGCTGCGTGGTTTGTTTGGTTTTTTTGGGTGGTTGTTTGAAAACAACACAAGGGAATCCGTCCATCTACCTTTTTTCACTCTGTTTCCTGCTCCAGTGTCTGGGATTTAAAACAAAACACATGGGCATTTTAAAGATGTCTGAGCTGGGGCATAAAGGAGGTAGTGGCAGAAGCAAGAGGGAGCAGGTTGGGCCAGTGGCCTTGGAACAGTTTTTATAGTGGGGGTGCTGAAAATCATTGAACCAAACGGTAAATCCTGTATATGAGAAAATCACTTTAACCACTTTAAGTTCCATCACCCATGGGTTGTGATGAGTGAAGAGGCAAGAAGTGGGAAGCAGGAGGAGGAGACTGAGGGCACAAGGAGGTGAGTGGAGGAGGGCTGAAGGAGGGTGTAGGGGTGGGTGAGGGGAGGAAGAAAGGGGCAAAGGAGGGCGCAAGGGGTGAGTGAAGGAAGGTGCAGAGGGTGAAAGGGGGAGGAGGATGCAGAGGTGAAGGAGGGTGCACAGCGTGAGTGGAGGAGGAAGGATGGCACAAGGAGGGGTGGAGGAGGAAGTAGGGTGCAGTGGGTGAGGGGAAAAGGGGTGGAGGAGGGCACAGGGGGTGAAGGAAGGTGCAGAGGGTGAAAGGGAGAGGAGGAAGCAGAGATGAAGGCAGGCACCGCAGGAGGGGTGGGGGGAAGGCAGCAGGGATGAAGGACGGCGCCGGGGAGAAGGGAGCAGGAGGAAGGAGAGGGGTGGGGGGAGAAGGCAGCAGGGGTGAACAAGGTTGCAGGGGGTGAGGGGAGGAGGAAGGAGGGCGCAGGGGACAAGGTAGTGAGGGGAGGAGGAAGGTGCAGAGGGTGAAAGGGGGAGGTAAAGGCGGGCAAGGGGGGTGAGTGGACGAGGAAGAGGGCGGCAGGGGGGGGTGGAGAAGGGGGAGGAGGCAGCAGGGGTGAACGGGGTTGCAGGGGGCGAGGGGAGGAGGGAGGAGAAAGGAGGGCGCAGGGACAAGGTAGTGAGGGGAGGAGGAAGGTGCAGAGGGTGAAAGGGGGAGGTAAAGGCGGGCAAGGGGGGTGAGTGGACGAGGAAGGAGGGCGCAGGAGGAGAAGGGGGAAGAGGCAGCAGGGGTGAACGAGGGCGCAGGAAGCAGCAGGGCTGAGTGGACGAGGAAGGAGGGCGGCAGGGCGGGTGGAGAAGGCCACAGCAAGAGGGCGGAGGAAGCGGGGAGCAGGCGGAGCGGGTGGCCCGGCGCAGCCAATCGGGGCCGGTTCATCCCTGTCTCGGTGTGAGTCAGGCGCGGCGCTGGGGTGATGTTGCTGCGCCGGGCAGGGACTGGGAGAGCCGCCCGCGCCACAACCGGGACGCGGCAGGGGCGGGCGCCCCCTGCTGCCTGGGCAGCTGCTGCCGCCGCCTGCAGCCGCCGCTGGCCCCGTAGCCGGGGGCGCTGGGCCTGCCCGCCCCCGGCGCGCTGAGGGATCCGACCCCTCGGCGCGCTGGGCCTGCCCGCTCCCGGCGCGCTGAGGGATCCGACCCCTCGGCGCGTGGGGCAGGGGGCGCGCGGGGCGGACACCAACGGGAGGAAGGGGGCGGGGCCCGGGGGCGGGGCTGCCGGTTCCCCTCCCGCGCTGAGTGGTTCCCTCTCTCCGCAGCCGCGCCGCCGGGGGAGCAGGGCTCGGGGCTGCCCGGCTGGGTGTGGCTAGCTCCTGCCGGGGGTCCCCGCTTTTCATGCTCCGCCAGCCAGCCCGCATCCTGGCTGGGGTCCCGCCCTGGTCCGACTTGCTCCGGCACAGCGAGGGCGAGCAGGAGAGGCAGCACCGCGCCATGGCCCGCTACAGCCTCAGCAACCTCCTGGACTGGCTCTACGGCGGGGTGGACCCCAGCTTCGCGGGCAACGGGGGGCCCGAGTGCGCCGCCTTCCTCACCCCGCAGCAGCGCCTGCTGGAGAGCCTGGTCTTCCTCACCGTGGGCGTCCTGGAGATCCTGGTGTCCCTGCGGAAGATCAGGCGGCAGCTGCCCTCCAGGGAGGAGGGAAACCATCCGGCCCAGCAACCCCAGGCCAAGCAGGAGAGCCTGGGCAAGAACCTGCTGCTGGTGGCCCTCTGTCTCACCTTTGGCCTGGAGGTGGGGTTCAAGTTCGCCACCAGGACGGTCATCTATCTGCTGAACCCCTGCCACGTGGTCACGATGTTGCAGGTAAGAGTTATGTGTCACCTCTGTCCGCGCTGGGAAGTTGGAATCAACCCCCTTCTCTCAGCTCACTCACCTGATGCGTGGAGAGACGCTAGCAAGAGGTGCCTTGCCAAAAGCCACCTGTTAGGATGGGGTGTGGGGGTGTCATGTGGGAGGCTGATATGATGCTGCTGCAGCCAAATCCCATGTTTAAAAATCTCACTGTGTCATTAGAAACATCTTGAATATATTAGGTATTAATTGAAAGTTTTTGAAATAATCTAAACGACTTTTTGCCCTTGTATTGTCTTTGGCCCTGATGGAGCAAAGATTTAACCTGCCTGCTTAACAGTATACACTCGGGACAGTTGTGTCGACTTCAGTGGGGTTCTTTATTCCCATACTTAACTTTACATATTGCAAGTTATTGTAGGAGCAGAGCCCTTGTTTGCATCTTGTATTTGTTCATGCTGTGAAAATGAAAAGAAAGTAGTCAATTTCATTTCCTGGCTCTGATACACCAGTCCAGGGCTGTAGTGTTAGGGTTGCAAACACAGCAGGGGAGTGTGTGTGTGTACTATTTTCACTGGATTTTTTTTCAGTATTATGCAGATATTTCCCTTGGTTTTAGGCTTTATATATGTATGTTCATCAATTTTTTTCACCACCCAATACAAGATAAAATGATACAAATATCAGGAATTTGAGATCTCTAATGTTTAGTAAGCTGTTATATCCGGGGAGGGCAAACTACAGCCCCCAGGCTGGATCTGGCTTGTCGCGGATTTCAGTGTGGCCAGCGGGATTGCCAGCCCTGTGGTGCAGCGGGGCTTAGGCAGACTCCCTGCCTGACCCGGCGCCGCGCTGTTCTCAGAAGCCGTCACCATCATATCCCTGCATCCCCTGGATAGGGGTGGGGATGGGGGGGTGCAGAGGGCTCTATGCGCTGCCCTCACCTGCAGACAACTGCCCTCTGCAGCTCCCATTGGCCAGGAACGGCCAACTGCAGCCAATGGGAGCTTTGGGGGTGTACTCGCAGGTGAGGGCAGCGTGCGGCGGAGCCACCTGCCCTGCCCCACCCTACCCCTAGGAGCCACTGCCGGACATGCTGGCCACTTCTGAGAGTGGCGCGGGGCCAGGGCAGACAGGGACCCTGCCTTAGCCCCGCTGTGTGTTGCTGTTATCCCGGAGCTGCTCGAGGTAAGTGCCGCTTGGACGGAGCCCGCACCCCGAATCCCTCCTGTACCCCACACCCCTGCCTTGTGCCCCCTCCTGCACCCCAACCCTTTGCCCTGAGCCCCTTCCTGCACATCACACCCCCTCCTGCACACCAACCCACAGCCCTACATTCATGGCCCTGTATACAATTGCCCCACCCAGATGTGCAGGTTAACAAATCAAGGCTCTGACAGATCAAGCAAATTCCAGATAACACTAAGGGGACTCAAGCATCTGTTCTTATTACAGTAATTGCTAGGGCAGAGAGTCAGTCTTTTAAGGAGTGGGACTGAACTGTTTCCAGCGTTGTCGACTAATACCAATACTTTGAACTGCACCCGAAAACTAATTGATAGCCGGTGAAGATCCCATAACACTGATATAGCATGTGAGCTGTGTGTCACACCATTTAATAACTTTTGCACTAGCTTCCCATAAAATGGTAATGATTCTTGGTGGAAGAGAGTAACATAGTGGCATAATCCATCAGTCAACAGTGTTAATGTAATGAAAAGTGGAAATTCTGCAAGGGCTTCATAAATATTTAAGCAATGAAATAATATAGCCATACTCCTCCGTGCATTGAGTATGTTGCAAAGTAAAATCTTTTACTGGAGGAAAGCTTTCTCCTAGAAGCTGTGGAGAGACTATCTAATATCATTATGTCTTGAAGTATCTATTTCATGCCCTTGGAGGGAATGGCATTTTGCAATAATACGGTATTTCTATATGTATTTAGAAAAGCTTGGCACCTAACAGCTCCTTAATTTATGTGTAACGTTTAGCCAATGCCTTTTTTATTAATGGTCTTTTTTTTCCATTATGAAAACAAAACATCCAGCAGCTTTTTTACTCAGTCAGGTGCAAGTTCTTTTTAAAGCAATTTTTTCCAAACCTTTGTTTCTGACCAATTATCAGGCCTTTTGTAAGTGATGAATAAGATTATGCTGGGTCACCCACAGTTGGAGTTTAAATGGGACTCCTGTAATTTCAGCCTTTCACATTTGAAGGGCACAGGATTCCCATCTCAATATATGAAAACTCACAGAAGGAAAAAATCAGGTATAATTAATATTTATATGGTGCCCAAAGTGCTTGAGGCACTTCACAGAATGTAGGAATGATTCAGGTCTCTGCCCTTTAATTTGTGTGTGCTTTTGAAGTAGACTGTATTTAGAGGGTGCCTTTATTAAGATCAAAGCCTTTCTTGGTCCATGTTTTTGTAATAATCTTTTATGCTCTTAGAGAGATCTAATAGATCCTTATAGAGAACAGTAAGTATTACTGCATCCCTGAGATATTTTTAGTCCAGACCTCCCAGATGGCTGACAGAATGAAAACAATGAGCTCGGAACAAAAATTGGCTGGTGTATTTTATTTTCAACTGGTCATTTTCCTCTTTGTCTCCCAGCTTGCTTAACCTTTCCTTCCCATATATTCCTTTCTAGTCTCTCTTGGTCTCTTCTTTCTTGTTCTTGTTCCCAAGTTTCTGGCTCTGTAATTGGTACGATCACTTTTCCAGGTGATGATCAGGAAATGAAGATTTTTCTATTGTCTAATTCTACAGTGAAAGTAAAAGGAAGTCTTCCTGGTTCCTCATAACTCCTGTTTACTGGAGTCTTCTCCTCACTTGCTAGTTCAAGTCTTTTGGGGGTTACCTCGACCACAGCTTCAACCCCTCCAAGATGGCTGTCTTGCACTACAACACATCTTGCATTATATCCACTGCTAATGAACTGGTTAATGCAGAGATTATTTCTACGTAATCTCAATTGGTTCCCAGTACCGTCCCTAAAAACATATGAAGTGAGCTGTAGCTCACGAAAGCTCATGCTCAAATAAATTTGTTAGTTGCTAAGGTGCCACAAGTACTCCTGTTCTTTTTGCGAATATGGACTAACACGGCTGCTACTCTGAGTACCTTCCCTGCTATTTGCCCCCCCACCCCCGACTCCACCCTGGGGTTAAGAAGGAACTCTCTTTTGTTGCCCTCCTACAGGTAAACCAGACTGCTTTTTTATGAGTTCCAGTTAACTGAAACTCTAGGTTAGCCAAGAGGTTATTATGTTCCTGGGGGGGGCTACAGTAGCTGAAGTCCCATAAGAGCTTACCTTCAACTTCAGTCCTGTTGATCTCTTAACTGTCACAGTGCTGAAGCTGACCCGCAGAACTCCTCTGCAGATGCCCGTCTTTGAGATTGACACTCTATGGAGTACTAACCCTTTCTTGATTTTTCCTAAGGTTTCTGATGATCTTCTGCAGAGCTTCATAAAACTAGAGTTAAATTAATCTTGATAGCAATCATGGGCAAGAGGTCAATATTTTTTGGATGATTAGAGGATTACATACATTCAGAGGTCAATGAAGGATCTGAGAGAAACAAGGTAGGTGTGGTAATATCTTTTAGCTTCTGTTGGAGAGAGAGAGTCTAACAGAAGTTGGTCCAATGAAAGATATTGCCTCACCCACTTTGTGTCGCTAATATCCTGGACTGACATGGCTACAATAACATTGCATACAACAACTGAAGGACCCGGGCTTTTCTGTTATAATAACTCTAGATTCATTCTCTTGCCTTCTCCATTCTAAACATCGTTAACTGTCTCTCATGTGATGATGATTTTTTGGAGGGGAGGGTAATGAATACTTATTCTGAAATTATATTTAAATGGTCTGGTCTCTGCCGTTCAGAACTCTGGATTAGTGCTGTAGTAGTCTTACAGCCAGTACTCTCTTTCCACCTGTCTCTGACAAAGGCTACTCCAGTTGGTTTTACTTCCACATTTTCCCCATTAAAATCATTGCTTCATATTCTTGACTCAGTGGTAACAGCATCCTAGGTGATAGTTAGTGCATCTTAAGCAGCAAGTTTCAGAGTGACAGCTGTGTTAGTCTGTATTCGCAAAAAGAAAAGGAGTACTTGTGGCACCTTAGAGACTAACCAATTTATTTGAGCATAAGCTTTCGTGAGAGGAAAAAAACCTTTTGTAGTGATAATCAAGGTCGGCCATTTCCAGCAGTTGACGAGAACGTGTGAGGAACAGTGTGTGGGGGGGAAATAAACATGGGGAAATAGTTTTATTTTGTGTAATGACACTGGGAGTGGATTATCAGTACAAAAGGTTTTTTTCCTCTCCTGCTAGTAATAGCTCACCTTACCTGATCACTCTCGTTACAGCGTGCATGGTAACACCCATTGTTTCATGTTCTCTGTGTATATAAAATCTCCCCACTGTATTTTCTACTGCATGCATCCAATGAAGTGAGCTGTAGCTCACGAAAGCTTATGCTCAAATAAATTTGTTGGTCTCTAAGGTGCCACAAGTACTCCTTTTCTTTTCATAATGAGAGATTATTTCAGGAGCTCTCAGTGAGGCTCATTTCATTTCTCTATGATGATTGCCTTTTTTTTGTGAGGATGGTTTTCTTTTAAAGCTATGCCAGTCATGTTTCAGCTTCTATTCCAGCGTTGCTGTTTCGCCTTTTAAAATGGTTAGGGGAGAGAGTGACACTCTGCCTTGCAGATCTTTTTTTTTTTCCATTTCCATCACAAAGAGACAATTATTAGAACTGTGACAGAATTTATGCCCAGGGTAACCACTAACTTTCCATATCAATCAGGAAATTATACTGCTGGATTTCAGTCCTGATTCTGCCTCAAGAAAGTGAGAGAGAAACTGGTGCTATCTAGATTTCAGAAGATTACTTCCATTTAAATACTGGATGTTGAGACTAGCATCAGACTACATAGCCTTTAATTGCCTGTCAGATAAGGCCATGCTGGACGCATCTGAGCTGTGGCACAAGCAGGTGTTGCTCCCTGTTGTGTAGTTAGCCGTAGGATGTCAGGATGTCCCTGCCCACCACAGGCAGAGTGGGATAAAGGACACAGAGAGAGACTTTTCTGCCACCCAGATCAATTCCCCAAGTAATGTAAATCCCAAGGTCAAATCCTGACTCCAATGAAGTCGCTGGGAATTTTGCCATTTGCTTCAATGGGCCAGGATTTTACCTCAGGAATTTATTTAGTATGAGTAGTTAACATCTAAAGGTATCCAAGCAGGTGGATCCCTTCCCTACCTGTATCCCCCACAGGTTTTACGTTCCAGGCTCATTTTCAGTCCAGTAGAGACCACTTCCCCCTCTTGAGGGAGAAAAGCCAAACTGCTTCCCTTTATGATATGCTTTGCCAAATTAAGAGAGACAGCCAAAGCTTCCCTTTCCCACTGTGTTAGCCAAATGGCTTAGTCAGGTTTGCATAGCTTACTTCTGTCAGTGTACTGTAGCCAGTGTCTGCATTGTATCATGCATGAAGTTCATGCTTCAAGTAGGAGGAGGAAACTTTCCAGAGCCTGCTTTCTTGCCTTTTTTCTCTCCCTGGAGCCTAATCGCACCACTCATCTGTCAGAACTTTAGTGTTGCAGACCTAACAAAACCAAAATGGGGAGGACAAGTTTAGCTTGTTAAGCATTGACTTGATTTCCCACCCTCAAATGCTTCCTTAATCCCCAGGTGTAGCTTGCCATGTTCCACTCCCATTGCTGATAACAGGCATTTGTCCTGTGTACAGCAAAGCTGAACTTGGTCTAGTGTGTCTGACTTGCTTGTTGCTAAGTAGATTAGGTCATGTTTGTCTGGAGATCTCCCACTTCCCTTTCTTTTAGATTGAGGGTAAAATTTTCAAAATGTAGGCTCCTAAGTCATCTAGGTGCTATTTTCAAAAGTTACTTAGGTTCCTATACCCTCGTGACTTTCAGTAGACAAAAGTCAGATGGACTTAAGTGCTTTTGAAATTTTACCCCTAGCTATTAAACTAGGGTTGCTGATTCAAGCTCTTATCTGGTTACTGTATAACAATAAACCCATATCAGTCTTCCTGGGAGCTTCTGTGTGCCTGCTACCTTCTTACTCCCTTCTTACTCCCTCACCAAAGGCTCTTAAACAAAGTAAGCTGTCATGGGATAAGAGGGAAGGTCCTCTCATTGACTGGTAACTGGTTAAAAGATAGGAAACAAAGGGTAGGAATAAACGGTCAGTTTTCAGAATAGAGAGAGGTAAATAGTGATGTCTGCCAGGAGACTGTACTGGGACCAGTCCTATTCAACATACTCATAAATGCTCTGGAAAAAGGGGTAAACAGTGAGGTGGCAAAATTTGGAGATGATACTAAACTACTCAAGATAGTTAAGTCCCAAGCAGACTGCAAAGAGCTATGAAAGGATGTCACGAAACTGGGTGACTGGGCATCAAAATGGCAGATGAAATTCAATGTTGATAAATGCAAAGTAATGCACATTGGAAAACCTAATCCCAACTATACATAATTTAGACCCCATCATTTTTTATCTGTTAGCACTCAAGAAAGAGATCTTGGAGTCAGTGTGGATAGTTCTCTGAAAACATCCACTCGGTGTGCAGTGGCAGGCAAAAAAGCAAACGGAATGTTGGGAATCATTAAGAAAGGGATAGAAAATAAGATCGAAAATATCATATTGCCTCTATATAAATCCATGGTAGCCCATATCTTGAATACTGTGTGGAGATGTGGTCTCCCCATCTCAAAAAAGATATATTGGAATTGGGAAAAGGTTCAGAAAAGGGCAACAAAAATTATTAGGGGTATGGAATGGCTTCTGAAAGAGGGGAGATGAATAATTAATAATAATTTAATGGGGCGTGGGAGGGGGTTCAAGGTGCAGGCTCCGGGAGGAAGTTAGGGTGCGGGAGGGGACACTGGGCTGGGGCAGGGGGTTGGGGCATGGAAGGGAGGAGAGGTAGATACGCTGGAGGGTAGGGATAGGATACAGAGGGCCCTAGACAAATTAGAGGATTGGGCCAAAAGAAATCTGATAAGGTTCAACAAGGACAAGTGCAGAGTCCTGCACTTAGGATGGAAGAATCCCATGCACCACTACAGACTAGGGACCGAATGGCTAGGCAGCAGTTCTGCAGAAAGGGACCTAGGGGTTACAGTGGACGAGAAGCTGGATTTGAGTCAACAGTGTGCCCTTGTTGCCAAGAAGGCCAATGGCATTTTGGGATGTATACGTTGGAGCATTGCCAGCAGATCGAGGAACGTGATCATTCCCCTCTATTCGACATTGGTGAGGCCTCATCTGGAGTACTGTGTCCAGTTTTGGGCCCCACACTACAAGAAGGATGTGGAAAAATTGGAAAACGTCCAGCGGAGGGCAACAAAAATGATTAGGGGAGTGGAAGACATGACTTATGAGGAGAGGCTGAGGGAACTGGGATTGTTTAGTCTGCGGAAGAGAAGAATGAGGGGGAATTTTGATAGCTGCTTTCAACTACCTGAAAGGGGGGTTCCAAAGAGGATGGCTCTAGACTGTTCTCAGTGGTAGCAGATGACAGAATGAGGAGTAATGGTCTCAAGTTGCAGTGGGGGAGGTTTAGGTTGAATATTAGGAAGAACTTTTTCACTAGGAGGGTGGTGAAACACTGGAATGCGTTACCTAGGGAGGTGGTGGAATCTTCTTCCTTAGAAGTTTTTAAGGTCAGGCTTGACAAAGCCCTGGCTGGGATGATTTAGTTGGGGATTAGCCCTGCTTTGAACAGGGGGTTGGACTAGATGATCTCCTGAGGTCCCTTCCAACCCTGATATTCTGTGATTCTAAGACTGGGACTTTTCAGCTTGCAAAAGAGATCATTACGGGGGATATGATAGAGGTCTATAAAATCATGACTGGTGTGGAGAAAGTAAATAAGGAAGTGTTCTTTACTCCTTCTCATAACACAAGAACTAGGGGTCACCAAATGAAATTAATAGGCGGCAGGTTTAAAACCAGCAAAAGGAAGTATTTTTTCACACAATGCACAGTCAACCTGTGGAACTCCTTGCCAGAGGATGTTGTGAAGGCCAAGACTATAACAGGATTCAAAAAAAAAACCAAAACAACCTAGATAAGTTCATGGAGGATAGGTCCATCAATGGCTGTTAGCCAGGATAGGCGGGGATGGTGTCCCTAGCCTTTGTTTGCCAGAAGCTGGGAAAGGGCAATGGGGGATGAATCACTTGATGATTACCTGTTATGTTCATTCCCTCTGGGGCACCTGGCATTGGCCACTGTCAGAAGACAGGATACTGGGCTAGATGAACCTTTGATCTGACCCATTATGTTCATTCTTATGTTCTAATGACTGTTTTGTCACTAGGTTCCCTTTGGCTTTTCCACATAGCGTATTCAACTGGCAGTGTTTGGTCTTTGGGAATGATCTATGTTGTGTTGGCAGGGAGTGGTAACAGAGGAACAGATTTATGTTGCTCACAAAGTAGGAAGCACCCTACTTCACTTATGGCTGCCCAAAGGAACTGCCAAAAGGAAGTTGCCCATTGGAATGGTTCCTGCTTTCTTTTAGGAAACAGAAAGCGGGAGAGACCTTGTTAGAGCCTGTGACTTCATTAAAGAAACTGGTGTGTATCTGTGACTATGAAATCACCTAGCCCAAGGGTTGGCAACCTTTCAAAGAAGAAAAGCCGTTTTTTTGTTTTTGTCGTTGACCAAAATATTTGAGAGCCGCATCACACGCAAAGCTACTTGTAGAGTTAGAATTTATCAACTAATAATAACTGAATATATTAAAGTTATTACTACTCACCAATACTTCTAATGCGACTAGCCTCTAGGCGCTTCAGCGAGAACTGTATCAGACCGCCCACAGCATGGGTATGTAGCCACAGTGTTAAACCCTTCTGGGTACATACTGCTGCATCTTCGCTGATATCTTTAGCCAGGGTAGCTAGATTAAAGCTAGCAGAGCTGCAGTCATGCTTCTTATTGCAATGTAGGCGCACCCCCTACATTTGTACAGCTCCTAGCACAATGGGGACCTGATCTCAGTTGGGGTGTACTGCTGTTACTGACATACAAATAAGTTTGGACCCATCTCTCCTGCAAATACTTGTATTCAGATTTGGGCTTGTTAAAATGCATTTGCTACAGGACCTGCAGTGACATGACAGTCCCTCAAGTGAGGCTCTGAATAAGGCCAGTATCGCAGGGGGTCACAGTAATGCGATGTCACTGTATAATATGTGTGCTCCCTGGTGGCTGAGTGGTCTCTGCCCTTCTGAATCACAGAGTGCCAGGAGTATTGCGTACCCGAGATGACACAATAACTACACCCATGCTGCAGTGGATTATGTATTTATGAGAACCTCACCCTGGCTTTGTATCAGACTCAGAATCCCCTGCATGAAAACCTCCCACCTCTTCTGTTGGGTGCTAGTCTTCCTTCATTACAAAGCAGGGGATTGGGGTGCAGGAGGCAGTGCAGGGTCTGAGAGGGAGTTTGGGTGCAGGAGGGGGTTCTGACCTAGGGTAGGGGATTGGGGTGTGAAGTGCAGGCTCTGGCCGGGAGGCACTTACTACAGGCAGCTCCCGGCTGGTGGCGCAGCAGGGCTCAGCAGGCTGGCTGCCTGCTCGCCCGCCTGCCCTGGCCCCACGCCTCTCCCAGAAGTGGCTGGCTGCTGGTACATCTCTGTGCGCCCTTGGGGGGGAAGGCAGCTCTGTGCGCTGCCCCCGCCCCCAGCACTGTCCTCACAGCTCCCATTGGCCGGGTCCTAGCCAATGAGAGCTGTGGGGGCGGTGCTTGCAGGCGTGGTAAGCGCCTCCTGGCCAGAGCCTACACTTTGCACCCCTTCAAAAACGGCTGCCCTTGGCTCCGGAGCCACAGGTTGCCGACCCCTGACCTAGCCAGAACAACTGACTGATCAGCTGATGTTGGGGACCCATGGCCAGAAATCTATGTAGCAGACTTTTAAAATGATCTGTGTCAATGAGCTCTCCTAGGAAATGGTGTTACAGGCCTGATGTATATTTAGTTTTCTGTTTTTCGGGATTTATTAATTTAATATTTCAGTGCTTTTTTTAATAATTCTTGAGTTTTATGTAGATGTTCAAAATTAGGTTTGTTTGGGGTTTTTTTGAGCTTTTTCTTTGTATGCACTACAGGTATATTATCTACATTACTCATTACAGTAGTATATGTTGTCATGAGCAATCTTTTTGTATGTCGTGTGCTTTCATTAAGTTTCAAACAGCACTATGTTAAAGTGAAATAGGGAACCTTTAGTGTGCACCAGCAGTGTCTACATGGACTAATTAATGCACAACACAGTAATGCAATTCAGAAATCACACCTGCATAGTCCTCATTACTGCTCCATATAGACAAGCCCTTAGATACAAGTAACCATTTTTGGTGGTTTTCCAGCGTCTAATGGATAAACACAGATTCCATTTTGTTAATATGAGGATGTTTTATTGGCGTTTCAGGTAAAACTGAGAATCAGAAGCCCTGCATATGTTCCACACAGCTCAAAAGGGTCTGGTGCTCCTGTGATCATGCTCAACAAGCACCCTCACAATATACAGAAGTCATGGCTGTTCATCTTCAACCAGCCAGAGATAGGAACTGGAAAGGGGATGGGCCTTGTGTAGTAGGCAGAAATGGCTACAAAATGGCAGCCACCGAGACAAACAGGTGGAATCCCAATACGGCCGGTGTCCTTCCGTGGCAGAAAAATAACATTCAGTGGTTTGAAATCTCGTGTGCTAGCTCTCTCTTCCTGTGCTGAGGGTAACAGGTGTTGGCAAGATGTATGTAAATGTTACTTTAGCCCTTTTCTCTGTTCTTATAATAGATTGCAGATAATCCTACTGCTGGGCCTAAATATTAGGAGACAAGATAAAGGAAAAAGAATTAAATCTGCTGCAGCAGTTTAGATCACTCCAAGGGGAAATCAACAATAGCTGTTTATAAAGGTCTCTTCCTCATGCAAATATTTTCTGTTTTCATTTTTTTTCCAATGAGAGTATTTTACTTCAGAACAGCAAAGGCCTTGGGGCTGTGAGCCAAAAATACTTTCTGGAGGTGAAGTTTCTCTTCAGATTGTCTCTCTACATAAGAACACAGATACTATGTTTTGAAAAGACAGTGAAACACCTTAATCATAATTGTAATGGTGCAGTCTGATAATGAAGTCGCATACCTTACTGGATGCTGAGTGCTGCAAATTAAAGTTTCTTTTGATCAGAAGTGCTGATGTCTGCATCTCTTTAAGCTAAGTTGTGTTCAGGTCAAACCCACATTGGCTTTTCCTACTCATGTGTTTCACAGAAAGGGCAAGGTGGTGTTGAGGTTGCGGGGTGTTAAGCTTCCATTGACCTGATAGCTCCCATGATTCATATTTGCTTTTATCAGAGATTCAGAGAAGTTAGTCATCCTGGATAGTTGAGTGACCTAGCAGTGGTGTCTTGGATGCCAGATCTGTGCTTAGGTTCTGGTCGCTTGTTTTCTAGCCTGGCAGCCTGATTAGTTCTTGGAAGAGGAAGGGGGAGCCTCACATTACTCAACTGTGACTCCTCTGACAAAGTGGCAACAGTGTTTGTACCAGTAGTCCAATTCATTCTTTCTGTAGCCAGAATGGCAACTGTTGTGTGGGCTTTCCAGTGTTAGCCACCTATCACCATAGTATGAAGTGCTGAGACAAGGAGTCTGTCTGTGCAGCTGAGGAATTAATTGGGAGTGGGGTGGCGGCAGAGGAAGGCCGTTTCTGTGGAAAGGGAGGATGATGTTCATAGTTGAATCTGATTACCTGATTTTTTAATTTTTCCTTTACATAAAAAAATGGGTTTACCCCAGCTGTTTCAAACTCCTCCTAGGACTGTACCTCTCAAAAAGAAGACAGCATTCCCCTGGTGACCAAAAAAAATAACCAAAAAAACCCCAGCATATAACTGCCTATGTGCTGTAAAACATGGAATGAACCAGGTCACTGTGGAGGAACCATTGTAATGTCTCTACAGCTAGTAGTGTGTTGTGTTTCTTTTTACCCTTGCCTGGTTGGAAAGGGCTATTTTTAGCCTTGGCATGTTTAGGAGAACAAATGCTATATTTTTAAACATTTATGAATATGTTAGCACCTACAAATATGCTGAAAAGATGTGAAGAAAAGCAGCTGACAAAAGCAGATTCCTCTGAGCAAGAGACAGATGGAGGGAGGTGTCAACAAACGTGGACACGTGTGATCCAGTGGATATAGTGCACTTGAACTTTCAGAAAACCTTTGAGAACGTCCCTTAGCAAAGGCTCTTAAGCAAAGTAAGCAACCATAGGTTAAGAGGAAAAGTTGTCTTGTGGATCAGTAACTGGTTAAAAGAAGTGAAACAAAGGGTCGGACTAAATGGTCAGTTTTCAGAATGGAGAGAGGTAAATAGCAGAGTCCCCCATGGATCTGTGTTTGGACCAGGGCTGTTCAACATATTCATAAATGATCTGGGGGGAAAAAAGGGGTGAACAGTGAGTTGGCAAAGTTTGCAGATGATACAAAATCACTCAAGATCGTTAAGTCCAAAGCAGACTGCAAAGAGTTACAAAGGGATCCCACGAAACTGGGTGACTGGTGAACAAAATTTTGGATGAAATTCAGTATTGATAAATGCAAATTAATGCACATTGGAAAACATAATCCCAACTATATATACAAAATGATGGGGTCTAAATTAGCTGTTACCACTTAAGAAAGAGATTGTGCAGCAGCAGTCAAAAAAGTGAAGAGAATGTTAGGAACCATTAGGAAATGGATAGAAAATAAGACGGTAAATAGCATAACACCACTATATAAATCCCCAGTACACCCACACCTTCAATACTGCATGCAGTTCTGGTTGCTCCATCTCAAAAAAAGATATTAGAATTGGAAAAGGTACTGAGAAGGGCAACAGAAATGATTAGGGGTATAGAACATCTTCCATATGAGGAAAGAGTAAAAAGACTGGGACTTTTCAGCTTGGAGAAAAGATGACTAAAGGGGGATATGATAGAGGTCTAAAAATCATGAATGGTATGGAGAACGTGAATAAGGAAATATTCTTTATCCCTTCGTGTAACACAAGAACTTGGGGTCTGTCATGGGTCCCCCCTAGGGTGCCACCTGTAACTGGGATATAGCTAAGCCCTCTGTTTTACCAAGCTGGGTTTCCTCTTGCATTACGATGTTGTAACAAGCTGCAAAGCCCTCCAAGCTTGCACTCTCAGCAACATCCACAGGCAGGGACCACACCCAGCTGTGTTCATGAATGCTCTGACCAGCCACTCATGAACTAACAGTAGAGAGGCTACAGTCAAATCCCCCAAACTCCCCAGCCTAGGACCCTGGAGCTGTACCGTCCTGCCCTAGTCAAAAGCCTGACCAGAAAACATTATAACAATTACCCAATCTGCCCCCCCGCACCCCCGATGTGGAGAGGAATATGCACTGAGCTGAGATTTTTCCCCAAACAATTCACTCAAACCGCACTGTTTTTAGGTAAAAATAAAAACATAAAACAAATTTACTAACTATGGAAAGATAGATTTTAAGTGATTATAAGTGATAGCAAACAGATCAAAGAAGGTTTCAGAGTAGCAGCCGTGTTAGTCTGCAATACCCACCTGCTGAAGTGAAGAAACAGATTGATAGAGCCAGAAGAGTACCCAGAAGTTACCTACTACAGGACAGGCCCAACAAAGAAAATAACAGAACGCCACTAGCCATCACCTTCAGCCCCCAACTAAAACCTCTCCAATGCATCATCGGAGATCTACAACCTATCCTGAAGGATGACCCATCACCCTCACAGATCTTGGGAGACAGGCCAGTCCTTGCTTACAGACAGCCCCCCAACCTAAAGCAAAAACTCACCAGCAACCACACAACAAAACCACTGACCCATAAACCTATCCTTGCAACAAGGCCTGTTGCCAACTGTGTCCACCTATCTATTCAGGGGACACCATCATAGGGCCTAATCATATCAGCCACACTATCAGAAGCTTGTTCACCTGCGCATCTACCAATGTGATATATGCCATCATGTGCCAGCAATGCCAAACTGGACAGTCTCTACATAAAAGAATAAATGGACACAAATCAGACGTCAAGAATTATAACATTGAAAAAGCAGTCGGAGAACACTTCAGTCTCTTTGGTCACTCGATTACAGACCTAAAAGTGGCAATTCTTCAACAAAAAAAAACTTCAAAAACAGATTCCAACGAGAGTTGCAAATTAATTCCAACTGCTGAATTGGAATTAATTTGCAAACTGGATACAGTTAACTTTGGCTTGAATAAAGACTGGGAGTGGATGTGTCATTACACAAAGTAAAACTATTTCCCCTTGTTTGTTTATCCTACTGTTCTTGTCAACTGCTGGAAATGGCCCACCTTGATTACCACTACAAAAGGTTCCCCACCCCCCCGCTCTCCTGCTGGTAATAGCTCTCCTTTCCTGATCACTCTTGTTACAGTCTGTATGGTAACAACCATTGTTTCATGTTCTTTGTGTATATAAAATCTCTCCACTGTATGCATCTGATGAAGTGAGCTGTAGTTCACGAAAGCTTGTGCTCTAATAAATTTGTTAGTCTCTAAGGTGCCACAAGTACTCCTTTTCTTTTTATAGATCAAAGAAGATTACTTGAGAAATAAACAAAAATGCAGTCTGTCTTATACACTACACAGGATTTGAATCAAACAGTGTCTCACCCTGTTAAATCATCTAAAAACTGCTTGTACAATCTATACACAGGCAAGAATCCTCTATTTCAGTCTGGGACCAGCACTTCCCCAGTTTAAAGTCTTCGTTCTTCCAGAGCTATTTCCATGTGTTGAGTTGTGGGGAAAGTGAGGTCTCTTGGTGATATCACTTCCCCCTTCTATAGCTTTTTCCATAGGGCGGGAACCCCTTTGTTCCAAGACAAGTTCCCAGCCCAGTTAGTAGAAAAATACGGGTACCGAAATGGAGTTCAGTGTCATGTGATTTAGTCACAAGACCTTGCATGCTCCGATGAGTCATGGAAGCTATTATCCATAGGTTGACTGAAGCGTCCACAGGTGAGGATAAACTCTTCCGTGGCCCATTGTCTTCTTTGATAGGCCATTCAACTTGGATAGGCCATTCATAATGTGCTGTTTAGACTATATGTAAAGCTTTGTGGGTGTTACCCAAAGCAAGCACATTTGAAATACAGCTGCATAGTCAATATTCATAACTCCAGATACAAAATGATACGTCATATTCTGCAAATCATAACTTTTCCATTGACACCTTACATGACACATTTTGTACAAGGTGTATCATAATTATGTCATAATCATTCCACTATAGTGAATATGGGGTGCAGAGTGTCACAGGGTCATCTAATGAAATTAATAGGTAGCAGGTTTAAAACAAACAAAAAGTAGTACTACTTCACACAGCATACAACACGTGGATGTTGTTGCAACGGGATGTTGTGAGGGCCAAAACTATAACTCGGTTAAAAAAGAACTAGATAAGTTCATGGAGGATAGTTTCATCACTGGCTATTAGCCAAGAGGGTTGGGATGCAACCCTCTGTTCTGGGTGTCCTTAAGTCTCTGACTGTCGGATGCTGGGACTGGACAACAGGGAATGGATCACTCATTAATTGCCCTGTTTTGTTCATTCCCTCTGAAGCATCTGGCATTTGCCACTGTTGGAAGAGAAGATACTGAGGTCTCTTCTAACCCTGAGGTCTCTTCCAACCCTAATATTCTATGATTCTATATTCTACTGGGCAAGATGGACCATTGGTCTGACCCAATATGGCCATTCTTATGTTCTTAGATGCTGCTTCACCCAGTAACTAATACTGCAGAACTGATCTCTGAATGTTTCTTAAATTCAGGGTATGAGATGTGGAGCAGCACTCTGAGTGGTTCATAGAAAATGCAGCATATACCAAGAGGGTCTGACCAATATTGTCTCATTGTTTCCTTGTGCTCCTCCATTGGTCTGTCAGTATCCATCTTGTCTTAGAAAGTGAGCTCCTTGGGGGCTGGGACTGTCTTTTTGTTTTGTGTTTGTACAACACCAAGAACAATGGCGTTCTGGTCCATCACTGGGACTTTGAGCGATGATAATACAAATAATAAATCCTAAGAAAATTAGATTTGGTGTAGACAAATGCAACAATACTCAGGAGGAAAAGTAATTGAAAGCAGATATTGGGAAGGAGAAATTGGAAAGCAGGAATATAAGAGAGACCGGGGGTAATAGTGGAAAGTAAATTGGATAAGAGTTTGCAGAGAAAGATGAAGGAATGAAGTGTGGGGAGACAGCAGGGAGTTAGTGTAAACTTTGGGCTGAATGCACAGAAGATTCATCACTTGGATTCTGGAGCCAACTGTCCCTTTCAGTTTGGCTTTGTGAGTTAGGCAAAGATTTAGGAAAAGGATCACTTGGAGTTCCTGTTTCCCCAAAATATCCCCCCAAGTCCCTTCACCCCCTTTCCTGGGGAGGCTTGAGAGTAACCAAGGTGAGCACAGACCAGACCCTTGAGTTTTTAGGACACTAAAAACCCAGTCAGATTCTTAAAAACAGAACTTTATTTTTAAGAAAAAAGTAAAAGAAGCACCTCTGTAAAATCAGGATGGAAGGTAATTTTACAGGGTAATAAGATTTAAAATACACAGGATTCTCCTCTAGGCAAAACTTTAAAGTTACAGAAAACAGGAGTAAACCTCTCTCTTAGCATAGGGAAAATTCACAAGCTAAAACAAAAGATAACCTAACGCATTTCCTTGCTATTACTTACAATTTGTAATTTTAAAGCCATATCTGAAATAAGCATCTAGGAGATTATTTTTCCTGCTCTCGTCCCTCTCTGTCCTGGAGAGAACACAAAGCGAGCACAAACAAAAACCTTCCCCCACAGATTTGAAAGTATCTTCTTCCCTTATTGGTCCTTTTGGTCAGGTGCCAACCACATTATTTGACCTTCTTAACCCTTTACAGGTAAAGGAGGGATTTTATGCTACCCTTAGCTGTATGTTTATGACAACATGAGTGTTTCTTACATGATACTTGCCTAGGGTCAGAAGATACAAGTTGTCAGAGTTGTTTGGTGGATCTGCCCCTAGAAAGTATCCCATAGGAAACACTCATGCATGGGCAAATGATTCCACTTCTAACTTCTATAATTCTAAAAGGAGAGAACTACAGGAGAGGGGTCTGCCCGAGTCCTTCATTTAAAAAAAACAAACAGTCCAGTGATTTGGGAAAATCTCTGTCTTCCTATATTTTAGTATTAGAGTTCATCTCTGAGATGAGTGATTTGATTGCATATCTAGATTGATGCTAACTGCAACTGATGTGCCTTAGTTTTGTTGGTCACTGTAGAATATTCTGTTCCAATTAAGAATCTTGGTTAGACAGTGGAGTCCCTAGAAATGTCTCTGGGGGTTAATTGAAATCCTGATTGTCTTGTGAAGTTTTCCTCTGAGGCTTTTAACATTGTAGAGTCATTTTCTGCAAGTCATTTTGTTCTTCCTAGTTATTCCTGATCACAACAGTTTATTTTTGAATAATGGGACTTTGATATTGAGTTAAGGGACATCCTCAACTAGAGGATTGCTTTTCTGTCTGAAAATTTTAACCTCTTTTAGGTTTCAGAGTAGCAGCCGTGTTAGTCTGTATTCGCAAAAAGAAAAGGAGTACTTGTGGCACCTTAGAGACTAACAAATTTATTTGAGCATAAGCTTTCGTGAGTTACAGCTCACTTCATCGGATGCTACATCCGATGAAGTGAGCTGTAGCTCACGAAAGCTTATGCTCAAATAAATTTTAGTCTCTAAGGTGCCACAAGTACCTCTTTTCTTTTAACCTCTTATAGTTATGAGTAAAACAGTTACTGAGTGGAAAGAAATTTCTTTTCTTGGTGCATTTACATATAAAATTTTGCTAGTCAGTGTCACTCTTTTGCTTAGTTTGTCAGAATCTCCTCTGCTGAAAAAACCCGATAAACAGAAGCAAGAAAGTGGAGAAATGTTTAGTTTATTTTTAATTTCAGGATTACTGTTTCAACAGTGTTCTAGTAGAAATCAAATTCAGAAACAAGAAGTTGAGTGTCCCTTTAAAGCTGTGAATTGTAGAGTGAATGTAGTTTTTCTGTCTTCTGAGAGACTTCAGCTCAAACCATATTAACTTCAAAGACTTTTCTCAGCAGATGTGTGTCAGGCTGAAAATGTGCCTGCAGCATAGTTTCAGCCAAGAGATTTAGGATCCCAGGCGTTTCACTGGTAGCATGACATGCCACCATATGAGGAATTTGGGTTTGAAACTCTAACTTGGCCTTTCATTTCTCGTCTCTTAGGGCTTAGGAATCACGGGCTACAGCAGGGGTGGGCAACTTTTTGGCCCGAGGGCCGCATCTGGGTATGGAAATTGTATGGCGTGCCATGAATGCCCAGTGGGGAGGAGGACTCTGTCGGGTGTAGCATGGGGGGGCTCTATGAGGGATGTTACTGAGGTGGGGAGGGGAAACTCATAGGGTGTGGGGTGGGGGCACTACAGGGGCAGTACCGATGAGTCCTAGGGGCCCAGCTGGCAGTGACACCAATGCAGCCGTACCAGGCACCGCCCCGGGTGGAGGCACCCTAGCTGGGACAGGTGCGGCACCTGGGGGGTTTTGAGGCTCTCAAGGATGGGGCTATAGGAGACCTGGAGGGGATTGGGCGCTCTGCCGTGTGGGGGGGCTGCCACATATGGATGGGGTTCCGATCCCGGAAACAGCGCTGTGAAGTCGTGCCTGCACAGTGTGGCTCTGCATGTTGAAAAATGGTGCTCATCAAGGGAATTGTGAGGTCGGGGAGCACTGGGCAGGTGGAGTGGGGCAAGCCCCTGAACCAACTCCCTGGCTGGAGCTTGAGGGTTGGATAAAAAGGTCTGACGGGCCAGAAGCAGCCCGTGGGCTGTAGTTTGCCCGCCCGTGGGCTGTAGTGTCGGGCAGGAATAGAATGAGTGCTTTGGTCACCCTGCTGTGTTCCTTTTGGCTTATTCCAGAATCATGGCTTCAGAAGAAACTATGTCAGGAATTCTTAGGGGGCAGGGAAAGACTAGAGAGGAAAATGAAAAACAGGGAACATGTAAAGGGTTCCTTCCCTTTTTTTAGAGAGTGGGAGAGGTGAATTTTGCTACCAAGTTCTAGATGTTTTGCCCCACACGAACATGGCTTGAAATTCCAGATAATTTCAGTTTGCTTCCTCACAGGCACTTTGTTTTGTGACAAGGGGCTACTAAATGAGTTAAGAAGTGGTTATTGGCTGCTTTTGAGGAGACCATCCAGATTTAATGACCTGGGGACTAAATAGTGACCGTGGTACAGCCTATGCAGTTTGATCAACAATGTTCTGATGAGATAACTAGAAACATATTCTCTCTCTACACTTGACAATGCAGTTATTGATAATTAAACACATGTAAGATCCAGTGGTACAGTATGTCTACACTGGCTGTCTTGTTTAGAATGTGGTTTTGTCCAGGGTCCACACTTAACACTTTGTTACACTGCTGCAGTTGCACTGTCTTCTGGATACCTGTTCCACAGTTCCAGAAGTCCTTGCTTCAGGTAGCTGTGCCTGGAAGATTTCAGAAGGTCTTCAGGCATCCCAGGGGAGTTGTGGAAAAAGTCAAACTCCCATAATTCCCATGGGGAACTCCTATAGGACCCTAGGAATTGGTGATGTTGTCAAGTTCTCGTCTCAAGATGGAGGTCAGGAGCTCCTTGTTCAGCAAGACAGGTTTCTGCTGGACCTTTTTGAAAAGCTGTGGTGTAAGGGTGTTTTGCCAGTACCTATAGTGATTAAGACGCTAAGACTAGCAGTTGATAGGGACTATATTGCGGTGATCATGCTCCCAACATGCCCAGAATAGCTGTCTCCCTGTGGTGTTGAAGGATGATCACCGGGAGGAGTGCTGTGTTTGATTCTGAACCATTACAGCAGAATAGTGAAACTGAGTCATTCTTGAAATTTTAAAAGGGCTTTAGAAATTGCAAGGCATTATATTTACCCCGGTTGCCAAGTAATCAGTGCCAGGTGGATTTTAGTTGTTAATGTTGTAAACCAATATTGTGTTAGCTGGTGAGATGGTCGTTCAACCTACAGAGACTAATGGGGCATAGGCTTAGGCTAGGATGTGGCCTTTCTTGGGCCACTTCATCTAGCAGGACTGTTCTGCTTCAACAAAAAATGGTGAGATTTCTATTGTGCTATAGTTCCTAAATTTGTCTATTATGCTTGGCTGTACTTAGTAAACTAGTACAATGCACTGCAGGATACAATCATAAAGCAGATCCAATTCTCTTATTAGTAAATTTAGGATCAGTGGAATAAATTCTTGAGTAGCCATAACTCAACTGTAATGGAGGACTATTATATTCTAATTTATATATCACAATTTAAATGAATAACTCAGCCCTCCATCTAATTCTATTTAAAAATGTGACTGCAGCTTTGGTGCTATGTATGCAAAGTAGTTGTACCACTGATGAGTATCCTTCTAGATGAGTGTTGTTAAAACCTGTGTTTGCAGCGGAAACCCAGCTTTATACTGAAAGCCAGGAAGAGGAATGTAATAAGCCATTTAAAGAAGAGATGGTGGCTAATGACCATTTTAAACACGTTGCATGGAGCTGTACTCTGGAGAAACCAAGCTTACATTTAACTGTTTTGGAGCGGGAAGCATTGCTGTGACAACAAATGATTTGTATTTTATTCAGAGGTACGATACTGTAGTCGGAGTACAAAAGATTGAGGGGAGGGAAAATAGACACTGATTTTTGCTCTCTAGCACTTTTTAAAAAAATATTTGTCATCTTTTTAAATGGAGATGAGATGATTATTTGGATTCTGTGCTGTGAAAGAGGACCTGGACCAGTTAGAACTCACCTTGGTAGACAGAAAGTAGAGGAAGGTTGGTTTCCTGTACATTTTAAATACTATGTATATAGGGTGTCTGCAGTGGTGTTGTAGTTGTGTTGGTCCCAGGATATTAGCGGGACAAGGTGGGTGAGGTAATATCTTTTATTGGGCCAACTTGTTGGTGAAAGAGACAAATTTTCAAGCTGCACAGAGCTCTTCTTCAGGTTGGCGGAAGGGGATGGAAATTAGATTACACAAAGAATGAACTTGGAAAATCTCTTTAGGTTTCTTAGTTTATATCTCATAAGCTTTGCACATCTATAACTTTGTCCATACAGTTATTTTAGCAACCGCACAGCAACTAGCAGGACTTTTCTTATATTGTGTTTCAAGCTAGGGGTAGGGTGTATGTGCCGTAATGAACAAGTCTGTTAGTGGAGATGAAAGTTTTCTTCTGAGAGAACACACTTGCAATCCAACCTCATTCAGTACCTCTCTTATAAGGGATGAGTCTAATAGTATGTATGCGTATCTCTACTGATGATACTGCTTTTGGGAGAATAACTGGGCTGAATTTTTAGGGTCTAAAATATATGCCCTGTGTAAAACTTCTAGTCTGTTCTCTACATTTAGCTTTATTGATACTTTCTCTGAAAAGTTTTACTGTTATTACTAAGATGTACTCATCATAAACAAATATCCGAATGTGCTGAGCATTTACCTTATCTAATTACCATTATTTGCCCAGTATTAAGTTGATATCTGTTGCAATTGACGTCACACATAGCCAAGAAGAAAAGGAGTACTTGTGGCACCTTAGAGACTAACCAATTTATTTGAGCATGAGCTTTCGTGAGCTACAACTCACTTCATCGGATGCATACTGTGGAAACATAGCCAAGAAGTTTTATTCACCTTTTTTTCCCCTCCTGTTTGCACATGGTTATCTCTTTCTCCCCATCTTTACTGGAAAGACAAAGATTTGTATATAATGTTGTTTGAGTGGGTTTATTATTGGTGTTTCTCAGAATGCCTGCCTTTTTAAATTCCCCGAGACTTTGCTTGCATTATGGTCAGTCTATAGTCATCCCAACAAACTTCTGGGGAAATTGGGACAGTGAAATTATTAGATTAAAAATGAAATGTGATTGAATAATATGTATATTTTTTTGAGTAACTTGTCAGTGGAAATTAAAACAATTGAATAAATTATTTCCCTAATAGAACTTGGCTGAATAATGCAAAAAGTTATTTAGTTGAATAATTTAAGTGACTGGAAAAAAATGTCCGAATCATAGAATTGTAGGCCTGGAAGAGACCTTGATAGGTCATCTACTCCAGTCCCTGTACTGAGGCAGGACTATTATTTAGATTGGTGATGCCCAATCTTATTACACAGGAGGGCCATATAAACCTAAACACAACCTTGTTTTAACATACTTTAATAAGATTTATAGTCACCTGTATTGATTTATATTTTAAGTTCAGTTTGTTTTGTATGTATTTAGGACAGTTGTTCCTATGTATAGTATTGTCTATTTAAAAACAAATAAAGAAATCAGTGCATAAAAAGTATATCAGAATTATAGAAAACGAGGGGGGGAAAAAAACCAGTAAAAAATACACAACCCAGGGGTGATGGGGGATTGGTGAGGAGGCAGTGGGGGCCAGGGTGTTTTTCCCTAAAGCTGGCCCTGGAATTGGCCATTAGTATATTATTGTTTTTGAAGCAGGGCTTATGAAATGCTCTTGTGGGCTGTGTATGGCCCTTGGGCTTTAGGTTGGGCACCCCTGACTAGACCATCCCTGACAGGTGTTTGTCTAACTTGTTCTTAAAAACCTCCAGTGATGGAGATTTCATAACCTGCCTAGGTAATTCATTGCCGTGTTTAACTACCCTTGTAATTAACCCTTAAACAGCCATTGCTTAAACAGTCAGTGGTAGTTAGGTGCCTAAATAGTTCTGAGGATCTGGGGCTGGAACGCTACCGTGGCTTAGGCCAGGAAAGAGATAATAAAATTGAAGAGAACCAGACCTAGAAAGAAAAGGCAATGGTATTGAAAGCAAAAATCCAAGCCACAAATACATTCTGAAATACATTTTTTCCCTTCTGAGGATGGATTAAATAAATAGATCATGTCAGTGTAGTGTTAGTAGTCACCAGTGATGGGGAGAGAAATAAGTAAGGGCTGAGTCCTCAGATGGCGTTAATTGGTGAACTCCACTGACATCAGTGGAGCTACACCAATGTACACCATCTGAGGATCTGGCCGTGGGTCTCTCTTCTCTCTAACTGCTGTAATCATAAGCCCATGTTTTATGACTGGACCAACAGTTAGATTAGTATCTGTTCTGTCATGATGTTGTTACGAGAGAAGAAACAACTAAAAACATTTGCATTATAAATGGGGCTGGTAGCACAGCCATTTAAAGTTGTCCAACACCTCCTGTTATAAGATCCTGTTTTCAGTTGCTTCTAACTTTGCCAAACCATTTAGGCTGAAAACTTCCATGCCAGGTATATGCTTCAGGTTGAATTTTGGAAAATTTCAGCCAGAACATTTCAGATGTTTTTGAGAATGAGGCTAGGGAAAATGTTGTTTTGCCAGTGTTGATATATATATATAAAAAAAAAATCTGCTGACCTTTTCTGTGAAAACCTGTAGTGCCCCCATGCTTTGGAACAGGAATGTGAAATTTGGCAGGTAGTTGGATTTGTTTCAGGGATGTGCATTTTGCTTACCCTGTGAGAATCTGTCCAAATTTTGCCAAGTTATAAGCCTTTGAAAAAATTGCAGTTTTCACATGCTTTTTAGACTTAGATTTTAGCAGCTAAATTTTCTGAAGATTCCTTCCACATTGAGCATGTGCCTGGTGCTGAACAAAACTTTCCCTGCAAATGCAGCTTGAGGCTGCTGTGCTGGGTCCAGGCACCTGAGCAGAGAGCTTCTCTTCTGTGCTCTGTGACTGCACCTACTGGGCTCAGGCAGCATGGAGGGAGGACGAAGCTGTCTGATTTGAATAAAGAGTGGACAAAAGCTGGACTTGCAGGGGGAGTGACTTAAGACAAGGAGCCTGGGAAGAGAGGGACTGTGTGGAAACTGGGCCTCGAGGCTGGTTGGAAGTGGGAGAGGGAAACTGAGACAGGCAGCTGGGAAATAGTTGGGGACTGGGAGCTAGTATGTGGTGGTGGGAACTGCTGAGCTTGGATGACAAGTTGGGGGGGATTGGAACTGATAGGGGAAGGAGGCAGGGAGTGAGCCTCAGTGGGAAGAAAGGAGAGGCAGATCTTCGCCATCTCCTTATCAGAACTGGTATTAGCTGGGGAAAGATCCTGGGACAAGCAGCCTGGGGCGGAGGAGCCAGTGTTGATGGGAAATGGGTGGAGGAGTGTCAGCTGGGGGCCAGGATAGGTGAGAAAGATTGGGTGAGAAGCAGGGAATGGGGGAACTGTGACTGGCTGGGCAATGAGACTGGGAGTTGAGGGGAGGGGGGAGCCTGCCATGGGGATGAAAAGCCTGAGAAGTGGATAATGAGACTGGGTTGAGGAGCCAGAGGGGGGCTGGGACAAGGACATATTCTGCAATTAATCAAGAACCATATTTTCAACTAAATTTTGTGATCTGAATAGATTATAGGACTGAGAACAACATATTACATGTAATTCATTCACACACAGGCCTCCCATACATTTCATGTGCTTAGAGTGAACTAGAGTAAGAAGAAGCTAAGACACATTTTCTGCTCTGTTTGAATTGCAGTAAGTGTTTCGGTGTTTGAGATACAGGGTTCTGTTCTAAGCTGGTCTGTAGAGTCGTGCCATAAAGGCAACTTCTCTGAGATGGGCACTGGAGGCCTGCATGCTGCTGTCTGTGAAGTATGCAACAGATAACTAGGTTGGGGAGGCCAAAGGCACTCAACAGAAAATAAAGAGCAATTGTGTTCACTTCTACTGCTGAACTGAGCTACTGTAAATCTTAAGAGCAATGTTAGAAATCTAAAGAGAGATGGATTAGGAGCAGTTGTAATAGAAAAGTGCTATTGAAATTGGCACAAGAACCACTGAGAATAAAGAACTGGGAAGCCAACACAGTGATAGAGTTGGGTAAGAACAGCAGCAAATACTATGCAGACCCTTAATTGCACGTTGCTGGGCTTTGTCTGGGCTGTTCAGACTCTGAAAGTCTCACATTATTTATTCAGTGATATTAGGTTACTATATATTAGTTCAACTCTTAAAAATCCATACTCACTTCTGGATATCTCCATTGATGTCTATTGCTTCCATTAACATTAAAAGGACTGGGACACTCATTCAGGATGGTATAAAATCATCCAACTGTCTGCTAGTCTGTTTTTTAGTTTTCTGCCAACTGCAATAGCTTTGCCTTCCTTCTCTAAGTGCAGGATAGTCACTAAAGACTCTTTATTCTGGGATGTGTCATAGTTTAAATATCTTGTTGGAATGATATTTAGAAAAGAGAGATTTCAGAAAAGCCAGAACTGTTCTCCTTCAGGAGGAAAAAACCAACCTATCTGAATAATTTTCTTATTCCAACTTATTGAAAGTCAATTGGACTTCAGGTAAAATTTTCAGAAGTGCCTGAGTTCATATACAGGCACCTACATAAGCGGTTTGTTTATTTGTTTTAAGAAATTAAGCGACTGCTGAACACTTTTTGAGTATCAGGCACTTATGTAAATGCCTAACTGGGGATTTCAGGTAACATTTTCGAAAGTGCCTAGGTCCCACTGACTTTCAGTGAGATCTAGACTCCGAAGTCAGGTAAGCACTTTTGAAAAATTTATCTTTAAGTTCCTAATTTTAAACACACACTTCTGTAAATCTTGGCCTTGTCTTTGTTTTGTTGGGTACTAGATGTAAGGGCCCAAACACACATGCTGCATCCGAACATCCTCAAAGTGTGGCCAGTTCTGTTCTCACACGGTGTGTACTTTCTCACCTGAGCCTTTTTTTTTTTTTTGAGGTTATACTGAGATTGACCCTAATTCAAATAGTCCATTAGTCATAGGAGAGAATAACCTGATTGATTTAGCTGTAGTAAATTAATAGGTGGTATGTTTCATGAATGGTGTGTGAGCTGAGTCTTCCAGACTCATGTTAATGCTTGTGTGGATTATTTGCATTATCCACCATTGTTTGCAGATGATGCAGTTTAGTCCATGAGTAAGGCTAAAGCTTTTGTCATGGGTATTTTTAGTACAAGCAATAAACAAAAATTCATGGAAGCCTGCGACCTGTCCCTGACTTTTACTAAAAATACCCTGGGGGGAACAAACAAAATGCATCCTTGGCTTGCTGCCGCTCCTGCGGCAGGGGCTGACCACTGCTGCTCCAGCCCCAGAGAGCTGACCCAACTCCAGCTGCTGCTCCGGTGGCCCCGGGGCTGGCCACCAGTCAACTGTTCTGATGGCCCCGGGGCTGGCAGCTGCTCCAGCCCTGCCCCAGAAGAAGTCCCAGAAAGTCACGGAATCCATGACCTCTGTGACAGAATCCGTAGCCTTATTCATGATCAAGTAAACTTTACTCTCCTATGAGACAGCTCACATACCATTAATCGGCCACATGCAACACGATGGATCTACCACTCCCCCACATGGGTACTGTGAGGATTAGTTAGTTAATGATGTAATGGGATGTGCAAGTGGCAGTATATTTTAATAAATTAAAAAACAAAATAATGCTTAATGTAGCTCTGGTTTGACTCATTTAGAGTAGCTAAAATGCATGCTGGTTTTGCAGAGAATTAAAACAGAAGAGTTGAACACATGCAAGTGTTTCCCCAAATGTAGCTTGGAGGTTAAGTTTAGTGGATAAATGAACTCTTGTGCCTGTGGATCAATTTGCTATCCCAGCAGCTCAAGCTACATAATGTGGTAGAGTAGCTTGGTATGGCTTGGGTAATCTTTGTTATATTTTATAAGGGCTTCTTGAGAAGAGGGGTGACCAAGTTGCTTTTTAAACTATTGGAGAAAGTCACCCAGTACTTTTTCAGTGGATAGTTACTCTTCCATAATCTTTTGCATTATTAATGTTTATCTAGTCAATGATTGATCTAGCACTGGAGAACTAAATGTCTTTTATTGATACCATATACGTATGTTAACTTCAACTCCATTAAGCATTTGTTTCAGTACCAGCAGTATGCTTGCACTTTTTATGGCATGAATAAAGACACCATCTCTTGCTCCAAAGAGGTTGCATTCTGAAACAAAACCTGACAAGAAAACACTGGGAAACGCCTAAATTGGGGAGAGGGTGGGATAATATTGATAGGAGTGAGTTAGTGGATCTTGCAGAAGAAATGTTTGCAAGGGGGGTCTAAACAAAGAGAGAGTGGGAGACTCATGTACTGGCAAAGGGTGTTATAGGAGGGCAGCCTGTGAGAAGCAAAGTAAAGGAGCAGTGATGCAGATGTCATTACAGAGTAAAAGGGCTGCTGGTGGCTGGGATATGAGGAAGTACAGATTTTCTCTCTCTCAGATGTCATTGTTCCTCCTTCCATTTCCTCTCCCCCAAAGTGGTCCATGTTAATGTAAGCAACCCACAGTATAGTCAAACTGATGACTGTCAAAATACAACCTGTATTCTTTTAAACTGGCTGTTCTAGTCTGTTAAATAATACAAGAGTTATAAACTCTAAATTGCTACCTGTCTGTGTCAAGCTGTTTAGCCTACAATTTTGTTTGTCTCAAAATATGAACGTAAAAAAAAAACAATTTGAAAGGTAAAGGGGACATTGTTGAATCTGAACATGAATTTTAACCTCTCTCCTGGGCTTTCTCTCTTCTAGCGGTTAGGAGAGTGGGGATTCCTTTCCCTCCTTTGTGGCTCATGCAGGGGATACATGAGTAGGACCGTGCCCGATTGCCTCCTCTTTTTAATTATATCATAGAGTTAAAAGGACCTGCTAGTTACTTAAATGGTTTGTTTTTTTTAGTGCCGCTCTAGAAGTATGAATATAGTCTTACCAGTTTTTGTTCTACGCTTGACCGTGTCTCTTCCTTCCCCACCTGTTTCTAGTGAAGCTAAATTAAAAAGGGTTTCTCTGTATACATTTGTCAGTGATAACAGAATGGAATATAGGCCTCAATACGAGTGAAGATGGCACTGGAATGTCCCCAAAAGCATGTTTTTATTCTCAACACCTTAGGTTTTCCTGCACAATTAGAGGATGGATGTTGTCAGCCTTGCCACAGCTCTCCTTATCCCTAGAGCCCGCAAATCTGTGGATATCCGCTTTATATCTGCGAATGCAGATATCTACAGACCATTTTTGCAAATCACGGATCAGATGCGGATACAGATTTTATATCCGCACAAGACTCTCCCTATCCCCAAATACAAGCTTGATGAGTTATGTCACTCCTTCCATTCTCATGCTTGCATAGTCTACATATATGTACCACAAGAACTACTTGTACTCGTATTGGCTTTTACTAGAGTAACCTGTCTTACCATCCCTCCCTCATCTAGCCCTAAGGGAGAGACTCATTTTCTTGATCATTCTTGTAATGACATCGATCATAAAGATCTACAAATCTCCTCCTGTCTCAGGGCAGCATGTAGCTCTGGCACCTCAGGAACAGTTCAGGGAAGGAACTGTCATTTAACAGTCACATTACATTCCCTTGCTCCACGGTGAAAATAACCTGCACAAGCTCTCTGCCACTAGTAGGTTACTTCTTCCCCAGTGTTAGATAAGCTTTGCTGACTAATGTGTTGGGGAAGGTGGGACAAAAACTGCCCAGGTTGGCAGAATAGGGTGACTTAGTGGCACCCCAGCACATCAGGTGACACTCCAAAGGGCCCAGACCCGTCACAACAAGCCTCTCAGTCTCAGCTGTTGAGAAAGGAAAGTATTGCATAAATGAGGTTTTGATTGACATCTAAAGCCCGCCTATCTGCTGATAGATGGGAAAGGGAATGTAATCTAGTACTGTAGTTAAGAGTAGAGCATTGAGAGTCAGGACTTCTGGGTTGTACTCTTATTCTGCCATTCACTCACTGTGACTTCACCATGTCACTTAACCTCTCTCACTGAATTTAACTACCTGTAAAATGGAGATAAGAAACTTAGTCTTAGGAGAGCTTGAAGCTCTTTTTGGTTCTTGGAAGAAAAATATCCTGAAAACCAAGTGCCAAAAAGTGAAACTACTTATAGCTGGCATTCAGCCAAATAATACAAAAAAATCACTGGATTTCCCCCATTTAGTATGGATACTCACTAGTAGATGTGGTAACATTATTAATAGACAGATGGAATCCAGGTCTAAATGTCTGAAAAAAGGCAACTGGCAAAATTACCTTTAATTTAGATGTAGTAATACTGTTGTACTCTTCGGTCTATATATTTTTCAGAAGAAGCGTTTCATCCCTTTGGAGAATAGCAGTAGGGAGCTTCAGAACCACTAGTCGCTGGAGGATTTTTGAAATGCAGAACAGTCCAGATGTGGTTGAATAGAGATCCGAGCTGAAAAAATATAGATCCATCAAATCTCAGAGGAGCTTGGAAAACCCAGCCAAGAACTCTCTTATAAAATGAGCTCTTGTGTTTAAGTGGAAACCACTGGAGAAACTTTCTGAGCTGCTCTTTTTAGAAATTCTCTTACACCAACACTGTCTGTCACCAGAGTAGGGCTGTCAATCAATTAAAAAAATTAATCGTGCGATAATAGAATATCATTTATTTAAATATTTTTGGATATTTTCTACCTTTTCAAATATACTGATTTCAATTACAACACAGAATACGAAGTGTACAGTGCTCACTTCATATTTATTTTTGATTACAAATATTTGCACTGTAAAAAGCAAAAGAAATAGTATATTTCAATTCACCTAAAACAAATACTGTAGTGCAATCTCTTTATAATGAAAGTTGAACTTACAAGTGTAGAACTGTGTACAAAAAATAACTGCATTCAAAAATAAAACAATGTAAAACTTTAGAACCTACAAGTCCACTCAGTCCTACTTCAGCCAATCGCTCAGACAAACAAGTTTGGTTATAATTTTCAGGAGATAATGCTGCCCATGTCTTGTTTATAATGTCACCTGAAAGTGAGAACAGTTCACATGGCACTGTTGTAGCCGGTGTTGGCCCCACAGGGCTACTACCCCTGAATGGATCTTTAATGAGTCCCAGTGGAGAAGATTACTGTCATACCAGTGAAAAAGGTCCACAGTAATTAACTTGCATACACTGCAGTTTATTTGAGAAGGAATTACACAAACAATAAAGGGTTACATTAAGCACATAACTCCTATGTTAGACATTAAAGAACTATCCGTTAAGAGTTATATGTTCCTCTTAGTGAGCCTGTTTTTCACAAACATACACAAACAGGCTCTCTGCTAGCCTCACACAGTCCCTGCTTGGCAAACAGAGAAGATGGTTACCAAATTCTATGGACGATGATGTCTCTCCACATCTGGTCTCCTCAGCCCTCTGGTCTGTCTTGGATTCCCTCGAGGCAAGGCCTTGGCTGCTTGGAGACCCCTCTGGCTCACAGTCCTACTCGAGCCCACGGAGCAGAGTTTTGGCTACTCTGTCTAGCAGCATCTTCAAATGTCGATTAAGGAATTCCCCCAACAGTAATTTAATTTGTTTGATTTTTATACTCTTTTTTTTCCTCAAAGGAGTCACATGTCTTAAAAGCGTGCCCAGTGGGCGTGTGGCTACTAATTTTTACTGAATTAATACTTTAGGAGGAGACTGCAGAGTGGTGCCAACTGAACATTAACCCACAGTCACTTCCTTATCAATCATTCACTTCAGCCTCCTGCATGATGTCCTTCAACAGGGTCGAGATGCCCCGGTCAGCCCATGCTCCACTCAGGATGTTCTACAAGTGTTGTTTGCTTTCAAGTGGACATATTTGCTGACCCAAAGATCAGTACTGATCATACACGCAGCATGGAGCCAGTCAGTTTCACCTCTGCCATCTGTCCGATGCTAAGAGAAGGCTTTTGCTCACAGAATCTTCTTTTGCAGTCATGTCAAGCCATGTTCTTACCATTCGTTCAGTATGTTCCGTTTCATCATCTGAGTCAGATCCCACCAGCAGAAGGTTGATTTTCTTTTTTGGTGGTTCGGGTTCTGTAGTTTCTGCATCGGAGTGTTGCTCTTTTAAGACATCTGAAAGCAAGCTCCACACCTGGTCCCGCTCAGATTTTGGAAGTCACTTCAGATTCTTAAACCTTGGGTCGAGTGCTGTATCTATCCTTAGAAATGTCACATTGATACCTTCTTTGCATTTTGTCAAATCTGCCGTGAAAGTGTTCTTAAAACGAACGTGTGCTGGGTCATCATCCGAGACTGCTATAACATGAAACATATGGCAGAATGCGGGTAAAACAGAGCAGGGGACATACAGTTCTCCCCCAAGGAGGTTAGTTACAGATTTAATTAACACAGTTTTTTTAATGAGCATCATCAGCATGGAAGCATGTCCTCTGGAATGGTGGCCAAAGCATGAAGGGGAATATAAATGTTTAGCATATCTGGCACGTAAATACCTTGCAATGCCAGCTACAAAAGTGCTGTGCGAATGCCTGTTCTCACTTTCAGGTGACATTGTAAATAAGAAGATGTCAGCAGTATCTCCTGTAAGTGTAAACCAACTTGTTTGTCTTAGCAATTGGCTGAAGAAGAAGTAGGACCAAGTGGACTTGTAGGCTTTAAGGTTTTACATTGTTTTTGTTTTTGAGTGCAGTTATGTAACCAAAAAAAAAAAATCTACGTTTGTAAGTTACACTTTCACAGTAGAGATTGAACTACAGTACTTGTATGAGGTGAATTGAAAAATACTATTTTTTATCATTTTTACAGTGCAAATATTTGTAATAAAAATAATATAAAGTGAGCACTGTACACTTTGTATTTTGTGTTGCAATAGAAATCAATATATTTGAAAATGTAGAAAAACATCCAAAAATATTTAATAAATTTCAATTGGTATTCTATTGTATAACAGTGCAATTAATCGCGATGAATTTTTTTTAATCACAGTTAATTTTTTTGAGTTAATCGTGTGAGTTAACTGCGATTAATGGACAGCCCCACACCAGAGTTTTTCATGACCTGTGACATATATAGAAGGCCTAGCCAGCTAGATCAGAGTTGCCTTAGTCCAGGCTTCAGCACATTCTCCAGCCTCTTGCTATCTACATTCAACAGCATAGTTTTAAATCTAGCAACACTCCTAAAATAGACAATTGGAAAACTCTTAACTAATAGCCTGGTAATAAGTTGGAGACAAGTTTCCAAATGCAATGCCTCATGCAGTTGCTCCTCTAAATTCCCTGTATGAGGAGGTTATAATAGTGCCACTTTAGTAAAAAGGCCAGTTTACATAATAAACTTGGCCTCCTTCTCCCCACCAAAAAAGACCTGTAAAATGTGAAAACAAAATGCATTAAAGAGGCACTGTTAGGTTTAAAAATGTTTTCTTACTACCTTAAATATGATATTAAATGTTAGATTCCAGGTTTTTTTCCATTTTAGTTGACTGTTCAGTGCTCTGTTTAGTTTTTCCATCTCTCAGCCTGGTTAATGAGAGTAGATTAGTCAGTTTCACTCTTGTTTAAAAGTCTTTAGTCAACTTCATTTTTAAGATCTCATGCCACTGGCCCATTGCTGCAATGTTTTATTTGCAAACACTGCAGGAGACACTTATTTAAATAACTCTCTGTTTGGACTGGAGAAACAAGTAATGGAAACGTTTCTATTTTGCCAGATTTGACCTGACAATCAAAGCACAAAGTGCTATAAAGAGTAAACAGTGAGAAAATGGTGTAAAGGGGCTACTCGAACCTCAGAAAGACAAGGAAATCAGAGCAAATACAAAAATGCTGGGCTGTTAGCAGAAGAGCTAGATGAATACTGCAATCACTTTCCTATTATATATTTCAAAAAATAAATAAATATTACTTTTACTACATTTGCTTTTGGCAAGTATTCTAGCAGTCAACCTTTACTGGTGTGAATAAATATGAAGGACAAATTTCAAACTTAAATATTTGCTGGAAGCAAATTTCCAATTGTATAACCAGGAATGCAAAATCAAAATTTTACATTCTGATATGCAATTTGCAATTCATGTTGTTAGGATGTATGTAATTAACCACCAGAAAACAGAAGCAGTATCACATGACTTATATGACTACCAGCATGACCTTTGAATATCCTTAAACTTTTTGAAGACCAAGAAGAATTTGCTGAATTTTTTTCCGGTTAATTCTGAATAACAAATCTGAGAATGTTTGGCTCTCTGTAAGCAGTGAAACAGGGTAGGGGTGAGGGAAGAGAGATTCATTGAGTATGATCTGTTTGTTTATGATCTGTTCATCCAGCTGTTTTCTGTTCCTTTGCAATTATTCATGGTTTTAAAAAAAATACCCCCCCCCCCCCGAATATCTATTTCTGAAGAGGGTGGTATTTAAGGGGGGTGCGTAAGGCTTGATGGTAGACTGAATGCGGCATTTTCTTGCTTTGGATGACCTTCTTTTTTGGTTTGTGTGTCGACTTTGTTAACAGAGTTCTGTGCAGTTTAATAAAATCATTTCTCCTTGTTGCTCAGGCCTTCCACCCTCCACTGGATTTTCTCTTCTTTCTCTGCTGGCTTTCCCCCACCCCATGCCAGCTTAGTTTGGAGACTTCTATAGCCTGAGTCCAGGTTTTTACCACTGTTAAAGCTGATGCATCTGTTAGTAAAGAATATGTTTGCTGCTGAAGGCCACCCTCTGACTGTCTATTTCCCTATACAAAGCTTGTACATACAACAGCTAAATAGGTGTTTACAAAGTCACTGGCTTTTATCTAAATACATTTGTTGTCCTGTCAAGGAGTACGTAGGGTTTTCTTTCCTTCTTCCCATTTCTTCAACACTTGGATTTTCAGAGTTTACAAAAATAATCTTTCCATCTATCCGTCCATCCGTCCTTCCATCCTTCCTAATTAATCATAATATTTCCTCTGAGCTGAATAACTAGGTAGCTGTATTCCCCTTTTAGTGATTTTAAAAAGGAAGGGAATTGGCAGGGGATTCTTTAAATAGCAAATGTAATATTTTCTGACATCCTTCTCTCCCCACCCAGTCACTCCTGCCCAGGTACCCACAAGCAGCGAAAGTATGTTTTGAAAAATGCTGCTCTTCCAGTACTTGGGAAATGGATGGTTGACATTTTGACAGTATTGTCGCCGCCCTGAAATGTGCCTCCTGCCGTGTCTTAATGGAGGATAGCGAAACCAAGGTTGCCTCCTCTGCCTGCCTTCCTCCATCAGCTACTGCTCCTTGCTTGGGAGGGAAGGAGAATTGACATGGAATGACAATGCTCCTCTTTGGCTGATTTATGAGTGTAATAATAGGGGCCAGATACCGATCTCTGTTATGCTGGTGAAAAGCCAAACTGAATTTGATCCTGTTTGTTCATTTCCTGTAGAGCACAGTGCATCTGTCTTCAAATGGAAGGATCCTTTCCTGTGACTTAGATTACCTTTGATCTGGGAAAAGGAAGCGTGGCAGACCAGATTAAGGGCTTGTCTGCACTGGCAAGTTTCTGCGCAGTAAAGCAGCTTTTTGCGCTCAAACTGCAGATGCGTACACACTGCCACGCCACTTGGTAGAAGACTTTCTGTGTCTGTTTACTCTACTCTACCATGGAGCTGTTGCCTGCTGTAAGGATAGGTATCAAGTTGCTGGTATGTGAGTGACTATGCCAGTCAACTGTACTGCTAGTATGGGAGTAGGTATATAAATACCCGTCTTTAAACCTTTGAGGATACCCAGTAAAAACTAGATATTTTCAGAAGACTGAGCAGATAGCAAGCCGAGGGTACCTATGCCATCATTTATAATTTTAAAACCAATCCTATGATACCTTTCTTTAGAAATCTGACACGTGGGTGCCTATACACCATCCCAGCTCTCTACCAGGAGGTTGTGAAGCTTAGTCTGTTAAGCACTTTGGATGCTTAGGTGAAAGATGCTATACAAGTATGTAATTGACATGAGACTTGAAAATAAATAATGTGTCTAAACGTATGTGTTTTACATCCATTATTTTAAAATGTTCATATTGGGCATTCTAGGTAAATCCCCCTCCGCACCTTCCCAAAAGTGCAGATCACATACACATTGCTTTAAAAGGTCAGTCCCAAGAGAAAGACTTGCGAAGCTAAAAATATCAAAGGCCTCAGTAACCCCCATAAAGCCCTGCAGCTTTGTCTCCTGCTGAAGAGCTGACCTGAAAACGAGAAGCAGTGAATTCTGTTCTCTTCTGTATTTACTTAAGAAAATACTTCCTTACTTGCCTCTATTGCAGTGAATGTATTTTCTGTTAGATCTATATGCCCAGGCTGGGAGATCAATCTTTGTAATTGCTAGAGTGACAGAATTGTTTCAGTAGATGCCATTTCTTGTTCTTCCCTGGTGGAATTCGGCCATCCTACAGAGAGTTACGTTACAATGTTTCATATACTTTTAAGTAATTGGATCTTTCTGCAGTGTGTGCCACAATAGGAAATGGCTGGTCCAGTTTGGTGGCCTGTTTTTTTCTTTTGACCATTTGTTTCCCATATACGAAGTGCAACCACATACATGTATTGTTTGTTTGTTGTTTTTTAAGATTAAGGGAAATACCAAACAAAAGTGAAGTCTCCATTGGGAGAGCGCTTTGTGTGTCTCCTGTGCAACATGTGGCATCAACTTTACTCCTCAAGTGACATCTGCCTTCTGCCAAACTGCTATCAATTTAAACATGCCGTGTATGGGAAACAAAACCACAAGGTACATGGGACCACAATGATAAATTCCTACCATTAAGACCATCAGTTCAAAATACATTTTTAAATTAAACTAAAGGGGCTAGAAATATTGTTTCAGAATACTTTTTTGCTAATGCTTAGCAGGGGAGGGAAATTACAGGCCCTCTGTCAAATGCAAGTAAGAAAATGTACTTCAAATTTTAATGTGCTTGGTGGCTAGAGGAAAATCCAGGCACTTTAAGTACTGTCCAGAAAGTTGTCATGGTCCCCATGGGAAGAATGGTCTGGGCCGCAGTTTGAGGGATTAAAAAATTCCCAAAGGAAGCAATAACTAAACATGAGTGGGGAAGTGTGTAGTGTTTAGCGTAAAGATGAAACATGCCAGAAGCGTTATTACTCAGTGTTTTACAAACATTAATCCTAACAATCCTCTGTGTGCAGTGGGAGGAGTGTCATTAACTTCTGAATGGTTGGGGCATCTGTAGGGGAGACGTTGAGTTCGATCTTGCAAGGTGCTGAGCATTGTCCTTCTGAGAGGTGCTCAGTATCCTCAACATCACTGGGAATTGAGGGCACTCTGGATTTGCTCAGCAACTCACAAAATAAATCTTTGTGACTTGCCCAAGGTCATATAGGGAGTCAGTCCTTATGGCCATAAATTGGTGACCTCTAGTCCTGTGCCCCAATCACTAGCTTAGGACTCTCTTGTTTTAAGAAATAGGTATGTGAAGTTTGTATGCATGACCAAAGGTAAATTAATTAGAATATTACTATGGCTTGGAATTGCTAAGAAAATTTTCGGTCATCATCTATTTTCATGAACCCTCCTTTTCAGGGGCTGAGGCTGCCTTAAAATTTTGGACTGTGATGTGAAATGTTTAGTCTCTGTCTGACGCTTGCTTTAAAAATGGCTCTTCCAAAGACACTACTGTGCAAATGTGATACATCCCTCTTAAGGAAACAGTGATTATAGCCCCAGTGCTACAAGACCTTACTCACACGCTTAGCTTTGAACACTTGAGTAATTCCATTGGTTTGTGTAACTGCAGGGACAGGAGTCTTGGTGCCTAATTATAGGGTTTAATATGCTTTATTGGTAAATAAAATACAGACTGTGCATAATTAAGCAAAGTAGAAATTAACCCAATTGACTGAAGTGAGCCATTTTGACCTCTCACATAGATAACATGCATTTAAAAGAAGTTTAATACATATTCCTATCAAAATTCTGCTGTCCTTCCCCTATCTCTGCTGTGCTTTCTCTAACCTTTCATGAATGATTGGGCTTCTAGTGTGTTAACCAGCTTTAACATATTGAACTGTTAACTTGTGAATTGTATGGCTATGACAACACTAATCAGCGCAGAATACCCAGTGCTTCTTTAAAATAACAAAATAAAAAATACCCTCTGCAAGCTTTGGAATATCTTGCGGGTGGTTTGTACCATCTGCTGGGTCAGAGAATCTGTCCTTGGCCAGTAGCTTTTGACAAAATATTCTTTAGAGGATTCTTAGCTTCTGTCATTTGGGAAGTTGTCCCCATGGGTCAAAACATCAATTCATTGTCTCCATTAGATGAGACCTGGATGTAAATTAAATGTGTCTTTTTATTTCACAGGCTTCTTATGAGGCTGGAGAAAGACCATTCCCTATAAGGTGATGAATACCCTCAGTTCTCACTGAAGTAAGCAATATTGCCAACCCCAAGCATTTAAAAAAAATCATATTAGCATTTCACCTGTGAGTTGATACCTTTGAAGAAATGTCACTTTTTAAACACGTATGAAGATTTGAAGATTTGTCGGATATCAGTCAGATTTGCTCTCAGTTCCTTGTGGTGGTGATAGTGGCGGTGTCTGTCTTTCTCACCTGCAGAAGGAGAAGGCACTAACTGGGTGCTGAGGTAACACATTGGCTTGGCAAACTGAATATTTTTTTCAAGTTGGCAGATTTTCAGACTAGTCTTTTATTTGTCTGAGGCATTTTCTTGGTTTTGTTAGGGGCACATTCTTACAAGGTGCAAAGTGGTTAGCTGCTCAAGAGGGATTGAGTTAAATCCATCCTCCGATCTCCCTCCTACAAATTCAACTCCTTGGCAGGTGCTCAGGCTCTAACCTAGTGCCTTTGCCATGTTCCATCTTGTATTGAATTTAATACGCTCGAGGGATCTGTTAGAAAATGGCTGCTGCATAATTTAATCGTTTATTTTTGTATTCTAACAAGTTTGAACTAAATGGAAGAATCTTAACTGTGTATGTATTTCAATGCTGGGGAAAAGTCCCGGGGCAGGTCTAGATACTGTACCGATGCAGAAAACACACCATTTGTGGAGTGGTCACAGCAAACTCCTTTTCTCCACTGCCTCATCAAAGTCCCACTGCTAGGGTGCAGGTAAAGTAGTCTAGTTTCTATTGCCAATTTATTTTGTGGCCTCTACTGAACTACTGAAGTCTCATTCCCAGCTGAGAGTGCCAACAAAGCTGTTATAGTGCCTAGATATTCTTTGAAAACAATGCATGATAGAGCCCACTTAAATTAAATGAATTTATTTGTTTAAAAAAGAGGAAAGTTCGTTACATAGAAACTTAAATGTAACATGAAAAGAAGGCTTCTATTGCCGTATGAAAAAATCCGTCCTTTCCCCCAGAGGACCCACCACCCTTTTGGTTTTGAGCGCTTCTCTAACCATACTCAAAGTGCAAGATTCAGATTTGGATCCAGACTTTAAACACCCCAAAGTTTGTGTGTAATGCACTGGTTTTGTATGTGTATAATGTTGCTCCGTAGTTTGTGGTCAACAGAGACAGGATAAAAGACCTACAACTGCTGTCTGCTGAGAGAGTGCTCCTTTAGCTCAAGTGACAGAGGTCTTTGCTTTTGGAGCTGTAACCCCAGAGTTCAAGTCTCAGCTGATCCTGGGTATAATATGCCAGGATTGTCACTCTGTCGGTGTCACTTTGAAACCTAGAATGTCTGAGTCAGTGTGAAGCAATGGAAATAGCAGCAAGTATGGTTGAGAGCTCTTTTTGTTTAGAGTATCACCAGGTTCAGTCATCACATCTGAGGTGTGTTACTGTCCAGTTTTTAAGTTCTCAGCCATTTTGACTTTATGAATTACACCTGTGCAGAATGATTGACTAAGTTACCACACTTGTGCAACAGCATGGCTTTAACTACTACAGTAAAAGCTGTGTTATCCGGCACTTTACCATCCAGAAAGCTCTATAAACCGGCATTTTCTGATCTTCATTGAAATTCTGGTTTATAGTCTGGTTGGTGCGGGGTCGGCAGGCTCCCTACCTGACTCCATGTGGCTCCCCAGAAGCAGTGACACGTCCCAGCTGCTCCTAGGCGGAGACACGGCAGCTCTGCGCACTGCCCCTGCACTCCCCTGAGCGCTGGCTCTTTAAGGTTTTGGGTTTTTTAGTGTCTTGGGATAGATTTAAAATGTGTCTAACTGCTCTGCTCAAGAATTCTCTTCTGTTTGTGTCACTTTGTATAACATGTCAAGATTGCTGGGGTAAAATATGATAAAAGGCCATAGAGCTAGTTTAGTACTTTAATATTTCCCTGTTGCAACATGAGTATCTTTGCGGTACAGACAGTAGGCTAATGCAGCCACTAAACCCATTTTGGAAAGTTTAATTCAAAGCAGAATCTGCCTAATCCTTGGTGTGTGTGTGTGTGTGTGTGTGTGTGTGTGTGTGTATGTGAGAGAGTCCTACAGGGGCTATATGCTATTCAGCTGATACGCGGGAAAATATCATCTAAGAAGTATGCTCCTTTTTTTGCCTCTGCACACAAAGCATCAGTTATTGGACTGTTCCTACGCAGCCATTGGATTAACTTGATCATTAACATAATGAAGTGAAATGATTTGCTTTTTTAATGCAAGAAATTCTGATTTGGTTTTGAGGTTTCTTGGTAAGTAAGTGACTTGAGGCCTTTTCAGTTAAATTTAATTGATATCTTTTTTGTACTTTGCAACCACAAACATTCTGTCTGCTGACTAGGATGAGATTTTGAATGCTCCAAACAGTAACTGAGACTATTTCATTTGATAGAATGAATGAAGCAAATAACTTGGGTGAGTGAATAATCCAGTGTATGTTACCCTGTTAAAAACCTGCATTGGAATCCAAATATTCACTGTACCAATAGCTGTCTGGTTAAAGGCTCACTTTCAGACTCTAATGACACAGTTCATAATATTGTGTTGTTTAACCTTCCCACTGTTGCTGTAGCATGGTCATGGTCTGGTAGTAATTAAATTGAACATCTACCAGGTGCATATACCAGGCATGCCCTGCAGCACCAGAGAGAGGTATGTTTGCTGAATATACCTGATATTTCACTTCGGAGAAAGAGTTCTCACATAGAGCAATTTGATATTTGGAGTACTGGCCTGGCAACAAAAGAAGTCATTGGATCCTCCTTTTAACCAAATAGAAGATATTTTCCACAGATGCTCTCTATTCACGAGGGCAAAGTAATGAAGTTGAATTATTCTGCAGTCCAAATTATATTAAGATCTTGGCTAGTTTGGTGCTTGTGTGTGTTGCACCAGAAGGCAATAGGCGTTAAAATGTAATTCTTCTTTCTGCTAGCGATATTAATCACTTTGTGTACTGGTTAAGATTTGCTGATGCAAAATATTTGAACAATTGGCTTTGAATTCCAGCACCGGGGGATGATGACTTTAGAACTAGTAGATGTCATCCTCTCATACCTAGTTTTTATTCATAGATTGGAACAGAGAAAACAAGCTTTCCTGCTTTTTTCAACTCCCAATTGTTTTCTTAATTGACTGAACTGAATTAATTGACTGAATAAACAGAGATGAAAATATTGTTACTGCACCTGCAGAATAGGCTACTTCTGTCAAAAGCTGGTTTAGAGACTCAGGTCCTGGGTGACTTGTCAGTGACATCTGTTGTCAGATGTCACCGGTGTGGTGCTCTACTCTGTTCAATGTTGATAACAGTTGGCTGTGTGTGTGTGTATTCTCCCTGTGCTGTCCCAGCTCTGCACAGATAGCTGGCACAGCAGATCTCGAGTGAACCACCCAATGACCACAGACTCTGATAAGGTACGAAGGCATCCGGCCAGGTTTATTGCCAAACGAAACAGTCTCTAGCTCCCCGGATCAGATGTCTACAGTTCTGCTAGTACATATGTGCTCCCTGACAATGGACCAGCTCAGTCAGTGGTGGGATTCTCCACTGCCCCCTAGGCCAGAAAAAGACATCCACTCAGGGTTGCATTCTTATACACAGGTACAAACAAGTTATACATCACTCCTGATGTATCGAGGTACAATCACTCTGTGTGTTGGGGTGCTGCCTCTCTCCTGTACATGTTGGTTTGAACAAACAAGTCTATCCGTCATATTATCCTTTTGAGCCTGTCTTTTAGGATGGGTCAGCCTGTTCCTCATTATTTCTGTGGATTGTGTTTGTACCGGACTGTTCCGTTGCCATCCTGGTCCATGTTTATCCTATTAGTGCTTGATACCCTTTAGATATGTGTATACATCCAATGAGCAGCCTTCTTCTTGCCAACTTTTTTGAGCAGGGCCTGCCTGTGGCTCACAGCTAACTTTGCTTTATGTTAACAAAGTCTTGACCATTCCTTTGGTTCATGCCTCAGGCACCTGATACCAAGGGTTTATGTTTCAGGGCCTCATCTTACTACAACTTCCACCAGTTGAGTAATTTGACTGTCTTTAAAACTTGGCAGAAAATACGTACTACTTAATATCATTTTTTTATTTAATTTAAATTATATTAATATATTATAAGAAGGCTAGGTCTTAACATAGGTTGTCAATTTGAAATTTAATTTTAAATATATTAAATTTGATTTTCTTTAAAAAATAAACCTATAGTTAATTTAAACTAAAAAATCCAATTTTTTTTTGTTCTTAAAAATCATCAATTTTTACCCACCTTGTCTGCTGTTCCAGTATCACTGCATTATCCTTGATCTCAGGAAATGTATATCCATTTACTGCTGCAGTTCATACCAGTGCTTTGGAAAGTCACCATGTTGCCTTAGATAACTAACTTCAGTATTTGCAGTATTTGCCACCTCTTCCCGCAGTTCCCATTGGCTGGGAATGGTGAACCATATCCACTGGAAGCTGTGAGCTGCTGTACCTGCGGACGCTCGGGTAAACAAAGCGTCTCGCGGCCCGCCAGGGGCTTACCCCTGAACAAGCCGCTAACCAAGTTTGGGAATCCCTGACTTAGCACAACAGGGCCTTGCTGCTGATTGGAGCTCTGGCAGCTATCACAGTAGAAATAATTAATAATGATGATGTAGTTTGCTCTTGCACAGCAACAGTATTTGAGGAGCTCTTGTAATGGGGGAGCATTAGAGATGGCCTGGACATCAGACTTGAGCCCTTTGGACTTGGGGAAATGAAGTTTTAGATGCCACTTTTGCTGCTCGGATCTATGTGAAGGTGGCGTGGAATCTTTAGCTTGATAATATTTTTAAACCCTTTCCTGGTACAAAGGCCTGCTGTAGCTGGAACAACTTCCGACTGGATGGACTATCTGTGACATGTGGGAGAAGGAGAGAAATGTTGAGGAAATTAATTTTTAAAAAATCATATCGATAACCAGCTTTTTTTGTTTAATATTTCAGATTTTTCTCCTCGCCTGTCCCCCATGTCGTGGTGCAATGGTTCTGTTCAGGTAACATCAGTTCTCTCTCTTACTGCTTTCCTATCGATTTGCATAATGTATATAGGTTGTAATGCTTTGACTTCAGCTATGTTTTAAAATTATATGTCTGGGCTCTGTGTGTCATGCACTGTAGCCCAGAGCTGGCTGGAATGAAAAGTAGAAGGCTGTCTGAAAGTGTACATGACTTAAATCAGGGCTTGTTGCCATACTTAAACTTGTTTCCGTATTTTAAGGGTGTTTGATGTCTCTAGCAATAGGCAGTGACTCAGCAAACTCAGTGATGGATGCAGGTGTTCTTGCACTGATTAATCTACATCACATGCCTTATGCCCTTTGATTATCTCCCCCTACCATTTTTTAAAATGTATAATTCCTCTACGTCATTCTGCAGGCTCTATAGGATTAACAGATCATTCTAAATGCCATAAAGATAGAGTTAAACATTAAATAGTTGTACCAAAATTCTTACCAGTTGCTCAAACAGATTGACAAATATTTAAAGCTTAATTTCTTTTTTTAAAACATGACTTACTGGTGCTAACTTGAAAGTTAGCAGTTTTTGCAGTAACACTCGGTTTCCAATAAGAAACTCAGTGTGACCCAGTGGATAGAGAGCTCTGGACTGGGCCTTGTGAGACCTATGTTCTATTCCCAGCTTTGCCTCTGGTTTGCTGAGTAACGTGGGGAAGTCACTTCACCTTCCTGTGCCTCAGTTTCCCTATCTGTAAAATAATGTAACTTAACTCCATTTGTGAAGTGCTTTGAGATCTATGGATCTAAAGCACCATATGTGAGCTATGTATTGTTGTTGTTATTACTTAAGATGGAAGCCGTAAGTTACCAAAATGCAAGACAATGACATTCTTGCAACGATTAACATCAGCACATTTAAATCCCAATAAGTACTGATCTCAAAGTCCAGGTGTGCACAGTCCTAGCCCTTTAAAATTCCTTCTTTTTTTTTTTCAGAGAGAGGGCACTGTAATTTTTTATGTATTGGAGGAGTTCACCGTTCATTGGAACTCACCCTGCAGGGCAAGAGGAATTTGAAAGGGCTGGGATTCTGTGGGTGTGTCCAGTGATGAGCTGCCAAAATCTTAACAACCGGTTCCCTCCTCACCCCACGAGGGGGTTGTGGCTCCCCCCCCCCCACTGAGCCCTGCCCCATCAACCCGTGTCCCCTGACTGCCCCCAGATCCGGGCAGGAGGGTCTTGTGGGCCACCGTAGTGGGTGCCCACCCCGCCCTGCTCCTAAGAGCCAGAGGGACTTGCCGTGGGGCGAGGTGGGGAGTCCCGGCAGTGCTTACCTGGGGCGGCTCCCAGGAAGCATCCGGCAGGTCCCTTTGGCTCCTAGGGACGGGGTAGCGTAGCTAGGGGGGAAGCAGGGGGAATGGCCGCTCCCCCCACTGATCATATGAAAAGTGGCGCCTTAGGCACTGACTCCGTGGGTGCTCCGGCAGCTCCCCGCGCCCAGCCCCAGCTCACCTCCGCTCCGCCTCCGCCCCCGCCCCTGAATGCACCGCCCCACTCTGCTTCTCCGTCCCCCTGGGTTACCTGCTGTGGCACGGCCGGCCCTCCTCATGCCCCCCCCCCCCCCCGACCCCCATCCCAGCTCCCCTTCGCTCCGCCTCCTTGGGCCTGAGCGCGAAGCCGCTGCTTGCTTCTCAGCCCTCCCAGGCTTCCCGCGCGAACAGCCGATTTGCGGGAAGCCGGGGGGGGGTGTGTGTGTGGAGAAGCAGAGCGGGGCGGTGCGTTCAGGGAAAGAGGCAGAGCGGAGGTGAGCTGGGGCCGGGCGCGGGGCGGGGAGTTGCCAGTGGGTGCTCTGCACCCACCAAATTTTCCTGGTGGGTGCTCCAGCCCCGGAGGTGCCTTAGGTGCCACTTTTGGCCGGTTGTTAAATTTAAAAGCCCTTTTAGAACCGGTTGTCCCTCGTGGGACAACCGATTCTAAAAGGGCTTCTAATTTTAACAACCGGTTCCAGCGAACCGGCTCCAGCTCACCACTGGGTGTGTCTACACTGCAATTAAAAACCCATGACTGGCCCATGCCAGCTGACTCAGGCTTGTGGGGCTATTTAATTACAGCAGTGGTTCTCAAACTTTTGTACTGGTGACCAGGGCCATCCCTAGCTATTCTCAGGCCCTACACAGTCCCCCCCTGGGGATGGGGCAGGCCTTTGCCGGGGGGCGGGGGCTGGCTTGGGGGCCAGGTGGAACCCGCCCTCCAGCACTCACTGGCGGCACGGACCGGGCTGGGGCCGGGTCACTCCACTTACCACGCAGTGAGTGCTGGGTGCCTGCCCTGCTGCAGAGTCTGCAGGGAAGGGGTGGGGCTGGGTGGGAAGGAGCGGGGCGGGGTCAGAGGCTTTGGGGAAGGGGTGGAGTGGGGGCGGGGCTGGGGCAGAGCAGAGGGTGGGTCTATGGGGAAGAGACGGGGTAGGGGCTGGAACAGCACGCAGCTGCCCAGGGCACCAGGAAATGTGGTGCCCCAAATTTCCTGGTGCCCTACGCAGCTGCGTACTTTGCGTATGGGAGGGACGGCCCTGCTGGTGGCCCCTTTCACATACCAAGCCTCTGAGTGTGACCCCCTTATAAATGAAAAACACTTTTTTTATATATTAAACACCATTATAAATGCTGGAGGCAAAGCAGGGTTTGGAGTGGAGGCTGACAGCTCATGACCCCCCATGTAATAACCTCGCGACCCCCAGTTTGAGAACCCCTGAATTACAGTGTAGACATCCAGGCTTGGGCTGGAGCCTGGGTTCTAAGACCCTGTGAGATGGGAGGGTCCCAGAGCTTGGACTGCAGCCTGAGCCTAAACATCTACACTGCAATTAAACAGCCCTGCATCCTGAGCCCCATGAACCTGAGTCAGCTGGTACAGGCCAGCCACAGGTGTCTAATTGCAGTGTAGACATAACCTATAGCAGTTGAAAGGCAGTGAACCTGATTCGTTGTTGCGCTACGCATACAGCGTAATGAAGCCACAAAGATACTGTAAGGCAGTGGTTTTCAAACTTTTTTTTTCGTGAACCACTTGAAAATTACTGAGGGTCTCAGCGGACCACTTAATGATCTTTCCAAATGTTGCTTGTACCGTTAGCTAACTATTGTAAAGCGCTTTGGATAAAAGTGCTATATAAAAAAAACTTAATAATTAACGTTTGTTTTTGGTTCTACAAATAAAAGCACACAACTCATATTTGAAATCAGTAGTCTTACCTTTCTAATGCGATTGATGTGCCCTCTCTGGCTGCCGCAGCCCTGCACGTCCCAAATCCCCCTCACCCCACTGTCCCCACCCACCTACCCTCTATTCCCCCCAAGGCCACCACCTCACCTTACCTGTGCGTCCTCTCCAGGGTCCCAGCACCTAATTAGTGGAGCCACATCTGAGCAGCTCCACTAATTAGGTGGGTGGCTCTTCATTCTCTTGTGAGTGGCCGCCTAGGTGCACACCTTAGAGGGAACTATCCACGGACCACCTGAATGGAGCTCGCAGACCACTCGTGGTCCGCAGACCACAGTTTGAGAACCTCTGCTGTAAGGGATCCCCGGGTATTCCGCAGGGGAATCTACAGCAGGAATAGAGTTGCTGTGGCAATTCACACCTCCTTTTGAGGGAGGGAGCATGTTCAGAGCTGTATCTTGCTGAGGCAACGGCCCATCTGTCCTGGGCAGCTGGGTACAAATTAGAGAAGCCAACAGGCTACTCTATCCTGTGCCACGGGCCACATTAACATCTGGCAGCTCCAGCATAGGAAAAGCGAAAAGCCAGTTTTGCTCTTCTCCTTCTCCGCCATTAGGGTCAAGCTCAGCTAGGACTTTGGGCTTCATGTTTTCTCTAGAATTGTATTTTTTCAAAGTGCAGGTGGAGAGTGATGTAATGCCCATACTCTCAGCTAACTGTTTTTATTGGGGGAAGGCGGAGGAGGGGAGGAGAGTAATGGGAGGAATTTTTTTTTTTATTATTTTCATAGATAGCGTCTCTTCAGAGGCTTTCTGATTTGTGCTGATTTTCTATTGCTACATGAACAGAAAAATAAAACTTTCTCTTCCCAGTGTCCGTAAAACTGTTACAAGCCTATTTTGAGTCTAATCTGGTGTGACGTTACGCTGTAAACTCATGGAGCATGGCTTTGGTATACATAAGGAGCTTTTAAGTATTCCTGTTGGATAACAATAATACTTAGCATTAGTGGTGTACATTGGAGGATCTCAAAGGACTACCAGCATTCATCTGAGCCAGGCTTGGCAAATATTCTCAAAGCTCTTTATAAAGTTGGGTAAATCACGTTCTCTTCATTTCACAGATGGGGAGACCGTGGCACAAGAAAGGCTAAGTGACTTGCCGAAGGTGGCATGAAGAGTTGGTGGTGAAGCCAGAGCTTTCAAAATGAAGTGGTAGTTCTTAGTCATTCTCCTTACATATTGGCAGAGCCTAGAATGTGTGACTTCCAGCACAATAGTGGGGTAGTGGAAAGAGTTAGTAACGTGATTTTTCTGCCCCAGCTAGTAACCTTTTCTGTTTCTCAACACCCAGTCTTTAGTATTGCTAATTACTGTGCAAGTGTCTGCACAAAAAATGCTCACTGTGAGAGTTGTTGGACATTTTACATTTAATATCAGGGAATAGGCTTTCAAAATGCCATATTGACTCCAAGGGAATCTCTTATGTGGATGACTTGCAGCAAATTCAAAAACAAAATGCAATCAGGAGAAGGGAGTGAACACTGTATGGATTCTATTGTGTGGTCTTGGGTGTACCAAATTAGGCAAAAGCTACAGTCTCTTGTATGCAAAATACATGTCCTCTGCCAATGATCAGTTCTGTAACTGATGCCTAAGATCTGGTTTCCTCTTGCAGTCTCCATCTTGATGTGTCCTGACCCCAATAAAACCCTGCCTCTGAGAGAGAGGAAAAATTAGTATTTTAATTTCACAGGTTGTGTGTCAGTTTGGAAGAAGTGGGGATTCTGAAAATTAAGTGGTATGAGTGGATGGAATTTTTAAAAGAGGAATGTGGGTGGTCTACTCTTTGGAGGGCTTTCTGTGCTCTAATGTCCAGATATCAGGCTGCTTTATTGCATTTAGGATTAGCTTTTTATATTATAATAGAATCTGCTTACACTTGTGCATGGACCTTCTCTTTTCCTTTCGCCATGTGAACATGTAGACTTTCTTAAGGGAACACTGGCTTTGGCTCTTGGATTGCTGAACACAGTGCAAAGTCTCATTAAAAAAAAACTTCATTTGATTTCCCCCAATTTCAATCAGAACTGTTTTTTCTTTTTAAAAATGAAAACCACCCTTTTTCCTGGGTCTGGTAATAGCTGTTCCTGCACCCTGATGTGCCTGGTATTGTGTGGTTTTTGAAATCACAGTAACTGATTTTATGGTGTGCTTTGCAAAGACATTTTTATTTTAATTGAACATTGTCCCTACAGAGTCCAAAGGAAAGAATATGTGTAATTGGATTATCCCTTACAGTATGTCACTCGAGAGAACCTACAGTGATAAATGCAGTTTCCAAGTTCTTTGGCTAAGGTTATTAGAACTGTTAGCATGAATCCCTGTGAAATTTCCATATTAGTTTGATTGATAAAATAGCATGTCTTTGAACCCTTGCTATATAAGGCTAAATCTTGCAGTCCTTACTCCTTGACTTCAACAGGAGTTCTGCCTGAGTAAGGATGGCAGGATATTGCCTGTAGAGATAAAAGGTAAAGTGTTTATAATAAAGTGACTGGATATGTTAAAAGGGGACAGACCAAATAGCCCTGATAGGATTTTTAATGAGTTTGTCCAGGGGACAGTGTGACTTGAGATTTGTAACAGGATACAGATCCTTGTACCCCATGGTCATTGTTTCTGGTCCAGCTCAGTTTGGGTAGAGACTGTAAAACCTCACTTTCTGATGGCTGTGGTGGCTTGTGTGAAATGAAGTCTAAGTGTTCTCGGTCCAGTTCAAGTACTGTGAAATGTAAGAACAAGAAGTTATTGCATTTCCATGTGGATCATTAGTGGCATTAATTGACTGTACAACATCAGTCTCTGCAGTAGCTATATAAAACAATTTTCTGAGAACTCTTAGATGCTTTTAGTCAACCTGATAATGAGCAGAAATTCTAGCCTGTGGGTGGCAGCCCACCTTAGTGTAAAAATCTAATACTGGCTTCCAGATGGCTAAAATTTTGTTTTGGTTTCTAATGGTACATACGTTCCTACTGTTTAAGCCACAGATGTGAGCTCAAAAATGATCCTATCTTTTAGTCATTCACCTCCTTGTCAGCTCTGGTTTGTATGGATGTCCTTATTTGAGAATCTGGGATTCTTCCTGTAATGAGATTTTAGCGTTAGCATTTTCAGCAATGAGATTTGCGGGCTTATCTCCTCTGCCCCTTCTTGCTCACAGGTCAAGATAAGCTTGTTGGTGTGAATGTTTGTCCTGTTCCTGAAATTTAATTATGTAAGTTAGAGTAGCACTTAGAGTTGCTAACCATAACTGGGCTCACACTGTAGTAGACATATAGTATAAACCCAGTAAAGGTGAGCCACTGTCCCCAAAAGCTTGCTGTCTAAATAGTCAGGGCATGAGGGGAGATGGAGGTGAAGTGACTCCCAGTGGCTGTGCCAATGATGCCACAAGAGTATAACCAGGTCTCCTGAGTCCCATTCCAGTGCCCTGTGCATTCAAAAAACTTTCTCATAAATTTGAGGTCAATATATCTTTCTATTTAGTAACTTGACTGTTTGCTCAGAGGGAGAATGTCAAGAAATGGGCCAGGCAAGTAATGGGCTTAGGGAAGAACGCTAACACATAAAGCTTATGACTAAAACATCAACCATGGAGCAAACCATAGAAATCTGATTCTGTTTCACTTGCTGGTTACAGCATCAGTCTTACTCCATCTTGTGTCTTGTCTGTCTTACTCTAAAGCACTGGCCCCCAACCTTTTTGTGGCCAGTCGCACATTCATGTTTTCAGAAGTGTGGCGTGCGCCAACAATTTTTCAAGGCTTATTTTGTACATTTAAATAATACGAAAAACATCATATTTAATATTACTTAATATATGACTCCATAAGATAAAAAAGGTAATTTTACATGTAAAAGGTATTAATTAAATTATTTGGCAGTTACTCTTTCACCTTACCATGTGAATTTGCTCATGGTGATGGGTTAAAATCACTGTCACATACCATTTTCTTCAGACTTGGGAAATGTACGAGAGACTTCGCCTTCATATGTGACATCTACAAGATCAGTTTTGCTTTGAATGATTTTACAGAACCTATCATTTGAGCCACATGTTTGTCTTTTCCGTGGAGCTCAAGATTTAAAATGTTCAATTTGTCAGCGATGGCGGCAAGAAAAGCCAAGTCCATTAACGAGCCGGAGTCTTCTATTTGCTCGAAGTTCTGATTTGTGGACTTCAGAAATTCTTTGATCTCTTGAATTAGGCTTAAAAAACGTGCAAGAACTTTACCTTTGCTCAGCCATTGTACTTCTGTGTGCAAAATAAGATCAGATTGTTTATCATCAACCTCTTCCAACAGGGCCTTAAAAAGTTGGTGTTGCAAAGGCTTCACTCGAATAGAGTTAATTATTTTAATAATGACATTCATGATGTGTTGAAAAGAATGAACTTTGACACACAAAGCTTCTTGATGGATAATGCAATGGTAAGACATAAAGTTCGGAAAGGATTCATTCTTCTTGCAGAGTGCAATGAATCCATTGGCGCTGCCCATCGTTGCTGGTGCCCCATCAGTGGTGATCGCAGACAGCTTGTGTAGTGGCATACTAATTGATGTTGAGTATGATTTGAATAAATTATAGATGTCCTCACCCTTTGTTCACCCTTTCATAGGCAATACTTAACTCTTCTTTTACGGTGAAGTCACTAAATACCACCCTCACCATAACTGCCAACTGTGCTGTATCCGATATATCTGTCGACTCATCGAACTGCAGTGAAAACCAGTCACATATTTCCAAGTCATCCTTTAGCTGAGTTTGCATGTCGCTTGAAATTGCATGTATCCTCCTTGTAACTGTGTTGTCTGATAACTGCAAGTCTAGTATTGCTGACAAAATCTCACGCTTGTTAGGAAATCCTTGAAACAGGCAATCAGTACCAGTCAAAAATGCTTCTTTCAACAATTCACCATCTTGAAATGGTTTTTTCTTGTTTGCGAGCAGATGAGCAATTTTAAAGGAAGCCATAGTAGCACTTTTGGACTTTACCACTTGTCTAGTGAAAACAGATTGATGGGCAGATAGGTTTGGTTTGAGTTGATTCATTTTCTTCTTTCTCAGCTCAGATTTAAGTGGATGGCAAGTGTCAAAAGAGCTGTAATTAGTTTGGAAATGGCGTTTGACATTGTTTTTTCGGCACTGCAACAGTACCACCGCACAATAAGCAAACACATTTCCCTTTATTTTCAAGAAAACAATAGGATTCCTCCCACTCTGCGTTGAAATAATACGTACATTGTCTTTTATTTGAACCACTCATTTTGGGACAAAATGTTTTAAAAAAAAAAAAAATCTCAAAGCGTGAAAAAACAGCAGTATCAGTGCAGCGGAAGAATGCTCACCTACAGGGCCGGCTCCAGGCTCTGGTGGAGCCAGCACATGCCTGGGGCGGCATTCTGTCCATTCTTGGGGCAGCAGAGTCCAAGCAGTTTGGTTTTTTTTTTTGCGCTTTGGCAGTTCCGGCAGCAGCAGTCTAAGCCGCTTTTTTTTTTTTTTTTTGGCAGTTCTGGGTAGTGCGGAGAGAAGCCGCGGCCCTGCCCCTGCCCGGGACAGAGAACACCAGCACTCGCAGCCTGCAGCCCCGGAGTTCTCTGTCCCCGGCAGGTGCGGGGCTGCGGCTTCTCTCCCCTGCTGGGCACTAGTTTTCACACCGTGTCACTCGGCGGGGGCACATAAACACCCCGTCGAGCGCCGCGTTGGGGATCTCTGCTCTAAAGTATGTTTTAAATTTTTTGAAGCAGTCAGTGTCTTTTCTGGGGCAGTGTGTTTTAATATACAAGTGTTAAATCCTGAAATCTCCTCCGCGAGTATCTAGAACGATACAAACAGATGTTCTAGATATTGTACCAATTACTCCTTGTAGGTTAAAAGGACTGACATTTAGGCTCTTCCTACCATATTAGTGGCTGGCTTGCTATTGTATGTACTTAAATGGCCCCTTATTACCATAATATCAGACAGTCTTTAATGCATTTATCCTCACAACAATCCTGTGAGGAACTTCTATTTATTTCCAATTTACAGATGGGGACCTGAGGCACAGAGTGACTAAGTGACTTGCCCAGAAAATCCGTGGACGGAGCAGGGAATTGAACCCGGGACTTACGAATCCCTAGCTAACACCCTAACTACTGGTTCATCCTTCCCTGCGTAGTTCATAGCTAACACTGTGTTTTAAAGTGCTTAAACTTTCTTCTGTATTTGCCTGACAGGGATTGTTGTGTCTCATTTTTGTTGTGTTTTAATACTGCTAAATAAGATAATTGTAAATTTTAGTGTAGATGCTAGAAGCCAGTGGTTAAACATGACAAGGAACAGACACATATCCTGGAGCAAAGTTTGTGTTTAGTCATGTTAATTAACAGGTGTTAAAACACAACTGAAAATTAAAGTTTAGACATAGTGTGTATGTCTACACTGCATTTTAAAACCCTTGGCAGCGAGTCTGAGCCTGCGTCTATAGACTCAGGCTTGCAGGACTCATGCTATTGCACTAAAAACAGCGGTGTAGACATTGCAGCTCAGGCTCTGAAGACCAGGGATGGGGTTGGGCTCATGCATAGAGGTAAACTAATCTCTAAATGTGGAATCGGGAAGGAATTTTCCCCCTTGGTTAATTGACAGGATCTCTCTTGTAGTTGAACAAGGATCCTTCGCCTGGATTAGGTGGGCTTCTCTTACTTGGTGATCACTTCTGCAATTGCCCACAACAGGCACTGGTGGACCGTCTATCCTTCCCATTTCTCTTTGTTAGCCAAGTTGCAGGGTTGCTAGTCCCATTTTTCCTACCTCCTGTTCCTTCTCACCAAGTGCACCATTACCCAAGAATCCTGGTATCCAGCCTGAGCAGCTACAGTGCTCTGCTCCACTTCAGAGCTGTGGTTCTCATCATTTTCTTGGAAGACATTTTGGGTGAGGAGAAAATAAACACAGACTCTGCGTTCATTCTAGAGGTGGTTTGTGCAGGTGGGCTTGAATTCAATTTGTAATTTAAAATGGTCTAAGAGTTAGTGAATTTGTAAGCAAACATAAAAGTAACTTTCCAAAGATTTATTGGTGCCTGGTTTTAACTTTATTTCTGCAGGACAGTCATCCCTCGCTATTTAACTTTTGTTTCCATGCATAGGAATGTCAGATTGCCTCTTTTTAAATTTTGGATTGAGCTGGGATCCTGCGTGCCCGAGGAGAGCACACTGTGCTTTCAGTCAGCATTCGTATTCTCTTGAGTTTTAGTTGGATATACAAGAGGACCTATAGAGGACTAACCCTGGATGAACTGAGGTTTTTGAGAGAACAGAACCATGTACTCCTTTTGTGAGTGAAATGCATACTGAGCTCAAGGATATGCTCATTTCTCTATCACAATATAATCTTACAGCAATGCATGCTTGGATTCATAGGAATGTGTTGGCTGTGTTAGCCCTTTTGCCACTGGCTTGCTCATTTCAGCATGTTAATATGATTACAAGGTAGGGATGAGTTGTTAAGCTTGGTCCCCCTTGCAGCTCACATCCTGCAGGGTTCAGGATGCACAAACAATTGAACTGCTGGTGTAGCTCCTTGTTCTTGGTCTTGGGATTGGAGAACAGGGGAAAATAACTTGCAAATAAAATGTTCCCCAAATGATGGGGAAAATGTATTTCACAAATACCATTCAACCCTTTGTTGAATGGAATAGCAGAGATTATTCCTGTGAATAATTATTTGGGGGGGGGGGAGGGAATGCAATAATTTGTAACTTGTTATTCTGAACAGATTCTTTGGCCAGCTCTGTTCACCATATGGAACTTTATATGCACTGTATCTCTTCTGTAATGCAGATTTAAACAGGACTGATCCCACTTATTATGTGAGATGAGACAGTAGTTCAAGGTGAAATGACCTGCAGTTATGGGAAATACAGCATTTTAATTGCAATAGTGTTTTCCCTATATATCCCTGTAGCCAGACAGCCAGCCCCCCCCCTCAGACCAGCATTGCTGGAAACACACGGGAGCCAAAACACCAGGGCACTCCAGCACAGCCTTTGAAGCTGTGAGAAGCACAGGTGTGCTGCGACAATGTGCCTCTGGGAACGTATACAACAATTGGGCTCACAGCAGGCAGAGGCGCTGTGACAGACATGGCTCTTAGCCCCTACTAAAACAGCATGATGCACACACACCAACATCCTAGGTGGGAAAATATTTACCCTGATAAAAGAAGTGTCCAGTAGTCGAAACTTATTGTTTCTCCCTTGCAAGTGTGAACTACTCTTGCGAGAGCTGGCGTCACCCCGACAGACCAGCCCCAATTTAGCATAGAAAGGAGAAAGAGAATAAAGGAGTACAGAGGTATAAGTAGGGGACCTACAGCACCATGATTTTTGAGTGCTTTTCACTATCTATCTGCTGGTCAGATAAGTGACAGCCTCCCAAGGCTTCTGCAGCTAAGAGGGTCCCTAAGCCTTGTCCCTTATTCGTCTTTCCGCGGAATTGAGTGACCGATCCTGGCTTGGCACCGCTGGAATCGAGAGATGCAAGGAGGGTAAGAAGCACCCACACCTGATCTCCTATCTTTAGTGTACACATATTTTGAAATAGAGCTCTATACTTTGTTTTCTTTCTTTGGGATTGTAGCTTCAGTTTTGAAACTTGTTTGTGTGTGTAACATCTCTACACTTAAATAAGTAGGCACTAGCAATTTTGTAACCACATGATTAGAATCTAGTTTAATAAATTTTGGTAACCATTTATGCATAAGCCTGACTTGTTTCTCTGGTTTACTGTGAAGCAGCCAACACAATTAAAGAACCTCAGCCGTTTTGGCTATAAAGCCTGGCCATTAGGTGAGAGTACTAAGAGCCTAGCGTTGAGTTGTGCCGCCTCCACGGGGCAAACTCTTGGGGCACCTGTCAGTCAATCCTGACTGCCCGCTGCGAAGGAGCTCTGAGCTCTAGCAGTTAAAGTCACGGGTGTGGAGAGGCTCTTAGTGCTGCCATTGGGGCACCTGTCAGTCAGTGTTGACTGCCCGCTGCGAAGGAGCTCTGAGCTCTAGCAGTTAAAGTCACGGGTGGTTAGGACCTTGGGGCATCCGTCAGCCTAGCCCGGGCTGCCCGCCGCGAAGGGACAGTGCGTCCTAGCGGTTAAAGTCACGGATGGTATAAACGGGCATAGCTGGCACCTCACCAAACATCCCTGGCCATCGGCTAACAATCCCCTTCTCAAGATTTGCCGTGTTGGTTTGAATGCAGAATGCATGAATCTTTCTTATATTTTAAACTTAGACACCACTCATAAAAACAGTGCTGCTGCTTAAATTTCTGAAGCCTTAGTCTGATGATATGCATTTTTATTGTTGAGTAGGAATAAAGGCATTTGGTGAAATACCTATTTTAAGCTCCCCAAATAAAAACCCTCCAGCAGCCTCTGGCATGACCATGATTACAGACCAGCAGTGCAAACCACTTAGGAATCCAAAGCTCATTATAGAAAGCATTCTTACTACAGGAAATTATTTAAATGTTTGTTTATTAAGGAGGTTTTATCTGGTTTATGACAGTTAACAGTGGGCTTTAGCCCACGAAAGCTTATGCCCAAATATATTTGTTAGTCTCTAAGGTGCTATAAGGACTCCTAATGGCTTTATGCAAATTCAAGTGAACAGAGCTTATGCAAAGCTTTTGCTACTTTATGGAAAATCATTCTACAGTACATAAAATATGTTGAAAGTGCACATTTGATACTTAATTTTCAGGCTGTGAAAATAACATTGCCCCTCTTTCTTCTAAGGTTACAGATGCATATGTTAAATGGGGCCCTCTTGGCATTGCTGTTTCCTGTGGTTAATACACGCCTGGTGAGTAAACCATGCCTTGCTTTCTCCTCTGACTTCTTATTCTGTAGTCCTGGAGTTCACTTTTATGTTCATTTTCTAAAATGCTGTTTCCCTGGAAAGAGGTTTGACCTTTGCAACAGGCTCAAAGCAATACAGAGATTTTTTTGAGCATCTCTTCAAAGCAGTAACCAAACTATCCAGATATGCACAGCACCCAGCCTCCCAAATGCAATGGAAAGTTTGACCTTTTATAGTTCCTCACTGCTTGTAAATTGATGATCCCAGAAAGCTCCTTTAATCCCATAGCTTTGTTTCTACAAGGGTTTCCTCCCTGCAAAGCTATTTGCATAATTAATTTGCATGTGCTGTAGTTGTATTGGTAGCTCTGTATTTTGCTAAATTATCTGAGATGTTGAGAAAGTGCTGTCCTGAGAGAGTCTCACACAGAATGGATGGAAATTGGTCCTGTTCCTGAGGGAGCTTGCTGAAACGCAAAAATAGTACGTTTAAGTGGCTTGTCTTTCAAAGAATTGGAACATAGAACTTGCCATATTCACTCAGATGGTGGGTCCATCAAGTTGGATGTCCTGTCTTCAGCAGTGGCTAACACCTCACTGCACTTGGAGCCTTGTGGCAAAGCTGCCTGTCGTAAGTAGGGATTCTTTCCTGATTGCTGCCACAAACAGCTGGCCTTCTGAATCACTGCACATTTTTGTTCTTAAATGTTTGTTTTTAATTTGAATTTGTGCAAGAGAGCTGTATTGTATTGTTCTAACAGGGATAGCAGGCTCTATATGCAGTTGGAGAGTATGCCTCAAACTACAAGAACTTGTTGCACTAGCATTGTTCTACATACGTACATCCAAAGAGAGGAATTCACATTGAAGGGGAGAACAAATCTGAACTGAAACAAAATCCACCCTGTTATATGCTGCCTTGCAGCAAATTGAGAAAGGTAATCTCTCTGAACTGTGATGTAGAGGGGTAGGATACAACATGACAAGTTAAAGATTTGAAGCCTGACACTACACTGCCTTACACTTAGGTCATCTTGTCTTTACTAGAAAAAATGTGGATTCTTAACTTGACATAAAATCCTCGTGAAGGCAGGGTAGTCTGTACTTTGGACACAAATTAGCGAGTGAAGTTAAGGCCTAGGTTCTCCTTTATTCTTTATCTCAACCTACTAACAGATGTGAGAATGTAAACGGTCTTGTCTTCGCTAGGCTTTTACCTCATGTTTTATTAACTCAAGTTAGCAAAATTGAGTTAACCCACATTTTTTTTTTCTAGTGAGAGTAGAGCGCTAGTGTCCTCTCCATGGCACCTATTCTGATTCAGGGATGTTCTACGCTCACTCTACACAGGTGACAATGATCATTCAAGGTGCAAGGCCTTGCAGAATTGGGTCCAGAGTGCCCACTTGGAATCTCTTCTCTCTGCAATTACTTGCTTGTGTGGGTTCATATCAAACACTAACATCACAGGGAGTTAACATGATGGCATTCGCAATGTCAGCCAACTGAAAGCAAACAGTTTATTCAGGCAATCAGTTCCATCTTGGTCTTTCAACCAAGGGAAGGGTTCATAGCTTTCAAAAGATACTTCACAGTGAAGAAGGCCCAGAAAGGGTTTTCAAGATGCTGTGTGGGCTAGACATAAATGGCTATATTTTCAGCTTGAGGCATGGACACACATTTGGGCATGCCTAATCTATGATGTGCATGAACATGTGGCCAGCTAGGTGTGTTACGCTTGTAAATAGAATGGACATGTAACAGTATTTATATGATTAGATCAGGCATAGCAGTTGTATGCATGCTGTCTCTTGATCCAGAGTTTTCAAATCTGGCACAAATTTAGATGCTCAGGAGGAGGTGATAGCTTAATTTATTGGGGTCTGGAATAATAATTTTCCAACTCTGAACTGTTTGTAAATGGTATTGAGGGTCAGTGGTAAGACAGACTGACCCGCTGACTCTGAGCCACATTAAAAATGCCAATAGACTTAAGAGACATCTATTTTCCCGTGCATATAGTAAGTACATACAGTGCTTGTTCACTGAAACACTCTTCAGGGCATTGAGAATGTGGAGGATAGGAACATTTCATTCTATTTAATGACTGATGTTCCATGTTGATGGAGAATATGGTACTTGGTTACAGAAATGTTGTTATAGTTGCACTTATAGTAGGTATCATTTACAAGGGGGGGCAGCTTTTAAATGTATCGGCTTAATGAAATATTCCTGTAACTCACCAGCTGGCTAATCTATGAAGGGGTTAATGATATTCTTCATTAGCAAGATTACAGTCTGCTTTAGTTGAGTGAAGTTGAAGTGGTAAGTATCATCATAAAGCCAGTTACTGGTTGTCCATTTGCAAATCCTGACAGTCTTACTAGCACTGATCTGCATAAAATCAAATTAGTCTCATTTGTATTGAATTTTATTAATCCTCCTACTTGGTTTTGGTTGATCACTTTGGTATCTAGAACATGTGAAGGTCCATCGACCATCTAAAAATCCAAAACATTTTATTGAGACCATACCATTTCCAGAACAAATGTATTAACAACATTCATCTGCAGGATTACACTTTATAAATAAACATGAAAAATAGTTTCTTATGATACTTAGGGTAGAAAAATGTAAGGTTAAAGATGAAAAATCAGTGGGTTTTTTTTTTCTTTTAACGCTGAGAGTCCCTCTCTGTAATATAGTATGAGGCTCTGCCATAATTGATATAAAACCCAAAAGACCAACTACCCCCAGATGTGAAGAAGGTACAATGGAGGGCAAATAGAATGATTTTGAGTGAGAGGAACTTTGAGAGTTCTTTGGAAAGATGAGCCACTGAAATTAGTTTCTGAATGGAATAAATAGATTATATTGGTGTTTCTCAACTGATGGGGTGTGAGCCGTTGAAAATGTTGTTACAACCTAAAGCAAAGAAAATCTTGTTTCTTCACCTTGCACGCTCTTATCCTTCCAGGTAAAATATTCTGTCTACCCCTTGAAACGCGCGCACACAAATTAGATAGGTTCATCATTATCACTGATTCATTTATTATTCTTATTTTTAGAGTAAATATAAGGGGTTATGAAACTTTTTGACTTTGACTAAGTGGTCACCAATCTGAGAAACAGGATTAGGTGATGCAAATCAGATTGAGCCACTGTCAACTGTAAGAAAAAATGAGGCACGAGTATAAGAGAAGTAAGCAGCTGAGGAACTAATGCAGAATTGCTTTGCATATGACTATGTGCATTAATTTCTACAGTGGAGCTGTTCTGCTTGAAGCTGGCAATTGGGGTTTGCCAAATAAATGTAATGGGATTACTCGTGTGCTTAAATTTAGATGAGTGCTTAGTTTACCAATTCAGAGATCATAGTTAACATGAGCATCTAGGACAGTGTAAAGTGTTTCTGAAGTTAAGGTTTCTCTCTTGAAATGAATAATGTCAAATATATTTTTTAGAGCAGGATTGTTTAAAGATGCTGCATAATATGATGATACTAAAAGAATAATCTTCAATTTAAATGCTGGGATTGGCGCACTCTGTTTGAAATTCATCCTTATTTAGAATGCCAGCAAATGGCTTAAATATCACTTAAGCCTTCAAAATAAGAGTTTTACCTGAATAAGAAGACCTTCACATTTAAATCCTGGTATAGTCAGCGTGCAGCAGATCCTCTTTGAGACCCAGTAATTCCAGAATATAGACCAGGGGTCGGCAACCTATCGCACGCATGCCGATTTTTAATGGCACGCTGCTGCCTGCCTGCCAGGTCCCAGCCACTGGCCCCGCTCAGCCCCCTGCCGAACCCAGGCCGGGACCCCAGCAGGCAGCAGCGTGCCATTAAAAATCCTGCCCGCCATGGCCTGCTCTTCTCCACCCCCCGCCCCCGCGGGGGTAGGGTGAAGAAGCTTGGTCCTGCCGGCTGCTGCTGCAGGGCAGGTAAGGTCCGCCCTCCCCTGCCTCTTCCCCCAGCATGCTGGGTTCCTGCCCTTGCCCCTCCTCCTCTCCCTCCCTGCCAACCATCAGCTGATGGCCCTTGCAAGGGAGGGGGAGAAGCGGAGCCACAGTGCAGGAGAAGAGGTGGGAACAGGGCCTTGGGGAAGGGGGGTGGAATAAGGGCAGATCCCCTCCAGCCCCCTGCCATGAGCCGCTCTAGGCAGGGGGCTGGGAGCACCCCCATGACCCTAGCCCACACCCCCTCTGCCCTGACCCCTACACCCCCCCCACACACACCTCTGCCCTGACCCCTGCACCTCCTCACACCCTAGCCTCCTGCCCTGACCGCTGCACCCCCCACGACCCCAACCCTGACTCCAGCACCTCTCACACATACCCAGCCCTCCATGCCCTGATTCCTGCACCCTCCTCACATGCCCCCAGCCCTCCATGCCCTGATTCCTGCACCCCCCACATTCCTACCTGCACCCCTCGCACCAAATGGGAGCTGCCCTGGTAAGCACTCCACACCCAAATCTCCTGCCCCAACCCTGAGCCCCCTCCCTCATTCTAGCTCCTGGCCAAACCCTACACTCCAACCCCCAGCCTGCTCCTTCACCCCCAGCCCTGTGCTCAGTGCACTCCCACCCTCGGCTCAGTGCAGAGAGAGAGGAAGAGAATGGGCTAGAACCAGGGAGAAGGTAGGTACGTACCCACTCTATGTGGGCAGGGCTGGGATCCCAGACTGGCAGCGGGCTGAGCGGGGCCAGCAGCCGGGACCCTGGCTGGCAGGAGCCGGCGGACAGAACCCCAGACTGGCAGCGGGCTGAGCCGCTCCGCCCACTGCTGGTCTGGGGTTCTGGCTCCCGGCCCCTTGCCAGCCAGGGTCCCAGCCGCAGGCCCTGCTTGGCCTGCTGCCAGCCTAGGTGAACGGAACCCCAGGCTGGTAGCGGGCTGAGCGGGCCGGCGGTGTAAGATCCGCATTTTAATTTAATTTTAAATGAAGCTTTTTAAACGTTTTGAAAACCTTGTTTACTTTACATATGACAATAGTTTAGTTATATAATATATAGACTTATAGAGAGAGACCTTCTAAAAAATGTTAAAATGTATTACTGGCACGTGAAACCTTAAATTAAAGTGAATAAATGAAAACTCTGAACACCACTTCTGAAAGGTTGCCGACCCCTGATATAGACCATGGTGCACAGGCCAAGCAATGCATGAGCAACTGAAAATTTGACAAATAGTCATAGCTTCTGGGCATTAGCCTGTAAACTACAGTGGTAGTTACTTTTAACTATATTCTATGTATTTTTTTTTTCTGTGCTACTGAGCAAAACTCTTATTGCCATCTTAAATGTTTTTGTGTTGTCCTGCAGGAGTCCTGCTCCTTCTAAATTGTTTGTGTTTACTTTTTAAAATAGAACAACAAATTCATAACACTGAATTATTTTCAAGATGTTGAGCAGCAAAAGGTCGAGTGATGATAATTTAAACGGCCCCTACTTTGGAGAACTGGGGAGGGAAATACTGGCAAAATTTTTCTTTTCTATGTTGCGTCAAAATGTTGTGTGATTTGAAATTCTGCAGCTGGCGGTGGCCTAGTTATTTAATAAGTCCTCAGAAAGCTGATTAAGTAGAATGTATAGTGTGGTTATTTGCTTGAGTTGTTAGTTGTACTTTCCCTCTCCTATTCATCCCCTTCCCCTTCCCTACTTGATTCTTTTATTTCAAAGGTACCAGGGATTTAGCCTCTAGTGACAGAAGATAGCTCTCCCTTCTGCACTAAGACCTGGGCTTTGCTCAGGGGCTCCCATATGGGTGGGGAGAGGACAAAATCCTTCTCCCAACCCTTAGAGTGTGGAGCAGCAGCAGAATCATTTCACACCAGTTAGTGGTGGTGGTTCCATCAGTGTCCTCATCGTTAAAATCTTTTATGTTTTGAGTCTTTAGTTCTGTAATAAAGATCCTCTGTAAATGTGTCTATGCTCTGCCATTTCTATCTGCTCCCCTCCATCCCATGATGTCTGAAATGTATTCTGAGCAGTCCTGTTAGAATTGTGAAATGTTTCGCTCCTGTTTAAACAGCTGTTTTTTAAAATGCTCCTGCTTATGACTCCTGGTATAAATAATAGGTGTTATGGTGATAATTATAATAGCTGTTAACACACAACACCATAGATTATGAAAATTTAATTACTGTTCATGATAGCTTGTGAGGAATTAATTGCTGCTTATCAACTCCACTTTCAGTATAAGCATGTCTTTTAGCTATGGATGCTTGTGCTCATTAGAGACTGAGTACACTGAGTTTCTTCAGGATTTGTGTCTTCCTTTCTTTAATCAGGATAACTACCTATACCAATTCCTACAGTGAAGCAGTCCCGCATGCAGCTGGCAATTATAATGTTTGATAAGTAAGAAATACATCTGCTGCTAAAGAGAAAATAATCAAATGTACTTTTAAATCTATAAATATGTGCTTAAAATGTGTTAAGGCTGGACTAGACTGCTATCCATAATTTAGACCTAAATACAACCCATGATTCCAAAGTAAAATTTACACTCAACTTATTTGGTGCTACTGAGTTCACTGGGGCCAAGATTTCATCCCTTGTTTATAAGTTACCAGTGCAGTGTCACAAACCTACTAGTGGGTGAGAACCAGGGAGTGAAATTGACCAGTCTCATCCTAGATGAGTAAAGTATGAACACAGTGAAAAGTAAAAATAAAATTCTCTGGTTTTGGTGGTATGTCAGTAATGTGGGTAGAGAGGCTTTAAAATTTGACTGTCCCATTCTGAAGTAAAAAAATCTGCCTACTCGCAATTCTCCACCTAATAAGACAATAGTTCTAATTTGGAGTGGGTGTTAGCAGGGGTTACTAAGTCATACTCACATACGCATGTCAGAATCCGATTTAATACAATGTGTGTTGTAGCTGGGCTGTTCAAATGGAGTTAAATCTGCATCATTGCTTGTCTGTTCTTCTATTTGTTCTTAGTTCTGTGCAATTGCACTGTAACATAGAATCATGAGAGAAAATCATTGCAGGAATTCAATTTAACACAAAGAGCAAGTTAATATAAAACGTGTTGTTTCTACAAGAAGTTTTTTTAAAAAGTGCTCCACTGTTGAACAGCTGCTTCAAATTCAGACACAGACACCTGCTAATTGAAAAACGTGCAAGATTAGATACTTGGTACCAGACTCTTCTAATGTAAGGTTTATCTCCCTTTCAGTGTACTGGTGGATAGTGGGGATACATATTGCTTGTTTGGAGGCACTGGAGATTCTCCAGGGAATATTCAGATGCTTTCAACTTCACGTGAAATTCTGCGACTAATTATGTTTGGAGGAACCCAAGACCTTTTGTCCTGTATCATGTACCTCTGAAGTAAGCCTAAGACACATTTATGGTTTAACACTTTGCACCGTGTAGCGCTGGTCTCTATTTTCTATCCTCCTCTAGCATAGGACTATATGAGTGCTGTTTTATGGCATTGCTGCTGTGGCCCAAATTCTCTGCTGGTCTAAATGGAGGCAGCACCATAAACTTAAATGGTGTTTCACTCATTTACACTAGCAGAGAATTTGGCTCAGTGACCTAAATGCACTCAAGTAGTTCCCTTCAAGTTTAATGGAATTGCAATAAATTAGAATTTACACAAAGACTTTGTCCCTTTTTGTCTCCTATGTGACCCTTTTTTGAAAGAATTTGACTGTCGGGAATGGAGTTTGGTTCAGGTGTTGCTTAGACATATGTACTGCATGGCGAGTCTGTGGTCATCCCATGACCAGATGGACTTCCTCCCTCTACTACAAATTTGTTCTCTCTTTCAGTTCTGCCATCTTGCTAGCAAAACTACTCCCCAGCTTAACTGAATCCCAGCTGCCTGTTCAACTTACTCATCAAATCTTCCCCTCCTTTGGCCTCCATTTCTCTGTACAGGAATGTGCCAATTTCTTACAAAAATATGATATGACCATCTCCCTTCCCCCCCCCTACGGCTTTCACCTCCTCCTTCCTTGTCACACTTGCAGAATTTTCCTATCTACTCCACTTGACTGAGCGACCCCATCTTATCTCCTGATCTCCCTCTCAGGGGTGGGAGAACTACGCATCCAGCCCTCCAGACGTTTTAATCCGACCCTCGAGCTCCCGCTGGGGAGCAGGGTCCGGGGCTTGCCCTTCTCCACACAGCTCCTGGAAGCAGCGGTATGTCCCCTCTCCGGTTCCTATGCATACGGGCAACCAGAGGGCTCTGCATGCTGCCCCCACCCCAAGTGCTGCTCCCGCAGCTCCCATTGGCCAGGAACCGTGGCCAATGGGAGCTGTAGGGTCGGCACCTGCAGATGGGGCAGCGTGCAGAGCTGCCTGGCTGCGCCTCCGCGTAGAAGCTGGATGGGGGACATGCCGCTACTTCTGGGAGCTGCTTGAGGTAAGCACCGCTCAGAGCCTGCCCTCCTGACCCCCTCCCATACCCCAACCCCCAGCCCCAGCACTGTTCCCCCTCCTGCCCTCGAACCCCTCAGTCCCAGCCCAGAGCACCCTCTTGCACCCCCAATCCCTCATCCCTATCCCAGAGCTCCCACCCCCAGCTGGAGCTCTCGTCCCCTTCCACACTCCAACCCCCAATTTTGTGAGCATTCATGGCCTGCCATACAATATCCATGTGGCCCTTGGGCCAAAAAGTTTGCCCACCCCTGCACTAGAGGATCCTCCTCATCACCTGTCCAGCTTTGTGTGGGTTCCATGGGGCTTTCTCCTTGGTCCACATCCTCTACAGGTTATCGCTGGGTAGTCTCACCCACAAACACAAATTCAACTATTGTTCTGCTCTCTGCTGGTAACTCAGAGCTTTAACTCTCTACTCCAGACTTGTCTCTGTCTACCCAGGCTAAAATATCTGCCTGTTTCTCTCTGACATCTCTTCACGGATGTCTAGCTGTCAGCTCAAGTTTAACATGGCTAAAACAGAACCCTTAATCTTACTACTCAAGTCCTTTTCCCCCACCTCCGTTCTTGATCACTCTGGACAACACCCCATCCTGTCTGTTACTCAGGCCCGTAACACGGGCATCATCTTTGACATGGACCTCTTGGGTCCTCACACCCAGGCTATGTTTAAATCTTACAGATTCCTTCTGCATAACATCTCTAAGGCAAGGCCTTTCCTATCCATCCACACAATTAAATCTCTCATCCAAGGTCTCATCATGTTTCAATTTCCATAATGTCCTTCTCTCTGGCCTTGACAAATGCAGTCGTACCTCACTCATGTCTTTTCAGTGAATGTAGCTGAAAATATCATTTTGCTAGCCAGTAGTTTTGACCATGGCACCCCCCCCTTTGTCTCCCTCTGCTGTTCCTCCTCTATTGCATCAAATATAAACTACTTGTCCTCACCTTTAAGGGCCCTAAAAGCCTATTCCCACCCTACCTATATCTTTTTCAGTCACTGCTGAAATGTTGACTTTTGCCTCTAATCAGTCCCGGGTGCCAGCTTCCACTGACCATTTGTTACATTTTTCAAACAAGCAGTGATTTCTCCCATGCTGCCCTTCACAGTTGTGAGGAACTCCATCTAAATATCTGCATATCCACTTCCTTGTTCTCCTTAAAACTCTCCTTTCCCATGATGCTTATAGAAGAAACTTGAGTTAGGCCACGGGGGTGCTGAGAACACTGTTCATCATGTTGACTAATATTGTTTCCTTGTATTCCCTATCTGTCTGTCTATATCTAGTCTTATACTTAAATTGTATGCTCTGTTTGTATAGCACCCAGTACATTGGGGTCCATGAGTGGGGCTCCTACGCACTATGATAATATAAATAATTAAGGATATGCAGCTGTGAAATGTATCAGACATCTCATAGGCAACAGATGTTTAATGCTGAGCTGAAGTCCCCTTTTGAACAGCCTGCTAATTTATCAGCAATTTCAGCAGCCTGCCCAGCCAGGCATGCATCAACAAACCATTGCTGAATACAGAGATGAAGCAAATGGGATGCAGCAGAAAATGACAGGTGTACAGTGCTGTGTGCGCTCCAAGGTACTGACAACAGCAAGTGGTAAAACGTGGGGTGAAAGATAAATATTATTCTAGAGACTGGTGAGTGTGTGCCAGGGAGTTAGCAGCGGATGGCAGGATTCAAGATGACAATATCACGTAATGTTTTACGTATTCAGGCTACTGCTTGAATGGCTCGGCTGGAGAATTTTCTATTTTAAGAATTGGCAATATTGCACTGGAAGTGAGAAAAGAAATGTAAATAATTTGGGAAGGTATAAGATAAATAATTATAATAAATAAATAAGATAAATAAGAAATGTAAATAATTTGGGAATGTGGCCATACTGGGTCAGACCAAAGGTCCATCTAGCCCAATATCCTGTCTTCGACAGTGGCCAATGCCAGAGAGAATGGACAACAGGTAATCATCACATGATCCATTCCATCGCCCATTTCCAGCTTCTGGCGAACAGAATAGCCATTGATGGACCTATTCTCCATGAACTTAACTAGTTCTTTTTTGAACCCTCTCATAGTCTTGGCCTTCACAACATCCTCTGGCAAGGAGTTCCACAGGTTGACTGTGCGTTGTGTGGAAAAAATACTTCCATTTGTTTGTTTTTAAACCTGCTGCCTATTAATTTCATTTGTTTGACCCCTAATTCTTGTGTTATAGCTATGGATGTAACGTATGCAGCATGATACAGAAGAGCAGGAGACTGGGAATCTGGAGTCGTGTTTTGTTGTAGTTTTTGCCACTGATGTGCTGCGTGAGATTAGCCAGCTTAGTTTGTATTGCAGACAGTTGGCTGTTGGGTGACTGAACTAAGGATGGCTATTCCACTAAAGGCTGAGGGTATTGGAGAGCTGTGCCATCAAATTTAAGGTAATCTCTCCCCTCCTTCTTAAATTTAACATTTTTCTCAGAGGAAAAAGACCATCCTAGAAAAAACTTTTTACTAATGTGTGAGAGTGTCGTCGTCCCCCCTTTTTAAAGGAATATATCAGTCTGTAAATGTCCCCCCCCCCCCCCCCCGGCCAAAAGTTCAATGCATCCTCCAAAGGGTGAGAAAGACACAGCACCTCTGATATTGGACAAAAAAATTTATTTGCACACTGGAAAAGTTACTAAATGAACCAGTGTGCTCTTGTTCCAAATGTTACCTGTTTAAAGTACCTTCTGGGCTTCCCTTTATGGCCACAATAGTCTGTTTGGATCCCAATTTAAGCTACACCAAAAATATTCAAAGGCATTGCAAGTATTCCTATGAAAGGTATATTGTAGTCTAATCCTAAACCAGCAAATGAACAAACATTGTTCTGAAAAGCAAATTTTTATGGATCTCTGGATCAGTGTCAGTACATGCTTTGTGGTATTTCTGTCAGAACTCTTTCTTAAAATAAAATCCTAGTAATTTCATAGCTGTGCTGATTTGTCTGGCTACTGCTAGTGGAAATGGTAAAGAGTTGAGATGTTCATTGAAGTTCCAATTGAAAGCTTTCTCACTTGGTAAATGCTAACTTTTCAGTGACTCTGTTCATTAAAAATGTCTCTGACTGCAATGGGTACCTAGGATGGTGATGTGAAAAAGTACAACTTTAACTATCAGGTCTGTTTCCGCAGGTGAATTTAAAAAAACAAAACAAACTTTTACCTACCTTGGCAGATAACCTCTCCACATGGTATATAATTGCCAACACTTACTAGCCTTGGTAAAAGATATATCAATTTATGTTGTTTCTTTACTAGCTAAATATTTCTGTGAGAATTTGTAACGCTATTTACTGAGCATGTGGAGCCGGAAGTCAGTCTCATAATGCATCAAAATATTTGTTGGACAGAGACAAAACAGTTGAGTTTTTCTTCAAAGTGAATGTTCATCAGAGCACTTGTTTTCTTTTCAGGAATTAGGGAATATTTTTGTTCTTATTTAAGCTATGATCCATTCTCTAAGATACTAACATTCCTTGCTTATTTTAAACAATCTGTAAGAAAGTAAGGTGAATTAAAAGATCTGTCTGATGGGGAGAGAAGGAAGGAAATGAAGGAAATTCAGACTTTCATGAACTAATGTGTGGTCTCAGCAGTGTGGGAGAAGAAATATGAGCGCCCAAGACATTTGTGTTATATGACAGCGGCTCTGAACCTTACCAGATTACTGTACCCCTTTAAGGAGTCTGATTTGTCTTGTGTGCCCCCAAGTTTCACCTCACTTAAAAACTACTTGCTTACAAAATCAGACATAAAAATACAAAAGTGTAACAGCACGCTATTACTGAAAAATTGCTTACGTTCTCATTTTTACCATATAGTTATAAAATAAATCAATTGGAATATAGCTATTGTATTTACATTTCAGTGTATACTATATAGAGCAGTATAAACAAGTCATTGTCAGTATGACATTTCAGTTTGTACTGACGTCACTAGTGCCTTTTATTAGCCTGTTGTGTAACTAGACAAATTACTAGATGAATTGATGTACTCCTTGAAAGATGTATGTGTACCCCTGGTTGAGAACCACTGTTCTATGATATGAAAAAAAGGGCACAGCTTAGCCTGTGATTGTGTAAGCCACTCCACAGTTACAGATGTGTGGAACTCTGTTAGTAGGGTGCCAGATGCGTGCAGGGGTTCACCCACGCAGATCAGTTTGGTGTATTGCAGCCATAGCGAGTAGACTCTAGTGTAGCTGTCACAAGGACTGAAAGTGCTTGGGCAGTAATAGGTTTTGTGTGACCCTTCGTATTGCATTAACAAGACTAGAGAAAATTTCTCTGCTGGGTTTAAAGCTTTATGTTTTGTCAGCTCGTGTCCTGAAAATGTTGTTGTAAATGAAATTAAAAATAGGACAAGTCTGGAGGTGGTGGGTTCACTGTCTTTGCTGAGCCTGCTGGGATGGATGGGGCAGTTATGGCACTCCCAGAAGCTATTGTACTGTTTGGATCCAGAGATGTGTGCATTTTAAATATGTAACAGAGTCAAACTTGGATCAGTATTTACTGTGCAGCTTTCCAGGGGACCACGATCATATTTGCCATATTATGAGTGTCCTAGATTTTCTGTTTAGTTGACCTTTAGTTGGTGAGGTATGAACTACCTTTGTATACTAAAGGATTTGTTCAGAACATCATTGTATTGTAGAGGTTTTTTTTAGTGATGCCTTGAGGGGAAAAAAACACTTTATTCTGCAGATTGAAGGACAGTTTACTGCGTTTACCATCTTGGGCTCTGTCCCTATAAACATTTAAGAACATGCCTAACTTTTTCCCATGTGAAATGACTCACATAGGCAAAGTTAAGTACGTGGTTAAGTGTTGTTGCATTTTTGTTGTTTCTCAGGTAACACCAATCACTGGTGCAGATCAAGTATTTAAAATAATAGAGATGAAAAAAAGAACCCCTACAGTTGACACTGTTGAGATCAACCGTGCCTAGCATTGCTGGTTGGACAGCAAAACTAGCTTGACCTTCTTGGTCAATTCCACTTTTCTGGTAGTGATGGGCTAAGACCAAATCTCCTTGGATGTTTCCAAAATTCGGGCAGAATCTGAATTCTGGGGCTATGACCTATCTTGACTTTTCTGGGTTTTGTTCACTAGCAAAAATACTGTTTTGGTTATCCAGTGTGGCGGGGGCAGCCCCCATTCTTCTGTTACCTAAATTCCCCCAGATTTTTCTTTTCTACAGTACCTTCACAAATACATGTTCATTTTTTTGCTCTTTAGGCTGTGCTCATGCATACTAGCACTTCCCTTTGGTAGCAGTTGCAGCCTCTTGGTCTCCAGCACGATGGCCCTTGCTAACAGAAAGTGTGAGTTGGATGAAATGGCTGAATAAGTCCTAATTTAAAACGTGGATGCTGTACTTCTCTCTACCAAAATAAGATAGTTTGTGCAGCAGACTAGCCCTGAGGACAACTGTTGGTGGAGATGCCTGGATGAAACTGAGATAGTCGCCAGGGTTCATCAGCATTTACGTAAGTTAGTTCAGAAAATCTAGGAGCGTGGCAGGAAATTTGAATAAAACAGTCTGCCTGTAAAATACCAGGAAAGGAATTGCTGTAAAGAAATGTTTAAATGAATGTGCTTCAGAATCCAGTACAAATGTCCTTGTGCAGCTGGCACCATTCTATACCCTTGACGCTCTTTATTTTAAAGGGTCCTGCTGTCTACAGACTTTAATGCTAGCAATATTTTAACAGTTTTTGTCATCGTCCCCCCGCTCCCCCCCCCCCCCAGCATTAAAATATGGGAAATACCCTTGCTGATCCATTCTAGGTTGCCTGCCTGGTGCCCAAGCCAGAGAATTGTGCAGATCCTGTGGAAATAACTGGTATTATATGTCAGTTTCTTGGCAACTCATCTGCTTTGGCTTCTTGGAGAATTCCAACTCCTGGCAGGACTGAGTTAAGCTGTATTTATAGTATACTTGCTACTATCCAAATGTACTCATCAAATAACTTTTAGTTTTCAGGTCTCAGGGCTACACTGCAAAAAAACCCAAAAAAACCCCAAAAAACCACCCCAACCCTCCAAAACCTTATGGCAGCAAGTCTCAGAGGCCAGGTCTGCAGACTCAGGCTTGTGCCACAGGGCTAAAAATAGCAGTGTAGATGTTCTTACTCAAGCTGGAGCTTGGGCTCTAATACCCAGCAAGGGGGGGGGGGGGGGCGAGTCTCGGAGCGCAATCTCCAGCTCGCGTGGGAACATCTACATTGCTATTTTTAGCCCCATAGCACAAGCCTGAGTCTGTAGACCTGTGCTCTGAGACTTGCTGCCTGTGGTTTGGTTTGTTTTTGTTTTTTGCAGTGTAAACATAAACAATCTTATAAGGCCCTTGTCCTGAATATTTGACAACTGTTTCAATCTCTATAGAAAAAACAATTCATAGCCATCACTAGACCAATAGATAGGTGCTCAGATGTCCAAGGTTCCTGCATAAGGGCTGGTTCCAAAGCCTAACGTAGTTAATAGAAAGACTTCATCAAATTACTTCATTAGGGCTATAGCCAGCCTGCTTAAGGGCTACAAGAACTTGTGTGCATAGAAGACTGCCCTCCATGCCAGTAACTCCTCTTTTTGCTATACCACTGTGTAAATCTGATGGGAATCTAAGATGAGCATAGATGAGAGACCATCCTTCAATATTCCATGCATCATGCACTTCTCCTTTCCACGGACTCATGAGCAGTAACAAGGCTGCCATGCATTCAGATGAAGTAGAAAATTCACTCGTCGGCCATAGCCTACCCTTTTTGGGGATGAGAGCTGCAAGACTTCTTGTAATGTGCTCTCTATTTTTGGAAGCTACCCAGAATACCCCTTAGCATGTGTCCTGGGGAGGGCTACATTGAATCTGCATCATGCTGGGCTGGTGTTAGGGACAAGCCGCAGATGTGGCATTGTCAGTTATGCTCTTTGCTGAAAAAACAAAATGCCAAATCTGTTCTAAAGCAAACTTTACTAGAAAATGTAACACTTGAATAGTTCGAAAGGAAATTTTCCAAAGCTCCACATCAGCATATTTTGATCATCGGTTAGTTTGATGCAGAGGGGGTGTGTGTGTGTGTGTGTGTGTGTTGCAATTTGTTATAAAACAAACAATACATAATTTTATATCCATGTTAAAAATTCTATGGGTGGACAATACATTTCCCAAGACATTTCTGAACTCCACAATATCCATGTGTTTTAATATTGAAACCACAAGCAACAAAGCCAGTAATCTTTAAAAGGAGAGAAGTTTTATTGGTTATTTGAGTAATGTGTGGACTGTGGTTTGCTTTCATTTTAACAATTATGGGGACCTGGGATAGATGGTTAGAGAGGGATGAAATACCTACTAGTAGAAGAATGCGACAGTTCATCCATCTATACCTGTCTTGGATCTTTGCTTGTTTGAGTGTTCTCAGAAAAGGAATCAAGTTTGGAGAGTCTCTTCCCACAGCCATTTCAAGTATGTTAGTTTTTCCATGGCTAGTGGGTCCTGTCTCCTGGTGACTCAGGCCTTTTTACATTAAGTTGTTCTGTGTCTCTGAGCTGCTACAGTACATTGTGCAACAGCCAGCATTTGGGAACTGTGTTCACCTCCTCTGACCTCGTGTGTACCTCTCACACAGTAATCCTAGGAGAACCACTTGTACATTCAGAAGGTAAAAATGTCTCATGTTCTGTCCTATTTTCAGAAATGGCATTAACTGTGATGCATCAGTGCTAAAAGGGTGTCAAAAGAGGTAAATGCCAAGTCACAGTGCAGGAGCACACCGGAGAATAGAAGTTAGATGGAGAGGACCTACTCGGTCATCCAGTTCATCTCCCTGTCAATGCAGGATTGCTTCCTATAGTATTCTGTCTAATGTCTTGCCCAGCTTAGTTTTAACTTTCCCAGGCAGTTGGGTTTCTGCTGCTTTCTCAGGAGCCTGCTCTGAAGACTTTACTGTCGGGAAAGATTTCCTGACATGGAGGCTAGCTATCCCTTTCTTAATATTGCCCCTGGGAGACAGGGAGAGCGATGCTGGTGGTAACTGCAAGGAGATGGCAGTTTGGGACAGGCAGCCAGAACATAATGTCCAGCCTGCCTCAGTCACCAGAGAGTGTGAAGCTCCCAGGGGATGGGAGGTGGATATGTGGCCAGGGACATCTTTGCTCTTTGAAGTTAACACCATCCTCAGGAGGTCTGGCTTTGCTTCCCTCAGTGAGAAGAGAAACCCACGGGGGCCTGGCACCCTTAGCGGTGGTCCCCTTTCAGCTTGTTAGGTCTGGGTTTAGGGACCTTGGACCTTTTGGCTTGCAGTTGCTTACCATGCTTTTATGTTCATGTTCGCATTTCAGAGTCAAAGTAACTCAAGCAAAGAGTGTTCATCACCCGTCTCAGTTTGTGGGCAGGACACCTCAGCAGTGCTGCCTTCCCTTTGAGTTATAAAATGGGCACCGTAAATATTCTGTTGTGAATAGAGGTTACCTGCAGAATTCCTTAAATCCTGGATTGGCAGGTAACCCATTCTGTGCTCTCTGCACTTGCTAGGCACTAGTAAGTGTGTCACCATCTTAGTTCTTGGTGCACATACAAATGCCTAAGTGTTTCATGGAGCAAGCAACACACCCAAAGCAAACACTTGCTAAATCCTAGCAGTGGGGTGAGTCAGTTGTTCTGTACAGCTTTACAATTCCTCTCATGTTTGTTTTGTTCTTTCTCTTTGTTGTAGCCTGGCTGTACAATGTGAGTCTGTTTTTTGGCATTTAAATGCCTTACTGTGTAGAAAGGAAGTCAGTGTTGTCTACTCCACACCAGGAAATGCTCTTGTATAATTAGTCAGACCTTAGAACAAACAATCTTTCATGGCATGAAAATGTCATTTTGTTTAACACAATAAAAACGGCCAACACTGTTGCAACAAAACAAACTGTCCTCTGCTCTCAAGTGTGTCCTGAGTGTGGAGTTTGTATAACTGACCCTCACGTTGACTCAACTAGTGCAAAAGTCCTTATGAAACCACAGACAATGGATGGAGAAGGCTTCTCAGCAGGAGCAAATGTTGCATGTTTATATCTGGAACTATTATTTCTGATTCTCAGGCTGTCCAAGTGGCAGAGCTACAAATCCTTTTCCATTTGCTAAAGCCATTTTAAGCTCCTTTCAAGTTGATTGATCTCTGATTTGCTCCCCTTACAGCAGTGTCTTTCAGGAAATAACCCAGAAGAGAGGGTTAGGATTCAGAAAACTTCCAAGGGTTCTTGCAATGCTTTCCCTTTGCAGAATATTGCTCTATTGTTTAATATTTTTATTACAGAATATTTGAACAATCTGTTTTAAAAAAAAATAATTTGTATGGAATGTTTATAATTCACTTCCCTAACAGTTGGATGAACATCTTGGAGTTTGCAGTCAGGACACTGGTAGGGCTGAGCATAGTCAGCCATTGTGAATCAGGGCTAGCAGAGTTGCCTATTTAAGGAGATTCTTACACTGGAGTATGGTTAAAAGAAAATATTTTGTGCAAATAAGATTTTGCCAATAGATTCCTATCCTGTCTCCCTGCTGCTATGAACTCTTATTTTAAACAGTTTCATTCTCAGGCCAGCCTCTCTCTTCACTTATCCCTCTTTAGTGACTCCATAACTCTGTTTAATGCATTGGCACTGGATGACTTAGAAATTGTTATGCTGCACAATGCCATGTCAGGGCGAGCTGTGTTTCAGGGAAGGCTTCCCCTTTCTACCAGTAACTCTGTTTACTAAAACAGATGGGCCCACAACAGCGGGGTTTGGATCTGGATTAGCATCAGGTTATGGTTTGGGTCCGAGGTTGAGCCAAGGCCAATGACTGGGTTTGCGTTGGATGGTATACATTTTGCTGAGCTGTTCTTGTGAGATTTCAGCCTAAAATGTGGTAAATATTGTCCAATTTTCACACCTGAACTAGAGCAGAAAAACAGGTATATCTGACCTTGGAAGTGAACCAGAACTCGTAACGTGGAGGCTGTTATGGATCCTGGTATTTGAGTCCAACTCCTCTCTGTCTTCCTCTCACAAATTTTGAATTTGAAGTGCTGGGAATTTCCTTTCCACGTCTCTCAAGCAACGTTAAGATTCAGACTTGTGCTTCTCCCTGTGAATTTTGTTGATTTTTAAGAGCAGGCTGGCACAATTGCGCATTAATGCATAGTTGCTGTATTTTACCCAAATCGGGTGGTTTGAAGTTTACAAGTATAGTGGCTCTCTAGAAGGGTACAGTTTTATTTTTTCTATGTATTCTAAAATATCTTGTCTATAAAGTGGGCCTTTCCTTCACTTTTTTTGGACAGACTTGCAATTTGGTTGTGGGGTATTTTTTTTGTCTGTGCTCTGTCATTCCTTGCAGTGAGTTTTACTTCCTTATCTTTGAATAGCATTGAGGTTTTGTACCTTACACTGCTGGTAATTGGACAGAAGCAATTTACTGAGGAAGAGCAGAAAACTGGCTCAGCTAGTTCCTCTTTTGTCTTTCTCCCTGCCTGTCCTTGTCAGGGTTGCCTGCCTGCAAGTATTACGCTGTTTTGTTTTTGTATTTGCTATTGGAAAATCTAGACTGCCAGTGCCAAGGGTTAATACATTTGCCACCCCTTCATTAACACAGGTAAATGGCAGAACAATGTAATTGCAAGGAATTGCAGTGTGGCTTTAGGATGTGATGGCTGACAATTCAGTTGGAATTTGGTCAGAAATACCACACAATGATTTAGCTCAGGTAGGGATAGTTGATTTTTAACGCCACTCTGTAACACTCTCTGAGTTAGTGTCGAACCACTGTCCCAGGTTAATGAGATGCAAAGTAAATAAAGGTGGTTTGTTTATTACAGGGACTTCCAACACAGATAATTGCATTGTCTTCCTAACTTTCTCCATGATTTCTCTAGGAAAAGGTATTCTTCCCTTCCTGACCTAACCTGCTAAGCAGTGATGTTACTCTTGTTATAATTGCTTTTGCCTTCTAGCCTGCAAGTGTCTGCATTTTGGTGGAGCCAGAAAATAAATGATCCCTATGCTGTGTATGGATAGTTTGCAACATAGTTTGTGCTCACAAAAGATGCTTTATTAATCATGAAAAGTGCTTATTAATGTTTTCCTTGTTTCCTCAGCTTCCCTTTGAGGTGGAAATTTATTACATCCAGCATGTGATGCTCTATGTTGTGCCCATCTATCTGCTGCGGAAAGGAGGTAGGCCTGCAATCAGTCTGAGCCATATTACCGTACTGATATCTGAGAGGTTGTAGTTAACTAATTAAGCACAACCTGTTTCATTATGTCTCCAGTTCTTCTAAGACAACACTTTGCTTTACCTGCCATTAGCACACCAGTATTATTATTGCTGTTTATTATTTGTTTTGAGGTAGTGCCTCAAGAAGCCCTTGGTATGGCCCAGCACCCTATTGTGCTAGGTGCTGTACAAACACAGAACCAAAAGACATTTAATGCCCCAAAGAGCTTACAAGTGTGCATCATCCAAACATGTTCTCTTCCTAACAGACATCTTTGCCACCTTGTGACTTCAAAGACACTTGATTATGTTTTCTTACCTTTTTGACCAAGGTTTGTGGTTAAAATGCACTTGATTGCAGGAGTTTTTTGTTTTTGTTTTTAATTTGAAAACTTGAAGAAAACAAAACAATTTAAACTTCTGCCTATGAATATCGTCGTCTTGAATGCCTCCAAGCATGGAGTACCTGGGGAGAACTGCTGTTCTTAATGAACAGGGAGGGTCTCTCTTGTAGCACTAGCTCCCCAGGTGAATATGAATCAGTCCATGTAAAGCACGTTGTTTAACTGTGAAGCTTTGGAGAAAATCTAGTGCAAGGTATTGGTGAATCAGGGATAGCTTGATAATCATCAGGGATAGCTCCTCCTAACAAGGTACTTTAGTTCTTCTTCAAGTAGCGTCCCTATGGGTGCTCTCCTTCTGGTGCTCGTATGCCTTCTATCAGAGATTTTCGGTAGCAGAACCCATTCAGCCCATACATGCACCCTACTTGTCCTTGTGCCCTGTATCAAGGCTATATAGGGCTGCGTGGGCAAACCACCCTCAGTTCCTTGTCAACTGCCTGGGCTTGAGACAGAGAATTCAGCGTGTCCGCTTCAGTTGGCCAAGTTTGCATTGTCTAGTTTGTTAGCTAGTAGTTTATTTTCCCCCGCAAACCACAGCAGACCAGGGGGGATGCGGGTTTACACACACACACGCTGTCAGGAGGGTATTAGCCTTCTACCTGAATTAGGAAATCTCCCACACCGTTCGTGTCAATTGCTGACAGATATAAAAGGTATACAATCTCCATCCGGAGACTCTCTAGGTGGATTTCTGAATGTATCATTTCCTGTTATCAATCTACCAATATACAACCTCCATTCCACAAAATCTCTTTCTACCTCTGTGGTGCTGCTCAAGAAGGAGAGGTTACTCATCCTGTGCAATGAGTTCTTCAAGATGTGTCCCCTTAAGGGGTGCTCCACTGCCAGCCCTCCTTCCTCTCTGCTTCGGGGTTTCCTCTACGGGACTTCGTGGTGGAGAAGGAAGTGCAGGGCACATGTGTAGGCTGAATGGACACTGCTAACAAAAATCACTGATTAAAGGTGCATGGGATGCATGCACATCTGAAGTGGAGCACAACAGGGACGTACATCCTGAAGAACTCCAGTTACTGCACAGGATTAACATTCATTTATGTTAATGTCTCAATGAGTCATAAAATTGGGAATGTTACAGACTTCTAATTAGTGCACTAGAGAATGGAAAACAAGATGTTTTATTCGCATATATTCTGCGTAGTACATAAGAAGCTAAACCAAACCTTGGGACTCGAGATTTTTCCCTCTTGTGTTTTGATCTCACTGGAATTGATCTCACTGGAGATTTTGTAGCCTTATCATATATACTTTAGCCCATGTAATTCCATATTTGTTTTGCTTTGAGGCATTGCCTAAGTGTGTCTCTTGGAGGCTCCCTTTTAGTGATTAATTTCTGGAATATTTTGTATGCGTTTATCCTCCATTGGGACTGTGTCCTGCAACGAGAATGGCTCAGTGTAGTAAGTCTTCTCCACCTCTACCATATCTGTGGCATTGTTCTGGCTCGCTGCTAAGTGATCACGCTCGTTACAGTGTGTATGGTAACACCCATTGTTTCATGTTCTCTATGTACATAAATCTCCCCACTGTATTTTCCACTGAATGCATCCGATGAAATGAAGCTCACGAAAGCTTATGCTCAAATCTCTTTGTTAGTCGCTAAGGTGCCACAAGTCCTCCTTTTCTTTTTGCTGTTTATCAGTTTACAGCTATCTGCTGCCATCTAATGTTGTGAGAGCAGTGAACTTCCAGCCTGGCACTTTCTGCTGGCTATCAGACATCTTTTGTAATCACCCTTGGCTGAGGCTGTGAAGCCAGTTGGTTCCAGCTTGTTTTACAGTTGGCCCCTGTGGTAGAACCCTTTTTACCTGATCGATTAATACCCCGTTAACACAGGACATTGAACTATTGTACAGTAATTGTGTCCCCAGAGACTGGTTCTTGCCAAATCCATAATATGTCTATTCTTGGGAAAACTTAAATTCTTTACAAACTTGGTGAGGTCCAGCACAGATAGAACAGCTATGAGACTGACCTAATGTCTGTAGAACCAATGCTAGAAAATGATTTCCTGTTAATATTCTGCCCATCTCACAAACAGATCTGGTTGAAACACTTTTTGACTCCATCACAGGTTGTCTTCTGCTGTAACAATATCTCATGTGGCTTGATCTGTGATCGCTGACCTTCAGCAATATGCAGTAATCGGCCTATAATCTATCTGTATACCTTGGGCAGAAGTTTGTATCAGTTTATGATTATGTGGATTATGACCTTGGGAAATAGGTTACATGTGCAGCAAAATAATATTTTATTGGACTCGGAAGCATATTAGAAAGGTGCAGGAGTTTGATAATGGGGACAGTGAGCCTTTCACTTCGAGGTCATCGGTTTTCAGCCTAGCCCATTACCTAATGGCTGTTTAGCTTATGTGAACTGAGTTGGTTGTAGTCCAGTTCCTGGTTGATGCATCAAAAAGCGACAGTTTGAAGTATTGTGGCATTGGCTGATGCTCATCCCACGGCCATGCCTGTCCAAAGTGGTCTTTCAGAACAGGAAAATTAATGGTGTGGCATAGGGAACAGTTATACAGGTTCAGCCCAAGCAGCTGTAGCGTGAATGAGACCATAAATGTAGAACTCCAGTTCCATTCTGGAACTTTTCACCAGCACTAGGATATTTTTAAGAATACACCATTCTAGTGATGTAGAAATTGGTGAGTGTGTGCGTCTCCATCTTTTGTTCACTCTCATTGTGATCCTGTTCACTGTGGCAGACAAGGCACGATCACATAACACGGCCAGCCTTGCAGCCAGCCTTGCAGCTTGCTTTGTGTCTGTCCTGGGGACGGGGGCATTCTGGATTGTAGAATGCTTTGTCAAAGAAACCCCACTTACACACAGGAAAATTTCCTTTCTGCTCCCACTGAATCCCCAGCATGGGAAGGAGAGGCCTTTGTTTACTTCCAGCGCTCTGTCCCTGCTTGCCGATAACACCATGGAGAGGTATGGAAGGATTGCCCGGTGCTGGCCATAAACAGCTCCTCCACGGAGCCCCTACCCACTCAGTCCGTGGCAATCTATTCAGAGACCCTCCCAGGCCACAAATAAGGAGGCCAGTAGTCTGAAGAAGTGAGTTCTGTGTAAACAGAAGTTAAGGACTCTAACCCCATCCAAATTATGCTAAAATCTCTCCTGGGTGAATTTGAAAGGGAAGAAGCTTTGGAAGGCAATTTCCTGATTATTGGATGAGGAAGACCCTAAATCCTGAGAATATCGACCCCAGGTGGTTCGAAGAGCTTCTTTGTCTGTTGAAGGTTAGAAACAGTTTCTGACAGGAGAACACACCTCTCTTGCCAGCTCTGCTGGACTTACTGAGATGAGAGATGCTGACATCTAGGGAAAGAGTGACCATAGGCTCAAAAGGGACAAATAAAATGTAACTGTAGAGTTGACAGAAGAACTGAACTGCAGCACCAATCTTTGGCTTCAGGTGAGAACAAGTCCTAATAAAATGTGAAGCAAGGGGATGGGACCCCACCATAAATCCTTCCTTCCTCTGGGCCATCCAAGGGGAAGTTCGTCCCCAGGATTTGGTAGCTGCCAGTTCAAAATCCAAACCTGCTGGAAGGAATGCTACAATTTAGGTGTGCAGGGTTGATTTAGGAGAGTTGTTCCTCTTTGAACATCAGTGAGAGAGTGTTGTAAGTACTTGCATACATATTCACTCTGCAGAATGAGCTGGGCAAAGTGATAACACCTGCTTCCGATGGGTGTAATACTTGAATATCTTGACTGAAGCACCTCTGAAAATCAGACTGTATATTTATGGAGTAAAATTAACACTCCCTGTTTGTTTCAGTAGAAAACAAGCAGGATTAGTGAGAGTTAATGTCTTGTATAGTGTTTAATGCTAAAATTAAAATACATCTAGCCCCAAACACTGGATCAGAAGGAGGGAAAAGATAATATTTCAGGTGAAAAACAAGGGTCTCTCAAGTATTCACAATCATGAAAGTTAGTTACTAGGTGGAATCATAGTAATTCAGTTAAATATTAATACTTTTTTTTTTTTTTTGGAAGGTATCTACACAGCAGAGCCACTTTCCAATTTCTGGTGGGCTCTGTTAGCCACTGGGATGATGTTTGTCTATCATTTTAGCATCTTACAGATTCTGGGACTGGTAAGTGACTACTCATAAAGTAAACATTTGGGCCAAATTTTCAAAGTGTTTAAGTGCTGGGGCAATTATGTGCTCAAATTGGGCAATTGCACATGCTAATGGCTACTTATTCACACAAACACATTTTACCATGCTTAAATTAGACATGCAGTTGCATACACATTAAGTGCACAACTGCTTGCCTTACTTCTGAAAATCTGACTGTGTACTGAATAAATAGGTGAGTGAGAGTTGCCAACGTATTAACTTGATTACTTCGATTTTTAGGGGAGTTAAGAAATCCCCATTTTAGGTTTCTGTGTCAATACAGCACAATATAAGATTGATTTATAAACTTGTTGTCCCTTTCCCCAGGTCACGGAAGTGAATTTGAACAACATGTTATGCCCAGCCATCTCAGATCCTTTCTACGGGCCCTGGTATCGAATCTGGGCATCTGGACATCAGACTATCATGACTATGGCTCATGGAAAACTTGTAATATTGTTCTACAGTGCTGTCCCTGTCTTTAAATATAGTGTGGATTTGCTTAGACTCCCATCTAAGAAAATAGACTGAAATTTCTCCCTGGGGAGTAGCACTTAGAGGAAGCGGAGGTACCTGTATTCATATTGGAGAAGAAAGAGGAGAATGAAAGGACAGTGTGTTAGTGTGTTGTGTCTGCTTCCCCTCCCTCCCCCCATCAATGTTTCTTGCCTCAAAAGATCTCTACGATAGAGTGAGGATTTTCTTCTTTCAACTGCTGTTTTTCACTGCCCGTAGCCAATGGCAAAATTAGTGGCCTTATTCTGGGAGAAGTTGGTGTTTCTTACATATTTTATGCAGATTACAATGGAACCTCCCTAACCACACTATATAATTACCCCCAGAAAATGGCAGGCTCTGCCTGCATCCCAGCAAAGAGAGTGGCAGTACAGTCCCCTTATCAAGACTTCATTATTGTTTGCTGTGTATCCTTCAGTACATTTACTGATTGCATTATAAAGTATAAGAAAAAGCTGAATTACTACTCTAACCGAAAGTGAACCAAGCAAACAGTTTGTAATGCATCATCCTGGCTTAACTTTCATTATTTGAATTTTGCAAGTTGGTGAAGCAATATCCCAGAGGTCTCCCAGTTATTGGTGTGAATTAGTGAGGTTCTATTGCACTACTTTAAGCTGGTTGAAGATAATGGGGAACAAAAAAAAATTCAAAATATTTTTAATTTATTTTTTAAATTGGACTATTCTTTCTCAGTGGCTATGGATCTTGACCTGTGTGGTTTGAGCCCAGCATAGTACCAGCTCTGAGGTTGCTCTGACTTGAATGCATGAAAAACCATCAGGTTGAAATAATTGTTTTAAAAAATCAAGCAGGGTGTAAATTGTGATGGGTGATGTTTCATCTCATCCTTCAAGTTGCCCCTGAATAGAAAGAAATATGAATTAAAGGGAGACTGTCAACCTGGTTTAGACTGAGAAAACAAGTTACAAAACCCTATGTGAAGAATTTTAAATTTCATTTCATGCTTTTAAAAAATTCCTGCCCCGTGTTCTGTATTGAACAGACATTAGTTCAGTATGTAGGGAAACGAAGAGAAATTGCTATTCTGGTTTCTCTCTCTAAGAGTCTATACACCGTATGCAGTGATTTAAACTAAATCAGTGCAATTCTAGTCTGGTGGCAGTTATATCAGAGTAAAGGTATGTATACCAGCATAGCTTGTTTCATTTGCTAGTATAACAAGCTGTACTGCTAGAAACACCTGTATACTGGTATAACTGCCTCCACAGTAGGGCACTGCACTGATTTAACTAAACTTATTGCAAAAACTGCATGCAGAGATTCAGAAAGAACAACCGGGGAAAAGCAAATTAAATATATCCATTTACTTCAGTTTTAACAGTGTTCAGTATTAAGACGTTATACTGTACAGACAAGTGGAAAGGGGGAAATCTTGACAGTGTTCCTTTTAATTTTGAAATCTGAGTTCATGTTGGTTGTATTTCAGAGCTGCATCACAGGAATTTGCTGCAAAAAGTGATTTTTAGATTGCTTGTGTAGCATTGCCATAGCTGTAATAAGTATACAGAGCCACTATACCTCTCCCTTCAGCTGAGTCGCCCTGCGATCATGTTCTGAAGTTAAGATACAGCCATTTATACCTCAAGGAGAGAGCTCATTGCCTAGAAAAATTATCAAAGTTACAAACTTGCATTGTTTTTTATTTTCACAAAGGCAGATTTTGATGGGGGAGAGGGAACACAAATGACTTCTCTAAATAGTTTCACTCCATTTAATTAAATATATATATTTACAGCTGCATTCAGGAGTATCCTGTCAATCGGTATTCTAATTTGTAAACCCTTTTCTGGACACACTCTGTGCCTGGTGGCATATATTAAATATGATGAATAACCTATGCTGCCATAATTTGATGATAAGGCAGATTTACTCATTGCACAGTTGTGATCAATTTAAATTCCTGTTACCCAGACCAACGAAATGCTCCCTATCTTCAGTCTCCGGCAGGAGTTCGCCTTTGAGAGCTAAGCCCCTGATACTCGCAATGAATATCTGTTTACAGTGTGGCTCTCAGGCCCTGATCCTGCAAGCACTTAAGCACGTTTAACTTCACTCATCAGAACAGCCTCACTGCTACTCCTGTATGTCAAATAAGCACATCTTGCTGAATCATTTGCAGGAGTGGGGGGAAAGCACCAGTGTTAACAAAGGTGTTCATATTGCTAGATATTAAGCAGTTCCCCCCACTTGAATATACGTTCTCTCATAGGAACAGCTGAGCTAAATCATACAGCACTTCCTCCTATCCCCTAAGCTTGTATGAAGTTTATGTTGGTTTATTTATCTAGCTAGCAGTCCCTTAGCAAAATGCCCTGGGCCAGACACCGCTGCTGTAACTACAATGAAGTGCATTTAGAAAGAGACCATTGGTGTTGCCAAGGGATGCAGTTGGCCCATCTTTCAACACTGGCACTATTGCTTGGATTTAAGTTTTTTGATTCTTGCCTTTTTCTAACCCATGCTTTTAAAATGTTGTGGCTACTGACAGATTTTGACAGCTCCATTCAGAACAGAAGCAGCCTCCCAGGTATAAAGCCACGTAGTATTTTTGAAAATACAGCATTTCCCGCCTACAGCTGTGTGCTTCAGGGCATTCTAATAAGTATGGCCACAGCTCTTTTAGGCCACCACTAGTCTCCAAAGATCAAATAATGAGGCTAATGGGGAATTTCCAATGTGTGGCTCAAGGGGTACCACCTCCATGGCAGGGTATTTACTTGAAGTGATTAATCTCTAGCTCTTTTGGCTGGTTTAAAAATGTAGGAGCAGGAATGGCAACTTTGAGACGATTTAGTTTAAAGTCGGGGAAGCCCCTAAAGCAGTTCCTAAAATCTGACTCTCATTCCTCAGCTGATCTCTTACGACAGACACCATCTGTAAGGTGCAGCAGAAAGGTGGGGATTGTTCCTTTCATAGGATGTTGGTTTGGATGATAGTGGGCTACTCAGAAGCTGGGCAACTTATTAAAACATCCTACGGGAGGGTTACATCACTTCTATGGTGGAAGATTTATTTTTCTCCTATTGAATGGGTGGGTTTTACAAGCACTTACAATAGAGATGATGCTCCTTGGTTGGCTTCTGTTTATACTGGAAATGAAGAGGTGAAGCCAGGTGGCCAGGAAGCGTGAAAAGGAGAAGAAAGCACAAGGTGAGTGACTAGTCAGTGTGGAAGGGATAGCTTGCCTCTGGCCATCTGAGCAGCCTGAGACAGATCACTTTGTCTTCCACTAGTTCATGTGTGACAAGTCATCCCCACTACCAGGGAAAAATCACTCATGGTGCTGATAGCTAACATTTCACCCGGAGAAGGTTATTCTCCATCGTATTCAGAACTCCAGCGACAGGAAAATAATTTGTGGTCTTTAATATTATTGTTTTTCCATTTTTAAGCAGATGACTTGTCAGGTGGGAGCCTGAATATTGTGGTTTATTTTAATAAAACAGGAGCGGGAGAGGGAAGCCTAGAAAGGAGAGACAGACTCATAGAAGTGTGGGACAGGAAGGGATCTCCATAGGTCATTTAATCCAGTCTCCTGCACTGAGGCAGGGCTAATAGACGATCCCTGACAGATGTGACTGGCTAGGCTTTGTGCCAATGGAGTCAATCCCAAACTAAACCGAACTCTGTTTATCAAGTGCATCCTTATTTTGGGGGTGTCTCCCCCTCAGTGGAGAACTTTGTGTATGTTGAGGGTAAAATTGTGTCTTTAAAAGCTAGCTCCAACTATTTAGCAACATGGTGCTCTGATCAATGGAGTTGGCCTTTCTGAGCACACCAAACTCTGCCCTTATCTCCTCTCTACTCTACAGGAGGAGCTGTTAGTAGCTACAATTAACTTGTTTACTTATCACACAGTTTGTTTATGCTCAGGCTGAGAAGCATGAACTAAAGATGGTAACTCTTCTGCCCCCATGTAATGTTGGGTAGCAGCCAGTGCATGGTAATGGATTCTGGTGCCAAGGCTTTCAGTAGTCTGAAGACACAGCTAGTGCTATTTTTCAAAGGTTTAGACACACCTCTGCAGTGTTTTACCATTGATCTATTTTTGTCCATCTTCTGCTTAAGCGCATTGGACTTTAAAAACCAAAGATAAATTTGCATCTTGTTTCTCTCATAAACTGGAGATTAACAGCTCTTAGTCATGTTCAGAAAAAAAAATGTGTTTTTCTTCTGAACATGTCCAATATACATATAAATAAATGGATATAAGGCCATAGCCCCCAAATACACCCTAGACGTGGTATTAGTTTGACTTCTTAGTGCTTGACAAATGCTGCTTGTAGGCAGAGCGCTTTGCTGAAGGTGGGAGACATGAGCAGTCAGTTCAGTTGTGCACTTTATGGTTTTAGAGTACCTCAGTGTAGATGTATTCCCCTCTCTCTGTAGCCTCAATCAGGGTTTTGATATTTCTGTATATTTGATAACTGAATGTTTTGTAAAAACCTAAGTGTCTTTCCCTCTCAGAAACGGCTATTTGCAGTTAAGTACTTGATTCTGTGTCCCAAGTCTCGTCTATAAATCACAGGCATTGGTTTCCTGGGCATTTGTAACTACGTGAGGGGAAAAATATAGATGTGCATTTTTTCTTGTTGCAGTTATTTGCAATTGCATTTGTCGTTTTACTAGGTGAACTTTTCACAATTTTATTTTAAAAGACGGGGGATACAGGGGGGCTGCAGCATACATTGGGAAAGTTAGTCGTCCTAGTTTTAACAAGGTAAGCATCTGGTATTAGTCCATAAGCAGAAATGCTGCAGGTATGTTTGTAAAGACAAACACAACTACTTTCTGTGTTTTATGCTAATTACAGTGACGAGATCCATAACAAACAGTCCTTTTGTGACCTTGTGCTCAAGGTGATATTTCTGTAACTCTGTTTTTCTGCTTAGCATTGTTTAGTTAAAGCCGAGCTGTTTTTAAAATGGCTTGATTTTTCTTGAGGGTCAATTTTATACCTTTTTTATTTTTGCATTTATTCTGAGTCATAGTTCTCTCAATGCGGCAAGTAGAGTGGTGAGTGCACCCACAACGCTGTTGCCAGCCATGCTCTGCCAGGAATCTGGAATTGCTACATGCACTGAGCTGAGGCACAAAGCTGTCTTTGGAAACTTGCAGTTCCAATTATCCCGCCCTTGGTTCCAACCACCATATTATCCTGGGCAGGGACAGGGACCAATGTGGGCACTCAGCTGCCACCTCTGCTGTTAGTTCAAAGTAATTTGTAAAAGTGTTCTAAATTTTGTAACCTTTTTAATGTGCTAAAACTTGGTTATCAGGTAACATTTGCAGATAAGGGGTATATTTGTGTACTTGGTTTTTTGTATTTTGGTCTGTTTTTGTTGGTCCCTAACTGAGATCCTGCTCACTGGGCAATTAGTTGTTAAATCTTTAATTAAAGGAATAAATACCTTCTACTGTGTGTGGGAGCAGTTTTGTCATCATTTTAGCTATGCCAGGTCCTGAGCCTACCTGAACAATCTTGTTGCCTGATTATAACCAATCATAGCCAAGAAAATTGAACATCTTCCACTACATCCCTTCCTACACTAGAGCACAAAGGAGAGAGATGAAACCACACATAAGGTACATAAGTACTCCTTCCTCTCTATTCACTGTTTAAACCTCCCCTACCCACAAGTGGTGGGTAGAAGGTACAGGTGGCAGGAGATTACTTTCAAACCTTCACCCATGAAGAAAATGCTTTTGAAAACTTTGTACATGTCTTGTTAGTTACACTCTATCTACCTCAACACCCTCTCCATTGAAGTGGTAGAGCATTCTTCCTAATTTTCTGTACTGTCATGCCAATATTTCACAGTAGTCTCAGAAGAATTACAAGGTATGGAACAGAATATGCACAGGTTTCAACCTAAAACAATCTTTTGGACCTTTTATTCTGCAATATTTGCACATTTTGTCACTGCTGCTCAACTGCAGTGGACAGGTAAGTCCTAACTTTTAGTTTGTCATTACAGATGACATCAAGCCCTAATTGGCAGGTTTTTATTTTAAAAAAATCCCCACACTTCATGAGTGCTATGATCAACTACACTTCAGACCAGCAGTGGTTTGATTGCAAAAGCTGTTTAACATCTTTACTTCAATCCCATGAACAGTATCATTATGACAGGCTACTATATAACTTGCAAATGGTGTTCATGGAAAAGGAAAGTGACAAATCATGCACATATGTATTAAACAGTATATAGAGGCCATGAGCTGTGGGTTTCATCCAATCAAGGAGCAGAATCAGTACTATGTCTTGGGATGACCAGTCACAATGTGTGAAGACTGAAACCATTGGCGCTAATACCTTGAAAGCACAGCTCAAGCCACCAGAGTAGATTTCTACCTCTGTGAATGAGAGGCAAACTAATTTACTAAGCTGGAAGTCTGAATAATAACTCGGACAAGGGGCTAAATTAATCAAATTGTTCCCTACCAATAGGTGACACAGCTATAATTGTCAATCAATTGTATTGTTTATATTTTTTGTTTTAATAGCAAATGTTTGTCAATTTTAATCTGTCACCCAAGAACCGGAGCCTTAGCTCACAGTACCACAGATTTTTTGAAAAGCAAGTTGATTCATAGACTGGAGCAGTGATAAAGGTATGGGGATTTTTTCATTGGTAGGTATAGCCACCCATGAGTCCATCACACTTTGAGAATGCACCACGCTCCATTTGGGAATATTACCATGGGGAAAAAGAGAGTGGCTCTCTACTTGAATATTGCAGGATAGAAAAGCATACATACTTCACTACTACTACTTTGTAAACATGCCTTTATACAGGTGACAAAATCTGATAAATGCCAAGATGGAAGCTTTAGTCAGGTATGTTAAGGATGGGGTTGATTGCCAGAGCATTACCTATATATATGGGTGGCAGAACGAGGGGAAAATACTTAGTATTCTGCATGCATTGAGTGATTTTTTACTTTAGCAACAGCAATCAAAACAAGTCAATTCCTGTGTATTAGTGATGAAGTGAATGTGTAAAGGCTTTTTTTACCAATCTAATGACTACTTTCCCCAAACTGCCTGTGCCCAGATCACTATCACTCCATTACTTCCCCAAGACACACCCATGCCCCCCACCAGAGAGGAAATTTCTTAAAAACTTTTTTCTTTTCCAGCTAAAGGGTACCTCCAAAACCTTCCCGCAGAATGTCAAGATGTAAAACTGCTAGGAGTTGGGGAAAGGATTATTAAACAATTTTAAGGTACAGTTCAGACTGTAGATTTATCCTTCATAGAAATAAAGTATTAAAAACAGATTTGCTGCTTGATGCGATTAGACACAATTTTGAAAGTACTACAGTGATGTCAAAAAGGTAAAATTTACTTATCTAATTTTTCATTCTCTGAAGTTGGCACCATGTTCTGTGATCCATTACAACTGGGTTATTTCTCCTAGTCTTCCAAGTGCAAGAAGCATCTTTGTTTTAAAACTCTCTAGCTGTTCAATGTACAGCCAACAGGTGGCGCTGTTCAGAGACCTGTAACTCCCCAAACTTAGAAGACAAACTATACATTCTGATTATTAAACATAAAATATTAGTATTGCCAGGCAGGAGACTGTATCTACTTACTTTTTTAGACAAAGAGTGGAAATGAAGACTTGTGGCAAAGTCAGATCCCAATTTGAGTGAATCCCAAGATTTGTCCCTCTCTGAAGGAATACTCAGGGAGGGGAAAAAAAGGAAGGATTGAGAGTTCCTCTTCAACTGGAATTTAATGCAAAATTGGACACTTTGGATGGGGTCTCATGGAGTCCACTTGGAAGGAAAAATTACAGAATATGTAAATTTTACTTTTCTGCCTTGTGGGCAGCTGGTGGTCTGAGCACTACAACTGGGAAGTAGACAATCTCCAAAAATGGGGAGAAACCTTAAACCATCAAGAAAATTGAATCCCACAATATACAGACGCTCCCTGACTTACACAATCGTTCTGTTCTGGAAAGCCTTGCGTAACTCGAATTTTGCGTAAATCAGAAACGTATACCTGAATGTTATGCAAAAAACCCCAAAGACTCCTATTTCTAGCTTACGGAACTTTTTACGTAAGTACACAAATTTGTGTAAGTCGGGTCTTGCGTAACCCGGGGAGCGTCTGTATGGAGTACAGTGAAGGGAACATCCTCTGGGGCATTAGTGTAGACGTCTAGCCCAATAGCTTGTCTTTACAAAGCCACCTATTGACATACATGCAAAAGCTACACAAACGAGCCCAAATTTTCACATTTGGGCACCTAAATCCAGAGAAGACACCTCAGTAAGAGTGATCTGATTGGCAAGGATTCTGAGCACACTGTTCTCAATGGATTTGGTTCCTAATTTTAGTCACCCAAATTTGGGGTCAAGGATTTTGGGGAAAGAAATGCATAGTCTCCCCACAACTGCCAAATCCCATCTGCTACATAGGAGGGGCAGCATCATTTTTACATGAACTGTATAAATGAAAGGAATTAAATTTACGGGGTAGCTGGAATTTTACATATTCACAACTGCATACACTCACCCTTGCTGTGGAATGTGGTCAAAGTTGTACTTTGTACTAGCACAATGTGAAACAAACCAGTTGAGGACTTAAGCAAGACTAGTAACACTGCAAGTAATCTCTTTTGAAATGATGTGGGGAAAGAAAATGAATGTACACTGATCACTATCTAGACCCTCAGGGATAGTGTAGATCAGGGGTCAGCAACCTTTCAGAAGTCGTGGGCCGAGTCTTCATTTATTCACTTTTAATTTAAGGGTTTGCGTGCCAGTAATACATTTTAATGTTTTTTAGAAGGTGTGTCTCTATAAATCTATATATTATATAACTAAACTATTGTCGTATGTAAACAAGGTTTTCAAAATGTTTAAGAAGCTTCATTTAAAATTAAAATGCTGATCTTACGCCGCTGGCCCGCTCAGCCTGCTGCCAGCCTGGGGTTCTGTTCATGCAGGCTGAGCGGGGCCTGCGGCCAGGACCCTGGCTGGCTCAGCCCACTGCAGGTCTGGGGTTCTCTCCGGCGGCTCCTGCCCCCGCTCAGCCTGCTGCCGGTCTGGGATCCCGGCCCTGCCCACACAGAGAGGGTACGTACCTACCTTCTCCCTGGTTCTAGCCCATTCTCTTCCTCTCTCTCTGCACTGAGCTGAGGGTGGGAGTGCACTGAGCACAGGGCTGGGGGTTGGGGTGTAGGGTCTGGCTAGGAGCTAGAATGAGGGAGGGGGCTCAGGGTTAGGGCAGAAGGTTTGGGTGTGGAGTGCTTACCTGGGCAGCTCCCATTTGGTATGAGGGGTGCAGGTGGGAATGTGGGTGCAGGAGCTCCCGTTTGGTGCTCAGGGTGGGGAATGCAAGGGTCAGGACATGGGGTGGGGGGGGTGCAAGAGTCAAGGCAAGGGGTGGGGGGGTGCTGGAGTCAGGGCTGGGGTTGTGGGGAGGTGCAGGGGTCAGGTCAGAGGGCTGGGGGTGTGTGAGGGGGTGCAGGAGTCAGGGCTGGGGTCGCTCCTAGCCCTGAGCGGCTCACAGTAGGGGGCTGTAGGGTATATGCCCTGATTCCACCCTCCTTCCCCAAGGACCTGTCCCCACCTTGTCTCCCTCTCCTCCCCGGAGCGCTGTGGCTCTGGTTCTCCCCCTTCTGCACAAGAGCCATCAGCTGATCGGCGGCAGGGAGGGAGAGGAGGAGGGGCAGGAACCCAGCATGCTGGGGGAAGGAGGGAGCTTGCCTGCTCTGCAGCAGCAGCTGGCGGGGGCGGGCAGGATTTTTAATGGCACGCTGCTGCCTGGTGGGGTAGCGGGCTGAGCATGCCATTAAAAATCTGCTCCCGTGCCATCTTTGGCAGATGTGCCATAGGTTGCTGACCCCTGGTGTAGATAACAGTCCTGCATGAGTGCAGGGGCCTGGACTAGATGACCTACTGTGGTCCCTTCCAGTCCTATAATTCTACTTTAGGTGGGATTTATGGTGTGTGTTATATACTCAATACTCTGTGTATTCATTTCCTGAGTTTTATACTGTTTTGTCACATCTCCCAAATATGTACTATATAAACGATAGCAGCAGTTGTACCAATATAACTGGTTTTGCAACAAGAAGGCTCTGTATAAAAGACCAGACCCCTCCCTCCTGGATTTGATTTAAAAGTGACTGAAATCAATGGAAGTGGCATACACTCAGTAAATCGAGCTCTGAAGGAACTGAAGTGTTACATATTAGGCAGGGTGACATCACTTCTCAGTTAGATTGTCAGTTTCTCTTTGCCACAGAAATACCAAGTGGTTCATGCCCAATTTATTGCTCTAGCTGGGAAAATGAACAGACTGACTTCATTTAGAACAAAATGTACCTCCAAATACATCATTAAAATCCAAATTCCTTTTTGGAACTCTCAAATGTTCAAAAAAGTAACTGAGCTGGCCACACAATTTAGTAAAGAAACATGAAAACAGGAAATGGTGATTCTTTTTCCTTATTTTATTGGGTAAATGATTTAAAAGGTAAGAACAATAGTGTTAAAACTACTACAATATCTTTCCACAGCCATATCTCACAGACCCACAGATAACCTTCTATATTTTTTTGTGTTTTCCTCATTTTTACCTTTTTAAGCCATACTCATATTAAAATGCCCATTTCAACAGTTTCTTCACACTAATAGCAATTAAATGTTGGAAGGGAGGATCTAGTTATAATGGAAGGGGGTTCAGGTAATCTGTGATATTATTGTAATCAATAATCAAGTTACTAAGAAGGAAGGAAAAATAGGGGCCCTGTAAGCTACTCCAGGTAGCTCAAAGCCCGTAATGTGTCACCATTGCATTCCAGATAATTCATTATGCTGGTGAACAATTCAAAGTAATTTTTTTCATAACATATAAAACACTAAAATAACTTAGAAACTAGATCCAAATATTTTGAAAAGAATCAACTTTGATATACAAAAACAGTCATAAGTTGTTACAAAAGTTTCAAACAAAAGTTTGTCTTCTCAGTGCGTTTATGTACCAGCGCAGTTACTGGATCCAGAGCAAAGAAAGAGGTTTTTATTTTTTTCTTTAACAGTAATAAAAAACAAGGAGAACATATCTTTGTATATAAAGAATCATTGCTGGTCATAAGAATAAATGTAACCAGAAACCCTTAAATCTGAGAGGCACACTTTGGGTTTCTATATTTATTTTTAACATAAAAGGAAAGTCACCAGTTTATTTAAATGAAGGAGGTACTCAGACTCCTCAAATAAACTTAATTCCATTAACATCACTAGCAAAAAATCAGTTAGAAACTGTACAAAAATAAAAAAGTTACCCTTTAACCCTGCAGGGATTTTGTAAGGACTGGAAGGCAGGCTTTAGGAGCAGCATGTGTGCATGGCTGGAGGCTTCTTTGGTTCGATCTAACACACACAAGAGATGTAACCTACTCCAGGCAAGAGTTTGAAAAACCCGCACAGTTGAAGACAAGTAAAGAGGTCCATATACAAATGTCAGGGTGTGCCACTTCAATTGCCCTGATGAACTTCATACACCAGGTCCAAACTCACTACTGTGCCCTCCACCTACCGTGTCTAGCACTGTGGTGGAGGTGGGGGGAAGTCAGTGCGATAGCACAATCTGGGGCAGAAGGAAGGCCACTTGAAGCATGACTGAGCAACACTTAGAGGGGCTTGCTGTCTAACTCAGATAATAGCACATAGATCTGAGGAAGAGACTTTAAAGTGACAATTAAAGCCTTTTAAAATGGAATAAAGCAAACTGATTAGTGTTTCTCGAAAGCTAAAATGTTAACTTAAAAAAAAAAACCAGTGAAAATACCCAACATAAAAATATTTCCACTGAACTATATCTAAAAGGCTATTAGTGTAGTTAAATAAGAACATTCATGAAATGGATTTCACAGACCTATTCTGTCCCAGGGCATGTCTGAGTGAAATACATGCAAGTTTATTCAAATATACCCATAAGTATATAAGAAACATAATAAACAGCATTCTCGGCACTTACATATCGAGGAGATAGGTGCCCCAGAAACATAGTAGATAGATTTGATTATTCTAAGCATGAAAAACCAGTGTACTTCTACATATCTCCTACAAAACTGACTGATTGACCCATATATCTGTAACAGTTTTTTAATAATGACACAAGACACTGGTCCAGAAGGGCCTGGGCATTAATTGATTTTAAAGCACACCTTTACAATTTGTATAATGCTCTTTGAACTATTCTTTTTAAGCAACAGCTACTGAAAGATAGACAAAAATTCATTGTGCATTATGCTGTGTACAAAAAGGAGACAAAACTATCCTTTTTTTTTCCCCCCAAGCCATGATGGGAAGTATTGCTGACCTTGTCCTTCAAAACCTGCAGGATTGTTTATTTCATCAGTATATCATTATTACACTGGTAAGAAATTCTGTATAACATCTGCATATATTGAGGATTTTTAAAAAAATCTGATATGATTTTAGAGTCCGCATGACCAGTCACGTGACCTGCTCAAGGTTGATTAGCACCTTTAAATACATATATATTTTTATATATAATCTTTTTTTAAAAAACTTCTAACAATGAGCTCATACAGAAGCATGAGCATGCTGTAACGAGATGATGGGTAAAGATGGGGTAAATGACTTTTTTTTTTTTTTTTTTTTTTTGCAGCAGACAATATTATTCAGCTTGTGCTCAGTTTCCCTATAAGGGCAAGAAAAAAACCTTTCAATCAAGTAGCCACTTGTTTACAGTTTCCACTTAAAAGCTAATCCACTTTAAAATGTTCCCCAAGTAGAAACAAGACAATAGAATCCTCCAAAATATCCTCTATATAAACATCTATTGATTTTTGCAGTGTCCACTTCGCATCTCTCTTGGCTACTGAATTTTCAGGCCCTTTTGTTTGCTTATAAATTAAGGCATCACAACTGAAAGTGTTTGGACATCAAATGCTGTGGATGAAGGAATACCAAAGACCTTCTATCTTAAAACTAACCAGCAAAACCTGCCTCATATTACAGGTGAGCAGTAACAATTTACCCAATTACCTTTTAAAATATAAAAGTTTTAGCATGATCCACTAGCCGTCTGCCATTTGCTACAGCAAAAGTATTATTAGCGCCGTCTTTTTTCTCTTATCTGTTTAGAATATATATTTTGTTTCACACACACACATCCATTATCTGAAATATTTGGGGATTTCTGCTTAATGTATTTTACTCATCCGCATGTCGAGGGTCTTTTTCTATGATGCATGGGGTATATTATCCCCTTGAACAGGCAATAAACTACTACTGGTGCTAGTGGGAGTTCTACAGCCACACGAAGCAAGGAGAGAATAGGCCCCACAACGTTCAGGTCTTGCTACTATACCACACGTACTCTCCATTACTACAGCTGTAACAACAAACCAAATTCTGATCAATGCGCTAAATGAATTTCGACCTCTTCTTAGTGCAGAAACGTTACCAGAACTATTTCACAGTACTTACAACTCTCCAGGACTGCTCCTGTAATAGATGAAGCCATCTGAAATCATGGCATATTTGTCCTGTGCTCTTTCTCCAACACCCACACTGTTTTTTAAAACAACAGTTAATTGTTATCTGGCTAATCATGACCTAATACAACTTAGGAAACCCACAACTAAAAAGAGAGAATATGATGAGGAGAGAAGAGAAATTCTTTCACAATTTGCTTGCTCAAAAGAATCCCAGTTTAAAACATAATTGACAATTGAGCGTGGTTTGCTAAGCTATCTGGTGCTTTTAATATTCTTCCTATGATTTTTATGTAACTATATTTATGTCCTAGACAAAAGGCACAAAAATCTAAATCCATTTCTTCCTAATATAACATTGCCTCTTCACCAACCATTATTAAAACAAAAGTGACTCCTAATTTGAGAACATCAGAACGACATCTCTTCTTTGCATTACAAACACTGTTTTGGTGTCTGATCCTGAGAAGGGCAGAATACCCTCGATTCCCACATAATGGAATATGAGTTGAGAGCACTTAGTACCCTGCTGGATCAGGCACTTTAAGTCTGTAATCAATTAGACCAACCGATCCTGAAATACTTCCTATCATCAGTGCCTCTTATGCTAGGTACAACAGCTTCTCTTCATCTGAAATATTGCCCTTCAAATTCTGTCTGTAAGTACTGGATCTGAAGCTCATGTATTTAACTACATGAAATAAAGAGCTTTTACTACAGTGGTGGGAATGTACGCTTAATACCTGAATCTCTGATACGTTTCATTCCCTGTTACAACTATTAATGCAACAGCAACAAATGTCTTACTCAAAAAAAGGCTATCCCTAATTGTAACCCTTAAAGTCTTCCTTCCATCCACAGTCACAGAAAACCTTGATTGATATAATTCAATGTTAATGCAGTATAAATTTCAAATGTTATAAAAACCACAAGGGTTATATATGCTGCAAAAAAACCCCGCAGTGACTCAATAAAAAAGAATTATGGGAACTTCGTAATAATGCAGTTTTCTCACCCGTTGCCACGATGAACTTAACCAACCAAGGAGAAGCATCAACATGGCAACGGAAACTATCATCATAAAATGGTACAGTAATAGAGATAGCTAGACCAGGAAGGGGCGGGGTCTCCTGGGAAGAGGTCTGCAGAGAGGTCCAGTGACTGGTCATGTGGCTCAGTGTCAGGAATAATGGTTGTATGGTGGAAGGGGGTGCCCAATGCCATTTTGGAAGTGATGATGCTGTCGATGGGCAAGGTACTCTGTGTAGCTCATGGTCATCTTCTCACTACGGTACCTAAAAATGGGCAAAGAAAAAAGTCTTAAAGGATTTTTAAAGGAAACCATTAGAAATACTGAAGTTAGGCTTGGAAGGATTAGATTTAATCGGTAAACAAACTTCACTGTACGCACACAAACCGACAAATATTTCCATTGATTAAAAACGAAAATGTACGGAGTGGCAACATAACAAATATGCTGCTTGAGAACTTAAAGTAATATCCTTAAATCAAACTCTATATATTTTGACGTGATGTTGACAATTTGTATTTTAATAAAAAAAGCTTTTCTTCTTGAATCTGTGTCTACTGTCATTAAATAATTGTCTGCACTACCCCATAATATCCCACTACTGTGAAAATGTAAATAGATAAAAATGCTTAAAAACAAACATGGATATTATCCACCAAAATTACAGACAATCAAATAAAAATCCAATTCTGCAAGTCCTAACTGAGGTTATGGCATAGTCATGTGCTTTCCAAAAATAGAGCTTTCATCATTTTGCTATTAAGGAGTCGGACTCTAATCTCAGTTTCAGTGATGTAAACCCAGAGTAACTCCATGGATTTCACTGGGGTCACTTTGGATTGCTTTATTTCAGTTTCATTAAAGCACCTATCTGAGTGACTTTTTACAACTGAATATATACAATAGTATAAATGTCTTCAGAAGGTGTTGCCCATCAATAGTAGCTGTCCAAGGAGGTGGTGGTAAAGCTACATCAGTTTGTACCAGAGTTACTCCATATCCTTAACCAACTCACCCCACAAAGTCAGAGAAGATGCAAGAACCCCACATGGCCCAAAATCCACGTGGCCTCCTTTCACATAACGTCTTTAGTTGTAAATGCCCACAGTCTGGACCCAATTATACTTCTATACGGGTGCCAATGCAAAATAACTCCATGGAAGTCAAAATGGAGTTACTCACCTTTTTTGTACCAAAGCCTGATATACACCTAAAAGTTAGGTTGACATAGTTATGTTGAGTATCAGAGGGGTAGCCGGCTTAGTCTGTATCCACAAAACCAACGAGAAGTCTGGTGGCACCTTAAAGACTAACAGATTTATTTGGGCATAAGCTTTTGTGGGTAAAAAACCTGAGGAAGTGGGTTTTTTACCCACGAAAGCTTATGCCCAAATAAATCTATTAGTCTTTAAGTTGCCACCGGACTCCTCCTTGTTTTTATAGCTATGTCTGTCAAAGGTGTGAAAAATTCCTGCCCCTCAGCGCTGTAGCTCTGCCAACTTAATCCCTAGGCACAGCTAGGTTGACAGAAGAATGCTTCCGTTGATCCAGCAACCATTCCTCGGGGAGGCGGCATTCCTGCAGTGAGCGAAAAACCCCCTTCTGTCACTGCAGGAGGCATTTCCCCTATTGCGACATAGCTGTGGTGCTGAACCTGTGCCACTACAGCACCCATCGTGTGGACATGGCCCACGTATCACAAAGAAGAATCTGGCTCCCGATAGATTCTTTTTAAACGCTCTTCATAAAAAAAATTAATAAAGTTTACCAACAAATCTGCAAACTGCTGCCACATTTACACTTACGCTGTACTGTAAAATTGGGACTTGTGCATTTATGTTGAGACTATTCCTTGCGCTCTATTGCCACAAACTGTGATTTGAAAGACCAAAAATATAAGGGAAGCACAAATGTACTTGACACGATAGTGTTTGTTAGTGATGTATGTATTCATCAAATGGCTTCCAGCCTTGGCTGAAAGATGGGGTGTACGTCTCCTCAGTTTGATGTGAATGAAGTGTGGCACTTACTATGTTGTGAGGATCTTAAAAGGAGTATGGCTTCTGGTCTCTGTTTAAACTGATCTTTGAATGAAATCCCCTTCCACTCTGAAAATAAACCATCAACTTGGCAGCTAATGAAGTTACTTGAATGTGTGTCAAAGCAGGCCAAGGGCAGTCTGTCTGAAATTAGAATCACATCTGCTTGTTGAACCAGATGGAAAAACAAAACGCTATTGCTATCCTTATCCTGCATCCTAAGTCACTTTTTAGACATTCCCTGTGACAGAAGAGAGAATTAAAGTTAATGCCAATACTAGAACTCAAAGGATAGCTGGAGCTACCACCATCACTCTGAAGTGGGGATCATGAGCAATGGACCAGTTTTGGTCTATTTCAAGGGTTCTCAAACTTCCTTGCACCCCTTCTATCTACAGAATTACTACACAATCCTAGGAGTGGGGAGCCAAAGCCTAAGCCCCACCGCCGTGAGTGAGGGAGGGGATGGAGGTGGGGGGAAAGCCAAATTCCAAGGTCTTCAGCCCCAGGAATGGGCCCTGTAACCTGAGTCCCGCCACCCAGGGCTGAAACCCTTGGGCTTTGGCTTTGGCTCCAGGCGGTGGGGCTCGGGCCTCGGCTTCAGCCCTGGCCCCCAGCAAGGCTAATGCCAGCCCTGGTGACCCCATTAAAACAGTTTGAGAACTGCTGGTCTATTTAAAACTTTTTTCACCCTTGACTTCTGGAGTAGAGAGAGAAGTTATGCCTCCTGCCCGAATTCTCTCAATATTCTCGGAGGGAAAGGGGGCAGCAAAAGCTGCACGACAACACAATTATTTCAAGATACCTTATCTGACAAGAAGTATTTAATGTTTCACTGTTACCCTGTATCACAGATGCCAGTAGGAGTTATTTGAATTGTTAAACACACACAACTAGCAGATGTGGAATACTGGAAAACAGGAACAGTCCTCTAAATACAGATTTTTGACTACTTACTTCACTGATGAGGGCCAATAATTCTCCACTGGTTTGGGTGCTATAGATGTAAACAACACACTCAAGCTGGAGGTGTTATTTCCAGCTCAGGTAGATGTACGTGTGCTAGGTTTGAACACACTAAAAATAGAAGCGTACCTGCAGCGGCTTGGGCAGTGAGATGGGTTAGGCACCTTGAGTACAATCATTTCCCTGTAAGTCTTATTCTCTGAAAACAGTAGGAGACTAATATTCCTAGGTTCTTGTGACTTGTGGAAACTCCTATATCAAAACTCTGATACTATTAACTCTAGTAGCAGGGGTCTACCATCTCCAATTAGTTCCTTTCTAAGCAAAAGGTAAAAAGTTATAGAATTGAAAAAATAAAGCAGTTACATTTTCTATACTTGGAAACTGAGTTTGGTTCTGCAAACTTAATGTTAATGATCATGCTTTGATCACACAAAAGTTATGCTAAAAAATGGATGCATCCTAGGGGAAAAACAGCTTTACCCATCCTCTGAGGGTGCAGAGTTGTGGGGGGAAGGAAAGTTACCAACCACAAAACAAACAGCAACAGAGAGAGCCAGACAGGAAGAGGGAGCACTGGACAGAAGAAAGCAAAGTCACAAGCTGGGGGAAGGAAACTTCATGAGGGAAAAGCTACCCTATGCGTAACAGCTTGCCTGCCTTCCTGGATACAGATGGCCTCCAAGGACTCCCAAGAGACAGAGACAAACACCTACAAGATCTCTATCAAGCATTCTTAAAACTACAATACCCACCTGCTGAAGTGAAAAAACAGACTGACAGAGCCAGAAGAGTACCCAGAAGTCACCTACTGCAGGACAGGCCCAACAAAGAAAATAACAGAACACCACTAGCTGTCACCTTCAGCTCTCAACTAAAACCTCTCCAGCGCATTATCAAAGATCTACAACCTATCCTGAAAAATGATCCCTCACTCTCACAGATCTTGGGAAACTGACCAGTACAGCAAATATTCTTCAGCAACCACACACCACACAACAAAAACACTAACCCAGGAACCTATCCTTGCAACAAAGCCCAATGCCAACTCTGTCTACATATTTATTCAAGTGACACTATCATAGGACCTAATCACATTAGCCACGCCATCAGGGGCTCGTTCACCTGCACATCTACCAATGTGATATATGCCATCATGTGCCAGCAAAGCCCCTCTGCCATGTACATTGGCCAAACCGGACAGTCTCTACGTAAAAGAATAAATGGACACAAATCTGACATCAGGAATCATAACATCCAAAAACCGGTAGGAGAACACTTCAACCTCCCTTTCCACTCAGTAAAAGACTTAAGGGTGGCAATTTTGCAAAGAAAAGCTTCAAAAACAGACTCCAACGAGAAACTGCTGAATTAATATGCAAACTAGATACCATTAACTTGGGTTTGAATAGAGACTGGGAGTGGCTGGGTCATTACACGTATTGAATCTATTTCCCCATGTTAAATATCGTCACACCTTCTTGTCAACTGTCTAAATGGGCCATCTTGATTATCATTACAAAAGTTTTTTTCTCCTGCTGATAATAGCTCATCTTAATTGATTAGCATCTTACAGTTTGTATGGCAACTTCCACCTTCTCTCTCTCTCTCTCTCTGTGTATCTATATATATATCTTCTTACTATATGTTCCACTGTATGCATCCGATGAAGTGGGCTGTAGCCCACGAAAGCTTATGCTCTAATAAATTTGTTAGTCTCTAAGGTGCCACAAGTACTCTTGTTCTTTTTGCGGATACAGACTAACACGGCTGCTACTCTGAAACCAAGAGACAGGTGATCTAACAAGGCGCATTGTGTTTAGGATCTTAGTTATGATCTATAGGATCTGACTCTCTTTTGCTTTATATGATTAAGTAAAAGAGTAATTATATGTTAGACTTGTGAAGCATTTAGCACAGATGTTTTGCACAAAAAATGGTGGTTAACCTTCCATAACTGTAGCTCGTCATGTACTGCATATGTCCTTTGCACTCTAGGTCTGTATGTGCCCTGAGCACAGTCGCTGGAAATTTTCCCCTCAGTGGTACCCAAAGGGTGTCACACGCCTTAGTGCCGGTATAAAGCATCCAATCGACCCCTCAGTTCCTTCTTTCCAGAAAACTCTGATGTAGAGGGGCAGGAGGGCAGGTCATGGAATGGACACGCACAAAACATCTCGAACAACAACAGTTACAGAAGGTTAGTAACTGGTTTTTCTTCTTTGTGTGATTGCACATGTGCATTCCACTCTAGGTGACTCCCAAACAGTTGACTAGGTGGAGGAATCGGAGTTCATGGACACTGACTGCAGAACAGTTTGCCCAAATTTGGCATAAATCTCTGGCCTGTTGAGTGATTGTGTAATGGGAGGAGAACGTGTGCACTGATGACCAGTTCACTGCTTTACAAATATCGTGAACAGGGATCTGCGTTAGGAAAGACAGATGTGTCATTTGAAAAAACGGATCGGTTACCCACCCAGGTTTGGAAAGTTGATATTGCTGCAAGGTGAACCTTGAAAGAGGAGATTAGCTTAGACCTGCTGCTTCAGGTGCAATAGATATTCAAGTCTTTCTTATCAAGATGACTCCATGGGCGAGACTCCATGTTGCAACACCCACTTTGAAAGGTAAGTAGTCCCGGTGGAGGGCTTTCTACTACCTGACAGGATCTGAGAAACTTGCTCTGAGCAAGCCTGCTCGCTGGGATTTAGCCATGAAGCTTCCAGGCTGATAGGTGAAGGAAGCTCAGGTTTGAGTGGAACAGCGACTGTGGTCCTGAGAGATCAGGTCCTGGGGTAATGGAAGCAGGATTGGTGTGGCCACTGAGAGGCTCAGCAGAGTGGAGACTAATGTTAGCAGGACCATGCTAGGGCTATCAGAATGACCTGGTCTTGGTCCCGCTTGATCTTTAGCAGTACTCTGTGCATGAGCAGGATAGGGGGGAAAGGATAGTAAAGATGTCCCATCCACAGTAGCGGAAAGGTTTCTGTGATAGAATCCAGAGTGTGGCCTTGTAGGGAGCAGAATTGGGGACCCTTTCTGTTGTACTTGATTGCAAACAGTCTATGTGGGGCGTCCCCCACTGCTGGAATACGTCCCTCACCACATCCAGGCGACTGGAGAAAGACCTGCTGAGGCAATCTGCCAGCTCATTTTGTGTTCCTGGACAAGAGAGGCAAGAGCAAGCTCCTCCATGCCCGGTGAGATAAAACATGGCTGCAGTGTTGTTCATAAAAGGAAGGCTATTCAAAAACTTTACTCCTCTGATGGTTAGAAACCTTCGTCTAATTTCAAGTCTAAACTTCCTGGTGGCCAGTTTATATCCATTTGTTCTTGTGTCCACATTGGTACTGAGCTTAAATAATTCCTCTCCCTCTCCGGTATTTATCCCTCTGATATATTTATAGAGAGCAATCATATCTCCCCTCAACCTTCTTTTAGTTAGGCTAAACAAGCCAAGCTCCTTGAGACTCCTTTCATAAGACAAGTTTTCCATTCTTCGGATCATCCTAGTAGCCCTGCTCTGTACCTGTTCTAGTTTGAATTCATCCTTCTTAAAACATGGGAGACCAGAACTGCACACAGTATTCCAGGTGAGGTCTCTCCAGTGCCTTGTATAACGGTACTAAAACCTCCTTATCCCTACTGGAAATACCTCTCCTGATGCATCCCAAGACCACATTAGCTTTTTTCACAGCCATATCACATTGGCGGCTCAATCATCCTATGATCAACCAATACTCCAAGGTCCTTCTCCTCCTCCATTACTTCTAATTGATGCGTCCCCAGCTTATATCTAAAATTCTTGTTATTAATCCCTAAATGCATGACCTTACACTTCTCACTATTAAATTTCATCCTATTACTATTACTCCAGTTTATAAGGTCATCCAGATCCTCCTGTATGATATCCTGGTCCTTCTCTAAATTAGCAATACCTCCCAGCTTCGTGTCATCCGCAGACTTTATTAGCACACTCCCACTTTTTGTGCTGAGGTCAGTAATAAAAAGATTAAATAAGACTGGTCCCAAAACCGATCCTTGAGGAACTCCACTGGTAACCTCCCGCCAGCCTGACAGTTCACCTTTCAGTAGGACTCGTTGTAGCCTCCCCTTTAACCAATTCCTTATCCACCTTTCCATTTTCATATTGATCCCCATCTTTTCCAATTTAACTAATAATTCCCCATGTGGCACAGTACCAAACGCCTTACTGAAATCTAGGTAAATTAGATCCACTGCATTTCCTTTGTCTAAAAAAATCTGTTACTTTCTCAAAGAAGGAGATCAGGTTGGTTTGGCACGATCTACCTTTTGTAAAACCATGTTGTATTTTGTCCCATTTACCATTGACTTCAATGTCCTGAACTACCTTCTCCTTCAAAATTTTTTCCAAGACCTTGAATACTACAGATGTCAAACTAACAGGCCTATAGTTACCCGGATCACTTTTTTTCCCCTTTCTTAAAAATAGGAACTATGTTAGCAATTCTCCAATCATACGGTACAACCCCTGAGTTTACAGATTCCTTAAAAATTCTTGCTAATGGTCTTGCAATTTCACGTGCCAGTTCCTTTAATATTCTTGGATAAAGATTATCTGGGCCTCCCGATTTAGTCCCATTAAGCTGTCTGAGTTTCGCTTCTACTTCAGATATGGTAATATCTACCTCCATATCCTCATTTCCATTTGTCATGCTACCATTATCCCTAAGATCCTCTTTAGCTTTATTAAAGACTGAGGCAAAGTATTTGTTTAGGTATTGGGCCATGCCTAGATTATCCTTGACCTCTACTCCATCCTCAGTATTTAGCGGTCCCACTTCTTCTTTCTTTGTTTTCTTCTTATTTATATGGCTATAGAACCTTTTACTATTGGTTTTAATTCCCTTTGCAAGGTCCAACTCTACTTGACTTTTAGCCTGTCTCACTTTATCCCTACATGTTCTGACCTCAATAAGGTAGCTTTCCTTGCTGATCCCTCCCATCTTCTACTCCCTGTATGCTTTCTGCTTTTTCTTAATCACCTCTCTGAGATGCTTGCTCATCCAGCTTGGTCTATGAATTTTTTCCCCTTTCTTGGGATGCAGGCTTCCGATAGCTTCTGCAGCTTTGATTTAAAATAATCCCAGGCCTCCTCTACCTTTAGATCCATAAGTTCTTCAGTACAATCCACTTCCCTAACTAATTTCCTTAATTTTTGAAAGTCAGCCCTTTTGAAATAAAAAACCCTAGTTGCAGATTTATTTTTGTTAATCCTTCCTTTCAGTTTGAACTGAATTAGCTCATGATCACTTGAACCAAGATTATCCCCTACAACCATTTCTTCTATGAGGTCCTCACTACGCACCAAAACCAAATCTAAAATGGCATCCCCTCTAGTCGGTTCAGCAACTACTTGATGAAGGAATCCATCAGCTATCGCATCTAGGAAAATCTGAGCCCTATTATTACTACTAGCACTCGTCCTCCAGTCTATATCTGGGAAGTTAAAGTCTCCCATGATCACACAGTTTCCATTAGTATTTACTTTATTAAAAACATTAAAAAGGGCTCTATCCATATCCAAATTAGATCCCGGCGGTCTACAGCACACCCCAAGCACTATCCCAGGGGAGGCTCTAATAGTTTTCTTCCCCTATGTAATTTTTGCCCAGACGGACTCTGTCTTATCCATTCCATTGCTTCTTATTTTTTTACATTCTACCTCATCATTGATATACAATGCTACTCCACCACCTTTACCTTTATTTTGGTCTCTCCTAAACAGCACATACCCTTCAATACCTGTACTCCAGTCATGACTACTATTCCATCATGTTTCAGTTATCCCTATAATATCTGGTTCCACTTCCTGCACCAGTAGCTCTAGTTTCTCCATTTTGTTACCTAGGCTCCTCGCATTGGTGTACAAACATCTTAATTTTTGCTGTTTGGCCTCACTCACATTTTGTACCATATTAGGCACGGTCATTCTACAGCCAGTATAACCTATCAGACTGGTATCCACACTGCCCTTCCTCCTTATATACATTCTCCTACCCATGGCCGTATCCTTTCTTACTTCATTTTCTTCCCTCTCAATGCTAAAATCCGGCGTGGAGATTACCTGGACAACTTCCAACCATCTCCCCCAAATTCCTAGTTTAAAGCTCTCTTAATCAGTTGTGCCAGCCTCCATCCTAGAAGTCTATTTCTTTCCCTACTCAGATGAAGTTGATCCCGAGAGAACTGTCCTCTGTCCATGAATGCCTCCCAGTGGCCATACATCCCAAAGCCCTCCTTATAGCACCACAATTGAGGGAGATGTGAACCCCAGGAGGTTCTGTGAGTAGAGTGTCCAGATGGTGGTGGTTTGGTGAGTACACTGAGGCCAGCCATGTCTGGAGAAACTTGAGGGGCCTTGCATGTTGTACCACATAAGTACATGTGACCTAACAGTCTCATACAATTTTGGGCTATTGTGATTGGATGACCTCTGAGGTATGTTATCAGGGATGTGCTAGACTGGAAACATCCCTCTGGGAGGTAGGCCCTGACCTGAGTAGAGTTGAACACTGCTCCAGTGAACTCTATCCTTTGTGCCTGAGTGAGGGTAGACTGCTCTACATTTATCAGAAGGCTTAGGGACTTGAACACTACCTGAGCCCTGGACCAGCTCTTGTCTAGTCAGTCATCTAGATAAGGGTAGACCTGCACCCCTAAACTTCCTCAGGAAGACTGCCACTATTGCCATACATTTTGTGAACACCCATGGAGCTGCAGACAGGCTGAATGGGAGGACCATGAACTGTTAGTACAAGTGGTTCACTACGAATCTGAGGAACCTTGTGTGTCCTTGGTGTATGGATATATGAATAGGCATCTCTTTAATGGAGGATGGCGTACCAATCCCTGGGATCCAGAAAGGGAATAACTGTTGAGCTGACACAGGTCTAAAATCAGTCTGAGACCTCCCTTGGCTTTTTGGATTAGAAAATAATGGGGATAGAACCCGTTCCACAGCTCCCACCCAAAGCAGAGATTGAACCTCTGGGGCCAGAAGCTCTTTGTGAGGGGGGTCACTGAAGAGGGGGAAGGAGGGAGGGTGGGAAAGAGGGGCAGAAATAAACTGGAGGGTGTATCCCACTTCCACTGTGCTCAACACCCAAAGGTCCATGGTGATACAGGACCACATGCTGAGCAAGTGGGAAAGGCTAAAGGCAGTTTGTAAACAAAGGAGAAACAGGGTCTGGCATAGAAGTGTAGAACAGAAAGGGACCTCAAGAAGTCTTCTGGTCCAGTCCCATGCACTCAAAGCAGGACTAAGTATTATCTAGACCATCCCTGATAGATGTTTGTCTAACCTGCTCTTAAAAATCTCCAATGGTGGAGATTCCACAACCTCCCTAGGTAATTTATTCCAGTGTTTAACTATGCTGACAGTTAGGAAGCTTTTCCTAATGTCCAACCTAAACTGCCCTTGCTGCAATTTAAGCACAGTACTGGACAGGCTGCTGGGGCCTACAGTGCTTCCTTGAAGGCGCTGATGTGTACAGTTCAAGGGACTTAAGTGTTCCCCTGGAGTCTTTTAATCCATGAAGCTTCAAAAAGTACGTCCTGCAGCGTTTGCTGGACCTCCTGTGGGAGTCCCAAGGACAGTAGTCATGAACTCCTGCTCATGTCCACTGCCAAAACCATGGACCTGGCTGCTGAGCCAGCCACATCCAAAGCGGCTTGCAACGAGACACTTGCCACTGATTTTCCCTTGTCCACCAGTGAGGAGTACTCTTGCCTAACCTCTTGTGGGACCAAGTCCTCGAACTTCTGCATGGAGTCCAACATGTTAAAATCATACCTGCCCCGCAGCGCCTGTTGGTCTGCAATTTTGAGTTGTAACCCTCCTAGTAGAATAAATTTTCCTACCAAACAAATCCAGTTTCTTTGAGTCCTCTGATTTTTGGGGTTGCACCCTGTTAGGGTGACCAGATAGAAAATGTGAAAAATTTGGGATGGGGGGCGGGGTGAAGAGGTAATAGGCGCCTATATAAGAAAAAGACCCAAAAATCGGGACTATCCCTATAAAATTTGGGACTTCTGGTCACACTACACAATGAATATGCCCTGGAAACTGGGGGAAACCCCCATGGATTCCAAAAGGGCCACTGGACTGGCGTAGGTCCCCTCCTGGCCATGCACTCGATGGTAACCCTGAGCCTGGGCAGCAGCAGATGACTCCAGCACAGTATTGGTACTGCACTGTGTTGCAGATGTAGACACTCATCTGGTACTGGACTCGAAGGTGCCTGTGTAAGTGCCAGAGTCAACGGTGCCGACTTCTGCAGTACTGAGCCAGAGGAGTGACCTGGTTTAGCTCTAACTCTACTCTGGTCCCCATGCCTGGCCATCTTCGTTGGTGATTGGTGCCAGGACTCGGGTATGGCAGGAGAAGCACTCCTTACCAACGCTGAGTCACTCAGTGCCGAGACGCACCAACCTGGCTCAGATGGAGGTCTCAGTGCGGTTCCATGAGCAAAAACTTCAGCCTGGCCTCCCGATCCTTCTTTGTGCAAGGTTTAAAGTCTCTGCAGATTTGGCAATGGTCCCCACCATGAACTTCACCTAGGCACTTGCAGCTTGAGTGCGGGTAGGTCAGGAGCATAGCCTTGTTGCAGGAGGTGAGGGCTCAAAGCCCGGTGACCGAGGCATGCCTCAGCACCAGAGAACGGACTGCTAAAAACTGCTAAATCACCAAGTTACAGAACTTCACTAAAACTAATTACAACTAACTATACAAATATAAGAAAAAGACCACTGAGAGAGCCTGCCAAAGCAAGGTCACTGGAACTGCTATCCATCACAGGCGGTAAGAAGGAACTGAGGAAGTGTGGGGTCAGTTGGGTGATTTATATTGGCACTATAGGTGCATGGCATCAGAGGGCACTTGAGCCGCCCTGATGGGTACCACTGAGGAAAACATTTCTGGTGACTGTGCTCGGGGTGCTTGCAGACTTACAGTGGAATGCACATTTGCAATCACTCAAACAGGAACTACAGTTCCTCAAGAGAAAACTAAACTGTAATCAGAAACTTCACTCCTTTAGGAGGAAGTTCTAGGAGAGGGTGTGTTTAAGCACGGGGGAGTCTGAAGGGTCAGCACAGCACTCAGGCGCTAAGCAGCTTGACAGCGGGTTCCTGCTTTCAGAAGAAGGTGCCAGAAAAAAAGATTAGGGTTTCAACAGTAGCCTAGGGAACTGAGAATTGGAGAATTCAGGCTCCAGAGGCGTAAAACACACAAGAGATGCAGAGACACAGAAAGTTTCCCTTCATAACAGTCCAGTGGGTAGCCAGCAAAGGAGCACATGGCCAGATCTGTGAAACTGGGATCTTACATCTACTTTGGATTGTCACACATGAAAATAAAGGACAGACATTTTGTCCTGCCTGTTAGTTTCTTTTCTCCTAGTTTCAGTACTTGGGGTGATATACATGGGACAAGTATTCCTACATCGCTCTCTCTTTCTCTCTCTCATGTTGCTATATTAAAATAAATGAAAAAGAGTGGCTGTCTACAAAAAGATAGGAAAGTAATTTTATATTTAGCAGTTACTATACTGGTATCACTGTTGGAGTAATGACATCTGGAGCTTTCTACAGAGGACTGGCTTTTGTTATGAATCTCAGTGACAAGTCTGGTTCTGCTGCTACCTGCATGCAGAAGGGAGAATCTAAATAGGAATGAGACACACAAACTAGGAGGAAAAGAGAATTAAAACCCAAACCTGTCTTTTCTTTTAAAGTGTCTAAGATACTTCATAACAAATTTTTAATCTATGGGGACAATCCAAAATTAAATTAAGTGTTCAGTAGGAGGCAGGAAATTTCATGCAGTTTTAGTAGAGAAACAGGTTCTGTAACACAGATAGACCAAATCTGACTTTTGCTCAAAGACTGAGTCTGAGCAATAATGCTTTGTATAATATATTGGCCTAGTGTGGGTGATCACGACTTTCTGTAGTGGCTGTTCTCAGCAACCATGCAACCTGATACTTAGTTCAGTGCTGTAGGTGGCCTATGCTTTGGTGCTGAAGATCCTAAGTTCTGTTCCTTCTAATGTATGAAGGTGGGTGGTTACCACGGGGCTACCCTGAAAATTTGAGAGAGAAAGAAATCAGTGGCTTGCTAAGGACGCATATATTACTCTTGCTGTGCCTTAACAGGATCTTTAAGTTTTAGTTCTGCAAAGGAATACTAATGAGAGATTCTTCTCCATGGTTCTTTCGGGAACAACATGTCCTGGGGTATTGTGCTAAATGAAACAAAATATGCCAAATGGACTTTAGAAGGCCCTATTTTACTATAGCCTCATGGCCCGTTGATGATGAACTTATAGAGAAAGGTCTTATTTGAATAGACGTAATGGCTTGAGAAGAGTATTGACAGCATGATGGTTGACTGAGGTAGAACTTCACTACCACCTTTGGAAGGAATTTAGGGCAAGTGTGTAGCACCACCTTATCCTTAAACCGTTTTGTCTAAGTGGGTCCAGTCACTGAGGCTTGAAGGGAATTAAGTGTCTAAAATGAAGTAACTGTCACCAAGGAAAAATCTTTCTAGAGACATTTTATCAGCTTTCCCATCTCCAGGAATGATAAACTATTACCAATGGTATCTTTGGAGAAGTGAAAAGGACTTATTTGTAATTCTTTTTTCTCTGCTTCTTAGTAGATAATCACCTGACCAAATTGAGAATTCTGCAGTCTTTCAATTTTGTAATTTATGTATTTTTCAAGTGTATAACAATGTACCTCTCTAGGTGCATGCAGAACTGCCCCTATAAAACCACATTTCTACATCATTCAGTTGACAGTGTGTCCACTACAAAGGAGAAGGTAATCTCAAAGCACTAAAAGTCAACAAACGCTGCCTGGTTTGTGTGGAGGGAGTGAAGTCCCCAGCCCAACAATATAGGGACCGTCAGCCTGATTAACCCAGCTGTAGGGGTAATGTTATGTAATGTATCACCTTCCTTTCAGAAAGGCTGGGAGGGTAAGGTAGTTTCCTAGCAGGGACATATGAAGCACCTGCACAAGCTGAACTTTAGAATTTTGAATGGTGAGAATGCCTAATCTCCCTTATCCCCTCATGGGTTCATCTATTACACCCGGTGCACTAACTTTGAAAAGTAAGGGCTACCACACCCCTATCGTTTTTCCAAGTTGCAATCTTTAAGCAGCAGCATGAAATAAAATATACAGAGGACTCTTGGAAAGACGTACATTAAACAGCAGTTCATTCTTCCCTTGCTGACTGGTGTTAACTCCTGTTACGATTAATGGAAGTTACAGACACACACCAAAAGAAGAAAGGACCACTGTTGCAGAAGATATTGTTAAATCTGTTATTATGAAGGAAGACTTTACCATCAATATTTTAGCAGATGTCTACAGGAAATAAACAAACTGGGGCAATATTGAAATAACAAAACATATGTCATGTATCCCCTAATACATACCTGGTCAGTTTTATGGTTTTCCTGAACTCATTAGTAATTGGAGCTTTGTAGCCTCCTTTCCTCAATAAGGAATCTATGGTCTGAATGTGGTCCCATCCTGTTGAGTTTTATCAGAATAAAAGTCAGCAAAGAGCATGTAATTAAACAGACTTTACATTAAAATATTACTTCATGTTATATTTTTGCATCTACTCTGCTGAAGTCCATTATAAACATTCCCATAGATCTGTATCAAGTAAATTCCTGTGTTCCTAAGAACAGCTTCTTGCAGGAAGTACCATATACAGGATTCTTCCTACATCAGAGTAAGTTTATTGTGCAAAGCAAAGATCTTGCACATAGTTTAAAAGTAGATCCAAGACAGCCGTGTTTTCTGGATATGGGGAAACAAAAATTATATCCTTCCAAAGTCTAAAAGCTGTAAAAGAAAACGAGGACTTCATCCTACTATGGCAAGGTCATATCACAGTAATCCTTTAAATCATATTGAAATAAAATACATAGAACCACTTGAAAATCAAGTTTCTATTGGAAATATTGCATGTAAGCAATCTTAACTGGCTCAAAGTGTGCTTTCAGAGGTGCAGGTGGAGGACAGAAAAATCCTATCCCTCATCACCAAATGGTATGGGGTCTCACAGACCTCTCTGTAAGTGCCACTGTTAAAGTTAACAGTGATTTTTCCAATTTCAGAATTACAACATTAAACAGTTTGCTGGCGGTTGGCTTATACATTTTTGGAGTATTAACCCACAAATAGTTTAGGTTAATTATGGTTCTCCCCCAACAAGTCTTTTACACTATTTTAAAGCAATATATAAAGATCAAATTTTGAATACATGGTATCACAATAATACGTAGAAAATGAACTGTGCATCTTTTATTTATAAAACTGTTAGATGTGTTATTTCAGAAGTACACAATTACTTAGATTATTCAGATAGATGCCTAACAAGACTAAATATATCATTTTGCTTTGTCTGTTTAATAAACCACATGTATAAAAACCTGTTTTTTTTAAAAGAACCCAAAATTATATATATAAAAATGTTGACCTAAAGAAGTTCACATAACAATTACATTTTATAAATATAGTGAAAGCTGTCTTAAGTGACCATATAAGGGCTCAGCAAAAACCACCTTCCTGAAAGATGCAGATCTATAAGTACAGAACAAACAAAATTGTACTGGAAATCTTAGGGATAATTTTAAGTGGTCACTTGTAGACAAGGAGTTGTATAGTCAAGGTGATCCTTAGTGCAGATTCTTCTTTATCTCTTAACACAACAAATCCAAACATAAGGAGGCAAATGCAAAAACAATGCAAAAAATGAAAAAAAAACCCGAGTCACGGCTAGAAGAGAAAATGTTAGTAAGTAGTTAGCGGATCAGCACCACATACTGGTATTAAACAGAACTAGTGTATATTGTTCTTTCAAATGATGAACTTACAAGTCTGTGCCTCTTTTAAAAGGGACACACTTTCATTTACAGAAGTATTTTGGGATATTCAGTATGAAACCAACTTCCTTCTACCCACCCAAGAAACAATGGGAAGCCAAAGCTCTTAAAGAGGATTAAGTGCCTGCAGTGAGAGCCTAACAAAAGAAAAATTTGCAGGTTGCGAAATAACTCCATTGTTAAAAATCCATGAGCAGTCATCCCATCACTAAGTTAAATGAGTTTTGCATTTCACTGATTGTAGCAAGTTGGGTGTATGAAAAATGGCAGCCTTTAATTCGCACTGTACCACCCCCTACATCTTTTATTTTGCATATTGTTGCTACTTTACTGTTTATTTATGACTTGCTTAACAAACTGTTACAATTTACTGAAATCTTCCCAATAACGGGACTGATTTTATACAGGCATGTAAGTGGCATTTATAAGAGTCATTCCTTACAGTTAAGTATTGCTCCATCATCTGACATCAGTGCAAGGTCAAATATTGCATTTTAGGTTTATATGTATATTTAAATTCTTCACCAGATCATATGAAATAAAGTGCAACAATGACCTTGCTCCTTTGCAACCTCCGGTAAGTAGGTGGCGGTGCGTTTTGATCCTTTTTCATTGATGAATTCTATTCTAATGCCATGTACACCCACCTGAAAGAAATTGGCAGTTTTATTAGTACATTTAAAAATAATACAAGAAATTTCTAATGTGAAAAATCACAAGATGTGAGCCTTTTAAAGAAAGGTTTACCCAATTTTAGATTTTTTTAAAAAACATTTTCTAGGTAATTCTGAAGTGAATTTAGCCCTCTTTAATGGCATCCAACTGACAGCGTGGTCAGGGCAGTGGCAGTGCAAGCATGCCCTACAATTCCCCACCAAAGTACTTCATCTCTGACCTGAAGGGAACACCATTTGAGGGGAGAATAGTTTGGTCTCCATGCCCATTCAGTGCTTAACCTCTCTTCTGATCCTGCCAACAGGGATGTTATTAATGGATGTGAACACCTGTCCACCAAAAAAGTGAACCAAGGTCACCAGTTCCATTTCCTAGGCAACCAGTGTTGTGGTCTAATGACTTGTGGCCATGACAGCCGGGATCTTGTCTGAACTGGCAACCTAATGGTGAAAGGTTTGAGCTATTACCAATCCCTTGAGCTTTCCAGTCCATGAAATTTCCACTAATGTATGAAGAAGAGGTGTACAGGAATGAAAGGTATTTCAAAGCTTTGGGAAGCTAATCAACTTCAAATTCATATTTCCATATATTACAAGACTGTTTTCTAGCGTAAGGTCTACTGCCTACAATGAAGAAACCAACAATGCTGACAGACAGGAGCGACATGCGACTTTCATGAGATATTCCAAATTCCTATAAGAACTAGGCTGGATGCTCTTTCGAGGCACTGTTTGCAAAAGTAATGCATGTGTACACAGCACTTCCCTATTTTCAAGGGTACAATAATTCTGCTGTAAACACATGTACTTGATCAATTTGTCATAAGAGGCCTCCAGCTACGAGTGAAATTTCTTACCAAAATTTAATAAACAGTTTTCAGTTACTTTTAAGTTACACAAAAGTAAACATAAAATGTTAGTAGCCTCAGATTTTTATTCTTGTGCTCCTGTAAATAAGATTTGTTTTTACTTTAAATTTGGAAGTCTTCAGGTGCATGTGAAAACATGAGTATTGTGTGTTTAAAAGCTTATAGTGTTATTTGGTTTAGATACCTGTTTTTTGGCACAAACTAATTTGATTTCAACAAAAAGTATAGAAAGATTTTAGAATAAAGACTTACTCTAGAACAACTGCATGGCAGCCAAATTCAAAACCAAGGATTAATATAATGGAGCACATAGGCTCTCCAGGGCCAACTGTCCAATTAATACACAGATATTTCAAGCTAAATATTACACAGTTATTTTTGCTCTAGCATCTTCATATGGCTATGAGTGTGGGGTGAGGGGTGGGAGTTTATTCTGGTGACCATGACTTGCAAATCCTCCTCCTCTTTATCAGCGCACCGTGTCTTAAATATGATGAAACTTTTCTGAATGAAGATGTGAATCTCTAACCTCCTTCATAACAATTGGTCTCAATTAATCTCTCTTACATTTCTGAACCTAAACTTTCAAGTAAGCAGGTGTAACTTTGTTTTAGAAGCCAAATCTTACTCTTTGAAGGTGTAATTCGGAACCAGACGGTTCTATTATGGCAAACTGAAATTTGGGAATGAAAAGTCTTTAAGCAGATCTCGCCTAATTTATTCTAAGATCAAGGAAACCAACTAGTAACTTTATGCAAACTGTAAGATCACATCTGAATAATGGGAAACTTCACACTAATACAAAGTGATGCACATCAACATGGTCCATCCACGTAAAGCTCAGGTGCCCCCTTTTATTAGTGCAGCAATTTGCATCTGTGTTTTTCAGATCAAATTTGCAAGACAAATTGATTAGAGCAGAAAAGTAGTTACAAATTGAATTAATTGCCAAGATAAAACCCAAAATGTACCCTGACCAAAACATTTGTTTACATACAAACACTACCAGTTTTAAATTTTCCTACATACCAGAAACTGAAAAAAATCTATCAGTCCTCAAACACAACAACTGCAACTCCTTTGAAATCTCTCTTTATTACAGCATGTAGATTGGGATTGGGGTCCTGTACCGTCTTTGCATATTGTCTAGAACAGTGGTTCTCAAAGCCAGCCCGCTGCTTGTTCAGGGAAAGCCCCTGGCGGGCCGGACCGGTTTGTTTACCTGCTGCGTCCGCAGGTTTGGCCGATCGCGGCTCCCACTGGCAGCGGTTCACCGCTCCGGGCCAATGGGGGCTGTGGGAAGGGCGGCCAGCACGTCCCTTGGCCCACACCGCTTCCCGCAGCCCCACTGGCCTGGAGCGGCGAACCGCGGCCAGTGGGAGCCGCAATCAGCTGAACCTGCGGACGCAGCAGGTAAAGAAACCGGTCCAGCCTGCCAGGGGCTTTCCCTGAACAAGCGGCGGATTGACTTTGAGAACCACTGTTCTAGACAATATGCAAAGACAGTATAGGATGGTCACTGCCATGAACAGTTTACAATCCAATTTAAGAAAAGGCTCAACAAGTGGGTTTAGCAAGCAGTTTGAGGTAGAAAGGGGAGGACAGACAAGTGTAACTACATGAGCCTGTCAAAGTTACGTAGCCTAAGGAGCATACAACATGACCCCTGATTCCATTTTAAACCTTAACTTTGTTTTAACTTTTCCTATTTCCAATTTGTACAAAAATATTTTATTTAGCCTCTGCGTATGGTAATTTTCAGGCTATTATTATTAATCTACCTATTTTCATGAGGCTTCTATTAGGAAACTCACAGAGCAGTCACCCAGGGTATTGGTGGTGCTGTGATAACATGTATACACCCTCATCACTCTTCTTGCCTGCTTTATGATAGTAAGCTCGAAGGGTATTGACATTCTCATTGTTTTAATTCATAAATGACAATATCTGTTCTTAGGATCCATAAAGGTAAGGAGAGCAGTGGGATTAGAATCTAGATGAACAGATGATGTGATACATATTCTCGCTGCAGTCACACCCTGTATTTGGTGGTGGGTTAGAGAAGTGCTAGAATTTCATCAGTGTTGAAGCTCTCATTTTACAGAACCTGAGGTACATTTCAGTATACAAGGGAACAATGAAAGATTTTAGGATGGGTTTAATTTCAACTCATTAAGTTTTCTGTATAAACTTTTTTGAGGAAGTATGTGATTGCTTCACTGATATGAACAGATACAATTATAGTAATTGGTGGAAAAAATGAACGTACAGAGCTGTCTTGTGCTATCACCACCATGCTGCACAATTAGGCATTTGGCAGTTTCATAGTACTTATGGTATATATTCAATTACTCAAGGTATTTTGTAAAATATGTTTTTATTTTAGCATGTCTTCAAAATCAAATTTAAAAATTTTGTGGAATATATAAAGTTAGGTCCACCTTCCTGTGCTAATATCCTGTGCAACAGAGGTGATCATGAGAACATATAGTTTACAATATTCATGAGGAATTAACCAGAAATACAGTAAAAGCTGTGTTATCTGGCATGTTGGGGGAATGGCGGGTGCCGGTTAATCAAATATTCCAGTTAACTGAGAGTTATACTTTACCAATGGAATACCAATTTTCAAAGAATTAGAATACAATAAAATGAATAAAGTATAAAATACAGTAGTGCAGTACACAGGTATTCACCAACTCAGTAGTAGTGCTGCACTGCAGCGTGGTTGGTGTCTTGAAGCACTTAGGTGTATACAGATAACCTATGGTATAGAAAACTTATCTTATGATATTATATATCACTATGGGCAGTGCATGGTGTACACCCAGATCACTAAAAATACACAACACTAAAACTATACTGAACATATTTAATCTTTCTTTGGTGATTCAGAAGGCACTTCAAGGCTCTTGCCTCAAGGTTATCAATTATCATTGTAGATGTGGAAGGTGTAGTAGATTGGGCTGAATCTGTAATGGCCCTATAACACACCCTGGAAACTGCTTTTATGAATCAATCCCTGATATCAGCTTGCTGTCTTCTGCCTCTTTTGCATAAAAGTAGAGCGCAGAATGTGCAATTGCATAACTTTCTGGGCAATATACTAGTTCCCATTACTAGATTGGGGATTTGTATTGGGAGATATCAGAAATGCCAGATAATAGAGCTTTCCGGTTGATAAAGTGCCAGATAACACAGCTTTTACTGTACTGATGACATGCTGAATATGATTCAATATCCAACCAACAAATAATTGCACTCCAACAGAGAGTAAACATAATTCTCATTGATGAGTAAATTGTGCGTCATAACCAATTAAATGGACTGACAGAGTTCATGGAAATGTCTTGCTCTATTTATGATGTCCAACACACTTCTGACATATTACTAACCCTCCCCACAACTACACAAGAACATTGCATTGGTATAACTTAACTTGTGAATTTAAACCACTAATAGCTAACAACTGCAAACCTCTGCATGGACATTCTTCTTCTGGTGTAAGTGGGGTTTTTTTCAGTTTAGCTTAAGTTGACTGGAACAGGCTTAAATTTTGGGTGGCTGTTTTTTTAAAACTCTCTCTTGGGTGCATCTGTTCACCAGAAACTCTAAGATTATGATCTAATTTTGTACAGACTGATGAAAAGCCATCTCTCAGTCATTACTATTAACTTTCATCTCATCATCAAACCCCACAGCCAGAGTCTCAGGAGTCTTCTACAGATTGGTAGCATTTCACTGAAGGACAACAAATTCAGGATAAAGGACCATTTCACATTATTTCAGGAACCAGAAACTGACAAAATACTGGCCATTAAGTAGCCTGAATTTATATGACAGTATGCTTAATGTGGAACTACTGAAGAAACTTGGCTAATTTTCTGTGCTGTCTGTATTCTGACTTTTCTTGAAGTCAGGAAGGCTTGTTTCAATATCCCAAAGCTTTCTCAAGGAATCTGAATCACTTTGTGGTAAGAAGACACAGATGATCTTAAGAGGAGAAAAAAAAAGACCGAAAGGAAATGTACTGGGGAAACCCAGCTGTGATAGGGCGTGAGTGACAGAGAAATGATAGCATAGCTTTTGCTTCCTTCGGTATTTTCATAAAAAAGAAATGCAGAAAATGTATAAATTAGTTTGTCTTTCACACATTAACAAGGTATCTACTCTCAAATAACCAGAGTCTGTAGTACCAAAGCTTGCCTCCTGAAACATTTAAGCATATTTCATACTTGTCCTATCCATCTGTAGGATTCAATTTTTTCCTCCCAGGGACTCCTGATACAGCATCCTGAACCTCTCTCCTGGGGTAAGGGATTCAGTGGCCTGAGATGCAGAATGGATAGGAATCCCCCCCCCCCTTTTTTTTTTTAGGATCTAAGCAAATCAAACAATTTCCTTAAAAAAAAAAAAAAAAAATCCTGAAACCCACTGTACTGTTTCGTAACTTAGCAGAACATGTTTTAGTGTTTGATTTCCTCTGTGGAGCATTGTACTGTAAGGAAATGCCTCGCTAAATAGTTTAAAGATTCCCACTCTGACATGAGTTGAGAGTAAAGGAATTCAAGAGCAATAAAGCTACGAGCAAAAAAATTAATAATTTTGGAGAAGAGGGAATTGCAGAATCTGTGCAGGGCAGGGATGACCTTAGTGGAAGGGTAAAGAAATCAGGAAGGTGATTGTAAGATGGGTGAAGGGAGGAATAAAACTGAGTTTGCTTTGGGGATTGATGGCTGCAAGGGGAAATGGAATGGGAGAAAAAGTCCCATCAGATACACTGGAGGATGTGAAAGGGTGCAGATCTTACTGCCTCCATGTCAGTAGCATTAAACAGTTATTTTACCTCCATGAGCTGCTTCCCCACTTGCCCTCTGGTGTCCACGTTCTCTACTAAAGAAGTATTATCATTCAAAAACATATCCCAGAATTCATGACACTGCATGTCTCACCACCTTTCTTTGAGGGAAAGGCTGTGACACTCCACATAAGTAGACATTGGACAGGGGTAGTGGAGAGATGTCTCGTGGGAGGAAGACTCTGTGCTTAGAGAAATGAGGAGACAATGCATATCTGCCCAGCATCCATTTCAAACCACCACGTGTGTGAACTACGGATGCATAGTGCAATCATATACAGTCATGCGTGAATGGAAACCCTGTGTTTTTTATGAAGTGTCTTCATGAATCACTGTACTGATGTGATCCTTTGAAAGTAAATAGAAAAAGGTGCAAACCTTTATAAAAGGTGAAAATGGTGGCAATTTGAAAAATCATATGGGAGCTAATGGCAGTCAATTCACTCATGTCTCCTGTTTACTCGCCTGAAGTCTCTGCTGCAAAGAGGATCTCTCACTGCTTGCTGCAACTGAAAAACTGATCTCTTCAGTTTGGGGAAACAATTCATTAATCAGTAGAAGGAAGATCTATCAGTCAGTTTCAGGGTATAGGAGGCACTCCTGTCCTGAGCCATGTCTTCAAATGATCGTCTCTAAACCACCACAGCACTGCAAGCTGTCTGGATCTGCAATTTTGAAATATTTTGACTTCTGTCAGCAAATTGCTGAATTAGCTCCCACAAGATCTCAATAGCATACCTACAGAAGTAAGGTCTCCTAACCAGGCTGATGATTTTTCAGGATGATCTGGAAATGAGCAGTTATACCAGATGGAAGACCCAGAATCTCTCTTTAGGTCATATTCTAGCCATCTTGAAATGTCTTTTTGCCACTGACATTGCATAACTGCAGTTCCCTTAAAAGAAACATGGATGACATAAGCTGTCTCACTGTAAGGGGCATGTACAGTGACACATCATTCTTTTAAGGACTAACATTTCAGTATAAACGTCTTACTTTATATGGAATGTCTGTACGTCATTTATAGTTACATATAGAACCATCACTTGAAAAGCATGGCAGAAAAAATGACAGGATTTTGCCATGTCTCAGGAGACTCATTATATTATGGCCACCTCTTTTGATTGCTTTACCACGTTAGAGGCTTTAAAAGTAGATTATTAAAATATTTGACAATACTCTTACCTTTCCCACCCTTCCAAAAAAGGCTAATGATTTCCGTTATTGAAGTGTCTTAAGAAATTTCATCGCAAATATTTTTCTACAGAATTTTTAAACCAATGTATAGAGTTCTATAGCTGGGATATAGTTCTCTATTTAATTCTATAGGGAGGATTACAAATTCGATCAAAAGGAATTTATATTTTATTACTATCGAAAGTCATTTCTCTCAAATCCTATTTTTTCTTCTGTTATTAAATTCTATAGGACTTTGCAATAAAATACAGAAAGTGAAATTGCTGAAGTTACAAACATACAGACATTTAAGGTATAAATTAGAAGATGGGCTCCAAATCACAACGTTCAGATCCAAACTTTCCCAAAGTTTGGTGGGTGTTCTGAGCTGGGGTTTTGGTTTAAGCCCCTCTCTCGAACAAATACGTATTTTGGTCATTTTAAAGCAATATGCTTATTTGATAGAACATAATGGCTCCTTTGAAACAGTTTGTCATTATGTAAAAATATTTATCTGGAAACTTGAAAGCATATTTCAACTTGGGAAGATAATGATCATTACATTGTACTGTACTAGACGATAGCATGAAGCCAATAAAATATTAGCGTGCATTTAAAACATTATGAAAAAAACAGTTTCTGAACATGCCCACAGTCAATTTTCAAGAGTTAAAATAAATTTAAATGACTGAGTTATTAAATCCTTCACACTACTAATTTTAGCATCAAATGCTGAACTGTAGCAAGCAGACTAGACAAAATCTCAACCAGACAGTTTGAATTATTTACTAAATTGATTTAATTATTGGCCTGTAAAGTTTCATTTAAAAAGCCATTGTAGTTATTAACGCTTGAAAAATTGTGGTCCAAACATATTTTTTACTTCTGTAGCTCAGAGACAGACAATTGGATTGTCTAGAAAAAAAAACTGCTCTTGGTTTAGGACAAAGCTTCAGCTCAGAGTAAATTTTTGACAGATGAGATATAAATCATGAAGAATGGTGTTTATGGTGAAAAACTGATCGTTCCTCAAAGGAAACTTGCACCCATTTTGCTCAGCAGTAGAGAAGACATGAAGCTGTTGTCACTACCAATTAACTGTGAAATGCATTATATTTAAGCTTTCAATTACTGTACAATTGGCACTTCAGAGGCTAATGCTGGAGACAGTCACCCCAGTGAAAATGAGGCCTCTTGTGACCTTACCAGTGAGAGCACCCAATTGTGGAGACTATACACCCGTTTTCAACCTACAGATACAGCCAATAGAAAAGCATTACTGTTCCCAATTTTTAAAAAACGAACACTAAGCATTAGAGCTCTTTTGTGTGTGTTAAACCATTATTAACACAAGACAGTGGAATTTGTTTTCTTTTGTACTGGACTAGACCATGTCCATTATTTACGTAAGTGACAAATTTTCAGTAAAACTGTCGCACTCAAATATACATTGTAATAAAAAAAAAATGTAAACATAACAGCAATTGCTTTGTAACCTGTGCGTTTTCATGCTGCTGTGCCAAGACAATGTGTGCAGTTTCCCTTTAACCGTAACAAGTAAAGTGGATGCTGCTCTTCACAGGATAAGTATTATATTGAAAAGATAAATGGTATATTTGGTTCTCATTGTTTTCAAGGGATTAGTGGGGACAGGTGCTAACTGTCTGGCTTGCACCATTTGCTCTAGATAAAGTGTTATTTGGCTTCAGCCATCCATGCTTATTCCTATATCTAAATGAGGCAGTTGTGTGGGACTTTTTTTTTTTTCTTCTTCTTTCTCCCTTCCCAATGAGTGCACTATGTGATTCCAGCAGCTTAAGGTCAAATGTAGTATCAGTATAGATTGTCTGGTACAGCCTAGAGACTTATCTTGTTCTAGCAGAATGATGGACTATGACTATCTAGGTCTCCTCTACAACTACTTCATTACAGAAAGTTTTGATCCAAAAAACTGAGGATGTATTTCAGACTATGCCGATTTTAATATTGCAGGATTTAATCTTAAAAAACAAACAAACAAACAAAAAACAACAACCCCGAGACATCAGTGGTGTTTTGTTCATGTGTCTTTTAAGAACACAGGTTTACTGTGATCATCCAGTGGGCATGAAAATGGCTCAGTTCCACTTTACGGTTTTCATATCCTAAGAACTTGCATGGTAACACCAGATCTCCCAGGAGACACCAGAGATGCATCATCTTATGTGTATAAAAGACAACTAAGACAATCAGATAACTACACTAAATATTCCAAAATGTCAGTTATTTTCTTATTAGGTTGGGAGGAACTAGAGGATACCAATATCAAGGTCATTTTCTTTAAAAAGATCTGGAATCCTTACCTCCCAGTCCAAGTAATCACATACATCTTCAAAATTAGTGAGTAGAGACACTGAGCAGAAAAGCCGTGGTAGCTCATCCCTCGTCATTGGGGGGAAACGGCTATCTTTAAGGGCACTGTTGAAAACAAAACAGATTTTTAAAGCTTTTTTTTTTTTTTTTTTTTTTTTGGTGTGTGTGCCTAAATTGAACTACCTAACGAACCAACTGGGAAAGAAAAAGGTAAGAGACAGCAAAAATAAAAGCTGATGGAATGATGACTACTCTGACAATTAATTCTTAATAGTGCAATACACCAGTATGGTATATCCTTTTCTCTTAGACAAATGGTTTCCAGATTTCATGGCTGGACAAGTTATATGGCCAAACCAATTGACTAGATTTCCTGGGTGGTCACTCCTTGCTGAGTTGGTTTTGCTACTGGGACAGTCTTAAGGACGAACAGATTTTGGGGAAAAATATATAAAAAACAGATCAATGACAAATCTGTTTTGAAAAGATTAAACGACATAATTTTAGGTAGGGGAAGAGAGTTATGCTGGAAAAAATATATTTTGACATCTTGAAAATAATCAGAATGATAACTCTGTAAGGAACTATTGTGTTTAACATATCAACGTAGACAATCTGAATGAGCAAAATATTCATGCAAATTAAGAAATGTCAATGTAAAAAGGTAAAATACTTATAATGGTACCATCAAAGAGACTCAAATTTGTGAAACTATAGGACTTGAAACTATTCTGCAAAACAGATGTATGATAAGTAATAGAGCAGCTAATGAACTTCTAAGATAATCCGCTGATAACGTAAGATCCTGTGGGCAGGTGTGTAATGTAGCAGTTCAAAATCAAAGGGGAAGTGGTACCATCTACATTCATCTCAGTAACATCTGCATTACAAAAACAGGAGAGAGTGGTTAACCAGAGATGTAGGAAACAAATGTCAAAGATAAGAGCAGTATATTGTGCAAGATTTGGTATAAGGAGAACTGGGCAAATCAGAAAGGGTAAAATGAGTGCAATATACCTGCATTTATTATTTTCTAAGCTTGGGATAGGAGATACTTGTATACAAATGTGCCTATGTTTAACAAGAAAAAGAACTGATCTGGCCAACTGGTTGTTTCAGCAAAAGAGGAGAATCTAACAGTGCAGAAGCCTAGTCTAAGGAGCTACCCAGTCCTCAACAGCCTTCATTTTCCACCCACTGAATGTAGGATACAGTCACTAGTTCTATGAACCCTACTTGGAAATGACTAGAGATGACACCTCTTGGATCTGGTACACAACTGTGTTTCTAAAGGTGCTCAGGGTTCATTGAAATCTCTGGGTCAAACTCAGCCATTGTGTGTAGTCCTATCAATAGCATAATTTGGTTCAATATAGCTAAATACAGCTAAATTTAGCTCAGATGGAGTTGTTATACAGAGTGCAGTAGACGCAAAAAAGTTGAAGCTGGAACGGGGAAATTATCATATGTATAGTTGATCCAGCCTTTTAACAAGGATCAATATGTTTTATTGTGGTGTAATGCTTGAAAACATTCAATGAAAACCTATTGGAACTACTGAGGTGGTGAGAATTACTACAGGCCCCTTTTCAAACATTGGTAGTTTTATACAAAAAGAGGAGGAGAAAATCCAATTTTATTTTTGGATGGACTTAAATGTAGTTCATTGTATAGGTTGACACAGGATGAGGGGTAGCTCTACCAAGCATTAAGGAGTATTTTAGGATGCCCAGCTTCAAACCATGGCCAATACAGAGATTAGAGAGACAGGAAAACATGGGGCAGGTACAGCAAATAGAAAAGCTAAGTATCTTTTTATGCATGAGGAATATACTTATTAGGAAGGAAAGATCGTAGCATTCTGTGCCTCAGCTTTCCCACTGGGAAAATGGGGATAATACCAATCTATGTAAAGCCTAGACAAACTCTGTATGAAACCATACTATATACATCTCAACTATGATTATCTTTGGCAGGATTATGGAAGTACATTTGTGTATGTGATTGCCTTCATTAGTTCATCTCAGAAGGTGAATGATATTCTCCAAGACCCCATAGAATTATTTTCAAAACCAGCTGCGCAACTGCTGCAAGTTGAAAAATCAAACCTCCAGTTCCTCTCCTCCCTTGTCCCAGTGACATGGAGCAATATCAGAAAACAAAATCTATTTTAGACATGATAAAGTACTGATAATGAGAGGGTACGAGGCCACGTTTGCCTTTTATAGCTCTCCATGTGCTGTTCTTCCTGGGTTTGAGTGAGGCACTGCACAACTAGAGCAAATGCCAGTGGGGAAAAAATGGCAGTTTAGGAATAGACAAGTAGATGACAAGAACGTGGGTAGAGCCAGACTTCTTCACACTGGAGAAATTAGAATTGACATATATTACTGTTTTCTAAAGAGGTTTCATTCATTTGTGATGCTCAGGCTGGAAGGATGAAATGGTTGAGTACCACTGGAATAACATGTATTTAACCTGATGTTGGTTATAAATTACTACTTCAAGGCTTAAACTGCTATTTTTCAGTGTCACTTAACAGAACAATTCTCAACTGCAGTAAGTTAATGAAACATTTTTGTTGATCAAATAACTTTGCATTACTTACTGCTGTGCCTTTCCATCTCTAGAAAGGCAATGTTGTAATTATAATTACTGGATAATAAAGAAATACACTAAGCGAACATATATACAATCCAGACATTTTCCTGCACCTCTTAAAATCACACAGTAAAAAATTATCTTCTGCAGATCTCAATTTGATATTACTGATTTCTAATTTTAAAAATCAAGATGGTAGGCCACATAAATCTATTGCCAACCTAAACCTGGCCTATGTTAAAAATCATAGTTCAATTTGTCTGACATATGCAGGTTTGTGATTTATTACTAACCAAACAATGCCTACAGAATTCTCACCACTTTAATATTCCCTTTTTTCCCCCACACACACTGTGCCAGTGGTACAAAAATACACTGGTCGAATGCATTGTAAGTCTAAGAGACTTAAGTCATCCTGGTGTTTTGGGTCAGGTAAATGATTAAGTCATAATATTAAGGCATGATTCCAATTTTTTAAAATTAAATTGATAGTCTTGTTTTTTCCTTTAGTCAGAAAGATAATCTTTAATTAAGATTCCTTGTTACTTTTGTCAATATGCTTTATTATATTGCATTAATATGCTTGGAACTGTTCACTTTTTTATTTTTGATGAATTACACTGTATATTATTTTTGGGACATTTCCCCCATCCCACAGGAAAAGATACTGCTAAAGATTATGGCAATTCATTATTAGATTTCAAGTTTCTCAGTAACATATTGTGCCTGTACAGTATTAACAGCTTATTGAGTTCTACTGATGAAAAGAGGTGGGTATTATTAAATCTAAACCAAAAATTCCAATTCTCTCAGGACAGACGTGTACAGACTGTTATTAGAAAACACTCTTCTAGGTACTGTGTATGCTCCGATCCACCTTTCTTAATTTGTGCATTAATTGTCATGTAAAACATTCCATACCAGCTGAATTTGATACCTTCAGGAACCATCAAGCTGTGCAAGAGAACCTATGTAATCACATGGTCTTATTTTTGTAACCTTCACTCTCCCTCTCCTTTTCCTCCTTTTATTTCATCCATCATATTTGCTTGTTACATCTTGCTTCAAATTAAAGACTAAACTCATTGGGGCAAGGAATATCTCACTATATGTGAAGTCATGGGCCCAGTGAAGTTAGTGGCCAAAATTCCAGGTATAAATTCTCAGCTGGTGCAGACTGTCAAAGCTCCATTGACTTCAACAATTTTACACTAGTTGAGGATCTGCCTCTCTGACTTTAATGAGGCCAGAAGTCATCCTATATATTTAATGCAGAAATCACCACAATAACACCTCAGTTCCAACTGCGGCTATTGTGGGGTTATGTGCTACTTCAGTAGTAAATAAGTAACATTCTGGGAGCTAATCTGAACAAATCATAACAAATTTGAGTAACGCCCAAGAACTGAGATATGAATCCTAGTACGAACCTATCAAAGACAGAAAGGCACATGCAGCAACACAATAAGATGAAAGTCAAGTGTACAATAATAAAAATGAACATGTATAGCCACCTCAATTTGAAGCCTGAGGCAGGAAAAAGTCCTTTAATGTTATTTTCATAGTTGGCAGCTGACTGAAGGTTTTAAAATTTTAGGAAAATTAGCATTAATTGTAATTTGCATAGAATATCATTAATGTGCACCTTCACTGTATACTCTTGTAACTGCTCAGTTATATCATTATCACAAAATTACACAATATTATGGAGGTGCTGGTAACAGCTGTATAGTTAACGATGAGTCAGAAGTTTTCAGTGTAATAGAAGATTTAAACCTTTATTTTGTAAGTCAATTGAAGTGCCAGTAAGTGAAATACAGAAAGTAAACTAGGTACAATTTAATATTTTCATGGTGGTCTGATGAAAATTGGGTTGATACAGACAATGAGTTCCAAAGTAACCCCTATTCAAGGAAACTAAAACATCTGGGATCCGTGTTTTGCTCCTCATGCTCATTAATACGGTCATAATTACAAATAAGTCGTGCTTGTTTGGATCATGATGATGAACTTTGTTTTCATAACTGAAAAGAAAAGCACCAACCCAAACTGCCGTATTTAGCAGCTACAAAGTAATATAGCCACTCGGGTAAAAATGGGGGAGAGGAGAATACAGATAGAATTCCCTTTCTGTGCATGCTTTCTGTAGATAAAAGTGATATGAAACTAACTACCCACTTGTGCCCCACACCTGTAATAATTTACACCTACGTGCAAAAAAATAAATCAGACTTTAAAAATCTGAACGCTTGTGTCAATACGTACACATACGGGAGCACATGAGCTAAGAGAACCGTTCAATTCTACAGAAAGCAGAACAGCAACATTTTGAACAACCTACATACATTTTAAATCACAATTTATAATATTTTATATCATAAGCTGTTATGAGATCAGGAAATGTGAAAAACCTATTCTACTGCAACATTTTCATGAGTTGCTTTGCCTGTGCTGGAAAGAAGGCAAAGTACCACAAGAAATCGAAGAGGCCAACGTCATCACTCTCTGTAAAAACAAGGTTAACAGGAGCAACTGTAACAAATATCGTGGCATTTCCCTTCTTAGTATTATGGGAAAAGCCTTTGCCTGAGTTGTCCTGAACAGACTTCAGACCTTTGCAGACAGAATCTATCCAGAATCACAGTGCGGCTTCAGAGCTGAAAGGTCTATCATCGATATGATCTTCTCACTGAGACGACAACAAGAGAAATGCAGAGAACAAAAAAAAAAAGCCCCTTTACATAGCCTTCATCGATCTTAGAAAGGCTTTGGACCTTGTGAGTAGAAGTGGACTATTCGCGCTTCTAAAAAAGATTGAATGTCCCCGCCCAAACTCTTAAGCATGATTCGATCCTTCCATGAAAATAGGTACGGCAAAGTTCAATATGATGGCTCAGTCTCTTAGGCTTTCCAGATTCGTAGCGGAGTTAAGACAGGCTGTGTACTTGGCCCAACTCTGTTTGGGATCTTCTTCTCCCTGCTGCTGAAACAAGCTTTTGGTTCCTCAACTGAAGGAATCCACTTGCACATGAGATCTGATGGAAAGCTGTTCAATCTTGCAAGACTCAGATCTAAAACCAAGACTTGGGAGGCCCTTATCCAACACCTCCTCTTCACTGAAGACGCAGCAATGACAACCCACACAGAAGCCCATCTCCAAAACCTCCTGGACAGTTTTTCCAAAGCCTGCCAAGACTTCGGCTTACTATAAGCCTAAAAAAGACGAACATAATGTGCCCAGGAGTTGCAGAAGCACCCTCCATCAAGATCAACAGCTATGAACTTGAAGTGGTGAACGAGTTCACATACCTGGGGTTCTCTATCGCAGTCAACCTCTCACTTGAACAGAACTCAACATCTGCATCGAAAAAACCGCCACAGCAATATCTAGACTGAGCAAGAGGGTATGGCAATCAACAAACTGACAGAACACACAAAGATCTCTGTGTATTGTGTGTGTGTTATCAGCACCCTTTTGTATGGGAGCGAACCATGGACCTTATATTCTCATCAGGAAAAAGGGCTCAACAGTTTTCATATGCGTTGCCTTCGTCGAATCTTTGGTCAAGATATAACTTTCTCCCATTCAAGTTACAGTTCAATCCTAGAGATATAGCACACATGAAAACTGCAACTGACATGAAGTTGCACATTACACAAACTTGCTTCTTGAAGGGTGAGAGTAGGTTTAATAAACAACTTTTACGACTTTTCTGTTAAATTTAGATGAATGACAGCTTGACTAGAGTAGTGAGGAAAATATCAAGTTGGAAAAACAAGGTGGAATACAAAGGAACTACTGAGGAAAGAAAAACTGATTAAAAAAATAGTTGCCAATTAACTACTCCTTACTTCCTCAATCCCCAGAGCTCATTCACATCCATTACTGCTGACCAAGAAAAGCCATGCCGTACCAAACAGCTGAAAAGTAGTAATGCAAAGCAAGGGGGCTTCAAGTTGCTCAAACTCACTTAGGAGATGGCAATGTTTCAGCATGAAGTCTGCTGCTCTTGAAATTAAAAGTTTTAATGGTATACATAAGCAATACCAAATCACAGTGTAATGTGATGAATGCATAATTTATGGAGCAAGAAAAGAGTATTGCAAGTCAAACATACTTAAAGCACATCTATGCAAGCTTGGGTGTCCTACTGAGGGTAGTTCAAGTTACTGTCAATCAAGAAAAAACAAAGCATTACTGTCAGTTTTCCTTCATACAAGACATGCTACACAAGTCTCAGCTTTTCACAAATAAAATTCAAAATGGTTTATAAATTCTCAAATGCATTTTTCTGACTTTGGTTTATACTAGGATTCTGGAGCACACTTCACATTTGGGATATGGAGAGGGATAGAAAACATAGCTGAAGGGTACCCAAAGGGGAGGGAAGAGGGGGAATGAAAAATAATCACAGAAATGGGAAAGAGAAAAAGGACTTGTTTAGGGTAGTCCAAGAATAACTAATAGGATGAAATTTAGCAAAGAAAAATTAAGCTATCAGTAATATTTCTTAATACTGAGTATTATTGGATTGTAAAATCTCCCCCAAGGAAAGCTGCCGCACCACTTGGATAATTTGTCAGAATGGATAAAGCAAACTGCAATACTAAAGTATTTTCCATCTGTAATTTCTATGGTAAGATTGGTATGACTTTATGAAGGAACACATACTAGAATATGGAAATGCTTGCTTTGAAATAATGGATATGTCCAGTTGTAATTGGATTGCAATTTTGTTAATGACAAATATTTAATCAGTCACAAGTGACAGGCAGTGCATTTCTGGTTAGTGAGTGCATGTTTTGTGAGGTGTTCTGAGATACGAGGCTGAATGGCACATGGAGATAGCCCAAAGAAGTACAATACACACTAGAAATGCACATTTTGGAGTGTGTTATTGATAGTTGGAAAGATTTAAAATGAAGGAATTGCTGATAAAGGGGAAAGCCCACTCCTGTAATGACAAATCAAGGTTAAGTGACTTCCCAAAGCACACAACTAGTCAGTGGTACGGGATGGAACAGAACCCAGATGCACAGATTCCCAGTGCTCTACAAGTCTCTCTCCTGGACTAGACTGCCTACGATTGCTAGCCCTCTAACTCTACACATTCTATAAAAGATACAATTGTATCTGCCATAAAAAGGCTAACTTGGTGGTAGGGAGTGAAAAATAAGATCTTTGACAGCAACCAAGATTTTATTTTAAATTATCTAAAATAAGTTCCCTCTCACCTCCCAACAAAGAAAAACTCAACGTAATAACTTCAATTCTTATGGTCAAGGAGCCTTAGTCAGATTTGTCTTCACAAATTTGTTTACATTAGTTTGTTTGCAGCTTACTACAAAAGCATTTCTAAGGTAGTGTGTTTTAAGCTACTGTATGTGAGAAGGAAAGTGATTATAATAACTTGAGCAAAAATAATGGAATTTAGACTAGGTAGCTAATTGGAGAGTCTTCTTTCAATTTATGAAATAAAACTTTAAATTGATCATTAAGTCATGGTTTTCATAATTGTTGATAGTAATGGGAATCACAAATTCAGGTTTTGCCAGTAAATCTTGAGAGTAAAACCAGTCATTTCTAGGGTTTAATGGATTTGGCAAACAGAGACAAGAAAAAACCCTGACAGTTAGATCCCAGCATACAACCCAGTGAATCTCAGAGCCTAGGTCTACAGACTCAGCTTGCGGGGCCTGCACTACAGTGCTAAAAATAGCTGTGCTGACTTTCAGGCTCTGAAGGCTGGGGAGCAGGGTGGGTCTATTTTCAGCACTGTAGCACAAGCCCGGATCTTGCTGCCGAAAGGATGTTTTTTCCTGCCATATAAACCTACCCTTAAAGAACATCCAAGTAAGGTCATGTCTATACTTACAGTGCTGCATCAGCACAGTTGTACCAATACACTGAGCCGCTGCCACACGTCAGGTGAAGATGCTCTACGGCAATGGGAGAGCTCTTCCGTTGGCATAAAAAAACCCCACCTCAGTGAGCAACAGAAGCTACATCGGTGGGAGAAGTTCTCCCGCCGACATAGCGCTTTCCACTCGAGCACTTATGTCAGTGTAACTTATATCGCTCAGGGGGTGGAATATTCACATCTGTGAGTTACAAGTTTTGCCAACATACGTGGTAGTGTGGATATAGCCCAAGTCAGATACTGAGAGAAGTATTCAAATTACTTATAAACAAACAAGGCAATTATATGATCATAAGGTTTGTATGCGTTACATACAGTTGACAGTAGGTCAAAAAAATATTTGCTCATTAACAAAAACCTCTCTGCAGAAGGTTTAAACAACCATCAATTATAATAAGTTAATGTCTGTTACAGGAATTGGCATCCAACAACATTAGCAGGCAACTGTATCTTCTTATTCAAATAGAATTCATTTGGAAAGGTTTTCTCTACATCTGTATTTATCGCATTTTAATGTAAGCATTACTAACTGAAAGTAAACGATTTTTAAAGGCAAACAACTAAGAAAAAAAGAATTAGGATACCTACTACAGCAATATTTGATTATGGATCATAAGTACATGCAAATGCCTAGCATGGAGAATGTCTTTCACTTCAGTACAAATATGCCTACAACAGTTCACACTTCCACAGCCCATAGGCCATTATTTACGTATGAATGAATGCCATTACATGCAAAACGTTTGAACAACTAATTTGCTGCTAATACAACAAAAGCGTTCTACTTTTATTGGGGCTTTCTAAACACACTGTGCTTTTTATGCTCCAGGCTAATTTCTCCCTTCTCCCTCACAACCAAAAGCGGGATCAGAGAATTAAAAAAAAAAAAAAAAAAAGCATATTCTCATCTCAGTTACACATCGGTGGTGGCTTGGGGAAGCTAGCCCTCCAGCCCCGCCCCTTCTGTGCCCACCAGAGCCCAGCCCCCACTGTGGCCGCTGGCCCCTGCCCAGCACCCCTAGTTCTCCCCCACTCTGGCTGCTGGCCTCTGCCCAAGGCTAGCGCCCCCTGGCCCCAGAGCACCAAAGAGCAACCTGGGAAAGGATACACTGCAATGTTCCCAATCTGGCATTTTTGCAACCACTGAAAGTTTACTAAATCTGCTGACTGATATCTAAACCAAATATTTCCTTCAGAACACACCAGCAACGTGTATGGATGAACTTGATATTCCCTAATGTTCCATTAATTTCAACAGAATATCAGTAAAAGAGTAAGAAGAGAAGAAGTACAGCAGAATTTTTTTTAGAAAAGCTGATTATTCTAAACACTACCATCAGTGTTCAGGTCAAGAAAGCAGACATGGGATGCTGATGGCAGAACAAAAACATCACTATAGATGAAGCAAGAAAACCACTGATACCAAAAGACTGCATGAAGGTGAGACCTCAGGGGACAAAAAAGCATGGGATGAACCAATTAATATGGTCAGTTAAGCCTGGTATCAGAATTGTGTAAGATGACGACACATTTTATATAATGTCACTGATATTATTAAATTATATTTACGTAGCAAGTTATTTTTTAAAACTTGTATTAACTAGAAGCTAATCTCTCTGCATTAAAGAAATCCAGTTTTTTCCCTTTTCTCATAATTAAATTTATATAGAGTAGTACTTTCAAAGCAAGTTAAAACATTAAGTTTCAGGAGCACTGTTAAGTAGACATGATATTTTCAGCACCCAAAAGCTTGCTCTCAGCATTTCATAGTACAAAGATTGACACAGTACTTATCCCAAACATTTACAACAGAATGTTAGATGTGATAAGAAGGGGTAACAAACATATGAGAATTACAGCAATAAGATCACATATTACTCAGATGTAGACATATGAATATCCTGGTGATTCAATTAAAAAAGACTTATTTTAAAAAGATATATTGATGATTCATTTGTGAGCATTAATGAAACACCAAATATTAAGAAGGAATCTGAATAAGGACAGGGAAGGCATTCAGTATTTATACGTGGCATAGATGAAGGCATGTAGAGGTTTATAGGAGAATTATACAAACTGGGCATTGAGGCTAGCATCTCTAGAAGATATTTAAATAGGTTATAGCCATGAGTAGAGAATTTTGTAGGTTATTGGAAATCAGATCAAGAAATTTTAATATGATTTAGTGGAGGGAGAGGCAGTGGAGACATTCAAAGATGAGGGACAATACAAGTATTGTTCTACTTTTACAGATAAGATAAATGAAGCACAGAGAGGTTAATGACTCATGCAATTTAAGTGGCTTGCATATAATGAGTCAGTGACAGAATCAAGAATAGAACTCACATGTCAGGACTTCCAAAACCTATTCTTTAATTCTATTACACCCATTCTTTTACACTGTATTAATCCTGAGAGAATTCTGAGCCAAAAAAATAAAAACTCTGCACACAAAAAAAATCTGTATATAATATTTTAAAATTCTGTATATTTTATTTATCAATAAATAAATGTGGAAGCTCCAGCATGGTAATGGGGATCACAGGCCACGAGTTGCACAGAGGTGGGAGATTGCCCTGAGTCCTTCCCAACTCCGGACATGGACTCGGTGGTGAGGCTGCACCCAACCCTGACACAGTGCAAGGGCCAGGCCTGTTCCAGAAACACCCTGAGGCCTTGCCCCTCCATAGCAGGCACAGGCATGGAGGGGCAGGCAACCTAGAGGAACACAGTCTTGTATGCATGCCCAGCCTGGCCCCCCGATCCAGGTGTGGGTCAGGCAGGTTCAGCCAGGCAGTATCCAAATGTGGAGGGGCTTAGTGTGGGGTGAGAGGGTTCTGTGTAAGGCAATCTGGCTGAAGGCGGCTCACTGGGGGGTTCCGGGTGCAGGGGGAATAGAGCTCTGCAGGGGGGATCTGGGTCCAGGGGACTCGTCGGGGGGGGGGGGGGTCCAGTTGCAGGGGAGGTGGGGCTTGTTGAGGTGGGGAGCAAGCACAGAGGGCTCAGTGGGAGGTGATCTGGATCCATGGGAGATGGGCAGACAGGATAGCTGCTCCCCATTCAGTGACCCTTCCCCCCACGGCTGAGGAGCGATGGGAGACAGGAAGCTGGGGGGCAGGTGCAGAGCTTCCTGCAGCCGAGGGAGGTTTCTGGGGGTGGGTCTCAGTTGGCCCCAGCCCCGGCAGCTCCTTGCAGGGGAAGAGGAAGTCCCATCCTCCCCTGCCCCCCTCACAGCCAGAACTAGCAACTGAACCTGGCGCAGGGTAGGAGCCACAAGCCAGGGCATCCCTAGCCCTACTCCCACCCCAAAATGACACACCCGCACTTCTAGGGAGGGGTGCATGACCGCTCTTGCAGCTGCCCTTTGCTTCCCTGTCAGAAAGTCATTTTTCTGAGGGGAAGCAAAAAAATCTGCAGGGGACATGAATTCTCCCCCCAGGAATAACTATACTTACACCTTTACTGCTGTGCAGAACATAACAGTATGGCTCCCAAAGGATTAATCAAAACAAGACTGATTAACTCAAATGTGATTAATCCAATTTCAGAAAAGGAATTTTCTATAAATTTGGTGCCACTTGTTAAAAACAAACTGCAGTAATTGATTTTGCTACAATAAGCAGTGTTTCCTATATTTGGAATAGGAAATATGGCAAATACAGTAAATTTATGACCAATTATGGTAACTGTTTTGGCACTCACTGTAGCCAGCAATTCATATATACTGTACCCAAGAGTGTCTATGAAATATTTGCAAAAAGAAAAGGAGTACTTGTGGCACCTTAGAGACTAACAAATTTATCTGAGCATAAACTTTCGCGAGCTGCAGCTCACTTCATCGGATGCATGAAGTGAGCTGTAGCTCACGAAAGCTTATGCTCAAATAAATTTGTTAGTCTCTAAGGTGCCACAAGTACTCCTTTTCTTTTTGCGGATACAGACTAACACGGCAGCTACTCTGAAACCTATGAAATATTTGTTAAAGACCCAACTTTGCAAGATAGTTCGCCTTTTCACAAAGAAGATACATTAGACATTTTAAAGACTCCTTGAAGTCCTAGTGGCTTCATATTTATCTAAAAGATATTCTCTGTGCCATACCACCAGAGTTGCATTTAGCAGAAATACTCTAGCAGAAGACACCTTGGGGTAAAAGAAAGAGGACTGCTGGAAAGATATGTTGCTTAAGGGCCCCGGACCTTGTGCACCAGTTGGTCCAAAACACCTATTCTTTTTGGCTTTTGGAGAGCCAGGAGATGCATGAAGGTAAAGAGTGACAAAAGGTGTCATGAGTTTCACAGGTGTGTATTAAGGTTTGTTTTTTTTTCCCATTGTTGGTTGATGTTAATCCTCCCCACTCCCCATAGTTTTAACAGAGAGGAAATTAGGACATTCTTGCCACACAGGTCATCAATATCTTCTTAATGAACCCCCTCCCAGCAGACATTCAGCTTGGCAAAGCTAGACAGACAAGCAGCTTCCACCACATAACACAATGCTTCTAATTTTTAAATTAGAAGACCCAGTGCAAAGAGTGCAGCACTGTAGAGAACAAGCATATTACACCTGTAAGATTCTCCTATCTTTCTCTGTGTAGGAAAGCAGACAGCCTGATGATTAACATAGCACACATTAAATTGATTAAAAACTGGCTGAGAAGTGTCAAAATGTGAATGTAAACAGGAAATCATTATCAAGCAGGTATAGTTGTAATGGGGTCCCCCAGGGATTGGTTCTTGGCCCCACGCTATTTAATTTTTTTATCAATGACCTGGACAAAACCATAAAATCATCACAAAATTTGCAGATTACATGAAGACTGGGGGAATGGTAAATAATGAAGAGGACAGGCCATTGATAAAGAATGATTTGGATCACTTGGTAAGCTGGGTACAAGTTAGCTAGCAAACAATATGTGTTTTAATGTGGCTAAATGTAAAAGTATACATCTAGGAACAAAGAATGTCGGCCATACTTACAAGATGGGACACTAAATCCTGGGAAGCAGTGTCTCTGGAAAAACATGTGGGGGTCCTGGTGGACAATCATGAGCGTCCAGTGCAATGCTATGGCCAAAAGGACTAATGTGATTCTTGGATGAATAAACAGGGAATCTCGAGTAGGTGTAGCAAGATTATTTTATCTCTGTATTTGGCACTGGTCTGACCTCTGCTGGAATATTTGGCAATTTTATAATCAAGATTGAATTAAAAAGAAAAGAAATACTCCAGTTCAAAATAAAAGACTTTGGGAAATCTCTATGGCCTGTGTTATATAGGAGGGGAAATGAGGTCACCATATGGGCCGTTTTGGCCTTGGAATCTATGCATCTACCAATCTCACATTTGACAATTCTCTCACAGGCTTGATTTATTGCCAGCAGAAATTTGCCAACATAAATATGAACTGCAAAGAGTAATTCAGATGTATCATCAAATCACTTGAATGCAAGGAAAAGAATTTGTTTACATTGTCTTACTTTTTGGGCAGACTGCAAAATTTCCAGGAAACAAAATAGCTGTGAATGACGTTTCACTTCCTGAACCCACCCTTACAGTTGTGAGGCAGACAGGGAAAGAAAAACACTTGTGTTTCCTGAACGTTGTGTTGGTAACTGGCAGCCACAGTGGTAATTTTTTAGAATACTCTTGTTGCAATTTGGTTCAGAGCTCATGCGGTTAGTACTAAACCTTCTTGAATTAGTGCAGTGTAGCAGGCAATGTCAACTTCCAGAGCCAGGTGATGGAGACAAAACATCAATTTGGCATTTTTGCTTTTTTAACCAATTTCTCAAATTTCTTAAATTAGGAGTATGTTTCCTCCAAATCTCAAATCACTTGCATAGAAGCCTATGTCCTCATTCTTCTAGTAGTTTGAATTCAGCCACCTCGTCTTAAATGTCATATTCTTGGTTTCTAGTCAAGCAGATTAATGAACATGATAATATAAAAAAACTATTAATACGATCAGGTTTGTATCCTATTTACAGAATTTGCAACACCAAATATGATGGAAGTGATAATCCCCAGCAATTTGGAAAGGATAAATTGTTCATCTCCTATTTTAATTAATAATTTATATTATATTTTATATAATTAATAATTATTCCAAATGGGAGTAATATAACATAGTTCCCTTAAAAACCCACATCCCTCTCTTCAAGATTTATCAAGAGGAGACAAGCTCTTTTACATATTGCTCTCTTTTTCTTATATGCTTCAAAATGGCTAGTTGTAACATTTACCTTTGAAATAGAAAAAATGTATATTAATCTTAAACAACTAGGAGTGAATGACCTATTAGTCCCCAGTTACATATATCTTTAATGTTCACTTAATGTTAAATATACCACATTTAATGTTCACTTAAACAGAGTTCTTTTAAAAAGCAAAAAGTCCACCTAGATTTGAAAGACTAAATTAAATTTTAATTAAAAAGATAAAAAAATAAGTAATCAAAAATCCAGAGGACAGAAATTCTTTAGTATTTAAAAATCCTTATGGCCTCTTTGCAAGTGATCACAATTTCTTCAAGTTCAGTAACTGTAAATATTACATCTAATTGTTCATTCATCTTTTTAATCAAGTTATATAAAGTTAGCAAAGTAAATTCTCTATCTCTGGATGGGATGAAAACATCCATGCTGTGAGGATGATGTTGGTGTGAAAGGGATGCTGAAAGCCAAGTGGGCACATCCAAATCCAGGCCTCCATTCCAAATTTGATCCCATTCTTAAAAATTTATCATATGGCTTTTGTTGGCTTTATTAGGGTTGACAACTTTCTAATTGCACAAAAACTAACACTTTAGCCCCGCCTGTTCCCTGAGGGCCCGCCCACTACATTCCCCTCCCTTGGTGGCTCACTCTCCCCCACCCTCACTCACTTTCACTGGGCTGCGGTAGGGGATTGGGGTACGGGAGGGGGTGAGGGCTCCGGCTGAGGGTGCGGGTTCTGTGGTGCAGGAGGGGGATCTAGGCTCGGAGTGGGGCCAAGGGATTCGGAATGTGAGAGGGGGGCTACAGGTTGAGATTGGGATGTGGGAGGGGGTACAGGCTCTGGGCTGGGGCCAGGGATTAGGCATTCAGGGTGTGGGATGGGGCTCTGGATTGGGGCAGGAGGTTAGGGTGCAGGAGGGGGTATGGGCTCTGGACTGGGGGGTGCAGGCTCTGGGGTGGGGCCAGGAATGAGGGGTTTGGGATGCAGGAGGGGGCTCCAGGCTGGGGGGCGGGGCCGAGGGATTCGGAGTGCGGGCTGCAGTGCAGGAGGGGGTGAGGACTCTGGGGTGGGGCCGGGGATGGGGGTTCAGGGTGTGGGAGGGCTCAGGGCTGGGGCAGGGGTTGGGGGGGGTGAGGGCTCTGGGCTGGGGCAAGGGTGAGGGCTTTGGGGTGCAGGAGGGGGCTCCAGGTTTGGGGGGGCTGAGATCTGGGGGTTGGAGCTTGGGGTTGGGGCACAGGCTTACCTCAGGTGGCTCCTGATTGGGGGGGGGGGGTGGCTAAGGCAAGCTCCCTGCCTGTTCTGACACCACATTACAGTGCTAGTAGGCGGGGGGTGGGGAGGAGGCTCCATGCATGCTGCTCTCACCCATAGGCGCTGCCCCCCCAGCTGCCATTGGCTGGGAACCGGCCAAAAGAGCATGCAACTACCACAAACTGTGCATGCCAAATGAGTAATTGTACATACAAAAAAAGGGGCTGTGAAAGGGGACCACCACTATTTCTAACTAAATATTTAATCACCTCCACTGCAACGTTTGCCACTATGGAAATTCTGGGGTAGATCTAGCGGAAAAGTACGTTCCCAACTTTGTAGGCCTGGTCTCAAGCAAATAATTATAATCGGGTGTTCTCCACTGACTGAGTTTGACACCCAGGACCCTACACCTAAGGAGAGGAAATGAAAAAGTCAAAACAAAAGAATGTCTGTGGAACACATTTTACAGCAGTTCTCTCTACTGATTTTAAAAAATCCTAGCTACAACTGTTACATTGATCTTTTTCTATGGGTTTCTCTCTTCCACCTGCAATTTGCAATGCTTGTAGTTTAGTTAATTTATGAAAGCAACAAAAGGCGCCTGGCTAACCACTTACACCCTTGATGAATTACTTAGTAGGGATGTGTTGGAATCTAAGCAGCACATCTTTTCTGAATTAAAGCTATCACAAGCTTAATCTTGTGTCTTCAGTGGCATACAAATTAGATTGTGAAATTCACTTATAAAACTGACTATGTACAGTACTGTCCCTCTAATAAGAGCTATTCTGCATGGTAGTACTAATATAATTTTTTCAATTAAAACAATGCTATACTGCACTCTTAAAATTGTACATTAATCATAATTTGCTTGACAATTCAAAAGGCTTGAGGTTCTTTTATAAATTCACCATCATCCTACAATTTAAAACATACATAGGTGGTTATAGGGTTTGTTGGTGTCATTTACAGAGTTTTAGAATTTAGGCTTTCATGTGCAAGGGGAAAGACCATGCGCCAAATATTGATCTTACTTGCTGTGCTCAAAGGGAGCAAAGTAATACCAACTCATGCTGCCTGAAACAAAAGTGAAACCAACATTTTAATACATGGTGCAATCCTGTTCTCACTAAATTCATGGTAGTTTTATCTTGGACTTCAGCAGAAGTAGGTAAATGCCCCAAGGAAGCCTCACTGTGATTGGCTATATTCCCCACAGTACAACTAAAAGGGTTAACTGGAGATGGAGAGCACAATCAAAGCACCTGGAGGCTGGGCCAGGCCCAAATGAAGATAAGGCCCAGCTGTGAAAGGAGCTGGGTGGTGAGCATAAAGAGAGGAAAACCCAGATGAGAAAAAAGCTGCAAGCCAAGAAGGGAAGAACTTCACAGGCCTTCCGTAGTTATTAGTGCGCAGAAGACTGGCCTAGAGGCGGCAGATGTACACTAAGTCCAGGGAGATGCTTTTGGCAAGGGTCTGAAGGAAGACCACGGTAGGAAGTGGTCCATGGAGATAGCAGAGAGTTCAAGAGAGCAAACCCCTTAGCTGCTTGCCACAGGGTTCCTAGACTGGAAGCCAGAGAAGAGGCAGGGCCTGGGTTCATCTACTGGTCCACTTGAAAAGATGGCACAGAAACACTGATGCAAGGAGGACACTCTGGAAGGTGTTACTCTGCACAAGAGTGAAAGGACAACACTGCAGAGCCTAGGACGGGATGAAGAGACTACAGAACAGTGAGCATAGCTGGGGGTGATTATTTGCATTTAGTTTATTGGACTTTGTTTACCCTGGAAGGGGTGGGATTAACAGTGACCTGGCTGGAGAGCTGAATCACGAGAAGAGAGACCACTACAATGCTGGAACAGCTGCCAGCAGGGCATGCTAGAGAAGGAGAGCCTTGCATACATGCCCAGCCACGAGACGGTGTGCCAGTGGTGAGTTCACTCTTCTACACACACTTTTGAGTTGGTTACCCATCTTTCTTGAATGTAAAATACGTCTTTCTACCACTAGATGCTACTGTTACGGAGAAGCTTTCTGCAAGGTTACAAAAAGCTGCTCCTCCATTGCATATGGCTTCAACCATCTGAAAGCCCAACAGACATTTAGAGTGCAATTAATGAGTGAAATGTGGCAATACAGAAGTGGGTGGGCCAGGTAAAATTCAGAAAGTGCCTATTTGAAACACAAAACAACTGGTTTATAGCTAGAAGAACTGAGTCAATGCTTTTCACAATATTAGATTTTTCAGCTTATAAAGTGTTCTGCTAGTGTTAGAATTAAATTCCAAGCACACCTGTTTTGGGAGTTTGGGTATTTTCTACACCTCATACCACAAAATAATAATAATGGCTCATTATCTATGCTCTGCAAACGCAAAGTGAAGGCAGGAAGGGGAAGAGGGTAACAAAAACAAGAGAGATGTACAATTTATGAAATTTCATGGTTATAATTCAAATTGCATATTTAACAAATGTATTTGATCAAACTAAGTAAATTATATGGTATACTGGCTTCAATTAGAAGTTTTTAAACCTCCATTTTCAGGCATTTCTGAATAAGAGGCATGAATCGGTCGAGCATGACTGAGCCCTAAAATATGAAGTGACTTTTTTTGGAGGGGAGAGTCTGGTCAGTTCTTATGGTAACTTAGCTTTCAATTACTGCACAAATTGTGACATGTACAATTAAAATTTTCTAGCTCTGGAGGTTATACTGAAGGAAACTTTTAGTTAACTTATCTCAAATCAAAGCACTAAATTTGAGCACTAAAATTTTGATACTTGTTCTGAGATATTTAAAATATAGATGTAATATTCATTATCTCTCATTCCATAATTCTACCTGCTTTGAAACTCTATATTTTAAACAACAAATAGGTTTCATCCATTTTCTAAAAAGCAGAACTCCAAAGGGTCTCCCCCTGAATGTCAGAAATTCATCCCTTCTACACACGAGTTTGGAACAGTCCTTGGTAACCTACATGTTTTCAAAAAGTATTTTCACACATTTGTGAACTTTCACAAGCCTGGTAAGAGTTTCTGGAAGAGAAAACAAGTCACTGCTTCAATAATGAGAAAGTAGAACACAAACAAAGGGGTTGCCCTAACTAATGAGGCAGCATGCAGAGCAGAGACCTCCACAAAGCACAGCTGCTGGTCTTTGCAGTAAAAGATTAGCAGTCTAGGTCAAGAGAAAAAAGCTTCTTTGTGGAGAAGGAAGCTGAACTGCAGAATGCATCCTCAGTGCAGAGGAGAAAGGGAAGTCAGCTGAGCCTGTAAACTGTGCAGGAACTTCTGGGGACAAATAACGGGGAGTGCCAATTCTTTAACAGAACGTGTACAAATACATCGTCGAAGATAGCAATCACAACCTTTTGGAGGATTGAGAATGTAACGTCCTTTCCAAATAGCTGTCCTGTGAAAAGGCTGTTGCCTCCTTTTCGTATGTTTTTATAAAGATGGAATATGTGTGTGTGTGTGTGTGTTCACTAGATTTTTGCACCAGCATCATACCATCCAGGTTGCTGTAAGAATGTCTGCAAGCTGCTGCTCTAGAAACAGCAGGAGAATACTTTTTTTGGTCTCCTATAAGAATTGAAGCGATTTGAAAAAATCTTAACACAGTGAACTTAAAAAAAAGAAGAGAGAGAATTCAGACCTCTAAATCCCCAGTTATGAACTAATTTAAACTAGTCTCTTTTAAGTCGCTAAATCAGACAAATGACCAATCACAGTCGGACCACATTTCTTCTGTTTTTGGCTATTAGTTGAACTGAAAATAAGCAAATGATTTGAGGGGAAAAAAGTCATACCCAAAATTAATTTAGTTATCTACAAAATATACTTCACATTCTAAAACCAGCATTGTTAGAGTGAATGATTGTTGAGAAAGAAAAGGGTTTCTTTTCCGTCTTTAAATAACTTGTATCTTTCCATGCACAATGTGTTTCTAATCTAGCTTTTCATTACAGAACACTGCAAACACTACTTAGACATCAATTACACTAGTATTTGAATTGAGGAATAACTTGTAAATTATTAGTGGCTTGGGATCTATTTCACCCTGAGATATTATGGAAGTACGTGAAGTTAAATATTGTACATATTAAAAGTTATGCTGTTTATAGAAGTGCTTTTTCTCTTCTCCTCCTGTTAAATCAAACCAGATCCAGAACAAAATATATCTACTCAACTGAAAAATGAATGAAATGTAAGAAAGTTTTAATAGTGTTCATTTGAATTAAGTCTGAGTTCCACCCTGATAAGAGAAGCCTGGCTTAAATCTAGTTTCAGTCACTGAATTAAGGATATGTTAGCAATTACTGTTTTCACAAAGGCCCTTCCCAGTGAAGCTGGTACAGCAGTGTATGACAGACGGATAAGCTCCCTGGAGCAATTAGTTGTACTCATGATTGTTAAAGTGCTCTTTAACAACTGTTAGAGATACAAAAGTTCTTGTGGGAGTTATTTACATTTAGTACCTCTCAACCTGCCAGATTAAGTATGGGACCACAGACTCTTTTGCTATTAGTAAATTGTAGTAAAAATAAAGGACTATACCAGCCCTATAGATAGCAGACTTGAGTTTAAACTATTGGGCTTTCCCTATCTAGGTTAATTGAAAAGCAAGTTTAAAAAATATATTTTTTAAATGCTGGAGCGTACCTCTACCATTTTTTCTCAATTTGTCTCCTTAAAGGCTAGAATGTAAACTAGTCACAGTGTAGGTGGAATTAATAAATATATCTAAAAGACTACACTTAGATCATAAACAGTTAACTTTTAAATACTTTTTCTAAATTTTGAAGTGAACAGAGTGAAATAAAACATTCACACACAAAACAACCATTCAAAAGTTGAAAACTGCATTGTAAAAGTAGATTCGGATGTGTTTCTAAAAAATTGGAAACAAGATATTAGAGGTTTTCTCAATTGTACCATTGGAATGTCATTTATGACTCAAAAGTATCAGACATTAAACTGCTGTTTATAAAATAGATCAACAGGATTTTTTTAATATACAACAATATATGTAAGCGCCACCAAAAGTTTTTTGTCAATGTCAGCAAATATACACCCTTTAGGAAGATTGTTCAAGGGTGAAGGAGAAGAGTGCTTTAACAAAGTTGACTGACAAGTGACCACTCTGAGCGTAACTGTGATTCTAAAATGGTTCAATTTTTAAAAAAAATATTTAGAAAAGGTTTGAAAACTTGGCTACATTTCTGACACAAAAGTAGCCCAATTTTAAAACTTACAAATATAAGAGCCCATCACTCAAACAACTTCAGAGATCACATTTCCAATTTCAGCAGGGGCTATCTGAGCTGAACTCCCAGTCTATGAAAGGCTCACAATAACTGCTGATGCTTTGTATGGTAAGGTGGGCAGGGACAGAAGCCTGTGAAATTAAATTTTCGGACTGCTCAGTCTGAATTTATTAAATCTTTAGATGCTTTGATACAGTTCTTAACATTTTTAAGGCAGCTTGAGCTCCCCCAGAGCTGGGTACACCTTTTCCCCTTCCAAGAGCTCTTCGGCTACCTCAATGTGCAGCTCTATAAAGGAAGCCAACTTTTAAAGTGGATGTAGCTTTGCTATTCATAGTCTCAACATGAATAGCTTTGAGAAACAGCTTACATCTGTTAGCACTGTATAAAATCTAGCAAAGTTATGAGCACATGTATTTTAATTCTCGTTATTCTGATTGGAGCATAGCCAATTTCACAGGCTACGAAGTCCTACTGAACAGCGAGAACACTGGCCTTTGGATCCTCGTCCATCACACCCAGTTTGTGACATTTCCTCTGCCTACAACCTCAAGTGTCAGGGAGAAGCAGAATCTAAATGGAGGAGGGGCTTACAGACAGAAAAATTTAAGAGGCTCCCTATTCCATAGTCGCTTCTACACAAAGCAGCAAAGTTTAGAACTTAACGGCTTGCATGGAATTTTCAGAGCCCTTTCTTTATCCTCTTCCTCTTACATCCCTGGTAAGTTATGGAAGAACTGTATAGTTCAAATAAAACACCCCACTAAAGCAAATCAAGCCTTTCAGTTTATTACTGAGTTGGGTCTCCCAGCACACAACCACTGCTCCTGAATCTCCACCAGCTCAGTCTGTCTTAAAAATCAAAATATAAATCACATTGCAACAACCAAGAGACCATCCTCATATTCAGCATATATAAGTACTGTTTAGTTGGTGCAATCCATTCTTTTTCCATCTAGCATCTAAGTTGAGGGGAAACTCCCCCTCCTGTGCCTCTAAAGAGACAGGCATTTAATCACTGAGAACAAGCTGAAAAACAGGCATAAATACTCCCATGAGAAGCAGCAAATAACGTCCATGCCACTCTGGTGTCAGAGCCAGACTAAACCAGCGTCCCAACATGCACCAAACCCTTCTGTCTCATTCAAAAAATCCTTACACTCAGCTGCTTTGAGACCAGTTCCATTTATGCCACTAGCTTCATAAGCCAATGTATAGTAATGTCTTGTACTTTCCAGCCCCTGCCCTTAGACTGTGATGGGATAGGGAACTTCTCTGGCACAGTTCTATTGCACAACACCAAATACATTCACAGTGCTTTATAAATCAACAAGCCACGAAAACTCTGCATTGAAAGTAACTCCCATTCCAAAAGATTTGAGGAAATTTTAAGTGGCACAAAGCTCAAGTGAGTTATTTGAGAAAAATATGGATTAGCAACAGTGATCCAGTTTGGCAACTGAAGGGAGATTAGTGTTTTAGTCATCTCGGGGGGGGGGGGGGGGAGGAATCACTTGGAAACCAGTAATTCAAGTTTCAACTTCTCACCCCCGCCCCCAACCCCCCAAAATCTTAGGTTAGGATGTCTGACAGAGCCAAAAGATTGTCCCAACTCAACTGGCCTTCTGGCCTTGAAGCAAAAAGATATGCACTAGCTTCCTAGTGTGGTGGAAGGAAACTGTATAGAAAGAACTTGAAATGCCATAAAAGCATCATGGGAAAGGACTGGAGTCCCAACCTGCACAACTCCTCCCAGACACCACTCTGGAAAGACTGAGTGATCACTGGATGTCCCAAGTTACCCATGAACACACATTCAATGGAGAACTCCAACACCATCTCATATCACTGCTCAGCACAAATAAGAATCAATCAGCACTAAGTACTTCCAACTTTTCTGTAAGCATGAATTCTATAATAAGCACACATGGTTCCAATTCCTGTTTTCCATACGTCTGTTATATTTCAGCTATCATTCTTAAAGTCAGAGTAAAACTTCTTAATCCCCCTAATATTGATAATACTGCCTTAGTTATAGAAAATCATACCAGATGAGAGAGATTAACAGTTATGCTGAGCTGCATCTGAAAAAAGATGGTTTTGACTGTCTTGACTTGTATATTTAGTGAAGAGAAAACACAAGTAGAAATCTTCATTGGGCCACACATTGAACCAAGCCACTTCTATAACTTATATCAATTGCAAAATTCCACTTTTCTAGACATTTTAAAATATTGAACTCTCCAAATAAGTCTATCACATAGGTAAGTAATATATTCACCTTTACATACCTATATGCATAAGTAGTCTGGTTCTCTGTATGGATGGTAGAACAGTGATCTGTTTTTCTCAAAAACCTTAAGGTTTTATTCCTTCCTTTTCCAGTAATATTTACATTATTTTGAATTTTATCCTTTTTATTTGTAATGTTTTTTCTTTGATTTCTTGCAGGAAGACTTTCATCCACTGTTTAGGCACTAGGGTCTAGCCAGGCTTCCTCAGGATGAACAAACCAGTCTTAGAATCTATACTGTCTTATGCCTTAGTCCCTTTTTAAAAAGTAAGAGCTCTTAATTGATTTTTACAGTAAGTTTTCTGTTTCTCTATGGCAATGTTACTTTTTAAATTAAGAAAAAGTAAAAGATCTTTTTAAAAAGAGATACAGGAAAGCCTTTGCAAAGCAATGTTAACTTTACCTACCCAAAATCCTCTAACTTCAAGGCACTCAAGAAGTGCAAGAATCCTTAGCTCCCAGTGAAAAGAATGTTACAGCTTCTTCAGGAGATGAAAAAGCATTTTCCCCCATATTCAAACAAGGTATTAATCCAAATACTAATGTCTGCCACTTAAGCAAAACTGCTGCAAAAACCAATGTGTAAGAGACCCTCAACTAAATTATTTGATGTGCCACACCCCATGCATTGTTTGCTCTTTAATGACACACACCAAGATTTCACTTACATTATTTTAGAAACTTTGATAGACAAGCATTTAATTAAAAATTTAAGCAAAGTCATTTTACTTTTATTAAAGACAGCTTATTCTTTAATTCTGCCTTCTGAGGAAATATATAATGGTTTAATGCGAGCAATAATTTTTTGGAAATGGTGGCATGCACACTATTCCATAGTAATAACACAATCATATTGAATAGACTGAGTCATATGCAATAACTAGCCTCAGTTGGATAAGTTAAGGTTTCTATGCCTTATTTAAATCTAAATTATTTGTTCTGTTGGTTTATATCACAATCCAACTTATTACTAAAGTGAATTCAAGCTACATATGGTAGGCCTAAACTTTTGTCTTGAAGTGGTCCTATTTATAAAGTTCATAGCTAAAATATTTCTTGGTTCAAAGATTTTTAGAAACATGAGTTATTGCCAAGTCTCAGTAAAGTCAGCCTTGCACACAGATCAGCATGTCTGTATTACAGAGCACGTATGGACTTGCCTAATTGCTAGATCATAGTCTGTGCCTAGACAGACATACTTTCAGTCCCAGAACAATAGTTTTTTCAGTTATGACCTTACCATTACTTAAATGTAGTTGTGTTAAGTATTTAAAAAAAAAAAGAACGGTGCTAATCTCACTGCTTCACTTCACACTTTAGTGTAAGTGGTGAGACCCAATTATGTTTTTGAAAGGAAGCAAATGGTTTCCTACTTTGCCAATAAAAGATCTCTGGAGGTGTTCACTGATGTTTCTAATGTCTTGTAAAGCAAGCCCTGCTGCCTCAACCATGGCAATACTCTGGCCTCATTTTCCTTGAATAGTTTAAGTAATGTATTGACCATTCTGTACAATCAGTAGCAATCCCTAGCAAGATATTAATAGAACATGATAAATTTTGTTACATCTACTTAATGATAGTAAACACTCATTAAAAATGTTGAACAAAAACAGGTACCCCCTCTCTTATACAGAGATCTCACATGCACAAACTAGTTTAACTTAAGATAATTAAGAGTAGGGAACACAACATAAATTTGGAGGAACAAGCAAGAACGAATGTAGCATCAGATTATATAAAGTATACTGCTTTCAATAATTTATGAAGAAAACATCAACAGATCTTTACATTTAAAGACTACATAACTATTAACATAACCAACACGAAAGGGAAAAAAGCTGGTTTACAGTATATACTGTGAACCTAAACAAATTTCTATTGAACTCAAAATTAGCTTGCCTATGGCAGACTATTTTGGAAACAAACTGTCAGAACTGCTTAAGTCACGAATTTAAGAGCCCCATTCCTTACTATGCTTGACAAAGTAACCTGTAGTACTCCTCTCCCATTTATTCACTTTTATTCAAACGTAATCATTAAATTGGAAACTCTGATTTCATTTCATGAACTGGCAGGGTCTAGAATACGCAGAGATGATAAACTCTGCTTTGTGCAGGAAAAAATGAACCCTATGGAGCTCAAACTGCTCAGGAGTAACAAAAAAAGTTGACACTGAATGAAACTCATTTCAACTCTGTAAGCTGAAGTCAGTCACAGCTACCTTGGCTATCCTTTGTGTGTTAATCATTTCATCAGTTATGTTGTGGACTGGTAGAGCCCTGAACCTAGCATGGAGCTTAGGTGTGGTGAAAGAGAATAAAGATGTACAAAGCCATAGGGAGTAATACATGGAAATGGTCGTGTGGAGTTAGTGTGAAGAACTGAAGAGATGTAATGGAAGTTGTATGTTAATCTATATATTGACCTTAAAATATAAACAAAAAAATGCTAAAGTTCAACTGGGGGAGGAGAGCAGAACACAAATATACATCTATGAAACTTGCTAGATAACTTGAATCCCCATTCACTGTGATCAATCATCCAAGTGTTTGTAATATGAAAAAATAGCTCATATGCTCAAATGTTTAGTTTCCTGTCAGAGTGGGAGAAGAGAACTGATATTTTTCATGGGGGGGTGGGAGGGGGATGAAGGAGAAAAGAATTTAGTGTGTTTTTTTTTTTTTAATTATCAATTAAACTATCAGGAGATGTATGCCAATTGTTGACTTTACTGGTGTCCTAAAACGCAAATATATCTTCCTCTAAAATTTAAGTTTTAAGGGGAGAGAATTGTGTAGCACTTCCCCCTTCCTTGCATTTTCTAGCTAGAGTCCTAACTCCCTCCTTTTATTCCTGTCCTCCCACAGACAACACTGAGGGGAGGAATGTTGAACATGCCTCCTCTAGACCCAGCAGATACTACTCTCAGCTGGAGATGGTTAGTGGAGAACGTAAGATACACCTTTCATTCAGAGAACAAGTGCACTGTGTGCACTCCCAGGTGCCTGCTGGTCCTAGGCATAAAAACTACAATGCGGATGTGCAGATTGTAGCCCACCAGGCCAGTCCACTTCAGGTTTGTGGGCTTCCAAAATCAACTTTTTTTACTGCTCTTCTCTCTCTCTCCCCTTCTGTCACAGAATCAACCTTCCTTTGTCCGCCTCTCCTCACTAGTTGCCTTCCCAAGAATATACCCAAGTTATGATACACATTGGAGGAACAGTGAACAGTGAGTGTGAAACGGATGTCATTATAGTTTTTATGCCACTGCTCCTGCTAGATCAAGAAGAAATTGTTTTGTACTCTGCTAGCTTAATCTGCCTTTCAGCTATGGTATGACTCAAGTGGGAAATATACAGTGAATTATAACCAAGTTAACAGGTAACTAAAGGATTACTAGCAAATAAAAACAAATTTATTTCATTGAGCACCTCAACTGTAAGTCTTCACTGCCAAAACCTAAGTCTTACTGCTGAACAGAATACATGAAAAAGTTTGTCAACCTGTTCTGAAATGTTGTAGTAACCTGCTTCCAAGTTCAGTGTATTTTCTTGATGAAGCTGCAAAACACAAGGTAATTTTTCATAATCTGGATTGATTTATTGTATACGTTCAGGTGGATACTCAGTTCATACAATCAGTCTGAAGGACTGTTTTTCCATGGTATAGTTCTTAAATTCTATAATATTAAATACTGCAATGCCTTTGAAAAAGGTTAGATTTATTTTTACCCAGTTAGCTTTTTGCCAAACTCATGTCAATCACCACATTCAAACTTTTACTCAGACTCAAAGGCCAGAAGGGACCATCATGATCATCTAGTACAGTGGTTCTCAACCTGCACCCTGTGGACTGCTTGTGGCTCAATCAGCACAGAGTTGTGGCCCATGTGACATTCTCAGGGCTATGCTGTTAGGATTGGATGCAGCCCACATAACGCATATGCAGCCCATGATGGTAAATAGGTTGAGAACAGCTGATCTAGTCTGACCTCCTGCACGTTGCAGGCCACAGAACCTCACCCACCCACTTCTCTCATGAAGTCCTGCAATAACTCACTTCCTTCCCCCTCCCACAGTTTTATGTATCTGTAAAGAAAATTGAATTCTACAAAACAGATTTAATTAGAAATGCATTACTAACTTTTTAAACTATGGGTATTCTCATCCCTTCCTCACGACTTGGGCAGATGCATCCAATTAATGATGAGTCATTCAACATCAGAAATTTCCTGTTCAGAGCATGCTGGCAATACCACTAATAACCTACATTGCTCAAAATGCAGAACAACTCATTTTCTATCATATTACTACCTTTTTTTTTGGGGGGGGGGGGGAGTTAAGACTGTAAAAGATGGTTTCCAGACTTGTGGGCTTGGCTTCCAAGAAGGGTAGGGTGGGAGAGAAAGCTACTCATTTTGGATTGCCAGATCCACTATCCTTACTTTATTTAAAAGAAATTTAAATAACTGTGAAGAGTGGAGGGAATTTGCGATCACCTGCAGAACGAATGAAGTCTGATATCCTGATGTGCCTAATATTACTGACATCTTTATCTCAACCCAATATGAAGGAAATCTACTATACCTTGATTAGCACAAGGGTGTTCTAACTCACTCCTTGAAACCACAGCCAACTGACATACTAGAAAACTTAGCCTCTTAGTATGGTGAGTACCTTGGAATTCCTAATTCCAAGTTTTGAAAATGTAAGTCTAGCCCTTAAGAGGATTTCAATCATCTGATGAGTGCTTCCTTAGTCTTTAGTTAGAAAGGTCTGTGGATGCTGAAGGGCTCTGAAAAATCCATGTCAATCCACAGTCTGGAAGTTACTAAAAGGCTTAGAATGAATCAAGACGGCATCTTTTGCAAGAGCTTCCTTTTTTCTAAAACAGCTGAATAAGATGTCTTGAAGGCAACATGTGATCAAGGTCAGGAGCAGCTTAGCCTGCAACTTTGTTCTTTGACTATTTTGATAAAGTTCCATTCTCGGGTGCTGATGGCCCATTCATGAGCAGTCTGCCCTGTGGATTAGTTTGCCTCCAAAGCATTTTCACTAATATTTCTTTGCTTTTGGGAACTTTCTTTTATCTTCCTCAAGAACGTCATAGCCCATATACTGTTTAACAAATCAGAACATCCTAGTTTTGAGTCCTTCCTAGTGGGGCTTGTGAAGCCTCACGTCATAAAAGCTGATGGCCATTTGAGACTCTTCTGGTCTGGTTCTCCAAGTTTCTTTCTGGAAAGTTACCTTGTGTAAAAGGCTGAGAGCTGCTTCCCTGATAATTTCACTCTTTCCTTCACTTTTTGGAGATAAAAGAAACTTGTCTGGAAAATGCAGATAATCCACTCAAAGTTTTTCTTCTTTCTAAACATCTGCTGAACAGAAAGTCGCCACCACAACCACAATCTCATGCTAGCCAATGCAAATCAATAGTCTCTCTCCACATATGTGCCATCAAATTTCAGAAACCCTGTAATTTACTCAGAATCCCAGTGCTCATACCTAGAATGTTTCTACCATACTGAAAGCTGTTTAAAAACCAATACAAGTTTGAGAGATTTCCTGTAAAAATAATGGGGGATTCCAGTAGAACCAGTAAAGATTTTCAAACAAGTAGTAAAAATTAAGTATGCTCACTGTATTACAAAATAGGTTGGCTTTTAGGTCTTGAGGTATAAGGTTTCCCTTCATGTGGAAAAATACTGAGCTGTAATCACATTCTCCTGTGCTCAAGCTTGATAGCATCTTCCTATTAAAACCTCTTTCTGGATAGCTTAGTTGTAATTTTCCGTATTAGCTGTCCATTTAAATGGTGCATTTAAGCTATTTTAATGCCCTTACGTTAGGTGCCACTTTTTTCATATTTTTGTTACCCTTTCCAACTTCAGAATTTGGGATGTAATGATAAGGGTCTTCCAAGTATCTTCTAAATCGCACGAGTACCGTGCCACGCAACTCCTGGACAATGAAAGACTGACTGACACTGCAGTTAACTTGCATGTATTAAACACTCTTCCATGGATTCTCTTAAGATTAGATAACCTGGCCTCTTCACATCAACTTCCACAGGTTTACCAATTCCATAGTATTTACAGTATTCCAAGTGCCTTCTCATATTTTCTCTTTGTTTTATTGTTTGCCATTAGACTTCACCTCTCTGTTCTGACTTCTTCATCCTAGCCTCTGATGGAGGTTTTCTGCACAAACCTGCAACACCTGACCCAAAACAGCAGAACAGACTTTTAGACTTTAAGCGCTTTGGAAGTTTTTCACTGTCTGTACAGTTCCTAGTATGATGGATCCTTAACTTCCTGTAGAACTCTAGGCACAATGTTATACAAATACTACTAATAATAATGTATATAATATATTTTACAAGTCTTGTTTTACTGATCTTTTTTGATTGCAGAGTCTTAACAAAGCATAGCCAGAGATGTTCCAGGTATTATAACTGATACAATGAAGACAGCTAGGTTTTCTCCAAGTTTGAGGCACCCAAGCAAATGAATAGTTGAGCTGCTTCATGCATTTGCCTGCTAAGCCTGAAGTAGCCTCAGGATTTTATTAGCTTAATCATTCACCGAGAGAGAGAGACATGATTATACTCCATTATGTCAACGGTTAATATTAGCAGTGTGGGGGGTTTTAACAATAGAGGAAGATCCAGCACTAGAAGCAAGTCTCCAAACGCAAGTGGTCTAGAAATACCGAGTAATAAGGATGGGATGGTAACCATCCTAGAAGTCTACATGCACCAGAATATATTTTCCATTTTGAAGCACTACAAAGCGGTACATTGAATTGTAATAGAAATTTTAACAGCAATCCCACCCACCCTTTAGAAAACCTAAAATCACAATAATCAGAGGAAACCAAGTACAATGCCTACTTATAGCTCTAGTGATGTGTTTTTTTTTTTTCACCCTATGCAAAAGGAAAAGAAACACTAAGGTGAATGATTTTGGGTGTGGGTCAAAAATAAAGGATTATATGCTGTCAGGGAAGTGAGAATTATCACTTACCTCCCTAGTCCAGAAGTTTCCCACTCAGGGGCTGGGATGTATCTGAAGAGTAACATGTAATGGAAATTTGTAGGATTAAAATAACTGCAGCTGATTGGAAGCACCCGATGGAGAAGAGGTGAGAATACCAGCTGTTTTAGACCTGTGAATATGATAATCCCCAAAACTGACTTTCTGGTCTTCTGCCCTCAAGTTAACTATTAAGATCAAAAGTTGTCTATCCACTGGGGGAAAACTACTATGAGTCAGTTACAGAAAGTTGCTGGAAAACCGTATTTTAGACAAAAGAATCCAGCTATGGATTTAATTGAAGCTATTAACACCACAGTACCAGTGGTCACAGAGAAATTTAGATGGTGTTAAAGGGGTTAAAAATTTTGGCTGACAAGTTCAGAAACAAATCACAAAATTCAGGTTCTGTTTTGATTCCCCTATTTGAAATATTTAAGTGCAGAAGTTGAAACAACAAAAACCAAATCTTACCTAGTAAGTGTGTACTCCCTGAGTCCTGAATGCAGGTTCATGGCTGAAAAAGTACCTATGCATCCACGTAATCGTTTATCTCGACCAATCTTCCACGTTACAAATAGCGGGCTGTGTTAGGGAGGAAGAAAAGGCATGTGTGACTGCAGAATTCTTACAAGTGTTACAATACTGATAGTCAAAGTGCTATTTCAATAACATATTTCTCTGTTGCAAGACCGAACAAAGCCTATAAATTAGCTGCTTTGGCACTGGCCATGGTATTTGGAAGCCTATTTTACTATTTGTTTGTCTACTGTAGAAAGGCCCCTGTCATTCAGATACAAATGCTGGAAACTAGACTAGTCTCTAGCTACAATACTCAATAGCCAGAGAAGCAAATCTTTTGCTAGCTGACATGATGCATTTTGTATGTTTGCTTATATTCCATTAGACTCTCCCCAGAAGCAAAGAAATCTTCCCTCAGACATCTTTGCTATAGAAGGACAGTTCTTATGAGACCTCCACAGAACAAAGGATAATATCGCATTCATACTAGTCATACAGAAAATCCTTGCTCTTTTTTAATTGTGAGCTGAGCACTAACAGAATCCCCCGTAAGGCAGGCAAAAGGCATTTAAGGACAGATGCTATCTAGATTTTAAAATATAAGCCTGTACAAAGGAAATTTTCTCCATTATGGCCAAGTCTCTCTTGGCAACTAGCCTAGCTTCTGAAAGATGATAATCAGTAGTGCAAAGGCCAGAGTGGTATCTTCTCTGTAAACAGTCTAATTCAGCAGCCAGCTCTCTTTTTTTTTTCTGAGCTCAACATAAATCTTAATCTGTGCATGTGTAACAATTTTGCTAATTCACCCCCCCTTCTCAAAAACCCTACTCTAAGTGAGCAGTCAGATTTTGTAAGGTTGGTCTAAACCTCTCAGTCCCACTTTCACCATTCAGAAACTTCAAAGAATACCAGGAAAATTTAAGGTTCAATTATTATTTTGTTTTAAAGCAAGCCTCACTCAGGGGAAACATGGATTACTGACTCCTACCAATAACACTAAACCACTTTAGTGGTGACCTGTGCATACACTCATGCGTGTGCAGGCCATTTGAAGTCAATGGACATACTCGGATGTTCACAAAGTTAAGCACAAGTGCCTATAGGACTGGGGCCTTGGTCTTACTCACCTCAATTTGTGGGGCCGTGGGACAGATTATATTAAGTCAATGTGTGACAATGAACTCAGCTTCTTAAACATTAACATTTAGATAATCTGATTTAATAGGATAATGTCAAATAGCTTAGGGCCAAAACATACATTAGTTTTGTTAAACAAAGATCAGCAGAATTTTTTTATTTAATGGAAAAAAAGAATTTGGCTCTAATCTTTCCCCTACAGTGAATGCAGCCCCAAACATTACAACATTGTGCCAATGCATGAGAGCCAGAAAATTACATTGACTTGGAATTTTCTAGTCCAGCGGTTCTCAAACTGTGGGTCTGGACCCCAAAGGGGGTTGCAACCCCATTAAAATGCAGTCACCAGGGCCAGCATTAGACTTGCTGGGATGCAGGGCTGAAGTTGAAGCCCAAGCTCCTGCCTGTACCCAGGGCAGTAGGGCTCTGGCTCCGCCCCCACCCCCAGGGTCATGTAGTAATTTTGTTGTCAGAATGAAGTTTGTGAACCGCTGTTCTAGTCCACTCATAGCCAGGATGGAACATAGCAGTCAAATGCAAAAAAGGATAAATGATTAAAAACTTTTTAAAAAAATTTAAGATATTGAAGGTATTAATGCAGGTAAGGCATGTTTTAATGAAAACTGAACCTAGTTCATCTTTGAGCAAAATAATTTACATGTCAAAATCTAAATATTTTTGCAATTCTTTCTGCTTCCACAAGCTAGAGCATTACATTCATATGGCCTAGACTGAACACTTCTCAAACTGTAGTCTATTGGTTGAGACATCACCTGGTTCTAGCACTTGTTCTATCCTCCCTGCTTTCACCAAAGAGCCAGGGCTTGGAGAAGGGGCCAGGGAAGCAGAAAACTTGACTCAAGTTGGTAGACTGAACTTGGGGAGTGTCAGCATTTGGAGCAGGGATAAAGTGGGGGGTGGTGGTGTGAGGGAGATAAGGAATACCACAGGTGGGCAAGGAAGTAAAAACAACTACGGCCAGGGATTCCAGCAGGCAAGCAAACAGAGAAGCAGGAAGTGCATGATGGAGGGGACAGGAGGATTCACGAAGTACATCAGAGAGAGGCCATGGGCACTGAACAAATTGGCAAGTTGGGACAGAGGGGAAAAAAAGCAGTCTCTCTCTGGGACAGTAGATGGAGTGTCTGGATGGGGGAAGGAGTCTGGACACTAGCAGAACTAAGCCCCGGGAAGCCAGAGCAGGTGGAGTTGTAGGCAGAGGGAGAGGAAAGTTCATGTAGTTCCTGGATCCCCAGTCCCCTGAAATCTGCAGGGTTGTAATTCAAGTCCTACAGAGTTCTTGAGATGAACAGCCTCAGCTGGGAGTTCCAGAATGCTGAGGAGATGGGGGTGGGAGGGAAAAGAAAAGCAGGAGGAGTCTATTGCATTTTCTGTTAAAAGCAAACAAATTACTATTTCGTGAAATACAAATAAGAAGGTACAAATATCAGTCCTTCAGACATGTCCTTGTTTTAGTCTTTCCTATAAGCAATTTGTCACATGGATGACTGATCACAATGGGGTCATAATTAGAGGGGGAGATATACACAAGAAAAATTGCGTACCTCTGGTCTAAACCCTGATTGTTCATCTCAAGTAAAATCTGGCTTCACATTTCAGGGAAAGTCTCTGTTCACAGACAATTGTGGCAAAAGATGTGTGCCATACTTGGCATCAAGACTTTGAAAGCATTGTATAAAATCTGCTACAGTAAGGCATGCATCTATCTCTTTCTACATCTGTCTAGAGCTCAGTTAGCAGGCAGGCATTATGGCGCCATGACCTTCATCCAGTCTAACAATATCCTGGAGAAATAAATCCTCTGAATAAATACATCTAAACCAGCTGCTACTGCCTCATGAACGTTTGGGTATGCTGCACTGATTTTTCTACTCAAAATGTCCTTTGATTGGTCATTCCTCCCCCACCCCCCCCTTCCCCCGGTTACCAAGGCAAGTCTGGCACAAGCCACCACTGCCAAGTCTACCTGGTTTTGCACTGATTTTTCTATCAAAAATATCCTGAGGTGGTCACTGCCTTCTAAGAATGGAGGAATGTCTCACATTAGATTAATCTACTGGGTTTGAGAGTCAGGAGATTACAAAGTGAATGCACCAGCTCCTACGTTTCTCTAAAGAAACAAGCAAGATTAATAAATCTTATATGGGTCCCGGAATAGCTCTGAAATGGCTGCATCAAAAAAGAGACAGCAACAACAAATCTGTTTTGACATCAGCTGAGAATGAAGCTAGATAACCGTGGGAATACTGCACCACAAACTTTTTTAATTATGAGCTTTGAAAACCTTCTTGTACTCTCCTTTCACTTTCCATATCAAACTACCTTTCTTTGAGGGACTAGTCAGATGAAACCCCAGCAGCTTCTCCTCTTTTGCAAGACAGTCACCTCTCCCTTGCCACCTTTCCTCTCCAAGCCCTAAAATATTTCAAAAACCTCAAGGTATTTCAATTTTGAAGCAGTCTAAGAACCAACAATTAGAGGGCCTTTTCTTATGGTATGAAGATCATAGTTCATGAGACCATTAAAATATACAAAGTGCCTTTGAAGATGCAAGACCACCTTGGGATTGTAAAATGGCAGGTGGCAGCAATTGTCCTATTTAATATGACCAGTTTAGAGGGTGGCAGAGTCTGCCATTAGTGTCCCTCCAATCACATGGCAAACTTTGAGGAGAGATCATGGAACCTAGATAATCCCTTACTTTCAGAGATGAGCGAGTTATCATACCAATTTTTGGAAACTAATCTGTTACAATGTTCTTGTGAGTCTGGGGCCATGTCAGGTCCTTCCCCCACCCCCAAATAATTCAGTCACTGCAAAGCTGAATGGACCCTGAAACTTTACATGCTGATGACTTTCAGAGCACTAAACAAGGTGATCTGCCCCCGGTGGAACCTTGTGACTCTCCTTTATTAGACTGGAAGAGTTCACATTCTTCTAGTGATGATGAACTGAGGAGGCAGTTTAAGATGTCTCTTACTTTGTATTTTATTAATTTGCTTTTTGATAAGCTTGAAAAGGAGGTAGACAGATCTTTGCTTTTTTTGCTCTTTTCATAGATTTTTAAGGCCAAAGGGACCACTGAGGTCATCTAGTCTGACCTCCTTTCTAACACAGGACATAATATTTCACCCAATTACTGCTGTATTGAGACCAATAACTTGTCTGACTATAGCATACCTTCCAGAAAGGCATCTAGCCTTGATCTGAAGATACCAAGGAAATTGTTCAATTGTGATGGTGCTCAAAACAATCTCCCCTTGCTCAGATAAGTCTGAAATAATATTCTAACTGGAGCTCATCACTGTCTTCTTACCCTTTTTGTCTCAGGTTAGAGATTTATTAGCAGTATTATACTAAATTATAGTGTATGGAAGTTAGAATTCAGATGCAAATATACTGGTTTACTCAAATACTTTGTTCTGAGTTATCTTTTTCAATCCAAGTGGGGATTCCTTCTAGAATTAACTGATTGGCTGCTTTAAAGGGTTAGGGGAAGCCTGTAAATAAACTACTGCTGAATGTCAAAGGGGTTAATGGACCCCTGCAGGGTCACTGACAGAAGTAAATATAGATAGGAAGGGCTCAAGATACATTCATTCTATGATGAGAGTTCAAATTTGAATCTGGATGCATAGCTACATTCTAGTTCCATCACAAATTGTCAGGCTAAATGGGAGAATTATTGGTTAAAGTTTAATAGGCCATCTAATGCAGGTGGTCAGACTAGATTGCCATCCTGGCCTTAATCTCTGAATTTATTAAGTCCTTGCCTGCTATTAAGACCAGCAAACAGATAGTACAGAAAAACTAATGTAAAACTAAACAAATACAGGAAAAGGATACCAGCTTCACTACTCTCTACAACATCCATCTGCTTTTTACCTGTTAAATTGTAGATTTGGCTTCCCTTTGTTTGCATGACTCTCTTGAAAACTGCCGCTGGTTTTAAGGTGCCTTGAAATCACAGAGCCACTGCTAAACTTGCAAAGTGATACCCATCCAGTGGCTATCACAGGTTCTCACAGTGCAGTGCCTAATTCAAAGCACAAGCATAAAGCACAAGAATGGGAGAATTATCTACTGCAGAAGTTATAAGTCCTTAGATAGCTGGCTGATCGCTTATTACTGGCTCTTCTCATTTCCAGTTGTCAAATGTCATTAAAAAGACAGCTAAAATACACTAAATATTTAACTAATATTACTTCTCCATGTAGGCAGCTGCTGCAGTTGCCATAGGATGCTAGGTGATTGTGAATGGGAGGGAAAGTTGTCCCCAGAACAGCGCCTACTAAAGGGTGGTCCACCTGAAGAGTTTGAGACGCCATTGTAACTACTGCACTTTTGATTAACTAAACAATAGCCTGTAGCTGAAATACAAGCCTGGGAGTCAGTAAATCAAGGTTCTAACCCTGGCTGTGCCAATAAATTGGCTGTGTGACCAGAGACCATTAATTCTTCCCTCCTTATGCAATATTCCACTAATGAAGTAAACGAAGCACAAAGGAATATTCTCTTACTCCCCAGGGGAGTTCTGAAGCTTGATTTCTTAGAACTTGTAAAGAACTTGGAAGAGCTTTGGGTGAAGGGTGCTATCTTAAGTATAGACTGATAGACATGTTGAAAGAAAACTTGGAAAGCGGACTCGTCACAGCAAAAGTTCCAGATGTTCCCATAATTCCGCCATGACACACTGTAGTACAATTTCTGTGTAAATTACTATTAACACCCAAATATTCTTATTAAAGTTTTACAACTGACATCACCTAAACTTTACCTGTGACCTATTTTCTATGCAATGTTACTGGAAGCATTTAGTCTGAAAGCAAAAAATAGTTCAAGATATTTCAGTAGTCAGTCAGCTATAACTGTAAGAGTGAATGAGCCAAGGACTTGTCATGCTTCCACCATCAAGTATTTACATTTAAAAATCAATATTCTTTCAGTATAAAACAATTCATGCAAGCTGCCATTCTATTATGTATACTTGCATATTTACAGTGTTTACACTTTTGTACATGTTTACAGTATATTTAGGTTCTGCAGAGTTTGATTTTTATAATGACTATCAATTTTAAATTTTTTTAGTTTTTTTATTCATTTAAATTTTCACAGTTGGGGGAAATTAGGGGGGAAAATCAGACAATTATTTAATGGCAGATATTGAAATTCAAAAAATAAGCCTTATAAACTTAACACAAGTTGTTGACATTGCCCAAACTACAAAATAAACACAGTAAATATACTTAAATCAACAAATTATAACTATTCATTTGTTAGTCCACTTGTAGCAAGCCTGATTCAAAAGTCTAAATCATTAGATTTTGACACTAAGTTCACAAGCAACATTCTTCTTACTTTGCCTACCTGTAAATTTCAATTATCAATGGAAATATCTGTCATTGGTTTGTGTGCAATTTACCCATAAATAGCTAATCTTTCCAATCCCATATATATATATATAAATGCATTGTCTCCAATGAATGGGATTACTTCGGTGCATATCAGTCTAAGTACCCAATTTAGACACGTTCCAGAACAATGAAAAATGAAATAATCATCTAAATGTCTATAAATATGCTTCCCTTTAATTTCATGGACAGTCGAGCGGTTTTTTTATTGTTGTAGGAATTGTTTCAGTTTGGTGTGTATGCTCAATTGATATTCAAGTACTGTGACAGATCTCTGGCTTGCTGATTTTTTTTATCTTGGGTGGAAACCAGGCTTTTGTCCTCACTAGAGAACTCTTGTGAGGATATTTTTCTCCTCCAATCCCTCTCTCACAAATAAGATTCCCAAAATAGAGCATACTCCAAAATACTTATCAGTATTTCATTCTAATACAACTGCAAATTAAGCAAAGCCAAAGTGTACGCACATTTAGGGTAGGCCTACACTTAAAGTGGCATGTAGAGTACATACACTGCAGTCCCAGCTAGCACAGGTAAAAATAGCAGTGCAGACAGCGAGGCACTGCCTTGACAAGTGGAGTAGAGAGACCCAGAACCCTAGAGTATATCCCCAAGAGTGTCTCCCATACCTACACTCTTGTGTTTAGTGTCCTGCTGCCTCAACCTTTCCTGCCATAGTGAATGACTCTGGCACGAGAAGAAGGCTCTAGTAGGGGAGGAGGCAGGGGGACACTGGGCTCACCTCTGTCACAGCCCCACTGCTTCCCCTTTGCCACACTGCAGTGAAAGGCTCCAGCAGTGGGGAACTGTCAGAGCCTTCCCCACTGCCTCCCCATCAAAACCTTTTTCTACCATGCGTAGCTACACACTGTAGCGTGAATGCAGCCTGCCTTTCACTCCAGTGTAGCTACACATATCCTACAGGCTGCTGCAAGTGCAGACAAGGCAGTACATGCAGCAGCGAGAGCCACAATAGAGAATACTAATAAGTTCTGTATAAAACTGCCAGAACCTATGGCACCTGGAGAGGCAATGTCTGACAGAGATTACAGCCCAGAATTAGGTGCCATGAACTTTTGAGTATAGCTCCATGAGCTCTGACACTTTGTTAATTTGGGCAAGTATCATAGAACTGGAAGGGACCTCGAGAGGCTAGTCTGTATTCGTAGCAGGAGTAAGTATTATCTAGATCATCCCTGACAGGTGTATCTATGTCTCCATTTATAAAGACCTCTTCATTTACAAAAATGAATTAAACCAATATCAGGAAAAATTACATAGAGATTGTACATGAAATAGATTTTAAGTGTTTTTCTACGGAACATTATGTACTACCATATTAGGCATTCCTGAAGGAAAAAAGTTTGCTTTCTTGTCCTCCCCAATCCCATATCCTTACTATTTGATTCTACCCACCCTTTCCACAAACAAGTGTGCTTATGGGGCATGGTATTCAGATTTTGAGCCGTAGGGAATTTGGACTGTACTAGTGCCAGTATGAATTCCACATTTTTCCTTTTGAATAATTATAAGCTTATCAAAATATAAAAAGGGGGGGCTGCAGTGTTTAATAACATCACAATTCCATTAAGTTCAGTAATACTATACAAGCCATTTAAATAAATCTCAGAGGGGGGCATTAAGAGATGGCCTTAAACTGCAGAACAGCCATTCACAGAAATAAGAGGAAAAACAAGAACTAAAAGAATAGGGGTTCAACTAGCAATGCTGCACTCGGGCACAAATGAAAAACTCATAGCATACAACTTCAGGCTCTGGCTTTTGCTGGGCTTTATAGCATTAAATAAAGGTGCACCTCTATTCCAACAACTGTAATCATTCACTAATACCTGCATGTCCTCGCCATTGTGTGAATGACTAATGGACACATGAGACGGGTTTAAATGGGAGGCCGCAACTTTATTCACTATAGCTTGAGGAGGGGCACTACACTGAGAGCTGGGGCAGGCACATATCAGGCGTTTCATTAGTTCCAGTGTGGGTTACAGGGCTTTAACCATAAACCGAACACCAACTCAAGACTGACACTCCTCAGTCTGCCCCATAGACTCACTTCAGTTGTGAAAACTCTCCCTCCCCCCTGCCCCCCAACTACCCCAATGTAAGGGGAGGGTGGAGTGACAAAAGGCCACAAGGCTGGGTTGGGGGAACTTCAGTTGGCAAAGCTGTCCAGGTCCTCTCCTAGGAGCACAAGGTCCAACTGGGCAATGCCAGTCTTATTTACCTCTGAGAGCTGGCCCTTCTAGCCTTTTCTCACACCGGGCATAAGCCACAAGTTGTGATGAGTCAATAATCATAACAGCATTATAGAAACCTCAAATCTTATTGCTTCTAACCCAACTGTGCTATGGGGAGGCTATGAGGAAGGTGAAAAAAAACCACCAAGCTATGTGCCCATTTGGCCCAGTGGGCACAACTCCTTATTGACTTCTAAACACAGATGATTGGTTAGACCTGCAGTATCATAAGTGACACAGCTCCTAATCTACAACTAAGGGGAGGAAGGGTAGGACAGCTAACTGGAAAGCAAGAGACTTTTGCAAAGCCTGGACTAAGCTCAAACAGGCAAGGCCACACAGCAGCCAATCAACTGACCCCATCCCTCTTTACTCAGAGGATGGCTAATCAGAGAACCAAAAAGGGAGGGATTGGTTGGGGGGGGGGGGGAGGAACAGCCCCCCTCCCTGCTACACCTGTGTTTGGATTTCTCTCATTCCCTGCTGTCCAGTCAAAGTATCACACTTGCCAAAGGTGGTAATATTTACTCTACTGCAATGGATATTTTTATGGCTTACTAAGCAGTCAATAAACTTTGCTATCTGAGTTGCAGTTGTCTCAAAGAGCTACACTGCATAACTCTTTATTTTTTTTCTGTGTGTAATGAGAAACTAAGTGAAAACAATAATGAAATATGCAATTGATTTATATCTAGAAATAACTAAAGTTTTAAGTATTGCAGATTACCATATGAAGAGAGAAGTAGCAAGCTTTTTTTCTTACAGGGCCATGCTTTGGTACCCATCCAATGTATTTTTAAATGCAGGACTAGTTTTAAAAACTGTAAAATGTTCTAACTACAAACCACCCTAAAAATGGAGATGCTACAGTCTAAAAATGGAACCCAGTACACCCACAGTCCCCTTTAAGAGGACAGTGTGATCACATAAGTATATTTACTCTTTGCTTTTCTGGCAAGACTAAAAGCTTTAAACTATTCCAAAATTCCAGTAACAAACAGTAAAGAAAATGGAGAAGTAAACACTTAACTTAGCACTGCATTTATATGTGCTAAGCAACTCTCCATCTCCCCCCAGCCTTCCCCTCAGTCTTTTTCACATCCCTGCCAGAACACTGTGGAGACCCTCATTTCCTCACAACTTACATCCAGCTTCATGATAGTCCTTCTGGACAATAACTTTTTTGGGGTTGAAGTCACTTGTTGAAAAATGTCACTGATTGGCTTTAGTTCCTTTTTTAACACTATCTGCAGCAAAACATCCTTTTTGTTTTTCTAAATATGATATTTTACAGAACTTAAATACCCTCCTAGTTCAGTGGTATTCAACCTTTTTTCATTTGCGGACTCCTAAAATATTTCAAATGGAGGTGTGGACTCCTTTGGAAATCTTAGTCTGCAGACCACCGGTTCTAAACCACTGCCCTAGGTATCAATGTTCTTTTGGAAAGTGAACAGCTCCTGAACAGCTTTGACCTCAGTTTCTTGACACTAATGACAGTCCATGATGTGACACTGAGAACGGAACGAGGGTACTAGGTAGTTGTCTTTCTAATACTCAGGGAATACTGATGGATCATGAACATACAATGCAAACCTTAGGGTGATCATAGCCTCCATTAGTGCCATCTTTGGTGGGAATTCCTCTATTACAAGGTAAAATAATTGAGTACATACACACAAAAAGCCATTCGGTTTAGGAATAAGCACTAAAGAATCACAGACCGACAGGAACCAAAAATTTACCTTTGTCCCCTTCCTAGACACTATTTTTAAGGCAGACCTACACCATTCCTGAAAAATTTTAGGTCACTGTTGGTTTAACCATTGAAAAATATTACACAATTTACAATTCTGCAAAACTTCTGATTTCCAATTATTTCTGAAGGAAAAAACTGATTCAGTCATCCTTTGCATTAATTCAAGATGGCAACTCCTCTGAATGTTGCTCTCATATTTCATACATACATTTAGGGATTTCCTTCTTTACTCGAACAGCATTTAGAATCATTATACTGGAGTTTTCCTTTAAATCATTACGTACCTCAGTTAAATCAACAGATTAAAAGTGAACTGTGTATATACTAATTTGTTAGCCAGTTCTGCTTATCTTAGCAGCTATCCTTAAAGAGTCAGAAAACAGCTATTATCTTAAAACCTAGTTTAAACAGGACTATAAGTAGGGCCAATGAGAAATTATGGGATCAAATCCTTCTTGAACTATCTCCTTCCTGACTGAGTCCACAATACTTTTATTAAGAAGCCGGTTTAAGAATTTGTTGGCACCTATCTCACTCAGTCAGCTAGCCACCAATTAATAGCAGAGTTGCACAAGAGGACTGTCTGTGCTTAGCTGCTGTGCTAGGGAGAATAATGATGTTATGTGAAGATTTGAGGAGTGGCCATGAAGAAAGTAGGTGAAAGTTCTGAATCCTTATTACTATGTCCCAGACATCCCTTGATTGGGCAATTTCACACACTGATATCTGACACTGTCTGAAAATGTCCTCCCCCTGTATTTCCTCTTTCCACCTCTTACAAAAAGTCTAGCCAGTTTTGCGTCAATGATTTATGAGCATCTATTGCATATGGTCTTGTTAACCTTTACAGTTCACTTTTTAAAAATATACATCCTACATAATGACAAAAATCCAATAACTTAGAAGCGATTTTACTCCAAGTTATGTACATCAATTTAGTACTTTAAAAAGGTATATGACATTCCTGGAGGCTTAAAGTTAGGTTCTGCTCTGAAAAGTGACAAAACATTGCACTCTTATTTAACGGAGATGTTCCCTGTGTGTACTCAGGCACATCTGCTGACTAGTGATGGAAGATTTTACTACATCTTACCCTTAGTACAGCAGAACCAACACAACTATAGAAGAAAATGGATTCTATTCCTTGTGAATCAGCAGTATTGTTTAATCTAAATTTACTAGTCATAAGGCAAGGCACTTGAGCAATCCTCCAATTGAGCACAATAAGGGTAACTAAGCACAGAACTTGGCTTGTAGAACCTGTTCCTAATGAGAATGCAGGAGAAGAACCTATCTTAACTATCAGATCCCAGGTTGAGTGTGCAGGACTGGCAATTAGAAAAATGTTTTTACTTGTAAACTGAGCATATTTATTTATTGGCTTAAGGGTCACCAACTAAAAGAAACCCACAATGACATTTGTGCAGAATCACTTCTCAGAGCAGAACCAGACTTTAGCCTTGTCTATATTTAAGTCTGTTTTGATGTTGCTAGCACACACATGAGCTTGTAATTGAGTACAAGGGTTTCTTGCACCACTGGAATGGTACTTGCTCAAAGCAAGGCTCATAACCATTGCATCTTCTACAGAGACATTCTGCAGCATTCATGTGTACGTTTATGAGTTCTTTTAGTATATGGCACCTTACAAGCAACCTTAAGGCTTTTCTTGTAAAGAATTTTCATGCAATAGTGATATTATTTATTACAAAATACATACTACTCTTTAAACACTGAAAAGCACCTCTCCAACCCATAACATAGATACAGAATACAGTGATACTGCAACAATTTTTGAACAAGTTTACACGAGCCATGATGGTTGGTTTGTTTAGTGAGAATGTTTAAAATTACAGTAGTTCAACTGAATTGCAACAGTGCATTTCTCAGTCTCCATATTCCATTGAGGCCTTGGCTTCTCTGTTGAGACTGCCCACGGGCAAGCTGTTTTTATAGTACTGTAATTACATGGACACGACCACTACAAACTCCAAGATAATCAAACCATTTTACATGTCCAACAGTTGTCATACTAATCGTTTTGGATGGTAACTAATTATGGAGTCAAACCAGAGACTTATAAGTAAGAAAGCTTCATATCTATCAATCCTTAAAGTTATTCAGTCTAAAAAAAAAAAAAACTTAATTTAAAAATATTTTTTTAAAGTTTAATTCCCAAGATACTAATGGGAGAGGGGTTCTACATAAATACAGGGCTGAATACCTAAGGGGGAAAAGTTATAGTCAGGCTGGAAAAATTCACTTACCACTAGCACTTGGGCAAGGTTCACCTGGCAGATGAAGGACCTAAGCTTTCTATGAGAGCAAGGTTCTCGGTTTTCAATAAAAAGCTTTAAAACACTTCTAGCCCACACGGCTGCAAAGATAACTTTCTAAGTGTGATCTGAAGGCAAGCCAATGCAGTATCATTGGAGGCTGTAGAGGCTGCTTCACAATCTTTGCTGATGAGCTTAGCAGCAGAATGAAATTAAAACTCTAGTCAATTTCTGTTTCACTGTTCAGGATCATGGGTGCAACAGGGAAACCAGTACTCATTTCAGTTTCATATTGCTGCTTGAGAAAGCTGTGAGCAATGGCAGGCATCCCTCATCCACACAGAAGTGAAGAGGAGGGAGGTACAGAGTAAAAAAGATGAGAGAGAAGAGACTGTGGTGGAATCAACTTGAAGAGCCATCCTTCCCTTTGTAGCACCCAGGAACCTGTGGAGTGGGGAAGGAGAGAAGAAATTTTCTTCCTTCCAGCATCTAGAGAAGGACAGATCACCACATTCATCAGATCTTCTAGCCTAAGACTGAATCCCCACACAGGGTCAAGGGACAGTAACCTGGTTTAAATCATAGCATTAGGACATCTGGGCTTCTCACCAGGGCATTACCTTAATACCTCCTTGGTTCCTCACTCTTTTTTTGTATCTCTTTCTGGGTAGTAGGCTGATTCCTCTTTCTTATAAACGTTTGTAATTTTATTCAAGCCCTGGCTACACTTATGGCTGCAGGTCCTTCTTCATAAATAGAAACAACAGTCCAACACTATAAAGCACAAAAACCCTATAAGAACCCAGAATGTCATCTTTTAAAACGACCTTCCCATTGGTGCCTTACACATGCTCATACTCTTTGACCTTAGTGTTCACAACAAGTACTCTCAGAATATTGATACAATTTGTATTGCCAGCCTCATACTATTCCGACTATGTAATTTGGAATATAATGCATCAAAATGTAGTGATTGACTACAAATGTTGCATTCCTCAAACACAAAGAGAGGAAGTACTATTCACTATTGATATTACTGAGTAGAATGAGTTGGGAAAGCTTGGGCTTGTCAGTCCTTCCCCAGTCTCTACCTCTCCCCACATGAGAGCCATCCAGAATGTCAGATCCCAATTGCCTCTCCTCCCCCATGAGATCAAGTATTAGGAGGAAACTCATGGTGCCAGCCCTATATGTGGCTTCTCACAGGAGGAAAAGTAGCAACCCCATGGGGACTTCATTCCACCCCCTACCACTAGGCATCTTTAAAACCTCCAAACTTGAACATATCACTTTTCTAATTTTGTCAATTCACTGTTGATTGGTAGTTTATACGTGGCTCTGTCAGACGCATATTTCTCCACCTATTATGCTCCTTCCCACATTTGCCCCACACAGAATCCTTCTCTTCCTCCATCTCTTTTTCACTTCCATCCATATTTCTCTCCATTTATTTGCAGTCTCAAACCCAATTCCTTTCCCCACTCCTACCCATCAGTATCCTCCTACATAAAAACGAGCAAAGACCAGAACTAACATGTCACATGCCCGTCACTGATTACTTTGGGGAGAAGTGATACAACATACAATCCTAGTCCTGTTTTGTTTTTTAGATTGTAAGCTCTGAAGGACAGAAGCTGTGCCCTTCCATGTGTTTGTACAACAACTAGCACAACGGGGCCCTGATCCTGGCTGGAGCCTTGGAATACAGCAGTAATAAAAGCATTCAAATCCCCCACCAAAAAAAAATCCCCAAATAATAAAGCTATAGAAGAGTGGATTTTAAATTTCAGAACTTAAACAATAGCTCATGCTAGCAAAAGATTGCTTAATCTATAAAGACAGTTCAATAAGTTTGTTATATGCACTCAGTTTAAGTTATGTACCAAAAGAAAGTTGGCACCAATATCATAAGCAGCCAAGAATGGGTACCTGTGCCAGCATATTGTAGGTTATTAAACTACCATAGCATATAACATGAATACAATTACATAACTATGTATATTTATACAACTGTTCAAATTTATACTCTGACCTATTTATTTAAGCAAACTACTTTCCCCCCAATTGCACAATTATGAAGCAGAACAGAAACATCCAAATTTTATAACTTGTGAAAGTTAATAGATCAATTCAGTGTCATTTTAAGTTTTTCACATCATTATTTCTCAGAGTACACCACTCACAGGAAGAAAGATTCACCGCTCATTTTGTCATGCACAGCTATACCTTAGAAAAATAATCCTGCTTCCTCACATTCATTTGTCATTTAAATTATTAAACTAGTTATACGTACTCTTTTGACGACACATGCAGATCATTAAAATGAAATCTATATTATGCTTTTTACAACTTTAAAATTTTGACACAGAACCATTCACAAACTGCAAAGTTATCAGAATAAGGCCTGGTATGTGTGTGCAAAAGAATAGTAGGCTTAGCTGCCACAAAAATTACAAACTGCAGTTTTCCTTTAATAGCTAGGGCCCTGCCAAATTCCCAGTCCGTTTTTGTCAATTTCACAATCACAGGAATTTAAAAATCGTAAATGTCATGATTTCAGCTATTTAAATCTGAAATTTCCAGTGGTGTAATGGGAGATTACAAGGAGATGTGGGGCGGTGGGCCACAAGGCTGCTGTAGGGGGTGTTGCAGTACTGCTTGCCTTACTTCTGTGCTGCTGCTGGCAGCAGCCCGGCCTTCAGAGCCGCCGCCAGCAGCAGCGCAGAAGTAAGGATGACATAGTACGGTATTGCCCCCAGTGTTCCCTCTAAATTTTCCCACCTATGTGAGGAATGAATTTTGTTATGTGCACCAATATGGAGGTGATGTGTGACACGTCTCCATATTGGTGCACATAACAAATTTCATGTGGCAGGGGTGGGGCTGAGGGGTTTGGAGTGTGGGAGGGGGGCTCAGGGCTGGGGCAGAGGGTTGGGGTGCATGAGGTGAGGGCTCTGGCTGGGGGTGTGGGCTCTGGGGTGGGGCCGGAGATGAGTAGTTTAGGGTGCAGCCTGCCCCGGGGCTACAGCAAGGAGAGAGGACTCCCCCCCACCCCTCCCAGCTTTCTCTCCCCACAGCAGCACCTGGGCTGGGGTGGGGAGGAATACCTCTCCCCTCCAGGGCTGGGGCCGCAGGATAGACGCCTCTTCCACGGCCGGTCCGGGCCAGAGCTGGGTTGGGGAGCCTCTCCCACAGCCACGGCAGGTTTATTTGCAGTCCGGCCCGCTGGTAACAGTCCGCGGCTTCGGGCTCCCTGTGGGAGCCTGAAGCGGCAGAGCATCCATCACCGGCGGCCCAGAGGAGCTGTAGCAGCTGTGGGCTCCTTTCCGCCCTCTCTTCCTCCTCCCGCTCATCACTGGCAGCCTGCGGGTGACAGAGCGCAGGGTCGGAGAGAAGCCAGCTGAGAGGAGCAAATGGGTGGGGGTGGAGGGTGCAGAGAGAAGACCTGGACCGGTGGGCCTAGAGGAGCACAGGGGAGGGGACGGAGGAGGAGTGGAGCGCTGGGCTGGGCCCCTGCTTAGCGTGGGCCTGCCGCCATTATAAATGCAGTATTGTTCGGGCCGGGCTGTGTTGGAGCCAGGGGAGGGGGGACTCTTCCCGCCACAGCTCTGAGTACCTGCGCAGTGCTTAATAGGCTGCTGCGCAGCCACGCAGCTTAGAGGGAACTTAGATTGCCACCCTTACTTCTGTGCTGCTGCTGGTGGTGGGCTGCTGCCTTCAGAGCTGGGCTCCTGACTCCCAGCTGCGGCTCTCTGGCCACCCAGCTCTGAAGGCAGTGCAGAAGTAAGGGCAGCAATACCATGACCCCCTAAAATAACCTTGCGACCCCAACCCCTGAAACTCCCTTTTGGGTCAGAACCCCCATTTGAGAAATGCTGCTCTCCCCTGTGAAATCTGTATAGTATAGGGTAAAAACACACAAGACCAGATTTCACAGGGGGAGCTCAGATTTCACGGTCCGTGACGCCTTTTTCATGGCTGTGAATTTGGTAGGGTCCTAATAATAGCAACCTGTGCACAGCACCAAGAGGCAAGAAATGTTGATCCTCTCCCCAGCTCTGCACTCATTCAACATGTGGCTTTGATCAAGTTACTAAAGGGTACATCTACACAGCAAAAAAAACCCCTGATGGCAGAGAGTCTCCCCCACGGGGCTTGCACTACAGGGTTAAAAAATAGCTATGTAGACATTCCTGCTCGGGCGGAGCCCGGGCTCCGAGACCCTCCCCTCGTCACTGGGTTTCAGAGAGCCCAAGTCAGTTGACCTGGACTCCGAGGGACTCACAGCTGAGGGTTTTTGTTTGTTTTGCAGTGTGGACATACCCAAAGACACCAGGATCACAGATACTCAACGCCTTACAAGTCACACAATAAAAGCATTCTGCTGATATGCGTAGGTCTGTGAATGATCTCATTCCCAATTACAAACTACAGAACTAGAGTAAGTATTCACAATAAAGGGAAAGGTATTCAACAAGAAGTTTGACAATATAATGCCTCAACTTCAAAGTTAAAGGTCAGGAAGGTAATATGCCCCAATAAGTAATTTCCCCCCAAAAAGCATGTCCTTTCCTAGTCTGTAATTACAGTAAGGTACTTGTGGACTGAAGAATATGATCAGCACATTTAGGCACCTCCCTAGAATCTTATTTGCTAATTTTTGGATACACATTTTAAAACCTGTTTGACAGGAAACAGCTAGCTTTAGTTAGGAACATTACCTGCTATGGTTGGGGATGACTTAGCCCTCCAAAAACCTTGCAGAATATAAAGTAATTGAAATATAGCAGCTCTCATAACCACCTCACTGTAAAAGAAAAGAATGGAGGTCCTTTCACCACAAAGAGTTGCACAAACATCTATTTGCTACAGCCTTAAAATTAATTTCCCTCCCCAGCACCACTAAAGTCTCATTCAGTCGTCTGTTTTTAAGAACTGAAAGGCAAATTTTGAAGATATGACAGTTTTCACAATTTAGGACTATGCATCAGTATTGTCTTTGATGCAAGAAAGCAAATGATTTCAGAGACAATTTAGAGCTTGCCTGACAAACAACTGTATGCTCTGTGCATATTAACTCCTAAGCTGGGTTCACAGGAACATGCCTTTTTGTAAAAACTTTGATTGGAGCTTAATGAACGAATATTTATTACTCACACCTTTAGAAAGATTCCCTACACATTTTCCCTTAAAGGAAAATCTACACTTACTGTGAAAACAAAACAGATTTTTTCTTTCCATTAGTTGGTATTTCTGCCTTAATTACCAATAACCACATAATTCAAGTGGAAAGCCAGTATTTTAGCAGAATAAATAGGTTCCACTAAACTCTTATCTGAAAGAGCCAACCAAGACAACAATGAAGACAGAAGATAGAGGCAATCCTTAAAGGTCAAAGTTGTACCAGAAATCCTGAAGACGTGTCAGGTGTAGAGGGTATGGCTACATTGCAACATAAGTCCAGGTTCAAACGCAGGCTCAAGCCAAGCCCTCCTCTCCCCCGCCCTACCTTAACCCAGAACTCGGACCCAGGGTCCCAGAACCCCCTGGGGGTGGAGAGTTGGAGCCTGAGTCAAGCCAGGACCCAGGGTTCAAGCCCTACTGCTTTGCAGTATAGATGCAGCCTCACCAGATTTGTGTTCTGGGAATCCACCAAAAGTATCCCACAGGCCAACTTCCTTGGATAGTCAGTTTGGCGGACAGTCAAGTTTTCCAACACTGCACCATGAACAAATGGTGAAAGCGGCCACATTTAGGGAAGATGCTAGGAAATCTTGAATATGGGTGGTTGAACTCTAGCTTGCATAATGCAGTGCATAATGGCGCCCCAGACTGGGACTCAGGGTTCAACAATTCCTAATCTGAGTTCACAAAAGAATGTAAATGCACAAACCCAAGGTTAACAAACACAGGGTCTGCTAATTCGAGATGTACTAGTCCTGGGCTTACTTTGCCTTACATACCCCTAAAGGGCTTCCTTACTGTAGATGACCAACAGTGCACGTTTCACTTGGGGCTATGACAAGAACAGCTTTCCTTTCAAACTTTTGAGTGCTAGATTGAGCAAAGCAGGCAAAGTTGTTTAATTTATGTAGTCTTGTTTCAGGGCGAAAAAAACAAACAAATCGTACCTCATTAAGAGCCATGTATTTTGGAGACAGTTAACCACATATAGGCGCTCTGTCCATCTGTTCATTTAAAATGCTACAATGTGTGCAGAAAACACCAAGGCACTTAACATATATAACTATGCAAAAAGAAAAACTGTGCCAGTAATCATGGCAATTAGTCAAACTCACAAAGTTTTAGCAAATTTCAGATTAATTTTCTGCTTAAGTGGCATTGTAACTTAATTCACATTAATCTGAAATATTTACAGCAACCTGATGGAGGTTTGGAGCTACTCAGGATGAATTGTATTACTAATGTGTCCAGCTGCCAGCCATTAGAAGGCCAAGCTACAGCTCAGCTATAACCACTGTACTATTCTTTCAGAACACCTACCTGCATTCTTTTCATGTTAACTTAAATATGCAAACTTCTTCAGATTCAAAAATTCTACTACATAATATTAGATCAAAAGAAACCTGATTCTACAATACTAGACCAAAGAACACATTTTTAGCGTGTGATTTTTCAAAATGTGTTTATAAAGTTTTAAAAATAGGATCAGAGGGATTTTAAAATCATACTAGATAATAATGCAAAACTAAACTTAAAAAACCTCCTCAGTAGACCTTCTAATTTCTCGCAAGAATGACAACTCACTCATTCTAGCCTTGGAGTAAATTAATCTTATGGATCATAAGGAATAATGTTAATGTGATCTAGGTTGTACCATTCTTATAATGGTAGTAGGAAACATAAAGCATCCATTGGGGCAATGATTCAGTGGCATACAGACAGAGCATAAATGGTAAAGTTACATTTAAGACAACTGGAATTAATAAGCATATTACTACTTCCACAGAATAGGTTTCATCTGTCAGTATGCCCTCTCTGAGTCAAACCTAAAAAGTTCCTGATGGTCCATTCTAGTGTTTTTAAAACCACAATATTTTCTCATATGTTGTCAGTCAATGCCAAACATAGTCTAGGATATGTGTTAATTGACCTGATAAATGATTGGTAAAGTTATGGAAGCACTGAATGCACCAGTGATTATAAAATATAAGAAATAGCATGTTCAAAGCAGTTTTTCTTAGAAAATGCAATTCTTTACCACTATAAATTTGAACAGCAACAAGTTTAGGATCAAATCCCTTACTGTGAAGGAACTAGCCTAGGAAGTGAAAAAGTATCCTCTTTGACTACCTGCACAAATACTCAATATGGCAACAATCTGCAAGGAGTCCTGACACCCTTACTCCTGTGAACAGTCCTGCTCATTTCCACAGGACTACTCCTGAGGTTGCAGGATAGGGTACCATTCAACATTGTATGATTTTGTCAAATAATTCTCCAAATACATAGCAATGACCTTAAGCAAAAAGACTTAAGTTTCTATAACAAAGCTTGAAACATTGCTTCTAAACTGGACACTCTCAAACTCCACAAACAGTGACAAATACAAAAGCCAACACTTCACTGCTGTAATTTATGAATATAAAATCTTCAATAAGAATGCTTTAAATGATTGAATTTTTGACAAATCCATCAACCTGGAAACATAGGAAAATACCAGTCTGCATATTAAGCTTCACGCACTACCACTGATGTGGTTTGTGGATGACAGTTGCAGTCTTTTCTGTGCAGCTAATGAGCAGTACAATAACTAATAGGAATAAAGAACTTTATTCTGAATATTAATCATACAATATTTTAAGTGATCCATTTAAACTACTTCAACTACATTGTGTACAAGATACACATCTCCTCAGAGCAATGTGCACTTCTTTCAATACATAGTACACTGCAACAGGGCTGTCACAAAACTTTTATAAAACTTGCAATTTCACAAGAGTGTAAATGTGGGCTTTTGTTACACTATTTTGTAATAACAAGGAGTCTGGTGGCACCTTAAAGACTAAATCTGTTAGTCTTTAAGGTGCCACCAGACTCCTTGTTGTTTTTGTGGATACAGACTAACACGGCTACCCCCGATACTATTCTGTAATAAACCTCAGAATTCATAAGCAAATCCCAACTTAATTGTTACACAGGAGAGCAGCTCCAAAACAAAGCTTAGCCTGAGGAACAAACCAGTGACCCAGAGGGCAATATTATTTTACCAGTATTTCATTCGTGTATCAATTAATCAAAGTTTCTAAAGGCCAAACCTTAAGTTAAATCTTTATCCCACTACACTGGAGAGTCAGCAATCTCCACCATCTATTTGCTTCTCACTCTGAAGTAAAATAAATTGCTTTTAATGGATTACCAAAGTAATCTATATAAACTCCTTGATAAAGAGGTTGTCATAGCTACAGAGCTATCTGCGCTTCTGTCCCCTTTCTTGTCTCTCTGTGCATCTCCTCAGGTGTCATGCCTCTTGCTTATACCTATCCTAAGGCATAATTCTCCCACAGTTACACAAGGCACTGTAGCACAGGGCTTGGTTAATTAACTGTGCTTACCCAGCAGGTCCAACTGGCTTCAGTACATACTGTTCTTCTCTTCGGGAATCTGACTAGTGGCATATATTGTGACCAAACAGCCTTCTTAAAACCAAAGTATTGTTTGTTTTAATATAGGAACAAAGCATTTAGAGAAAAGGATTTAAAACAAAGTCCACATGCCTGTCTATCTTACCTTATGTCTTCCCATCCCCGATGGAAAACTACTCAAGTATAACTTCTTCAGACACCTGCGAACGCTGTCAGTCTGGCTCCCCCAAACAACTGTCTCTTTTCTTGAGACATCTTTTTTTAAAAATTGCCAGACTTCTTTTGTTCCTGTGAGTGTCTGGGTTCTGGCCTTGCTCATCAAAACCAGTTTTGTAAGTTGGCTGGAGCCAGAAGGTAGAATCTTCAAAACTAGAAGATAAGGCATTGTCTCTTAATACCCCTCAGGGGTATGTCTACGCTGTAGCTAGGAGCATGCTTCCCAGCGCTGGTAGGCAGACGCACATTTGCTCTGTTGAGCTAGCATGCTAAAAATAGCAGCGTAGCCAGAGGAACCGTGGGTGGCCGCTTGGCTAGACACCCAACCACACACTCAGGTGGTCAAAGTGGATTTGCACTCAAGTGGCTAGCCTGAGCTGCCATCCATGCTATCCCTTCTTCCTACGCTGCTATTTTTAGCGTACTACCTCAAGCAGAGAGCGCACGTTTATTAACCAGCACTGTATACAGTAGTCATAAATTACTGAGCAACTTCAATTCTGTCAGTTTACTTACATAAATTACACTTGTTTTCTAAACACATTGCCTCTGCAGACACACACATTTCCCTCAGTTTCCCTCTGCCTCCAGGATTTTATAAATCTAACTCCAAAGCAGAGGATAGGTGGGATCGTCAGGATTGCTCTGCCAAAGCAAACATATGGAAAACAAAATGATTTTAGTAAATAACCTCTTTCTTTTTGACAGCCCTTGTTAAGTTGCACTGTAGGAGACCAGCTAGCAGCAATCATCTTCCAAAAGTAGGTTAAAGAGAGCTGCTAGCTGGAGAATGCAGTGCAGCTCTTCCAAACAGAGCATCTGATTTTGTTGCAACACTCAAGCACAGAGAGAGAGATTCATGAATCTATGACCAAACTATGCTTTCTCCAATATCAGGAAGCCCATTTCTTTCCGCTACGAAACTAGTTTGGATCTATGACTAGCTATCACTACTCCTCCTGGTTGCCTTCATTTTCGCTTAAAATCTCATCAGTTTTACAACAGAAGAGATTCATTCCCATTTGAAGAATCAGAGAATAATAACCTAGGCTTTTACTGACAGATCTGAAGTTCTTAGCCAGGAATTTCTCTGGACAATTACTGATATGGCTAAGGACCAAACATCTATATCAGTTGTTATGGTAATGTATATGGGAATGTTTGGATAACCCGTCTACCTTCCAAGTTAGCTCCAAAAATCCTCACTTTTTTATTGACAGGAATATATTCTATTTCGGAGCCTGAAAGGGCTGGAATAGATTCGGGGGTGGGGGGATGACCCAATATTCAATTAACCTGACTTTCTTTGACACCATAGCAACAAACTTTCTTGCATGTCTCCCAAAGGCCCTCACTAACAGGGAAGGCCACCATATCTTTCTCACACAGCTGCAAAACAAACAGTTTGAGTGGCTTTTTGGAACTGAGGTCAAATGGGATGTCCAGGGCACAGCTATTTTGCAAGCATCACTTAGAGAATAGCTTCATCACGTAATTAATACGATGCTAGAAACTCTGAAGACTGGAGCCCTTCTTGCTGCAAGACCAAACACCCTGGGAAATCTAGATTAGACCCTTGATTTCTTGGAAGGTGCTGCCTTGGTCTCACCTGGCAGACTTAAGATCATCTCATTGAGTCTCCAGAATGAATTCCTTCTTTGATAGAGCCAGAAACAGTGAAGGAAGATATCATGACCAATAATACCCATAGGGAGGAAATTACCTTGGAAAAGGTTTCCACCGAGGAGCTGTCTAGTATGAAAAACTTGTAGCTATTGCGGGCAAACTAGGAGGAACAATAGCCATTGATGGATCCAACAGTGACTCATTTCCAATCCAAGGGAACACCTCCAAAGAGACTGCATTCACCAAATCAGCCATTCTAAACAATAGTAGTCTGAGTTCAGCCAGAAGAGAATGACCCCAAAATAACTCCAATACAGGGAAGCAGCTGCACAGTGCCTGATCACCGGTAAGTACCTCTTTTTAGATGCACTGATTTTTTTTTAATTAATTCCAGAGGTGGAGCCTCTATTGGATCTATTTGAAGATTGCTGATCTTTCCCTAGTGAATTCTTCCACAAGGTTTTCAGCTGCTCTAAAGACCCAAACTTTAGTGCCAAAAGGGTTTTGGAGATAATTCTGGCCTGCTAGGATAATCTCTTTCAGAGAAATTTCCATTGGATCCTCAAACCATCAGATCCTCCTGTATCAAAGGAAGGCTTATGTCGGTCTGTAGCTCCTTTCCCTACTAACTCAAGATGACAAGGCTGAATAAGCAGCACATCCCTTGGAGGAATGTCTGTCACTTGGGCATTGGGGAGGCAGGTCATGTTAATCAATAATAGGTCTGAAAGTCTCAAGCCTGATTTTAGTGTATGGACTTTTGCTTTTAAGAATGATGTTAAACAATTAAGAAATGCTTAGCTCAGATTTCATTCGTTATCTATATTTTAATACTGTTCCTGCAAAATAGCATAGCCATAATTTATATTGAGAGAGCACCTCCACATAAGTGTTACCGTATGAGATCAGACCAGCGGCCCTCCTAATCCAGTACTCTGTCTCTGGGAGGCTTCAAAAGTACAAGACAATTGTGGAATAGCTCATTATTATTTTTGGGGTGAGTGGCGGGTGGGAAGGTTTCTTCCTAATCCTGCCTAGTGTAACTGTGGATTTTCTCCATGTTATTTCTTTCCATCGATAATGGCAAAAAAAGCTCTTCATCTGCTCCTGAACATCTTTGATGCTGTTTTTAGACAAAACTACCGTAAACCACTATGCCACAGGGAAGGCAGTCTTCAAGCAGACAGATCACAAACCATTATGAAAATGGTAAACACCTTAAAATTCCTCCAGAAAAATTGGTAGCAGCCAGCAAACATCATGGAGCACTGATTACAGAAGCTCCCAGTAATACGCTTAGCAACCAGGCAGCTACTTTCTGCACCAGCTCAAGTTTCCATGTTAACGTGCAGCCCAATGTAGGGCAAACTGTGGTAATTCAGTCCTGAGGCGACTAAAGAATTGATCACAATAGTCAGGTGCCTGCTGAATGTTTAAAACCTATTTTTTTATCAGCATCAATGAAATCTAGTGCCAACAAGTCCAATAAGTTAAAGGTGTATTTTTCCACACACACTTCTTTACACATGTATCTGCAATAATTTAAAATTTCTTACAATTTTACTGAATGCTTCCTTGGTTTTCCACTATGAAAGGATAAATAGAATGCAATTTATCTTGCCTATAACCTTTCATTCTTTGCTTTTACCCATCTTCTCTCTATACTAAATAGTCCCAATCTTTTCATCGTCTCCTCACAGGAAGATTTTACATTTAATTCAGATATTATGGTAATGTGTAGGTTAAGTACCTAGCATTGTGCCACCTATCACTTCAATTTCTGCTACATCTTTGAGATGGGGTGACCAGAACTGAACACGATATTGCATGTAAGGGTGACATGCCCAGATTATGGTGCAATTTCATAAGAAATTGTGATCCTAACCAGTAAAAACTGTAGGTCACCCTGTTAGAGGCAATTTGTTTTAATAGGTTATATTTTCCACTCAGATTATTCAGTCCTTGGCCCACTAATTGTAAAGATGAGCTGGCTGGGAGGATGCTATACCGAAAAACAGCCTGTCTGCCCTAGGCTTGCCATCTTTTTTTTGGCTGGTAAAAAGCTACCGTGGCTTTCCGCCTAAGACACATCCTTTCACAGCGACAGACATCCCTTCAGGCACTGCATCATCTTCTGGGAAGAGCTCTTTTTACTTCCCTTTGAAAGCCTTAGACATTTTTTTTATTTCAGAAGGTGGAGAAAGCAACTAGGGGAGAGGCTGTTCTAGATTTGATTTTGAAAAAACAGGGAGAAACTAATTGAGAATTTTAAAATGGAAGGCAGTTAGGGTGAAAGTGATCATGAAACGATAGAGTTCATGATTCTAAGGAATGGCAGGAGGGAAAACAGCAGAATAAAGATAATGGATTTCAAGAAGGCAACTTTAGCAAACTCACAGTTGGTAGGTAAGATCCCATGGAAGTAAGTCTAAGGGGAAAGAGAGTTCAAGGGTACGTCTACACTACCCGCCGGATTGGTGGGTAGTGATCGATCCCCAATCACTCTGCCGTCGACTCAACTCCACTTCCGTCTCTCGCCGCGGTGGACGGGGGAGCGGCAGCAGTCGACCCCGCGCCGTGAGGATGCGAGGTAAGTCTACCTAAGATACATCTACTTCAGCTAAGCTATTCTCGTAGCTGAAGTTGCGTATCTTAGGTCGATCCCCCCCAGTGTAGACCAGGCCCAAGAGAGTTAGCAGTTTTCCAAAGAGACATTATTAGGGACACAAGAGCAAACTATCCCACTGTGTAGGAAAGATAGGAAGTATGGCAAGAGACCACCCTGGCTTAACCAGGAGATCTTCAATGATCTAAAACTCAAAAAAGAGTCCTACAAAAAGTAGAAACTAGGTAAAATTACAAAGAATGAATATAACTAAACACAAGTACATAGGGACAAAATTAGAAAGGCCAAGGCACAAAACAAGTTTAAACTATCTGTAGACATAAAGGGCAACAAGAAAACATTCTACAAATACATTAGAAGCAAGAGGAAGACCAAGGGCAGGGTAGGCCCATTACTCAATGAAGGGGGAAAGACAATACAAGAAAATGTGGAAATGGCAGAAATGCTAAATGACTTTTTTGTTTTCGTTTCACCAAAAAGGATAGTAGCAGCTGGATGTCGAACCTAATGAATGCCAGTGAAAATTATGTCGGAGCAGAGGCTAAAATAGGGAAAGAAGAAGTTTAAAAATTACTTAGACAAGTTAGATGTCTTCAAGTCACTAGGACCTGATGAAATACATCTTAAAATACTCAAGGAGCTGACTGAAGCGATATCCATGGCTATTATCTGATCCTTGGAAGATGGGAGAGATTCCAGAGGGACTGGAAGAAAGCAAATTCAGGGCCAATCTATAAAAGGGGGAATAAGGACAACCTGGGGAATTAGATTAGTCAGCTTAACTTCAGCAACCGGAAAGATAATTGAGCAAATAATTAAGCAATCAATTTCCTAACACCTAGAAGATAATAAGGTGATAAGTAATAGTCAACATGGATTTTTTCAAGAACAAATCATGTCAAACCAACCTAGTAGCTTTCTTTGATAGGTTAACAAGCCTTGTCGATGCGGGGGGGAAGCAGCATATGTGGCATCTCTTGATTTTAGTAAGGCTTTTGACACTGTTGCACATGTCCTTCTCATAAACAAACTAGGGAAATATAGCCTAGATGGAGCTACTATAAGGCAGATGCATAACTGATAGGAAAAACATTCTCAGAGAGAAGTTATCAGTGGTTCAGAGTCAAGCTGGAAGGGCATATCAAATGGGATTCTGTAGGGACTGGTCCTGGTTCTGATCAATATGTTCATCAAGGATTTAGATAATGGCATAGACAATACACTTATAAAGTTTATGGACGATTCCAAGCTGAGAGGGGTTGCAAGTGCTTTGGAGGATGTATTAATAGGTGTGTTTGTAAGCAAGACATGAGAAGTAATTCTTCCACTCTCCTCCTCGCTAAGGCCTCAACTGGAGTATTGTGTCCACTTCTGGGCGCCACATTTCAGGAATGATGTGGCGAAATTGGAGAAAGTCTAAAGGAGAGCAAAAAAAATTATTAAAGATTGGAAAAAAAAACAACAACTGGGTTTGTTCAGTCTGGAAAAGAAAAAACTAAGGGGAGGGGGCACATGATAACAGGTTTCAAGTACGTAAAAGGTTAATACAAGGAGGAGGGTGAAAAATTGTTCTCATTAAACTCTGAGTGAACCAAAGTCTGAAGTATTGTAAGCCACCCACAGCACACATTTGGACACCATATACCCCTCAGTCACCAGCTGCTTTGGTCTTTTGGATACCCAACATACCCAAAGAAGAATTTCTTCCCCAAAAAGTCACTCTTTTGGCATCTTTATCCAAATGGAAAGGTTGAACCAGCCTTGCAACTTCTTTGGCAGCTAACCCCAACCATCAAGTCAGCAGGACATCTTAGGAAATATTGGAACCCTTTTTGTGGCACTTGATAAAGGTGATCCTTTAGCTTCTTGTATGCAGCTGGGAGGGAGGCTGGTGCCAATCAGATTTTCTTAGGGAAAATTCCCATTAATAATGAGCTATTGGACTTTTCTCCTTGGACATTAGGAAGTACAACAGCCAATGAGCCTTAGATAGCTAAAATTTCCAATACCAGACTCTCTACCACACAAGCTAGAAACTCTTGTCCAAAATGTCAAGTGGCAAAGAGAGACATGGAGGTGACCTGTCCTCCGAAAAAGCTGAGGAGGAAAAAAAATTCTTCTTGCTGGTCAAAAAAGGTTATTGCAAATACCCTATCCCTTATTCTTCCTCTGAATCAGACAAGTGGTCAGAAGTACTGTCCAACAGAGAAGATAATGCTGCAGTTAGGCTGGCAGAGTAAATGAGACAGACAACACGTTAATTGGGAGAAGACTGAGTACCAGCAGTGTATTTTATGATCCCCAGATTACTAAGGAGGACCCTGCTAGTAAGGCCACATAACTCCTGAGTTAAAAGGAAAGCAAGGAAAGGTGACATGAAATGAGCTGAGCCAAGGGGCCAGAGAAGCTGAGGGAGCGCTCCTCATAACCCAAAGGAGAACAAAAGCCCCAGGATATAAATGCATCTCTGCACTGACAGCTGTCCCAATAAGCCTGTGATCCCACCTCAGGTAGAAACAAGGCTGATCAGAACAACTCACCGAACCAAGAACAATCCAGGAACTAGATCTTTAATAATCTTGGTTCTATATATTTGGTGCTGTAAGAGGGCACCCATGCAGCATCAACAAGAACAGCTTTCCAGAAAGTTACCAAAGCCCAACATTGCCACGGGTATTAGGGCATATTGTTTAATCACAAAAAGTGGGAGTATGCCTGGGTCACCTCAAAGTATAAGTAGCATGGGGTAAAGCAGGCAGCAGCAGCAAAAAGAAAGAGGTACCTCGTCAGAGATTGAATACTGACAGCCAAGGAGAGAACCTCTTCCTTTCAAAAATAGATCTCAGGAGGTCACTCTGCAGGAACAGAGTTTTTAAAATATTTTTCTGGAAGTATGTTTAGTTAAATTTGTGATCATTTTAGCTCACTGCTATATATCCTCATTGTTAGACCTAGTTTTACTTCTGTCCCTCACAAGGCTGGTCTTGTATATATGACTGTACATTGTAGTGCTGCAGCTCACTGAACTGCATGCATGTGAAAAAATATTCCATATAATTTCAAGCTTTGAGTTTTGGGCACATGCAGGCTGAGTATGAGATGCAGAGATGTTTTTCACATGAGCTTAAAGGCTGCTGAAAGATGCAAACCCCTTATTTAACACTTGTAAATAGCTCCCTATAGTACTCCCGTTAGCCTGGATTTCTGTTAAAAATGATACCGAAACCCTGAAAACCAGCTATCAACCTAGTATAGGGGAAAGGTCTTCTGCTTTTGTTATCTATGACAGCTTGAAAGGCAATGTAGCTCTGTTTGACCAGGCAGCATAAATTATAGCACTGACAAGAGCCACTCTATAATCTAGACAATCCACTATTCTAAGTTTAAATAACTGACTTTATGTTTGAAATTAGCTCCGTACTTGTAACTTCATCAGTAAAACTTCACTGATATAACAAACCACACTGTGTAGATGTTCCGTTTCCAAATGTACTTTTGTTTTTAGTAACCCTCTTCTGACAACCATGATCGAACTTCAGTTGCCATCAAGTTTTCTTAGCTGGTGGTCCTAGAAATCTGCAGCTAAAAGAACCATACAGATTTAAAGCTGAAAAGTTCTGCAAACCTACAGTCTATGCTATCAGCTGGGAATGTAATTCCCAACTTGAGGAGACAGACCTACACTAGCTCTCACTGACCAAGTGCACTAAAAATAGAGCATGGTCATGGTGATGGAAGGGGCGAGCCATCCTGAGTACACACCTGTTCGAGATGCAAAGTATGTATCTGGGGTTGCTAACCCCCGCCTCGCCACTCCCACTGCCACGGCTACATGCTATATTTACGGCAATAGTTCAGTTTTCACAGCTAGCCTAGGTATGTCTCCTCAAGTTAGGAATTACAGCCCAGGTTAAAGTGTACATATACCCTCAGAGGGAAACCACTTAGATTCTTAAAAAGAGAATATAGATCTGCAAATCTAAACAGCATTAAAGCTTATATATGCTAATGTTAAAGGATGCTGTATAGCATCCAAATTGTGAAGGCCTAATATATAATACAAATGACAGATTTAATAGACTGCTCAAGAAAAAACAACACTTTCACAGCGCATCACTACCAAAAGGAAGTATTTGAATATTGTTAAATTCTTAACTATTCAGAGATCTCTAGAGAGCAAAACAGACTACTGCTCTTCAGAAAGGGATTTGGACAAATGAAATATTCAATTTTAGGCCCCAATATGTCCTTTTTCAAAGGCAAATAGGTTGAGGTGAAAGCATCTAAAATACAGTGTCACAAAAAGACACCGTCAAAATTACATTCAACAAAATACACACACACAGGATTTTTTACATTTTCAGTCTTTTGTGGATTCTGTGATCTTAATGAAATCATGATTAATATAGGGCCTTAGGTATAAGATAACGTAAACACATTATATTGTGAATATCTCTAGCTGGAAACCTCCAAGGGAGGGGGGGAGGGGAGAGAGAATGGGACCAACAAAAGATATGGATATATTAGCCAAAATAGAAGATGCAACAAGGAAGTACATCTATATAGGCAATGGCAGAACAAAGGAAAAGCGGTTTCTCCACATGCACATCCTTTAGGGCGGGAGGGAACAGCCGGTCTCTCCAAAGCTAATATGGTAACTGACCACAGATGATGTATGAGCAGTACCAAACTCTACAGCGAATTCTTCCAGCTGAAAGAATGAAATCTTGGGTCCTTTCCCAAGAGCACCTACACCTCCTATTTCTTGTACTGCAAACTCCTGGCAGATTCCATCCCATTTGCACTTAGGAAAATTCACTCAAATCAGAAGCACATGCAGCCGACAGTCTCACACAACACCTCTCTCAACAATACAAGCCTTACTAACCTGTTGACCATCTGCCTTCTGCTGTACTTATGCAGTTTGCCCACTTCCTATGTCCTGCTGAATACAGTTTAATACCTATAATTCCTACCTAGTACCCATTTTCAACTAAAACTGAAAAGAGTCACTAATACCACAGCTATGACAGGGTATTTAGAGCTTTTATCATCTCAACACTTTCTCCGTTTTATAAGAACATTAGGAGTTAAACCTATTGGCAAAGATATATTCTTTCTGTAAAAAGAAAAGGAGTACTTGTGGCACCTTAGAGACTAACCAATTTATTTCAGCATAAGCTTTCGTGAGCTACAGCTTATGCTCAAATAAATTGGTTAGTCTCTAAGGTGCCACAAGTACTCCTTTTCTTTTTGCGAATACAGACTAACACGGCTGCTACTCTGAAACCATTCTTTCTGTAGTCTCTTACAGTTTCCTGGTACGCTATCATTTTTCCTCTGCTACAATACCAAGGCATAGTCAGCAATCTTACTTTTGAACATGCTGGGAATTCCCTACAGAACACTGCTACTGGCAGCCAACATACCCTGAACCTCTTTCTGTACTGCATTTTTAAAAAAAATCTACAAGATGCTTCTTTGTAAGACTTTCTGCTTCACAGTCAAATATTTCGTGTTCAGTGGTAGAAGGGAAGAGAGCAATTACAACTGAATAAAAGTTTTGAAATGTATAAGAAAAACAAATATGACAAACAGCAGAACAGTTTGGATGCAGTCACAGACAGAAACAGGACCTACCAACTGGGCATCCTGAACACCACAGAACCCATTCCCTTCAGTATAAAGTGACATGTCTTATTGTGAAGACTAAGGCAATAGTTATAGATGACCTCTAACAGTTTGTTATGCAAAGGATAAATTTTTATTATACATAGCAAAGGCTCCATAGTCACACAAAAAAGTGTTCTAGAAGAACAGTTTAATCTTCTGACATTAAAGATATTAGTTTAACTTTTGTGAAAGTGAAGTGAACATGTACTACATGCTCAGTTCTTTAGAGAGTCAATATAGGGCTGGACAGACTGAAAGTTTCTCTTAGATCACATGGGAAGTTTTCTACTTTGATCATACATTTACAAACATTTTTATATAATTGTTCCTGGAAAGAAAAGTTGACTGATGAAGGCAATAGTGTGGAGTATAAAGCCAGTAAATGTGTGTGAAAAAATAATAATTGGTAGAGAGTAAATGCCCCAGAAATAGTACAGGCAACTGTATGCACAGGTGAAAGACCAGAACACACACAAAAGATACATATAGCCCTTTGGATTTGCCAGCCATAATTAAACATACAGACTATCTACCTATGTATGTTTATTATTGTCTCTCCTAAAATCCAGTGCCAGTCTTAAAAAAAAGCATAATTATTATTATTATTTTAAAGTTTCAAAGAAACCGCTCTTGGGATTGTAGGTGGAGGAATAAAGGGTTTTTTCACCCGTCCAAAGTATGATCAAATCAGCCTGTCCTCTGAGGAAAAACCCTATTCAGGTAACAACAGGTATGAAGTTGTAGCTAAGACAAAGGAACAAAAAAGCTGCAGCTGGGGGGAATGCATACAAGCAGGGTCCTCCAGAACCTTTTCTATCCCACAGGGTCAATTTACACTCAACCTGGGCTAAATCACAATTCTTGTCCAAATGCTGAAAACTGACAGACACCAAAGGGATCCCAGTTCATGTAACTTATTTTAATGTTGTTATAGTAAGTAGAAGTCACTGGAATTATCTGAGAAGAGGCTGCTGAACAAAACTTCAGTAAGGAGAGAGGGTTTTTTGGTACAGTATTTTCTTAATGGTCCTTCATTTGATTGTCTCTTGTTTCTTCCCACTTTAATAATAGTAAAATATTAGAATAGAAAGGAAAGAATTAAATTCATAATTCTACCTGTGTATTTAAAATAGTCACCACCACTGTTCTCTCACAGTTCCTAGTCTCCAAAACAGTTACTCAGGTCATTTGTTTATTTGCTTGCTTTAAAAACATATCAGCAAAGGGGAAAATACTTACATTTAAAAGCCCAAAATCTTTGGTAACTCAGTTAAGGTTGGTCAGTTGTGCTCTGTGCTACTCCAGAATGCGAAGAGTGGCTAACTTAAACCTCTCAAAAACCAGGAAATACAAAGTTAAGGTACATACCACCCCCCAACCCCCAGGAGGAAACAGCCATTGGGAACGGTTCAGTAAGGGTGCTGCAAACATTAAACTATAAAGGGAAGTGGTGGGTTATCTATCTATGGATGTCTCCAAATTAAGATATCTTCCAGAAAGGCATCCAGTCTTGGTCAAACAAGTTATAAGGCTCAACAGGAGTAACTTGATGAAAATTTCTGTCCTGTGTTATACAGAAGGTCAGACCAGATTATCTAATGGTCCCTTCTGGGCTTAATATCCATGAATCTATAATAAGCAGATAGGAGGAAGGACTAAGAACATGCCACTGTTTGTGCTGTATATCCCACAGACTGGAATTCCAGCTTTTAACTGCATGCACGCCAGCTGCATTCCTTCTGTTATATGTAGCTGTATTGAACGGTGATGGGATTAATGGGAGCAGCACAACAGAGCTATCACTGTGATATGGGGAGAGGTGCATATGTACCTTCAGAGATCAAGTTTGCCTCATTTCAGCTCTGAATCCTGTAGACTGAGTCACCAGAGATACACAAGGATCTTTTTTTCAACCATGGGGATTATCAGAAGTCTGGTGGCATATATGACAGTGGTCTCCAGGGCCTATTGAGAAGAATCCTTAGCAAATCTGGAGTGGTTTGTGTGGAGTACACTCTGTGTTAGCATAAGCAACTCCTGTTCGCTATGCCTAACATAAACCTGAGTTTTGCCTTAGCAAAGAGGTATTACGCTTTGTTTTACAATGTCATGTGCTCTGTTCCTGAAGTGTTCTGTTGTATCTGTAAGAGCTGAGAGCTAGTATGTGTTGTTGGAGCATTGGGGCTTTGCTCAAAGGGAGCAGAGTTACAGTTAGGTTGCAGAGTGGCATGTACCTTAACTTTGTATTTCTTGGTTTTCAGAAGCTTAAGTTTAACCACTCTGCACATTTGGGAAAGGCATGAGGCACCACTGGGAAATCTTAACTCTCCATTAATAAAATTTTGGCACACTTAATTTCTTTGGTTTTTAATAAAAATTGCTCAGCATCTCCATGTACCACAGCCCAGCTCTTCTCTTCCCCTACTTCTGGCTATTGGCAACGATTACCCTAGCCACAGAATGCAATGACAGCATGTTAGTCCTTTACTGATCCAGCGACATCTCCTGTCTGTTTGCCTGACCAACACAATGTGATTCTCCCTCCTCCCCATGGAGAGGTGGGAGCCATAATGGGATCCACAAGCTGAAGAGCTAGGCAAAAGATGCTGGAACAGTGCAATACTTGCATGGAGTTAGTGGGGACACTTTTTGCAGGGGGACAGATGAAGCCCCAAATAACCCGCACTGCACTGCACTGCTCTGAGCCCTTCGTTTCCACCCCACATTCTCCTGCAATGCTCTGAATTCCCCATTCCCATTAGAAGCAACATTAGCGTGGGGAAGACTAAGCCTGGAGCCCCTTCCCCACAGCTGGAGGCAGGAAGGAGAAGGTGAGGAGTTCTGAATTCCTTCCCCTGTTGAGGGAGTAGCCAAGTCCTAGAACAGCCATGGGGAGGAACTATGGGGAATGGAGGGATATTTATGGGGAATGGAGGGGATGGAGGAAAGGGAGGGCACAGATGGCTACGCTTCCCTTTTCCCCAAATGTCACTGAAGGGAAAGTTGCCCAACATTCCCCCTTACAGATCTGCTCTGTCAGCACTTCTGATCTCCCAAGAGAGCAAAGGTCCCTTTGAGAATGATCCTTTATTTGAAGGATTGCAGAAAAACTACTTTTTTGGAAAGTCAGTTCTTCAAAACACTATTCATCCAACTGGGTTTGCCGCAGCTGGGCTTGTACTGTTTGTTCTCCCCATAGGCGGAGGAAATTCAGGACCAGTAAGTTGCATGAGCATTAGCTGGAGTTTTTACACCGAGGTATAACTGTGTGCTTGCAAAGGTGGGCTAGCAGGGAAAGGGTCATTTCAAAAACATGCTGGAGATTTTAAAAGGGGGGGAAGAGAGTTTCTTTCCAGTCACTGTGCAATAGAGTTCAAATTTGTGACCCCAGTTGCTGGAGTACTATTTCTGGTAGTACACGTAATGCAGCATCCACACACATTTTACCAGTGGAACAGTGCTGGTAGAGGACCTGTGTCATTCAGGGAAGTGGTTTTCAGTCACTGACAAACTCAGGGTTTTACTGACAGGTCCGAAAATTGAATGTGGACGCATGCAAAGATGTGCTGAAATAAGGAAGTGTTACTGGTAAAATTTTGTAGAGTAGACCAGGCCTAGGAGAGAGAAATCCTGAGTGGCTGAGATCAGTTTAGGGAGGATTAGAGTTATAGTTTGAGCCTAGGTGTTCATTAAAAAAAAAAAAGTTACAGGAACCAGTTGATGTTGTAAACATCTTTTTTAAGGGGGAAGGTTAGAAGTGTATTTTAGGAACCCCTTTGTCAAATGACATTAAGTTTGACCACTAATCCTAACCTGCACCACCATGAGCCACAGCAAATTTCAAGACAATCCAAGTAATGTGGATTTTAGAGCACTTAAAATAGTTGACCTTTAGACAGAAAGTGACACTCAACCTTAACTAGCAGAGCTGGCCACGTGCTTACCGGAGAGAGTTCTACAAGTTATTTATTCTTTATCAATCTACAGCAAATAAACTGTGGGCAGAACTCGGTTCTCCCCCATCAATGAAACCACAGAGTGATAACTGTAGAAAATTGAGGCTGGTTATCTATGTAGGACTGGGATGGAGAACAGATAGAAGGGAAGTGGACCCCCACACAAGATGATAGCTACTTAGTACAAATCAAGAGAAACAAGAGTCCCTAAAAAACTGGTATCTATAAGGGGGAGCACACAGGACGTAGAGAGGAAAGGGTAATGTAAAGAAACTCACAGCTGAGCCCCTCACATTGGTACACAGAAGTTTAGAAGGGCATGTAGGGAGTACTTGCTGGGGTTGTAGGTGAAGCAGGAGATCTATGGCAGCTAGGACTATACATCTCCTACACAGAGTACTCACTAGGGGTCAGTGTAATGAGGGTTCCATTAAGGTTATTAATCATGTGCCAGATATATCTAGAATACAAAGGACATTCATCAAGTGTCACTGGTGAAGCAAGGACTCTGTGGTAGCAGGAAGCACTACTGAGGGCGCACGGAGGTATAGAAGATGGAGAGAGGAATTCATTAGCAGATGTTGGTGAAGCAAGAGGAGGGAGAGAGGGAGGGAAGGGGTCTACCAAGCATGGTGGTCATGCAGCAAGGAGGAAGTATACCATTGCCCTGCAAGTGCTAATAGCTGCACATGGGGACAGAGCAGGGCAGATGAGGTCACTTGTGAAGCCAAGGCTCTGCATGGGATAGTAGATGTACAAGAGCCCTGAAGGACACTTACTAGGGGTCACTGGTGAAGCCAGAGCTCACTGGGAGCCCCATAGGGGAACTCAAGGGGTATCATGAAGGGGTATGGGTGCCTGATGTGAAGTATTCACTAGAGGCTGATGAAGCCGGGCTCCACACTGTTTAGGGCTGGAAGAAGATCTATGAGATGGTATAGGGGTATGGGTCCTGAAATAGAAAACTCACTAGGGGTGACTGATGAAACTAGGGCTCCGCAGAGGCTGGGAACTATGTGTAGGGGATGGGAATACAAAAAGCAATGAGGGCAATGTGTGGGATACTCACCAGAAATCATTGGTGAATCAGAGGCTGGTAACCATATACGTGGGGGCAGAATAGGAGTATGGTGTTCTGTGTCAGGTACTCACTAGGGGTATCTGGTGAAGTGGGGCAGCTCCTCAGATGCTGTCAGATATATGGTGTGGGTCCATGGAGGTGATATAGGGCTTTGACGGCTGGTAGCTATACAGGGTGGAAGAGCATGGGCTGCAAAGGGACAGTATGGAGCCCAGTGTGGACCACTCAGTAGGGGTCATTGATGAAGCAGGGGCTCTGCTGGGACTGGCAGCTGTATGTGGTGTGGTATGGTGTAGGGAGTAAATGGGGGCAAGGTGCCCAGTAGGGAATACTCACTAGTGGTCATTGGTAAAGAGAGGGCTGGTAGCTGTATGGAGTGAGGGGTACAGACAATATGGGGCATGGTGCCTGACATGGAGTCCTCAGTGGAGCTCACTGATGAAATGGGGTATGTGGCAGCCGGGAAGGAGAAGGTGCACTGGGATATGGTGCCTGGGGAGGGTATATGGGGCAGAGTGTGGGGTACTCACTATGGGTCACTGCTCGGGGTGGCAGGGTGCCCAGGGGTGCATAGAACAGGATGCCTGGGGGTGCCCGGGGGTGCCCAGGGGCTGGAGCCGGGTACTCACTAGGGGGCGCTGACGGGGTCAGAGCCAGGGGGCAGGAGCCAGGTATTCACTAGGGGGTGCTGGCAGCGGGCCAAAGCCCGGGGGCAGGAGTCCAGGGCCGGAGCTGGGTACTCACTAGGGGGTGCTGTCGGGGGGAGGTGCCAGGGGCAGGGACAGGAGCCGGGGCCAGAGCCACGCACTCACTAGGGGGCGCTGGCAGGGGGCGGAGCCTGGGGGCAACAGCCCAGGGCTGGAACAGGGTATTCATAAGGGGGTGCTGCGGGGTGAGGAGCCCAGGGACAGGAGCCCAGGGCTGGAGCAGGGTATTCATTAAGGGGCGCTGGCAGGGGGCAGCGGCCTAGGGCCAGAGCTGTGTACTCACTAGGGGGTGCTGGCGGCGGGAGATGCCTGTGGACAGAAGCCCAGGGCCAGAGCCAGGTACTCACGAGAGGGTGCTGGTGGGGACAGGAGCCCGGGGGATGGGGCCAGAGCCGGGTACTCACTAGGGGCTGCTGGCGAGGGGCCAGAGCTCGGGGACAGGAGCCCGGGGCAGGAGCCAGGTACTCACTATGGGGTGCTGGCGGGGACAAGAGCCCACAGGGCAGGAGCCCACAGGGCTGAAGCCCGCAGGGCTGGAGCCAGGTACTCAGAAGAGGGTGCTGGCACGGACAGGAGTCCTGGGGGCAGGGGCCGGGTACTCACTAGGGGGCGCTGCGGGGGGCAGGGGCCGGATACTCACTAGGGGGCGCTGCGGGGGGCCGGAGCACAGGGCATGGGCCGGAGCCGGGTACTCGATAGGAGACGCTGTTCGGGGGGGGCAGGGCCGGAGCCGGGTACTCGCGAGGGGGCACTGTCTGGGGCTGGAGCACAGGGCCGGGTACTCGCTAGGGGGCGCTGTGCGGGGGTCAGGGGCCGGGTACTCACTAGGGGGCGCTGTTCAGGGGGGCCAGAGCCGGAGCCAGGTACTCGCTAGGGGGGCGCTGTTCAAGGGGGCCGAGTACTCACTAGGGGGCGCTGCTCGGGGGGCCGGGTACTCGCTAGGGGGCGCTGCTCGGGGGGGGCCAGGTACTTGCTAGGGGGCGATGCTCGGGGGGGGCCGGGGCCGGGTACTCGCGAGAGGGCGCTGCTTGGGGGGGGGCCGGGGCCGGAGCCGGGTACTCGCGAGGGGGCGCTGCTCGGGGGGCCGGGGCCGGAGCCGGGTACTCGCCAGGGGGCGCTGTTCGGGGGGCAGGGGCCGGGGCCGGGTACTCGCCAGGGGGCGCTGTTCGGGGGGCAGGGGCCGGGGCCGGGTACTCGCCAGGGGGCGCTGTTCGGGGGGCCGGGGCCGGGTACTCGCGAGGGGGCGCTGTTCGGGGGGCAGGGGCCGGAGCCGGGTACTCGCCAGGGGGCGCTGTTCGGGGGGCAGGGGCCGGAGCCGGGTACTCGCCAGGGGGCGCTGTTCGGGGGGCAGGGGCCGGGGCCGGGTACTCGCCAGGGGGCGCTGTTCGGGGGGCAGGGGCCGGGGCCGGGTACTCGCCAGGGGGCGCTGTTCGGGGGGCAGGGGCCGGAGCCGGGTACTCGCCAGGGGGCGCTGTTCGGGGGGCCGGAGCCGGGTACTCGCCAGGGGGCGCTGTTCGGGGGGGGGCCGGGGCCAGGGCCGGGTACTCGCCAGGGGGTCGCTGTTCGGGGGGGGGCCGGGGCCAGGGCCGGAGCCGGGTACTCGCGAGGGGGCGCTGTTCGGGGGGCCGGGGCCGGAGCCGGGTACTCGCGAGGGGGCGCTGTTCGGGGGGCCGGGGCCGGAGCCGGGTACTCGCGAGGGGGCGCTGTTCGGGGGGCCGGGGCCGGGTACTCGCCAGGGGGCGCTGTTCGGGGGGCCGGGGCCGGGTACTCGCCAGGGGGCGCTGTTCGGGGGGCCGGGGCCGGGGCCGGAGCCGGGTACTCGCGAGGGGGCGCTGTTCGGGGGGCCGGGGCCGGAGCCGGGTACTCACGAGGGGGCGCTGTTCGGGGGGCCGGGGCCGGAGCCGGGTACTCACGAGGGGGCGCTGTTCGGGGGGCCGGGGCCGGGGCCGGGGCCGGAGCCGGGTACTCGCGAGGGGGCGCTGTTCGGGGGGCCGGGGCCGGGTACTCGCCAGGGGGCGCTGTTCGGGGGGCCGGGGCCGGGGCCGGAGCCGGGTACTCGCCAGGGGGCGCTGTTCGGGGGGCCGGGGCCGGGGCCGGGTACTCGCCAGGGGGCGCTGTTCGGGGGGCCGGGGCCGGGTACTCGCCAGGGGGCGCTGTTCGGGGGGCCGGGGCCGGGGCCGGGTACTCGCCAGGGGGCGCTGTTCGGGGGGCCGGAGCCGGAGCCGGGTACTCGCCAGGGGGCGCTGTTCGGGGGGCCGGGGCCGGAGCCGGGTACTCGCCAGGGGGCGCTGTTCGGGGGGCCGGGGCCGGAGCCGGGTACTCGCCAGGGGGCGCTGTTCGGGGGGCCGGAGCCGGGGCCTCGCGAGGGGGTGCTGTTCGGGGGGCCGGGGCCGGGTACTCGCCAGGGGGCGCCGTTCAGGGGGGGCCGGGGCCGGAGCCGGGTACTCGCCAGGGGGCGCCGTTCGGGGGGGGCCGGGGCCGGAGCCGGGTACTCGCCAGGGGGCGCCGTTCGGGGGGGGCCGGGGCCAGGGCCGGGTACTCGCCAGGGGGCGCTGTTCGGGGGGGGCCGGGGCCAGGGCCGGGTACTCGCCAGGGGGCGCTGTTCGGGGGGGGCCGGGTACTCGCCAGGGGGCGCTGTTCGGGGGGGGCCGGGGCCAGGGCCGGGTACTCGCCAGGGGGCGCTGTTCGGGGGGCCGGAGCCGGAGCCGGAGCCGGGTACTCGCGAGGGGGCGCTGTTCGGGGGGCCGGGGCCGGAGCCGGGTACTCGCGAGGGGGCGCTGTTCGGGGGGCCGGGGCCGGAGCCGGGTACTCGCGAGGGGGCGCTGTTCGGGGGGCCGGGGCCGGAGCCGGGTACTCGCCAGGGGGCGCTGTTCGGGGGGGGCCGGGGCCAGGGCCGGGTACTCGCCAGGGGGCGCTGTTCGGGGGGGGCCGGGGCCAGGGCCGGGTACTCGCCAGGGGGCGCTGTTCGGGGGGACGTAGCCGGGTACTCGCCAGGGGGCGCTGTTCGGGGGGCCGGAGCCGGGTACTCGCCAGGGGGCGCTGTTCGGGGGGCCGGGGCCGGAGCCGGAGCCGGGTACTCGCCAGGTGGCGCTGTTCGGGGGGCCGGGGCCGGAGCCGGGTACTCGCCAGGGGGCGCTGTTCGGGGGGCAGGGGCCGGGGCCGGAGCCGGGTACTCGCCAGGGGGCGCTGTTCGGGGGGCAGGGGCCGGGGCCGGAGCCGGGTACTCGCCAGGGGGCGCTGTTCGGGGGGCAGGGGCCGGGTACTCGCCAGGGGGCGCTGTTTGGGGGTCAGGGGCCGGGTACTCGCCAGGGGGCGCTGTTCAGGGGGCAGGGGCCGGGTACTCGCCAGGGGGCGCTGTTCAGGGGGCAGGGGCCGGAGCCGGGTACTCGCCAGGGGGCGCTGTTCGGGGGGCAGGGGCCGGGGCCGGAGCCGGGTACTCGCCAGGGGGCGCTGTTCGGGGGGCAGGGGCCGGGTACTCGCCAGGGGGCGCTGTTCAGGGGGCAGGGGCCGGAGCCGGGTACTCGCCAGGGGGTGCTGTTCGGGGGGGGCCGGGTACTCGCCAGGGGGCGCTGTTCGGGGGGGGCCGGGGCCGGGTACTCGCCAGGGGGCGCTGTTCGGGGGGGGGCCGGGGCCGGGTACTCGCCAGGGGGCGCTGTTCGGGGGGCCGGGGCCGGGTACTCACGAGGGGGAGCTGTTCGGGGGGCCGGGGCCGGGTACTCACGAGGGGGAGCTGTTCGGGGGGCCAGGGCCAGGGCCGGGTACTCGCCAGGGGGCGCTGTTCGGGGGGCCGGGGCCGGGTACTCGCCAGGGGGCGCTGTTCGGGGGGCCGGGGCCAGGGCCGGGTACTCGCCAGGGGGCGCTGTTCGGGGGGCCGGGGCCAGGGCCGGGTACTCGCCAGGGGGCGCTGTGGGGGCAGGGGCAGGGGCCGGAGCCGGGTACTCGCCAGGGGGCGCTGTTCGGGGGGCCGGGGCCGGAGCCGGGTACTCGCCAGGGGGCGCTGTGGGGGCAGGGGCCGGAGCCGGGTACTCACTAGGGGTCGTTGGTGAAGCGGGGGCTCCGCGGGGGCTGGTAGCCGTACAGGTGACAGTAGAGCACATCGAAGCAGAAGCAGCACATCTCGGCCGACACCACCATCTTCCTGCAGCCGGGCCCGCCGGAGCCGGCCCCGGGGGAGGCGAGCAGCGAGGCGGCCGGGGGGGAGAGGCCGCCGGGGCCCCCGCCGCAGCTGGGCGGCAGCGGCGGGGACAGGACGCAGCCGGCGGCGCCCCCCGCCAGCCCCCCCAGGCCGTTGAGGCGGGCGATCCCCGGCGGGGGTAGCGCCCCCGGCTCGCCGCCCGCTGCCGCCGCCCCGCCGCAGTGGGAGCTGCCGCCGCCGCCCCCCGGGCCGGCCGAGCCCGAGGGAGGGGAACTGGAGAGTTTCTGCTTCTTCACCCCGCAGCAACCCGCCGCCATCTTGGAGCCGTCTCCCCCCACGCAGCGCTTCCGACCCATAGCGGGGGGGCCGGCCGGCCGGCCGGGGGACGTGCGGCCGCCTGCTCCGCCTCCTCCCGGGCCCGCTCCGCCTGCAACGGGGAGGGGGCAGGGAAGGATGAATGGGGAGAAAGGGAGAGGGGAGTTAGAGCCGCCCCGGCGTGGCAGGCCCCGCGCCTCGCAGCCAGCTTCGCCGTCCTCCCGCCCCGCCCGGCAGCTCCTCGTCCCCCGCGCCGCCTCCCGCCGGGGAAGGGTCCTCAACCCCCCCGCGTGCCGAAGAGCCCCGGCCGGGCCCCGCGAAAGCCCGAAGAGGCGGCTGACAGTGTCCGACTGGCACAACGCAAATGACCTGGGTTGGCTTTTGCTTCGGAGGGGGAAAGAAGCCGCCAGGGAGGTGTCTGAGTCAGCCAGCGGGAGCATTGCAGGGAGCCCCGACTGCGCCCACAAACCAGGCAGTCCTGGGATGGCTGGCCGCGGGGACGGGGTTCAGTGAAGACTGTGCTGAGGCCAGCAGCCCAGGGGGCAAGCGGGCGTGACCCTGGTGGACTTGTCCAGTGCTTTGCCTTCTTTCAGAGGAGCTCTGTCCCCAGGGAAGCGAGGGAACATGCACGTGTTAAAACTGCACTGGCCAAAACACTAGTCTCTAAGGTGCCACAAGTCCTCCTTTTCTTTTTGCGAATACAGACTAACACGGCTGCTACTCTGCAACCTGAAGAATAATAGTTTACGTGTATACTTTACATCTCAAAGGAGCATGAAGCATTTTAAAAACTATATATACAAAGAGGACTGGCCTCACCCATCACTAAAATGCAGCTATCGCTGACGTGGAAACTGGCAGCTTTTTAACAGAGAACAGCAGTGCTACAAAACTATTTAGGCAGGGAGTGAAGAATATCATATGTAGTTGAAACAGCCGGGGAAATTTGTATAGGCAGAAAATCATTATCCAAATTAGAATGCAGCCTCAGAAAATCTCAAGGGAACTTTTAGGGCCAGGACTGGTCAGGAGCTCAGTTTTACATCTTACGTTGAAAACAGCATCACAGCAATGTCCTAGCACAGTCCTAGGCATTGATTCATTGTGGACTTAAAGGGAAGAGTACCACTTGCTAAATCTATAACTCCACTTCCTGGTGAGTTGGAGAGGCTTCCATCCAAAAAGTTGCCTAAATAGGCATGCGGCAATTCTCCAAAAAGAGCCATATTTTTGGAATTTAATGTACCCACCCTCCCACCCACATCATATATCATTTTAAAGCTTATGTTATGTACATTTAGATGAGCTCGGATGTGGAGCTGTCAAGTGGTGCCCTAAGCCTGTAGGCGAGGTGAAACAATGGTATCCAAAATGAGAAAGTGTCATTTATTGCACAGTTCCAGAAACACTGCCACATGACTCTGACTACAGTTTTTAATGTTTAAGTTAATATCAACACCTTATTGTGGTGTTTATTAGTCAAAACTACCAAATGACAGTGTAGAGTTTTATTGATTTTGCATGAACAAGTATTTTTTTTAGAAATGATGAAGCTGTTTAGCGTGCAACAAAAATAGCGAATATGAGCATTTTCAATATACTAACATGAAATGTTTTCACATCACATATTCTTAATTGTCAAAGTATCTCACATGTGATTATAATAGTGTTCTATATTTTCAGTAAAATTTGCTATCAAGATCAGTCTCATGTGCACCAGTAGCAGTAGATTGCATGTCCATTGTTTATGCTGCATAGTGGATAGATGTAAATGTATGTGAATTCCTAATGTAAAGCCTCTCCATTTGTAAACTTTTGTACATACAATGTAGCATCTAGTCTGCTGGTGGAAGGTTTTAATTTAATTGCCTACGCATGCAGTACTAGCCTTTGAAATATTCTAGAAACTAGCTTTTTAATTCAGTGACACATATATACAGGCCACGTTGCTGTTAGAGATGACAATTGCTGGAACTACATGAATACCTCCCCCTGCTTACAACAAAGAGAAAAAAAAACTTCACAAACTTTGAAAAATGTGTTATTTGTCAAGAAAATTAAAAGAATGCAAAACTGTCAAAAGTCACCAGTGCTGGACAGAAACTTCATAAAATAGAAACATTTGCGAGAGCAATCAATCTAAGGGGGAGCAGCCCTTCAAAGAAGAGATGACATGTTGCATGGAATATCTGTGGAAGTCTTGATTGCTAAGGATTCAGTTTATAACTCAGCATGCCTTTCTTCCTATTTGAGTAAAACAAATCTTAAAGCAAAACTATCTAGTTATACTGCAGTAACACTGTCACCTTATGACATTGCATTTTATTAGCTGATTGAAGAGCGCGAGAATCTGATGTACAACAAGAAGGCTCTTCTCTGTCCAAGATGCTACAAAGATATAAAGCCCTGCTTCCCTCAGATGTAGAAACTGCAAGCTATTCCACTAGCACATAATAGGCAAGCTTCGAAAAATGTTATGATTCTGCAAGTTCATTTCATTCACAGCATGGACAAGGCAAATCTACCATTGTTCTATGCAGCACAATAACATTATCTGATGCTATCCAAGTTACTAGCAATCTGAAGCAGGAACTTAAGTCATCCAAATGTTTTGTGGATGTTCTGCTGAGAGAGCTTGATGAACAGTTTTCAAATGAACAAGTGGTTTTGTATAATGTTGCTTCAGTCCTTCAGCTGAAATAGCTATTATAAAGCCTCATAATCTTATCTAAAGCTAGGTGATTGTAGTTTACAGAGGTCAGTACTTTTGTTTCCTTATTGGTGCAGGAGTTCGTATATTGGTTGATAGATAAAGCAGTATATAATTCAGCCAGCAATGAGTACCATCCTTCAGAAAACATTCAGAGAAGGTGCTCTCCATTTCAAAGTGCATAGTATTTAACAGTTCCAAAATTATCGTACCACTGCACATAATAGCCTTGCTGCACAGCTACAGCATGAGCTTGGGTCTCACAATTTAATTGGCATCCTACATTTTCTTGGATTCTGCAACAGTTATAGTGAGCTGAGGCTGTTGATCACTAGTGCTGCAAAAACTGAATTAGAAAGTCGTGTTCATTCCAAATGGAATTGTACCGCTTCATGCTGACAGAAATCTCATTCATGAAGGAGACGATAATATAGACATCAACGTAGAGACCATTGATAGAAAGAATATGTTCCATTCAATGGCTAGAGTGGTAATTCAAGGACAGCCTGCAGATAGTTCAGTGTCACAAGAAATATCACTGAAGCATGGAAAAGAAAAGTCACTTACTCTCCACAGGCAATCAGAGTCTCTTATACAGTGTGCAGCATTTGAAAAACCTAGAACACATCCAGAACTGACTCTGCACGAAAAAGTACTCTAGAAAACAAACTCTTGTCACCCACAAATGAACGCTGTCCAAGATCTCTCCTGGTGTCTCTTAAGACTACCTCATGATGTTCATACCAACACCAAATGGCGTTACTATTGTTCACACTCAGGTGATTCCATTTTGGACTGGTTTCAACCACAAGCTTGAAACAAAGAAGAGCACCTACACAGGAGTTGCATATGCACCTACTGGGGATGCCAGGTTAGCTGAGATGATAATACTGTGCTGAAATGTAAGGAAATGTCAGCAAGAGGGTCGCTCTTTTCCTATCTTCTATCAAGCTATCTGCTCAGCTTTGCAATATAGTTTAGTTACCCAACACTCGAACCTAATCACTACCAATTTGGGAAGCCTGGACCATTGAATTCATCGGGCATGCCAGAGACGAGGCTGGTCCTCTGTCTCCCACTACCAGTTCTCCAGGGAAGGGTGTGAGTATGCTAGTTTAAGTAGTCTTTTAGAATAGAGATGTTACTACCAGGGGTCATAGAATTGTATTACTTCTTTGTGACTCTGTGTTTTATATTGTTTATTATTCTTTCATTCATTTTAATAAAGATCTTAACAATTTGGTATTGTCCTCAGTATAAGTGTCCTTGCCACACAACCCGAGGGTCCTCTCACAATGCTGAACTTTCTGTGTTCTCTAACCCTGGAGCCCGAATTGGGACAAGAACCTAAATATCTTCTGGTCAGATCATTGGCAAGCCATAAAAAACTAGCCCATAAATTCAGATCAACACCCAAGAGGGCCTGTACCTACATCCCTCTTCTCTGCTGATGGAACAATGAGAAGAACAGACAAAACTGAATTAGGGCATCAGCTGGAAGCTAAAACTGAAAGAATCCATGAGCTAAGAGCAACCAAGAAACCGCAGTGTTTATCAGGGATGCCATGGTTGTCATAGAAATAATGGCTAGAAACAAATTCCACACATTCGATGAATTGGCTGCTGAGTACTTGAGGCAGGTCCTAAAAGGATTTGACAAAGCTAATCCTGTAATTGAAGTCTTTGACATATTTCACAACAGTAACTCTGAAAACAGCAGAAAGACAGTGCCACATAGGATCTAACATTAGATGCAAGAAATACCAGGTGATTGATGGAAACCCTGTAAAAAGCTTGTAAACATGGCATCCAACAATCAGTCACTTGTAAAATTCCTCTGTTAAAATATGGTTCAAAATGCACTTGAGAGTGTACGAGAACACCCAACATAAACATTCCTTTTTGCTGGAGACTTTCCCAATGGTGAAGTGGCAAAGTCCATCACTAGTAGAGCTTTTGAAGAAGCTCAAGACTTGTACAGTACTCAAGAGGAAGTGGACACAAGGATGCTTCTTCATACTGTATATTCCCACGTCTTCTGGTGTCAAAGGAACCATAATAATTAGATCACCTGTTGCAGATGTTTTGGTCCTTGCTGTTCACTGCTTTCCAAAATTGGAACACACAGATAACATCTGGATTGAAACAGGCACCATTATCAGCACAACTGACAAGCGTCACTTCATACCTGTGCATGCAATTTATGGAACACTCACTCATAATTTCTGCAACATACTTCCTGCTGTATGTGCATTAACAGGATGTGACTCTGTGTCATCAATATTTGGTATTAGGGAAAAAATCTATGTTTAACGTCAAAACAAAGGGAGTTTACTTCTTTGGAGAGTGTGATGGACAAGTCACAATTTCTGCAGCAAGGAAGTTGGTAGCAGTTCTGTATGACCAGAATAAAAAAGAAAAGGAGGACCACAGAGACCTGAATTGCTTGTGCCTCAACTTAGCCATCAAAAACAAAAAGTCACTGGCCAAACACACACTGTATGAGGACAGTTTTCCAGAACAAGTCAAAAGAACATCTTGGCAAACAAAGATTTGGATATCTTTGCACATAGATAAACCAGATATTGGGTCACCATTGCAACATGGATGGAAAATGTGGATGGGTGAACTACTTCTTTTGTTCTTCAAGGAGCCGGTGGCATTTGACCTTATTTATGCCTGTGCCAGCAGGGGTCACTGCACAATCAACTGTGTCTGTAGTTAGAAAAATCTTTCCTGCACAGAACTGTGTACATGTCGAGGTAACGAAGACTGTGGTAACCCACACATTCTCGTCAGAGATTATAATGACGAACAAGATCTTGATGATGATCGCTAGAAATGTCACCAATGCTATTACATTTTCATAATACCTGTACAAATGTATTCTTAGATTTTGTTTTACCCTTGAGATTGTTGTTGTTATGCTTTGAGGTCACAAAGAAATCCAATTTTATGTCTTGAAATAATACATAAAGTCATTAAACTAACAGAAACAAATGCAAATATTTCAAAGTGGTCATTTTAACATGTTGATATTATCTATCCCTGTTTCTATGGTAATCACAACATTTGACAGCTCCAATCATACCTCATTTTAAAGTAGACATAATAAAATTTCAAGTGATGGATGATGTGCATGTGTGTAGAAAGGGTACGTTAAGAGGACCAGATTGATGATGTAGGCCGCTTGCCTAAAACTTAGTCTGCTTTGTTTATGAGATCAGTTACAATCACAGCTGCAAGCAACAAAAAATGAAGAGAACAGTCCCATGTAGGCAGGGAGAGGAATTAAATTATATAATTCAGCCTTTCCCATCTTTGAATTTTTTGTTTCTAGTTGGGATTGGTGAATAGTTAAAAAAGAAGAAACCCAGTTTCCCCTTTCTCAAGTAACATTAAAGTCCGTCTTCCAAAAAGGGCAGTCTTCTCCACTTTTGAAATTCATTCAACCTTCTGTTGCTTTTGGAGGAACAGCCTCTTCAGGTACAGGCGCTGGTGGGTGCTCGCGCGCCCCCAGCCCCACCCCGACTACGCCCCCTCCCTGCCCCTATTGGACCCCTCCCCAATTCCCCGCCCCGGCCCCGCCTCTTCCCCGAGCACGCCATGTTCCTCCTCCCCCCTCCCTCCCAGCGCTTGCCATGCGAAACAAGTGTTTCGCAGCACAAGCGCTGGGATGGAGGGGGAGAAACAGGACACGGCAGCGCACTTGGGAGGAGGTGGAGGCAGATCGGAGGTGGAGGTGAACTGGGGGGGGGTAGGGGGGGCAGGGTGGGGAGCTGCCGGTGGGTGCAAAGCACCCACCAATTTTTCCCTGTGGGTGCTCCAACCCCGGAGCACCGACGGAGTTCGCACCTATGTCTGCAGGTATTGAGTTCTGTCTCTTTCTAGATTTTAAACACACTGGCTCTGTGGATGAGGGGAAAGCGGTGGACGTGTAGTTCCTTGACTTTAGCAAAGCTTTTGACATGGTCTCCCACAGTATTCTTGCCAGCAAGTTAAAGAAGTATGGGCTGGATGAATGGACTATAAGGTGGATAGAAAGTTCGCTAGATTGTTGGGCTCAACGGGTAGTGATCAATGGCTCCATGTCTAGTTGGCAGCCAGTATCAAGTGGAGTGTCCCAAGGGTCGGTCCTCGGGCCGGTTTTGTTCAGTATCTTCATAAATGATCTGGAGGATGGTGTGGATTGCACCTTCAGCAAGTTTGCAGATAACACTAAACTGGGAGGAGAGGTAGATACACTGGAGGGTAGGGATAGGATACAGAGGGCCCTACACAAATTAGAGGATTGGGCCAAAAGAAATCTGATGAGGTTCAACAAGGACAAGTGCAGAGTCCTGCACTTAGGACGGAAGAATCCCATGCACCGCTACAGACTAGGGACCGAATGGCTCGGCAGCAGTTCTGCAGAAAAGGACCTAGGGGTTACAGTGGATGAGAAGCTGGATATGAGTCAACAGTGTGCCCTTGTTGCCAAGAAGGCCAATGGCATTTTGGGATGTATACATAGGGGCATTGCCAGCAGATCGAGGGACGTGATCGTTCCCCTGTATTCGACATTGGTGAGGCCTCATCTGGAGTACTGTGTCCAGTTTTGGGCCCCACACTACAAGAAGGATGTGGAGAAATTGGAGAGAGTCCAGCGAAGGGCAACAAAAATGATTAAGGGTCTGCGACACATGACTTATGAGGAGAGGCTGAGGGAACTGGGATTGTTTAGTCTGCAGAAGAGAAGAATGAGGGGGGATTTGAAAGCTGCTTTCAACTACCTGAAAGGGGGTTCCAAAGAGGATGGCTCTAGACTGTTCTCAGTGGTAGCTGATGACAGAACAAGGAGTAATGGTCTCAAGTTGCAGTGGGGGAGGTTTAGGTTGGATATCAGGAAAAACTTTTTCACTAGGAGGATGGTGAAACACTGGAATGCGTTACCTAGGGAGGTGGTGGAATCTCCTTCCTTAGATATTTTTAAGGTCAGGCTTGACAAAGCCCTGGCTGGGATGATTTAGTTGGGGATTGACCCTGCTTTGAGCAGGGGGTTGGACTAGATGACCTCCTGAGGTCCCTTCCAACCCTGATATTCTATGATTCTATGATTTAACATTAGCATGGATAAAAATATTCAAGTAATTATAAAAGTTTAATACCTAGATTTGCTTAGCTTCTGCAACACCATAGTGAAATGTTGCTAGTGAATGTTGTCAGTACAGCACAGGTAATATCACCCTGCCCTTTGGGACAGAAAATTGTAGGGCTCAGGTTGTTCCCCCAGGCCTGGCTTTCTTACCTAGAGCTGATACTCCAGTGCAGTACTGAGAACAATACTATATTGTTAGAAGTGATTTCTGCTTCCTTCCTGTGGCTATCCCAGATAAAATTAAAAATTCCAGGGCGCTTCTTGAATAGAGAAGCAAATATGTCAATATCCTGGGCAATATTCCCTCTCTCTCAGTAAAATGTATTTTATTGTCTATTGATGCGTATGAGCTATTTTTGAGCCCACATTGGCTGCTCCATTTGCCTGAAAACTTACCAGTCTGAGTAGTCACTGAACTACTACCCTACCTAATTCAAGTGCTTTTCTGTATACCTTGAGCATGCAGGGTTATGTATAAAGTCAAATTTTGTTATCAAAGAGAAAGTAGAACATGTGGAATTGTATTTTTAGTGCAATAGAATACAAGCGTATTCTAAATGTATTAGCTGTATTATCAGCTTCTTGGCTTGGAGAGAAATTTAGACCTGTGGAAAAATGTGCCAAGTTCAGTGGAAAATTTCCATTCATGCTTGAAAAAAGGGTTATTTTGTCCCGCAGAATCTGCCAGCTTTGCAAAACGCTAAGATTTGTTTTTATTAGCCCCTAGCTTAAGTTAAATCTTGTGCATGTGTTATTAGCGTTCAGTTCCATTTACGTTTCTTGTTAAAGGGAACTCTGAGTCCATTCTTTTTCTTCTTTTTATACAGCACTTCTTTATTTTGCTAACTGTAGATCTTTTCCTGTTGCATAGTGATTCTGCTCTGCCTTTACATACAGTCATATATGTAAGTGAAATCAGTGTGAACATCAATGTAAATCTTTTAAAGATATGAGCAGACACTAGCATTGTGGTTTGGTGAAACGAATTCAGTTTAGACTTGATTTGTCCAATCACAAATGATAAATGTGGTAGTTTTTCCTTACTATCGCTACTTTTGAGCACTATTTCTTGCCTTGAATTCACCTCAAGATCAGCCTCATATTCTAAAGTCACAAAGAATCTAGAGTTTGCACTTGATTACTTTAAAAATCCAGGGAAAAGATAGGAAAAACCTATGGACTGAATTAAATTGATTTTTCACATTCAGTATCAATAGCAATGCTCTTGGCAATCCTGTTAGACCAATACTGATGGGACAAATTAAACCAAGAAGCGCTTACTTACTTGTGTGAAGATACTTCCAAATGATTTAAGGATACTCCCAAGCATTACTCTTCTCTAAAAATATTAAGCAAATTTAGTGCTTAGAAAAAGGGGTATCTCAGAGGGCAATCCAACTCCCTTTGAAGTCAAGGGAAAACTGCCCCTCACTCTAAGGGGGCTCTTCATGACAGCCCTGGACGATCATAGTCCTCTCTTTCTCTGCAGAACAGGTACATTACAAGTAGTTGCTGTGAAAGCTGCCCTAGAGTTACCCACTGTTTGGTCTCACTAGTGATCAAGAGGAACCAGTTGAAATTTATGTACAAAAATTGTCCAAAAGGACTGCTTGCATGGGGAAGCTTTGTAGGATCAGTTCCTTTGTCTCCCTTGGTCCCTTTGCTTACACATTTTAGCATGACTAAATTTAAAAAGATTGCTCAGGCTGTGCAAGAAATTTAGAAAATAATTATTAAAAGCTTTCTTATAAAATATTTATTGCAGCCAAGTGCAATTTTAATATCTACATGTTTAAAAGGAAAAAATGATATAAAACTTTATTGGATGCATTGCAGAAAATATACCTTGTGATACTTATTTCATTGTGATTATTTATTGGGGTAGTGCCTAGGGACCACGGTCATGGGTCAGGACCCCATTGTGTTAGGCACTGTATAGACACATAAAGAGATAATGCCTGCTGTGAGGAGCTTACAATCTATTTATAAGGAGAGAGCCAGAAAATGGTTTCAACAAACAAGACAGAAGTACAGGAAACAATGCGACAAAATTGGTCAGCATGATAGGCAGAAGTCATAGCGCACCAGCTTCCTAATCATTGTCAAGTTTTCTGAAGGCATCATGGCAGAGGATAACTTGAAGGAGGGATTTGAAGGAGGGCAATGAGGTGGCTTTGCTGATGTTTCCAGTGAGCTCCTCTCATTCTTGAGTGGGAGCACGGGAGAAATCACAAAGGTGTTTTGTCTGAAAATGTAACAAGTGGGCAATGAAGACTAGCACCATTGGCAGAACAGGGTGGGAGTCAACATCTTGATAGTGAATGAGAGCTGATAGGTAGGGTGGGGATAGACCATTCAGGGCCTTAAATATGAAGATGTGCAGTTTGTGTATGATGCAGTGGAAAAATGGAGGAATGCAAGGAGAGGGGAAAAACATCTTTTCAAAATTTAGTATTTTTATTTTCAATTTTCCAGGATTAATGTAGAAGATATTAAACAACAGTAGTTCTAACTTTATTCTATGAATACCTCCTTGCAAAACAAGTGTAAAATGTGCGTGTTTGGAACCCATGTTTTTGTTATATCAAGATATTTTTCATCTGAGAGGCCTTTTACTTACTACAGTCTCCAAAATTCATAGGTCAAATTCTACCTTCAGAAGACCAGATTCTCACCCCCTGCTTATGGCCTCCATTGCCCAGTTTGTCATAAAGCTGGCAGATCTGGCCACTAAGGATTCCCTGAACACAGAGAGTTCCTCACCTATGGGAGAGCCAGATTCCTCCTTCCAGTGCTAAGTGGTCTGAAAATGTGTGGGTTCTCATCACCCCCACATCTGCCCAGCTCCTGTGGTTCTTCTTTCCTCCTCACACACGCTTTTCCAGGCCTGGATGTGCTGAGGCTGAAATGCGGTCCCCCGAGAGGGAAGGAAGAGGAGATGTCCCACTGCTTATAGGAGGAGAGGAGAAAGGAGGGAGCGTAGTGGGACCTCAGTGAGCTTCTGGCTCTTTCTGCTTCCTCCTCATCTCCTGTGAAAAGGGTGTCAGGTTTTTGAAGGGGAAAGTGGGGAAGTTTAAGCTGCTCTAAACTGGGCCAGCTGAAAACTAACCCCTAGATCAGGGAGCCATAACTGACTCCTTTGAAGTCTTCCCCACATCACCTTGAATATTAGGCACGGTTAAGAATCAGGTCCTGAACATGTGCACAAAATCCATAGATTGTCATGGAAGTTGTATGCCAATATCTGTGAGCAGTAGTTGTTCCCAAGCAACCAAGGGCAATATCGTGCTATTGTTGCACATATGGAATAATCATTGAAGTCTCCTCTGAGTTTTGCTCAAAAATTGATGTCAGAATGTGGTACCACTGCCAGCTTGGAGACAAAAGATCCCCGCATGTTGTTTTATTGGAACCCTGGCCACGTTTCACATTTTGAGCTATGGTGTAACTTTACCGTGCTTTGAAAACAATCTCTGTGTGATTTTAAAGTTAACATTTTCTTTCAGTTATCTTTTACTCTCCTACAAACGCAGGTCTTAGTACCGTGAAATTATCTTTGAAAACTCGTGGCGAACGGGGGAAGTCCCGGATGACTGGAAAAAGGCTAATGTAGTGCCAATCTTTAAAAAAGGGAAGAAGGAGGATCCTGGGAACTACAGGCCAGTCAGCCTCACCTCAGTCCCTGGAAAAATCATGGAGCAGGTCCTCAAAGAATCAATCCTGAAGCACTTACATGAGAGGAAAGTGATCAGGAACAGTCAGCATGGATTCACCAAGGGAAGGTCATGCCTGACTAATCTAATCGCCTTTTATGATGAGATTACTGGTTCTGTGGATGAAGGGAAAGCAGTGGATGTATTGTTTCTTGACTTTAGCAAAGCTTTTGACACGGTCTCCCACAGTATTCTTGTCAGCAAGTTAAGGAAGTATGGGCTGGATGAATGCACTATAAGGTGGGTAGAAAGCTGGCTAGATTGTCGGGCTCAACGGGTAGTGATGAATGGCTCCATGTCTAGTTGGCAGCCGGTGTCAAGTGGAGTGCCCCAGGGGTCGGTCCTGGGGCCGGTTTTGTTCAATATCTTCATAAATGATCTGGAGGATGGTGTGGATTGCACTCTCAGCAAATTTGCGGATGATACTAAACTGGGAGGAGTGGTAGATACGCTGGAGGGGAGGGATAGGATACAGAAGGACCTAGACAAATTGGAGGATTGGGCCAAAAGAAATCTGATGAGGTTCAATAAGGATAAGTGCAGGGTCCTACACTTCGGATGGAAGAATCCAATGCACCGCTACAGACTAGGGACCGAATGGCTAGGCAGCAGTTCTGCGGAAAAGGACCTAGGGGTGACAGTGGACGAGAAGCTGGATATGAGTCAGCAGTGTGCCCTTGTTGCCAAGAAGGCCAATGGCATTTTGGGATGTATAAGTAGGGGCATAGCGAGCAGATCGAGGGACGTGATCGTTCCCCTCTATTCGACACTGGTGAGGCCTCATCTGGAGTACTGTGTCCAGTTTTGGGCCCCACACTACAAGAAGGATGTGGATAAATTGGAGAGAGTCCAGCGAAGGGCAACAAAAATGATTAGGGGTCTAGAGCACATGACTTATGAGGAGAGGCTGAGGGAGCTGGGATTGTTTAGTCTGCAGAAGAGAAGAATGAGGGGGGATTTGATAGCTGCTTTCAACTACCTGAAAGGGGGTTCCAAAGAGGATGGCTCTAGACTGTTCTCAATGGTAGCAGATGACAGAACGAGGAGTAATGGTCTCAAGTTGCAATGGGGGAGGTTTAGATTGGATATTAGGAAAAACTTTTTCACTAAGAGGGTGGTGAAACACTGGAATGCGTTACCTAGGGAGGTGGTAGAATCTCCTTCCTTAGAGGTTTTTAAGGTCAGGCTTGACAAAGCCCTGGCTGGGATGATTTAACTGGGAATTGGTCCTGCTTCGAGCAGGGGGTTGGACTAGATGACCTTCTGGGGTCCCTTCCAACCCTGATATTCTATGATTCTATGAAATCATATGTGTACAGAACTTCCATCGCAGCATTGGGCCTGGATTTTGTTGCTGCAAACTTTCTAAATATTCCAGAAAGTGACTTGTCAAACCCAGTATGTACATATGTCAAAAGGGTCTTTTGATTAGAAACTAAAAACAGTCACATTTAGAAACTGTTAGTGGAGTCAGAAAAAATATTAATTTTAATAAAAAGTATAACATTTTGTAATAAATGTCAAGATGTGTAAATCCACAGAAGGATGGATAGTAAGATTTTCATGTGTGTTCTTTTCACAAATTCATTGTGAAATGGAATACTCCTAAAGTATATTAAGGCAACATCCCATACTTTTTGAAAATATATTTTTTCCCATATGCAATGTTCACAGCAAAATTTAACTTAGATGTATAGATCCTCAGCTGGTATAAATTCAGCATATCTCTACTATGAAGTTAGTGGAGTACAATTTATGTTAGCTCAGGATCTGTCTCAAACACATTAACAGTAACCCGTAGGACATGTTTTTTGATGTTGCTGTTTGCAGTTTGCCTCCTTCCTTCTTTTTCTTGGAGAATGTAGTGATAGTGATCATACATATTTGTAGCACCTCTCATTTCTAAATGGCCCAAAGTGCTGGGTTAACAAATTTATCTGAATGATTTAGAACAATAGAGAATTATCTTTTTCCACCACAGAAATGCAGCCACTTCTCAGATGAAACATGGCAACTATTTAACAGGGCACAGCAAATGCTGAACAACAGTTTAGGACAGGAAGTGAAGAATACTTTATCCATTTTAAATGAATGAGTAATTTAGGTAAATAGAATGTTATTACTCAAGTTGGAATCTAACCAGGACACATGCCAGGTTTTTTTTCAAAGTGTGCTATCAGATCTTTAACAATCACAAGTGGTCAGGGCTTCAATTTTATATCTCATCTAAAAGAATTGATGTGAAACCTAGTTTTCTTACATTTTTGCTTCTGTCATTACGTAAAGTGGCGGTGAATTTTGATGAACCAAATACCGCTATTGATTAGGAGGACAGGAAACGTTACAATGGAAAGAGTTTAAAAATTCCACTTTGATCTTCCTCTTCCTTTTGAGTTCCTTTCATGCTCATTTTTTTATTTCAGATACTTGTTTAATGTCCTTGTTAAATTATATAAGTTCTGCCGATTGCTGCTCTTGGGAGCTTATTGCATATATTAACTAGCTTTCTGTGTAAAGGAATTCTACCTACATTCCTCTAATGTCCAACTCTTCTTAGCTTATGTTCATGCTCCCTTCCTCTGGTATTTCACACAAGCTCAAATAGCACAGAAGCAATATTCTGTCTAACCCCTTCAGAGAAATGAGAGACACTTTCCTCCAAAGACTAAAAAACGTTTTTCTTTAAGCTTTTTTTGAATAGCAAAACAATAATTGAATCCTTCTGCTTACCCTCTGCTGCTCTATTACTATAAAAAACCTGTTAATGGCAAGTTGGCCAAGAACTGCTCATGTTGTTCCAAATGGGGCTTCACTAATCACTTTGTATTAAATACCTTTATGCATGCATCACAGAATATTACTGACTTATGTTTTAAACCACTGTTCATTAACTGTGCTATTTTAGACTATTATAATTTGTAATTACACACACATAGACTCAGTCCCTGATTTTGTAGCAGATGATTATTAATTTAATATTTCCTTGTTTTTCCCCCTCCTAGAGTCATTACATTTCTTTGCACTGGATACACTAGTTTACTTAAGTCTCATATCTGCCTGTATTTCTAGGTTGTACCTGTTATCCTGAATTGCAGTGCCTTCCTCATTTCTCAAAAAGAAAAGGAGTACTTGTGGCACCTTAGAGATTAATAAATTTATTTGAGCATAAGCTTTCGTGAGCTACAGCTCACTTCATCGGATGCATTCAGTGGAAAATGAATGCACTGAATGCATCCGATGAAGTGAGCTGTAGCTCACGAAAGTTTATGCTCAGATAAATTTGTTAGTCTGTAAGGTGCCACAAGTACTCCTTTTCTTTTTGCGAATACAGACTAACGCGGCTGCCACTCTGAAACCTGATTCCTCATTTCTGCGACTGGTTTCATAAGATCATCAGTTTTATCACCTTACTTCACTTACTCGTTTTTGACAATTTGTATGTAAATGTGGATGCCAGCACTTCAGTGCTGTCAGTCTGAAATCTTTCTAAAGTCTAAAGACTAAATAAATTCACTTAAAAGAGCCAAAAGATTTAAATAGTATATTAAGTAATAGCAGACATCACCCGTTGTGGCAAAATGCCAGCAGAGTTCCAGCCAAACGTGCCTCGTTGCAGTTGTTACTTTCATCGTTGTCAACTTTAGCAATCATTAGCGTAGCCACAGTAATACTAATCTTCATGGCATGGCATGAGTCACCTCTCTCATCCTCACCCCAATCTGCTTTCACTTATTCCATAGTGCAGACCGTTGTTTTTTGTTTGTACGCTATCAAAAGCCAAGCAAATCATGTTCACTGCTTCACCCTGCTAACTCTTTGCTATGATCTCAAAACATTTTTTACTGGAGATATGCAAGTCTTGGGGCCCAGTCCTACCAACTGCTGAATAAATAAAGTCAGTGGGACGTGAGGGCACTCAGCGCCTCACAGAATTGGACTCTAAATGCACGCGCACGCAGATCTTAAACCCCGTGCACATGGCGAAACACTGCACGTGCAAAAATTTGCACAGAAGCATAACAATTTGCACAGAAGAAATTTTTTGCGCACACGGCCTGTCAAAAATTAGAGGGAACATTGAGTAGGAGTAACTTCTGTAGTATCCCTGTTTTTCTTTTCTATTTCTTTTTCTATTTTTTCTTTTCTATATTTTCTATTGCTAAAGCCAAATCTGTCCTCATACATGTATAAATAAGAGTAAATCCACTGAAGTCAATGGAGTTTCATGGATATAGAACAAGTGTGAGTTCAGACCCAGGCCTTATAAATCTGTAGTTTCCCATCTTAAATGGCGGTGTGATTTAGCTACCCGCCAGTCTATTGAGACATCTCCTGACTCCACTGAAGTTTTAAATATTCCTGCTAAGATTCTCCTATGTCAAGTTAACTATTAATATCTTGTGTTGTGGCCCTGATTTCCTTCTATATTTCTTATTGTCTTGTAAAATATGTGCATTCCTTTCCTCTTCCTGCTGAACATTCCCTTGAGTTAATAAACTAACAGTGGTCTCTTGTAGAGGCTCTTCTGTTTCATTCACTGTTCTCTTGTTGTTTATGTACTTGATAAATGTATTGTTACCCCTTTTGACTTGAGTGGTTAGCCAATATTTGGGATCATGTGGGTTGTTTCTGTTAGCAGAAATTGATGGTTGCATCAAAGAAATACCTGACTCCATCCTGCTTATTTACAAAGAATGTAAAGTCCTGTTTCTCTCAAGATGGTAGGAATCCAAGAACAGGAGACAGGTTTTTTTGCTCATATTTCCAAGCCTCTTTTTAGCCAGCACTTTACCCAAAAGTTTGTCTTAGCTTTTTCTCAAAGTGATACTACAAGTGGTTCTCTGGCTTTCTCTGGGAATTCCTTGCTGCCTTATTTGTGTGTTTCTGTGGCATTGCTTCCCTTTCTCTTCCTCACATACATACACCTGTCCATCAGACAATCCCCAGTGCCCTTGTGTTTGCAGTCAGACCCCAAAGAAAAAGCCTCAGACCATGTGACTCAACTCCTATTCCAGCTTTGTATGTTGCCTGTTTTTTGGGCGGTGGCACCTATTGTTTCCATAAAGGAGGTTAATTGCTTTTTACATTTATCCTGAATGACAGCTGGCTGTTATCCCCAACAGCTTTTCTTCTTCTTTTTTGTATATGAACTACATCCTTTAATCATTTCCATCTGACATCATTGCTCTCTTAAAAACAAAACTTATTTTCTTTTAACTCGACTATTATTTAGTCTAAAAAAGTTAAGTAAATCATATTTCTTGAACAATGAAGTAAGTCATAGTAAATGAATGGAAAAACATTGTTGCTCATCTGTTTTGTTAAATAATCTTTGAGCCCTCAACCTTAAAATATGGTCCAGAGCTACAAAGTTTGGATCCAAACATCACAAGCTTGGGGTAGGAGTGTTTACTTAATGAATAGTGACCACATTTTTCCAGACTAAATAGTCACCAATGGAGAATGAACCTCGGTCTTCAAACACTAAAAACTAAAAGATAGCTCCTTCGGCTGTGAGCAACTAGTAGCTGTACCCATGATGAAGCCATTATATTCCATTTGCAACTGAGGCTTTAGTTCGGTACCATCTCCACTGATAATATTTCTTTATAGTAGATCTTTCATTTTTAGTTTTAATTTCTGAAGCGTAATCTGGAGCAGATCTGTCATTGTGATGCAGCACAATATTTGAAGAGTGACATACAAAGGAGAGTTTACCATGAAATCAAAATTAGTGTGTCAAATGTAACCAAACGCTGGAACATTTCAGGACTCTACTTTCATAGGTTTTGTTTTTACATATAATGTTTCAGATGTGGGACTTCTAAAATGTTTTTCTATCATTTCATTAAAAAAAACCTAAACAGACAGACAGTTTGACCTCTGTGAAAAGCAATTGCACTGTATGAGTTCTTTCAGTTTTTCTGCTTTGCTTATTCTGTGTTTGTTTTCATAGGGCAAAGTCTCATTGTCCAGTTTTCATCACATTCAGATTCTATGGTAGCCTGTAAGTGTCCAATCTCTAAACTCTATAATACAATAGAACAGCTGTATGGAGGTCCATGTGACCACAACATGAATACTGAAAGTGCTGAATTCATGTGTATTTCATTGTTTATCACTCACCATTATATGAAGGGGTACAGTGTAGTTTATTATGTAGTTTATTTTACAAAGCTAAAATGCATGTGACTTAAGTATGGATGCTTATAGTAGAACACATATACATTTTTAAATTTCTGACTTAGTGATCTCGTTCATTACATTTTAAATTTGACATTTACAATATAAAGCAATACTTTAAAACATTTCCAAAGTGGCCTTTATTTTTTTAGAACTAGCTCTCCATCTGACTATATCAGACCTGAAAACTATCCAAGAAAAGTAATACATTTGCCCTTTGATGAGCAATTATGAAGTGATACATGTTCAGTGTGGAAAAGGGATAGCATTTTATTGTAAGAGTCCACTAACTCATAGTGAATTAGAATAAAACTCTTGTGGGAACACATGTGACATTCACATGAATAACAGATGAGTTTGTTATGATCTGTGCTTCTAAAAAGAATGGCAAATGAAATCATAATGATTAGACATTTAAAATAACATATTCTCCAGTACTGCATTAAATCCCAGGCTGTAATTCAGCCGCAGGGCTATGAAGAATATGAAATGAAATGGTAGCAATGGATATAGCTGAAACTGAATGACAGACTGAGAATTCAGTCATTTGCTACTTGATTTTAGTTGGTTGTTAATCAAACTAATGAAGACTTACTACTCTGTTTAATGTGTTTGAATTAGGTATGAAATTTACAGATAGATCTTGTGCCTGAAATAGGAGGAGGGTGTGGATAACAGCGTATGGAGCATAAAAAGAATAGTGTGTATATATGATAAAAGAGAGAAGCAAATGGTCACTAACATGCATAAAGTCTGAAGTTCTGATTCCTTTGAACACTCAGTTTGAAATATGTTCTGGACCTGAATTTTTGTAGGGTTATTTTGCTCATGGTATGGGCCTATATATACAATGAATACCACTGAGGAAAATTATTACTTTCCTGAGAGCAACATTTTCAAATGCTTGCTGCGGCCTCACGTTAGCACAGTGGCTTTCCGCCTTTCCAGACTACTATGCCCCTTTCAGGAGTCTGATTTGTCTTGTGTACCCCAAGTTTCACCTCACTTAAAAACTGCTTACAAAATCAGACATAAGAATACAAAAGTGTCACAGCACGCTGTTACTGAACAATTGCTTACTTTCTCATTTGTACCATATAATTATAAAATAAATCAATTGGAATATAAATACTGAACTTACATTTCAGTGTATATAGAACAGTATAAACAAGTCATTGTCTGTATGAAATTTTAGTTTGTACTGACTTCACTAGTGCTTTTTATGTAGCCTGTTGTAAAACTAGGCAAATATCTAGATGAGTTGATGTACCCGCTGGAAGACCTCTGCATACCCCCCAGGGGTACATGTACCCCTGGTTAAGAACCACTGCATTAGCACTCTGCTGACTGTCTAGCAAGAGAATGTCTCTTACTTGAATTCTGACCTCTGCATTGCTATGTGGTGACACTAAGAGCATAGCAGTCTAGTAAGGTTAACTTTTGTGCCTTCCCAGGCAAAGAAGAGAATGGATTGACATGGAAGAAAGCGAGACAGCCCAAGAAGAAGAGGCTAGAGGACAACACAGAGCAAGAGCAGAGGAGAAGGAAAGGAAAGGGGAAAATATATAGGGAAAAACTATGGCTGCTTCTGGAACTCCCAGCACCAAAAGGATCAGCAGAAGAGAGATCAGAGGCAGATCACCGGATGACCAGGATTTCAGTAGTACACACACTGGGCTGGTTGCTGTCCACGTAGACAGCAGAAACCCTGCCCCCAAAATCTTAAAATCTAGCTTAGACTAGCTCAGGCCCTGGAGCAGTGAAGTCACATCAACACAAACTTCAGCAGAGGCTATGCAAACCCAGCCTGAACCCTGGGTAATTAGAACCAGGGCTAGCCTGTGCTGAGGTCACACTGCCACAGTTTCAGTGCTCTGGGACCTGATCTAGCTAGATTAAAGTGAGTTTGGGTATGTTGGCTCGAGCTACAACTACATTCAGTGACTGCAGTCTAGATATACCCTCAGGTCTGGTCTACACTACGAGTTTATGTTGGATTTAGCAGCATTAAATCGAATTAACCCTGAACCCATCCATACAACGAAGCCGTTTTTTTCGACATAAAGGGCTCTTGAAACCGATTTCTGTACTCCTCCCCAACAAGATGCATTCGTGGCCAGTACAGATACTGGAAAAGTCTGTTAATGTGTCTGGGGATGGAGTGGAAATCCTCCAGGGACATCTCCATGAAGCTCTCCTGGAGGTACTCTAAAAGCCTTTGCAGAAGGTTTCTGGGGAGAGCAGTTTTATTCCGTCCTCCATGGTAGGACACTTTACGACGCCATGCTAGTAGCAAGGAATCTGGTATCATTGCATGACAAAGCCTGGCAGCGTATGGTCCCGGTGTTTGCTGGTATTCAAGCAACATCCGTTCTTTATCTCTCTGTGTTATCCTCAGGAGAGTGATATCGTTCATGGTAACCTGGCTGAAATAGGGGAATTTAATTAAGGGGACATTCAGAGGCGGCCGTTCCTACTGGGCTGTTTGCCTGTGGTTGAAAAGAAATTCTCCCTGCAGTTAGCCACGCGGTGGCAGGGTGGGGGGGCATTGGCGCTGAGCTGTTCGCGTTTGGCCAGTAGGGATCTTCCCTGATACCAGCCACACGTGGGGGTGAGGAGTAAAGTGATCATTCCAGAGAATTGGGCGGGGGGGGGTTAGTTTGGTTTCTGCTTCTGCACGTTAACAGGAAAACTGCAGCACTAAATGGCCAACTCAGCGTGCTTTGCTTGGTATGGGAGAGGAGGGCACTGCTGTTATGAAGGTTGCAGAAGCCGAAAGACTATGGCTTACCATGGCCGCCTGCAAGCCGAATTCTGTTGCCTGGCACTGCGTGTGTGATCTCTAACACCAAAGCTGCAGGCACTCAATATAAGATGCAAAATGCGACCTTGTACCAAAATCACATGTGCTATGTAATGTGAATAGTGTTGTTCACCGTGAAAGAGTATAGCCATTGTTCTGTAAAATGTATCTTTTTAAATACTTCACTCCCTTTTTTTCCTCCAGCAGCTGCAAATGTTTCAAGCCTCCCTCCTCCATCCCAAAGGCTATCTCAGATAAGGCGGCAAAAAAACGCACGTGGGATGAAATGTTCTTTGAGCTCATGCAGTTGTCCGGCACTGACAGAGCTCAGCAGAATGTGTGGAGGGACACAATAGCAGAGTACAGGAAAGTGGCCAATGAACATGAGGAGCGGTGGTGGCAGGAAGATCAGAAGAGGCATGAGGCAACGCTGGGACTACTGCGGGAGCAAACGGACATGCTCCGGCATCTCGTGGATGTTCATGAACGGCAGCAGGATCACAGACTGCTGCTGCAGCCCCTGTTTAACTGCCCTCCCTCCTCCCCAAGTTCCATAGCCTCCTCACCCAGACTCCCATGAACGTGGGGAGGAAGGCTCCGGGCACCCAACCACTCCACCCCAGTGGACAGCCCAAGCAACAGAAGGCTGTCATTCAGCAAGTTTTAAAGTGGCCTTTTCCTTCCCTCCAACCCTCCTCCCACACCTCACCTGGGCTACCTTGTGAATTATCTCCCTATTTTTATAATCAATTAATAAATAATACATGTTTTTTAAATGATAGCGACTTTATTTCCTTTGCAAGCAAGCTGTGATCGAAGGGGGGAGGGCAGGTGGCTTACAGGGAATTTAGAGGCAACCAAGGGGGCGGGTTTTCATCAAGGAGAAACAAACAGAAGTGTCACACAGTACCCTGGCCAGTCATGAAACCGGTTTTCAAAGCTTCTCTGATGCTTCCTGCTGTGCTCTTCTAAGCTTCCTGCTGTGCTCTTCTAACCGCCCTGGTGTCTGGCTGTGAGTATTCAGCGGCCAGGTGATTTGCCTCAACCTCCCACCCCGCCATAAACGTCTCCCCTTTACTCTCACAGAGATTGTGGAGCACACAGCAAGCAGCAATAACAATGGGAATATTGGTTTCGCTGAGGTCTGAGCGAGTCAGTAAACTGTGCCAGCGACCCTTTAAACGTCCAAATGCACACTCTACCACCATTCTGCACTTGCTCAGCCTATAGTTGAACAGCTCCTTACTACTGTCCACAGTGCCTGTGTACGGCTTCACGAGCCAGGGCATTAAGGGGTAGGCTGGGTCCCCAAGGAAAACTATAGGCATTTCAACATCCCCAACAGTTATTTTCTGGTCTGGGAAGTAAATCCCTTCCTGCAGCCATTTAAACAGACCAGAGTTCCTGAAGACGCGAGTGTCATGAACCTTTCCTGGCCATCCCACGTTGATGTTGGTGAAATGTCCCTTGTGATCCACCAGTGTTTGCAGCACCATTGAAAAGTACCCCTTGCAGTTTATGTACTGGCTGCCCTGGTGGTCCGGTCCCAAGATAGGGATATGCGTTCCGTCTATAGCCCCACCACAGTTAGGGAATCCCATTGCAGCAAAGCCATCTAGTATGACCGGCACATTTCCCAGAGTCACTACCTTTGATAGCAGCAGCTCAGTGATTGCGTTGGCTACTTGCATCACAGCAACCCCCACAGTAGATTTGCCCACTCCAAATTGATTACCGACTGACCGGTAGCTGTCTGGCGTTGCAAGCTTCCACAGGGGTATCGCCACTCGCTTGTGAACTGTGAGGCTGCTCTCATCTTGGTATTCTTGCACTTCAGGGCAGGGGAAACCAAGTCACAAAGTTCCATGAAAGTGCCCTTATGCATGCGAAAGTTTCGGAGCCACTGGGAATCATCCCAAACCTGCAACACTGTGTGGTCCCACCACTCTCTGCTTGTTTCTCGGGCCCACAATCGGTGTTCCATGGCATGAGCCTGCCCCAGTAACACCATGATCTCTAAATTGCCGGGGACCACAGTTTTAGAGAAATCTGTGTTCATGTCGTCATCACCGCACTGCCATTGCCTCCTTGCCTGGTTTTTCAGGTGCTGGTTCTGCATAAACTGCACGATAATGTGTGAGGTGTTTACAACGGTCATAACTGCTGCAGTGAGCAGAACGGACTCCATGCTTGCTGTGCTATGGCTTCTGCTCAGGCAATCCAGGGAAAAGGGCGCAAAATGATTGTCTGCTGTTGCTTTCACAGACGAAGGGCGGGAGGGTTGACTGACGACATTTACCCATAACCACCTGCGACAAATTTTTGGCCCCATCAGGCATTGGGAGCTCAGCCCAGAATTCCAATGGGCAGCGGGGACTGTGGGAACTGTGGGATAGCTATCCACAGTGCACCCCTCAGAATGTCGACGCTTGCCACAGTACTGTGTACGCACACCGCCAAATTAATGTGCTTAGTGTGGACGCATGTACTCGACTTTATGTAATCTGTTCCCAAAAATCGACTTCTGTAGAATTGGAGTACTTTCGTAGTGTAGACATGGCCTCAGTGATTTGTGTAGTGCTGGTGATAGGGGTGGAGGAGCAGGGATATTCAGCACCTTGGCCCACCCATGGTCACCATCTACCAGTCCAGGTCCATCCACTTCCACCACATGGATTCTGACCCATTGGAGAGGCCTCTGTGGTTCTCCAGGGAATAAGGAAGGTGGTGCTAGATGTGACTGTCTCTCTACCAATATACAGAGCAGGGGAATATATGTGTGGAAGGCCCTGTCTGCGAACAGATTTCAAGGGCATGATCTGGCCACATGGTTCCTCACATTTTTTACAGGGGGTGGGAAATCTGAGCAGCATGTTTCTTAGTTTCCTTTGAAGAATTCTATCAGCGGGTTGTTTTCACTCCTCCATGAAACTGACTGGTGGTTCCATCCCAGAAAGCCACAGAGAACTAGGATATGTGAGGATTTTAGGACATCCATATGAGATAGGAGCATTGACATGGAGACAAATTGCCCACAGAATTCTCTGGGTTTTCATCTCCCCCATGACAGCCCTGGTCCTGTAGGAGCCATGTTTCCATAGACTCCTTACATTGTTTACATCAGAAAGGAAAGTTGCCATATAAAATGTGACCTGCCTTAAGTTTCATTCAGAGGCTTGAAACTGCAGACATTCTACACGTTCTGTCTCTGAAGGACTGCAATATCAAAACCAGTGTGGGCTCTTAGTGCTGAGGAAAGTGAAGGCCACGGTGTGTTACAATCATGAGTGAGTCATGGAGTCAGGAAGCAAATTAACCAAAAGAGTCATATAATTTAATAATTTCCTGCTCTGGTCCTAGATAACTATCCCTGTCAGGGAAACGAAGACAAGTATTGGGAAAGCAGCTTGTGTTATTTAAAAAAACTGTGAAAGTCCTTTAGAAACAAAGGTACTACATTAGTGGTGTTGGAACAATTTTATAGTGGGGGTGCTGAAAGCCAATTAACAAAACTGTAAATATGATGGAAACCACTTCAAGTGAGGGGGTGCTACCGCACGCCCAGCAACTCTCGTTCTAGCACGCCTGTACTACACAGATTGTACTGAGGGAATGAAAGAGATTCAGGAAAATTTTGTACTGCTATAGAATAAGAAACACCAGCTGAGCTTTAAAGTAGCACAGCCATCCGTGGGTAAATCTGATTAACAGCTGGATTGTATTACTTTTAATTTGGCTCTCTATGCTTGGATAGCAAATACCTGACTAATTCCTTTTGCAAAACTGGGCTCTTATGAATATACTTGCTATGAAACTTTATATTTGTATTTATTTATATTTTTATTTTAATAAAATAAAAAAAATTAACTGCAGTTTTTGGAAAGACGTTTATTTATTTATAGAGTATTTAATACTACTTACCTACATATTTACTTACTTACTTATTAACTACTACTTACAGATCTCAATACCTAAATACTTGAGGTAATTTTTATTATCACCATTTTACAGAATGTATAGAATCATGGAATCACAGGACTGGAAGGGACTTGGAGAGGTTTTCTAGTCCAGTCCCCAGCTTGGTATCATCTGCAAACTTTATAAGTGTACTCTCTATGCTATTACCTAAATCATTGATGAAGATATTGAACAGAACCGGACCCAGAATTGATCCCACCAGGATCCCACTTGATATGCCCTTCCAGACTGTGAACCACTGATAACTACTCTCTGGGAATGGTTTTCCAAACAATTATGCACCCACCTTATAATAGCTCCATATAAGTTAACTATCTGTATAACTGATGCAGAGACAACCATATCATCACATTGAGATCAATGGGAGTCTGCTAAAAATTGATACCACAATCTGTCCCAAAGAGACTACAGGGAATATTTTCAAAAGTGGGCTATGGATATCGAGTACCCAAATAGAAAAATCTTGAAATAGTTGTTTCAAAATTCCGAGTAACCCATAACTGCTGTTGAAGTCAATGAGAGCTGTAGTTACTCCTCGCCTTTGAAAATCAGGCCCACAGAGTCTCAAGCTGGGCACCCAAAAGCTGGGCCATCGTTTAAAAATGTTGACCTTAGTGACTTGCCCAAGGTAACATAGCAAGTCAACAGTACAGTCAAAAATAAAATCCAGACGTGAACTCCTGATCCCACTGCAGTCAATAGCAAAACTTCCATTGACTTCAATGGGGCAAGATTTCACCATGGTCACTGGTTTCCTGGCTCTGTGTTCAATCCATTTGGCCATTGCTGGCCACCAAATGGCTTAGTGGGCAAATTTAAAAAAAAAAATACTAGTAGCAGTCAGTCAATTTCCCATTTCAGTGCCAAGAGCCTGATTCTCCACTGTTTTATTCCAGTTTACATTAATTGTGCTGGGTGAAACAGGGTGGCAGGTTGCCCCACTCTAAGAGCAAATGACAAAACCCTCCCAGTGGGTAGGTGATAGAAGATTGTAAGGAGCTACAGATTAATTATTGCTGATAACTTGGGGCAAGTATAGCTCATTAGACTCCATATTGAAATGTAGGGAGGTGGCTCTCATACAGAGGGCATTAGTGCTTGGGATGGGCATATCTTGTGTAAAGGAACCCTAGGAGTAGCCATGCTTGAGGAGATTAAAAAATGGAATTCCAAAATAATACTACACAAAACCGCCCCGGGAGGTGCGGTGCATTTTTGCCTCTACAAGAGCATATAGGTTTTTTGTTTGGAGGTAGGAGGGAGCTCCACTATGTGCCAATGGGATTGGCTTGGCTTTAGAGCATGCTCCCAACAAGACAAGCGTCACAGTTTATGTATCACCTCATTTTGTGAGATGTTGGCTTGCAATATAGAGCAGAACATGGTGGTTTTTAATCTTATGAAAAAGTAATTATAGTAAGGAAAGGCTGTTGGCAGTGAATGTAATAATAATAATAGTCTGCATTTCAAACATTTGTTTATAATTACAGTGACCTCAGCCTGTTATTTTACTGCTAAAGAACAAACCTCACTCCAAATGCATTTGTCTACCACTGTAATGCTGCAGCAGTACACTCTAAACAAATTAGGGCTAATTGCTAATAACTCACTCACAGAAGGTCTGTTTATCAGGTTTGTGTATGCAAAGTGGGCTTTAAAAAGTAGGCTAATTTCTTAGAGACTACTGAGCAAATTCCACCTGTATGTTAATTCTTCAGGATCTCTTGGGAATAAAATGTGATTCTTCTAAAGGGGGCCGGGGGCGGGGGGGAAGAGAAGTAAACACAGTATTGGGCTGAAAGATAAAAAAAAGTATTTTAATATGTAGCAAACTAATTATTCATATGTAGCTACATATATCTACAAGATAAAGTATACTCAGTTTCCCTTCCATGGCAACAAGGAAATAACATGTTAGTGTATTTTATATATATATATATATATACACATACAACATATTTAATAGAAAAGATAGTTTAGAAATGTTCTAGAGTTTTAGTCTTTTTCATTGGGAATATGTTTTGTGTCACTTCACGTACATAACCAAATTCTCTTTGTGACCATGATTCCAGCTGTGCAGGGCTCAAAGAAAGAGCTACATTTTGGAAAACATGGATATCTACCTGACATGGAGACACACAAATAACATGTAAAAATCAAGTCTGAAATGCTCGGCTAGTTCTGTCTCCTGACTTTCCGAGATATTGAAGTATTTTGGATCAGTTATATTAATGTATGTGGGACATTGCTCACGAAAGCTGAACTCCTTGTAGCTATTGTTTTATCATACTATTTTACCTTTTGTCTTAAAACAAGTGCAGTCAGCAGTCAGTTAATATTAATTAATAGTCACGGTCTTTTCTGAAATAGTCTGTATTTTTAACAAGAAAGTAGTTTAAGGGAATGTAAAACTTTCCAGCTGGGTGTGGGCTCTACCTTTCCATAGGTGTTCTCTTCTCCCTGTCACTCAAACTACTACTCCTAGAGAATTTGTGCAGTGCTCTTTATAGTCAACATACAAGGGGAGCAGGAATTTTATTTGGAGTTAATCCCTTATCCACTGGAGATCAAGAAGTGCCCCTGCATCCTGCCACCTTGAGATTATTAAAATTAGATGCATAAATTAGCTTTATTAAAATCCATAACATATTTAAAATATTTACTTATCACTTTATGCACTTGTACATCATTGAGTATAAACCAATGACATTAGACTACATAGTTTCATGTTAGTTTATAGTGAATGTTTCTTTCTGGTTCTCATGCTGCTATGTTTGCACTGCAAACATGATAGGGGAATTTTAAAATCCAAACAAAAACTATCTTCATTTAATTTATTGAATAACATGGAAATATTCTTTTATATATTAGTTTTTCTAAAAGCATTTTACTGTTTGGGGGCTATTTTATTTTTTTGTAAACCTCAATTTTAGGCATAATCTATACATGGAAATAACATGCCTTCAAAGAGCTGAATACAGGCCCTTTACAAGGTGTACAATTCTGTGCTTAAGTTTCTTAGGCTATGTCTACACTACTGCGGTAAGACGACCTACGCTACACAACTCCAGCTATGTGAATAACGTAGCTGGAGTTGACGTACCTTAAGTCGAGTTACTGCGGGGGGTCGATGGGAGAAAATGTCCCGTCGACTTACCTTACTCTTCTCGTTGGGGGTAGAGTACAGGGATCAACTGGAGAGTGAGCTGCAGTCAACTTGGCCGGTCTTTACTAGACCTACTAAATCGACTGCCGGTGGATCGATTTCAGAGCATCGATCCCTGCCTAGTGTAAACCTGCCCATATTCGCAAGGGGAGAAGTACCATGGCAGTGAGCATTCATCCCCAGAGATAATTTCATAGGTAAAAATTTATTTTTTCTCTCTCTTCATTCTGTGAAACGAATGGACTTGTGGCCTGATCCAAAGACCACTGAAATCAATGGAAGGACTCTCATTCATGACAGTGGGGTTAAATTGGGGCCTTAGAGAAAAAGGGCTGGATTCCCTCCTGTGTTTGAGCTAGTATAGGAAAGGGAGGGATGGGAACATCAGAGATCCTGCGGGCTAGTCTGTGCTGGACCCAGTGTAAATTAGAGCAGCCTAGGGACCCTATGCCAATGGAGGATCAAAGTAGTTTAGTAAAGCTCTGCCATGCCCCCTTCTTGTCCCCAACATGCCTGTTATGCCAAGAGTAGTGTGACTGGCGCAGGAGCCAATTCTGCCAACTTTACGAGAGTTCCCCTCCTCCAGTAGAATTCTCCAGTGGTCATTTGCAGCCAGAATCCGGCTCCTTTGCCCTGCCTAAGTAGTGCAAAGTGTCTAGATTGTAATGGAGAATCTGTCCCAAAGTTGACAACTTACTCAGCTCCTGTGGCTGTTCACATATAGTGTCAAAAAATCTTACTCCAGAAGAACTAAACAAAAGCACAGATTAAGAGGTCTTGGGGAAGGGCAGAGCTCCACCTGCTGATAGCCTTAATTTAGTTTCAGATGATAGCAATCCTCCTCATACCCCATGTACAATGTAGTGCTGCATGTATGTGAATATGCAAAGGTTGCTGCATAACTTCCCGATGACTGGAGAGGTAAAAATAATCTTTCACATACATCCAATTCTTTCTGCCTGAGGACAGAATTTAAATATCGACTGCTGGATGTTTTTCCTTCTGTGTAAAAGCCACAAGTTCAATTCCTAGCCTTATCTGCCTCAGGCTACAAAATGTTTAATGAGGACATTTACAGTGGGCAAAGCTACCACTGGAAACGACACGACTAAAGTGAACAATGCATGAAACGTAAAGGTATATGGAAATAGTTTCTTAAGCATTTCATTTCCTAGCCAAGATAGTAGGGTCATAACTTTCCATATGACTATGAATTCTGTAGGTGAGCAAAACAAAGATGCTGGGAATTCTGTGAGGTTTATCCAGAGACTTTCCTCATAATTTTTAACAGGGGATATATAAAGAACTTTGGTCCCACCTGTTTGATTTCAGGGCACCAGAGTGGAGGTCAAGCTCCTATGCTGCTATGTACATGACACATACCTCTCATTGTCTAGCTGCTTACTGTTCCTGTGTCCTAGCCTACTCTTTGGGGAAATTAGGATGTAGTCTGGAAAATCCTATGAATTCAGTAGGGCTCTGCATGGGTGGCCACTTAGATCTGATTGCAGGATCAGGCCCCTGAAGTATGAAGTACTTGCTGAACATAGGCTGTGAAAATGAGAGCTTGCCAGTTACTATTCTTTTCCCTACACTTTGCACACCTCTTCTGATGTGAGGCTGTTTCAATCACTACATTACAAAATTACACACAAAGTTATCGAGAGGTAGATCAGAGTTCAAGATCCCCAGTTAGCTGACACTATGCGGCTGAAAACGGCTTCAAGCATTTCAGAGGCTGCATCTTCAGGTGCTGGATGGGAAATTAATAGACGCATCACCTGTTACTCGATAATGACCCCTGTGGGTCAACTCAGGAGAGATCCTGATGGACTTCAGAGGAAGCTGTGGTCCTCTTTGTCACAACAGCACAGAGAGTTTTGGGAGATAAAGTTTCCAAGGGAGGCTTGGAAGTATCTTCTTAGGGAAAATAAAATAGACTATGTGATGTTGGCCAAGTGCCTCAGGCTCCAGTTCAGCAAGGTACTTAACTACATATCTAACTTTAAGCACGTGAGCAGTTCCACTGACTCCTATATTCTAAACATCATTATATGTCTGTTGCTTTTTAGTTTGGTATATTTCAAGGTTTTCTAATAGTTGTTTATGCTAGGACCTAAAAGCCCCAGCCAAGGGGCCTTGTATTATGCTAGGACCTAAAAGCCCCAGCCAAGACAGAGGCGCCATAGACACTGTACAAACACACTAATAAGAGCCAGTTCCTTCCCCGAGAGTTTACATTCTAAATATTGTAGACACACAAAGAGTGGGAGGAAGGGAGAATTATTATTCTGATTTTACAGATGGAGAACTGAGACAGAGGGTATGTATGTCTATACTGCAGTAAAACACCCACGGCTGGCCCGTGTCAGCTGGCTCAGGCTGTGGGCTATAAAATTGCAGTGTAGACATTCAGATTCAAGCTGGAGGCAGGGCTCTGGAGTGTCGACACGGCAATTTTATAGCCCCGCAGACGGAGCCTTGGAAGCCCAAGTCTATTGCCATGGGCCAGCTGTAGGTGTTTTATTGCAGTGCAGACATACCCGGAGAGACTAAGGCCCTGATTCAACAATGCACTCAATCATGTGCCTAACTCTAAGCACACGGGTAGTCCATTTGAAATCAGTGAGGACTCTACATACTTGAATTTTTCAGTGTATTAAGTTTGACTTGTGACATTTTATTTGCACAGATTTCTAATCTTAGCTGCTTTGATGGCTGATGGCAAAAATCAGCAGATTTTGCAGGTGGTATTCAATTTGGTTACTGGATGTCTAAATACAGTATAGTAGCTAGACTGTCAGTAAAGTAGCAGATCTTCAGTTTGTGTATATCCCTAATTTTTAAAAAATCAGTCCTGTAATGTTTTCCTTCCATTATACCTGTAACTATTCAGCTACACCCATCCATTTCATGGGCAGTGCATACACAAACACACACATACAGAGACTGGATGTGCTAGTTTTTCAGTACAAAATAATTGGGTCATTGTGAGAGTCTCAGCCTGAAAGGGATATTTTATTGACATTTAAGCGAAAAGGCAATCATAATATAATGGATCTTAAAAGTGGCTGCACTGCTTCTGGATTACTGTATTGTTGCTCAATATTCCTGTCAAAATCCCTACGCCCTGTGCTACCAGACTGAAGTCATGAGACTCTGTCCTATATTTATGTAACCTTTAGGAATATTTATAGCAATAAACGCAGCAATGTGTTTTCAGCACAAACGATACATTCATGCAGTTTGACTTTATCTAATGTGTTGGTAGCAGCTTGAAAGAAATTACACCAAAGTATAAAGACCTTTGTTTCTCATGCATGCTTTGACACACTCTAGTGGCAGGAAGTTGCACTACTGCTTAAGCAATGGAGCCCAATCAAGGTTAGACTTGACTCTGTGCCAATCCATTTTTTCTTTTCCATGTGCAGTAATTGTTCAACTGAAACTAACCTTTAGTCTGTTACTATTATAGTACAGTAAACAGCCTGACAGTGGAGAATTTACTGTTCAAACCCTGATGTTAGTACAAAGTCATATTATTCTTATTTATTTTAATTTATAAAATTTTGGCTCCAGGATTTTTGTTGACTGTATGCTCAGATGGAGTCTCACACAGCAAGCCCCAACCTGGTTCAGCTTTTTAGGTGCTGCCACAATACAAAAGTTTAATAATAAGAAATAACACCCATCCACAAACTCTACCCATTATTTAGCTATATCTACAATTTACACAGGAATTTACTCAGACAGCCTCATCCATAAACCAACCATCATCAAATAACAAACCAATAAACCATTCCACAAAGAACTACTCATTTATAGCCAAACCCCATCCAAAGCTCGTGTTCTGCTTATTGAACTGATCATAAAGGTCTCATTGTGCTCCCTCTTTCTGTTTGTCATATTCACCTGTTGTCTATCATCAGAAAGTTAGATGGTGAGCTCTTTGAGGCAGAGAATGTCTTCTGGGGGGTGTACATGTGTACAGTACCTAGCACAATGGGGACTCAAACTCTGATTGGGGCTCCTAGGCATCGCCATGTTACACATATGAAATATAATAATAATTAATCTAAGCGTGGCCCAGGAGAAACTGGTACATGGTGCAGTGGAGGAAGGGATTCTCCTTAAAGGTAGGAAGGATGATCTACTGCAGCGGTTCTCAAACTGTGGGTCGGGACCCCAAAGTGGGTTGCTACTCCATTTTAACGCTGGGGCCCAGGGCCAAAGCCGAAGCCCAAGGGCTCAGCCCTGGGTGGCGGGGCTCAGGTTACAGACCCCCTTGGGGCTTTGCCCCCCCCTGCCTGGGGCAGTGAGGCTTGGACTTTGACTTTGGCCCCGCCACCCAGGGCAGCGGGGCTCAGGCAGGCTCAGGCTTCAGTCCCCCCTCTGGGGGTCATGTAGTAATTTTTGTTGTCAGAAGGGGGTTGTGGTGCAATGAAGTTTGAGAACCTCTGGTCTAATGGACTGTGCGCTGGGTTGGACCTCAACAGTCTGGAGTTCATTTCCTCGCTCAGCCCAGGACTTCCTGTGTGACCTTGGGAGAATCACTTTATGCTGTGCCACGGTTGTTATTCTGTCAAATACTAGAATAATACTTGCCTGCCTCACCGGGGATGCTGTGTGGCTAAAGCCACTCAGTTACAGTGAAGACAACCATATCAGTATCTGGATAGATACTCTATTAAATCCTATCTATGGAACATGCAATTGGCATGACCAAAAATATTTTATATAGGATCGAGAGCTTTCAGACTCTGGCAGTTACAATGTTCTTGGTCTGGCTGGGAGCTATTGTGTCTCCCTGTGTAAGAGCAGCCTTATGTCGGTGTGATAAATGAAGGGAGGGGCGGAGGGTTGGCTCCCTTTTATGGACACACAGTCAGCCAGTTAGCTATAAATCCCCTCTTGGTAGCTGTTCTCTACTTGTTCTACATGTAAAGGGTTAAAAAACATCCAGGTAAAAGGAGGGGAGTGGGCACCTGACCAAAAGAGCCAATGGGAAGGCTAGAACTTTTTAAAATTGGGAAAAAAGCTTTCCCTTTGTGTGCTGTTGTTCTTCTCTGGGAAAGAGGGGAACAGGGAGCAGTTATTCATTGCTCAATTAGTTAAAGCAAAACTCTTAGAGATACGTCTGGTGCCTTAGAGGTATAAATACTACTTCTTCCATTTGCATTACTGTCAGTTCCTTTTTGACCTAAGTCCTAATCCAAGCAGGGAATAAATCAATTCATAAATGAGAAGAGGATGGATGAGTGTGCCTCCAGAAATAATAGCATCTTGTCAAGGCTCAGTCAGTCATACCCACTGAGGCATCAGCAGTTAACCGAAGGTCATTCCCATCAAATAGAGCTTTGTAAAGCTACAACATGGAGGATTCTCTAGATGCATTTGGAGAATACTACTGTAGAGACAAAGCTTTTCTGAAGGATTCAACTCAGTTCTTTCCATCTTATTGTTTTGAACTGATGTCATCTTGACTCTACAGTGAATCCACTCTTGGCTTGCATTAAAAATAAATGATCAATTGAGCATTACATATAAATGTATTCAAGATTTTATGTATGGAAAAAACAAGGATGGGAAAGGTCAGAGCCTCGGGGTGAAATTATTACAATCTAAAGATGTTTGGGGAAAAATGTTGAAAATGTTTTGGTAGAAAACAGAAAAAAATTCTAAACAAACATTGTAACTTTGTTAACTTCTTCTGTTAGAAGCTCCCCAAAGTAGAGGTGACAGTGAAATTCTAAACTCTTGTTATGTAGCTTGGCATCAGTGATTCCTCTTTTTTACTTTGAATTACTAATCCTGTGAGGTTTAATTTGGAAGTTTTAGAAATGGTTCCTCTTCCTGTTTAAATAAATTGGGTTGCCCTATGAAAAAGGGACGTATGTTGATTGTAAGATAGAATAAAGAAAGTTGGATAAGGTGCACAGAGAAAACAACTAACAATGCTCTGCACATGAACTGTCCAAAAAGCTCTGCAAATTAGCTAATTAATCTTCACACCAGCCCTGTGAAGTCAGTAGAAAGGCAAGAAAATTGAGAAGGCAGTAGAAATTGAGAAAGAGGTTATGTGATGACTAAGGCTATTCAGTGCATTAGTGTCAAGCCAGGCTGAAGTTTACATTATGGGCTTACTATTTACGTTACCAATAAAGTCAAATCCCAGGAAGGGGGTAAGCTGATGTGTGGATACTTTGCTCTGAATAAGGGGGGGAAAACACCTGCTTCCACCTAACTCTAACATATAGATTCTAGGTACTTATGTGGTCCTAATTACTAGTAACTGAATGCCTCCCATTACTTCAGGGCAACATGCTTTCTCCTCCTTCTCTGTCACCAAGAAACAGACCTGAAGAAGAGCTCTGTGGAGCTCAAAAACTTGTCTCTTTCATCAACAGAAGTTGGTCCAATAAAAGATATCACCTTACCCACCTTGTCTCTCATATCCTGGGACCAACAAAGCTACGACAACACTGCAAACACCAAAAAAACAGGGTCAGGCTTTTTTCTTTTGGAAGGAGAAGTATCTTTCTCATGCCAGTTTTTTGGGACAGATGAAGACAGGCAAACTATTTGATTTATCTTCCATGTTACCTTAACATATTTGCACTGGTATTAATTTTCCCACTTCTGTGGGAAAATCTGCAGGGCAAGAATTGGGCTCCTCAGCCACTTAAAAACTCACCAATGAACCCCCTTGACAGATATCATCCTTGTATCGAGGGATAGCCAAAGAATAAGTTAATTAGAGCAGAATTTTTCTCTGCATTTTGCCACCATGCTTGCTATAATTCGATATGTGCATTTAATAGGCCATTTCTATCAACTACATTAAAATGTATTCTCTCATTTAAATATTTTGATCTATAAACATTTCTTGGAGCTTTGGAGATTCCTTCAGTCACATGTCAGGAAGTATTGTGGGTGGTGGTGTTATCTAATACAGAGGACTGGGAGCTAAGATTTTCTGGGTTCTATTCCTGTCTTTGCCCTGACTCACTGTGTAGCTTTGGGCCCAAATTTTCAAAAGTGACCACTTATTTTGGAGTGCCTCCAATTTGGGGTCCCCATCTTGAGAAACTGGGGCCTGATTTTTTTCAGTGATACTAAGCAATGAAACCTAATGGAGCTGCCGGTGTTTAAAGTTGGGCATCCAAAAATGGAGGTACCTAAAAATAGCATCCACATCTGAAAATGTTGCCCTTTCCCTCAGTGTCACTTTCTTCATGTATAATGGATAACTCTATGACAATGTACCTCTGCCCTTTGCTAGAGGAGATGGGAACTGTGACGGTCATAGACCCTACATTACTAACAGCTAATGGAGAATCTCCTTTACCAAAAAATGGTTTTAGAGCAGAATGATCTGAATTCTATCCCTGCTATTGCTAGGCATTTTGATGTGGCTGTGATAGGAGCAGCAGAAGTTTCCTAAAAGTGGGGGGCCACCAGCATCTGAACCGTGGTCCTGCCCCCCTGCACCACCTCTTCCCCCTGAGGCACCGCTCTCATGCCACCCATTCCCCCCAGACCCTTGTGTTGCCCCTTCTCCCCGAGCCCTGCCCCCTGCTTGCTCCTCTCTGCCCCCTCCCCCTCATTGCTTGCCCTCACAGCTGGTAAAAAGTGATGGGGCCAGAGCTCCCTGCCCCTCTTCTCCCACCTCCGTTCCGGTATCCCTGGGCTGGGGCAAGGTATGGAGTACATTCTTTAGCCAGCTATGAAGTGTTCAGGATAATCCTTTAAGTTTGTGAAGAACTAAGTGACTATAAAGTTGTTACAATCCATATTTATGAAATCAGGCCTTCAGTCTCACCTGGGGGATGTGAGAAGTTAGGTAGTTAATCTGTCTACAGGGTACTTGAGAGGTAAAGCATTAGATAAATGCAAAGAACTATCATTAGAATTCATCAAGGTGAAAAGACTCTAGTTTCCTTTTCCCTCACTATTCTTAGGTAAAAATGTATTTGAAAAAAATATCAGTTCAACAGAGTTAGTCTCTTATACATGTAGCATTCAGTCCTACGTTGTTTGGTCTCAAGTTTGAGTTAGATGCCAAATATCTAACTCTTTGTTCCAAAGGATTTATTTCTTTTCAACACAATAAAAGTAACATTAACCACTGATTGTGGGTGATGTGTTTATTGTGACAGCCATTTAATATAGCCGAGGGCCTGCCATCTTTAAATGGATGTCCTTGATATACTATACCCTGTACTGCTAATGTAGGATCGTAGAGAGACAAAGTGGGTGAGGTAATATCTTTTATTGGACCAACTTCCGTTGGTGAGAGAGCCAAGCTTTCGAGCTTACACAGAGCTCTTCAAGTCTGGGAAACTAACTCGAAGTGTCACTGTTAAATACAAGGTTTGAACAGATTGTGTAGCATAAGTAGTTAACATATATTTCAAGGGACCATTCAAGGTGAAGTGGCCTCTTAACACCCCTCTAGTTATAGGGAGGAAAGGAAGTGGAGTGGGGAAAGCAACTGGGAGGGAGGGGGTGGTTGTTAGTGGGTTACAGATCATTATAATAAGCCATAAATTCAGTGTCTCTATAGTCCATGATTTTTAGTGTCTAGCAAAGTTATTAATTTAAGCTCCCTGGCTCAGCTTTTGAAAGTGTTGTGCAGGTTTCCTTTGAGGATGGGGACTGATAAGTTGGATGTGGAGTAGGATCTGACTGTTTTGCAGTCTTATAGCTCATTTGAATGCTCAAACATTGCGAATATTTGCAGAGTGATTCTAATTTTTTGACTGGCACTTGCAATAACATACCTCAAATTTCAATCATCAATTTTTCCAGCAAACTGTGTCTCTGGATATGTCTACACTGCACTGAGCCTCCCAGCCCAGGTAAAGAGACTCACTAGCTCTAGCTCGAGCACTAAAAATAGAAGTGTGGGTTTTACAGGTCAGGCAGCAGCTCAGGCTCGCAAGCCCACCTGGCCCGTGGGTTCTAAGCTCAGGGAGCTAGCTCGAGCCTCCGCTGGTGCTGCAATGTCCACATTGCTATTTTTAGTGTCCTTGCTGAACTAGTGTGAGTCTGTTTACCTGGGCTGGGAGGCACTTTTCCAGCTGCAGTGTAGAAGTGTTCATTTGGAAGTAACAGCTATTCAGTTCTAAGCATACAGTAACAGAAGCAGTTGTTCTAGTTAGATGCCTTTAGCACTAGTCTACTCCTCTGACATCAGTACAGCAATCTATGAAAAGCCTTCTGTAATCACATAGGTCAAACGTACTGTAACATACAGTACAATTATAGCATCCGTATAGTATATCCTTACATGTCCTTGATAATGTTTACTCATTTGAGCCTGGATTCTGATCTCACTTGGAGTCATTCCAGGAAAATTACTCCAAATTTATACCAGGGTTCCTGCCCCTGATCCTTATGGAAACCCTCTATGAATGATTTTGAGAGGAGAAATCTCACTCCAGCAAGAGATTGAAGCTAGCTGTATCTGTACTGTACTGACAGTAGGTCCCTCAGTTTCTTCAAAAAGACTGATTAACCAAATACAAATTACCCCACATGTACCTTCCTCATCCAAAGTACTGGTCCCATTATCCCATCACTTTCAATAGCGTTTTTCGATGTCATAAGCTAAATCTTGCCTGTCTTGATGTTGTTACCTGTCACAACCTTAGTCTTTGTACAGAGATCCCAGTGATGTCAGTGGCATCTCCACATGGAGAACTGGAGTAGAATATGGCCCTTATTATTTATTCATATATTTGGGGACTGATTCTCATTTCTTTTACACCAGTGTAATTCAGTGATACCTTGACTGAAGTCACTGGAGTTACCCCTGTGTAAAGCAAGAGCCGGTGAGAACAGACTCATGCTTGGAGTCTTCACAGCTATAATTTTTTAGCTAAAATTGGCAGGACACTTTACAGGTTGATCACTTACAAGAGTTTCTCTTTACCTTCTATGTAAGGGAATTATATGACTGTGTGAAAGAATAAATATATCCTTTCAGTTCATGGTCAGACTATGTAGTAAACTCTATTTTTAATCAGGCTAGGTTCCATTCTACACCCTATGTATTTTTTTTTTAAATTATATTTATATCCAGTAGCTCTTTACAGCTAATTGCCCCTAGGCAGGGCGCATCATAAATTCCTGAGTTTGTACAGTATCTACCATAACGAGGCGTCGATCCTTGCGTTTTCAGGTGCTACTGCAATATAAATCAATGTATTGAAAGTTTAATTAAACTCTTATTCACCTATATAAATTTTGAGCCAGACTGTGGCTGGCCCTGTGTGGGTGCACAAGGGGAGAAGAAGGTGCAGGAAGCTTTTTTCCCCTCCTCATTTGTGTTCCCGTGCAGGGGTCACTTGCAGTCCCTGGAGGGAGTGCAAGAACTGCATGAATCTAGCACTATGAGTGGGTCTGTACTCACTAAAAGGGATGGGCAGGGCACCAGCCAGCAGAGTTGAGCAGGTGTGAAAGCAGTGCAGTATAGTGTAATCTGTAACAGGTTGGTAGAGCTCCAAGTGACAACAGGTGCTGCACACAGAAGCCTAGTAGAATAACCACAGCCAGCATCAGGCGCATGGACTGAAACTGTCTTCTTTACCATGGCTCTATAAACAGCAGAGAGGCTGCTTCATTGGCCCTCCACAACAGGGAGCCCTGCATTCCAGGGGGCAAAGTCTCTACGTGCAAGCAAGTGGGATCCTTGCCTCAGCAATGGCTCCCATACACAGCCCTGATGCATGTTATTCTTGTTCCTGGCATGAGAAATCTGTGCAAAGGGCTTTGTGCATGAGGCTGTGGCCAGGCAAAATATGAATGTGCATGAACACAACATAAGTGTGTGCCCAATTTGGGTGCCATTTGGCACAGCTGGAAACTGTTAATCCCTTTAATCCATATTCCCTTCCCCTTAACTCTTCACTAATGTCAATAAGGGTCTTCAGTTTTCAACAGGAGAACTGACCTATGCTGTAATCTATTGTAAAGATGAAAAGTTAATCTATACTTGATCCCATCTACTTTTCTATTTTAGAGGTAATTTCCTTTCTGAATTAAGCTGCAGTGTATTGTAGAGTAACCCATTCATGATCTCTTCCTCTAATATTAACTCTCTTTAATGGTACAATTTCAAATGATATTTTCCCTATAATAAGTGTAAACAAGCTCCACCTATATAGGTAATAGTCATCTACACAAGTTTACCAGTGTAATTAGTTTTATCACATTAAATTGTTCAGATTTTAAACTCTTTGTGGGCTTGTTCTGAAGGCAAAACTTCCATTGACTTCTGGCTTTACTGAGAGTTTCTTCTTTGACAGCCATGTGGGATCTGGCCTTATATGTTTGCATGGCAACCCTTCCAATAACTCATATCCAACCCTCTGCTGACAATAAGCAGCAATTGCTTCAGTAACCTATTATTTTTTAGCAATAGCTTTTCAAAATACAGCAAACCGTATACATTTCTTTCTTTCTGTCTTCAGTTTCTGTGACAAGGTATAGGGGCCCTTCAAGATTCCCAGTAAACCGGGTGCTTACTCCCTGCCTCACTCAAATATTCAGGATGGAGTAACAAGGCTGAATCAGGGGCTAAAGACCTGATGCAGATCTTTCATTAGCTTTATACCAGTGTAGTTCCAACAGGTTCAGTGGAGTTACTTCTGAGACTCAGTAGTGTGAAAGGAGAGTCAGTGCTCAAGGCCCAACGAGGCATTCAGAAGGAATTTAGGACATACCATGTAAATTGGTAGTGAATGGGGAGAGAGGCCTTTACAAGAGGCAAAACTCCACACAGAAGGTCTAACCCAAAGTCTTTCCATTGACTTTCGTGAACTTTGGATCAGGCCTCCAACAGGCTGACTTGTAATCCAAAGTGTTCTGCTTGTTTTTGTTTTTGTTTTTAATTTGGATTCTTTCATACCTCAGCCATTTGTTCACTTTTCATATAACTCAGGCCCACGGATGCCCAAGGACAAAGCCCGGATTAAAAATCTTGCTTGCTGACAGTCTTTGTTTTGTTGCTGAACCCAGTGCTGGCCCACTGCCCCTTTCCGCACTCACACGCTCATGTAATATTATTTCTCCCCATCCCTTAAATCTATCCTGTTGTAGAAAACCTCTCACAGGACATTTTCAAGCTCAAAAACGGAAATAAATATCTATCTGATCAAAAGGCGGCAGGGGAAGATTGAACACGTGAAACTCTGAGGGTCTTGCTAACTTTTGTTTCCACTGCAGATGCAATGTCTAAGCACTTTTATAGGAAACATTATTCCTTATGGGACTCCATTAGTACTCCATGCTCTCACCGTCTCCTGACAGTAGACACAGGAGGCAGGCATTACTTATTCTGTTAGAAGGGTTCCCTACCACTAGTGCAATCTCAAGCTGTCCAAAATGTCTCTCTTAATAGGACAACACACACTGAGCTGCAGTCAAATATTTGGATGCTAAAGATTAAGCCCTCAGGAGACTTCTGTTGTTGTTGCAATAATGTATCACCAACCATTAAAGGATATTTTAAAGCTACTCCAATTTTTCCAAAAGGCCTCTGGAGAGGTAAAGAAGAAAAAAACCTCTTGCATTTAATGTCTGCAGGGAGTTCTAGAATTTGGGTTGTAGATTCATCAGAAATAAGCAATTTTCCTGGGGTGATATATATATATATATATATATATATATGAATAAAGTACCAGAGGATATTTAACTGTTCTCACTGCTATTTCAACCAAACTGTATGTGTTGTAAAATGGGAATTTCACCATCTTTACAGAGCCTAATTCATGCATTTCTAGACGAGGAGAACTGCATGAAAAAAACCTATTTATTTTTGGTATAAATAGGTCTTCTACCTTAGCATTAGTGGTATATCTGAGATGTCTTTGTAGTGTTAACACACTATTATACAGCAGTTTTAACATACTGTAGCAAAAGCCTGTGCACAAGACAAGAAAGCAATGTATGTAACTGTAGATCAGCAATATTGGGTCTTTTTTAATAATGTTTCTAGTTAAAGTACATAAAACAAGTCCTAGACTTGAATTGTCTACTCAGCTAAATAATAAAACTGACATTCAGCCTAGTATCAGGGAAGCTCAGGCAACAGACATATCCACAATTCAATCATGGTTAAAAATTACAGCTCTCCAAAATGTGCTGAAATGTAATGGGAAAAAGAAGGCTGGAACTGAACGAAATCAGTGTCAGTCGTTGATTTCTAGAACATACAAAGACAGTGAGTATAAACGTGTTACTTACAAGTGCTGAGGATTTTAGGGAATGAAAATGGAGACCAGGAGCTGGAGACTGCCTGCCATGCCAGCAGTGTTGATTTGGAAACGATGGACACAAATAAACATTCAGCAAAGCTTAAAAACTGTAATGCAAAGCTAGCCAAAAGTGTCCATGTCCTTACCGTGCTGTGGCTGGCAGGCAATCCGTTTCTGGGAGCCTTCAGTCCCGCTAATCAGGCTCCGGGGATTTTGTTTGCAAGGGAGATTGTCCTTTAAGTGATCAGTGCAGGAAAACGGAGAAATAAAGAGAAATGAGCAAACTGTACAAGGCAAATAGCTGCAGGTCTTTAGCATGCTCCCTGCGTTTTCCTAAGCTGCATCTGCAGGAGAGAAAATATCCCCAAAATAGCTCAGGCTGTCAATGACTTGCTGAAACCTGAGAAAGAATTGCTGAATTTAAAGATCTGCATTGCTGTGGGTGTATAATTAAAATGAGAAACTGCTGGCAGGAGGAACCTGGGATGGAAGCACATGCTTAAGGAGTAACTTGCAAGTTCACCAGTGTCAGAACGTGACCTGACCCCTGATTTTCCCCTTCCTCCCTCTCACATCAGTTAACCCCTATGAGTTCAATGGGGAGGAAAATTCTGTACTAGTGCAATGGGAGGGAGAGGATACATAGATGGCCAAGAAAGCTCTTTCAAACCCTATTATCTGTGGTTCAGTGACAGTAAGTTACAGCAGTGTCCCACTTTCTACATTTCAAAGCAGTCAAATAAGCTGATGTTATGCATAGGTCTCTGGAGCTGCAAATTTTAACCTAAGGAAATCTCAACTGCATGCAGATTTTTGTTTTGACAGTCTGCAGCAGGTTAATTAATGTCAACCTAGTGCTGAGGCTAGTGTAGTCTGTTTGAATCAACCTTAATTTTAAAGACTGCACCAGCTGTGTTGTTAAAATGATTCTTGAAAAATATTTTGAATGGGGTCAATGCCAACGATAGAGAGGAACTAAGAGTTGGATGAAGATATAACCAGGAATAGTGGGGTTAAATTTAAATAAGGGGAATATATGCTGATATCAAGGAAAAGAACTGATCATAGGATCTGTTGAGCTAAGAAATAACCTCCCAAGGGATCTGGTAGTAGCCCCATTGCTTTGGACATTTAAAATACGACCGAACAAGACACTACAAAAAGTTCTAAACAATACAGCCCCACATTTCCGGGAGATGGATTAGAAGACTTAATAAGTAGTTATTTTCCTTCTATAATCAATATGGGTCTAGTCCTGCCAGGGGAATTCTCTCCTCCTCCCCCTGCCCCCAGTCACTTGATGCCAGCTAAGATATTGGAAGATAGCCTGCAAAGCAGCAGTAAGGGCCCTCTTACCCTTAGCATAGGGGGAGTCCAGGAAGTGCAGAGTCAGCACAGTGAGACTCAGTGCGGGAGCATGGTGGGCAGCTATCTGTGCCACAGCTCTCCCCATCAGTTGGATGGAGAAATAGGGACCATTGCAGTCAGGGGGTAACTTCAAGTATCCCCTGAGTCTCCTCTAACCTGCACCACAGACTGAATGGGCCCCTGGGCAGTGGGGAGGAGCTCTGCCTCCTTTCTTGGTCTTTGCCTTCACTGGGATCAGCACTGGCACAGGGATGAATCAGGGCCAAATATTTACTCTGACAAAACTCCCAGAGATTAAAGGGACTGACAAGAAAGCCTGGTGTGCTAAGGAGGCTATGTTATACCATGTGGTTTAGGGCCTTGTTCAGGTTACTTTAGTCAGGCAAACTCTGATTGTTTATATTATGGTAACACCTGGAGCACCCGAGGGGGATCAAGGTTCTGTTGTGCTGGCCTGAATGGAGCAGGTTGGGAAGTTTTAGACAAAACAGTTTTACATCAGAAAATGCTGATTTGTCAGGAACAAAACTTTTTGCAGTAATGTGTCAAGTTCAGCAAAACTCTTGTTGGGAAATTTCGCAGGTCCGTGATGGAGTTTCTGGTCAAAATAAGAGAGTGTTCGAATACGCGTGTGCAAGACAGAGACCCACCCCAGTATGGTCGGCTTTGTAGCCTGGCATGTTGGAGACTCATGTTGAAGTCCCTGCTCTGCCTCATTCAGCCAAGTGCCCTGATTACGGGGCTATTCTGGGCTGTCAAGCTTTAAAAGGTGTTGGGTTTTGTCCTGATGCAGAATGGGAAAATTGGAATCTTGGAAAATTTCCCACACAGCTCTAGTGCTGAACAGCCATAAAGAGACACAGGCCCTATCTCACCAAGCCATCAGACAATGGGACAGATCTGTGATAACTCTTTCATGCTGAACAGCTCCTTAGACCATGACGGTCCCATTGAATCAATGGGATTAGCTGTGATTAAGGGTATCACCATCTGGCCCAAACAGCATTCATTGGAAACTTTACTACTCATTACTGGGTTTAGGGACTAAATCTTCAGTTGTGCTGGAGGAGAACTTGATGCAGTTGAGGGAGGAAGCCAAAGATGACTCTAACCCTCCTTTCAGTCCCCCACCCCTTCCTGGGTCTAACTAGGGTCCAAAACACCCCTTCCTGGGTCTAACTGGGTCCCAGAGCAAATTAAAGTAGCATAAGGACTGCCCTGGTTTATGCTGGCTTGTGATCATCCCCTAGTGTTCTGTTGGCTTGCATGGATCTCAGGAGCAAAGCATACTTTGACCCAGTCGGTGAACTGCCTCCTCTCATATATGTCTCCCCATGCTGGGAAGGGAACTAGGAGGGATTGGCATAGAGCTGTCCAGACTGGCTTTATGAGAGCTGATTGTCCCCCCCTCCCCACAAATGCCAGGAGAATCTTATCAGCTACACATTTAAGGCAATTTTAAGGTCCCTTGTGCCACTATAGCATGGTCTAGGATCTGGCTCTAAGCCCCTTTCCCTTTTTATACTTGAACTGAAAGGGGAAAAGCAGTTTCAAAAATATAACCAGGTTGGATTCAACCAGATGGGACTCCATTACGGGACGCTGCTCCCTTGCAAAGCAGTTCTGCATCTGAGAAGCAAGCTTAATGGCAGTTTAGTTTTAATGCTTATTTTTTGATTGATGCCAAACGATAGTGTACCAGATAGGTGGAATGTCATATGCAATATATTTTAATGGATGTGGCAAGCCCTGACATTAACGAAACCATTGACTATGTAAGCTTTAGGACATGATAGTCCCTGTACATCTGAGCCCCTTGAGGTGGAGTTTTTTTTTCCCCGTAAGGTGCTTGATCATTTTGTCTTGGGGAAGTTGTGCACATGTTTAATATTGACTAACCATTGTAGGCCTCACTCACTCAGTGTAGTTTTGCTGGACTAAGAACTCTGGGATTTGGCACATAAAGATAAGTAAACTTTTAAGCTGCTCCTACACAAGGAATGCTGAGGACCTCAAAGTATAACTGAAACCAACAGTATCAGAGAACAGGGCGACAAGGTGATATCTTTTATTGGGCCAGCTTCCGTTGGTGAGAGAGACAAGCTTTCGAACCACCTAGAGTTCATTTTCAGGTCTGGGAAAGATACTTCCAGTCTGAAGAAGAGCTCCGGGTGGCTCAAAAGCTTGTCTCTTGCACCAAGAGAAGTTGGTCCAATGAAAGATATTCCCTCACCCGTCTTGTCTCTCTAATATCCTGGGACTGACACAGCTCCAACTACACTGCATATAGTATAAGAGAACAGTAAATCCAATAAATCCTGCAACCAGTTTAAAAATGAAGAGTGAACGAACTCATTTTGCATAATAGTCTCATAACATGGCTTCCAAAGCTTGGCTCTGATTCAAACGTAGCTCAGTTTGCATTCTGCTCAGGGACAGGAGAGACAATGGGGAGCAGGAATCTTGTGAAAAATAGAACAGAGAACAATAACTACAGGGAGACTGGAGAGGAAGGAAGCTGAGAAGAGAGAAAATACTAATGTGGTGGGCGGGGAAATGCTGTATACAGCGCTCCTATTGGTGCCAGATTGGTGTGTAGCCCAGACATTCGCTAACTGGAAAGTCTCTTTAAATTGACCCTCCCTTGGCACAATACAATGGTTTCAATCCCAGGAAAAACAGCTTCATGATACAAACTAGTTTTGTAAATGGTATGAATCCAAAAAGACACATTGACGTTCACAAGCCCTTGTACTCCGGAGGATTGATCACTCCACAGCAAAAATAAAACTCCAACCCACCACCCATAAATAACTCCCCACTTCCACCCCAGACAAGAAAATAAAAGCGTATTTGGCTGTGCTAGTAAAAGTATCACCAATACACTGATGTGTCACTATTTGGTGTAAGGTGCCCCCTAATTCCCCTCCTTGGGTTACCCATGTTGCCAGTAGCAGCACAGGAGTGGGGAGGAGAAAGCAGCGTCCATGGGACTGCAACTCCCCCTTTGCACGGGTGGGTGAGCAGGAAGTGGGTGGAGCCTTGATTCTGAGCCCTATCCCAGTGCACCAACCAGTGCAGAGAAGGAAGGAATCTATGCCAGATATAGGGCTGTGACAGATTACCTTCTCCCCATCTCCCTCCTCCTCCTCCTGGAGCAAGGTGGGAATCTGTCATCAACTGCAGCTACACTTGGCCTCTTATTCAAGGCTTATGGCAAAAACACAATTGTGTTTGTACAGCGCCTTGCACAACAGGGATCTGGTCCTCCATGGGCTCTCGATGCTACCGGAATACTACTGCTTCAAACTGGTGATGTACCTTCAGGCAGAGAGCATTCCAGAATCACAGGCCTTCAATTAAAAAGGCCACTTATCTCATTCCTGGGCCAGTCAACAATTCCAATCCCACTGATCTCAAGGGTCATGCTAGGAACTAGGGCAGCAGGCAGTCCCTGACGTAGGCTGGTTATGTTTTCGTATGTCTCTGTATACCAATAGGAACATTTTGAAGTGCGTCTGGGGAATGAATAACTGTGACTGAGCCCTGTGTGGCAGCATTCATCCTCAGAAGAAAGGCAATGAGTACCAGTATGAATACATTAACTGAATGGATTATCTGAGATGTTTCAAGGCCAGCAAAACAAATCTGACTACAATCTAATCCAAAGGAGACCATAATTAGAGATTAGTGTCTGTGCTAACAGAGTGACCATGCATTTTAAAAAAAAAAGTAAAAAAGAGAAGTCTGTGCCTCCAATGAGCTGACTAATTCAACCTCTCTCTGATCATTATAAAGTGGTTGCTTATGCAACACAGTAAAGCATCGTCTGACCTTCAGCAACTGGAACGGATCAGTCTAAACTATCCTACCTCCCGTAAGCTCCACTAGTGTGTGATAACTGAAGAGCCCAGAAAATATATGGTTTGTATGAGATAAGGCTTGTTTTGTTTTTGACCTAAACATAGCATAGGTAAACCTGGCTCCTCTGGGTATAAGTAAATGAATTCTCTCTTGTTCCTTGACCACCACAAACATCAGTTACAAACGATCTTCATCTGGCTTAATTTATAACCTTACTATCTGAGGGCCCACCATATGATAGGTGTGATTAATAAATCATGTGTACATCACTGCATTTCTTTGAAAGCTGTTATTCTTGGCCCATAGTAATCGTTGGTGGATTAGGAAAAAAACCACTCCAGCTAGTTTCCACCCAAGGAAAAAAATAGAATGAGGATATTTACATCACTTGCCTAACAACCCTGGCCATTAATTATGGCTTTGTTAAGGAAAACATGCTCGGAGTACAGCAAAATAAACAAACTGGGTTAAATCCTGGCCCTACTGAAGTCAATGGCAGATTTTACCTCCTGCCTTTCCAGTTAGAAATCTCCATGTCTTGCTGGTTATACCTCTTGGTCCCTAGTTCAGTGAGCTTGGTGGATTGTGAGCTTTGGAACAATGTCGACACATCCATATCACTTCACTAGGAAGTTCTACAATGGACAACCAGATGGAGACAAATATTATTAGAAGGATGCTACACTTACTGGTAAAAGTAGAATCTTGCATTACCAAAAGCAGGACTACAACATTAGGGAACAGGACCCAGTCCTGATGAAATCGATGAAAATTGAGAGAGCACAATAGTACTTGCTCTATCAGACCTTAGGGAATGTACTCCTGTGGAGTGAAAAGTTAAGGAAAGAAAGGAAAGAAGACAGAAGAAAACAAAATTATTGATTCAGTGGGTGCAGGATGAGACCCTAATTTGAGTATTGACCTTGGTGAATAAGTTCTGTCAAGGGTATCTGTTAATAATGAAAGAAATTATGATTTGTCATATTAAATAATAGTCCCTGTCAATGTGCAGGGCTGGAAACAAAACACCAAATATATAGATGCAGTATCAGTAAAGGTAACAAACCTTTAGACACTAAAAACTGATGGAGTTCTAGTGCATCTGCCCAGTTGTGACTGAATAATTGTATTTCTCATCCATGTTTTGGTTTGCTCAGGAGCAAAGGTAGTAACTAGGGCCTACCCAAAGAAATTGTTTGAAATAGTGATAGATGTAATCTTGCTTCTCCATAGACAGAGTAGTTATAAATGTCCAACTCCAGTGATGTGTTGTCATATCCGATGATGAAGCACTGAAAGCTGAGAGATGGACTCAAAGAGCCAAAATAAATAAACCCATCCTCCAATGCTGAAATTTTTCTGGATTTAGAAAGAAATATTCAATCTAGCTGAAAATGAAACATCTTAATGTTTAGAGCACTTTTGGTGACTAGTTACTCTCCTGGCACTAAACTAATGAATCAGCAAAGCATTTTCAGCAAACTTTAACTGTGGTAATCAAGCAAGTTCTGTTGAACCAAAACAATAAGAGAAGTCCCTGGGGCAATTAAAAGATTTTCTCTATTTCAATTACTGTATCAAATCAACCTCTGCTTTTATAATTCTTTTCATTCAATATATCCCAAGGCACTCTGCATCAGATTAGGTGGCAGCTCAAGCACAGGATCTAGGAAAATGCCAGATCAGAAAGCACAACCTTTTCCCATTTGACTTCTGAAGACTTTATACATCTGATTGAAATGAAAATGATTTCTTGTCATTGTACTGTTTATAGCCATAATAAAAATATGGACATCTTTCAACTTCTGCTGAGCGTCTCCAAGAGCATCAGTATCCTCATGCATACTCCAAGGCAATAAGCTGGACACTTGAGCACATCCATCTGAACTGAACATCTGTTGCAATAGAGACTCTAGTGTTGCTAATAGAACAATCTGAGTTTTCTAGATTGTGTTAACGCAACTGTCTTTTTCTTTGTTTCAGGGTAGGAGTCCCCCATATCTGGCACTGCTTAATCAGGCTGCGTGTAGAAACACCTGACTAGCTATTGCCACAAAAACTTGATCAGCGGAGCCCCTTCCTGCACCTCAAAGCCGCTTTTAGACCACTCATTTTCCTAATGGTGCCAATCAATTGTGCATGATTCATAGAGGCTGGAATCAGCATATCACTCCAGTTTTAGCCAGTCCTCATTAGCTTCTACGGATAAGCTCCCACCTGCCAATAATTCTGTTCTCTCTTCCTCTACTTCCCTCCTACTCTCTATGCTCTTAGTCTTCTTTCCTGCCTTCTCTTTGTTCTCTTTGGCTTCATGGCTTTTCTTCTTCTCTTAGGCTGGAACACCCTCCTTCTTGCTTCAACTCCAAGCCTAACCCTCTTCTCCCCAAATAATTCCTCTCCGTGTCTCATCAGTTAGTCCTTCACCATCCCAGTTCTGGGCTGTTATCTTTTCTTATTTAGATTGAAAGCTCTCTAGGCTGGGATGGATGAGTTTGATCTGTAAAGCATCAGGTAATCTGACAATGTTGTATAAACCTTTTATAATAAAATCTATTATTTCATTTCCTACAGAGGGGTGACTTGCAGAGACTGTAAAGATTCCATCATAATCATCTGAAAAGAAAAAAAAATTAAAAGAACATCACAGGAAACAATACAACTCCCCACCACACTCCCAAAGCGCTGAGCTTCTCTGCAATTGTCACAGCAGTTTTCCTCAACACCATGTTGGATCTATTTCAAAAATGCTAACTCCCTGCTATGCTGCGTCTGGTTAATGACTGTCTCCAGAGATTTTCGCTGGTGATCATTGCATGAGATGCCAAGAAATCAACTGCTTCAGCAATGTCTGGGAGCAGGATGTGTCAAGGATATAGCTTGCTCATCTGAGCTTATAATGAAACATCTTATTATAGCAATTGCCCAAAGGTACTAATTTGATACATACTGAATCTGCTCGGCCAGAGCAGTCTGGAGCTGACTCACAAGTAAACACAGTCTGATAAAAGATTTGTATTTAGTCACCAAAAATCATAATCATTATGTGTGTCATGAACATTTAGGTGCAGCCCCACAGTATATTTATGCAATATTGTATGTGCAACTGTGTAAATTGGAATAAATGCAGTGAGTAACCCTGGGAAATTGCTAACTCCATTATAAAAAAATTGGGTTCTGTTAAATATTAGAGAAAAATCTGAGCAGAGTGGGCCAAATTCTGCCCTCCAGTTCAGCTGTAAATCAGAGTAATTCCACTGACTTTAACTAAGACCTGGTGTACACAAGGACATTAGATTGGTATAACATGTCACTCGGGGGTGTGAAAAATCCACACACCTGAGCAGTGCAGTTAAACTGAGCTAACGCCCGGTGTAGACAGAATTCTCCCATCAACCTCGCTACCACCTCTTGGGAAGGTGAAGAACCTACACCAATGGGAGAACCCCTCCTGTCAGCGTAGGTAGCATCTTTACAGAAACACTACGGCAGCACAGTTGCAGCAGTTCCACTGCAGTGTTTTAAGTGTAGACAAGCCCTAAGTCACTCTAGATTTACACCCGTGCAGCTGATAGCAGAATTTGGGTCAGTAAGTGGGTATATACGTAAGTTTTGTTTAAAGTTAATTATGTGTTTAAGTTCCATGGGCTTAAATGGGATTTATTATTAGTAATTATTTGTGTTACTGTAGTGCCTAGGAACCCCGTCATGGGCCAAGACCCGATTGTGCTAGGTACTGTAAAAACCGAACAAAAACACAATCCCTAATTTAAGCATGTGCTTAAGTTCTCTCCAGATTAGGAATGCTTTCCTGAATTCAGGCCTTAGGACCTCTCTTCATTACTGGCTCCTCTGTCTGTGTCTCCTTTGACAGACTCATCCCTTTCCCTGGCTTCACTTTTTTCACTTCTTACAGTTTGGAGACAAGATCCTGGGTGAGTGGTTTGATCCGGTATGGCAATGCCTACATTCCAGTGCAGATTGTCTGCTGTAACATGAGTTTATCTGATCTGCAAATTGGCCAATGGGGATTGATTAAAAAACTAAAATAATTATTGTCCTCCAGTCCTTTCTCAAGCAAAACTCTCACTGACTACAATGGCAGTTTTGCCTAAAAACTGTAGGATCAGACTCAGGTGTTGGCTGTATGGACAATTATCTGTACAACACCCCAAAACATGAACCAATATGGGGCCCTGGTGTTCTAATTTAAATCTTTTAGTTAATACCTCTGGTATGGATAAGAAGCTGGACATTTCTTTTAAGTACCAGCAGCTACTAATATAGAAAGGAAAATATTTCAGTGACATTTTAAGAAGGTTCCATCAGTTAATAAAAAATCTCACACAGGAAAACTTGGCATTTCAGAAGGGTTCCACACAGACCACATCAAATCTGTTCTAAGAACTCTTTACCAGGTCCCTGTGGTATGAGTACAATTAAAGGGAATCCTGTTTGGACAAATGGAGGCAGATTGTGTGGTTTTGATTTGCTGGTTTGTTCCATTCAATACATTTTCCCACTGTGGCACAATGCTTTTCAGTAGCATTGCTTGTAAACCACTTTCAAGGCTTTATTTTGGAGGGGAGGGTGGTGGTGGCGTGAAGTGAATAGAAATGCTTCAAGTCTAACCTGAAGTTCTCAGCATATATAAACATGTAATGTCATATTAATCCTCTGTGGGCCAGTGCCCACATGGTAAATGTATAGAACCATATTTAATATGGCTGGCAGTCTTGCTGGAGGACTCTCCGCAAGAGCCGTCATGTCAGCAATCTCTCAGCTACTGGCCTCCGAAGAAGTGAGCTATAGCTCACGAAAGGTTATGCTCAAATAAATTGGTTAGTCTCTAAGGTGCCACCAGAACTCCTTTTCTTCATGGAACAAAGTTTTTTCTACACAGGGGCCAATAAGAAGGGACACACATAACTGGTGGGGCTGGAGCTTCTTGGTTTAAGCACATAGCCCAGAAATGGAGGCCCTATTTGAGAGCAGGGTTCAACCATCACCACACATAAGAAGGACTTGCAGGAAGGACTCTGCTCAGCCTGAAGCACTGACAAACCTTAGGCTCAGAGAAAGGGTGAGCTCAGCCTAGGGGAGGGTATGTCTCAGGACTTCTGTTTTGTTTTCAAAGATCTGTAACTCTCAGCTGCTTTAAGAGTAAAGTCCCTGTGGTTCAGAAACTCGTTTGTTAAGCCTGTGTTCCTTGCTTTTCTGCCATGTTATCCCCAAAGGGATTAAACTAGAAGCCTGCAGCACCCACAGTTATTCAGATGGAACTCTGAGTGAATATATGTAAGCAACTGAGGGACTCACAAGGTCTCTGACACTCATTTTGGGATCTAGGGCAGCTGGATTGCGGTGTCCCACATCCCAAGGAAGAGTGTCAGACAAGAGTTCCGAGCCTAGGAGCGTGCCCTGGAGTCCCAGAGCTAGAAACAGTGACTAGACTCTATACACATCTATTTAGCTTGGAAGCATGTGGGACCCAGCGACTGGGTCCACTAACACCAGACTGAAGACTGTACAGAGTGGTGCTAAGTCAGGTTGTAACACAGTGAATAAAGGACTTGTTTGGGGCCAGATTCACCAGTATGTTTTGGCTGCTTTGAACCACTCCAGTGATGCAGAGCAGCCATAAACTTGCTTTATACCAGGTGTATGTCTACTTTGTATCACCGAACTGGGGTGAAACAGCTTAAGCTGGCCCTAAATGTGTCTATGGTACATATCCTGGACCTGATAATGGGTAGTTTGGGTGCACAAGGAATAAAGAATTATGTCCTTCATGAGCAAGGGCTCTCGCCAAACATGGGTAATCTTTGACTTTCACCATTAAAGATGATTAACCAAAATTAAAATTACTGTCCTGCAGTCTTTCCGTACTCAGGCAAAACTCCCATTAAAGGCAATGAAGAAATCTGCCTGAGAGAGGACTGCAAGCTGATGTCCTGAACACAAATGTGCTGATAAAATATAACATGAGAAACAAAACAAAAATCATTTTGAAAGGAACGGAATTGCTAAATTTGGTTTCAGAGAAATGATGATAGATTTTCTATGCATTGTGCTGACTGTCAGTTGCTAGAGGGCAGCATTGTATAATAGACAATGAGCAGTGGGAACATGACAACATCTTAATTTCCATAAACATCTAATAACTTTGGAGCTGAAATGTAGTATTTTCTGAGTGTATAAATGGTTCTGCAGTTTTACCAATTCTGGGATCATAAATATTGTTAGATTTACTAAGAAAGCCATTCCCAGTTTGATTGCTGTCTTGGTTACTATTACATTCAAATGCTTCGATTTTTCCCATTCTCTTTTGGTTGATCACAAACACCTCAGAGACATTATCTTGTGCATTTTTCTATATGCAAAAGTTAATGTCAGTAAAGTAATTAGGAAACTATAGTACTAGGTTCCCTAATTCATTCTATTTTGTACTTGAAGAATAACCCACAATCAGTTTTTTTTCTTCCTCAGTAGGTGGCAACCATAATGTCTACATTCACCAAGCCCCAGTAAATTCTCAAAACTCAAATTGCATAGAACTGGTTGGATATATAATTAGTGCCAAATTATGTATTCACCCTGTTTGGAGTGAATGTGTTGCTTTCTGTCATGGGAGTGCATCTGCTTTGTGTTGCTGCTCTCTTACTATTCCTTATGTTGACTAATGCAGTGTATGCTATAGCTGCATTCAAACAAACTGGAAAGGAAGGTAGATTCATATGTGATTGCAATGCTCTTGTGCACAGTGCTCATGCACATTTGAGCACACTAGCTTTACGAGTACAAGTAATCACAAAAAGCAATTTTTTAGATCAAATACTTGCCCCAAATGTCAATAGTGAAATTAATGAATTGTAATTCATGCAACGATCGAGTGACACCAGGGAGGGCTTTTTAATGTGCGGTTGTGTGTGTGTAATAAGTTGCATTTATGTCAGCACAAGAAAGTCAATATTGTCAAAAGTGGTGACTGATTTTAGGGACACATGAGACAGCTTTGTCATGCACCTGAAAAAGAAGATACCCCCAAATCAGTGGCTACTTCTGAAGATTTGGCTCTATACCTCTGTTGCAAACCTCCTCTTTCCAGCCTCTGTGGAAAGGTAATTTTTTAGTGGTTTAACACAAGGTACAGCTGTGGGTGGGTGGGCAAAGGGAGCTACGGGGCTTACCTAAACTTTCACCAGCTGAAACTGTCTCTTAGGCCCCGGTCCATTATTTAGGAAACACTGGAATTAGTGCGTTTCAGCCACATCCAGTGCTCATGCCCCCAGCCTGCCTTGGAGTGTAATCTACATACAAGGCGGAGAGCATGTGGCGAAGAGCCAGCTAGGGCTTTATGCCGCCGGAGGAGCTTCCTATGGCAGGGGAATCCCTGCTTCCCTTTTTAGGAAAGCTTTAAGTTCCTTCGAGCTGGTGTGATTCAAAGGGGACTTAACCTCAGCTACAGGCTGAGGATCCCTCATAGAGTTTCCCCCATATGATCCCAGGTGGGTGTAGGGTTCCCTACCCCAAAGAATAAACTGCTGTGCCTGCCCCCAAACTCCACAGATATCCTCTAGGATCTATGTGAAGCCAGAGCCCCCTTCCTGTCCCTCCCTGCCCCCTGGCTGCCCTCAGGGACCCCCTTAAAGCCCAAGGCCATATTATCTTTTCTTTAGAATCTCTACAGGGTCAGAGAAGGGACTATGTGTCCCCCACCTCCCAAACCCACCCATTTGTCCCTCAGCCTGCTCACCCTCTCCTGAGTGCAGAGGAATGCACCCAATCTGTGGGTGGAGGTCTGAGGTCTGATCCCCAAGGAAGTCAGTGGAGTTACTCAGGATTTGGTGTAAGCAAGGTTAGCAGGATGCCCACAAGAACACAGACATATCTGAATGAGGATCCAGCTTGTAATAAACAACATAAAGTCAATCAGAATGTTTACGCTCAGGAAGTCACTGTTGCTGGAGTGTGCTGATCATCTCTCTCATTCCGTTGTTGTTTGTTGAGAGAATAAGGCAATTACTTTGTAACTTGAACTCACAGTATATACTCAAACATCAGCCAAGCTGGCTAGAGCTGCCAGTCCTTGGCTTCATTTTTTTTTTAATCTCCTTTTTAATTTGTTTTTAGCAGCATGAAAATATACCAAAAAAATTTTTAAAAATCAGATGTTATTGCCTTTGGATTAAATACTTTGATTATAGCAATGTGTGTGTAGGACTGTGCGTAAGGTTATGTCAGTATTTCCATTAGATAAACCCATAAAAATAGAGGTATTATTTGGCTGTAAAATTATACTCCAGGCTGCAGCTCAGTGTACTAGGTATTTATGGAATTAAAAAAATATTTTTTTCACCATTTTTAATTGAGTTAAAAAATAGGGGCCAGACTCTAAGATAGTGCTGGCATAGCTGCATTGAATTCAATGGAGATACACTGGTTTTGTCCGGCTAGAAATCTGGCCCTAGAGGCTTACAAGCACTGACTGCTTTTTAAAATACCTGTATAATTCAAACCATCTTTGATTTTAAAAGCTAAAATTCATCAAGAGACAAGGTGGATAACTGGACCAGCTTCTGTTGGTGAGAGAGACAAGCTTGGACAACAGAAGTTGGTGCAATAAAAGATATTACCTCACCCATCTTCACTCTCTATCTTGGGACTGACATGGCTACAACTACATTGCATACAAAATTCATCAAGTAATGAGTCCCTAAGATGGGCTAATTATGGGCTGGAGCCTGCTCCCATTAAAGTTAGTGGAAATTTTGCCATTGACTTCAATGGGATGCTAGATCGAGCGGAGATAGTGTGCCTCTTTCTACCTTTGCTGGGAAGCATGCTCCTAGTTGCAGGGTCGACATACCCTTAGAGTCAATGGGAATCTGTCCATTGAATTCAGTGTGAGTTGAATCAGGCCCTTGGAACTCTCCTGGTTCTTTGGGGTTAGAAGGAAGCGTTCCCTGGGGCAGATTATCCCACAATTGCCTACTGCAGGATTTCCTGCATCTCTGCTAAAGCAGGGGATACTGGCCACTGTTGGTGTCAGGGTCCTGGAGTAGATGCAGCACTAATTTGAGCAATTGTGGCAATTCCTATGGTCTTATGGGGACAATAGCAGACTCCAGTCTCCGGGACTGACAATTTTGTTCCCTTTAACAATGCTACAATCTTTTTGTTTTTAAATCCATGCCTTATTTGCAGTCTCTCAGTATGAAATTTCTTTTGATTATTTGTATAGTTTTTAGTTTCACAACTAAGAACAAAAAACACTTTTAGACCTTACTTGAAAAACTGACTTTTTTTCCGGGAAGGAAAATGCAGCCAAAGACACACAGTACTGAATTAGTCCAATTATGCTGCATTCTTGTGGTTGAATAAGACACAAAGCAACTAAAACAAACTAACATAAACAGGGGAGCCAAATAAAATACTTACATTTGTATAGTGCAAGGGGATCTTCTGCTCTGGAATGCAATTCAAGCTTTATTTATTTTTTTTAAATAGTCAGAGCATAAAATAGCTCAAGATCTATAGAACACAATTCTAGTGTGAGCTCAGTATAGATTTGTCAGGTAAGAATTCAGCTAAAAGTATATTTTAAGGTGACTAAATGTTTGCTCATTATGCAACAGAAGTTTAACAACTCTAAATAAAGGGTCACACAATCTAAAGAAAGGCTCACACAGTCAGCCGTAAGAAAAGGAGGACTTGTGGCACCTTAGAGACTAACCAATTTATTTGGTGCCACAAGTACTCCCTTTCTTTTTGCGAATACAGACTAACATGGCTGTTACTCTGAAACAGTCAGCCATGGCTCTTCATAAAGCAAGAGCAAGTTATCAAATGGCTACTCAACACAAAAAAGGTGAGAGAGAGAAAGAACTGGGGTGGGTAACTGATACACAGTCTACCCGATGTTGGAAGTTTGATGTTCTTCATGAAGAAAAATGAATGTGTTATGTAAAGAATGCAGATGTTTATCTATATATCATTGCCAGTGGGGTTTCTCACAGTCCTCCTATTAATTGTGCTGCAGGAGAGCGTTTGGATTTTCACAAAACAAATGTGACCTTCCTGTCCCTCCCCACTTGAATGGGCTTTGTGCAAAAGAAAATAAATGATGAAGTAGCTGTAGCATAATATGGACATCACGAAATGGGAACGCAAGGTTGTAACACAATGTAAGGTAGCAAACGAGATTTTTGGGGTGGGGGGATTTCTTCTGTAGGAGGCAAAATTAACCAATATAAATGATTTACCTTAAAGCAATGGCTCCTGCACTGTTGTCCATGGTCTTCAGTGGCCTATAGGGTACCGGCTGGTGGTCATTTGAGAGCTGGTTGATCACATGGTTGCTGTTTCCAGCTGCTAAACTGAATTAAAAGAATCTAAAAATTAATTAGAAAATATTTAAGGTTACCATTCCAAGAGCCACAAGTCAACACCAGATGTTCTATGATTGCAAATGGAAGGGTGTTTAGGTGATTATGAATGAGAAGGAAGTGGGACTCACAGTCACAAATGTGATGGAACGTGAATCATGAACTCCATTACGAAGTAGTCCACATTCTGAAAAAACCTGAGAACCTCCTGCTGTAGATTCTCAGTATTGCCAGAGTGTCTACCTACAGGGAAGAAGGCCAAAGACTGGATTCTGCTGTCAGTTACAACAGTGGAAATCAAGAGTACTGGTAATTCGATTGAAGTTAATAGATTTCAGATTACTCTGTGTAACCTGAGTATGGTATCTGTCCTTAATCTGTGTTGAAAAGACAGTTGCTGGGTTTAAATGTGCTTTTCTTTTTAAGTCACTGAACTTTCTTACCTTGCCCAAAAGACAATGCTGTCATTGTGATAGAATCTTTCGGGGCTGTTTTTATTTGTTTTTAAACAGTGACCACAGAAAACTGTCAGGGACAAAAGGACAGTTCAGTATCCTATTCTGGGGTCTAGATCATGCAGCCTTTAATGAGGCAAAACCCCCATTGATTTTACATAAGTTTTTCCTCCGTGGGAGTTTGGCTTGAGCAGGGCTACAAGAGAAGCATCATAGTTTTTAAGCTTGGAACTGCTATTTGTTTGTTAGGATTTCCAAGATCGCACACAGAATTTCAACATCCCTAATTATTTCAGCATATCACAGTCCAGCAAAGGAGCTCTCCTGGGTTTTTGTTTTTGTTCCCTATTCTTTCTCCTTCTGTCCATTCTCTCCCTCCTTTCCATTTTCCCTCTCTCTCACTGAATTACAGAACTCTCCTTCACATTTTTGGCAGATCATATGGCAAAAAGTCTTAGTGAAAGCCTAAAACAAATCACTGGGTGTTATTTTTCCTTTAGCATTTTTTTGTTTAAGAACTGGACTTGCATGCATTCACCACATAAAATGTTACCCCGCTTGAGTTATGGCTTCTGCCCTTCATACCAGTATTATGTTTTAATCCCTCTTTAATTAGCTGGTCCATGTTGCACCATTTCCTGTTCTCGTGGTCTGTAACATCTAGTTTTATTTGTCTGAGGCCAAGATTTTCAAAACCTTGAGCCTAGTTTGAGGTACCCAAGTTCCTGGTTAGCCACTGGGACGGATTTTTGTTAAGTACTTTCCACTAGAATCAATGGGAGCTGCTAAGTGCTCAGCACTTTGGAAAATCAGCCTACTTATTTAGGTGCCTGGACTTAGGCACTAAAGTGTGAAAGTCCCGACACGCTGCCCTCACCTCTAACCACTAGACAATATTCCTTCTTTGTATTATGCAGATAACCCCTCGTGCTGTGCTGTTCCCAGTTAGCTCGCACCTTTGGTTATTCTAGATAAATGATATATGCCATTTTTGTGTGAGTTAACAGAATATGCAGCATAACCAATGGCCAAGGAGTAGCCATGAGAACAGCTGGGACCAAGGCTGTAGATTGGTGTGTGGGAGTGCTACATATTCTGTGAAAGGTAATGGAAAACTTTACTGTTCTGAATGTTTTGGTGTTGAGTAATTTGATCTGCATGGCTATTTTTGTTCTCTCCTGTTTACATTCTTGGTGCCCTTTTCTGATTTTTTTAGACATATATGCACTTATCCTCCCATCTCTAAGGGGTTCTGGGTAAAATTCGGCAGAAACAAAGACTGTAGCACAGACAAATACAGATGAAAGGTCTGAGTTGTTTTTTATTTGCAGAGCTCTGTATTCACACTGCCATTCTCTGTGTTAATCTCCTTTGCACAACCCCTGGGCTGTCTCCCAGTTAAACCACACACCTGCACTGGCTTTAACACCAGTCTATTGTAGTGAAGCCGTGACCTTCTCTATTTTTGCCCTTTGTACCACGGGCACATTCTAGGATGTGGGTATCATTTTGGTGCATAAATAAAAAAAACAAGGGCTCAGTCCTCAGTCATGCTGAGTTTATACTTGGTGCAGCTGAGGAGAGGAGGGTCAAAACCACCTTTATGGCTACTCAATCCTTGGCAAGCCAGGGGCTGAAAGAGCCTCTAGACTAACTTTTAGGGCAGCCTCAGGACTGCTCTAAATCATACCAGCTAGAATCAACGACTGTGCCCACCAAGGAGTGTAATGTGCTCTGTCCAGACGTTCCCACCCCATTATGCACCCTCTCTAATTTTGGCAGGCCCCCTCTACATGAATGCGGGGACAGATCGGTGGTATAGGACAAACTATGCTGGCATTGCACCATCCAAAGATTCTCCTGAGTCACTCCTTGATAACTTTCCATTTTCTTTGTTGTGACTGTGGTGAGGTACAAACCATGCAACACATCATGGACAACTGCCCCACTCATGCTTGCCTGGGTGGCATAAAGGGGATCCACTTAGCTACCCCAGAAGAATTAGAATGACTTTCAAATCTTAAAATTCAATTATAATCCCAGCTCATTGCTTTTCAAATGCCATATGAAGAAGAAGAAGAAGAAGAAGAAGAAGAATGTGCTTTGTGATGCTTTAGATGTGCAAAGCAGGTGGAAGTACCTTGAGAATTTTATATCTGGCCATGGCCACTCTGCTTCATGATCACATAAGGCAAGAGCCTGTTCAACCTGTGGAATTCAGGAGGCTTTTAACTTTGTGGTGTCTAAGTTACATAGCTGCAGGCTGCTCTTGATCATTTTTGGGACTTCACTCAAATGAGCTATTCCGAATAGTGGGTGGAATAAAATTAATTTTTACATAACAGTCTGAGGTCAATGCATCGTCTCCCAGTATGTGGTCTCTGAAGCCAGAAGCAGTGATCTCTTTGTGAAAGAATTTAAGAAAAGTGAAGGTCTGTCCCAGTTAACACTCTCAATATCCACCTCTCATACCCTCAAAGAATGCATCCTATGCTTTCACATAAGTGCCTGATATTCCTGGGACGGACAGAGGCAAGTTTTCATGAGAGAACATCTTATCTGCTTTCAGTGGAAAGCTGCAACGAACAGAAGGAAGGGGCATGCATTCTCACCATTCATCTTCTGGAGAGCTGCAGAAAGGCAGAGAATATAATATCTGGACAACATTTCCAAACTTGGATGCTTAGAGTTAAGTTCCTACATCCATCTGCAGGCACCCAAAAAGATGTGGCCTGATTTTCAGAAGTAAGTGAGCACCCACAAATCAAACTGAAGTCAATGTGAGCTCCAAAAATCACACCATTTCTATTTCAGCGCCTAAATATGGATTTAGGAGCCTCACTTTGGCTGTTTGAGTTTTCAAATGTTGGCTGCAGTCACCTCTTCTCATTGTTTGATCAATGAACTGTAGAAATGAAAATCAGAGAAGCAAAAAGTTGACACAACTTTTTCTTCTTCCACAAATTTAGTGTGAGACTGATTGGCCTGGAGGAAAAGACTTTTTACGCTGGCCGAGTTAAAGTCTAACCTTTCTCCCCAAAAATAAAGGGGAAGTGATAAGCAGCTGTCTGCAGAACAGGAACTGTCCCTCTCTGTGCATGGCTGAGCAAATGCAGGATTGTTTTCCTGTGATTTCTGTTCCAATGTTTAGCCAGCTTTACTTTTTGAAATTATTTTTGAGTCAGAACTTTTTAGGGCAGTTGAGATAATGTCTGTGGACTGACCCACGATCTCAAATGTCTCAAAATATCACTGAACCTGCCGCTGACTGACTAGGTATATTTTTGGATCCATGGGCTTTCCTAACCTAAAGTCACTGGAATAGATCAGTCACTATTCAGATCCAATTGGGTGATGTCAGTGACTTCAGAAGAGGAGTGCTCCATTCTGATTTGCCAAGAAATTCCTGAGAGGAGTTCCAAGGTGGGAGAACTAGTCAGGTCACCATCTTCAAAACCTGGATGAAGGGAAGAAGACTTACTACTAGCAGGTTTGTTTCTGGCTTCAAAGGGCCTGTGCTTCCTTTGCTGTCCTGGCTGGCCACCGAGGGGCAAGAATGGAGAAACATGCAACATCTAAGATTCAACATCTACAAGCAAGTAACTTCTAACCAGCCAGCAAGTTCATCAGAGTTAAATATCAGAGCCAATACTGGCTAATCTTTTCAACCATGTACCTGAAGATGAATGAAACCACCAGAGATATGACAACCATCCTGCGTATATTTGAGCCCTTTGGGTTTTGTTTTGTTTTCCAATCTTTTTTAGTAGAGGCAGGCCTCTATTTCAGCATTCTTGCACTTGTTTTTAACTCCAGCAAATGGTTAGTAGTGAATTTATGCATGTGTGTGCGTGGCTAGAACCCCCAGAATTTATTTGAGAACAGTGCCTATAGAATAGTTCCTTAAATACCTAAAACAGCTGTCGGTTAAACAATCCTGCTGTCTAAAAGATCACACAAATGTATATCTAATGGGTTAGGTGTTGTATGTTTAATCCTGAGAGCTCACATTATTTTCACCTAAATTTGTCATTTGAATATTAAATGTAACATGCTATTTCATCTTTAATTGTGCTGGAAAGTTTTATTGTAACCCTACGTAGGGGACTGGAAAGAGAAAAGAAACTGGCTTTCACCTAACCACCAATAAGTTGGGCAGGCTACCTTAACTGGCACCAGAGCTTCCAACTCAACGTTAGCTTCAAGTTGGGAATGACTTCACCATCCCTATATCAGCTGTTTGCCTGAGATTGATAGTGCCCTATCACTTATGGGGCTGATAGCTAAACAATGACTCCTATCTTCCCAAATGTTCCTGTCACTGTTCCTTTAAGGGCCCGGGGCCAGGAGCCTTGCAGAGAGGGTGGGGCAAGGCTTCCCTCTCACCAGCCAATAAAGAATGAGCTGGGAGAAAGGGACAATATAAATGCTGCCTCCTCCCTCATCTGGGGGTGGTGGTGGCGGCGCAAATGCTTGCAGAAGGTAAGATGTGCCTGCAGGGCCCTGAGTTAAGAGGGAGAAGATGGCAAAGTCTGCCTGATGAACCCCCTCCCCGCCAGCCTGAGGCAGTCCCTGGTGAGAGGTTGGAACCTGCCAGCCCCACCGAGCCCTGTGGCTCGGCAGTCAAGACCCACCATCCCTGACATCAGCATCCAGCCACAATGATTGACCCAGAACAGGCAGTATTCCGTCCCCATAGGTGGGCCCCTCTCCTGGTGGCCTGCCCCTAGAGTTCCACACAGTCCTCCCAGCCTGAGGGTAGAACTGACTGGGAAAAGGGGCCAACTGGAGGAGACGTTGCCTGAGCCTTTACAGCTCGCCTAAAGTCTAACTCCAGATCCAAGGAGGAGAGCTAGGAGGCTCCTGTGTTAAGAAGAGGGTGTGGGGATTGTCTGAAGTACAACCCAGCTCTGGGAGTGGGGCTGGGGCCTCCAGAACAGTGGAGGAAACTGAGCAGGACCCAGAGGGGGTGTGATTTGGAGAGGCTAAACAAGTGAATTATCTCTGTAGAGTGAGTGAATAAACCTGTACCCTGCAGTGAGGGGTTGACCAAAGCTGGTGTCGGTAACTGTTTGCACTCAAAGAAAAGGAGTACTTGTGGCACCTTAGCGACTAACCAATTTATTTGAGCATAAGCTTTCGTGAGCTACAGCTCACTTCATCGGATGCATCTGATGAAGTGAGCTGTAGCTCACGAAAGCTTATGCTCAAATAAATTGGTTAGTCTCTAAGGTGCTACAAGTCCTCCTTTTCTTTTTGCGAATACAGACTAACACGGCTGCTACTCTGAAACCTGTTTGCACTCAGGACACCAGACTCAGGTCTGAATAGCACCTCCATCAGCTCATACATAGCATGAAATGAATATGCAGATTAATGCAGAGTATAAACAATAAACAGCTTTATTTCCAAATGTGTTAAATTACAACAGAGTAGCAGCTACAGAATGTGGGCTCAGCTCTCATTTAAACTAAGGCCCCTTTATCCTGCTCTAGTAGCAGTATAACTTTTATTCTGCACTGCTAGAGCCATGCAAAGAGGGCTTCGTGTAAATGAGGCTTGGACTCTACCCTTTTCCCTGGGTTTATTATTATTTTTGGCATTGAAATGATTGGTGGAGATGACGTGTATTTATTGTCATTAGGAAACACTTCTCAAAACACGTGATCTAAATAACTGGATTTGGTTTCAAATGTGATTGATATTGATCCATCTCTATATCACGTTTTCTGAAGCTCAGTATTACAAACAGACACAATGAACAGCAAAAAGCAAGTAACAGAATGATAGAATAGCTTATGAAATCTGATGTCTAATATTTATTCACACCCTGCCTTTGCTCCAAAGATGACCCTTTCATCTGATAATGATACACCTTGTTCATGTGAGAAGTTTTCCATCTTTATAATGAACAGCTGCATTTTGATTTTGGCCTAGGGAATAACTGTCAACGGATTTTAAAAAACATGTGTGCTCATCTCTGAACGTGTTCTCTGCTCTTTTTCATCATGTGAAGCTGAACTTTCTTATATCCCCTCTTGTCTGGAATTTCTGTAGTGGAGGAAAGCTAGTTCTCAAACAAAGTTTACAACAATTGCCTTTCCTATTCTTTTTCACTATCAAAAATGTGATAAAGAAGAGTTAAAGTGGCTTAGCAGTACCTTTTACTCCTCCAGAACGTGGAATTTGGCAAATAAAAATGGAAACATCCAAGAAACAGGAAATAGAAACAAACATTAGGAAAACAGGAAATACACAACTAAGGTAATACTTCCCACTTGCAATCTACATACTCTTCTCTGTCCCCCTAATGGCAAGGATGGTAAAACCCAATCCTTCAAAACCCAGGATATGCAAAGACAGCATTGCAAGCTCTCATGACTGTATTGCAAGTCTCATGGTATTTGATGTTTTTTTTCCCCAAAGCCCCAGCTCCTGCAGTAATTTTATAACATGAAAATTTTAGCTTTCATAAAAAAAAAATCTAGAACTCATAGGCCTGGTCTACATTGAAAACTTACATTTGTAAAGCTACATCTCTGAGGGGTCTGAAAAATCCACCCCTCCCCCCCCCCCCCCAAGAGAAGTAGCTATACCAACCTAACTGCCACTGTAGACAGTGCTAGGTTGACGGAAGAATTCTTCCATCAACCTAGCTACTGCCTCTCAGGGAGGTAGATTAACTACAGTGAGCAGGGAACACCTCCAGTCACTGTAGTGAGTGTCTACACTGAAGCGCTACAGTGGTGTAGCTGCAGCTGTGCCACTGCATCAGTTTAAGTGTAGACATCCCCATAGTTGTGGAAAAAGCTTGAAAGCATGGCCCCGGCAGGCTCACTAACCAGAAGGCAAATAAAAAGAACCCAAATGTTTAAAATCTCAGGCTCAAAATGGTATCTCATGACTTTGGGGAGGGGGACTGCCTCATGACTTTTGAATGTTAGAGGTTGTCCCACCGAGACAATCTTAACTCTTGGGAAATGTAAGAGACCCTTCCTTACCTGTCCCTAACAAAACTTCCCATGGTCTCTGCTTCAAATCAGTACTCCTGTTCATGTATTCTCACTATGCTCTGTGGAGCAGTATTGACATAGGGGCTACTTGCAGCGAGTTGTCAGAACTGACACTACCTTCTCATAACTACTCACTTCAGAATGCTATGGTGAAGCGCTATATTACAGGAAATACTTCTCTTACGTCTTATAGTGATCCTTCTGTACACTCTTACCACCAAGGTAAGTAATTGTACCAAATAAGAGCACTTTCCCTGTACCATTTCTTGGATGAGGCTCCTGTTGACTTCAATAAGAGTTTGACTGAGCATTGTGTACAGGATTGAGCTCACAGATATCGTTTTAGCAGAGGTGGAAAGTTTATTATTCATAGATGTTCACGAATAATGATGAAGTATGATTGATAATGACAATAAAGAAATCTACTCATCTGCAGATGTTGGAGTGGGTGGATAAAATTTGATTTGGGTTTTAGGGAGTTGGAAGCATCCTGACCTTTTTTTTTTTCCATTGGGGTAATTGTGAAATGAGTCCAAAAACAGATAATGATTAAATGGCCCACACCCTTTATTGGGATGAAGGATAAGCATGAAAACTAAGCGAGGAGTAAAGGAATGCATTGAAGTTTTTATTTATACTTTATATCCTGTAGCTCATGCTAAAACATTATTTTAAAAAGTTCAGCATTCAGTGAGGATTTTAATTGGAACTCTTACATTTATTAGCAACAAAGATGTTTAATTATAAAAACCAATGCATCTGGCCTTATACTATGTTTTCCCTTTGACTCCTCTCCTCTTGTCTCCAGTGTAAGTTTTTCTAGTAATGAACTGGGTGTAATGTTTCTCAACTTTTACACTGGTCCCTCCGAATTTAGTTGCCAAACATCCATAGACTTCCATGACAGCAGAATCAGCCATGAAGATGGGTGGATGGATGTTTAAAGAACAAGTTGCTGGGAATAATGGGAAACAACTACAGAGTTCCTGTGACACAAACTCAATCCTAGGTTATGAGAAGACTTATTTAAGGTTCCTGTTATGTGAAATAATAAATATCTAATTATTTCAGACTTCCTCCTCATGCATTGTTAGCTTGTCAATGCTTTAGAGAAAGGACCATGCCTTCATATTGTGTTTTGTATGGTGATTTTTCACAATGTGACTCTGATCCTGTTAGTGGTTTCAGGTACTGCCATAATATGAATATTTAGTAATAATACTTTGCTAGTTGTGGAAGTGTTGCTTTCCTGGTGCTTTGGAGATAGGGAAGCAATTTGGGATTTTTACTAGTGGTAAATAGTCCTCTTTACAAAGTGCTGTTATGACCGCCTGAATGGCTGTGGTAGGAAGAGCCTGTGCTGTTGAAGAGGGAGTTGCTCCTGAATCTTATTGGTGTTGGAGACAGTTGTTTATATCAAACATAGGGTTGTAGCAGACTTGGTTAAATAAAAATAAAGAAGACTAAGAACTAATGGGGATAATATCGGTCAAACAATCGGGGCCTACATTAGCTGCACTGGTGTGCTAACTAAAATGTGTATGTCCCAGCCTACCAGCCCCTCTCTTTACCATGCTTCCCTGTGCCTCTTTCATCCCCAATCCCTTTCTTTCCCCTCACCTTCCTTGGACAAACCTCCCTCCAGTGGTGGATTAATGATTTTGCCGCCCCTAGGCCCAGAAATAATTGCCGCCTCCCAGCTCACCTCCGCTCCGACTCCCCCTCCTCTCCTCTCGCTGGGTCCTGCTTCTTCCCACTCCCTGCCAGTGCTTGTGCGCGAAACAGCTTCTCGAAGGGGGGGAACGCGGCGCGCTCAGGAGAGGAGGCGAGGCTGGGGCGGGGATTTGGGGAAGGGGGCCAATAGGGGCAGGGAGGGAGCGGGGAATGGGGGCAGGGAAGGGGTGGAGTTGGGGGGGGGGGCCGGGGGCGGAGGGCCAGACCAGCACCGGGGGAAGCAGCCTCTGGCTGCTATTATAAATTTGCCGCCCTTGAAAATTTGCCACCCTAGGCCAAGGCCTGGGCCTTGTCAGCCTAGGCGTTAATATGCCACTGCCTCCCTCCAGCTCCTTTGTCTTTCCTTGGATCTCCTACCCCTTATTCTTATCTTTTCTCCCTACCTTAGTAAGCCTTGCATCTTTGCTGCTTGGGCTTAGGTGTGTGTGGGGTCACTACTTATTGAACAGGGGTCTGCTTGCTTCATTGTGAGGACCATGGTAGGCTGTTGTTATTAGAGCCATAGGGAGCAGAGCAGCACTTGCCAGGAGTGTGTGGGGAGACTTTAAGATTCTGAAAGATACAACACTGTGAAGATTGTTGTGAAGATTCTGGGAAGATACAACTTCCCCTGGGTTTTTATGCCCTAGGATGCTGTTTACTCACTAAAAGCAATACTTACTGCTGGAAGCAATTCTCCCCCAAGGTCTATCTGAACCACTTAAGTCCCTGCTTAAGCCCTGTATTGTATATATGCCTTTTGTGAGCCTCTGTATAAGGGTGAATTTCACATCTGTGCCTAAAGTCACAGCTGGCAATTGTCTGAGTACACATCCTGGATAATGTGGGAGCAAGTGTTAGACCAGGGATCAGCAACCTTTGGCATGATGGGGGCTGCGGGAAGTGGCAGCCAGCACATCCCTCAGCCCACACCGCTTCCTGCAGTCCCCACTCGCCTGGAGCAGTGAACCGCGGCCAGTGGGAGCTGCGATCGGCTCAACCTGCGGACGCAGCAAGTAAACAAACTGGCCTGGCCCGCCAGGGGGCTTACCCTGTCGGGCTGCGTGCCAAAGGTTGCCGATCCCTGTGTTAGACTAAGCACAGCAGCAAGATTGAAAATGGTGAGTACAGCTCGGAAAGTACCATGGCATACCACTAGCACTGCAACTCCAAGCAAAACTTTATATTAAGGTACACCCTGGTGGCCCTAACTAAAATGAGGGCCCAGATGTGTGGCACCCTGTGTTTGCACAGTGTAAGAGGCAATCCTTAAAATTTAAATAGACAAGGCAGCCCAAGGGCAAAAGGGGAAACAAAGATGAAGTGACTTGCCCAAGGTCACACAAAAGGTCAGTGATAGATCTGAGAATGGATCCCAGGTCTCCATAGTCCCAATCCAGTGCCCTATTCTCTAGACCATACGGCTTCTTTGTAGCTTTTCCATCAGTGCATTACAAAATGTTACTGACATTAACAACAATTGTCTTTATCTGGAACCTTAGGCTGATTCAGGGAGTGAGGATACATTGCATGGTATTAACAGGATGCTAGAGCAGTCCAAGAACTTTTTAGATTGAATGTATTTGATATTATGCAGATATAAAAAGACTGTAGGAGGCTGCTCTCTCAGCTTCACCCCTTGACTTTTGGATTGTGACCCAAACACAGAATAACAGTCAATGGAAAGCTGCCCAGATAAGACTTGTTTCCTGCTGGGAGGAGGAGAAATGACCATCACCATGTTCAGCTCCATTGTGCGTGAGTGCTTCATTTTGGCCAACAGACATAGCAAAGAAACGAAGGTACAGGACTGTACTTTCAAGAGATGCTCCTGCTTAGATCACTCATTAGACATAAATGGCTCCAAAAGAGAGAATCTCAGTAATAAAAAGTTGTTGACTGATGGAGGCAAAAACAAAGGTACTTTTTAAAATATTGGCTTTCTGTATATGCAGAGATTCTTGATTTGACCTCCCTCCCCGTGTGTTCCTGTTCATTGGGAACCTGCTCTTCTAGTAGTGCTAGCAGAATGAGACTGGATTAGGGATCTGCTTATTTAGGGTGTTTTCCATTGAGGTTTATGAAGAAACACACACTATGACCAGTCTTAGGTGCGACTAACGTTACTTTATGCAATGGAGAGACCATTGCTATCTTCATTGTGGAGTGCCTACAATGGGCTTTGGCTCTAGCCCTAATCTAAATCAATGGCAGTCTTCCATTGACTTGAATGGGCTTTCAGAAGCGTTTCTTTCACTTCTCCTAAGGTTGGGGGTTACATATTTGGATACTGATACACAGCAAAGACATCTCATTGCAATAGCCTGTCTCCAAAATATTTGTTTTTGAAGCAACTGATTCTATAAAAAAACACCTCATCTTCCTCTAAAATGTATTCGTGAAAAAGTTCAAAGTAAAACGTACTTCCCTCCCACTTTTGATTGTTTGATAAGATTCTTAATTTAATCACTTGATTAAACTGATTTATATAAAATAACTTTTCAGCAATTTATATTTGAGTGAAAAGCTACTCTAAAGCGAGGCCACAATGGAGCATTGTTACGCTGTCAGATTTCATAAAGAGGATATTTAGCTGAGCTTATTTTATACAAAAACAAAACAATAAAAAGCAAGCATGAAAAATTCAGCATTTTCAGGGTTGTTTGCCGTGGATTATCTCTGCTCTGTGCAGATATGAGGGAAGATTTCTCTACAATTCCTAGTCTTATTATCTAGAAATATTTTAACATAAACCGTGTTTTCTCAATGTGATCATAGGGTTTTGTTAATTTTTTTTTTAAACATACTAAAAGGGAGAGTAGTGCTTTGGCATGAATTCACAACAGGCTTTGATGAGTTCCAGAAAAGTGACTGTTGTACAAATACAAAGAATGAAAAGGACTTGTTATCTTTAACAAGAGTTTGATCGGATGTAATAAAAGTTCCTTGTTAATTTACTGAATGTTAGCAGCTATGTTGTTAATGAATTTATAATGAACAACATTTGATCTTCTGTGAAAACTTTAGCACAAAAACAAAAAACCCCACACCCGCGCACCAAACCACCCCTTCTGGAGAAAGTCCAGATAACTTCCTTTAGTGGGGACAAAAACTTTAAAGAAGTGTTGCTTTATGGGGACCCATTTTGGCAATTTATCAGAATACTTCTGTAGTTGCTGAAAGTAACAATATAACTCAGTGGGGGGGTTACTTAAAAACATTGGCTTGAGTTTTTTTCTTTGTTTTGAAGGGCAGTGTATTGTTTACAGCAATGCCTGCAAAATAAAGAATTGCAAAAATCAGCTACGTGAGCAGGGAAGTTGAGGTGTATGGGAATGGCTCCAAAGTCCTTTGTGTAACACATGTTAAATGAAGTCATTATAAGACTTTGAAACAGGCCTACCCAGATAGACATAACTTGTTTTTTTTTTAACTAATCATGTTACACTTAGAGCTCTGAGAAACAATCCATGTTTTTCACATAAACGAGGACTGACATTTACATGAGTGCTCCCACAAAGGCTGCCCAAGCACTGCATGGGATTTACAGAGAAATCTTCCTGTTGACTTGCTTTGATTTTACAATCCCTTTTACAGCCTTGTGTTGGTTTTTTGCTTAGTTTCTCAATTATTTTTATATTCCGTCAAATTCCAACCCCTGTTAAACACAATCAGTGTTATTGGTATGAGTGCCAGTGGCACACAGACAGACAGGGTAGACAGACGGCCCATATAATACATCCTATGCTGGCTTTATAAGTCTATAAAAAAATCTAATAAAGAAGAAGGTCTCATTAGCTAGAGGCAGGGGGCTGATTGATTTGCAGGCCACACTCCTTTTATAGCTGCTTTCTGTGTGAAAGTCCACCTTACAGTGTGAGAATGGCCTGCCTGCTTTTGGTAGCATGTTTAGTTAAACTTCATTTACTTGTTATAATCAGTTTTGTTCATGTTGTTGTGGTGTCTTCTACCCCAACCTGACATCAAAACATGGTTTCTCCCTTGTTTCACCTAGCTCAAGTGAAACTTGTTCCATCTGAGGTCAGGAGTAGAGCTGGCTAAAATGTTCACACCTTTTTAGTAAGGTCAGGCACACTTCAATACCGAATAACTTATAACTGCAGTTAGTAGAAATTGTTTCAAACCATTCAGGATTATTAATGTTCGTATAATTTTCCACTGTCAAAAGCCATCATTTGAATGGTTAGAGGAGGTCGCTCTCTATATGCATAACATTCTAGTATATAGATCGTCCAAAGAAGAAAACAAGGGGAGCTTCCCTCCACATTGGGAAATATAAAGCCAGGCCAAGCTACATCCAGGCCCAGATAAAGTCAGAGCCCTCTTACAAATTCAGCCACCTCATAACATTGCTGAAATGGGCAATAAACTAAATGTCCTGAGATTAATGTTTTCAACTCTTCACCTGCAGACTGTGCAAGAACAGACTAGAAGGGGAGATGTGACTGGCAGTATGGGGGGATTGATCAGGATTGTTAGGATCATCCACAAGGAGCTTTTCTATCGTTTCTAATCTAGAAAAGGTTTTATTATTTGCAAATTGTAATATTTGTATCAGGCTTATCCAAGAAAAATTGGAGGTAACAACGCTAACTCTTTCTTAATTATTTCTGCCCCTGCCCCTCTGGAATTCTGCTAGGTCTTGGCCAGACCAAAATGATACAGGTTTTGTTGGAGTTAAAATAACCAATAGAATGAGCTGGCAATAGCGAAAATGACTCATATACTTCAAAATCCTGAATCATTCAGACTAACCAGAGAGATTTCAGAAAGAATCAGCTTTGCAGTGTTCCTGTAAGTTTTGGAGATGGTGCTAATCAAGCTTTGTAGGCTCTAGTTGGAGCAGGGTATGGTCCTATATGTGTATGAAAATGTACCTGTTAGATTGCACCAGGTGAAGCCCTTATTACTGTTTAAAATAGGGACACCAGTTTATTGTGGGTTACTATGAACAGGCAAATTGGTCAGGTTAAGTTGAAAACTGCCTTGTAAGACATTCAGATAAGCATAAGCACCTTATCTTATCCAAACTGAATGGGACATCTACATCTTTGATAAAATCATCTCATCACTCAGATTATATCCTTCCTATTCAAAACACTACAGAATAAAAAAACCCTTTAGTCTAGAGAGGTTGCTGAGCTATATTCATTTTAATATAGAAATGGGTCTGACCCAAAATCGGAACATCTCCAAAGCTTTGCCAAAGTTCAAGCCCAGAGACGAATTTGCAGAAGATCAGGCCCCTCCATACTTTTTAAATAAAGAAAAGCTTAAAGGTTAGTGAACATTATGAGAGGTTAGGATCTCTCATGGGAGAGCCAGGTGTTCGGTATCTAAAAACTTCTCTGCTTAAAGAGATTTAAGAAGAGAAAATAAATAAATATAGCTTTAGCCAATTTCAGTAGTTATTTGCTAAATTGTATCAGCAGGCCAGGAAAGCTCTGATTGAACTGTTAGTTAAATTATGGAGCTTCACGTTCTCTTCATGAATCCTTCCAGAGTGTCTAAGCTCTATTGGGAAGGGTGCTCTGGATGTTTAGCTCAACCATTTTTACAGCAGGAAATATTCACTCCACCCTGTCCCCCTCACTCCCAAATTAAAATCTTCCTCTTCATTTAAAAAAACACTCCGAGAAATAATTAGGTCCCATGTGACACAATTAACCAGCAACTCATCCCAGTGGTTTAATACTAAGGCTTAAGCTCACAGGGTGGGATCTTCAAAGCCATCTAGTGGAAATGACTGGTTGGTTACCATTAATTTTAATGGGGACTGGGTGTCCAAATCCCATGGGCAGTTTTGAAAATCTCTGCAAGATTCTTTTCTTTACCCAGCCAAGCCTGCAACAAAATGGCCACTTACCTATTGAAGTACAGTTCCCAGAACATCTCAAACCTAGGATCAGGAGGTCATAGTAGCTTCCCAGCTATAAAAGTCCCCATTTCCTATGTGAGTCCTTTATTCCAGAGAGCTTTTAATTGCCAGGCAATTATTGGACAATAATAAGATCAACCCCTTAAATCTTAGATTAGGGTGTAGTTAGAGGCTCCCATGGTTTGCAAACACTTGGGAAGTTGAACAAAAAGGGGAGAGAAGTTAACCATATGAATAAAAAGTAGTATCCTTAATTGCAGCAACGTGGACTGCACTGATCCTAAATGTCCTTTAATATTCATGTAATTAAGTTATGCTCTGTGCTGCCTCCTATATATCTTGTAGTTACACGGTTGCAGGTGTGGTTTTTTAAAAATGCATTATAAATCTGTATTTCCCCTCATCATACACCAGTCTGGAAAAGGGCATCTGTATTGGAAGCTGTTTTTCTGCTTTTAGTGACTTGACACTTTGGGTTTTTTATGTTGTGAGACTAGTTTTAATTTTCTTAACATAGGCCAGGCATGGTACATAAACCTCTTCCTCTCCCCTCTCCCCCAGGGAGGCTTTTATGTTGGATTCCTTTAGTGGCAAAGCTTTGGAATGTCTCCCCTTGATTGACTTGATTATGATCTTCCCAATATGTATCATGTTGATGAATTCCCATTAGAGATCCCCAAAGGAGTTTACGAGGTTTGATGTTCGATGAAACAGAGGAATTAAATTATCTCTGCAACTACCACTAAATGAAGAGTTGAATATTATTGCTGAGGATGTTTAGTGATTTTTGGGTGTCCAATCTGAGACACGGTAAAGGGCCTGAGTTTCGGAGGGTGGATGCTCATCAGCACTTTCTGCAACTCATGCTTCTTTAAGTTATCTCAATTTGGGTACCCAGAATCAGAAGCCACTGTGAAAAATTAGGCCAAAATAACCTTATGGATCAACAATATTGTATCAGCTTAATTGTGCCATGTGATGCATTGGTGCTGGGAAGTAAGAGGGCACATGGAGGGGACCTACGTAGCCCTAGAGTTCTGGAAGAAGAGAGAGACCCACGCTTGTTGGTGCACCACAGCTCCAAGAGGGCTCTCAGAGATGACTAAGCCAGTAGCTAGTGAGAGCATTCAGCATCATAGCCTTGCTAAGGTGAAGGCTACTCCTACACTGCTGTTCCAAAATTGGCACTGAGCAACATGTTTTACTGCCCTGAGCTCTCTGTCTTACTAGCAGGATGGCTGGCAGCACTCATCTCCTCTCCCTTTCACCAGGAAGGGCAGGATTTTGCCTAGAACAGTAGTATTCAAATCCTGTTCTTAAGCTTCTGTAACTGGTACTCTAAGATCCCCTGTTTTTCCCTAGCATAATGATGAGCCCCTCTGTGGTAGCCTTTGGAGCACTATTCCTACCCACCTGCCATTCAGCTGTAAGCAGACTACCAAGCAATCGGGGTCAAGCCATTCCAAACACTATTCTCCTGAATGTGTGGGCTAAAACTCTCACAAATGAATGGGAGTTTGCAGACAATGGCTGCTCCAGTCAAGATCTTTTTGGGTAAAGTGGCACATTGTCTTAAAGTGCTGGAAAATGTTGCTAAAAGCTCATTGAGTGTGACTGACATAAGAGAAAAGACAAACTAGATTTTGTTTCATATCACCCTCTTTACAGTCAGTATGCAAGATATCTTGGCCACAAGGTAGTTGTGGTCTGACAAATTCCATTGTTGGCATTATGATGGAAAAAACATTATTTATGTTCATGAGTGACTCACTTTATTGATCCCAAGACTAATGTTTAGTAAAACACCCAGGTTGAGATTTTCAAAGTGGACTAGTGATTTTCAGTGCCTCATTTTTTTCAGTGCCTCAACTAACTTGAGTCACCTTAAGAGGGCATGTTGTCAGAGGACTACGGCTCAGCACTTGCTGACAATCAGGCCTCTTTTGGTGATCTAGGTTGGGCACCCAAAAACTTCTTAGTGAGGCACTAGTCCTTTGTGAAAATTTTGGCTGCAGTTGGCATATGTAGCTATGATATCGGGTACTGCGCCTTTCAATGCACAAATAATAATAATAACACCTCTTACAGAGCACTTTTTATCTGTAGATCTCAAAGTACTTTGCAAAGGAGGCCAGGATCATTTCTCCATCTGTAAAATGGGGATAGTGAGGTACAGAGAATTGACTTGCCCAAGGCCCCCCAGTAGAGACCCAGTTTCTATTCTTGACTCTGAAGTGCTCTGGCCACTAGTCAATGCTGCCTCTTTCCTCTGTCTGCTTTGAGTGGGGGTAGGGCTAAGAGGCATTTCAAGCTGGAAGATCTTGCCTGAGTGAGACATACTCTTCTTTCCCTCTTGTGGTTAATATATTATTTGTTTTTTCTTTAATCCAAAGCAAGTGGAGCTGGTTGAACAACAGGGGAGGGAGGGAATGAATTTTACAACATTTTTCATGCAAAATGTTTCCCCTATTTCTTTTGATTTAAAAAAATGTTTTGATGATTTTTTTTCAACCAGTTCTAAAAACCACCCAGCTAGTCTGGCAGGAACCAGGAGGACAGGGTGTCAGGCAAGGGAAGCTGCAATGAGAACAGGCACCAACCTTATGGCTCCCATAGAGTGGGTTTTGTTTTGTTTGTTTGTTTTTAGTTAAGAGTTCTCAATTCTGTATTTCTGTCATAAAGTCCTTCCACTCCTCCTTGTCCTCTCTCCTTTTTTTTTTCTCTGCTTTCTGCTCTCGCTCCCAGCTTCCTGCTTTCACTCATCATCTGTATTAGAGTTGGCTGAAATTTTCCAGAGGTTGATTAAAAAATGTCATCAATTTCTTATTTCAACAAATAAAAGGGATGAATTTTTAGTGACAATTCCCCCCCTCCCCCCCGTTTTTGGACAAGCTCTAATAATTGTTGTGACTTATTGTTTGCATGGTGGTAGCGACTAGAGGCCCCAGTCAGGGATCAGGACCCTCAGAGGCCCATTTTTTAAATAAAAAAGAAAGACCATTCCTGACCGCAACAACTTCTAGCTTAACCATAAGTAGGGCCCTACCAAATTCAGGGTCCGTTTTGGTCAGTTTCACAGTCATAGGATTTTAAAAATAGTAAATTTCATGATGACAGCTACTGAAATCTGAAATTTCACACTGTTGTAATTGTAGGGCTTCTGACCCCAAAAGGAGCTGGGGCGGGGGGTAGGGTTGGTGGTCGTGAGGTTATTGATGGGGGGGGGGTTGCAGTACTGCTACCCTTACTTCTGCGCTGCTGCTGGCGGCGGCACTGCCTTCAGAGCTGGGCAGCTGGAGAGTGGCAGCTGCTGGCCAGGAGCCCAGCTTGAAGGCAGAGCCGCTGCTCGCAGCAGCACAGAAGTAAGGATGACACGGTATGGTTTTGCCACCCTTACTTCTGTGCTGCTGCCTGCAGAGCTGGGCCCTCAGTCGGCAGCTGCCTCTCTCTGGCCACCCAGCTCTGAAGGCAGCACAGAAGAAAGGGTGGCAATACCACAACCCCCATGCAACTCACTTTTGGCTTGGACCCCCAATTTGAGAAATGCTCATCTCCCTGTGAAATCTGTATAGTATAGAGTAAAAGCACACACAAGACCAGATTTCATGGGGGAGCCCAGATTTCACGGTCCGTGATGTGTTTTTCATGACCCTGACTTTGGTAGGGCCCTAACCATAAGACAAGACACAAGAAGTGGAGATAAGCAAACAACAGGGAGGACAATGACGTGATTACATTTGGTAGAGTAAATTGGAAGTCACAGAGCACACAGTGTCAGATCTTCAGCTTACATTGACACCCACAATTTTGCCCCTGGGGAGGGAACGAGATAGAGAATGAACCATGTAACAGATGTTAGTCACTTCACTTAATGCACATCTAGAAGGTGCTAAGATTCTACAAGACACAAGGGTGGTGTAAGAACCTATGTAGAGTAGCTGGTGTAAATTGTCGTTGCAATTGAGTTATGATAATTTACACAAGTTGAGGATGAGGCCCAAATTAGCTGTTGCAGTCCCTTGGTTAGAACAGACCCCTCTTTTCTATTCATTTAACACATCCCTCCTTCCTCCCACTCCATCCAGTTGTCCCCTTCACCAATAGCCTTTTCACAACTTCCCTATTGCTTCGGGTCTTGCCCTCATATCCACCAAGCTTTTCAGGCAGCAAACATGTCTTTCTCTGTGAAGTGCAGTGAGAATTTAGGGATGTTTAATAAGAACACATGCTTAATTCACAATTTTCTAGGTTGCCTCTTTTTTGCTTTGCCAAAGCAGTTCTTATACAAAAGCGAAGTGCTTAACAAAATCTTGTTACTGTGTATGGTCTGTAACTAGCCATGCAAGGTTAATAATAGAGACACTTTGGCAATGGAAGGACCTTTGTGCAGGGGCAGAGGATCATTGATACTGAATTCAGAGGTCATAAATATTGGACACAGGTACGTTTTCTAATCCTTATCAGCACATAGTCCATGGTAACATAGAATTGCCATACCAGATCAAACCACAGGTCCATTAAGTCCAGTATTCTGTCACCATCATGGCCAATCTCAGATGTCTCAGAGGAAAGTACAGGAAACTCTACATTAGGTAGCTATGTGATGACCTGTCCCCAGAGAAGTTTCCCCCTAGCCCGCCCCCCTTAACCCCAGCAAGGGTTATGGTTTTGTAATTAGGGTATTAACTTGGGACTTGAGGGAAAGGGTTCAATTCCCTGCTCCAGCAGAGACATTCTGTGTCTCTGGGCAAGCTGCTTAGTCTCAGTGATTCAATTCTCCAAACGTAAAATGGAAATAATAGTACTTCATTGCATCTCAGGAGTGTTGTGAGTTTGGGGATTGTGACGGGGTATACCAGAGCCTCTGAGGACCCTTGCTGGAGGCCTTGTGGCCCTGCCACACCCTGCCCGAGAAAAGGGCAGTGGAGAGGGTCCTCCAAGCTGCCTAGACTGGTTGTGTGGGACACGGCCAATCAGGGTCCAGCAGCTTAGTATAAGAAGAGCTACAGGGTCAAAAGAAGTTCAGTTCCTTGCTGGAGTTGGAGCTGTGTGGGTGGCTGAGGGAACTGCAGAACCTTGGACAGGGCAGCACTGCCAGAAGCTGGGGAGTCCTGAGCTGGTTGTGGGACTCCATTAGGACAAAGCCCTGATGTAAGGGTGAAGACAGTGTGGGACCATGGGGAAGTGGCCCAGGGAATTAGAGCAGCAATGTGACATAGATAATGGGACACAGTGGATGGCTGCTATCTACAAGTTCCCTGATCTGGGACCTGGAGTAGTGGGTGGGCCAGGGTTTCCCCATTAGCCACTGGAGGAAGTGTCCTGGACATTAAGGCACCCAGAGGGGGAACTAAACTGTAGTGGCCCAGCTGGAGAGGTGTGACCAGAAAGGCCCCCAACAGGCTAAGGACATTGTCTCCAGGGAGGGAGCCCTGGGGCACTGCCCTATCCTGGAGCAGGGACAAACAGAGAAAGTGTAGGCACATGCCTTTGGCCAAGGGGGTGCTCATGACAGGGGAGTTATATAAAGTACTGTGGTACAATAGTGGGGGCTGTATAAGAGAGAGGCTTAACCTTAGATTTCTCCCTCTTAGTTATTTTTAAAAAAATGTTTACTATTCTAACTTTATATTCTTGTTCCTAAAAATGTTTAATCCTTTATTAATATTACTGAGCTCAGTGATCTCCTGTGGCAGTGAGTTCCCCAGGCTAATTGTACACTATCTGAGGAAAGTGTTTCTTTTTATCAGATTTTAATTTGCAACCTTTCAATTTCAGTGGAGGTTGTGATGAAAGGAAATGTGGATTCTGTAAAGATTATGGAGCCTCATTCATCCCTGGTGTTACTCTACTGAAGGAAACAGTTACCAAGGAGGTAGCCCACATGTCTTCCTTTCTGAAGCCTGTTAGCATTTGCCTTGTAGCAGGATAAATTCGTGCTGGAGAGAATCAGGACTGTTTCTTTCCCATACCCAAATGTTAGTTTTCTTGACTCCAAGTCTAGAGGGAAAAGTCTAATACAGAATTGTGTCCTTTTCTGATAGCAGATTAGTAATTGCAGATTTATGAAAAATACCTTCAATGAGAAGAGGTTAGCCACTGCTTTTGAAAGTCACAGGCCAGTGATATGTACAGAAGGAGAAAATGCTCCCTATTGGCCAGAATATGTTTTCAGATCCTTGAAGGTATTGTTTAGACCAAAGAATCTAAATCTGAGCATTCAGATAAATCCCAGGCTTTACGTATTGGGGGAAATTGAAATTTGCCTGTTTTTGTTTCAAACTGTACTGGGAGCGCTCGGCTAGAAGATGCTGAAAAGTAAGCTTGATGGGACCTCTAAGTTGGGTTTGGCCCAGTATAGCTCCTGGGCCTAGGATGGATAGATCTGAAACCTTTTGTGTGCTCCTTTCCAAAAGGCAGATGCTGTCACTGTCCAATATATATTGACACCTGTGAAAGATTTCTGGGAAAAACTTCCCAGGTGGGATCAGTGGCAAGGCTGTGTGGAAGTTTTCATAGCACAGTGACTGTAGTAACAGTTCTGATAGGGGAGGGATGCAGGTGGCTGGGTGGAAGTGGTGGTAATGTGTACAAAGGGGGGCACTAGGATGCAGTAGGGGGCATGCAAATCAAAATGAGAGCTAAGAACACAATATAAAAGGAGCAAATTACAGGCATTTACTGAATAGAAAACTACTCAAGAACTTGTAAAGTCAATTTTTTTACCATTCCCCAAAGAGGGGAATGGTTACTTTTCTATCAGAGGTCTGGTCCTACATGGACCTCTCCATCCTTCCCTCCCTCTTATTCTGCCCCCTGCCCCATTCATTCTTCCTTTCTCTTCCTTTCCTCCTTTTCCCAACTTCCCCACCGGCATTTCTTGTCACCCCACCTTGGCTTCCATAATATGAACAAAAATCATTGACAATAAATTGCCACTTTAAGAACCTCACACTGATCTTGACCATTCAAATACACTCATGAGCTTGTGAAAAGCATGTGACTGTAGCTGCTGCATTTTAGAGAGAGAGGCTGACTTCAAAGAATGCTGAGAATAATTAGTCATGAACTTCCAAGAAAAGGTAGTAGCCCTCAAATCGCACAGTTGCAACACAGTGGGTCCTGCAGTTATCCTCTCTTTTCATCTCTGATCCTCCAATAAGTCAATATGACTCTTTAAGGGTGACTGCTGCCTTTCAGATGGCAGAACAGCGCTGTCATTGTTCAACAGATTTTGGCACTTTTTGGATATGTTGCAAAAACCTAATCAAACTTCTTTGTGAAAGAGAAAACAAAAAAGGAAAAACACGTGTATTAAGGCAAAAGCTGCAAAGGTTGGGAATAGAAAATGAGACAGGGAAACAAAGTCCTAGGAACAATAAACTCTAAATTGGCTTTGATTCAGCTATTTAGAATGGATTGAAAATTACTTTTGATTGCTTTAATGACTGGGTGTGTCAGGAATGAAGCTGTTACCTTCCCTAATTGAGCTAGTGCATTAAAAATGGAGCATAGCTGCCATGGCATGAGCATCAGGAGGAGCGAGCTACCCTGAGTATGTACCCATCTGAGGCACAAGGCATGTAGGGGGGTGACTAGCTGCTCACACCACTATGTCTAAACTCTAGTTTTAGGACATCAGCTTGATCACAGCTAGTGCTGGTATGTCTCCTTGAGCAGAAGCATACCTGTCCAGTGCAACATGTAGCTGTAGCCTTAGTCTCTTAGCTCAAGCACTAGAGGCTCTTGCCTGTTGTGCTGAAGATGCTGGGTTCAAACCCTACTAATGGTCCAAGTGAGATTGGCTTCACAAGCCCCTATTTCAGTGGTGGGCGGGCTGCACGCAGCCCGTCTAGGTAATCCGCTGGTGGGCCGTGAGATAGCTTGTTTACCTTGACCGTCCACAGGCACGACCGCCCGGAGCTCCCAGTGGCTGCAGTTTGCCGTTCCCGGCCAATGGAGGCTGTGGGAAGTGGTGCAGGCCACACGGATGTGCTGGCCGCCACTTCCTGCAGCTCCCATTGGCCAGGAATGATGAACCGTGGCCCCGGTAGCTGCGGGCTGCCGTGCCTGTGGATAGTCAATGTAAACAAACTGTCTCATGGCCCACCAGCAGATTACCCTGACGGGCCGCAGGTTGCCCACCACTGCCCTATTTGTTTCCATTAAAAATCCAGTCTTTGCAAGCATTGGGGGCCTAGCCAAATTCCATCTGGAGTAAATGATTGCAACATTAGGATTGCTGATTGCTTGGCCAGAGAGGAAACCACTGTGCAGTTAGAGTGTTAGCCTGTGACTTGGGAGACCAGGTTTCAATTCCTTGCTCCATAACAGACTCCATGTGTTTGGACAAGTCAGATAGTCTCTCTGTGCCTCAGTTCCCCATCTGTGAAATGAGGACAATAGCATTGCCCCAGAAGGGAAGGCAAATAGATGAATAGATAGAAACTGTGAACAGTCTTCCTGGTGAGTACTGAACTTGCTTGAACTGAGCTTTGAGTTTGATGTATTTGTGAGATTCAGCCCATGCTCACACAAGTTCTTTGGCTGAGGTGGTTAGTACAACTGGGGAGATAATGAATCTGCTTGTCTTCCCCATCCATCTACATAGCTTCCCTCACAAGAATGAAGGCTTCAGATTTACCATGCCAGAGTATGCTGGATGTGAGCCTTGCAAATACATCCACTGGCACTCCATGGCACCAAAGACACAGGTAGGTTGCAGTTAGGCTCTCAGTTGATTAGCATGTAGCCAGGATTAGCTGGAGCAGGCACCACCATTAGGGTTAGTTGAAAACTTTTAATTCAAACTGGGTTTTTTTGTGTGTTGGGGGAGGGGGTATGTGGAAAATGTCTGCTTTCCATGGAAAACTTCAAAAAAAATTTTGTCAAATACCTGAAAAAATTGAAATCTGAAATAATTTAATGCAGATTTGTTATTGCTGTAGCTAATGGGAGGTGTAGTTGGGTTGTCTCATGGTGATCTCAGTCCCTAGAAAAATCATGGAGCAGGTCCTCAAGGAATCAATTCTGAACCTCTTAGAGGAGAAGAAAGTGATCAGGAACAGTCAGCATGGATTCACCAAGGGCAAGTCATGCCTGACTAATCTAATTGCCTTCTATGACGAGAACTGGCCCTGTGGATGAGGGGAAAGCAGTGGATGTGTTATTCCTTGACTTTAGCAAAGCTTTTGACATGGTCTCCCATAGTATTCTTGCCAGCAAGTTAAAGAAGTATGGGCTAGATGAATGGACTATAAGGTGGATAGAAAGCTGGCTAGATTGTTGGGCTCAACGGGTAGCGATCAATGGCTCCATGTCTAGTTAGCAGCTGGTATCAAGTGGAGTGCCCCAAGGGTCGGTCCTGGGGCCGGTTTTGTTCAACATCTTCATTAATGATCTGGAGGATGGCGTGGACTGCACCCTCAGCAAGTTTGCAGATGACCCTAAACTGGGAGGAGAGGTAGATACACTGGAGGGTAGGGATAGGATACAGAGGGTCCTAATCCAAATTAGAGGATTGGGCCAAAAGAAATCTCATGAGGTTCAACAAGGACAAGTGCAGAGTCCTGCACTTAGGACTGAAGAGCCCCATGCACCGCTACAGATTAGGGACTGAATGGCTCGGCAGCAGTTCTGCAGAAAAGGACCTAGGGGTTACAGTGGACGAGAAGCTGGATATGAGTCAACAGTGTGGCCTTCTTGGCAACAAGGGCAATGGCATTTTGGGATGTATACGTAGGGATATTGCCAGCAGATCGAGGGACGTGATCGTTCCCCTCTATTTGACATTGGTAAGGCCTCATCTGGAGTACTGTGTCCAGTTTTGGGCCCCACACTACAAGAAGGATGTGGAAAAATTGGAACACGTCCAGTGGAGGGCAACAAAAATGATTAGGGGACTGGAAGACATGACTTATGAGGAGAGACTGAGGGAACTGGGATTGTTTAGTCTGCGGAAGAGAAGAATGAGGGGGGATTTGATAGCTGCTTTCAACTATCTGAAAGGGGGTTCCAAAGAAGATGGATCTAGACTGTTCTCAATGGTAGCAGATGACAGAACGAGGAGTAATGGTCTCAAGTTGCAGTGGAGGAGGTTTAGGTTGGATATTAGGAAAAACTTTTTCACTAGGTGGGTGGTGAAGCACTGGAATGTGTTACCTAGTGTTAGGATATAGATATTCAGGCCTGTCTGTAAAGGCCTATACTCTAAGAATTTAGGTGTATTCTTATCACTTGGCTAGTTAGAGGTATAAAAGAATCAAAATCACTGTCTGCCAGTGTAAGGTCCTTCTCTTACTGTGACAGTCTGAGGCCCTGTTCTTAGGCTAAGGCCTTTGGCAAGGCAGCAGAGGCAGCCATAAGCTGGGAAGCGACTGGTCACCTCCTCACATTCCAAATTAGTCACATTGAAATAAGGTGTTATTGGGCTGTTAGGAATACAATCCTGTCCTGATAGTGCCTATCACCTCCAGAGAAAGGGAAGTGCCTAGAAGATGTAAAAGGAAACTTAGTTTAATAGCATCCTGTCTGGCAAGAACTCGCTTATCAATAACTGGGATGTGAAATCCTCACTTCTGTATTGTTTTGTCATTATAGTTCCCACTTTGCTATTGTTTGTGTGTATAATCTCTGTCTGGTTCTGTGATTGTTCCTGTCTGCTGTATAATTAATTTTGCTGGGTGTAAACTAAGGTGGTGGGATATAATTGGTTACATAATCATGTTACAATATGTTAGGATTGGTTAGTTAAATTTCAGGAAAATGATTGGTTAAGGTATAGCTAAGCAGAACTCAAGTTTTACTATATAGTCTGCAGTCAATCAGGAAATGGGTGGGTGGGAAATGGGAACAGGGAATGGGGGTGGGGAAATTGGAGTCATGTTTGGCTGAGGGCAGGAATGGGAACAGGGACACAGGTGTAAGGCTCTGTGGTATCAGAGCTGGGAAGGGGGACACTAAGGAAGGAAACTGGAATCATGCTTGCTGGAAGTTCACCCCAATAAACATTGAATTATTTGCACCTTTGGACTTTGGGTATTGTTGCTCTCTGTTCATGCGAGAAGGACCAGGGAAGTATGTGGGTGAAGGAATAAGCCCCCTAACACCTAGGGAGGTAGTGGAATCTCCTTCCTTTGAAGTTTTTAAGGTCAGGCTTGACAAAGCCCTGGCTGGGATGATTTAGTTGGGGATTGGCCCTGCTTTGAGCAGGGGGTTGGACTAGCTGACCTCCTGAGGTCCCTTCCAACCCTGATAGTCTATGATCTGGCTAGACTAGAGTATGCTAACTGTGAGGAAAGGCAGAGGCAAACCAAGACACAAGGGATAATTTTAAATTTCTAGAACTTTATAAGGGAAAACCCCAAAATTGTACTGAGAGCATAAATAATATAGAACATTACCAAAGCATTACTAATTAAATAATCTATAGGTTACCAACTCATTAACCTTTTGTGAGTTGTACACAATGTGCCATAATACAAGATACATTCTTTTTAACAAGAACAAAAGAAATTATTTCACAATATACTGTCTGACTTCAGAAAAGAATCAATTCTTCCTCTCCTTGGCTGTAAGTCCAGCTCCGCTCTTGCTATCCTGTTTCTTGCTTCTCTTTGGCTTGAAGTGCTTCTTAGATTTGATGTTCCTGTGGCTGTACCTCTTTTCACTGAGTTTATCCACACATGGAGTTTCTTCACCTGATGGGGCCTCACTTGTGCATTAGGCACCTTTGAATTGTAATCCAAGAGATGTTCAGACAAATTACCTGAACAGAGAGTGATTAGGTCCTGTGTGGGTGGGCTTCTTGTTTACCGTTTTCAGGATCTGTTTTCATCTAGCAGCTTTTTGATCAATTCCCTTTTTCATCAATTATATTTCCTTTCAGGTTTTTCCCCTTGATTCTCTCTGGTAAGTCTGTAGATTTCACCCCCACCCCACCCCTTCCCTTCCCTTCCCTAAGAGTACCTGCTCACATACTTAGGTCTATTTTTCTCCCCCTCCCTCTTCTCCTGACTTGAAACCTTTCTTTCCTTCTCACTCCTCAGTCCCCTACTTTTATTCTGCAGATCTTCTTTTATTTTATCACCTCACCTCCTACCCAGGCTCCAAATCATTCCCTAGCTCAGCATCTTGATTCTTTTCCTTCTCTAACCGCCCTATCAGGGGGATTCTGAGCCACCTCCCCAGCTCCTGCTGCCCTCTCATGGGCCATCTCTCTCCCCCCGACAGCAAGTGCTAGTACCAGGATGTGGGTTACTACACTCACTTATGTCCTCATTCTCCTCTCTGGGACAGGCACCAGGTGGACTACATCTCTAATGATGCACCACAGCCATTGACTCATGATGCATCACCTCCCCTCCTCAAGAGTGAGGGGAAGTGCTACATTATGAGACATGTAGTCTGACTAGGAACCCTGGTTTATAGAGGAGAACCTAAAGTACTCTCTATTCAGACATTTCCAAATTGAAATATTTCTGTATTTTGCCAAAAAGTTGAAAGCTTCCATGGAAAACTTATACAAAAATGTTTTTCATTTTCATAAATTTCTGTCTCCCTCCCTCCCTTCTGACTATTTATTTCTAATCTGGATTAATCTTGGCATGTATACATGACCATCACTGATCTGACTTCCAGTGTGCATGACATCTTGCTCGTTGTCCATAAAGGAATGCATCAGCACAATCTGTACATTTTCTAAAGACCTGACTACTTTAACAAATACTACAAACAAACAACAAATGCCCCCAGAGTATGAAGGCTTTAAACTTTTGGTTCTTACAAACCACTTCTCACTGGTGCTAACCTCCCTTTCATTGCAAGACAATTAACCTTCACTTCTGTTATGCACCCTTGCTTTCAGTGTGGGACTCTGCAGAGCTCCGCTTGTGGTCAATTATCTGGCAGGAGAGGCCCACAACAGTGGGGACTATTGCTTAATTGTTATTGTGGGATTCTTATGCAATGTGCTGTTGCTGGGGCTCATTTACAGTTGTAACACATCCAGAGCGCCCTGCATCAGGAGTCCTGTGTACTGGACAAAAGTTAGAAAGTAGCAGCACTGTCCCTGGCCAAAAGCTCATTAAGTTACATGTCTCCTTCTAGTGAACATCACACAGATGACATAGACAACTCACTCCAAACGAGCAGCACTCTTTTGTTCTGCCCCATTGAGGCTTTCAGATAAAAAGAATCTGAGTGGGCTCAAAGGGCCAGCTGTGATATGAAGGGAACAGGTTTAAAACAGCTCTCACAGGCTACAAATCCTTAATGATGGGATCTTTCATTGGTCTTAGAACATTTGAGGAAACTCAGCCAGCTAAAATTTTTGTTGATTACTTCAACAGAGGCCCTTTGTTCTTATTATCATGCAGAATAATTAAGCCAATGCAAGCAAGTCCCCTTAGCTGTATACATAATTAAAATGTTAGACTGTGATTAAGTAGACTGTATTGGCACAGAGAGCAACCTATTCACTTCATCAGAGTGCCATCACTGCCTTTAACTTGGTTTCAACCTCAGCCTTATTTTTTGTTTTGGAAAAGAAACTTTATAGACAACAGAATGGTCAGTTGTATCAGTTGGCCTAAAATGAGGAGTGATTGTAGATTAGGGACAAATGGCAGCTTCTGTTAACTCTGTAGGGGCTTTTTCTTGGTGATTTTTAAAGATTTGCATCTCAGAACAATAAAAGGAAAGAACCAAACCCCAATGGTATGAAAACAGACACTCTAAGAAGGGGATGTGAAAAATATTGTTGTCTTCCTTTCTTTAATAGTGTGGGGGAGGCAGAGATGTAAACACATCTTAAGTGGTTACAATACAGGGCAAAGACCAAGGTATGGTCTTTCCATTTCATCTTGTTGAGAAGTTTCACTTTTTCAGCAGCTGCCTCTAATTTCCTCATTCACTTTATGATCTTGGGAGTTCATATGCAAAAGTCAGATCCCAAAATAGAAAAGTTGTATGGCCATGTGTTACTTGGAGCTTTGTCAGAAACAGACACTCTTTGATCAATCAAATCTCTTAAATGCAGTCACAACTTTCTTTCTTTGTTGTGTTACTAATCTGAGATCAGGAGGAACATATTGTCAATCAGAACTCCTAGTCTTGAGGGATCCCAACCCTAACCATCCCTTTTTAAGGAGGCATTCTCTCCCTGTTCTGGGAATGGTGAGAGTGACAGTATGGCACGGAGTCTTTCCCATTTAAGATCAAGAATTCTTAGTTAGACTCTTACTTCATTTTCCTGATGTTCTAGTCACAGAACCTTGTTCACCAGGAGCAGCACGCACAGGGTAATAAGTACAGGAAGCATCAATAGATCTGGGGACTGGAAGAGGGTCTGCAGGAAGGAACCTGAGTTACCCTGATATCATGTCTCTTCAAATGTTAGGGCCTTTTTTGAGATATCCAACAAAGCTGCCACTTTGGCTAGATCAGCTCTAGGAAAAGGGGTGTCTCTCTCTAGTTCACACTAGCATTTCAACATGTTAACACATGGAAAGTTGCAGTTTTAACATGTTAGCTGTTCAAGGGTAAACTCTAGAGGAGAGATTGGGATTTACCTTGACCAGTTTACATGCATTAAAACTGCCAGAGCTTTGATTGCATTTTCTGAGTCATGAATACCTATACAAACTAGACATCAACTCATTCAAGTCAGGCCACTGAATTGCCATGAGATCTAGAACTCATCAGACTGGCCCAGTTTGGATTCAAAGTGGTGTCCTACTCTGTGGCTACATCTACACTGGGCTAGCCCCCTAGTTAGATGCAACCTACACTGACCAAAGGAGTCTCTTGTCAGTACAGGAAAACCAGCTCCCCAGTGATATTCGTTAAATCGGTAGAAGCCCTGGTCCATTGACATAGTTGCATCTATGTGGAGAGTTTTGTCAGCACACCGATGTTGGTCAGGGCGTGTGTTTTTTTTTTAACACCTCTGGCCAATGTGGTATGCCGATACAAGTGTAGACTGAGGCCGTGTCCACACTACAAATTTGTTTCATGTTGTGTTGGCACACAGCTGCTGCAGTTAGTGCATTGCTTGTGCTTGTGCATACTTGGCTCCTTGTGTCAGCAGTGCACATACGCACCAGGAGCGCTTGCATTGCTGCAGAGTGTAGAGTACCATGGGTAAGTATCCCACTGTGCAACTCACCACCATTCAGTGCACTGTCTTTTGGGAAGTTTTGGCAGTGCATGATGGGGCTACAACAAGTTGCACAGGGGTGACTAGGATCATGGCATCGACTTAACAGTTTACAGCAGTCTCCATCCCATAATGTTATCTGTAGCCCATAATTTTCATGCCTTCCCATCCCCACCCCCAAATCCCATGAAACTGCATGGCCCTCCTTGCTATCCACCATCTAAAAGAAGCATGCAGCCTGCACAGCTCTTCACTAACGATCCTGGAGTATTTTCAGAGCTGTAAGAACCAAATGAGTGGAGAACATGATGATTTCTTGGAGGGCAGATGGCTATAAAAGTAACAATCAACTCAAGGTTGTTGGTGGTATTCACAGAGCAGTTGCAGATGGTGGATTGCCCCAGAAACTTCTGGGCCCCAGAAACAAGCACTGACTGGTGGGATCACATCATAAGGCAGGTTTGGGATGACGAGCAGCAGCTGCAGATTAGGCTGAGCTCACCCCAACCCTCTGGCACAGGGACAACAAAATAAGAGTGGCACTGACAGTGGAGAAGCAAGTGGCAATCTCACTTTGATTCCCTACTGTCCAGTAGCAGTTTGGAGTCAGGAAATCCATCATGAGGGCTGTTGTGAGGCAAGTGTGCAGGGCCATTAATCTCCTCATGCTATGCAGGACTGCGACTCTTGGCAATAAGCAGGACATAGCAGATGGATTTGCAGCAGTGAGGTTCTCAAATGGCAGTGGAGCAATAGACTGCACACACATCCCTATTTTGGCACTAGAACACCTTCAATAGAAAGGGCTACTTTTCTATGGTCATTCAAGCACTGGTGGCTGACCAAGGCTGTGTCACTAACATCAGTGTGGGCTGGTCAGAGAAGGTGCATGACACTTGCATCTTTAAGAGCACTGGACCGTTCAGAACACTACAGCCAGGGACTTTCCCAAATGGCAGATTACCACTGGGGACCCAGCCTACCCCTGGCTCATGAAGCTGTACAATGGCCTGCTTGACAGCACCAAGGAATGGTTCGACTACTGGCTCAGCAGGTGCAGAATGGCATTTTAATGAGCTTTTGGTCATTTGAAGGTTTGCTGGCTGTCACATCACACCCATATTCTTCATAGAAATAAGCTTGTGATATGAATATGGCATAACTAAGCTATATTTGATGCAAGATGAGTCTTGTGAGATCATTGGAAGGGTTATGATTCACCAAATATGATTATCCTATTTGTATGCATGTATCATTGCTGTATCTGAAGTTAGGAATATAAACTCTGTATCAATTGCAAAAGTGTTTGGATCTTGGAAACGTCCACCAGACAGTAGGCAATCAGCCAGAATGGGCCATTAGGAAGAACAATAAGACTTTGAAGATACTAATCTCCTGCCTTCCTGAGAAGCTTCCTGGGTCGCTGCTTTGACACTACAGGGTCAGGTGATCCTGTCACCTGGTACTAGACCCCCATCTTTGGCTTTCAGTGCTTTTTCCATTAAGGGAAATCAGACTAGGAAACACAAGATTCCCGCCATATGTAAATCCTATGTAAGTCTGGAGAGTGAGTTAATTAAGGTAGCTGGTTCTTCACTGAATTCCCGCCCAAGATGACTGCTATAAACACCTAAGACTCTTCTGGGAAGAAGGACTGGGACCCTGGCTGAAAGAGGTCAGCCGATGAAGGGTATACCTGGAGATTTAAGCTGCACTGCTTACAGTTTACCTTCAAGAAACTCTGCAACCTGTATAAAACAACATTTAGGGTGAGAAATTACTGTCTGTAGCCAGTTTCTTTAATGTATTAAGCGTAGTTAGCATGTTTTGTTTGCTCAGTAATCTGCTTTGGTCTGTTTGCTATCCCTTATCACTTAAAATCTGTCCTTTGTAGTTAATAAACTTGTCTTTGTTTTTTTATAAACCAGTCTGTGCGATTCATATTGGGGGTGGGAGGGGGAGAGGAAGCTGTGTATATCTCCCTCCACTGAGAGGGGGGCGTGTGGGTGGGGTTTTTTTTTAAATTTTTTTTTATGAGTTTAGGTAAATCCCTGAGCTGAATCCTCCCACAGAATTGATTTCAGTCTGTCCGCAGCTGGATGTGGCCTTAGCTGTATGTATGTGCTAGAGAAGGCTTGAGGGCCTGGCACAGCAAGGACAGGGTGAGGAATGGTGGAAGGGGTGGGCTCAATAGGACCCCAGTACATCAGGTGGCATCCCAGAAAGGTGGGGGATCCAACACTCACACTGGAATTCTTTACTCACAAGACTGAACCTAAGGGAGAAAAATATACCAATGGTTATAGCTGCCTGCTGTGTCCTGCATAATGTATGTGAAGCAAAGGGGAAAAGTGGAGTGGCTGTCTGCTGAACTTCCTCAGTCACATATGAGGGTTATTAGAGCTCAACACAGTTATATGGCTCGGGAGGCTTTGGAAGACCATTTTAACAGTTAGTCAAAATAGTATGTTGTAATGGGCTCTACCTGGCCCTGCTCTTTTGTGTCCTGTGAGGAATCATATGGTTGCTGTAAATGTAAAAATAAACATTGTCATTGCACCTATTAATTTTTGTTTGTGAATGATCCTCTGAGTTGTGTGACACTGTGCAGTAACAGGTAATTTGGTTGCTTTCAGAACTGTTGAGCACTCAGCAGAATGTTGTGAACAAATAACAATGAATTATGTTCCAAATAATAGGACTTTATTCTGTAACAAAATCAATATGCAGAAAACCATGCAATTTTACAACAAATACATTTAAACTTAAGTTCTGTTCCCTTGATTTATTATGAAGGGGAAAGAACATTCATGTCCATTCCAGATACACCAACCCTGGCTTACACAGATCAGTGTATGTGAAACTGTGGTTCTTTAATGTCCCCCTGATGCCATGAGAAGGGTGTGTGTGTGTGTGTGTATAATATGGTGACCAGACAGCAAGTGTGGGGAAAAAATCAGGATGGGGTTGGGGGTAATAGGAGCCTATATAAGAGAGACCCCAAAATTGGAACATCTGGTCACCCTATATAGGGAGGTCCTGATAGAGTTCTCAATGGGCTGCAGAAGGAGGTGAGCCTGAGATTGTTGAATCTGCAGGTTCAACAGAGTCTGCAGCATCTGTTTTTGATGCCTGAGATGCCTCCTTATGCCCTGATACAGCCCCCTCTCCTTTTCCTGCTAGGACTCCAGGGCCTTTCTCCTCTCCACTCTTGTTCTCCAGGTTGTCTTCAATGTTCATCTTCCAGGCTTTGTACTCACGGTCCAGTGCAGCAGGATTTCATTGAACATGTCATCCCACGTCCTCTTCCTTATCTGGCTCAGGCATTCAGTGAGTGTGGAGGTGGAGACCCTGAAGGCTGCAGTGGCAGCCCTTGAAGATAAAATACAGAGGTATCATTATCAGGGTCTTCACTATGGAGAGTGAAACTTAAGATGCTGAACTTCCTCCCCTTGCTTGCCTAAAGTTTTTTAAGCACTACATTTTCACTTCTGCTTGGGATTGCTTGTGCACAGCAGTAATCACAGCACCATCTATGGTGAGTATGGCCTGCCAGGGGTTGGGGAAATGAAGAGGGAATTGTTTGGTTGCATGATTCTTGTAATACAGGGTTATGACACTGAATACTGGCACCATTTTCCACAGGTGGTGGTGATTTTAGGTGATACCCTCAGGAGTGAGGTAGCAAAGACCAAGAACACAGCTCCTGCAGATTCCTAAAGCTGTCCAGGCCTATATGCTGCTAGCCTGTGTATCACAGTTATCAGTTATCGCTGAGTGGTGTGGTAAAGCGTTATATCACAAAGTAAGAAATAAGGCAGCCCTCCTTAGAAACCTTTGGCAGAGGATTGCAGATTACCTCCAAGAAAGTTTCATCAAGATCTCTCAGGAGGATCCAGGGACATCCCTCTGTACGTAAACTCACTGCTCCACATGCACCCCCCACCACCTAACTCTAGAGTGGGATGAAAAGTCAAAAGATATCCTGCTACTTGCCATCCCTGCAACTGAAATTTGTCTACATACTTACCTGAGGGTCCTTCCCCTGCATTAGGCTCGCTGGTGCGGGACTGCAGTGGAGTCAAAAACAGGTCCTGGCTCACTGTGCAGCCAGATCCCTGGTGGCCTGTCCCCCCACACCATGCTCCTCCTCCTCTTCCTTGTCCAGCACCTCCTCTTACTCACTGTTCACCAGGGCCTCTGACTTGGGCTCCTCTTAGGCATCCGCAGTGCTCTGGGGGGTTGTGGTGGGGTCTCCCCTGAGTATGGCACACAGCTCTTTGTAAAAGTGGCTGGTCTGTGGCTCAGCACTGGATCGATTGTTGGCTTCCCATGCCTTTTGGTTTGCCTGCTGCAGCTTCTTGGCTTTCATGCAGCACTGCAGCTGGTTCCTGTTCTACCCCTTCTCCTGCATCCCCTGAGCAATGTTTCTATGGCGGGCTCAGAGCTGTGCCAGCACAGCCTCTTCTCCCAACAGGCCCAGGAAATCCAATATCTGTCAGCTGCTAGGTATGCTCACCAAGCTGGGCAATCAGGAAGAAGAATTTCAAAAATTCATGGGGTTTTAAAGAGGAGGGGAGGCTTCTGGTCTCCCTGACCCTTGGGCAGTGGACTTCACAGTGGTGACCAGAGCAGCCAATGTGTGACAGGCTCTGGAGGTCATTTGGGGTTGAAGTAAGTAATGCAGTGTCTAAACTCACCCTGCGTCTGCCTAAGTACATTGACCATGGCTCTACGCTGCTCAGGGAGGGGTGTTACTATACTGGAATAATGGGGTTCTTGTGTCAGTGGGAGACACATGGAGAGCTAGGTCAATGTAAGCTGCCTTGCGCCAATCCCATTTTGTAGTGTAGACCGGCCTGAGGCTTGGTCTAAACCTAAAAATTAGATCAACCTAGCTAGGCTGTGCCAGGCTTGCACCCTAGGTGGCTGGCTAAATTGACCTAACTCCCAGTGTAGATGCAGCTAGGTTGACAGAAGGTTTCTTCCATCAGCCTAGCTACTGCCTCTCAGAAAGGGGGATTAACTACACTGATGGGTTGTGGGGGCAACCCCTTCCACTGATGTAGGAAGCATCTATGCTACAGTGGCACAACTGCACTGACATAGCTATGCCTCTGTAAATGCTGTAATGCAGAGATATCCCAAGGCTGTATTTCCTTTATCACCTGGGCTATGCCCCCTTCTCTCCCCCCTGCTCCCAAGTACTCTGTGTCCTGAATTGCTGCCCATTCTATCCTTCATAAATTATTGGGGTCTTGGTTATTTAGAAATCACTTTGAGATCCTCCACCTGAAGGTACTACAGAAGTAGGGAGGGTTAGAAATGAATGGTTTACAATAGCTGTGAGAAGTAAAACAATCCATAATTCAAAAAGGATAGCTGAAGAACCTCTCTCATAAGTAGCAACAGTATAATTTCTTAGTCTTGAGTTCTGTATCTTCTGTTTTTAGTGGTAATTATTTTGGGCCAGGTCCTTAGCTGGTGCCACTATGCTGATTTACACCAGGTGAGGATCTCGCCCTTTCTGGTTAGGTTTCCTTCTAAATCCTACTTGAAACCACAGTAATATTGAGCTGCACAAATATTCTCAGAACATCTTATCAGGACTAATGTTATACTGACTTTATATGCAAATATATTTTTGTGGCTGCTAACGTATTTCTGGGGTGTTTCTCAGACAGATGTATAATAAGCAATCTGTAAGCAAAACCTTATCCTTCTGTGATACCATCCCATCCTTTGCTTTAAGAATCTCTCATTTGATTGACACTGCTGATGGTGGTTTTTGAGGTATAAGCTTCATTTGAAGGGAATCATCTGGCAAACAGTCCTTTCTACATTTAATCTGTGGGGAAGAGAGAGAATGTTTGTTCAGATATGCTTCTATTAGGTAGAGAGACCATTGAAAAAAGCCAACATAAATTCCTATTTGCTCACTTTAGAAGGAACATTCAAATATAACAATTTTGCAGCTGACATGGATTCCTCTGGCTTTCTTTAGGGTTATCTTAGCTTTCTGCTTGACAAGTAAATTATTCTTCACTGCTGTTTTTGTTGTTAGGATTTCCGTGCAGTTAGTGATATGGGCAGTGGGCCCCATAAACGGGATGGCTACGATAGCTTTGTTTGTCTCTGAGAGCTGATCTCATAGCGGACATGGTTGGGATGTGGTAAATAATACCCAGCACACGCTGACGAGAAAGAACTTGGGAATGATCTGCAAGCTTAGGTCATGGGCAGTGCCTAGTCTCAACAGCAGGAGACTGGTCCGTGTAGAATTCTTTAAAAAGTGCCTAAGGAAGGAGCAAAATAGGACGAAGAGAAGCTGCTGTAAAGTTCAAAGTCCCTGTGAAAAGCATTGTTTTGTTTCCATCATTATTTTACAGTGAACTAATTTTTCTATTTTTTAAATGCTTGTAAAAGCAAGGGCCTCTACATGGATTTTCTTTGAATTCATAAAAAAAAAACACATGCATTTTTTTTCTCTCTCATGTAAAAATGATCCATAACCTATACACCAATCCTTGGAAACAAAATAGTAGCAGATTTTTGAATACCAGGGAGTTTTAGCATATTTTGACATAGGAAACTCAAAGGGACTGACTCTTCAGTGCCTTGTATAGTCATTTACACTAGTGTAAAATTACTGTAAAACACTGCCATTGTGAATTGGTAATATATTTACACCCGATTGTATTGGTATAAATGATTCTCTCTTCAGGGCACTGGACAATCATGCCCAAAGTCTTGTAAATATCCTTCTGAGGATTTATATTGGCCTTGTTCTGAAAGGATACCACACTGCTGCTGTCTGGATGCATTTAATTAACGTGTATCTTGTGAGGCTCAGCTTCTGACATGCACCAATATCTTCCATCCAAAGCAGGAAATGTTTTCTAAAAATACAGAATAAAAAATAAGTTGCCCTTAGATATCCTTGCCCATGTGTCGTTCTCACAGCAGTCAATGGAAGCTGTATGCATGTATGCAAGAGCAGAACTTTTATATTAAAACTGTATTTACCATTGAAATGTCCTCTTTCTATCAACCTTTTGTGAAGACTGGAGTGGTAATTGAAGTGCTGCCATTTAGTTATTAGATAGTTACAAAGTCTTTATTATAGATAATGTCCTTCTACTGTGCCAGTGGAAGATATAGCAGAAAGAGAGAGAGAGAGCAGAGGGCTTAATATTAATAAAAGTATCTTGCATTTTTGTAGTGCTTTTCATTCCAAAATATCTCAAATGATTGACCAAGTATGTTCATAGAAATTATTTCATTCACTACTGAAATCCTGTCACCTCTTGCTATATAACAGTATACTGCATCATGTCAGTATCACAAAACCTTCAGGATAGGAAGTGAAGAATAAATACTATATTCATTTGAAGCTGCAGGGTTTAATAGGAAAGTCCTATTTCTTCTAGTTAGGAATGTAGGGGGTGAAATTCACCCCTGTGCAGAAGGCTAGCACAAAGCTCAAGCATTGCTTAAGTCCCACCTGAGCCTTGAAACTATTTAATTATGACTGAGTCATGTATGGGTCTTGTACTGGCGCTCTGCGTGGGGAAGAATGTAATCTGGGATGAACCAATTCCAGTAACAGCACTGAGTCAGAAACATTTAGGTCTGGAGATCTGTCCATAAAGTGTGTAAATATGGTTTGTACCTTCTAATGTCTTTAACGTCAGGACAATATGTAGCAGTACAAAATTCTTCAGCCTTTTCTGAAAGTTGCAGTATGTTGTTCCTTCTGGATAGTTCACCTCAACAGAAGAGACTCACCTGGTCTTTGGGAAAGCTGGCCTATAGGATTTGTACATTGTTCTTGCTATAATTTCTGCATCTTCCCTTAAAGCTCAATCCTACAAGGAGTTGAGTACTTTGACTCAATCCATCAAAGCTAGGGTGACCAGATGTCCTGTTTTTTATAGGGACAGTCCAGTTTTGGGGACTTTTTCTTATATAGACGCCTATTACCCCTCACCCCTGTCCCATTTTTTCACAGTTGCTATCTGGTCATTCGAGTCAAAGCACATGCTGGATTCCAGTGAGGCTATGTATGTGCATACAGTTAAGTGTGTGCTTAAGAGCTTTGCTGAACTGCAGTTTGTGACTCAACTCCAATCTTAGGGCCAGATCCTGCAAACCTTTACCCCTTGGAATACCCCTTGTTCATCCCTTACTCAGTTCGTAGTCTCACTGACTTCAATGGGCCTGTGTACAGAATAAGGGATAGCAATGGAGTTACTTTTGGTTTGCACCAGTTTGAGAGGAGACTCCTGCCAGGTCTACACACACATTTGCACTAGTTTAACTGAAGGTGTGATTTAAAAAACTGATTTATTTAAATTGGGGCAACTTTGTATGTGGACATGCTTAACTCCATTTAAACCTGGCTTATAAATTAGCTTTCCCTGTATATTTACAAGCGAAACTGATATACCCAGTTTTAAACCAATATTAGTAGTTTGCATTGGTTTAAACTGGTGCAAATTTGTGTGTGGATGAGCCTCCTGTCTCCTTTATTTTCATCAGTTTATAAGTAACATGCTTTTATTTTTCTCCTTTCCTCTTATCACCTCTTCCCTTCCTTTCATTCTTTGGCTGCAGCAGTGAATGCTCGTCAGAGAACACTAAGAAGTCACATTTCAGTTTTTGGGCTGTCAGGATATAGGTGGAATTATTACCAATAGATATTGTGCTGGTTCCTATGAATGTGCCTGAGGAGTGTTATTTCCATACTTGTCTATCTGTAAATTGTTTAGCCACATTTTAATTCAATAATAAACATCAAATTGTGTATGCTTTTGATTTATGAAAATATCTGTCTCTGTTAGGCCCCAATCCTGCATTAGGGCCTTTGCAGTGCATTGTCCAAAGAGGATTTTTAAATACAGCTGGTTTTCTAGGAGCTGCATCTCATTTCATACTCCTTGACTCTCATGTTGGCTTTTCTGCATTCTATTAATGTGTCTCTCTCTCTCTAAAACATACAATGCCTGAACATCAGCTTGCATAAAAACTAAGCAGGCCAGAAAACCCCTGAAAGCAAATATTTCTTTTACCTAGAAATTATTTCAATTGAGGTGAAAGCTCATGTGGTATAACTACAACAAAGCAAATAAAGTTCAAACTGAAATGGCATTTCTTCTTTAGTCAAGGGCCTGTTACCATTTCAGCGGGCTTCAAGCAAACTTGTGCATTCTCGTAGAATGTAAAAGTGATCAAAGTAGGTCTCGAAATGTCGTCTTTTCCCCCACGCTCAAACAAGTTAGTCAAGTGACTTCAAGAGACTTCTGTGCGGCCTGCAGCATCCTAACTCTTCCAGGGCTTCCTGCTGCTGGTTGCAAAAGGGGAGAGCTGGTAGAAAATACAGGCAAATATTAGCCCCCCCTTTCCCACTTGCATAAAAATCAAAACTTTAATGTAAACTTTGCTTAAATTTTGACCATTCAATAAAGGTGGCAGGAAAACAGCAGGAAAAAGAAATCATGACAACTTTTTGAAAAATATTTACAAAAAATATTCAGTGACAATTGCAGCTCTGACAAAATATTTGAATAATTTGTCTTTTATCATGCATATCCTTTGACTTCCGTGGCCGACTGTATCAGCCCCTTTAAAATCTGCTCCCATTGAAATGAATGAATGGGAACTTTGCCACTGATGTCAAATAGGAGCAGGAATCTGCCTTTACCGGTATGTCTACATGGCGGCTGAAAGCAAGCCTCCTAGGCAGACACATTTGTGCTAGCAGGGCTTGAGCTCGCATGTAGTGTGCTAAAAACAGCAGTGTGGATGTTGTGGCTCTGGCAGAAACTTTGGCTAGGTACCTGATCTCAGACCCAAGATGACGAATGGGCTTGAGGGCCTGAGCTCCATCTGAGCCACAGCATACATGCTGCTATGGTTTGAGCATTTGCTTCTTGAGCCCAGCACTGGGAAGCTCACATCCAGTGCACTGTAGACGTACCCTAATTTACTTTGGCCTTAACACACCTCACTGTGTGGGTGTTATGAGCATCTTGTTAAGGAAATAAAAAAGAGAAGAGAAGTCACCTTGGAGAAGACGGAGTGTCCATTCACCCCAGTCCAGGGAGAGTCAGCACAAGTTGGTGTATTCTCCACATGAGAAGCACTTAAGCTGCACTGAGGGTATGTCTACACTTCAATTAAACACCCACGGCTGGCCTGTGTCAACTGACATGGGCTCATGGGAGGGCTTGGGCTATGGGCCCAAATTTCTTCACTGCAATTAAATATCCCTGCAGCCCGAATCCTACAAGCCCGAGTTAGCTGATGTGAACCTGCTAATGTGTAATTGCAATGTAGACATAGACCCTCCGAGCTCAAGTGGGTCTTGAGTGGTGCATAGTCGTGCTGTGAACTGTCTCCCATCACAGAGTTGAATAAAGGACAGGGGGAATCTTTACTCTGAATGCTGTTGCTGCTGTTAGTTGAAAACAAACCTGTCACCTTAGCTGAACATATTGAATTAGCGGCAAAGACATCTGTTGAAACTTATTCTCCCAGGTTAAAATAATTGCTTCATCTTATCTTGGCTAGTCACGTCCATGCTCAGTTGTTGGTTTTTATATTATGTTAGATAAGGGCAGGGTTGTGGGTATATGCTTGTTATGCTTTTGTTCATAGGCAGTTTCATTTTCATGCATACTGTACCCAGGTAGCAGGAGTTTTCAAAACTTCAGTGCAGGAGAATAAAACCAGAACAAAAGGAATAAATGGAAATAAGGATTAACTGTGATGATTTTTATCCCTTTCCCTCAATAAATCGAAAAAATATTGGCTTTTATAGCAGTGGGTAATGCAATAGGCATCATACAGTGCACAGATATTACATAAAGGCTTCATGTGTTATCAATTACTCTTGAGATATTAAAAATCTGGGTTGTGAAATGTCTTTAGCTTCTTTCCTATTGGAAAATGTATGAAGAGGGGAGGCTTAATACCCTTTAAAATTTTTAATATGTATTGCAGAACAACACAATAGTATTAAATGAGGTAGTTCCATCTCCTTTATCCATCCTGCATGATCTGGGGATGTGGAAGTCAGACGATCCAGGTTCTATGATGGGGAGGCTTTATAGGGTGTGATAAATCATGCAGCTTAATGTGCTATTGAAAGGTGCTCAGACTACTGTGATGAGGGTGGTTTAAGAAATGATAAAGAATAGACTAGCATGTGTTCTAGTGGTTAGGAAACAGTTTCTTTAGTTTTGTAACATGGTCTGTTAAAACTAAGGAAAGTGGCTTATTTGGAAATGACTATACACAGGCCAAATGAAATAAAAGAATTTTATGAAGAGTTTCCAATGACATCTTAAACCCAAGGTTTGAAGAGTTTCACTATTTTTACCTCTTCCCAGTTTTAACAGTTTACCTTTCCAGGGTTTAACATTCTGTTAACGCACTTCCACAATTGATTTGTGTGTGTGTGTGTGACATATTTATTTCTTTTCCCAAAGCCTTCTCATGCTGGTATTTTTAAATTTGGCATAGACTGACTTTTATCAGTATTTTCCAAAGGATCTTGAATTGTACTCCCTGTGTAAAGAGATCTCTATAGATCTCATAAATGTCTGGGCATAGTAGGTTGTTAGTTGGATACTACACATGGATGTTTGTGCTTTGCTTATATGAATTACTGGTTTTGAGTGAACTGCTGTACTTGCCCAAGGTGAAACTCACCTCTGCAGAAAGGGCTGGTACAAGACCACTGCCCTGCAGTGGTCCTATGCTGTTCCTTTGCACAGAGGTGAATTTCAACTCTTGTGAACTGGTGGCCTAGCTCCATGAATTAGAGCCCATTTCCAGTCCTCTGTTCTAGCCATTTGATCCAAGGCATATTTTAATTGCTTTGCATTACAAAGCAGGAAGACATTTTGTCAGGAGCATTAAGAAACCCCAAACAAGGCAACCCAGCCATTTCTGTGGCTTTCTCCAAGAACCATAGAATTTGTGTTTCTATATAAACCAGTACATTAAGGCCCAGATTAAAAATGGTATTTGGGCCTCTGAAGATGGAGGTGAGTGCCTAGAAGTATTTTTAAAATCACATTAGGTGATTTGCAGCTTTAGGCACCTGAAAACCTGCCCCTACTAGACTAGCAAATAATGCACACAGGGCATTTCTCAGTCCTTAGCTAGGCAGAGCTCTCGTAGACGTCAAAGGAAGTTTTGTTTGAGAGAATACTGTAGAATTTGCTCCCTCGATTGGCAGACTTTGACTTTTCTCTTCAAATACAACTCTACACAGGAGCATGTCCTCCCCATAGGATAGCCTCCTAAAACATACCTGTTCACGTGTCAGATCAAGCCCAGAAACACTGCAGCCAGTTGTGATAGCTGTTCCTCTACCAACAAGTCATGATAGGAACAGAACTATGGCTTTTGAGATTATGCAACTTCAATGGGCCACCTGTTTGTTTCACTCCTTAGTTTATCCGTTTGCGTTATCCTGCTTGCTACTATCTCCAGCTTATCTGGTTGGAGTTAATATCATTTTGTCTTCAAAATTCTAGCTGTAATGTGATCAGCTTTAGCCAAGGGGAAATCTAAGTAATGACAACCGGACTAACAAGCTCACAGCCCAGGAGACTGCCTCCTGTACTCAGTTGGTTAGAAACCACCACCATTTAAGCAATGTGGTCCAGTGACAGGGCTCTAGGATGGGAACTGGGTTTCTCTTACCAGCTCTTACTCACTGTGTCATTAAAACTCCCCGTGCTTCAATTTCCTCATCTGTAAAAATCAAGATAAGACCAATCTCTGTAAAGCTTTTGGAGATGTAGGTATAGAAAGCACTAACCCATTGTTGAGTTATTACTATAATGTATACATTATAGTTTTCTGGATAATTTCTGCTACCGAATCCCTGAAAACATAAAGTTAAATCAAATGCCTTCTGCCATGTACCCTCTCACTTTCCGCCCGTCCTTAAACTCACTTTAGTAGAAGCAAACTGGCCTGATAGTTTCCCCGCCCCACCCCCATCTTCTGTACTTCAATACAATTTAAAGGCTCCAGCAAAGGGCTTAGGGTGATGAAGCAGCATAATGTGAAAATGCAATCACATGTGTGTAAAATCATATTAACCCCATTCTTTCCGGAGTAATGAGTTGAACTTCAGTTTTAATTGGGAGAATCTAAACTTTAATAGACTTAATTTGAATGGTTTTTACATGCCTGGCAAAATCCGTGTGTACCAGTATAACATCAGGAGAAGAGAGAGATTAGCCACAGAGTAATAGCACCGATCATCAGTTATTAGGGTAATTCACACAGACATATAACAGAAAATGTGGAAACGGCAGAAGTGCTGAGTGACTTATTTTGTTTGTTTTTTCACCAAAATGTTTATTAGCAATTGGACATCTAACATAGTGAACGCCAGTTAAAATGAAGTAGGATCAGAGGCTAAAATAGAGAAAGAACAAGTTAAAAATTACTTAGACAAGTTAGATGTCTTCAAGTTACCAGGGATTAAATACATCCTAGAATACTCAAGGAGCTGACTGAGCCATTAGCAATTATCTTTGAAAAGTCGTCAAAGAAGGGATAGATTCCAGAGGACTGGAAAAGGGCAAATGTAATGCCCATCTATAAAAAGGGGAATAAGGAGAACCTGTGGAATTATAGACCAGTCAGATTAATTTCAGCACATGGAAAGATGGGGGGCAAATAATTAAGCAATCAATTTCCAAAAACCTAGAAGATAATAAGGTGATACGTAACAGTCAGCATGGATTTGTCTAGAACAATTGTCAAACCAACCTAATAGCTTTCTTTGACCTGTAACTTGGGGGAAGCGGTAGATGTGGTATCTCTTGACTTTAGTAAGGCTTTTTATACTGTCTCACATGACCTCCTCATAAACAAACTAGGGAAATACAATCTAGATGGAGCTACTATAAGGTGAGTGAATAACTGGTTGGAAAATTGTTCCCAGAGACTAGTTATCAGTGGATCAGTTAAGCTGAAAAGGCATATCTAGTGGGATCCTGCAGGAATTATCCTGGGTCCAGTTCATCAGTGATTTAGATAATGGTATAGAGAGTACACTTATAAAGTTTGCAGATCATACCAAGCTGGGAGGGACTGCAAGTCCTTTAGAGGATAGGATTAAAATTCAAAATGATCTGGATAAATTGGAGAAATGGTCTGAAGTGAATAGGATGAAATTCAATAAGGACAAATGCAAAGTACTACACTTGGAAAGGAACAATCAATTGCACACATACAAAATGGGAAATGACTGGCTAGGAAGCAGTACTACGGAAAGGGAGCTGGGGGTCATAGTGGATCACAAGCTAACTATGAGTCAACAGTGTAATGCTGTTGCAAAAAAAGCAAACATTGTTCTGGGATGTATTGGCAGGAGTGCTATAAGCAAGACACAAGAATTACTTCTTGCATTCTATTCTGTGCTGATTAGGCCTCAACTGGAATATTGTGTCCAGTTCTGGGCGCCACATTTCAGAAAGATGTGGACAAATTGGAGAATGTCTGGACAAGAACGACAAAAATAATTAAAGGTCTAGAAACCATGACCTATGAGGGAAGATTGAAAAAATTGGTTTTTTTTCAGTCTGGAGAAGAGAAGAAGGGGGACATGATAATAGTTTTCAAGTACATAAAAGGTAGTTACAAGGAGGAGGGAGGAAAAATTGTTCTTAACCTCTCAGGATAGGACAAGACGCAATGGGCTTAAATTGCAGCAAGGGAGGTTTAGGTTGGACATTAAGAAAAACTTAACTGTCAAGGTGGTTAAGCACTGTAATTGCCTATGGAGGTTGTGGAGTCTCTATCTTACCTGCTCTTAAAATTACCAATGATAAACACCTGCCAGGGATGGTCTAGTAATACTTAATCCTGCCATGAGTGCAGGGGACTGGACTAGAAGACCTCTTGAGGTCCCTTCCAGTTCTATGATATATATAAATATATACCAGCTATACGTAGTGAGGAAACCTGTGCAGTCAGTAGTGGCTCTTAAATCTCTTTCTTTACTCTCACAAATGGATTTAGTTAGATGGGACAGTAGCTCATAAGTGATCGCTTATACTGTAGTGAGGCTTCTGTTGAAGCACTTCGCATCTGAAAAAAAGAGATTCCAGAGCTGTGTGTCAGATCCATGTCCAGCTGTGCTGCTACAGGTTTTTAAGAGTCTGGTTTTTGGGAGGTACCGAGCAACCAGGACTCCAAAGAAAGTTGATGTGAACTGTGGATGCCCAGCTTCCTTGCAAATCAGGATCTCACTGTTTTTAGGCTTGATTCTGCTCCCCTTGAAAGAGGTTTTCCATTGACTTAAATGAGAGTGGGACTGGCCCCTTAAGAATTAAAAGGATGGCAATGTTCTACCAGTGTTGACAAATAGGGCTAAATGGTGTCCTGAGCTGAGGGTGACTGTGCCTTCGGACAGTCAATGTAAACAAACTGTCTCGTGGCCCGCAAGTGGATTACCCTGACAGGCTGTGTGTGGGCCACAGGTTGCCCACCACTGGCTTAAGCACATGCTTAAATCCCATCAAATTCAAGGGGTTTAAGTAAGCGCATGCTTACACCGAAGCATATGATTATGGGCTAAATGAATAAAATAAGGCAGGGCTTTAGGCCCTGATTCATATCTTGCCGTTGACACAGTTTTTGAATCAGAACTTTGTTTACTTTCACTGGCAAAGTGTACTCACAGCTCATGCGGCTGAAGACACACTCCCATGAGCTAGGGCTGCAGAACAGGGTTACTCTGTTGTCCAAGCTTGCTGATTTGGTTTAAAGGAATAATAGCAGCAGAATTGCAAATAGGTCTAACATTTCTTTCTTTAATTCACATATCACATCACTGAGAGAACTTCTTGTTTTGAACAACTGCAGAGTTTATTAATTTATAAAACCAGGTCAAAGTGATAGAGCAAGTACATAAATAAGTACCACATCAGGCATATGTCCTGTGAAGACAGTGAAAAACATGATATCGTGTATTTTATTGTCTTAAGTGACCAGAGACTGTAAAAATGCAGAACTTCATTTTCTAAATGGTGCTTATATTGTTTTGTTTTCATAAAAGTTTATTATACAAATAAATACACAATTTGAACCCCACTTGTTCTGTCACAAACACAAGACTGTTTGTCTTCCAAAAAAACAACACAAACACTGTACACTTTCCACATAATCTTTGTTCAATCAGCTACTGCTACAAACATACTGTACCAAGAGGTGAGCCAAACATAGCCAGGTGTTTGTCTGCCTACCAGAATACTATGACGCCTCAGAATGCCTTCCACTGTGTCTTCATCAGAGGTATGTTCATGTTAATACATGCATTATTAGTGGACTTATAATAAAAAAAAAATTACATTTCTAAAGTGCCTTCCAATCCAAAGGATCCCAAAGTGTGTTACAAACCGCTGCTCCCACAACTACACTGTGTGGCACCCACTTCTGGTGTGGAACATACAGCTGTTTAATAGTGCACAGGCGTGCTATGCCACAATTTTGGACAGAAGGTGAACACGACACCCATTTTAAACACAAAAGAGAATTTAGAGAGGCAAAGTCTCATTACTGAATTTGGCCCGGACACTGGAGTTAACTTTCTCTCTTATGAGAACTGCCCTAGGATTATTTATAGGACCATGCAAGGACTGTCGGGTGCCTTGTCTGGTTGCTAAATGATTTTACTGACATCACAAGAATTATTTTGTTCTTACCAATCAAACTGGCTGCTGAAGAAGCTCACTTCTGGCACACTATCCTGTTATGTGTTTTAGGCCACTTTGGGCACTGGCAGAGAAGGAAGTGCACTAAAAAATAATCTGTTCTCTATCCTGGCATGGAGGATAGCTTGCTCTTTGCAGGCAGGACCATGAAGAATTTCTGTGTAGGAAATCCTGGATTTTCTTTTCATCCGTATATCCTCACTTAGTCTCCCTTTTCCTTCCTATCACATTCCCATCTCCTTGCTCTTAGTCAATGCCCCTTTCCATATACTCCTGCTGGCTATTGCAAGAAACCCTGGCAGGGATTGATCCTGTGCCACTGAAAAAGCAGTAAAAGGGGGTTGCCTCTTACAACCACAGCTGCTATCAGGGAGCGGTGCAAAGAGATCACTACTGTGAATAAGGCCCTACTCAAAGGTTTAATATTTCTTCTGCTGGAGCCTGAGTTGGGCCACTGGTATTAAGTACTGAACATCCATACCCCTTAACCTCTTTGTTAAGATGTACATACTCCAGATGAAGACCTAGAGTGCCATCACTGGAAATACAGCGCGGAGCAGAGAGCACAAGTTTTGCAAAGTCCCATGGGGCCTCTGAATTCTGGCCACCGCCATTTATTTCACTCCCTTTGAGGACCAAGTGCCTGGCCGGAGGCAACTTCTTTAGAACTTCATTGCTGTTCAAGCACAAAAGGAAATGTTCCCATATGCTTCTCGAATAGAAAATGGAGGGAAAGCAGCCACAGTCACTTGCGCCTCAGGAGTGAATCTAAGATGGTGTCCATGTGGCAGGATTTCCTCAGAGAAAGCCATGTTTTCAAAGTTATGGCCTTGTATATCAGAACAGAACTCTTTTCTGAAGGCAGACACTGGACAGACACTAACATTCAGCTGTGAACTGCAAATCAAACTGAGTGCCTTAGATTTCTTTTTGCATGAAGATAATGGTCTTGCTGGTGCTGCACTAACTTAGTGGCTTTATATAAGTGCTCGTTAGTTTGCCATTGGAGAGAGTCGTCCTTGAAGTTATGCTTATTAGTTTGCTGGGACTTGAGAGGCCACCAATTAGAACCACGCAGAACACTCTTATTGCGACAATTACCATTAATAAATTAAGCGATATCACAAGACATTTAATGAGTTATTAATCACTGTGGGTTTAACCCTATAGGAATTTTCATAAATGATTCAAGTACTTTGCATTCTCCTGCTATGTTACTTTGTAAAGGGAGTTTATTGACCGAGGCTATGTGTTAACAGGGCCCATGAGAATGCAGTAGTGGGGCGGCATGAGGGAGCTGACGTTTCATATTTCATGTAGAGAAGTGGATAATGGAAACCAAGTGAAAACCACTTAAAAGTTGAACGTTTTCTCAAATTGCTACATAAATGCAGTAATTCCCACTAACACCTTCTGGTTTGTTTATGTACTCAGAGTTTGTTCAACTGCAAGACATCGTCCCAAAAGCAGTAGGCTGGTTGGGAGTTTTCATTTAAATCTGGATTTTATGGTTCAAACACAAGTACTGTATCACTTGTATTCCCACCCCCCCACCCTAGAAAAACATGAGTCATTTCAACACCAGAAGTGGTATAAACTCAGCACAGGAAATAATGCTCTCCATAGCTCCTGCACAGTTATTAGGTGTCCTTCATTTCATTAGTTTGAATAACTTGCCAAGTCTAAAAAAAAAATCTCTGTTTTCTTTTTTAACTTTTCAACTTTACAAGGAACTACAGTCTCCCTCTCCCTTCCCCCCACCAATACGGAGCCTCCTAGTCTTTTTGAGGAGATATTTAAATGGTTGACACAGACCACTACACATAAAGCAGCAAGTTTGCTGTGCATGATGTGAATAATTACTGCATTATAGTTTTGGATTTTAGGGCAACTGTTGACTTAAGCAAAATAAGCCTGCAGTCCAGCTGCAGATCCAAGTTTTCTCCCTCCCATGCTGTCTCCCTTAACAGTGACCCTTTTCAGGCTTTTCGAGGTACAAAACCTTTACCAGATCCTCCAGCTCAGTCCTGCACACTCTGCTTTCGCACATTTGGCTGATCTGAGCTTCTCCCTCGCTAAATATTTTCCACTGGCCTGAAAACAAAAATACAAAGCAGAAAGACACTGACTTAGACCGAATGCAAGGAGCTTTAGAGCCCCTTACAAGCACTAGCCAGACAAACACATTCAAATTGTTGATAGGGAGAATTAAAATATTTTCCTTTGGAAGGTTTGAAAATATCTCAATCACTGAATACATTCCATGCAAAAGAACATGAAGGGCCAGATTCTGATTGAGGAAGGTGGGCGGGGGAGAGGGGGGAAGCTTTCGTTTGTAGCTGGGAAGGCCCTGGCTTGTAATTGCAGCATACTCTCAAGAGTAATTCTTTCAACAGCTGCTGTTGCCCTGCAATAGTGGAAGTCTAAACATAACAGCAACTTGCTGTGTAGAAGAACTGGAGAATAAAACTGACCATTAACAAGTGAAATTGGGAGGCCAAGTTCTGTAGCCCAAGCTGGGTGAAATACAAAATATAAATTGCACTAGTGGTGAAAAATGAATTTGGGTTTTTTAAACAGTCAGTTTTTAATAATCCAAGGTGTTACTAGGGACTTCAGAAAGGCATCTTTTAAATATGATTTATGTGAAAGTAACCCTCTAATCATATGTTGTATTCTGATTATTTTATTTGATACTCATAAACTATCGATTCCAGATGTTGGTGGGAAAGTAGCACATTTATTTCAATTGGAGGAGTCATGCAGGGCATGTTTCAGGCTGAGGTTATATAGAAAAGTGGAGCCTACGAAGACAAGACTTTTACTTACTCAGTGTTGTCCTTGTTATCTGCTTGAAGTAGGGAAGTTCTTCAAATTCGCTTTTGGATATCTTCTCAGTGTGGAAGTGATGTAGAATCCCTGTAGCAAAGCAGTAAGAACATGTAGTTGGAACAAATGTTCCCTGCTCTGAGCCTGTTGTGTTGTTGTGATTGTTTGTAGAATTACTGGCATGTTGAGCCACATTATGAAATCGTCTTTACCAACAATGTTTTAACCAATTCCATGTGCTCCATCAATATTTTTCTTTTGTGGTTTTATGGTGGTGGAGAGTATCACCGAGATCTGAGAGTTAGTTCCTCCTTTACCCATATAGCTTCAGCCCTCCCTGGCATGAATGAGAGAGGACCAGAGCAGAGGCCAAAATCCCAATGCCTTGGAGAAAAGCCATTTGGCATGCTGACATCGGACATTGTCTTTTACCTAACTGCAGGCAGCCAGCAGGAAATGCTCCTGCCAAACCACCAGAAGGGTTTGTGTCTTACTGGGAGCATAGTAGGACCCTGTATTAACCACCAGCCCTTCAGAGGGCTGTTCATAGATCATGATCTGGGTAACTTTCAGGGTAGTTTGCCCTTTAATATGATCTCAGCTTATGAAGCGTCTTTATTTATTTATTTATTTTTAAAAGGTAGAGACTAAAGCTACTAAGTTGACACTGATGGTCTCAAAGCAATCTGTACACAAGCCTCGCAATGCCCCCGTGAACTAAGTAAATCCTAATTTTACAGATCTGTTAAAGCGAAGTACAAAAAGATTGAATGATTTGCCGGCGGTCACACTGTGTGAGTCAGTGGCTGAGTCAGGATTAGAACCCAGGCGCCTTGGCTCCTGTGTGTGCCTATTTGCTTGCTCTGACTGCGCGACAACATTCCCAGCTAAAAAGAGACTACAAACAACTGAAAGTCAAGCTACTTTAATATTTAGCATGTGGACTAAGGCATTCTGAGACACAGTGACATCACTTAGTAAATGCCATCATGTAAAGGGCCTTTGAGAAGATAGCCAACATAATTCTTAAGGGAAAGAGTTGGTTGTAGGAGATGAAGAGAAAAATAACATTGCCTCTCTTTATATACTGAATAACGGATCTGTTTACACCTACACTTTTGGCATTTCCCTTTTTGGGTCCCCACTTGTATTTTTAATTAAACAGAAATAATATACATTTTGTAGCTCCACTCTTCCCAAAGATTCCTTAAGGGTTTTTCCTTTCAGTAAGGAATCACTTTGCCCACTTTGAAATGCAGCCTCCTCAGAGATCAATACGCTTTTTAGGATACATTGTGAAACACATACTCTTATAGTACATAGCAATATTACACAAGTTCAGATTCAACACAGAGTCCAAGAACTGAAGGGAAGTTTGGCATTTGTTTGAGATCTAGCTTCTAGATCTGTAAAATCAAGGAGACCAGTCAATTAGCTAAAGTAAAAGCTCAGGCTTTATTCATTTGCAGCACATACAACACTGATCATCTGAAGGGGTAGGAACATCTAAACCCTTCAGATATTCAGGAGTCTGGACAACTGAAGGGACTGGCCTGAAAGGGTTGGAAATCTGTGCTCAGGGTTAAGACTAGAGCTGGTCATAACATAGATTCTTTTCCCTTCCACAGAAAATGAGTTTTCTGTGAAAAATCAAAATCTAAAATGTTTTGGCCAAAACCTGAATAATTTTGATTCTGCAGCACTGCTATGGTCGGGGTGCTGGAACAATTTGTATTGTGGGGATGCTGAGAGCCATTGAACCAAACTGTAAACCCTGTATATAATGGAGACCACTTCAAGCGAGGGGGTGCAGCAGCACCCCCAGCACCTCCAGCTCCAGCACCTACGACGATGGTGCCTCATGGGAGTTGTAATCTGGGAGCTGTGTGCTCCTGTTCCCCGCAATAGGCCAGGCTCACTGGTTGGCCTCCATCTCCCATGATGCACCACAGTCTCCCTCCTGCCCCCCTCCATAGGATGGTGGCATTGAACTGGCTAGTGTGTGCTACTGCCCTCTATGGGCCAAAATCAGAACTGCTCAAGTGCATATGATAGACCCCATACTGCTAACAACAAGGGAGTTTGGCACAAGCGCTAGCAATTTGTGCTTTTGTAGTAGGAGGACTGGAGTTCTATCTCTGCTACCAGGGAAGTGCCAAATGCCCCAATCTAAAGAATTGGAACAGCTATAAAGTCCTGAGTGGCAAGAATTTATAAATCTTTCCTGAGGTTATAAAAAGAAAAAAAGCACTATTTTAAGAGAGAACTTGATCTACTTACCTTTCCGAATTGTCCACACGTGTATTTCTATTTGAGGTGGCTTTTCTGTTTCCATTGCGATTTTTCTAATGGTTTCTCCTTCCTCCATGAAAACAGATTCATAGACAGGAAGCATCTCTTCACCGCAAAAGTAATCTTTGCTGTCAAAGCTCTGACTTGGCATCTCTTCTGTAAGCAAAACATGACACAGCTTTAATAATGTTCCTTGGACCTTACTAGATTCATGCTGCCCAACAAGTTCAGCTTAATTGTAGAGAGTTCCTCTGAAGTGGTCTTTCAAGTCCTTCTCCAACTGAGTCCAGACTACTTAGTGAAATTCTGTTTTGCTCTCCCTTTTTAATGCTCAGACCTGGTAACAATAAAACAATTTGGATTTTTATTTAGTATGTTTTATCTTACCACATACAAATCAGACTTCGAGAAAAGATCCTGCTTTTTTGATAGCTGTGGGTGAAGTTCGGGAGTTAGAGACTGATCTGAAATCTAGATAACAAATGATTTTCTTCTATAGCACTTGCATCCCAGGTTCTTAGCCAGATTTTTCTGAGTGCCCTCATCTTCCATTGACTTCAAGAGGAGTTGTGGATGCTCAGCATGTCTACATGTCAGGCTCTCACAACTTCAGTTATTAACTGAATTAAGCCTCACAACCCTCCTGTGACGTAAAGTATCATCCCCTTTTTACACATAAGATGATTGAGGCACAGGGCAGTTAAATGAGTCTCCTTCCATCACATGAGTCAGGGACACAGCTGGGACTTGAACTTAGCTCTCCTGTCTCCTAGTGCACTGAACCAGGCTCCCTTCTAATTAGCATTGCTAGCAGGTGCTTTGTGAGTGATTTATGCATGTGGCTCTGACACTCGTTTTCTCAGAGCATTTCTGCCAGTGCATCATAGAACTAAACACAAAAAGGGGCTAAATGTGTTGTGGGAAAATTTTAAAGGTATAGATGGGGGTTAGGCACCTGGCAAAACGTCATAAGAGAGGTTAGCAAATTTCTAAGTAGTTTGTTTGCTTTTCTTTACACATTTTTACTAATATCCTACAACAAGCTAATCAAGTGATTAGATTTTCCCACAATGCTATGATAAGCTGTCATAGCATTAGTGCTTATTCTAAGGATCCAGTTCCATTATTGGCACAAATAACGTTTTGACCAAAGCATTTAAATCTACCGCTATGTTTTGCAAAACAAAGCTTTATTTAGTACAGTAGTGTAAATGTCCCAAGCTAGAAAACAAATGGAAAGCTCTGTGAGGATTGTAAATGGGAAGGGAAGGGAGAATGAGAGAAGCTCCTTGAATTATTGTCTGGGAGATAATGCATCTCTAGTTAGGGGGGTGGGGGGGGAAGGGGATATACTCTCTTCTGAAATAGATGTGCAAAAGTCACACTAATGCTAGAGAGAAGAAAAAGAGACCAGAAGGTGGGCCCAATCCTCGGTGCCCTCTACCTGTGGAAATGAAATGAATGAGATGGCTTGCAAGATTGGGTGCTAGATCTATTATCGGGCCCAGATTTCCCTCTAGACACAATACAGCAACAGATAAGGTTGCTCATTTCATCAGGTGTCACTATGATCAAAAGACCAGTTAAAATCCAAAGCAAAAAGGCAGTCTGTGATCTATTCTGTGTTTTACCTGGACAGACTTTACAGCATTTTCCTTCTATTTTCTGAGGGTATTTGCAGGGGTATTGATCCGGACAATGAATTTTCTTACATTCTTGTTTGGTGATGTTGCAGGTACACAACACACACTCTACGATTCCAAAGGCCCGGAGATTAGGATGCCACGATTCACCATGTGAATATGTTTTTCCATTTGAAACACAGACTAAAACAGGAGAGAGGAAGAAAATGAATATTCATTGTATGGTAGGACCCCAGCAGGTCCATAGTTGAACTACAACCTCTGCCTTAGTGCATATACACTGGTTTGAGGCAATGTTGCGTTCATGACATGGCTAAAGGATACACCTCTGCTTGGAAGTATATTTTTCACAAGTGATTTCTGGCCCAGCCCTTCTCCCACTGACGTTAAGTTTTGTCATTTACTTCAAAGGGAACAGGATTGAACCTTTGATCACCTTTTTCTGTGCAATTTGGTCTAAATTCTGGCCTCACTTATCTGTGAGGGTACCCTGGTATTTCAGTGAGCGAGATGGAATGCAGAATTTGACCACTCTCCTCCAGTGGGTGTCCATTTTTGTTGGGGATCATTTACTCCCACCAATTGGCTTTTATGATCTTAGCTCCTCATGCACACCCCACTCCTCTGAACTGGCTCCTGCCTCAGAATTTCAGCCTGCAACCAGAACAATATTCTAGTTGCCCTGTGAACCTTGCTTCTTTAAACATTTCATAAACATACTGAAAAATGCAGACTAACCAAAAAAGGTGAAAGAAAGGGCACTGTTTGATTTCAAAAAGCAGTAAAAATCAAGTTTGGATTTGCTGTAAATATTTCCAATTCTTCTAATATGCCATCATTTTGTATTAATGCTTTTATTTGTAAAATACGTTCTTCTTTTGCCTGTAACTTTCAAAAGCAATTTAATTTTTATCTGTAATCTTAAATTTACATCTAACTGGTAACAGATGTGAGCAACTGGCTTATGTGTTACTAAGTTACCAAGATTTATGGTGGGTGTTCTTCATAATGTATTGTCTTTCATGGGTGTTATACCATCATTTGGTTTAATAATTTATTACTTTTTAAACCCTTTCTTAAGAGCTGTTTTCATTTTAGAAGGGGAAACAGTTTTTTTCTCATAAAAGCAAATGAAGTGTTCTCTGTATACAAAACATAATGATGAGAAAGAAAAGGGAAAATTTACATAAAACGGGATTAATTACTCTATTGTTATAATTAAGCTTCTTACATGCTTTAGCAGTATATTTATACTTATGTTTATATCATTTTTTTCCTGCCAGAGAGCTCCAAATGCTTTACAAACATAAATTAAACCTCACAACTTCTCTGTACTGTAGTCAGGGATATGTTGACTATAGATACATTATCCCAATTTTGCAGATGGATAAACTGAGGCACAGAAAGGTTAAATAATTAGTCCAAAGTGACAGAAGAAGTCTGTAGTCACCATGAAAATAGAACCGTAGCTCCCAAATGGCCTGCTTTAACCACTGACTGCATAGAAATGTAATTCTGTATCCATGTAATGGCATCAAATCTGCAGGTCAGTATAACTATTTTGTTTATTTTTAGATTTATAAAATGTATCTCAGGAAGCATGTGCATTAATTAATAACACACTCTAATTGCAGAGAACAAAAGAAAGGACATGGTCACCATTCTAATTTCCATTCCAGAGACCTCTTAGACTCTCTCTGGGCCACAAGCTCCTAAAGCTATCACTGACACTAAACTGTGCAGAGAAATGTGCTGTTCATTTGTCTGCTTTTTATTTGCTGAAACAAATCAGTTAGAAATTGCTTTGATGATGTCTTCATGTGTGAACTGGATGTCAGAGATATTGCACTGAGTGGAGATTCCTGCTCCTAGTTTCAGCATAAAACACTGACATGATCTGAATGTGTTTTCATGGTTGTTCAGGTGGATAATAAAGATCCTATGGCCAACATTCCTTCTGTTAGTTAATACCTTAAAAGATTAGTTGGCTATAACACAAAGGCTTTTAACTCTTGGTGGGACATTCCTGAGTGTACGCTACTCTGGGTTTTGTGTATAGTTGCTCTTCTATAGTGAATTCTTTTATTACTATTTGGGCCTGATCCTGCAGACCCTTATTCACTTAAAGCATACTCTACCAGCTACACAAGTAACTCCACTGAAATGTATAGGAATTGAGTGCACTCAGCACCTTGCAGCATCATGCCCTTTTGCCAGGACATAAAATCTGCTGCCCCTTTTAAATTGGGGATTTGGTGAGTCCAACCCTTTTTTCTTAGTATAATCCTTGAGGAACATGGCTTAGTCATGCTTCTATAAAGGTTTTCCATATGAGCTTGAGGTCCTAATGTTCCCATAATGTAATAAGGCTCTCAGAGGCTTAAAGAGATATTATGTTATGTTACTGGAATGCCTCTAGCTCTCAGTGCTTTGTTTTACATATATCTTTGATATGAACTATTGTATTGATCTCTGAAAAACAGAATAAAAGTTAAATGGGCGGGGGAGGGTTGGGGGGTGGTGGAATTGCTGGCCCGAACACTAGGTAACAGCTTTGTTCAACACAGATGTAAAGGGGGAAGCTCCTCATCGCTCATAGGTGGGATACTTTCTACCAAGGAGATAGCTCAGTAAGTCTTGGCAGTAGTGAGTCTACTGGTAACGTAGTAGGGGTTTGTCGCCTGAGATTTCTGAGATAGCTTAAACACATGCCACTTGCATTCACACAGGTTATCAAATAGGAGAAAGCATGAAGAAAATAACCAAAAGTAGACTTTTCCATTCTCTGGATGCTAGACCAATCAGTGTGTGAATTTAGCAGCAGATCTAAAGGCATTGACAGTGGTGTCAGCTGCTCACCTTCCTAGTCCCAACAGAATAAAGTGGTCTTTATATAGTGTGATACAGCATGGCCAGAAGGCAGCAGGATGAGGAGAAGCCTTATTCCCTGTAGAGGGAAGAAAGGTTTCTATAGATTAATTAAAAACACCTGAAGCCAATTAGAGCACCTGAAGTTAGTCACCAGATAAAAAGCTCCTGCTTCAATCAGCCAGGGGAAGGAGTTGAAGTAGAGGAGAGTTTGGAGAAGTGCTGTGGCTGGCTAGAAGACCAAGACCCTAGGTAAAGAGACACCTGGCTTGCGCAGAGAGAGAGGGCAGGAAGCCCCACAAGCTGAACAGCAGGAGAGGGAAGTAGCCCAGGGGAAGGAAGCACTAGTTCAAGTGGTTTACCACTATCCCTAGGGCCCCTGGGCTGGAACCCGGAGTAGAGGGTGGGTCTGGGTTCCTCCCTCTCCACTACCCTTCTCTGGGTTACTAGTGGGACAGTAAATATCCTAGTTCAGGGGCAGGAAACTGCACCCTGAACTCCTCCCCAAGAAGAGGAAGTGCGGGACCCATCATAATCGTACTGGCAATTTGCCACAATAATTTCATGTATAGATTCTTGAAGTTCTTTAGAAAGCAATATGGTAGTGCCTATGCATGGGCAAATGCAGCAGCCACTATAGGCTCAGACACAATTGCCCCCAGCAAAGATAACTTTCCTAATGTTATATCTTTGCTGTCTTACTGTACTTTTACTTTCTGACTTGCAAGGTGCAATCATTTGCAAAGGGTCTCCCCCTTCATATACTAAAAATTCTTTGAGAGCTATAAATGGCTGAGACCCCACTCAGAGTGGTATTGCTAAAAGGACTTCTCTTTACCTCGTCCGTGCTTATGCTTGTTGTTGATGACGATCTGTACTATAGTTCCTGAGGCTTGCTGGGGGTCAGGTAGGACTCCACGGTTACTCCTGCCACTGGAAAATCGTGGAATATTGACCACCTGTCTAGTGGAGCTGGGTGACAGGTCGTAATGGGAGCGATGGTATGAATGCCTCTGTGTGGAAACAGAAGGAACAGGAATGTAAATGTTTCATTCAAGTAAAGCAATGGAGAGCTGAACTTTGTGTGTAAACTGTCTGTATTAAGGCTCCCTGTGCAGTCAATGTGAGTTTTGCCACTGTCAGTGAGGTGCTAAATCTCAAGATTCGCTTCTTCCTTGCTGGAGAGAGACTCATGCAGGTGCTTGAGATTAACCTGTGTTAAACTGCAGGTATTTGACCCCAGGAGTTCTAGCCTTCTGCATCCAAACTGCTTTTTACAGCATCCCTGAATATGGACCAAGTATAGTCAATACGTAAAATGATCAGATGCTGCCTGCCCTCCTGCTTCTCATTTCACTGTAGAGGCCAGAGCCACAGACACTCGTAAGGCCAGATGCAACCACTGTTGCTCTGGATGAGCAGCACCTTGTCGGAATCTATCTCTAAGTCCATCAGCTGGGAAGCCTTGACAGATTTGTAGGTGAAAATAGCCCTGTGCAGTGACTCTGTTTTTCAAAACAAAGCACCATGGTTATGTTGGGGGATTTTTTCCAAAAATACCCAAAGGCATGACTGAAGATTGTTTGTTAAAATAGTACTCTTACAAGGCATGTATTTATTTTGTGCTCCAAATGCTTAAAAATGCCAGGTGCTCTCTCCAAATTGTGTTATAAAAATCAATGCTGCCAGACTGAATTATTGATGGTTAATCTTCACCCTGGAGGCAATAAAGCTGCAGCATAGATTGATCTAGCCCCTGGAGTGAATTCGTACCCCTCAGGCATGATAACTGGAAAATAAGTGTGTTACTACTGTTGAAAAGCAGTGTTCACATGGCAGACAAACCATTTATTCAGGTATGGTATGCACAAGTATCTGATCCAAAGTCTGCAGGAGTCAGTGGGGGTCATTCCATTGGCTTTGGATCAGGCCTTAGCTGCACATGTTCGTTCAGTAAAGTGCAAGAGAATAAGTAAGTAAAATCTCTAACAAGATCCAGAGACAGCCTGGGTCATCCACGTGTGTCCTAGTGGTGATGCACACACAGGGCTGGAGTCTCCTTTGCCTTGCACCTGCGGTGGTTATTGACAAGGTGGCTGCAATATGCTACCGTTCTTGTTGGGTAGCAATCTGCACTCATTCTGTAGCAGCAGAGGTGAAAGTAAGCCAGTCCAGTGTACCGGTAAGAGCCGGTACACCGTGCCGGACCAGACCAGCTTCCCCAGGCTGGCGATTTAAAGGGCCTGGGGCTCCCTGCAGTGGCAGGAGCCCTGGGCCCTTTAAAGCACCGCCCGAGCCCTGTCGCCGCTACCCCGGGGCTCCAGCAGCCAGGCTCGGGCAGCAATTTAAAGGGCCCGGAGCGCCACTGCAGTAGCAGTGGCTGGAACCCCAGGCCCTTTAAATCGCCCCTGGGGTTCCCAGCTCCCTCTGCACCTGGCTCCCTCTGCAGCTGGGAGCTCTGGGGGTGATTTAAAGGGCCTGGGGGCCCTTTAAATCTTTAAAGGCCTCGCCTCTTCTGGTTGAGGCCACTCCTCTTCCGGTTGAGGCTACGCCCCCGGCTCAGGACTCCGGTGTACCAGTAAGTCCTTTTAAGTTACTTTCACCCCTGTGAAGGTACCTGACTAAACAAGGTGCAGAGCAATGAAGAGTCACACCCAGCGAATGGGTGTATCTTCTTATAATGTGGCATTTTGTTCTACTGTTGTAACTATTGAATACTGGCAGATATAATAGTATCCAAACAGCTACAGCATATGAAATATGGCCTATATAGTGCTAAGTATTTACTTGGTATTAGCAATGATGAATTTTCCAACATTCTTACTGCTCTACAGGCTGTTGCTGAGTCAGGGGCCACAGAAATGGATGTAGAATTTTTGTCTGGCAACAAAATACACTGTGAACCACAGAAAATAGACGACGTTGCCCCTTCCTCTGGTGCTAGCTTTTTTTTTTTTAACAAAGGCCACTGGATTTTTTTTCTAACAATCATTAATTGTGGGAGATGTTAGACATCTTCTGATCACGGGCTGCCATCTCAACAGTGCATGAACCACAAATGATTTTAGAAGGAAAAATAGGATATAATAGTGAAAGAGGAGGAGACGGGATAGTGAAGTGGGAAAGAGGGATTATGGAAAGAACAGGCATGACAAATTGGTACCTAGGAAACTGAAAACAAAGTATCCTTTTGTAAGAGACATGCCCATTCTGCCCACACGAACTCTAATTGCTCACTCTGTAGTGCCCTTGGCTCCCGAGCAGCACCTTTTAGCTCATGAGACCTGACATGTGAAGTGTACTTTATTGGTTTCAGAACATACTATGCAAGTTTGTCTAGGGGGACACCATGTTTGGAGCCCCTCTCCCGGCCAGGCCCTAATCTATCACAAGAGAATTTTTGTCTGTCATTTCTTCAAGATCATCAAAGATTTTCAGCTGGGTACAAAGAGCTAAAGACAAACAGAGGAAGATTCAGTGGAAAAAGGTATTGTCACTAGTATGAATTTTTCTGCCTGGTATTCCCATGCCAAGGCAGAACTGGTGAAGAGTTAGAGTAATCATCCCTTTTACTTGTGTGTGACTGGCTTGGTAGGAAAACGGGTTTTCTCATTACACAGGGCACACTTACGGCTTCTCTGTTGGCCGGTTGCCGGAAGATATCCCCGTCAGAATGTTCCCATGATAATTCTCCATCTCCTGTATGTGAGGTAAAACCATCCGTTATGGGAGTAATTGTGCAATGCCTTAGACATGCCTATGAGAATTCTTTACAGCTGAATGAGACCAAAGACTGAGGCAGAGCTAGTGAGGTCACATCGTACTAAGATACCATTACTTTTACAAAATATATTTATTATTTGTATCACAGAAGCTCCCATCCTGGGCAAAGAATCCATCATGGAACAAAAAGACAGTGCCTGAGTACAAAGAGCTTACAACCTATGTGACATTTTCCTAGTCTGCTATGAAGTATTAGCCTCAGTCAATACTAAACTACACTTATCATATAAAGAACAAAGTACATTTTTGTGTTGCTTTGTCCTTAAGTGTTTTTTCCCCTTTTTGCTTACTATCGAATTCACAAAATTTGGTAACTCAGCATATTTCCCAAATATTATTCTGAACTGATAAGGTTCTTTTAAAAAACATCCAACACTCTGCCACTGAAATTATTTTAAAAATAGATGCAACAGCCACTTTTAATGCATTACTCCCTGGACACACAGACAGGAGGGAGCCAGGTGCGGTAACATATATCTGGCTATATGAAAAGGACTGGCTCTAATGTCAGGCAGCAGATTCCTGTACCTGTAGCCAACAATCATGAACTGTACAGCTCTGCTTTTGACATAGACCAGTGGCTTTCAACCTGTGGTCTGTGGACACCTGGGGGTCCGCAGACTGCTTAAGATTTCCAAAGGGGTCCACAACCCCATTTGAAGATTTTTAGAGGCCCACAAATGAAAAGAAATTGAAAACCACTGACGTATACAAACAGCCAGGAGAAGGAGTACAGGTAGGTAGCCCTCTTCCCCAGGATAGGGCTCATATCATTTAGGATGCTCATAACAAAGAAGTAAACACAAGAAGGAAAAGTTGACTTGTGTGTTAGAAGAATGTTTGTGGAATCAGAGATACTGTCTGAGGCCAAGAGCTCTGGAAACTCCCTAGAAGTGGGGTGGGAGCACCAGCACCCAAACCTTGGCCCAACCCCCCTGCTCTGCCTCTTCCCCCTGAGGCCCCGCCTGCTGCTTGCTCATCGCCGCCCCCTTCCCTCCCATTGCTCACCCTTAAGGCAGGTCAAAATGGGAAGGCATAGCCCTCCCACTTTTAAAAGTGATGGGGCCATGGTCCCCTGACCCTCCCTGTTCTGGCACCCCTGGCTGAGGCACTTGCCATTTGTGCATTGTGATGTAGGAGGAATTAAAATGCTTTAGAGAAGCAACTAGAGGAACTTCAGAGCAAGGCTTTGGCCCCTCAAAACCCAACACCACGATCTGGGGGAATTTAGAAATGTAAACGAAAAATCTCAGCTTCCATTAAAGTCTTTGTAAAGACAGCTTTAGAAATGTAAACTTCTACAAGCCAGTGTGCGCTGATCACTGGTACTGAGGGGGAACAATGATGGAATGGAATCTGTTATATTTGAGCGGGGGATGTGGCACCAAAACAATGCTTAGACTGATATTTAATTGTTTAAAAACATGTAAGGATGACTTACAGGAATGGGGCAGGAGGGTTATCTGCTATGGAGATAGATTTGGAATTTAACACCCCCAAACTTTGGTGTTTAGATCTGTCTTTTATTATATGTGTTATGTAATGTAAGCTTTATATTGGCCCCAAATTTGCACCACAGAAGTCAATGGTAGCAGCATGTGCCCCCAAATCAGCTGGACTCTATGGCTTGGAGCCATCTCTAGTCAGTATAAAAAGGACTAATTTGAAAATGCAGGGGGCTTTTAAGTGTTCTGTTCATAAGTTACTAATATTCTTTGTCCTTACAGGGAGTAGAAATTAACTAACAGATCCTTCTCCCTGAGGCTGTGCTCATATATCTTCATGCAAACGAATTGCTCAGACTTGTGCTTCATAAGAATCGCAGGGGAAGGATAAATCAGCATGTCAGATTGAAAAGGACAAGGTTAGTTAGAAAGGAAATGTTACTTTCAAGAAAGTTTTATAAATAATGAAGCATTTTAAAAACCACTATGCAAACGTAGAGAGTCTTTTCAAAGGCCATTGCAGGCTCTGAATCTCCTTTACCACAAAACCTGTCTTGCCTAATGCCTCCCACATCTGGCCCTGAATTTCCTACTTCTGATTCACTTTTTTCTCTTAAGTGACTGTCCTCTTCTGTTTTAGGTGGCTGACTTTTCCAGTGTCATCTTAGTGCACTGCGTAACTAAGGCACGATGCTTTGTGCTTTGAAACTCAGTTTGATTTTTGTAATTATAATGGGTCTGTTCCAAATCCAAGTCACCATATAAAGTAAAATTATGTGCTACCAGCCCGGGCAACTAAAAATAGCTATCAGGGAACAGAGACCAGGAACCAGATGATTAGCTAATGTTTGTTTTATTGCATGCTCAACATATTGAATGTTAAATGGTAATTTGTTAGATCGCCTGCCATGACACAAAGACCATCACCTTTGCCTGTCTGAGTGAAGAAAGCTTCAAATCCAAGGTGCCTAATAAAATGTTTCTACGTTTAGTGGCTAAAAACATCAGCAGCAGCATGGGCTACTGGGTAGGGGACTAGACTGGAACTCTGGAAACCTGGGTTCTGTGCCTGAGTTGTCCCTGGCTGACTTGCTGTGTTCACCAGTCTGTGCCTCAGTTTCCCCTCCCCCTCTTCTTGGCTGTATAGAATGTAAGCTCCTTAGGGCAGTATCTGTCCCTCCCTATATGTTGGTGCAGTGTCTAGTACTGTAGGCACAAATGAACTACAAATAATATAAATGCTCCTTAATTTTCCAAGTAACAGTACTGAGCTCTAAGGGTCAGATAGTTAGACATGTAGACCCCTAAGAACACAGGCACCTAGTGGGATTTTCTAAGTGCCTAACTCCCATTGATTTCAATAGGAGTTAGGCACCTAGGCACTTCTGAAAATCCCACTAAGTGATTATTTGCATCTTTAGGCAGCTATGTACCTTTAAAAATCTGGTCCATATTCCAGTGGTGCGTGACACAGAAGCCCCAATATAAACATATAGGTAAGATACAACTATAAAGAAGGCCTCACCTGCAAAATTTGGAGGCCCAGATTTAGGGTTTTGACCTTCTCTAGAATTAAGTTCCCTGTGTGTATGTGAGGGCTGCTTTGGGACCTAACATAGACTTGCTAATAAAATACCAGAGATACCTGAATGTAGATTGGCACTTAATTTACTTGGGGGAATCGATTGTATCCTAAGAACTGAGTTATGTTTTTTTTTATGATGAGAGCAAGTCTGGGCACTTGCAGGATATATACATATTCATATTTCAAAGCTCATCTACCGGAGAGGTGGCAGATATTTTAATGTTTCAACTCATTATCGTAACATTGCTTCTGCTGTATTAATTGCTTGTTTCAATTTAGGAAAACAAAACAAAAAATGATACATCTGCTGAAATACAATGTTTAATGTCCAAACTCCCTCTGCAATGGGTGAATGTGGCATGCTTGCAGACAGTATCCTTTTGCTTACATAGCAGATTTTACCTCTGCAAACTGGGCAGCAGGACTCCGGAACAGAAACTGGGAAAGAGCATGTTAATTTAGGGCAAGTCTTCAGGCCACAATACACGTTCCCTTCCTGCCATTAAAAACAAAGACAATTAAGAAATGGTTTCTGCATTGATTCATATGGTACTATGCATTTACATTTGGGGCTTATCTTCACTACCAGGGAGATAAACACTGCTGCAATTGATGCAGCGGGTGTCGATTTAGCGGGTCTAGTGAAGACCCACTAAATCGACAGCAGAGCTCTTGCCTGTCGACTCCAGTACTCACCTTACTCTTCTTTGAGAGGTGAAGTCGACGGGAGAGTGCCTCCCATTGATGCAGCGCCGTGTAGACACCACAGTAAGTTGACCTAAGCTACGTCGACTTATTCATGTAGCTGGAGTAGCGTAATTTAGGTCAATGTACCCCAAGTAGTGAAGACAAGCCCTTATACAGATTTGAATCTGGCTCTGTACATTTACATACGTGCCACTCTGGCATCTAGAAACAGGATATTGCACTGAAGAGTATTCCTTAACTGTCTTTCTAAAAACACAAAATATTTACAAAATATTGTACAGAATATAGTGCTCAGGAAATGTACCTAACATACCAGGAGACTCAATCCACAGGAGAGGTACAACAAGGGCATTGCCACAGTGCAAGCTCCCCACTCACTGCCCCACCAATGAGTTTCAGCCTTGACCTGGAGGGACTGCATTTAGCAGTGACCCAGTAGCGTAATCTCCAAGTCCATTCACTGGTTGACCTGTTGGGCCAGATGGCTACCGAGATGGTTCCTTAATACTAAATTTGCTGGTGACTTGATCAAATGAAGGTCCAAATGTGGCCAGTGTTTGTCCAGGAAGAGGTGGATAGACTGAACCTATTTCAGTTCAGAGTGGCTCTGAACAGCCACCGGAGGGTGACAACTATTGGTCACTGCAATTCGAATTGATGACCGAGTGGGTTAAAGTTCTATGGCCCATTGTCAGTCCCATGAGCCATCCAGTTCCCGCTTGTAGGAATCTTTACTGAATTCAGAATAATTCTGGCCTCTTTTAGAGAGCCAGTGTTGAACTGTCCATAGTCTGGTTGACATAAAACTATATATACTCCAAGTAGCAATATTCTACCTGCCACCTAACTACTTTAAGTATGTGGAGTGTGGGCTCATGTACAGAGTGTTCACAACAGGGTAGATTTTTATCTGTGTTTGGACTAGGAGGCAGAATGGCATTTACCTGGGGCTGCATACCGGCTCTGAATATGCTTTTATATGTCACTGTTTGTTCCTGACTTTCAGCCTCCACTGCCCAGGTACTACTGTACATTAGTTAAGGTTCGATAGGCTGGTCTCCTAGCAAAGAGGATCTAGCAAAGCATACAGCAGGGCTCAATGAAATTATTACTTACTGAGCAGCTGCACTGAGCACACTGGTTGGGTTGCCTATTCTGAAAAAGCCCTTCTGCCACAAACATTTCCCCGTGCTGGTAGGCGGTGCCATTGTATTCGCAGGATTTCCCAGTGATTTTACTGCTTATGGAGAAAAGTGAATCCTCTGGAACAAATGAGAAAAAAAACCATTTCATTAAAAAAAAAATTCACAAGTTGCTCAATAATGGGTGTCGACAACTGGGGACTTTGGGGGGCTAAATTGCATTAATAAATAAAAGAAACACTGAGTTTTTGGAACAGAAGCTTGTTTATGACTTTATTGAAAGTGGGCAAATTTAGTCATGGTACAAAACTACTCATTACAGCAATATTAAACAGCTATTTTATTTTTTTAACTTTAGAACCATATTTAAAAAAAAAAAAGCTGTCTCTGTCCCTGTTAATCTTTGCAGACCTATAGTCAAAATGCACTAGCAGCACTGAAGGAGGTGTGTCACGGCTTTGCTAATCACACTGTAGCGTTTGCCTGCTAGTGGGACGGGTGGCCACGGTTAGGAACTGACTTAGCACGGGCTATGTTGTATGTAAGGTTTTTCTAGAGCTGGCTAAATATCTAATTCTTCGGTTCACTGGCAATTAAAAAAAAAAGTCTTCAAATTGACCCAAAAGAAAACTTAGAGGAAAAGTGGGGGGAGGAGAAGGGGGTGTGTTCATTTCAAGTCAAATGAAATGTTTCATTTTACCTAAAATGAAACTTTTTATTTCAATTTTGAGGATTTTTTAATAGTTTTTAACAATAAAATTGAAGGAAATTTCAAAACACCTTGTGATATGTTTCAATCAATCCAAATGTGTGTGTGTGTGTGTGTGTGTGTGTGTGTGTATATATATATATATATATATATATATATACACACACACACACACACACAATGTGAAAACATGTTTTGAACAAAAAAATCACCCAGTTCTGGTTTCTCCTTTCGGGAGAACCAATATTATTTGCATTGTGGTAGTGCCCAGGAGCCCCAGGGATGGACCAGCACCCCACTGTGCTAGGTTCTGTACAAACACAGAACAAAGAGACAGACCCTGCCCCGAAGAGCTTACAAGCTTAGCATACGAATCCACATTAGCAAGGAAGTATAAAGAACTATGTTAGCAACCTGTGCTATAGCTTACCTTTACCTGTTTGCCTCTACATGAGGGAATAACACTGCTCTAATGCGCTGTTAGGCAAAATTATGTTGTCTACCCTGTGCAATGAAGTCATGGTAGAACTCTGCTACCAGCAAATATGCCCAAACACAGTTGTACCTTGGAAGGCTCTGTTTCCAGTGGCTTCCATGCTTGCCTTTTCCCCTAGCATTGGCCACGGCTATCAAAGTGACACATTTCACCTGAACTAAATGCGCACAGTTTTGTTAAAGCTGATGTTTGGTTGCATGCAACTTATTTTCTGATATTCAAATTAGCCCATTAAATTTGCATAGAACATCACATACAGAGCTGCCAAGAACTTGGCAGCCATGACCCAGTTCTGGGCCCTGCTGCCTCAGCTCAGCAGAGTTATTGGCCAGGTTTTCTTCTATGGCCTGGCTTCTGTGCCAACCCCACCCCAACCTCAGCTCTAGTGAAAACAGATTAGGGGCTGCTCTAACTAATGCCTGTTGACAAAATTCCCAAAGGGGTTGTCCTCCAGCTTGCGAATATCTGGAGTGTGCCATGGTCAGGGCTACAGGCTATGATTGATGTATTCCTGATGGGACTCCCTGATCTCAGAGGAATCCTCATTTAGGGAGCTGTGGGCAGTTTCTGCTCGCTTTGTGCTGCCTGAGTGGAGTGGGGCTGTGACTCTGACACTATCCATTTACATTTGTCACTCTAGCATCCAGAAATGGGCACAGGCATTTTTAAGCAGGAGCTCCTTAGAAATAACAGTGCAGCGATTGTTCTCTGGAGCCAGAGAATCACTTCAGATTTCAAGGAATGCAGCTGACGTTTCACTTGGTGGGTTTGGGGTTTCACATAAGAGGAAACCTGAGCTGCAACATCATGTTTTGCTGTAGCATTTTAATATCTGCCAGATCGTTTCATATAAAAACCTTTCCAAAATTAGTATGTCATCAAAGAATGTAGTTTTTTTTAGCTGAGCACTCAACCAAAGGAGTGAGAGTTTTTAGACGACAGGCATTGGATTTAAACTCTGATATTGAGAGTCCTCCATAAAAGAGTTTGTTTTGGTATGCTGGCACCATTGCATATTAATAATCTTTTCAACATGGGGGAAATTAGTAAATGTCAAATAGGAATGTACTGTGTGTACAGACCTCAACATTTTAAGGTCTGGTGTGTTAGTGCAGGACCTACTGCTATGACAAAGGGAAATGGAGGAGGAGAAGCTATGTAAGACAAAGCACTAGAGGATTTAGTGCTCTTAAATGACCCTTTGTACTTCATGTACACTGAGTATCTTTTTAGGAGATGTGTTCACTATTTGCATTTCCACTCTGTGAAAGGCCACAGCTTGCATTTATTTCAGCTCCACAAATGGCCCCCTGTGATAATGTAAAAGCAAAAGGGAACTGCATGGCTGAAGCATGGATACTAAATCCCATTCAAACCTCCCATCTTTCTCCTTACTGATCTTTCAACATACTCAAGTTTTATGTCCTTGACACGCTTTATGATGGATGACATGCACGGTTAGGTGGAAACTCCTCTTGGTCAGCAATATTCAACAGTTCAGGAGCAGAATTTTCATTTGTCCATATTCTGGTACCTATTATTAATATACTTCAGACACAAAAGGTAAATCAGTCTCTTGATTGTAATTCTGAAACAGAAGAGTCTCTTCCAAAACCTGCTGCTGCTAGAAGTACTGTCTTGGTGGATGCTGATCAGCACTGGCTTCTATTTCTACTCTGGGAGATGCTGTTGCTTCCAGCTACTTGTACCATCTTGGGCCAGTGTAGGAGCATTTACAATATCTGGAGCCAAGAAATAAAACTCAATTTCCTACCAGAAGAAAGAGAACTGCCAGTGTAGAAAACCACCAGGTTCTGTACATGTCCAGAGCACAGAAAGTGGGACCCTGCTTAATAAATAAATAAATTAAATGGAAAACAGGATCTGAATTCTCAATCACTAGCTTGCTAAGGTACTGTAAGGAAGGCAAGAAACAACTAAAACCTTAAAGTTTGAAAGGTTTCAGAGTAAGTGAGCTGTAGCTCACGAAAGCTCATGCTCAAATAAATTGGTTAGTCTCTAAGGTGCCACAAGTCCTCCTTTTTCTTTTTGTGAAAGTTTGAAAGGTAGATGATAATGGCTAGTGGCCTCTTTTAGAGGACTATATATGCCTCTGGCAGAAGGGACCCTCTGAGATATAGGAGAGATGTCACTGAAAAGTGGGTGTCAAAAGTAAGGAAAAATGTAGAACGGGGAAGCCTATTACTGTACAGTCCACTGTACCTTTAAAATTGTTTATATTTGAAACTTTCATACAGAGTTACATCTTACATTGTAAATAACACACAGCTATGACAAAACCCATGCTGATCCAGGAGATGTGGCACTTTGATTGTGGCACTTTGTTAATTTGTTAATGTGTATTCTGGAGTAGTTCTCTCTAATTAGACACAATCCTTGAAATTCTTAAGAATAATCACTCAAGCCAAAATTCGGTGTTGTCTCATGGTACATAGACACCAGACAAACCACAGCCAGCAGGACTGCAGTGCAGAAGAAGGCTACTGGGGACTCTGTCTCTTCCAAAAAGTTATGCAGCAATAGCTCCAGGGGCCCTCTGCAATTGACCTCATGGTGAGCATGAAAATGTAGCTAAAGCCTTCTGAGGGATAGATCCACGTATTAGTAGCATACGCAGCTTTCCGTGGGGAATGAATGGCCCACATGCTTCTGACCTGAGCACCTTTCCTGGCTATACAACAGCCCTGGCATGTAGCACTCCATGCACTTGTAACATCAACAGAATTTGCAAGAGCTGGCCCCAATCTCGATACAAGCCATGTGTTCATGTTGCCTCTGCAGCACATTGCTGTGTCCATTTGGGAAGTTGTTTTCTAGGCACCCGCCCATAGTCTGCAGTTTGCAAAAAACAATGCATGCACGAGATCCCTGTGACTTTTTCAGAGTGAGAAAGAGTGTTGGATGTAGTGAATAAATTTTACTTCAGACAACTTATATCCAGTAAGTAAGATTGCTAAATAAAATCACCATCAACCCTCAAAACATTGAATTATGGTCCCTAATTACGTTTTTTTAGGAGGGACGACTTTCTTTGTAAGGTAGTTTCTTCTTCTGAAAGAAGATTGTCTCTTACATGCAGGTCTATAGAACTATTGTGGAGACCCTGGAGTATCTCAGGACAGCAGCAGGTGGAAGAAATCACTCTGCAACTGACAAACCTGAAAATTGCATTGCCTCACCAGTGAGTCTAGAGACCCAAGTGCAGACTGAGGGTATGTCTACACTGGCAGAGTTACAGTTACAGCGGCCGCTCAGAAAGCGCTGAAGGGAAGCTGCTGTTGTGCGTTCACACTGTCGGCTGCCTGCGCAATCGCGTGTTCACACTTGCGGCACTTGCAGCGGTATTCAGAGCACTCTGGGCAGCTATCTCACAGAGCATGTCTTCCTCTTCTGACACTAAGAGTTGTGGGAAGGCGGAGGGAGTCGCAGGGCATCCTGGGTCCTGTCCCAATGCCCTGTGATGCATTGCTTCGCATCCCAGCAATCCCTGTACTTCTGTCTGCATTTGGTGCCATCTTTCAACGGTTTGTGTACTGCGCGCTCTGCCTCTTCGGTCTGCAGGAATGGATCCCGCACTGCTGACCAATATGCTGCTCACTCTCACTAACATGTCACGAGTGGCAGTGGAGTTATTCCTTAAACTACAAAGGCAAGAGGAGCTCGACATTGATCTCGTCATGCGTAGTAGCTATGACATGAGATCGTTTGTGGCATTCACGGAGGTGCTGACCACAGTGGAACACTGCTTTTGGGCTTGGGAAACAAGCACTGAGTGTGGGATCACATCGTGGCGCATGTCTGGGATGATGAGTCGTGGCTGCAGAACTTTGGGATGAGGAAAGCCACATTCTGGGACTATGTGACGAGCTCGCCCCAGCCCTGCAGTGCAAGGACACGAGACTGAGAGTGGCCCTGTCATTGGAGAAGCGTGTGGCAATTGCACTGTGGAAGCTACTGCTACTGATCGGTTGCTAACCAGTTCAGAGGGGGAAAGTCGACCATTGGACATGTGTTGACAGAAGTGTGCAGGGACATTAATCACATCCTACTCGAAAAGACCGTGACTCCGGATAACGTGTGTGACATTGTGGATGGCTTTGCACAAATGGTCTTCCCTAATTGCAGAGGGGCGATAGATGGCACGCATATTCCAATTCTAGCACCAGACCACCTAGCCACCGAGTACATTAATTGGAAGGGGTATTTCTCTATGGTTCTCCAGGCGCTTGTGGATCACTGTGGGCATTTCACGGACATTAACATAGGCTGTGTTAATGATGCATGACACACACATCTTTTGGAACACTGGCCTGTTCAGGAAGCTGCAAGCAAGGACTTTCTTCCTAGACCAGAAGATCACTGTAGGGGAAGTGCCCATTGTGATCCTGGGAGACCCCACCTACCCCTTAATGCCGTGGCTTAAGAAGCCATACATGGGGCACCTTGACAGCAGCAAGGAGCAGTTCAATAACAGGCTGAGCAAGTGCAGAATGACTGAGTGTGATTTTGGATGTTTAAAGACCTGCTGGCGCTGCCTATATGGGAGGCTGGACTTGGCCAATGAGAATATTCCTATGCTTATAGCCGCGTGCTGTATGCTCCATAATATTTGTGAAGGGAAGGGCGAAAGCTTCACTCAGGGCTGGACCACTGAGGCTCAGTGCCTGGAGGCTGAATTTGAACAGTCAGAGACTAGGGCTATTAGAGGGCGCAGCAGGGGGCCATAAGGATCAGGGATGCCTTGAGGCAGCAATTTGAAGCTGAAAACCACTAGTATTTGTTGCTATGCTTGGGGAGTGCAGTGCTTGTAATGCTAGGAGGTGATTGGTGCAGATGATGCACTATGAAGATTTAAGAAAATCGCCTGTTGCTTTGCAGGGCTCTCTTTGCTTTCAATTAATGGAATAAAGATTGCTTTCAAACCAAAACAATTCTTGTATTAAAAAACAACAACTGGAGGAGAGAGACAAAAAAACACAGCAGCACCATAGGGGATGGGGGAAGGGAGGGTCCCAGGAGGAGATGGGGTCCCGGGATGGTTAAAGATTTGTGTATGTCCAAGGATCCTATGCAACCTTGTCCTTTGGAGTACAGTGCAGCAGGTACTGTACTTCAGCAGGGCTAAACTGCAGAGGGATGGGTGTTGAGTGCAGTGGGTCCTGGGAGTCCGCAGGGCTAGACTGTGACAGGGCAGGAGTGGAATGCAGCGGGTACAGACTGGAGCCAGGAGGTTGATAAGAGTGTGTTGGTGATGTCTGGGGAGGCGCATGGGAAAGAGTTTTGCGACAGCGGATGCAGGGGAGGGTGGGCATGGAGCTTCTTGGTTTGCAGTGCTACTAGCGCCTGGAGCGTGTCTGCTTGGTGATCCATACTGTTTAACAGCCATGCCGTGGCTTTGTTCTGGTGCGCCATGTTCTCCTTTCAGTCCCTCTTCTCACTGTCCTGCCACTCTTTCAATTCTTATTTTTCGGCTGCGGAGTGCATCATGACATCACACAGAAAGTCCTCTTTAGTTCTTCGTGGCTGCTTTCTAATTCTGTGCAGCCGTTCAGCCAACGATAACAAAGAGGGAGGCTGGGCTCCCAAGGTCATATCTGTGAAGCCAAAATGCAACATTTTACAGAAGCAGTATTGTGTGCAACACACAGACCACTGATTAAGTGATTTAAAACCCAGCCGCTATTCACATACCTGTCACTAACTGGCTGACCCCAGGCAAGCACACATGAGCAAGACCCCCAAAATGGTGAGTAACCACGGGAGCAGGGGAAATCATTGTTCCAGGACCATACTGTACACTGGGCACATAGTTCTTAGGGAGACCCAGCACTGTAGGGTAGGCTTTATAATCATTACTGTCCCCACATTTTCCACAGGCTGTGTTCATTATGGAAGATCTCTCGATGTGGAGGATGAGCAGGGAATCAAGGGAGGGTCTTCTGCAAGGGAGGGTCTTCTCCAAGACTGCGGCTTCTGCCCTGGCCCTTATGCGGCTCACCTGTGTGCAGCAATGGTCCGTCCCCTCTCTCCCCTGCAGTGACGGTAGAGTGGCATGGGAAAGTTACCTTTAATGGGGCAAGAAACAAAGCAGCTCTGCCAAAGAACCTGCGGCAGCGGATTGTCCAGTATCTCCATGAATGTTTCAAGGAGATCTGAGGCAGATTCCCATGAAGTGAGGGAGTCAAGCAACACCCTGTTCCGCTGCTCAGACTAGGCAGACACAAGCCTGCTTTCTGAAACGCTCCTGCTCCCAAAAACTTGCTTCAGAGATTCCCAAAATCAAAGCCACTTACCAGGGGCCTCCTCTCCTGTTTGCGCTTCACCAAGCTCTGACGGCTGTGAATGGCTAGCCTCCTCTGGGGTAGAGAAGAGCTCCTGGCTGCATGCATCTCTGACCTCCGAGTTGTCCTCTGCCTCTGGGTATCCCTCCCCCTCCACATCCTCGTCCAAGATTTCCTCCTGGCTCGGTTCACTCTCGACTGGCACGCGACCACTGAAGTAGCCACAGTGGCATTCACAGTGGAGGTGGGGTTGGCCCCGAGTATCATGTCCAGCTCTTGGTAGAAGTGGCAGCTCGTGGGCGCAACACCGGAACAGCAGCCTTGTGGAAGGCGTTCCGTAGCTCCTTCACTTTGACCCTGCACTGCAGTGTGTCCCAGTCACGGCCCCTTTCTGTCATGCATCGTGAAATCTGTCCATAGGTATCATCATTCCTACGGCTGGAGCGCAGCTGGGGCTGCACAGCCTCCTCTCCCCAAATGCTGATGAGGTCCAGCAGCTCGGCATTGCTCCAAGCGGGGGATCGCCTGGTGTGTGGAGCAGTCACGGCCACCTGGAAAGATGCGCTGAGACCACTGCACGCGTCACTGAGCAAACAGGAAGGGGACTTTCAAAATTCACAAGGAATGTATGGGGTGGGGATGACAGTTGGTCACCTGAGGGCAGGGCAGTAGAGGTCAAACCGATGACCAGAGAGGCGAGAACAGGCATTGTGGGACACCTCCTGGAGGCCAGCTGCAGTGCTGTAATCGACCAGGGTGTCTACACTGGCACCGCAGCACTGTAGACCCGGCACAGAAAGCCGTACGCCTCTCGTGGGCGTGTTTTTTTAACAGCTCTGCAACAGCGCAGTTTCTGCGCACGAAGCGGCTTGGCAGTGTGTGCACCTCGGGAGTTACAGTGCTCAAAGCTGCTTTACTGCACAGAAACTTGCCAGTGTAGACAAGGCCTGAGAAGCAACAGTAGCTGCCTTTGTATCTGGAGGAAAGTAGGGAGGTCAGAGGAGAGAGGGACCCAGCATTCAAACAGGAAGCTAACACTGTATCTAATCTCAGTCCGGACCACGTTTTTCCAACACCACGGGCTTGGCTTTCATCTGAAAACCAGTCCACAGTCAATGCGGTTTCCAGGCTAATTAAAATGAGTAGATGTCTCTGACTGATGCACAAAGTATGGAAGGGCAAGGCAGGGTGGGGACAGAAGGGAAGGCTGTGAAGTGATGAGATAATGGACCCCTCTGCAACTCCAGCTTGCTTCCTCTAATCTCTGTTCTCGACTCAGAATTAAGACTTCTGTTAATTCCATACTGCACCGCATGATACTCTCTTCTGTCTATTAGAGCTGAAGCAAAGAGGACAAGAAACTGAATGAGATCATCGGGAACACATTTAGTGACTACGTGGGACGGGCCTCTCCGCTCAGCACAAAACCAGCATGGGCATAGTGGTATCTTGGTATCCAGGTCTTAATAGTACTTCAGTTGGGAACTGAATTATTTGCCCCAGGAAGATCTTTACATAGTCTAGAGCCTGTGCCTTGTCCAATTCTCTGGTACAACTGCAAGTGCATGAATATTCTCTTCTCCAAATGGTGCTATCCGATATACTGCTCAGCCATACATCCCAGTAGATCATTTCACACACCTGTATTTCTCCTTAGATCAACCAAAGAAGTTAGGCCTGTAAGAGAGAAGCCATAACACACTCTCCTTTGTGTGCCTATGAAAGCCTGTTAGGATTTATGACAAGGGTTGAAGTCCTCCCCTGCTTTGAGGGCTTAAGTGGTTCATAAGTCTTGTGCTGACCATAGAAGGGAGAATATGACCGTATGTCTATGGCTCTGATCATGCACGTGCTTATCTCTTAGCATGAGTAGTCCTAGTGACTTCAATGGGACTAGTTAGATGCTTGAGATTAAGGTTGGGAATGAGGAGTTGCAGTATCGGGGCCTACATTGCTACGACTGCAACAAAAGACATACAATTGAATGTTTGAGGCTGCATGAGAGTGTATGTTCCTCTACAAAAACAGCATCTGTCTAAAACTGTAAGGAGGCTTTGTTTATACTGTTTGTCTATACATAACTTCAGTCTGGTGCAATTTCTCTCTCCCTCTTTCTTCGTGTGGGATTGCCTTTTGGATAGTAAAAGGTGCCTTCATATTTTTTTCTGTGTGCCTAATTAGAGGGCTTCAGATTCCTTCCTGATATCCTATTCTCCTGCAGAATGTGAACTTAGAGTGATTATGGCCAAATTTAATAAGTGCCAGTTTGTATTTTGGAAGAACTTGGCATGAATGTCGATATCAGCATGTGTTGTTCCATACCTCAGTAGAGATGTGTGAGAATTGGATTAGATTAATTAGCCGCAGAGATATAGTACTGCATATAGCCCATATCTGTGAACTCTGTTTCCTAATAAGGATTGCTCTCACAGCTTTGCATGGCATTTAATGGTGTTGGATATCGTTGTAGTAATTAGCTGCTTATGGAAAGTACCAGGTAAATCATCTATGTAAATCCTCTTAATGAAATGGGTTCATTCTGAATCCTCCTTTGTCAGCTCCCATAGTATCAGGGCAGGGGAAGTGAAGCATGGAGGGTAAAGTGTTTTATAGCATCAATGGAAAGGAAGTGTCTTTGTTCCCAGGGTTGACAGCCATCCTCTAAGGGTCCAGTCCTGCATTACTGAAGTGAATGAGCAATGCATGGTTTTGCCTGTGACTTCAGTGGTATCAGGATCCGGCTCTTAATTAGCAAGATTATCAGTATTTATCTGTTGGTAATTGTGTTAGTGTTAGATAATGCTAAGAGGATAAGATGTGTGTGACCAGGCTTAATATCTTAATTTGGAAATAAATTTACCTTGAAAACTGATTTACAGGCTGCACCTACCTATAGGACTATAGGTTTAGAGATAGGCGACAGAGTGTGCTGCCATATCAAAATGTTCTGTTGGCTTCAAATATGGCTTTTTTTTTTTAAAGGAGAAAATTAAGACTTCCACTAAAATAAATGAATTCACAAATATCAATGTTCTTCTTCTGCAAACTTTGACTTTCAGTCAGTACTAATCTAGATACCAACATGCCATATATACTGGGCATGAAATCCTGGCCCACTGAAGTCAAGCAAAACTCCCTTCAACTTCAGTGGGGCCAACATTTCACCCTAGATTCTTATCGTAACTGCAATATGTTTTGTTAAAATCCATGTAAAGGGATGAAACCACTGATCTGTATTGGGGAAGTGCACACAATTCAAATCCAACATCATGGGTGTGACCGTTCAACCTGACAGTATCATATGAATCCAAAGGTGAAAAACAAATACAAAGGGTTGTCTCCTCCCTTCCACTTATACAAGCAAAGGGAACTTAAGAAAGGTGGAGCTCCCACTCTGTGAAAGGAAAGGGGACAGTGCATTATGACTGCTTCTTCCTGGGATCATGTAGAACAATGGTTTTCAAACTGGGTTGCAACCCAGTACTGGGTTGCGGAATGGAAGGCACTGGGTTGTGGCAGCTCTGGTCAGTACTGCTGACCGGGCCATTAAAAGTCCTGTCGGCGGTGCTGTCCAGCTAAGGCAGGCTAGTCCCTAGCTGTTCTGATACCACACTGTGCCCCGGAAGCCTCCAGCAGCAGGACTGGCTCCTAGGCAGGGTGGCTAGGAGGCTCCGCATGCTGCCCCCACCCTGAGCACCAGCTCTGCACTCCCATTGGCCAGAAACTGGCCAATGGGAGCTGTGATGTGGTGCCTGCAGACGAGAGCTACACGGAGCTGCTTGCGTACCTCTGTCTAGGAGCCGGGCCTGCTACTGGCCGCTTCCAGGGTGCCGTGAGGTCCGCAGAAAACTTGCCTTAGCACCCCCGCCACACCACTGACCGGGAGCTGCCTGAGGTAACCCTGCACCACAACCGCAATCCCCTGCCCCAGCCCTGTGCCCCTCAAACCCAGAGCTCCTTCCTTCACCCCAAACCCTTCAACCCTGGCCCCACCCCAGAACCTGCACCCGCAGCCCAGAGCCCTGACCCCCTCCTGCACCCCAACCCCCTGCCCCAACCCAGAGTCCCCTCCCACACCCTGAACCCCTCATTCCTGGCCCCAGCCCTCAGCCCTCACACTGGGTCACCAGAAAAAAAGTTTGAAAACCACTGATGTAGAAAACACTGCCTGGGGTGCTCTATGGTTACTTAGGTGTGGGGCAGTGGGCTGGTAGTTATCTGCAGCATGCTCCTTGCACAGCTTGTGGATTTTTACCAAGAAATCCCATTGGGAATTATTGCTGCTTGAAACAGCCTTAACTTCTGTAGAGTTTTTTCCATGGCAGAAACTGGCCGATAATAGGATGGCTCCTTTGGGAGCTCTGCAGTAGGACCACTCATGAGTAAGGGCTGTAGGATCCAGGCCCACAGGCTTTATCACAATTAGTAAAGCTTCCCCGTTGGGTCTTTCTGGACAGACGTAAGACGTACATGTAAGAACGTTAACAAACAATTGGGTATGGAATGGTCTGATAACACTAGCTCACAGATTGGCAGAACAGTCCAAATAAAAAATCAGTTCCATCATGCTGAATTAATCAGTGGTTTAGTCTTTGCTGCTGCAAGTCCAACCTTATGTATCACTACAAGAAAACTAGTTATCTGAGCGATTTACTGTCATGAACTATTTTAAATCCACTTACTAAAAATTCTTCTTTCTTTGTGTTTCGATAAAATACAATCTACTGCAGTTAATGGGTGTAAAGGATGCGTAGGGTCTTTGCTGTACAAGAGAAACTTTCTGAGCTGGAGATCCCGTAACTTGCATTAGCAAGATCTGTAAACGGAGTTCATGGTTCAAGTGAAAGGGAACTTCTGCTGGCACATCCTGGTTGGCTCTACCCACCTTCTCTTGCATATCTACTGAGATACTGTCTTTTAAACAATGCTCCAGCTAGTTTTGCTTGCACTTTCCTTAACACTCTTACGATTGTTAGTACCAGAACATCTGTGAAAGATCATTTTTAAAAATCCTAGTCTCTTGGTTTGCCAGGTTAGAAACTATTTTAAACTACAACATTCAAAGTCTCCTAGTGTCATTTGCTGACAGGGATGGGCTCTTAACATCAGAAGCACTAGACACTCTGCCTGACTTACTTTTTGCAGTTTGTCTGTTTTATGAACCAGCCTTAAAAAATCCAATCAAGTACTAAATTACATGAAATTAATAATGAAGTTTAATACTCTAGAAATTTACCATACTGGGAACTGTTTGTGTATAGCCTCTCTGGTCTTTTAGGGCTTGAGAGATGACTGATCCTGAATTTGAATCCAGGCAGGGTTTTTTAAAACATATTTTCAGAATCAACCATAGCGGTTATGCATATAAAGACCAAGGAAATCTGCAAATGTTTCAGAACTCTCTGACCCAGGGAAACAATTCATTTCTGCTTTAATTCAAGGGCATCTGTTGCATAAAAGTAGTTCTCTGGCATGCTCTTGTACTTACAACCCTTCTTGTACTCTCTAGGAGCTTTGCCACTCACTGCATGCTACCTCGTTTTATTTATTTGATGACCAGCTGCAGCAAGCCCTCTCTGAGGCCTTGCCTAGCTGGTGACCCCACCTGCTGCTTCTGTACAGATATCAGAATAGTCCAAATTGGTATCATAACAAGACCCAATGCCATAATATTTGCCATAGCTTTGTAAACCGAGATGTTTCATCAAGAGGCGCACAGGTAGATCAACTTTGGGTGACATTAACTGGAAGAGAACCACAATGCTTGGAAATTGTCAGGTTGTGAATCCCAACCGTGCCTAATGCAGCCGGGAGTATGACTGGACAGGAAGAGAACCTCCCTCACACAGGCAGCTGGGTCTGAAATTTTAAATCTGTGTGAGCAGAATCTCTCTGATCCAATAGTGTGTAGTATCTTGTGAGAGGTCAGCCCCTGGGAAAGGGGCCATAAAGCCAATGGACCTGACCAGTTTAAAATTCCCTCTGCAGGTAGCTGGCCTAGTGACCCTGTCCCAACCCCCTTCAGTCTCAAAATAGGGCATGCGCCTGGAGGAAAGGATGTTTGGCTCTTATTCTTGCTATTTCCAGCTGATGGAATAGCCCCTGGGGGACCTGGACAGCCATGTGTAGGGTCAGGCAGGTCTGAGGCTGCTCTAATTTACACTATGGCCTGAATTAGCCACCATTCAGCCAAAGAATCAGAGTGCCAGAAAGGTGGCATACAGCTCTTTTCCCCCTGCACCCTTAGAGTGTGCTGCAAGCAGCTTGATCAGACCTGGGATAGGGCCCTATGCTAGGAGGAGTCTTAATCTCAATATTAGTGTTATTCCAAATGAAGGATATTTAAAACTAGAATCCAATCAGAAACTCTCCAGTTTCAGACTCTACCCCATACTGTCCATGAGCCAATAAAATATGATAACCATGGATCAGAAAAGAGCCTATTCAATATCTGACACATTTGTAATGGAAGAATAAATAAGTGCTGAAAATTTGATCTGTACAAATCCAAAACACAGCTGCAGGAGATTTAAATAAATGAGGATAGCAAGAGATTGATGGGGCTTGCTACAAGAGTTGATTGACAAGGTGGACCTGATTTTGATCTGTTTTATAGGTGTAAATCTGGAGTGACTATTGCCTTCTTTCCTGAGATGAGACTCTAACCAGGAGTGGATCAGTTTTGGCTTTATTTATACTAGAGACTATAAATATATTGTTGCCCCTCCTAGCCCTGGGGGCTGTTTGTTCAACCTAAAATTCTATTTTAAAAAACATCTTATGCTTTTTGTTTTAAAAAAAACCCCTCACATATTTATATGGGAAATAGAACAAATAAATAATAATAGTTTGTGTGTATATATCAAGATATCAAGGCATTTTACTACAACAGAGAGGGTTAAATTCTGCTTTCATCTCTCCCCTAGCAGCCCCACTGACAACAAGGAACAATGAAAGCAGTAGGGTTGCAAAAATGTGTCTGAGAGCAGAATTTGTACTTAGGGACCCAATTCAACTCATCATTGTCTTCTGGGCTCTTTATACCTGCAGGGCTGGTGCAAAGTGGCTATATAGCAGTTATAAGCTCTCCATCATCCTGGGAATACCCAGGGTACCATATTGGGGCACAGAGCCATTTCTGCCAGCAGCAACTCACCTCTGCAGCAGCCTCTGGGTGCATAAGGTCTTTGGTGGTGGGTGCTGACCAGAGAGGGTGGGTCAGGAGGGGACATAGCCAAGGCAGAGCTGTGCCATGATGATTCTGCACCCTGACGAAGTCTTGTAGGGGCCATTGTTAGGCTGCGCTGAGGGCTGCCTTAGCCTGTTCCAGGTGCTGAACTAGCCCCTGAATAGGGGAGGCACAAGCTGCCACCTTCTCTCTGTCCTTGCTCTGGCACCTGCACCAGATCAGGGATGAAAATGCCCTTAAGTATATACACCCTGTACCCTCTATTTTTACAGGCACTACTTTTAGGGCCAGCTGCTGCAGTTCTCACACTGACACCACACTTAAGCCTGAGTATAGGTTGTAGAAGACTCTGCTCAATTGTCTGGCATCTGCAGTCTCACTTCCATTTGTAGAGCTGTCTTCCTTCACTCAAGATGGGATCCAGATCTCAGTCCAGAAGCTCAAGCCTGGGAAGGTGCCAGGGGTTTGTAACATCACCCCTGAGTTTCTGGAGACAGGTGAGAGTATTGTTGTACCATGGCTGCATAGGTTTCTCCAGAACAGCTGGCAAACTAATATTATCCCTGATGACTGGAAGAAAGGAGTCATTCTGCCTCTGTTCAAAACCGGAGATAAAGCTGAAGGTGGCAACTATAGTGTTACATGGTTGTCAGTCCCTTGGAAAGTCTTTGCTTCCCTGTTAATGTCTAGAATCCACGATGCCCTTCATGGAAAAGGCCAGGATATTCAATGCAGCTTTAGACCTGATCATTTCACTGTCGACCACCCGCTCTTTACTTTGAGACGGCTTTTGGAGAAGAGGCTGAATTTAATAAGCCGTGTGAGGCACTTATTATAGCCTTCCACCAGGTCCGTGGTTCAGTGCATCGAGCCATTTTGTGGAATCTGATGAGGCAACCGGGCATCCCTGGGAAGATAGTGTCATTGACAGAAGAGTTCTATAATGGAATGGAAAGCTGTGTTCGAGTCAATGGCAGATATACGTTGTATTTTTCTGACTCTACAGGACTCCGCTGCTTTGTGTCCCCGGGGTTGTTCAATATTGTCATTGATTGGTTGAGAAGCTGTCAGAGGCACTGAGAGGACACCATTCTGCTCTGAGATCTCAAATATGCCAATGACATTGTCTTGTTAGCGCAGTTCGGTGAATAGCTGCACCCGATGGCCGATCTGGTGGGGCAAGAAGCACCACACGTTGGTCTGGTTATTAATCCGGGATAAAACAAAGGCCCGGGCCGTTACCATCAAGTAGCCTCCAATTCCAGATTACAACCAGCTCAGTATTAATCTGCCCAGATGGGACATCAAGCAGGTGGCAGCTGTCAATATTTGGGCAGCATCATAGAGAGTGCTGGAGGATGCGCGAAGGATGTGGATACTTATATAGCAACAACTACTGCCATGTTTTGGGGACATCGTGTCCTCAAGCTTGTCACAAAGCTGTGGTTCTAGCAAAGCACCATTATACTAACGCGACTGTATGGCACTGAAACACGGGCATTTAGGAAGGCTGAAGAACACCGCATTGACATTTTTGGTTCTTTTTGTCTTTGTTAGTTGCTCCATATTAAGTGGCAAGACAAGATCAGAAATGAGGATATTCAAAGCTGAACCCAGCAATGGCTTCCATCAGCCCTGGTTTGGTTTGGTGGCTTATTACTCCTGGACATGTTGTTAGAATGGAAGTCCAACAAATTCTGAAGCATACGTACCGGGAATGGTGTTACACAACCAGCAGTCACATGGTCTCCAAAAGCTTTGGTGGCACAATCAAGATACTGTAGCTAGTGATAGACAAACTGAATATCAAGCCAGAGCACCTTAAGGACCAATCTGCAATGAGGCCGTGTCCCTTTGGGATTTACCATGATGATTATGATGACAGATTGTAGAACTTGGCTCAGAGAAATGATACAGACTTTCTAAGCACTCAGGACTCTGCATTCACTCAGCTGCATTTGCTGATTCTCTAGCACTATCACCATCACTTCTACTCATGCTTAAAGGTGTTTCTGGGAGGGGAAAAATAGGGCCACATTCTGGCCACCCCAGCATGCATGGCTATGTCCTTATCCCTCTGCATGGAGAGGAGCTGGTGCTAGGGACAATGCAAGCCATGCCTTTTCTGCATGTGTGCTCAGGCTGCCGAACAACCCCTTCAGTGCCCAGGGAGGGGGTCTTCTGTGCTCCTCTCTAACAATGGCACAATGCTTCTCACCACCACCGCTCACTCAGCTGGTGCACCTTCCAATCCTGCAACTAATACAGCATTGGGTCTGGATGACAGAATTGAGCCCCCAAAATAGAAAAAAGCACCATCATCTTTCAGTACATGATTCTCTCCTGAGTACTATTTTATTAGACAAGACTGAGGCTAACCTCATGGGCTAGTGAGAGAGCAAATGTGTTCACACCGCGATGTCATAAAGGATAAGGGATGCTCAAGTTTTATCTGACTGCAGCGGTCCTCTCTCCCTTGATTGGTCCCTTAGAATATGTGCTAACAACTTATGCTAAACAATCTATTCCAGCGTGCATTTAGCTCATGGCTTGTCTACATAGACTGTGAAGTTGAAGACAAAACTTTTGTCTTTCACAGGTACTTAAAAAAGCTCCCCCTCCATCCCCCCCCCCCCCAGCAAAAGACAAAAGTTTTGCCGACACAAGTGTAAACACGGCTTTGTCGGTCGGAGTGCTCTCCTGCCGACAAAGCTAATGCCGCTCACGGCAAAAGTGACGACAAAGAGCATTTACACACGCTGACTTTTAGCGACAAGGTTGTGTTGACAAGCCCTCAGAGTTCCTTTCCCAGACCCAAAGAAGAGCTCTGTGTGGCTTGAAAGCTTGTCTCTCTTACCAGCAAAAGGTATCACCTCACCTACCTTGTCATACATGTTTTATAGTCAGTTAGCATCAGAACTAAATCCTGCTTCACCCTCCATGGGATCATAAGGACCAGAGCTGGAGAAGACCAACTATGTTGTGCTAATGAAACATATCTTCTAATAATTTATACAGTTTAGGTTCAAATAACATTTGTGATGGGAGACCTGTGGGGGATTTTCGCATAGGGTAACAGAGCAAATTGATTTTTCTCTCTAAAACTTCCTTTGCTTAATTTCATCTCTTTCCTCCTACTTATAGCCTTTGGTACTATTAAGTTCACAGCATACACACATAAGTTACATAAAAACATCAAATATTCAGGCTGGAAGTTTGCAGTGTAACACTACTTTATTTCTTAGAATTCAAAAAAATAGCACACAAGAACCTGAAAACACACAGAAAGAAACAGGCTGCTCCCTAAAACCAAGAGCCGCAACTCACCCCATCTTACTATCGACTGGCTGTCTTCAGACTGATGCTCCCAGATACTTTACTACAGAAACCCATAGCCTGCAAGCAGGACCAGGAAACATCCCACTCTTAAAATGATAGCCTGCAATTCCAACACAGTCCTCAATACATCACAGGGATCTAAAGTCCATTTAACTTAATGATTTCATCTTCTGAATTATTTTTCTGTTTTATTCATTTGCATTGTGGGTGGCGGTGTATATTAACTGCGTCCCTTTTTCACAGAGGTCCTTATCTAATCCCACCTTATCAGTGGGAGTCTATCCAGTCCATCTGCAGATAGCCTTTTCCTGTTGTTCATGCATCACAATTTAATTTTATATAAATCTGAAATGTAAATAAAATATAAATAATGTGGCTCAGGGTCTGGGTTTTTTTTAAAAGCAATTTAATTGTTTTGCTTTTGAGGAGTGGTTGAAGGTGACAATAAATTTCAATTGAAAAGCTATCCACTATCAAACAACTGTGAACACAAGTACTAACAGAATCCATATGAGCAGCTCTGCGATGCAGGTGTCAAAGATATTAAATCACAAAACACCTTATATTAAAGTAACTTCAATGACTAGGCTAAACTCAGAAAGAACAAGGCAATTCAAAGATGAGGGGACCACTTGGTCTTTAATATAACCGGCCCGTAGCATGTGTAAGATCACCCACCTCTTGAAGGGACCAGCAATGCTTTACCTAGGCAGTATGAGTTTCCATACGGAGCTGAGTTAAGGATGCCCTTTCAGTCTAAACGCTCAAGGATTTATTTTTAACTTTCTTGGGTTAAAGTCAGACTCTGTGTTGTTTTAATATATTTTTGTGAGGTTTAATTTCCTGTATTTTCTTTTATGGTGGCATAAAAAATAGCCCAACAAAAAGTCTGAGGGGAGCTATTAAAAAAAAAAAAAAAGCTCTCTCTGTAGCTACATTTCAGTTCACGCTCTAAGGCTGAACCACTGTATAAATCATGTCCCCAGTCTTCCAGGGTAGCAAACTGCATGGAGTCTTGATGCATTTTGAGCTGTACTTGAAACACCCTGGAAGCTCTGCCAAATTTGTCTTTCACTAAATACCTTTGAAAAATTCTCAACAAGATATCATGGCAGTTCAAAGTACTGAGAAATTGTAACTGCCTAATCTGTATATATAGATACGGGTTTATTTCAAGGCATGTTGAGTAGCTGATTTTCAAATAGACTTTTTTTTAAATGACCAAAAGAAACTGGGTGTGACAATTCCACCAGGAGAGATTAGCTAGCAGTGCTAATGAATCTAGTATTATAGGTGAACTGGAAAGCAACACGAACATTGAGCTAAACCCTGAGTAGCAGGCAGTATTGGAAATCACCCAGGAAAGCCTGTTCTCATTATGTTTCTAGTTCAGATTTGGGGCATCAAGAGCTTCAGATAGGCTTACTCTGAACTTTGGTACTCACCTGAACCAAACCTCCAGGGATTCTGAGGTTCATGTGTTGCTGGCAATGAGTAAATGAGCACTGCCAGGATAGTTGGTCACTAATTTCTGATGCTCTGTGACATTCTGACATGAGGCTTTCATACTCCATATTGTTAGAATAGCAAACCCACTCATTTTCCTGAACTCTTGAGACTCTGACTTTTTCAAATGTCAGTGGTGCCATTTTGCACCTAACTGGTTTGTGCAACTATGCACCCAGTCTTTGTACCGAGTTGCCCAGTAAGAGACTTCACTTGCTCTCTGAGCATGGAAATGTCCAATTTTTACATGCAGGCATAATAATTGTGCAAATCAGACAAGCTTCCAGGTAATCCGATTCTGACCCTCTGCTCTGATTTCTGGCGCTGACTCTGTCTCAACCCTTTGCTGTGGCTATAGTTCTGTGTCTCAGTCTTGGTTCCTGGTTCTGACCATCTTGATACTTGGCTCTGGCATTTAGACTCCAATCATTGGGCCTGACTCCTGCTCCAGCCACTAGACCTGATTGCCTACAACCCAGTCTCCTGAGAGTTTGAGCAGCCTATTTCAAAGGAAGGAATCATTCAGGGAAATAGGGGACCAGTTCTGTGAGCAGAGATCCCAACGAGACCAATGTCTCCCTCTCAGAGATAGTGGGTGCTGTATAGAATCTGCAGGCATAGATTACAGTCCTGCAAGTGAAAGCCACACCACCTGCCGCCCCTGCTCTTGACCCCCCACCCCCACCCCACCCGCTCCGGCAACCAGATTCCACTATCGGATAAATTTGGCTGTGACTGCAGCATCTTCCATGTCTCTTTGTACAGCCCCTGTGATACCAGTCAGGTCCCAAGACTTCCTTGACATGTTTGACAAGAAGAAAGCGGATATCTTGCTGCCCTATCGCAGTTATGACTGCCCCATTGATCTTCCACTGGGAACAGAGGTTCCCTTTGACCACATCTACTCTCTGAGCCCAAGCTATAGGCCCTCCAGAGCTACCTTCAAGAGAACCTTTGAAAGGGGTTCATATATCCATCCACCTCTCCAGCTGGGACACTGATCTTCTTTGTAAAAAAGGATGGATCGTTACTGCTCTGAGTGGACTACAGGGTGCTAAATACGGTCACTGTTTGCAACTGGTATCCCTACCCCAAATCATTAACTCTGAGAGGCTTTGCTCTGTCAAGATCTTCCTGAAACTTGCCCTCTGTGGAGCATACAACTTGGTACGGATCCAGAAAGGAGATGCATGGAAGACCACCTTCCATACCCAGTATGGACATTTCTAGTACTTAATTATGCTAAGGAAACATCAGGGTCCCTAGTTAAGGTAGTCTCATGCAGCTCCACATTTACAGTGTGCACTTCAGGCCTCCCATCATTGTGAACCCGTGTACCGCAGCACACAAACGTACAGATCCTGCAACTCTCCCATGCTGAAGAACTGCTTAGGCCATGATGGCGTAGATGTTTATGGTGGCCTTCCGGAGCCCACGTTCTCCTTTGATGCAGCTGTGCAGTGCCTCAATGAGTATTTCAGCACTGCAGATTCTGTTCTGCTAGAGGAAAACATTTTTTAAAGCTCGCCGGCAGCCCAATGAAACCATATGTGAGGTTTGCATGTTGTTTGTGGCAGGTGGCCAGGACTGTGAATTTGGGGATGTTATGATGATCATGCTGAGGGATGTTTGTGATTGGCATAGCCAATAACCACCTGGGCAAATGGTTACTAGGTGAAGATGCTAGAACTCTAACTTTTGATGCCATGATCACTAAGAGGGAGACATTTCAGAGGGCTCTGACTGCAAGGGGCTCAGTGTCTCAGACTGCAGCTAACTTTTTGTCTACACTTAAACCAGCATCTGCTCCTCCTGCTTCCATCACCCAGAGTCATATGGTGCTACCTACTCCTGCTCCACAGCAAAAGTTGCTGGCTCCTCACTCTTTCTGCTGTGGTGGTAGTATGGGTCACTTGGCCAAATTCCCTGGCTGCCTGGCTAGAACGGCTATGTGCCAGAAATGCACCAGTGAGAAGGCACTATATCGATATTATTTTTTACTGACTATGACCACACTGAGGGCAGGTCTACGCTATGGGGTTAAGTTGACCTAAGTTAAGCAACTCTAGCAATGTGAATAAGTAGCTGGAGTCGATGTAGCTTAGATTGACTTATTGTAGTGTCTACACCGCCCTGGGCCGATGGGAGAAACTCTCCTGTTGACTTACCTTATGCTTCTCGTTCCAGTGGAGTTCTGGAGTCGACGGGAGAGCGATCTGCGGCCAATTTAGCGGATCTTCACTAGACCCGCTAAATCGACCCCTGGTGGATCGATCGCTGCAGCGTCGATCCATGGTAAGTGTAGACAGTCTAGTTACATGGGAGATATAAGAACTCCTGGTGATAAAGTTCCTTTAGAATTGGGTATATGCTACTCTTCATCTTGGTGAGTTAAACATGAAAAACTCATTGCTAGCAGGGGATACACATGGACTGCAGTGCAGATTGCAGGTCTAGATCTAGACTGCCACGCAGACTGGGTTGTTTGGATCTGGGGTTTCAAAAGCAAGCCATGAATTTTGGATCCAAATCCAAATTCCCACAAAGTTCTCAGTGTTTGGATCCATGTTACTGACTCAGGTTTGTTTCTTCATAGAGAAGATCCTGTACTCTTTGTGTTCATAAAGAATTTTGTGCAGAGTATTTTTCTTCTAGTCCACTTGAAATCTTCAAGGAAGGAGCTAAGAAGTTGAGATTTATTCCTACTATAATTTCATACAGTGCATTGTCAGTCAATAAAGGTACACTCTATATGGGAGAAACCAACCACTCTTGCACCAGCAGTGTCAGTTTGATGGTAGGTCAGCAGCTTTGCTATTACTATTTCCTGTTTTTCCCCCTCTTTCTTCCTAACCTCTCTGTGTAGGCCTGACCTTATTCCCATTAAAGTTCATTAAAACTCTTCTTGACTTCAATAGAATCTAGGCCCCTAATTTGTTTCCCCCTCAGTTTAGATTTCAATGTTCCTCAGGTAAGTCATTTACTCTTGGAAGTGGTGGTCTAATCTAGTGGCTCTCAAACTTTTTAGACTGTAACTCCCTGAATCTCTATTCTTCCTAGCCAGGATATAACTGGGCCTCTCCCATTTAACAGTATAGGAGGTGCAGAGTGGTGGTGGCCCCTGAAAGCTTTTCATGACCACCAGATTGAGAACCCCTGTTCTAATCCAATGCAACATGCATTGTAATATACACGTGCCCCTATATTTATACATAATATGCAAGTCAATGAGAGGTAAGAGCTCTCAGCAGTTTGCAGGATTGAATCTCTGACATTCTAATATGACTACATATGACTTGCAAGAAACCTCTTCTTGTGTTAGATTATTTGTATACCACTGCCTTGCATTTTCTGTTACAGCTATTTCAATATCTGAATAAAAAATTAAATGAGAAAAGAAACAGATTGAATTCGATACATGCTGAAAAATCATAACACCACAGGAGTCTGAACATAAATGTGTTACTAATCATGAAAGTTCCTGGAAGCTCGTGTGTGTATCTGGGCAGTAAGCTTAAAAAATGATGGAGCCAGATGGGCTGATGCCAATATGTTGGAATACCCAGCAAAACATATCTGAAGATCAAAGCAGCAAGTGGAATACGGAAACCCTTTCTAAACATTTTTACTCCTATTGTAAATTTGCGACTCCTCGTATTCAAATATTCACTTTATCATCTTAAACCTTACTTTGAATGCTCCATATTGGAATGACTCAGGCACATTGCTCAATGTAGAAAATGTATAGTTTATATTTTAAATTTAGTTACATTTATAAATGTTGTCCATAGTAATGTCATGACTGTGGGACTCATCTACATGCCTCAAAAACTAATCAGGGCACTTTGTTTCCATGAACGGTACAATTTAGACAGGCCTGCAGACTGAAGTTCTCTAATTATTAACGGAACTCATCCTGATCAAACAGTTGCAGTGCAAGGGTCCCCTATCCCATCCTGCAAAAGTACCTCCGTCCTGATCTGGATGGACAAGCTTTAGGTGCATGTAAGGAGTTCAGATTCCATGGCCCATTGTAAGCTAATTCTTCAGTCATTTTAGTTTGCCAGTTTAGGGTACCAGTTGTTTTGATGCCTTTTTAGATGCGGACATCTGTCCTTCAGTACCTGGGCTCATGAACATGCACAGACCACAGAAATTTCCATGGTGTGGCACCAGCTGAAAAGTGATCTCAGCTTTCTGGAAGATCCTTGTAGTATCAGCATAATCTAACTCAGGTAATAAAGCACATGGTTCACAGAGCTGTAAAGGGAGAAAAATCTCTGTGTATGAAAGACACAGACCCTGGATTTACCAGCAAAATGAAGACTAAGCTTCAAAGGACGACAAACATGAAAAGATTATGGAAAGGCTTGCCATGAACCTATGGCAGCAGCTGGGAGACACTGAAGAAAATTAGAAGATACATCATATGTACGTGCATTTGACAATTGGTAAAATTCACCTTGGCAAGGGGAGAGTGTGGGGTGGAAACTGCACCTTTTGGTGCCAGCAGGAACCATAGTGCTCTGGCTGGGGGAGATCTTAATTCCAAGAGGATAGCATTGCCAACTTCCCTCGGAGGGATCCCACTCAATAGCCTCTCTCCCGGGGTTGCTATGAAGTACCAGTTTCCAATTAAAGTTCTCGCCTCCTGGCATTACCTCTGTTCATTACATAAGGAGGCATGTATTTGGGGGATGGCACTATACAGTGCTTGTGGAGCAGCGGGAAGAAGAGTCTGAAGTGACATGACTCAAGTACGACCCATTTCCAAACTGCAGTTTGGGAAGCTCTGATGAGAAACACATGATTGAATCTTACAGACATTTAAGATGGTAATTCAAATGAATGGCCAATGGCAAAAGCTCTGGCACTTCCAAGCAACAAGATTTATTTGGACCATAGAGTAATCACTGGAGTTTCCTATCATTGTAGGAAACAACCGAACTACAACCTGCAGCAGCAGCTAACAATAAGAGTGCTGTCTCCATGCAAGGTTTTTCTCCCCAAGGCTGGATCCTTGAGGTTTAGGATGCACATGTCGTTGCAGGAAAGCAATCAAAAAAATCTGTGTGTGCTTCACCCTAGCAACTGACCATGGAGTCCTGCCTCCCTAGAGGCTCCTCCCCCTCTGACTACCAGGTGGCTGCTGTTAGTTTCCTGACTTACTCCTGAGTGCCTGCAGCCCTGCTGTCATTACTCCACCCTTGTGCACCTGGGAAAGTTCTATGTCAGGACTTCAACTTTCTGCTTGCGGGTATTCAGGTAAGGCCTGTTGCCTGTTGGGTCATTTGTGAGGACCCAAAATCTATTACATGGTGGAATGTAATCTCACAAATTGAGTGGTGGAAGCCTTGTTGCTTGGGATACAAATGTAGCCAGGACAGAGCATTGGAAAACTTCCTGGAGAGAGCAGCCCTGCATTGCTGAGCAGGAGAGATTAGGAGATAGATTTAGCCAAATTAATCAGTTGAGTTTGTGTGACAGCTGCAATCTTGACTGACACAAAGGATTGAGCCAGGGACCTCCAGAGCTAAAACCATGAGCTGCTATGGGAGCCATGCTCCCTAGCTGAGAGCTGTAACAGACTCGTAGCCTCTGGGCACCATGTGTGGCGGGTGAACCCCCCCCTTTTGGGGAGGCTAGCCCCCCGACCCCACCCCTTCTGCCCAAGCACACACCCCCGTCTGCTGGAGCCCCAAGCCCCCGTGGCCGGAGGAGCCCTAAACCTGCCTCCCTGCGGCTGGAGGAGCCCCAGCAGGCCCAGCCCAGCTGTGCTGGTTGGCTAGAGCTCCCCGGGCCCCTGGCCTGACCCCACCTCAGCTGCCATGGGCCACCAGCCTGAGCCGCCACCGGCCCGAGACCCAAGCTGAGCTGAGCCCCCACCAGCTTCGGGGGAGAGGAGGAGCGAGGGCAGGGCCTTGGGACAGAGCATGAGCATGGCCACAGGCCTGGGATAGGCGAAGCTTAGCCTCCCCTGGCCTTTGATACCCACCGCCCATGTTGGGCACAGAGGGCGAACATAACACACTGCTCAGTGTGTTATGCTTGCATTGTGGCAGGCACTTCAAATATTCTCCTAGCCCTAATGCGTAGCAGACTGACGCCCAAGTTCACAGCCCTCCTCTCACATACCACCCTCTGCTCACATGTTTCAGTAGTGGAACGGTTCTTTCGTCAGACAACAAAACTCTCTCTGGAGAGAGCCAAATAAACACCCTTTCTACAGTGCTGCATAAATAGCCTTTTATAGCTGGAAATGAGGGGTACCATTAAGAGACAAGCTTAGGGGAAAAATCCAGTCAAACCTATTAGCCTTTAGGCCATGTCGGGAATGTTGTAACAGCCTCATGAAAGGTTCTGCGTAACCTCCTTCATACAGTGGCTCTTAACAATGAACGTCTAATAAATGTACAGTCTGCAAGAATTTACTATACAGTAACTAATCAGATTTATATCGTCATAAATGTCAACAGCTCTGCTTCTGTGATTTATAGCAGTCCTTAATTACAAGCTATACTAGGATATGAGATGTAGGACTCCAATTGTGCAGTGATGTTATACAACTGCACATTGGTCATAGTGTTTTGGAACAACTACTTAGTAATGCTGCACAATCTGTAAGTGGCCATTTTAAAAAATAAATCTTAGCACCACTGTCATGCTAAGCATTACAAAGAAATCCCAGAAGAAACCACTGTAGGAAATACTAGGGCTTATTATAACATAGAACAAGTCTCCCTCCTATTATAAAAGGAGTGCATACTGGGGTTTTCTGCATGAAAACTTTTCATCAGTTTCCTAGTCAGGGCAATACCCTGCTTCCTATAGCTTAGAATAATAGAGTACGTTCAAGAGCAAATTATGGTTCTGCAAACGTTCATTACCTGGACACCGTGGGCAGCACAGCTGTGGCACGTGCACTGGAGTAGGGCAGTGTAGGCTTGGACATCTTATTCTGCTGCATAATACGTTCCCATTCTGGGGAAATAATGCAACAATTAAATGCATGGATTGGGTATTGTGCCCTCTATTCTGCATCTAGCTATTATGGTGATAATGTTATGGGCCAGATTCTGATCTCAGTTACACCAGTGTAAGCCTGGGGTAGCTCCACTGATTCCAGATTTACACTGTAGTAACTGAAATTAGAAGGTGGAATAAATCCACAAAACAGCATAAATGCTTTCAAATCAAAGGGAGCATCTAGAAATGGGATCTCAACAATTTTCACTTGTGTATTCAAGTGTCTTTTGAGCCTAAGTGTAATTAGAAACTGCTTTTCCAAGGCTAAGGGATATATGACGAATGACAGGTCTCTGAGGCACCTCCTGTTGAGGATTCATTTGAGAGCAAAAGAGATCATAGAGTCTGTAATTTTTAATTCTTCCACTAAACCTGCAGAGAGTCCTCTGTTCTCATTGTATTGATTCCCCAATAGGCAAAGAAAACCAGTTGGTAAATAGTTATTTTTCTAAGAAATATGAGCAGGATTTGGGAATAGGGTTCATTATTCATAATTAATGTAATATTCTGTTTGACCATATCTAGGTTTGATTTATAATTAAAGCACAGGGAATATTCAGTCTCCGATGTCTCTAAACCATCTATGTTACACCAGAAAAGACTATCCATGTTACTCAAGAAAATACTATTTCAGATTTCCACTTCCCATCTTTAATTCATACCCTTAATTTAGCTATGAAAGCTGTTAATGTTTGTAAATAAGAAAGACTCTTCAACATGAACATTGATGCTGTGCTATGTTTGTGAATGATTGTAGTTTCTGGTGTAGCGTGAAATAAATCCATTTCAACTTCACATGGGCCATCAGAATACTATGAGACTGGTCCAGCCAATCAGTTTCCATTCGACTGGGCTCCAACACATACATTAGCATGCCTTGATATGGTCCCATCACTATACAGAAGCATTCCTTGTCATCATCATCAAAGTGCAATTCCACTCTGAAAAAAGACTCTAAAACTTTGTGTCTCAGTGATTCCAGATTGGATGTGCTGGGGTTGCAAAAAACAGGCCAGTCTTTTTGTTGTAAACTCTTTGGGGCACAGCGACTGTCATTTACTATAGGTCTGCACAGTGCCTTGCATGATGGGACCCCACACCGATTGGTTCAGCGGCATTGCTGCAGTATAAATGTTAAATTCTCTGCTGATGTAAATGAGCCTACCTCCATTGGCGTCAATGGAGATTTTTGCCTATTTACATCAACAAAAAATTGACCCAAAATGGTGGGTTTTTTTGAATTACCAGCCATTCAAACTCAACCTGAGCTCTGAAAACCAAGCTAGATTCTTTCCTTCTTGTGCATCATTAACATAATATGTTCCACAGGCCAAGTGCTATCCTCAGCGATACCATTGCCTTCAGTGGGTTTACACTGTTGTAACTGATTAGAATATAGTAAGCAATTCTGATTATGATAAACAAGGAATAATAGAATTCAGCTCCCTCTTTCTTAGCTGTGTCTGCACTGCTTAAAAAGTAGTAAACTTTTTAGACACTGACGGCTGCAGATTTGACTCTGAACACACACAGGGAGCAGCTCTATTGAGTAAGAAGGTGCCCTGTTTATAGAGTCACTTTTCAGAGTAGAATAATGATCTGGCTGTTTATAAACACTTCGCTTAACTGAACCTAACAGTCTGTGTGCAATTCTAACTCGACCTGACCCTGCCTTGTGGGAGATAATGATTTCTCTTTAGGTACTCTGCTTTACTTTGAACCCGTAAGCTTTTGCTTTTAAACAAGAACATGCAATCACTGTAAAACATGAAATACCAATTACTACTAATTTACTGCTGTATTTTCCCCCTTAAAATAAGAGCCTTCTCACTATAGGTCAACATTCAGGTGGCATTTCTTTGAGCTAAATCTTTGTCCAAGCATGAAGCTGGAGTAAATGGATGAGCACTGGGGATGTCCACAGGAAATCCCCCCGTCCAGGCTGCAGAGTGGCTGTGCTTCTACTCCACAGCTACTTTTGCACCCCTGCAAAGAGGGGGAGGAGGGAATTGGCTGGTGGATCCATGTAGTCCTGGATCCACTGAGATGCAGGGAGCCACTTCTGGGCTGTGCTTGGCGGTGCACCTACCCTCTATTCAGCCATGTCAGCAATGTTGTAACCACCTCATGAAAGATCGTGCGTAGCCTCCTTCATAGGGTGGACATGGTCTTCTATCCTACTTCCACCCTCCCATATCCCTTTGCACCAGTTCCGTTGTCATTCAATCCATGTGTGTTTGTGGAAACAGGATTTTCCCCACATGAATCTTATGATGAATGGGTTTGCATGGAACATGGCAGTTCTTCTTTAACGTTAATACCTATGAGGCTCATATGCTGTTTGCATTCCACATGATTTCCTTTTCCTCCAGCTTGTCTAACTTCTTTCTAAAAATCACTGATTGATGATTTCTCTTCAGACACCTAAAGTCTCAAATTAATTTCCCCCAATCCCCACAATCAGGCACCCCCTTTAAGCAGTTTAATGAGCATTTTACCATTCATTGATTCAGAAGGCTTTTAAACATTCATGGAGGGTTAGCAAAAGTGAATGGAAAATCCTCATAACTTTAGAACTCTGGAGTGTTACATGTGTTAGTGATTCAAATCCCTGAACCATGGTGGGTTTTCTGTATAGTCCTTTTAGAGCACTCAGGGAGAAATTCTGCCCTCCGATATGCCCCCCCAAGCTATCTGTCATGTTGCCAAGGGGTCTATCACTGTGGTATCTAAACATCAATCACCGACTGAAGGGGACCTGATCATGCCCTGAAACCCTATAACTTTAAAAAAGATACTTTCCCCCCTTTTCGATATGTTTCTGAGCAGCAGAAGGAGAAGATATGCACCACTGCCAAGCTTGTGTGCTACTGTTTGTATGTGTGCATGAAAGTGAAGTAGCAGATTCTTTAGGATAAGTGCTGCACAGGGTCCAGTGTTTTATACTTGCAGGGGAATAAATGGTCAAAAAGAATTTATTGAGCACTAAAGATAGCAGACCAAACACACCATCTGGAGTGTCACGTGGTAGTGATTCAAATCCCTGAACCATAGTGGGTTTTGTGTTTAAAATGACTATAAAGCACTTTAAGGGACAAATTCTGCCCTCTGATATACCCCTCTCCCTCACCCCAGCTAACTGTCATGTTGCTAAGGGTCTCTCACTGTGGTATCTAAACATCAATCACCAATTGAAGGGAGCCTAATCATGCCCAGAAGGGCTCATCCTTTCATGTCAAAGCCAATTCTCCCAACTCCCCAACCCCTTCTTTTCTCCTCCTTCGTTCTCCCTGCCTTTTCCTAGATTTTTATAAGTTGTGGCATCCCAGCCTAATTCCCCCAGTGCTCTGAGGGAGATTTCCTTACTGTGGGAATGCCTTATTGGTGTTGCATTTAGATCTCAACACAATCTTGGGTTCAGTCTAATCTTCCATCCAAAACGGTGAGGACCATATGTGGATGCAGGATTCATATTAGTCAAGATTTAATGCAAAGAATATGTAAGGCTGATGCCTAGTTAAGGAGTCTTTTGCCTGTTCCATCACTGTAAAAGGCATGCATGATCTATGTATTTTTGCCAATATTGCCCTCCTCTGTTGAGGCAGGGGATCCCAGCTGTGGAATACCTTTTCACCCTGCAGTTGCTGTGGAAGCCAATAGGAGCTGGACACTATAGGAGAGCAGGATTGGGCCCCACTGCCGTGTAAATACAATGTAAGGACTTGTACTCAGTTAAGAACATGCAAGGAGTCACAAGAGCTAAACCTGAATTGACCTACCTCTGAGCAAAGACAGTTAACACAGTAAACGAGTCCATAGGGTTCTAGGTAGGGATGCCATCTTTCTCCTACACGGTACTTCTTATCTTGAAACACACAGTATGTCTCTGAATCTGTTAAAATAATATGGAATAGAAAGAGCGATGAATTAATAATCCCTTTCAGTGCAGGAAAGCAGTGGTAGCTGTGGTATCTCAGTTAGGACTCTATGTAAACCTCAGGTAGCTGTGTTTGTTTAAGTGCAAAGAAGTTTGTAAAGAATTCTACTTTTTCCTTTTCTTTGAGATCCCAATTTAAAAATGAATGCCTTCATATTGGATACCAGTTTCTAGCCAAGAAACCCACCAGGTTTCTGATGTGGTAGCTTTCAGGCTGGGTTGATTCACTAGCCTTTCACATCCTAGAGACTTGGGTTCAAATCCTTTGTAAGTCACAAATGAAAGCGCTTAGTCCCTCAGCCTAATTCATAGTAAATAAAATGTTCCCATCTCAAAGGCATGGCAGCAGTCTCTGCTCAGGACAGCAGAAGTGTTGAAGGACAGAATGAGGAAATGTGCATGTTCTATATTTCCATAGTTTAAGAACCAGATCAAACAGGAGCATGTCATGTTATTTGATACAGTGTCTTGATCTTATCTATGCAGCAGTGTGGAGGATATCTTTAGAGGCCTATTTCTCAGCAAAGGCCTCTAATTTCACAAGTATAGTTTTCCACTTGCAACTAACAGCAAACACAACTGGTACAATTTAGCTATCTACTTATGTGATGCTGCTTTGGTAAATGTTAATGTCAAGCCTCATGATAAATTATCACCCTTCTTAAAAACACATCTCGTAACAACACACAAATACTTGTCTCCCAAATGTTAGAACGAGAGTGGAATGTCCCTTAGCATTCAGTCTGCTAAAAGCAGGTAGCAAGATGCAGGGATTACTGGTAGCATGTGTAAAGTGATCTGCTTTCACTTCAGACAGCTGCATGGTGAATGACGCTTAGTGTCTGAAAAAGTAATGAGCTGAAGTTGCAACTGGAAGTTGCTGAATTTTCCTGTGCTGCCTCTGCTCTGGGCAAGGTTAATTTGCACAGGTCTTTCTTGTGAATAAGCTCAAGAGAGCAGAGACTGCCTTCTTTGGACCAATTCAGTTGATTTTTTGCTGCATCCCCTTGCTTAGGACAAGAAGCTGGGTTGGAAAGATTTGACACTCTGTCTGTGACGACTCCTTGAAGTGCAAGCACTGAGCTCAGACACAGGCCAAAAGACCTGCACATGCAGGTAGAGAAAGGCACTAGGTGTCTCCTAGCAAGACCATAGTCTTCCTATAGATACTGGAGTGTGCTGTTAGTTACTCCTTCTGCTGTCACTCACTCTTTCTGAAATGTATTAACATCTCCCATGGATCATTTGGTTTCTAGAAATATTTCCTTTGTCTTGTTTATGTTCTTTTCTATATATCGCACCAAGTTTTTGACAGTGCCTGGATCCTTAATTTTCTCAAAGACTATTTCATCTCTCACCCAGTTCATTCTGTTTTTGGAACACAACAGGTCTGCCTTGGAGGAGGTTTACACTGGCTGAAAACCTCAGCACAATAGACTTATGGATGGGACAAAATCCAGATAATCTGTCAGATGTTTATAGAGGTCACTAAAATGCAATTAAGCACACTCTGTATGCAGGACATTTGAAGTAAAACAGATCTGGCAGCTTGATGTGTTATGTTCTTTATGATGTGATGAAAACTGTACAGTTTTAGGGAAATAGACCACAATTTATTTTGATTTGATTTTACTAAATGAAAACAAGCAGACACATATTTTCTGTGTTAGGCTCATTTTAATGCAAAACTGTTGTTAAAGTTCTATTACATATAAAAATTTTATTTGACACACACAATTGATAGACAACAGGAAAACCCACATTTAGTTTAATATGATAGATGCATTATTCTTTTGAAGTTTACTTACGTTTTACTTGTTCCGATTTACCTCCATCTATGAAAAGGAGCCAGAGCACACAGGAAAAGATAAATCGAAAGTCCTCCAATCTCCATTTTTTCCTCATCTTTGCCAGCAAAAAGGAAAGAAAAATCCCTTCAAAGGGCAGAATGTTGAGCTGCTGGGAAGAAAATGTGAAAAGACTTAAGACCGAAATCCTCTGGGACTACTTAAGATGAAGGTCTCCAATATGATTTCAACCAACATGTAAAAATCGACAGCTGCCAGAAAACAAGACAAGACAAAACAAAATAACAGCAAAAAAAAGTCTATACAGATCTTTGTTTAGTGAAACATTTTAGGCTTGAGATTAAATTGCTTCATTTTTGGAAAAGGGACCACATTCCCTTTCATAAAAGGTGAAAAGTGGGTATTACATCTTATAAAGTCCTTCTCTGATTGCAAAGCAAAGAACTTGCAAAGTGTAAGCAGTCTAAATACTTAAAACCCTCTTTCACAAGAGAAATAGTTTGTTTAAAATCTTTTCCATGGACAGAATCAGATCTTTTGTATGTAAAGAAGGAAGTATGAATGTTGGTTGTAATGCCTTAGCTTTGCCATGGTAAGAGTAATCTGAACCTTGAATATATGTTAACCCTTTAATGTGCATTCCCATTTATTTCAGTAGGTTCAGGATTTCACCCCAAATTAATTCATCCCCCATCTCCTCTTATTTTGGGACTCCATAAAATTGATTGTTCAGGAGTTAACTCTTACCGTTTCCTTGAAACCTGTTTTAATAACCCCTGCATTCTGCAGTTTTATGCTGAAGGTACAATATGCAATTGACATGCCAGTCTTTATTCAGGCAGCTCTTTAATAGCAACACCCTGTTAGCACAGAGCATAGTCATCAAGTATGCCTGGCCCTGAAACCTGCACTCATGGTGCCAGAACGCAAATTCTATTTGCCTTTTGTCTGACTTTTTCAAGATGGTCAGTCTCCTTAGAGTGAAAAGAGGAAACTGATCAAATTGTAATTAACATGGGTCTTTTTTTAAAAAAAATCCAATCTGGAACAATAAATTAATAAACATGTGAACCACAATAAAGAAAATTATTGTCCCATTAAAAGGACAGTTGGGAATAATTTACAGTGTTATTCATGTGGGTTTTTTTAAACAGTCTCAGTACTGGTTTTCCTTATGAAAGTTTGAAAAGTAATTCACTATTGGTGATTTAAACAATTATATAAACTTTTAAAAATATGCTCAAGTCATTTGACCTCTTTAGATAAGTCATCTGAAGATGACTTGTCAAAAATTGAATGCTGGACCCAAATTTCACAAGGTTTCAGTGATGCATTTTCAAAGCAGAAATATTTACTATACATGTAAATTAAAAAATTAAGGACAATTTAGAGGAGTGGAGAAGCACTGAGAAAAAACAACCCAAGTTCACCTTAAAATACTGTTTTTCAAATTCTCCTTAAAGAAACTAAACAAAATGCTTATACAAGCTACAAAGTAATCATTTTAAGTCATGTACTGATCAATAACACTTTTTAAACATCTACTCTTTCTGACTTGGGATTCTATAACAAGGGGCTGATAATATGGATGATTTGATCTATTATGTATGTTTTTCTCTCTTATGCTATTTCTTCCACTCCCAGTCCCCAAAACAACACCAGAAGCATGACCATCTACCCTCCCCATTCAAAAGAGTACAACCACTCTGTCTACTCATCATTGACCTCTGGCTGGTACTGTATAAACTCATTCTAAATAATTTAAAATGCATCTGAGAACATTCAAAAGCATAATGTAACTTTTAAAGGGTGCTCTTTACACAATAGCAAAATAAAATTTAAATTTCTTCTTGGGAACAAGAAATAAAATTTCATTTTAGGAACAAATGTTCGTTATCATTTTTCCCCTCAATGTGTTCAGATCTCACAGGACGTTTTCTAAGACAAATACTTTTAAAAAAAACTTGTTTAAAATGAAAAAAATTGCAATTTAGTCTCAGTATAACATGCCGGTATTCAGAGCAACAGTAGCATGCCTTAGATCACTAGAACTGGGAAAATGTGGGCATTTTAAATACTCTGACTTTTTTTGGCTGCTGTCTGGTTTTTTGAGCAAAAAATCTTTGTAAATGGAGCACCATTACTCCTCTTGGAGTCTTGGGAGCACTTTGATTGTTAGCTAGACTGGAAAGAACTCAAAAATGCTTTCATTTCAAAATGTCATTTCTTTAAACCCCATCTTGCTTAAAGGAATGTTAAATAGTACAATGAAATAGAGGAATTAACAATGGAAATTAAGTGGATTTTTAATCTCTTTAATTTCAAACTCATTGTTACAATAAACCTAAGCACAGGTACTTTTAGCAATAAACATATTCCCTCTATTTTTGAGCAATATGCTCAGTTGAAAATATGCTGAGCTAATTAATTGCTATTAAAATTAACCGTTTATTATCCATTATTGGTATTCATCAGTGAGAACCCCATTGTTAATTAGCATTACCTAGGACTGAAACAAGGCAGAAAACAAAGCCCTATTTTTATGTCTTTTGATTTCCAATAAATCCCATTTAATAGCTAAAAATGACAGAGCATGGGTCCACACTTTATATTATTAAAACGAAGCAGGAATGTTCAAAGAAAATTTGAATACATTTTTAAAGATCAGTGACGTGATCAATGTTATTACATGCAACTAGCCACCAAATATATTCAGATAAACTTTCTCCTAGAAGTTTAATCTGGTTAGTGAGCACAAGATGTAAATGGCAAGAAATGAACACATTAGTTTAAGAAATGTCAGTCACGGATGGAATGGCTTGCTGTCCTTTTGTAACACAAAAATGTACCACTGAGAACATACATTGTTGTTTTCTCATCGAGAAAGTGCAGTAGGGGGGAAAGCTTTCCTAGGCACTGCATTAGGCATGTTTTCTTACAAGGGCAGCCAATTGTAATAAAAGCTAGTTTGGTGCAGCCCTGGCCAGAGCACTGGCTTTTAATGGTTAAAGCCCGTATTACTCCTGTGGGACACAGAGGACTGTGTATCCTTTGCAGAGTTCTCAGCCCCCCACCCATAAGCGGGACGAAAGTTGAGTTCAAAGACTAACTTTAGCGGGGTCACCTGGGGCAGAGGGGAGCGGCTTGCCGAGTTCCCTAGCCGGCGAGCCCCATCCAGCCCGGCTCAGGGACACAGGGAAGCCAGCCCCCTGTGGCGGGCGGAAAAGGGGGCAAGCGAAGGGTATGGCACCTCCGGGAGCCCGGAGCGGCAGCCCCCGGCCAAGCGGCAAGCGAGCCAGTCCTAGCATCAGCAGCGAGGAGCCAGGTGGGGGGATCCCAAACGGGGCTCGGGTTCGGAGAGGACCAGCGGGCCCTGGTAGGTGTGTCGGTCCATGCCACAGCGCCCTGCTCTCTCTCAGTCCAGCCTTTCTCCTGCGGCCGCCTGAACACCCCCCCGGTCCCTGCCTGGCTACGGGTGGAGGGGAGAGACGGGAACAAACCTGCTAAGAAGGCAGAAGCCGGAGGGCTGGTCAGTTTCCGCAGCAGCCGCTGGAGACTCAAGTGGCTCCCCCTGGAAATAGGCGAGGGGCTTTGGCTGGGCTGGAGGGGAGGGAGAGGCAGGGATCTCACCCCCCGTGACTCAGTAACAGTCCCGGTGCCATCGGGCCCCCCTTCGCTCCAGGAGCCGTGGCGATGGGGAGTTCTGGGTCCTATAAACCCCCGCCCCCCAAATGAGCCGGGGTGGGTGGGACAAGCCAAGAGCTGATGGAGAGTCCTGGGGAAGAGCTGCCCAGGGTCTGATGTTGCCCTGCTGGGGGTGGGGGGGGGGGGAGAGAGAGAGAGGAGGGGCCTCTGCCACCTACTTTCCTTCCTCTTGCAGCTGCTCTGTGAAGGGCCGAAAGCCGGGAGCCCGGTGAGCTAGAGCTGGACCCAGCGCCTCGGAGGATGCTCTTAAATGAATCCTTCCCTGCACCCCCGCAGACCTGCTGGCAGCGGGGCTGCTGCCTTCGGGAGCAGGAATGTAGCCAGAGCCCCGGGGATCCGCCTTCCCCTCCCACCCTCTCCTTTCTCTGCACCCCCCTCGCTTCTGCCTGGCATACAAGTGGTGATTGACAAAAGTTTGGGGTGGAGTTTGTTTGATTTGGGGGGTGGGGGCGGGGCTGCCTAAGGGAGGCAGGAAAGTCAGTGCGGTAGGAAAACGAGCTCTTTCCATGGCAGGGATCTTAGAGCCTCTCCCCTCCCTCCCTCTGTGCAGGGAAGTTTCAAAAGATCCTCTCTACTCAAGTACACTTCACCCTGAGCTTAAAGGGGCCGCTCGCCCAGATCCTGGGACTAGTGTCCCCCCGCCCATTCACAAGCTTGCAGGGGACGGTGAGCCACAGGACAGGATGGTTCAGCTTTAAATGCCGGGTACTTCATTTCCAGAAAAGGAAAAACAAATTCTGCCCATCTTTAGGCAGCCACTGGCAATGGTCATAGTTTAATAGAAACCTATTAAATGTCTGTAAAAATTACTCTATACACTTAGATTTACTAGAGAATGAGATCCTGTCTGGGGGTGGGGGTGGGTGGGTTGTAATCATATAGAATTCTATCACAGCACTAGACTTCACTAATACATTCTAAAAGATGGTTTAAAAATTAAAAACCATAGCAAGGTTCCCATTTTCTAACAAATTGTATAGGGCTTCCCCGGAAGGCAAAGCTTTCAGTTCTGCTCAGTTTTCTTAGAGGTAGAAATATAAACCAAGCTGGCTCTGTAACAGGCTTTCCACACACACAGAGTACAGATCGTTGCTGGACTGATTAAGTTATTGTTTGTTAGGATTTGTCAGGCACCCTTTTCTGATACTCATGGCCTGGTCTGGTTTATTGTGTTAGAAGGTTTCAAGGTCATACTGAAAATCTGTTGGAACTAAATTAAACCCATGACTCATGACATTACATGCTTGGTCAAACATTCTTGTTCGTCTTGTTGTAGCCCCTTTAACTAATAAGAAGAGATCAGCAAACCCTTGACAAATGATCTGAGAGAAAGGGTGAGGTATGAAAAGACATCATGTAGGGAAACAAATTACAGCCTATTTCCCCTTAGTTTTGTATAAGGGTATTTGGGAGTCTAATACTGCTGAGAGGTCACAAGTCTCCCTGGACTTCAGTAAATCCCATAAAATTGAAAACTGAGTGCAACTTTTATTCCATCTATTGTAATACTAGACCAGATAAAACACTAGACATAGAGTTTACGGAACAATCTTGCATTAGCAGGGGGATGGATTAGATACCTCATGGCTGTTTTCCAGCTCAGTAAGTAACTGGGGTTGTGTACTAATATGATTTTACAACTCTTAGCATAAACCCCCCATGCTCTGAAGCTAAACATTATGAAAAGATTTTAGTGTATGCAAACACAATCCCCCCCAGATACACCTCAGTCTAGATTTTGGGTGTAAAATGTATTGACCTCACACACATATTGCTAAAGGAAGAAAACTTCACTGATTATGAGGAGATCTCAGTAATGAAGGTGGAAGCCACTGCTGCAGAATGACTGCCAGCACTTCTCTTGGAATGGGTGAGTTACAGGCAGAGGAAGAAGTGTGCTTGCGGAGAAAAACAAATGCCAGGATTCTATCAGAAACATGATCCTAAAATTCATGGGTGGGCAGGGAATCCTACTAATTTAGGCCCTGATCCTGCAAAGACTTATCAACAGAACTACTCATATTGGATAAACTTAAGCATGTGCATAAATCATTGCAAGATTGGAGCCTAAAGTTCTGAGATAAGGGTGTGCAACACCTAAGGGGTTTGCGCCTTGGAACATTTTGCCTGGTCTGGTAGCGTGGCTCTGGTCTACAAGACAGGTTTAATGTAGTGGGTGAACAACTCCCCTGTATGCACTCAGGCCCTGGCTTCTGAGCCAACCACCTATGACCTCTGAACTCAGCACTTGATCCAAAGTCTAGTTAACTAAAATCTTCCACTGACTTCAGTGAGTATTGGACAGAGCCTTCCCAGGGGATACCCTAGCCTCTGTTTGCCAGAAGCTGGGAATGAGCGACAGGGGATGGATCACTTGATGATTACCTGTTTTGTTCATTCCCTCTGGGGCACCTGGCACTGGCCACTGTCAGAAGACAGGATACTGGACTAGATGGACCCTTGGTCTGGCACAGTAGGGCCATTCTTATGTTCTTATACTTTTGGCAAGTGGGGAGCCAGTCAGATGTGTGGCCACTTGCAAATCCTTCTGCCTTCCCATTTCAGATGATATGGCCTTAATCTGACAAGCTAAGCAGGAACAGACCTGGAGACCTCCAGGAAACGTAGCAGACACAGGCATAACAAGGTCCATTGGCTAGACATTGAAGCCAGATACATTCAAGTGAAATAAAGAACGAATTGCCTAACAAGAGACATGGTGGATTCTCCATCACTTGAAGTCTTTAAATCAAGATTGGATTCCTTTCTGAAGAGATGCTCTAGTTAAACCAGAGATTGTTGGCTTTGATTTGATGCAGGAATAACAGACTGAAGTTTCATGGCGTGTGTTATGAAGGAGGTCAGGCTAGACGGTTATCATGATTCCTTCTGTCCTTATAGTCTGTGAAAAAAAATCATGGTGCCGTGGGAAGTGGTGTTGATGTCAGTTTTCCCTCTGAGTCCAAACTGAACCATTTCCCTGCATGGCGTCAGGAGGAGCTATGCTGCTAAGGTGCCATCTTTCAGATGAGATATTAAAGGTTTCCTGATCAGTGGTGGTGATTAAAGATCCCCAGGCATTTCTCTGGAAGAGCAGGGGCAACTGACATGGTGTCCTGGCTGGATTTCAGTATAATATTGTTTAGCTTATCTTCCTGAATTCCCATATTGCTAGAGTTGGATAAGGAATTATTTTCCATGCCTGGTCTCTACACTGTTCTGTTACCAAAACTGATCTATTCTGAAGCTGTGTTCTGCCACAGAACTAGTTGCATTTTGATGGTGGATTAATTTACCTTTACATATAATATGTCTGTATGTGGGATTTTCAAAAGTGCCTGAAGGAGTTTGACATCCATATCCCATTGACTTTCAGAGGGAGTTAGGTAACTTTTTGAAGAGGCCTATCCATAATTTGTAATTGAAAAAAAGGAACTCTAGAGAAATTAACTTATAGTAGAAATAAAAATGTATTGTTGAGCTGTCTTTTGACTGTGACTGCAATACCCTTTCCATGATCTGTTCTTATAGCAAAGTCCAATAGAATTTAATAGGCATGAAACTAATAGGATTTCTATAGGTATTACTCTATATGTCTATATAGTGTAATAGCCAGAGAAATGCTTTCAATAGGTTTTTGGAACTGTCTTGTAGAATTCTTTAGAGATGGAGAGATGGAATTCTTTATTCGGTTCTAGTGACTGGTTCAAGAAAGTCTATGCCAAAGTTAGTATTTTCTGTTAAATTCCCATTGTGCCCTGTATTGTGCATTGCATCTGATATGGCCCTGTATTAAAGAGTCTGTGAACATTACATATCACATACCTTATGGGCTGCAATACAGTACTCAGATTCAGTGCAAAGCAAAAAGACTTTCCTTTGCTCTGTGCCCATGAAGTAGGGTGCAATTGCAGTTCCTGTACTTCCCAATGCATAGGGATTTAGCACCCCTAGGGCACAGAACACCCCAAAGGAGAGAAGGCGCTGGTCAGGTATTTGCCACCTTACACACCGCCTGCAGAACTGACTGGCTGAACCTGCGATGCGACATGCTCTGGAGTTTGGGGAGGAAGGATTTGTGCTTGAAACAGAATATCTCCCCATGCTTCCCCAGGGATGGGTCTTAAAGTTACAAGGATGCTTTAAAGTTTTAAAAAGCTCAGAGATTTAGCCACATGACTCTCATTAAAGATAATGGGACCTTGTATAGCTAAAACCCTGTGAAACTGACAATTAGAGAGACCATTTCCTTGTGTTGTGGTTTCAGCTAAGATGCTTAGCAATACTCGGTTATGTCTAATGTCTCAGTTCTTGTGGAAATAAAAGGAGAACAAGAGAAGCATGCATACTCAAATATACTGATACACATTTTTGAAGTTTTCTTAATACCAAATATTAACTCAGTCACTTAAATTTAGAGGGATGGTTAGCCTGTGGTCAGGTCTAGGAATCTGCAAAATTATACAAGTGTGAAAGGAAGCTTTTGAATTAGTAAACTCCTTTGTTTTTTTTAAAGAAATATTTGTCATGCCTATAACTTGAACTAAGTGTTTTGAAAACTTATTACATACAAGAATATTCCCCAGATTTTATAATGCTATTTTTAGCCCTGAGTGAATTTTTATGGGTATGATCAACCCCTGACACTGGGATTCATAATGGAAACACAAGCGTGCTTGTCTGTCCAGCATTTTTTATGAGCACTATATGCTAAACAAAAAAAGGTCGAGGATGGAACATTATTTTGTGATTACAAAAGAAGACTGGAAGTCTGGATTCTCTGCTGTGCGGTTCACTCACTGCGTCTTTGGGCACATCAGTCAATACACCACTCTCTGCCTTAGTTACCTGTGTGAAATCCTGGCCAGTGGACGTCAATGGTAAAACATCAAGAGAGCTAGGATTCCACCCCCTATCTTTATCATTGGTAATTAAAATATTTATCTAACAGGGCTATTGTGAGGCTTAGCAAATTAACAATTGCAAAATGCTTTGAGATTCTTGGATGAGAGACACAAAGTGCAAAGTAATTTTAATAAACACAACATAAAACTTGAAGTCTCAGATGAGCAGCTTCCCTGCCTTGAAGAAAAGGCATCAGTGTCTGAGATGTGAGAATGGTTGGAAATATTTTAATATCTCTAAAATGCAAATAAAATATATTCCTAAATCAAAAATAAAATTGTGGATTGACCTTTACTTAGCGATCCATGAAACCCTCCAACAGTCATGGAAATGTAAAGCAAATTGTGACAAGAAAAAGAGTGCAGGAGAAATGTAAGGATGAGGTGAGCTGTAGCTCACGAAATCTTATGCTCAAATAAATTTGTTAGTCTCTAAGGTGCCACAAGTACTCCTTTTCTTTTTGCGAATACAGACTAACACGGCTGCTACTCTAAAACCTTTAAAAGTCATCACACTGCAAATGATGTTCTGTCAACCAGAGCTGAGACCAGTCTTGCATATGAGAGATATACAGGCCATTGGATGAGAAGAAGTGAGTGTGAGGAATGCCATCCTGGATATGCCTTGATTGCAAAGTGTTCATCTGTATCTGCCCTCCAATCTAATCTATTTACGACATTTATAAGGTGCCCATCACCGTAGTATCCTGGACATAATTATGGGCCTAATCCTACAACCTTTTCTCATGAAAATAATCCCATATGTTGTCAATGGGCCAATTTGTATGAGTCAGGATTTCTCATGTGAAATAAGAGCTGCATAGACGGTAGCCTTAGAGTCAAGTGAGCATCAGCATTATATCTAGCAGTCCATAGAAGTCAAAACGCTAATGAGAGCTTTTGCAGTGATATAACCAAGATGAGGAAGGAATTTTAGCTAGAATTTCCAAAAGTTCCTGAGAGCGTTAGGTGTCCTGTTTACATAGAAATTCTGTAACTATGAGGGTTGATCCTTGGGACAATTTTAGAATGTCTTGCTTTTTCCCCTCTCAAGTTCATGCCCTTTTCTGAAAACCAAATGGTTGAATTTATACCTGGTCTAATTCTGGACACAATGTATCTTACTCTCCATACTGCATCTTGTTCTCTGACAGAAATCTTTGATCTCCAATTTATCTTCTTTGGTTGTTCATCCACTGAACTTACTTTTGTAGATACATTTCCCAGTAATGTCAGGATGTTGACTTGTGTTTCTCTCTAATAATAATAATTAATCATAAATATTTTTCATTATTTGTTTAATTTTTGTTGAAAGTTATTGGAAGTTAGGTACCTAAATCTTAGGCCACTTGAAAATGCTGGTCTGAATCTCCAGTGGACATCATGTGATGAATGTTTGAAGGAGTTAAAATGGACCTTTCCAAGTCACAGTGTATGATTCCCATATATATATATTTATAATCAACTGATTTCACATGGTATATGGCTCTTGTACACAGAAAATGTATACAAAACTATAATACTATATGTCTAACAGTGCCTGCATAATTATATTATATTTTCAGAATGTACTGTTAAAAGTGGCATAAAACCTTCCTTGAAGGTCCATTTAAATTCTGGAATGAGCTTTTTTATACTGGTTCTTTTCCATGCTGCTGTCATCTGACCGAAAAAGGCAGAAAATGGCAAGCTCATGTGAACTCAATAAAAGTTCTTCCCTACAATCGAGATTATGGATTAGATACTGAGCTAGTGTAAATCAGTATTCACTTCAATGGAACTACAGCAACGTTCACCAGCTGAGGATCTGGCCACCTATCTGAATAGCAGTGTGGTGGGTCTCTGAGTGCCCCCTCGCATGGTGCAGGATGTTGCCTCTGTCTTCTGTGGCCCAGCCCTCTGGCTAAGTCACCTAAGTTCACACCCTTTCTGGGGTATTGTAAACAAGTTCAAACAAAACTGAACACTTCTCCTCCCCTCTGAGGCTACTTTTCCTCTCTACCTACATACTGTATCTTATAGCTTCTCTAGCAGGAGCCTACATTACCCCGTATGTAATGCTCTATGGGTCTAGAACCCAGGCCTGTTGAACTACTAGGTAGTTAAAATCCTCAGACTGCCACCCAGCAGCAGCCATTACTAGCCTATGCTCCACTTCTCATGACCCACTGTGGACACAGACCATAGGAAGTTCCGCCTCAAGGGTTTGACAGGCAGCAGCCCCAGGCCTCCTGATTGGCTCCCTGCCCTATATAAACCCAAGGGACATTCTAGGAAGTGTCCAGGTAACAGTGTTGGTTTCCTACAGTTGCTGTGACTGCTTGTGTTCTTGAACTTGTGGCTTGTTTTGGACTTTGCCTTGTGACTTGGACTCTGACCCTTGGTATTGACGCTGGCTTGAAACTGACTATGAACTCCTTGGCGACTCCTAGCCTCAGGTTTGCCCCTGCTTTGATCCTTGGCCCTGACTGCCCTCCTTAGGATCCTGACCCTGTAGTGAGCTGCTCCTGTAGTCTCTGTGTACTCTAATCCTGGGCTTCTCTCAGCCAGAGAGACCTGTCTCCTTTGCTATTTCTCCCATCCATGGAGTACCTTTAGTGTACTTATTATTTAACTATTGCCCTCTGGCTGGGAGCCAATTAGCTACTCTCCTCCCCAGGAGCAAACCATGACTAATAGGTTGCCTTGGCTAGCCTTTCAGCTTAAGAGTGCACAGAATTATGCTATGATATAGAAGTAGTTGCTGACTGGGGTCTCGTTGCAGCTGAGAGAGCCCCATCCAGTTCATCTTTCTCAAGCAAAACGGAGTTAGTAAGGAGGACTGAATAGGGCCCTGAATCTCAATTTCAATATGCTTTTATAAAACCATGATTAATGCTGCTAATCTTGTCTCTCTGAGCGAAAGCTGACAACACCTTATGTAACTCTTGCACAGAGACTTGCTGGTGTGAGAGAGCTTTTGGTATCCGAGGCACCCCATTTGAGAACAACTATCTACAGAGAGAGTTTAAAATAAAGGAGTTTTTCTTTATCATAAAAAACATTATAAGATATGTGGAGAAAACAAACAGCAAAGGACATAGTCACTGGTGGACTGGCTTTTTCAGTATTAACGGAACCTAGCACAACAAGAGTTTCTTTTATTCTTTCTACCCCAGCTCCCTCCTTGCCAGCTCCTGTGTGAACGTGCAGCAGTTTCCAAACTCAAGGCTGTGAAATTATCAGGCCTGGACCAAAGCCAGTACAAACCAATTTATTGGGGTCCAGCAATTAACTAAAACCTAGAAACCTTGATTAATTGTGGCAGTGCTCAGCAGGGAATGTTTGGGGTGGGGGGGGGGGGGAAATCAGGACTACACTCCATGCAGTGTCTCTGTTCCACATTCCGATTTACACTATATGTGTTAAAAAGTTTCCTCTATGTAACCACCTAGTTAGTATGTCTTACATATCTTATGTATAATTGTCAGTCTCATCACAGCTCGTAAACAGATCATTTTGTTGTCATTGAATTAATATCTTTTGGTAACCCACACAATGGGCTATATTCTTGACAAACTTTGTTTGCTAAACATTTCTCTGGGGAGTCTTCTTGGTGAACCAGCGCTGCACTGTTTCTATTCTATCCTGTAATGTTGTGTGAGGAAGATTAAAGGGTTGGTAGTTGGTCAGGTTTTGCTAGGTTAGATAAACAGGAAGCCGCATGCACTAAAAACAAATTTATCAAAGCAAATGTGTTGGTCTCAATGAAATCTCTGCAGAGACAGAAGGGTGCCCAAACAATTGGTCCATTTAGAAGTTGAGTTAGAAATCTTCTGTACAGCATAAGAAGCAATTGTAAGGTGTAAATGAGGTGTTAATTGATTTGATTATGGTGGCATCAGCAAATATTGTCCATATCATTGTCATAACATCTTAATTGAGAAACAGAACTCTCGAAATGAGATTTGTATTTACTTTCAGTAAATAAATTACTTTATACAGTGCAGACATCCAGGAAATAAATATTTAGATTCCTATTCAACTGTATTATATATCAATTTATATATAATACAAAGCACTGAATCTAGCTATTCCCTGATGTGCCTTTTAAATTAAGACTCTAATGGCTAATGGAGAAACAAATTGTCCAAGGATATAAAAATTTGTCAAAGTAGTCCTTAAAAAAAATAAAAACCCTGCATACAGCATGTTTGAGCTTTTCAGCAGTATTTCGCATCCTATTCCATATCCAACTGCTGCATTTTCACATTCTCATGTTTAAATAATGCATTACAGACAGTACTAAATCACATTAGGCAATGGTGATAACAGAGGCAATGCACACAGCATCCAGGCAAGTCATATGACTGGGTCTGTAGGGTGATCTGGGAAGTCCACTGAGGCTGGGAAGGGTTGTCTCCTCCAGTTTCAGTGTATCTATTAGGGATTTAATGGTTTTTTTTTTAAATATACTTGCAGTGGAAATGGGTTTGTTGGAGGTCATCGAACTGAATCTACAGTCCTTCACAAAGGCTGCCAGAAATGGCTGAGTTGCTGATGTTTAGCTGTGAATACCCAGCAGGGGTTCTCTGCAGGGCTGAATACAGTCAATTGTGGTATTTTTCTAAATATTAGTGACTCAGCTGTCTCTGCTTGTGAAGAGTTGCCAGGGTCACAGATGCAAGCAGACATCTCCTGCTCCCCCAATTCCTGGGGATGGGTGAAGGGAGGGGGTTTTAAATATCACCCTGAAATAAAGAGGAGAGGTGCTGGACCATATTCATTTGAGCTGTTTCTAATCTCCAAAACGGCTGCGTGATACAATCTTACGGCTTTGTGATTCCATGCGCCTGATCTCAGTGGGCTAGACTGTGCCACCCTTACTCACACTGGGGAGTACTTGCGCTTACAAGTAGCCCCACTGAAGTCTGTGGTGTGAGTAAGGGTTGCACAATGCAGCCCAGTAGGAGCTAGCTAACCATTCTCTCGCTGGGTAGCTCCGAAATAACCTCGTGAAAAATTGTTTGTTTAGTATCCTGTCGGGTTTTCATTCTGACCTTTGTTGGTCAGCTTGCTGTTTATGAAAGTGAGGAATAAAGAGCAGTGGTTAACGCAGATACGGCATAAGCAGGTTCTGGACAAGATTCACTACATAGCTCTGCCAGTACACATCAGCCCCCTACTATTACAGTCTTGAGCCCCACATGCAGCTTTGCCAAAGCATCTCAGTCATCTTAAACTGCAGCATCCCTTAAATTGCAATCCCCCGTGGTCTTCTGCTAACATACCTCAGTCTTGATCTGCAGCAGACAGCCTGAAGCTGGAAGTAGGGAATCCTTATGGACCATCTCAGAGCTGGTAAATGGTTTGGGGTAGTGCTCAGAGGCGGGACGATTTCCTATTTTATCTTTGCTCAATTTTTGCTGGCTTTAGGATAACTCTGTGAAGGTGGCCAAGCCCCAGTGATTCTGATTCCATTACAAATATCCTAATCCAGCACCTTTGGGTATAATGCTAATAGGTATATTTCCCCTTTAAATGACTTCAGGACAGCACACTGACTGCAGTGAACATGCGTTTAGCAAGCTTCCAGCAGTCTGGGAAGGCTTCTCCTGCAAGGTGTGGTGCTCTTTTTCCTGTGGGTTCTTCTCCTCTGTGGTGGGAAACCCCTCACTAGGTCTCTGGTGAGCCCTCCTATTCTCTCTCCAGCTTCCTGAAGCATATACCCTGCTTCAGACATGGTTTGCTGGTCCCAGTGTTTTCCAGGGAACTAACCCCAAAAGCAGGAATCAGGACTCTTGGGTTTTTTCCTCTATCATCTATTGCTCATGGTATGCTTGGGCAAGTCACTGAACCTTTCTGTGCCTCAGTGTTCTCCATTTATAAAATGGGGATAATGCCCACCCTACAGGGATGGTTGGATTTAATTAGTTAATGTTTGGATGTGCTAAATATTGGATATTAGTTTTAATAAGAGGCCATAGTCTGGTAGGGTGACAATGAATCCAGTTCAAGAGACCCATACAAAGCCCTCCAGGCCATTTTAAGCTCAATGAAGATTAGATACCGGGGAGGTGAACACCTTAGAACTGCTATAACTGAATTAAGGCCTGCACGGAGGTCATAAGTGTTGCTTACTCATTGGTGGCATTGGGGTGGGCTTTGACCCCAGGGAATGTGTACTGTTAGAATGATTCCTTTGTGAGTCTCTCTTGCAAGGTTTTGGTGACCTGGTAATTTTCCAGGCTGATGTCTCCTGGCTGGGGGATGACATGGTTCTCTGGGGGAAGCTGTGATTTGATAGGCTGAGGGGGCTGTTGGTTGCCTGAGTGGGTTTAGTTTATTTTTTCCATCTTATTTTAACACTTTATTACCTGCTTTTTCTTTTATCAGTGAATAATAGTTTTCCCATGACAAATACCTGCCTAATGTAAAAATATTGGACCTGATTCTCCTCTCCCTTACACCATGTAAATGAGGCAGGATTCAGTTTCAGTCAGTGGTGTAAAACTAGTGTGAAATCAGAATCTGATCCCCAGCTTTGGATGCTGTTTTCAGTAAAAGAGAGTAAGGACTGTAGAACTGTGTCCATACATATAAATGTCACAATTTAAACACATCCCTTGTAGGGATGAAGATATTTCTAGTGCATCAAATACACCTTGTTTTTCCATTGCCACCAAAAGCTTTTATAATTTCTGAACAGTATTCTTGGCTTTCTACTCATGCACGTTCCCACCATTTGTAATACTTCACAACTCTTAACAGCTAATCCACGATGGTTGATTGGTTAGGACACTTACTTTATTTGAGAGGAGAGGTGAGAACTCACTGATGAGCTCTAGCCCCTTTTCATTCACAAATATAAATCTCCTGTTGTAGACCAAGTATCCTAGGGACCTGATTCACCACTGATGTGAACAGGTGCAAGTCTACGGATACCAGGGGACTTACAGGATATGTCTACACTGCAATAAAAAACCTGTGGCACAGAGTCTCCAAGTCTGGGTCAACTGACTTGGGTTCATGACCTCAGACTGCGAGACTAAAAACTGCAGACATTGGGGATTGGGCTGGAGCCTGGGCTCTGAGATCCATTCCCCTCACACTGGGTTTCAGAGCCCGAGCTCTAAGGTCTATGCTGAAGTGTTTAGCCCTGCAGCCTGAGCCCGAGTCAGCCATGGCAGTGCTGTGGGTCTTTTATTGCCGTGTCAACATACCCACAGTCACTGATGCCATCCTTTTACTGCAATTTTTTTGACCAGCTGGTCACACTAGTAGGAGAAATACTTCAGGATCTATGACCCTATAACTTAAGTACAGGGAAATTCTTATGTTGCGGCATATGAATCCATTTGCAGCAATAAGACCTAGCTCTTGTATCACTTCTATATCAGTAAATCTCAAAGTGCTTTACAAATGAGGTAAGTTTCATTGTCTCCATTGTATAGAGGGAGAAACTGAGGCACAGAAAGGACAAGTGATTTGCCCAGAGTCACCCAGCAGACCAGGGCAGAACTGAGAATAGAAACCTGTCTTTTGAGGTCTGGTCCAGTGCTCTGTCCATTGGACAACACTACCGCTAGTTAAGCTTATTCCATAGTTAAGCCCATATTCTGTTCTTAGAGTCATCTGTTTTTTTCCAATTGATTTCACTATGTCACGTGCTTCTGAATCTCTTCCACCTGCAATTCTGGGGAGGGACACCCACAGGTGAAGCTACAATTTTGTTTGACATAATCAAGTCCTGCAGAGATCTTGCCATTGCCCTCCTTAGAGAGGAAATAAGAATCAGATATTTCAAGTATAAAAAACAAGCAGGAAAAGTATTTAAAAAGTGATCTGATATAGGAACCAAAATCACTCCTCAGTTGTTGTTGTTTTTCTTTTGCCATTCACCTTCAACATTTACGCTAGGGTAACCTTATTCCCAGGAAAGGATTAGCCCAGATAAACTCTGTAATGCAACAAATTGGAGTAATCTTTAATATTAAAAGTGGAGTGATTTTTTTCTTTAATATGGAGGATTGTCCCAATAAAAACACAAGTCAGAGGCCACTGTTACAAGATCAAGTCTCCTTTTATCTTACAGGGAAATTATGGCAGCAGGATTTTCATTCAGCAACTTTAAAGCTGCACTCCATGCTTTCATGCTAAAATCACAGCTCCTCCTAGGATTATTTGAGAAGATAGTTTCCCTTGGTTTCTTATTTTCCTCAGTCTTGAACTTGGATTCCTGATCCTAACCCAGCTCTGGTTATGACTGAGTGCTGGCCATCAACTGAATAACCATGTTTTTACAATCAGATTGGATCCTGCTCTTGTAACTTCAGACTAATTTTGTGATATTGATATTGTAGCTCTTAATTAAACTGTCAAGCATTTTATGTCTCGGGTAATGAACATACAGGGACTGCAAGGTTTTGTTCTTATATGGCTAGCCATCCAAAACATTCAGTATGTGTGATTAAAGTCAGTTAGTTGCACCAGATTGAAAGATGGCTCTCTCTTTGTGTTCTTTCCCATTTAACACACGCTAACACAATTCTGCACCTGTCTTGCTCCATGTAACCACAATGACTAATCCATGAGTGGCAGGTCATTCAGGATCCCCCATTAGTTGAGTCCTGAGCCACTCATTAGTTGAAGCCGCCAAACGGGCTGAAATATGTGTGGCTCTGCAGTTGATTACAGGGCAGAGTTAGATGTCAGGGTGATAAAAATATCTGTCCAGACTGCACTGCAGCCTCCTCTGCCACTATGTTTGGGGGTGAATTACAAGTCCTTGTTTTGCAAGTATAGACCCAGATAGAAATACTCTAATCACTGTTCACCAGAGCACATTTATGGCATCCTTCTGTGCTGATGGCTCAATATGATTTCTTTTTAGTTTGCGAATCGTGTGTGTGCTGGGGTTGTGTGAGGGGTGGGATGTTGATGTTATTGCACAGGCTCTTGCATTTATTTAGCAAGTTACCAATTGATGTTGCATTTTGGTTTGAGTAGAACTGGTTCCAATTTTTCATGAAAAATTGCATTTGGCAACAACTTTTCACAATTTTGGGTGTGGGGGGGAATCTCTCCTCTTTTGTTTGTGAAAAATGCTGTTCCTTTAAAATGTATATGTATATGCAACTTTATTGAACTCGTTACTAGGTTTTTGAGAAATAAAAATATAAATAACCATTTGACCTTGCTTTTGACTTTTTAAAAATCATGCCAAATTTTGAAAAAACTAAAAGTAGGGTCATTTCAAACACTTCAAAACAAACCATTTTGAAATTTCAAAAATGTTCACGTTGGGACCAACTTCAGATTTTATTTAAATTACATTAAGGCACCCAATGACCTTTAAGGAAAGGCCCCTAAAAATCCTCCACTCTGCCTAAAGTCCCTTTGCACCATTAGAGCAGCGTAAAGGAATTAAAGGGGCTGGTAGGGACTCCTGCACCCTCCCACCCAATGCAGAGGAATTCTATGTTAGTGTAAAGACAGCTCCTTCCCATCTCTCTATGGCCACTCTGGGGCCCTCAGGCAACAGCTGACCCTGGGATCACCCATAAAAGGGGATTCCCTACACAAGCGAGGCCAGACAGTATTAATTTTCCTGGGAAAGTCTGAAGTGGAGGAGATGATGAACTTGCAACATGGAGACTCATCCCAGCCTCCCCTTCTCCCATGTACATTTCCAAAACCTTAGTCCTTCAGGGGGTGTGGAGGAGGAAGTCAACAGTGCTGTGGAGATAGCAGAACCTCACCCCTTCTGTACAGGAGGGATAGGTGCTATGTAGAGGGTCCCTTATGTGCACAGATCCTTAGGGGATGATCTGTCACATTGTTCTTTACACTTGGCAATCATCTTACTAATGAGTTATGTGGGTCACTGGCATTTTGGGAGCACTATCTTAAGACAAAGGTATGGTCTAGTGATTGGAGCACTGGGCCAGAAGCCAGGAACTCCCGAGTTCTAATTCCAGCTGTGACACTGTGGCCCAGGACAAGTCACTTGAACTCTCCCAGCTTCCCCATCTGTCAAATGAACATAGTAAAGTATCTATCTCTTGGGGATGTTATAAGGATTAATTAGTAAATGTTTGTAAAGTGCTCATTACTGTTGTTAAACCGGTAGCTTCACTCTCTCAATCCCACAAAGAACTTGATTCACTTTTCTATATTTTTCTCTAGGTTTGAATTAAAAAAATCGGTCTCTGAAGATGTGGTTCATCAGCATTGAAATAACCACTCTGAGGTCTTGTTCCTACATGTGACTGAAACAGGGATTCTCTGTGCTCGGAGCTCTATATTCTCTAATAGTCTGCTGTAGAGAAAGACACCTTGTCTGTGTCTCACTGCAAAAGCTCCTAGTATACTTCATTATTGTCATAGCACGTTACTCCAGTTCTATCCATTTTCTCTATGGAGGGCCTAATATCTCTGGATATTTGGGACATGAAGTAGCCAGAGGAGGAGATAACATCTCGCTAATTATGGTCTTGAAATATCATACAGATCTTGGGCCTGAATCTGAGCTAACATTGGTCTTATGTCAGTAACTCAGCTACCTTCCATACAGTCTTACTTCTCATTTGCACCAGTCTGAGAATGAGCAAAACCAGACCCTCCTAATGTAAGTTCTTGGCCTTTTGTAAATTAGCCACAGGCTTAGAGGGTACTAATCCCGCTGTGGTTGCTGGTGGGACTCTTAGATCTTTCTCAGAACCTCAGTGACGACAGAAGATGGTTTGAAGGTGCATCAGTTTCTTGTATTAATTTGCTTGGCTGAGAGACAGCAATGAAAGAACAGCAGAGTCCCTCATGGAGGGTTATTTACCAGAATATAATATGACTGAGGGAAATGATCCTTCGAAAACTCTGTCCTGTAAATTAACCACTGTTTGGCACCAGTCCTACTCCAAATGAAGTCAATTGTAAAAGTCCCTTTGATTTAAACGGGAGCAGGATCAGTCCATCCAGAAGTTGTTGGGGCTTAATTTTTTTTTGAATTGGTATCTAAATGAAGCAGAAAAGTTGACAAGGAGTTATTGCTCTTTAAATGGGTGAGGGAGATGATAGCTGTTTAATGGGGTTTCATAGCTATGATATATTTTGAAAAAGAAAATTCATAGCTTAAGGTGTTGTTTTGACTTTGTGATTAAAGTTGGAGCATAAACATGTTACTTTCGAGATATGTCCTGCTAAGCTTATAATAAATATAATAAAATAAATATAATAAAAATGTAAAAAGAATTACCTTGATGAAGATGCCTCATTTAATTTTAGTGGCATTCTGTCAGTGGTAGCAAAAGTCCAGTAAATGGCTTTGTAATTCACCATATCACGAATTAACTTATTAAACAAACAAAATATGAAAAGCAAAGCCCCACAAGAATAGAAGGAGGCATTAACCATGAATATTTAAAACTGGACTCCTGTCCTGAGAGTTGCTGTTCCTACTCATGCAAACACTGACATCTAGTGGTGGAAAACATGTATTGCCAGGAAGCAATTACACAACAACTTGCTTGGGTTAGTGCACACATTGGGGGCGCAGGTCTTTGTTTCCAACTAACGATTTCCATCAGAACGGAGTAAACCGAGTAAACAGAGTTGTCTTGTTGTTGTACTGTATGGCGTACATTTACAAAAACACAACCAGCAGTGAGCATTGGTGAACTGGCATGTCATCAGGCTTCCAGGATGCATCAAAACATACAGGGCCTGGTTCTGACCTGTGGCACTGGTGTAAAACCAGAGTGACTCCATTGACAGTGTGTTTACTCACAATGTGGGGACCAGATTCCAGTCTCAATTACATCAGTATAAGATTGGAGTGTCACCCTGGTATCTGAGACTGGAATCTGGCCTCTATATTGTAAGCTAACACTTTCAGTCCCCAGAGCAACAGAAGACATGCTTAGACTTATCTGTATGCAATAAAATTAGAAGAGGTTAAGAGAAAACAACGTTTACATGGGGCAAGGAACCCCCCAACACCGTCCAGAAAAGATGCCTCCAGATATCAGATACATTGGGTGGGGCAGTGTGACAGAGAAGCCTGCACTCCCGCTTTCTGCGCTGTGCATGGTCTATGGATAGTCTGAGCATTTCAGTCTCCAGGGCTGATGCTCTGGCCCATTTTGCCTGCAATAAATTCACTAACATTTAAAATGACAGGAATAACTTTCTTTCCCCCTCAGCAGATCTAATTGTCTCCTGTCGAGCTCTTGGTAGCCTATAAATGTATTTAGGGACCCTTTGATCTTTCGAGAGGGGAAATAATTATTCTTTCACAATAGGATTTCTTTGGCTCACACCAGACTCCTGGCTAGTTATTTCAACAACCTCATGCAAACAGTATTACAGGATGATTCAGTGGGAGATTTGCCTGAATAAGGACCCCGCGATGGACACTTCCTTTTCCCACTTGCTCATGGGCAGTTCCCAGAGGTCTTGATTTTCCTGAACACGCTCGGAGCAGCATGATTCTGTGGATAAATCCTCTGACTGGGACTCAGGAGACTTAGCCTCTGTCCCTTGCTTTGCCATTCACCTGATGTGTGACTTTGGGCAAGTCACTTAATCTTTGTGCTGGTCCCCTCCACCTTTTGTCTATTTAAATTGTAAGCTCTTTGGGGACTCTCTCTTGATGTGTGTATATACAGTGCTTAGTACAATGGTGCTGCAATCTTGGTTGGGGCCTCTAAGAATTACTGTAATACAAATAATGAGTAAAGATAAGCACATGTAAATGTTTTGCAGGCTTAGTGCCTGAAAAAGTAACCATGGCATTTCCCATTACATCTTTTGCAGCTGGTGTCCAGTGATGGGCAAAAAAAATCTCTTCCCTCTTCCTTTAGGTTGTGAAAAGTCTGCAATCTTACCATTGCTTTCTACCTCATTTCACTCACTTGCCATCATTCCCTTATACAAGTGACACATGCCAAAGGGTGCTTTCAGATTAAGCCTTGTTTTTTGACTCGGACTGTAACATTCTGCTTGGATCCCCAAACTGGGTTGCCCTCTCTGAATCTTTCATCTGGATTTTTCAGAACAACCCAGCTGGACTGAACATGCTCTCTGGAACACTTCCACTTTTGAACAGTCCTTTCCCACAAGTACAACAAGCTGCTAGCTGCACCTGAACAAAGCTTTAGGAGTTGACCTGCTATGGAAACGTGAGTTGCTAACCCATCATTCTACTCACTAACTTAGTAAGCAGATGTTTATTATTATACAGCATAAGCTAAAGTAAAAATACACAATGGTGAATAAATGCATCATTCTTCATTAAGGATATCAGTAGATATAAAAATTGCCTAACTTCGAGAGGAATTCGTCTTCATTCACTTTCTTGTTATTATTTCAAATGCAGTCGTGTTTTGTTTTTTTTTCCTTTCAGCTCATGGTTCCTAAGCACATTCATTTCCTCTGGGGATTAGTAAATAAAATGTCAGTTGCTGAATTCCAGAGCAAAACACCCAAACTGAGAAAGTGAAAAAGAAACAGCACTTCAAAACGGGCAAACAAAACATGAGCCCCCTGTCATGATCTGCCGTTAAAGCCTCATGACTCTCCATGTGTCGTCAGTTGGCATATGCTACTTGTCCTCATTCAGTACCACCCCATTCACTTAAGAGAACTCATGGACATTTAATATATGGTAGTATGCTGGGATGGTGGCTTAGTCACTGATGGCCTTTCAGTTCTCCTCTATATCTAGGAAGGTATAAATGATCATAATAAGAAGATACGACGAATGCTCTTATACTGTGTATACTTTATTATTTGGTATCTGTATTGCAGTAGCACCCAGAGGCACCAGTCAGTATTGGAGCCGCCCGACCCCCATTTTGTACTAGTCTATTATATACACACTTATAGGAAGACTTAGTCCATGCCCAGATTCTGGACTTTAATATCTCACTGAGTGCCTAATGATGGTTCTGGATCAGTCACTGAGATGGCGATTGATGTACTGGACGCTTATGCTGTAACTATTGACTTCATTTTATTGCCTTATATTCCATTGGATCATGTGCGGTAGAATGGTGTAAACTACTCTTTCTCTGGTTCAATTATTATTTGGTATTCCATTGTTTAAGGTGGAACAACTTCAGTAGGAGAGATTGAGGGAGACCCAGATCAGAATATTCCATAGCTAGTGGCTAGGGCATTCACCTGAGAGGCTGAGAGGAATTCACTCCTCAGGAGGAGTGAGGACTTGAACCAGGGGTCTCTACATGCTGGGTGAGTACCCTAGCCACTAGTCGAATGACTATAAGGGAGGGTGTGGTCAGAGGCTGCCTACCAGATCAGGCCCCCATATGTGTCTTGGGCAGCTGAACACTTCTCTTTCCTGGTTTGTGAATTGCTCTGGGGCTTAAGAAGAAGGCGGCTGTCCAAGCACATAGTGAGTCTGCAGTGTGCAGTCCCAGAGGAGAAAAACATAGGGCGGAGTGAGTTTAAGCATCTCCAGGGTTAGGTGGCAGCTGAGCGGAATTTTGTGAGTTGTTATGGGACTCAAGTGCCTAAGTATCTTTGTGACTCCTACCCTGAGTATGTTCTGCTGTGGTTGGTGGATCAGTTAGCATCTATCCCTTTCAGACTCTGCTCCTCAGCCTAGCATAAAGCCAGTTGAAATTATACATATACACACATACTGTGTGAGGTTTTGCATATTTATAAGGTGCTGGTCACGATGGAATGTGGGTGCTAATAATTTTTGGAAATTGAGCAGTCTGTGAATGGCATAAACCAGAGGACAAAATACTCAGGCACCTGAGTAAACAGTCCGATTTTCCAAAGTGCTGAGCACCCAGCAGCTTAAATGAATGAGACCACTTGAGGGAGTAAAGTTACCACTCAAGTGCTTGTAGGCTAAAATTAGGCCCCAAATAAATTATACAAATGAATGGGTCATGCAGCAGCTGCACCACAGGATGTCGCTACGGAGCTAGCAGAAGGTATTGTATTTAGTTGTATTTTACAATCTTCCCTCCTACACTATTCCAGTACTTGCATGTAACTTAATCTCTTTCAACTTCTCTGACTTGCTCCTTCGCAAGGGAAATCATAGTAGGCACAGAAGAATTAAGAACTTAACTTTACTGCTCTGAGAAGTAGGATCGGGGCCAAGAGCAGACCCCCCGAACCATTTGCCTAAAGCACTGCACACACGCGTGTACAGAAGATGTATGTGCAGCGTATGGAACACTGTTCTGTACAGCATTTTGATCTTTTGCTGACCCTGTAGCATTGACTTGCAGTGAGATGTGGGTTCCTGGGTCACTTCTGAGGATGGGTCACTTGGGTGGTTCTGAAACCGTCACCCAGATTTTCAGGGGTATTTGGGTGCCGCGGTTGCCGATTGGCGCCTCTTCATCCAACGCCCTGAAGCAATGAAACATAGCACCGAGTGTGTCTAAATATGTACAACCGTTCGTGGCTGATTGTACAATTAACATCAAGTTTGCAGCCATGTCATTAAGCGCTCTGGTGTGCGTGTCTACCCCTTCCTCTGTCGGTACGTCTGTCCCGGCTAGTTAGACCGGAGGCGGGCAAACTACAGCCCACCGGACCCTCTTGCCCGGCCCGGGAGGCTACCCCCCGGCCCTTCCCCTGCTGTTACCCCTCCCCCGCAGCCTCAGCTCACTGCGCCACCGGTGCAATGCTCTGGGCCGCGGGGCTGCGAGCTCCCGGGGCAGCGCAGCTGTAGAGCCCGGCCTGACCCGGTGCTCGGTGCTGCGCGGTGCGTAGCTGGCTCTAGCCGGGCGGCGCGGCTGCCTACCGTGGTGCAGCCGCGCTGCCAGCCACCGGTCCTCCAGGCAGCGCGGTAAGGGGCCAGAGGGGTTGGATAGAGGGCAGGGGAGTGGCTAGGGGTCGGGGCGGTCCGAGGGCAGGGAACAGGGGGGTTGAATGGGGGTAGGGGTCCCAGGGGGGCAGTCAGGAAGGAGAGGAGGGGTTGGATGGGACGGCAGGAGGCAGTCAGGGGGCAGTTAGGGGCGGGGGCAGTCAGGGAGAAGGGGTGGTTGGAGTAGGGGTCCTGGGGGGGCAGTCAGGAAGGAGAGGGGGGTTGGATGGGGCGGCGGGAGGCAGTTGGGAGGGGGGGTCCGAGGCGGTCAGGGGACAGAGAGCGGGGGGGGGTGGATGGGGCAGGGTTCGGGGGGGGGGCGTCAGGGAACAGGGTGGGTTGGATGGGGTAAGAGTCCTGGGGGGGGCCATCGGGGGCGAGAAGCGGGGGGCGGAGCCGGGCCAGGCCTGGCTGTTTTCGGAAACCCGGTGCGGGCCCTCAGGCCAAAAAGTTTGCCCGTCCCCTGATTTAGACTGAAGCTCTTTGGGGAAGGAACTGCCCGTCTCTGTGTTTGTACAGTACCTAGCACATGGGAGCCCTCTTCTGGGTTGTCCCTACACACAACCATAATTTTTGGTTTTTTGGAGGAAACTACCTGTGCATCGAAAACATTTAACACAGCACCCAAGAAACCATACAAAGAATTAGGAAGAGGTAGATGGATTTATATTTTAATCATGAATTGTTTGAAAATGTCCCTTCCTATCGAGGCTTGTCTCAGAGTTCTGTCTGTACGCAGGCACACAGAGAGAGAAGGGTGTGTTTTTCCTCTCTAACAGCCTGTCACCCACAGGACTTGTACGAGAGAATAGGCCCAGGACATAAGAAAAAGGGACTGCCCTTTGTCACACAGCTCACGACAATCTCCACGTGTTATTTAAATACCTCGTCACAGGGGTGTCCCGCGGCTTCCGGTGCTACCCGGGCTCTTAACCTGGCTCAGAGCGGGGGCAGCGGGACCACTCGGAGCGCAGTTCAGCAGCCGGGAAGCGGTGGCAGCCTCCCGATCTACTGTTTGTGCTTTTCGCTCCGTGCCTCGCGGCTCTGAGCAGGGCTGGGCCGCTCCTTTCTTATTCCAAGCCGGCTGCGGCTGGGGGACTCCCGCTGTCTGGCTGAGATTCGCCCGGCCCCGCGGCCTGAGCCGAGCGGGCTGCGTCCAGCTGCGCCTCCCTGGCCCTGCCAACAGGCAGCCTCGGCGTGGCAGCTGGGCTCTGCACCTGCTCCGCAGGGCGGTGGGGCACGGTGCCTGCTCTTCGCCCGGCCGGCTGCAGCGGGAGCCCCCCTCCCCTCCCCGGGAGAAGAAACGGGGCCCTAAATCCTGGATGGGGTGGAGAAGGGAAACCGCCCTCCCCATCCCACTCCCGCTGGGAGCTCAGCCTGCAGGCAGCGAGGGGTGCGAAAAGCGCCCCAAGTGCCCCCCTTCCCTTCTTGGGGAGACTTTACCCAGGGCAGGGGGGTGAAATAGATCGACACCCCCCTCCCCTTTCTTGGCTTCTCTCCTCCTCCCCCGCCTGCCGCACTGGGGAAGGGGCTGGGCCGGGAAGCGCCCCTGCGGCGGGGCGGTGGATGGACTGAAAGCGAGAGGAACATCCCCCCGCCCCTGCAGGGGGCTCGGCTAGCCCCGGCTCGCGGGCTTCAGCGCAGCTCGCCGCAGGCCGCCTCCGGTTAGGGCGCCCGGAGGAGGCGATAGGGGAGCTGGGACCCTGCAGGCCCCTGGCGGAGCGAGCGGGACACGTGCCCGGCTGCCGGGCGAGCAGCCCCTGCCTTGGGACAGGCGCCTGGGAATCACGCCCGAGGCGCTTTTGGTTCCGTAGTGCCCAGTCTGCAGCAGGAAACACCCTGCAATCTAATGCCTCCCCCTCCCCGCGGGTGCAGATTTAAACACACAAATCCCCACCCTGCCAGGCTCCCGCTCGCCTCGCGGATGGGAAATCGCCTGCCCTTTGGCGCGGCGACTGGGAATCACCCCTTCTCTCCTCTCCGCTGGGCTGAGCTCAGAGGAAGGAGGGAGGGGGAAGGGTTTCACTTCCGCCTGCTTGCAGGAACCACAAGCCCCCAGAATATATTATAATAATAATCTAGATAATTTTTTTTTTTTTAAATAAAGAATCCCACCGGCCCGAGCAATGTGGAGCAGATGAGCCCTCAGAGATCCTGCAACGCCTCAAGAGAGAGCCGGCAAAGAAGCTGGAGCATCCCTGAGGAAGCGTCTGGGCTGCTCGCCTCCTCCTGCCAAGCGGCGACGGGCAAAGCCAGGGAGAGGAAACGCTCCCTCCCCAGCACAGAAAAGGCGAGAGAGAAGGTCTGTCATTTGCTTTGTTACCTTGCCAGCTTGCTCTGCAGAGCTCCGTCTGGGGTGGAAAAAAAAGGCAGCTCGTTTAAAACAAAGCCAGGGAGTAGATCTGATGCGGCAGTGAGGGGAGGGAGTCGGGGTAGCAACTGGTCAGTTTCATCACTTGTCAATTGCAAAACTCTCCTTGTCAGTTTCAGCGGAGGGGGACAAGCCTGTCTCTCTCTCTCTCCCCATATTTTGCCGGACCTGGTTAGTCTGAGACTCCAGGGAGCAGTGTCTGTGTGAAAAATGTTCTTGCGTGCGCCTGTCTGCTGGCAGTGTCTGCATTTGTGTGAGGAGGACTGGACGGGTGTGTATGTACACAAACTGAAGGCACTTAAATAAGCAGTGTAACTGGAGCCAGTGCTGAAGGGGGAATGGAGAGCAATCGCTATCAGTGCTTCTTAGAATATACCTGTGGGCCAGGTTGTCTTTAATCCTGTGTCAGAGTACAGTGGATGCACATGGCTGCAGTCTGGGCTTTACCTGTTCTACCGTACCAACATTGTGAGAATAACAATTATTTTGGATAGATGGAAATTCCCTGATTTTTTGATATCTTCACTTATTTTTTTTTACAACTACACACTCAAGGCTCACTGTGATTCTATTGTATTAGTCACTTTCAGAGTCTCAGGAAGAGAATAATTTTAATGGGGTTCTTTTAAACCCACTCACAACCTAAAACTCTCTCTGCGTTACCAGCAATTTCTAAAAAAAAGTTTTATTTTTCAGGTCAGGCAAAAATACAGTATCTTAAACCACTATTTTAGTAATGTTAGATTAAGATTTTGCTTTATTGTAGTGATGAACAGAATGTAACAGACATGTCATGTACAGGGATCATGAGGAACTTGTTTAGCTGAAACAAGTAGCAAACTAAAACTATGGGCCCCATGCTGCACCACTGAAGTAAAGGGAAGCTTTGCCATTGACTGTATTGGGAGCAGGCACTTTACCCTTGTTACTGTATTTACCCAAATTACTTTTAAAAAGAGGAAACCCAAATACTATATTTCCTGCACTGGCCACAATGATGTCCAGTGATGATAGTGAGCAGGGAGATCACTTTAGACTTCATGCAGTAAAATCACATACACTTAGGAGCTGATGCACAGCACTGACTTAACGGGGCTGGGGCAGACAAATTCGTCTTCCTTTTTCCAGAAGCAACTGATCTAATGAAGTACCCGCCCCCACTCTCATGTGGTGCCTAGTGGAAATCTTACTAAGGCTGAAATTGCTCTCCTTGCCAGCAGGACTGACAATTTCTTATCTGAGCAAGGTTTGTCAGGTTCATACAAGGATCCAGCTTGGGATGAGCTTATCTTAACCGAAGGGATCAATGTACTGGCTGACGTAATCACTGGTGTATATTTTTAAAAATAGACAGATCAGGTGAGTTAGCACAGCTATTGCTTTAGCCTTTTGAGGAGGAAAGCTCATGACCATTTCTTAATTTTGGATCAAAAAGATGCTGGTTGCAAGTGAATCTCTCTTTCATTGCTGCTTCTTTTTGTTTATTGTGGCTGAGAAACTTGAACACTTAGAATCCTGTGTCTTTTGTGGTAGACCAACACACAGGTAACTGGATCTTATGTGCATTGGACTTTGCTTGGAATAAAATCTTATAGAAAATCTACTCACCTTATTATTATTTAGGTGGGTAGCCAAGGCACAGATAGATGAAATGACTTGCCCTAAGTCATACAGGAAGTCTGTTACCGAGCTGAGAACTGACCCCAGATTTCCTGATTGCCAATCCAATGCCATCCCATATGCTCATGCTTCCTTCTACTTATGTTAACTTTATTGTGGATCTTCACCAGCTCCTTACCAAGTGCAGATGTGGTGGCTTGAGGTACACGAAGGTCAGTGGGCCTCCTTTGTTATGTTAGCTTAGGGTGACTATATGTCCCATTTTGGCCAGGGCAGTCCCTTTTTTTTAAGCCCTCTCCTGGCCGTCCGATTTTTTTTTGTCAAAAAAGTCGGGTGCAGTGTGGTCAGAGGAACATGGTGTGGGGGGGCAAGTGGAGATGCCAGCCCTGCGCAGGGAGGCAGGCAGGGTTCCAGCATGCGGGGAGGCTGGCAGGGTTTGAGCGACCAGTGACAACATGGGGGGAGGGCAACAGGGTTCCACCAAACAGCCGGGGCCAGCTCTGTGGGGGGCTCTGGAAAGCGGCTGGGGTGGGGGGCTCACATCAGCTCTGTGTGGTGTCCCGTTTTCCCTTTGGGAACTATGGTCACTGTAGCTGTTGTCAAAAACCACAGCCAGAAAAGAAGAAAGCTCATCAGTCTCTGATTTGTTGAGACATACAGAACAGGGAAATCAAAGGAATTCTGTAGTTGCATTTCTGTGGCCCAACATAACTAGTTATTCAACATAGAAAAAACAGGGTATTAGAACCCCAATCCAGTTTTTAAGCCAGAAAACTTTCATCTGTGTGCTGTTACATTACTGAGCAACAGCCAAGGCTCTCATAAAGTCACACTGATCAGTGACATACCATGGGAATTGGTAATGGCGTACAACAGTGTACTTTATTTTAACAATGGGATAGAGGAAATAATTATGGGAGCAGTGAGTTGGTGCAGGTAGGAAGTTTTCAACCAGTTACTCAATCTTACTCGTATCCCTCAGTAAAATATGAAGTTGTCTTGAAGATAGTTTGAGTTCAAGTTCTATACCATATGCACAGGCTTCTGCTTTATTTGTAAAACGGACTAAAATGACTATTGTTAGAAGTTCAACATTTGTAGCTTACCAGACTAGTGAATTCTTTCTTTCTTTCTTTCTTTCTTTCTTTCTTTCTTTCTTTCTTTCTTTCTTTCTTTCTTTCATAACTTTTCCTGAGCTGATGCCTGTGTGAAGTTGATTATAGTGATTATATCTTTAGTGCGACACTGGTAAAGAATCTATGTTGAGAAACCTAGAACTTGGTAGAATATGTTGAAGTGGTGTTCTCTAGTGGTGAGAGCTTGCATTTTCCTGAGCTGAAATACATTTTTTTGTTTTCTGCTTGTATTGCTAATCTCTGTAGGTCCCTTTTTAATATTATTTTTGTGTCCCTAGGGGTGTTTGCCATCTCTCCCTGTTCAGTAGGATTCTGTAAACATGCTCTTTGCTCCCTCTCCTGCAAGTATTCCTGCTGTGCATTGAGCACTCCCTTTAATACTACTGCTGCTATAATCAGCTACCCTTCCTACAGCTCTTGCCAGCCAATCTCAAGCCCACACTGACTTTACAGAAGTTGTCCCATAGTGGCTCACATCAGAGCAAACTGCCATTTAAAGTGAGCCTGTGTTTTGCTGTTAGGGGGTCTGAGCACAACAGCCAGGGAAGGGGGTGACTGGGTAGCCAGGGAAAGAGGGCTGGGAGTGGAGCTCTTGACTTGGCTCTTTTAATGCGCAGCCCATGGCTTCAGAAGAAAATGTATTATCTGTTTTTTATAAGTGATCCGCTCCAAGAGGAATCTAGAGAGGAGAGCCAGGGATAGTATTATCAAGACCATCCCTGCCGGTCACATCTATCTAGTCTTTGTGCCAGTGGAATCAATCCCACACTAAGCCTAACTTTATTTACCAAGTGCATCCTTATTTTGGGGGTATCTCTCCCTCAGTGGAGAGCCTTGTGTCCAATCGTTTAACCTAGTTATGGGGCTAGGTCTTGCCTCTACCTTTTAACCATGTGTAACTGGGTTGTTTGAGTCAACAATAGGTTTTGTGTAAACTGAGCCTTACTAATGATGTAATCACTCAGTGTCAGTTGCAATAAACCGGGAGATTGGAATTTATATAAGTGATACTTTCTCCTTTACACAGAGTAGTCTTCAGAGTTGATAGTAATAATGGTGATAAATCTTTCATTTACATTGTCATTTATCACAAAGAAGGCCAAAGTAATTGGCAGACCTTTACCCACCACTGAAATGCAGCAGTAGTTACACAGTATACAGTCAAATGATACAACAGGTTGGGACGGTTTGTAACCTCCACTTCTGTATGGTGTAGCAATGGCGCCCACAGCCTAACAGAAAGCAGGGGGTGAAACTTTTTTGCATCTGCTTTTCTGACTGGAGAGATATGAATATATATAAAATAGCTTCAGTCAGCCAGAGCATTACAAATATATCACAGTTCATGGTGCAGAAGCTAGGATAGCAAAAATTAAAATAAAAGAATCAAATTTTATTTGCACAATGTGAACACATTTTTAAAGGGGGTTTGATCTCCCTAACCAAATTCAATCTGAATATTTATCTATGCTAGCAGCACACATTAAATCTGAAATATTAAATACCTAGCTGCCTTGATTGTTTGTTCATATCTTACCTGGCTAAAACTGTGCTCCTGGAGAATTGCCATTCCTGAAGGTTATTTTTACAGAGGTTTTGGACTACACACACACACACATGCTTACAGACTACAGACTTCATGCTCCCTGGTATTTTTAAACAGATTGTCACTAGCTGGCAGAACAGCTGGGTGGTAATGTTCTGCAGAGACAATATTGGCCCTAAAATACCCCATGGCATCAATAAACATCACCTTAAATTATGCAGATAAACTACTTTTAGCTATTCTAAGACAGATATAAAACCACGAGTCTCCCAATTCTGTGTAGAATTAATAGCACTCTAGGGGCTGTTGACCAAGTCAAAGGCTTAACCCTTCGAATGGGGCTAGGCTTCCTGTAAGGGCCTTTCATTTTTATTTATTTAGTTAGTTCTGATCATTTTCCTTGTAAATTTTGCTCCATTGCGTCAACATCCAGAAGTTTTTGTCACTGCTGGGGGTTCTTAATCTAACCGTTGTCTCTGGCTGCAGGACCACAGTCTGTTGAGAGCACACCAGGATATACATGGTCGTTCCCTGAGTGGGTTAAGACTCTGAGCTGTCTGAAAAGTTAGCTGATGCACTGTTGGGGGGAACATTTGAGACGCTGTAAAGCTCTCCAGTAACGATGCTAAACATCTCAGGTGTTTTGCTGGGGCAGTTCTGTCTGTTTTCTTACTGAGTATTGTCTCTTTGCTCATGCACTTTATTTCATCACCTTGTCGGTAATTTAAACTCATACTGGTTTTGTTGCAAGAATGAGGATGGAATTATTGGTGGTTTTGGGGTTAATGTTTGTAAATGTTAATGGGGATGGGGAGTCTAACTTTGTGGAAGTGGAAGCAAGCTGGATCTGAACAGCTTGATGAGCTGATAGCTGATCCACACCTTGCTGAAGAAAGTCCAGATTAAGTACAATTATTATTTGCATTATAGCAGTACCTAGGGGGCCCAGCCAAGATTGGGGCCCATTGTGTTAATGAGGGTGATGCAATGTTGAAGTAGCAATCAGAGGTGGCAGGTCAGGTAATTTAGGTCCTGCAATTTGCACATCTTTTTAAAGTCAGTCTGTCGGTAAATATACGTCTCGCTGTATCCCTCTGATTTAAATATTGGTCGCTTCGGCTCTGCAGTTCTTGCAGCTCCTGATGTCTTTTCTACAATACAAGTAAACCTGAGGATCATGCATTAATCCAGGATCCTGGGTCTGCAAAACTTGGTTTATGTTTGAACCTTCATGCAAAGCTCCAAATGTATTTTTGTGCAATTATTCAGGGTGGAAATGATTTTTTTTAAAGACCAATCAGGCTCAATAGCTGTGGGTTCCTGGTAGCAGAAAGCCCGTGGGAAGGGGTGGGAAAGCAGTGCTATGAGTTGGTTGCAACCCAGCTCTGTCAGAGGCTTAGGTTACATCTACAATGAATATAAGATGTGATTGTAGCCTGGAGAGGTGAAGCCACGCTAGATTTAATTTAGTTTGTGGAGGTAACAATAGCAGTGAAGATGCAAAGGCAAGATCCTGGTGCAGGCTAGCAACTCGAATATGTTCTCAGAGTCCCAGAGGGGCTCATACTGGGTCGGCTAGCCTGCACTGAATCCTGTGTCGCGACAGCTTCACTACTACTGTTACCTGCGCTAGCTAACTTAAAGCTAGCATAGGTATACCGACCCATGCTACAATCACACCTTCATTTGCTGGGTAGAGGTACCCTTATTGCCATCCCATCCATGCAGCACAGAAAGTCAATGAACTCTATACTTTTCAGAGTAGCAGCTGTGTTAGTCTGTATTCGCAAAAAGAAAAGGAGTACTTGTGGCACCTTAGAGACTAACAAATTTATTTGAGCATAAGCTCTGTAGTGTCCCTAGTGGTAGAAAACAGACCTGATTCTGATATAATGAATATAAAATGACCCTTTATTCAGGCTATGGGAAACAGGTGGACCTCGTAGTGCTCCCTGGCTCTGGACTAAAGTCTTTTCTACACTGAGTTTTTAGTATTGGTGTAGCTACCGCAATGTGACTGCACCAGTGCAAATCCCTCGTGCAGATATGCTGCATGAGTATAATTGGTGACTTATACTCATGTAGGTTTACCAGAGTCTGATATGAGGGGCTTAGACTGGGTCAGCTACACTGGTGCTATAAACCACTGCAGACAAGGCCTAAACACAGCCGGAGCTGTCTAGTCCAATCACAGAGGGGCTTCCTAAACCCTGGCTTGGCATATATGTTCATGGAGTGCACTGCTGACCAAAGTACAGTCCTGGACAGAAGAAGTGCTCAGTTTCCATGAAGCCCTGGCCATTTAAAGCTGGTCTCCCAGTATCGAATCCACCCTTTAGAGCAGCTGCCCTGGCAGGATTCAGTTTGTGGATGTGAGTGTGGTCCATTATTATTTGTGCTGTGGTAGGGCCAAGGAGCCCTAGGACCGAGACCTCAGTGTGCTAGGTGCAGTACAAACACAGAATAATAAGATAGTCCCTGCCCCCAAAGAGTTTACAATCAAAGTGTATCCAAGAAAATGCCTAATCCATTAGACAAATTAAGGTAATGAAGAAACAGCTTTGAAAATAATGCATAATATGTAGCCTAAACTACTGGATAATGTCCCTTTGTAAATATATAAATTAAACCCTGAGACTGAGAAGTTGGGGGGTTAAATTCTCCTCCCTGCAAGCAAGTCTTTGCTCCTTCCATACAGTTTTGATATTAAGCTGTACAGGGTGATTCCTGTTTTGTTAATGAAACCTTTTCCAAAAGGCTTGGGCAGGTCAATGAATCTTGACCTGAGCATGATGGTTGAATTTTCAGTAATAATTTATTACTAGTCCTCTGCGACTAATTTATGCAGAAGTGCAGGGAGGGCAATAATCAAACACTTTATCTTCTGTAATAAAACAAGAGGTTAGATGGGTAAACCGATCCACTGCCTGGCAGTTGCTGTAGTGTTGTTGTTTTTTAAGTTGAACATAAAAATTTCCATACTGGATCAGAGCAGAACTGAGGTCCATATAGTCCAGTATCCTGTCTCCAATATGGCCAGCACCAAGTGGTTCACAGGAAGGTATAAAAACCCTTTAGGAGGTGGGTGTAGAACAGTGGTTCCCAAACTAGGGGCGCCGCTTGTTCAGGCAAAGCCCCTGGCGGGCCGGGCCAGTTTGTTCACCTGCCGGGTCTGCAGGTTTGGCCAATTGCAGCTCCCACTGGCCGCAGTTTGCCGTTCTCAGCCAATGGGGGCTGCGGGAAGCGGCAAGGGCCGAGGGACGTGCTGGCCGCCTTTCCCGCAGCCCCCATTGTCCTGGAGTGGTGAACCTTATATTTGTTTTTAATACTTATTTAACTCCAATAACAAAAATAATCAAGAAAGGCTGCCTTTGTTAAAGCTTTAACACCCCCCCACTCTTTCAACTATAGTGTAGTGCATAATAAACATTCTTTAGTAGACCACCCAACTGGTCTTCCAACACAATCAGGGAAGAATAGACTTGACATTAGAGCTGGTCCAAATTTTTCTTTAAAAAATGTACATTGTCACACTTCTATTCCTGGAGCTCTACAGCAGGCATGCGATGGGAAGCTCTTATAAATATGACATTTTAAAATTATCTTAGTAGCTGTCTTCCTCCTATTTATGCCCCGTAATGAATGTGAAAAGTCGTAGTATTGACGTGATTGGATGGCACTTCGCTTACAGCAAAATGTGACCATCACTGTAGCTCACGAAAACTTATGCGCAAATAAATTGGTTAGTCTCTCAGGTGCCACAAGTACTCCTTTTCTTTTTGCAAATACAGACTAACACGGCTGTTACTCTGAAACTCTGGAGAGAAGTGCACTCGCAGAACCTTTGCCTTTTGGAATCATCCTCAAGGAGACACCCACCGCTGAGTTAGTGGTATTTTTCCTACAGGTAAGTATCTCAAGGCATGGCCGCTGTGTGCTGCCATAGTCACAATTCCGGCCTGACAAATAGTGCTGAGAGTTGACACGCCTTTTTTATGGGCTATGTTCCATTTGCACTGTTGCCAACTCTAATGATATTTAGTGTGTTTTTTCTTAAAGCCCCAGCCCTGGAGGCAATTGATTGGAAGGAGGTGCTGAGTGCCAGTTAAAGTTAATGGGAGTGCTGGATGATGAGTATCTCAGAAAATTGGGCCCTAAGTGACTTGCTCAAGGTCACATAGGAAATCAGGGTTCGAACCAAGAATCCTGGTTTCTTCTCCGTCCTGTTTTTTAACCACAAAATCCTCTGTCTGTCTCTCTAGACCCCTCACTAAGATAGTGACTCTTGTAATTCAGTGGTGCTACACCAATCTTACTGGCTGAAACATTTTCAAGTACATTCAGAAACTTCTAGCAGTACTAGGCTGGTTTTGGTGAATTAGTACTTTTCAACCACTAGGTTAGGAGAGTCACTGCCTAGGAAGGAGTACAATGGAAAGGGATCTGGCGGTTAAAATGTATCACAAGTTAAATATGAATCAACTGTGTAATGCTGTTGCAAAAAAAGGAAACATCATTCTGGGATGTTTTAGCAGGAATTTTGTAAGCAAGACATGAGAAGTAATTCTTCCATTCTACTCCATGCTGATTAGGTCTCAACTGGAGTATTGTGTCCACATCTGGGAGCCACATTTCAGGAAGGATGTGGACAAATTGGAGAAAGTCCAGAGAAGAGCAACAAATATGATTAAAGGTCGAGAAAACATGACCTATGAGGGAAGCGTAAAAAAACTGCATTTGTTTAGTCTGGTGAAGAGAAGACTGAGTGGGGACATGATAACAGTTTTCAAATACATAAAAAGTTTTTCCAAAGAGGAGGGTGAAAAATTGTTCTCGTTATCCTCTGAGGATAAGACAAGACGCAATGGGCTTACATTGAAGAAAGAGCAGTTTAGGTTGGACATTAGGAAAAACTTCCTAACTGTCAGGGTAGTTATGAACTGGAATAAATTGCCTACAGAGGTTGTGGAATCTCTATCTAACCTGCTCTTAACAATCTCCAACGATGAACTCCTGTCAGGGATGGTCTAGATAATACTTAGTCCTGCCTTGCGTGCAGGGGACTGGACTAGACAACCTCTAGAGGTCCCTTCCAGTCCTCCAATTTTCTGATTCTAAGGGAAACGAATACTAAACATGAGGCAGAGAAAGTTAGTGTTCTCACTGCTCAGATGGGGCCTCTTGGCTTTTCTGGTAATGCGAAAATATTGTTTGTATTTGCTAGAGTTAAACTGATGAGAGGACTCTGTTAGTTGGCAATTAGTACATTGGCTTTAGACAACGACAACTGTGTTACACGAGCAGCAGCAACAACAAAAGATTTTCCTCTGCCCCTTGTGCCAGTTTGTGTTGTGCATAAATATGTTACTCTCAGCTGCCTCGCCATCAGTCTGTGGCTGGGATTGCACATGGTATTGAGTGACTCGCCTTCACTAGCTCTGTCAGGGTTTTGTTTAAAAGTAAGGTGACAATTATTTAGGCAAACAAGAATGTAGGGCCTTATTGTCCCAGTAAGATCCCAGTCTGTATCCATGGCACTGGAGTCCCCTTCCTTGGAACGCCACAAGGCTGGGGATTATTGAGCTGGAATGAGGTAGCGTGGGGCACCATCCCTTTAAAACAATGCAGAATTTTAGTGCTATTGCCCATCATATGCTGTGGATGCTCCTGTCATAGGGGATTCCTAGGGTGACCCTTTTGGGTCAATAATGCTCTACCAGCAGTACTGCTCTGTTGAGGAGCTGGATTGGGGTGGGGGGAGTATAAGGCCTCTGTGTGGATTGTCTGGACCTTCTGCTTGCCCCTTGAGCTTGGTGGTGGAAACAGGTATTCATTCTGTGTATTGGATGGAGAGAGAGGTGGGAATTAACCCTGCCCTTCCCCTCCCTGCTGTGTTATAGTCTGGGGACAGCTCTGTGAAGGAGTGAGATCTCAGGCCCTTATTTTGGCTTCCTCTTAAAGGGCATTTGACTGACCCGAATGTGAATATAATTTGTTTTCATGAGCTATTTTATTTTAAGTTAAAAATATCTCTGAATATAGGTTCTAGAGGGACTGAAGCATCCCCTTGCACGGCAGCATTCAAAACCCAATCTGGAAGTGAAACCAGCTGGCTGCATGTCACTGCTCAAGTTGGTTTTGGGAGCTGGGCTTCTCACTGCTCTGTGTACCTTTTAAAAGTCACCCTTAAAACTCCTTCTTTCTTACTATGCTAAAATATTTTCATAGCCATAGAGGTGAAGGCACTTTTTAAAAAAAAATAATAAGATTTTTATTTTGGCAGTGTCTCTTCTGAAATTGCTTTTTGATTTCCATTGCTGCACGACACTCCTTCTCAAGCAGGTGCTTTTGGGAAAGAAGGTTTGCAAGATGCTGCATGTGCTTATTGTCTTGGAAGTAGACATGGACACTTTTTGATGAAGATGCCAGCTGGTACTGTATTTTATGAATAAGGGCTTGTCTACACTTGCCGATGTAGAGGGCTGGGAGTTAAACAAGCCTTTGGAGACTGCAGCAGGGAAAACGCTGCCGTGTGTTTACAGTCAGCTGCAAGCGCACTGGCGTGGCCACATTAGCAGCTCTTGCAACACCACAAAGAGCAGTGCACTGTGGTAGCTATCCCAGTGTGCAAGGGGCTGCAACGTGCTTTTCAAATGGGGGGCGGTGGAGTGTGACAGGGAGTGTGTTGGGTGTATGTGGGGGGAGAGCATGGGGCACGGGTCACTTGCTGGAGGATTCTCTGCTCCTTGAAGTCTTTAAACCACGATTTGAAAACTTCAATAGCACAGACATAGGTGAGAGGTTTTTTTGCAGGAGTGGTGGGTGAAATTCTGTGGCCTGTGTTGTGCAGGAGGTCAGACTAGATGATCATAATGGTCCCTTCTGACCTAAATATCTATGAATCTATGAATCTATGAGAGACAGTGTGTTTTGGGGGGCAGAGTGTATCAGCATGCTGTCTTGTAAGTTCAGACAGCAGCAGACTCCCCTCCCCCCGCCTCTCTCTCTCTCACACTCACAGCAGCAGCATTCCACAGTAAAGGTTTGCTTTGTCCCGGGGCAGATAAGCAGCCGGCTGTCAGAAACAGAGCTTTGAAAGGGGATATCCGCATGCCTGCAGCCGAGTTCAAAACAAGGACGAGAGCGGCCACTTGACTTCAGGGGATTATGGGACGTTTCCGGAGGCCAATCACAGCGCAGTAATGCAACACATCGTCCACACTGACACCCGGGCGTTTCAGCCTGGGCGCAGCAAGCTCTATGCTTCTCGTGGAGGTGAATTACCAGGAGCACTCCAGCTGCAGAGTCCAGGTGCTCTAAGTGCCTTGCCAGTGTGGACACCTCAGGAGTTATGCTGCCCGGGGCTGATTTAATGCGCTCTAACTTGCAAGGGTAGCCAAGCCCTAATATGTTTGCTTATCCTTCACAAACCAGTCCTGGTTTTCTTCAGATGCCTTTGTAAGGATTTGTAGAATAGTTTGGGATGAATGATCTTTGGAAGATGGGTTATTCGTTAAATGTTTGCAAGTCATTCTCTGTAGTGTAGGAGGTGGTGGCCTAATTCATGTGGAATTATTTCTGCTTTCCTAAGAAGATGACTTAAATTCCTTTAAACAGGGAGTAGTTAACAAAGAATGCACTTTCTGGTCCACCCTTTCAGACGAATGGTATTCCAGTTAAAACTCTTGACACTTTCTAGATCCATGAAAGTTTTCACAAATATCTGGTGGTTTTTGGAATACTTCTGAATAACTAATAGTATGACCCCCAGCCCTGGTCTACACTACAAACTTATGTCAATGTAACCGCATCGCTCAGCTGAGCAATGCAGTGATACTGACAAAACTCCCAGTGTAGACGGTGCTATGTTGGTGGGAGGGCTTCCCACATAGCTACCATCTCTTTGGGAGGTGGAGTACAGAAGCTCTCCCATAGTACTTAGTGTCTTCTCTAAGCACTACAGCAATGCAGCTGCAGAGCTGCAAGTATGGACAAGCCCCCAGAATCATAGGAAGCTGAACTTGGGACTTTTATTATCAAATCAGGTAGGTTTGTTTTGTAAATTCTTTTGATCCGCTCCACATAGAGCTTCCTGTTATTTACACCATGCAAAACTTTCAGGGCTTCATGCTTTCCACTTAAAAATCCTCTTTGACATTCTCTCAAATCAGTAAGCCATAGAAGTTACAGAACAGGCAACAAGGATGAACGGGGAAATTCAAAGTGTGCTAACCATGCCTTTCCCTTCTCTTTGAGGGTATGTCTTCACTGCAGGGTTAACCTGGGCTTTCACTTGGGTGTTGCCATAAACCATCAACACACACAAGCCTCTGAGCTGAGTTTAGTAGTGATTTCAACCCTGGCTAGCTGGCCTGGCCTGGTGTATCAGTTAAAACTTGGGTGTTGTTTTCACGTGAGCTGGTCACCTGCCCATTTTGCAGCGAGGACACAAACTAAATTACTTGAGTGGTGATAGTCCTCCAGTGCCTTCCCACAGTTCCCATGTGCCCAGAAGAACAGACAAATTCTCCCACAGTTCACTGGGAAAGAATCATAGAGTGGCTCAGCTTACTGCAGTTCAAAGAAACATCGGATGTGACACACAGGTGCATGCAGCACCAGTCAGGACCCTGTGAATCAGGTAGGTGTGGCTGATTACACATTGGCTAGGCTAAGCCTGGTGCTGATCACCCAAGTGAACTCTGCAGTGAAGATATGCCTGTAAACACACAGGGTTCCGTTGGTCATGAATGGTGGTTGTTCCAGAAACAGATTCTACTCATGAGTTTCGTGATTCACAGTAATAAATGTGGAAGTCAGCTTTATAGCGAAAAATGTAAATGCCTTATGATAGATTGCATGTGATATTATGGACTCTGGGACTTACTGGGAAAGACACCACAACGTTTTTACTTGTTTGCTGCGTTGTGCAGTGTTGCGGGGCCTCCAGTGGTAAGTCATGAAAAGTGCAGAGAGTTAGATGAAAAATATTGAGAGCCAACAATGAAATTCTAGCCCTTATGAAGTCAGTGGGAGTTTGTCCGTTGACTGTTGGGGGTCAGGATTTCATCCCCAACTTTTCAGAGTCCTGAGTCCGGACTCTAATTTTGTGTCTGCCATGCATTCTGCCCCCAGATGATAGAATCTAGACAAGTCTGAATTGAGAGTGCAGTCAGGTAGCTGGCTATCTAAACAGTACCATTTGTGCTTGCAATTGATTACAGCTGCAGTTGACTACATACAGAATTAGAGGCCATTAAAAAAATCTAATTTAAGATCCAAAGGTCATTTGGCCCTAAGTGTTTAAATGCATATTATCAACTACTGCTCATTTCCTTTTGTTGTGTGTCCTAGAGTTTGAATGATGAGCTTTTAGAGCCCAACTAGTGACAAAAGAAGTGGGCTTCTGTATTGCTTGACTCGATTGTGAAATGAGTTCTCTCTCTATGTAATGAAGCACTGATTATCTAAATTAAAAAAACCAAAACAATACTGTTGTCCCATTTTATAGAAGGCGAGAGATTGTGTGGACAACAGAAAGCTTGCTTGCAGGCAGTCTGTGACCCACTCAATGCTTTTCTTATGCTAATGTGAGAATGGGTATCCCGGGCACCATCTGCTGTCCCTGAGGTCCTGGCCTTGGGCATTAAGAATAGGTTTGCTTTATTAGTGTTAGGCCATCCAGAACAGTAGTGGTGCATTCGTTATTTTCCATAATATCAGAAGTTCCAATTGTACAAACCCGGATATAATTGTCACATTTAATAATGCAGTAAAATGTGATAGCTACCCATTTTAGACAAAGGCGCCATCTTCCAAGCTGCAGTTGGTTTGAGAAAATTTGTGAAGGGCCTTTCTTGTTTTTTGTGAAAATGTTTCTCTATTTGTCTTGCAAAGGACATTTCATTCTATCTAGGATGAATTTATTTGATTACTGTGTTTTTAACTTTTGTAAAAGCCCCCAGAGGAATGAAGGGATATTTTGATATGAATCAAAATTAATAAATAAATTATATGATATGATTATTTTTAGAAGTGCCAAAGGGAGCAGGCTGGTTAAACCAGTTGAGGTTTAAAGGACACAATCATCAGCTTTATCCAATCTTCTTGGCAAATAAAATGGCTAAATTCTCAATTATGAGTAACTTAATAAAGCCTTTTCTAACAATAATTATGCTTGCACTTATTAGTTCAGTGCACTTTAATTATAAAAGTAGTTCTTTCCATCCAAGGATCTTGGTACTTTGATGGGTGATAATTAAGCCTCATAACATCCCTGTCATAAAAAGTATAATCCCATTTTGTGATGTGAGAAGTACTATTCCATTTTACAGATGGCTAAATTGAGGGATGGCTATTATGTATTATTTTTATTTCAGTAACACCTAGGCACTCTAGTCATGGAGTGGCCCCATTGTGCTAGACACTGTACATACATATGCCTCGAAGAGCCTATAATCGAAACGTAAGACAAAAGAAATAGGTGCATATAAACATTGGGAGTACAGGGAAATAAGACACTATTGGTTAGTATGATAAGCAGTGGTCTCAGCAGAGAAGCAGCCTAGCTGTTGTCAAGTTTTTTTGTTTGTTGTAGGTATCCTGGCAAAGGAGAATTTCAAGAAGGGATTTAAAGGAAATGACTTGCCCAAGTTCAAATTGTGAATCAGGGCTGAGGTGGGACATACCCTGAGGGTATGTCTACGCTACAAAATTAGGTCGATTTTATAGAAGTCGATTTTTAGAACCAATTTTATATAGTCGATTGCATACGTCCATACTAAGCTCATTAAGTTGGCAGAACGTGTCCTCACTATCGTGGCTAGCATCGAGTTCCAGAGCGGTGTGCTGTGGGTAGCTATCCAACAGTTCCCGCAGTCTCCGCTCCCCATTGGAATTCTGGGTTAAACTCCCAATGCCTGATGGGGCAAAAACATTGTCGCAGGTGGTTTTGGGTACATGTTGTCAGGCCTCCCTCCCTCCCTCCATCCCTCTGTGAAAGCAATGGCAGACAATCGTTTTGCGCCTTTTTTCCTGGGTTACCCGTGAAGACACCATACCACGGCAAGCGTAGAGCCCGCTCAGCTCACCGTTCCCGTACGTCTCCTGGGTGCTGCTGACAGATGCAGTACTGCATTGTTACACAACAGCAGCTCCTTGCCTTCGCGGCAGATCGTGCAGTAGGACTGACAGCCGACGTACGTCTCCTGGGTGCTCCTGGCAGACCTGGGTGAGGTCGATCAGGGGCGTCGGGACAGACATGGCTATCCTCCTCTTAGAGCACCGAATGGGAGCCAGAGACTCCAGGTCATTCTCTTCTTTAAGTTTCATCTCACGGAGATTCAGTCCTGCCTGGAATATCATGCGAGCTGGAGGCTTCTGTCTCAGGCTGCTCTTCCAGCCGGTAGCACTGCACAGTCGCACCTACCCCAGCCTACCTCTTGCTCCCATGGCTCATGAAGCTTGGACAGTAGTAAGGAGCAGTTCAACTATAGGCTGAGCAAGTGCAGAATGATGGCAGAATGTGCCTTTGGACATTTAAAAGCTCGCTGGCGCTGTTTGCTGACTAGGTCAGACCTCAGCGCAACCAACATTCCCATTGTTGTTGTTGCTTGCAGTGTGCTCCAAAATATCTGTGAGAGTAAGGGGGAGACGTTTATGGCGGTGTGGGAGGTTGAGGCAAATCACCTGGCATCCGATTTTGAGCAGCCAGACACCAGGGCGATGAGAAGAACACAGCAATGCTTGCTGTGCATCAGAGAGGCTTTGAAAATCAGTTTGATGACTGGCCAGGCTTCGGTGTGACAGTTATGTGTGTTTCTCCTTGATGCAAACCCACCCCCTTTGTTGATTGTAATTCCCTGTAAACCAACCACTCTCCTCCCTTTGAAATAAAGTAACTATTGTTTTGAAAACATGCATTCTTTCTTTATTAATTAAAAAAAATGAGATAACTGACAAGGTAGCCTGGGTGGGGTGCGGGAGGAGGGAAGGACAAGGCCACGTGGCTTATTGTAGCCACACTAAAAATCAAACTGTTTGAATAACAGCCTTCTGTTGCTTGGGCCATCCTCTGGAATGGAGTGGCTGGGTGCCTGGAGCCTCCCTCCCCACGTTCTTGGGCATCTGGGTGAGGAGGCTATGGAATATGGGGAGGAGGGTAGGCAGTTATACAGTGGATGCAGCGGGGGTCTGTGCTCTTGTTGGCTTTCCTGCAGCTCCAACAGACGCTTCATCATGTCCGTTTGCTCCCCCATTAGCCTCAGCATTGCGTCCTGCCTCTGCTCTTCGCGCTCACTTTATTCTTTCCTGGCCTCTGCCACTGAATTCCTCCATGCATTAAGCTATGCCCTATCAGTGCGGGAGGACTGCATGAGCTCTGAAACTGTCATCGTGAGTGCGTTTTTTTTTCACCTTCTAATCTGCGATAACCTCAGGGATGGGGATGATAGGGGGAGCGTAGAAACATTCTAAGCTCTATGATTCTGGGGGGACTGCATGGTCACCTGTGCTGCTGAGTGCTGCTGAATTCACCACCCTGACCAAACAGGAAATGAAATTCAAAAGTTCCTGGGGCTTTTCCTGTGTACCTGGCTAGTGCATCGGAGTTCAAAGTGCTGTCCAGAGTGGTCACAATGGAGCACTCCGGGATAGCTCCCGGAGGTCAGTACCGTCTATTTGCGTCCGCAGTACCCCAAATTCGACCCAGCAAGGCCAATTTTAGCACTATTCCCCTCGTCGGGGAGGAGTACAGAAGTCGATTTTAAGAGCCCTTTAGGTTGATGGAACAGGGTTGGTTGTGTGGACGCAGTCATTTTTAAATCGACCTAACGCAGCTAAATTCGACCAACCCCGTAGTGTAGACCAGGGCTGAGAGTCCTTGCTCCAACCATTAGGACACACACTTCAGCCCTTTCCAGAATGCAGAACATATTTACAGTACCTTATTGTGAAAGACATAACGATCTGTACATATATAGACCTATGTACATGCACATGTAGTGGTCTGCAGAGCAATAAATTGTGCACGGAAGCTTTAATTAATTTTTCCACTTTTCCATTTCTTCAATCATATGTGAACCAAATAAGAACACTTCGAATGACTGAAAAAAATGGGTCTGTCTATTGGAGCAATTTGTTAAACTTTAGAAGAGGATCATTGCATTATGCAGCCAATATTATAAATAGTTAAGAGCAAAAACTACAGTATTTTGGTATTGTCTTTTGCTCATTCTTTGTGATGAATTAAGATCATCTCAAACTTAGACTCAGAATCTCTCTCCCCTCCAATTATGGTGGGTGAGAACTTCCTAAATCAAAAAGCTCAGGTTTTGATCTGAAATTTTTGTTTTCAGAACAATGCGGTCTTCAATAAAAGTTTTGTTTTCATTCCAGTGTGGAATGAAAACAAATTTAGAAACCTTTAAAGTTGCCATAAAATGAAATTGTTGTCCTCTGGTCAGCTTTACTTATATGTACTACCAGGGATTTGCATATGTTAATATTAAAGGGACTCATCAGCTAGTACAAAATATTCTGCTTATCGAATGCATAAGTAGTTAGATCTCGGAGAAATGCTTACTGTCATGGACAATGTAGTTCTTTTTCAGTGCAGTAAACCCTCTTCTGCCTATGTCTGCTGTACATATAGCTGATGTCTGTAGTTTATACCAATGCACACAGGCAAATTTAAAATATTACATCATAGTAAAACATCACAATGTCCAAATTAGTTCTGATATTTTTAATTTGTTCTTTTGTAGCTAGATTTTAAATGGACAGGATTGATTTAATGTTTTAGATATGTTTTTAGTTTTTCTTTGACATAAAAATGGCTGTTCAGTGGAAAACCTGCTGATAGTGATAATTGCAAAAAGAAAAGGAGTACTTGTGGCACCTTAGAGACTAACCAATTTATTTGAGCATAAGCTTTCGTGAGCTACAGCTCACTTCATTGGATGCATACTGTGGAAAGTATAGAAGATCTTTTTATACACACAAAGCATGAAAAAGTGGGTGTTTACCACTACAAAAGGTTTTCTCTCCCCCCACCCCACTCTCCTGCTGGTAATAGCTTATCTAAAGTGATCACTCTCCTTACAATGTGTATGATAATCAAGTTGGGCCATTTCCAGCACAAATCCAGGTTTTCTCACCCCTCCCCCCCCACACAAACCCACTCTCCTGTTGGTAATATTACCAACAGGAGAGTGGGTTTGTGGGGGGAGGGGGGGGCGGTGAGAAAACCTGGATTTGTGCGGGAAATGGCCCAACTTGATTATCATATACATTCTAAGGAGAGTGATCACTTTAGATAAGCTATTACCAGCAGGAGAGTGGGGTGGGGGGAGAGAAAACCTTTTGTAGTGGTAAACACCCATTTTTTCATGCTTTGTGTGTATAAAAAGATCTTCTATACTTTCCACAGTATGCATCCAATGAAGTGAGCTGTAGCTCACGAAAGCTTATGCTCAAATAAATTGGTTAGTCTCTCAGGTGCCACAAGTACTCCTTTTCTTTTTGCGAATACAGACTAACATGGCTGTTACTCTGAAACTAGTGATAATTGGTTTCTGATGAATGAGGGAAGCCAGTAATTGGGCCAGAACTGACTTGTGTTAGAAATAAGAGTTAGTACTTAGCTATATCAATATTTTTGATCCTAATGTGCTTCCATCGTTCCAGAAACTGGAAAAATAATCCCTTTGTTGTGACATTTTGTGAAGGAGGTATAGGGATATCTGCTATGATCCATTGAAAGCTGTTGCTTTGAGAAGTTTCCAAGAAACATTTTTGCAGAGGACAGGGATACACTTGCCGAAACTGCAGTGCTGCTAGTCTTTCAAGCCATTTATCACAATGCTAGCAGTCTCCATTTTCAAGAAAGTCACCATAAAATACGGATCAGAGAGAGTACATCTGTGTCTAGAGAACGTAAGAGGAAAAATACATTAAGAAGTGGGATGACTGTGACTGTTAAATTTGGTTTCCTGTGTGCAAGTCTCTCTGGAGTAAGAGCTTTAGTTTGGAAGTGCTAATGTAATTGTCTGCATATTGGAGTATTCATCATCCTATTTATTATCATCTGACCTAGCCTCATTTATTACCACATGTCATGGATTTCTAGGATCTGTGCTATGCCCTAGCCCAGAGGTGGGCAAACTTTTTGGCCTGAGGGCCACATCAGGGTGCAAAATGGGGTAGGGAAGGCCTGTGCCTCCCCAAACAGCCTGGCCCCTCCCCCTATCTGCCCCCTCCCACTTCCCGCCCCCTGACTGCCCCCCTCAGAACCCTCAACCCATCCAACCCCCCCTGCTCTTTATCCCCTGACCGCCCCCTCCCGGGAACCCACACCCTATCCAACCCCCCCCGGCCCCTGACTGCCCTGACCCCATCCACCCCCCCACGCCCTGACAGGCCCCCCAGGACTCCCATGCCTATCCAACCCTCCCTGTCCCCTGACTGCCCCCCTGGAACCCCTATCCCTAACTGCCCCCCCAGGACCCCACCCCCATCCAACCCTCTGGGCTCCCTGTCCCCCCCAACCCCAATCCAACCCCCCGTTCCCTGATCACCCCCCAAACCTCTGCCCCATCCAACTGTCTCCTGACTGCCCCCCAGGACCTCCTGCCCCTTATCCAATCCCCCCTCCCCCCTTACCCTTACCATGCTGCTCAGAGCGGCAGGACAGGCTTATTTGAGAGCCTGGGAGGTGGGCGGACACAAGCCGTGCTGCCCGCGTGGCAGCGTTGCTGCGGGGGAGGGGGGGACAACAGGCGAGGGGCCGGGGTGAGTCTCCCCGGCCGGGAGCTCAGGGGCCGGGCAGGATGGTCCTGAGGGCCGGATGCGGCCCGCAGGCCATAGTTTGCCCACCCCTGCCCTAGCCTGTAATTAGCCTCTTTCAGTGTGCCAGACCCCCAACGGGTCACCCTGTTCCACGTGTGTAGGTCACATGGCCTCAAAGCCTCTGAGACTGAGCCTCCAGGTTCCAGCCCTCCTGTTCCTCACTGTGAGCGCTGCCCAGTGAATCGACTGAAGCAGACTCCTGGTCATAGACTTTTAACCCCATTGGGGATCAATGCGTTTCAGCAAGTACCTGCAGTGACTCCATGAAGCCTTGTCAAAACAGAGTAGGGTTTATTAGTCAAATGGGGTAGAGCACCAGGCAGTCCTTAGGTTAGCATAGAGAAGCCAAGGTTAAGACGGAGTTCAGACTGGCCAACACCAAGGCCCTACCAAGCTGCTGTAGAATCCATCTTGGCTCTGCCTGGCTCTTTCTGTCCCTTTGTCTTGGTCCCAGGTGAGCTCCGCTCTGTCTCTGTGAACCTATTTCTTACCATGGCCTCCTATCACCCCGCTGTCCGCTTGCTGCAAAACCATGCTGAGTTCATGTCTTCCACCTGCTGGGGGCCTCCCAGTGTTAAGTGTCAGTTGTTCGGTTATTGGGGCGCCCATTGTCTTTCCGGATCCTCCATTGATAAGTTTGGTTTCAGCCAGTCCTTAAGGACCCATTTATATCACCTCAGGCAACCACAAACACTGCATGTCTCCTGCTTTGCCCCAGGAGCAGGAGTTCAGCCCTACTGCGCCCACTGGGAGCAGAGTCACACAGATAGTTCATAAAATATTACAGAAAATTCCCATATTCATCCCAGTGCACCATACACTATTGGTTCCTTTCTGAACTGGCACTATACATGTTCTGTTCTCATTGATCCGGGAAGAAGAGGTACCAGTAAGGCCAGAATGGGAAAATGGTTTAATGGTTAAGACACTGGACTTGGACAGACTTGGATTCAATTCCTCTCTCAGCCACAGACTTCCTGTGTGACTTTGGCTTAATCTACCCTGGGCCTCAGTTTCTCCTCTGTAAAATGGAGATGGTACTTCCATGGCTCACCAGGAATAAATCCATCATTGATTGTGAAGGGCTCAGATACCATGATGATGAGGGTCATATAAGTAGTTACATAGACAGAACTCTTCTGGTGGCGGTGATTATTTATTATATGCCCAGTCAGAGATCAGGGCCCCGCTGTGCTGGGCACAGTAAACATGTGTATACACATATAATAAAAAGACAATCCCTGCCCTACATAGACGAGAACTGTAGCATATGATTAGAGACAACAAACAATGTAATCCCTGTAGCAGAAGTAGCACCTAGTCTGCTACATGGCAGAACTAGAAGAGATCAGCTCGATTGCTAGAATATAGGCTGAAAATATCTGGCCATATTTGGATGGCTCTCATTCAGAAAATGAACCATACAGTCAGTCCTCCCTAATGGTTAGGTTTCTCCTTTATAATATTATTAGGTGATCACTTTTAACCCAACAGATTTAGAAATGTTTCTAGTTTTCTGGCATGATTCACATCCTTCCATTCTTGCACAATTGTGCCTCACTTCCTAATAAAGAGAGAGGCTTCTACTGGAATAGAGAGAATAAAACAACAACAGTGCACTTTGGGGGTCTTTGTCCCCATTTTGGTTCATGGACTTTCTGCTTGTTACCACTGCTACCAGAACAAATCCCCCTTGCATGCAGCGGGGAGCTACACTCAGTAAGCAGTATTTCTTGGCCATGTGTGTGTGTATATATATAAGGCAACTGATTTGCAAAGCCTAATTTAAACTGGTAGATCAAAACGCTTGCAGCTCACTATGCACTTCCTCTGGAGAAAGGAATGTGTTGTCATTCCTGTCTTATTTCATATTTCGCAGCTGCAGTGCACAGTTTGTCGTGTTCTTTTTTTTTTTTCCCCTGCCTTAGGCCCAGTAAATGTTGAGATGCACAAAGGTTTAAAGGATTATATATTTTGGTGCATTGATGCCTGCTTTGAAAAGCCATGTATATTTAGTTTGTTTTACAGAGGGCCATTGACTGTAGCAGTTTGGGAATTTTTGGAGGGGAAAGAAATGGAGGTTGTAAATATGCATGTCTATTCAAAATATGCTGTATAAAGATCTGCCTTTCAAATTATGTTAATCAGGACAGATTGCTGCAGCTTTTGCTCTGCGTTCATTTTTCCTTCTGCCTGGCTCTACCTCTCTCTCTCTCTCTCAGCCTTATTAATACATTATCTGCAATTGTGCTGCCAACTGCATCTGTCCAGGTTGCCCCTCATACTTGTGTCTTGCCGAAGAACTGTGTTTTGGGGTCTAAAGATACAGCAAGGAAGAATTCAGTCCTTTAACTCCATTCACTTGGGTGTGACTCTAGCTTGAAACATGCAGGGGCTGCTCTTGCAATGCTGATGAATATGATTATCCCTGTTTGTGCTGGCAGACACATAGCTGTGGGGCTGCTCCTGTGAGACAGGCTTGTGGGATAGGGCCCTTAATTATCTCCGTGCTCCTACTGGTGCACTTCCACGCAGGGCTCTTCTTTCCCCCTGCCCTCCCCTTCTCACTCAAGTGCGAAGTTTAAAGCATTTTGATCTACCAGTTTATATTAAGCTTTGCGAATTAGGGTTGATAGTCAGGGCAAGGGTCAGGCTGAAGGGCAGAGACAGGTCAGGGATCTGGCCGAGGGTCAATACTGGGTACTGGGGTCTGTGTGTGTATTCTGAGGTTAGAGCAGGAGTCAAAGTCCTAGTCAGAATTGAGGTCAACACTGGGAGCTCAGGAACAGAGAATGTAGGGTGGTTGTGGCAGCTAGTTAGTGATCCACACTGTTGCCTGGACACTTCCTGGAATGCCCTGGGGTTTATATAGGACAGGGAGGCAATCAGGTGCCATGAGGAGGCTGTTGAACTACTTGAGGCAGAACTTCCTGTGGCAGTGTGGAGGTGTTTGTTGCCTGGCAACTCTGTAGGCCTCAATTTGGGACCCACTGGGCCTTAAGTTTATTTAACATTTTTATCACTGACCTGGAAGAAAACATAAAAATCATCACTGATAAAATTTGCAGATGACGCAAACACTGGGGGAGTGATAAATAATGAAGAGAACAGGTCACTGATACAGAGCAATCTGGTAAATTTGGTGCAAGCAAACAATGCGTTTTTAATATATGTAAATGTATGCGGTGTTGTAGCCATGTAGGTCCCAGGGTATTAGAGAGACAAAATGGGTAAGGTAATATCTTTTACTGGACCAACTTCTGTTGGTGAGAGAGACAAGTTTCAATGTACACAGCTCTTCTTCAGGTCTGATACATTTCTCACAAAAAATAACGTGACCAGATGACTACCAAAGTTACCATAGACAATAAAGGAGAAGGAAGGCAGATCAGGATAAGTAAAGAACACATCAGAGATCTTCTGACCAATTTGAATAAATTCAAGTCAGTGGGGCCTGATGCTATTCACCCCAGGTTATTGAAGGAATTAGCTGAAGAAATCTCAGAGCTACTCTCAATAATAGTTGCAAAGTCGTGGATGACAGGAGAGGTCCCAGAAGACTGGAGAAGGATTAACATAGTGCCCATCTTTGAAAAGGGGAATAAAGGAAGAGCTGGGGAACCACAGACCAGTCAACCTGACTTCAATACCTGGGAAGTTACTAGAGCAATATATAAAACATTCAATTTTCAAAAACCTGGAAGATGAGGGGTAATCACTAGCAACCAGCATGGATTTATAATGGAATGATGTCAGATTGGAGGGAGGTTTCAAGTGGGGTTCCACAGGGATCTGTTCTGGGTCCGGTGTTGTCATTAACTACCTGGATATAGGAATAGAGAGCATACTAATCAAGTCTGTGGATGACACAAAGCTAGGAGGGTTGCCAATGATTTGAAGGATAGAGCTAAAATTCAGAGGGATTTTTTTTTTAACAGTATCAATAATATTTAGTTAAAATACTTTTGCTGGGGAAATATCATTTTAGAGGAGGTTGTTTTTCAGAGAGTCAGCAAGACCATCAAAAATAAAATCAGAGACAAGTTCTTTGAAAAAAGTTACAAAGAAAGCTTCTGCATGTCAAAAACAGTCTTTAGATCTGCAACTTGAGTATTAGTCCCATTTTGTCCATCCTAGTGAACACCACTGTCCATCTTTAGATCTGGTTGGTTCATGTCATTCTTCATTGAGTAGATAAAATATGTTAAGGAATCCTTTTCATTCACTGGAATAGTCCTAAAATGGCAACTAGTTATTTCAACAAGCTGTGCTTTGTTAAGTCCTGGTCTGGTCTGTAACTTGAAGTGTCTTTTGTACCTGCGAAGTGTGTTTACTTGTAACTGATATTCGGAGAAGTGGGCTATAGACAACAAAATGAAATTCAACAAAGACAAAAAGAAAGGTGCTACACTTCGGGAAGAAAAACCAAATGCACAAATATAGAATGGGGAATAACTGGCTTGGCAGCAGCACTGTTGAGAAGGATCAGGAAGTTGTGGTGGAGCACAACCTCAGCCTGAGTCAGCAATACGCTGCAGTTGCAAAAAAAAGCAAATGCAATTCTAGGTTGCATTAATGAAGGCATAGCATGCAAGTCACAGGACATTATAGTACCGCTCTACTTGGTGCTGGCTAGGTCTCAGCTGGAGTACTGTGTCTCAGGGGTGCTGGAACAATTTATATAGTGGGGGTGCTGAGAGCCCTTGAACCAAACTATAAACTCTGGATATAATGGAAACCACTTCAAGCCAGGGGGTGCAGCAGCATCTCCAGCACCCCTAGTTCCAGCACCTATGCCAGGGATCAGCAACCTTTGGCACACGGCCTCCCAGGGTAAGCCCCCTGGTGGGTCAGGCCGGTTTGTTTACGTGCCACATCCACAGGTTCGGCTGATCGCAGCTCTGGGCCAATGGGGGCTGCGGGAAGGAGGTAGAGAAACTGGAAAAGGACCCAGAGGCAAGCGACAAAGATGATCAAAGGGATGAAATACAAGCTATATGAGCAAAGGCTGAAGGAGCTGGTTATGTTAACTTTAATTTGGAAGAAGAGACTGAGGGGGAGGAGGGGGCATAAAAAAAAAGATGGAGAAAAGTTGTTCTCTTTTGTCACAGAGGGCTGGACAAGAGGCAATGGGTTCAAACTACAGCATAGCAGATTTAGATTAAATCTCAGGAAAAGCTTCCTAACTGTAAGAACAGAGGGACAATGGAACAGACTGCCTAGGGTGGTTGTAGAAGCTCCTTCACTGGAGGTTTTCAAAAGGAGGCTGGATAGCCATCTGTCTTGGGTGGTTTTTAGACACAAGTCCTGCATTTTGGCAGGGGGTTAGACTGGATGACCATTGCGGTCCCTTCTTACCCTATGGATCGGACTGCAAAGCTTTTGGATTTGTCAGGGTAAAGAGCTGAAACTGGCAAATAACAGGATCCACAAAGAGATTCCTAATGTCTCTTATTATTATGTATTTATTTATTATTTGAATTATCATATCGGCTAGGAACCCTGTAAGGGGCCAGGACCCCATTGTACTAGGTACTGCATGAACACAGAACAAAAAGATGATCCCTGCCCCATAGAGCTCACATTGTCTACCCTGCTCTTAAAAACCTCCAAACACCTGTCAGGGATGGGCTAGATAATACTTAACCCTGCCTTGAGTGCAGACGGCTGGACTAGATGACCTCTCGAGGTCCCTTCCAGTCCTATGATTCTGTGAATCTAAGTAAAAGGCAAGAGACAATGAATGGATACAGACAGGGAATACAAGGAAATAACGGTCCAGATTAATGATTTTTGAATTCCTGGGGTTTGAAGACAAAAGGCCTGATGTTCATAAGTGCTGAGCACTTACAACTCCAGTTGCTGCTCAGCACCTTTCAAAAATCAATCCCAAAGCCGTAGAAAGAGACATGCAGAAACTGTGCTACAGTATATGCAGTATTTCACGTTAAGAGAGGACAGTCTTAACAAGCATGATCTGCTCCAGGGCAGTTGCATGAAGTAATGAGAGAGGCACGTGCAACCTTTCTGGTCTTTTATAATTTAAAATATTATAAGTGACCCTTTTGCTTATGAGCTAGTTTGGAAATCTGCATAACCAAGATTTACATCTAAGGAACAAACTAGGTGAGGAAGAGGGGAAGAAATTGGTAAAATAAAAGAATATGCCACAGGGGAAGCTAGAAATCATCATTGCAAAGAATTCTCTAAAATTGAATAATATAGATTTTTGTCTTCACTGAAAAGAAAAAGATGTGGTTTTTACATAGAGGTTACTTGATATAAAATCCTGGTGGAGTCAAGGCCTGGGTGTTGTCAGCTCTCATGTTTTTTGTCATGAGTCTCACAATTTTTGATGATTTTCTGAAAGCCTCAGTTCCTGGATACCTGTGACTAGGTGAGAATTTCAGCTTTCATTAAAAAGAAATCAATCTAACTCTCATGGTTTCAGAGAAAAGCCTGAAAACGTGGCTCAACGGAACCCTAAAGGCTCAGAAACCAGAAAACAAATAAAAGAAGACTGACGTTTGTTTTTAAAATCTCATAATTTTTAAGCCAGTCTTATTGTTTTTTATGCCTGACTCATGAGTTCTGAATGCGTGGGGTTGGCAATACTGTAGTTTTTAATCTCAGTGCAGCTGGTGGAGGTCAACCTTAAAGTCTCCTCCCTGGAGTTTACCTTGGCCAGCTACGTGAAGGTCAGTGCTCCAGCTACACTACAATTTTACATCAGGATAATAACCTCAATCTAAAAACACAAAGCTTTTTTGCAGTGAGTACGTAGCTTAGTTTCACACTGCAACAAGCTGAGTGGAGAGCAAAAAAAGCCTGAACAGTAAAATAAAACATTTAAAATGCTTTTAGTCTTAATAATCTTAAAGTTCTGTAATCCAGATAGAGAGAAAAATCACGTTAGACAGATCCTAGGAGTCAGTTTTGCATGAAGCATGTCAATCTCCCCTTGGCTTGTTAACAACAAATTCAGGACTTACAAGCTCCGCTTTTCATTTTTGATACAACCTTACTGGTGTTTTTTTTTTTTTTTAAGGGCTTTTCCAGCAGGTCCTCTGGGGTTTGCCGTGTTCTGGGGGGCTTGGTTGGTAAGTGGAGATGAGAAGTCAAATCATGTGTGTGAGGGGCAGAGGAAAGGAGACCTCATTATCGTGGGTATGGCAACACCCATTTTTTCATGTTCTCTGTGTGTGTGTGTGTATATATATATATATATCTATATCTATATATCTTCCTACTGTATTTTCCACTGCATGCATCTGATGAAGTGGGTTTTAGCCCACGAAAGCTTATGCTCAAATACATTTGTTAGTCTCTAAGGGTGTGACAAAGCTCTGTCCTTGCCTCCATGGGTCCTGTGTTTCCTGGCGGATTTTGCTAGCCTCAGAGGCTCACTGTGACCCTCCACGTAACCCTTCTTTCTCTAGAGACAAGGGTCACAGTCTACTGAGCCATTTTCATCATAAGTCAGCAAGGGAGGTGAGGAGAAGTTATCCTTCCTTGCACAGTCTCTGTTGTCTCCCAGTCTCAGTGATTAATCAGGGGGCAAAGGTAGGGGGGGAGCCCGGGCCCACCCTCTACTCCGGGCTCCAGCCCAGGGACCCTGATAGTATCAGCTATGGTAGCTGACCTTTTAGAAACATGACATGTACAATTCCCTGGGCTGCTTCCCCCACAGCAGCCCTCACTTCCTCAAGCTCCACTTCACCCTTACCTCAGGGCCTCCTTCCTTGTGCCTGATATGGTGTGTACTACTCAGCCTTTCCAACAGCGCAACTTCCTCCCACAGCTCCTGACATGCACACCCACCTGACTGACTGGGAGGCTTTTAACTAGTTTCAGCCAGCCCCTGATTGGCTTCAGGTGTCCCCGTCAACCTAGCCTTCTCCCTGCCTTCTGGAAAGTTCTTAATTGGCCCGAGGTGTCTTAATTGACCTGGAGCAGCTTCCATTTCACTTAACCTGGTACCAGGGATTTGTTTAGCCTGGAGCTAATATGTCTATCTCCCACTACTTTTCTATAGCCATCTGGCCTTGCCCCGTCACAGGTGCCACAAGTACTCCTCGTTCTTTTTGCTGATACAGACTAACACGGCTACCACTCTGAAACCCTTAACATTGGTATGTGATAAATACTGTAGCTGCTCTTTATCAAATAAACATATATTTGAAAACAAATAAACATATATTTGAAAACAACTGAAAACAAAGCCTGTCTGTGTTCAGAGTACAGTCAAACCTTTCTAAAAGGGTCCTATCCCAGCCTGCTGAAAGGGCTTCTTTAATTCCAGGGCCCTACTTTGCCATTGAGTTAATCAGTCATCAGTGTAGAGGCAGACTATACACTGCATACAGTAAAGTAATGCCCCCCCCCACCCCCAAAAGACCAGTTGCCTTTTCATAGCACGCTGTGAAATATACATAATGGTAGCTGCTCACCAGTGTAAAACAAAGATGGCTTTTTTTTTTTTAGGTTATTCAAAGGAGGGGGTTTAAATTGGGTTAATTAACATTGACCTCATTAAAGTGATGAGGGATGTGTGTGTGTATGATTGCATGGGGGAAAGTTAAAGACTTAAATGTATTTGCTGGAACTCTTTTTAGATTTATTTAGACTTTTTTTTTTTACTTTGTTCACTGAACAGACAATGAAGCCTGACAAATAAAGCAGCTGTTTGCTCCACAATCAGCCAGCTGGTTTGAAATTAGCCACAGATCCTATTACACATTCAAAACAGAGTGAATATTAGCCCCTTTAAAAGTGGCACCCCTCCCTGCTCCTTAGAATAAGGATTTGCTACCTGGGGGTCATGAACAGGTGTTCAGGGCACAAGACCATCCTCCCCTTCCCATGTTGCTAACTGGGATGGTGGTTCCAGCTAATGGGAGAAGGATCCAGGAGGGGCAGGAGAAATGAGATATGCTCGGTATAGAAAAGGTGGTTGCTATATAGAAAAGGTTCTCAGAAAAAGCACTGGGGGGTGATTGCATTCTGGAGATCTCACCCTTGTTGTGTATTGGATTCATTTGGAAATGTAAAGCTCATATCAAGTGCCATGGGCCGAACCATAATGAAGTTTAAATGAGAGAGAGGCTCAAGTCACAACGTTTGGAAACATTCCCAAAGTTTGCAACTCTTCAGATCCAAGATTTTGGTTAGAGCCCATCTCTGGTTTGAACCAGAAGAAGGCAGACCAAAAAAATATCAGTTTTTATATGGCTTGAACAATCACACCATGGCCTGGGTGCCTGCTCTGAACCTCTTGGCTTTGCACTATCACATGGGTGGCTTCAAGAAGATGAATTTTCTCACAAGAATTCTGAAACATCTTGGTTTCAATTAGGCTTTTGTGGTGGTGTTGAGGAAGCCTGTCTCACAGTATAGTTCAGCTTCTAGCCAAAAATAGAGGTCTAGTGAAAACGAAAGATAAGGGGGGGAAATATGCCAGACTTTTTTGGAACCTCAGAAATTATTTGAAGAAAGGGTGATTTCTCCTGCTCCTAGTGCAAACACACTAGTGGTATGGAGTTAAAGTATATAACTATTGCAAGAAAATAAATAGATCTGTGGTGAATGGAGTTGGCCTTCTCTTATCCTGTTGGAGAGGCAAAACTGATAGCGAGGGAGGACATTTGGAATGAGCTACTCAGGGTGATATCAGGTCGTCCTAAAACAAATGTTACAAACAACGGAATAGCTCTTCTAACCATCATTCAAAAATAAGAATTCAGGATTCAGACTGAAATTCAACCCCATCCCTATGCCAACAGCTTCAGAAACTGGGGGGCCACAACTTTTTGCTGAGCTTGTGACCACTTTTAGCATGGCCAACTCTAAATACCATTTGTGTTGGACACCACAAGGTTAAAGCACACTAAGGATCCGGGACAGCTAACCGCACTACTCTCCACCAAGTGCTGTGTCAGGTACACACAATTGTCCTGTAGTTGTTTTGCTGTGGTATAGACATGACCCCTTAAGCAGTGTAATTGTGTAATTCCAGCCATTGCGGGGAGAGTCTTGGCAGATTTCCCCAGCACCTAGTTCAGATATTTGGGCAGGGAGCTGGCCTGCCAATTCAGAATGTAATGCACAGAAATAGCCTTCTGATAAGTTATTTACATAAGACTCTATTTAAGTTTTACTATTTAAGTTTGATTATTCAGTCTGTCCCTAACCAGGTATATAATGCTGTCTTCACAACCTTGCTGATAAGCCATCAGTACTTCAAACCACAATGTACAAATTTACCTGCTGCTCCCAATCTTCACTGGGGATATTGCCTCTTGGTGTCCTTTATCAGTTCTTCTTGTGATATAATCAGGAGGCAGAAAGGAGTGAAGTATTATTAGTGTCACTTGTAGCTGTCAGATCACTGAGGGTGGATTTGTTCTCTCTGTTCTGCCATGTTACAGGGAGAAAAGAAAGGCAAACCTGCATTTCCACAGAAACAAAAGGTATTAAAGCTGCAATAAAACACCTTGAAGGATGGGAGATGATGAATTAGCAGACTGCTGACGGGGGCTGTTTTTCCATGGAGGCAAAACATTGCCTTTTTAAATTCTTTCTCATGTAATCTATAGAGTACATGATAGGGTTCAGTAGCCATCTATGGGGTAGATTTAACTCTCTATTTGGAAAGGTAACATGAACAAAGCCCCTGCAGGAACTACATTAGGAAAAATCCAGGAGCCATTTGAAATGTGGGTCCACTGTCTGGGGAAAATTGCAGAAAATTGACAAGCAGTGGCAGATTTTCACTGTGAACTTTTAAGGGCTTGCAGGGATTGTGGAGGTTTGGGGAGCAGAGAGAGCACAACGGGGTTTGAATGAGGTACGTAAGAATATAATGAAGACTGGTCAGTCTCTGTTCGTCTTCTTTACCTTGCGAGACCAGGGGGAAACTTGAGCTGTAAATGTACTAAAGGAAATTCTTCATTAAAAAGTCTGTAGCTGACCCATGGGATCTACAGCCACAAGGCGTCATCTGTGCACAAACTGTGCAGCAAGATTTGAGGAAAGGCCTGGAAAACATTATGAGTGCTAATAGCTTTAGCAGCTTTGCAAGCTACGACCACAATAAAGGAAATCACAGCTCATGCTTCAGGGTGTAAGAAGGGATTTCCCTCCACACACACGCCATTCCATATAGCACTGGACAGTTAGCAAGGGGCCTGACCCTGCAACCTTTATTTACGGGAGTAATCCTCCCTTTGGTGAGAAGTTTCATTTACATTCAATGGGAACACTCATCAGAGTAAAGATGACAGGATTTGGCCCTAGGTTTACTTGGGAGGTTGGTGGTGGTTGCTTCCTCTACGTCAGTGGTCCCAAAACTTTTCAGAGTCACACCTCCCCTAACCCCTGTCGTCCCCCGTCCCCTACCGCTGGGAGCCAGGGCCGGAAGTGAGGCCATGGCTCCTGGGGCAGGGGAGAGAGAGGCAGTGAGGGGCAAGGGGACCAGGAGCGTGGGGCGGGGAAGGAGCAGAGCCCGAGGCTGGGGGTTGGGCTGGGGCCAGGCACAGGGCCGGGAACTGGGACCGCGGCCAAAGCAGAGCCGGGCACAGGGTGGGGCTGGGTGGTGCTCCCTCCCCGCCCCCCATGGAGGCTGGCCTGGCCTTTGCAGCGCTCCCCCAAACATTCCTCTGCACCCCCGTGCATTCCACAGTTTGGGGACTAGGGTTGCCAAGTGTTTGGTTTTCGACCAGAACGCCCGGTTGAAAAGGGACCCTGGCAGCTCCGGTCAGCACCGCTGACTGGGCCCTTAAAAGTCCGGTCAGCGGCACGGGGCAAAGGAAGGGTCCCTGCCTGTTGTGGCTCCACACAGCTCCTGAAAGCAGCAGCATGTCCCCTCTCCAGCGCCTAGGCTTAGGGGCAGCCAGGGGGTTCCGTGCGCTGCCCCGGCCCCAAGTGCCAGTTCCACAGCTGCCATTGGCTGGGAACCACAGCCAATGGGAGTTGTGGGGGCGGCGCCTCTGGACCGGGCAGTGTGCAGAGCCGCCTGACCGCACCTCTGTGTAGGAGCTGGAGGAGGGACATACCGCTGCTTCCGGGAGCTGCTTGAGGTAAGCGCCGCCTGGATCCTGCACTTCTGACCCCTGCCCCAGCCCTGATCCCCCTCCGAACTCCTCATCCCCAGCCTGGAGCCCCCCTCCTGCAACCCAAATCCCTCATCCCTGGTCCCACACCAGAACCCACACCCCCAGCTGGAGCCCTCACCGCCCCCCTGCACCCTAACCCCCTGCTGCAGCCCGGGGCCCCTTCCACACCCTGAACTTCTCATTTCTGGCCCCACCCCAGAACCCGCAGCCCCAGCCGGAGTCCTCACCCCCTCCTTCAACCCAACCCCTTGAGCCAGCCCAGTGAAAATGAGCAAGTGAGGGTGGGGAGAGTGAGCGACAGAGGGGGAGGGATGGAGTGAGCAGGGGGCGGGGCCTTGGAGGAAGGGCGGGGCAGGGGGTGAGGCAAGGGTGTTCGGTTTTGTATGAGTAGAAAATTGGCAAACCTTTTGGGGACCCCTGCTCTACATGTTTGCACAATAGGCCACTCATGGAGGTCATTGGAGTAGATGGCCTAATGGTCTGCTCCAGTATGACAACAGTGTGTTACTCTGTGTAAAGTCATACTGTATCTAGGACCTGGGGATTACAGTGGACAAGAAGCTGGATATGAGTCAACAGTGTGCCCTTGTTGCCAACAAGGCTAACTGCATATTGGGCTGCATTAGTAGGAGCATTGCCAGCAGATCGAGGGAAGTGATTATTCCCCTCTATTCGGCACTGGGTGAGGCACATCTGGAATATTGCATCCAGTTTTGGGCCCCCCACTACAGAAAGGATGTGGACAAATTGGAGAAAGTCCAGCGGAGGGCAACGAAAATGATTAGGGGGCTGGGGCACATGGTTTACGAGGAGAGGCTGAGGGAACTGGGCTTATTTAGTCTGCAGAAGAGAAGAATGAGGGGGGATTTGATAGCAGCCTTCAACTACCTGAAGGGGGGTTCCAAAGAGGATGGGTCTAGACTGTTCTCAATGGTAGCAGATGACAGAACGAGGAGTAGTGGTCTCAAGTTGCAGTGGGGGAGGTCTAGATTGGATATTAGGAAAAACTATTTCACTGTGATGGTGGTGAAGCACTGGAATGGGTTACCTAGAGAGGTGGTGGAATCTCCATCCTTAGAGGTTTTTAAGGTCAGGCTTGACAAAGCCCTGGCTGGGATGATTTAGTTGGGGTTGGCTCTGCTTTGAGCAGGGAGTTGGACTAGATGACCTCCTGAGGTCTCTTCCAACCCTGATATTCTATGATTCTATTAATCCCCTGCTGTTTGGCAGAATATCGGTTGAGTGGTGTTTTACTACATTGTAGCAGTAATGATTTCCCTGTGTTCTCTCATCCATCCTACCCAAAGTGTTGACTGCTCTTGAAATACAAAAAAAATTTTGCCTGAGAAAAACAAGAGTGGTGTGGGCAAGTGACTGCTTGGTTTGTTTTGCACTTTCTAAGATGTTTCTGAGCCTGGGAGAAGGAAGCAAGAATATGGTAGATTTTCTTCCTGTGTGCTGAACTAGCTGCTTAGAACATGCTGCACATTGCTTAATTAATTGATTAACTTTCCAATCTGCATAATAAAACGTTTGCTGAAAAATGCTTAATGACACCGCTAAGTGTCTGTAAGCAGTTTGAAAAGATATTACTATGAAAGGGAACTGCTCTGAGCCACACTGAGGTCTTTCATGGAACACTTGGGTCATTTCAGGCAGAAAAATACTTCTCCTTTTTAGCTACAACAGGGATAATTTATGGCCTTAAACCTTTGCCAAAAAGTATGAAGGCCTAATACTCCCAGATGAAAAGTCTAAAGTGGCGTACTGTTTAGGTGAATAATTTTGTTTAAAACAAACAGTCATGATCCAATGGATAATTTCAGCAGTGTGAAATTCTCAACTGCATCCTCCTTTTTTTCCTGTCATTAAAAATCTTCCCCAGTCCCTCAAAGGAACACATATATTGCCCTGCACCAGGGACCTGATCCAGCATCCATTGAAATTGATGAGTCTTCCTGTTGACTTCAGTGGGCTTTGGATTGGTCCCCTAAGTGCTTTAGGACCTATTATGGATGGGAGCCTGAGGTAGAGAATTTTTAAAATCATTTAATTAGAAATTTGCCAAAGATAGCACAATCACTTCAGTAGGGCAGGATCAGCCCCTTTGTCTTCTTCGTTCCTTCTACCTTACCCATGTGTCTTCCATTTCTTTCATTCCTCCTCATTAAGGCCAGGACCTTGTCTTCTGGCCAGCCTGCCTCCTTCAACCCACCCTCTGGAGCTAAGTTTCTGGATGAAAATCTTCTGAGTCATGATAGCCCTTGAAATGTGGCACTTAGCCAACCTAAGTATAAAGATACTCCTCTCTGTTATTTGGAGATGGGCCTGAGCAACAGTTTTTTTGGATCTGGATCAGAATTTTCCTGGTGTTCAGTGGTGTTTGGATCCAGAGTTTTGGTTTAGCCCAGCTGTAGAGATCTTGAAATCAGACCCTAAATCCCCCAGAGTTGTGGATGTTTGTCTCTGGTGTTCTGGGTCAGTACATTTGTCTGGTCTGATGTGAAGTAGAGCTGATTGAGAATTTTTTCAATAAAATGATCTTTGTCGAAAGATACTGGCATGTCAAAACCAAACGTCTTGTGGGAAAGGGTCAGTTTTAACAAATTTCTTGACTCAATTTTGAAAACCATAATTTTGAAATTGTCAGTGTCCCATTTTGACATCTTCAAAATGAAAGTGTTCGCTTTTTCCAGTTTAAAATGACTTTTTGGTTTAAAATGCAAGCTAATTATACTTTAAATTTTTTTAAAAGATTGTCCTGAACTTTTTTTGTGGCTTTTCAGTTTGTGAGAATATTTGAAATCTTGACTTTTTGTCCTGATTCAGGATGGGAAAAATTGCCAGAATCTTGAGAATTTTCATGGGACAGGAAAATCATTTTCCATCCAGGTCTAGTGGGAAGGTCTGACTAAGAGCCAAATTCCCCCAAAGGTCAGGATTATGGGGTTTTGGTTTGGGCCTATTTCATAATAAGTGAATTCTGATTGTAAAATAGTATTTTATTTACCAATCATTTTGCAGCTCTCCTCTGGACACTTCTTGCCTGCAACCTCTGATTTCGCACCCTCTCTCCTCTCCCCATGCTGGCACAAGGCTTTGTGATAGAAGCGGTCCAATTACAATGCTTTTCTGGTCCTCTAATGTTAAATAAATGTGTAAGTCTAGCTCTGCAGTGCCTGCTGTGAGATAAACTACACAGTGAGCTGTAGCTCACGAAATCTTATGCTCAAATAAATTGGTTAGTCTCTAAGGTGCCACAAGTACTCCTTTTCTTTTTACAGTGTCCTCAGTTACTGTGGGAGAAGTATGTTCACAGTGTCACAGAATGGAAAGCTTACAAACGAGATCAGGGGACACTGATGGGACCCCTGAGTCAGCTTTATACATTTAATGGGAAAGGGACCCAGAGAGCAGAAGGTGTTAATTTCATTTTGTGATCATGTCTAGCAATGCATTTCCCTCCTTGTTCATGCTGCCAGGCAGATTCCCCTCCCAGATCATTATTCAGCTGCTGTGCTTTGTCCTCTTGCTCTTTTCTTCCTGACAGAAAAAGAAGTCCCCAGAAATTCCATGTCCCAGGGTATGTGCATTTCATGTGAGAGCATCCGTGCAAATGTTCTTGGAAATTACTTTCTGACTTTGTGGCGTGTGAGGGTGGGAGACTGTTCTCCCCCAACCCCACTGATTTTTTTCTTTGACAAAAGCATCCAGAGTCACTGGCTAATGGAAGGGACTTTACCAAAGGAAAAGTGAACTGCTAAGGACGAACAGCCTACCTCTAAGATTTAATTGCAAATGTATTTGTTTTTCTATTTATATGTGGGTCAGCTATTTCTATCCAAGGTGCATGCTTGCCTGCCTTATTGATACACTTGATTGTCTGGAAATCTTGCGCGGGGTACAGTTTCACCTATAAGACCTATGCACAGAAGGTCACAATGGAGCTCTGATGACTTACACTAGCTGAGGATCTGACCATTATCTATACTATTATCTATATCTACTCACAGATTCAAGTTGTCTGAGGGGGAAGGAGCTAATTTATTTGCAGCACTTCACAAGCTACAGCACCACAGAAATGCAGTCATCTCAGTAGTGGAAGGCAGCAGACTGACAACTGGCATACAACACCTTGCACAATAGTGGCAAAAGGGGTGTAATTTGGTGCAACACTCAGCGTGAAACAGGTAGAGCTGGTCAAAAATGTTCAGCCCAAATGGGATTTAATGGGAAATGATACTTTGTGCACCATCATTTCCATTAAAGAGCGCTCTCCCGTCGGCACAGAGTGGCTACACAGGAGACCTTACAGCGGCGTAGCTGCAGTGGTACGGCTGTATGGCTGTAAGGTCTGTAGTGTAGACATCGCCACATTTGTTTCTGTAACAGAAAGCATTTTTACGTGGCTGGATTGTTAGCCTGACTCACAACTCCCTATCAGGAGGTCCAGTGAGGGTGGATGCATGATTGATGGAGAAGAGTATGAAAGAGTTGATAGATGACATTATCTTGGAAATACAATATCTGCTAATGGCCAGCTCACTAAGGAAGTGAAGGCAAAAATCGAGAAAGCCCGTGCATCGTTTTCCCATTTGTCAAACACCTGGAAGTGGGAGCAGATACATCTACGCACTTAAATGAGGTTGTGCAACGCTTTTGTCTTCCCAACACTATTTACATCTTGGAAACGTGGCAGCTGGTGGAAGTACACAAGAAGAAGCTGAGCTTTGTTTAAGAAGAATCTTGTAACCAATGTGGAAGCATTGTGCCACATGGTCAGTGGTCTGCACAGTCAGTAATCAAACCACTGTAGCTGTTTCTCTCTGGCCATACCATCGGGCTCCCCTGTGGCAGAAGCACAAAGTAGGTCTTAGATTGGATCCCACTTAGAGGGAAGAGAACACTTGGAGGACAACGAATGATCTGTTGCAGGAGGATTGGAAAGGATGCGGCTATCATGGAGCCAATGTATGATAGAGTCAGACATCTTGCTATGGACAGACATCAGTGGGAAAAGTGGGTTGTCTCATGTACCACTAGGCACAGGAGATTTTCAAGCTAGAAAAAAAAAGCTAAAGTGAAAGTGCCTGGGGTGCTTTATACTTCTTGCAGAGCAGATCGTACTGTGCTTTGGCACCCTCATCTCCATCCTCTTGTATTGCTGTGGGGAAATGGAGTGGTCAGCGGTGCAAGAACTGAATGAATTATTTGTGTTTAATCTGGACTCTGGGCCTAACTGATACATAAACTGGTTAACAAGAACTGAAAAAGGATTCGTTGACAAAAGAAGAATCAGTGTGAATTGGATATGACTGGATTGCTCACCACAAGGAATATTTTTTTCAAACCATTTCCGACTCTTTGTGGGGGGAACGTAGAGTTTGGAGAAGAGTTTCTACAAGAAGAAAAGTCCTGGCTTCTCTTGGCCATTTGGATCACTAGCTGACTGTTATTAGATGAAGATTTTGGAGAAATCAGTTGGGCTTGGATTGGTTCAGTGCAAAATTCACCATGGTCGATAACTAAAAACCGAACTCTGTGTTGAGCTTTAAGAAGAGGTGCATGTAGTTTTGCTTACAGATCCTGTGATGGATGATCCTCTCTTAAGACCTTTGGAAATTGAAGGTGCTCAGCACTTTGCAAGATCAGGGGCCTTAATGTATTTTGAATGAACTGTACAGAAACTTCTGAAGATTTCCCAATAATATCACGGTTCTAATGACAGGAGACTAATAATTTTTCAAAAGGGGTCCTTGTATGGAGCGCCTTCTGTCTAAGGATCTCAGTTCATCCATGTCTGTAAAGTGCTTTAAGTCTCCTAAAATCCTGTAAGGGCAGAGTAATTGATGTCGCCATTTGTAAAATGAGGAAACTGAGGCACAGAGAGTGACATGCCCTGCCATAGGTTATGCAGGAAAGGAATATTGAGTTGGCGTTGTGCCTGTTACAATGATGCTGGGGCAGCAGTGGGAATATTATCCAGGTCTCCTGATGTCCCGTCCTGTGTTTTAACCACAAGATCATCCTCTGCTTATTAAGGTACAGTATAGAGACTGGAGCTAGGTGAATAACTCACAACAAATAATGTATTAAATTAATTTTCCCATTAATTGTTTTTTCTGTCTCAAGGGAGAGTGATTGCTCTGGAATTAATGTTAGAAATTATTCATTGAATAATCTTCGGGGTCGGGGGGGATAATCTTATTTAAGCAGCTGATTGGTGAGTTGTTCATTGTGAGTATTCAAGATAATGAAATATGAGCTGTTTTGGTTGGACATGTGTAGTAAGTCACATAGTTGGTTAAATTGTTAATGGCTGCCATCAAGGGTGTCTCTCATTCAAAGATCATCACAGACCTGGGAGCGCTAAGCATCCTTGTTTAGGATAAACAAAGAGAGCAATTAAATTCCTTTATATAGTGAGATAGCTGGAAACAATGGAAACTGCTGCCCAAGACAAGAAGACACATGTGAGGCCTGAGCAAAACCCTAACCCCCATAGATTAACATGGGTTTCTTTGATTGCAAAGGCAGGGGGTAAGAGTTTGGATTGGTATGTCGGGACTACTAACTGTCGCCTGTAACCTATCATTTCAATCAGCTGCTGTACCAGATGACTAGAGGATAGCTAATGTGGCGCCAATTTTTAAAAAGGGCTCCAGAGGTGACGCTGGCAACTTCAGGCCAGTAAACCTCACTTCAGAACCGGGCAAATTGGTTGAAACTATTGTAAAGAACAAAATTGTCAGACACTTAGATGAACATACCTTGTTGGGAAATAGTCAACATGATTTTTGTAAAGGGAAATCATGTCTCACCAATCTATTAGAATTCTTTGAGGGGGTCAACAAGCATGCGGACAAAGGAGATCCAGTGGGTATAGTGTATTTAGATTTTCAGAAAGCCTTTGACAAGGTCCCTCACCAAAGGCTCTTAAGCAAAATAAGCAGTCATGGGATAAGAGGGAAGGTTCTCTCATGGGTTGGTAACTGGTTAAAAGATAGGAAACAAAGGGTAGGAATAAATGGTCAGTTTTCAGAATGGAGAGAGGTAAATAGTGGTGTACCCCAGGCGTCTGTACTGGGCCCAGTCCTATTTAACATATTCATAAACGATCTGGAAAAAGGGATAAACAGTGAGGTGGCAAAATTTGCAGACGATACTATAACGGGGTTCAAAAGGGAGCTAGATAGATTCATGGAAGATAGGTCCATCAATGGCTATTAGCCAGGATGGGCAGGAATGGTGTACCTAGCCTCTGTTTGCCAGAAGCTGGGATTGGGTGACAGGGCATGGATCACTTGATGATAACCTGTCTGTTCATTCCCTTTGGGGCACCTGCCATTGGCCACTGTCAGAGGACAGGATACTGGGCTTGATGGACCTTTGATCTGACGCAGTATGGCCGTTCTTACATTTAACTTACGTCTGTATTAGATGCAGAAAGACAGCAGAGAGCTAAAGAAGCAGTCGTGATTGTGACCCTGGGAGGAAGCGGAGAGACAGAGCTTCTTGGGCACAGAACTCTCTGGAGAAGCAGACTTGGGGATTTCTGAGCAAGGAAACTGCCTGCTGTTGCTTGGAGGCAAAGACAAATTTTTGTACATTCTTTGTAAATAAACAAGGGTGCACCAAAAATATTTTGGACTTGCATCATGAATTTCTTCTCCTAACAGAAACAACCCTGCACAATCCTTTCCATTGGCTAACTGCTGAGGCTCAAGGGTCAACAGTATATTTTCTCTTCCTTAATTGGATCAGGATAACTTCTGGAATCAATTCTCCAGCGGAAATACTCAGTATCACAAATGTGAATTTTGCTATCTGAAAATTTCAGCAAATATTCTTGCCAAGAAACTTGTTTGCTAGGAGATGCAATGAAAGCGAAGGCTAAAGTAGTGTGGATACAGCCCAAGTGAATGTATTTAAAATTGAAATGAATGCATTTTGCCCCGCTGTAAGATATAGGCATTAAGAACCATAGCCAGTACCCAGCATTTCTCAGAAAGAACTAGTTTTGTTTAAGTTAAGATTTGGTTTTGGAAGATTTATTGGACAGTAGATGTGTAAACAGGATAGGCCAAAATTGGAACCATTTATCTACTTTCCTCTCCTATCCCCCACATTGTGGGATTTCAGCTAGAATAGGACCTGGATCAAAACCAGCCCGCACTTTTGCCCTTCTCTAGTAATAGATATGAGTGAACAGGATACATCTTCTGTAATTTAATATATTAATCTTTACAAGGGGAAACTATCGAATGAACAGATTTTTTATTAGCAGAAAACATGTATTTTCATCTCACACACCTGACATTAGTTTACAGCTATCAAGCATGGGCCTGGTCAAATAATAAACCAAAAGCACGGGGGGAGGGCTCCTTGCCCTCAGAGATCTTCCTCACGCTCTTTCAGTTGCTATTTCCAGTTCATTATCCTTCCTCAGCTGTGGTTCCTGTAGAACTTTGTTGCCCTTCAACCTGAAATTTGAGGGACAGTCATGATTTTCCTGGGTCTATGGTTGGCAGGGCTGAGTCCTGTGAAGGGCTGATAATTTGATGTGCCTGATAGCAAAAATTATCCTGTATAGCTGGGCTATGTCCATGACCTAGCCATGTAACGTCAAGGCATGAAGACAGCGAACATCATGGTACAATTATTTATCTTTTAGAACAGATGTAGGAATGTGGAATTAGCCAAAGCAGAGGCAGTTTCCATGCAGCAGTGGGTTGGTTCATCCTCACCGACTGTAATGGTCTCAGCTGAATCTTGGAAGTCAGCCTTGTCCGGGAAAATAAGTAAGTGTCTAGCTAACGTACAGTATATACAGACTGGCATGGTTTCCCCATCTTATTAGGCTCATTTTAAAAGAAAGCTGCACCTGTTTTGCTGGCATAGCACTCTGAGATCCACGTGATTCTTATTTATAAGGTTTTATTTGACATTGGCCTTTTTTCCTTTTCAGAACATGAGCACGTTAAGTGCTGGTGGAAGGTGCTGGCTTCTACGGCAGGAGTAGCAGCAAAACCTGCTTTTGCTGCTGCCCCACAGAGACTCCAACACTGTTTTGTTGGGACTGACTCAAAAGATAAAAATGGGGCTTTTCGGTCTTCCTGGCTCCTATTTTGGCCTATCTGCTAAGACAATCACTTCATGTCAAATGAGGTCCCCAGACTCATTTCAGATATGAACTGGCAACAGATTAGTAACTTTTGGTCACCGTCTACTGTACCTGGATCACCGCTGAATCAGTGAATGGTGTGAAAGTTTCTGTATCATTTTCATTCTCTGTCATCAAGTTTTGGTTGAGTCAGTGGTTCTCAACCTTTCCAGACTACTGTACCCCTTTCAGGAGTCTGATTTATCTTGCGTACCCCCAAGTGTCACCTTACTTAAACTACTTGCTTACAAAATCAGACCTAAAAATACAAAAGTGTCACAGCACACTATTACTGAACAATTGCTGACTTTCTCATTTTTACCATGTAAGTATACAGTATTGGAATATAAATATTGTACTTACATTTCAGTGTATAGTACATAGAGCAGTATAAACAAGTCAGTGTCTGTATGACATTTTAGTTTGTACTGACTTTGCTAGTGCTTTTTATGTAGCCTGATGTAAAATTAGGCAAATATCTAGATGAGTTGATGTACCCCCTGGAAGACCTCTGCGTATCCCCAGAGTTACACGTACCCCTGGTTGAGAACCACTGAGTTAAGGAAGGTATTTTACAGACCCTGCAAATGGCCTAGATCATCATTCTAAGGTTCTTTATATAATGTTACCATGAAAAAGCTTAGCTTAAAACTGAGGTCATATTCATGAAAGTTCTAGAAACAAACCCCAAATAGGACAAACTATTTTTCTTAAGTTAAATTTATCATGCAACCTTTAAAAGTCTGTCTTTACCATTCCAGCTCTGACATTTAACCTTCAGCAGCTCTTATGTTACTCCCAGTTGTTACTCATTTTAATAATAATAAAAAACAAGAACTGTAAAAATCAGATGAGGCATGTAAAGAGGGAACAGCAGAACAATACAAATTAGTAAAGCGAAAGTAAGTGGATGATGTTCAGTATCTCCCTGGAGTCTCCCTTGTCATGCAATATGAAGCATGATTCAACAAATAACATTAATGTATTACTCTAGTCACTGCCAGTGGCTACCTGATTTATCAGACAGATCGTGAAAGATAAGCTTAAAAATACAGTGAGCCTGATTCTGATCTGACCGCCACAGGCTTTCCACTGATGAAACTCCACTGGCTACAATGGAGTTACTCCTGGATTTACACAAGAGTAAGCAAGACCAGAATTTTCACCTTAAAGACACAGTTATAGCCCCAAAAGCCGGAGGCACGCTGAAGTTGATGGGTAGGAAGAAGGTACAGCACCCAAGTGGTGGTTGCAGAACGCATTACATTTTTACAGGGCATGATGCCACTAGATGTGCTGAAGAAACATGGTGAACGATCTTTGCTCCCTATAGGGTAAAAAGTACACAAAGGACCAGATTTCATGGTCCGTGATGCGATTTTCATGTCTGTGAATTTGGTATATCCCTCATTATAAATGCTTTGGGGCAGGGACTCTTTCTGTTCTGTTTGTACAGCAGCTGGCACAATGGGGTTCTGGTTCGTGACTGGGGCCTCTCGGTGTTACTAAAATACAAATAAATTATAGGTCCAAGTCCCTCTTTGTGTTCAGGGAGTATGGGCTGCTTTATCATGGCTGCATTCTGTGCTAGAGCAATGGGCACTGGTGAGAGAGAGGGAAGGGCTCTTTGCACCTGCACCCCCAGGCTCCTAACATACCCACACTGGACAGCAATAATTTGGCCCCAAAATCTGGGAATCAAAGCCCAAAGAAGAGAAGTGAGACTCTTCTTTTTCCCCTATTCCTTGGGCCTTCAAAGCATTCTCACCTCAATGGCACTGATCTAAACAGAACTGTCCAAACGTTGTCAGAGATCTTTCCTGGGCAGTCCATGCATAAGTACAGTACCTAGTTTTCCTGTTCACAGCTGAATAAATCCTGTTCCGAGTGAGTCACCCGCATTGTATATAAACGAGAGGTGACAATATATAGGTGGAGAGTGAGAAAAGAAGAGTGAAATAATGAATCGTAGAGAGAAATGGTAAACTCTGTTTGTTTGGGAATGCGGAATACGTCTTGCAAGCCTTAAAACAGGATTGTACTAAAATGATTATTTCCATTTGCAAACTTATTTCCCTGAGAGAGTTTGTGTTTTCTGACCCATAAATTAATCTCCATGCAGCTGTGCTACCTTAAACTGCGCTTTGTCAACTTTCACAAGTTAAACAGGGTTTGGCACAGCTCAGGTTAGCCTTTGGATGGAAACCCTCTAGGGAACACCCTGGTGCCTTGGGTAGTCTCGCTCTTCCCTCTGAGTGAATACTGTATGGTGATTGGCGGGTGGGGAGGGGAGGGACTATGACGCTGCAGGTGCTGACTTTATGAAAGACCTTGACCACTGATCCTCATTAAAGTCCATTATTATGAGAGCAGGGACTATGAAACCTGGTGTCTTGGCATTACATTTTGCCTATTGAAATTGCCCAGCTGGTAGCAGTGGGATACGGTGTCCTTCAATTCTGTTAGAATGTTGTGCTTTGTTAAACAGGTGCTGTTTCACAATGGAGGTGGCTGCACTTCCGTGGTAGCTCAGAATGATTCTTCTATTTGTTATGTATATGGGCTTGTAGTGGACTTTGGCATAAGAGTTACTGAATAAAGCTGGGATTTGCAAGAAACCTAAGGGAGTTAGTTGTCCAAAGCCCATTAAAACGCAGTATAATTATATGGACGTGTGTGTGTCTGGGTGGGGGGAGGGAGGCAGGGATGCACAGGGAATTTTGCGTGCCGCTCCCTTTGTTACTGCAGATCTAATGGCCCGCAAAGTGCTGAAAATTAACCATCTGTTCTTTCTGATTTAACACTATAAATGTAAACATGTAATTTACAAAAAAAAAATCCTATTGCAACAATCCATTTCTCTGCTGATACATCCGAAAATCCTTGATCTGGCTAAGAAGACAAATTGCTTTTTTTCCTAAGATAAACAAATCAGACTGGTAGGTAGTCGGGAATCTTAAAGTGAAATGAAAAAAAAGGACCTCATGGTTGAGGTTATGGAAGATAAATGGAGGATTATCTGGCAGAGCTTGTCATAGCTGCTTCCTGCTGCTTTCGCTCCTAATTCAATAAATGAAATTGAGCTCCACAATGATACACAAATGTTTACTGGTAACAACGGGAGCTGCAGTGGTGAAACTGAGAAGAGAATTTTGCCCATTTGAAAACTGCCCCTGGGGGATCCAGTTTATTATTCCCTCCCCCCGCCCCAACCTTATGGAAATGTGGAGCAAGAAGGGGAAAAAATCTGGTCAAGAGTTTAAAGTAGCAAAGGCCTTTATTGATGCTTCAGGCTAGAGATCATCCTGGGGCATGTTCCAGTTCCTTGGTAAAATGTTAACATTCAAACTGACCCAAACAATAAAGCTTTAATGAATTGTGATCCATCTATGTCCCACAGCATTTTTGGTGTGTGAGTGATTAGTTGTGACAGATTGTCAGCCAGACTCCAGTAGTGCAAACTATTACAAGTGTGTGGATTTTCTTGAGTGTGTATGTTTTGGAGGTTTTTCCCAAGAAGAATCTTGTGGCTTTAAAAAAAAAATAAAAGAGCAAGCAAGAGTGGTGTGTTTCAGGTTAGAAGATACTGAAGTTACCAAAGAGGCAGGAGATGGAGCATTGCCCACATCACAAAAAATATGATTAATACTCTGCTCAGGAGGGTACATGGGATTACATAGGGTGTAGCAGTTTCCACCCAAATCAACAACTAACAAAACTCATTGCCCCTCCCAGCTTTAACTCCTTGAAAGTAGCTTTAACATTGTTTACTAACGGCTGTCTTTTTTCACCTGGAGTTTTGGAGTTGCCTGGTAATGGGTTGTACTGAATTATATGCTGCACCCTTCAGACTCATAGACTTTAAGATCAGAAGGGACCATCATGGTCATCTAGTCTGACCTCCTGCACATTGCAGGCCACAGAATCTCGCCCAGCCACTCCTGTGATAGACCCCTAACCTCTGCTGAGTTACTGAAGTTTTCACATAATGATTTAAAGATTTCAAGGTACAGAGAATCCATCATTTACCCTAGTTTAAACCTGCAAGTGACCTGTGTCCCATGCTGCAAAGAGAGGCAACAACCCCTCCCCGCCCGCCGAGGGGCTCTGCCAATTTGACCTGGGGAAAATTCCTTCCTGACCCCAAATATGGCTGTCAGTTGGACCCTGAGGGCTTGTCTACACTACCACTTACTTCAGTATAACTTAATCGCTCAGGGGTGTGAATAATCCACGCCCCCGAGTGATGTAAATTACACAGTCCTAAACCTGGTGTAGACAGCGCTATGCCGGTGGGAGAGCTTTTTCTGCCGACTTACCGACCGCCTCTCACGGAGGTGGAGTAATTAAGTTGATGGGAGAGCTCTTTCCCATTGACTTGGAGCATCTTCACTAGATGCACTGCAGCAGCACAGTTGCCTCCATGTAGCTGCTCCACTGAAACACTTCTTGTATAGCCTAGCCCTGAGGATTCGGCAAGACCCAACAGCCGAACTCCAGCTTAAGTTACCTTTGGGTGGGTGGTATGTGTAGTTTTTAGGTTTCATCAAGGGCATACAGAGAGATGCTCTTTGTTAGTAGATGTATGAGCCTAAATAAATAAACCGGCTAGTCTAGTCCAGGGACCAATCATCTTACATCTCAACTGCTTGCAACATCCTCTACTTACAAATCAGCTGATGTGCAACCTCTATCTCGTATCACTCATATAACTTTACAATATAAATAAGAGCACTGGGCCAGATTCTCAGCTGGTGTAAATTGGCCTGGGCGTCATGCCATGGCATGCTCGTGCCTGTTTTGTCACTGGGCACCAACTGTGCTGCACAAAGCTCTCCTTCTGCATCACACCAGCTAATATGGCTGAATATGTGCGGCTTGTACTTAACTTCGCTAGCTAAACTTTCATTTTCTGTGTGTAATTTGCCCCCTGGATCTCAGGCCCTGACGTCTCCCTTCCTGTCTTTTGACCTGACTGAAGAGCACCTCCGAGTGAGTCCCAGGAACCTTCCCCTTTGTGATATTTATTTTGATTTTTTAAAAAATCACTAAAATGAAGCCTCTCCAAGGCTCTGGGAGCCCTAACACCTATTACCGCTACCAATTCAAATCTCGGCAGCATTAAAATGATCAGGTCAGCAGGAGCTCTGCCAGCCACCAACCAAAGCTCTCTTCCACCTCTTCATCATTTTGGGAAACAGGTCCTCAGTTTTCTGCAATCCCCTATCAAACAGATGGCTTTTGTAGTGTGCCTGGAAGGTCACCTGATTGAGGCTATTTTGGGGTAAGGAAGGGAGGAAGTTGCAGAGTCCCAGCACCCTTACAGGAAATTGTCCGGCCAGCCATCCTCTCTCTCTTAGAATCATAGAATATCAGGGTTGGAGGAGACCTCAGGAGGTCATCTATCCAATCCCCTGCTCAAAGCAGGACCAACGCCAACTAAATCATCCCAGCCAAGACTTTGCCGAGCTGGGCCTTAAAAACCTTTAAGGATGGAGATTCCACCAGATCCCTAGGTAACCCATTCCAGTGCTTCAGCACCCTCCTAGTGAAACAGTGTTTCCTAGTATCCAACCTAGACCTCCGCCACTGCAACTTGAGACCATTGCTTCTTGTTGAGGGGGATCCAACTTACTTCAGTATAACTTAGTCACATAGTGAGGGGGATCCAAATCAAGTGCCCCTACTGACCTCAGCTGTGGCAGTATGGCTGGAGAGAAAGGTGACTGAGGGAGCAGGGACCACATGTTTTTCAGTTGAACCACAGCTGTCTCCTTCTTCACTGCTCTGCTGGATGACTGACTTCCTATATGTTCATTCAACAACTGGGTGGCTAAGGAGGCAGCCTTTTCTTAGGTGAGGGCCAGTCGAAGCCAATCAAAAAAAATGTATCCGAGAATAATTTAATTTAGCCAATGGATTTTCACCTTTTTCTCATGTCATACGCAATGTGTAATTTGACCATCGATCTGAATACAAAACCCAGCACTGGGCCTAACTCTCATTCTATCCATCCCATCCCCCACTGCAAAGAACAAACACATCTAGGTGCCACCAGCTGGAGTAGAGTAAGAAAGTTCCCGTCCTTCTACTTGCATATGATTTGAGCTCTGCTGCTGTCAATGTGCGAGAGTGCTGTTGCCTGGCTACTGGCCAGCGAATAGCAAATGCTCCTTAATACATTTTCCACTTCGTGATGACAGTCCTGTGATAGCCTGATCAATTTTGTGATTGCCACTTGTGTGAAAGCCTCCTGCTGCTTGGCTCCGGAGGAGGAGGAGAAAAATCTCTGAGCCATCAACACCTTATTAGCTTCTGGTGTGGTTAGGGATGTGGCAGGAACTTCTTTTCTGATTCCTTCCCCTTTCATTTCATGTCATTTCACAGGATCAAAATCTGTTGAAAGAATTTCTGTGACAACTTTAAATGTGTAAGTATAGAAACCACCGGCAATTCTCTGGAGACCAAAGAGTAATGTGCATAATTTCACCTCCTACTTCATAAAACTAATTTAAAAAAGGTGTATTATGCACACCCACAGCCTTATTTCAACACTGAACATTTGTTTGGTGGCGTGTGGATAAATATTTTAGGTATAGGTATCAAGTTACTCATGTGGGAGTGACAATATCAATGAGATGATGTATTGTTAATCAGAGAGTGACTCTGCTAACACTTGTGAAGTCTCTGAACGGGCCCACTTTCCGGAAGCCGAAGCAGACTCAGGTTGGCATGGGTCCTTGTACAGTTAACGCAAAGCATTGTGCTCTTTCCCGACAAATCTTAATCCCAATTGCTTGTATGTGCTTATAGATGGACAGTACACACAGTGCTTCAACCACAGGTCAACATTTAGATGTTAGTTATTTAACTTCTCTCCAGTTCCCATTGGAAAAGGAATAGTGAAATACTATACCAGCATAGCATGCCTAGTGTGGACGCAGCTTATACTGGCAAAGCTGTGCTTCTTCTGGAATAGCTTTTTCCCACACCACCGCCATCCCCGAGGAAAACAAGCTCTATCAGTAAAAAACCCACTTTGCTGGTGTAACTGCTTCTATACTAGGACCTTCTGCCAGCACAACTATGGCTATGTCTATACTACCACTTATGTCAGCAAAACTTACATTGCTCATTGGGGGTTTAATTCTGTCCCCGGGAGAGCTTTCTTCTGTTGGCATAGAGCAGCTACACAAGAGATCTTACAGTGGCACTGCTGTAAACTCTCTAGTGTTGATATAGCCTATGTCAGCCCAGGATCACACTTCTTTACATACCTGACCAACATAGGTAGGCCAGCAGAAGTCTGTAGCTTAGACAGGGCCTCAGTCTCCAAAGGTTGTAAATTGTCATTGTTGATATTGACCAAATGGTTCTTATCATACTGAAATAGGAAAAGACAAAGGGGGATACCTATATAGTAGATACTTTTGTACAGTTGACAAGCTCAGTAGTATTGAGTGGAAGCTGTCCTACCCCTTCCAGACCAGGATTGAGGCATGTTGGTGGAGTGGTACAACTCTTTGTGTGTTGTACATGTTCTGTGGATGATGAGAGGATTCCAGTCTTATAGGGCTGTCCACTCTGCCATCTCCCTCTAGCATGAAATTCTCTCAAATGCAACTTTAGAAATTTAGAGAGAGAGAGAGAGAGAGAAAGAGACAAAACCCACCCATCCTAAATTAGCCTACAGTCCAGTGGTTAGAGCACTCATCTGTGAAGTCCTTGCTTTTCCTGATTCACTGCCTTACCTGCTACACTATAAACTCAGTCTCACTCTCAATCTCTTCAGCTGGAACTGTCCCACTTTGTATACATTAAATATTCATTGGGCCAGAAGGAGAGAGACTCATACCTTCTTTCTGGTTTTGATCAGAAATTCCAGCCTGGACCTGAAAAACTTTCATCCCAGGTTTTGGGAGGAAATTATTAAAGAGATTTATCTTATAACAAAATGCGAACTTCCCAGAGATCCCCTGACCTGCTTACTTAATGCTCCATTCAGTACAGGATCTACATTTTAAACAGAACAACAACAAATTCATTTCTCTTTTATGGTTGGCAGAAAGACTTTGTATGGCACATTACTGGAAAAATGTTAATTTTCCTGTGGAATTGTGGTACAGTAAAATATGGATTGTGCTTGTAATGGAAAAGCTTTCACATCAAGTACATACACAAGAGAAGTGCCAGAAAGAGGATGCGTATTTAGAAAGGTGGTCACCTTTTTTAGGAAGAGGGCTCCCCAGGCAGCAAGCCAAAGTCTTTAGCTGATCCTCACTAAGAACTGTACAATGCAGTATGTTAACATTTTATTGTATCTTTGCCTGAAAAGGAAATTAAAAACCCTGATACATTTCCATGAAAAGTTTTGTTTTTTGACAAATGGGCATATTCTGATGAAAAAAGTTCCATTGAAAACATCCCAAGTTAGTTTTATTTAAATGTAAAGGGGAAAAAATTCAGGCCAATTTATTTGCAATACTCTCTGAAGGGACTTTTTTAATAGTTTCCTGACTGGCACTGTATCTGTTTCTTTATATGTCCATTGGGATTGTTTGCATGAGTGTAGCAGCATTTCTGAAAAAGCAGCATCTTAGATCAATTCAATGAGCATCGCTGCTGAACTAAATAAATGCAAAGGTCGGACAATGATTCATGTACAGCACGAATCAACTTCATGTCTGCCAAACTGTAGACGATTCTAGCATTGGTTTTTTCGTTGCCACACTGCAGCATGAAAGCTGCAATCTAAGGTTAGATTGTGGGTTGGTGTTTGCGTTTGAAATTCACTGGAAATCCAGGTGTATCTGTTTAGAAGAGGAAAGCGCAGCTAATTGCACCTAAATCCCTTTAATTGGATACACTTTCCTAGAATCTTTGCGCTAGGATTTCCGTAGCACCTGTATTTTTGCACTGGGTAATTCAGGACTGGCGGAGGTCTGGTTCCTAAACATGCGGAGAACTATTTGTAATATAGAGGCATAAATTAAGAGCCTTAGTTGTTGTGATGTTTAAACGACTCGTTGAATCTTAAAACCTCTGAACTACCATATAGATCAGAACTAGGGGGCCGCGTGCTGGAGCTATGTAAATAGGTCCCCAAAATGCGTGCAGACACACACTGCAGAAGCAGCACTGACGTGTTACCTGTGTTCTGAGCAGCAGCACAGCTCCCTGTGCAGAGTAATCCTACCACACTCTTCAAAGGCACCTTCCTGCTTGGTATCAAAACAGCAGAGGCAGGAATAATCTGTACCGGGGACTGTGTGAAGAGTCCTGGGGTGTAATCTTTGATCCCTTGCAGACCCACTGTATTCCCCCCAGGCCTTTATAATCCTGTTGTGCAACTCAGTGTGTGCTGCCTCTACCCCACCCATTTTCTTCCCCCGTTCCTGTCCCTGCACTTTCCCCCCTTTTCTTTCAATCCCTCCCCAAACCCTACTATTCTGGTGACACCCTCAAGAGGCCCTTACCCAGATTATATGTGTCTATGTAAACTAATGGCACCGGAAGAGATGCCCATCCCCAAAGTGGATAACCTCAAGAGCCCATCCTCCCTGCCCTGTGTTACTCTCACTCGCTTAGATGTGGCAAAACACTTTGGGGCAGGCATCATACCTGTCTTCTCTCTCCACAGAGAGACTGCATAACAGTACTGATGATGTACAGGGACCGCAGTGCTGACTCTCTGGTCCCATTCTGGGATGCCCCTTTCTGACTCCTATCACATAGACTCTGCAAAGCAACCCTGTCTGTAAGCTTTGGTGAATGTTGGAACAGGAGAAACCCAGCGTCTCCTCTGGGCTAGGAATGGGAGTGGGCATTCATAGCTAGCTAGTGTAGTCTCTTGTACTGCTCCCATTATGTAGTGTCTGAGCAGCTCATGATCGTTGTAATGGATTTATCCTCACAACACCCCACGTGGTAGGGAAGTACTATCACCACCATTTTATAGAGGGGGAACTGAGGTGCAGAGATGCAGCTAGATGCTGTTGGATTGAGATTCACTTACTCAGCAGATGGGTCTAACAAATATTTATTAAGGCAAAACACTCAGAGTAGTAGATCAGTTACTCACAGGTGATCAATTACTCAGGACGATCTCATCACAGTCGCCTCCAGTACCAGACAATATAGCTTAAATCTCCCTTTGTTACACACAATTATTTATAACTTTTTGTTATCTTATGTATAAGTTTTAGTCTTTCATTTCCATGTTAGCTTTCCTCCAGTGGCAGTACAGGCTTAGTGTTAGTCCAAACCAATCTTTTCTAGCTTTTTAGTTATACTAGCTGTTCTTGTTCTCACAGACACGATTACTCTGCAATTTCTTGCACATACAGAGGACTCCTTATGCTTATGCTGTTAAATGTTATCAGAACAGACTGCTAAAATCCACAACAGGCTTCTGTCTGGTTGAAATATGCCTTCACTCCCAGCAGCTGCCAAATACCTTTGAAAATCTGAGCCTAGGTGATTGACCCAAGTCACATAGGGATTTGATGATGGAGCAGGAAACAGAACCCACATGTCCTGGGCTAGAATTGAACCCCCAGCCCGCCATTCTGTATGCTGTGCCTGGCAGGATTTGAACCTGTGCTTTGTCTTATGGCTCTTTCCCTGGGGCTCAGGAGTTAGGGATGCTATCTCTAAAAAAACTGATGGATGTAGAAGTCAGAAACAGATTTTAAAATCCTGTGGCATGTTGACAAAGCACCCAGTTGAAATAGCCTCAATGAAAATCACCCTAACTGAAATGATTTATCCATCTTTACTTCACACTTATAATGTGAGTGACTGATTTAGTGATGCTGAAGCTCTGCCATTAAGGTATTGGGTCTATAAATCCTGGCAGGCATGTTTTAAGCTTGGATTTATAGACCCGATCAGATTTTCTGTATCTGTTTCTACCAGGCAGGAGTGATTTTGTAATGAGCACCCTGAAAGGTTTCTCATCGTATGTGCTACAGTCTGATTAGGGGAAGCTCTTTACAGAACCTTACCGAGAGATGGAGTCTCTCGTCCAGCCTCGTGATACTTTACACTTCAGAGTTTGGTGGTCTAATCAGTAACCCTTTGCCTGCCTGCCTCATTTGTAAGTCAGCAGAGAAGAGACCGGCAGATAGGAGGAGGACTGAGCTATTGGGCTAGGCAATGGTGCTGGGTGATGCAGATCGGTTCTTTCCTTACCCACTGCTTTATGGCAGGTGGAGTCATAGTAGCTCAGTGTGGGGATGGGGGAAGAGTGAGAGTCATAACATTCAAAACCAGAAAGAACCACTCTGATCATCTCATCTGCCCTCCTGTATGATTCAAGTCATAGAATTTCACCCAATAATTCCTCCGCTGAGCCTGATAACTTGTGGACAAACTAGAAATGAAGGAAACAATTTTTTTTTTTACCACTGGTAAATCTGACTTTGCAGTCTGTGCCATACAGAGTAAGTTTTGTGAGATATAAATCTGTTCTTCACTCAAGTGCGAAGAGGTCCCCCTGTCACATTTGGTCTTAGGTCAGTAATGCAGCCTAAGGAGAGAGACTCAAGCAGTACAGTGTATAGGATGCACATAATCTTGGCTTTCATATACTAACCTATTCATGGTTCTTCATGAGCAAGACCAATATGCAGAAGGTACTGGAATGTGGCAGCTTCTACTGTGTACACTTCTGCCAAATGAGCTTTGAAATGAAATCATTTAGCAAATTGAATGAACTTTAAACCAGAAATGGAGGGCCTGATTCTCTGCTCGCTGATACTGGTTTTGAGCCAGTGTGACTGCACTGCCTTCAGTGCAGTTACTCCTGATTTACAACACTATACGAGAAGACGATCAGGCCTATAATTGTGGGGAAATGGCTTAACTCTCAATTATAGCTGGGCATTGAAACACTTTTCAAACGCAAACAATCTTCAGCTGCTGAAACAAAGCGAAAGTTTAATTTGTTTAGGAATAAAACAAGACTAACCCCAATATGCTTTTCACTGTACTAGGTAATGTGAAAGATGCCTTGGTGTTTTGGCTATTAAAACATTATAACACACATAATGTTGCTTTAAAAATGACCTCCTGCATACCGAGATCTATTGAGATATTAACATTGCTGTAGAGTCTGGCTTAATAGATCATAAACAGAACTGCAGGAGAGTTAAGGAAATGATCAAAGTTGAGTGTTCTCCTGATAGCTACAGCTGGGCATGCTGACAGGATTTCTGTGACTTAATTACCAACTTTCCCACTAGCCTGCAGACTGACCCTGTGTATGTGATATACTAGCATGTGGATATCTATACAAACCACTTGGTATGTATGAATGCAGATGGAGGCAGTCCAAGTCATATGTAAGTGGGGGAACAGTCCTGCTATTGTGGGGAATTTTCCTGGCTTCTGCACTACCCCGGTGAAGTGGGCTAGCGAAAGGATCTGAGTCCTTGCTCCCACTTCCTTTACCCCGTGGCCTCCCTGCCCTTGAGGACTCCCCTTCCACTCTCCTGTCTGGCAGAGTCCTCGTAACCCCAACAAGGCTGGGCCCAGGATTCCTGGGGGGCTCAACCCCCAACTCTGCTGTGGTCACCTAGGACAGGGGCTAGGGTGTCCCCACTCCGGGGTACTCTCTCTGCATTGGGCACTTCTCTGACCCACTGACCATTACATGCAAGTTAAAGCAAATGCAAGTTATTTAATCAACAATTAATTTTAAAAAGAATAAGGAAACATGGGAAAGGTTAAAGGAAACACATCAACCCGCTCTGTGGCAGGGAACATCACAAACAGCGTCTCTGGAATGTCCGGGCCGTTCACAGTCTGTTCCTTGTAAGTCCCAGGCCTCCTTCTCAGGCCCTGGCTGTGCTGCAGGGATGCTGTGGGTCGGATACTTGCTCTGGTGGTGGCCACACGCTCTCAGGCTCTAAGTGGTAGGACCCTTCTTCCCAGTGTCGCCCCCGCCCTGTCGGGGTTACGATCCAAACCTGGCCTGCAGAGCCTCTTGGCTGAGGCGTCTCCCTGTGCTGGGCCTGCTGCCCAGGGTCCCCCTCGGTCTCCCCAGCTGCTCACCGCACCCAGCTCCAGACTGCTCCAGCCCCAGCTGCACCACTCGGTCTCTGCACTGCTGCTGCTGCTCTGCCTCCAGCTCCCTGCGCTGCTTCTTTGGCCCCTCTGGCTCTGGTTGCTGCAGCTCTGCTCCCAGGACAGGTCTGCTCTGCAGGCTGCTTCTGTGACTCTGGTCCCAGCACTGACCTGCTTCCTGGGCTGCTTTTCTGGTCCCTCTGGCTCTGGCACAGCTCTGCTCCCCAGCTCAGGTCCCTGCTTTCTCCTTAGCTTGGCCCCACTCTGTCTGACCCAGGCAAATCCAGCTCACATGGAGGACGGGACCTCCCTGGCCTCCTGACTCTCTAATTAGCCTGCCCGCCCTGTCATTCAGGCTGACCTGGAGCATTGGCCTCTCCCCATTGTTCCTGGGGACTGTCAGTCTCAGGGTCCTGGTTTCCCATAGACCGTTCCCCTTTTAGTACTGTGAGTTAGCCAACCAAAACACCCCCACTGAATGTTAGTAAGGGGGCAACAGTCCCCTTACAAATACATATTCCTCCCTACAGAAGGTGATCCAATGTTCCACAAAACCAAGCCCCTCTATTTAATGATTACATGTGTAAATTGAGAGAACTGTAGGTAATATCAGGAAACTTTGCTCCTTAAATCCATTAGGAATATGTAACTCCTGTGTCTTGAGATGATACTGTAGCCCTTATTGTTTTGTCCTGGATCAGGGAAAAGAGCAAATCTTGGAGAGCTGGGAATCCAGTATAATTTCAAATATCTCCAGGCGTAGTGAACAGGAACAATAATCAAAGAAGTGGTGATGATTCTAACTCTGACATGTTTTACTGACCCCCCAAATTTCCTCTCTTGATCTCTGTGCATTATGTTTTCATGATGCAATAGTCCTACAGGAGTCCACTTCTGAATGGTTACAATTAAATGTCTTCAACAAATGAAGGAATGGTTAGGTGGACAAGAGGTAGCAGAAAAAGATCCATAAAGTACATGGAGTGCAAAAGATAATGTAAACTACAGCACTGCCCAAATGATGCATACCTAGAAATCATTCAGTGTCAAGATTTAGTAATATCTGTGGAAACATGCTATAATTAGCATGACGCTAGATATTCAGGATTTACGGCACAATAATGATTTACTGACCGAAATGCTTCTGCTGTTGCACCAGCCTCTCAGTAAAAATGTAGGGTGAATTTACATGTAGATATAAATCAAAAACTCCTGCTAAACTATTTCCCCAAATTGAGGCAGACGCTTGCTGGGCCAAGTTCATCTTTGGTGTAACTCCATAGACTGCATATTTGAACAGCATATGTTCTTACCAGTACAAAATAAACTTTGACATGAAATTTTCTACTGGAGTTACACTAACTATTCTTAGTCTTAAAGTTCCACTTTGCCTAAATACTTTTTTATTGAAACAATTATGGCCAGCCATGATCTACATAACAGACATGAGCGCTCACCAGGAAGATTATTCAGAAGCCAAAATCTGGACATCGAAGAAGAGAAATATGGGTGCTAGGTTCAGATTGGCAAAGGTACAAAGGCAGAAAGATGCCTAGTAGGACTTTCCAAATTTCTTAAACAGGTTAGGCACCTGTCTCCCACTGAAGTCCCATTATGTGCCTAACCGTTGTAAAGCTGGTCCTTTGTGTGCTGCATTGTGTATGTGGGAGCTAGGAGAACAAAAATACAAATGAGAAAGCAAACCATGATCAAGATCATCTTCTCTTGACAACAGTGTAGAAGATAAACTAGTAATGGGTTGGTAACATCACAAGGACAAGCCAAGAAATAATGATTACATGCATAAGGTATAATGGAGCCCCAGTGAATAGTAAGGACAACAGAGCAGATGGAGATGAAACAGGAATCTTTGCAGAGCCATCTTGGTCATCTTAGCCACGTCAGGAATATATAGTAGCACCATGGGGAAGCCTTCAATTCCAAGGGACGGAAAGAAGATGAGGATGGATAAGTGTCACAAATTATACCATTTCCCTAGTGTTCCTGTTTGGCTTCCAGAAGACCTAAAGGAAACCCATAATGTGTTGCTCTACCAATAGGAAGCCCTGCAAAATACAAGCTATGAAGGTATAAAAACTATCATTATGTCAGAGACAGTCCCTCTGTCGACAGTATCTTTTTACTGAGGTTTTCATTTATGTCACTGAACACTTTCATAAATGCATTTGCTAAAAGTATCCATTTGCAGGCTGTACAAAAGTATTTTCCTCCCTGGTTTTATTTCCTCAAATTGTAGGCATGGTTGCAAGTGGCATCATATGCAAGGCTCAGAAATGACAACACAGTCCTGTTTAGCTACCAAGAGGAAATCCTTAATGGTCCAAACCAAAATCTGATTGAGATGCCAGGCCTTTACTAGTGGCAATCAGCTTATTAAAACATTTGGGGTGAAATCCTGGCTCTGCTGAAGTCAATGGCAAAACTCCCATTGGCGTCATAGGGCCAGGATTTCACCCTTGATGCACTATTGTTGCTTATGGAAAAATGCAGGATTCACAATTCACAATTTCAGGCTAATCTTTATGCCATTAAATAATTTAAATTAAACTACTGCAACTTCTTTGGGTTTCATTACCACCTATAATTACCACAAAGATTGGGACCCTATTATGCTGGGTGCTATACAAGTATATAATCAATAATTCCTGTTCTAAAGAGTTCACAATCTAAAACCACAATTTAGCAAGGTATTTAAAGGTGTGGCTAATTTTTAAGTATGTGAATAGCTTCGTTGGCTTTAGTGGGCCTACTCACAGGCTTAACCTTAGGCATGTGCTTAAGTATCTTTCTGAATGTACTGACAATCTTTTTTTCCCTATTTCCCCCCATTTTTCTCTATTCTCATATCCCATTCCCTGCTCCCCCTTCATAATACTCCATAGTGCATGTGCTGGCCTACAGAGAAGCCCCTAGAGTATTTCATTAATACAGTTAGGCTAAGGCAACTATATTCTAGCAAACATGCTGCCTCAATAATCAAAAAATGTAGGGTCTCCAAGCCACACACAATACCCTGTCGTTCCACACTGTTCTCAGCAATCAGGGATAAACAACAACATTGGAGAAATGGGCATTCGACCAGAAGCCTATTATGTGAACTGTTGTAAACAATAACCGTTCTTTACCGTTCATAAGATTATAGTGATCTCTGTCCAAAGTGGCCAACCAAAAATGGTCCTGGCTTTTATTATAAAAACGTGGCGCAGAATTGTACTTCAAAATTTGGGGGTAACTTACAGGAGTGTCATGAGACAGCCTGGTGTATGTAGCTGTGCCTCTTATTTTACTATTGCCTCACCAGATTCATCTGTTGGCAGGGGTAGCTATTGTGGGAGACAGTGATGATTATAGTATGTGCTGTCTCATGGAGACTACTTTTGTTTTTTCTTGGTTTGTTGCTTCCATTAATCTGAAAATCAAAGCCGTTCAGATTAAAAGTACATGGCTACACTCTCTGCCTAGGAGACTGAACCAAAAAGGAGTTGACGGTAATCTTTTGTTTCAGGTTTTGGCTGCTACTTGTGGAAAAATCAAATAAGCTTCTCCTTTAAGGCTCTTTACCATTTAACCCTGCCCTATCTATTAGATCTATAAATATACCAAGATCCTTGCCTTTGCCCTGCCAATGAGGACAGCAAAATTAAGGTAGCTGACATCTTAACTTCTTCAAATCCCTCCTTCAGCAACCTCTCTGCTGGGATGCCTAAAAGTTGCTACCACCTGGTATCGATCAGGCAAGTGCTGAGCTTCACTTGTGCTTTTATGCTCAATTCTGTTTGTTAGCTCGGCTCCCAATCCCCCACCTTTGCCCCCCTTTGTTTGTTTTGCCCAGCTGTCCAACCCTGTGTGTCAGCTCTGTGGGGCAGGGACTGTCGTCTTTGTTGCTTGTCTGTACAGCACCTAGAACAATGGGGTTCCTAGGCACTAATGCAATACAAATAACACCACCACCAACCCCTCCTTGGGTGGGTTCTTCCCCTGGGCAGTAGTGCAATGGATTACAAGTACCTGTGACTCCTTCAGAGGATTGGTTCCATTCCAGGCCAATATGCTTTGACAACGCATCATGATGTGGCAGGAATATGTAAACTATATTTCTGATGAGTGGGATGGAGGAGGCCAGTAGCCCCAGACAGCTAACCTGTGCTGGAAGAGAATTGATGAACCTTCATGTTTTAGCTTGGACTCAGCTGTATCCAAGTAACCCTTTGCTACTGGACACTGAAAGCTTCTCTGTGCTTTGTCCTCAAGTTTATTCATAGTAAATTCTCACTGCATTTGGAAAACATGAACTTTGCTCCCTAGGCAAACCCCTGGTGACTCCCAACCAGTTTGTAAAATGACAAAAAGGGATGGCAGAATCTTGACTGCACTGCTCAGCATGCCCTCTGGTTAGTCGTCTTTGCACACTGGTGGTGGGAACCCAGAGTGGGCCAGCTGGCTTCAGCTAGCGTTGTCTTCCACATCACTCTAGGGTCCTTAACCAATGTATGTTTTATTCTGTGTCCCTTGGAAATTGCTTGAGGGGGCAAGATAAAAGGGGGAGTGAGAGGAAAGACAATCAGGAGAACAGCAAAGTGTCACTGGAAGGGAACATAAATTGAATCCAATTAGTACATTCTTTCAATGCATATTTGTTACAAACACTTCCATTTTTAAAAAGGTATTGAGGGAAAAGCAGTATAATATTAAAGAGAGACACAGAACACATTTGGGATTCAGTTTGGCAGCTTGAGGTTTATTTGAAGGGCTATTGTTCTCTGTGTTGACTCTCTCCCAGGATCCCTTGTGTTTTAAAATGCTTTACCTAATTTCTTGACCCCTCCCCCCCATTTTCCTTTTCCCTTTACATTAGGGAGCATATCAAAAACATCAAAGTGAGTTCCTTGCATTCTAGAAGAGAAGCATTGGGTCCTCTGGTGTGTTTTAGTCATGATTAATGGTCATTTGCTTACATGAGTAAAGAGTTTTACTTGCTAAGGAATCACAGTTTCTTTCAAGAGACTATCTACATGGCAATTTGTACCTCTGATTTCTCTCACCCGGAGCTTTGAATAAATAACTGAATTATGAATTAGATGCTTTTTTTCAAAAGACAATTCTACATAGTGTCCAAGAGACAGAGTCGAGTTAAAAGAAAACATTAAAACAAAACCTGAATTTCCTTGTCTCAGTGTTTATGCTCTTCGATTACCTTTTGCATTCCACATATCTTGGACAAGGAAAATGACTATTATTTATTTCTTTAGAAAGTGCCACACCATAGAATGCCCATCCAGAGCTCTGAGCACCTTTGACATAAAGGTACAACACAATAATGACACACAAAATTAATCAGTTACACTTATTTCTAGTCCATTTCATGTTTTGGATCTCATACAACATTGCAGGAAAATATTGGAAAGAAACCAGTTTCCACTGAAATTTTAAAAAATAATAATGGAAACATTTCTCTTGCCTCTCAAATCCTGTAAACTCCAATTTTTATAGAACCTAAATTTTTAGCTCAACTTGACCTGACAGCATCCCTTTTAACCATTTGTTTAACAGTAAAAGTGTCCTTTTTGGTACAGTAATGGCAATTGCTTTGACAGGAAATCTCATAAACCCTTACTTACTTTAGACACACTACAGAAAAATCCTAAATAACAATTTATCCATGAGAGCAATTGTGAGCATGTCTTCTGTATTTGTGATGGTGACAGAGACAAATGATCAGGAAGACTGAATTCATTAAGATGCCAGTTTTTACTTTGAGCATTCTGTTTCAGATTTGCACAGAGCTTGTTATGTTTGTGGCCAAGATTTAATGAGAGAACTTTTGACAGCTCTGGTGAGTGTTGACGTTCCCCCCCCCCCCATGTTTGTTTGCTTTGAGTTGATCAAGATTCGTCTTGTATCTTGGAACCTCACAAACCTGCATTTCACTAACAAAATTCTCAACTGGGCCCAATAACCTCAGAATGCAGGTGAGCGGCAGACCCATAAAGTAGGATGAAAGGTGCTTGTTTGATGGTCCTGGCAGAACAAAACAGGTACAACATGGACATCAATAGACTAATCAGCCCCGTGTTGCCCTGTCAATGCACCTCAGTCCAGACCTAGAGGAATGTCTCAACAGGGTGGTAAAATTCTGCCGTTGAGTCTTCATTGCCCATTCAATCCTTGCCCTCTCCAAGGAGATTGCCAATAAAGTGGTGGTTTTGATTAGAGCGGAGCAAATAATTGATGTTTTGGTTCCTTGAAAGAACCAACAAATCCAAAAAGACATTGTTAGTTTTGAACCACAATTGAAAGTTTTTTTTTTCTTGCAGAAATGAAAAACTAACAGAATTTTTGTTTTGGATCAAATAAAACATTTTGTTTGCGCTGAACTATATATGTGGGGTTTTTTTTTCATTTCTTCATGTTTTTCGATGTATTTTACCCTTGTAAAATAATTAAACAAATCTAGCTAAAATGAAACATCAGTTTGAAATTGACAGTCAAAACATTTTGTTTAAAAAATGTTGATGCAAACAGTTTTGAATTTTTAAATAAAAACAAATATTCAGCTGAAACTATTCGCCATATCTGACCTGAATTTGCAAATTGTTGTAGTCACCCTAAAACTGCCTTTTCCAGCAAATGGACTATTCATCTGAAAAATTTCTCACAGCTCTGGTTTTGATATTGTAGCATGTGCGTGCCTACACATATATACATCTTATTCAGACTGCTGTGTATCGTATATCACAAGCACATGAAACTAACTAACTAAATAATAATGACCTGTCTTGATACTCAGTTGGAATCATGGGGCAGGAACAGAAGCGTGTGCTTTGAAGATAGGCACACAAACAACTGTTGTATTTTTACTGATTGCCTCGGGGCAGTTGGCCTGTTAAAATGTCTTAGTTCTTCTCGTGAATCACATGTGATTTTTAGTAAATACTTTTTTCTTTTAGAAAATTAGCTATGCATCTAGTGCAAGAGATAATTTATCTTCTGAGCAAGAAGCAAGAATTCCACAGTTCTTTCACGGAGCTAAAGAAGGGAATGTGTGCTGGGATATTTCAGGTGCCATGGCAGTTAGTCTTACTTTCTTTGCTCAGTTAGCCCTGGTCTACACTAGGACTTTAGGTCGAATTTAGCAGCGTTAACTCGATGTAAACCTGCACCTGTCCACACGATGAAGCCCTTTATTTAGACTTAAAGGGCTCTTAAAATCAATTTCCTTACTCCACCCCTGACAAGTGGATTAGCGCTTAAATCGGCCTTGCCGGGTCGAATTTGGGGTACCGTGGACACAATTCAATGGTATTGGCCTCCGGGAGCTACCCCAGAGTGCTCCATTGTGACTGCTCTGGACAGCACTCTCAACTCAGATGCACGATTGTTTGCCGTTGCTCTGACGCAGGGAGGGGCGACTGACGACACGGCTTACAGGGTTGGCTTACAGGGAGCTAAAATCAACAAAGGGGGTGGCTTTACATCAAGGAGTATTTCAGGCAGGACTTCACGGAGGGTTCCAATAAGAAATGGTGCACCTAAGTTATTGTTCTTATTGGAACAAGGAGGTTAGTCTGGCCTCTGATTGATACATGGCTAGATTTACCTCGCTGCACCTTCTCTGTGAGTGACTGCAGTGTGACCTAGAGGAATGAGTCCCCTAGACGGGGGGTAGGGGGGAGGGTTTGCAAATGAGTACAAAACAAATCTGGTCTATTTCTTGTTTTGATACACTCCATCTATCTTTGACATCTTTGGCTGGCAGCAGACGGTGCAGAAGGACTGCATGCCATCCACATCTCATGGCTGCTCGGCAGAAGATGGTACAATAGGACTGCTAGCCATCCTCATCTCTTGCCTGCCCGGCAGAAGATGATGCAATAGGACTGCTAGCAATCAGTATCACCTGCCTGCTCACCATAAGATGGTTCAATAGGACTGACTGCAGGACTAAAGAGAATGACTTGATCAAGTCACTCCAAATTTAGTCCCTGCGCCCATGTCTGCCCAGGCGCTCCTGATCGACCTCACACAGGCGACCAGGAGCACCTTGGACATGACGATGACGGCTACCAGTCCTATTGCACCGTCTGCTGCCACAAGGCAATGGGTTGCTGCTGCTGTGTAGCAATGCAGTACCGTGTCTGCCAGCACCCAGGAGACATACGGTGACAGTGAGCTGAGCGGGCTCCATGCTAGCCGTGGTATGGCATCTGCACAGGTAACTCAGGAAAAAAGGCGCAAAACGATTGTCTGCCCTTGCTTTCATGGAGGGAGAGAGGGAACGGGGGCCTGACGATATGTACCCAGAACCACCCGCGACAATGTTTTAGCCCCATCAGGCATTGGGATCTCAACCCAGAATTCCAATGGGCAGCGGAGACTGCGGGAACTGTGGGATAGCTACCCACAGTGCAACGCTCCGGAAGTCGACTCTAGCCTCGGTACTGTGGAAGCACTCCGCCGAGTTAATGCACTTAATGCACTTAGAGCATTTTCTGTGGGGACACACACACTCGAATATATAAAACCGATTTCTAAAAAACCGACTTCTATAAATTCGACCTAATTTCGTAGTGTAGACATACCCTTAGAGAGGGCTAAAATTGGTCATTAACATTGCTCCTTGATAATGCAGTTGTTATCTCTCAGGTTACTACAGATCTCCTTAAATCAAGGTACTGATATTGAGTAGGGAGACTTATAATGATGAGCTTTATTGATTGTATCTGCACTTTGAGTATTCACACATTGCTGCCAAAGCACCTAAAATCCTGTCCCGGTGTAAAATCTGTTAAGGATTCTGTAGGAGAAGCGGACTCTTCTTTGGTTTCTGGAGGTATTCCCAGGCCATTACAAGCATGAGGCTAGTTTAGGTAGCATTATGTATAAAAGCCTTGGTACAACTAACAATAGTGGGGCAAATCCTCAGCCAGTATAAATGTCTAAATCATCTGTAGTGTGGCATGGACTTACTCCAGCTGAAGCCTGGGCCTGAGATTTGTTTTTCAAAATAAAAGGATTCACTCAGTCTTACAACACTGATGTAGGACAAAGACCAAGACAGATTTAATGCTTGCTCTGTTAATTGCCCAATGGCCATTCTTTCAGCACAGATCTGCATATGTGTGCCAGAATAATTTGTGTGACATAGGAGATCTGGCTTGCAGAAGGGACTGGGCAGTCATTTAAGGAGGCCTGGAGAAAGCAGGTCATTTCCTCCTTGCCTTGTGGTTCTGGAACTGGACACACCTTTTAGATATGGGTGTTTATCAGCAGTGACCTGAGATGCCCCTACTTATCAGCATGTAGTTTTCACCTCTGTTTGCAGCCCCTATCAATTTGGCCCAGGGTCTCTAGAGACTATCCTTGGTACGTTAAGTACAGGTATGTTGTGTCTGTCATATAGTTTCTGTAATGTACTTGATTTTAATAGAGTTAAGATTTAAATAAGATGATTGTCTGCAGTAAGGTTAACATAATAGAAATCTAATGCATGCCTTCTCCCATCAAATGCAGCTGAATAATGTTTTGTGATGACAGGGAAATCATGCAGTAAAATCAGACCCTGCTCCTTGGGAGATGAATGAAGACCAAGTGAAGTTCAGGTCAGTCATGTTAATCTGAAGCAAATAGGATTGTGGGGTTGGGGAAAGGGGGGGGCCCTTTTATACATGAAAATTCTGTAGCTTAGAGGCTTAAAAACACTCCATACTAAACATTAGTGAAACCTCCATATCATTACCATTTTATAGGAGACAAATCAGTTTAGTATTTCATTTCTTGCAGGTCTTTCATTCCCGTGCATATGCAAATCCTGGTGGGTGGCAGTGTCTCATACAAATAGGTCTGAAATGCAAAGACAGCCATGCAAATTAAATGTCTTCACCTCCTGTCTGTAGCCATAACTAGGCTTTTATCAAAGACAGAAGGGAGAGAGAGAGTCTGATTATTAAGGAAGCAACAGGAAGACAGATGAAAACACAGGGAACCAGAACTGCCGGAGCATCGTAAAATGATCGAACTAGCTGAGAAAAGCACTGCACCCTATATCTGTATGACCTTTCTGCAGGTGCAAGGTGAAATTGACAAGAGCCTTCCAGGCAGCTGTCATTTTGATTTTCCTGATGATTTTTTTTTTCAAAATTGAAATGAAAAGGGCTTTTTCAATCAGGAAGTCATTCCAGCTAAAATTTCCCAGCCAGCTCTAAATAAAAACGTTTTTCTAACCTAGAGGTTTGCTATCCCTTGGCAAAGACCTTAGGCAGGACCCTCTTTACTCCAGAGCCCTGGCCTGTGGGGTCTGTGCCCAAGCAAACTACTTCTCATCAGCAACTCCCATCAACCACTCCTCCGCCCTCGAAAATGTCACTTTTATCCCCCTCAGAAGCACTTTATATTAGAGCTGGCCTACACATGGAATTATTCAGGAACAGCTATTCTTGAATTACTCCCTGTGTGGACACACTTATCCTGGAATGAGAGTGTCTTGTTCCTATTTAGCTTATCCCACTTTGATGGCACAGGAACAAGGAGTTCTTATTCTAGAATTAGAGTGTCCACTCACATAGCTCTTCTGGAATAGCAATTGCACTTTAAATTCATACCCTACCTTAATCTGAGACAATTTTCAAGTGTAGATAAACCCTTGGTTTTGGGGCTGTTTGGTTCTCCTGTATTTACAAAGTGGGATTCCCTACCTTGACAAATGGGTCTATCAAGCTTGATGGGGGGTTGGTGGAGGGTGTCAGAGAAGGAGCATCAAAGCGAAGGGGTCTACTACTATTGTCCCTCAAGTGTGGGTAAACGGGTGGCTATCTGAAGTTATTGTCCTCTTTGCTGGATAGATGTAGCCAACCTCTGCTTGAATTAGCCCCTTGAATTCATACAGGACCCCCTTACAACAGTCAGACAAACAGATAGTACGTGTAATATCCAAAAGTTATGACAGAGCAGGTCCATATCTGTCATAAGCATCACAGGGCCTTTTCCCTCTTGCTCTTTGACCTTACTTTAGCATTAAGCAACATGTAGCATGACTGCAGTGTGACACCATGTCTAGGCTTTGTTGTCATGCCTTAAAATTAACTACATCCTCGGCTTCAGTCTGTCTGGGCTGTCTCATGCTAAAAACTAAGAGACCTTCACTTTCATGTGATTCTGAAGCAGAGTGCTGATGAGCTCCTCTGCCAAGCAAACAGAAAAATCCTCTGTCTTTATGTTTATTTTTTATTGCTGCAAATGCTCCCAGGGAAAATGACTGAATCAGAAATAACTGACTGGCTTTTAACTTTAACTCCTTCTTACACCCCGTTTTCTTTTCAAAGCAATATTCCTTCGCAACATTTGGCAACAGCCAGCCAGAATCTCCTTTCAGTGTCGCTGGGCATCACCATTGACTTGGAAACGTATTGTTACTTGGTTTGAAATGTTCGTCTTTTACCTTCCACGTTCAGACTCCCCCCGACCTCTTCTTGTCTGCCAAATGCTTATGCAACTCAGCACTGGAGTTGTCTGCTTCCTGAGGGTGTCTGGGCTGGCATGGGATTATCTTGGACATGAAGCCTGTGCAGTGCAGCCCTGGGCATATATTCAGCATTCTGGATCAGCTTCTCAGTCCATCTGAGAGCAGTTTCCTGTATCGTTTTTAGCATTTCACCTCTGCTCACTGGTGAACTCTTGCTAGTGTTTAAAATAACAGCTTAATACCTTGCAGTTTGGTTTTTATACCTACATTTCAATTTCAACCACATGTTTAGATTACAACTTTGATTGCATTCCTTTCTTTAGTGTTTATTATCTGCAAGCCTTTCTCTACTCTTCCTTGCTTATCAGAATATAGAATGTGTCCTTTTACATACACACGCTAGTTAACGATTTTCTATGTAGAATCTACACTTCAGAATAATAGAGAAATTGACAAGAGTCGTACTTTTTTTCCTAGTTGATTCCAGATCATAACCCTGAAACTGCAAGACAGTTGTAGGCTTAAGCAAGTAAAATTTATGTTTATGCTGTCTATGCACAATGATTTCACTGAATCATAGTATTTCGAGATGGAAATGACCTACTAGATCATCCTGTCTAGTCCCTATACCCTAAAAAACAATCTGTAGTCTAAAAGCTGCATTAATTTCTGCCATTTTTTTCCAGTTGTTAGGTGTTCCTTGTCGTGGCCCTGACAACAAGGAATGAGAGAGATAATCATGTCATAAATAATGCCATTGGTCTGCCAGCCTTGATGCAGAACGGAGTATACTGAGATTGTCACTTGCTTTTAGAATCATTTTTGATAGGAAATGGAATTTAACTACAGACATTGAGCCTGAGTATTGGACAGAAGTGACAAATGTACAGCTAAATGTCTGTCAGTCAACAACAAACTAAACAGTGATTCTCAGAGGTATTAAAACCCTGCAGCTCCCATTGTCTGCAGCTGCAATTGCGTGCTCAGTACTTCTGAAAATTAAGCCCATCCTGGCTAGGGAGGAAGTGTGGTTGGTGAGTAGAGAATGAGTCAGAAGTTCTGGGTTCTAGTCCTGGCTCTGCCAGTGACTCATTGTGGGACCCAGGGCAAATCACTCTGATTTTTGCCTTTACATTCCTCATTTGTGTACGAGGGATAAAAGTGCTTCCCCCTAAGCCACACAGGTGTGTTGCGGGATGCAAATAGTGAGTACTTGGAAAGCCTGTGGTTCTGGGAGAAAAGGAACTCTAGAGGGTGTACAGAGCATGGTTACAGCAATACAAATAATATACAGAGTGCAAAAGCTTCTGAAAACATTGGTACCTGCTGTGGGGTGCTGTGAGCGGTGCATTGTGTACATTCTTGTACTATCTACATCAGGATTCTTTTTAGTATTTATAGTGTGATGCTGGAGGAAACCCGGTGTAGCCTTTGAATAAATTCTGCAACTTAAAAATACTAACTGCAGTACTATATGGGGGAGCTATCACTACCATATACTGCTGCCTCTCCTGTTCCTGTTCATTGGTTAAATGTTTCCAGGCTCCAGTGCTGTCATTCTGGCATTTTTCATAAGCCCCGCCAAAGCTTCGTGATTGTAGATTCATGGATTTTAAGACCCGAGGGTTCATTATGATCAGTTCATCCGACCTCCTGCATGCTACAGGCCGTAGAATTTCACCAAGAGGCTCTGGCATCAAGCCCAATAACTTCTGGTTGGGCTTGGTTTTTAGAAAGGTTTCAAAGTAACAGCCGTGTTAGTCTGTATTCGCAAAAAGAAAAGGAGTACTTGTGGCACCTTAGAGACGAACCAATTTATTTGAGCATAAGCTTTCGTGAGCTACAGCTCTCTTCATCGGATGCATACTGGGGAAAGTGTAGAAGATCTTTTTATACACACAAAGCATGAAAAAATACCTCCCCCCACCCCACTCTCCTGCTGGTAATAGCTTATCTAAAGTGATCACTCTCCTTACAATGTGTATGATAATCAAGTTGGGCCATTTCCAGCACAGCAGGAGAATGGGGTGGGGGGAGGTATTTTTTCATGCTTTGTGTGTATAAAAAGACCTTCTACACTTTCCACAGTATGCATCCGATGAAGTGAGCTGTAGCTCACGAAAGCTTATGCTCAAATAAATTGGTTAGTCTCTAAGGTGCCACAAGTACTCCTTTTCTTTTTGCGTTTTTAGAAAGGCGTCCAATCTTGACTTCAAGTGATGGAGAAGCCAACACATCCTTAAGCAAGTTATTCCAATAGTTAACTACCTTCACTGTAAACATTTTGCACCTTATTTACGAATTATTGCACCTTATAGTCTGAATTTATCTAGCGTCAGTTTGCAGCCAGCGCATCTGTTACGCCTTTGTCTGCCAGATTAAAAAACATTCTACTATCAGAAATCCTTTCCCCATGTAGGTACTTATAACCCATGATCATGTCACCTCTTAGCCTTCTATTTGTTAAACTAAGTAGATTGAGGTTCTTTAGTCTCTTGCTTCAGCCCCCAAATCATTCTTGTAGCTCTTTCCTGAACCCTTTCCAACCTGTCAACATCCTTTCTAAAGTATGGACACCAGAACTGCTGGTGTTAATTGACATCAATGGCAGTTCATGTTTGAACTGAGGTGGAACTTGGTCCTTGGTGTTTTACTGAAAACAGTGTAAACTCATGGTAGTTGATAGACTGGAGTCACATTGGGGACATGGGAGAAGGTAGTGGCGGTCTTTCAAACTCCTCCCTCAGAATAAACTCCACCCATGTGAATTGCTGAAATGAGACCACTCATAGTACATTGTGCAGATATTCAAATAATGGTGGTGTGTGCCACTCGGCTCCTGTTCGTTGGGCCTTGAATATGCTCATAGGCTATGCTGCTCTCATTGGTCTTGTCTCTTTCTTGATTGGGGAGACAATAAGTGGTGGTATCTCCCAAACACCACCCACTTGTGACACCAAAATGAGACAACACTCAGGGTAAATAGTGGAAATCTGTGATTTCTCCCCTTTCCTTTTTTATATGAGAAATATAGTAGTTAGCAGTGTTGACATTTAAATGATCATCATTGTATCTGAGTTAACACCTCACTGAGATGAATGGGACAGTCCACTCCTTTCAGAGCTTTAGTTCCAGGCTCTCTGCAGACTGAGACAGGCATCTGTGCATCCAATTTGGGGGATTTTCTTTGTAACCGTAACAGCTACAGACTGACATAAAGAAAGAAAAGAAAGCTGAGATTCTGGAGAAGAGAACAGTAGTTCCAGGGTGGTGCCAACATGGCATATGAGTGTACCAGCTGGTTACAAGCCCTGACACTAGACTGCACATTTTGCTCATAAATGATCGTGTTATTCCAGTAGCAGAAGCAACAATGGAGTTCTCATATATTTCAGATGTTTCCTTAAAGATCATCCTCACAAATATGCCTGTAAAACCAGTTTGTTTTATTAACTGTTTCTTGGGACAGATTATGGATGGAGATGAATACAGTTAATTTATTTGTCTGTGGTAGATGTGAATTGATACAGTGAGAAACTGGAAAAGGGGGTAGGTTTTATTTTTACCACAGGGGTTTGTTTTCTATAAACAGGTATCCAGTTCACATCACACAACTCGCTGCTCATGGGCTTGGTTATTAATTCCATCCAGCAGAAACCAGTGGGGTACATCCACTTTGGTACCAAAGTGTTCTATAAGAAAGAAATGCCTGTTTATATGTAAGTACTTAGTAGATAAGGTGCCAGTAGATGGAACCCAGGATATATCTAAATAATATCTTTTCACTTGTAGTCCATTACGTCAGTAATTTATGAACTGCAGATTCAGGCCATGGAGGTCAGGAGGTAATTTCCTCCTGTGTTACCCTATATCCTTTAATCTGTAACCTCATCGCTTTCTGTTAAGAAGATCCACTGCTGTTGTGTGTGAACTGACATTTGAGTGGGCTGCTGGCACATAAATAGTTCTGTGTGTGAGTGGCTGAAAGGCAAGTATCTAGTACACTAAAGTAAGTGGATAGCTTTCATCTCAAAGCTTTCTATGTGAGTGATGAGAGATGGGCTTCACTTAGGGTCAGTTCACCTGTTGCTTTTCTAAGTCTGCTGACCAGGGTTGTTATCTGTTTCCACTCAGAGCAGCTCACCTACATAGGGTTTATCTACACAATGAAATTGACCAGAATAGCTATTCCAGAATAGCTCCCCTTGGGACTCTCTATTATGAAATTCAAATGACTTTTACTCTGGAATAATTTTTCTGGAATCAAACCACTTTTGTTCTGGAATAGTCTACACAAGAGGAGCTATTCCAGAATAGCTAAATTATATCGGAACTACTCCACAATAGTTTGCCAATCAATTTCCTCCATGTACAGAGGTCCTATCTAGAGTCTCTTTCCCTCGTTATCTGCACCAGACTTGGGAAGATCTCGAAAATGTATTTACTGCTGGCAAAAGGTGCCGGACTGTTAGCACTGGAAACCAAATATCATCTTTTGTTTATCCACAGAATAAATAGAGCATGGGTAGTAGTGATGCAAAGTTTTCAAGCTGTCCTCCCCGCCCCCACCCCCAACACACACACATTTCAATCTTAGCCTGGCGGGAACATTTCCAAGGGTGAGAGAGCATTTGGCTCTCCATGTCTCATTCCGTTCTTGTCCTGTCTGCTCAGGCCCAGTTAATGCTGATGAGCTGGTGGTTTTGTGAGGTAGAGAATTCCTCAGCAGGAACTCCTTAGGTTAGTGGCTTTTTAAGAGGAAACACATCAGGCATGAACTGGACACTCAAACTGGCATCTGCAGCTAATATGTTGCATAGCCCCCCCAAAAGGTAGTCACGTGGGAAGTACATTTGGTCTTTAAAAACAGATGACTTTTTGAATACAGTATTTCAACAAGGGTTGCTGGGGATCAACACTATAAGCAGACATTGCTATTTGTCCTATATTGAGGAATGTCACTCAATTGGGTGTGTGTGTGTGTGTGTGTGTGTATGTACATTATAATTTAAGGGATGTCAAGAAAATGGAAAGGCCTCAAGCCTTGAGACTGTTCCTTTTTGCATTCTGTCATAGTAGAAATAAGTTCTTTTTTAAAAATCTGAACCTAAGCAGATAATTTGGTTATAATTGAAATAAATTGGTTCTCTGTCCATTTCTTAGTGGACAGATGTCAGCATCACAATAGCCCATCACTGCAACTGTCCTGAACTCATGCCCATGCTGGTAATTACAAGAGACACCAAAGTCTGAATGTGGATATAGCTCAGTTACCAATGGAAGCACATTAGTAGGGTGGACTATGAAAGTACCTGGCAGGGTTGGTGCCCACTCTTTGGATGAAGAATGGATTTTGGCTTCCTGTGCTGTCTGTCCAATGCCTTCCACAAGGAGTAAATAAACTCAAGTTAAATGAAGGATGTAAAACATTGTAGTAAAATCGAGGCTCGGCAGGGAGGCAGAAAGTCTTCCTCCCTCTGCTTGAATGTAGAGCTTTACATTGCAAAGCAGAGGTTCCTAATGCAAAGACCATAGAAACGGGAATGGGGAATACAACTGGAGACACACCATCTATTACAAGTGCTATCTGAATAGTTTCAAAATGACTGCACTGGACCCTCTGTTCCTGGAGATCCTAGTTCACATTAACGAGTTCTTAGCTATCAGTGCTGAGTGGTGAGATCTGGCTCTTGATTATGATTGCATTTACACCTGATGGGAAAAAATGGTGACACTAAATTCCCATTAGACTCCAGAGAAGAGAACACTTTCTGTCATCATCAGCTAGTTGATGGCTCACTTCAGCAGCCACAGATGAGGGAGAAGATTGGTTTCTCTTCTGACTCGGAAGAGTAGTGTGTTCTGCCTGTCAAAGGATATCATCACAGAGTAGGGTAAGTGAGGCAAAAGGAATGACCAAAGAGTTCTTTCTTCTTGGTTCAGGGAGGATAAGATGTAAGTGATCTATTATTCAGCAGGGAGATAATTGGCTGTAGTAGCATGAAGCAATGTGCACATGGGTATGCCAATCCTTTTTGTCATAGTGGTTGTCCCTGCATTTTGCTCACAATTGTAATTTACCTTGCAGTGAAATCAATGTGTTCCAGTGCATGCATCATTTCTGAGAGAGCCAGGTTGCCAGATGAAATTAAGTGTAATAGCCCAAAGGCCTAGGCTGGGATGTTTCTGAGGTTATTTGGGCATCGCACGACCTGTGAGAATAGAAGACAAATCCAGGTTGCTGCTGGAAGGCAGAGGGGAGGCAGCAGAAGAGAGGCAGGCAATGAGGGGAACAGACCTCCAAATGAGAGCGACAGCATCTCTTTCTCCCCCTCCTCCCTTCCATGGGGGGAGCATCTAACCTGGTGTGCCCAGCATGTCCTCCCTCCTCAGGTTTCTTTTTTTGGGAGTATTTTGGATTCTCTCTCATGTCCACAGTGTTGGAGCACTGCCCACCCTCCATGAGCGTGATTTCACTTACTTGGCAAATTCTAATTACTTTGTGGACTCAGCCCCTCAAAATTGCAAGATTGGCTCTTAAGCACAAACTCTTCTATGGTTTCACCTTCTTTTCGTGCTCTGCTCTAAACCTAACTCTCAAGTTTCATTTTCCCGTGCACTGTAGTACTCCGCACATTTCTGTGTTACAGTTTCGTAGTTAGCCTCCTCTGCCTGAGTTAACTGAAGACAGTTAAACACATTAAGTGCTTCAGAATCCGCTAGTGTCGGAAATAACTCTACCTTCTGACTGGCTTTTAGCTGGCACCCATTGCTGGCACATAGCGAGTGAAACACTCTTTAAACTTCCTGTTGTCTTCTATGTTTCCAGAGTGTGGAGCTTTTATCTGCTCCATTCTTCCACTCAGGTTTTTTTTCCCATGTGGGTTTAAGTAATCACTCCAAGGCAAAGACTGACCAAGGTCTGCTTCATTCAGTGCCTGAGATCCAACTGAGCAGCACCGAGCCTCTACAGAACAACCAGCTCCAGCTGGCTCTTGCCAGAGTCTCTTAAAGGTGCAGCTCCCTGTGGCGGGGAGGTGGGCCTGAGCCACAGAACTGGAGTCCAGAACTAGCTTTCAGACATCTCAGAGTTTGATGATGTTTGGCTCTGTGGCTTTAGCTGAAGCTAGCTATGTGTATAGCCCATCAACTGTTTAATGACAAACCATGTGGAGCCTGACTGAGACCAGGTCTCTGTCTCCTTTCATGAGCTGCAGGCTCTATATCCATCCTGGGGCTGAGTGAGATTCTCAGGGCTCAGCTTCCCAGCTCACTGCCTGAAAGGTGAGAGCTCTCCCCTGAAACCGCTCCTTTGCTCCTGCTCTATAGGGCCATGTTGCATAGAGGTAGATGCAATTGTTAATGAAAAACACCCACTTCACTTACTGTGATGACCAGGAGCACACACAGCATTTCTTCCCTGTTTTTCAGAGACGTTTCGAGCTTTTTTTACATGTTCTCTCAAATCACTCATTCCCTTTCAAACAAACACTGTCTTGTCTCTCACCTCCCCGGGAGCTGGTTGTATCCAATTAGTCCCTTTCTCCTTGTTTGGAACTGAATGGCCCTGCGTGGCAGCTAATGAGAAGCAGCCAGGACAGGAACTAGCTTTTTTTTTAAAAAATAAATAAATAAATAAATAAACAAATCAGGCAAAACTTGGTGTCGTTGGCTGCTTTTTTGTTTTGAGATTTTGGGTTTGCTTGAACTCGAATCTCTAGAGAGTGCAAATCTGAGTGAATGGAACCAAAATCCAATCCAATTGCATGAAGCCACCATGGAACAAAAACACCCAGTTCCTCTTGTGCTCAAAGAGGGAGAGGAGCTGGCAGGTCATGCTGGCTGGGTCGGACTTGCAGCCGATTAGGTTGGAGGCACACCCTGATCAACACCCTGGAGTTCCCCTTTAAACTTGCATAGCTAGTGGAGTGTCAGTGAGCGTACTCAGCACTAATAACCTGGCAGCCCCGCACTGGCAGCAGAGTGAGTGATTCCCAATCCAGCTCCATGCCCTACTAATGCTCACATTAAGAGACTATTCAGAATTTTCCTTGTGGACCTGGGAAAGTCCTGAAAGGGAAGCTCATCGTAGAGGGAATTTGGATACCACATGCCTGGTAAAAAGGTAGATTGCAGCTGATCAAAAGTCATAGGCTTCACTTCTCTGTGTTGAATGCAAACACATTGTTCCATTGCATAGCAAGAAGGCTGAACCAAAACCTTGATTCCGAACCCACCTGAACTTTGGATGCAGACCACACATTGCCACTTGGGCCCTTCTCCAGCTGCTGGAACTGTATCGGGAAAACACCCAGGATGCTACAGATTAAGGTTCTGACCTTTGCTCAGCTGTGTTCTCCTCTCTGAATGGGGGTATAAACTGGACAATACCTTTCATTGTAACAGTCCTACCACTCCCTAGTAACTGGATATCCCCATTTTAAGAACAAGGAGCTAGGGCAGATAGTGATGTGGCTCAGCAATGTTTTTGAAGTGAACCAGCCCCACTAGTCAACCAACAGGAATTAAATGAGATTCCCAGCATGGGTACTGTGGGGATAAGAGAAAAGGAGATGCAGCCATAGTGGCTCTTACGAGTCAGCATGTTGTTCTTGTCAGTTTTCTTTCAAGGAAAAAAACCGATTTTTTTAAAATTGGGTGTTGTGTTTTAAAGATGACTTTGCTTAGCTGGATTACGAGCCCATAGTGCTTCACAAAGCAACTCTACTGAGGGGCTATTTTGCTGTCAGGCGCATAGACAGCTGATGACTCTCAGCCCAAGCCAGTCTTTTTATTCTTATGCAGTGAAACCTTTTTCGGTGGCGGATATTTGTGGCAGGTGCTTACGCTGAGGCAGCTCTGCCCAGCATGGAAACTTGCAAGACAACTGCAAAGCTACTTTCAGGACAATGAAGAAAATTGGGACACAAAACCCACCACGCACAGACACTCACGTACGCAGAGAGGCTGAAGGGACTGCATTTTCCAGTGAGCTGAACTCCTCCCAGAAAGGCTCTTAAATCACACAGAGCCACAAAAGGAGGTTTCTTCTCCTCTTACTTTCTGGGACGACCAAGAAACAATGCATCCCTCAGCTTTGGGTCTCACTGATACTATAAGAAACAAGCATCTTTCAGAAAATGTGGGCCAGTGTGACAGCTGGAGCACAATTGCAAGCTTGTAGCCTTTTGGGAGCTGCCATGGTGTTACACACCACCTCCATAAAAGTTAACCTTCCTTTAAAGGGGGGAAAGGGTTTAAACTCCTTGTTTTGTATGATATCAGTTTGTCTATTGCAAGGGGAACTCTGACTCCTGGCACAGAGCATAGAAATACCGGAGCAGATCAAATGATCTGTCTAGTCGCAAAACCTGCCTACCACATGATCAATGCCCGATGCTTGCCTCAGAGGAATGCAGAACATTTCATATGCTGGCAACCCCAGTGAAGTAATTAATTAGGTTCTGGGCGATTAATAGGGTGTATGTAACCGAGAGCTGAGCTTGGCTCAATGCACCTAACAGTGTGATACCAAAAGGGGATCTCTTCCTGATCCCAGCTGTTGATCAGATGAGGCCCTGAAGTGTGAAAATTAAGACAGGTGCTATTGTCTAAACCACCTAACTTTCATGGCCAGACCTGAGGACTGTCAATATATTTAGAAATGTTGCTGCTGCTTTAAATTCTGACCCCCCCCCACCCCCCGGTATGGGAAGAGGTTTTTTTGTTTTGTTTTGTTTTTTTCCCAGTACTTGGACCCTCTATCTTAAAATTAGCTATTGGCCTTGCCTGTGACGTGTCCAAATGGGTGTTAACGTTCTCCATAGTATACATGATAAATCTACATGGCAAGCCTCTTCTCTTCCTCTTGGTATTTGCAGCTCCACATACGTTTAGTAGAGTCAGGGCCCCCAAACTTCATTCTTTCTGAATTAGTTCTCTTTGTGGCTGAAGAGAGCAGGAAGTAGCAAGCCAGACAGCACTGAAGTAACCTGTGGCATTATTAAGTCTGCGTGCTCTCACATTTTAGTTGGTCTCTGCTGCTAGGCAATACATTAAAACACAGACCTGTGCAGAGTTTAAGAGGGAGAAATGGGTGGGTGGGTGACAGAGGGGGAATGTTATTCACAGAAGCCCTGATGGTACATGGTAGGGGAATGTGTAGCTTTTGAAGAAATCCTCTGCCAGAGTAATGGTAACACTGAGGATGTGTTGAGGGAATGGGGAAGTGGACCAGCCTATTTGTAAGGCTTTTGTGGTTCCTCTTTCTGCGTACGGTTGTAGGGTTTTTTTGCCTGGCACATTATCTACTTACGTTAATGACTTTCTGGTCAGCCAGTCAAATTCAGAAGTCATCTTTTCTGGAACAAGCTGACAAAATCTTTTTTTTTTTTTTCCCCTCTCTTCAGATCCAGATTGAAAACTGTCCCACAAGACTGGGGTTTCTGTCTTTTTCTTTGATGGATTGTTGTAAATAATTAACATCAGAAATGCAGAGTCATCAACTTGCTGGTTTAGATGCTATTAATTATGCTAAAGGAATGAATCCCACGAAGTTTAACCTTTTGCATTATGATTCGATTTGGACTTCTGTTATTGGCTTGGAGCCTTTTCCCCCCTTCCATGCCACTGATTCTTTAATCCAAAATCTAACACTGGTTTGATCACTCAACAACCTGCTTTTATACTTAGACATTCCAGCTTGCAACTCCAGAAAGCTCAGAAAAGGTAGTGGGTAAGATGAACCACATATTCCCACCACTTTATGGGTTCCATCTTACAGACTGATGTTGAAGAGCCTATAGATTAGAGAGTAACCTAGGCAGTGTTGACAGGGACCCATGCACAAAGCTTGAAAGGAATGGTAGTAAAATCCAACTGAAGTGGTTTAATCTCTGATACACGTGCTGGGGGACTGTGTCCTGCACTTGTGGAAGAAGGAATGGCTTTGCTGATCTGCAGCTCATCAGCTCAGGTTCATCCTGGTGTAGATTCCCTCAAGTCAATGGAGTTGCACCCGTGACAAATCTGACCCATTAACTCCGAGTCCACTCAAATCAATAGAAATGTAATGCCATCTATTCTCTTTCTTTGGCACAGCTGCAGTAAAGTGTAGAAGCTGGAGTCTAAAGAAAGGTTTCAGAGTAACAGCCGTGTTAGTCTGTATTCGCAAAAAAAAAAGAAGTACTTGTGGCACCTTAGAGACTAACCAATTTATCTGAGCATAAGCATTCGTGAGCTACAGCTCACTGCATCCGATGAAGTGAGCTGTAGCTCACGAAAGCTTATGCTCAAATAAATTGGTTAGTCTCTAAGGTGCCACAAGTACTCCTCTTCTTAGTCTAAAGAAAGACTCGGTTATTGATCCTGACTCTGATTTCATACTGGTGTAAATCAGGAGCAACTCCATTGATTGCCCCAGGATAAAACCTGTGTAGATGGGCTCAGAGTCAGGCCCACTGTGCTTTCATAGCAAAGGACTGGGGAGGGAATGATGTACTATTTTAAGCTGTAGAAGATAAATAAGTGCTGAAGGATTTATTATACTGAAACAATATAACCACACACCAGAAATAATCTCATTTCATGTTCACAAAGAATTAATCTTATGCTGGATCCTGCATAAAATTGATCCTGCATAAAATTAATTTCCAACCACCTGCCCACATTACAAAATACTACCCCGGGTCTCATTGAAGTCAATGGGAATTTTGCCACTGACGTCAATAGGGTCAGGATTTTACCCACGATGTCAGAGGATGGTGTTAATTTCACAGTATGTATTTTCTTCCTTCTTTCCCCTCCACCCCTTTTATCCAACCATGTATTAATGTGTGTTGGCCCTGTGGAAGAAGTGAATCTTCTGGAGAGAGTTGGATGAGAAGGCGGAGCCCTGCCAGGCAGAAATAGGTAAGGCATCCCAAGTGTATGGGGTGGTCAGGAAGAAAATGTGAAGGAAGCAAAGGGAGTAGCGCAGCAGGATTCATTAGTGGAGAGAAGGGGAGGAGGGAAAGTAAGTTTCCAGAACATCAGAACTGTGGGCAGGGATAGAGCTGTGCAGTTATCCTTGTCATTCCAACTGCTGTGAGAACACTATGAAGACATAAATATATCCATATCTGTCTATGCTGAGGATAGGACCATGGTACCACAATCACTGAAGCATATTTCTGAAGATCTAGAAAGCAAGGCCCTCAAATGCCACATCGTTTTTAATCTGTGAATTGTTAACTCAGATGTAAAGTGGTTGACTCTCCCAGGTTCCTGAGGCACTACCAAACTGAGGACTGACAGGTATGTCACTGAATAGCCTGCTCATAGTAGCTAGGATTCTAAGGCGCATCAGCCAATGTTCTCTCTTGTTAATCCATGTAGTTCTCAAACCCTGGGCAGGGACAGGCAAGGTTCAGGCAATAAATGAAGCAAACCTTTAAAAAAATACTGTCTTTATCAAGGTTGTACTGGGGAGGGATGGCTGGTTCAGGGAATTGGTGACGGCTATAGATGCTTTCACCTTTAGGTTGTCTACTCAAATCCAGCCTTGGCTGGTAGGGATCAAAAGTAGTTATCTTCTGATAACTGTTTGGTGGCCTATGGGAGTTGGTGATCTCAGTCCATTTCTTAGTGGACAAATGTCCTCATCAGAGAAACCACTATCTCTGGACTGAGAGGTCTTGGACTGAATGTACCATGGAGACTGAAATACCTTCTTAGCCCGAGATAAGAGGGGGAGAATCCTGGCTCTGTTGAAGTCAGTGGGAGTTTTGCATTGACTTCCATGGGGTCAGACTTTCACCTGGCTTCTACAGAATATAATTGAGTAACAGTGGGGTAATGGGGCTGGGTGAAGCTTGCACACCACGTGTCCACGCTGGGTTTGTTCTGTGGCCAAACAGAAGACTTCAGTCTCCGGAGGTGTTGCTCCAGTACCTTCCCTTACTGCAAAATTTGCTGAAGATGGGGAGAATCCACCCCCCCCGATAAAATGGTGTGTGTATCCCCTTATAAGCCCTTTCTATTCATGAAGCAAAACATGACCCTGTTGAATGGGACAGAGCTAAAGAGTAAGATTATTCTGTTTAAAACCCTCTGACACACAGGCAGGCATTTAAAAAAATTGTGGCTGCAAGGTAAAAGCTATTAATACCATTTCATTGTCGAAGAGCCAGAGCAGCTTAAATTACACATAAAAGATTCATAAGACAAGAGTCAATATTGCTGTGGCCTTAACAACCCTAGTGGGGACACTTTCTCAGTCTCCTAAGGATGAGGCACCTGGTGCAGCAGCACCTGAGAGGCCCACGGGAGGAGGGCCTGATATAAGGAAAGCTGCCATTCTGGTGCGGCGTCAACTGCAGGGAATTGACACGCTGCTGAGCGCAAGCTTCCCAGTTGTTGCAGGGATACTCTCAAGGGTGTCAGGCTTAGCAGTTGGTGTATCTTTGTGGTTATTGCTTTGGCAGTTGTCCTCTCGTAATGAGGTTCCCGCCTTAGATGACACACTTATGTTTTGGGGGGCCATCTCGTAATGAGGTTCCCGCCTTAAATGACACACTTATGTTTTGGGGGGAACTTTGAAAATCATTCAGTTTAGAAACCATTCTGCTGATCTCTCCTGATGGTAATTTTCTCTCTCTCGTCTCTTCCCTTACTCCTGCTCTGAGGTAGTTGGCATTAAGGGTCTGATCCAAAGCCCACTGAAATCAATGAGGATCTCTATTCACTTTAATAGGCTTCAGATCAGAATCTTCATTCTGCCCAATACTGCACTGAGGCCAAGTCCACGTTAAAGTCATTTGAGAGTCACTCCGGATCGGGACCAAAAGTCCAATTTTCAGAAGTGACCAATTAGTTAGGGTGCCTCCATTTTGGGGTGCCAGGGTGGGATAACTTGGGACTTACTTTCAGAAGTGCTGGGTACACACAGCTGATTTCAGCTGGAGTTGTGCGTGCTCAGCACCTCTGAAAACCAGACCCAAGTCATCTGATGTTGCTGGACACTCAACTTGATTGATCTCTTTTGAAAACATTGGTCTAAGTGTTCAGTAATCGCAGGCAGTTGTGATATCACAAACAGAAGGTTATGAATTGCTTTTCTGTTTAGCACTTTCATACCATAGTACTTTCCAGGTGTACAATATTTAATCTTCACACCTAAAAATGAACCTAAATTAACCAAACTGCAGCCGTGTTTGGATTTGGAGTTTTAAGCCTGAATCCAGGTCTGAACCTCAGGTCTCGAGCCCATCTATGTGCAGCATTCCTGTGAGGCACATGAGCCAGTATTCATAGCCCCAGTTTTTGGAAAGAAAATGCAGAAAAATGTTTTTGAACTTTTTTGATGCTTTTTGAAGCCTGTTTAGTTGAAACTTCAGCTTTTCTAAAAATAGGGACCATTCTAGAAGCTGTTTGCAAAACAGAAAATAGTTTTGCACAAAAAAGTGAATGATTTTTGCACAGGTATTTTCATGGAGGTTTGAAAATGTTCAGTTTAGCTCTGGCTACTCTACAGATGGGAAAACTGAGACGTAGAGCGGAAGTCAATGAACAATGGCGATTTTACGCCAGCTGAGGATCCAGCACTCTGTCTGAGACATTTTTGCTAAATGATGAGTTCCCAAACGCTCCCCTACTTCCTCTTCTAATCACAAAAATACTTAGCCCTCACACAGCACTCTTCATACACAGATCTCAGAGTGCTTTTCAAACAAGAGTAAATATGACCATTTCCATAGATGGGGAAACCAGGGCCCAGAGAGGCTAAGTGACATGTCCAGGTTCACACATTATGTCAATGGCAGAGCAAAGAATAATACCAATGTTGGGTGAAATCCTAGTCCTGTTGAAGTCCATGGGAGTTTTGCCATCGACTTCAATGCCATCAGGGTCTCACCCTCAAACCCAGTGCCCTATTCACTAGGAGTATGTCTATATTTGAGCTTGCATAGAGGTACCCTTGCTAGTTCTGCTCAAACTAGCGCACTAAAAATAGCAGTGTAGCTGGGGTAGCACAGTCAGTGACTGGGGCTCGCTGCTCAAGTACATACCTGCCTAGACCCGTTGGGTGTGTATTCAGGCAGCTAGCCTAAGCCACCACCTATGGTAGCCTGACTTTTAGATCTCTGAGTAACTCCTCAGTAAATCCTTGACAGCTTTTTTAAAAAACAACAAAGCTAAAATTTTGTTTGCACAGTAAAAACATACTGCTTACTTTTTGACCATGTGAGTCTCATGCACTAGCCCAATACCATGATGATTTGGGTTGCAAATCCTGCAGGGCAATATATAAATCCAAACCAAACCCCTGTTTCCATTGCACTTTTAAAAAGAAACATTTTGAGTGGTGTTTGAATTTGTAAAACGCCATTGCAAAATTGTGAGGCAAAATTATCTGGTGGACAGTGCACAGGACAAAGAGTTGGGGACTTCCTTGGTATGTTCCTGACTCTACCACTGAATTGATGGGCAGCACTGAGCCAGTCACTTCACCTCTCTGCCTCAGTTTCCCCATCTGTAAAACTGGGATAATACTACTTCCCTACTGCACAAGGCTGTTGTGAGGGTTAATTAAGGCTTATGCAGTATTTAGAACAGGGGTTGGCAACCTATGGCACACGTGCCAAACATGGCACCCGACCCAATTTTTAATGGCATGCTGCTGTCTGCTGGACCTGGGCAGACAGCAGCGTGCCACTAAAAATCCTGCCTGGCCCGCTCTTCTCCACCCCCCGCCCACCGCTCTCTCCTTGCAGGGCAGGCAAGCTTCCCCCTCCCCCCGCCTCTTCCCCCAGCGTGCTGGGTTCCTGCCCCTCCTCTCCCTCCCTGTGGCCGATCAGTACGGAGGGGGAGATGTAAAAGCGGGGGAGAGGTAAAAGCGGAGCCGCAGCGTGCCCTCTGCTCCGGGGACCTTGGGGAAGGGGGTGGAATCAGGGCATATCCCCTCCAGCCCCCTGCCGTGAGCTGCTTCGGGCAGGGGGCTGGGAGCACCCCCACAACCCCAGCCCACACCCCCAGCTCTATGCCCTGACCCCTGCCCCCCCCACAACCCCAGCCCCCTGCCCTGACTCCTGTACCCCCCACATCCCCACTCCCACCCTGAGCACCAGACAGGAGCTCCTGCATCCCCCCACCATTCCCACCTGCACCCCTTGCACCAAATGGGAGCTGCCCAGGTAAGCGCTCCACACCCAAACCTCCTGCCCCAACCCTGAGCCCCCTCACTCATTTTAGCTCCTGGCCAGACCCTACACGCCAACCCCCAGCCTGCTCCTTCACCCCCATCCCTATTCTCAGCACGCTCCCACCCTCATCCCAGTGCAGAGAGAGGAAGAGAATGGCTAGAACCAGGGAGAAGGTAGGTACCCACTCTATGTGGACAGGGCCGGGACTCCAGACCGGCAGCGGGCTGAGCGGGGCCGGCAGCTGGGACCCTGGCTGGCAGGAGCTGGCGGACGGAACCCCAGATTGACAGCATGCTGAGCGGCAGCAGGCTGAGCCGCTCAGCCCAGTGCCGGTCTGGGGTTCTGGCTGCCGGCCCCTTGCCAGCCGGGGTCCCAGCCTCAGGCCCCGCTCAGCCCGCTGCGGGTGTAGGTGAACGGAACCCCAGACCAGCAGCGGGCTGAGCAGGCCGGCGGCGTAAGATCAGCATTTTAATTTAATTTTAAATGAAGCTTCTTAAACATTTTGAAAACCTTGTTACATACGACAATAGTTTAGTTATATAATATATAGACTTATAGAGAGAGACCTTCTAAAAAACGTTAAAATGTATTATTGGCACGCGAACCCTTAAATTAAAGTGAATAAATGAAGACTCGGCACACCACTTCTGAAAGGTTGCCGACCCCTGATATAGACCATGCAATACAATGTAAAGTAGTATTGTCTCAGATCATCCTTTCCTGAAGAAGTGGACTCTGGGACAGGGATCTTCTTGTGGATATCCCTACACATTGCTCCTTTTATGGGAGGCACGATTTAAGGATCTAGGGTCCATGTTGTGGCCCATTATTATTCTGATATTTTTCCTCCTGCATCTAAGATCTTACCTTAGGGTTTTATACTGCTACTCATCACCATAGTAGGTCAACACTACATTTAGCGGTACTAGTTATTGGATGCCGGTTAAACATCAGTTGATTATTAACAACAGTTACTGGGATTCAACAACTGCTTAATGAGGTGTAACAACTATATATTAAGACAGATATCTATTAAACACAGTCTTATTAGTCAATTGGTGTTTAATTGACATATGTTAATTTTCTTATTACAACTCAATTAAATCCACAGTTGAAGCACTCAATTTTGAGTATGACCAAATTATGATTGGAGGCAAAAACATAAACTAAAATATAATCACATAAGCTACAGCTGATCTTAAATGCAAAACACTTTATGAATATTCTTCTACCAGTGAAAGAGTAGATTTGAGGTAGGTACTTTAAAAACAGTGTAGGAAAGGTGGCAAAAATACTCATTCTGTCAATTAACTCTTGCAGTCAGGGATTAATGTATAGTTATTTACAGAGATAATTTCCACAGCCACTCCCTTTTCGGCAAAATTATAAAATTTGAATTTTCTAAAAACACCCTTGAAATGAGTGTGCACCAGCAGCAACTGAGATCGCCAGGACATTTGTAAAATTCATTTTTCTGTTAAAGTTTGTTTTAGGGGGTGCAGCAGTTTACAAAACTCAGTGATGGAATGTCCCCAAGTTGTGTGTGGATGACACACAAAGGTCTGGGACTGTGGACAGAGGTAAAAAGCATGTTATAATATAGGTCCCAACCTGCACCCATTGCGGTCAATTGGAAAACTCTTATTGACTTCAGTCAATGCAGGATCAAGCCCATAAGGAGGATGAGGCAAAAGATTGGGTTATATATTTAGTAAAGGGGGCAAAGTAGGAATATATTGAATGTTTAGTGACAGGGAACAGATAGTTTAATGCAGGGGGCTTGCCTTGGCTTCTCTCTTTATGTATAAATGACTGCAGGCATTGAAAGTAGCAGCACTGAGCGGAGGGAGTCTCTGTTCTAATTGGTCATCCACATCTTTGACCTGATGGGATCACTTGGTAGAGCTCGACCATGAGTCCTTCTCCTATGGAACTGCCATGGCTAGCAGCCACTTCCCTCAATAACTAGTAGTTAGGATTTATAATCCCTAGACCTCAAAACTCTTCACAGAAGTGGGTAAGTATAATCATATTATCCTTTCTACAGATGGGGTAAGCTGAGGCACAGAGAGATTGAGTGACTTACCCAAGGTCACACAGGAAGTCAGTGGCAGAGCTAGGAGTAGCATCCGGGTCTCCTGACCCCCAGTCCTGTGCCCTCTACCCTGGACCATGCGGTGTCATTGTCCACTGTGAAGGGTTTAACCACCTGGATACTGGATCATAGCTGGCTCGAGTCATTTCAGTTCAATATTTGTGAATTCCTCTTGCTTCTCCTCTGCTTGGATTTCCATAGGTACCAGATCCCATAACTGAGCTGTTCTGACACACTCACTGTTGTGAAACAGCCTAACTGGTTTCCATAGCTATGTGTTGTTAGGTGTTTCCTAGCTAACGAAGCACCTTTGCATGGCAGGCTGGTCGTGTGTGCCAGCAGCGACAAATGATCTCCCTACCTTTCCTGCTCACTCGTTTCCCTCAGATACATTAATGATCACTAAACCTTGCTGATGGAGGGACTCCTTTTGGTGACAACCTCATTATTTGGTTATCAGGAGCTGACACTATCCAGGTTGTCACGACAACCAGCCATGATTCAAAGCTGCTCTGAAAGGTCTGAACCTCAGGCAAATAATCAGCTCTTAGCTCTCAGCAGATGCTCAACCCCTCAGCCAATCGTGGGGGAGCTGGGAAACCATGACATCATAGTCGAACCAGTCCAAAAAATTTAATTCTTAGTTTGCAGTGTTCCTCCTTGTCGCTTTTCCCCAAACCCCAGCTCAGCACATATTGTGGTAAAACCAGCCCGCAGTGTTACCATTTCAAACCACTTCATGGCTGACTTCAAAACTTCAGACTGGGTGAGGAGTGAATGTGTAACCAGGGCCACAAAAAATAATAATAATAATAATAAAAAAAGTACAGCATTTCAGTTAACTAATTCAGGCTTGGTCAGAGCTATTGCAGAGTGGTGATCAATTACAATCCAATCAGAAGGCTGGATGCTGCCATAACACTGACAGTCATGCAGTCAGGATCCAGATAGTTATGTTGCTTGTTTTGTTTTTTTATTTTAATGGAGGGGCGGTGGGATTCCTTAATTTCTTCTGAAGTACAAAGTCTCTTGCAGCACCCACTAATTACTGTAGATGGACGGGGCCGGGGGGGGAGAGAAAACCCACTGGCATCCAATTAATAGCCATGCTAAATTGCAAAGAGTATGTCAGGTTTGCCAGGGAGGTGTGGTAAATGCTGTGGAACCAGTTCCATAACTATCAAAGGATACGTTCGCGTATACTGCCTAACGCAAGCCAACGAGGGATTGCTCAGTGTCTCTAAGCCTGAGTTTTGGCATACCTGGACTGCTGTACCTGGAGCCATAGATTTGATTAGGGTTGAATTCATTTCAGTAGTATTGACCTAAGGATTCCCAGCAGTGATGCTTCTGACATTTGGTTGCTGAGCTTTCGTGAATTGCTGCTCCTCTAGAACAGTGTTTCTGAATGACTGGTCCGTGGACCGGTGCCAGTCCCTAAGATCTCCATGACACAGTTTAGGAAAGCGGCAAGCCGGTTCCTGGTATCTAAAAGGCTAAAAAACACTGCTCTAGAATTCACTCCCTGTAGAAATCAGCTTAAGTACAAACTTATAAACTTTTAGGAGAAGTTGCTCTCTTTGCCAAAGAAAGATTTGTCTCCTTGCCTGTGTGGCCATCCTAGGTGGTCTTCTGCAAATACCGGGGAGCACAGTACTTGGCCTCTTTTATTGAGACCTCAAGGCTTGCAGGCACTCAGATATACAGTGGTGAATGCCAATAAATGATTGTAGTAAGTGCTAAGTCCTTTCAGGGTAGACTGAGGATGCAGGAATTTATAGGTGCTGAGTATTATTATTACTTATTATCGCTGCGAGATGGTCTATCCGATCAGATCTGAAAGGGGAGGTTTCAGCTCCTCTGCAATGACTTTAAATGTCCCCAGCCTGTTTATTAAGAATAGGGGCTCACCCTGCTGATATTCCGCTTTCCCCTACCTGGTTATATACTGGTTGTCTGTCTCTCTCCATCCCAGTGCATTTAAGTGGGGCTGTACTGATATAGCTGTCAGGGGGAATTCACTCCTGCATCAGGGCCACTGTGCACTGGCTATGTCTGTGCAAAGTGACTAGGAAGCAGCTATTAGGCTCCCCCAAGGAGCATCCCAGTGTAAGAGGCCTCCTCAGCAAACACGGAGTTGGTGCAGCCAGCTCTATGTTTCCACAAGAGCCGTTGGCGCAGGAGATGTGTAAGAGGCAGGCCAGGGGAGGGAGGAGACGTGGACAAGTTATGCCCTGATTATTCCCAGCTGCTGCTATGGCCCATAGGGGCTGTGGATCAAGGTATGGCAGCTCCTGAAGCTACTCTAACATGGGCTAGGGGCTAAATTGGCCTCTGGTATTCACAGAATTGGGGGCGGGGACTCAGCAGGCCTCCTCTCAGCTGGCACAGGGCTGAATTGGGTCCCTAAGATGCTTAGGGAAGGAAGGCTCTGTGTAAACACAAACTCTGATCTACACTTCAGATAAATGACAATTCAATACACGTATATTTTATGTAGCATTTTAAACTGGCTTTGGCACCAGTGAGACTGCCCGATGAAATTAGCATCTAGCAGGGAGATATCCTCTCCTGTACCTGTAGGTAGTAGGCAGAAATCTTGTGGTGACCCACTAAAGATTTGGGGGACCAGGTTTAGCAGGATTCTGCAGCAACATCAAAACCCATGTCACACCACACCAGCAGAGCAAGTCCTACCTGAGCTGCAGAATTTCAGAGCCCTGGGGCCTTCCAAATTCCATGGCCATGAAACCATTCCCTGTCAGTGGAAAGCAGTTAGCCCTTGAGAATACAAAGAACAATGTTCCCTTTGTCAACATACCTTGAAGCATACAGCGCACGCAGGACCTCTTATGTGTAGCCTCCAGTGTGCGTGAACCACAGAATGATTGGGGGGTATGAGGGGGGATCCACAGGTACTGTGCTTTCAGGGGGACTTCCCCAGTCAGAGGCAGAGTCCCCAAATGCCAGTAAAATGCCTTTTTTGTGGCTTCTTCCTCTTGCTTTCTCCTATGCCACACTGCCCTTCTATTTCTCCCCATCTCCCTTCACTAGAGTTCCCTTCCTCTCTGTTCCCTAAGGGGCTCCTTCTCTTTCCTACTGAGGAGAGGCTGCTCCTGAAGATGGGCCAGGGATGGTCCTGCTGGTGGGTGATGTTCCCTTCCCCCTCTCATGGGAACTGCACAGTTATGTTTGTGCTGAGCTTGGTCCACATGTCTTTTACCTTCATCATGTCTTCTCTCTGTAGCTGAATAGGTTTTTCTGCTGAGATCCAGCCCCATTACGCACCTATTCTATTCTATTCTATTCTATTCTATTCTATTCTATTCTACATGGGTGGTTCTTATACCACACTCATTATCCCTTGTGATTGGTGACTTCAGTGGCAACTCAGTGGATAAGCTGCTCGAATTCAGAGAGCCAGGTGATGGCTTGAGAGTAGTTTGTGGCAGCAGCCTGGAGATGGCTAGAGGGGGGTCCCCATAAAACCACAATCCCCAAAGCCAAGGGTTTTGGACCCCAAAGGCCCACCCTGGGCAGTGGTGCAAGGACCACTCAAAAGCCCCCGTGACTTTTGGGATAAATCACTTGCCAAATATCCCCCCAATGCTTTGGTGATATTTTGAAGGTTGTCTCTGCACCCAAAAGGGTTACAACCTTAGTGAAAAGGCATATGCCCCTGATTAAATAGTGCAGGGGGAGAATGAATCTCCTCTCTCCTTCCAACCTCTGATGCTGGCTTCTTTGCCTGCAGTCCCACAGTCATTGTTATGCTCCCTGACGGAACAAATCGGAGACTAAACTACCCCTTCATAGGCTGTGCTGGCCTGGTCTTTGTGAAACACAGGCAGAGTCCACGGGCCAGGCTCTTGCATATGTGTATCTATTTTTTAAAAAATGCATGTGATCAAGTCACATGATTAGTTTGAGTTTTAAATGAATGGGGCTTATTCACCCACTGATTCTGCCTCCTGACCTGTATGTGTGTGTCTTAGGCAATGCTCTGACCAGCACTTGTCCTCACGCCGTGCCAGCCCCAGGAGATTTCAAACAGGGCACATTTCTTATTTTTAAATGGTGGCAATAAAGATGTGGATTGTTTGTTAAACTGTGATTCGGAGTCTCAGCTAGTCTGAATTGTATTTATAAACTAATCCCCGTTCTACATAGATGGCTGGGTCCCTGTTCACTCGCTCACCCAACAGTTGCTATCAGTGCAAGCTCTTTGTGAGCAGTGGGATTTTCAGAAGCTCTCTGCACTGGTCTAACTCTGTTCCCATTGACTTCAAAGGGAGCAAAGTTAGGTCATTGGCAGGGCACTTTTGAAAATCTCATCCTACCTGACCGAAAAAGAGAAGCAATCCCCTATCAATTATTCACCCAGTGCTGGCTCTCAGGATCCAGCAAAACTCTCCTTGTGATGAGGGACACAGTGTCCGTGATATGTAAATTACTAGTACAACCACTCCTGTTACCTGCGGAGTGGGGAGAGACTCCCCTCTTACACTGCCATGAGATTGCTGGGCAGGCCTGGTGAATATTGGCACTAACTAGTCAAGGTTACCTAAACATCTCTCTGTAGGGCTGGGAACAGCCATGCCACCTTACCATACACACCATGCACTGTCGTCGTGTCAGGTCTCACAAGCTAATCAGCATTAGGTTAGATAGAAGACCTTTGAGAACCCTCTGTGTGCAGCAGGAAGTGGTGATAGCAGTTCGGTAAGGGCTGCTCTTCTGAGTCACTATTGATTCAGTGACCCACATGGTGTTCTCCTGAAGGAGCTGTCTTTTGAATGAGTTGTATCACTCAGGCATGACCACATGTGGTCATTAAAGATCACATGGTGCTTTGTAGGATGGGGAGTGCTTGTTATCTTGGTCACATTTTGACTTGGGTAATTACATTCTGCTTGCGTAAATTTCTCCTGAAGTTTCAGATAGGAAAAGTTTCAGAGTAGCAGCTGTGTTAGTCTGTATTCGCAAAAAGAAAAGGAGGACTTGTGGCACCTTAGAGACTAACCAATTTATTTGAGCATAAGCTTTCATGAGCTACAGCTCACTTCATCGAATGCATCCGATGAAGTGAGCTGTAGCTCACGAAAGCTTATGCTCAAATAAATTGGTTAGTCTCTAAGGTGCCACAAGTCCTCCTTTTCTTTTTGCAGATAGGAAAAGGTATTCTTCATTTTTTGCCCCAAACTGTCATGTGTTCCAGCTGTTGTATTGTGCTTCATCCCAGAAGGCTCAGGCACCGTGCTTCATCCCAGAGGTGGGCACATTTTAATGGCTGCCAAAGTGATCTCAATGTATGGTTTTAAAAGGCTCATTAGGAATGAAAGGTCATTATCATCAGTATTGTCACTAAAATGGGATGGTTTTCTGCTTTTCAAACCTATCTTGTCAGCAAGAATCCAACTTGTTGGTTTTGGAGAAGTGGTAAGATGGAGCTGACTGTCTCGGAAGATTTAATTCTTCAAGCCAAAGTTCAGTGCTTTAAAGTCCTAAACAGAAAGAAAGAACAAGAAAAATAATCTGAAAAGACACTAGGGGAAATAGGAATCTCTTCGGACTAGTCCACGGCTCATTGCACAAAAGTGTCCTCTTTATTCAGGACTGGCTAGAAGTTTGTGTAGAAAAAGAACTGCTGCAGCAAAAGCACATAGAATTCAGCAACCCATGGGGATGACTTTTAGCAAAGTGGCTTATTGTGGAAACCTAAGCAAGCTTCATGAAATTTTCACCTTCTCACTGGACAAAGAGAAACCAGTGCCATGAGCCAACCAAAACCTACAGATGTAAGTCAGACATACCTTTAATATGATGAAGGCCAAGGATTGAAAAAGCCCAGAAGACTGAACTACCCTCTTATCCCTGCAGTTCACGGTTGAGGTATATTGACAGGACTATGTCGGGGAAACGTGCAGTACTCCTGCCTGTGTGCAATGTGTGTTCTATGGGTGAACAGATGTCTTCATTGTCAATGGCTGTAAATCCAGCACCCTAAACCATCACTGAATTCACATGAAAAAAAGAGTGTAAAAAATTGAATGCCTCAATATTCCCTCCTTTGCTGGGCTTAGGAAGTAGTTTTGTATGGCACTGGGATCCAGTTATCCTTCAAAATAAACATATGAATGAAAGGGATGATGCTGTATATAAAGGTGTGTGTGTGTGTGTGCGTGCGTGAGTGTGTGTATACACATTTCTGGGTGGGGCACTTGATTTTTTTTTTTAACCTGCTGCAAGTGAGGAGATTCTTACACCACTTCTGTGTCATTTTATTCAAGTTTCTATATTCCCTCTCCCACTTCAGCTTTCCCTGTGTTTCCTGCTTTGAAACAAAAGATTTGCCTATTCCAGCCCTCTCAGTGCTATTAGTAGTATTATTATCTGCTCTCTCTCCGCCAATGAGTGCAGCCAAAACCTGGTGACGACATGGGCTAGGGAACAGCAAGGAGGCAGTGAAGCATCCAAGCTACTAATGTTAGGATTGGAGGTCAAGAAGCTGCTCTCCACAGAGAATGGGAAGCTTGCAGATGGACTAAGCTTGGAGGGGAGGTTGCTTTTGATGACAATACCAGACCTCGAAGGTGGACAGTCGGGTGCAGTATGACAGGACAAAGTGCAGGTAATGCCTTTATTTTTGTTATCAGGCTGTCAGTGCAATTGGTGCCTTATCTTGTGCTGTTCAGCTGGGAGAGGAATGGCCTATGGTTGCTTTCTTAAAGCTGCCTGCAATGAACATTACAAACAGCCATGTGTTCTGTTTAAATTCCCTTTATTGTTGCCGAGACTGTATTTAAGGGAAGGAAACCATCCAATACAATTGATGCTGTGTGGGGTATTTGGTTGTGGGGAGACGCTCTGGTGGTGTATTCTAGGCTTTGTGTATTTTTCCCATTGTTGACACCTGTATTATCTTATTGCATCTGAATTTTTAAAAAATGGAGATTGACATGTTCAGGCGGATAACTTCCTGGTTAAATAAAAAACGCAAAGCCTGCATTGGCACTGAAGTTGTGTCAACACAGACACCAGCCATAAAAGCTGTCTTGGTGTGTTTGAAATCAAATCCCAACAATGCAGTTTTCTAGGCTGTGCTTCTGCGGAAGAGTAAGAAAACCCATAGACTCTTTGCAATTTATTCTTCTGTCATTTGCTGGCAAAATGCACCTAATTCACCCCTTTTAAAACACTTTCTTGCTAAGTTTTCCCCAAATCAATTAAATGCAGTGATTTTGGTCTCTCTCATGCACACACATGGTGGTGGTTTGTGACACCATAATGAAGCTGTCCCTGTGTAGGGTTGTCCCTTTGTCCCAGTATTGAACACTAGCCAATAGAGGAAGTGTTACAGCCCAGTGCCCTGCTGCTCCAGTCTCCTCTCTTCAGAGGGGGAGATGATGTCAACACTGGTGCCCCGAAGCCCATTCAACTTCTTTTAGAATCCAGTTTTTTCTGATGCTAGACTTGAACCACATTTTGTAGCACCAAACTCTTTTAAATGTTATTCCATGTAAAGAAATATGGGGAGGAAAAGGGGGAAAGCTGTTGTTTATTATTGCGCTGTGTCTGGAAATGTCGAAGGGACATGGGCCTGAGCTGTGAACTGCTGGTCTGGCTGTGGACTTGTATTTGGAGCCACCAGAGGCTTGGGGTGTTGGGAGTCAGGGTGTTTGAATAATCCCCATTCTTCTTAATAGGGAACTTTGATGCTAAACTTGCCAGGAGTTAGTACTCCTTTGGAGAGTTTGGCCAACAAGTTTGCACCTTTCATTCCCTCTCTTCTGCGCCGCCAGCCCCAAACAGATGTTTAACCCTCTGTAAGGAATATTTGGGGTTTGTTTTTATTTTTCCTAATTGACCAGTAAATGCTACTGCTTGCTGCATGGAAGCTGGTGCGGTAGCAGTGGGAAGTGGCTAGTTAGAGATCAAAGTCCACCTTGCTGGGTGACTGGGTGCTGATCTGACTCTTCCCAGCGTGATCAGCAGGACTCACTGTCACCAGGGTGGGGGTGAGTTGGATAAGGGTTGTGGGCAAGCCAGCTGCTGGCCTGAGAGGGAGAGAAAAGAAAATGCTGGGGACTGAGGGTAAGATGAAACAAAATGCTCCCCAGTGTCGCCTATCTCTTGTATGAGTTAACGTTCTACGCTGGGTCTCTGTGTACGGCTGGTGGGAGAGGAACCTGGAGGGGAGGGGAACATGTTTGGACAGTGGGGAGCATGGGATAGCACTGTGATGAGAGAGGGGGTGTGGGCACAATGTGGAGGATGGCAGAGAGGAGCATGAGCTTGGTGTGCAGTGGGAGTGAGGGGAAGGGGAAAGGATGGTCAGGGCAGGCAGCTGGGAGGAAGGAAAGAGTGAGCAGGTTGAGACTATGAGGGGAAAGTGGGCAAGGGGGCAGCGTGGGAGAAGGTGGGCAGGGCGAGGGCTTGGAAGAGGAACAGGAGGAGGCAGGGTGGGGTGTCTGGGAGGGAATGCTGGAAAGGGAAAAGCAGAGGGTGAAGTCTGTAGTGGCCTGATTAGCGAGCATGATGGGGGACTGGAGGGTGAAAAATCTCACTTGGTCAAGGCAGCAGTTTGGGACTGGATAAGTTCAGGGGGAGAAGAGGATCGAGAGGCTGAGAGCTGGCAAACCCTCCCTGTTTCCTGCCTAGGAGTCATGTTGGTAGCATTCTCCTTGTCTGGGCTTATCGATACTCAACTTTTTTCTTAAGATTTCCCACCATTGCTCCCAGTGGCTCTGTTCCACCAATGGCAATAAAGGTGGGGGCACTCAGACAGATGGGGCAAAGGTAGCAGCCACCTTGCCATCGAGACCTTGTGTGGGCAGGCATAGATAACATGGTCCTTAAGGCACTGCTGGGTCATCTGCACTACTGCACTCATGGTAGCAACAGTCGGGAATGTTCCCAAAAAGGTCCAGTGTAGACAAAGCCGTTGTGCACTTATCTCATTCCTCATGGAACCCATCTGTGTTGTGTAATGTGATAGAGACAGGCAAAGAGGAAAAACACAATGGGGCAATGAACCCACACATGCCTTGGAAGGGGAACAGATAGTGGTAGTGACCCCAGTAATTTGGTCACGAGTTAGAATTTCTTTGCTATAGCACTTAAAAACATCAGGTGTACAGTTAAAGGAGGCTCTAAGCCTGATGAGTGCTTTGATAGGTTGCTCCAGGATTGGGCAGAAAGGTTGCTTTGGGCATCCAGAGAAGGGATGGATGGACTGCTCTACGTCTGGAAAGGATGAGTGGGTGGATTTCTGTAGGTCAGGTTGTTGCTGTAGGTGTAGGAGGAAAAGGGATGCTTGAGGCCTGGACTAGTGGGTGGGATTACTGTATATTTGTGTGGGAAGATGGAGAAGTTGCTGTGGGCTTGGGAGGATGCCTTGCTCTTGGTCTGGGCTGGTTGGAATCTGGGTAGGCTACTCTAAGGCTGGGGAGGAAAGTTGCCCTGGGCTAGGAGGGTGGGCAGTTGGGTTGGGTGGGCTAAGCCTGGGTGGGAGGATGAGACAGCTGCTCTAAGAGCAGGACAGTGGGCTGCTCTGGGTCTTGGTAGCATCATGGGTATGGCTGAGTGGAGAGGTTGCTCTAGGCTGTGTGTGCAGATATGCAAGGATTGTGCAGGCAATCTGATCTAGGCCTGGGAGGGGAATTTCTCTGGACTTGGGCAGGTGGTTCTTTGTTCTAGATCTGGGTGAATGGCTGGCTGCGCTAATCCTGGATTCACTCATTTAGTTACTCATGTAGTCATTAGAAGCATGTCTGAGCTGCACCTTTGCTCCTGTTGGCCATGGAAAGGATTCAAAGTACCACAGGCTTCTGCTTTCAGCAGCAGCAATTTTGGAGAGCTGCAATAGCACCTCTGATGAGCCCCGTGGGAGGCATTAACCAGGGCAGTCTGCTTTTGTAATCATGGGCTCTGTGCCCGATGCTCACATATGTTTCCCCTACTCCCTCACCGCAAGCCCCTTTTAACACCTTCACCAATGAAAGGATCCACCACCATCCTCCTTGCAATAACTGTCTGGCAGGTTCTCATAACTCCTGCAATGCTGGGTCTCGAGGGAGCTGTGGATCCACCATCCTTTCAAATAGACGAACCCAAACAAACTCCCTGGGTGAAATCCTGGCCGTACTGATGTCGACAGGATTTTGGCTCCTCTGTCTGTATTGGACGGAACCAAAATCCTGTATCCGAACAGTCCCTAAACATGTGGGGAAGCTGGGATCCAAATCCAACCTTTGTGGCCTGGGCCCTTCTCCACAGAGCCACTTTACAAGCCTTGATTAAGGGGCAGTGACAGCCCAGTCAGGGGCACCACAGGCTGCATCTTTGTCATCCTGGTGCTTATACAGTAGTTACACATACCCGTGGGAGGGGCCCAGTTTAGTTATTGGCCTTGGTAGCCATCAGTTAGTCATGCTCCTGCAGGAAGACTGCTCGTTACCTTTGACACTGCTGAATGATGCATGTCTGCGGATAGCAAAGCACTGTGGCACCCTTGTTTTGAGCAAAGGGGAGAGATTTTTTTGTTTCACAAATAAGAACTGGAGAGAAGCAGCTTTCTGCTGTCACCAGCACCTAATGACCCACCCCAGGAAGAATGCTCCATTTCTGCTGCATTACACAGAACTGCCACGTACAGATCAAAAAGATCTTAGCTGGGATGAGAGGCAAAGTTCTTAGACAGAGTGTCCAGGCCACTGGCTGGGGATTCCACTAATGGGTTACATCCACTTCAGTGTCTGGCAGACATAAGACTTAATTTTTTAGTCTTTAGTTTCACAAAACTTCAATGACATGGTGGCTGGTATGAGTGAGTACTGAACAGGGTCAGGTCTGTAAAGATCCCTCAGCTTTCTAGGGGTTTTTTGATAAAATTCTGTTTAGCCTTCTCCTAAATTGGATTAAATCCTGCTTGCCTCCCTCAAGAGAGCTCTGCCCTTGATGTCAATGGGACTGTTGCTGCAAGTAACACAAGCAGGGGTTAGCTCAGAGTTTGTATTGGTTTGATGGACTTTGAACATGTGATGTGTAAAGTAGGTGCGTAAAGTAGGTAAGTGTGTCTAACCTTAGAAATATTGGCATCACCTGAGCAATGAGCTCATTTCAATACATAGTGACATAAATTTACCTGGCCCTTCACAGACAAAATAAGGCCCGGTCCCTACCCCTGCATGTTACCATTAGTCACACAGTTAAAATAATCTGTCACATGTGGCAATGTTCATGCTGCTGCTGCCTGAGTAGTACCTGGTATGTTTCAGGGAAGGCTTAGATGAGAAGGATCCTTAAAGAGAAAGAGAGAGTGCACAGCGTAAGGGTAGTTCAGATCTGGAATAGGCTTCCATGTGGAGATTGTAGAATCCCTGTCATTGGAGGATTTTAAGAACAGGTTGCACAAACAGCTGTCGGGGATGGTCTTGGTTTACTTGGTCCTGCCTCAACACAAGAGGTTGGACTTGATGACCTCTTGGGGTCCCTTCCATCCCTATATTTCTATGATTCGATGATAATCAATAATAAATGCAGAAAACAATGTTAAAGCAATGTATAAGAATGCAGACGTCAGAAAATGCCCGAGTCAAGGTTGAATGCGTCACCTTTACTCTGTCCCTTGTCTGGACACATTATGATATAGGCTTTATTTATTACTGTGATTAGGGCTGAATTAATGTGGTCTGGGGCATCAGGCACAACACAGCACCCTTATAGTGCTGCCCCACCATCTGGAGTGATGGTGGTAGTGGGGCTCCCCCCCCAGGGAAGTAGGAGCAGTGGCATGACCACTCCCAGAAGCAAGCAACAGCAGGCCTTCCCTCCCAATGCATCAGTCATGTTTGCAAACTTTCCTTTACAACCACGCGGGCTTGAAAGTTCATTCATTTTAAAACAAAACAAGAGTTTCTGATGTAATCCCATGACTCCAGGACCTGCAGCACTGGGGTAGGCCTACAGTGCCCATACCTTGATCTGGCCCTGCGATCATGTATGGTTATTTATTAATGTAATATACTGTACTCTACTGGTGTTTGTAACCCTATAACACATGCGTATCTAAAATAACCTGTGATTGCAATATTACAGATTATGTCATGATGCTGACCTTCAAAGGGTCAGTGTTAACCGTAACTTTCTCATTTCCTTCTTACATTTGGGGTGCCAAAAATGCCCCTGGAATATTTGCAGGCTCACCTTTTTTTTTTTTTTTTTTTTTTGAACAGTTACGCTTGCACACAAAATAACCTATCTTACACATGCACCAATAATCAGGTTTATTTTGGGAGGCCTTTTGAAAATGCAGCTATGTCTCACTGGTTGGGGATGAAGGTCGAAATGTTTTCTGGGTTGTTTCCTCCTCCCTGTCTCTCCATTGTAAAAGAGAAAATCCTCTCGACCTGAAATTGTCCAGTGCTTTTCTGCTGTGACTCTTGACTGGACCTGCAGTGCCCAGGTGCCAGCTCGTGTTTTTGCCAGCCACAGTCTTGAAGTAATGTGCTGCTGTTTGCTAGAACTGCGGCTGCAGTTGTACTATGGATGTGGTGGTAGGGATGCTAGTCATTTTGTTAAATTCCTGTACATAATTTACTACAATGCTGCCATTCAGCCCTCCTGCACACCTTGTTCCCTGGATGATCCTGGACTTGGCTTTGGGACAGCCTTATACCGTCACTTCTAAAGTTATCGAAAAAGAGTATTTGTACAGGTGGAAGCATAGAAAATGCCATTAATTCTGATTCTGTTCTGTAAAACACACACTATTGTGCTTTGAGCTGAGGTTCATTTGTCTCAGGGGTAGACACTGAGACCACAGCTCCTATTGGTGCATGAATATTTTAGTAATTGAAATGCTGTCTGCCTGCTCCAGAAAAGAGCTGTTCAGATCCTCATTTGATCCTTTAATGAACCGGCATCAGGCTGGCTCAGGTCAGCATCCTGGTTAGTTCTTATGGTGTGGCTGACAATGACCGCATCGCTACGTATTGTGTTGTGACCTCCTCTTCCCCACTGGAGCTGTGGGAGCTCGAAGTGGGGCAAAGTGAATGGTTTCTAGGAAGAAAATAAGGCAGCAAGAATTCTTTCTTTGTACTGATGGATCAGGGAAACTCATTGCTTTTTTTGGGGATGCTCAGTCCAAAAAATTAAGGGGGAGGTTTTTATACAGTCAAAGTTGGGGGAATCAAGTCCATCCCTCTCTCCATCTCTGTCCTTACGTTTTCCTACCCTGTATCTTACTCCCTGTGCTCTTCCACATGCTCTCTCCAGACTCCTCCCTTTGTGCCCTTCTCCCACTCTTGGCTTTGTACCTTCTAATGCCTCCCCCTTTGTTTGGATGAGCCTTTCGCTTCCCGTGTGCCAAGCTCGCTCCCTCCCCGCCTTCTGATCCCTTCTTTTCTGAAGCTTCCTTATGATGATGCCATTGCTTGTCCTTCTCACGCTGGAACTCTTGTCCCAGGAATTGTACTTGTCTGAGTTAGGGCCAGACTGGGTCTAATGGGACAGGTGCATCGGGGTGGAGAGCGAGGGAATGAGGAGAATCCCCTCTCCCTTTTGCATTCCCGGGAGGGGCCAGTCAACATTCCAGTCCTTGATCACAGGGAGCTCAAGGAGTCCTCTAGTCGCGTTTCTCAAATGCGGCCACCTGCATGCAGCCACCAGTGGATTTTTTTGTGGCCACGACAGCCTCCAAAGCGTGGGCAGAGATTATAGGAGACAAAGCAGTAGCCCCTCCCTGCAGCGCCCAGCTGTTGCTCCTGAATAACTGTTACCAAGGGCACGGAGATGCGCCATCTCAGGTTTTGCACTGGTGCTGCCAGCAGGGATCGGCGCCCTGCACCATGCAGCCTTCTCGGGGGCTCCAGCCAGCTCCTCTTGTGACGTGTGGGGCTGTCAGTGGAGGGGGCTGCCGTGTTTGGTTGCCGTGGCGCTCCCCTGGGCAGCTCCCCTGCACCCACCTGGCTGGGGCATGGGGAGCCTGGGACTCTGCAGGCAGCCAGTGAGTCACCGACCCTTCCCTGGGGTGGCTAGTGAGCTCCCCACTTTCCCCAGGACAAGTGCTCACTGAAGGGCCATTGGGACAGGCCAGTGCTTCCCCCAGCGGGGTCTGCACTTGCCATTTACAGTTGCTGTAGCTACCACAGCAGTTCAAAGGCTCCGGGCTGCTTGGCAGCTCCCCAGCAGGGTGAGGGGCTCCCGGTCCGTGACACGCTCCGAGCACAAGAATAGGAGCAAAGTCCAGGTGTGCTGAATGGGGAGCTCTACTTCCTACTGCCTTCCTATGATATCCATAAATTACCGTGATTTGGACGTGCACATGTGCACATTTATTTGTTTTGCCGAAAGTTAATTAAGTATTTTAGGAAAAATTGCCAGAGTGGCCCCCAGCAGGAGTTGGTGGCCACACTCTGAGGCCACCAAAAATTTTGTTGTGAGAACCCAGTGCCACCAGTGATGCGGGCTGAGAGTGGAGCCATAGCCTTGTCCTTACTGCACTGGCTAGCGGAGCTGGCCCTGCCCAAGGGGACAGGAAAGACATGTTGGACCCTTCTTTTCAAGAGGTGTACCAATCACAACTCTTCCCTGAGCTCCCAGAGGTATTATACCTGTCTCAGACAGACTGCCTACAGCAGGGGTGGGCAAACTTTTTGGCCTGAGGGCCGCACCAGGTTTCCAAAATTGTACGGAGGGCCAGTTAGGGGAGGCTGTGCCTCCCCAAACAGCCAGATGTGGCCCGGCCCCCATTCCCTATCCGACCCCCCCTGCTTCTCGCCCCCTGATGCCCCCCCCAGGACTCCTGCCCCATCCACACACACACCCCAGTTCCCTGACAGCCCCCCCGGGGACCCCTGCTGCATCCACCCCCCCCCCACTCCCTGTCCCCTGACCGCCCCTGGAACCGCCGTCCCTGACTGCCCCCCACCGCCCTATCCAACCCCCCCTCTCCTTCCTGGCTGCCCCTGGGACCCCTGCCCCCATTCAACCCCGCTGTTCCCCGCCCTCTGACCGCCCCAACCCCTATCCGCACCCCTGGCCCCTGACCACCCCCGGAACTCCCCTGCCCTCTATCCAACCCCCCCTGCTCTCTGCCTCCTTACCGCGCTGCCTGGAGCACCAGTGGCTGGCAGCACTACAGCCACACCACCCAGAGCACCAGGACAGGCAGCCACACCACCCAGCTGGAGCCAGCCACGCACCGCGCAGCACCGAGCACTGGGCCAGGCCCGGCTCTGCAGCTGCGCTGCCCCGGGAGCTCGCAGCCCCACTGCCCAGAGCATTGTGCCGGTGGCGCAGTGAGCTGAGGCTGCAGGGGAGGAGGAACAGCAGGGGAGGGGCCGGGGGCTAGCCTCCCGGGCCAGAAGCTCAGGGGCCAGGTAGGATGGTTCCGCGGGCCAGATGTGGCCCGTGGGCCGTAGTTTGCCCACCTCTGGCCTACAGGGGCTCACCCTGGGGGGCTGTGCCCCCACATTGTCATCACCTTTACTGCAGCCACTGACTTGATATCCACAATCTGGTCTTAGAGTTGTGTGCTCTTCAGGGTAGGGATCTTGTCTTTTTCCATGTCCTGTAAAGCACCCTGGACACTTACGGTGCATTCTGAATGAATAGCTATAATACAGACTTACCTGGATGTGAGGAATACTGGGGACCATATTGTTATTTGTCAGCAGAAGTAATAGAAGGCTGTGAACATGTATCCTGGTAAGATGGTTCTCCAAGTCTTACTTCTGGGCATATCTGACCTGCCTCTCCCCTTGTCCAATGAGATCTTGCAGCAACATCATGTGGATGGAGTTTTCCAGCCAATAGATGGTGCCAGAAATCAACTACTGAATGCAGTCTGATCTTTGGTTCATTCTGTTTAGCTCACTGAGCCACAGTGAATGGCAGTGTTCGCCAGACTAAGGACTTATCTTCACAGGGAAATTTTCCAGCATGGCTATAGTAATATTATTATAGTTATACTGGTATAAGTCCCCATGTGGACACTTTGTTCTGGAACACATGTGATTTTATTCTAATATACTTAGTCTACCTGGAAAGTGGAGAAAGTATACTGGAATAAAGTACCTTGCATAATGACAGGTTTCAGAGTAACAGCCGTGTTAGTCTGTATTCGTAAAAAGAAAAGGAGTACTTGTGGCACCTTAGAGACTAACCAATTTATTTGGGCATGAGCTTTCGTGAGCTACAGCTCACTTCATCGGATGCATACTGTGGAAACTGCAGAAGACATTATATACACAGAGACCATGAAACAATACTTCCTCCCACCCCACTCTCCTGCTGGTAATAGCCTATCTAAAGTGATCATCAAGTTGGGCCATTTCCAGCACAAATCCAGGTTTTCTCACCCTCCGCCCCCCCCCCCCACACAAACTCACTCTCCTGCTGGTAATAGCCCATCCAAAGTGACCACTCTCTTCACAATGTGTATGATAATCAAGGTGGGCCGGGGTGGGAGGAGGTATTATTTCATGGTCTCTGTGTATATAATGTCTTCTGCAGTTTCCACAGTATGCATCCGATGAAGTGAGCTGTAGCTCACGAAAGCTCATGCTCAAATAAATTGGTTAGTCTCTAAGGTGCCACAAGTACTCCTTTTCTTTTTACTGGAATAAAGTCACTTTTATTCCAGAATAATGTGCCCAAATGGGGAATTCAAATTATAGCAGTAGATTTATACCAGTATAGCTATGCTGGGAAATGCAGCCATGTTGGCATTTGCTCCTGGGCAAGGAGAGAAAAAAATCTGTCCATACTTTTTCCCAGCTGCCCCCAAAGCACACACATCTATTAGAATGATCATTGGCTTTCTGGTGGAGTTAGGTAGCACAGGGACCTCCTGTGATGGCTCTCAATTCTGTCATACAGTGTCAGTGAGCATGAGAGGCTCCAAGATGACCAAACCTAACCCATTTAGGCTTGGCACAGTTCAATCTGTTAATAATGTTGATCGATACTGTTGATGTTTATTTTAAAGGTTTTTTTTAGATTTGTATTGGTCTTAAATTTTCACATTTGCAGGAAATTATTGGTGAGGCTCAGACAATAGGGGAAGTCAGACAATAATTATTTAATGACAATAGACAGTGAGAAGTCAAAAAGTTAAAGCTATGTAACCGTTAAAAACCAGTCAGTCACACGTCAAAATACACAAAGTAAATATCCGTAAAGCAAACTCTTGTAAGTTCTCAAGCAGTATTTGTCTTACTTTGTCTATCTGTACATTTAAGTTATTATCAGTGGAAATATTTTTTGTCGGTTTGTGTGTGTATGGTGAAATTGACGCTTATCGACATTTACTGATAAAAGTCTAATCCTTCCAAGCCTACTTACCTTACTCTCCCTTTCCTGCAGAAAGAGTGGCACAGCCAGAAGCTGGCTCCTCCCCAGTGCTTGGAAAGTTTTCACTGGAACGTATAATGTTGGCATCAGAAGGTTATGGGTAGTAGGCATCTGAATCAAGCACTTTTCAGCAGTGAATATGTTCTGAGCTCTTGGGAGCCTAAACTATATCTACTTGTGAAGGCTGTTTTAGAGGTTTGTCAAAATGGGTAACAATGGAGTAACAATATGATTAGTATTATGGTAGCATCTGGTGACAGATATGGCAATTTCCTGTAATATCCTTAAAAAAAGTTATTGAATTAAGTTTAAGTAACTTTGGAGTCCATTGTATTAAACTTAAAGGGTGTGTATTATTGTGGGGCAGGATTGCATGTGACTTCTCTACGCGGGAAATGGGATGCGACTCTGGGAGCTGTTAGGAATTTCAAAGGACTATACTGAATAATGTGCCAGAAGAGAATGGACTTTTGGGACAAACAGGATCGAGTGTTGGCCTGGGGAATCTCTGTAGGGAGATGAATGCAAATTCCCATCTCTGGTTTTGCAAAAACCCAGCCTTTGAGCTAGGCCCTGTGGAGTGTAACTGCTGATTACTTGTTCCCAGAGGTTTGAGATAAAAGGTTCAAAGTGTAGAACAAAATAGGCTGAGTGGCCCAGATGGGGTGCTTGGGCTGAGCTTAGGCTGTTATGAACTTGCAACCACAGAAAAATCCCTTTGTGGAGTTGCAGGACTGACTCCTGCCAGAGCCCTTGTTGGAGTTGGGGATTGCGGGTGTGGCCTCTGGAAAACTTATTAGCATGGGTGTAGGTTCTTTTATTGATTTTAATAGGTTTTCTGTGTAATGCTTTTACCTTAAGAATAAATGTGCTTGCTTAGAAAGAGCTGTGTGGGAACTCCTAACTGCTGGCAATTACATTGTTCAGAGCCCTCAAAAAGAAAGCAAAGTGTAGACCCTGGCCTGCGTAGACAGTTTGCCTTGGTGGGAATATCACAGTATAAGCAGGGAATTGTGCAGCCTGGAAAAGCTCCTGGTCAGGAGGGAGAGAGATGTGGGTCTCCACGAGGGGTGACATCTGAGTTATGCTAGGCAGTGTACACACATGTTATCAGAGGCCTTGCCTGCCTGAATAAACCTGTGCTGACAAATAAACCAGTTTTTTCTGCCCTGTAACAAAATGAAATCAACTTGTTTTCTGAAAGTATCTGGTGCCAATTCAGCCTCAGACCTTTGTGTGTTTGATGTACTATTTCCCGTGGAATGCTAGGATTATGGTACAGTCATCATTTAAAAACTTAGCATTCACCACCCTAGGTCCTGCAGTGTTTTCCTATAGCTGCCATAAGAGAGGCAGTGGCTACCATTAAAACTCAATGACCACTAGCATTGCCTATTACTTCCTATTATTTTACTTGGGGAAAACTGTGGTATCTCCACCACTATGTAGTAACTTTTAGTAAGTATTGACTTTTTAATGGTGATCCCTATACCTCAGTAAAGCAATAGCACTGAGTGGTAAATGTTGAGTTTTGACTGGAGCATATTTAAGCCCCTTCATTTTCAGTTTAAACCGTTTTTTACCCCCAAAAATCCAGGGTTTTACAAAAAGTATTATCTGCTTTTTCCAATTTTCACCCTTCTTTTGAATCATTAAAATATATAAAAAATAACTTGTTTTATTAGGAAAATACAATACATTGCATGAGATATATGTATTACTCCTGTGGGAATTCTGTGCTAAAAAATTAAAATTCTGCATATTTTGTCAAAATAACACCATATAATCACTCCAGTTTCAATTATTGTGATAATTTATTTCAAAATACCTGTCAACAAGTATGTCAACAATACACACAACAACACAAAAATTTCTCCAGGAGTAGACAGTCAAAGAAACCCCTATGAAAACCCAGTTCCAGTTGGGAGGTGCTGGAGGGGGCTGCATGGAGCCCCCAGAGCCCAGTCACCTGCACTCCCCTCCCCAAAGAGCCCAGCTGTGGGGCACTCCCTGTTCAAGATACCCACACCCCTCTCCCCAGAGTCCAGACACCTGCACCCCCTTCTCCCCCAGAGCCCAGCTGTGGGGTAGCCCCTGGCCCAGACATCTGCACCCCCAGAACCTTTACTCCCCTGCAGCTTCTTTACTGTCCTGCCAGAGGATGTGGTGTGGTGTGGTCCTGCCCTTCCTCAGCCTTTGCCAGAACTGGATCTCCAGGGCTCTCTCCTGTCCCCAGGAGAATGAGGATCAAGCCAGGCAGCTAGAGCGTGCAGAGCCTTTGTCCCTGCCAGGCATGGCACTCCGCTCCCTGCGAGCTGGGCTCTGCAGGGTGCAGCGGCGCCTAGTGGCACCCAGCAGCTCTGCAATCCAAATTCTGAGGAAGAAACAAGAATTCTGCACAAATTCTGCATTGCACAGTGGCGCAGAATTCCCCCAGGAGTCACGTATTACGATAATACCTTAGTCTGTGTGTCTGTGCAAAGCAGCCTGTTGAAGTAAGGCTATGTATTGGTCTAGAAGATACACACAATAAACAAACAGGCACTCACGCAAGCTCTGGAGGGCTTGCACATCTGAACATGCTGATGAATCTCACGCCCACCACGTACACAATTTCAAGCTTTTAGCAGATAACGGTTTAGAGATCTGACATGCTAAAATGGAAAGAAAACAAAAGTCTGTACCAGAATACGTTTCAGAACACAAGGAAGTATTGAAAGTGTTAAGGAAACAAAAACAGGAGAAAAGGATGAAGTTGAATATATGCGCTGCAAATAGTGTGGCCCAATTATTAAATGTAAATATTTATAGGCTAATAGATCTAAGTCTACAAAAGGAAACTCTTTATTCAAATGAAAAATATTGTTTTGTTAAACACAGAGGTGGCATTCTGTTTTGAGTTCTGTTTTAGTGCTGCAGCAGACTACATAGAATTCCATTAATCAAAGCATTAATCTACTGAATACTTTTTTCCCCGTCCTTCCATCCATCAATGTAAACCCTGATATTTACCCAGATAAGTTATTAATAGTTTTCTCCCACCAATTTTCACCTGTTTTTGTTGTCATAGTAATAAACATGGATAAATTCCTGGGAAAAATTAAATAAAATAAAACCCGAAAATGAAGGGCCTGAAGCATATTGTACTGGAACACTGGGCTGGAGCGTTTAAACATTTAAACTATAAATACTGTTTATCTTTTCATAGCACTGGTAATTAACTAGAACAAATAGACAATTATAATAATCTCAGTTTTACTGCAGCGGGACCCGGGAGCCCTAGTCATGGAAGAGCGACCCACTGTGCTTCTTGCTGTACAAACACAGAACAAAGAGACAGTCCCTGCCCCATACGGTTTACAATCTAAGTAATTCCTTCTTGTTTTCCTTAGACCCAGAGAACAAAAAATATTCCTTCAAATGCATGATGTTTAGATGTAGGAAAATGGCAAGGAAAAAACAAATGTGGAATCTCCATTAGAGAGAAACCCCAGTGACTCTCTCTGCAACATTCTGCACCTGAAATGAAACACAAAGTGGCCGCTGTGTCACAGGTCCCCACGTAGCAGGACTCCCAGCTGTTTAAAGGTGCAGTACATAGAAAACAGAATGACATCTGCTTTCAGAATATATCTACCTACACAGCACATCTGCTCATTTGATTCATTGTTTTGTGTGTGTCTGTCTGGAGAGAGACTTTATATAGGCCAATTTGGCTGAAGCTTGCTCTGTCTCTTTCCAGTTCACTAGACAAGTGTTTTACATTTTCTTCAGTTTAACTTTAAATGGACATTGTTTTACCCTGTTCTGCAAAAGGAGCTGATCTTTCTCCACTCACGCTGTCATGGAAGTAACCTTTTTATTTTCTGAGCAAGGTCATTACATCATGATGCAGTAATCCTTTGCCTTTAGGATAAAACATTCATTCTCTGTCTCACACTCTCTTAATGTCTGTCCCTTCTTAAAAAAGGAAAGCGGGGGGGAAAAGTCCTGATTCTGGTCTGTTAAACTAGTCAGTTTTTAGTGAGAATAATGCATGAACTGTGGGTATTGAAGAGCTGGAAGCTCACAGAGATGTTTCTCTGACATCTCATCCACAAAGAGAAGCACCACATTTTTAAGTCATAGACGCCTGGGGATGAGATTACACCTTTGCTAAGCTCTGACAGGGTAAATTTTAGAGTTGCACGAATAGCAAATTAGCCAGACTGAATTGCAAAGGAGAGATTTTAAAAGGGTTTAAAAAAACATGATGGGCAGAGTAGACTTATAAAAATACCTTGATCTTTGCATAGCACTTTCGATCCCCAGATCCAAAGTGACTTACAGAGGAGGGCAGGTATCATTATTCCTGTGTTATCAATGGGGAAACTGAGGCCAGAGAAATGAAGTTACTTGCATGGTAGGTCAGCAGCAGAGACAGAAATAGAACCCAAGTCTCCTGACCCCCAGCCTGCTGCCCTGATCACTGGACTATGCTGCTTCGTCTGCTGATCTTGTTTTCGACGTGAATGATTGTGGGGTGGTGGTTTTTTTCCATGTCAGGTTACATCACCATATCATTTACAGCCAGTCTGAGGTACACCTGATGAGGCATCTGTCATAATGTAACCTGAGGTGATGCTGTCTCAGCTACATCAGGATGCAAGGGATGTAACTTCAGACTGTTTAGCCAAACCCCCGCTGGAGTCAGTGACACTGCACAGGTGTAACTGAGGGCTGACGTTGGCCTTGTATGTTTCAGCCAGATAAAACACTGGGGATGGAAGGATTTGATCCAAAGTTTGTTAGAGCAGAGAAGGTAGAACAAATGGGTTAGATTGTCAGTCCCTCTCCTGTTATACCTCCTGTCTGCATGGAGCAGCAAACATCCAGTCCCAGTTGTATATGGTCTCGCACTCGAACAGAAGTGTCCAATTTTGGTCATCAGATTGTGGTGTCGTCTCAAACTCCATTCAGATATGGCAGGCCCTCATTTTGTGCTGATATTATACTTGAAGAGATATAATATAAGTGATTTTAAACTATATTAGTACTTCAAAGTTATCACTATGCCATACTCCATGACCATTTGGAACTTGGCAGTGACAGAACTCAGATGCTCCTCATACCCAAAAGCGAGAAGAGAATCTCCATTAGCTGTTAGCAGTGTAGTGCCCATGGCACACAGCCAAGCAGTCCTTATTCCATTCAACAGAGGGCAGTGGTGATACATAGGTAGTAGCTAGTTTCCTGCAGTAATATTTTTGACTTGTAATGGTTCCTAACTCATATTCTGAAGCCAAGTGGTCCTTACCGGGATTGCCCTGCTAGAAGCTCCATTCCACATATAGAAGCTCAAGTACCCCTGCTCATCTTAACTGTGGCCATATGTGTTTTTGTACAGTGCCTGAGTACTGTAGTGGGGGAAGATAGACTTATAAATTGCATGAATTTATTATGATCTATTATGTGTTATTAAGGAAATCCCAGCAAACTAGTCTGTAGTGCTCTGTTTGCATTGTTGTATTCACTTCTTTAATTCTTGCAGGACTGCAGAATCTTCAGGTTCTGGACTCCGAAGTGATTACTGCATTGTAGCAGTAACATAGAACCAATAGGGACTGCTCAGCCTGTTGGGCAATAACTTTGGCTTCTGTTAGTTAACAGACAGGGAAACAGTGATTTTATTTCTCTGTGTAACTTGGGATTTGCTAAATTACAGCTGACGACAGCTTTTTGATGTCCTTAGAGGGTCATTCTCTTTTTGTCTGTTGTGTTTGAAAACTGCAGAATCACAGCTTAAAAAAGAAAAAGCCTCCAAACATGTATAATTTGCATTCAGTACCTTTTGCTTTTCTCTTGGTCTGAAAGCCAAATGTTATAAAACAACTTCCAAACCTTTGATGTGAGCTCATAATTTTCTCAGTGATGCTATTAATATTGCATGCCCGCTTGCTCCTTGGTGGGCTCCAACACGCACTAACAGCAGCCATCTGTGAGAGCAGAGCTCCTCCCCAGCACAGTGAAAAAGTCAGGCCAGATGTACATGCTGGAGCCACGTCTTACTGGCTATTTCTCCAGATCCCCTTATTCCCGAGGCTGCTACCTGGGATTCCAATGTTTAACCAACGTCTCTTCTCACTCCCTGGTGACAAGAGGTAGAAGCCCAAGTGCACTCAGATCCAGCAGGTCTCCATTAGAATAGTAGGAACTGATACTGCTCAACTCAGGGCATCCCCTGATTACATTACAGCCCAATTACCTGTGAAGTAGTTAAGGATAAAAATGAGGCCATTGTGTCAGTTATGACAAGACTGGAATATTGTAACCTACTCCACCTGTCCTATCAGAGAATCTATGGATCCCAACCACGCATGAATTGTGCGTGGTATGAATTGTGCCTGGTAACTTTTGTAATCCTAGCAATGTGATTGCAGCTTTGGCACTGTGGAGCGGAGAGAATCACTTTTGCTTTGTTTTCCCAGAGTGTTGTGAAGCTGTGATTCCCATTGCCACCAGGCTTAGCTCCTGGACAGATAACCCCCGTTAAAAAATGAAGAAAACCTTCAAGCTGGATCTCAGTTAAGATCAAGATACTGGTGGTTGGTGAGATTTCTCACAGGCTGAGTCATTTTGCAGTCAAGCTTCTGGGATTTAAATAGATTTAAAATCTAGTGTCTGAGTTTGGTGCAAAAACTAAATCTGCTAGAATGGTTCTGATAGTCTGTGATTAGTTGCATTGTGACATGGATTGCAGTCCACTCAGAGCTGTCCTTACAGAAAGTGTCCTGCAGGCCATGTGTGGCTTGAGCTCAGATTTTCATGTAATGTACATGACCGAGAATTATAATACAGATCTGTTTAATATAATGCAAAACCCTTGTCCTGATGTAGAATGAGCACATCGTTTTTAGTTTACTATGGTCTCCCAATACACGTCTACCTAACCTGCTGTCTGCCAATACCTAACTCTTAACTTCCTCTTCCTTTCTCAGACCCCAGAGATCTTGGGATATGTATGTTGCAGCTGACTCCTTTCGCTAACCACTCATTCAAGAAGTGGCTTGCATGCTGGAAGTTTCTCCTATTCAAGGCTGGTGCTTCTACTAAACTGGGGTGGGGGTCCGAGGAATAGTCCAAGGAGGCTGCTATTTCCTTCTTCCAGAAAGCCATTTGGGGCAATTATAGGTTGTTCTTTTGAGGTGGTGCAGGGCAAATGTAATTTTCATAAGGATTCTGTGTGCTATTCATCCCCATTTATACCCTCTACAGTATCACTGCACCAGAATCATTACTCTATATTCACGGCATGTGCTTAATGATATAACACCCATGTACGTGAACCAGATCAAGGCACACAGTGTCTAATTAAAGCACTTATACTAGTGCTGCTGGCAATCTTTAAAATTTGTGACCATGAAAATAATAACTTTTCTGCCCAAATGTATCATGGCTGACATTATTGCTAGCAGTAAATAGTTATAGTAACGCTCAAAGGCCCAGGTTGGGATGGGGCCCCATTGTGTTGGGTACTATGGAAACACAGAAGACAGACAGTCCCTGCTGAGATTCTGAAAGTTGTAACAATTACCTGTTTGTAAGGATCAGAGGGAGGAAGTGGGGAGAGCCTGATTCTGCTACCCTTCCTGTGTCATCCCTAGGAAATCAGAGGAAGGTGGTGTTCAGTGTGAGTAAGCGTGGCAAAACTGCATCCTTAACAAGGAATCGTCATTCTTCAGTACGGTCCAGGCCAATAGTCACCAAAAGTTCTGGCTGTCTAATATCCCGTCAGTGGTCTGTGAAGTGAATATAGCTCACAATCCATTTCCCAGGGCACTGATGTCCACAACACAAATGCCACTAGTACAGCTGGCTCTAACTGGCAAACTCATTGCCAATCTCTGCAGAGAGGCCAGGGACCAAATGAGCCGTAGAGACCCAAATAACGCCTTGCTCCTAGAGATGGTCTCTCCAGCTGAAAGAAGTTCACTTTAGCAGGGGGCAGAGAGCAGTGTGTGGAAGTCTGCGCGGCCCATGTCTGTGCAGCACCGGTTCTGAGGACAAATACAGCACTTCATTCTGCAGATGGCTGGTGAGGCACTTTTAACAAAAACTAGATTCACATGGAAATTTAAAAGGAAGAGTCTGCACTTTTGTGTGCCATGGCCAGGTCAGAGGGATGGCGGGTATTAACCTATGCAAATGTGTGAAATCAGCAACAAAATACACATTGCCCTAAACCCTTCAGACAGGCTGGTGTGTGCCAACTCAGCTTACATGTCAAAGGGTAGAACACCAGGCAGAGCATGCACCCCTCGAGCAATGTAGGGCTTATCTGCCAGAAGTGGAGACTTGTGCAAATATGTATATAGACTCTGCACTTACAGCACCTTCTTCCCAAGTAGCTCAAGGTAATTTGCAGACATTAGTGAAGGAAGCTGCATAGCTCTTCACAACCCCAGTGAAGAACTATGCAGCTACCCCAGTGCTAACATCCTTAGTTTATATGGGGAAATTGAGGCACAGACTTGCCCCAGGTTATTCTGGAAGTCTCTGGCACAGCTGGGAGCTGAAGGCAGATCTTCTGACCCTCCGGACTGTGCTTGAACCACAAGGCCATCCTACCCCTTCACGGGAAGCCCCTGAGAGGACAAAGTGTAATTTCTCCTAAATGTAAACAATACAGAAACTGCTGAAAACATTTGCTTTTTGCAGCTGGGTGACTCACTGCAGTCCTGCTCCATGGGCTGGTCAAGAGGTCACTGTGATCTAATTTCTGCGTGCATCTTGATATCATCTGTTGCTTTCTGTGTGCACAAGAAAACCTGGGCCAGATAGTCAACTTCAGTGTGCCCCATGTTCATTGACTACAATGGAGCTATAATGATTTGCCTGAGTGGAGGCCCTGTGACTTTTGTGATGAGTTAGGGCAAGACACGTGATAGACTCGAATTAATTAAGATGTGACCTTGGTTGGCAAGAAACTCTAGGACCAGGTGTTGGCATCAAGGGGCTGTCCTGTGAGGGAGTTCAGACTGGACACAAGAATGGTCTCGCTCCTGGTGTTGGCTGAGAGGTGTGCAGCCTTTGGAATAAGGCAGTTGGCTTCTCCAGCTCAGGTTAGTATTTATCTCCTAAATATAGATCATCCTAAACCAACCATGTCCTGCCAAGTTGACTCTGATCCCCCTCCCCTTCTGTAATGGCAGATACCATTTGTGCTTCCAACACAACAAGCCTGGCACAAATTATGAACCACTGCGTGCGGGGGTTGTGGGGGAGATTGGGGGATTGAGAGTATTCTGATACTAAATAAAAATCAAACAACTGCGAGAGTATGGTGGAAAAGGAGGCCACACCCACAGCAGCTGAGACTCTGAAAAGTAGTCACCCCAAGCAAACCGGTAAGCAGTCATAGCTAGAAAGACTATTGAACATTTCTAGGAGAAAACAAGACACTTTATATTCTCTCTGCATGCTTCAGTGCAGCATCTAGATTTACCTAGGTATCATTTCTAATCAGCAGGCCCTTAGCCATTCTCCACCAGCATTGGTTGCAGCTTAATGACATATTATTGTATCATTCTTTTATCACTCAGCTTGCTAGGTCATTTACCTCTTGGGAGGATGGCGGAGAAGAGTTATTGCCTCTTTGTTTCTTAAAGTTATATAAAGCAAATGCGTATAGCCAGAGATTTGGGGGAAGGGTGCTATCTGAAATTGCATGCTGATTGAATATCTACAAACAGAGGTGCTTCGTGTAGCACATGCTGATAATCTAGCCATGTATACTTAATACCCTGTTACCCTATATCCACTGAGGTCAGTAGAAAGAAGATTAGTGAGATAGCTGAATGATACAAAATAACTTTTGGTGTGTGCGTGCATGCACACACAGTTGGCTTTTTAACAGCTGTTGCTAGCAAGTTATTGAGGGGGATTTTTCCCCTGGATGTAAGCTACGTGAGGAGTAGAAGAGGAAAACTCCCTGCTCTCCAAATCAGTTGACTCACTGTTCCCTGTTAGTAAGGACCAAAGGTTGGAGACCATCTCATCAGCAAGGCACAAGATTACAGGAATCTCAGGCCTTGTCTGTTACACAGGTTGCACTGGCTTAATTCAGTTTTAAATAATCTAGTAAAACTGGTGGAGATCCCTAATGTAGATGTAACCACACACTCATGGGTGTGGTGCTCTGTCCCATCTAGTGGCACCGAGACCACTCAGAGAGAGAAATTAATGAGTCTGCTCTACAGCCTTAGCAAATGGCTATATGGCGTTTAGCTCATGCAGTTGAGGTTCATGTATTTAGCTTCCCAGGTTCAATCCCACCCACCGACGACCGGGGTCTGTCGGCGTTGCACAGACTCCCAGTGGCTTCCCCTTAAGAACAATAGGAACTGCTGGGTGCCAAACACTCAAAATCCAGCCACTTATTTCGGTACTTAAAGGGGACCAGGATATTTTGAAATTTTGCTTCAGCTAGTGCTGCAGGGAAGAGGACTAATCAGCAACAATCACAGAAGGCCAAACCTGTGAGAACAAAAGGAGCAAATCACAGCTCTGGGCAGCACAGCAGTTGACCTAGGATAGTGTGTTCTAATAAGAAATAGTCTCACCTCATAAGGAACTTGAGAAAGACACTGACTTGAGAAGAGATCTTTGGATTCTTGTTAGTCAGGTCAGCAGGAGGCTGGACATTTTGCAGAGGAGACACTGTCAATCCTGGCAGAAGGGCAGGGTGTTCAGCACGTGACACTGCTGAGTACTCCTGCTCCCTGTGGCTAGAGGCAGGTGTTTAGATGTCAAAGCAGCAGGGGACATGTAGCAGGAAGGAGGACCCTGCCAGTTCGATAGAAAAGAGGCCTGGGCATACTAGAGACACAAATCATGGCTCAGAGTGACAGGGTGGATGCTAGGAATCTTAGCACTGCACACAGACTGATTAATTTTCTGTGTAGGTTTCATCTCTCAGAATGGTAAGGTGCCTGACCATATTCCTTTGTTTGGGCAGAGCTACATTGGTGATACATGTGACACAGGCAGTATTGGCAGCTCGTGTAATTTTGTTGCAGATCTCATGTTTGTTTTTTAAAAGCCCCAGCCCTTGGAGTCATGTGATTACGTAAGAAATCTCAGATGCAAAAATGTAATGTGAAAGATGATTCTCTTGACTAGAATGCACTCTCTGTTAGGATCGTTTGCTTACTTTTGGATTACAGTGGACATTTTGCACATTTGAATTAAAAAATAACAATTTTTACATGCTGGACATTCTGTAAGCAATTGGTAGAGCAAAGACTCCTGGGTTCTACTCTTTGCACTGGCTGGAGTGTTTCCTAGTGGTTAGAGCAGGCAAGACCTGGGAGCTGGGGCTCTGCAGTTCTATAAGCACTATGTTAGAGCTAGGTGGTGATATAACAATATAACAATGTGGGGGGGCGGAGGGTGAGAAAACCTGGATTTGTGCTGGAAATGGCCCAACTTGATGATCACTTTAGATAAGCTATTACCAGCAGGAGAGTGGGGTGGGAGGAGGTATTGTTTCATGGTCTCTGTGTGTATATAATGTCTTCTGCAGCTTCCACAGTATGCATCTGATGAAGTGAGCTGTAGCTCACGAAAGCTCATGCTCAAATAAATTGGTTAGTCTCTAAGGTGCCACAAGTCCTCCTTTTCTTTTTGCGAATTTTTTCCTAGTTCCCCTGACCCATCATGGGATCTTGGACAGGTCAATCAACCCTCTTCTTGGCTCTGTCTCTTCCTCTTTACATTCATTACAGAATGGTGTCACACTTGAATGAGTTCCATTTAGCATTAGATGCTCAGGGCGAGCTTTGACTACCTGGGGGGACAGAGTGTACCATGTACTGTGTGCAGTGTCTGCCTCTAGTGGCTGTTCTCATTCAGCTCAAGTGGCAGACACCTGTGTTTTTGAGGCTGAAAGACCACGGTGCTGATTCTGACTCTGCAGAAGAGTATGTGATTTGTTTAGTAACAGCACATTGGTTCATTCCAGAAGCACTTTGAGATTACTGGAGTTAAGACTAGGTAAACGTCAGTATACCCATGTGGTGTCATGGGGCTTAATTAATTAGTGGTGTAAAGGGATTTGTGAACCTGAGATAAAAGGCTCTGCAGGAGCATAAAATATCACTCTCCATACATCTGTCCCATGTAATAAGAAATACTTAAGAACATAGAAAATATAGAAATAACTTCTCTAAAGTGCTATGCTCATCACAAGTGAATGCTCTTGCAAGCTGAGTTAAGTCTTAAGATAATGAAAATGTCATAAATGAGGATGTAATAGTCCAAAGTTTCAAACACGTGCATATCAAAATGTATATGCATCTGCATTTAGGCTCTCAAATCCTCGTGCAAATTTGGGTTGTGCGCATACCTATGTGCAAGAACTGGAATGCACCTAAACCAGGTGTATGAATACTTAAAAATAGGAGCCAAAAATGCCAATGTAAGTTTGCAATTACTTTTTTGACATGCCATCTAGATATTAGCATTAAAAGCACACACAGGTACACCTTCTGAAGCCTTACCCCAGTCTCTAACTTGTTCACTCCCCGAACTTGTGCATTTAGCACTTGATCAAGTCACTTCGGCCAGAATTTTCAAACTTGGGTGCTTAAAGTTAGGAACCTACACGAATGTTAAGGCTTCAGAATAAGCAGCCTGGTTTTTCAGTGATGCTGAACACCAGCAGCTCCCCTTGACTTTTGAGGGAGTTGAGGGCGCCTTGCAGGATTGGGCCCCCTATACATGAGTTTCCTAATCTGTAAAATGGGGGTAACTTGTCTTCATCACAAACCTTTGTGATGCAAAATTAAATTTAGTTCCCGAAAAGAATGTTGAGCTGCTCTAATGGGAAGGGGGGTGGGTGTGTGTGTGTGTATGTGTGTGTGTGTGTGTGTGTGTTACAGTGTCCACTGGAGTCAGTGGGATTCTCTCCTTTGACTTTAAGTTTTGGATAAGACCCTAAGAGTGCAAAACTATAATAATGATTAGATAAGTATATCTAAAATACATCATAGGGAATACATCCTTCGTGCAAAATTATGACTTCTATTGGCAGAAGTCTCCGTAGCTAGAATATTAAGTTTGTTTTTTATAGTATCTGCCACTGTTTAAGCCTAATGAATAATTTGTTGTTTCTGCTGACAACTTTACCCACTGACGAGATCCAGTTTCAGATCCTTTCTGGCAGTAAGGTGTGTGGTTACAAGCAGTCTCAGCCTTCTCTCATCCACTCAGAATTTCCTACTGTTACAGAGGTGCCTATACTTTGTGAAATGCTTACAAATGCAAGGCAAATATTTGGCTGGGGGGGAGGGGGAGGTTACCAAGGGTGGTGTGTGTGTGGCTTACCTCTTTGTTTCTTTCTTGTAAATAAGAGCTATTTGAGCTTTAAGGAATGATTTGCTTTTGCAGAAGACCTTCCACCTTTTAAATGTGGGAGGATGCTTTCCTCCAAGTTTGTTTGATCTTCTAAGTGAAGTTTGCCTAAGTGTTGCACAAATGCAGATATCTTTTCATTGCTTAATAGTGTCAGATGCCTTGAGATTTCAATTCCACAAATGTACTGGAATACTTCAGCAGAACTCTTGTGCAACTTTAAAATTCAGTGAAGTCCTTTACTTCATTCTGGATAGTATCATACCTCAAGTCCATCAAGAGCAAACTGGCATTCCTTGGTTCATATGTTGAGGATTTAGTGCCCAAACCTGCACTGTGATCTTTGCCCACACAGACCACAGTACAGTACCCGGGCCTTATTCTCTAATTGAACCTTCCACCAAATCCAAAATCTTAACTTCACCTCCTGAATCTTTGTGCTGTCAGCTCAGGTAGGATGCACATGTAATACTTTCCCCACACTACATCAGTCTTAAAATGTGATACAGGCAATATTATCAACTCTTGTATTTTTGTTGCAGACCTCATGTTTGTTTTTCAAAAGCCCCAGCTCTTGGAGTCATGTGATTACATAAGAAATCTCCACTTTTATTTAAATGCCGTCATGTTTGCAGAGAAAAGCTTGAAGACACAAAAGCTAAATGCTTTAAACCAGGGATCTCAAATTCGAATCACCATGAGGGCCACATGAGGACTAGTACATTGGCCTGAGGGCCGCATCACTGACACCTTTTCATATAAAGGTACAAAAGCCTCCCCTCCTGAGCATGCAGCTCCCCACTCCTCTCCCCTCCCTCCTGGAAAGTGCTAAGCGCTGCCAAACAGCTGTTTGGCGGCAGGAAGCACCTGGAGGTAGGCAGAGGAGCGGGGACACGGCGCGCTGGAGGGGGAGGGGGAGTGGAGGAGGGGGGAAGCTTGGCAGCTGCAGGAAATAGCTCCGGGATGGTGGGGTGGGGGGCATGGGGAGCTTGGTGGGCTGCGGGAAATAACCCCGCGGGCCGCATGGCCGCATGTTTGAGACCCCTGCTTTAAATCCAGAAGGTAGTATATACAGATTCCCACATTGGTTTAAACATCATGAAATTAAAAAAAAAAAAAAGTTAATCTAATGAGTCAGGCCCCAAACTTCTAAAATTTTTAATGCTTGGTGATGGCAGTACTGCATAGGCCTTTAAAATATGACAGGGACCCCACAGAGGGACACAATTATAATACAAATGCTTGTCACTTCTGTGACATACGGACTTCTGTGTTGTCCAGACCAGCGAAGGGAGGAGGGAAGGGGGCTGCGTCACCCTTGCCCTGTAACCTGCGGTGCCTTGTAATGCCTTACTGTTGAAGCTCCCATTGTGGACTGCTCACCGCTTGCCAGCATACCCGTCATTCCCAGATGTTTGTGTAACTATAGCCTGCTATTATCCTATTTTACAATGAGTAAGTGCCTTGGCCAAGGTCATATATGAAGTCTGTGGCAGTGCAAGGAATTGAACCTCTGTCTCTTGAGTCCCAGGCTACTGTCCTAACCACCCCGTCCTCCTTCTCTATAGACAGAACAAAGAAGCAAAAAGGCACAACTCTCATCAGGGCATTTTCCCCTGACGAGGGCCAAATTCAAGCCTGACTCTACACACCTGAGTGATGGAGATTAGCATGCTGAAGCTTTGGCAGCTTAGCAAATCCTGCAGAGTTGCTACAGTAAACCATGAGTGCTCTGAGGTTGGAGCTCGGGAAGGAACTTGCCCGACATACTGCAGTGCGTATGCCTTCTGGCTGGGCTGCCCCATGCCACCAAGCAAATTAGCTCTTGCTCAGCCAGAAATTGTCAGGGATAGTGCGAGAGCGACACAGTCAGTCTGTACTCTAGCCATATCAGTGCAGGCTTGTGCAGCACATACATATGTAAGAGGTGAAGCTGGCTCTGAAATGAGGGATGTTCCTTAGAATTGGGACAGTTGGGAAGTATCTTCCCAGCTAGAGTAATCACAATGGAAATGTGAAGTATTGCAACTCCTGAACCAATCCCTGCCAGCAACAAGGCTTTTTCTGCTCTATTCGGGCAGAGCTCCCGCTTACTTCAGGGAGGGTTATGCATCCTTTGGATGTGTGTATCAGGCCCTTATTTGTAATGACTAGGGAACCCTGATAGATGGAGGAGCAAAACGCATCCTCAAGCTTTCCTCACTCCATCTCTTACCTTCCTACCCTCCAGCTCCCTGCCTGGTTTTCAGTCTGTTTACTGTGGAATTCATAAGAACACAGCAGTCACTTGGTGCCTCGTAAGACCCTCTGTTTTCTATAAAAGTTCCTGTAAAGGCCCGATGTTGTTGTAAAATGAAAGCAGGAGGTTACTGAAGAGTGATGGGCTTCAGCCATCAGGAGGGTAAATGCTCATTCTCTGTTTTAAGAGATCCAGGCTAAAGCTTTTATGCCAGAACTCGGAGGTATGCCTGGCAGGGAAAGGCTGACACTAGAATCTATTTTAGTTCCCATTCTCTTCCCCCCACCCCTCGCCTTCCCCCCGCCATCTTTCTTCAGATCTTTTGTTTCTTTGTTTTGTTTATATGCATTTTTGTTGGGTCCTAGTTTTTAGTGTTTACTTAAACCTGATACAAGATTACACTAGCGTTTACTGCCACCCTGAGAGTTTACACTTCTCTAGAGACTTGTACTGGGGAATCTCAAAATACTTTATAAATATTCATTAAAGGATGAAGGCTCACATTTTTCAAAAGGTGCATGTGCACGGCTACACATTTCTGACTGAGGTATTAAAAATCCCTCAGTATGCACTGTTGTATGAAGACACTGGCGTGTGCAACCTTGCCTTGCATGCTGACATCAGAAGATTTGCATGATTTTGCATGAGCAGTTTGAAAATTTGGACCCCATTTCCTCTGAGATACATTGTATGATACATGTAGGGAAACTAAGGCACAGAAAGGTTAAGTGATTTGCCCAAGATCACACCTTGAATCAGTGGCAGAAAGCTGGGACTAGAACCCAGGTACTTTGCTCTAACCATTGGACCATACTTAGTTCTAGATACTCCCATCTTTCTATGCCACTAATACTACTATGGATGAAGTGTTCTCAGGCTTGGGATCACAATCCCTACATGGCCATGAACATGTGCTGAGGATGGGGTTGTAGTCTCCTTTTCTTTATGTCTAGATGGGAGGGAAGTCCTGAACTGTCTCCCTGTTGCAACACGGGGACACTGTATGGAAAAGCTAGAGAAACTCAGCAACAAAGCACTTTTCTTATGTTTTTGTGCAGTCAACCCCACAATTGCCTTAACACAGGTTTATAACAAGGGTATAAAACTGTACATTGTTTTTTCAGCTGCCCTTTTTAAAAATTCAGCTCAAGCTCTGTGTGGATCTTGTTGTGCTTCCTGCACGTTGGTTTATATTTTCCTCTGATGTACTTAAATGACAGAGAAAACTTGGATTCTACTATTCTTCCTGTCTTATTGATCCAAAGTAGGGGAGTAGCTGGCAGTTTGCAATGTGTACACTGACTGCTGCACTTTCTCCCTTTGCCTGCTCTAGATCCATAATCCCCCCACCCCCTGGTAAATGTGCTGTTATACACATTAAGATCATTACCACAGCAAGTGAATGTTACATATACAGAGTTTATTGGCTGTTAAAAAGGCCTGGTGAGGAACAAAAAAAAAAAAAAAAATACTGTCCCCAGAGAGTTAAAATGGGATATGTATGCCTTTGCCCAGCACCTAACAGAACAGGCCTCTGGATGCTACCCAATATCAAAAATTGGTAAATAATGGTAAGTAAATGGTAAAGTGGTAAATAATGACGAGGAAGGTCACTGATCCAGAGCAATCTAAATTGTTTGGTGAAATTAGCACATGCAAATAATATGCATTTTAATACAGCTAAATGTATACATCTAAGAACAAAGAACATAGGCCATACTTACAGGATGGGAGACTCCATCTAGCAAAACAGTGACTCTGGAAAAGACTTGGCAGGCATGGCGGATAATCAGTTGAACATGAGCTCCCAGTGAGACCTTGTGGCCAAAAGAGCTAATGTGATTGGGATCCATAAACAGGGGAATCTCAAGCAGGAGTAGAGAGGGATTATTTTATCTCTGTATCTGGCACTGGTGCGACAACTGCTGGAATCCTGTCTCCAGTTCTGGTGCCCACAATTCAAGAAGGATGTTGATATATTGAGAGGGTTCAGAGAAGAGCCATGAGAATGATTAAAGGATTGGAAAACATGCCTTATAGTGATAAAGTCAAAGAGCTCAATCTGTTTACCTTAACAAAGAAGGTTAAGGGGCGACTTGATTACAGTTTAATTGTCTGCATGGGTAACAAATATTTAATAGTGGTTTCTTCAATTGAGCGGAGAAAAGTATAACATGATCCAATGCCTGGAAGTGAAGCTATACAAATTCAGAGTAGAAATAAGGTATACATTTAACAAGGAGGTTAATTATCCATTGGAACAATTTACTAAGGGTTGCTTAAACAGTCTCATCCCTTCCAAAGCCTGTGTGGTGATTTTGGTACAGCTGGCACATGTCGAGTGGAACATGAACCAGGACATGCCAAGTATATCATGCAGCAGCAGTGGGGAGTCGCATTGTGCCCTGTGATACACACACCTCTGCCTGACTTCCCCAAAAGACATGCATATATCTCAAGACAAAACTGACTTCTCTGTGTGTCCCATGGGGAGTGTGTCATTGGGGGAGGGTCCAAAGTAATTAGGTATTAATGTTCAAAACTAGAATATTTAACTGGTTTATGCTTCTCATGTTGTCATGGCAGAACTTTTATGAATGCATCAAACAGAGTAAACTTTAGAAGAGCAGAGAAGGCACCAGCACAGCAGGGGTTAGGGAAACTGGGCGACTTTAGGCTAGTAAAATTGCATGAAGTCTATTCCTCTCGACCTGTTTTCATATACACAGAATAAGAAACATAATGAGAGAAATGCTGTTACATTATTAAACACCCATTGACTTCAATGGGAGTTTAGGGTTCACAAAAGAATGTAGGATCAAGAGCTATTCTTGATTTATATTATTGCACAAGCAAGAACGGGACTCTATTGGGATAGGCATTGTACATACATAGTAAGAGATAGGCTCTGCCCCAAAATGCACAGTATAAATAAACAAGAAAGAAAAAGGTGGGAGTCAAGAAGGAAACTTACAGCAACAGAAGGAGTTTGTCAACTCTGCCCCGAGTGAGGTCAACAAGAGCCCTCTTCTGTCAATTTAGCTTGTCTACGCTGGGGGTTTTGTTGGCTTAGCTATGTCGGTCAGGGAATTATTTTTTTCCAGACCTCTGACCAATATAGCTATGCTGCTGTAACTGACGCAGCCTAAATCTGTTTGGGGAGGTGGTGTAGCTATGCCAGCAGAAAAATTCCTCCTGTGAGCATATGCTGCATCTACAGTAGGGGGCTCTACTGGTGTACCTATTCAAATAAAGCATTTGTGGAATAGACAAGGCCCGAGGTAGAGAGAGAGTTGTGACTCGCCCAAGGTCATACAAGTAGTTCGTGGAAGAGCCAGCAATTGAACCCAGTTCTCCAGTTCAGAGCCCTATCCACTGAACCATCCTTCCTCTCTGGCACTAACTCCATGCCAGGGAAAAGTGGGTGTGGTAATTGTAGAGTGAAGAGATGCAGCAATCCATCTTCCGACTGTACATGCTTCATGACGTTGTGTTCCCCTGCATATAACATGTGAAACGAAGTCAAACACTGTCAGACAAAGCAAGTCAAACTCCAAGTGCTAAAGTGTGTTATTTGTTGGCATAAGAAACAGGCTGAAGCCATTTCAGTTCCAGTTTGCTGTATTTAAAGGCTTGTTTATACAGGACCTTTTTCCAGTTATACTGGTATAATTATACTGATGTAGTTAATTGCTGTAGTTAAACTGGTATAACTCCCCAGTGTAGATCCCCCTTAATTCCAGAATAAGAGTGGCTTTTTTTGGTTTAGCTTAAACTGCTTTCAAAGCAACATAAGCTAAATCAGAAAAAGGCACTAAACCTATACTGCTTTTCGTTCACACCCTACCTTTTAATGGTATAATTTCCCTGTGTAGACAAATCTCAAGAAAACATTTCTTTGTTTGGAATGTGTGGGGCAAGGGTCTTTGATGGACCTAACTGATTTTAAGAGTAGCTTCTTATTGCTATACAGAGCCTGTATATGAAGTTGTCAGTGGGTTGTACCAATAAACAGGGAAAACTTGCAGGTTCTTTTTTATTTTGCAACAGACAATTGACGTGTTAATTAAGATCTTGTGGACTTTTTCCCTCCTCACACATGAATATTTATTCCTGATGTCATTATTGCTTGATTAGACTGAAGGAAATGTTATGTAATAAAGGTTGTAATTCTAAGGATGGATTCTAGTGGTCTAGTCCATCTAATACATTTCTATTGTCTTTCCTATCTATCTCTTCTAGCTCTTTCTATAATGTCCATCCCTGTGGTAACTAAGCACTGTATTTAGATGCTGGGGCCCAGAGCAGAGGTGCTAAACCTTTGGTCTGTGATGCGCAAAAGGACAAAAAATTATTTTATGAGTTGTTCTGGGATTGGGGAGTGGGTGGGTGGAATGGGCTCGAGGCAGTAGCCATAGTAGCAGATAAGCGGTGGAGGGAGAAGAGAGAGCTGCTCCTTCCTTATCCTCCTCCCTGGCTGTCATCTGTGTCCTAGTGACACAGGGATTTTGCTGTTTTCTTAGTCAGTGGGGTGTGATCCACCAGCCTTTCCCGTGTGACCCCCAATTAGGTCACACTTCACTGACTGCGGAAGCACATCTAGAGGAATAAGCACTGCTACAGCCCCTTTTACAGGGACAGTTTAAAGGGCACAGTGTCCCTGGGGAAATTCCCCCAGTGCAGGGGCAGTGTGTTTGTGGACTTTCACGGTCCCTCCCTCCGAGTTCCAGGGATAGAGGTATGTCAGATTGCTCTGGGCTTCCGTAGTTCCAGGCAGTGGCAAATCTGCCATAAGTTAGAGCAGTCCCTGTGATAGCTTTAAGTTATGTTGGGTGCTGCACTGGTCCCTGGAGCAGCACAGAATCTAGGAGGTGCAAAGGTAGCTCAAAGCTACCTTTTGCCTCTCCTGAGCTGTGCCTCCTGAAAAGCATATCATAGAATCTGGCCCACTGTTGGTTATTGGGAATTCCTGGGTAGAGCTGAGTGAATAATTGTTTTTTTTTTCAATTTGGTGGCCAAGCTGAAAATTTTGGGTAGAACAATGTTTAGTTCTACCTGAAACTATTTTTTTGTTTTGTTACATCTTTGATGTTTTTTTACCCTTTAGCCAAATCTAGCTCTTTCAAAAGGACACATTTTGAAGTGAAAAGTCAAATGGTTTCATTTCAAAAGTGTCAGAATTAATTCAACTTTTTCCAATTTTTGGTTTTTAATTGGCCAAACTATTCACCAAAACGGATCCAATTTTGCAAGTAGTTTGTCTCCCCAAAAAGCTGCATTTTTCGGGGAGTGAATAAATGGACTGAATTTTGTCCAGCTCTGCTCCTCAGTTTTACTATCCAACTCAATCTCACACTTGCTGTGAGACCACGGAAAAAATCACTTCCCCATCCTATATGTCAGCTTCCCCATCTGCAAGAGGTTCACCATTCCCAGTCTTATATCCTTCAGAGCAAAGCTTGAATGGTTCATCATGTGGACAGGTCCATGGGGTGACTGCAGAGTTTGGATGTGTTATGTTTTGATTAGAAGTGCACACAAGGAAAATGTTTTGCCAGGATGTGCCCTAAGCCTGGATCCAGGTCCTGCAGGGCAGATAGTGACTCTCCCTCCTTCTGTTGTTTGCCTCCTTGGTGTCTCACTGCTGCAGTGCAGCCCCAGGGTCCTTATCCCTTTCAGGCCATGCTATTCATTCCAGGTTATCCACTGCATTGAGGCTCGGATTCAGCGAAGCACTTAAGCATGTACTTAACTTTAAACATCAGTGACTTCAGTGGGTAAAGTACAACATGTGCTTTGTAGGACTGGGGCTCAGACTGAAAAGCTACATCCTGCTTTTGTGAGTGAAGATGTTGCAGAATAAATACTTCCTCCATACTGAGCCTCGGATGAGGTATAGGTGATTTGCTGTATTGCCCCTGGCCTATAGAAATGGATGGGAGTCAGAGGTCCCATACAGCTGAGCCGAGCGGATGCTGGGAATGGCTATAAGGATGCTGAGGAACCTGGAGAAGTACAGCAAGTCTTCACCAGGTGGGAAGAAGAGTGCAGGCTGGGCAATGAGGTGAAATCTTATTAGACAAGTTATTTCTTACTGTTGGCTACTGCTGACATGATTCCTGTATAGAATAAGAGTGCAAAAAGCTATGGAAAGTACTGTAGCCAAATGGTTAGAACAGGGGACTAGCTGGAAAGTTTGTTAAAATGAAATTCAGTTGAAAGAAAAATCTTGGCATTCGAGCTTGTGAAACAAGAAACAAACAAGCACAGTAATGTGCAGAGTTCTATTTCTGGCTCTCCTAATGAGTTGCTGTGTGACATTGGGTGAGTCACATGGCAGTCTGGGCCAGAAAAGTGGGACTGACAGTCACCCAGATCTAAATTGTCTCCATTAAATTTCCATACATATTTTCTCAAAAGCATCAAATGTACTGTGTTCACATTCTGACAAGATTCTAGTAAGTGAATGTACTGGCAGGAATGTTCATGGAATGGTGAATTTGAAACCAACGTTAAAGAATCATTTAGTGCAAATGAATTTTGGACTCTGACATTAGTATTCATATCAGACCTGATTCTAAAAGTTATGTTTGTCCAATCAGAGAAGAGAAGCGTTTGGATTGGACACAGCTTGAATTTTGAACATCCAGTCCTCAGAATTAGTTGCTTGGGAAGAGTCCAGAGGCCAAGAGTGACTTCTAGAAGTTTTCTGGGAATAATTTTGAATAAAGAATACACTGGAGAGAATTATAAGCTCCTCACAAACTAGTTACAAACAGAAACGGAAAGTAAATTAAAAAATGATTCAATCTGAATGATTTGGTCAGCTCAAATAATGCTTACTTGCCCCACAGGTGTTTTGTGAGGCTTAATTACTGAATATTTGGAAAGTGCTTTGAGCGACTTGTATAAAAGCAATTCTAAATGTGAGGCATTGTTAAATTCGGGCTTATAGGTTTATAATAGTTGTAATTCTTCAGGTAGTGTGTGGAGTTATATTTTACTTTGTTTTACTGGTTAAAAAGGAATAATGGTTACAGCTAGATACATAGATAAAAGGTTCTTTTATTCAGAAAATTTGTGTCACTGTGTCCATTTAACTAACAGCTGGCATAAGCAAGTGCCACAATTGGCATTATTATTATGGCTTACCATATTGCCTGGAAGCCCTAGTCGTGGACCAGGACCTCATTGTGCTTGGAGTTGTACAAAGAATAAAAAGATGGGCCCTGCCCTAAAGATCTTATAGTCTAAGTATAAGACAAGGGACAACAGCTGGATACAGATAGCTTGACGGGGAGCACAAGGAAATATTGGGACAGTACTGGTCACCGTGATAGGCAGTGGCTCAGCACACCAGCAGCCTAACTGTTCTCAATTTTTTGTAGGCATTGTGGCACGAGGGCTAAGGAGAGGAAGAACCATGCGTTAGTTTTACAGTGAACTCCTTCCCAGGTGTGAAGGGCAACATGGGAGAGAGCACAAAGTACTTGTTTTTTAACAAGTGGGTGAGGGTGGATGAAGTCATGGGGTGATCAGAAGTGGGAGTCAACATTTCAGTAGTGAATGAGAGATGATTGGTAGGCCATGAAGGGCCTTGAAAATGAAGATCTGCAGCTTATGTTTGATGTGATAGAAAAGGGGGAGCCAGTGGAGGGATGCAAAGAGAGGGGTGACATGGTCAAAGTCACTAGCTAGGAAAACTATCTTTGCAGAAGTATTCTGCATGGGTATGAGCAGAGCAAGATTGCATTGGTCAAGGCCAGAGAGAAGGATGTTACAGTAACTGAGACCCAAGATGTGTGCCTGGGCGAGAGTTTTAGCTGTGTGGATGGATAGGAAAGGCCGTATCTTAGAGATGTTCTGCAGAAAAGATCTGTAAGACTTAAGTATAATCTGGATGTGAGAGAGAAATCGGAGTCAAGAATGCCACCCAGGTTAAGGGCCTGAGTGGTAGGCAGGATGGTGATGTTTTCCAAAGTGATCAAGAAAGGAATAGGAAGGCCTTGGGGTGAAAAATTGCAAGCTCTGTTTTAGTCATGTTGAACTTGAGTTGATGATTAGACAATCATGAGGAGGTGTCAGAGAAAGTAGGAGATTTCAGCTTGGACAGGAGACTGGTCTGGAGCAGAGAAGTAGATCTGTGCATCATCCACGTAGAGATGGTAGTAGAATTTCTGGATGAAATACACTGAGATAAGGTGTAGAGAGAGATGAGAAGGGGACCAAGGACATGGCGTTGTGGAATCCCCACAGAAAATTGGAAAGGTGACAAAGAGAGTTCTCCAAAAGACACACTGAAGGTGTGGTTAGAGAAGTAGAAGAAGAAGAAGGAGAGGACAGTCACAGAAGCCAAAGCAGGACAAGATTTCAAGAGGAGGAGTATGGTCTTTGGTGTTGAAGGCGGCTGACAGCCCAAGGATGAGGTTGGAGCACCAGGTCTGAGCTTTGGCTAGGACTTCAACAAGAGTAGCTTCAGTGGAATGCAAGGGGCAGAGCTTGGATTGGACAGGGTCTAGGATGGAATTTGAGGACAGGAATTTCAAACAGCAATTGAAAACAAAATGCTCAATGAGCTCTGAGAGATGAAAGGGAGAAGGCAGATGAGGTGGTAACTGGAGAGGCAAATACAATCAAGGGCGGTTTTGTTTTTTTTTTAAAAAGATGGAAGAGGATTCTTGGATTCTTGTATTGTGAGGGGAAGAGCTAGAGGAGAGTGAGGATTTAGAATGAGTAAGGGAGGAGAGGAGACTTGGCAAGAGGGAGATCGAAAAATAGGATGGTGTGTCTGGAGCCAGTGGAAGGGTCAGAGAAGGAGACAAGAAACTTGTGCATTTAAAGAAGAGAGTTGTAGTCCCTATTGGCTACAATCATGCAACTCTCCTGATTTCTGTGGGATGCACAGATGTAACTGAGCAGAATTTGACCCATCTCAATCAGCAGTAAAGTATCTTTTTGCAATAAATATTTATAGACAAAGCTCTGTGAAAAGACCATTGCATCTTCAAGTTAATTTGCAAGTCTTACACCAATTGTAAACAACATGCTTAATGAGCTCTTAGAGATGTATGGCCATGAGTAATTCCAGGTATGTTACGGCTAGAGCTAACAAACAAGTGCTTTGCAAAGGGATAGTTTTGGTAGTTTAAGTTCCATAGGCCATGTCCTAGCCTTCACTTGAGATCTCCAGAGTGATGTAAATAAATGCTATCAACTGAGTTTATATGCTGGGTCACAGGTTATACCTGACTCCAAGGCTATGTCTACACTACGGAATAAGGTCGAATTTATAGAAATCGGTTTTTTAGAAATCGGTTTTATATATTTGAGTGTGTGTGTCCCCACAGAAAATGCTCTAAGTGCATTAAGTGCATTAACTCGGCGGAGTGCTTCCACAGTACCGAGGCTAGAGTCGACTTCCGGAGCGTTGCACTGTGGGTAGCTATCCCACAGTTCCCGCAGTCTCCGCTGCCCATTGGAATTCTGGGTTGAGATCCCAATGCCTGATGGGGCTAAAACATTGTCGCGGGTGGTTCTGGGTACATATCGTCAGTCCCCCCTTCCCTCCCTCCCTCCGTGAAAGCAAGGGCAGACAATCGTTTCGCGCCTTTTTTCCTGAGTTACCTGTGCGGACGCCATACCACCGCAAGCATGGAGCCCGCTCAGGTAACCGTCACCGTATGTCTCCTGGGTGCTGGCAGACGCGGTACTGCATTGCTACACAGTAGCAGCAACCCATTGCCTTGTGGCAGCAGACGGTACAATACGACTGGTAGCCGTCCTCGTCATGTCCGAGGTGCTCCTGGCCGCGTCGGCTGGGAGCGCCTGGGCAGACATGGGCGCAGGGACTAAATTTGGAGTGACTTGACCAGGTCATTGTCTTTAGTCCTGCAGTCAGTCCTATTGAACCGTCTTATTGTGAGCAGGCAGGCAATATGGATTGCTAGCAGTCCTATTGTACCGTCTTCTGCCGAGCAGCCGTGAGATGTGGATGGCATGCAGTCCTTCTGCACCGTCTGCTGCCAGCCAAAGATGTCAAAGATAGATGGAGTGGATCAAAACAAGAAATAGACCAGATTTGTTTTGTACTCATTTGCCTCCTCCCCCGTCTAGGGGACTCATTCCTCTAGGTCACACTGCAGTCACTCACAGAGAAGGTGCAGCGAGGTAAATCTAGCCATGTATCAATCAGAGGCCAGGCTAACCTCCTTGTTCCAATAAGAATAATAACTTAGGTGCACCATTTTCTTATTGGAACCCTCCGTGAAGTCCTGCCTGAAATACTCCTTGATGTAAAGCCACCCCCTTTGTTGATTTTAGCTCCCTGAAGCCAACCCTGTAAGCCGTGTCGTCAGTCGCCCCTCCCTCCATCAGAGCAACGGCAGACAATCATTCCGCGCCTTTTTTCTGTGCGGACGCCATACCAAGGCAAGCATGGAGGCCGCTCAGCTCACTTTGGCAATTAGGAGCACATTAAACACCACACGCATTATCCAGCAGTATATGCAGCACCAGAACCTGGCAAAGTGATACCGGGCGAGGAGGCGACGTCAGCGCGGTCACGTGAGTGATCAGGACATGGACACAGATTTCTCTGAAAGCATGGGCCCTGCCAATGCATGCATCATGGTGCTAATGGGGCAGGTTCATGCTGTGGAACGCCGATTCTGGGCTCGGGAAACAAGCACAGACTGGTGGGACCGCATAGTGTTGCAGGTCTGGGACGATTCCCAGTGGCTGCGAAACTTTCGCATGCGTAAGGGCACTTTCATGGAACTTTGTGACTTGCTTTCCCCTGCCCTGAAGCGCATGAATACCAAGATGAGAGCAGCCCTCACAGTTGAGAAGCGAGTGGCGATAGCCCTGTGGAAGCTTGCAACGCCAGACAGCTACCGGTCAGTTGGGAATCAATTTGGAGTGGGCAAATCTACTGTTGGGGCTGCTGTGATGCAAGTAGCCCACGCAATCAAAGATCTGCTGATATCAAGGGTAGTGACCCTGGGAAATGTGCAGGTCATAGTGGATGGCTTTGCTGCAATGGGATTCCCTAACTGTGGTGGGGCCATAGACGGAACCCATATCCCTATCTTGGCACTGGAGCACCAAGCCGGCGAGTACATAAACCGCAAGGGGTACTTTTCAATAGTGCTGCAAGCTCTGGTGGATCACAAGGGACGTTTCACCAACATCAACGTGGGATGGCCGGGAAAGGTACATGATGCTCGCATCTTCAGGAACTCTGGTCTGTTTCAAAAGCTGCAAGAAGGGACTTTATTCCCAGACCAGAAAATAACTGTTGGGGATGTTGAAATGCCTATATGTATCCTTGGGGACCCAGCCTACCCCTTAATGCCATGGCTCATGAAGCCGTACACAGGCAGCCTGGACAGTAGTCAGGAGCTGTTCAACTACAGGCTGAGCAAGTGCAGAATGGTGGTAGAATGTGCATTTGGACGTTTAAAGGCGCGCTGGCGCAGTTTACTGACTCGCTTAGACCTCAGCGAAACCAATATTCCCACTGTTATTACTGCTTGCTGTGTGCTCCACAATATCTGTGAGAGTAAGGGGGAGACGTTTATGGCGGGGTGGGAGGTTGAGGCAAATCACCTGGCTGCTGGTTACGCGCAGCCAGACACCAGGGCGGTTAGAAGAGCACAGGAGGGGGCGGTACGCATCAGAGAAGCTTTGAAAACCAGTTTCATGACTAGCCAGACTACGGTGTGAAAGTTCTGTTTGTTTCTCCTTGCTGAAACCCCCTGCCCCTTGGTTCACTCTACTTCCCTGTAAGCTAACCACCCTCTCCTCCTCCCTTCGATCACCGCTTGCAGAGGCAATAAAGTCATTGTTGCTTCACATTCATGCATTCTTTATTCATTCATCACACAAACAGGGGAATGACTACCAAGGTAGCCCAGGAGGGGTGGTGGAGGAGGGAAGGAAAATGCCACACAGCACTTTAAAAGTTTACAACTTTAAAATTTATTGAATGACAGCCTTCTTTTTTTTGGGCAATCCTCTGTGGCGGAGTGGCTGGTTGGCCGGTGGCCCCCCCACCGCGTTCTTGGGCGTCTGGGTGTGGAGGCTATGGAACTTGGAGAGGAGGGCGGTTGGTTACACAGGGGCTGTAGTGGCAGTCTGTGCTCCAGCTGCCTTTGCTGCAGCTCAACCATACACTGGAGCATACTGGTTTGATCCTCCAGCAGCCTCAGCATTGAATCCTGCCTCCTCTCATCACGCTGCCGCCACCTTTCAGCTTCAGCCCTCTCTTCAGCCTGCCACTTACTCTCTTCAGCCCGCCACCTCTCCTCCCGGTCATTTTGTGCTTTCCTGCACTCTGACATTATTTGCCTCCACGCATTCGTCTGTGCTCTGTCAGTGTGGGAGGACAGCATGAGCTCGGAGAACATTTCATCTCGAGTGCGTTTTTTTTTTCTTTCTAATCTTCACTAGCCTCTGGGAAGGAGAAGATCCTGTGATCATTGAAACACATGCAGCTGGTGGAGAAAAAAAAAGGGACAGCGGTATTTAAAAAGACACATTTTATAAAACACTGGCTACACTCTTTCAGGGTAAACCTTGCTGTTAACATTACATACATAGCACATGTGCTTTTGTTACAAGGTCGCATTTTGCCTCCCCCCACCGTGTGGCTACCCCCTCAACCCTTCCCCCTCCCTGTGGCTAACAGCGGGGAACATTTCTGTTCAGCCGCAGGCAAACAGCCCAGCAGGAATGGGCTCCTCTGAGTGTCCCCTGAAGAAAAGCACCCTATTTCAACCAGGTGACCATGGATTATATCTCACTCTCCTGAGGATAACACAGAGAGATAAAGAACGGACGTTGTTTGAACGCCAGCAAACATACACTGCAATGCTTTGTTGTACAATGATTCCCGAGTACGTGTTACTGGCCTGGAGTGGTAAAGTGTCCTACCATGAAGGACGCAATAAGTCTGCCCTCCCCAGAAACCTTTTGCAAAGGCTTTGGGAGTATATCCAGGAGCGCTGCGAATGCCAGGGCAAAGTAATCCTTTCACATGCTTGCTTTTAAACCGTGTATAGTATTTTAAAAGGTACACTCACCGGAGGTCCCTTCTCTGCCTGCTGGGTCCAGGAGGCAGCCTTGGGTGGGTTCGGGGGGTACTGGCTCCAGGTCCAGGGTGAGAAACAGTTCCTGGCTGTCAGGAAAACCGGTTTCTCCGCTTGCTTGCTGTGAGCTATCTACAACCTCATCATCATCATCATCTTCTTCGTCCCCAAAACCTGCTTCCGTATTGCCTCCATCTCCATTGAAGGAGTCAAACACGGCTGGGGTAGTGGTGGCTGAACCCCCTAAAATGGCATGCAGCTCATCATAGAAGCGGCATGTTTGGGGCTCTGACCCGGAGCGGCCGTTCGCCTCTCTGGTTTTCTGGTAGGCTTGCCTCAGCTCCTTCAGTTTCACGCGGCACTGCTTCGGGTCCCTGTTATGGCCTCTGTCCTTCATGCCCTGGGAGATTTTGACAAAGGTTTTGGCATTTCGAAAACTGGAACGGAGTTCTGATAGCACGGATTCCTCTCCCCATACAGCGATCAGATCCCGTACCTCCCGTTCGGTCCATGCTGGAGCTCTTTTGCGATTCTGGGACTCCATCATGGTCACCTCTGCTGATGAGCTCTGCATGGTCACCTGCAGCTTGCCACGCTGGCCAAACAGGAAATGAGATTCAAAAGTTCGCGGTTCTTTTCCTGTCTACCTGGCCAGTGCATCTGAGTTGAGAGTGCTGCCCAGAGTGGTCAAAATGGAGCACTCTGGGATAGCTTCCGGAGGCCAATACCGTCGAATTGTGTCCACAGTACCCCAAATTCGACCCGGCAAGGCCGATTTAAGCGCTAATCCACTTGTCAGGGGTGGAGTAAGGAAATCGATTTTAAGAGCCCTTTAAGTCAAAATAAAGGGCTTCATCGTGTGGACGGGTGCAGGTTTACATCGATTTAATGCTGCTAAATTCGACCTAAAGTCCTAGTGTAGACCAGGGCCAAGGCTCCCCTTCTCACTGGCCTACAGCATTTTTACAACTGATGGAGGAGGTGAAGTCATAGGTGGGCTTAAGTCTTGCCTCTTTGCTTTCAACACAAGTAGTGTGGCACAGAAGTGAAGGGGCCACTAGCCTACCTGTGGCAGCAAAGTTCTGCTATTACCACACTGTAGAGAACGCCTGGGAAATGTAGTTGAAGCATGTTCCTTTTTTCAAGAAAAACAGACTATTGCTAGAAAGGTTCCCTAAAGTCAAGGTTATTAAAGGAGACAGTAAAAAAAATTCCTCACTTTTGTTTTTAAACAATCCCCTTGAACATGAAATTGAAATCTCTTTTCCTCATTGCATGTGCACATCAGTTTGTTATTAAAGAGCTGCTTGTGTGGGTCAGACTGCAATAACTAGATTCTAGAGTACTGAGATGGGAAAAGCCTACTCCATTCTCAAGTATCCCCCTGCGAGTGCAGGCTAGCCTCTGAAAGAGGATGTAATTGATGATGACCTGATGCTACTCTTGCTGGATGGTGTGTGCTGGTACACTGCTGTAAGATGCTCAACAGTATTAGCCTGTTCATAATTGTATTGTAGAATTGCTTATAATCGGGGCTTATATATTCCGCAGTTCTGTGGCTGCAGAATTTACCAGGGAATTTAAGCATTACTGCAAAATTGTGCTCTACTATCATTTCTTTTAAAGTTTCTAGTCCCTTTGGCTGCAGAGAGAATCTTGAAAATATGACTAGTGTAAACAATACTGTTGTCTTCCTGAGTTTGCAAAGAGCCTGAAACAATAGCTCTGAGAGGTCTGAACTGCCATTCATCTCAGTCACTGTCCTTTGGATTCTGCAATCATTAGGCCGTAGAATAGGCTATTTTTCCAAGAAGCTGAGAATTCAGTACTTCTGTCCTGGAATTTGCGGTTTTGCTATAGTGGGCCCTGGACATTTTGTTTTGTGTCTCTGCGCTGCTGGGTCCTGTCTGCAGGTGCCTCTTGTACTCCAAATTCTCCCACAAGGAAGTGTTATACAGCATGCTTCATGCAGCCTTCCATAGAACCAGGCAGCCAGGGTCGGGGATCTAGAAATGGAGTCTATCTTACAACCAAGAGTGGAGGGAACCAGAAGTGTAGACTGGCCAGTTGTGCTGCCTGGAGAATAGGGAATCAGCCAAGCCCTGGATTTTTAAGAAGGCGAGCTGCTGACGTTGGCTACATGCTCTTCACCTTCCCTGGCACTTAAAGAGATTCAGAGCCGGGTCACAGAATAATATCATGGCTGCTGAGGCCCAGGGAGCCACGCCACCTGGGGAACATAGCAAAAAAACCAAAAACAAACACCCATTCTCAAAAACAATCACTGACAAAATAAACAACAAGGAATCTTATGCCAATGAGGCTTTTCATCTCTCATCAGAAGTGTGTGTATTTAAGAGTATGGAGGGGAATAGGAGTGAAGGAGAGAGAATAAATAAACATTGCTGCAGAATTTAGGGGTACTTAACAAGGAATTTGGTCTCATTATGTCATGGAAGTCCTAGGGCCTTGTTTAGAGTCAGTGGGATGTAAATACCATTTTGTAATGAGAGGGTTTCCCATGAGTATTGGGCTATACACTCACTGGTTTATTGTCAGCATTATTGATGAGAGCAATTAAAGCATTGTTTTGAAAAGTAAACTCCACATGCAAAGAATTATGGCCTTTGCAAACATAAGAAAATGGTAGCCAGTTTTTGATCTTCCAGTCTTCTTAGTGTCTCTGCCCAAAGGGAAAATCATTGGTAATTTTAACAGTGTCTGATTAGGAATGGTATAAGCCCTTCCAATGGGCAGGAGGGATTTTTTAAAGTATGGACACACTGTGCAGTCCTATGGTGGAAGTCTGAAGCTGGGTATGGCAGTGCAAAGGAGCACTCACCTCTTGAGTGCCTCCAAGTGGCTGGGTGCAGTACCACAATCCTTTTCCTGCCCCGGTGCCTCCTGCAGGCTTCTGACTGACCATGGTAAGTCTTCAGTAGCTTGTCCCTCCAGCCCAGTCACAAAGTCCAAATGAACCCCTTCCAGGGTACTAACCTGCTTATTTGTTGGACTCTATTTCACTTTCTAGGCCCCAGCTCTGGGTCCCTTCAATTCAGCCCTTTGTTTAGGCTCCCAATTAAGGCCTGTCCCCTTCTTGGGATTTATGCCACTTTACCTATGGCTAGTAGGGGAACATAGGCCTGTCCACTATTCCAGGGCCCCCGCTACAGCAGCCACATACTGCTTACTTCAATCTATTGCTGCTGTTTTGCTGGGCCTCTTTTATCTCCAGCCTATCTCAGAGCCAGCATCCTCAGGGTCTTCTCTAGCTGCAGGCATCGCCCCTCCCATCCCAGTCAGGAGCTGAACTTGCTAAGGCCAAGCATCTCCTTTTATCTGAGCCTGGTGGGCTCTGATCAGCTGCTTCCATGAGGCCTCTCTAGGCAGGCCTGGAGGACCCACCTTTGCTGCTTCTTTCCTGTCACTTTGCTGCTTCCTGGGGCGATTTGTAGTGGGACTGTGGGGTCTCCTGTAGGAAACCGCAAAGGCCAGGTTCGTCCCGTCACAGTTCATTGTCTTTTGTCTCAATCCAGTGCTGTAATATGATGTTTGAAATGTCAATGAAAAGGACAGCAGATGGGGCTTGAGCAGGAAAAGTAAAAATTGAAAGTTTCTCCATGCGCACTGCCTCCTGGTTTTCTTCATTTTTCCTTCAGACGCTTTTAGAAAGTTAATATCAACCGTTAAACCTTTTAGACTATCACCCTTATTTGGTTTAGAAGTGAATAATTCTGCTGTGTATGGCTCTTGAAACTGAGCCTGAAGCAGCCCTGAACAAAATATAGTATTCCTTTCAAGATCTTGGAAACAATTACATCATAGGCAAATTGGGCCAGAAACCATTAATAGTATTCTTTGTGCAAGGAAATCCCATGGGACAGCCTATTTCAGCAAACTGGCATTGCTTATAAACAGATACAGTAACAGATACAGTTGTCCCCATTCTGTGGGAGAGCTGAAACTTCATACAGTGCAAAAGACTTCACAAAATAAACGTCTTTCTTTCTATAACAAATTTTAAAAAGCTGCCTCAATGATTTTATGATCTCTTTAATGGTAATGCTCTCAGAGGATGAAGGTTGTCTTTGGCGCACTGAAAAGTATTTTTTTGAGTATTATTGTTGCCTTTAGCTCACAGTTCGTAAGAATTGTCTAAGGCCATGTGAGAAGGCATAAACCTCTTTGTTCACAGAACAAAATACTGTGGCTGGAAGCTGACTGAACCATTTATAGTAACCTGCAGCTGGCCCGGGTTTGCGGGGCTCAGGCTAAGGGGATGTTCAATTGTGGTATAGATGTTTGGGCCCAGGCTGCAGCTCGAATCCTAGGATGCTGTGAGCACGGCCGTCCCTATGGAGGTGCGGGGCCCGGGACAAATGAGCCTCCCTGTTAGTCTCCTCGCCGCCCACCCAGCAGCCACTCGCCTCCTCATCACCCAGGCCGCCTGCCGCTCTCCTCCTCGCTGTCCGCCTGCCTGCCTGCCACACGACTCCTCACCCACCTGCCCGCCCCTCACCTTCCCGCTAGTCTCCTCACCATCCAGCGGGCGCCCCCCCCACCCCCGCGTCCGCCCGACCGCTGCCTGCCCACCTGCCGCTCGCCTCCCCGCTCGTACATCAGTCGGGACGCGGGACAAAGGGCTAAACATCGGGACAGTCCCAATTTTATCAAAGCGCGGGGCCCCCCAAAGCATGGGGCCCAGGGAAGTCGCCCTGATTCTCCCTACCCAAGGGATGGCTCTGCCTGGGAGGCAGAAGGGTCCCAGAGCTTGCGCTGCAGCCTGAGCCCAACATCTACACCACAATTAAACAGCCCCTTCACCTAGGCCCTGCAAGCCCAGGCCAGCCACAGGGTTTTAATGCCTGAGCCCCACAAGCCAGAGTCAGCTGGCACAGGCCAGCCATGGGTGTAGACATACCCCAAGGCAGTGGTTCTCAACCAGGGGTACATGTACCCCTGGGGTACGCAGAGGTCTTCCAGGAGGCACATCAACTCACCTAGATATTTTCCTAGTTTTACAGCAGGCTACATAAAAAGCACTAGCGAAGTCAGTACCAACTAAAATTTCATACAGACATTGACTTGTTTATACTGCTCTATGTACTATACACTGAAATGTAAGTACAGTATTCGTATTCTAATTGATTTATTTTATAATTATATGGTAAAAATGAGAAAGTCAGCGATTGTTCAGTAACAGTGAGCTGTGATACTATTTTTGTACTTTTATGTCTGATTTTGTAAGCAAGTAGTTTTTAAATGAGGTGAAACTTGGGGGTAGTCAAGACAAATCAGACTCCTGAAAGGGGTACAGTAGTCTGGAAAGGTTGAGCGGCACTGCCCTAAGGGATCAAACTGAAAAATATTCGGTGGATGCAAAACATATGCTTGGAGCAGGGGGCACGTTTTCATGGGCAACAAGGGTGACAGTAAAAATCTGTATTCCTGCTCCAAAACTGGGCAACTTTCCATAACTCCCCATTGACAGGTGCAGTTATTCAGTTTGTGCATGCATGGAAAAGCAGATTAGAGATGATTCTGGGGTAGATTCTGGCATCCTTAGTGACACCACGTAGTACTTTACCTTGCAGACACTTCCATTGCAATCAGTGGGACTCCTTGCAGAGTAAGGTGCTACTGAACATGTGTAAGCATGACAGAAGCTGGAACTTGGTGAGGAAATAATGGGAGATGTGTGAAGTTGTCACCACGAGCTTAAAATGCATTTTGCCGTTGCTTGGTTTTTGTTGCTGTTGTCATAACATGGAAAACTCTCCCACATTTAATTATATACAAACAAAAAAACAATCCCCATTCACGTTAAACGTTGGACTCAGACCCAGAAAATCAACATTGAGTTAAAGTTAAATAAGGCCTGGCTTGTGCTTGAAAGTCATACTGGTATAGAATGTAGGTTAGGAGTCTGATTTGTTACCAGTCTAGTAATATCAGTACAAGCCCTAGTGTGAATTCAGGTTAGCCCAGTATAAAGGTGACTTATCCTGATATAGCTGTTTCCCTCGTGCCTGTGGAAATAGCAGCCCTAGTATTAAGAATCGTTATACAGATATAACTGTATCCTATTAGCAGGGTTGTTCTGCTTTAACTATAGTAGTGTTTGTATTTCATCTTTAACAGTGGTATAGTTAAAGTGGTACAACTTTCTAATGCAGCCAAGAACTGACATTATTATTGGGTCTCATTCACATTTTTACCTGGGCCCTTGTACAGCAAGCTGACAATGTAAAGGGGCCTTAACGTAGGTGCAGAGGGCCATGTAAATGTCCCCTCTACGCTGTCAGCACAGGGTAAAGGTACTGTCTAAGGGAAGCATCCTCCAGCAAGCAGGAAGTGGGGGGAATGGACATTTTTATGGCACATTGTAGAAAACTCTTTGTGAAAAGGTCCATAAGAAGCTCCTCTCTGCACATGCTTAAACTCCCCTTCATGCCATTAACAGTGACACATGGATGTTCAAGGGAAATAGATTTCTACCTCTTCAACACACCCCGTTGTACCTAAATAGTGCAGGAGGTCTGATAGCATGAGGGGGGACTCTTATGTCTCATGAGCCGAATTCTTGCAGTTACTGAACACAAGCACACACCAAAATATCCACTTCGATAGTAAGCTCTTTGGGGCGGGAGCTCTTGTTCTGAGTTTGTACAGTGCCTAGCACAATGGGGTCCTGGTCCATGACTTGGGCTCCCAGGTGCTACAGTTATACTAATAATATCTGGTCAACAGCTGGTGTGCAATCTTAAAGTTCACGGGCAGCACAACTGGATGTTCTGTATGTTAATATTTGGATATCCCTTTGACCCAGCAATGGGATTACTCAAGTGAGGATGCTTACCCATATACATAAGCATTTGGAAGAATGGACTCTATATCCCTTTTTACCAATTCTTTGAGCCATCCAGTCCCACCTGTGGTGTAATTGTCACTGGAGTTTTTACTTACTGTAGGCTTTTTGTATTTTTAAAAACAAACCAGGAAATTGGTTTAAAATGGTATGTAAGCGCATGAGGGCTGACTATGGAATTATGTCCATTGTATAAACACAGAATTATGGACTGTTCAAAGTATTATTTACTCCAGACCCTCATTTCAAAGCCATTACTGTCCATTGTGCCAAGGCCTCAGAGGGTCACTGGCCAGAACAACTGTAATCACTTCCGAGGCCCATGTTAAATCCTTCTTAGAAAACACATTAGTTCATGGGTCGTTAATATGATAGACCTGGTGCCACCATGGTCTATCAGGTCCATGTGGAAGATGTACATGTGTGCTAAGTCCACATGTTCAAATTCTTTCAAATAATTTTTTAATTTGTCATCACTTTTAAAAAAATTAATCAATTCTCCACCCCAAAGCACCAAAAGTGCCTGAAAAAAATGTTGTTAAAAAGTTTAAGTTGGGCAAGGAGGCTCAGGGATAAAGAGATTTTTCCATCTAGAGCAGTGGTGTGAATCCCAGGTTAGTAGTGACCTTATAATTATCTGACAGCAATGTAATAGATAGGACTGTCAAGCGATTAAAAAAATTAATTGCAATTAATCGCACTGTTAAACAATAATAGAGTACCATTTATTTAAACATTTTTGGATGTTTTCTACATTCCAAATACATTGATTTCAATTACAACACAGAATACAAAGTATACAGTGCTCACTTTATATTTATTTTTATTACAAATATTTGGACTGTAAAAAACAAAAGAAATAGTATATTTCAATTCACCTAATACAAGTACTGTAGTGCAATCTCTTTATAATGAAAGTTTAACTTACAAATGTAGAATTATGTACAAAAAATAACTGCATTCAAAAATAAAACAATTTAAAACTTTAGAACCTACAAGTCCACTCAGTCCTACTTCAGCCAATCGCTCAGACAAATAAGTTTGGTTACAATTTGCAGGAGATAATGCTGCCCATGTCTTGTTTACAATGTCACCTGAAAGTGAGAATAGGCATTCGCTCGGCACTGTTGTAGCCGGCATCACAAGATATTTACGTGCCAGATGCGGTAAAGATTCACATGACCTTTCGTGCTTCAATCACCATTCCAAAAGACATGCGTCCATGCTGATGATGGGTTCTGCTCGATAAAAATACAAAGCAGTGTGGACGGATGCATGTTCATTTTCATCATCTGAGTCAGATGCCACCAGCAGAAGGTTGATTTTCTTTTTTGGTGGTTCGGGATCTGCAGTTTCCGCATCGGAGTGTTGCTCTTTTAAGACTTCTGAGAACATGCTCCACACCTCGTCCCTCTCAGATTTTGGAACATAAGAATGGCCATACTGGGTCGGAACAAAGGTTCATCAAGCCCAGTATCTTGTCCCCTAAGAGTGGCCAATGGCAGGTGCCCCAAAGGGAATGAATAGACAGGTTGTTATCAAGTGATCCATGCCTTGTCACCCATCCCAGCTTCTGGCAAACAGAGGCTAGGGACGCCATTCCTTCCCATCCTGGCTAATAGCCATTGATGGACCTATCTTCCATGAATCTATCTAGCTCCCTTTTGAACCCCGTTATAGTATTGGCCTTCACAACACCCTCTGGCAAGGAGTTCCAGAGGTTGACAGTGTGTTGCATGAAAAAATACTTTCTTGTGTTTGTTTTAAACTTGCTACCTATTAATTTCATTCGGTGGCCCCTTGTTCTTGTATTATGAGAAGGAGTAAATAACACTTACGTATTTACTTTCTCTATATGACTTATGATTTTATAGACCTCTATCATATCCCCCCTTAGTTGCCTCTTTTCCAAGCTGAAAAGTTCCAGTCTTATTACTTTCTCCTCATATGGAAGCTGTTCTATATCCCTAATCATTTTTGTTGCCCTTTTCTGAACCTTTTCCAATTCCAATAGATCTTTTTTGAGATGGGGCGACCACATCTGCATGCAGTATTCAAGGTGTGGGCGTACCATGGATTTATATAGAGGCAAAATGATATTTTCTGTCTTATTATCTATTCCTTTCTTGATGATTCCCAACATTCTGTTTTCTTTTTTGACTGCCACTACACGCTGAGTGGATGATTTCTGAGAACTATCCACAATGACTCCAAGATCTCTTTCTTGAGTGGTAACAGCCAATTTAGACCCCATCATTGGATATGTATGATTAGGGTTATGTTTTCCAGTGTGCATTACTTTGCATTTATCAATATTAAATTTCATCTGCCATTTTTTTGCCCAGTCACCCAGTTTTGTGAGATCCTTTCGTAGCTCTTCACAGTCTGCCTGGGACTTATCTATCTTGAGTAGTTTTGTATCGTCTGCAAATTTTGCCACCTCACTGTTTACCCCTTTTTCCAGATCATTTATGAATATGTTAAATAGGACTGGGCCCAGTATAGATCCCTGGGGGACACCACTATTTACCTCTCTCCATTCTAAAAACTGACCATTTATTCCTACCCTTTGTTTCCTATCTTTTAACCAGTTACCAATCCATGAGAGAATCTTCCTTCTTATCCCATGGTTGCTTATTTTGCTTAAGAGCCTTTGGTGAGGGACCTTGTCAAAGGCTTTCTGAAAATCTAAATACACTATATCCACTGGATCTCCTTTGTCCACATGCTTGTTGACCCGCTCAAAGAATTCTAGTAGTTGGTGGGGCATGATTTCTCTTTACAAAAACCATGTTGATTATTTCCCATCAAATTATGTTCATCTATGTGTCTGACAATTTTGTTCTTTATGATAGTTTCAACCAATTTACCTGGTACTGAAGTGAGGCTTACTGACCTGTAGTTGCCAGGGTCACCTCTGGAGCCCTTTTTAAAAATTGGCGTCCCATTAGCTATCCTCCAGTCAGTTGGTACAGCAGCTGATTGAAATGATAGGTTACAGATGACAGTTAGTAGTCCTGCAGTTTCACATTTGAGTTCCTCCTCTAATGACACCTCAATTTGGGACAGTGCCTCAGATCTGTCACCCAAAAAGAATGGCTCAGGTTTGGGAATCTCCCTCACATCCTCAACAGTGAAGACCGATGCAAAGAATTCATTTAGTTTCTCTGCAATGGCCTTTTCGTCTTTGAGTGCTCCATTAGCATCTCGATTGTCCAGTGGCCCCACTGGTTGTTTGCAGGCTTTCTGCTTCTGATGTATTTTTTTAAAAATGTGCTATTACTTTTGGAGGCTTTGGCCAGCTGTTCTTCAAATTCTTTTTTGGTCTTTCTAATTATAGGCACTTCAGATTCTTAAACCTTGGGTCAAGTGCTATATCTATCCTTAGAAATCTCACATTGGTACCTTCTTTGCATTTTGTCAAATCTGCTGTGAAAGTGTTCTTAAAACGAACAACATGTGCTTGGTCATCATCCGAAACTGCTATAACATGAAATATATGGCAGAATGCGGGTAAAACAGAGCAGGAGACATACAATTCTCCCCCAAGGAGTTCAGTCACAAATGTAATTAACACATTATTTTTTTTAATGAGCATCATCAGCATGGAGGCATGTCCTCTGGAATGGTGGCCGAAGCATGATGGGGCATAGGAATGTTTAGCATATTTGGCACGCCGGCTACAAAAGTGCCATGCGAACGTCTGTTCTCACTTTCAGGTGACATTGTAAATAAGAAGCAGGCAGCAGTATCTCCCATAAATGTAAACAAATTTGTTTGTCTTAGCAATTGGCTGAACAAGAAGTAGGACTGAGTGGACTTGTAGGCTCTAAAGTTTTACATTGTTTTGTGTTTGAGTGCAGTTACGTTAAAAAATAATCTACATTTGTAAGTTACACTGTCACGACAAAGAGATTGCACTACAGTACTTGTATGAGGTGAATTGAAAAATACTATTTCTTTTGTTTATCATTTTTACAGTGTAAATATTTGTCATAAAAACAATAATATAAAGTGAGCACTGTACACTTTGTATTCTGTGTTGTAATAGAAATCAATATATTTGAAAATGTAGAAAAACATCCAAAATATTAAATAAATTTCAATTGGTATTCTATTGTTTAACAATGCAATTAATCGCGATTAATTTTTTTGAGTTAATCGCATGAGTTAACTGCGATTAATCGACAGCCCTAGTAATAGCCTCTATGAAATGGGGTGGGGTGGAGTAGGGGCATGTCTCAGTTTAGAACCTAGTTTGTTAGAACTGGATTTAAAGCTCCACTCATTTCAAAATCCATTACCACATCTTCAGTGCAAGAATGAGGCACGTTAGCTGGTTTTGCACTGCCCTTTCCTGTATTTTGCACTGCCCCTTCCTGTATTGTACCTATCTGCGGGAAAAAGATTTGAATCTCAAAGTCTGTGAGTTCATGAAGGCTAAATTCAGGTAAAATAAATACAGTAATAAAGGCAAAAAATCATGTAACAATCAATTTGTGTGCAGTACTTTAAAAACAACAAAAGTTTTATATTTTTTCCAAGTTTTTATAACAAATTTATACTGGGGTGAACTTCTCTAATATTGGGACCAATCCTTTAGTGTATACATGCATGTAACTCTCACTGAAGCCAATGGGAATTTTATTTACGCATAAAAAACGGTTGTACTATAGGAGAAAGTCTTGACAGAATTTTAGCTCTCTCAGTGTTAACGCAGTTACTCTTAGAGGCTTTATCCCCAAGCCTGCAAACAATAACTTTCCCTTTGCCAAACCTTGAGCATAAGATTTACGTTTATAGGGCCTCAAGGTGTGACCTTGCAAGTGTGATGGCTGCCATCTTTGGTCGACACACACGCTGGGAGCCTCCAGAGCTAAAAGCACAAGCTGCTTCAGCTTGAGCTAAAGAGCCTTGGTTGCCTAGCTGGGGGCTGTAACAACTCATCTCATCTGCAAGTCAGCACAGATGGGGACCTGTAAGTAACACATACTCACCAGTGGGTTATATAAGCCCTTTCTGAATGGACGGTTTCTGAAGGCATGGTGTTTGTAGAAGCGGACCCTATTAAAAAAGTTTAATATATCCAACATTGTATGAACGATCCTTTCTGAATCAGATATTATTTTCAGGTCTTATGTATTAAGATTTTATTTGCCTAAATTACTGCTTGCTTGTTACCCCAGTTTGATAGCATCATACTTTGTACTTACATTACAGATATACGAGAGAGGTTGCGAAACATAAAATTTGATTTGCTTTCCCCCTCCCCATATCTATTTGCAAATCGTGTATAATTATTTCTAGGTAATTCTCCCCTAAATAAACACAACAATTATGAAGGAAAAAAGCACTTGTGACTAAAGTAATGTACAGGACCAGTATACATAGCCCAGCACTTGTGAGTGACAAACCAGTGCACAGAGCAATGATCATTAACAGCCATACAATAACAAAGTGGTACAGTCAGCCAAGCATCGTAAGTAGGGTGACCAGATGTCTCGTTTTTATAGGGACAGTCCCATTTTTGGGGGACTTTTTCATAGATAGGCGCCTATTACCTCCTCCCACCCCCGTCCCATTTTTTCACAGTTGCTATCTGGTCATCCTAATCATAAGTAACCCTACAATAACAAACCTGTATGGTAATACAGAGCACTAGGGGTGGAGTGGGACTCAGAGCTGATTTTAGTTTGTAGCTTCCAAAAGATTATTATAATATGGTTTCCAATATGTGGTGGTTATTTTTCTGATTTTTTATCTTGATTTTGAGGTAAACATAGGGTTCATTTTTATGTGTAAAAATACTTTAAATTATTGCTTTAGAATAGTTTCCCTTGAAAAAATGTCCCCCCCCTCCAGTGAATTCCCACACTCCCTGGGATACTCTCAGTAAGCATGAAGCAGGGGGGAAATCAATATTTGTGACCCGTTACCCCCTTGACAAGCAGTTTTCTGCATTGCAGAAATTGTAAATGTCAACTGTTTTCAATGAATATCTCTAATTTTTGCTCTGGTAGGTCTGTGCTGGTTTGAGATGAAAACCCTGTTTGTAGGTAGGAAGAAAATGAGTTTTAAATATAATTTTAAAAAGCGTTAACTGGGATTAAAACGTGTTAACATTTATTTTACCATTGTTATGATTAGCAGTAGTATTTATTTATAGTGCCAAGAGTACCCGATTCAAAAGGCTAAAACAAACTTCTACCACATGCCCCTCCTTGGTTCATCCTTATGCTTTCCTTCGTCCCCTCCCAGCACCCCAAGCTGGGTGTCCTTTTGTGATCTGTAGCTTTCTGTACTGGTTTTTACAGGAGGCTGTGAGGGCTGCTGAAGATGTCCGATAGTCTGGATATTGAAGAGAAACCTCCAGCCCCTCCGTTGAGAATGAACAGCAACAACCGTGATTCTTCAGCACTGAACCACAGCACCAAACCGCTCCCCATGGCCCCAGAAGAGAAGAACAAGAAGGCCAGGCTGCGCTCCATCTTCCCAGGAGGAGGGGATAAAAGTAAAGTATCAGCAGTGCAAAGGGGTTACTTTTCTCTCTTCCTGTAGTTTGTTGGTTGCTGTGTTTGCTTTCTGCCTGTGCTTTCTTTCTGTTTCATCTGTGGGACATGCTAATTAAAAACTTCCCCAAAGCGTTATGTTACTATAATTCTAACGCCGTATTTTCAGAGAGGAGGAGGTGATGTTTCATTAATTATCTTTGTGTAGCTGACCAGGACAATAAAACACACATGCACACATGGTCTTGCATTTTTTAAATGCAGTTGCGGTTTAGACTGGGTTTTGTCTTGCATTTGCAGAGTGAAACCCAGAGAATAAGGTTCAAATTTCATTTGCAAAATTAAGGGAGGCATGTGTTTTGAATTAAAAAAAAATGTATTTGCACTTAAAGAATGGAGAAAGGGGTCTTGCTTTTATTTGCACTTGTAGAGATGAGGAAGGGTGTGTGTAATTTTTAAAATTTTTTTTTACAAAACAATACCAAAACATGTGCTTAATTAAGGTCAAAGTGTGTCTTGGATTTTTTAAATGCGTAAACCAGGAATGTATGTTGCATTATTTGAGTTTCTGGAGAGAAGCATGTCTTGTATTTTTAAATGCATTTGCAGAGTGAAGGAAGGTAACGTGTGGGTATTTTAAATGCAGCTACTGTTAAATCAGTAGGCTGTGTTGCATTGTTGAAATGCATTTGCAAATATAAAGGTAGAAGTGAGTCTTAGAACCAAGACAGGAAATGATTCAAATCTCCCCTTGTGTCAGAAGGTTTTTTGTGACATTACTCTGAGAGCAGCGCAGCTCCTCTCAGTTCCAGGTTGGTGCCACAATTGATTTTCTGACCTGCAGGACTCTGCACCATGCAAAGGGGGTGGAAGATTACCATGCTTCGTGCTCCTGCTTTGTAACATTATCACAGCCACTCCTAATAGCCTCTCCAAAAAGGGACGAGTGGCTGTGATAATGTTTTTGGAGAGGCTATTAGTACCCCATTTTAATAAAGTTTGAGAAAAGTCTCTAATCGCTGCATTTCAGTGGCTTGATGCAGCATGCACAGGATGGGTAAGAGATGCCTTGGACAACACGGGGTTGGGGAGCAGATAAGCCCGGAGCTGTGACTGCCGCTGCACTTTGCCTTAGGAATACCAGAGTTGGGACTGCATGAGTGAGTGTATGGGGGGGGTGGGGGGGAGGGGAATGTTGTGCATACAGTTCTTAAACCGTGATACATTGATTGCATATTAAGGGGGGTGTTTGGAGTGTGTGAGCATGAGGTGGGTCTGAGGGCGTATTAAAAGTAAATTACTGGACTAGGGTTCAGTGGAGATGTTAGGCATTAATGGGGGCATATATGTTATGAATGTATTGGGGTGAGTTACTGGGGTGGGGTTATTTGGAGGTGTTGGGGAATTCAGAGGTGAGTGGGGGCTGACTGGAGGTGCTAGGGGTGTATGTGCTATGGGACAGGGTGTAGTGGGAAGTGTCTGGGTGTATGAGCGGCTGGTGGTGTTAGGGGTGTATGTGCATTGGGGCAGGCTGAGTCCCGGAGGGGGGATGGCTGGGGAGGTCTGAGCTATGGCCATAGGGGTTGAGTCACTGCTGTGCGGTCCTAGTGTCTGCGGACCGTGGCACCTTCCTGTCCCAATCCCTATTGCCTGGCAATGCAGGCATTTTCCCACCCATGACCAGCACCCTCTTCCCAGCCACTGCTGCCTAGGGGCTGAGTGCAGTACAGTGCATGGGAAGCAGCTTCCCCAGCCAGCTTGGCAAACGGAAGCAGAGGATGCAGCCACTGTAGGAGTGGCCATGTAAGGTGGAATTGAAAGCAACAGGCCTGGGAGGTGAAGGGGAGGAACAGGGGAAAGGAGATCTTGGAAGGAAAGATAATATTCCAGGAGGACCACAGGCAGCAAGAGAAGTGGTCTCTCTCCTGCTACTTATAAGTTGCCCGTTACCCTGCTGCTGCCTTCTGTGTCCATCCCTCTCCCTCTTTCCTCGGAGAGGATGGCCTAGTGGCCCCTGAGTGTATCCTACTTAGGACTTCTGGCTTGGCCCCGATTATTTAAACCACATTCTCTTCTGGCTCTAACACAGCACTAAAAAGTAGAGGGGACATTTTGACTTGACTCCCTTGATTGAAAACCACCATAGCTCCTGGGGTGACAGAATGACTTGAGTCATTTCCCCTTCTGGCTGGCATCAGAGTCGTGTTGACTCTCTTCTGAGGGAAAACTTCCTCAGCATGAGGTAGTGTGTGAAACAGATGCAGAAAAGGGGAGATCCAGAAAGAATTCCTGCCCAAAATAATCTGTTACAGCCAAAACAGTAGTTCATTTTCTTCTCGTATAGAAGATCAGAATCAATTTAGCAGTCATTTAGATTTCATCACTACAGGTGTGACTAGGAGTGAAGTGACTAGGATTTTGTATTTTAATTTTGTTGTGTGAAATAGTAAGAATATTTAGCTTTGATGCTCAGGATGTGCCAAATCCATTGAATTGAATTCATCTCATGGCTGGCTTGTAGGTCAGGGTATCAGCTAGCTTGTGCTTTCTTCACAGACTTACACAGTGACAAACTTTGAAAGTCTTGGTTACAAACACAACATTACTTTAACATGTCCATTTTGATCCAGTGCAACTGATTTCAGCATCACAGATTTATTATAATATCCTGCTATCAGATCTTTTAAACAGAACGAGAGAGAAAGAGAATCGTAGGATATTTCTCCTTAAACAGACTAGGACATTTGTATCCTTTGTTCATTCACCAGGCCTGAGATGTGCTACACTACTTGAAATGTTCTGTCAACCTTTCTTTGTAATGGATAGGTAGCTGGTGTGCTGACCAATACTGTCTCATTGTTTCCTTGTGCTTCCCCTGTCTGATTGTTGTATCCACCTGTTATCTCTCACTTTATAGTTAGTCCCTAAGCTCTTTGAGGTAGGGACCATCTTTTTGTTAAGTCCAGTGGGGCTTGATCCATGACTAGAGCCCCTAGGTGCTACCACAATACAAATAATCTGTATTAAGTAATTATATGCTCATAATCGCTACAGTATCTAAGTTCCTCTGTCTGCAATGTGTGTTTCCTTAATACCTCTGTGAGGTAGGGAAGTACCATTGCCATTTTACAGATGAGGAACTGAGGCGCAGAATGACTAAATAGCTTGCCCAAGGTCACACAGAAAGTCCTGTGGCAGAGCAGGCAATTGAAACCAGGTCTCATAAATCCCAGGCTGGTGCTCTAACCATTTTCCTTCCTCTTAAGTATGATAGTAGTCAGTAGCTATGGGGGATTCAGAGGCTGTGCGTCTCCTCCCAGCTGGGCTCTGTTCCTTCAGGAAAACTGGGAGCAGAGCCATTCAAGGAAATTGACGGGGTTCTGGGCTGGGTTTTTTGGGTGGTTGTTGGGGTTTTTGCAGTCCTGTAGATAGAGCCTTCTTTTCCATTCTCACTGAATCTCTTGGATTTGCTGCCCTGCAAAAATAAGTACTACCGTATAGCGGGAAGTGGTGACCCAGTAAGGAAATTACGGGAAATTAAACCTAAATTATCACAAAGGAAATGTATCCACCTGACTCTCTTTTCAGCTATATTGGTGTAAATGATAGTAGTATTAACAATATTAAACCCCATGAAGATTTAGACTGGTGTAGCTGAGAGCAGAATCTGGCCCTTGGTAGCTAAGTTGCCTCAGATACATAAAAAATAAGAAAATGGAGGAAGAACAAACCTGTTGGGATAAGGGGGAAAGGAGGAGAAAGAAAAGAATGGGGATGCTGGGGTAGAAGAGAAGGGAGAAGGAGGAAAGATTAGAATAAGGTGAGAAGAGGGTGGAGAAAAGAAAGGACCCAGAGAAAAGAACAGAATGAAAGGGGGATAGAAGGGAATTAAACAATGAAATGAGCAGGTGAAAAGAGGGCAATCTGTTCTTTCCCTTACAAGAGAAATGAAAAAGTCACCACTTAGATGAGTCACATTTTACTGCCAAAGAGATGGTTTTTTAGCATCATAATAGTGTGACTGGGAGAAACCAGACAATACACTGTCTATTTCCTTGTCATCTTTTGATCTGTAATAATTGTTGCAGATGTAGTGGGTGATTTCACATTTCCCAAACTTTGACAGCTGTGTTTATATTGGCCAATTTATCACAGATCATTTATAACATAAGCAAGCAAGAATTACAGATATTCATGCAGAGGAGTCAGCCCATCACATTATATTTCACCACTTCACATGGAATGTATGTGATTTGGGTTGCAGGGCATAGAAAAGTGTCAAAATGTTTAGACAGTGGGGTTAAATATAGACATCTAATTCCTTATTTAATTTACATGTTATCAGTGTTTTGAATGCAATCTTTAAGCAGAGGTATGCCATGCATACTTGCCAAGTCTCCTGAAAAAAGAACAGGAGTACTTGTGGCACCTTAGAGACTAACAAATTTATTAGAGCATAAGCTTTCGTGTGCTACAGCCCACTTCATCGGATGCATAGAATGGAACATATAGTAAGAAGATATATATATATACATACAGATAAGTTGGAAGTTGCGATACAAACTGTGAGAGGCTAATTAGTTAAGATGAGCTATTATCAGCAGGAGAGAAAAACTTTTGTAGTGATAATCAAGATGGCCCATTTAGACAGTTGACAAGAAGGTATGAGGATACTTAACTTTAGGGAAATAGATTCAATATGTGTAATGACCCAGCCACTCCCAGTCTCTGTTCAAACCCAAGTTAATGCTATCTAGTTTGCATATTAATTCAAGCTCAGCAGTTTCTCGTTGGAGTCTGTTTTTGAAGCTTTTCTGTTGCAAAATTGCCACCCTTAAATCTTTTACTGAGTGGCCAGAGAGGTTGCTAATTAGCCTCTCACAGTTTGTATGGCAACTTCCAACTTATCTGTATGTATGTGTATATATATATATATATCTTCTTACTATATGTTCCATTCTATGCATCCAATGAACTGGGCTGTAGCCCACGAAAGCTTATGCTCCGATAAATTTGTTAGTCTCTAAGGTGCCACAAGTACTCCTGTTCTTTTTGCGGATACAGACTAACACGGCTGCTACTCTGAAACAAGTCTTCTGAAGTGATCTATAATGCTTGTCACCGGGAATGAGCATCCTGTAAAGGGTAACAAGTTCCAATTTTTGATAGAACATATTGTACAGCACCTAATTTCACTTACAGATTTGACTGTTCCTTTAAACTGAACTTGATGACCCTTTAAATCCAATTCTTGCTGCAGTCACTTGCAAGTGGCAAGCTAGGAAAAGCCAATTTTGTTATATACAATAAAGAATCACATACACTGAAAGGATATGATCTCTTATTACTGAAAATTAAGTAACAACTCATTATAGATGAAAGGAAAAACCCTGGCATTCTGACTTGATATATTACTGTTGTCTCTTCCAAGTGCTGAAGGAAAATAAATTATGAGTTAACATTGTGTAGCGGTTAGGATCTTGGGAAGAAATGCAGCAGGTAATTATTCAATTAGGATAAATGCAACACTATGGACATGGGAATAAAGAATTCAGAATACCCTATACTTTCAGTACGAAGGGCAGTGTGTGCTAACTTTGGGGAAAGTTGACTTTTCTCTGCCAACTAACTGGATGTGTAAAGTGGCATTAAGGTCAAACAGGGAAAGAAACACTTCCTTCTGAAATAAGATTAGCACAGCTCATATTGGTTTGCCTGTGAACCAAGAGGGACCTGGTTTGTGTCTTGACTATGGTGTTGTGCAGGATGCATTAACACACAGTGAGCTCAGGCACCAGATGAGGGACTTCACTAATGCCATCTATTGGCAGACCCAACGCTGTCACTCATCAGGAAAGGCAAAATAAAAAGCCACTAGCTTAGTGTTTAAGGTAGAAGTCTGACTTGGCTTGGATACAAATAAAAGTGCAAAATGTGAATATTTATAGAACAAAGACTCCATTCACTCAGCTCCCCACTGCTCTCTGTCAATAGAACAGGAAACTTGCTTGTGGAAATAAGTCTCTCAACAAAATTGCTGCCATGCAACTTTTTCTATACAACTTGGCTATCCTTAATAATGTACCCAGGGAGTGTGAAGGACAAATGAAGGGAATGCACAGTCACTTCTTGCTCTCTTACTAAACTGTCATGCATGTTGCTGACCAAACATGCAGGTTCACAGCATGACTCCCACACCTTCGGTGAAGGTGCTCCTTTCCTCCCAAAACCAGTGCTTTATATCAGACCTTCCTTTAGCTGGCAGCTGCCATGTTATTTATTAATTTGTACTACAGCCGTGCCTAAAGACCCAAATCATGGCCCCATATATCTCTGGAGACCTTGTGACTGTTCGTGTGACGTCATATCAGATTTGCAGAGCCAGTCAGTCTAGGAACATGATGAGAATTTATAAATCAGTTCCCTAAATATTTGTATTAAACTGATGGGAAGGGAGGAAAGGAAGAGCTGGCTTCAAGGGTATATTGCAGAAATTTTCAGTTTAAAGCACTAGAGATGATGCAATGTGCATTCTACTAACATTTTATTAACATCTTCTTTCTCGAATTGGGATTAGTAACTAAAACACATTGCAGATAGAAATTTGAATACACTCTAGCCCCCTTTTTAGCACATGCTATTTCAGCTGAAGTGGCAAAGCTGTCCCACAGGGAAGCAGTTGCTCCCTTCAACAGCAGTGCACACCGCACTAGGATAAAAGAAGAACCTGCAAATAGCTATGTCCTATACCAGGGGTGGCCAGCCTGAGCCTGAGAAGGAGCCAGAATTTACCAATGTACATTTCCAAAGAGCCACAGTAATACGTCAGTAGCCCCCCATCAGCACTCCCCTCCCCCTGCACCCAGAGCCTCCCACCCCTAGCAGCGCCGCCGATCAGCGCCTCCCCCTCCCTCCCTGCACCTCCTGATCAGTTGTTTCATGGCGTGCAGGAGGTTCTGGGGGGAAGGGGGGAGGAGCGAGGGCACGGCAGGCTCAGGGGAAGGGGTGGAGTGGGAGAGGGCCTGTGGCAGAGCCAGGGGTTGAGCAGTGAGCGTATTGGAAAGTTGGCGCCTGTAGCTCCAGTCCCGGAGTCGGTGCCTATACAAGGAGCCGCATATTAGCTTCTGAAGAGCCGCATGTGGCTCTGGAGTGACAGGTTGGCCACCCGTGTCCTATACTATCTACCTGTATGGTTTCAGTTTGTAAAGTATGACGGTTCTCCAAGGAAACCAAATACTTCAGCTTGTACTGTCAGTGGACTCCTGCTGTTTGAACATAGTGTCTGAATTATATGTAGCCTTTAGAGATGTATTTGAGAGTTCTGTAAATATGTTCTACAGTTAGGTGTATTCATAAGCTTATATTTGATATTTTAACTAGGGTTCTGCCTGGATTTGGATAGGTTTCCCCAGATGTTTTTGTGACCTAAACACAATTTGTTGCATGAACAGTTATTTCACTGTAACTTCTAATTCAGTGTGTTAGTGGAGGTACCTTTTGTCTTATAGAGGGTTGTCATTCATAGTATCTCAAAAACTCTGCCAGACCCAAAAAGTGAGTGCTCCTGAAGTACCTTGATTTGGTCACCGACCAGGGGCCAAAATTTCTTTGTTTGTCATTTGAATACTCAGTAAAACTGGTCATGGATGTGGTGCTGCCATTCAGTTCTTCAGTGGAGAAGAGTGCTGGGAACGGACAGCCATAAGATATGATACTTTACAAAAGGGCTATAACAGGAGGGAGAGGAAATGCAAATGCAACTTTTATTGATTCCCCCCCACCCCCCATCAAGCTCCTTCCACAAGAAGCATCAAAATCTGTTAGGACAAACTTCAGAGTTTTGAAAAAATAAATCAAACAAGTATTAGCCGCTGGATATGAAGGCGTGATTAAAAAGAGAAATGATGGTGGAAATAACTTACCTGCCTGATTCCTTTATATAGATGCCTAAGAAGGCTTTTACATTTGTTTAAAGTGGATTCCTTGCTTGACTCTTGGTAGCTGTAATCTGGATTTGGTCATGTGAAGAAAATCAAATACAATCTCATGGGCCACCTCGAAAAAGGGGTATACATTAGGTTAACACTTCATTAACCTGGGTCTCTGTAGCGGATAAGATTCCCTTTGAATTGTTTCCCAGTTTAAAATGGTTACTTTTACTGAACCTGATTGTAAATACCTGTGAATGAAAAAACTGCAGAAAATAAGCGCATGTTAACATTTTTGCCTCTAGCCAATAAGAAGAAAGAGAAAGAGCGTCCTGAGATCTCTCTTCCTTCAGATTTTGAACATACGATTCATGTGGGGTTTGATGCAGTCACCGGGGAATTCACTGTAAGTAACCTCCATATTGCACCTTTAGTAAGTCTCCCAGTTCCTTGACAGTGAAATAGTTTTTTGCAGCCAGAAACTTCAGGTGATGACAGCAGTCAGGCTGAGAAAAAACAGACTTGTTGGATTTAGATATTTTCAGGACTTTACCTCTGATTCCGGCTGCTTCTCTTCCCTCCTCTCCTCTCCTCCCCCCGCCTTCCCTCGGATTAACAGCAGAGTGCCTGTGGAAAATGAAAACTAGGAAGAACCCAGGTGCCTGCCTGGATAAGTCTTGTAAGCTGTTTTGGGGCAAGAGCACACACACATCTGGACAGCTGGCCTAAGGGGCATAGTCTACCTGGCCTATAGACATCTCTAGAGCAGTGCAGAAAGCTGCAGAACAGGCATTGTGGAAGGCTGATCATTTTGTTTCAGTAAACAACCTCTGAGGTATTCCCCATCCAAAGACTAGGTAATCAGGCAGGCTTTTAGCTTGAGTCGGGTAGTAACATAACAGCCAACTTTGCCACGTAAGATTAGTGGGAAGAGTTAATGCAATGTGTTTCAGCTCAAGTAATGGGGAAAATGAGTCTGATCCAAGCCCACTGAAGCCAATGGGAGGCTTCATTGAGCTTTGGATTGGGTCACTAGTTAGGTGTTGGAATCATTAATTAATTAGTAAGCCTAACATGATAGTGAGTTTATGCTTACTTTTTCCCAGTAACTTTCCATACCTTCAATACCCAGTGAGCTGATGGATCAGACTGTGCTGTACAAACATGTTGAATGGTAGGAAGTGCTAGTGTTGATTGGCTGTGTAAATAAAACAGGCAGGATGGGACAAATCATTTTGTGGCTTGCTGGCAAATGTGCCACAAGCTTCCAAAATCTGGGCACCAAATGCAATTCTTCTGTGATTTTTGTTTTGGTTGCTGCTTCTGTTTCTTTAACATGTTTCAGGAAACTAGAACATTCCTGCTTCCCTAAATAAATAAATAAAATCAAATAATACATATAAAATGAAAGCGGTGTGGTGGCAACACCTCTTTATCAGAGAACTGGAATTGAAGAGCTTTTAGTAATTTGAAAATGTTACACTCAGAATATTTCATATTGGATTTTAAAGAATAGACATGACTTCTAAATGTGTACTTTAAAAAAATATTCTGGGCCAGATCCTGAGGTTCTTATTCAGGCAAGCCTGATTAACTTCACTGGGAATTTTCCCTAAGTAAGGCCTGAGTAGAGATTGAGTTTAGACCGCCAGATCTGGTCTTCTGCCCTTAGAAATTGCAACAAATATATCAATTTCAGAATACTTTTCTGGTATTCTCTCTACATTTTATTGTTTATCCCTCCCAGTCTGTCTCTCTCTGAACTACTTGACAGCTAACTTTAATCTTTGCTGCCATTTCTCAGTTCCACATTACATTCTGTCACTTTTTTATTTTCCTCCTTTTGTGTTTACATTTTCCATCTCTTTCTCTTCCACCTTTTCTATCCTCTTCCTTCCTTTTCTTTTGTGTTCTCTCTTCTTTTCTCTGATCCCCTTTTTCAGTGTTCTCCCAGTTACTGTTCTGTTATTTCTTTCCTGTTTCTGTATTGTGCACTCCTCAGTCTGCTCTCTTTGTCTCTATTCCCTGTGCTCATTCCCTTCTGTGTTCTGGCTGGAAGAAAAGTGAAATGGATCACAATTATCTTCCCTGGTGCACCAGTGGACAATGATCCCAGTCATTTTCACTTCCCTACCGGCTGGAACAAAAAGGAGTGGAACAACAACAAAAATAAGTTTTCAGGTCTGAGGCACCCTCTGCCTGCACTTCAGAGATCAGCATTTGGATCAGTTTTAATATTGTTGCCCGCATCCATTGTGTCAGAACAGTAGGTCTGCAGCATCAGACTTCTTATTTTCACATCTAATGCCATTGGCAGGACATTAGCACAGGCCCTGGCCTCTTATAGAAAGCAACATCTTTCTGGACTAAAAGTGCACAGACCCACTTTTATATTAGTGATTTCTTTTCAATTACTTTTTTTCCCCATTTAAATTATGGGCGCTAGCTTCCTGTTGTCCAGCCACACTTGGTTGGATAGTTATTTCTAAAATGATACATACTTGCTCCTGAAGCATGAGAGCGCAGAAGTTAATTCAGTGGGCTGCGGCCATAAAGAGATGGCTGTGCCATCAGAATATACTTACCCCACCCCCCCAGAAAAAGCCTGGTGATCATGAGGCTTGTTGGTATAGGCCAACTTCTGCAGTACTTAATACAGCAAAAAGCCCATTCAAGTCAAAGGAAATGTTGCTCCATTAAGGACCACAGTTTGCCCCACAGCCACGAGCTAGTTCCAGTCACCAGATATAAGTATTGTGTTACATTTGGCTTCCCTGATTTTTCCCAACGTCGACACAAGTCTCTTGTCAGCCAAATAGTCACACGGTAAGTAAATTTTGCTGAAGGGACTGCCAATAGCTACACACCTTTTTTAAAAAAATTCCCACTGTTTAGTGATCGCACTGTCTGTGTCTCTCAAAAGTTTGGAAGTGCCATGGGAATGTGAAAATATTTAAAATTTCAAGCGATTACAGTGGTTGTCATGCCAGCCATGTCTGCTTTATGGGTTATGCGCAATGCATAGAAAAATTTCTAACACCCAATGTTAATCACGCCCGTGTCTGTATTACCTGACTGCTATTGGTTGCATCTAGAATCGGAATCAGGAACACCTGCATGGGACCCTGAGTTTTGGCTCTAAGGTTTTAGCATCAAGCTATGTTTTTACTCATGTATGCATGTTAAAACTCCATTTCACTGTGCTTGGAGCAACCATGATTGCTAGGAATTAGGGCACAAAGCACCAAATGAAATTGATTGGAAACTGTTGGGTGGAACCATGCGTCTTTAGCTTTATATTTATTTATTTTGAAGAAGTTATTGCAATTATTTTGAGGGGAGGAAGGCTTTAGATTTGTAGCTTTTTTGTTTCATTTTGTTTTTAAAGTGAATTTTGTAAGGCATGCCTTTTAGTGAAATAGTTTCCTGACCCCCAATCTGGAATAAAAACTGTCCCCACCCCAAATTTTTAAAGATTCTTGATTAAGATTTTAGCCAGTTGTAGGAAGTCATGGCTTTAGATCCAAGGTGACCTAACAAATGTCTGTCCAAAGTTTCCTAGGTTTTTCACTCTGACACATACATTACTTGTATTATAGCAACACTTGTCCTTCTAATATGAAATCTGAATTCGACAGCTACTTTCTCAGTTGCACTTTGTTCACTTGTGCACGGGCCAGTTATGATCTCAGGACTGGAAAAGCAATGGAAAAAGTTGCATACAGCTGTTAAAAATTGCTAAACTGGTTTTAAAAAACAGAAAAAACGGAGTAATTTTTCCAGTCACTTGCCGTGAATCCTCAGTAATATATTTTTGTAAGGGAGGGAAAAAAACCTGGTAAAAAGGGGGATGATGCTTCCAAACTTTGGAACAATTGTGATTTTTCTGTTTTTCCTAAGTCTGTCTTCCTGTAGCCTGTCCAGCACCTAATCTATTTGGTACTTACCTCATAATTCTCCCACTTTAGATGGGATTTTCCCCATTTTGGCCCATTGGTTTCACCTCCTTACCACCTTCTAAGTTGTCCCACATTCTGTTTTAACTTTCTTTTCTTTCTTTATTTACGTCCATTACAGCCAGATCTCTATGGCTCACAGATGTGCACAGGGAAGCTTCCAGAGGTGCGTCACAGGCCCAAAAGAAGCTTGCATCAAAGTGCTTCTTTGAGATGTCATAGCACTGCAGCAGCAGGTTCATGTGTGTGCAGTAGATTTGTTGCTTGGCTTATCCCACATTTTTGTCATTAATCCAAAACTCTGGAGGCCCATGTCACACATTGATTTGCAGAGAACTTCGTAGGAAGAAGCCATGTAAAATGTATATCTAGACTGGGGTGGCACCAAGGTTATGCATAGATGCACCTCAGGTATAGTCTTTATTCGGTAGCTCCTCTAATTCGCTGCTAGATGTTGGCTGTGTGGTAAAAGGGGAAAATTGTAGGTTCTGAAACTTAGGAAATTATACTGGATGTTTAAAGCAATTTGTCAACAATAATATTCCAATGCAAATTTGCAGCTTTCCAAGATTGGATCGATTTCCAAATGTCACCCTCCCACCTAAGATGATTGAAAACTCATGCTAGGCTTTGGCACTTCCAGCCTGTTTTCTGAGTTCCTACTTTCTATACATTTTTAATAAGCAGCATAGAGAGCTCAGGGTGCTGAAAAAAGAGACTTTCCTTAGCAGCAGCAGCAGGCGTGTTACAACTCAGTGTTACAATTTTTACGTTTCAATCCAAATTGTTGCCCCCTTCTCCAAACTAGAAACAACACTCCCCTGATTTAGACATACTGTACTGTCAAATAAATGTATCAGGGGAGGGGGTTTAATCTTTTAATTAGAACAGCAACTATATATTTCCATTAAGCATTGAAAATCCAGTGTAAAGCTCCTAAAATACACTGTGTTGTCCACAAATATAGAGTAGTCTTGTTATGTCTGCACTTAATCACCAGGAAAACAAGCTAGGCCTTAAATCATTATTCCATGGAAGAGCAGAGTTGATTTAAAGATGAGTTTCATGCACGTTTTTTCCTGTCAGTCATAACTTTCTTTTCTTTTTTAAAAGTTGGATCCCGGTTTTAGCTCTGTATTTTGATAGAGAAGAGAATGATTACATCTACTGTGTCAGTTTCTTATTTTAAATGTAAGGCATCAATTAAAGTTTCTGAAAGTAATCTTACAGGTAGCATGGGATTCTTGGTAAGGAACTATGCTGGTTGTGGCTGCTGAATTTCCTAAATCAGCATTCTTTCTACTTGGTATCCACAGGGAATTCCAGAGCAGTGGGCCAGGCTGTTACAGACCTCCAATATAACAAAACTAGAGCAAAAGAAGAATCCACAAGCTGTTTTAGATGTTCTCAAATTCTACGATTCCAAAGAGACAGTTAACAACCAGAAATACATGAGCTTTACTTCAGGAGGTAAGTTGAAGCCATGCTGTGCAAGAAACTGAAAGCCAAACTGGTTCAAAAGTAAAACAAGTGTCTTTGAAGTGCAAAGAAGTGACCAGAAAGACATTCCAATGACAAGGAAAGATCTAATATCCTGGAGTTGAATGCTGCTTCCTCCCAAAGATGCAGGTGCAAATGTGGAAGAGCAATTGGATAATCTGGTTGTTTTTGTTACTTTGTTTTCAAAATTAAATAAGAGGATTTGTGAAACAGTCACTGGCTCTTTCATTCGGAAGCCACAAATAACTAGTGATCTGCACGGGAGATGGGTGCTGTGCATAAATATATGAAATGAATACAACATTTCTACTGTCATGGAGTCTTACTAGGAATCTGGATGAAGGATCAAAGAGAAGGAGGTACTTCTAGAGCCTGGAGCATCTTCATTCTGGGGATTTCATTGCAATCGAGGTGCCATAATTTGGAAGCCTCCAAATGTGACACTATCCCTGGGTTTTCTGTACATTCTGCAAGGTCACTAAGCAGCATTGAGAAAATGTTTTCAAGGAGAATAATTCTGAATTTTAGTTTATATTTTTTTCAGTGTGTTCTTTTTTTTTTCCTTGTTAGCGAAAGGAACCCTGTTGCCTGATAATAAATCACGTCTACCAAGGAATCTGAGGCTTCAGACTGGGTAGAGTGTGTGTGGCTTTAGTAATGATGTGTTCTTTTCTGTATCATGGCTCTCCTAATTATTGACATGATTCCTGCACAAAAATGCTGTGATACAGTTAAGTCTGTAAAGACATAGCTATTATTTCCGCTAACGTGGCGTTCAAACCCAGCAGCGTGTGAGCAGCATCTGTAACTTTCTTGACCTGAAATTGTTCATCTGGTAGAGCTAATAAAAATGCCACCATCAGTGCCAGTGGAGACAGTTACTTCCTTGAACCTGGTGGCTCAACTGAGACCCGTAATTCAAAAAATTGATTGCCTGACTAACCTTCAATTTACCCCCACTAAAATAACAATGAATGCTGGAATAAGATATCAACCATGCAAAATTTCAGGCTTGTCGGAGTTTTGTGCATGTGTGTGTGTTTGCAAAAGCTAGAGGGATGATGTGTTCATAATCTGCTTTAGAAGGGAAACTGGCGTACATTCTTAGGGAGTTGCTATTGTGGCTCCATAATAATAGAACAATCACAGTATGAGAGGGGTTATACTAAACCTTTTCTGTCAGAAGGTTTTGACCCCACTAGAAAGAAAAATGCATGTATTTGCATTCTTTTTATCCACGTGACTTTATCATAAGCCTGACTTCAAACTGCCTTCCCTATTGGGGAGAGACGTGTGCCGAACCACTTCCCCGCTCTTTTGGGATAGTAAAGGGTCAAGTGAAACATGGAAAACAGACACTAAAGTAAAATGCAGACATTGCAGTAAAAAAATAACCCAGATCATTCCACCACCTTGCTGTCATCTTTATAAAGTAACTGGTTTTGCCAAAGGGGTGTTGTGAATGAAATCCGACGAATTTTGGAAGAACTTGTTCTGCTGGATTCCCCAGACCAAGCTTTGTTATGAAAAGTATCTAGCCAATCTTCTTTTGCACCTTTCAGATAAGAGCGCCCACGGATACATAGCAGCCCATCCTTCGGTGAGTGTAAAAAAATAACAGCGATTTCATTTATGGTGTTTGTGTAAGTGTGGTGGAATAAGCCATAAACTCTGAATTTTCTGGTATTTAGAATACCAGTCGCCTCCGCTGAAAGAAGTCAGACACAACATCTTTGCAGCAGTGGTATTTAGATTCCATTGGCTATTTTTAATTTTCTGTATAATACCTGACAGACAGATTAATGTCTGGGTTTGTTGACGAGGAATTGCTTACTATTCCCAGCCCTTTATGATTTATATTCTTTAGTACAGTGTGTTATTCCAGGCTCTCTAATTACACTTTAGTGTAGTTTTTTCCATCTTAAAATAAAATCTCTACTAAATTTTTTTGCTTTTGTACTGCTGTGATTTAATTAGCTATATGACTGAACATAAAATTAGAAATTATTCAGAACTCACTGAAATGATTTGTAAGGATGTTTTAAATATTGGTCCATTATAATTAATGCTGAATTACTGTGGAAATCCTGGAGATATATTTATGATGTACATATTAATATTGACTGAGTTTATCAGTATTAACATTATTGCATTAAATATCAATAATTAATTAGGGATTCGGCCTTTATTTTAAATTCAGTGACTCAGTTTCACAGTTAAATGTTTTAACTAAAGCCAGATCCATTATCCATAATAAAATACATTTCTGGAAGAATACTGCAATCACATAGAAATATAATCAGTATGGCCTTCAAAAGTGGTTCCTACCAGTGGTTATGGTGTCCTTAGGAACTATAACTGTGTATCATGGGATATAACCAGTAGCAAGATACAAGCTCCTACAAGAGAATAGCCTACTCAAGGGATTCAACAGGAATCTTATATAAGAGGGAAGGTGGGAGCGCTATTGCAGTACAAAGAAATCATTCAAATCCTACTAACTGAATTTCACCTAGTAATACAAGTCTGGTATTAAATATTCAGGTTATTGTATGTAGTGTAGCTTCACAATTCTAGTGTTGTCACATCAACTGTGGAACCCTTCTAGGGTATGGAAATGGTTTGTTATGGTCTGGCATCATAGAAGTGAGATTATTTTATTGCATGATTTTTTTTCAAAAATGTGTAAGTTTGTAAAATATGAATTTTAAACAGGAAACTTTAGAGTCATGTGATATACTACAGAATAATATATACTCTTTCCCACCTACACTAAGACAGCTCCAAACTCTGGCAAAGTTGCATGATATCATATAGTATATGGTGAATGCTTCTCTGTCCCGGTAGTTGGGTTATGCAGCATATAATTCTAAAGTTTTGACACTTTAGTAACTTGTTTTACAGGTCACCATTTTCAGTAAAATCAGTTATGCAGTGGAATAGATTCTCATGGGAGATGCAATATCACTGTATATATATTTAAGGACAAATTAATTCAGGCAGTGGTAGGAATGATGTAGTGAACTGTTCTGCAAACTATAGGGGTTTAGACTGGATGATCCATACAATCTTTTCTGTCCCTTCTAACATTGATACCATGTACTGTACTGAAGAGAAGTGATCATCTCACAGGTTATGTGAGAGACCTGATTACTTAGAACAAGTGTCCCCAGTCAGCTTAAGATCCTGCTTTGATAACCATGTTATTCTCTGTGTTCCTTCTCTTAACCCCCCTATAATATTCCCTTCAGCATTTGGTAAATGTTTGATTGGATTTTTTTCCCCAGTCTATTCTTCGTCTAGCAATTCTAGACATTAGTCCACATTTTAGGTTTAGTCGCTGGGTTTATGGTAGTTGCAGCCCCATTAATGTTATACTGCTGATTCACTGAAACCTGGCAAAGAGCAGAAATACTAAGCATTAAGCATTAGATGAAGATAAATGTGAAAAGCATCTAAACAGGAAAAAATAATATTATGCTGGGTAAAATAATAAAAAAATGAATAGCTTTTCTCTATAATGCAGAATTTCCTGTTAGACTTAATGAAGGATCCTTTGAGCTTTGAAGTGCATTAATTAGGCCTGGTCTACACTAGGGGCAGGGATCGATCTAAGATATGCAACATCAGCTACGAGAATAGCGTAGCTGAAGTCGATGTATCTTAGATCGACTTAGAATCACTTACTTCGCGTCCTCTCGCCCTGGTGGAGTTCCGGAGTCGACAGAGTGATCGGGGATCGATCACTAGTGTAGACGTGGCCTTAGTCTAACAGGTAGACTTGTTAGCTTAATTAACTGTTACCATTTCTGCAAACACATTGCCAAAGCAATTAACCAGGAACTAGAGGTGATTTTCTAGCTCCTGCATCTGTTCAAGTATTGTTCTCAGTTAAATTAGTCTTTCATTAAGTATGTAAATGAATGATTTATTTGCCTTTATTTAACTTAATTCCTCTAATAATGCAGCACAGGATACAATTCACTAGCCCAAATGCTAGTATCTTACCAAGACTGGCCATGAATAAATAAGAGGCAGAGGAAAAACACCAAAATGAATTAACCAAACAATACATATATTTGTAATCATAGAAAAAGAATGCACCATATGCAACTAACAACTGAGGTTTCTACAACTAAATATAAATGTAAAATTCTCTGTTATGTCTGAGTAGATTTATGCTGTACATTATTAACAAGCCTCCCATGCTGTCTTTAAACAATAAGTGAACAATCAGTTATGCTGCTGCCTTTTATCCACAGAGCACAAAAACTGCATCAGAACCCCCTTTAGCTCCCCCAGTTTCAGAAGAAGAGGATGAAGATGAAGAAGAAGAAGAAGATGACAATGAACCTCCACCTGTTATTGCACCACGACCTGAGCATACAAAATCAGTAAGCTCACTAGCAGCTTTGGTTACTGTTGTCATTGTATGGTATAACTGAGAGATATATCTGTTATAATAGGAAAGTGTATAGAGTTCCTTTTGGGTGAAGACTCAGTGTTAGAATCCTAACTATCACTTTTAATTCCCATGAACCTACAGAAGCCAGCAGGTTCTGATTTGAGGCTTTTCGTGTAATCTTGAGCTTTTCCCATTCTGCCAAGAGGTATTGTGAAACTCTGAGTTCAGTTTTTATATTGTGTTTGTGTGTATGTAATACTATGTTATTTAAAATACAGATATATAAATGTGGACTTAGCCATGGTCAGTGGAAAGAAGGCTTACAATAGTGCAAGCTCTCCTCCTTGCTTCCTTGTTGAGAGAGAGAGAAACTGAACCGATGTGATGGGGAGATGAAATGAAGAGCAAATATAGACAGTGCGATTGTGTGTCTTCTAACAGGACAAAGCATTTGTCATATTAAAAGACAGATACAGTATATAAATGTTTTCCTAATGATGCTATTCCATGCTACACAGTTGTGAATGGGAGAAGTGATCTGCGAGATCACAAATTGAAGGAGGGAATTCCACAAGATAGTGACTCTATTAAGATGTGGTCCCCATCATGAAAATAATAAGGCCTTTTATTATAACGTTGGGATCTGTCATGTCTAAATGCACTGCGATGGAGGATGAAAATACAAATCAGCCATATCCAGCTCTGCTGAATCTAACCTGATCATTGTGATTCAGCTGAGCAGACATTGGCTTTGGTGAGGTTTGCACCATGACTGCTACTCCCAGTATATTCAGACTCCTATCTTCTGACTTAATTGCCCTAAAACAAGTTTTTGTTACTATTACTCCTGTTTGTCCTACAGAGCCATCACAGGCTCTGGAGCAGTGGTGGGCAGCCTGAGGCCCGCGGGCCACATGTGACCCACCAGCGGATTACCCTGACAGGCCACAGGTTGCCCACCACTGCTCTGGAGGATGAGCTGGATACGCTTCTGCTCATGCATCTTCAGCAGCATTTTTAACTGAGTTCCAAAAATCTTTTTATTACAGATTGTCAAGAGATGCGCCTCCCCTGTAGTGCCCCGTACTAGCCAAGCATGGCTCTGCAGAGGCCTGCCTCAGTTTCCCCTTAAAATGTCCACATTTCCCCTGCTGGGGATCCAACTTTTTAAACCCTGCACAAAGTATTTCAAAATAGAATTCAGACCCAAAGTCTTCACCTACAGTTTCATCTGGGCCTAGCCTCTCCTCCCTGAGCGTCTGTTCTCTCTTTGAAGTTTCATTCTTTCACCCCAGTACCAAACTGGGCACAGCCTCTTTTCCCCAGGTGTCTGTCTTCTTGCTCTCCCAGCACTTCTTGCCTGGAGTTTCAGCCCAGGTCAGAAAGAGCCCAGCTTGATTCTCTGTTCCCAGGCAGTACGTGTAAATGCAGAATTTGAATCAATGAGACACAGAGCCTCACAATGTCATTTTTACAGTCACCCTTCAGAGCTTAATCAGACTATAAGCAAGTAAATGTTCCCCTCCAGGGTTTGAAACATAAAATTGCAGAACCAAGAACCTAAAAATGAAACTGACTATAAATAAGGATAAAACTGACTTCATTAGTTTTCATTGTCCATGTTTTGAGAAATGCACAAAGGAAACAAACATCTTAATGTAAGTTGCCATTGGTGATAGTAAGTAAAGGAACATGATTTGTTTTTGTTTTTTTTCCAGTGTGACACTTAAGTTGGCAGAGTCCCTATTTATGTGTGAGATAAAATCTCATGGGGATCTATCTCCAGACCCACCTTTCTGACCACCTAATAATTTTCTGTTGCAGATCTACACTCGGTCTGTAATTGAACCTGTTGCTGCACCAGCACTAGTTAAAGAGGCTTTGACCCCTCAGCCTGAGAACTCAAACACAAACACTTTGTACAGAAACACGGACCGGCAACGAAAAAAATCCAAGATGACAGATGAAGAGATCCTAGAGAAATTGAGTAAGTGTCCTGCCCTTACCTCTTGTTTGATAAAAGGTTGTCTCGATGTGTCCCTCCTGTATGCATGCAGAAGGAATGTCCTTATTTTAGTGTCACTGGGACACTTGGGCTTTCTTGTATACACTGCAGTTGTGCTCGATGGACAGGAAACAGAGATGGAGGGAATCCCTTCCTTCTCAGTGGACAACTGTGATTTGCCTGCCTGTGCTTTCTAATGTGCAGCAGAGAGGGAGAACATTTCTGGCTAAACTGAACACTGTTGCCTAGTAACCCCTGGTGTACTGAGTCACCAACAGGTGTCCATTGGGCTGAGCAGAAAACACGTACTACACCTCTTCTACAATAGTAGCAAGTGCAGCTGGTGAGCATCCCCTCCCCTCAAGGTACTATGTCTGTTTCAGGTCTGCAGTGGCATAATGCCGCCAATTACTGCTGCTTTGGCCGTGCACCTCCTCTCCTCCCGCCCCAGCCTGGCTAAGTTCATTAAGCTTTAGCTTAGCCCTTAGTACGTAAATACTCATATTTACAAGCCATTGTTTCTGTTGTGTTTTCATATAAATCTGTATTAAACTCAGATTGCAGATTTAGTGGTATAGAAGGGAGATCTTTATGACTGTATCTTCCTTACAGTTCTGTGCTCTCTGGCATTTATATATACCAAGGATGAATTTGGTCCAATAACTAAAACTACCTATACAAGGCACCAATCATTGAAATGCAGCAGCCTCTGGAGTGGAGAGCTTCAGCTGTTAATACAGAGCGGCACTACACTGGAGGTCTGCTCAGGCCTAATATTAAAGCTTGACCAGAACTCAACCCAAGCCCAAGAGTGCTGACTTTTTTTCATGCCAGGCACTTGTAGGGTGTTAGTTTTGCTTGGAGAGCTATGGGTCACTGACCAGAGGCTCAGACAGGGGGTAGGGGGAGAGGAGCGAGACTGAAGAAAGAAGGGTGGAAGGAGAGAAGGAGCAGGGGAATGGTGGGGAGGAGACTGGGAAAGGGGAGGGAGGGGAGCAGGGAGGAGGAGAGAGGCAAATAGGAAGTTGGACGAGGGCATCAGAAAATTGAAGTCACATGCACACCGATGTTAAAAATGTCCTGACCCGAGCCAAAGAATGTCATTTTCATACTTGACCTGACCCCAGATTTGTAGCTGGGTGCCATTGGGTTGCAGGGGCTACATTACAGTGCTGCTGATGGAATACCCACTACTTCCTGTAGCATCTAAGTATTCCTTGGAGTTCTTCCAACTAGGCATCATCTCAGCCTGTTCCTGCTCAGTTTGTAAATTCTGTTGGGATCTCAACAAAATATGGTATTACTACAGTCACCATGTAATTCATATACATAGTCAAACCCCTTTAAAATTCCTCCTGCCTTCCGGGAATCTCATGCCCTGAAAGTTGTGTTCCTTTTAAAAGACTGAGTCCCTTTTTATAAAGATGCTCCATTCTTGCAGGACAGGATGCATTTTAAAGGGTGCTGGAGCTGGGTTTGGTGCTCAAATGCCGTGAGGTGTATGTTATCTAATCAAGATGGATAAAAAATAATGGAAGTTGTAAAACCCTGAAAAAATTGCCTTTTAATAGAAATCTGTCTTTATACTATACTCAGTTTAGCTTTACTTTTTAGCTTCACTGATTAAAAGTGTCTACAAAGAATCTGGTGCCAGTAATCTGGAGTAATCAGATGCTGATTAAAAATCATTGGGAACTGATTACATTACATCTCTGCAAGCATCTCTCAGTAGCTAACCATCAATGCATCTATTGTAGTATGTACATGAGACTTTGTCACAATTAATTCCTAACCAAATAGTTCTCTAATGAGTCTACCTGTGAGCTACCCCAGAAAATATATTGGTCATGGCCCAGGGATGTACACCAAACTCTGGTAAGTCTAGAGCAAAAGAGGTTTCTCAGGCTTCTAAGCAAAATGACTGATTATTGCTACTTTCTTAGCAGCTGGATACTCGGATTCCAAGAATAGGCCCTTTCAATCTGTCCCCAGCTCTAACTAGTTGATAAATAATTTCAGTGGAGAGTTCTAGATCTTCTTTTTTTTTTTTTTTAACAATTTACATTCGATTCTGAAGTCAACAACATTCTGAACTGCGAAAACTGTATCCTTAAAATGAATACAAAGTTTGAGATCATCTGTAATGCCACGCTTTTATAGCAGCAGCCTCTTCATGGCAGAGAGTGTGGCTCTTCACTGACCAGGCACGTTACTGCTTGTACCTGTGCTCAGCGTGTCTCTTGTTCATCACTGCTAGTATTGACTAACGAAAATCATTACAACCTGACATGAATCCTAATGCTTACCCCTTACAAGTGTGAACCCAAACACTACTGTAGATTTTTCAGTGCGATGTGCCTTTTGCAGATTGACTGGTAGATTGACAGAGAGTGAAGAATTGTTCTTGTTATCCTCTGAGGATAGGACAAGAAGCAATGGGCTTAAATTGCAGCAAGGGAGGTTTAGGTTGGACATTGGGGAAACCTGACAGTTGAGCACTGGAACAAATTGCCCAGGAAGGTTGTGGTATCTTCATCATTGGAGGCTTTTAAGAACAGGTTAGACAAACAAACAATTGTCAGGAGTGGTTTAGTTATTACTTAGTCCTGCCTTGAGTACAGGGGACTGGACTAGATGACCTATTGAGGTCCCTTCAGGTCCTACATTTCTATGATTCTGTGGTAGCTCTTTTAAGAGTTGGATCTCAAAGAAGCTAGGCAGTACTCAGGAGACAATGAAGTAAGTTAGTAGATATTTTCTAGTGCAGGTAGTTACCCCCTTGCATATCAACTCATCATGGCTACTTTAGCTGAGGCTACGTATTTGAGGCATGCTTCTAACATGAGATCCCCAGGCACACTGCTGGTTTTGTGAGGCATGTATACCTGCAGCAATGGATTATTCAAGATGTACAGTTATCATTGCCCGTGTTTCTCAGCTTAGAACTGAGCCCTGGATTTATTTCCGTTTATTTCTTTGAAGCATTACAACCACCTGCTCTCCTTTTGCTATCTCAGGAATCTGATATCCACATGAGCAAGGTCTTTGAAGGTCTGCCTCGAGCAAATATGTGACGTGGAGATTTTAGAAAGAAATCCTCGCCTCCAAATCCTAGCCTTCGAATTAGTTTAATTCTCTTCTGTGTGAAATATCATGTGATCGCTTTCATCACATGTTTTACTGGGGAGTAAATGCTCTAGTATTGAGATTGGATAAAATGAAATTCTGTCTATAATGAAATCATTAATATGTTTCATTATAATTGTAAAACATAAATGTCCTGATTCAGCATTCATATATGCCTGTTTTAGGCCTTGATTTGGGACAGTACTTAAGCATGCGCTTAAGTCCATCCCTGTTCAGGACAACAGTTATGCATATTCTTAACTGTAAGTTTAAAGTTAGCAACATGCTTAAGTGCTGACCTATATTAGGGAGTGCTATCCTGAATTGGGGTCTTACAACAATATAATGTTGACTTCAGTGGAATTACTCTGATTTGCACTGGTGTAAAAGGAAGAGGAGAGGAGAAACTAACTAATTTTACTAAAGTAATTTTCAAAATTAGGTACCTGAAAGTTGAGATGCCCAACATCAGTGGCCACTTCCGAAAATTCTGACCTAAATATATTTGTTAGTCTCTTTCTTCTCTGATCTCTTGTAGCAGGAAACCAGTGTCTTGTTACACCTCTGAGTGAGCTCCCCGAAAGTCCTCTTGATGGGTACACTATTGCCGTCAATTAGCTGAAGATAATACATTATGCAGACACAGATTTAGTAGTATTCAACACAGCACTAAGTTAGAGTGATTCTGGATACAATTCTTTAGAGACTCATACTGATCACTGTCTTTAAGTTACCAGTCATTTTGTAGTGAAATTCTGTTTGTAGCAAAATGGAATACAGTAAAACTCCTGTCTTGCATTATGCATTTCAGTGGATTTCTACTCCTATAAGGAAGCTCACTCTTATAGGAAGCATCTCTGCTCTAATAGAGTTCCACTGTGCAACTCCCCTTGGAATACAGCAGTTACTACCTTGCAGACTGCAGGTTTTAAGTACAGTTTCTGAAGTGATGCTGAACACAGTTTATTCTAGGCTCTGATTGGCGCTAAACAGTGTTCATTATCAATTCAGCTGCATCTGTTGTCAGCAACAGGTATTTTATGTGGCATGGACCAGGCTAAAGAGCATTTGCTGCTGCTCCATGCAGGAGAAGTAAGTCTCCGTGCAGCTGTCCCTGCTGTGGAGTAAAACAGAGTTTGGCTCATCTTGCTGCATCATCTACCAAATGAAAATGAAGGTGTACCCTGCCCCAGCAGCCAGTGTCCCTCGCCACTGCAGAGGATCAGGAGAGCATATCATTATTCCCAAGGTGAAGAAGTGGCTCTTTTGCTAGACAGCTCCTCTCTGCTATAATGAATCTCAACTCACCATGAAGCATTTTTGTGTAAGTGGGTTCCTTTTGTTCCTAAAATGCCCTTCATTCTAGTTACGGATAATACCAAGCCACTGTCAGTGGGACACTACCATTTCTTAAAATAACAAACATTAGAAATATATTTTTTCCCTGCTAAACAAAAAAGTCTCTGGTTAAAGGGGACAGTAAAGTATTGTGATTGTGTGTCTCCAACTGAAAGAACAATACAGAGAATTGTTTCTGTATTCCTCAGAAATCACTGCTCTATCATGGGAAGTATTTAATTACTTTAAAATCTAATCATTTCATTTCTCCTTTCTGGATGGCATTTTTATTATTTTTATTTTAAACGCATTTACTGCACTTCTCTTAATCTGTGGTAAGGGGTTGGTTAGTGGCTGTATATAATCACTCTGCCAACTTCAGAGAGCATAAGTGGACTGGAATCAATAGCATTTCAGTGCTGTCATTCTGTTTGAAGTTTGCTTTGAGCAAACCCATGACACACTTGAAGAGAGGCCATTTCCTCTTCCATTTATCACTCATTTGTCAGTGTGTGGGGATTATTGCTTTTCCACCTAAGTGTAAACTAGTTAACTTCTAGCTAGGTGTCACAGAGTCCCTGGGCGATGCTCTGGAACTGCTCCCCATGAAGCCAGTCAGGACTCTGGGGCAGTCGCCTTTCTGTGAGCAGCCTGTCTTCAGGACACACAGCTCACACAGCTTCCACCTTCCTGGGTCTGACCTCGGAGCATTCAGCATCCTCTGCCCCTCCGTGTGCTTCCCACAGCGAGTCCACTCAGGTGGGGCTCCTGGGGAAGCCAGAGGGTCCTGCACCCCAACTTTGCAGTCAGACGTGACTCTCAGCCAGCCAGTAAAACAGAGGTTTATTAGACAACAGGAACATGGTCTAACACAGAGCTTGCAGGTGCAGAGAACAGGACCCCTCAGCTGGGTCCGTTTTGGGGGGCAGTGAGCCAGACAACCACATCTGTACTTCACTCCATGTCCCACCTAGCCCCAAACTGAAACTCCCTCCAGCCCCCCCTCCCCCGGGCTTTGTCCCTTTCCCGGGCCCGGAGGTCACCTGATTCCTTTGTTCTCCAACCCTTTAGTTCTCACCTCGCAGGGGGGAAGGGCCCAGGCCATCAGTTGCCAGGAAACAGGCTGTCGGCCATTCTCTTTGTCCAGACCCCTGCACACACCTGCCCTCTAGGGCGCTGCAATGATCATACACCCTTACCCCACCACCTAGATACTTAAGAACTGCATAGGGGAAACTGAGGCACCCCTACACTATTCAGAGGAACCATTAAGAACAGTCCCACTTCGTCACACTAGGTCCCTGAAATGCTGAGTTCAATAAATGTTTGAGGTGGAGTCTGAAAATACAGTTAGAATATCTTGTGCTGCACTCTTATAGGATGAGGCGTGTGGGAGCCGGTTGCTGCACCTCCAGCCAGCAAGAACATATGCTGGGATTAGTAGCAAATGCTGGCTTGCGGTTCATGATGCTCCTGGTTGGGGGAGTAGTAGAGCATGTTCCACAGCACATCCCCATTCCCGACAGCTCCCCATTAGGGATCTTGCCTTGACCAGCAGGATTCTTTTACTAAAGGGTGCACCAGACAGTATCTGTGCTTCCCACTGCACTGGCCGGAGAGGAGTCAATCAGACGCCCATCAGCATTAGATGCCAGAGCACTGAGCACCATAGTAATACCATAGACAGGAGAGAGAGAGACTTACTTACAATTACTAGCAGCTCAACTAGATGTTCATAATTTGGAAGTAGAGGTAAACACGAGAGAGAGAGGGGGGTGTAAATTTCCAGATATGTGCACACAAATCATTATCGCATTCCAGACATTTTTTCTCAGTCGAGGAATAATCTTCTCAAAATATTTTAGTAGTGTACACTATACATTAAATCTTTAGTAGCTATTTACCCTGCTATTAAGTCTTTAGATTTTACTTTTCATCAATTTTTGTGTTTTATCTAGGAAAGTGGACTAGAAAAAGTAACATTAATTTTGTATGATTTGGGTTTATAAGATTGTGGCTCCATTACTCAATTTAAGCACACGTAACTCTTCTGCCAGGTGGAGCCAGCAGCAACAAGGGCTGGGTTGAGTATCTAGGAGTTCCTTTTCACCAAACTGGCTTGAGCCCCCACCCAGTGACCTGGGACAATTACATACCACCCCCCTGGGTGCCTCTAAGAGGCAGTACTTCCCCTCTTGCAAGCACAGAGTCTGAGTATAGCAAAAACTTTTAATAAAAGGAGGGAAGAAACTCAGCATTAATTTGGGAAAACACCACAACTACTGTTCATAAACCATGAGCAAAAGACCCACCCTCAAGTAGGTTGGGCAGTGTCCTTTTCCTGTCAAGTTCTTAAGTCCAGCAACTCAAAGTCCCTTTAATGTGCCCGTCCCTTCTCTGCACCCCACTCACAGTTGCTGTCCTTGCCCAGTGCAGCCCCAGAGTTCAGAGGTTCATCTGCAGAGTTCACCTCCCACCCTGGGTGGAAGGGGGGGTAAGGAGGCACCTTACATGCTCCGCTGATTTGGGCACTCGCTTGCTGCCCCGCCACTGATTGCTGCACCTCTCTGCAGGGCTCTGCTCTGGCCCTGGCCCCGTCCACCAGCAACCCTCCTGGCCACTCCTCTCTGCCAGCTGCCTGGCTGGCCACTCGACAAGATGTCTTCAGGGCCCACCACTTAACACAGCTCTCAGTGATTTCAGCTGTTAGTGGAGGAGCCTCACTACTGGTGCACACTGGGCAGTCTCTTGCAATAGAGACACTGTCCCAAAGTAGGTCTAATACTTAGATATAGGTATCAGTGATTTCAGCTCTGCAGCATGTGACATGACCCTCAATTGAGTCTAAATTAGCTCTTTTATTATACTGTGGAGAGAAAGGGAGTCAAATGGTGTTCAGAATCCTTAAACAGGGCCCACACCAACAGGTAAAAGTACCTGTCCCCACCCTCTCTTAACTCATTGGGTTTTGGAACCCATGTCCCCTGCCTAGCGAGTGCCATTCAGTTGAGGGTGAGTCTCTCAATCAGGGTATGCCAGGTACAGTTCTGGTGCCCTCCAGTTCACACAAGGATAACAACCCTTTATTACTCTTGCCCCAATAACAAGGAGACGGGGGATCTAACACAAGCCACAAGTGATCATTTGGGCAAGCAATCCCATCGTGCTGAGTACCTAGGCAGGGTGGGTGTGCCCATGCAAATGAGATCAACTCCTGAAGTCCTTTTCCACAGCTCACCACTAGATGTCAGGAGAGAGCTCATTCAGACTCTGCTTACACACACTTTCCCAAATACTGCTCTATTTGCTCCTGATTCAGCCAATTTACACTGCTGGCCAAGCAAGAAACTAACAAATTATTAGCATTTTTGTTTTCAATGGGACTTGTGTGCCTAAATCCCACTCTTTTGAAAATCCCACCCTTAATTCATTTGCAACTTTCTGAATATTACATGCAAAGCCTTTCAATCAATGCCTGTTGTTGCAATAATTATTCAGTAGAGGGCAGCACTCCATCCACCATAGCTTGTTGTTGAGATCAATTTATTTATAAAATTACCAGCACCTTATTAATGTAGATAACTTTTTAAAGACGTTAAAAGCTACAGTCTGAAGAATAGTGCTGCTCTTCTAATCCATTTAAAATGCTGTTTCATGTAGTAAGATTAGCATGTGTGTTCACTGTAAAGTATTGAATAAAATAATTGTTACTGATCAAAGTCAGACTGAAGACAAGCAGTGTTGCTCTTATATAAGTGAATTAGATCTCTTTCACAATGAAGCCTACATCATAAAGATTGTCAAAAGCCTGTAATTAATTATTTGATGTTAACTGTTGTTTTTTAAAAAAGGCAAACCAAGGAAGGGCTAATGGAGAGTCACTCCAGGAAACTCTTTATCACTTTCTTCCTAGTCTCTACATGGCAACTGTTTATAAAAGTTGAGTCCAAAAACAAAGTTGGGTTCCATATATGAAAGTCTGAACCCCCCTGCGGAATCATAAACAGATTAGCTAGTTCTGAGGAAATTAGCATTGTTACGCTAGTGCTCATTAACATTTAAGTATACAAACACTCATTTGCATAGTTATTCATTCGTTAACTCATATCTGAGTCTTATGTGAGCTCTTCTCTACAGTTCGTGTTCTTAGTTTTCTTTCCAGCTCCAGAGGCAAACATGCTCATCAGTGGATTTAAAAAAAACCAGTAGATGCCACCTGAATTATTAAACTGCTACTCTTATTTCTAATCTGTGTGCTCTAGTAGTATCATATTGAATCTAAACTGCACATAATGCAAATGATGCCAGGCAATAATGGTGGATTTTTGACTTGCCACAGATTGTCACTGAAGATATAATACTCATTTTCAAGAGAGCTTCATTGTTCTTTTTTCTTTCAGGAAGCATTGTGAGTGTTGGTGACCCTAAGAAGAAATATACACGATTTGAAAAAATTGGTCAAGGGTAAGTACTGGTCATAGAATCATAGAATATCAGGGTTGGAAGGGACCTCAGGAGGTCATCTAGTCCAACCCCCTGCTCAAAGCAGGGTCAATCCCCAACTAAATCATCCCAGACAGGGCTTTGTCAAGCCTGACCTTAAAAACTTCAGGTTACCAGCAATAATTATCACTGAATTAAGGGTACTGAGATTAGCAGGTATCTTTGCGCATTGTATATATTATTGGATTTGGAATTTTCCGTAACTTCTGGTTGACTTGGAACTGGTACATGCAGAACAAGAAGAGACCATGTCTTTTCAAGCTCACATTGCTTTTTCTTTTAGGTTTTATAATAAAAAGACTCTGGTTTGAAAGGGCAGTTATGGGAAGACGATTTCAAATAATGTCAGCTTTCATTACTTTCATTTACCTTATATCACTTAAAATAGATAAAACTACATCTTCATTCTGATTCTACAACGTCAAATGTGCTCGTTAGAGTTAAACGAGAAATGAAACGTAATATGACCCATAGTATAACAAAGCCACAATCCACCTTACAGGGTGCTCTGAATGGGTTTAGGTAGGAACTTTTTGATCATCTTAAGTCCCAATGTGAGTATTTTCTAATGTCCATAAATATACATTTTAGAATGTAAATCTTGTAAACAGGCTCAAACCACATGTATGTAAGTAGTGAAAAATTAGGCTCTTCTTTAACTTCTTGAGTTCTTCATTCAATACACTTGTGTCTTCCTGTACTTATAATGGTGCCTCTTTCTGGTATTGTTTTTGTGGAAATTTTCTGACCTGTGCAATCACAAATCTAATCACTTGTAGATTAAGCATGAGGCGTATTCTCACCAGAGCTGGGCATTACAAAGATGAGATAATTGCAATCCTCTGATGGGATAAACAAACACTAATATAATGTGTTACTGCAAGTTATTTACCACAGCCACAAAATATTATTTACAGAAAAATTAAAGTCTTTGCATTTCTGATAACCATTTATGGGAAACCATAAGATTTTTTTGCTGGGGTTGTACATTAAACAATGTATTATCATTGTAGAAGCAAATATCTTTCCAGGAGTTTAGAAGCAGGTAAAGCTTTAGTAGCCATTATTCTAACAATCTTCTTACTTTGGGCTTCTAGAATTGGAGCATTATGTGTTACTCACTTTTACTCAAAACTTTACAGAAAATCTAAATTTAATATGCTGTACTCCAGTGTATTAGACAGCAATTTTATCAAAGAAATGAAGAGGCTGTTTCTTTAGTTGGGATTATGTGAATTTGGGGAGGGAGGGAGGAGGGGAGAGACAGACACACACACCTTGCCTCAAAGCAGAAAGTTTTGCTGAAAACAGCAAGCAGTGGACACAAGGGAGGTATATGTATCTATAGAAACAAACTCACTTCTGTCTGCATTTCTTTTTTTTGTCCAGACACTAGAGAACAATGTTAAGACTGTAGCAAACACATTCTTCCTTTAAGCAGGTCACTTTACCCTAGAACTATAGATAGTGCAAGAGTGCAGTGGTTGTCAGGGAGCTGCAAGGCACATAAATACTGCTATTACCAAAATAACTTATTTTGATGGCAAACATTTTGTTTCAAAATGCGGATGTGCAAAGAAGTTTAGATAAAATAAGAACTGTCTGGAATTATTGCCCAAAATTCAACTTGAAATAGACCAGAACCATTTTGAGCCATTGTTAACTTCATATATATATATATATATATATATATATATGCCTCCCCAAAACACCCCAACAACCCATCTTACACAATGTTAAAGTGGTAAAGTCAAGCTCTTAAAAGTTAGGAAATGACACAATTAAGGTTGCTCATGCATTTGCATTATGATAGGCTTTAATTAAATGATCTCACACTTCTTTGACACAACTTCCCCTGCCTCATTCAGTGTCAGGAGAACAGCTAAAGGCACCCTTGACACTAGGGTAACCTGCTTTCTCCCACCAAATTTCAAGTCCCTACTCCCGAACATGGACCTACTAGAGCTTCTCAGTGAAACAGTTGTAGGAAGTTTTTAACAGGCAAAACAACAGTCTTGGAAGTGACTGAACTTTCAAAACCAAATTTTCAGCTGAAGCTTTAAAAAAAAAGGTAGCCTGAGACCAACACCCCACATGGAAAATTTCAGCCCAACTGGTTGAAGTTTGGCAAAGTTACGAGCACCTGAAAACAGGAAACAGGGTCTTCTAATGGAAAATGTTGGGCAGCCTTAACCGTCAGCATGTCTATCAACTCTCTACCTACTACTGTGTATCATGATGACTTTAAACTTCAGACCTGCAAGTAGGAAAACAGTGAGAGAAGCTATTCTTGCTGGATTTCTTAGTCACTTAAAAGTGGGGTGTATAATATCTTTCACAACAAAGAATTCCTATTTGATTTTGTGACCACAGAATTTTGGGTTAGCATCTGAATCATTGCAGGCTTCCCTGAAGGAAGCTTTTTTGAGACACTCCCATCTTTTTTTAAACTGTGAAAAATATAAAATGACTCGGATTAAGGACTTACATTAAAATGCAAAGCAGTGTTTGCATTTAAAGAAAAGATGTACAAAAACAACCCCTTTGGTTTTATGATGACAGGACATACATTTAATCTTATAGCCAAGATAAAAATATATTTTGGTCGCTGTGATAGCAAAGCTTCATTCCACATATTTCACGAGTCTGGCAAAGGGAACTGTAAATGCTCCTTTACCTTGCACTGAATCTCAAAAGAGAGCTGAAGCACGTGGGAAGTGAAGTCTGTTCTGAGGATGGTATATACTCAGGCTTTGCTTTTCAAGTGAGACAAGGAGTTGATGTGCCTATTTACAGGATGGGATATAATAAATGAGATGATGTGGCCATCACTCTGTTTATGTATTTAGTTAATGGTAATGAAGATGACACAGCTTATTGAGCTGATTTCCTGGCATTTATTACAAATAATCAGTTAATATGATATTGAAGATAGTAATAGAATAGGATATGAGTGGCTAGATCTTTCAGTGGCTGCTAATAAGGAAACTGGAGACTAGAGGGGAAGACATGGTTCCCTGGCAGACTGCAGCTGAAGAGGAGCTTTTGATTTAAGGAAAAGTGAATTGGGTGGGCAGTCACTCAGCGGTGCTCCATATGGTTAGCAAACAGCGTACTTTAGTCAGCAGAGTCACACTCGGAAATAGGTGAGCTTCAGAGCTGAATCTCTTTTTTGGTGTTTGTTCTTGGTTTAGGGTTTGAGGACATTTCAGGATACCTAGGAAATGTCGGTTATGGCTGCTTGATAGAGAAGGCTACACTGGCTCAAATCAGTTTCTGGTTCCTTCTAACATAAAGATGTTTTATGGTTTCTGTGATTTAGTTTCTTGGTTCATCTTCACCACTTCTACTTCACCAGGACACTGAGACAGATCCAATTCCAGATCCCACTGAGTGCCTAACTTTGTTAAAACTAAGATGTTACAATGTATTTTAAAAGTTAGATACTGAGCAGAAATTATAATCGCTTGGAAGAAAGAGTCCCTAATATAAAATTATAGCGGCATTGCAATTAATTTACAGCTTTATTTAAAATACTCATATCTATCTAAATTCTTACCAGATAGCCTTGAGCCTACCAAAAAAAAAAAAAAACAATAAAACATCCGAATTCAAATAGCTGTTTTAAATAAACCCTAACAGGAATGAGCTAGGGAGATACAGCTCAGTATTAGCAACCCTGAATAAACTGTTGGATTTTTATGAAAACAAATTGGATTAATCTCCACAATTAGTTTTAGAAAAATGCATTTGCATTTATATTAAAAGAATGCATAGCATGCCAAATGCTAACATTGTTTCCAATACAAGCACTCAGTCTATGGTGCACAAAAGAGTGAGTCTGCCAAATTAAAACGCTATGGAAATATTTCAGCTTCCAGGTGAACAGAACTAACATGAAGGTCTTGTAACACTGGGCAACACTAACTGGTTTCAGTTTAAATTAGCTGGTTTTCACTCAGAGTATGTAAATGTTCCAGCTTCCCTTCCCAAAATTTCCATCCTGGTCCATCCATTTCTGCAGACAAGCAGAAAGGCTCTCTAGATGATCACAGTTTGAGAACCAATGCTTTAATTCAGGTGTTAGCCTCCAGTAGTGTTAACAAATGTTACCATGGCCCCTCGACATTTAAATCCATTAGGTGGTTTACTCTGTGTATTACCTCTTTCCAATTCTAGTCATCCACAACACTGTAGGGAAAGAATCTTTCTTAATCAGGAACAGATGGCAAAAAAACAGACTGTCTAGTCTGCATATGCCGATCAGTGTGTCACTTTATTTTCCGGTGACTCTATGACAGACTCCAGATCTGCTTTGAAAATGAAACTTGAATATAAGGGCGATGAAGGATTCAAGTGTCTGACACCCTAAAATAGGAAGCTGCCGAGTGACTTGACGTGCATAGGAATCTGGGGCTTCTTATTTATTTATTTGTATTCCGTTTTAGGAGTCTAGGACTTCTCACCTTGCAGAATTTTACAAATAAAATTAACAGAGTCTCTAAGTGCGTGTATACAATTAAAAATCACATAGTGCAATATAGCAAGCTAACTCAGGGCCAGCCCGAGGCCTAAGCAAATCTCTGCCTCTAAAAGAACTTCAGGCTTCTTAAACCATCCATCCATGGTGTGAAGATCAGCAAACTCTGGCTCTGAGGAAAACATTTAAAATATCAGGACAGCCATGCAATGTTGAAAAACCAAACGAGAGCTCATAGAAGGTAAGCAGTTGGGCAGAAAATGGGATGTTGAGAATAGGAAATCAAGTTAGCAGCGCTTCATCCAAGAAGCGAGAAGAAAACATAAGTAGCTCAACTCAACCACATTTGAATCTCTCCTAGATGTTTTTCATCAATGTTAAGATAAACCTTTAGGAAAATTGAGATATTGTCAAGGGTTGCTTGTTGCTTTAAGACTAAAGAAACCAAACAGTGGCTCTGCAGAAAGCCTACAAGCAAATGCAGTGTAGGCTGTAATTTTTGGGTTGTAAACTAACAGCTTCTCAGGTGCTGCTAATCCAAAGGGAATCCTTTTCCCTCATTTTTGCCTGCTTTCTTATCCTCCACTGCCAGCGTCCCCAGAGCGCTCCTAGGAAAGGAGCACAGCTCCCTCTGAAGCCCATGGAGTGTACCCCTAAATCATCTGAAGATGACACAGGTAGAGCTGGTTGGGAAATGTATCTTATTTCCTGCAGTAACAAAACAGAAGAAAATGAACATTTTTCATTTTTTGTCACAATTTGGATGCAAAATTTTTTGGTTTTTGGAAAACAACAACAACAACAAAACCCTGAACTTTTTTTGGTTTTTCATTTTTCAATAAAAAAGCCAAAAAAAATCAATAAAAAGCATTTTTCATAGAAAAAATTTGCTTTTATTTTGGCCAGGTCTAGTCACAACAAATGACTCAGGGTGCTCCTTTCACTCAGGTGCTGAGCTTGGGTTTTTATCTTGCATCCTTTGCATGGTGTGGTGGCTTGTTGTACAAAGCTAAATACTGTGCTGGCTGAATAAATGTATTTTGTAAACATCTTAGGCAGAGATATGGTATATATATTTAACATTGGTCAAAGGCACTGTACATCTCCTCACTTCTTGGCTGCTGTTTTTTTCTAGGGCATCGGGTACTGTTTATACAGCAATAGACATTGCCACAGGACAAGAGGTGAGTGCTAATATTAAATCCAGATTTTTATGTAATTCTTCAATATTTTCTCTTTTGTCATGAATATTATGTCATACTCATTGTTCACATATAGCTTAACATTAAGGTATCGGTTACTTTGATTTGCTATTGACTTAAATAGAACCAGAATTTCACCCTTAGTATGGCCAGTTGTTAAGTGGACTATTTTCCCTACCTACTCTTTCCTCAAACCAGTTCTTGCATCCTCTTAAATTTTATCAATCCCAACCTAGCAACCTAGACTATTATGGCATTCCAGGTTGTATTACGGTATAGAGAGAAATCTGTACAGACATCCCAGATAGCACCTATTGCTGGTTTACACATAGTTTTTATTACTGATTTAACTATACTGGTTTAGAAATTGATATAGGTAAATCTGATATAGGTAAATCCTATAGTGTGGAAGCAGTTTTACCAGTATAAAGGTATTTATATCAAAAGAGCTTATATCTATAAATTTACAACACAAAAAACTTGTGTAGAGCAGACTTTAGATTGTGCATCCTCTAACCTAACTACAGACTTATGGATAACCACAGGCTTGACGATACCCAGGGTTTGTCAAACAGTTCAGCCCATCTCTAATTGGTATTAGGAATAAATACGGTTCACTGCAGTGACCTAAGAAAGTTTCTCCGATCGCATTATTAAGCACTGCCAGAAAGCATAACCGGAAAGAGTATGAAAAGAGAAGTTATATCCTGCACAGAAGGACATGCTAGCTCTGTCTTAATTACTGAATGTATTAATACAACAACCTTTTGTCAGATTAGCTGATGGATGTTTCCGTCACTTCGTTCCAATTTATCTTAATCATTGATTCAATTATAATAATAACACTTAACACTTTTCTACAGCACTTTTCATCTTCAGAGTGCATTGCAAATATTAAAGACAGAGCATTATTATATTATTATAAGCCACAATTTTATATTTTAGTGACATTGAAGTTGGTTGACCCAGACCATTAAAAACAAGAAAACTCAAAATTAAAGGTAAAGATCTGTCCTTAAAACATCCATTTATGCTTAGGTCATGTCTCACAGTACAAGACACTACACACTGATCTAAGTGTGACCTTGCAATAGCTGGTCACAGTGCGGGGAGTGGAGAATGAATGAGGTCTTGAATTAAGAATGTCTTGACTTTGAACTTCCAAGTTTTGCTACTTTTAGTTGTCATTTTCGTGTTCATTTCTTTTTTTTTCAAACCAAAGTTTTTGAAATTATATAAAATCCTGTATAAAGGTCAACATTTGCAAGGTTAGGTGACTAAAGTGAGACCCCTAAAGCTATATTTAGACATCCAAATAACAATGGCATGATTTTCAGAGGTGCTGACCACCAAAGCTCCCAGTGACTTCTCTCAGGATCAGACACAAACACATTAAACTGACTGTGTTACTAATATACCGTAATGGGATTTTTATAAGGGTTCCTGTACCCTTTAGAATGGTTTAGAATAGTTAATGTCTACCATGAAAATACATGTATAGGCCCCAATCCTGCAAACGTTTACACACGTGCTTAATTTAATCACAGAAATAATCCCATTGACTGACTGCTCATGTGTTTAAAGTTAAGCACATGTATAAGTGCTTGGAATATTGGGACCTTACCCAGTTCTTGGGGGAGGGGGGTCTAGCTGAGGCGCCTTGTTTGGATGCCTCACAGTTCCTGCTCACCTGCGTTCCAGGGAAGTGATTTCTTAACCAGGTCCAAAGAGGTCAACACAGAGCTGGAGTAGTGGCCATGAAGGGGCTGCTTGTCCCATGTCATATAGGCTGGATTTCATTCATTCCCCATTCAAACCCTTTGTTTTTTGAGATGGAGTGAATTTCATCTCCAGTGCATATTATAGATGGGACAGATAATACCCCGTTGTATAATGGATGCTTGACATTTCCTGTTATAAGACCCTGTTTTCCGTTGCCAGAGATCTGCTGCAGGCCATATTATTTTTGAAATTTTGTAGCCAGAATGGTTCAACTATCTCTGAGAATGAGGCTATTGAAAACTACATTATTTTGTCCATGTTTAAAAATTCTGGCAACTTTTTCTTTGAGAATCTCTAGTGTTTCCATGCTTTGGAGCAGGGACTCGAAATTTGGCCTTTCTCTCAGGGATGTGCCTTTTGCATCCCCTTTGATAGTCTGCTCAAATTTGGCAGTGTTATAAGCATTTGAAAAATCACTACGTGTGCTCAGTAGAGATATCTTAGATTTTTAGCCGTTAAATTCCCCCAAATTCTGGGCATGCTCCAGCTGGGGGCTGAGTAGCACTTTCCTTGAAGTTGCTGCTGGGGGCTGGGCCTCAGGAATCAGAGCAAGGAGATGATTACCACTCCCACACCCCCACCGCTGGATCTAGGCAGTGTGGAGGAGGAAGCTGCTTGATTCAAATGTGGAGGGGACAAGAGTCAGACCTGGGTGAGGGTTAGGAGTAGATTCAGACAAGGAGGGTGGTAGATGGGGAGGAAAAGGGGAACCAGGGAGTAGGGACTGGGGGGAAACTGGGACTGGCTGGGCAAAGAGTGTGAGATTGGGAGCTGGGTTGGGGAAGACTGGGACTGGCTGTGCAAGGAGACTGAGACTGGAAACCAGTGTGCAGGGGGAGAACTGGGACCAGTTGTGCAAGAAGAGTGCAACAAAGAGTTGGGGAGGAGGGGGAGATTGAGTGAAGAGTCCATGGAGGAAGACAATGAGGAGGGGGAACATAAGCATGGGAGAGGTGGAAGGGTGATGGAAAGCCAGGGGTGGGAGAGAAGGAGACAGATTGGATGAGAAGCCAGGTTGGGGGGAACTGGTATTGGTTGGGCAAGGAGACAGGGGACAAGGAACTAGAGGGGACTGGAAATGTCTGGGCAAGGAGACTGGGAACAGAGGGGAGGATGAAGACGGGGAGTGGAATGGAGAATCTAGATGGGGAGACTAGGACAGGTTGGTCAAAGAGAGTGGGACTGGGATAAGAAGCCTGATGAATGGAGACTGGGACTGGCTAGATGAAGAGAATGAAACTGGGATGAGCAAACAGGGTGGGGAAGGGCTGGTTGCAGGGGGCATTTCAAAAGAAGTCCTACTTGGGGCGGATATGGGCAGAAGGGTCTGCAATCTGGGATGGAACCCAAGATTCCAAGGGGGGAGGGATAGCTCAGTGGTTTGAGCATTGGCCTGCTAAACCCAGGGTTGTGAGTTCAATCCTTGAAGGGGCCATTTAGGGATCTGGGGAGTTGGGGATTGGTCCTGCTTTGAGCAGGGGGTTGGACTAGATGACCTCCTGAGGTCCCTTCCAACCCTGATATTCTATGATTTGCCTCTCACCATTCCTCTGCTATTTACAAACATCTGTGAAACCCACTGGCAAAGTGTCTCATTCCCTTCTAACATTGGTCCACATAGAGGATGACAATCTAATATTTCTATCAGCTACTTCATTAGCGCAAGTGGCAGAGATCTGTGTGGTGGATCTAGAGGTTGTAACCCTGGTGATGACTCACGTTGGTGCCAGTAAGATGCTACTTGATGGAATATCTGGGGGGTGGAGGTTACAGGTTGTGTTTTTTACAAACCTAGAAAATTGCATGCAAGACTTCATTAAAAGAATATTATTTTGGGTTGCCAAGTCAAGCACTCAAGATAGGAAATGCCAGAATTAAGTAGGTCTCTTCTGCCTTAATAATGTTCCTTTATAGTCGCTTTTTGTATGAAATTGATATAGGCATTTTATATAATTTATGTAAGGGGAATAACTAATCTTCCCTGTGGAGAATAGTTATTGAACTTGTATTGTTGCCATACTATTGCAAGATGGTTTTATTTTTTTATTTAATCAAAGTACCCAAATCACTAATTACTTGCAAAAATGACTGCAATGAATTGAGACCATTTTGGAATAAGCTAGGACTACAGAATGTTAATGATATTAAGTAGCAGATAACATTTTTAAAGCCATTTTATATACTTTGCAAAATAAGACATGTAAGGCAGTGCACTCTGAAATTGTCACCCAACTAGTGGGTGAAATAGTGCGGATTTCAAAGTATAAAGCATAGTATTGCAATGCAAGTTACTGAGCACTAATGCCTAATTAAAGGGCAGTTTGGTATAGTTCTCAGCTGCTCTGAAACATATGGTCTCAAACACATTTATTTCTTTTTCATTCTGGTCTGTTGCAATATATGCTATTAAACTTAGTATTTAACAAAATGTCATTTTAGGTGGCCATAAAGCAAATGAATCTCCAGCAGCAGCCTAAAAAGGAACTAATTATTAATGAAATCCTGGTCATGAGGGAAAATAAGAACTCTAATATTGTAAACTATTTAGACAGGTAAGTTGTGCCAGTCATTATCACTGTAGAGCTTGTTTATATACTGTGCGTCAAAGATTTAGCCAGACAATTTTTTTTAAAATTTTGTGTGCAAATGACCATTTGTGCACACAAAGCTGATCACTGAACGTCAGGATCCATTTACACAAGCATACAGAAAGCTATCCTTCATGTGTGCATGTGAAAGATTCTTGCAAACTATGTAGACCCAATTTTTGAAAATTGTGACCAGCACGTGCCTTTACTGAAAACAACTGTCAATAACTACATACATCTTCACGTTTTATGAGTTGGACACATTCTTCCTATTTTGTTAAGTGAGCACGGGCAAAAAGTTCTAGAATCTATGTCAATTGTTGCTCCCCAATAGGCATGATGCCATTCATGTAATTTCGGTGAAGACTAGATTCCTGCTGGGATTTTTTTTATTTTTTTTTTTAATGTTTATGTTTAAAGCTCTCCATAAACTGATGTCTTGTCAGTTTTAAAATTGTTTTTGTATATCCAGGGATGCTTCAAAAATGCACTGAAAAAATGTTTTTCCTGTGTTTTCACTTCTTTGCTTCTGACGGGCTAAATGAAAAACATTCAGCTACGGCTGGATTGTGTTTTCTGCAGGCAGCACATGAAGGATTTCCTTTCCCTATCTTTATATTATTCAAGGTTTTTCAAACTGTTGATCAAATTCCATCTTCTGCCACCATCGGCTGCTGTGCGTCTTATACCTCTTGGAGTTAATGGTTATATTTCTCTATACATTTCACTATGAAACAAATAATGTGAGACGGCCTAGTTTAACATTCTTTACATTTTCTAAACTGCATTTTTACTATCTAAAGCCTGCTGTATAAAGTATTGCCTATAACCTTTTTCATTTGAACTACACACATTCTTCTAATGCTGTGAACTGTTAATTATACCTGGTTGTCAATGAAAAATGCCAAATAGGCAAAGTCATCTGTGAGTTTCTTTTGTCAAAACAGCTCTGTAAATAGTTGTGCTTACTGATGGTGGTGTCTTCATTTTCTTGTTTCAGCTACCTGGTAGGTGATGAACTTTGGGTAGTTATGGAATACTTGGCAGGAGGCTCTTTAACGGATGTTGTTACAGAGACCTGTATGGATGAAGGACAGATAGCAGCTGTCTGTAGGGAGGTAAGAGGTGCCATGCATGGATGTGCTTGCTGGAAAAGTGTGTAATGTAGTGTAATGGTGTGATAAGAATGTAAGGGATCTCAAAATACATCTTTGTTTAAAAGTTGTCTTTTTAATATTAGAGGAGGAAGAGCGTCTTAAAGGAAATCAGATCTATGTTCTGCTGAAAAATGCCATCCTTGTAATAAGGTTCAGTTATGATGACACTTTTTATTGATTTAGTAGTGTTTAGCTTTGCTTCTTTGAATGTTTACCTGTGATAATTCAGCAGTGCACCTTATTCCTGGCCTTTAAAAGGAAATAGTCTTGCCACAGAATGTAAAAAACTGCAAGTAAAAACAAATGCTAGTTTGTTAAAGTATGAGAAATTACGTGACAAAAAAATATTTTAAAATCTGCTGTAGATTGTAACACCAAAGAATTTGTCATGCAGTATTTTGCCAATAGTGATCTGGTTCATACTGAAAGAACTTTATTTCTTTTCTGGCAAATAATAGTTTGTCATATGGGATAGAGATGGCAAAATTCACTGTAGCAGCAGTCATTCCGTCTGTGCTTCCAGGCTATAGTTTGTAACAATAATTGACATTTCTAATTCAAAAGCTAATGTGCCTTCATTTAGAAAGTTATTATTCTAATAGTGTTGAAGTAGCAAGCTATTTCACTTGACAGCACAATATTCTGCCATTACTCACAATTCATCTAGAAATTAAATCTTTTACAGATATTTTTGTCCCCCTATATGATTAAATCAGGCCATTAATTTTTACCTTTATGTTCCTTTTTTATATCAGTGCCTGCAAGCGCTGGACTTCTTGCATTCAAACCAAGTGATCCATAGAGACATCAAGAGTGACAACATTCTTCTCGGGATGGATGGATCTGTCAAATTGAGTAGGTGTTCTTGTTCAGGTGGCATTATTCCAGTGGTTGTTGTGGAATTGCTAACTGACAGCCTGTTATCAGAAGGAAGTGATAGTATATTGGCCATTGCAGCCAAGGAATGTTTCATTTTAGAACAATTTTAACACCACAGGGAAATCTGAGAACATAGGTAGGGTGACTCAAAATTATTTGACTATGTTCAGAGCCCAGAGTTCTGATCTAAAGGCCCGAAAGACATGAAGTTTCTCACATAAATAAGAGCTGTAGAGTCCAACTTTGTTAAAAGAACTTAAACGGTCAAATTCAGTAGTTGTTTGGTTATATCCTGTTATGTAAACAAGAGATGGCCCTGTTTCCAGCCAGATACCTTGATGCATTCTTGTGCAGAGAATGGAATATTTGTATTTGTTTGCTTCATAGCCCAAGTTGGTGTTAACAGTATTTTTTTTCTTCTCTGCAGCTGATTTTGGGTTTTGTGCTCAGATCACACCTGAGCAGAGCAAACGGAGCACAATGGTGGGGACTCCCTACTGGATGGCACCTGAAGTAGTGACAAGGAAAGCATATGGCCCCAAAGTTGACATCTGGTCATTAGGGATCATGGCAATAGAAATGGTGGAAGGAGAACCCCCGTACCTTAATGAAAATCCTCTCAGGGTAAGGTGCAAGTGGAATCATATAGCGCTGTCCTTCTCTGCTGTCCCAATTTTAGATACAAAATCCTGTCCAAACCACACAAGCTTGGTATTGTTTCAACAGTATCATTGCAGCATACCAGTATATACTGTTGCTATAGGCACCTAAATGAGGGTACCTCAGAAGATAAGTGACATGGAGTTATTCTCAATATGTGTCATTTTTGCCTTCAGGGCTGTTTAAAAATTCTCAGTACGTCTGCTTGTTTTCTGAAATCTCCTTCTGCTGTATCTCTGATGACAAGAATCTTTCTGAGTCCAAGTTTCTCCAGCTGATGAAGTCTTGTGAAAAGAATTTCAAACAGAACAGGGGGGAAAGGAGAATTTTCCCAAACACAGCTCAGTGTGTATTTGTTAAATAAATGAAATGTCTTATCTTATAGTGAAATCTGTAATTACTTATTAGTAAGTGCAGTTTTAAGGTTATCTTTCAACACAAATACTGCTAGTAAAAAATTGGGGCATTTATACTATGGAACAGTTTACATTTTTGTCCGAAGAAATTTAGTCCTTTCCTACGTTAATCAATTTGCATATTAAAATGAGTGAATATTAAGGGACAATCTTGCATAATTGTATCGCTGAATGAAACACCCAGTTAAACACTGGTCTCCCTTCCCTGGGGTGTATTCCTGGAGTGATACAGCAGCCCACATTTACCAGAGGAAGTCCAGCTTGTATCTCCCTTCCCTATGGCATTAGGAGGAATTCAGACCATGGATTAACATTTCATAAGTAATTCTAGATTTGCGCAGAGAGAATATCAGAACAAAGCATGGCCTCTAGGTTTCTCTCACGGGATATGTCTATGCTGCAGCAAAAAACATGTGGCACCAAACCTCAGGGCCTGGGTCAGTTGACTCGGGCTCAGGCAATGGGTAGGGTTGCCAATTTTTGTTGGGCGTATTCCTGGAGGTTTCATCACATGACAATCTTTAATTCCTGGAGACTCCAGGACAGTCCTGGATGGTTGGCAACCCTAGTAGTGGAGCCCAACATTTTAGTGTAGACATCTGGGCTTGGGCTGTAACCCAGGCTCTGAGACCCTCCCCGCTCACGGGAGCTCAGAGCCCAGGCTCGAGCCCAAGTCCAAACATCTACACTGCAGTTGTATAGCCCCGTGAGTCCAGGTCCCACAAGCCAGCGTCAGCTGACCCAGGCCAGCCTTGGCCATGCAGCAGGCCTTTTATTGCACTGTAGACATATTCATAGGTTCTGATCTGTGATACCCAGACTGCAGACATCAGCACACAGACCGCTGCCTCTGAAAGAACAGGTAGATGAACGAAAATAATGTTGGAGGAGAAACTGTGTTGGTCATTGCCATTAAGGAAAGAACAGTAAGGACGAAGTGGCCCATAGGGCTTTAAACAAACTCGATGTTGCAACTTTTGCAAAAGGTTCTCTATTCTTTTGGAAAGCCACAGATTTGGGATGTGCGGTGCTAAGCGTGGAAAGGCTGCACTGTGGGCTTTCCTTCACTTGCACACAATAACTTGCACCTGCAGACTGCTTCTGTCCAGTACTTTCTGCACCACTGCATGGAGGTACTGTGGGGGAAGGGACATTGATAATTACACTGAACGTGAGCCCCACCTCCAAAAGGGCAGGCCAGTAGTCATTATTACTGCAGTCCTGGTGCTAGAGCAGTGGCCTCTGAGCAGAACCAGATGTGCTCTGCTCCTCTGTGGGGAGAATGATTCCATACCCCATCATCTTCCTCAGGGAACCCTTGCAGAAACCTTCATGCCCTGGATTTGGCCCAAAATCTGGCAAGGAAAATTAGCGTCACTGCAGTCTCCACCTGGCCCTCTGAAATGCAGCTGATTTTGACCTGCTGCAATCTCCCTGCAATATCAGCGAGCTGATTAGGATTCCTCTAGACGCTGCAAATCAATTATTGCAAAGCTAATTAGGCTTCTCCTCTGTGACTGCATTCAAATTCAGTTATAGCTCTTCCCACCCAGGTTAAATCAAAGAGATGGTCTCTCTCCCTGCTGAAGTTATGATTTGTTGGATCACTCTTAATTCACAGAAGTAAACTCTTCAGGGCATCGTCAGTGAGAGGTCCATGCCTCTGAAACCAGCTCCCATGGGTGGTCTGGGGAGCTTCTAGGCATAGACCTGTTTGGCCAATTTGCTGGCAGATTTATAGGTCATTGTAATGGTTGTGTTTAAGAGTTTGTCTGTGTTCATGGAGTTCTGCAAAGCTTTAAACTGCAGGGTTGATACTTTATTTTGTGAATAATTGTTTTAATAATGCAAGGTGCCCAGGTGCTCTAGTTGCTGGCACCAATATAAATGTATAAATAAATAATAAAGGCATTTAAAGGTCATTAATTATGGACAGAGTTAATAGCCATCCTGATGCAAAAGCCTGTGTCATTTCCTAGCTCAGGGGAAACTCATTCCACTTTGAAAGACAAGTGTTCAGAGACAATCTATGGCACAGGTGCCCTTTCCTGGCTTCTGGAGATCCTAATTCGCTTCCAGTTCATGAATACAGCCTGCAATAGTGTGACTTTCTTTTCACGGTGATTTTCACTGTGCCAGACGTGCACTCAGGCCCTGAGATACAAGCCTGGGGGCACAAAAATGCAATATACTTTTAAATCCATGTTGGATCTCCCAAGCTTCAATTTGAAAAAAAACATTTTTCTTCTTTTTTATCCTATGAGTCACCTGTTGCACTAGTTGCATTAGTTTTCATCAAAAATTGCAAAATATTTCTAGAGTGCTTTGGATGCTACAGTTCCCAGCCTGAGAGTCCTCATAAATTGAGCCTCACACATGTGGGTATGACATGTGACCCATATAAGGTCTGTATCTAACTTTCCCAAATCGCAGCCATAACTATCTGCTGAATCCTTCCTGTTCTTTTTTCTATGCCAAATGCTTACTGCCCCTTTGCAGTTCAGTTACTACCAATGTGAAATCCACTCCCTTCCTACATACTGGACATTTTTTTCCCTGCTTTACTTTGTAAGACCTGAATGATAAAATTCCTTCCTTTCCCACTTCCCTTCCCCTGAAATATTCAAAAGGTGCAATGCCTGGCTAAGGATGACTATTCTTCATGACTCATGTATTGTGATGAAATCAGCACAGTGAGTCAGCTTCTAAAAGGGCTGCTGCATTTAACCTGCGCTCCTGTTTGACTTGGAATTCAAGACAGGGTAGATGCAACTCGTATATCAATACTTAGCCTACAGCAAACAGAAGGGGGTCAGTAAGTTTTAAAGTCCATTGGAAACAAAAAGTCATCTGACCTCTGGAATGTCTCCAGTCCGGATGGAGTCATTTAGGTGGTAAAAGCTGAAAATGATCAATTCAGCTACGAACTCAGCAGTCCTCAGACACAGAGGCACAGATTGGAACGATACCAGTGTAAATCCAGAGATATCCGTGAAGTCGAATTACTCTGGATGGATAGTGGTGTAAATAAAACCTGAATCTGTTCTGGCATTCTAAATACCCTTTAAGATCAAAGCAAATATCTGCTTGTGTAAGGCAGTTGCTTTAAAAGGATGAAGTGGCCCATAGGGCTTTAAACAAACTTTTAGGTCTAGAAAGCCTTGCTCTATGTTTAAGAGGGTAAAAAAAGTGGATTTTGGTCACTGTCTGTGTGAATGCTAATAGGACAGAACTGGTACTATTTTAACAGAAACATTTTGGGGGGGGGGGATTTCCAGGCCTCCTCCTATTCTGAAAGTCCAAGTGCGAAGAGTTGGTAGGGTTCCATAGGTCCCTTTTGTAACCTATGTAAGGATTCAAAGTGTCAATGTCATAACAACATCCTGTAGTGGGGTAATAGACTTGTGCTATAGGTTTTCTACTTTCTAGGCCTCGATCACAAGTAATATGTGTCTAATGATCTTCTTAAGGACCGTATGTTCAAATATGAAGGAACACAAATTCCTGTGCAATTGTGTGCCATGCTTATATTTGCTGATGATGTGATTGTGTGCACAAACTGAGTATTTGTGCACTCAAGTGGCCCAGTGGATGCTTAGGGCTCCATGGAACTTGCTGTGGAATTCAACCCTTGCCACTGAATTCTTAGCTTGCTCCAGAATCTTAGCTTTCACCTTTATTTTTATTTTGTTCCAATTATGTTTCTGCACCTTTGGGTTTTGAAGATGACCTTGAAAATGTGACACAAGCATAATGGATATAGTTTTATCTTTCTGAGTCTTCAGACTCCTTGAAACAATCATTTTTGAAGTGTGAACTAGCTCGTTCATCTGAATGGGTTGCCGTCAAGGTTCCTTCCCCGCTCTGAACTCTAGGGTACAGATGTGGGGACCTGCATGAAAGACCCCCTAAGCTTTTTCTTACCAGCTTAGGTTAAAAACTTCCTCAAGGTACAAACTTTGCCTTGTCCTTGAACCCTATGCTGCCACCACCAAGCGTGTTAAACAAAGAACAGGAAAAGAGCCCACTTGGAGATGTCTTCCCCCCAAAATATCCCCCCAAGTTCTACACCCCCTTTCCTGGGGAAGGCTTGATAAAAATCCTCACCAATTTGCATAGGTGAACACAGACCCAAACCCTTGGATCTTAAGAACAATGAAAAAGCAATCAGGATCTTAAAAGAAGAATTTTAATTAAAGAAAAAGTAAAAGAATCACCTCTGTAAAATCAGGATGGTAAATACCTTACAGGGTAATCAGATTCAAAACATAGAGAATCCCTCTAGGCAAAACCTAAAGCACAAAAAGACACAAAAACAGGAATATACATTCCATTCAGCACAGCTTATTTACCAGCCATTTAAACAAAAGGAAATCTAACGCATTTCTAACTAGATTACTTACTAACAAGTTCTAATACTCCATTCCTGTTCTGTTCCCAGCAAAAGCATCACACAGACAGACAGACCCTTTGTCTGTTCCCCCCCCCCTCCCAGCTTGAAAGTATCTTGTCTCCTCATTGGTCATTTTGGTCAGGTGCCAGCGAGGTTATCTTAGCTTCTTAACCCTTTACAGGTGAAAGGGTTTTGCCTCTGGCCAGGAGGGATTTTATAGTTCTGTATACAGAAAGGTGGTTACCCGTCCCTTTATTTTTATGACAGTTGCACACTCTGAAACAAAGATTACAGTTGAAACGTCTGCATTAACTAATTAATTTCTTTGCCCTGGTCTACACTACAGAGTTAGGTTGACGCAAGGCATCTTAAGTTGACCTGACTTTGTAAGTGTCTATACTAAAATTTTGCTCCTGCCGATGTAACTCGCTCACTACACAGACTTAATAACTCCACCTCCACGAGAGGTGTAGAGTCAATGTCAATGTAGTTAGGTCGATGTAGTGTCAGTGTAGACACTGCGTTGCTTACATCAACTGTTGCTGGCTTTCAGGAGCCGTCTCACAATGCCCCACACTGACAGGTCAGTCAGTGCAAGCGCTTGTGGTGAGGACGCACACCACCGACACAAGGAGCAAAGTGTAGACATGCACAAGTGATATCATTACTGTGACTGCTGTATGCCGACATAAGTGAGGTCAATTTAATTTTGTATTGTAGACATGCCCCTATACTTTTGCAAAAACATCCAGCTAATGTGCTCAGCCGGCAGTCCCAGACTGCCCTCCCTCTCCCTCCAGTGATCAGAGCCCTATTGTCACTTGCCCAGCTGGCAAAACCTTCAGTTTACTCTCTAGCAACTTGTACCATGCAGCTATCCATCTACTTTGTGTACCTGGTAAGTGGGCATGCAATTGTAGGCATATTTTGAAAATCAACTCCTAAATTTCCCTATTTTCCTCTCTGAATTGATGAACTGTTGCACTGCACTTGAGTTATGATACAAAATCACAGTGATATCCAGTTGTCCAGAATGAATGGAAGTATCTACTGCATCACTCTGTCATATGGAAGTGGTGTTTAAGGGAACAGTGAGCACTGCAGAGATGCATTTGAATTATTCCTAGTACCTTTGAAATATATGTTTAGGCCTGGTCTACACTTCAAATGTTTTGTCAGGGTAGCTATACCAGCAAAACCTCCCTATTGCAGACACAACTTATGCCAGTAAAAAATTGCTTTTGTTGGGATAGCTTATTAGGAAAATGCAGTAAGCTGCATGGACAGCAGCCCTTTATGCGTCTACACTAGGGCTTTTGCCAGCATAGAAATGTCACAGAAAAATCACACCTGTAACCGACATTGCTTTGCCAGCAAAAGTTGCGAGTGTAGACCTGGCCTTAAACAGGAATACATATTAGATGTTGACAACTCTGAAAGAAATAGGTTAAAGCCTCTGGTTTAATGTTTCTCTAGGCTTTGTATCTGATAGCTACTAATGGAACCCCAGAACTTCAAAATCCTGAGAGACTCTCTGCTGTGTTCCGAGACTTTCTGAACCGCTGTCTGGAGATGGACGTAGACAGACGAGGGTCTGCCAAGGAGCTTTTGCAGGTAAAATGGGCACAGGTGTGTGAGGCAATTGCAAGCGAAAAGTCTATGTAAGCGGTGGCATTTGTATCCTCCAAATATGGAGCCCCACTGGCTATACAAGGAGTTGGTGTAGTCGGATCTTCATTGTGCATTACACGTCAAGCTTGGCACTTCTCACACTACCAATAGGTGTTCTGTCACGTGTAGTTTTCTTTTTCAGAACCAGTTAATGGCATTTGAATGGGGCGGCGGAAAGGGGGCGTGAGGTGGGGCTGATGCTCCTCCACTTACATGGGTGCAGTTAAGGAGGAAATCCTTTGAAGTTAACCAGATCTGAAACACAGGTGTAGATGAGATGAGAGCCCGGCCCCAGAGATGAGCCTGGCCAATGTGCACTCTGTCACCCAGCACCCTGTAGTCTGAATTTTGCCTTCATGCCAAAGGCAACTGATGTGAACCTGCGCCTCAGAGGTTCTGAATACAGGATCTGGGCCTAAAATTAGATTGGGCCAAATTCATCCCTGGAGTCACTAGAATTGCACCAGAGATTAATTTGTGCTTCGTGTTTTGAAAAGTTACATAGCATTGTGTCTTTTTAAAATTAGAGCCTCAGGATGGCGCAAGCACAACAAAAAAGCTGCTTGACAGTTAGGGTAAATGGGCTTTGAATGGAAAATAATGAATAATTTTTCTTTCTGTTTTTGTTTTAAATAGCATCCGTTTTTGAAATTAGCCAAGCCTCTCTCCAGCCTGACTCCTCTCATCATTGCAGCAAAGGAAGCAATTAAGAACAGCAGCCGCTAGCATTGTGGGCTGGCTTTACCCCAGGCCAGCTCCCTCCAGAGCAGGACTGAACAAAACTCTGTAAAACCTCAATTCTTGTGCTGCAGGACAGGCAGAAATAAGGACAAACAAACAGTCACAGTCATGATGGAGGCCAGCTGTTTTCCAGCTCTTCGAGGACTAGAAACCTATCACGTGTCTTCTTCCTGCTCTCTGATTCCTTGATTTATTTCTCAGATGAAACAGGGCCCAAAACCAAGCTGCCAGGCCAGAAATCGCCTTGTTGTCTCAACCATCTCGAAGGTCAAACAAACTCAGTAGCGAGACTCTCAGTGACCATCCTATGCATTTCACTTTTAAATGATTGGTTGGTTCTTAAAGATTCACAGTCACTTTTCTGAGTTTTTTGGTTTGGTTTGGAATGGAAGAAGGGTCCTCCTGCATTGAGAAACCTCCTCCAGGCCGAGTTGTCTTTTGAATACAACCCATTCGCTAGTATTTGCCCATTCATGGTACTGTTAGATGAGAAGGATGAAAGTGAAGGTGCTTTTCCAACCAAAAATAAATCGCCCGCCGAGCAGGAATCGCATCCTGCTGAGATATACCCTTTTAGCCGTGAACATCCAGAGTTTGGGTCCTTCACAGCACAATGTGTGCAATTAACAATGGTACTTTTGCCTTGGTGAGGTTCTTGTAAACTGAAAAGCGGAACGGGCAGCAAGTTTGTTCAGAAAGGACTCGTCTGATATAAAGCTGTAATAAAAATGGCAGCCCAGTCTTACTAGGTGCTGAATCTCTCCTCCAAAGTGCTCAGCACACAACTTCCCCGGCAGTGAGCTGGAAGGGCACTCCCCTGAAGGGAACTGAGGACGCTCAGCCCCTTTGCAGACGGGAGGCACTCAGTGCCCTGTGGGATTACACCAGCTGTTCATAGCATGAGACCCTAACCAACAGTAGGCTAAAATCTGCTATCAGCTGCCTCCACGCCAGTGCAGCCCTATTTATACTTGGGTTTGCACCGATGTAATGGAGGGGCAGAATTCAACCTAGCGATTCTGTGAACTGAGTCTGCCCATCCTCTTGGCCGGGTTGTGACTGCTGAAAAGGGACAGGTAGCGTCTGTAATATTCCCAATCAATTAGGGAGCCCAGTGCTCTAAACTGTTACTCCGGTGAGTGCCCCTTAGTCATGTGAATAATCCTATTGAACATGTTGGGGCTACTCAAGTGAGTAGGAGTTTGCACGATTTCGTTCTGGATGAGCTCTCTGCCAATCCAACAAAAGAGGGTGGAGAAAATATATTTAAACTAGAGGTTTTGTAGTGCCAGGTGAAGGGAGGGAAAGGGAAATGCAGAATAGCGTACATAAATACTCTTAGGCCATAAACTGGGTCAGCATTTAACTCTCCCCTCAATGCATGCACCAAACTCGCCTTAATGCTAGTATGTGTATATCGAGGGGAGAATAATTGCTGGAAATGACTGAGGATTGTACTGGCTAGTAAATTTATTTGTAAAGGAGCAGAATAGTATAACTAAACAATTCGTATTATGTCAAGAGGACAGACCTGGTTGGCTTTCACTTCGCAAAATAACGTGTATGGAATATTTGCTGCTGGATTTTAGGGTTAAGACTGTTTAAAAATCAAAGCCCTTTGAAACAACAGTAGGATATGGGGTATTGGCAGTGGGGAACCTGCCTCTGTAAAAATAATAATAAACCCTCGAATGTAGCTCAAGGTGACTTCACATTTAGTTTCTGATACTTCAAGGAGCTGAGCATTCCTCAGAGGTGCTAAGCATCCTCAACTCGTAGTTAGTAAGAGTTAAGGGTGCTCAGCCCTTTCCTAGATTAGGCCTTGAGCCTTTGTTTGGCTTTGGATTTTAGTCAGATCTTTGGGTTGTGACTTTCATTAATATTGCCAACTGGCTGGCCTTCATTATTTGTCCACCTCAGTTTCTGTGGGGCTTGACTGAGGCAGTGTTTGTTAGTTTACCATACTCAGCTGTTAATTAACTTTCCCCAGTCTCCTGGGATGCAGAACAAGTTTTTGCTTTTGTTTTATGCCCAAATAAGTAAAGATCCTTCTTCTGCAGTGGGGTCATTTTTGTCTTTGTCAACTCAGGTTAGACATCTAGGGGATGGGAGTTCAGGCTTCTTTGAAAATCCAGTGATTCAAACTCATGAAGGCCCAACCTTATTTTGTAAAGCATCAGTCGGAATGAAATGAATTTAAATTCCACACAAGAAGTAAAAGGGCAAGTGACAGTTTCTATTTCCAGGGTAGCTTTTTCTTTTCTTTGTATCTACAAAGCTGTGGACATCCGTCCCTTGAAAGGAAAGCACTTTCTGTGGAGCATTTCTGGTGGACATCCAGGACAAATCTTTTTTGGGGGAGGTTATGCTATTCGATTTGCTGAGTTTTTTCCCTAGTTGTTTTTTTCAGCTATAAATATTTTGCCTTTTTATCCCAGCTCCACCCTTCAAAGAAAAAATTTTAAAAGGTATAATCAAAGATACACACTTCAGAACGGTTTGTGCTCCAGTGTGTGAAATATTGTAGACACTGGCTTTTTAAATGCAACTGCTTTAATAAGAGGCCTTAATTTTTATTTTATTTTTATTGTAAAAATATTTTATTTTGCAGCAGCAAATCCAGAGATTTTACTTTTTAAAAAAATTCCAAGCATGCCGACAAGATTCAATAGAAATCCAGTTCCTGCCAGTGATTGCAACCAGCGCACAAGATACAATTGCCCAGCTGAGTACTCTGTAAAAGGGACCAATTACTTTATGTTCCTTTTTATAAGGGACTAGTAGCATTCCTAAAGCGCTTCACTGGGGAGATTCTGTGGCACTAAATGCTACAAGGCAGTGGATGCAGAAAGATAGGAGCTGCTTTTATGTCCTCCTGAATTTGGAGGCAGACTTGGAAGTGGAAAACAATCCTGAAAGAGACAGGCCTTGTGTGTGAATTATGGAATTGAAAAATAGCACATCAGGATAGGCATTGCCTTTGCAGAACAAAAAAGATATAAACAATCAGATAAGTCTCTGGTACCATCTCGTTTTTTGAGAGCCATCCCTGGTTTAGGCAATTATTTATATATATTTTAAGGAGTATTAGAGATAAGCTAAAAGAAAAGGAGTACTTGTGGCACCTTAGAGACTAACAAATTTATTTGAGCATAAGCTTTCGTGAGCTACAGCTCACTTCATCGGATGCATTGAAGTGAGCTGTAGCTCACGAAAGCTTATGCTCAAATAAATTGGTTAGTCTCTAAGGTGCCACAAGTACTCCTTTTCTTTTTGCGAATACAGACTAACATGGCTGCTACTCTGAAACTAGAGATAAGCTGTTCCTCCTGCCAAAAGCATATATAAAGATAAACATACTGTACATGTTTCAGACACTTTCATTCCAGGTATTAATAGACCGGTTAATTTCCTTTTTCTATTTCATTTTTAAATTCATAATACAGTAAAGAACTTCCCGATCTCAAATGTTGTTCCAGTCCCCTATAATATTGAGGTGTGAAAATGGCCGTTAGCTCACCATGGTTCCGAAAGGTCCTAGGACAGGAGCAAGAAAGCAGTAAAATCAGGGAAGCTTGAGAAGCACAGTACAGATTATTTATTTAAGAAAATGGAAAAGGAAAAAAAAAAAGCCTTAAATGTAACAGGGCTTCTGCATGCATTCACAGGAGCCAGAGAGGAATTGCTGGATCTTACAGTGCTCTCAGGTTTTGGTCACAGTATCGGGCAACGGTTGTGTTATCACCTGTTGTGTCTTTCTGCTTTTGTAAATATGTATGTGTCTGTTTTCCATCAGTGGCTACTGGTTGGCCAAATCTCACTGTACACAGATGAACTCAGTTATTTATTTATTCTGTTGTTGTTGAGGTTTCTTTGAGGCTAGTGAGAGCACCTCAACATTATAGTTCCTATCAGCCAGTCCCCCCAGTTTCCGCCCCCAGCACGTTCCAGTCACTAAAGAAGGGAAATATGAAATCATATCCAGTTGCTTATGTAGTTGTTACTTCCAATATGGAGTCATGGTTTTGGCTACATAAGGAATATTCCTCAATGCTGTACATTAAGCATGTAAATAAATATATTTCTTTGCTCAGCGGGTTTGCATACGAATTGGTTGACAAGCCAGAGAGATTCCATAAAATCTACCAATGAAAGCAGGAGGAAATGTTGCTTTGCTTGAAACACCAGGGCATGCACAGCAAAGCTAGATTAGCCTTTATGAGCTGTATAAAAGACCGCTAGTTTGCATGTTTCCCCAATGGAGTATCATTCATTCATTCACACTCAGTAATTTAAAGATGGGCGGTGGGGGGAAGTGACTAAGGCCCAGAAGCAAAGCCTCCAGCTTTCAAGATAGTTATTCTCTTGGACAGGGAAAGTATCTTCATTTTTAATCCATATTTTTCAGGACCAGGGAAAGGACAACCTCTGTGTTTCAAGGACGACCATTCTGATATCTTGCTCGGGTTTCTACCATAGCATCTGCATCTTGAGATCTTCAAGTATCTTTAAAACACTTCATTGCTCATGCCCATCCTTGATCTAAAGCGATAGTTCTCTCTAGGTGAACACTGCGGAATCTTGCTTACACCTTTTCCTCTGTTTATCAATGGTTCAGAGATGAGCCAGCATTCTGGGGTTGTGTCACAAACGCATAAACCCATGCTTGGAGGTGAAATCTACGTGTTTTGGCTCAACGCATGGGTTGTGTGGATCTTTGGGAACAGCTGCAGTCTCAAAAAGGGTATGGCAGGGTGGGGGAAAGAAGCTTATGTTCTCTTCATTGGTGCCTTCTGGTCAGTCATCGGTCTGATTCTGCAAATACTATTACTGCTTAGCTATTCTGAGTAAGCACTAAGTTTCAGAATCTGACGGTGACTTAGGAAATTGTGGGTAACATAAGATATTAATGTTAAAGTTGCTTTAATGAAAAATGACCTTTTTTACTTTTGGGGCACAGTGGCTTTGCACCTGACATTTCCCCAAAGGATTAAAAATGTCTGCATTAGCATCTGTGTGCCAGTTGCAGCTGTCTCCAAGCTAGTGGGGCCCACATTCATAGCCACTCATGCTTAGTGCTCAATTACTGCGAGACATGGCCAGAGACACCTGCTTTTACCAGTTGCATATTAAATGGTGTCAAAACAAGTTAGGAAAGAGAGGACTGAAATCAGGAGCAGTGAGCTGGCAATCATTGCAGATGGATCTCAGAGGCGTCAATGCACACTTTCAAATACGTGTTTGAATCGCAGACTACAAGTGAGGAAATACCTAGCAATCATCATTTGTGTGTCTTCCCTTCACTCCCTTTAGGGACTTGGAACAGCTAGAAGAATATTTCCAAAGAGAGAAGCAAAAGGGGGTTAACCCCTGCTGTTATTGCTCTTCCTAGTCTCTACATTTTATTTGGTTGCTTTTACCCTTTCTGCACCCCTCTCTGCTCCTTCCATCCTCAGTGGCTTCTAACCAAGTATCACTATCTGAGACACACTGGTGAAACTTCTCAATTCATTCCTTTTTTGATTGCCTGTTTACAGCAGTGTTTTAAATTGGCATCCTCAGCCCGGAGACCAAGTCCTTCATGGGCATAACCTCCACTAGATCACTGCCTGCAATCCCAAGACATTCCTGAGCCTAAGTCTCCCAGATATGACATGCTGGCCTAATATAGTAGGAGACTTAGGGAATAATGTTGGCTTGATTTGTTCTAAAATAAAATCCTTTTGCTGCTGAATATTCTCTGTTTCATTTGTCCAACCTTACTGTACACTTAGGGAACAGATATAGGATCCAGTTCAGCTCTCATTGAAATCAGTAAGAATTTTGCCATTGACTTCAATGACAGCAGCAGCTGGCCCTTAATTAGCAGGTGCTGGTAAGGCAGAACCACCCAAACAGAATGTCACTTTATGTGCTGGCTGCTGCGAAGTATTCCCTGGAGAAGTAGGGATGTGCAAGAGGGTCAGACCCAGTCTATTCTTTCGTACAAGGTGCTTTACATATAATCGGTCCAGTGTTGCACTTTTGCGGCATTCTTTTACATCCATGCCTGCTAAGATTTTGACCTCGAACTTCCAGGTTACAAACGAAATGTGTGCACAGTTGCTTTGAATCTTTATATTAGTCTTAGGCTGTGTTAATAAATCTGTCTGTTGAACAACAACAACAAAAGGCTGGTCAACTCTTTGGTTGCAAATCCCATAAATGTCTGGCTGTTTGGACTTGGAGGGTGAGCAAGCTACGGACATGTCCCAATCGCAAAGTACTGTACAGACCAGTAGGCCATGGTGGAAATAATAACTAACCTTATGGGTAGAACTTGAGTCCAGGGGCTATACCAGGGAGTTATTCTAGAGCTTGTATATGTCTATTTACACTGCAGTGCTTGTGCTGTACGCACATATACACATACCTTCTAGTAAGATCTGGCAAAAGAATCCTGCAACCATTTACTGGCTTGAGTTTTAACCATCTGTAAACTTCCGGTCAATCAGAAGCAACTAGTTTACAGCTATACTAGTGTCTGCTGGGTTTTTCTTCAGGGTACCCAGACAAACGTAAACAGGAGGATCCTACATTTTCATTGTTTATCAAAAATGTATCTCATTTTGCTGTACATTCCTTTTTTTAGGACGTGTTTATCTGTAAAAAAAAGTGTGTAGTGGAATTCTTCTGTAGCTTTGGATTAAGAGGTACTTACGATCTTTTTAAGAAGAGAACTAAGTTCTTTACTTTGTAAATATGCTGATGGCATGGACCCATTGTACTGACCTCAGCATCCATTTTTTTAAAAGAATTTTTTCTTTCCAACATTAAGTTATTTTAAATTGTGGTTGAAGCAATAGAAAATTGAAATATGGATTGTGCATGACTGTGTCTTGAGTGTAAAAATATTGCAGTTTGAAACTTGGACCTAAAGTATTGCAAATAAAAGTTATAAATACCACTGAACTGTGTTTTCTCAGCTCTCTCCATAGGATTTCCCTGTGATGTACAGTAAAATAATATCAGGCTGAATTAAGACAACCTTGGGCCCTAAGCGCCCCATGACATGGGTCCCCCTGTGGTTCTGCCCCCACTTGGAGCATGGGTGGTAAGTGTAGTGGCAGCAGTGTATGGGCTGGGCCTGCTGCAGTCTTTACTTCCTACCACACACATAGTCCTTTGTGGGGTTTGCATTGGCAGAAGCTCCCAGAGCTATGGGTCTTGGAGGTAACTCCTCTTTGAGGTGCATAGGGAGTTCACCCTCCTCCAGGCTGTCTGCAAACTCAGGCAGACGTCATTCCTTTGGTTACACACTGTTCATGTTTTAAGCCTTTCTGAGACCTGTCACTGATCCATATTGTTATATTCAAACAAAACATTCATTCTCGCTAGCTCATCAGCTGTCAGTCCTCAATGAGTCCTCCTCTACCTGTCATCCTCCATCTGGATGTTGGAGCTCTTGTATCTCTTGGCTTTACAAAGCTCTAGATAGCCATGTATTTCACTGCTCCACCACTTGGAAACTTCACTTAGTGCTGTGATTTTTCAGCTTATGTTTTGCCCATTATCATTTTTATAAACCATAAAATGCCAAAAATGAATATGTATTACACAGCTGGAGATAAGCTACATTCCCTGCCCTACAAACAAGTCACAAGGAGGGGGAACTTTATCTTTTATTCTAACACACACACACACACACACACACACACACACACAAACAAGTCACAAGGAGGGGGAACTTTATCTTTTATTCTAACACACACACACACACACACACACACACACCCTTAAAAGAACATTATTAAGTTGCAGAGGTAAGCACTCAAAGTCAGGAAATGCCAGAATTAAGATTGCCGGTGCAGCCTTAATTTGGTCCCTTGTGCACATGCATTATGAGACAGTCGCTAATTACCAAGACTCCTGCCTCACTCAGGGCACAGAATGGCCAGCCAGTGGGTCTCACAGATATTTGCTGACAGCGGAGGAATGGTGAGACTCCGGAATCTTGGATTCCATTCCAGAGTCGAGGGGAATTTGCTCTAGTGGCCACAGCCCATTCTGCTCATTCCCCTGCAAGCATGATCCATTCTGCCCTATCTCCTCCAAAATTGTCTCTATCCCAGACTCGTCTCCATTCCTGGCTCCTCCTTCCAGTGCCACTTTTCTCACCTAGTCAGTCCCATTCTCCATGCCTCAGGCTTCCCATCCTAAGCCAAGTCTTCACCTCTGGATGGTGGCCCAGCTCCATTCTCCTCATCCCTCCAGGCCTAGTCCCAGGCTCCTAGCCTATGCAGTTACAGTATTCCCTTCCCCCAACTCTGTCCGTCTCCTTGCCCACTCTTTTCCAGCCCAACTCCTAGATCCCATTTCCATCTTGCTCCCCCCCAAGTCTACCCACATTCCCCTCTCCAGGCTTTTTGTCCCAATCCACTTCCCCCTGCAGTTCTGCCTCCTGTCCTCTCTACAATTGACTCAGACAGCTACCTATTCCATGCTGTCTGGGCCCAGCAGGGATGGCATTGAGTGCAAAGGAGAGACAGTCTTCCTGCTCGCAGTTCAGGTAGACATAGATTGGCCCACAGCAGGCCAGAGCTGCAATTGCAGGGACAGTTGCTTCAGGCTGGAACATGCCAAGTGCGATGGAACCCTCCGGGAAGTTAGAGGTGAAAATCTAAGTCATCTCCACTGAGCGTGCACAAACTGTAATTTTTGAAAGATTTATATGTATAGTTGGATGGATTTTCAAGAGGATGGCATTTCTGACAGAAACACTGCCCCCCCCCCCAACAAATTTCAAGTTCCTGCTCCAAAGTAAGTGGGGGTAGGGCGGAAGGGGTGGGGAAGGGGTGGAGGTGGGCACTAGAGATTCTCAAAGCAAAGATGGACAAAATCACATATTTTTCACTAGCCTCCTCAGAAACACCTGAATTGTTCTGACTGAAATTTTGCTGCAGCAGCTACCTGGCATGTAAAAAATTTCAGTCCAAACTGTTAATGTTTGGCAAACTTAAGAACTGAAAACAGGGACTTATAATGGGAAATGTTGGGCAACCTTAAAACTAGCAGACCTGCCCTGCCACTAGGATGCCAAAAAGCACTGAAACTGTTTTACAGCATGCAATGTAGTGGTCCCAGGATATTAGCGACAAGGTGGGTGAGGGAAAAGCTTTCTCCTATGGGTGAGAATGCTTCAGGTCTGACCTGAAGAACTCTGTGTAACTTGAAAGCTTCTCTCTCTCACCAACAGAAGTTGGGCCAATAAAAGCTATTACCTCACCCACCGTGTCTCTCTCTGACAGCATGCCAGTCATAGTGAAGTGAGCATCTACCAAGTGAGGCAATCAGACTCCGGGCACTCACATCTGTCTTGACCTTGCCTTACATGCAGTTTAATGTTTGACATAACATCATATAGAGCCTAGGTTCGCATTTCAGATAACCAACATCAGCTACCATGGTGCTGAATGGACAGAAACAAGTTACAGCCCTAGCTATGATAAGGTTTTTTCATCTTATGAACCATGGCACGAGGCAGGCAGTGCACTGAAATTCAGGAGCCCTGTGTCAGTGCCTGACTCTGCCTCAGCCTTTCAGGGTGACCTTGACCAAATCACTTACTTAGGGCCAGATATACAAATTGTATTGAAGTGCCTAAAGAAATGCCAAGTGGGCTTTCAAAAGCTCCTAAGTGAGTTAAGCCCCTATCTTGTTTAGGTGATGTTTATGATTGCCATTAGGTGCCACTTTGCAACTTTAGGCAGCTAGATGCCTTTCTAAATCCAGCCTTATTCTCTCTCTGTTCAACCCCCATCATTAAAACCGGAAGCCTATAAGTCCCCCCAATTCTCAGGGGTATTGTGAGGCTAATGTCTGCAACGGCTAGCTAAACATGGCCAACCCTGGAACAGTGCACATAAGGGCAGAATGTGGCCCTTTGAGCCTGTCTTACAAATGTCAAGTGCTGCCAATCATTTGTATGACAGATTTTGTGAGAGGCTCATGTCAAACAGACACCAACAGACGGTGATGATTTGCCTTGGAGGCTGGTGCACACAGCTGATGAAACAGCGAGCATGTCCTGTGCTCTACATGCCTGTGTCCTTGAGTCAGGAGTGGATTGTTAATTGTGTGCTTAATAGCATAAGATGCGCCGGGCAATCAGTGGACTCAAGCCTGCTGTGAGGTAACCCCATATTTCCAGTATGTTCCCCACCTCACTTCTTCTAACATTAAGGTGGGCAGTTCAGTGGGTATTTTACAAGGTAGCATCTTCCAAGGCTTAACGCACCTGTTTTCTATTCATAGCCACCTGGAAACTAGCTGTGTTATGAGGACCAGCAGCTTGTGAGCAGGGCATTTTGCAGAAGATGTGCCAGCGTGTTGTCTGGGGACCTGGGGCTTGGCATGTAGACGCAGTCAGCAGGGGGTGCCAATGGAACATGGCTCTATAGGGATTGGGGGGGCAGTTGGAATCTTTTTTGAGGCAGGGTCATAGGAAGGGCTGGCCTGGGGGCAGCCGGGGGGGGGGGACACGAGTGCTAGTGAGAGGATTTCCAGTTGGCAGAGTTGCTGGGGTGCATGTTGCTGGGGGGGGCAGCAAGGAGGAGGGGTTGGTTTGGGTGCAGTCAGGGTACATGGCAGTCAGTCAGATGGAGGAGTGCTTATTGTGATGTTAGCAACAGGTCGGGTGAGCTAAGGCCAAAGGGCACCGTGAAAGCCGACACTGAACATCATGGACTGGCTCCATATTCTGCCCTCACGTACACCAAGATAAAGCCAACAAAATGGCACTGAAGGCCGTGCAATTTACACCAGCAGGGAATTGACACCCCCCAGCATGCCTGGACACGTTACACCTAGAGCCAGCCAGGAAAACAACTTGAGCCACAGAAAAGCCAGTGGTTCCTACCCCACATTTCAGCATCCTGGCCCACATAGCTCAGCGCTGGGGACAGCCATGACATTCCTCCTTTGCCCACCACACGTCACACCGCAGGTCTCCAGCAAAATGGAAGTGAAGCAGGGGGGCCAATTTCAGTGGCTGTGTTACACGCTGGATTGCTGTCAAATGCAGGAGGTCCAGCCAAGTACAACACACCAGCTATGCCGCTGAATGTAGCAGGTACCATTGCTGGCAGCCTCACAAGCAAACTGATTTGCCAACCCAAACCTCTCTGGTTTGTGCAAACTTTAGTCCTTGCCCATGATTAGCAGGGCCAAGCTATATGTTGCAAGACAAAAGGGGTGGGGTGGGGGGGATTCATGTGACCATTCCAGCAACCATGTTTTGCGTGGAGTGAATGTCACACTGCTACAGGGCCGATGCTACCAAGCAGGGATTTTTTGGTTTGCAAAGAAAGATGACAGGACATTACAGAACGCAAAAAGTGTGCTTTGTGGCTTCACAGCATGCCTCTTTCACCAACAGAAGTTGGTGCTCATGAAAGCTATTACCTCACCCCTATCTTGGTTTTCATGACCATCCTGGGACCAACATGACTGCAACACCACTGCAAAATACTAAATGGAGGCCTACTCCACACCAGGCTTTTACATCAGTATAGCTACAATCCACCCCCCCCAACCCAAGTGACATAGCTACACCTAGCTAACCCCCAATGTAGACCAGCACTAGGGCTGCAGAAAAATTCTTCCAGTGCCCATGCTATCACCTCACCAGGGCCAGATTAACCTTGTGTGTGCCCAGCACCAAACACATTTGTGGGCTCCCCATGGGAACAATGGGATATGGTGTGTATGTGTGTTGGGGGGCGGGGGCGGTCACTGGAGTGAGAGACTGGCTGGTAGGGTTACCATATTTGAACATTCAAAAAAGAGGACACTCCACATTGGGGTGCTGTCAGCCCCGCCCACAGTCTACCCCTGTTCCTCCCACGCTCCGCACCCCACTCTCCCCAGGTCCCGCCCCCCTCCCCACTCGGCCCTGCCACCGCACCCCTCCTCACCCCCTGGCCCGCTGCTGGCTTGCTGCATTCCTCCTCAGTCTCCTACCCACCGCTCACCTCCTCCCACCTGCTGCTCGCCTCCTCACTCCCCTGCCAGAAACTCCCATGCCCGCCGTGAGAATTCCCACCTGCCGCTGGCTCATCGCTTACTTCCTCACCCCGACCCGCCCGCTGCTGGCTCCCTCGCCGCTCACCTCTTCAACCCCGGCTGCCCGCCGCTGGCCTTTTCACCCCCCACACCTGCCGCTGGCTCGCTGCCCACCTCCTCACCCTGCCCGCCTGCCGCCTGCCACCTCACCCTCCTGCCCGCCCCTTGCCTCCTTACCCTTCCGCCCGCCCGCCCGCCAGCCAGCCAGCCACTGGCTCCCTCACCGCTCACTTCTTCACCAACCCGTCCGCTCCCCGCTCGCCTACTCATCCCTCCTGCTGCAGGTCCCTCTGGCTCCTAGGGTCAGGGCGGGGCATGGCAGAGGGCTCTCTGCACGCTGCCAGTGCCTGCAAGCCCCGCTCCACGGCTCCGGCAGCTCCCATCTAGGAGTACCATACGTCCCTATTTTCCTGGACGTTTTTAGATATTTAAAAATTCCTCTGGGATGGCTATTTAAGAACTAAAAAGCCGGCCATGTCCAGGAAAATATGGTAACCCTACTGGCTGGGCGCAATGGGGCAGGGGTGGCCCTGCTCTGTGCAGCCAGCATGAGGGCACTGTTTACAAACCCACAACTGCCATATGTAAACTGGCCCACCCATCCCTGAGGTGCCAGCGTGCCCCTGCCCCTCGGGAGGCAGGCCCACGCCATGTCACACCACCCCAGTGCCCCCCGCCCACCCATGCCCAGCACCCCCCAATGCCAAGTGCCTTCTTGCCCAGAGACCTCATATAGATTCCCTATGCCCAGCGCCCATCCCCCAATGACTCCTATGCCCAGCACCCCCCTGGACTTGCTATGCCCAGTACCCCCTTGCCCAGAGACACTTCCCCCCCAGCTGGTCCCCACAACTGCACAGCACCCTGCACACCACATGCCCTGCCCAGCGCCCCCCACCACAAGTGCTCAGCACCTAATATTCCTGAGGGAATTCTGCATCAAAAACATTAAAAATTCTACGCACAATATTTTAAAATTCTGCAAATGTTATTTGTCAATAAATAAATATGGAGGCTCCAGCATGACAGTGGGGAGCACAGGCCACTGGCTGCATGTTGGTGGCAGATCACCTTTGCTCTGGTTCAATGAGATGGCAATGAGGCTGCACCAGACCCTGAGACAGTGCCAGGGCTGGACCTGCCCCAGAAATACCCGGGGCCCTGCCCCTCCGTGCCACGTGCACCAGGTGTGGGTGAGCAGGCTCAGCCTGGCAGCAGGAGCTAAGTACAGAAGGGCTCAGCCTGGCAGCAGGGGCTAAGTACAGAGGTGGCTCCAGATGGCAGTAAGAGGGGGGTCTGTGTGGAACAATCTGGGTGTGGGCGGCTCAGTGGGGGGATCTGCACATGGACTTGTTGCCGGAGGGGGGTTGGGCAATGGGATACTGCAGAAGGGTCCAGGTGAAGGTGGTTGGGGGCTCAGCAGGGGGAGTCTAGGTGTGGGGCGCTCAGTGTGTGTTTTGGGGGGGGGGATCCAGGTGCAGGGGAGGTGGGGCGGGCTTGGCAGGTTGGGGGGGTTTGATGGGCCTGCTTAATGGGGGAGTCCCAGCTGCTGCCAAGGGAATGCCACATGCCGGGCTCCCGCTTGCCTCCTGCCTCTGCTTTGCCTCTCGCCTTCTCATCCCCATCCCATGCCCCTTCCCCATCCCACCCACACTGTGCCTTTCCCCCAGCCCCAGCGTGCCCCTGCCCCAAAAGGCACGCTCTGTTGTACAGAAGGGGCACACGCCCAGCACTAGGCCACAGAAAGTGCCGTCCACCTGCAAAGTCAGCAGAGCTGATCAGCACCCTCTTTCAGCCAGTCAGCTCTGCACTTTCAGAAATGGGGAGCGGGGGCATGTGATCCTGTGTGCCCCCCACCCCTTTCCTCTGTTTGGGGGGAGCAATGCTCCCCCAACGGCATTCCCCACTCCCGGCGTCCCTTTACTTTTCCGTCACCTTCTGCAGGGAAGCAAAGAAATCTGCGGGGGAGGGGGGGGAAGAGTAGTGAGGGAAAGAACCTGTTTTCATCCCCCCAGGAGTATCCCACACAGACCCCCCCACACACACACTGCCCAGCACCCCAAGGCACACAGACCTCCCCCATCGCCCACTGCCCCCCGCACTGCCCAGTGCCGCCCCACAGATTCCCCCAGAGACCCACTTCTCCTGGCCCTGTGCCCCCGCCCCCCCGCCAGCCACAGTCACTAGCCCCACGGGGAGGTGACCCTGTCCGCTGAGCTGAGCCGGCAGCACAGCTCGGGCCAGTCGGGGATTGAGCCAGTCCCTTGGGAGTGGCACGATCGGCCAGGCCAGAGTGGGAGCAGGGACCGGTCCAGCCCTGCACTGGTCCCAGTCAGCTCAGCCGTGGGGAGGTGGGTGGGATCCCCACAGGTGATGGCCAGCAGAGACCGCGCGGAGTCAGAGCTGTGCTAGGGCGCAGTACAGACCCCTGGGACATGACCACCCCCCCGCCCCAAAAGCCTGCCTGGCCCAGCCATGCCCACTGGCCCCATGCCCAGGGGCCAGACACAGGGGGCGGAGGTGGTGGCGAGGGGACAAAGAAGAGTGAGCTGTGTTTGGGGCCTCAGGGCAGAGCACAGGCAGAGCTGGGGCCAGGGGGAGTGGGACATGGTCCAGGCACTGCGGCCCCTTCTGAGTGTGGGCCAGCACCTTGGTGCCACTGCCATCATTGTAAACCCAGTACCGCACCTCGCGGGGAGGTAGGGTGACCAGATGTCCTCATTTTTTGGGGACAGGCCTGATATTTGGCCTTTTTCTTATATAGGTGCCTATTACATCCCACCCCCTGTCCCATCTTTTCACATGCGCTGTCTGGTCACCATGCTCCTGTTGGCGTAGGGGCCATGTCTCCAGTGAAGTGCCAAGGTAACATTTTAAGTGTAGACAAGCCTGATGTCTTCTTAAATAAGTTTCTCAGAGAACCAACTGTAGAGCAGCAGTGCCACCCACTGGATATGTTGATTCATTACAACTGTATTAGGGAAATGGTCCCCCTTGAGGCTTCCTTATACGGATCCAATATAGCTGTTTGGCTACTAGACAGTAAGCTCTTTGAGAGCTCGGACTGGCTTAATTTGCATTGTCCAAGACCAGGCACATGACCAGTGCTTTACATCTAATGACACTATTTGCACAAATCTATTTGAAAAGGTAACTGTTGCTGTCAAGGAGGGAGTGTAGGGGGGAGCTCTGCTGTAATAGTGACAGGTGTGGGCCCGCTCCCAGGGAGGCCTTGTGGAAGCATGGGATGGGTTGGTTAAATTAGCATGCCAGCATTAGGATAGCTCGTCTAGCGAAAGTGGAGTGCAAACTGTCCCTGCCTACCCCAGGCAAGGATAAAAATCACTGAGGCTTGTATGGCCACGAGGAAACGAAGCGGGTGTGTACATGGGAGAGGCATTGCCACATGTTGAGCCTGGAAATGCAGCCAAGACCACACATGAGATCTCAAAGCCCTTTACAAAGAAGCTAAGATGCATTATCCCCATTTTACAGATGGTAAAACTGAGGCACAGAGTGGTGAAGTGATTTGCCCAAGGTTACCCAGGAAGCCAGTGGCAGAGCCAGTAATAGACTCCCTGGCTCCTGTGGCCCTAGACAATGTGCTATCCCTTGGGTGACATTGGCTAGTTGTCGGAAGCCATAGGATATCTCCAATGGGCAAATCGTTGTCCTACTCCACGCAGTAGGATTAGGCCTTAATAATGCAGCCACCACCTGCCTTTTCAGTAAAGCAATTTCCTACTATTGATCCACCTGCAGCTTCCTCACCCTGCCAGTAGACGTAGCCATGCTACAGAAGCTGAGCCCACAAAGTGGCAGAGATGGGAAAGAAGAATAGAGACAGCCGAGACTTAGCTGGATGGAGAAAGGTGATGCAGTAGTATCGTATAAGCAGTGGTGAGCCAGAGCCGGTTCGCTTGAACCAGTTGTTAAATTTAGAATTTTGAATTAGATAAATTTAGAATTGTTAAATTTCTAAAAGGGCTTCTAAATTTAACAATCGGCCAAAAGTGGCGCCTTAGGCGCCGACTCCATGGGTGGTCCAGGGCTGGAGCACCCACGGGGAAAATTTGGTGGGTGCAGAGCACCCACCGGCAGCTCCCTGCCCCCAGCCCCAGCTCACCTCCGCTCCGCCTCCGCCTCTTCCCCTGAATGCGCCGCCCTGCTCTGCTTCTCTGCCCCTGCCCCCCCCCCCCCGGCTTCCTGCGAATCAGCTGTTCGCGTGGGAAGCCGGGGGGGCTGAGAAGCAAGTGGCGGCTTCGCGCTCAGGCCCAGGGAGGCGGAGGCGGAGTGGAGGCGAGCTGGGGCCGGCGGGGTGCGAGGAGGGCCGCCCGCGCTGCAGCTGGTAACCTGGCGGGTGCGCAGGGGAAACGCTCCCTGCCCCAGCTCACCTCCGCCTCCCTGGGCCTGAGCGCGAAGCCGCTGCTTGCTTCTCAGCCCTCCTGGGCTTCCCACGTGAACAGCTGATTTGCGGGAAGATGGGGGAGGGGGGGCAGAGAAGCAGAGCGGGGCAGCGCATTCAGGGGAGGAGGCGGAGTGGCGGTAAGGAGAGCTGGGGCCGGGCGCAGGGCAGGGAGCTGCTGGTGGGTGCTCTGGGGCCTAAGGCACCACTTTTGATGTGATCAGTGGGGGGAGCGGCCGCTCCCCCCCCCAGCTACGCTCCCCTGCCCCTAGGAGCCAGAGGGACCGCCGGATGCTTCCTGGGAGCTGCCCCAGGTAAGCACCGCCAGGACTCCCCACCTCGCCCCCCGCAGGTCCCTCTGGCTCTTAGGGGCGGGGTGGGCACCCACTACAGTGGCCCACGAGACCCTCCTGCCCCGTTCTGGGGGCAGGGGATGGGGGTGGATGGGGCAGGAGTCCGGGGGAGGGGCATCAAGGAACACAGAGGGTTGGATGGGGCAGGAGTCCCCAGGGGGCAGGGGGTGGGCCACGACCCCCTCGTGGGGTGAGGACGGAACCGGTTGTTAAGATTTTGGCGGCACATCACCGAGTAGAAGGGTGTGTACTGGACTGCAGGTACTACTGGCTTGAGCATAGGGCAGGGAAGCAGGAGCCCAAATTCCTGTTCTGCCACTTACGTACTATGAGACCTTGTGCAAGTCACATGGTCCATCTGGGCCTCCGCTGTACAATAGCAATAACAAGCTTTACCAATTTGTGCCAAGTGCTTTGAGAGCCTCTAATGAAAGGCTCCATACAAATGGAAATTGTCATTGTGGACACTTATCCCTTCCAGCCCAAGCAGCCCTTTGCCAGAATGGGATGGGCACAAGTCAGAGGGGCCTGGAGTCCATTTTCCCCGGAGCTCTGCTTTCTTCCGGAGCGTCATTTGCCACATTCCCTAGTGCAGGGTGCAGCTACAGCTTATGCACACTTGGGGTTCTGCTGTATTCAACACAAATCAAACCACATTTCAATTATAAGCTACTCACTAAAAAGGGTCTCTTGTTGCCCCTGAAATGGTCTGTGCTGCTGAGCACGTAGCCCTGGGAGCAGTTTAGCACAGTGCAAGGTTTCTTTTTGCAAATTCTTTTTTAAATTGCTTTTTCTTTCCCTGGATGCAGAACTGGCACTAGATGGAGGTACATGTTGTATCCTTTCTAGTGGATATTTGCTAGCTAGGCTGGTAAGGCAATTGTCTTCCCTAGAAGACAGAGAGCCCTCTGGGATGGTGGCATCAGTGCTTGGGGCAGATGTTCCTGTAATGGACAAAGTCAACTGCGGAAAACATTTCCTTTCCAAAGTCCAGTTTACCATAAGGCAAGACGAAGGTTGCCTTTGCTGGCTCCAGGTAGAAGGACACTAAGAACATAGGCCCAATAAAGATAAAAATGTTTATTTTACATCATGTGACTGTATTTTCCAAGACTTAGAAGTGCCATTTCTGCACAATGCTCTTTGAGCATGAAAAACAGCAGTGCAAGAGTTGAACATTTCTTCCAGCAAGGGTAATCCCATCTGAGGACTCAACACAATGGTGATATGTACAATTGATCTCATTTAAACGCCCACCTTTTCAGAAGTGGCCTCTAATTTGGGGTTCTGGGCATCCACAGCTCCCACTGGAGTTGCTCAGCACCTCTGAAAAATTAGGCCCATACTGGTGTAGGACCTGCTTCAAAGCCCACTGAAGTCAGTGGGTCTCTTTCCATTGACTTCAGTGGGATTGGGTTCAGGACTTTATAAAGGAAGCTGCCTCTGAAATTCTAGCTTTGATTTGGTCAGGTGCAAGTCACTGGCCAGAACGTCAGTATTGGAGGGAAAAAGAAAAGGAGTACTTGTGGCACCTTAGAGACTAACCAATTTATTTGAGCATAAGCTTTCGTGAGCTACAGCTCACTTCATCGGATGCATAAAGTGGAAAATACAGTGAGGAGATTTATATACACACAGACCATGAAAAAATACACATTGTAAGGAGAGTGATCACTTTAGATGAGCTATTACCAGCAGGAGAGTGGGGTGGGGGGAGAGAAAAGCTTTTGAAGTGATAATCAAGGTGGGCCATTTCCAGGAGTTAACAAGAACATCTGAGGAACAGTGGGGGGGGAGGAGGGGGGAGGAATAAACAAGGGGAAATAGTTTTACTTAGTATAATGACTCAACCACTCCCAGTCTCTATTCAAGCCTAAGTTAATTGTATCCAATTTGCAAATTAATTCCAATTCAACAGTCTCTTGTTGGAGTCTGTTTTTGAAGTTTTTTTGTTGAAGAATTGCCACTTTTAGGTCTGTAATCGAGTGACCAGAGAGATTGAAGTGTTCTCCAACTGGTTTTTGAATGTTGTAATTCTTGACATCTGACTTGTGTCCATTTATTCTTTTACGTAGAGACTGTCCAGTTTGCCCAATGTACATGGCAGAGGGGCATTGCTGGCACATGATGGCATATATCACATTGCTGGATGTGCAGGTGAACGAGCCTCTGATAGTGTGGCTGATGTGATTAGGCCCTATAATGGTGTCCCCTGAATAGATGTGGGCACAGTTGGCAACAGGCTTTGCACATCTACCAATGTGATATATGCCATCATGTGCCAGCAATGCACTTTGTGCATCCGATGAAGTGAGCTGTAGCTCACGAAAGCTTATGCTCAAATAAATTGGTTAGTCTCTAAGGTGCCACAAGTCCTCCTTTTCTTTTTGCGAATACAGACTAACACGGCTGCTACTCTGAAACCTGTCAGTATTGGAGGGAACAGCTCTGTTGGAAAGGCTTCATACCACCATTTCCCCCTAGAGTTAGGAGGAAAGTAAGAGCAAATGTGTTAGAAGAACGCAGCTGTAATAATCCTGAGACTACCAGGTGGGAAGCACTAGTATTTATAAACAGAAGAACAATAGGGTGATGAGCAAATTTAAACCAGACAAAAGGAATACATCTTAACATAATATGCTTGGGTTAACTTAACATAATATGCTTGGGTTAACTAAGTTTCCCAAGTTAGCTTGGGAAACTTGCTACCACAGCATATTACTGAGCAACCAGCTTTAGTTTCAAACACTTTCCCATAAATAAGAACAGCAAGTGATGCTGCACCAGGAAGGTAAAGTCACAAGGACATTCAGTTCTCATGCTTCATGGAATAAGCTGTTCTCCATCTGTGGTCCGAGAGAAACCTCCAGTGCCTTAGGAGGAAATCACAGGGGAAATCGGGTGAGGAGGAAGGGACTGTGAAGCTACACACAATACTTTCTAGCACAGTAAACTATACTAGAGAGCACAATAATGTCATGCTAGGTTCAATTTTGTCTTAGAAAATGTAGGGGGCTGTATTAGGCCAGGCCTTCAGCTGATGTCAATCGATGCGTCTACACTGAAGCCAATGGTGCTATGCTGGCTGAGGATCTGGCCCATTTTCTACAAGGGGCTGGGAGCTTGAGATCACAGTATTTAAGAAGGAGTGAAGACTACCTGGCATATTTGTCAATGCTTTGAATGGGATTCAGCCACAAGACACATACATGGGTATCGAACGGCTATTGCCCAGTAGGGGAGACAGGACAGTGTTAGTAGTGAGGCTATATTCATAGCAAGAAAGCGTGCGCACTGAGATGCAACTAAAGGGGAAAGACAGGGTTTAAGCTGCAGCGCCTGGAAGCTGGTAGCACTGAATGCTGTAACAGATCCAGTACATTGAATCCTGGGAGGGCACAGTTATCTTCTACAAGTCAAACTGGAAAAAATGAGACTTTCATCTCACACTGGCTGTACTCCACTGACTTGGTGACACTACTCTGATAGGACAGCATGGTTGATCCTCTGCTCTCTTACCTAATTATAGTATACAGGATGGCCTGATTCTCCTGTTGCTTACACTAGTGTAGATCAAGAGTAAACTCCACTGAAGCCAGTAGAGTTACAATGGTATAAGATAGCGGGTGAGAAGAATCAGGCCCAACATAGTCAAGCAGTTCCTAATGCAGAGTCAGGATACTGTGTAGTGTCTGCACATTGGCTCCCTGGCACTGATGCTCACCAGGGCCTAAGCTATATGGGAAAGCTTAACTTTAGATGTGCAATCAAAACAAAGTTAAAAACATCAATTTACAGACAACAGAAATATCCAGGCATGCAGTTCTGAGCTGACGCATGCTATCATTGTGCAACACAGCTTAGGCACAACATTTATGGCCTATGCTGGATGCAAGTATTTGACACACAAAACCAAAGAGATAGTTCCCAACTTGCTCAGTATCATTTGTGTGTTTCCATTCCTACCTCAGGACACCAGCAAAATCATTGTCCCACAGCAGAGGTGGGTCTGAAACTCATGAACAAATGTTCAGAATATTTTGCCAAAAAAAAGTCATGTAATTCTGTTCTGGACCATTTTGCAAGCTCTTAAATTCCACAAGAATGCCTGGGTTAGCCTCCAGCTGAGTGCAAAACTCAAATTTTCCAAAAATGCAACCTCAGTCTGAATGAAGGGTTGAAAGAGGAAACTTAGAGCTTCATGCTCAAGCTCAGAATTTGCAACAGCAATAAAAGAAGTCGACGGTTGAGGGTGGGGATTTCATTGTGAAATTATTCTACACCTGGAATTGCTACAGTTTGACAATACGAATGGATTCTGCTCTGGGGAACCCCACCGTTGTGCTGTAGGCGCAGGTTGAAAGGAAGCATGTGCCTTGGCCTGCTCTGTGGGAACACTTAGTCAGTGCCTGCCCTGCATTATATTTGGTTGACACAAGTATTTATTAGTGCTCAGTGTATTCAAAACTCAGGAACGCAATCAAGTAACCAACCCCCAATGGCTTTGCCTTTCATTCACATCCCTCGCAGCAGCTGGGAGGATTGTATCTTCCTCAATTCAATTTGCCATTATTCACATCCTCATTTGGGGTGGGGAGGGGGACATGAATTGCATGTTTAATAACAATGATATTCCTCTCTTAAAGCATCTCATTTATTAGAGCACGTCTGCTCTGCAAATGGGATCTTATTACTAAGAGTTTGTACTAGATCCAAGCCACTGCTGAATTTCCACGTGTCTTCCTGTGGTCAGAAACCTGACCTTGTGAGCTCAGCTGGCTCAGGAAAAAGGAATATGGGGTCTAATCCAGCAGCCTTATGCAGGCAAAACTCCCACTGGCTACAATGCCTGAGTAAGGACTGCAGGATTTGGGTCTATCATTTTAACACTGGGATTCTTCTTCCACCAGGTTTCCACTTCTGTGCATTTTGAATGACTGCTCCGACGCTTCTACCAATGACGTTTCAGTTGAGGCATAGTAATGTCTGATTAGCAGTAGTAATAGTGCTGTTAATACAAATTATTGTAGGATTAAATGAAAAGTAACTCATTTCAACCAACTGCAGCCCAGACAAATCCCTCACGAGTGACAGGGTGCTGGTAAACATTTCAAAGGCTGGGCAGGGATTTAGCCATGGGGCCAGCTCCTGCACTCCATCCCCTCACCTGTGCACCATGGACATTAGTGCCTTTCCAGCCTGTCGCCCTGAAATAGACAACAAAAACAGCACGCTAGAAACCTCCAGGAATAGTGGGCTGCGCTGTAGGATTGTGCGCCTCAATCTACTGCAATGTCACCCCCAGCTGGAGCGGATGGGGAGGTGGCGGTTTGGTAACGAGTGTTGTCACTGAATTTTAGATCGGCCTGTCTCCTGCCATAGTTGCTGCATTATATATTTTTTTCCTTTAAAAAAAACCACCTCCCCCCTCCCCTGCACACCCCCCGCCCCCACATGGTCAGACTGCGCAAGAGGGGGCTTTCTGGAAACCTTTGCTCCCGAGTCGTTCACACTGAAAGCACAGACAAGAGTTCTTGCTGCGAGGCGACAGCTTTGTCTGGGTCTGCAGGGCTCTGGTATTCATAGCTCCATGAGGTCGTCACTGGAAACAACCTTGACGGTGATGTGACCTGGCATTTCATCTGCTTCTCGGCTGCCTTTTCCCCGGAGCTGGAGAGTCTGCGGTTCTCTGGGGTCACCAGGGAGTGCAGCCAGCAGCACTTGTCCAAGGAACTGGTCACACAAGACGTTGCTATTCCAGACCTAGACATACAATTACAAGGGAACAGAAATAACCACAGCCCAGCCAGTGCTTCCTGTCACACTCCACTGAAAAGGGTCATTCATGGTGGATAAGGGGCACTCACATTAACCCCCTGGAGCAGGAGTGGGGAACGGGGGGGGGGGAGGGGGTCTAAAGTTGGCTAATTATCTAGAGCCTGAGGGCTGTTCTTGACTTGCATATTCATTTACATACACTAGTAAAATAAAGAGATGAAAACACAACTCCCAGCATTTTGCTTGGCCTCATATGTAACCTAGAAGAGGAATAGAAACTGCGTGTTTGGGTTCATCACCAATAAAGACCTGCAGCTAATCAGCTTGTCGACTTTTCTCTACAACCCATTCCTGGCCCCAGGCTGCTTGCATTTTACTCAGCTACCTATGGCCCCAAGGGCTGTTCCTACCATGGAGTCTTGGCCATGCCTCCTTGGCCTAGCCATACCTCCTCCGCCAGAGGCTCGGGGGGGAGGGGGCAGGGGCTTGGGCATCTCTATGACAGCTCTACCACCACCATATGGGGGAATCCTCCATTGCCAATGTAAGTGCTTTTAAGGCTGATTTGTGTTGCCACAGTGGCACATGGCAGTCTTCCCTGGGCCATGCATCTGGCTCGGCCTGTGAAACACTGTGATTCTGAAGCAGTCAGCTGTGTTTTTCTCTATTTTTGCCTCAATCAACCTGGAAAAGTGGGAGTTTGTGTTGAGTGTTATGAGGTGATGGGGGTTGTGTTAGCCTGATCTCCAGAAGGCTTATACGTCTGTTAGCGACTTGTCCCCAGGATCAGTCCTGCCCATACTGATTGGGAAACAGGAGACCCTTACCATCAGCTGTGTTATTAGGTTATATTCATACCCTGACTATATTCTGAGGGCTGTGAGATACCTGCTTTCTCAGCCTCCTTTTGCTCATAGTGAACTGAGCAGATCCCTTTCAGCTCAGAGAAGAATTGTGCCAGAGGAATTCTAGATATAGTGTAGTGAACAGTCAGACATGTTCACTGTTTGTAAACTGCTCTCACAGCACTGCAAGGCTAGCTTCCCTCTCTGCCATTCCTTTCTAATAGTAGTGGATTGAGTTATGGATTATTCTTAAAATCCTATAGAAGCACTGATCCAACCCAGGAGGAGAAAAAGACTTCGTTTTCTTACATTCTTATGGTACTAGGCAACTATCAAGTGTAACAGATTTCACTGAGGGCACACTCCCATAACTGCACTGGCATAGCCTTCTCTAAGCACTGATATGCCTCTTACTTAGAGGTTGACATGTGGGTTTAGCTGATACAGACCACATGTCTGAGAGTCAAGAGACTGTTCTTGGCTGTGCCATTAATTCAGTGAGTGACTTTGGGCAAATCCCTTCATTTTTCTATGCCACAGTTCCCTCAGCTATAAAGTAGGGATGAAGGCGTTTAACCACCTTTGAGTGCTATGTAACGCCAAGATATTATTAATGGTTACTATTTTGGGTGGTGGATATAAGAGAATCAATATAAATTGAATTACTTCAGCCATGGGGCTGTTAAGGAGAAGCAGTAATTCTCATATTCTTCTGCCTCAGCAGCCCCAGTTCTGGGTACTGATCTTGTGAAGGAGCAGTTAACATATGTCAGACCTTTAGCCCATCAATGTCACATTTGTTTAACCCCCACTGCTGCTTTGCATTGCTGTATAAGCTGCACACGGATGCTGTGGATAGACCTGTCTGTTTCCCCTGCTGTAGCATTACTCTGGTTGCCTGTGGGAGCATGTACTTTGCTGCAAGGCTCTGGGATTCCCTTCCTTACCTGGACAATAATGGGATGCTCGATCTTCTTTCTGTAGAAAAGAGCTTGTGTGTCAAAAATGGCACTGACGGTGTCTTGCTGGACAGCAGAGCAAACTTTTTGATTCTCACACTTGATAATCAGGTAGGGATCTGCTCCTGAAACACAGTCAGCAGAGTCTTTATTAGTCCCACTGGACTAGCTGAGAAACTGATTCCGAGTCAGAAACACCAGGGAGAGTCAGAGGAACAAGTGCCAACTACTTATGGAGGCACCATTGATAGGGACGAGAACAGGTGGCTGGCTTGTAGTCAGGAGAAGACAAGAGAGCACAGGTTTGCAAATTCCTGATCCTGCCCCTGGCTCACCGTAGGATAGTGAGAGAGTCATTTAGCTTCCCTGTGCTCTGCCGCAAAGGCTGGATCCCTCTAGCCAACAGCCTAGTTATCATGAGAAATCCTAGGGAAGCTCAAAGTAAATCAAAGGTAAGCTGCATAAATTCACAGCTAATCTGAGGTCTGGGTAACAGCCTCGTGAGAGGGGGGTACAGCCTTGTAGTTAGAGATGCATTAAAACAAGAGAGTACAATTCTCACATTATTAAAGGTCATTTGTGTTTTCAAAATCCAGGCGGCTTAATCTCTTAACAATACCCTCTAGCTCTTATGTAGTGCTGATAGTAGACCTCAAAGTGCTTTACAAAGGAGGTCATTCTCATTAACTCCACTGTAGCAATGGGGAAGTGAGGTGTAGGGGGGAAAGCAACTCAGAAAATGACACCACGCAGAGCAGTGGATAAAACCCAGGCCCCTGAGTCCCAGTCCAGAGCTCTAGCCACTAGACCATACTGCCTTCTCCTTTCGTTTCCTCCCTCCTCCCCGCACCACGGTCTGTTTGACAATCTCCCTCTCTCTATCTACTCCTGGCTTATACACCAGATGGTTTTTAAAGTGTGAGGCCCCTCAGCACCTCTCTAGATATTAAGGCAAAAAATGTGTGTATAAAAGTAGCCATCAAACTCCATATGAAAGCACCTAAATAGATGGTCAAGAGGTGCTAATTCCCACCAAAGGCAATGAAAGCCAGCTCTCCAAAGGCCTCAAAATCATTTTCATGTAGGTCCCTACACACAAAGTTAGATGCCTAATGTTAAACCTCCAAGTTGGAAAGAGCTGACCTGCATCCTCTTTGGTATTAGGACCAGAGCTGGTCAAGTATTTTTCTACAGAACAGTTTCCCCGTCAGAAAACGCAGGTTTGTCAAACAAACGTTTCACGGGAACATGTCCATTTTTGACACCATTGTCTACAAGAAAGTGTCCAAACAAATCATTTAGATTCTCATTTTGTTTTAATAATTTCAAAACATTTGGTTTTGATAAGGTAAAAACATTTCATTTAGACATCATTGTTTCGATTCATTTTGTTTCTACTTTTATATTAATGCAAATATAATTTTTCAGCATGCAACGGAACTTCATCATTAGATGATATCTCAATTGGAATAATGCCCATTTGCATGTGGACAGAGCTCTGCTCCAAAAGAAGTTGTTTGCAGTCTTTGGACAAAGAGCCAGATGTAAAGTGTAACTTCCTTGTAGCCACTAAATTTAAAGTAAAAAGAAAAGGAGGACTTGTGGCACCTTAGAGACTAACCAATTTATTTGAGCATAAGCTTTCGTGAGCTACAGCTCACTTCATCGGATGTAGCTCACGAAAGCTTATGCTCAAATAAATTGGTTAGTCTCTAAGGTGCCACAAGTACTCCTTTTCTTTTTGCTGATACAGACTAACACGGCTGCTACTCTGAAACCTAAATTTAAAGTGACTGTAGTTCCTTAATAACTGATATTACATATAATTTCTCTCAAGTATCTACTTGGTCACAAGGACAGACACCAACATCTCACACAAACAAACACGAGAACAGCTACGTACTTCTGAAGGAGCAAGAACCATAGATATTTTAGAGAAAGGAACAGACTTGCCCATATTCTTTACTCTGGCTATCCATAGAATAGGACTGTTGCCATGACAACACATAGCACTTACAGATTACTGCTGCAGGTACCAATTTATTGGTTTTTTTGGTCGACAATTATTTCTGTGTCACTGAGTGTGTTGATTTAGCCTTTGGGGCACATACTTACAGTCTGTTACAAGTAACACGAGAGCCCACCCCTAGTCAAAGACATTTTGAAAACTGTTCTGAATAAAATGGGGTCTTTTCACAAAATGGTGTCAACTATTGTGGCCTTAGGCAAATAGCAAAGCAAAGTACTAGAGCAGCTTGTTAATAGCAATCAGGCGAGCAACAGGCACAGAGAAGCGACAGAAAGGAGAGTACACAGGATTCTAATAGTTAACAGGCATATCTGTATTGCGGCAGAGAGCTGTTAGCCCAGATTATTTAATCAATCAAAAGAAATAGAAAGGCTAACATTTCAATAAACTAATTAAATCTACTCAGGAGTTACAAAGAAAGAAAGAAAGAAAGATTAAAAGTGTCAAAGCAAGACACATTCCTGGCTGGAATGCTGAACTTTCAGTTACTGTAAGGAAAATGGTACAATCTTTTGAAGAAACATGGCTCAAAAGAGATGTGATGCCTAAAGATCTGAGACAAGACAAAGATATTTTCTCAGTGGTTTTAAAGGGCCTGATTCGCCACTGCTCAGCTCTTTGCATGTTTAAACCTGTGCATAATGGCTACTAAATCAGAAAGGCGGCATTTCATACCCACGTTGTTCAGGAATCAGTCACTACACAGGTGCCAGGTGGTAAAGAACTAGGCCCACCAGTCTGGCAGTTCAGTTCCCAAGGTCACACCAGGACAGTAGCTTTATCACAGGGATTGGCAACCTTTGTGATTGTGATAGAACAGGGATCGGCAAACTTTGGCACGTGGCCCATCAGTGAAATCCGCTGGTGGGCTAGGACGGTTTGTTTACCTGCAACATCCGCAGGTTCGGCTGATCGCAGCTCCCATTGGCCGCAGTTTGCCGTTCCAGGCCAATGGAGGCTGCGAGAAGTGGTGGCCAGCACATCCCTCAGCCCACGCTGCTTCCCGCAGCCCCCATTGGCCTGGAGCGGCAAACCACGGCCAGTGGGAGCTGCGATCTGCCGAACCTGCAGACGCGGCAGGTAAACAAACTGTCCCAGCCCACCAGCGGATTTCCCTGATGGGTCGCGTGCCAAAGGTTGCCGATCCCTGTTCTATCACAATCCGATGGCTGTGGGAAATGGACGGGACATGGCAATTTAAGAAAAGGATAACACAGGGACAAAAATAAAGCCAAAATCATGAGTGAGAGATAAAAGCTAATAAGAATGTAGTCCCAAGAAAAGTAGTGATCTAGATGACAGCTTTTAAGCCAAAATGAGATCTGATCAGAGTTAGCCTCACGGTGAAGGCAGCCCATTGCTTTATGGATAATGGACTTTAGACAAGAACATTCACAATAAGGTGCTATTGTACAAGGCAAAGGCTTTCAAGATTATATAGAAAAAGTGTTCTTTAGTCCAGATCTTGAGGTCTTTAGTCAGTCTGTACTCAGTCCTTATTCAGCAAAACCCCCATTGACTGAATAAAAACTGACCAAAGACATCAAGACATGGCACTTTGTTATTAACCAATGAAATGTCCTGAAGATTACAGTAACTTGGTTTGTAAGCGGTTTGCAGCAGGGACCATTGTTTTGTTCTGTTTGTACAGCACCTAGCACGGTGGGGCCCTGATCTATAACTGGGAGGGCTAGGCACTACCGCAAAACAAATAATAGAGGAGCGTGCTTATAGTGGTGTTAGAAATTGGGCAGGAACAAGTTTTTGAGCTGGCTCTGAGTACGGCACTCAAAAATGTTTTCTCTCCCCCCTCACAGGATGTTTACAAGGTATTTCTTGTACCCTCACTTTTCCTGCTTATCAAATAGCCATTAGTGACAAGTATTAAAATACCATTTTGGAAGGAGTGGGAGCAGTTAAAACAAAGTGAAAGAATTAAACATTGGAATCCAACATGAAGCTTCAGGGGCAACATTTTAGAAAACTTGGAGGGCTATTTGAGATTAGCTGTGATGAAAAGACCATGACAGACAGTAGCTGGGATGATTTTAAAATAGACTTGGAATGAAGAAAGAAAAGCCAAAGCAAACATCCCTTCTTCATCCCCTTGCAAGTCTGCCGCCATAATTGGCTTAATGGTAATTGGTTAAATCTCAGAATGAATTCACTCATAACTGGATACTTCCAAGAGAAGCAGAAAATATGCTAATGTTTCTCTGACATCTGAGTGACCAGATCCATCGCTTAACCTTGTCAACAGCAAACAATCAATTAATTGGCCAGGACAGATCATCTATAGCAGCAGCAAGCAGAGTATTTTAAAAACAAACCAACCAAACTACGTTCCGGTGGCAGGAAGCAACATTGTCACAATAACCAGAACAAGAGCCATGATGTGGTGTGTGTTTGCCATGGACAGAGGTCTCTTTGGCTCCAATTTTTGAGTAATTTGGCCAGAAATACCTCCACAGTATGGCTCTCTCAGATATTACAGATAGGCTTTAAGTGGTGAATTGTGTATCCAAATCTAAACTTCCACCAGATTCAAGGCTGTTCAGATCAGACATTCCAGTTCAGGCCCTTCTGTATAGGATACTACTGTGTGGTAACCAGTCCCTTACTTGACTGCTTATCCCAGACCACAATTTATGGGTACCCGATGTGATAACATTACAGCACAGACCGAGTTAGCAATTCAGTGAGCTGTAAAGAACTACAGGATCTCGTCTGTGTTCAAAAGGATAAAAAAAATCCCAGTTATATTAATTACCACCAAGTCCTGTCTCTTCTCTACCACAAGGGATGGGAGAGATGCCTTATACAGAACTGATTCTGGCAGTTGGTGTTTTTAGTCCCACCACAGACAGTGGAGCTGATGGATGATGGAAGCTAAGAAAGGGGGAAGTTAGGTTTAGAAGTAGGAACTCTGCAAAGCAGAGTGGAAAGAGAGAATGGGGTGCTCTCATCTGGACTCAGAAAACATTCACATTTACGTATGCAAAATGTGATGGGGTAAAAACAATCAAGAGGCTCATCTTGTAAGGCAAGGTCTCAATGAGCTTGCCACCAGGAAGGTAATCTCTATGTAGGACTGAACTAACCTTAGACAATGTGCCTAGTGCTTTGGGCACAACAGGCTTTCTCTGACCACCTCTTCATGTTCTACTTATTTTCCTTCTAAGCAAACATACTGAATGTACCTAACACAAGTGAAAACCCTCACTCATCAGTCCTGACTGGGTTTGCTGCCAGACTCCTTCCATACCCCGTAGTTCTGATTAGACAGGAGGCTGGAGTGGGTCATTGCTTTTAAGTGTGTTTTGACCTAGGAGCACTCAGGGGCCACTGGGTAAGGCGGCTATTTTGATACTTGCTCATGGGACTTGGAATCCCACATGGCACTCCCCCCACAGGAAAGCTGTCTCTGAGACCCACACAGTCCTTTTCCAGTGCTTTGAGATGAGTGGGAGCTGGTCCCCAGATGGGGACAGAGGGAAAGAAAAGGGTTTGCTTCTATATGGCAGTTTTAAGGAAGTATACTCAAAGCATATTTTCTAATGTATCTGTGAACACTAACTTTAATGCTGTAGTGATTTTGGTTTATGACCAAGCTACAGACGGGATTTTTAACGGAGTACTATTAACCCATTTGAAAAGACACAATAAAAGTCTGTACAGTATTTAGCCCCTGGCCATAAAATCCAGTGTAATATCAAACAAGTGTCTTAGCACAGCTCCTCAAAGCACATCAGCAATACTAGGCTGGGGGGGGTCAGCTGTGGACTGTGTCATAGCTAGAGCTGGATGTAAGGATGGCAGAATCTGGCTCTAAAGGTATTTTAAACCACCTTGTAGGCAGGAGAGATTAATTTCTATTAATCACTGGTTGCAAGTTCCCATTGTAAATTATAGACAGTATCACAGCTTGACAAATCCCATTTCACTTCCTGAGCTGAAGCCAGCTTTTTGGCAGCAGTGGAAGTTTGTTTTAGTGATCTTGGCAACACTGCAAGAGTGCTAGGGGTTGTGAAGTGATAGAACCCAATTCTCTCTCCTGACTGTTTTCCCACAGGGAATGTGATAGGAAAATGCTTAAGGAATTTTAAAGGGGTAAGGAAAAAAAGTCTAAAAGCTTAAGTGTCATTTTTGAGGGGAAGAGCAAGAATGCCCTGCCTCTCTTGAAACCCCTCCTCTGCTGGTCTTTCTCCCTTTGGTGTCATCCATCCAGCTAGTCTCTCCAAGAATGTCAGCCATATTACTTGCACATCTGAAGTCTAATCACATAAAAGAGGATTGCAGCCCTGAAAGAAAACTGCCAAGAAAAATGAACTGAAGCAATTTCCTCCATCCCCTCCTTCCATCCCCTGAAAAGACAACTGCAGTTAGCAAAAATGACCTGTACAGCGAAGACTGCAGTCAGCCACTCAGAGGAACACAGATATTGGCTGCTATTAGGGAACTGGAGCAGAATTCTATCCAACAGTTTGGAGATTCTTAGCAACTGTTTCTTAAGAAGTTCATGCACAGGTCTCACTATAATTACTTCTCTATTATAAGGAGTTACAGCAACTCAGCTCCAGATTCCAAGCCAACCAAATCTGAAGCTCTCTCTGTAGCAAATACATCAGGGAAGCCATTGTTTCGGCAGTCTTACTTGTTTCTTGTTCCAGGTTCACCCAGACTGTCTTTGTTCCCTCTCTTGCTTTCTCTTAACCTACTACTCTCTGCCAGTTGTCTCCGCCCACGTCTATCCTTTTGGTCATTGGAAGGCATAATAATTTAACTGTGGCAGACAGAGAGAGGATGTAAAAGACAGGGAGCAAAGGACAGTGATGAGGAAAGTCTTAATTAGCTGTCAGAGATAGGCACCAGAGAGAGGTTCTGGCCTCTCTGTTTCAGGACAGCTTTTCTTTTTGATAAACACTGACACATAGCCTGTGCTGTACAAGGCACAAGTGACTTAACTTCTCTGCTCAATTTACCAAGCCCCAAACAGTTGTAATAGAACAGTAATTACCTCACAGTGATTAAGTTGTAATTGGCAACACAGATACTGGAATACTGTATAGAGTTCTGGTGTGTGCATGGATATTAAAAAAATTGGAGACGGTGCAGAAAAGAACTACAAAAAATGATTTGAGGGCTGGAGAAAGTGCCTTACAATGAAAAACTCAATCTGTTCTTTTGCGTAGAGATTGTCTGGTTTGGCCAATGTACATGGCAGAGGGGCATTGTTGGACACAAATCAGACATCAAGCATTATAACATTAAAAAACCAGTCAGAGAACACTTCAACCTCCCTGGTCACTCAATTTCAGACCGAAAAGTCGCAATTCTCCAACCAAAAATCTTCAGAAACAGACTCCAAAGAGAAACTGCAGAATTGGAATTAATTTGCAAACTGGACACCATTAAATTAGGCTTGAATAAACACTGGGAGTGGATGGGTCATTACACAAAGAAAAACTATTTCCCTATGCTAATTTTTCCCCCTACTGTTACTCACACCTTCTTGTCAACTGTTTGAAATGGGCCATCCTGATTATCACTACAAACAGTTTTTTTCCCTCCTACTGATAATAGCCCACCTTAATTAATTGGTCTCGTTACAGTTGGTATGGCAACACCCATTTTTTCATGTTCTCTATGTATATATCTCTTCCTACTGTATTTTCCACTCCATGCATCTGATGAAGTGGGTTTTAGCCCATGAAAGCTTAGGCCCAAATAAATTTGTTATTCGCTAAGGTGCCACAAGGACTCCTCATTTTTTGGGTTTTTTTGCTGATACAGACTCACATGGCTACCACTCTCAATCTGTTTAGTTTATCAAAAAGAGATTGTAAGTGATTGACTTGATGGCAGTGTGTAAGTACCTCCCTGGGGAGAAAATACTGGGTACTAAAGGGCTCTAATCTAGTAGGGAAAGGGCATAACAAGAACCAATGGTTGGAAGCTGAAGCCAGACAAATTCTGACTGGAAACAAGTGAGGGTGTGTAATCACTGGAACAAGCGACCAAGGAAATGGTGGATTCTCCCTCTCTTCAAATCAAGACTGGATGCTCTTCTGGAAGATGTGCTTTAGCCAAATACAAATTATGCTTTAGTCAAACACAAGTTATTGAACTCACTGCAAGGGTAAATGGGTGAAATGTAATGGCCTTTGAACAGGAGGTCAAACTAAATGATCTAATGGTCCTTCCTGGCCTTCAACTCTATGAATCTATGAAGTGCAAAGTACTTTGAAGTCCTTGGATGAAATGTGGTTAGATGTATATAGCAGAATGGATCTCATTACCGGGAGTTCCATCCAGCTGACTCACTGGCAATTTTCAATTTTGACAATAAGTAACCCTCAAAGATGAAATGATCGCTGTGAATTTCTGAATTTCTGAATCATTCCCTACATGCTCATCAAAAGTGACTGCCCATTATTCACCGTCTGGGCCAGCATATTTAACTCATAGCTCTTGTCACTTTTTGATGCCTCCTTAACCCCAGCTCTCCTTTCGAAAGCCTGCTCTGATATCACAATGTTCTATAAACGATACCCCTGCCTCTCCAGACAAAAACAGCTCAGGCTTAAGAGTCACAAATTATTCTCATGAAGTGAACAATTTGCATCTCAAATGACCATGACCTCAGAGGAAATAACAAGCAATTCCCACTCCTCCAGAGTCTTCCTTTGCACTTACCACCCGATCGATCTTGCCTCTGTAGACCTTCGGCGGAGTGAATTTTAATTTCCGTGACTATGCGAGGGTAACCACATAGAATGCTCCAGCATGTCCGTTTAGGCTTATCTAGCTTCAGCTCCCTGAAAGATCAAGATTAAGCAATTCAAGCAGATTATAAATCTTTAGCGATGAAGGTCAAGCAACAAAATGGTGAACTTCAGTGGAATTTTGACCTTTCTGGAACATCATACTTGTAGTTCTTCACCGGTTTATTACCAATGGTTTCTGTTACAGGAATGTCCTATATTTAAGTAAATAAAAATGGCATAATCTCTCATATGACAACTACACGGGGGGGGGAAAACTAAAAGTCACCAATATTAATATCAATGCAAAAACATAATGGGCCTAATCTTCTTTTGCACCAGTTTTACCCTGCATATGTCCATTGATTTCAACTGAGTTACTCCAGATTTTGTCAGTGAACCGCTCATGGGCGGTCTGGTGTAGTGGTTGGAGCAAGAATCTAGCCTACCAGTTAGAGCTGAACCTAGATGGAGCAGGTTGAGGAACAAAGCCAAGGGTCACAGCCTAAGCCAAAGGGTTAATCAGAGTTGCAGTCAGAACATCCAGTGGAAGATCAGAGCTGAGAGTCAGAAACCAAAGCCTAAATGGAAGGGTTAACAGGAGTTGCAGGCAGAAGGCAGAACCAAGGGTCTGAGCTGGGAGTCAGAAAGAAGCTGGAGAAGGAGCAAGACTAGAGAGAAGCAGAGGCAAGGCCTGGACCAAGTACAGCTGCAGGCTATGGATGCATTGAGTAGCCACTAGAATGCTGTTGCTACTGAGCTTATGTAGAAGCCAGCTGACTCCTTCAACCAGTCAGGTGGCTCAGTCAATCAGACAGCTTCTATCAGGGCCAGCTGCACTCATTAGGTTGCCAGGAGACTGGTTCTGCTGCAGGCTAGTCCCCTGACAGTTTTACACTCATGTGAAAGAGAGAAGAATAGGACCCAGTAAACGAAAAGGTTCACTGTTTAGCTGACATTAGGGAAGGATGTGTTTGGGAGATTGCATGGCTGAAGAAAGTGGTAATGGGGTCAGGGGCCTTTCCATCAGTAGATGCCCAGGTTAAAATCCACACCAACATAGCAATTTATAAGATGTTATTGTCATCTGTGCAGTCGCCTGTGATATGAGTTTGGTGATCAAAATAACCTCTCCCCCAACAGCACAAACAGGCACTCATGTTGAAAATGTCACAGTAGAGAGGTCAAAGATTGAATGGGCTATGGGGAGACAATTATCCTATCATCCCTACAGGTTATTCCCCAGATCAGGCCATTGTGGGGGAAGTTTGCACTGCAGCTGCCCACCATGCAGTCCCAACTCTATGAGCTTTCTGAAACATACATATCTTAAGATTGGTTTCGAAGGCTGACTTGTGACAGGGACCTCAACTCAGTATCCTATTTTTCAGGTGCAAATATTTGATGTCATTAGCATGTCCAACTGCCTGGTTTGTGAGCTAGATTGTGAGACAAGTAAATGTTATTAACTGCACTTGCAAATATTAGTGCCCACAAAATTTCACCTGCAGAATGGAAGGTGACTATAAAAGTCGGACCCATGTGCGAAAATTTCCCAAACTTGAGCCCCTACTGTGACAGACTGACAATGTCGTGGACAAATCTTTTGGACATAAGACAAACTTTACTGAATTAAGTTAAACATTATTGAATTAGGTTTAATACCTTTCAGGTCCATTGTATTAAAATGCAAATGTTTATGTACTATTGTATGGAACTTCATAAGCAGGAAGACAGGATTCATGCAATCACTGGGAGATATGAGAAACCTCAAAGGACTTTTTGGAACAATGCATGTAAAGTGGATTTTCTAGGAAATACCTGGGGGAAGGGGAATGCAAATGACCCACTTTGGAACCATCCTTTTGAAACTATGCCCTGGGGAGAGAAACCAATTGTCTGCTATTTACCTGCTCTGGGAAACTCCAGATCAATGACCCCCTGCACTGTATAAAGGGTGGACTAAACATGTTCACAGGCTCTGAGCAGAACCTGTGGTGAACCTGAATCCACAAGAAAAGCACTTGAGTGGGGGGGTTTGAAGGACTGCTCCTGCCAGAGCCCACGTTAAGCTTGGCGTGATCTCTGGTAAGTTTATTAGAATGCATGTAGGTTCTTTTACTGTTTCTAATGTGTTTTTCTTGTAATGCTTTTACCTTAAGAATAAAATTGGCTTTCATGGGAAGAGCTGTGTAGTACCTTATAATGATGGGTAATTACTCTGTTATTAGTCTCTGAAGAGAAAGTAAGCAGGTCTTCTTAGGCAGCCTCTTGCTAGGATATCCCAGTATGGTCAGGGGACTGTACAGCCTGGAAAACCCTGATCAGAAGGGAACGAGAGGCATGTTCTATTCAAGAGAGGTGGTGGCTGGGAGAACCAGAAGCCTAGAGTGGGTGCCATTGCTGGACCACAGAGCGGGAATACAGGTGCAATTACCCTCAACTGTGACACCTACATTTAGGGGCCTAACTAAAAATGTCCCCATTTTCAGAGATTCTGATGGTCCACAGCTCCCAGTGAAGCTAATGTGGCTGAGAGTGTTTAGCACGTCTGAAAAAATCACATCACTTTTGTTTAGATGCCTACCTTTGGCTGTAGGGGTGTCTAGCTTCAAAACACTGAAAAACTAACCTTCATTTAAAACAGCAAAGACTCATGTGGATGAACTTCAATGAGTCACACAGTCGCCTTCCGTGACCCAATGGTATTTGGAGGATTAACCACGCTGGTGAAAGGGGAACTGGAGTCAGTGGGAGAAACCTTTTTACTGTTGTAAAGTAGCAAGTACCTGAGTTCTGATGGCACATCTGTAAAGAGCCTCAGGATAAATGCTGTGACGATGCCAGGATAGTGTGTTGTTGGGATAAGAACATAGCGACCCCGTGCAAGGAGCTTCCTCAGGAACACGGTGCGTGTATTGACGTAAATGGAGGTTGCCACTCTTTCTTGTACTTGCAGCTTGTGCATCCGATAGTCTCTGTTAAGCTCCACCTACAGTTACACAGCAGAACAAGATCTGGCATGTTTATTTCTCACTCACAGTCTTTCTTGCTGCATTGTTTGGTTCTGGTTTCCAGTGATGAGACATGAATGCCTACACAATGATGTGCAGTCATGTGAGCAGGAAAATCAAACGTTGCGTTCCCTAGCCAGCCCCAAGGTACATTTAGGCAGATCCTGGACATCATTATACAACAATCTGGTTTTAAATGGATTTAGTGCTAAAGAAGTTGGCTGACATCATCCTTCACCTACAAATACCACCAAACAAAATGGGCCACATTTTCTAAAGATTAATATTTTACCATACTAATAATAATACTTGAGACTTATTTAGAGCTTTTAATCCAAGGATCTCAAAGCTTTACAAGGATCAATATCATTATCCCCACCACACAGATGGCGAAAATGAGGCACCGTGAGGTAAAATGACTTGCAAAACAAAATCAGTGGCAGGGGCAGAATTAGAGATTCTGACTTCCAATTCAGTGCTCTAACTGCTGCATCTTTCCCAAATGGAGAATAGGAAAGCCTTTCTACCTGCACTATGTGGACAATGCATTCGTACACGTGCACATGAAGTGAAGCTGCTTTATTTTCAAAGGGCCCACTGCAGAGAGAGCTGCCAGTACATGCTGTGTCCACCGGCAGAGGCGCAATGATAGAGTAGCAGAGGTCTGAAAATAGCAACCGAAGGCTTGTCCGGGCACTCATTCACACACAAATGTCTCTACTGCATGTTGAGGTTCTTCTGTGGCATTCCTCACTAGAGCACGTAAGTGCCTCTCAAAACGTACAATCTGTAACACAGGAATATGTGCACGCACTTTGATGGAATGCCCTTTGCTGTCCCTTCTAATCTGAATACAGAAAATGTTTGATTGACATCTATGCTTGGTTCACAACCTTGAAGCAATATCTTCTCTGGGGGACTGCAACATTTTCTACAGAATCATTACAATATGTATGTATTTCTCCAGCCATTCTACCTGCAAAAGTAACACTTAATTGTCTGCTGGCATAATTTCTTTGACTTCAATGAAGCAGAGAATTTGGCTTACAAACTTCAGCATGTAATTAGCCACATTAATTAGTAGGACTGGTCGAACATTTCCAAAACACAATTTTGACAGACAAAAAAGAAGACGACATTTCTGTGAAAATGTTATCCTATATTCAGATTGTTATCCTATAATTAGGTTTATTGAATAGATAGGAATATGGAATAGACAAATCATGCAGTGTTCCAGAAGAATGTATTAATTATACTTCTCAATATATTTTGATACTGTGAAATTATCAAATGTATATGCATTGAATGTAAATGTCAACTTGCTGTTTATGGCACAATCAACTCATGTACTGTTGTTTAGGGTAGGGACAATGATCAAGACTGAGCTTGATAAGTTTATGGAGGGAATGGTATGATGTGACTGCCTACAATGGCATGTAGCTGAACTGTGATTATTAGTAGCAAATATTTCCAGCGGCCAGTGATGGGACACTAGAGGGGAGGGTGCTGAGTTACTACAGAGAATTCTTTCCCCGGTGTCTGGCTGTTGAGTCTTGCCCACATGCTCAGGGTCTTACTGATCACCACATTTGGGGTATGGAAGGAATTTCCTCTCAGGTCACTGAGGGGGATTTTCATCTTCCTCTGCAACATGGGGCACAGGTCACTTTCAGGTTTGAACTAGTGTAAATGGTTGATTCTCTGTAACTTGAAATCTTTAAATCATGATTTGAGGACTTCAGTAACTTCACCAGAGGTCAGGGGTCTATAACAGGAGTGGGTGGGTGAGGTTCTGTGGCCTGCGCTGTTTAGGAGGTCAGACTAGATGATCATGCTGGCTCCTTCCGGCCTTAAAGTGAGAATGAATGATGTCCAGAGTTTGCTTTTTATTCCCCCATTTTTCTTCTTGCTACTTTGCAACTTTTGCAAATTTCCTCAACTTTTCGCTGTAGCCATAGGAAACAGCGGGGAAAAAGAGACAAATGTTCAGATGCCGTTCATTCTGTTGCATTGATTGGTAAAATGAAAAGCAAGGGGGGAAAATGAGAAAACCAACAACCCCCCCAAAACCTTCACATTTCAAACACCAACATTCTAGATAATTTTTTTGTAACAAACTAAAAATGTTGTTTCATTTGCAAACCTGACGAATGAAAGAGACTTCAAAATTTTCTGCACTTTCCCCGCCCACCAACTCCTCCCCCCCACCAACTCCTCCAGCGCTGTGTGAACTGTTTCAAACAGTCATCACCAGCGCAATAGTAGAGGCTGTCAGGAGGAAGCTGAGTGGACACAATCATGTCTCCCACATGTGGCTTGCCATATCCTGCTGCTCCTTAAGCTCAAGAGGCAGGGGTTTGAGCTTTGAAACTGAAGAGCCCCAGTGACAGCCATGGTATCTGAATGTATTTGCAGTAACTGGGCAAGAATCATGTTGAGAGATCTCAGGGGCAGTTAGACCCCACGCTGTCTGAAATGTGCGTCTACCTGCCAAACACCCATTGATGAGGTGAAGCTGCAGTTAGGTTCTAAACCCAAATGAAGATGTGGCCTACCTTGAAGATTTCAAAGCCAATAGGGAAGTTGTCCCCTTTCCCATCTTTCTTGTAAATGCGCTGATCCTGTTGCTGTAGTGAAATCAGCACTTTGTCCTCAGCCTTCTTGACATCGAAGACATACTAGCAAGGGGGAGACAGAACAGAGAACCAGCTGTTTAGGACAACATCTCTGAGATACTGTACACAAGGGCATACTGCAGAGGTACCTGGAAATGGGTTTGTCCCTGGAATGATGGTTCTGCATTCATGATCAATTCCCGACAAGTTGGAGCTGAAAATTAGTTACAATTGTTGGGATTTTGAAACTAATAGTATCAGAGATATTGAAGTCAGTGATTCATTCAATGCATGCTAAAAGAGAATGTCTCCAAGTAGCTATTGAAGTGGCATGACACCAGATGTGCTCTGAAAACAATAGTAAAAAGAAATCTTAAAAAATATAAAGGGGAAAGGAGATAAAGTTAAACAACAAAGTCCGGACTGTGAGTTTGCTTTTTTTCTACATGGATCTCCAAGTAGGGCCGGTTTACTCCAGGTATTTTCCTTACCGGTGACATGAAAATGACAAATGGGTTGTATTTGATGATGTATAAAGAAAGCATGAAAAGGGTTTTTTGTTCCACACCCCCAGATCCCCGGTTACTTCAGAAATGTCCGTTTTGGTCTTTCCTGGTTTTGCTGAAAATATTTGGAAGACTCAGAGAAATTGACTGAGAGGGTGGTTTGCATCTTTAACTAAGAGATATTTTATCCCAACGGTGTTTAAGGGATTTTAGTTGAGTAGGTTTCAACAAGACCAAACAAAAATCAAAATATTTGTGCAGCCTGTATAAATAGCACTTCCTCTTCTCAATGAATCATGCTTCACTGGTTTTTTAATTATGGTATCACTATCCTACTAGTTCACCAGTGATTCAGAATCTTTCAGAGAAAAGAGGGTAGACAAGACCAGAATTTCTAATATATAAAAGAAGGCCAGAAGAGTGTTTTTTACACCACGAAGAAGCAAACGGGGCCAAACACCAAATTCTTTCCCCCTTCACAGACACCTTTAAGTTCCCTGTTCATTCCTCATACTTGCCACTAATGGGCAAATCTCAGTTTGTCAAGGGAAAGAAATGGTGTTATATATGTCAAGATTAGGAAGATTGGATGCTCCCCCGCACCGAGACTATGAAGCAAATGAAAAACAGCATCAAATTGCAATGTGGCCCAACTGTGCAGTGCACTGATCTTGCTTCATGTTTTAAAGAGAACGCTGGAACATTGTGACCAGTATTGAGGGTAATGTAATCTGTGGTATGTTTAGCTTTCTCCCATCCGATGCTGCTGAAAAGTTTTCCTCACTTGTTCTCCTCGGGGGTGGACACTGGGATTGCCTTTGCTTTCACCGTCTAATCTACCCCTGCTGGTGATTTCAGATTCCTCGGAGTCACTCTGCCCTGTAGAATGAGGCACTTTCCCTTCTTTCTCCCCTTTACCGTCATGCTTTAGGGCAATATCATTTTAACTTTGAGGAAACGTCAATCTCTTGCAGAGGAGGCACAAGGAAAGCTGTCCTGGAGAAAATTAATTCCCTCCCAGGCTCTCGGCCTGTTATTTCTTTCTGGTTTAACTGTTTCTTGTCAGGACTGAGGGGGCTCAAGAATCTCTACCTGAGGAGTGATAAATAGTGAGAACCACTGTTTAGGCTCCAATTTTGTTCTCCTAGTAGCCAATAAAGTAACCAATAAGAGAAATTAGCCCTGGGCATGTGCTGATAGCAGTTATCAAAATGCTTAAATTCTCTTATTTTGCAAGGGAAGTGGATATCTCATAATCCCTCTGTGAAAATATTTGCTTCAGAGGAGGCCGTCAAGGGAATTAGACTGTTCCCTCCGGTGGGTGAGGGTCAGAAATGGTCTCCAGACTGTTGTAGTATGTGACACAGGAACAAGGTAATTTAATTTGTCCTTAAGTAAAGGTAAAGATTTCACAGGAATGCTAGTACCAATCTTTGAGACAGGATTTAATAAAAGGAGCTCTTTTCACTGCATCTGATCTATAACATTCTTCTTACATCAGGAACTCTTCTTTTTTGTAGCTGAACACTTAAAAAGTAGACCGACACAAACACTAAGAAAATGTCCAAGATCAGAAAGAGGAACTGCCACCCCTGTGAACTGGACAAATTCACACGAGCGCTGATCCTTTTCAAGGGAGACTGTTTGTGGAAGAGATAGAAGAGAAGCCATTCTTCCCTGCTAGGCACCTAAAGGCAAGGACAAGCGGGGAGTTACAGATGATTCCTAGTCTGAGCAATGATGATTGCAGCTGTCTGATGCCCTGCTAAGAAAATAGAAAGAATGCTGACAGAAACCACCCAACTAAATGTAGACAAGGAGGCACAAAAACAGTTTCTGCAATTGTAAGTATGGGGAATTCTGCAAAAAAAACCCAAAAAACAAAGAGGTAAATTTTCAAAGTAATACGTGGAGCACTGAGTGCCCAGCTCCCACTGACAATAATGGGAGTTTTGCATTTGACTCCTCATGCGCTGTGCTGGCAATGTCTGACACGGGGGAGAGCAAGGAACCAGCTAACTTTGATATCTTGAGAGCAATCAGCTAGGACAAGAAAAAGAGAGCCTTGTGAGTAGTGATGGGAGAGTCAACTCTGGGGTTTTATATGTCCTTAAGGAACCTAATCAGTGCAAAAGGTTACCCCTTAATCACACTCAGCCAAAGTCTCTACAGGGTTAATACTATTAATAAAATGGATTAGTGTCAACATAAAATTTGGACCAATGTTCCTTTAGGTGTTGGGAGAATGGACATGGATTCAGGGCAATAGGTCACTGACCTCCCTTCATCATCATCCACGAGGGACACCTCCTCCTGCCTTGACCATGTGGGCGAGGCTCAGTATAGCTAAAATGAGTCTTAAATAAATATCTATATACTCTGCCAGGTATTACAGAAGTCACTGAAACATATATGAGTCTTTATCCTGTGACAATGTTTAAACCTAGGTGAGATGTTTGTCTAAAAGTTCTGCTCCAGGAATTATTTTGGGGGAAGTTCATGGCCTGCGTTCTATGGGAGAACACTAGGTGGTCACAGTCCCTTCTGGTCTTGGAATCTATGAAACAACATGCTCCCAGGTGGTCTTTACATGGAAATGCACAGGCTTCCTGTTCAAGAGTCACCACTGACCCCCAAGGATTGCCTTCTCAATTCAGTGTAAATGAACTCCTACCTGGGGATTCTGTAAGAAGGTGGCTCTGTAATCGAAACACCCTCCGGAGCGGTTTTTCAGTGGTTCCGAATGCTTGGTCCAGGCCCCGTGCACCATTTTCTTCTCCCAGGTTTTGTGGATGCTGAAGTACGAAGTGTTCACAATACGACAGACATCAACATCGGTGAAGTTCTGACACCAGTCATCAAATGTCATCCTGAACCAGGGACACAAGCAAGGCATGATTTGTAAAAAAGGCCTCAAGCTTTCCATAAAAAGGATCATCATGCCCATCTGTGGCAAGACAACACACGGTGCCTTCTAAAGCTCAAGTGGAGGCATCACTCGTCTTTGACCTTAACCCATCTGATCCTAAGAACATGGTTATAACCACAGGGCTGGAACTGGCACTGTATGTATGGCATAGGGCAAATGCCATCTCTGTACCTGCTACAAAGGTTCTATCTACAACACAGAAGCAACCATTTCAGGTGACTTTGTTATAGCCTGTTGGTCTCCATACATGGTTACAATGTGGGTCCCTCCTGAAGTGTACTCAGGATTTAAATACAGCCTAGTACTGTCCCTAAACTGGGCTATGGCGTGTGACACAGTTAAAACCCATTTAAGTCTCATCTATGGGAGTGTTTTAACCAAGAAATATTGCTGTAATTTCAGCGGGGTAGCCGTGTTAGTCTGGGTCAGCGATTGTTTTTGCTGTAGTTGTGACATAGTTGCAGATGGTCCTGAAGATTAATATCCAGTAGGGTCAGTCTAGTAATCATGGCTTGGGGTCTCTCCTGACATAGAAGAGACCTGGAACCAAACTCTGCATTTAACCCCTTGTTCCCAGTTCTGACAAAGCTAAGGGTATGCAGTGACACACTGAGCCTTGGGACAGGAGAATGTCTGTCGATAGTGACCCCTCCCCACTGACTCATCAGGGCTCCAGACAGTCTGTCTGGAATACACAGTCCCAAATCGGGGAAACAATGACTAGGATCAAAATTAGTTAATTACATCTTTATTTATAGGGATCTCACTTCTACAGTGATGGGTGAATGGGAAATCCATGAGGTAGATACTGTACCAGGCAGATAGTTTTAGATGCAGTTTGGGAGAGTGCCTGATATTTGATAGTTTGCCATGCACAAATCAATTTAGGAAGAAGGGGATTTTCCTAAATACTGAAGGAGCATGGCTCTGAGGTGCCTGTAATGTAAGTACTCATTCAGGCCGAGGTATTTGGTTCTTTCGCACGCTTTCCATCCCCACCCCCTGAGAACCTGAAGCAACACCAGTTGCTAATGTCCAATGTCAGTAGCTGCAGGACAGTCCCAGGCCCTCATGCATTCAGAGAAATTATCCTTGAGGGAGGTACAACACCAGGACGAATAATAACTGTTGACTTAGACAGCTCCAGTGGAGGTTCCCCAAGCAACAGAGATATTTTTACTCACCAGAACTCGCCATCATTTTGAACTGTGAGTCCCAAGCTCTTGCGCTCTGAGTCGCTCACTTTCTTCCATTCTTCAGACCTGGAAGTAAAAAAGTGGTTTAATACGTGAAATTAAATCTTCTCACTTGGAAAAAAAAAAGTCCTTTTATTGTCCCCTCATATTCAAATACTGTCTGAGCACTGACAAGATGGATCATATATAGGAAAGTTTTGTTGCCTTACACAGAGGCATTTATTAAACCATCACTGACACATGGTTAAAGACAAAATGTTAAACACAGTTACAGCAGCACTTGATTTACTTCACTTGACAGCCTCTCCCTCAGTATAGCTGAGCCATTGGCTTGGAAGGTCAGATTTGGATGAAATTTCCACATGAGAATGACTTTATTCCCCAAGGACCCTCAAAATGTACATAAACTGCTCTGGAAACACAGCCTGAATTTCCTCCTGAGCTATTTATCATGCTCTTCACTTGGACGGGAAGGCATTATATAAGGGGTGGCTACACGGACATTTCGTTTGTGGCAAGCTGGGGTGTGACCAACCCCACATTAGCGTGCCGCTGTCTAACTGTTCATGTGCACTCAGCTGATTTACATTGACAGTCTGCTAGTGCACTTTGATTTAGTCCTGTTTCAAAGAGGGCTAGATGAAAGTGCTCTAACAAACTGCTAACACCTAGTCCTCTTCGAACCAGGCCTAGATCAAAGCAGATTGGTGAATTGTTAATGTGCATCAGCAGGGTGCACAAACAGCTAGTTTCACATCCCGTCTTGCTGCAGTCTAATTGTTCATGTGGACAAGCCCTAAGGGCAAGTCTGCTCTACAAATGTACATCAGCACAGCTGCACCAATGCAGCTGTGCCACTGTAGCACGTCTGGTGAAGACACTCTAAGCCGACAGTACAGAGCTCTCTTGTTGGCTTAATAACGCCACCTCTGCAAGAGGCGGTAGCTATGTCGGCGGGAGACGCTCTCTCTCTGACATAGCGCGGTCTACACAGGGTGTTAAGGTCGGTATAACTATGTCACGCAGGGATGTGGATTCTTCAATGGGCCAGCCCCAGAGATCTTGCTCATGCCAAACTCTACCGAAGTTAATGGAGTTTTGCCAGAGAAAGGGCTGAGAGTACGCTTCAGAATCTGGCCCTCTATCTCTAGTATAAATCAAGACAACTTGTTTCTCTTTGCATCTGGCCAGCTCAGCACTTTGTTTAAACGGGGATAAAGCACTGACTGAAAGTAACAGCCTCTTTATAAGATAAAAGAGGAAAGACAGGGAAGTTGGTACACTGTTATTAAGGAGCATCATATTATTAAGTGTTGAAAGCATTGACTAAATGCCCTAGAAATGGCCAACTGAAATGTAATGTATTATTTCTTTCTTTTAATGTTTAAGGCCTTGGGTCATGGAACAAACCCAGCAGAACCAGTCACTCTGCTCCTCCTTAAGTCGCTGGAAGGGTTTCTGCAGAACCCATGACCCATGTGATGATCCATTACAAAGTCATTTAAGAAATAATACAATTTGCACTCTGATGGCACATTTCATCAGCGCCTCAAGATAGCCTAAGAGGGAGCATTTTTCAGATGGGAAAGTGAGCCACAGAAAGGCTCAGTGGCTTGCCAGGATCATGCAGGGGGTCTGTGACACAGATGAGAACAGACCTCCCATCCTTGACTCATCATCCTTATACTTTAACCTCAGACTATGCCGCTTGCCAAAAGAATGCTGCAAGAGGCATGCTGCAGTCCAGAAGGTAAAGTAAGCCACATCTCCCTCATTGCAGCAGGATGTGGTGTTCCATTTGTTCGTAGGCTGCTACGCTTGGGAAGAGATGACAGAACACTCCCAACGTCAAAGAGGCTCTTGTCTTGTGGAATGCCATTGCATTTCATAGAGACACAAGTTGGGTGAGGTGGTATCTTTTATTGGACCAGCTTCTGTTTGTGGAAGGGACAAGCTTCCAAGCTTCACAGAACTCTTCATCGGGTCCGGGGAAGGAAACTTGAAAACTACTTACCTTGTCTCTTGTATCCTGGGACAAACACTACAAACAACATTGTGTTTCTTAGCATTTAATCACACATCTAACTTCCAGCAGCCACAAATGACAGCTGAATTATTGGAACACAGAAGCCCCCAACACGTACTGGTCACTCCATGCACCGTTCCACTCCTTCTTTCCCCACGGATTCCTCATTCTGATCATGAAGAGCTTTTCTGACTTAAAAGAGAACAGGAGCCTCTCTCCGAGGCGCACCTTCTGAACTGCCGTCACCGAGTAGGCATGGCCTATGATCAGACCCATCTCCGTCTCCACCTCGGTGTCATTGGGGGATGAAGTCTGCAGCACACAGAAAAAATCCCACAAGGAACTAATATGAACTTCAAAATCAATAAGGGCACCTAGCACATACACAGTCAAGAGGTTTATTTTTTTACATACAACTGTGGGTTCCCTTGTAGAAATATAGTAACAGAGGAATTGCCATAATGGATCAAAGTCAACATCCCTCTAGTCCAATATCAGGCAGCCTAAGGATCCAGGGGACTAGAACCCTGGTCTGGGGAGGTTGGGGCAGCTGATGTTCTCACATCATTACCAGGAGGCCATACAAAGTGAAATCCAGGGTGTACTGTGGAGATTAGGCACCGCAGCATGTACTGCCCAAGGAGTCCAGAGAGACAGCACGCTGTGGCCTTCTGATTGGCCCATGCTCACTATTTAACCTTGGAGGGTGGCCCAGGGAGCTGTTTGGGCAACCATGCAGGCTTCTGGCTTGCTATGATGCCAGACCTCAGCTTGTTTATTGGTCTCCAGTCTCTGACCCCAGCCAGACCCTGACTCTTGCCTAGTAACTACCTCGACTCTGAACCTGGTCTGACTCTTACCCTGGCTCTCACCCACTGATCCCAGTTCTAGTGATTACGCTGGTCCCTGTGTGCTGACTACTGCCGTGTGACAGTCGGTGCATCTCTTGTGTATGCTGATGCTATCAGATTAGTTTCCTCTGGGGACCTTAACTCAGATTTGAACCCAGGTCTCCAGATGTGACAGGTTGGTAGTGTGTTACCCTGGTGTCCTGCCTGGCCTGATCAGCTACTGATCTAAGATGCAGTGAGCTGTAGCTCACGAAAGCTTATGCTCAAATAAATCTGTTAGTCTCTAAGGTGCCACAAGTACTCCTTTTCTTTTTGCGAATACAGACTAACACGGCTGCTACTCTGAACCCTGATCTAAGAATGTTTGACAAATGCTTCTCCTGCGCTTGGATTTCTATCTGTTTTATGCAGATGGGGCTGATACAAAGCCCATTGAAACCCATGGAAAAGAGATTCCCGTTTAATAAATGGGTTTTGGATCAGGCCCTTATATTGTTTTTCTTTCACGTTGGGCCAGATCCTGCAGGGCTTACATACTCTCTACACAACCAACACTCCCCTTGGAGCAGCAGGAATGAGTTGTTAGGGTTTGGCTCTTTGCATTTCTCAGTTCTCTTCATGGAACAGAATGACCAAAATCAAATCTCAGCGACGATACAAGCCTTGGTTCTGGTGGGAAGAGAGGGATGGACTACAGCACTGATAGTGATGTGTGACCATGCCAGACATTCTTACCCATTTCAAATCAGCTGGAAGATTTGAGCAGCTTGGTATATAAATTAGTAAAAAAAGAAGCAACAGAGAAACTTCTCACCACATCTAACTATCAGATCAGGTCTGACTGATGCGCTTGAAATTGCAGGACTAATGCCAAGACCACAGTATATTTCAGCGACAACAGCTCACAAAGAATCAGTTCATATGTTATACTGAGAGCCACTGACATTTCCCAGGGCTTCCCCCCCCACAACACTTTCTTTCATTTGTACTCTTCACAAATAAGAGCACAAGTTTCCATGACAGCAAAGGAGTCTATCACCATTCCTGCTTGTTAAACTGTAGCGCCAGAAGAATCTCCATTAGCGACTGCACTCTTCTTTTCAGCAGGATGGCACCTGGCTTTTTCACTATTTAAGGTTGTTGTTTTTTTTCTTTTAAATAAGAAATTTAAACTGCCTTCCATTTGAACTGCCAAATGTACAAGCCCTGGGATGTTCTGTAAACAAAGGAGCATGTTGGGTCACTTCTAAATTGGGATGTAAGCCACTTAAGTATTAAATATTCTGCAGTTAGCAAGCACTGTGGTGTGTATAACACACTTATCGGAGCCGAGAGGTAAAATGCTAGTGAGGCAGTTTCATACACCAGGATAAATCAATAAATATAGTGCCTGCATAACAAGGTTGAGAAGCATTTGTGTTTTATTTAATTAATTCAAAGGGCAGAAATAGAACTTCAGGGGAGAATGGAAAGCACTAGCAAGTGCTTAATTTTATTCCAGCCACCTAAACTTTTACCTTTTCCCCAAGCTATTGTTATTAAATAAACAGCCTCAGCATTTTTTAGTGATAATTTCAATCACCCCCCTGGTATTTCTGTCCACTGCCATCACATTAAAGCAGGATACCAGCCTAAGGCTTTGGGGGAAGTTAGTGATAGAGCTTGTCAGACTTTTTTTTTTAATGTTGAGTTTCTGTCAAAAAAACAAAACAAAACACCCCGACTCCCAAAATATTTGGATACTGAAGTGCAGCTGCAGTGCCTCATGGGAGTTGTAGTTTGGGAGCCTCATGCGCTCATTCTCCATTCTATAGGCTGGTAGTCCAATCAGGGAGCCATCTCCCAGGCACCATGCTCTCCCCTCTTGGTGAAGGGAGGCAGTGCATTGAAGCAGTGGATGCCGAGTCGTAGTTAGAGCAATGACCTTCACACTTAGTTGACTTCCTTTGCAATCATGGGGGATCTTTCGGTTACCACCAACTTTCTTGCTGCAGAAGTGGGGCAGAGCTGATTGTTCTGGGATCGGCACACAAGTGCCAATGTTAATACACTCATATTTTCAAGGAACAATTTCCAAACGAAGCAGGTGGTTGGGAACTCATATTGCAGACTGTAAGTACTAACCAGTTAATCACTACAGTACTTCTAGGGGGGAGGTAAGTGGTATAATTTCCATTTTGCAAAGAGGGAAACGAAGCTGAGAGGTTAAGTGATTTGACTAAGTCCATAGATGTTAGCCTTGACATTTATAAGTCTCCAGAATTGAAAGGAGAGAGCAGTGCAGCCAGGAGCTTCATAGAACCTTAACTCTGCCCTGTTTGATCTTATGGAATTATCCCCTCTCCCTTTCACACCCTTCCCCGGGGCTCCTGTCCAGAAAATAAGTAAACTCAGTTTCTAAATAATTTTAAAATAAATTCACAGAAAATCCTAAAATGCATGGTGAGCAGTTTGTTTTCCCTTCACTTGTGATGCCATCTTCATTTAAGGTGGGATTTTCAATGGCTTTCAGCATTGGTCTAACCCTGCTTCCACTGAAGTCAATGGGAGCTTTAGCATGGGCTTTTGGGGAGCAGAGGTAGGCCAGTGACTAGCACTTTTCACAACCCTGCTGGTAGCTCCTTGGGGCAGGGAGCATGTCTCTTTACTCTCTTGTAAAGCATCTAGCCCACTTTAGGTGCTATGTAAATATGTATAGGATAGTCTTAGACAGCAAGTATTCACAGTGGTTTTTGAGTAACAGCCGTGTTAGTCTGTATTCGCAAAAAGAAAAGGAGTACTTGTGGCACCTTAGAGACTAACCAATTTATTTGAGCATAAGCTTTCGTGAGCTACAGCTCACTTCATCAGATGCATACTGTGGAAAGTGTAGAAGATCTTTTATACACACAAAGCATGAAAAAATACCAGGCCGGAAGAGTTCCCAGAAGTCACCTACTACAGGACAGGCCTAACAAAGAAAATAACAGAACGCCACTAGCCGTCACCTTCAGCCCCCAACTAAAACCCCTCCAACACATTATTAAGGATCTACAACCTATCCTGAAGGATGACCCAACACTCTCACAAATCCTGGGAGACAGGCCAGTCCTTGCCTACAGACAGCCCCCCAACCTGAAGCAAATACTCACCAGCAACCACATACCACACACCAGAACCGCTAACCCAGGAACCTATCCTTGCAACAAAGCCCGTTGCCAACTGTGCCCACATATCTATTCAGGGGACACCATCACAGGGCCTAATAACATCAGCCACACTATCAGAGGCTCGTTCACCTGCACATCCACCAATGTGATATATGCCATCATGTGCCAGCAATGCCCCTCTGCCATGTACATTGGTCAAACTGGACAGTCTCTACGTAAAAGAATAAATGGACACAAATCAGATGTCAAGAATTATAACATTCATAAACCAGTCGGAGAACACTTCAATCTCTCTGGTCACGTGATTACAGACATGAAAGTTGCAATTCTTCAACAAAAAAACTTCAAATCCAGACTCCAGCGAGAAACTGTTGAATTGGAATTCATTTGCAAATTAGATACAATTAACTTAGGTTTGAATAGAGACTGGGAGTGGCTAAGTCATTACGCAAGGTAACTTATTTCCCCTTGTTTTTTTCTAACCCCCCCACCCCCCAAGATGTTCTTGTTAAACCCTGGATTTGTGCTGGAAATGGCCCACCTTGATTATCATACACATTGTAAGGAGAGTGGTCACTTTAGATAAGCTATTGCCAGCAGGCGAGTGGGGTGGGGGGAGGTATTTTTTCATGCTTTGTGTGTATAAAAATCTTCTACACTTTCCACAGTATGCATCCGATGAAGTGAGCTGTAGCTCACGAAAGCTTATGCTCAAATAAATTGGTTAGTCTCTAAGGTGCCACAAGTACTCCTTTTCTTTTTACAGTGGTTTTTATTTCACCAGAAGCTTTAGTGAGAAACATGAAGCCCACGTTCCTGCTCTGAACAGCTGGATGAGCTCACCACTTCCACTCAGCTCCGGTACTATATTGACACAAAGATGGCCCTGTCACCACCAGCAGGAAGAAGAATCAGCAGCTCAGTGCTTGGAAAAGTGATTCTGTAAACAGGTTTCAGCAAGAAGTTAAATGTCTTAAGGGGACATGGCGCCAACCTCCTTGGTTGGAAGTGAGTATACTCTAAATTTGTTCATCTCTGCTCAAGTTACAAATTGGGTTCCTTTCTCCATTCAGAAAGGTCAATGGCGGGGCACGTGACTGTGGTTTCCTGAATTATAGCTGGTGGCTTAGGGAATTGTTCTTGGCTGACAGCATTGCCAAGTCATTAGCTTTCTACAAACCACCTTTTCAAAATCCAAATTAAGGATATGCTGAATATATTTATGTTAATATCGTTTTTCGAGGAGAGAAAAATCAGAATAAATCATTGTATATCAAAGTCTGCACACATACCGTGATGGAACAGCTGATTAATCCGCCTCTTTTATGTACTTTCAGCAAGTCTTCAAACAGCTTCATTTGCTCAGAAATATTTTCACAATATTTGCCCTTTACCAGGTCAATGGATTCTGCCACTGCTCCAGTGAAATCGATAATTGCATCTGCAGCAGTGCCTCCATCCAGGGCTTCATAAGACTCAGCCAGCCTAGAGGTAAGATGGAACAAATTGACTCATTTTCTGGCTGTTAAAACCAAGCCATATCGGATTATTTCTGTGTAATATTTGAGACCACCCAGAAAAAGGATCACAAGTTTGTCTGAACAGCAGGGAACTGGGAAGAAAGCTTTCTTACACTGCTATGCAATAGACCTGAGAGCATCCCTAAGATTCCTGGTCTCTGAACTGCTAGCTTTAGATGTAATGAAGGGGAAACATGATTTTTGTAAGAAGCATGGGAAGGAGATCACTGCCTTAGGAGCACCTCCTGGCTAGAGCTGGTCAGAATATTTTTGTCACAACGATTTTCTGTGTGAAAATGCTGTTTTGATTTTCCCACCAAATTGGATCAATTTCAACAAAAAATGTGGATTTTTTTTAAATGTTGCCATGTGCAATTTTCATGTTTTCAGAATAAAAAGGTTTGATTTTTCATTTAAAGGAACTTTTCATTTCAAAATGTAAAAAAAAAAAAAAAAAAGATCAAAATGAAACATTTTGAATTTATTAAAATGAAATGTTTTGACCCTGAAATAATTTTTTCAGAATTTTTTTTTGCAAAAAAAATACAAAATTGAAATGTTGGCTTTTTGTCCAGAATTGGGATGATTTTTTAAGTTTGAAATGTTTCACAATAATGAGAAGTCTGATTTTGACCAGCTCTGCTCCTGGGAGTGGTTTAACGAAGGGTCCTGGAGGCAGTCTCAAAGCTACATATTCTCCAAGAGCAGCAGCAATTGGGAAGTAACCTGGGGAAATATGATAGGGGTGAGAGAGGAAATCAGTAGCGTCTGAAATGATAAGGTGGATTTTTATGTGTAGCTGAAATCACTTAAAGGACATTGAGCTAATTCATACTTTGCATAAGCTTTCTCCAGTAGTGCGCTCCAGAATTCATTCTCCACGTTGGAATGGCAGTAGATCAGCTCCCCATTAATTGTTGGCAATCTGTCATCTATGACCACGTCGGTCCACTGTCCAAAATACCAGAACTGGAAGTGAAAAATCCCAGCATATTTCTGGGGTCTCTTTGAATCCCATTCTTGTTCCTTAAAGCTTGGAATCACCTGAGAAATGAAGAAAAGCACAGTTCACCAAACACAACAAATGAGACCTAATCAGGGGGTGGCTTGCTCTGGTTCCTTGGCAGATACCACAAAGAGCATGGCTCTGGCAGCCCCATCAGCCTCTGAAGATCTTAAACTGAAATCACTGAAATTGCACCCACCTACACCAGTAGTGAATTTGGTCCCAAAGTACCTAAAGTCGCATTTGGTGCAATCCATGCGGAGAATGAAAACATATCTTGAGGGAGGCTACATGGCACTGGGGTGATATTTGCAGTGACTGATAGAAGCATCACAGTGCAGGTGCTCCCTGTTTCTGCTACATCCTCTGCCTGATACCAATGAGGGTATGGGGGAAATCAGCTCAGTAGAGAGTTGCTTTCTTGTCCTCCAGGCAAGACACATAATAACAAGCCGTGGGAGCAGCAACTGATGAGGCAGACGGCATATAAAAATGAGCAGCTAATGAAAATTTGAACCTCAAGTGCCTGCTACTCCCCAGCTGTATATTCTTCCTGAAGGGAAGGGAGAGGAGGTGTGGATCATGGTATGCTAAATTATCACTGACAGGAAGGAAAATGAGCAGGTTTTGTATGGACAGTGATTTTGGATGCAGGACACCTCGGCTCAGGGCACTCAGCTCTCCTTTGGGGACAGGCTTTATGATTTCAAGCACCAAGCATATTGGGTCACATACCTTTTGCCAGAGATTCTCCCGAAGAGCCAAGCAGGAGCAAGCTGCCACAAACCAGCAGTTCCCGAGCTTCCCTTGGTGCAAGTCATGGGCGCTGATTCCATTCACAAACAGGTGTGGGTCTTCACAGAGCTCCTTACAGAACAAAAGAGAAGTTACTGGTACACTTGGGAGCAAAAGTATTTAAGAGCCCAGTGGGGAGTTAAAAACGGAACTGGCAGAACTAAGGGCTGGTCTACACAGGGACATTCAGGAAAGCTAAGGTGAATCAGTGAAAGGTGTGACATTAATGCACATTAAACCTGCATGTGGATGATCTGATTTAAGAGCAAAATGGCTTAGTTTGCTGTAGCATGGAGGAGGATTAAGCTACCGTACACTAAGGCCATTTTAGTCCTGAACAAGAGCATCCACGTGAGGGTTCAATGTGCTTTACCTTATGCGCATTAACTTCACACCTTTCATTGATTCACCTTAACTTTCCAGAGTCTCTCATGTAGACTACCCCTGAGTTGCATTGAAATTGCAGGAGCAGGCTGGAGAGGAACAATTTTAGTTCTCCATGGTTCCAAAGAACCCTCTAGCAGGAGCGAATTAGCATTAACGGGCAGCAGTTGCAACATGGCTGCTTGTGAAAGCTGTGTCTTATACACAGGAACCTTTTCAGGGGTGACACATACATCGTAATTACAGCCAAGAGTTGAATGGAGCAGTTCTCAGTTGCACACCACAGCCCACTTCTCTGATGGCCCCAACCAGTTTACAGCATTTAAACTTTTATTTTATTTGTTTATGTTCAAACTTGGAAGCTTAAAGTTAGGCACTGAAATCCATAGGGAGGGATGGGTCTTGCAGAAGGATCAGCGTGGGAGGGCCCCTGTGCCATGCAAGTCCAATTCCTAGTTCCATTCACCTAAATAAGTGGCTTGATTTTCATAAGTACTGAGCAGCTGTAGTTCTCCCTGAAGTCAAAGAGGAGCACAGGTACTCTGCCTCTCTGAATGGCAGGACACACAGTTACGTGCCTAAATATAGGTTTAATTGCCTAATTTAGGCACCCATATTTGAACATTTTTGCCTGAGTTTCTAGCTTTTCATACAGTATGAATGGATGTACAGAATGATGGAGGGTAACATCTGACAGTGCATTTTGAGGAAAGACATGAATGAGAGGGGAGTGATCACTCGGCACCCAGGAGCAGGGAACTTGCTGCAAAGACAAGGTTGGGAGAAAGAAAAGAAGGGAGGGGTAGGCTTGGGCGGAGTGAAGGGGTCAAAAGAGGAAGTGGCAGGAAATGACTGCCCCTCACACCGGAATGCTATCATCCTACTGCCTCTGTCAGGGCCTCCATCATGACTGATACCTCAGGGTTTGAACCGGGGACCTCCAGAGGTGAAAACATGAGCCTTGTTGTCCACATTGCTTTAATTTGCCTCCCCCAGAGGTTTTCCAAAGTTATTTAGGCACCAAACTGCCAATGAAATTAATGGGCACCTAAAAGCCTTTGAGGATTTAGCCCGATGGCTCGAAGCATGCAGCTGCAAGTGTTCAGCAAGCACAGCGGGCTGAAGGAACAGAGCTTTTTGAGAGTGCTGGCTTTGTTAGCATCACTGACCACTCATCTTGCACTCCTCAGGAAAGTAGCTCTTCTGAACTCATACAGCATCGACACGCGGCACTCAGTTATTGGTGTCTATGCAACTCCAGCCCCACGTTCCCAGAGATAACACAGCTAGCAGCACCTTGGAAGTTTGGTGTGCTTGGTAACCTGGAATTCACACTTCAGTACCCGCTGAACTGCATTCTAGAGACCGCAAGAGAAGTGGGGGGCAGAGAGGGATGGCAGTAAGAGTGGGAATGGTGGCATGACGGGGCAGAGGTGGTGGCAGGGACGAGTGTGGGAGATGGAGCGGGTAGCGATGGAGGGAGGGATTCTTCTTAAAAAAGGGTATTGGGTTTGGGTTTTTTACCCCAATACTATTTTAATCATTTAACAGCATTTCTTGGGAGAATTGTTGAGCATTGGGAGACACAGGCAACTGATCATTATTCAGTGCTCTACTCTTCTGTCAGTAATTCTTACACGTAGACTTCATGTATTAAAAATTTTACAAGAAACTTTGAGTAAGAGAAAGTACATGGAAAATCTGGTATTGCTGGTGTCAGCTAGGCACAGATTACTTACCTGCACGATTGACAGATTCATTATGTTTAGCTGGAATGTACAAGAGCTTTAACACAGGAAATGAGGGCAGGAACTTCAGCTTCTTGCTACGATTTAGACCACCTGAAGATCTGGCCTTTTCTTTGCAATGGTGGTAAACATTCCAAACCCAACGAGGATAAATCTCTAGATTATCTTTTGCTGGACTTTTAAGTAACACGGGCAGTAATATTTTCTAGTTTGTTTTTCCTGTTGAAATGTTGTCATTGGCATAATTAATATGGGGTGGATTTGTTCTCAGGAACAAAGTAGTCCAAACATTTTTGTTGTTGTCTCTTTAGGAAGCCAAAAAACCATATTTTTGAAAGAAATTAAGCACACCCATATTTGACATGTCCAAACAGAAAATTAATCTTATTTGTTCTCCTTGCCAAAAATAGCCATATTAAATTATTGAGGGGATTGTTACATAAACGTTCGTCAAGTGTCTCATATAGGCTTATGTAGAGTCCCAAAGCAGCTTGTGTCAAAATGCCAAGCATGTGGATATGATTAGAGGGAACTGATCACTATGACCGAAAGTAAACACTGGGCTGAAGAGTTGATTGGCACTGCTTCCTTGTTTCTATTGCAGCTGCATAATTTTTTTTTAAGATCCTGCTTGACGCATTTTTACCTACTAAAATATTTAGCATGTCTGAAATATTTGAAGCTAAACAATTAGTAAAAGCAAATGATGTGATGTATATTTTCCTCATTATTAATCACAGACATTGGAATAGCACCCAAGACCATAGTATCTGGGTTTAGATGAGGCAAACAAATAACTCCTACGTGTTTGTTTAATTCCAAACATATACTGTTTCCTTTTTTTCATTGTTTTTGCAGTGTATCAGGAGGAATTGATAGTGTAGGAAACCATTGCTCCATCTAATCCAGATCTCCTTTGAGAGAGTCAGATCTCTATATTGCAACTATCATGATTATCAGGCTTTTGATAATGCTGTTTCTTAGGGCTCCCAGGGGCCTCTTCTGATCCCATACCTGTTATTTAGGTGCAAATCCACTGAAATCAGTGGAAATACTCTGGTATAAAACTGGAGGAGGTGAGAACAGAATCTGGGCCCAAATATTTGCAGGAAACCCTCTTTTATATATGATGCTCTGTTTGTCCCTTATGGTTCTTCTCAGTCAATTTGTAACCTCATTACTATAAATAATACAGGAAGAAAATATTTGGGTATTTTGCTTGTATGTTCAGAGAGTTCAGCCTTAGAAAGCTCAGTTCTCCCAGTAGTTCTTCAGTTACACATATCTGCATTATGTATAGAATTATAATTGCCACCTGTATGGAGTCTGCATGGAGTCTGAAAAGGAGGCAAGAGGTTATAGCTGCTTGAGATGCCCCTGAAAATAATGATGTCCCTATTTTCATACAAGACTTTTATTCAGGTAATTCGATTCTGCTTGTGCCATTTCCCATTCTTATAACCCTGAGTGATATATCTGTAATTTAATGTCACTCGCACACTGATACTGTGAGAAAGAAAGTGGCTCACCGAACCCCTTTGTTCTACTTTAATTGGTACGGCCCTTTCTGAAAGCTGGCGAGCTGTGAAACAGTGAAGATAATAAATGAACTGGCTAATAAGCAAGTTCACAGAATTCTGAGCAGGTCAATATGGTAGAGCTCATTACTGTACCTGACACATAACACAAACTACAATTTTAGCTGGTATATATTATAGGTTTTCTTCTGCTTGGGATCGACAGGCTGTAGGCTGGGACTTCACAAGCTGCTGGGAAAGGGTTTGAGTGGTGGGTGAGTTGGATTTATGTGGATTGGGTTTTTTTTTTCCCTGAAGAAAACATTTATTGAGAAATCCCAGCTATAACTGGTAAAAGGTCAGAGATTTACTAGTTTCAATCTGAGTCATCAAATGGTTTGTACATCTCTCTGTAATGGAATTCTTTATAGACGATGAAGGACTGATATTACTTGTGGCGAAAATCACAATAGAGAATTAGACACTATTGGGAGACTAATTCCAGTCTAGAAAGTTGTTTACAAAATGTGTAATTAATTGTGAATGGGCAGGTAGAAGAGACAATCTGTTATCCTCTGGCAGTGGTTCGGGTGGTTCACACTACTAGAAGTAATGGACTTTAGAGGAGCTTAGCTTAAGTAAATGGCTCCATTTACCTGTAAAAATGTTTCTTGGTCTAAACATTACCAGCAGCCATAAAGTAACATTATGACCTTGGGTTTAGTTGGGGAGAAAAAGCTTAGTTAGACTTGGAAGGATTAGATTTTTATCAGTGGATGTTGGTAAACATCGATTTCAACATACACGTGCTAACTGACAGAAAAATATTTCCATCTATGATAAGCAAAATTTACAGATAGACAAAGTAAGAAAAATGCTGCTTGAAAACTTATTAGAGTCTGATTTCAGAATATTTAGTATGTCTATTCTGACATGTGATAGTGACAATTTATGTTTTAAGGTTATAAAGTGTTGACTTTTTGAATCTCATCATCTCCTATCTTTAAAAAATTATTGTCTGACTCCCCCCATTCTGACACCCCCATATCCCACAACTGCAAACATTTAAATAGATAATTGATAAAAAGGCTTAAGAAGAGATGTCGATATTATCCATCAAAATGATCAAAAATTGAATTCTGCCACACCTAAGACTAATGTATTCACTACACTGTTCAGAGCAGCACCATTGAAACTACACTGTAAAGCATTATGAGAAGCTACAGAGACCTGGGGCTGGGCAGGACCTGATCTGTGAAGAAGTGCTTCAGAGCTGGCGATCGTGGAGCTGAAGAGAGGGTGGTGGAGTGGGTGGGGATGGAAGGGAGAATGCTTCAGGGAGAGGGGAAAAAGAAAAAGCAAGGGCAGTGATTGAAGCTGGGATTTTCAAAAGAAGCCAGGTGCCCAACTCCCACTGAATTCCCAGTAGGGTTTGCGTGTGTAACTCCCTAAGCATCCTTTGGAAATCCCAGCCTTAAAGGTCTAAAAGTGAGACATCTTTGTCTGCTCATAAGACATCTGGGATCTGTGGCCTACCCTGGGTCCATGAGATCTGCATGGTGTGTGCAGTACCTGCCCCAGGCAGTCCATTTTGCACAAGGCAGGGGGAGTCTGAGAGACAATGCTCAGTACAGATCTGCATCACGCTCTCCTCCAGGCCCCTCTTCACACTGGCCCTACTTCAATGGGCACTGGGGCATGGTGGCCGCTGTGGTAATTCCTCCTTCCTGCTATTGAGTGCAGATGGGAAAGTTCACCCTCGGCTATAGCTTACCCACTGGTTTAGAAGCAACAACATCAAAAAGGAGGCAGGGGGAGAACACAGTTGCTGGGCTGTTTGTGTGTTTGAGAGATAGGGGAGACTGTCTGTCCCATAATAGCTCCCAGCTGTGCTGGCACATTTACAAGTCCTCCTCCATTTTGGGCTAGACGTCAAGGCAATGACATTTAATAATAAAAAAAATCAGTTCAACTGTGCCAGACACTCAAACATTCACAAAAAATCCTTTCAAAATGTTATGTCTGAGATGGCTCTTTGTACAGTATGCAGCCTGGCTGCCATTCCTATGGAATGAATAAAGAGACGTCTTAATAATCATGCGCAATAGGTCTTGCTATTAGCTTGTAATTGCTGTTAGAATGTAAAACGACTAGTGAGTTACAGGAAAGGGTAGTGTGCTCCGATGGACCTTCATTCGGGATATAGGACCCAGTCATAATCTCACTCACCCCTGTGTAAATCAGGAAGTAACTACTGAAATCAGTGGTGTTTCCCCAGTGTAAATAAGTGAGATCAGGATCTAGTTCTCAGTCTGCTGTTTATACACTGGCCAGTTTCTAACCTCCCTTCACCCCTGCCCCCACAATCCCATCCATACCTGAAGTGGAGCATAGCTCACTACTTTTAAAAACAGAAACCCAACTAATTGTACGCAAGCTAATCCAAGGGGAAGAAGAGCATGCCAGTTTTGTGCATTGTTGATCATACCTCTGGCACTGCACTTTAGGAGCCTGTATTATTTGGAGATTAAGCAACACTTTTTTTTTGCCTCCTCTAAATCACTCTGCAAAGTTAAATGCATCACGAACATTTTTATATAAATCTTTTTTGTTTTTATTTTTGGGGCTAACAATGACTAAAGTCGCATAAGGCCCACCAGCCTGACCATCACACAGGCTCCACAGCACACATTTCGGGGGGGGTTCGAAGTCAGTGTTTAGAGGGAAAAAAGATACTGTGAAATGTGGTGTGGTTTTTTGTCTGGCACCATTTTCCTCCTGATCCTTAGAGCTCTGGTGCAGTTCTCATCGAGAGTGCTGTCATTTGCTGGAAATATTACAGCTGATTTTCTGAAAGGCTGACCTCCCATTGAACCTCACCAATAAGCAATGAGGTAGTTATGGTTCTGGGAACCTTCTGCCATGTAGACCTGGAAAAAGACCAGTGAGATTCTCTAGCCTCCAGCCCCCTTCTAGAAAGATACTGTATTCTAGACCCCTGGCCCCAAGCACTGTGCTACTTACATTATTTTAGGCCACAGTGATTTGGATCATTACTGTGAAATACTGTGATAGGTCAAGGATTCGTTTTAGATAAAGGCTGCCTTTATGAGGAGTAAAGTACTGACTTGCTGTGGCCTTTAGTTCTTTCTGTCTTCTTCCTTCAGAGGAAGAAAGTTTTCTAGTGTATGTATTACAATTTCTCTTATGTTTCTGGTGGACTGACACATAAAGATGATACTCTTAGTGTGCTATCTATTTGTCCATTAGAACCTTGTCAACTAATTTTCAGACCACCAGCAGTGACTTGTCAGGTATCCATCCCAATATCCTTCAATCAAGAAAGGAGATACAACCATGACCTAGTGAACTGCAATTGATCCACAGTAGGGCTGGTCAAAAAATTTCTACACAATAGTTTTTCGATGAAAAATTGTGTTTTTGACAAAATGATATTTTTCACGGAAAGTGGTTGTTTTGCACCCACAAATTTAGACTTTTTGTTGAAAAACTGAACTCCTGAAAACTTCTAGCCAAAACCAAAAAAAAGATTTTTGTGTGGAAACAGTGCCTCATGGGAGTTGTAGTTCAGGTCCTCATGCCCCCATTCTCCTCTATTGGCCAGGTTCCCCAGCCAGACTATATCTCCCACATGTATCATGGCCAGGGCCTCTCATGATAAACCACTGTGGCTCAGCAAGAGTGGGAGACCTTTGTATATCATGGGAGATGTAGCCAGGCTATGGAAGAGAATACAGGCATGAGGAATCCAAACTACAACTCCCACGAGTCACCATGAGACAATTTTCAAATCAAAATGTTCTGTTTTAAACTGGAAGTTTTGGACCCACAATTCTTGGGTTTTGGAAGAATATTTTCAACTTTTAATTTTTGGACAAAAAGTCAACATTTTCCCACATTAAAACAGACCATTTTCTGACCGGCTCTCATCCAAAATATTCTCTTCTAAAATGTTGTTTCTATGGGGTTTTGGAAGGGTATTGCTCTGTCAAAAAGCAAGTATCATCTTGGACACTACACACTTTTGGGGGCTTGATGGATGATGGAGCCCTTATTCAGCCTGGTGAACACTTATAATGCAAGCAGTGAAATCAATGGGACTCTGTGTGAATAACTTCTCACCAACAGGAATAAAGAGGTTCACCATGTGATCCTGGGTAGTTAATGAATTTAATACATTATGGCATATATGATTTCAATGCACTGACTAAATAGCAGAATCCTTGAAGATGAAAATGCCACGCAGAAAATTTTGATGCCTTATCACAGGGATCGGCAACCTTTGGCACTCGGCCCGCCAGTGTAAGCACCCTGGCGGGCTGGGCCAGTTTGTTTACCTGCCGCATCTGTTGGTTCAGCCAATTGCAGATCCCACTGACCGCGGTTCGCCGCTCCAGGCCCATGGGGGCTGCAGGAAGCAGTGTGGGCCAAGGGATGTGCTGGCCACTGCTTCCCGCAGCCCCCATTGGCCGAGAACGGCAAACCGCGGCCAGTGGGAGCTGCGATCAGCCAAACCTGCGGACGCAGCAGGTAAACAACCCGGTCTGGCCCACCACAGGGCTTACCCTGGCGGGCTGCAGGCCAAAGGTTGGTGATCCCTGATCTAGCAGTTATGGATTATACTGCTTTCTGAAAACATGCTTTTCGACCAAATTCTTGGACTGGTTTCATAAGATGGGAGAAAAACAAACAAAGAAACAAATAAAAAAAGTGGAACTCGTCTTGCACAATTCTTCATAACAGTGAGATATTCAACATCATCCTAGTATGGAATAAATAATTCCCAGGTTTAGCTGTCTGAACTCTTGTCTCATTGGCTGAGGAATTAGCTGTTCTACCCTTATGTCAATAAGCAGCATATTGACCTATGGGCTTGATTTCTCCAGGTTTTGTCCAATCTGACATTTTGAAAGGTCTCAGGGGGTCGGCATCGGGACACAGCGTGGTGGCTGTGTTCATGTCGAGCATGGGAATCAGCTGTTTACAACAGAAAAGTTTGGTGGATTTTAGTGAACTCTGATTTTCACCAGTGTAGTTGTACCCTGGATGGCCAGTGCCTGGCAGGAATAGTGTCAAGTCTTCTCAGAGACATTCTCAGGGTGGAAAGTGATGAAAGGGATGGTTTGTGTTGGCTGAAAGCTCATGTTCCCCTCCCCGCCAGCCCCTTGTGAAGGTGAGTGATGCTGTGGGCACAAGAGAGGCTCATTGTGCCTGAAGTTACATATGATTGTAAATGCTGCTGGATTCGATGAGATTACAAGATGTGTCCTTTTTCTCCTTTTCCCCTTCCTTATGACACAAATTAATGACAACACATGGCACACATAGTGCAATTAAAAAGCACAGAGCAAAAATTGCTTACCCACCACTGTAAAGGAGCCCTCTTCTACAAGAAAGCCCTGAAAGATCTGCTTTCCCCATCCTGCTTCTAGCGGGATTTTGTTTCAGTCTAGACAGTAATATTTATTACATCAAATATTTATCCCACATGCTCTTCTTGAGGACATAAAATCCTTCATGCTCTTCTCCAGATATTGGTTTTCCCTACCCACTCCAAATTATATCAGACACCTTTACCAGACACCTGGGGATGTCCCCTCTAACTTTGCTTGCATAACTAAATCTTTTTTTTTTTTTTTTTTTGAGCCACAGAGTATAAGTAGTCTGTCTTGGTTTCTGGCTGAATTCTAAATGAATCCATGCAATTTCATTGCTCTAGACAGTATTCTTGCTTGACATCACAAGGATTAAAAGGTTACAAGTTCTCCCCTGACATCCCCATCAATAAACCATAAACAAAAGCTTGTTAAGTGAAGTTCAGTGTTTTAGAATACCTTTAACATTACATTTTGAAACCAAATCAGGTAAACCGTTTTAACATATGCAAAGGTAGCTGAGGCTGGATGGGTCAAGATAAATCTCAGTTTATATTATTTACAAAATACTAATAAAAGACATAAGTTTGGTACCAGATAATACAGGTTGGCTCTTTCGGGACTTGATCCAAAGTCAGCTGAAGTCAATGGAGTCTTTCCATTAAGTCTCCCATTGATTTCAATGGGTTGTGAATCAGACCCTTGAATTTTGGTCTGGACATTCATCCTGGGAAAGGTTATAATGTAGAAATGAGAGTAGTAGTTCCTGCTATCAGTTGTCGATACACCAGATACGTTATAGGGAATTGTAATCAGTGCTGCTGGACCATCAGAACCCACAACTGTAGCTCAAGGCTACAGCCATCCTGGGAATCCATTGTCCGGTCCTCATTTATCTAGGGTAGGTCTCTGTGTTGAGATTAACTCATGTCATTCATTGCCCCAGCATGGGCTTGAGTTGCCGCCATGAGAATGAAGAACTACAGCATGATCTAGTCCCTTCTGACTGCAAATAAATATTAAAACAGCACAATATTACTGTGTGAGGATAAACACTTTGAACCATGTAAGCGTTGTTTCTGATGCTACTGTAGCTGTTTTACAACTAGGGAGCATAACTGACAGAAAATGTTGCTAAGGAACTATTACAAATATTGCAGTGGATAACAGACAGAATCAAATCAGTGTGACATGTGTATGTCAGACAATCTGTGCAACTGACTAGGCCAGTTTAAGGAATCCCACTGCTTGCTTGCCTATGGGTCTGAATACTCAGCTTTAAAAATGTAACATTAATAACACCATGCACCCTCTTTAACTCTGGTTCTGGTACTAGAAGCTTATGACTCAGCGGATCAAATATCACTGTGGCTAATCTGTTATAAACAGAGAGCAGCTACCGATGATGTCTCTGGGCTTCATTCGCTCTTTGGAAATCAACAGCAGCTTGTATTTCTATAACAACCTTTAAAACTGTGCTCAGGATGCTGTTCATTTAACCACAAAGAAATTATCAGCACCTGGGAAGAGTTTCTTAGGCTCTGAGTGATGAAATGGAGCAAGCTTCTCTGACTGCAACAGACAGTAGATTTCAAAGCTAGAATAAAAGGTAAATTGCGATTTCCTCATCAGCCAGCCAATCAGCATGCAGTTTTCTCTCACCTTGAGAACCACTCTGATTTTGCCTAGAGTATTGTCTCAAGGTTTAATGACGTGATATGCAAAACCCAAGGCTGATTAACAAACCATTAACCTCTCTTGTCATTGCCAGAGTTGCTATTCACACGTACTCTCCCTCCTTTTACCTTCCTTTCCCTATCCTCATCTCTCACACAGTCTCACATGTTTCACTCTTGCCCTCCCTTCCAATTGTTATTGTCATTTTACTAAAAAGAAAAGGAGTACTTGTGGCACCTTAGAGACTAACCAATTTATTTGAGCATAAGCTTTCGTGAGCTACAGCTCACTTCATCGGATGCATACTGTGGAAAGTTTCCACAGTATGCATCCGATGAAGTGAGCTGTAGCTCACGAAAGCTTATGCTCAAATAAATTGGTTAGTCTCTAAGGTGCCACAGTTTCCACAGTATGCATCCGATGAAGTGAGCTGTAGCTCACGAAAGCTTATGCTCAAATAAATTGGTTAGTCTCTAAGGTGCCACAAGTACTCCTTTTCTTTTTGCGAATACAGACTAACACGGCTGTTACTCTGAAACCTGTCATTTTACTGAGGTCCTGAAAGCGAACAAGGGAAAGAAAGAATGAAAAGGACACAAGGGCCTGATCCTGAGAGGTGCTGAATACCCATTTCTCCCACTATTAGTAGGAGTTGTTGTGGGTAAGCAGCTTCTTTTCAGAATCAGGCCCCAACTGTGCAGTGACCTTTCCACAGCAACTCGGGGCCAGTATCAAGAGAAACGCGACTTGACATCCTGAGGTGCTCCTTCCTCAGACTTATTATTTCACTCCTGGAGGTTTCTTTTTACTTTGATGCCAACTGCAAGTGACTGAAACCCCATGACTACTGTCATGCCCCAGGAATGTTTCCATTTAGATCTGGAAGCAGAGAGTAAAGTGGATACAATCAGACGTAAATATTGACTGAAACCTTTGCTTTATTGGGAATAATAAGCCCATGAACAGCCTTGTCGGAAAGTTTACTTGATCATGGATTTTATCTCAGTTGAAGTTTAGTCAGTTTTATCTGTATGGTTGAATTGTGAGGGTCCTAGAAGGGCTTTCACTGCAGAGATATGTCATAAAAATAAGTTGTTTATTATGCATATGATGCTGTACGTTCACATGATGCAGCTATTGGATCTATTTAGTCTAATATTTTCCCAGTGTGATGTAAATAAGAGACCTCTGAGTTTAGGGCTTATAATTCCGTTGTGAAACACTCCACCAGTATGTCTACTCTACAGCACTGAGATTAGGAAAGAACAGCACCACTCAGCTGTCAGAAAACAGATAAAGACTATATAATAAATGATAGGCACAAAATCACTGATCAAGAAACTTCAAGTTAAAAATACCTGAATGTTCAGAAGTTTAAATAAACTCAATACAGTGACCAGGATGCATATTAGACTCACACTACTGTGGGTAATGATTCATCAGGAATAACTTGAACTCTGATTAGATGCAATGCTTCAGCCCCTTTGTTCATGTAAATTAAATCTCCAGCTAAGGGTCTTACAGCACATATAGGTGATATAGATGAGTGTCAAGTTGTCCACTTGGAGAACCAGTAGTTTAGTAGGAAGCGACCAGGATGACAGCAATGATCAGTATGTGTTTCAGTAATATCAGTACTACGCTTAGTAAGAAGAAGTTAGCCTTCTGGTTGCTGGTTAAGGCAGCTTGTTATTTCAAATTTAGTGGATTTACAGCTAGAGAAATTTTTAAAATCTACAATACAGGGACAGCTCCTGCCGACATTATATGAATACTGCTATTGATGTCAGTGGGATTACTCACAGGATTTGGCACATAATTTCCCAGAAGATAACATAATTCCCTGGAGTCACAATTTTGGAATGGAACCTTCCCTATTTTTCTGATTGTAGGTCAGATCCTCCAAAAACAGGTGTGAACAAGTTTATGTGTTCAGTTCAGATATGGCTAAAATATCACAAAATTTCTCTCCAAGATGGTGGAGTTTTAGTGAGAGTGTCTAACCTTGCAAAATTTCCACCAGTGAAGATCACAGAAATCTGCAAAGATAACCTGCGATCTCCCCCATTTGGAGCTGAAATCTTACTAGAAGAGCTCATAAGTTCTTGACATCGCAAACTCAGCCCTGACCTGGAGTCCAATACTGCATCCTCATCCCGTCTCTAATTGCTACAGAAACAGTTCAGGCTCATGATAAAATTCCCTTCTTGTCATATGCAATTTCATAATTACATGCAAAAAGAACCAATAATTCCAGTCAACTGAAGTCTTAAAACATTATCAACCCACAAAGGACACTGAAATCATTGTTGATAGTACATGGGACCAACAATTGGATCACTCTTGTCCATCACATAGGCCACTTCCTAGAAAAATTAGTCATTTTTAGCCTGAGCCTCACACAATTCAATCACTTTCTGAAGCAGATCTTAGCCAGTTTGTTCATTTGGAGCCCCACTGCCAAAGAATGTCAGTGGAAAACCTGAGAAAACAGCAACACAAATGTCTTAACTCTCACGAAGCAGAAAACGTCTGTTTTTATTAATGCTGTGGTTTGCTAAATATTCTGTTCTCTTGTAAAATATAAGTACATCCAGTGCCATTATTTTCAAATAAAGGTCACATTTTGCAACTCAAAGTCTGCAAAAGTAATTTCATGTGCACTCCACACATCTGCCATGCAGACTACCCCATGAGCGTACATAGTTTTCACTCTATAGCTCAGAGACAAAGCCAGATAGTCAACTGTAGACCAGTATAGCTCCATTACAGCCAATGCAGTTATGCTGATATATACCAGCTAAGGATCTAACCCCATACACCAGTATTTATTCTTCTAAGTGGTGATGGGCAAATTTTTTGTGCTTAATTTCTAATCTGCTTGAACAGCATAGGTTCAAAATGTACTTAAAGTCAGAAGAGAAAGCCCCATGAAATGGAGGGTGAAAAATGTCATATGTTGGGTGACAATGTGGATTTTACATTTTTTCTCTTACTGAATGTCAGGCAACATCTATCTGACACATCAAATCATGTGACCATGTGAAAATGTCTATCATGTAGAAACAAGATTGAGACAACCACCATGTTTGAAATTTTCCCTTTTTGGGAGGAGACATGGTGGGAGAGAGAGAAGCTTGTGATTTACATACAGAGCAGGATGGGCTAGGGAATCAGCGATGGAGTTGCGAGTGTAGCTTATGACAGAGACCAGAGGTCAGAGAGTCCAAGATTTGGGCATTCTTTACCTGGGATGAGGGATGGCATTGCGAGATTATGGTAAATGCACAGGATGGAAGAAAGAGGCTATCTGTGGCCCTGGGCCATGCACAAGGAGTACAGCAAAATGGACATACTTCACAAGCGCTCACAAAGAGAGGTATTTATCCCTGCACCTGTCTGAGTGCCCTACCCTATGCTCCACCCAGAGAGTTGGATGCCAAGAGGTGCGTGCACCTGTAGTAAAGTTGCAGCAGCCAGAGGAGCAGCAATAATCAAGGCCCAATCCCCAGACAATTATCGCTATGTCTAATGGGTAGCCAAAGCATCACCAACCGTGCCCCTATTCCCTGCACACAGTCACAGGAATGAAGGTTTAAATAAAGTCTCAGACAGCAGCATTATTATTAATTATTGATACCACAGTAGTGTGTACAGGCCCCAACCAAGATCGGGGTCCCATGGTGTCAGGGTTTCCTCCCCACTCTGAACTCTGGGGTACAGATGTGGGGACCTGCATGAAAGACTCCCTAAGCTTATATTCCACCAGCTTAGGCTAAAAACTTCCCCAAGGCACAAATTCCTTTCCTTGTCCTTGGACGGTATTGCTGCCACCACCAAGTGATTTAAACAAACATTCAGGGAAGTGCCACTTGGAGCCCTATCCCCCCCAACATATCCCCCCAAGCCCCTTCACCCCCTTTCCTGGGGAGGCTTGAGAATAATATACCAACCAATTGCTTTTAATAAAAGTACAGACCAGACCCTTTATGTTTAGACACTAAAATCAATCAGGTTCTTAAAAGAAGAACTTTATTATAAAGAAAAAAGTAAAAGAAGCACCTCTGTAAAATCAGGATGTAAGTTAACTTTACAGGGTAATAAAAAAATTTAAAACACAGAGGATTCCCCTCTAGGCTCAAAGTTACAAAAACAGGAATAAACCTCCTCTTCGCATAGGGAAAATTCACAAGCTAAAACAAAAGATAATCTAACACATTTCCTTGCTATTACTTACAATTTCTATAATTTTAGATGTATAATTTCAGTAGGAGCTGGATTACCTGCTTGGTTTCTCTCTTTGTCCCGAGAGGGAACACCCAAAGAGAGCACAAACAAAACCTTCCCCCTGCCCCAGATTTGAAAGTACCTTCTTTCTCCACTGGTCCTTCTGGTCAGGTGCCAACTAGGTTAATTGAACTGATTAACCCCTTACAGGTAAGGGGATTCTGTACCTCTGGCCAGGAGGGAAGTTATGTTACTGCATACATAAGTGTTGTTACCGTTCCCTTTATATTTATGACACATGGTGCTAGGCGCTGTACATATACACTTAAGACATGATCTCCGCACTGAAGAACTTACAGTCTAAATAAGAACACCAGATAAACTTACCTTCTCTACTGCAGGCTACCACAAATGTTGCAGAGAAAAAAGCAAGCAGTTGAGACAGGCCATATGTTTAATATATAAAATAAAACTGGTTTCAGAGTAACAGCCGTGTTATTCTGTATTCGCAAAAAGAAAAGGAGTACTTGTGGCACCTTAGAGACTAACCAATTTATTTGAGCATAAGCTTTTGTGAGCTACAGCTCACTTCATCAGATGCATACTGTGGAAAGTGTAGAAGATCTTTTTATACATGCAAAGCATGAAAAAATACCTCCCCCAACCCCACTCTCCTGCTGGTAATAGCTTATCTAAAGTGATCACTCTCCTTACAATGTGTATGATAATCAAGGTGGGCCATTTCCAGCACAAATCCAGGGTTTAACAAGAACATCTGGGGGGGGGGTATGAAAAAACAAGGGGAAATAGGTTACCTTGCATAATGACTTAGCCACTTCCAGTCTCTATTCAAGCCTAAGTTAATTGTATCCAATTTGCAAATGAATTCCAATTCAGCAGTCTCTCGCTGGAGTCTGGATTTGAAGTTTTTTTGTTGTAATATTGCAACTTTCATGTCTGTAATCGTGTTACCAGAGAGATTGAAGTGTTCTCCGACTGGTTTATGAATGTTATAATTCTTGACATCTGATTTGTGTCCATTTATTCTTTTACGTAGAGACTGTCCAGTTTGACCAATGTACATGGCAGAGGGGCATTGCTGGCACATGATGGCATATATCACATTGGTGGATGTGCAGGTGAACGAGCCTCTGATAGTGTGGCTGATGTTATTAGGCCCTGTGATGGTGTTCCCTGAATAGATATGTGGGCACAGTTGGCAACGGGCTTTGTTGCAAGGATAGGTTCCTGGGTTAGTGGTTCTGGTGTGTGGTATGTGGTTGCTGGTGAGTATTTGCTTCAGGTTGGGGGGCTGTCTGTAGGCAAGGACTGGCCTGTCTCCCAGAATTTGTGAGAGTGTTGGGTCATCCTTCAGGATAGGTTGTAGATCCTTAATAATGCGTTGGAGGGGTTTTAGTTGGGGGCTGAAGGTGACGGCTAGTGGCGTTCTGTTATTTTCTTTGTTAGGCCTGTCCTGTAGTAGGTGACTTCTGGTAACTCTTCTGGCTCTATCAATCTGTTTCTTCACTTCCGCAGGTGGGTATTGTAGTTGTAAGAATGCTTGATAGAGATCTTGTAGGTGTTTGTCTCTGTCTGAGGGGTTGGAGCAAATGCGGTTGTATCGCAGAGCTTCGCTGTAGACGATGGATCGTGTGGTGTGGTCTGGATGAAAGCTGGAGGCATGTAGGTAGGAATAGCGGTCAGTAGGTTTCCAGTATAGGGTGGTGTTTATGTGACCATCGTTTATTAGCACTGTAGTGTCCAGGACGTGGATCTCTTGTGTGGACTGGACCAGGCTGAGGTTGGTGGTGGGATGGAAATTGTTGAAATCATAGTGGAATTCCCCAAGGGCTTCTTTTCCATGGGTCCAGATGATGAAGATGTCATCAATATAGCGCAAGTAGAGTACAGGCATTAGGGGACGAGAGCTGAGGAAGCGTTGTTCTAAGTCAGCCATAAAAATGTTGGCATACTGTGGGGCCATGCGGGTACTCATAGCAGTGCCGCTGATTTGAAGGTATACATTGTCCCCAAATGTAAAATACTTCAAATCCAGACTCCAGCGAGAGACTGCTGAATTGGAATTCATTTGCAAATTGCATACAATTTACTTAGGCTTGAATAGAGACTGGAAGTGGCTAAGTCATTATGCAAGGTAACCTATTTCCCCTTGTTTTTTCCTACCCCCCCACCCCCGATGTTCTTGTTAAACCCTGGATTTGTGCTGGAAATGGCCCACCTTGATTATCACATTGTAAGGAGAGTGATCACTTTAGATAAGCTATTACCAGCAGGAGAGTGGGGTGGGGGGAGGTATTTTTTCATGCTTTGTGTGTATAAAAAGATCTTCTATACTTTCCACAGTATGAATCCGATGAAGTGAGCTGTAGCTCATGAAAGCTTATGCTCAAATAAATTGGTTAGTCTCTAAGGTGCCACAAGTACTCCTTTTCTGTTTTTGAAAATAAAACTGATGGAAACTGTAGTGTACAGGAATTAGGTAGTATCCCTTTAAATAGTCTATGAGCCCTCGAGTGGCACTCACTGTGTTCTAGGTTTTAGAATCCAACCTGAGCAGAATGAGTATATGTAGCTAGGTCTTGCACATTGTACATATGTAGTAAACATGGTTATTTAGACCGCACTGTGCCTGTGTGGTTTCTTTTTGCTATTATTGTTGTGTTAAGGGGAAAAGTCACAACAGAAACTAAAAGGGAAAAAGGGGCAGCTCCTACTCTCTCACCTGATGTTGTTTTTTTAAAATGTATAAAGGAGAGGCCGAATGCAGCTGCTGTTGAGCTACATAAAATCTAGACATGGGGTGCGACAAGGTGCTTTTGGAATCATAGCTAACAGGAAATATTTTACACTTTCCAAGTGGTGTCAGCTCAGTTGTGTCTCCTAAACTGAGATCCCTGCTCTGCTTCAAGGGCTGCATGAACCATAAAACAACAGTGCAAACCACACAGTTACCTCGCAGAACCGCATGCAACAAACAAGTCTCCCCAGACCAAAACACTCAGTGAAGGAGCCTCAACACTGCAACTCTACATTAATAAAAATAACAGAATACAGTAAGTTGAGTCAAATCATCAAGTCGGGCACACAGCTAACAACCTGTGTAGCCACTTGAACTCCTTACTGTTTCCCTGCCCCTGTTGTGCTCACTTGTGTCTTGTCTGAAATTAGATCATAAGCTCTTCAAATCGGGAACCAGGTTTCCTATCTGTATGATGCCCAGCAAAATGAGACTCTAATCATGTTGGCGCCTTTGGGCACTACCACAATATGAAAACATAAAACTGGCTTCAACCTAGGAAAAAAGGGATATGAAACTAACAATGTGGAAAGGTCTATAGATTCAGAGCTCACTCTGGATAAGTCTCCACACTAACCCCTCTTTCACAAAAGGGGCCTATAGAAGGACAAACCTTCCTCTCACACAGACATAAGCGATCAAGTCAAGATGGTTTGGGCTGACCTACTGCACCAATACAGAGTAGGCACAGGGATCTTGAGGAAATGTCACGTGATTTCTACCAAGCGACAATACTCAACTACCTTAGCTTGAAACGCAAATATGCACAATGAAAAGCTTTGCTGACATGCAGAAAATGTGGAATAAAGTTTGTTCTCAACTTTCATTACATTTTTGCTGCTGTGAATCATTTTACTGGAACCTGCATTTTCACAGATGCCCCCAAAACTCAGAAGGAGCAAATTAGTAGTGTTTTAAAGCTTTGCAATGAATAGGTAATAAAACTCTAAGAGATGCCACATAAAGAAAACTCACTTGTGCTAAACAAGCTTTTAAGAGGCTCGGAAAGGACAGAAAAGACTGCCAGTTAGTTAGAAAAACATGTGGCTTTATTTGTTTAATTTATAAATTGAATTACCCTAGAAGGAAACATGCATTTAAATCACAGGAAAAACAGTATGAAAACTTGAACTAGTTTTGAAAGCCTAGAAAATAATGGCTCTTGAAACCTCAAACTTCAGAGCTTTCCCCCATGCCCCTGACACTTCTAAATATGGAAGCAAACTCAAGAATGGCACAAAACTCAGATGTGCAATGCATTCCTTCCAATTCATTTCTAGAGGGCACTGAAACTGTTGGTGAAGTGTCAACAGAACAATGTTTTTTTCCTTCCAAACAACATATTCATCCTACAACTTTCCTTGAATGAAGCCAGACATTTAGGGCTCAGTCCTTAGTTGGAGTCAACATAGCAGTCAACGAAGAAATACTGGGTTATACCAGCTGAGGATCTTGCCCTCAATTTTTTAGTCTTACAGCATTTGTTCTGAGCCTAATAGGTACATCATACTCATCGGATCCTTGCCTCAGGACAAACTGAAGCTGACTCTGTGAGAAACTGTTTTTAATTTAAAAGAGATTAAAAAGTTAAACAAAAACTTGACATTTTAAACTTTTCATTTAAGGAAACCAAAAGTCTAGTGTTTATTTTCTAGAGGTGATGCTGAGGTCTTTTCTTCTAGCTTTTTTCTTCAGAGACTACCAAAAAAAAAAAAAGAAAGAAAGAAAGAAAAGTGTCTCCATCCCGTCTGAAGGAGGGGAACATAAATTGACAAAGCTGCCAAAACAGATGATGATAAAATATTGGCATCTGAAGCGCTGTCTGCTTGGCGAGCCTGTGTGTAATTTACAAGCCTTTGCCTGTCATTTCATCCCTGAATGATTTGGATGCATCATACGGCTGACAAGGTTGCCATTTCCAAAATAGTGTCCTTGCTTCAAGTGTAAATAAATTTAAACACCCCATGAAAGGTTCCTGAATATAGCAACAGAGAAGTAAAGAATGGACAGTGGTAATGTGAGTTTTCCCAGCACTGCCCTGTATCTTGGCAGCGAGAGGTAGGATGGAATTGTAGCTCAGGCAATGGACTAGAACTTGGGACATCCAAATTCCCAGCTCTGTGACAGATGTCCTCTGCAAGCTTGGGTAATTACAGTTCTCTACCTTACAGGAGCTCGTGAGTACTCAGTTGCCATGTTATTGGCAGCCATAAAAGTACACAGAGGGATGGATGTTGAGGGACCACCTCTAAGGAAACAAAAGCAGCTCATTTTTCCTGCTCATTCAGTCTTTGGTCTCTCTGGTGAGGCTACCAACAAGGGTGCCAGTAAGGTTGGGGGTCGAACCCCCCAGGAATCCTGGGCCCAGCCTTGTTGGGGTTATGAGGATTCTGCCAGACAGGAGAGTGGAAGGGGAGTCCTCAAGGGCAGGGAGGCCTCTGGGTAAAGGAAGTGGGAGCGAGGACTCAGATCCTTTCGCTAGCCCACTTCACCGGGGTAGTGCAGAAGCCAGGAAAGTTCCCCACAATAGCGGGACTATTCCCCTGCTTACATAAAGGGGCAGAATCCTGGCTGCAATGGAGAATCTCCCATTGATTTAGATGGGGCCAGGATTTCACCCAAAGTGCTTTATTGATAATGTAACACACACACGCCATGCCTCCCTTTTCCTTTCCTGGAATGTTGTACTAATCTAGCTGAGCTCCCTAATCCCTCCTGTTTGATTTCTGCCTTTGTAAAAATAACATTCCTTGTGCAATTTAGGAGAATAAGCTAAAGCTATTTCAACACCTATTGCACTGCCCACGTCTTTCAAGGCAAAACCTGGGCATCTGAATTCTTTGTTAAGGGACAGGAATGAAAAAGGAAATCTTTTCAACCAAACAGCCCAGGAGTATGGCATTGAACAGTGCAGAGTTCCCAAGAGCTATGCTCTCCACAGGTGTCTATGTGTGGGGCCAGTTACATTGCTCATTCCTATTTTCTGTGTTAGGGAGGATGACAGGGAGGTCTATCCAGTGCTAGGTTTGGCATAGTACTACTATCAGACATAAGTGTCTTCTAATTCAACACATGACAGGAGCTGCATGACTGGAAATTGGGAAGCCAGTTCTAATGAGCAGGAGCAGGGCTCCTGTGTGCAATCCAGGAAGATGTAGAGGCCTTTTCACAGGTACAGAAATGGAAGTGGTGACAGTTCTCAGAGGACTGAGAGTCGCCTTGTTACCTCCAGCCTGCAGCATCAGAGAATCTTGCCTGCGGTGACTGGGTGTAAGCTTCATAACATCACCAGCCTTTCAGCCACTCAAGCACCCTCCTCTGGGCTATGCCAGCCCTGCCTTTGCCTTGCAGGTTAACAAGAGCTGCACCCCAGTTGCAGAGTCCCTTTGAAGCGTTCCCCTGTGATATCCAGCCCCTGATGCTGGCTACTCACAGAAATCCCAGATCTTCTGCCCCTAAAGGAGCAGTGTGCCCCCACTTTACTAGCTTTACCTTAAATCACCACTCTTGTGAGCACTTATAATAAATCAAAAGTAGGTTTATTTAAATAATAATGAAAAGTTAACAAGAAACAAGAGTGGTGGGAACAAATGGTTCCAATACAAAACAAAATGATAAAACACAAACCTGGGTCTACAATTAATAGTTACCTTTCCTCTCTAATAAAGTAGGTTTTCCCCTGAAAGTTCAGCTTGTTGCAGAGCTGGCTGCCTTCACAGGAACCAGGATCCAAACTTCCATGAATACACTCCCACTCCACAAGAGGTTTCCTCCTGTGAATGGATCCAGATTACCTCTCCCTCCTTGGTATTACACTGAAACAGTCTTTTGTTTCTAGTCATAGTCAAGGCGAACTCCTGTCTTGTTGTAATGTTCCTTTTTTACTTCCAGGCGGCTTCCTTGCTGTTATCTCTGATAGTTTTCCATTGATAGTCTTGGGTTTGAGCAAGGCTAAACAATTGAGCCTGGCATTACATCACCAACTAACCAGGACAGGGTGACAACTCTCTCTTGCTTGAATGAGCTATCACCAAAACATTATCCCCTGGTGACTAACTTTTACTCCAAGTCCATCAAGCATACTTTCAATATAAGTACATCATTCCTTAAATAATACCCATGCATACATCTCACCATGATTATGAATCTTGACAAGTTACAAGCTTTTTATGGGTACCTTACATGTTGCTCTTTATAAATAAATATCCTGGAAGGTGTAGTGAGTTTGTCAGGTCTAAAGTGAGAGGTGTTTGCAAAGAATAGGGGACCTTTTCCCTGGGAGCCTCTGTCGCAGAAGCCTGTGTTAAATATTACATGAGGTTTTCAGAGCTTCCACTAACTCAGAGTTTGTGGCTGGACTCCAGAGACTTGTGCTCTTCAATATGCTTATCTTAGCAACAGTCTGCAGAAGGAATCCAAGCTCTAATTTGAAAAGCAGATTCCTGTCTAAAATTGGAAGTGGGCAGGGTTTATACAGATGAATGTAGCCCTCTGAGGCCTGAATCTTGGCTATGGACAGCATCAGCTGCTGGATTCTCTACACAATGAGCATTGTTCTCTGCTCACAGTCTAACCAATCATCTGGGCCAGTCCAACAGGGACAAAGGAACAGAACCCAGACAAAACAGAGAACGAGCGTTCTTAAGAAGAACAAAAAGTCTCTGGAAATAGACAAAAGCCCTTTGAGAAGATGACTGTTTTTGCTGATGTATCTCCAGGAACTTCTCCATGATCCTTGGATTCCTTTCCCCATAGAACATTAATGCATTATCCATCTGGAATGGTTGTGTTTTCCCATTACTCTTCTTATTAATCAGATTCAAAACTGGCACTGATGGGGCAGAAAGTATAAATTTATTTTCTTTGCTTTTTTCTAAAAATAAAAATAAAATGTAATTTTAAAAAATGCTTTGTTCATTGTGGGTCACACTCTGCTTTCAAAATGTGATGGATTTCCGCTGGATTCAAACTGGCATAACGGTGTGTACCCAAAACCCAACCTCCTGCTACATCCTGCACTGCTCTCCTAGCAGGGTGCCTGCCAATATTCTGTGTATGATGGGGAGTCGGTGGGCGTATGGGGGGGAAGAAGAATCCCTTTTGACTCCACATCTGATGATTATGTTTGGAATCAGAATGGAGGATATTGGTAAGGACATTATGGGAGGTGCACAGAGATTTTGGGGCGTTCCTCTGGGTTTATACTGGTCTACTCAAGAGCAGAGTTTGACCTTCACTTTTAAATTTGTCTTTAATGCAGGTTTCAGTCAGAACATGATTTTCACACAGTTCTCTGGTGGTTTAACATACATCAAGTGAGCCTGCAGCGAAAGGCCTATTAATCAATTCACTGCATTTCAGCGACTGAGGTTACTTAAAAGAAAAGAAAAGAAAAGAAAAGAAAAGAAAAGAAAAGAAAAGAAGAAGAACAAAAATCCAAGGCTGCAGAAGATGTCAACATAACTCTTCTCAAACCCACACCCCGACAAGAAATGCTCTAATTAAAGTGTCTGCTGGAATATGAGGCGGGACATGCAGCAGAGCGTCTGTCAGACTCAGACACGCTGGGAAGGGATCAGTGTCACTGCTCTGGATGATCCATCTCTGAACACAAGGAGTAGACTCAGGGATTCTAGCCAGGATAGTGTCCTTTTCACTGGGGTCCCGTAATCAGAAGCCGTAAACCATCAGGGGACAGGTAATAGCTTGCTACTGCTGTCTCTTCCACCCAGGCAATAAAGGCCTTTTTTTCTTCTCTTTGGAGAATATGTTCCCTCAGAGATTAGCTCACAACAGCAGCAGACAAATCACAACGTTAATCTTAAACAAAGGGGGATTATGTCGAATATTCTGCTGCCTCTGTGATTTCCCCAGACCACTATGATGATGCCAGTTGTCAGCAGCGATTTACATGGCTAATGTGAGATGCTTTCTCCTAAGTGTCAGTTTGATGAAGGAATTTGGTCAGCTGTGTTTGTAAGGGTCTTGTCTCAACTCCATGCATGAGGTTTTATACCCAGGTAATGCCGACATGTAACTCACAGAAATCTCTGCAGAATGAGATGAAGAAAGACTCAGGAGGGGACAGAATCTGTTTAGGTTGGCAGGAATCATTGGCATTTGTAACCAAAAAGTGAAACGTAGCTTATTGTGAGGGAGGCTAAGGAAATTCTCTGCAAGTTTCCAAACAGGTGTGAACATAAGCAGGCCTCATTCTCATTCACACTAAGGCCACTTTACACTGTAGCTGAGGTGGGTGTGCAAACTTTTCATGCATGCACACAAAATGGGTTGTACACATGCCAGTAAGTAGGGGGAGACCATAACTTACCTGTCTGCAACCCCACCTCACTTGTACCCACCGTCTGCCTAAAATTTTGGTAGATATTCTATGACTGTGGTGTCAAAGTGCCATCAAAGTTAAGGAGCATAACAGTGGTTCTCTCACACACTGTTCCTCTGGAGTGGGGATGATTTTGAATGCAAAGCATTTATTTTATTTTTACATGGTCCCAAGGAAGAGCTTATTTTAACATCAGGAGTTTGCATGCCTGAGCTAGGTCCCAGGAGGTTGATAATACAGACCTTTTCAAATTTTCACATTACATTTGAGCACCTGTTATAACAAATGAAAACTTACAAGAGAAGATATAGACTTTGAAACTCAGTCTGCGTCCCTTCTTTTTCCATCAGTGGACCATATTGTCACAGGTGTTGATCCCACATTATTTGGTGAGGGAATTCCTTCCATTAAGATTCCCAAGTCTAACGCTGCCTGACTCTAGTTTTCTTTTATGTTTCGAGGTCATGACACGTGATTATGTAGCTCATTTTCAGCAGATGTTGCCAGTGTAACAACGCCTACAGAAATCCACTCCTGGATGAAGAGCTGTTGGCTCAGATGCAATCTGGGAAAATCCAAAGTGATGCTGGTGGGGAGTGAGGGATTTTTTTGAAGACCCAGCTGGTACACATTCTTGCCCCTCTACTGAGTCCCTCAGTCAAAGCAGTGCAAAACATCAGGGTCCTGATTGATTAATCACTGAACCTGGACGATCAGGCAACATCCGTGACAAACAATGGCTTCTTCCACCTCCTTCTTTTGCCCCCTTCCTCTCAAAAAAGGACATGACCACAGCAAGTGATGCATTTGTCACCCCTTGACTGGATTACTCTAATTCAGGATCTGCAGCTGAATGTGAGAAACTTGTGAAGGCTCCAGATGGTGCAAAATATGTCTCATCTCATCTACCGTTCAGACTCCTAGGAGCACCTCATGCCTGTACTCTGGTCCCTCCCCTAGCTCCTGATCAGTTTCTGCAGCCAGTTCAAAGCCTTGATCCTGATTTTTGGAGCATTAGAGATCATCAATGCTAAGACAACTGTGCTTCTCTGGGACAATGCAAGTCACTAAGACCGGAATAAAGCATACGAGAACCAGAGACAAGACTTTCTGAGTGGTTTTGGACAGAGAAGAGATCAGACTAATCCAGTATAATAAATATTTTCCTCATAGCCAGAATGACACTCATGACAATAACTTTATTCCCCTACTACCCCGCCCCCCAAACAAGAAAAACAAAAACAACACCCTTCCCCAAAAGCAAAAACCAGAAATAACCCCCAAGACTTCCAATAACCAGAGAAATTAGAAGAGCAAAAGACACGCTCTAGGACAGTGGTTCTCAACCAGGGTTAAATGTACCCATGTGCGTACGCAGAGGTCTTCCACGGGGTACATCAACTCATCTAGATATTTGCCTAGTTTTACAACAGGCTACATAAAAAGCACTAGCGAAGTCAGTACCAACTAAAATTTCATACAGACAATGACTTCTTTATACAGCTCTCTATACCATACACTGAAATGTAAGTATAATATTTATATTCCAATCGATTTATTTTATAATTATCTGGTAAAAATGAGAAAGTAAGCAATTTTGTATTTCTATATCTGATATTGTAAGCAAGTAGTTTTTAAGTGAGGTGAAACTTGGAGGTAAACAGGACAAATCAGACTCCTGAAAGGGGTACAGTAGTCTGGAAAGGTTGAAAGCCACTGCTCTAGAAATCTTACTATTAGAATCTACTTAACCTGGGAGGAACTCAAAATTGTGATGATAGGTGTCAATATAAAAAATTCTAAGGCAGACAGAAGACGACCAAAGTTAGGGTTGGAAAAGAATATTATGATCCAGACTGGTTGTGAGTAGAACCATCAGCTGAACTGTCAAGAACAAAAGCATTGATGATTGATCTGGAAGAATTTCTGGGGATAATTGGAGTAAAGAAATCTTATAACAGTAGAAAGAAGAGCAATAAAAAAAAAAAAAAGAGAGAGAGAGAGAGAGAGAAAGACCATGAAACACAGAGCGGAAACACAGAGAGGGGAACAAAACTAAGGAGATGTTCACATGGATATTAAAATGTCACCTTCTGTTCAGAATGCACCATTCAAAAGAATCAAAAACTTGGGGGGAAATGATGGAAAACACACAATGTTTTAAAGCCTGGAACTATTTGGGTGGATGCCATCTGAATATCCTGTTCTTCCTGCCAACTTTCTAAGATAAATGGAAGTCCTGTGTGACCTTTCATGGGACATAGTCAACAATTTCTAATCACACATGAGAAAAATTATGTGGGACTTGGTCAGGTTATCAATTAGAGTGGATCAGAAAAATGTTGTTCTCCCTCCCCTCTCCCAAGTGGAAAATTTTCAACAACCCTCCTTCCCCCTCCTCCCCCACTCCCCATCAACATTTTGAGAAAATTGCAACTTTTTAATCACAAAAACAGAAAAACAATATATTTTTTGTTTTTGACTGAATATTTTTGGTTTTGGAATTTTCAAAGAAAAATTAAAGGTTTTCAAGCAGACCTTTTCCATGGAAGTGTTCATCTAATTGAAAATGCAATTTTCTGTTGGAAAAAGTTTGAGTCAGCCAATATTTGATCAGTCCAATGATTAACTAAAAAATAATCACAAGAACTTATCTGTGTAGGACTCAAGTAATAATCATCTTGTTCTTCTATTAGCACCATCTATGCTGAGCCATTACCTATTATGTCCCGGTCACTGCATCAAGGCCCTTAGGGATTCTAATTATTGCTGTACTTTGATTGGTGCATTATATATACACATTTAGGGTATTACAGTTGTTAACATCAGTAATGAGAGGACAGAGATGTGAATGATAAATTATACACTTTTGTCTTCACCTGTCCCTGAAACACAGTCTGAATTATTCTATCCTAGTGCAAGCCTTGGAGTGTTTTGTTCTGATGGATGTTTTTTAAAACTCCATTTGTAACTGTTAAGACAATTTTTAGGAATCTCCTGTTTTGCTTTTCCACCCTGTCATTGAGGATGAGGCTAAAGTCATTTGCTCATCTGGAACTCTTTCTCTAAGACACTAATTTGTCAATTTTTCAGGGGCAAAAAGAGGACCTACAAGTAGAGAGAGAGTGTACACAGGGCCAGACATAAGCCATTAAAACTCAGCATAATCCTTCATCAAGCCCATTTGAATTAGTGTACACATGGGAAAAACTTCAATATTTTAATACACAACTATCCATCTACACATCTTTCACCTGAAAGATAAATGGATAGGTAAATGGAGGTTATCTGTTTGAGGAACTACATAGCTAGCTCTTTGTTTTTGTTCAAAAATGAACAGGATTCCATTTTCAGCCTAAATCCTAGAGGTTGGTCCAAACTGGATTATCAAACCTCACCTGTTGGAATTTCAGAAAAGGGAAGATTTGAATCCCCTAATAAAAAATGCAGCCTGAAGGTTCAGTATCTGTGCTTTTCTGGGGAGTGGTAAAGTGCTATAGGAAAGCCTTCCACTGACATTTATATAGCACGATTTATGTGCACGGTGCTGTACACAGTGCCCATCCTCTGGGCAGAGGACTTCATCACAGGTCTAGAGACTGATTCTGAACACTAAATTAGCATTAACGTTATTTTTTTTGGACTGCCACTAAAGTCAAGAACAGGACAAACACTTCATAACCAATAGTCAACAAAAATATCCACATACATTCCAAAGGATAATTTTAAATGAGGAAAGAATGCTTGGTTAAGTGTTGTTGTCACCTTTCTGGGCTTTAAAGCATGGGAAAGACTAGTCCTAATATGCAAGAGCAATACCAGGACACTGCTAAAATCATACACATTTAGTTTTAATTAGTTAAGCTTCCTCTCTCTCACGCACAAAGCTTTAGTCTATTTCTGTCACTCCAGGATAAGATGCAAAGGATAACTCCTTGTGGAACCTTGTTTTATAGCAATGTGGGGAAAAATCTCTATCCCTGGCACTGTATATTTGCTGGTCCTGCTGAAAGGTAGCAAGAATCAACCAACTTCATGAAACCAAATACAAAGAGGCCAGATTTTGATCCCAGTTACCTCAGATTTACACCAGCACAGCCAAGATAAGAATCTGACCTGAGATCATTGTTTTAAACTGTTCTGCTAAGAATTTTAAAGGCTGCTTTTTGGACACCCATTTCCCATTAAAATGAACAGGTAGCAGGCATCCAAACCTTCCAGGTGTCTTTGAAGATCCCATTTTTAAAGTTTATGAATTCTGAGTAGCAAGGAGGCAAAAGTGGGATCTTGGACTTGTGCTAAGGCCAGCCACCTTCTTATATCCTCAACTCAACCTCATTAAAGTCTCTAATACACTCCAAAGAGCTCTATAGTCCGAATTCCAGTTTCTTCAGCAAGAAAACAAGGCTCAGAAGGGAATGAAGGTTAAAATGCAACTTGTCAAAGAGATACACATAACGAAAAAGTCCTCATTACCCAAAGACCTTGGTTTGGTAGCAATTCACTGTGAATATCATTGAGGGTTTTTTTTCCATCTGGCTGAAAATTACAACTAACAACTTGAAGACAATGTGACTTAATAACAACTGCAACGTCTGCGGAATGTCATTGCCATTCTCTGCCATTTGAATGTGCAGTTGCTAGGGTAACGCATGTGAAGAGCATGCTTTAGTATTGCCACATGCATCTCTGGGACCTGTGCCAACATCTGAGATATGGCAGCTGGGATGGATTTTACATCTTCTTCCCCAGGAGCACTTTTCCCTTTTACAACCGAAACTAAATCAGCCAGCTTTTGGAAAGCAGCTATTCACAGTTAGAAGAATGGCATTTGTATTAGAATGATGGATGGTTATAGCAGGGCTCCGAGTAATCGGGAACCAAGGACGCCGTAACCCCTTATCAAATCAAGTGTTCTGTGTTGGTAGACTTCATTTACAGGCTTCTATGGAATGCACAGCTCATTATGAGCACTCAGTGCCAGGGTACTGAACACACAGGCTAACTAAAGAAGATGGAAAATTTACTGTCATTTAAACGTGCCCAAGATCACATCATATATAGATGCCTACATCAGATATACTTGCCTACACAATTTCAGCCTGCACGGCAGGACTGTAATATTTCTGCCTAAACCTTCCAATTAGCCCTCTGATTGCCATATTTAAATCTGAAGAAGAGCTCTGTGTAAACTCATAAATTTGTCTCTCTCACCAAGCGAAGTTGGTCCAATAGAAGATATTACCTCATCCATCTTGTCTCTCTCATATAAATAAACATTAAATTTGGATCCCAAACTTTGCACAGTTCCTTAAAGAGATACTGTCAAAGTTTTAGGTCTTAAAGTTTGCTTACTTTAAAGGCTGCTTTTGCATATAATTCTTTATACATCTTTTTTAACAGATCCTGCAGGTTGAAGGGGAAAACAAATTACACCAAACACACATCTTGGTTTATTTCCTGACAAAGATGAAAATATGCCTGGTCTACTCTCTTAGCCTATGTGCACAACTGTGTTTATGGTAGGACCTAGAATAAGTCACATGTTTGCATTGTCTCATGGTTGGAGCAAAACGTCCCTTGAGAGAATCTGGAGGTCAAGATCAACATCCAAATCTGCTTTTAACAGAAAGTCAAATTTTGGCCCTAAAGTATTAACCACCCTTTCAGTGCACTTATGGTTAATCGCAGATAATTACAGTGTATAACACTACATATTATAATATTAAGCTAATATTTTGAAGATTTAATAATCCCCGAGGAGCCCCTTTAATTGCCTTACAGGGCAACTAATGTATCAATGTGCCTTTAAATGGCAGTATATGGTCTTATAGTTGTTATACTATAAGTCTCCATGTTTCATATATCATTTGTGCGGGACAACAATCATTGTGTGAAGCATTATGACCCCTGTGATGCAAGGAAAAGCAGTCACCGGAACTTTACATTAGATTAGTGCATGTTAAAGTCCTCTGACGTCCTTTCCCCCTTTTACTTCAATGCAGTCCACTTCCTCCTTATTTCAGTACCAGAGTACCCCAGTAAGAAGAAGAAAAGAAGCATAAACTGGTAGAGGTTGGGTTTCCTACAGCAATTTGCATTCCCAGGCCACATTTGATATTCTCTCCAATGCCTCCATGTGCTGAAAGAAAACAGGCCTGTGATCCAGATAAAAAGATTCCTGAACACTATGACAGTTCAGCTGAGCTTATTTAGAAATACACATCCATGATCCTAGAGTCGTCTATTCTGCATGTGCTTATAGTTCAAAACATGAGAATGAGGCATCATTTGGGGCTTAGCTGTTTGTATTAATTTGCACATTAGCTGACCACAACTTTCAAAGGTGAAATGCAGATGCTCTTAGGGGACTGTCACTGAAAACAATTATAAGCACTTCCATTGCTTGAGGCTTTGCAGTGATGTGTTTTCTGAACCTGTCTGGTATTGTTAGGTCAGTGCAGACAGATGGGAAGCTTTGGGAGTCTGCCAGCTCTGAATCCATCTTTCAGATCAGGGCCCTTTCCCACATGCTCACATGAAACAGAGGAGGGAGGGCTAAACTCCTTCCACCAACTTTAGACGTGACAAGGTGTTTTGTAAACAAAAGGGCACATGGGGGAAAAACTGCTGTCAGAACACTAAGCCTACTGTTTCCTCAAAAGGAGCTCTGTAATGTTCCTCCAAAACCAGTCTTGACAACAGGAGGGGCTTCAAATGCCCAAGTCAGCACTCACAACGGGCCAGAGGTTTTATTCACTAGCTGCTAGGACGACTGACAGCCCTTCCAACGCAGTTACAAGGACCAGCATAATCCTGAGAAAATGAGCACTGGGACGGAGAGCCAGAACTCCCAAGTTCTAATGCCACCTCTGCTGTTTGCTTGCTCTAGAGCTTTGGGCAAGTCACTTCACCTCTCTGCCTGAGTTTGCCAGTCTGTAAAATAGGGACAATACTTACCATGCCTACCTGAGTACCTGGTGTCTGTACAGAACTTTGAACACACAGGGCCTGGCTTTCCCTTCTCTGACACCAGTAGTATGTTGTTGTAACCCTCCTGAAAGCACTGGAATTTCACCCATATCAAGTTGGGGTAGTAGAGAACTGGGGCCATAAACAAGACAGCAGCTTTTTAAAAACCTAGGAGACCCAAATAGCGGACCATGTTTATGCAGTCCCCAGCCTCGTAGCTAAATATCTGACCCTGGACATGATGGCGTTAATGTGTATTTAATAAAAGAGAGGGAAAATGAATCCATTGTGTTGTTTTGTCTCTGGGACTCACAGTTTCTTGAGAGATGGCAAATAACATCACGGCAACATTCCCAGCAGTAGTCTTTCTGTGTTATCTTCCAGGAAAAGAACCCACACTGTCTTTACAGTGTGCTAAGGCACAGATTATATTCTATTCATTGCTGTGCAGAGCAAAGCAAAAACACTGTTTACAACCACACAGTAACCTGCTAGGCCTGAGAAAGGGCCAACTGGGGAAACCCAGAGAAGCAAATTATAGTTTCTCATTCTGGAGGCTCAGACTATCACTTTCCCCCACAAATAATTCGGAAAGGAAATCCTATGTATAATCAAGGATGTTCTCTCTTAGCAGGGGAATCATCATTATTATCTGCTTACCACTGACAAAGATAGAATTGGGATTTAATATTCTTTGACAGGAAAGCCTCTGATGATGATGCCTTAAACTTTCTCAACTTTAGTTTAAATAATTAAACATCCTAAATCTCCCCCTCAGGCCAATTGCAGCGTCCACTGGTATTTTCATTAGACGTGAAGTGCCAACTGTTCATTAGAGATTGGTGCTGACCATAACCGCCACAAGTAGGCAGCATTTCCATCCAACAGCAATGGGTTAGTGTGGGTACAGAGCTGAGGACACACCATACTACCAGCAGGAGGCTGGGAAGAGAATCCCTGTAATTCTCTGGGTTAGTCGAATGCTTCCCACAGAGGACGCTCATGTTTCCCTCTAACTCTACCCCATGCTTCAAAAGCTGGCAGGGAGAATGGAAACTCCAGGTAAACTGAACGGGAGGGGTTGATTTGAATACTATTAGATGGATATTTTTCTCTTTGATTTTTTTTTTTTAACGGAAGCTAGATTTTTCTTTAAAAAATAAAATCAAAGATTTTCTGAGAACGTTTGTTTCAGTCAGGTTCCCCTCCCCCTATTTTCAGTAAAGGGGTTTGGTTTCAATTTTGTAAAAATAATCCCCCAAATTTGTAAGACATTTTGGAAAAAAAAAAAGTCAAAATTCCCTGTGAAAGACAACTGGCATGTTCCAACCAGCTCTCCGAGCACATAGACAGCCCCTTCCGTTCCAGGATCTCAGCACACTTCCGTACATTCAGGGCTGGTGCCTGCCGGGCCCTGATTCCACCCGGGAAGGGAGCAAGCAGCTTCCCCAGCCGTGCATGGCCCACGTAAGAGGCAACCCGAACTGCAGAGCCTACACTCTCATGGCACCCCTAAGGCAGCACGTGGGTCAATGGCCCTGGTCCCCCGCTTCACTGTCTCATGGAACAGCCCTGGAGCAAGAGTGGGGAGGGAGGGAGCAAGCTTCACGCCATCCAGAGGTGTAAAAGGAAGCATGCTCCTTGCCTGCTGGGGAACTCTGGAAGGCATTTAAAATGCCTCCCACAGATCACCTGGTGGCACTGTGTCTCTGCTTTGCCCCCAATGCAGGGCTGTGCCTCAAAAGCACAGCTGAACCCTCACTGCTTATGCATCAGTTCCCCCATGAAGTATTAACATCCCCATTTTTCAGATGAGAAGGTGATCTATTCTGATTTTCAAAAGCAGCAAGTGCCCAGAAATCCTATTGATGTCAGTGGGAACTGGAGCTGTTGATTGGCCTGCTTTCTTCAAAGGCAAGGATATGCTCAGTCAGCAGACCATGCTGCACCAAAATGCACTGTAGAGAACAAGGTGCTAGATACTCCAAGTAGAGTTAGACCTTTCTCGTGCAGTGGCTGCCAACCACCAACCAAGTACTGCATTACAGCATGAGCAATGGTTGGGACACTTAATGGGGAAGGCTTTGAGTTACTCCAGAGAATTCTTTCCCAGGTATCTGCCTTAACATAAGAACAGCCCTACTGGGTCAGACCAAAGGTCCATCTAGCCCAGTATCCTGTCTATCCTGTCACCTGCCAATGCCAGGTGCCCCAGAGGGAATGAACAGAACTGGTAATCATCAAGTGATCCATCCCTGGTTGACCATTCCCAGCTTCTGGCAAACAGAGGCTAGGGACACCATCCCTGCCCATCCTGGCTAATAGCCATTGATGGATCTATCCTCCATGAACTTATCTAGTTCTTTTTTAAACCTTGTTATAGTCTTGGCCTTCATAACATCCTCTAGCAAGGAGTTCAACTGGTTGACTGTACACTATGTGAAAAAATACTTTATTTTGTTTGTTTTAAACCTGCTGCCTATTAAGACACTTGTGGGTCTTGCCCACATAATCAGGGTCTAACTCATTGCCATATTTGGGGTCAGGAAGGAATTTTCCCCCAAGTCAGATTGGCAGAGACCCTGGGGGGTTTGGCCTTCCTCAGCATGAGGCATGGGTCACTTGCAGGTTTAAACTAGCGTTAATGGTGAATTCTCTGTAACTTGAAGTCTTTAAACTACGATTTGAAGACTTCAGTAACTCAGCCAAAGGAGCTGCACTGACATAGTGCCACTTCTGCATGCAAGTAATGCAAAAACCCAATGCACAGTGCATTGAAGAGACTTGCCCTTTTGGCCCTAGATGGCTGATTGGCTGGGGAACCTTTGTATAGAAACCCCAGCTCTCTCTCTCTCTTTGTAAATATGCTGCTGTGAGTTCCAGCTGTCACCAGAGGATTGCAGTGTGATACATGGTGCCTTTCGTCTCATCAAATTCTTAATCCTCAGGTATAACACTTAACAAGACCATATTGGCTTTCTTCTGCGTCCCAAGGGATGTTTTAAAAAACAGGTTACTAATGGCAATCAGGGTAGCCTGGTACTGCTGCTAATCTGACAGGGTTTTACAAACAGCACACATTAATCTCTCAGGTGCTGATGTGAGGAAGAAAGTGATGGGGAAAATGCCACATTAGAAGGCCTATTTTTAGCAGATCAGAGCAAAACCTCTGCAGAGATATCTCCATAGACATGGCCTCCTTAGCATTAATTTTGCTTAGAAAATGCCAGTGTTTTAGGGATTAAGCAAGGGGTTAGCATTAATGCATGCTAAAAATAGAACACCAGGCTGGCAGTCATGTTTGCATGTCTAGACAGAGCCAGGACTTGAGAGTAAAGCTATTACTACTTAGAACTTACATGGCTCTTTTCACAGCCAAAGCACTGTACAAATGTTGGCAAATTCAGCCTTACCACACCCCTGGGGTGTAGGTATTATTAGCCATGTTTTATGGATGGGGAAACTGAAGCAGGGAGTTGAAGTGATTTGCCCAAGGCCATGGAGGAAGTCAGTGTCAAAGCCAGGTTCAGAAGTCAGAGGTTCCTAGCTCCCTGTCCTGTGCTCAGGCTGCAGGCCCATGTCTCTTGCTAAGGTATCTCTACATGGCAATCAAGGGGTTTACCTGCACATGCAGACATGCCTGAGCTAGCTTGAATCTAGCTGGTTCATGTACTGACAGCAGGGAAGCCACAGCAGTAGAGACTTCAGTGCGGACTAGCCACCTGAGTAATTACCCAGTGTGCCAGGCCGGCTCATACAGCCACGCTGAAGCCTTTGCTGACGCATCAAGTGCCTCCGCTATTGGTACCCCTGCTAGCTAGATTAATGGCCGCACACGTTGCAATCACATCCCCCGATTGCAGAGTCACCCTGCTCTAAGAAGGGAACTAGGGAGAAGCTCTCTGTGAAGGGGCAAGTCGGGTGTTCTGTGCGTTACTTTATGGTGAGAATGTGGAGAACTGGAGTCATCCCACACGGTAGACAGGAGGCCACCTGGAAGCAGTGGAAGAGAAAACTTTGTGTTTTAGCTGGTGCAGAGCAGATTCTGTCCTCTGCGGCAGTGGGTAGAAACAGGCCCCTTGAGGAATTTCTCCGGTGCAGAGGCAGCATAGGAACGAGCAGATCTATACTGCCCTCCTGTGCAGACCCCCCACACCCGTCATAAAGGCTGAAGAGGCACGATGTGTTTCGGTTAGTCTCTGCTCAGGAGCAGCTCATGGGCAGCCATGCAAGGTTTGGACCAGCCCCTTGGGGCTGTGCTAACTTTTGCCAACCACCACAGTGATCCACAGGCCAGTGCAAAAGGTGGCTTAAAGCACCTTTGAGCTCCAACTCCTGTGTTGTGTCCCCTAGGAAGTGCAGTACAAAGCCTTCCCCTGGATCGTTATCAGATCTTTTGCTCACCTCAGGGGAAACAGAATGATTCCATTCCCATCCCTCTCGACTCTGAAGCATTGCCCTCTTTGTATTAATTCATTTCTTTGTGTTTCAGTCAGTGCTTTCATAGCATTTCCCTTCTCTCCTTTTCAGAGAAGAGGGGAAACCCCCAATAAACAGGAGAACACTGAATAAATCCTGCACCAAACTCATTGCACTTAAGGATGAAAACACTATACGGATCCAACTACAGAGTTTCCACACTCCGCTGCCCAGTATCTGTCCAAATATAACCCAATTACGTTTTCCATTGGAAAGCCATATGGTTCAGCAGAGTTGAAAATTATTTTAATTCCCTCTGAATTATTTGCTCATGTCCTACTCTGAATAGTTTCAGGAATGCAAAATTAACAAACCATAACCCCCACTGCAAACTGACTAACGAACCCAAATAAAATAATATCAGCAACTCAAACCATACAGGTTTCGGAGTAGCAGCCGTGTTAGTCTGTATCTGCAAAAAGGAAAGGAGGACTTGTGGCAACATAGAGACTAACAAATTTATTTGAGTATAAGCTTTTGTGAGCTACAGCTCACTTCTTCGGATGCATTCAGTGGAAAATACAGTGGGGAGATTTATATACATAGAGAACATGAAACAATGGGTGTTACCATACACACTGTAACGAGAGTGATCACTGAAGGTGAGCTATTATCAGCGGGGGGGGGAGGGGCTTTTGTAGTGATAATCAAGGTGGGCCATTTCCAGCAGTTGACAAGAACGTGACCAAAGACCAAAGAGTGACCAAAGAGATTGAAGTGTTCTCCAACTGGTTTTTGAATGTTATAATTCTTGACGTCTGATTTGTGTCCATTTATTCTTTTACGTAGAGACTGTCCAGTTTGACCTACGTACATGGCAGAGACACATGATGGCATATATCACATTGGAAGATGTGCAGGTGAACGAGCCTCTGATAGTGTGGCTGATGACGAAAGCTTATGCTCAAATAAATTTGTTAGTCTCTAAGGTGCCACAAGTACTCCTTCAAACCATACAGCATGTCAGCAGCAGCTAGAAGAGAACAATGTGACATGTGGTTCCTATTAAGGCAGATTATTATTATTATTATTATTATTAAGGCAGATACTAATAAAATAGCCTAGGAGCAGTCATCAGTACAAATGTCTCTGTGTTAATTGGTTTCAGAGTGGTAGCCGTGTTAGTCTGTATCAGCAAAAATAAGGAGGAGTCCTTGTGGCACCTTAGAAACTAACAAATTTATTTGGGCATAAGCTTTTGTGGGCTAAAACCCACTTCATCAGATGCATGGAGTGAAAAATACAGTAAGAAGAATATATATTATAGCACATAATATAAGCTTATGCCCAAATAAATTTGTTAGTCTCTAAGGTGCCACAGGATTCCATTATTTTTTCTGTGTTAATTGCAACCTGTCAGGCAACAGTCACCCTTTTTAAAACAGCTAAGGCTCAAGTGAAGTCCCGTCCCTATGGAAATCCATGGCAAAGCTTCTATCAACCTCAGTACAGCCAGGACTTTGTCCCGGTCTCCATAATCCGTAAAGAAAAAAGAAAATCCCCCATTTGCTCAGGCTAATATTTTCTCCAGGGGCCCTGATAGTGCTGAACCTGAGACATATATCAGCAGGAGGGATGAGAAAGAGGCCTGCTGACATTTTCACACCCAACTTCAGAGGGCTCAGAGGAGAGGGAAGACTCCACAAGCCCCCTTTGGGGGTGGCGCCCCCTCTACCGCAGTATTGCAACCCCTCTTCCTTTCCATTTCATTTCCCGTCAGACCCGTTCTACTCCATTATGGAGATGGATTCTCTGCGATTTCTCAGGCACCTCTCTGTAGAGCAGTATCCCTTTCAGTAGTTTGAGCCCTACAGTGAGCCTCCTATTTCCTATTGCAGCAGACAGCGGAACAGCAGTGTATGTCTGGAGCGAGGCTTTGTTTGCTTGTAGCTAGTTGGTGAACACCATTCTTTGGAACCCAGCTGTGTCCATGAGGTTTCCTCAGATTCTTAAGGTTTTGCAGAGAGTCAGGATGCAGCTCTTTTAATTGAAGCCCAGATCAATTCTCTAGGAGAGGGTGGTACTTCGAAGCAAAGGGATTTGCTATGTACCAATGAGGGGAAGCTGCTGCAGGCTGCTGAGCACTCTCCACTTGCTCTGAAGTCAACGGCAGTTGAGGGTGCTCGGAAGCTTTCAGCATTGTTCCTATAGTGAGATTATAGACTATGGTGATACCACTAGCTCCTGGCTACCTGCTGCCCCATATACCCCAGCTGATGAGATAATGTCTCTCCTCATTCCTATTCCTTTGTCCCCTCCGCCGCCCCTGAGAAATAAGCTGTATGAACTACCATGCTTCAGTGTATAAATCAGCTAGCTAACCACCTGGTGTTAGGAGGAAATTTCCCCTTTTGGACAGATTATTCTATAACTTTCCACTAGGGGTATTTTCCTATAGAACTTAATGGGGCTTGAGAGACATTTCTCTAAAAAACCCACACACCTAGAGAGTTATATTAAGAACATAGTAGAGTTCTTTTCTACAGGTTATTTGAACCACCCTGTAAAATTCTCTAGTGGGGAAAATAAATTTCAATTCCGTCGGAAAGTTAAAAAAAAAAAAAAGTGTGTGTCTGCATGTGCATAAATAAAATTTTCTACCAAATTTTCTGTAGGGGGCTGCACCTTCCTCTGAAAAAATGTAGTACTGGACACTGTCAGAAACAGGACCCTGGATTAGATGGACCCTGGGTCTCAGTCCTTACCTTCAAAGTACTTCATGGCCTGGGCCCCTGCCCAGAGTAACAAAAAGATCATCTAAAGCTCTGGGACAAAGACCATGGTCAACAGATGTGCTACTCTGGCACAATGGAACTCTCTAGAAGAAGAGTAAAGCTTGTCTGTGCAGGAGACAGAACTTCTCCAGATGTAGCCTGAGACTGTGGAATTCACTCCTCCAAGAACTAAAGACTATCATAAACCTCACCGTCTTCCACAATGTGCAACGGGCCGTTTTTTGACCTTGCCTTCTCTAATATAAGCACATAACAACAAGTATATTTATAATAAAAATAATATCTTACCAAAAAAAGACACTCCTCTACACACGCTTTTCCCTCTGAGGAGAGGATGAGAGAAACAACATGTGACAGATGTGTAGTCATGTTGCTTAATGCACTACTGGAAGATACTCAGCTACTAAGACTTCTATACTATGGTATAGAAACCGATATAGAATTGAATGCTGTATGGCAATTCTTATGCTGTATGGGGATTGCAGAAGTGACAGATAATGAAGTGTGTTATGTTCGTGGCACACAAACAGATGTTATATAAAATACTCTTGCTGGAAAGTTGCAACATAACACTACTTTCTTTTTAAAATCCAGAACCTTACACACAAGAATCAAAAACAGAGAGAGAGAGAAAGCAGGCTGTTCCCTAAGGCAGAAAGGCACAAATCATGCCACCTTCCTGTAGGCTGGCACATTTCCCTACAGAGCCCCCTAGCCTGAAAGGAGGACCAGAAAACCCCTTACAAACTTAAAAGTGATTGCTTGTAATTTTGGTAAAGTTTTCAATACATCACAAATTGAAACCATGATTGACCAAGTCTGTCACATTATTGTACTACTTCTGTCAGCACAGTACTCGAAAAAGGGACTTCTCTGCAGACTGACCCAGGTAATTAATATTTTACTCCAAGAACATATTACTGTATTGAGTGATCTGTTACAGATAGAGTTTTTTCAGTGAATTCAGAGAATATTGATTTAAATGGAACTAAGATGATAGTCACCTCATATTTCTGGTTTTATATTAGAGAGTTATCAACCATAAAAACACAATTAGTCATGCACAGCATTTAGTTTACATTGTGTCTTTCTATACTAAGGCATTATTGTAGTTTGGACAGCAATTTGATGCAGGAAGTCTGTTGTCTCTACCTTACAACCGTATGAAATAAATGGGGGCAGGAGGTGCAGGACAGGGAGGAGAAGAATTGTTTTGTAAATTATATTTTACCCCTGAAGGGTGAATAGGAATTAAAAGGATTCTATTAACCTTGCAGATGAGTAGCACAAACTGGGCTCCATTCATCACGAATGGTGTAAATTACCTTTGGCCGCTTCCATTCCACTCTTCCAGGGGGGCACCTGTTGTAGAAAAGGGATTCGTCTGATGCCGGAAACTCAGGATCTTCAAAGAGTCGTCTTTGTTTGATGCACTGCTGCTTGAGTTCATGATACTTCTGATCTTTGAAAGATTTCACTGATGAAAACATAGTCCTCTGTCCAGCCTAGATTAAGATTAATAGTTTGTGTAAATTTGGAACCCTCTTTAGAGTGTTTCAGAGATTCCCCCCTCGTCATGCTCTTAAAACAAACAGATTGCACAACCAGTAGTTCTGGGCAAAATTATAGACTGATGTCAGATAAAAAGTGGATTACAAATTAGATTAGGCTGGGGTTAGATCATGAAGTCTTAAAAGGATTTATCTTTTCGGATATTACACAGGCCCTAATTTTTGAGTAGGAGAGAACTCTGAGGATGCATCTCATCAGGAAGAATAATGAAGAAGATTCTGGACAGAGTAGGTGCATGGCATTTCCTTCTTGGCACATGGTTCTAGGGTTCTTGGAAGGTAAACTCTGAACAGATTGGGTGTGTGCTCCCAAACTAGAGTACCTGGGAAGGTTTTTGTCTCCTTTTCATCTGGTGGGATTCAGAGTCTTAGGATTTAAGACTAGAAGGGACCACCAGATCATCTATTCTGACTTTCTGTATATCACAGGTCACTAAACACCACCCAGCACCCGCACCTTAACCCCAACAACTGAAATGAGACCAAAATATTACAGCCTACAGGAGACTAGATTATGATATGCTACAGGGAGGGACTAGGAGGGACCGAGGTGCCCCAGGCCATCACAGTGGCAGGGAGATGATTAAATAAGAGATACCCAGATAAACCTGGAAAGTGACCATACAAGACCATTCCAAGCAGAGTGTGTTCGTAATCACCCGCTTCTCTCTCCAACAGCCAGGTAGAAAATGGGGCCCGCTAATTGACTTCTATGCATGAATAGTGAAGAATAGAGGTGGGTGAAGACTGCAACACAATTTCCACAAGAAGCTATTTGAATTTTTAAAGGAATGTGCTTTGGCTGTTTTTGCTTTTTCCAGATATTTTAGTAAATTGATTTTCCTGACAGCAATGTTCATAGAAGCAGCAGGTATTTGAAAATATTGGTGGAAAGTGAATAGGAAACTTGCTTTCTGTGTTTGCATTGATTCTAAGAGTTATGACTATGCAATTAGGTAACACAAACATGCCAAGTGATTTAGGTGACCAGTCACACAGCTTAAGTATTATATTTGCAGTAAACATGATACAAACCAGGAATTATTAGCAGAAATTATTCAGGATTGTCTATGGCTTTTATAACATTTTGCACAGACCCATTTTCTACACAGCCAGGCTGTTGGAGAGAAGAGGGGGTGATTACAAACACACTCTGCTTGGAATGTCTTGTATGGCGAATCTTTGCCTTTTCTTTCCCTCATATTTTCAGGGCCACATCCTCCTCTTTCCCTGACATGATCGGCAATAATAAAAATACTGTCACTGAAGTAGAGGATACTGTGTGTGTAAAACATCCTTGTAGAGTAGAGGGAGCAATAACATGCGACAGGGCATGCAATTACAGTTAGAGCTGGGCAAATAACTGATTGGTTGGTTATGGGGCAAAAACGCAAAAGCCAAAAAAGTGTCATTTCAGGTTGAACAAGATGTTCTGTTTGACCTGAAACGTTTCATTTCATTTCAGGTTTTCTTACCATTTTACGATTATTAAAAATAAAATTGAAGCAAAAATTTTAAATGAATAAACATTTTGAATTAAAAAAAACATCAAAACATTTCATTTTGAAAATGTCAAAACAAAACATTTTGACCTTTTTGGAAATTTTCTTCTTTTTTTCCCCCCAAGCTGAAACCATTCAGTGAATTTGAAATGAGTTTGCAAGATGTGTTGATTGTCTCAAATATGCATTTTTCAGTGAACAAAATTTTCATCTGAAAAAGTTCACCCAGGTCTAATCAAAGTATCAGAATGATCTTCTTTAGGTGTTAGCACCCTTCACTCACTGGAGTGGAAGGAGCAATCTGATATCTGATGTGTATCCTCCATTGTTGCATTTATTTGCACATGGACTGAAGCCAGAATCTGGCCCAAAGGTGTAACTAAACATGGCAGATTTTCTTTAAATCTGGATTGATGTTAGTTAGTGTATGAGGAAAGGCGCCGCAGAGACTAGGTGACTACCCTGCACTAGAAAAGTGATAGACCATGATCCTGTATTTCTTTTCCATTCTAGCTCTCTTGGGCCAAATCCTGAAGTGCCTGCTTAATAAATTCTCTGCCTTTACTAAGGCAAAACTCCCATTGACAACAAATGGGAGTTTTGCACAAGTATAAAGACTTTGGGGGAAATCCTGGCCGCACTGAAGTCAATGGACGTATTTCAAATCCCTTCAGGATTAGACCTTTTACCATCTATGTGATTCAAAGAGGAAGATATTTCCTTATGTCAATACAAACTGCCTTCGAGCTCAACAGTATGTATTCTGGCTGTTCAGGGGCGAAACAGCTCAGTGCTACTGTATCCTTCTAAACAGTTTCCCTTTTCTTAAGGGCAATTCTCTTCTCATTAATGATCCTGAAAGAAGATACCGTACTTGGCAGTTGGTCTCCAAAGACCAGGAATATTAAGTAGATTTGCTTCTTCCCCCCCAGCCCCTGCCTGCTTCAAAGTCAAATGCAGAATACTTCACCAATTAAAAAAAAGAGAGTGAGAGCTGAGAAAAATTAATTACTCTAATTTGAATGGAATAGAGATAATTACCTCATAATAACACTCATTGACGTTCTCTCATTAAAAAGTCTCCACTGGCGGACTAAGATCCCAAACTATGAGTCTATTTGCAAGATACGCTTGTTTTTAAAATTGTTCCAGGGGGATAAGGTTTTCAACTTGTCATTGCATAATTCACAGAGCTAGGTTTTTAATGACTTTACCCATCCCCCCTCTTGGTGTGCTGTACTGGATGGGAATTCCAATCCTTTCAGGATTAAAATCCCGCCCCAACTACTACACAAGAGTTTATATTGCAGCAATGTATAAAGGCAGTCATACAATAAAGAACATAGTCTAACCAGTATCTGCCTAGCCGGCTGGGTCTACAGAGCAGCGGTGTTGGAAGGAGTCAGTTTTGCTAGTTATTAGGCATACTAGTGAGGAAGCCCAGGAGTTAGGCTGCAAGCCTGAGATTTGGGAGTCACTCGTACAATTCTCTGCTCTGCTACGGATGCCCTGTGTGGCCCTGGGCAAGTCATTTAGAGCCAGATCCTAAAGGTTGAAGCCTGGCTCCAACTGATTTCTGCTACTTCAGTGAGGGTAAAACATCCACCTCTGAGAGTATGTTCCCTAGCTGTACTTCCCTACCTTGCAGGGGCATTGTGTTGTGACGATAACTATATTAAAGATAGTGAGGTGCTCAGATACGACAGTGACTTGGGGAGGGAGGGAGGAAACAGATGATATTGCCATGGGCCAAAGGATGTTGTTTCAACAGCGTACCCCCTAGTCCCTTGGTAAGCTACTATAAAATATTTACACCTTACACTGCTGGCACTTACTGGACTTACAAGCAAATACAGCAAGGCTTGGCAACCTCTCCGGAGTGCCTTGGACTAGGGCTCAGTACGCTGTCATGTGATGAGAAACATCTGTGTAATGCTGGCTAATGACTGGTCCTAAAATATATGACTACAATTTGAGAACCTCCTCAGCATTGCTATATAGGCTGGGCTGCAGCAAATAAAGAAAGCAAGTCCTTCAGACAGAAAAATCCTGCAGGTCAATCGACTCTAGTAAAGCTATCCCCCCTTTGGCTTTATCAAGTTACAGTGACGCTCTTTACTTTTACATTCTTTAGACTCTCCAAGCTAAGCTTCCAGACAATGGAATGTCAAGCCTCATTCACTCCCCTACCCAGTACAACACAAACAAGCAGCAGACCTGAAAGCTTATTTGGGGAGGTGCTGGGCACCCACAACTCCTGTTGAAACCGACTGGAATGGAGGATGCTAAGCACCTCTCAGGAACTAGCATCAGGGTTGGAAGACTTTTTCTAAACTGTTCCTTTCCAGGAGATTTTGACTGGAATAAACTCATCAGCACAGACAGTGAAGATAGTCTAGGCAGTTCTCCTTTCTGATAAGATCCTGCTCACATGGCCCCTTCCTTATTTTAACTGCAAGAGAACAGTATTATTTGATTTTTACTTACAATTACTATCTAGCCACACTTCCTCAGCTGGAGCGAGAGTGCAGAGCTAAATCACATTCAGCATAGCTGCAAATAGAGTCCTGGCACTATCAGGAGTTCTAAAATTAAAGGGCCATCAACCTGAAATCCAATCTGTTTAAGGAGACTTAAGAACAGTTTCAGGCACTATCCCTCTGAGTGCCCCTGCTGAGTTTTAAGGTTTTACAATAACCTTTTTTTTTTTTTTAAAGTTTCTGTGCCCTGGTGCTGTGTAGAAGACCCACAAAAACAAAACCAGAAAGCTCACTAACTGTTCATGCAGGGAAAACAGTCAGAATCATTATACACAAAGCACCGTCAAATGCACGCAGTAAACATGCTGAAAATAATGGAGAAAAATATTTCTTTGCTGATCTGCTAGTTTTGGTCATCACAGGTGTGACTAAGTAGTCCCATGTAGGTTAGAATGTTTCAGAAAGAAGTGTGATTTTTAAATGATGTCCTTTAAGCACAGATATCCACAGCGGGTGTGTTTTGCTGTCTACAAGCATATCTTCTTTTTATACCAGTGAGGTTGCAGTGAAGTCACAAAGGCTGTTTTCATCTTCATAAAAATAAGCACAAAGTTGCTTTTCAATTCTGCAGGCCAACATATCTCTGAGAGGCTGCAACAATCACTGCCTTCTAAACTGGATCTATCTTCAAAGAGAGGGGCCTGATTTACTGGAAATGCATTCATTTCATTATATATCCAGACAGACTGTTCTGTACACAGAATTAACAAACACATGCTTCCACATAAAAGCCAACACAAAAAGGGAGAATTTTTAGCCACATATATATTGTATTTGTTCTGCAATTGTGCATGGTTTTGGATAAGAGTTCTCTCTCCTTCCAACTGAATCCTGTAGTGAAGACCACAGAAGACAGACTTAGGACAACAAACCCCTCACCCCCCCACCTCCGTCTCAACAATTTTTTATTCCATGCTCCATTAAGCTTTTTGAGATGACCTCCATGTACTTCCCTCATCCAGCTGGTGGAGGGGGCTTCGCTGGTAGGGATATGTGATATGTGAATAGCATCTGTGCAGGGCTGCAGAACTTTTAAGGAGTTGGGCTCATGGAACTAGACCGCCAGGGCACCCAGATTTTAAATGAGTTCAATCATTTTTCACAGCCCAAGTCAAGATTTTCCATTTGTTTCATCCACCCCACCCCACCCCACCCTCATTTTTAGCTATGCTTGTGTAGCCTGCTAGATATTTTGTGCCAAAAAACTTTCTTTGTTCCTTTGACGACTCCTGTTTAAAAAACAAAGAATCTCAGCAAGCAAAGTAAAAAGCCAGCTATTTGATTGAGATCAAACATACCCTTTTGGTATTTTAGTCAACGTGCATCTCTTCCTGGTAGCATGCACTCCAAAAACTCACTTCACAACGACTAGACCAGTAAACTAGTTTTGCAGCCAGAAGCTTTAAATTACTGCTAGCTCTGAACTACGTCCCTGAAAGATTCCTAATGTAAAGAGGTTCCAGGAAACAAGGAAAAGAATTTTACAGTGCTTTGTTTCTATTTGCTCAGATTTAAGGGCTTTATAAAGTGATGGTTTTTCAAGTCTGTGCTAACAGCCTGGCTAAATTCAAAGCAGTTGTGAAATCTGTACTTTGCTCAGAACCATTTTGAAGAGAAACATTTTCATATGTTTGCTGACTTGCCAAGTTATATTACATGATCTGAGTTCTGCTGGTAGCTAAACTGACCTGAAGCATTAGCCCTGCTCTTGTCCAGCAGTAAGTCACTCTGTTAGAAAAGAAAATTGAAAAGAAAATATGTGGTTAACTATTAGATAGGTTGGTACTTTCTTAATCATGTGAAGGTTTCTCTATCCAAAACTAGCTTTTAGTTCAGTAGAAGAAATGTTCTAAGGGAAAGACACACGTGAGTGTAAGGCTGTGTAACCAAAGAAACCGATAGGTGCCAGGCATTTTTAGTTGCACGGTTATGGCAGTCCTCTTGCTGTATGTCTACAAAGGGGAAAACTAGCTACAGTATCTTGCCTTAAACTTTCTAGTGAGAATATTTGTCCTTTATCCTGTATATTCAGACCAACTGGGGAAATACAGGAGAGGGATGGTACTATGCAGACAACAGCACCGGGCCAGAGGTAATCAGATGGGACTGGCCATTACCAAGGGAAACAGCAACAACTGCTATCAGTCGATGGTGTCAGGGACTCCAGTGAACTTTCCATTTGCAGCCAGATTTAATTCTTAAGGTGAAGAAGGACATGAGCACATGCATTTTCTGGTACTGGGAGGTACCAAAGCGAGCAACAGCTCTGCCACAGCTACATTATGATGTTCTAATGAAGCTTTTCTTTTTGATCACACTATGACGATGCACGATTTCAAACGGAATTATTTGGGGAAAGGTCTGTGGCCTGTCTTATACAGGCAGTCAGACTAGGTGATCACAATGGTCCTTTCTGGCCCTATTAATTTGCCCCTACACTGACTATGGACTGGGAGCTAGGAGAGAGGAGGCTTATGTTACAAAGAACACTATAGTTTGAAGGGTAACTGAAGCTTCATGGCCCAAGTCCATCCTTGATGTGACTCCATCTGCTTCACTGAAGTTCTGCAAGAATGAATTGGACCCTATAGCTTGTTTTATGGTTTATATTCATGTGATGCACCCTGTCTGAATATTTTTTTTAATGGACGTAGCAGGAGGGAATTTTTCAGTGGTGGGTGAAGCAATTCCTAAGGGCTAGACTGTGACTGGCACTACGAGTATTATTATGTTCCTTCACAGGCTACCCAAACTGGGGTTCAGGTCTGCAACAATAAACAGGGCTTCTTGCCTGCTTATACCTTCCCTGGAGAAAGTGGATGGGGAGTAGATGGGGGAATGGGTGGAGCCTTGGTACCATGCCACTACTTGTTACTGTGGAGTGGGTAGTAATTTACTTCTGGAACTGGCCAGCAGTAAATTAATCTCTAGGCTCAAGGTGAAAGCAGGGATGGAAATTTGAATCACATGTATGCCAGGGAAGCACAAGCCCTCCCAGGGCTACTCCTGGGGAGATGGAGTTTATGCACAATCTCTTGGTCAGGCAGTGTCTGAAGTCACAACCTAGCCGTATACACAGCTGGCAAACATTTGGAGATCTTTCTAGACGAAATGTGCTATATAAATGCAGGAGAGTACAAAAGTGGCCTTAGGCTACATCTGTGCAACCCTATTATCTCTGGATTATGTCATCAGTTACAAATTTGTAAACTCACTTCATGCTAATGAGGTTACTGAAGTGCTTCAGAGAATGAGCTGAAGATAATAGGGTTCCTCAGGTGTAGCTAAGGACCTCTATTACTGGTGATGATGCACAAGGTGGAAGGAACCCAGCTGAATTCTCAGAGCCCAGACTGAGTTTCCAGGGCTGGCCATTAGAAAACAAAAATTTGAATTTGCAAACCAAGTAAACTCCACATGTGTCAAAAAAGAGTTGGCAATTATGGAACTCCATGCTGCCACTCTTTCAGTCACAGCCACTCTGAGTCCCTCCATGTGTGAAGGAGTAGAAGGATCTAGAAGAGCTTGATTCAGCAGAAGAGTCGGGCACATTTTAGAAAAGGATGGTGCTTGAATCAAAGCTACATGGAGGGGGGGGGGGGAAGTCCCAGCACATTTCTGCTGTTCATGTACACATGTGGACACACAGAATCCACTTACTTATCCCTTCTAAGGCAAATGCACTGCATCTATTCTCACGTATGGAGTACCTTCTTAAAAGGAATATGTATACCTATGATCATGTTTTATGTATGCATTGGTGACCTTTTATCCATTTTAAAGCTACATCAGAACATACACATAGTAGTAAATATTATAGACATACATTTGCCCAGGTTTGAGTCTTAAGGAGATTATACAAGCAATCTTGTCCTACTTCTCAGGTATTCAGAAAGTAGGAGCGTAGCATGCTAATCTCCACTCATGAAAAAATACAGCTGAGACACTTTGTATTTTTGTCTCCTTTTGTTTTCTCTGAAGGGGTGTAGCCCCAAACCACACCCAGTTTGGTGCCTCGCACATTATGTAGAACCCAACTCTATTAAATTATTCCTAACAACCCGTCCTTTAAACAGATCAGCAGAGTAATTCCCTTTTTACAGATGGGGAAATTGAGGCATGAAGGTCCAGATACTTAAAAATACCTTGGTGTCTAACTCTCATTGGTGCTTTTGAAAATCCCGTTAGGTACTTTTCTGAATCTTTAGGTATCTAAATATCTTTGAGGATCTGAGCAAAGTGGCTAAGGGACAGATTTTAAGGCATTTAATTGCCTAATGGGATTTTCAAAAGCACCAAATAGGAGTTAGGTGCCTAATGGAATTTTCAAAAATACCTAGGTGCCTATCTCAATTTTTAGGTACCCAAATGCCTTTAAAAAGCTGCCCCTAAGTGATTTATCCAATGGTCATAAAACCAGCCACAATTAGTTAGTTATTATTCAAATTAATTCCAGAAGCACTGGGTCAGAGCCTTAGACTACACTCTTGATTTGGGAAGGAAATAATCGAGCATGTTTGAATGATGATATATTTGCAATTAACACTAGTGCAAGCCAGGATAGCATTAAGAATAAGTGTACAAACTAGAGAAAGTGTACCAATAGAAATGTTTGTGGAATCCTTCTAGACATGTTCTCTGCTTGAAAATAAAGCAGGCAATTCTGTCTTCACAATTCCTAAAAACTCTTATTCCTGCTTTCACATTCTATTCAGTTTTAACGATGACCATGACAATTAATGATTGTGAGTGAGTCCATGAATAGCAGGTATTCTTGTTAAATTATTTTGAGTGCATACTTATCCATGATGCTAAGCACCTACTTCTTGCTAGATATTATCAACATCTCTTTTAAAGAAAGATTTAAAATGCCCACGTGAGACTTGCAATAGAAAAGTCTCCAACAAGAACTGACCATACTTTTAAGAAATCAAAGAAGGTGCAATTCCATACCCCCTGTGAAACTGGTTTAATTGTGAAATTGTAATCACATTGTTTATCAACACTTGCCCTTCTGAGTTTTTTGTGTCTGTGTAGAAGTCACACCTGTAGAACAGTCCAACTCCATGTCACGTTAGACTGGTTATCTCAGAAGAAGTAACTGGGTAGTCATGCTTTTACAATCTATCATTTACAAAAGCCTCAATCAGAGTTCAGTATCAAACCCAGCCATGATTATCTAAAGTATGTATGTTACTGTGTTATAACAAGTACAGCGTTTTCTTACTGTGGCTATCAAAGTGAAATCGAAGTGGTGATTATCATTACTATAAAGAGAGTTTTGTTTCTGGTAACAGATGAAGCAAACCCACTAAACACGTTAGCTTTATTAACACTGGCACTTACCTGGCTTATATAGTCTCTGCTCCTGAAGCTGTCAGGCAAACAAAATCTCCAAAATCAATACTGCAAACAAAGAGTCCCTGGCTTCTTAACCTGAAATTTCTTTGGACTGTACCAAGATCTGATCATCAGAGGGGAGGCTCAGAGTAACTTCAGAAATTTTTGTCTTCTAGTTTAACTTCTGCGTGCAGTAGCTGATTATGAGTCATAAGGGAAAATATTACTAAAAAGAACAAGGATGCTCTCTCTTGTTTATTCCATGGTAAACTCTTGTAGCCATAAAACCAGTTAACAAAGTGATACAATTTTTAAAGAGTGGACGATAAGGGAAGGGAGTTTTGTGAAGATTTTGGACATTCTTTTGTGACAAACAACATATTCTACCACATCATAAAAATGGTATTCCTTATTAGTTTGCAAAATATTCTTTGGTTAAATAGGGGATATGTCAGTGTTTTGCTTCGGCTTATCCCTTCAACGCATCTCTGCCAGAATGTGCCATTATAAAAAGGTTGAAGTGGCACATGGAAGTGGTTTCACTGAGCCTCAGTTTTTGCTGCATCTCCTGAGCAGCAGAACATAGCAGGCAAAACCCAGATGAGAGGCAAAGGTGGCTTTTTGCCACCTCTGTGCCTTCTGAATTTTGGGGGGCTGCCCAAATGCCAGAGGCTGCTCTGAGTTATGGTGGCCAGCTAGGGGCCACCAGGTTGCCCTGAGTAACCAGAGCACTCTGTTCTCGCTACAACCCCTCATATGCTCTTGGCATATGCCTAAATTGGGTGTGGCATAGTGTCTCTTCTTTGGTTCTAAAGCATCTGGGGAATTCATCAGCATTGGGGTGTCCACAGGAGCAGCATAAAGGGGCTGGAATGTGGCCCAGAATCAGGGCCATTGGGAGGCAGATTTGCCTAGTGGTCTGTGTAGGACTCAGAGTCAGGAACTCTTGACCTCCTAATCTTGGCTCTGCCACTGACTGACTGGCTGGGTGAACTTGGGAACGTCACCTGAGCAGTGATAATGTTCACAGCTTAAATAGATGTCTTCTTACAGTAGCCACCTTTGATTAAACAGAGAGCCAATTAAATAGAGTTTTATTTGATCGGTACTATATTTTACTTTAAAAAATGAACGAAGAGACAGTTTGTACAAGGTCTTCAAGTGACTTCCAGATAAAAAGCTAGAAAAACAACATCCCTAAATGTAAGGCCAAGTTACTCAGAGTTTCTTAAATTAATGAATTGAGACACCCTATTACATCTGTGTTGAACATATTTATACTACAGCGCTGATGCAGCAAAACACTTATAGTTAGGCATGTGATTAAATATTCAGCTAAATCAGGGGCTATATGAGAAAATACACATTAAGAGAGTCCTATTCTAGCATGCTCTTAGTCCATTCTAAAATTTGGGTTAGATTCTTTGGGTGGGTGGATTCTCCTGTCTTCTTCAGTTGATTCAAAAGCCTGGTCAGCAATTTCTAGGCTCTTTCTGTAATGTTATACCTGGAAATGAGTGTGCTAGTAACAACTGGGTAGGATTCATGGCAGGGTTACCATATTCTGTCAGTACCTCTGAAATACCCTAATTTGTATGTTGTAGCCACACTAATGTAAAGCATTTATAAATGGTGGATATAGTTTATAGGAATAGAGTGGTAGCCCTCTAAATAGTTTATGAGCCCACTAGTGGGACTTAGAGAGTTCTACATATTAGAACCCACTAGAACCCCACCAGAGGAGCAGTGAGTATATATTACTCCTGGGGGCATTCTGCGTCAAAAAGTTAAAAATTCAGCACCAAAAAATTAAAAATTCTGCGCACAATATTTTTTAATTCTGCAAATTTTATTTGTCAAAATAACACTAGATAATCATGCCAGTTTCAATTATTTTGGTAATTTATTTCAAAATACCTGTCAGCAAGTATGTCTGTAACGATACAAACCCACACAAAAATTCCCCCGGGAGTAGAGAGTTAAAGAAACCCCTATAACAACCCAGTTCCTGTTTCGCTGCCCCAGATACCAGCTGGGGGGGCCAGATACCCACAACCCCTCCCCCCCCAGAGCCCACATGCAGGGGGCCCCCCCAGCCAATACATCTGAACCCCCTTCTCTCCAGAGTCCAAATGTGCCCCCGCAGCCCAGATACCCACATCCTGTCCCCCACAGAGCCCAGCTGCAGGCCCCCCCCTTGCCCAGACACCTGCACCCTCCCCCCCCAGAGCCCAGCTGTGGGGCCCCCCCTTGCCCAGACACCCGTCCCCCTCCCTCTACAGCGCCCAGGGATCCAGAGGGAGAAACAGCCTGATGCTCATTTCCAGGCTTGCACAGAGTTTCCTGCATGCCACCCACTCCTTCCCTCAGGGCATGCTGGAAACTGCAGCTGCCAGGAACCCTCTAGCTCCCTCTCCCTCCCCCCAGCAGGGTCTTCTATGTGCAAGCTGGGCTCTGCAGAGTACAGTGGCCCCTAATGGTGGCTAGCAGCACTGCAGCCCATTTCTGTTGGGGGAAAAGGAAATTCTGCGCGCACAACGTTAATTTCTGCAAAATTCTGCATTGCGCAGAATTCCCCCAGGAGTAATATAATATATGCAGCTAGGGCTAGTGTGTTGTATATATTCAGTAACCATTTACTATTTGGACTCCATTGTGCCTGCGCGGCTCCTTCACATTATGTCTGTTATGTAAAGTGGTGTATGCAGACAGCGACAAGATGATCTGGTGGAGGGCTGTGATATATTATAGCACACCTATCCTGTGCTAAATTTCACCTGGTGAATTTGTGGTGGAGAATTTTTTCATATTGGTATTTTATATTAAGGGGTAACCCATGAGCTGCATGGTGCTTTAACACTCACCTGTGCTTTAACATTGCTTTGGGAAAAGACATTCACTGGTGCTCTTGAAGAAAGCAAATCTCTCTCTTCAAAAGAGACGAGAACTTGACTGCTTCTGTAATGATCAAGGGCATGGAGACCACTTCACTCTTCCTTCAGAACAGTGCCAAAACAAATACTGGGGGGGAGGGACAAAAAACAAAGGATTCAAACTACCACTACACAGAACAATGTGTTACCCCAGTGGTCTGGAGAGAGCATCCCCAGGATGTGGAGCTGCAGTGTTGCAAAAGTGCTGTCCAGGCCATCCTGTGAGGTCATTTCGAGCAGCCTCGAGCCTTGTTGTTGCAGACATGATAAGGAACATTCCGACACCATTTTCTAGGAGTGACAGCCATCAGGAAGTGAAATTAAAACTGTAGATCTCCCAAGGGTTCTGATTTCCTTGCTGTAGGAAACTGGAGTACTATATCCACAGGCATCCATGTGGCCCTACATCTATAACATGACAGAAAGCTGGTGGAATCAATCTGCGTGGGCAGACAGCAAAATTGTCTTTCACCAATGGAAAAAAGCAGACAACAAGATCAACTGGATTGTCCGACAAGGGATTATATAGTATCATAGAGCACAGCCCTGGTCCTAGAGCAGAGCCACTGGAATCATTTCTAGGTATATGTCTCAAAGTCATATAATGCTATAGTACTAGATAGAATAGCGCCTGACAGGGCAAAGCCTTCGGCTTCCAGACTAAACAGCTTCAATCTGACATGAGACAGGATTGAGAAAAAAAATCTCTGAATAGATCAGTACTCTTATCCCCCGAACATTTTGGAAGATTATGTTGGGTCATTTCTTGTTTGACTCTACTAACCACAAACACTTGAACATGTGGTGTTTAGTTTAGATTTTTGCAGACTGCCTTCCTATAGGGACATTTTCTGTTGGTTGCAAGGGTCTATTCCCTCTCACTGGGCAGGGAAGTTAGTTAGGAGAATCTCCTGGCTGATGACAGTATATGCACTTCAATGTTTAGAGCCTAGTCAAGTAAGTAACTTCATTGATTGGAGCGTTCAGGAGGATTAGATCCTTAACTACAGGACAGCACTTTTAAATGAAAGGAATATTCCGAGCTAACATTTGTGTTTTCCATTTTCTTTAAGTGTACGTTTTGTTTAACATGCTATTACCATGTACAAATGACTGTACTTTAAATGTAGTCGATGATAGCATGATCTTTTACAAAGCTGCTTATAAACCAGAGTACATGCAATTTTGGTCTCAGAAACAAGTTATTCCATGCCTTATTATCCTTCGAGAGAGAGCCAAACAGGTCTATTAGTGTAATGTATCACCTTAAGTGACAGTGTACTAAGTTAAAAAATGTATATATAGGATGTGATTTCCAAAAACTCTCAGCATTGGCCTACCTCTGTACACGCTGTGAGAGCAGACTGAGGCCAATGTCGAGCTCTTTTTGAAACTTCCTCTCATACTATGGCCTGATGCAGGAAAACACTTAAGACTCTAATTAAGTCCAGCCCTATTCAGAAGAGCATTTAAGCAAATATTTCACTTTAAACATTTGCTTTAGTCATTGACTTCATGTGGATTTAATCATGGGCTTAAATGCTGTCCTGAATAGCAATGCTTTCCTGAATTGGTGCCTACATTAGGCCTGGGCTAACATGAATTATTAAATGTAGTGATGAGAAATGACACTGCCCATTCAAGTTCCGCAGGGACCAAGCCCACTGCAAACTTATATCAGAGTCCTGGGGCTCAGAGCCTGAGCCTGGAAGAAATCCCATAATAAGACTCATCCCTGTGGAGGGGAACAGACCTAGCAGCGTGTATGTATAAATTTGTTTAATGTCTGGTTCTGACATGACTGCCGCCTTTTGGAAGTGTTAATACATGACATATATCTGCAAAGTCATAATGTGACCCCAGGCCCAAAGACCGTTCAAGCCAATGGGAGTTTTTCCATTAACTTGGATCAGGCCCCAAGTACACTGCTGCAGTGTAATATTGATTTGGCACGTGCGAGCATCCCTAGTCCACAGAATGAGGAGTTGTTTTTCTCTCCCCACCCAGAATAAAAGTCAGGATTGTTTTTCATGGAAGCTATTCTGTCACTAGGCAGACCGCTAAGCCTTGCAGGAGCTTGTTTATTTCAGAATAGGTGCCCCAACTCTACTTCTTTACCTCTGGTCCCATTCCTGATTGCTTGATATAAATACCTCATACCACTGACTTCAGCAGAGCTAGTAGGGTGAGTGAGGTGATGAGATTTTTCTCCATTAATTTATTTACCAGGTCCCAACAGCATTCTTGGCACTTTGCAAACAAATGCCTAATGCTGTCAGTTTCTCACTTTCCGCCAACACACCATTCATCAATTATTAACAAATTGCCCCATGCAAATAAGTTAATAAAACATGAGGTTGCTTCCAGCAGGGATTCTCCTAAAGGCTGCATGTTTATTTTAGTTTTTCTCATTTAAGCTGTTTTGTATGGAGAAAGACCCAAGAGGCAGCATTTGGATCCCAGTCAAGATTCACGTAAGGTTTAGCCTTAGGTTCACAGTTTGCGTTTAAAGAAAAGTCCTCCTTTTCTTTTTACGGATACAGACTAACACAGCTGCTACTCTGAAACCTGTCATTATGCAAAGTTTGGGTTTGAGGCTGAATCAAGATTAGGGCTTGGACTCAAGGGCACCAGTCTCTTGCATTCTGTTCTTGAGAGATTTTGGCCACATCTGACCTGGACCTTGAAAATAGTCCCCTTCCTGTTTTTTATTAGATCCAGAACCCAAGCTGTAGGGTGGGTTTTTCAGAGACGGGAATCTGAACCCTTCTCCACTGAAACCTGGTTTTAACCTCTCTTTTAATTTTGTCAGCGCTTTAGGGGTGAAATCACTACATATTGTAGGACTGAACAGGGAGAAGGCAATGCATGCAAAGATTTCAAAATTGAAAGGGTTAAATTCTACCGCTGGATTCACATGTTCAACTCCAGTGATTTCAGTGGGCATTGTCTGCAGGGAGGTTTTTGGGTGGTCCCTGGATGACTGTATCTGAGGGCACCATTTATCTTGAAGACATTATTTAAACACATTCCCTGGAAAGAATTCTAAACACTGTGAAATAGACGTAAAGGGCCTGGTCCTGTTTCCACTGAAATCAAAGGGATTTAATGGGAGCAGGAGTAGGCCAAAGCAGTACATCCAGTCCCCAAACCTTACAGTGGGTGTCAGGAATGGAATTCAGGCAGTGGCTGTGAACAGCCTACTGGAGGACCCTACAGGTGAAAGAGGAGAGTAGTGGCAGCTGGGGAGACAGGTAGGGATGAGGGTGAGGATTTCTGAGGGCGGGCTGGTCTGATCTGGGAAGGAGGCAGAAGAGAGGGAGAGGAATGGGGCTTCCAAAGCAGCCACAGCTCCAGGGAAAGCACCCACACCTCACTGGACAGGCCAGCAGCTAGAGCAGGGGGCAGTGTTACTTTGCAAAATGACCATAATTTAAAAGTTCATCTGGAGCCGAGGAGGGCTACAGTCACCAGAGCTCTTTCCTCTACTCCATCAGCTTCCTTTTCAACAATAGCAGTCCACGGCCAAACTCTGAGGTACAAAAAAGCACTGGAAGTTGCATGCTCACTTCCTCTTACTCCTCACAAGGCTGAAATCATCACCTCCACTGTATTCACAGGCACTGCTTGCCCAAGTAATGAGAGGCCAGGGGTCCCATCAGAACCCATCTCCCCTGTGTTAGCATGATATTACACAAAACCTGGGACTGGCCATAATTAGCATATCGATTATTGATTGAAAACTAAATGATTGGCCTGAAATCTCGGAGAGGGACAGCAAAGGGAGCTTTCATTCAGCTTTGCACTCCCATATCCTCCTGTTGTCCAGGGGCCTGTCTGGCCCTCTATGTAAATTTGTAGCAGCCTTGCCAAAGTTAGAGCATCCCTAAGGCTGCTCTTTCGCTTGGGCTGCCCAGAGTCTCCAGAAGCCAAGGGCAACTGAGAATAGGCAGAGCCCACTGCCTCCCCACACCTAGGCTGGCCATTCCCCACCCCTAAATGCCCCCTCGACTGCGGCTGTGAGAGAAGCTGTGTATAGCTGCTCCACCGGGTCTGTGCTGGCAAGGGAGCCCCTTATGCAACGAAAGGGTCTATCGTGCCACCCGATCTAGTATATTCATGATAAAGATCTCCTGAATTTTACATTTTTAAAAATAAGAACTCTGATTCTTTTGAAAGTCAAAATTCCCCTTTTGGGTCCGCATGGCAGATTTTACCTCGCGCCTACCAGGCGAGAGCAGAATATTGAAGCCCAAAGGAAAGTAGAACTTGGCCCACATAATTATGAGGCGAAACGAGACTGTCAGCGGCTCACTAGATGGCAGTGTTGTTTAATCTTAGCCTGCTCCTGACCCACTGTCTCAGCCTTCCTCCTAGTTAATCCAGGGCTGCGTAATGTGTGGATTTCTCATGCAAGTTAGCCAGGCGCTTGCACAAAATGCTAAGCTTTGCAGACCCCGCACCCTGACATGAATTTCTGACCCAATTTGGCAGAGGAAAGGATAACGGAATGGTGCAGTCTAATAGGCTGGTCACGCTGGTTAGGCTCGCCTTGGCAGCTGCTGTAGTACGGGCTCTGCATGTTGCAACATATTCCTCATGATAATTATTAATATTACTTAGTGCCTAGGCCAGCGTTTCTCAAATGCAGCCACCAGGGGCTTTTCTTGTGGCTACAGCCTCCTGGGATGTGATATGGGGGGAGGGGAGGCAAAGTAGAGACCCTTCCCCCTCCCTGTAGCTCCTGAATGCACTGCCCTGGTGTTGCTTGGTGGGGCCAGCAGAAGGGGTTGGGACCTGCCCCCTCTGGAGTCACCTGGGGCACAGCGCTGTAGGAGCAGGCAGCCAGTGAGTTCCCCACCTTCCCAGGGATGGTGGGGCGGCGGGGCAGCAAGCTCCAGCCGCAGGGCTTTGGACTCCAGCCCTGGGTTCTGGCTGCGCAGTGGCAGGCCCCAGACTCTGGCCACATGGCTTCAGGCTCCGTCCCTGGACCCTGTCCTCCGGCCGCGGGGCTTCGGGCTCTGGCCGCAGGGCTTCAGGCTCCATCCCCCCACTACCTCCCCCAGCCCTCCATCTAGGGCTTAATTTGTCCCCAGGCTCGCCAAGGCTGAGTAAATGTACTGTGAAAAGTGATACTTGTATGTTTGTTAATATCACTTTTCACAGCAGACACTAGCGAGCAATAAATAAATTACAGTGATTTGGACGTGTCTATGTGCATATGTATTTGATTTTCCTAAAGCTAATTAAGTATTTTAGGAAAAAGTGTGAGAGTGGCCACCAGCAAGCGTTGGTGGCCGCGCTCTGAGGCCACCAAAAAATTTGCCCTGAAAACCCCCTGGCCTAGGCGCCCTGAACCCCACTGCGCTACAGTAAAGAATGCGAGGAGCTCAGACAATACGGTAAGTGCCCAAGATAGTGCGTACAATGCTGAGGTTAATATTTCCTAAAAGACACCTAAGAATAGCAGCAAATGCTATTATTTGCCATATGTCAATCATGCTGAGAAACACACACATGAAGAAACTCACATGAAGCTTAAAGGAGACACTAGGTTTTTTTCCCCTCTGAACTGCCATTTGTATGCCTAATGTTGTGTAAACATTGAATATTAAAAGAACAACCTGGGGCACTTTTGTTTCACAGTGGAACTCAGGTAAAGCCGTTCCCATCGCAGGCTCTCAACTGAACTGGGTCCTCCTTAACCTGAGCAGCTGGAGGCCACTAAAACTGAGCTGCTTCTAAATAAGTTTAAAATCTAAACGTCAGGAAAACAGGAGCTTCAAGTGGCATTGCCCCACTTCGGGACATTGGAAGGTATGAAATGTCTTCTATAATGATCCAGTAAAATATCTCACCCTTACACAGTGCAATTCAGGAAGCGAAGACAATCACAGACTTCAGCCTGGCTTAGGCTCATATGTGAGAGGAATAAAAGGCCCAGGCATCGTGTCTGACTTTTCCTAGTTGTTATGATACTTGCTTTGGTGGCAGCAACAGTTCACATCTGGTTTGGAGGCATTGATGGTTTCACCTTGGATATTTTCGCCATATAAGGGCTTTTGTTAAACAGATGAGCAAATATGTTAGTGAAGCACATATCATCCATTGGGTGGGCTGCCTCCAAGCCATTAAACACATGGCTCTTTCTTTTAGAAGATCCATGTATGCTGCTGATTATGGAAGATATCTGCTATTTATTAGGCACATTTATATATATGTTAGCCTTCAGTACAGAGCTCTTGGGAACCATTTATTATTATGGGAAAGCTGCTTACAGTGTAGTGACACTGAATTTAAAATGGAGCAAAACTATAGACCGGGGTTGGCAACCTTTCAGAAGTGGTGTGCCGAGTCTTCATTTATACGCTTTAATTTAAGGTTTCGCGTGCCAGTAATGCATTTTAACGTTTTAGAAGGTCTCTCTCTATAAGTCTATATATTATATAACTAAACTATTGTCGTATGTAACAAGGTTTTCAAAATGTTTAAGGAGCTTCATTTAAAATTAAATTAAATGCTGATCTTACGCTGCCGGCCCGCTCAGCCCACTGCTGGTCTGGGGTTCCGTTCACCTAGGCTGGAAGCGAGCTGAGCGGGGCCTGCGGCCGGGACCCGGCTGGCAAGGGGCCGGTAGCCAGAACCCCAGACCGGCAGTGGGCTCAGCAGGGCCGGCGGCCAGGACCCCAGACCAGTAGTGCGCTGAGCAACTCAGCCCGCTGCCACGCAGCCCGCTGCCGGTTTGGGGTTCCATCCACCGGCTCCTGCCAGCCAGGGTCTGGCTGCCAGCCCAGCTCAGCCCACTGCCGGTCTGGGATCCCAGCCCTGCCCACATAGAGTGGGTACGTACCTACCTTCTTCCTGGTTCTAGCCCTTTCTCTTCCTGCACTGAGCTGAGGGTGGGAGTGCACTGAGCACAGGGCTGGGGGTGAAGGAGCAGGCTGGGGGTTGGGGTGTAGGATCTGGCCAGGAGCTAGAATGAGGGAGGGGGCTCAGGGTTGGGGCAGGAGGTTTGGGTGTGGAGTGCTTACCTGGGCAGCTCCCATTTGGTGTGAGGGGTGCAGGTGGGAATGTGGGGGAGGGGGGTGCAGGAGCTCCTGTTTGGTGCTCAGGGTGGGGGTGGGAATGTGGGGGGTGCAAGAGTCAGGGCATGGGGTATGGGGGGCTGGGAGGGTGTGAGGAGGTTGCAGGAGTCAGGGTAGAGGGCTGGGGGCATGTGTGGGGGGTGCTGGAGTCAGGGCTGGGGTGTGTGGGGGGTGCAGGGATCAGGGCAGGGAGCTGGGGTGTGTGTGGGGGTAGTAGGGGTCCGGGAAGAGGGCTGGGTGTGTGTGAGGGGGTGCAGGGGTCAGGGCAGGGGGCTGGGGTGTGTGTGGGGGTGCAGGGGGCTGGGAGGGTGTGTGGGGAGGTGCAGGGGTCAGGGCAGGGGGCTGGGGTGTGTGTGTGTGGGGGGGTGTAGGAGTCAGGGCAGAGGGCTGGGGGTGTGGGCTAGGGTCATGGGGGTGCTCCCAGCCCCCTACCCAGAGCAGCTCATAGCAGGGGGCTGGAGGGGATATGTCCTGATTCCACCCGCCTTCCCCAAGGCCCCGTCCCCACCTCTTCTCCGCCTCCTCCCCGGAGCAGCCAGCGGCTGCGGCTCCGCTTCTCCCCCTCCCTCGCAAGGGCCATCAGCTGATGGGTGGCAGGGAGGGAGAGGAGGAGGGGCAGGAACCAAAGCGGCGGGGGAGGGCGGACCTTGCCTGTCCTGCAGCAGCAGCCGGCAGGACCAAGCTTCTTCAGCCTGCCCCGGGCGGGAGGTGGGGTGGGGTGGGGAGAGCGGAGGACAGCAGGCCGGGGTGGGCAGGATTTTTAATGGCACGCTGCTGCCTGCCGGGGTCCCGGCCTGGGTTCGGCAGCGGGCTGAGCGGGGCCGGTGGCTGGGACCCGGCAGGCAGCAGCGTGCCATTAAAAATAGACTCGCATGCTGTCTTTGGCATGCGTGCCATAGGTTGCCGACCCCTGCTATAGACTGAAGTAGCCTTACAAGAAGACTCTGAGCCTTATCATCTGAAATGGGCCCAGCTCTGGCTTGTCTTTGCAATTTATTATCCTGCTTTGACTATTTATTGTTATGGAGGACACTGGAGGTTTAGAAGGGCATGGTAGTAGTCTTTTTCTCTTAACCTGTAGCAATGAGAGTATCATGGCATATGCCAGTATTTAAATACAATCTTTTAACTAATGTTGTGAGTTAACGTGTACATATATAGGACAGGATCCTGTCCTGTGCGGTGCTACTTAAGTCTAAAAAAAAAATCCCTGGGAGCAAGTACTGACTGATATGAGCCTGTGGCCAGCTCCTCTTTTTGGTAGTACGCATGCTTGACTGAGGAACGCGTGCTCTTTTCTGAATCCTGTGCTGTGAAGACAGCTCTTAGATCTGTACTGCATCCAGGATCGCCTGAGTCCGGCACTGACTGCCTGGCCTTCGGAAGAATGCTTAATTGCGATGCATTTTAGTTTCCCCATCCGCAAAATGGGGATAATTCTTACGCACACGGGTGTTGGTAGGATTTGTTAGTTAATAGTTGTACAGTGCTTTGAGAATGTCTAGTACTATGTTAGTCTCTAAGATACTTATATCTGCTGTTACCCTAATATCTGAGTGCCTCACTCTCTTTAATGTATTTATCCTCACAATACCCTTGTGATGCAGGGAAGTACTATTGTCCCCATTTTACAGGCGGGGAACTGAGGCCCAGAGGCCCAGCTCCTCAAAGATATTAGGTGCCTCACTTGCATTAGTTTCAAGTGACTTGGCCACAGAGAAAGCCTGTGGTAGAGCAGGGGATTAATCCCACGTTACCTGAGTCATAGGTTAGCACACTAAGTGTTCTCCTTCTTACTGCTAAACAATATAATTAGCTGCTATTTTTACCAGTCAGGTACGATCTACTTCTTTGGCCCATGATGAGCAGCAGAATAGCTTTATTTTGGTATCTAGGGATATTTCTGTTTCTAAATCTATGTCAAGGGCACCTAAAGCAGAAGAGGAGGTTTATATGTTGTAACTGAATAAATCAAAATAAACATACACACACCACCTGGGAGACACTGTACCTTATTTGCTCTCTTTTTAGAGGCATTCCTGCCATGCAGTGAGATCACTCTTTTGCCTGTGCTTAGAGGGTTGTATTTTCTGTTCCATTTTTTGTTACGTTTATGTTGAACTGTGCCATTAAAAGATGTGCAGTGCACGCGGCTGCTGGAATAACTGCCTCAGCTCACCCCACACCTAATTCACCCCTAAGAAGAGTAGGCCGTTCCCCATTGTTAGGCATTCGGAAGACCGAAAAGTTGAACACTTCCTCTGGTAGCTGTAAGGCTTGAATACAGGACAGCCTTTCTTTGTACTTGAACGTGATTGCACACAAGCTAGTGAGATGACACGATAGTGACCATAGTCAGTGTAGTGTATTCACCAATGTGTCCGCTAACTGTGATTAAACCTGTTTGCAACGGGCAGGCCCTTAACATTCGTTAGTTCTCATCAGGATGGAAGCAGAACACTATTTCATCAAAGTGCCATGAACATATACACTACAAACCTACCCGGGGCTCGCTCACTCCTATTACGCCCCCCCCCAGGAGCAAGACTTTTCCATTTGGGACCAGTTATCTCCTTGGTTTTCTGAACAGAGAGGTACAATATCAGCCGCCTATCCACAGCACACTATAAATCCTCAGGAGCCAGGACAGCAGTAGGTGAAGGGGTAAACTATGTGAATGCTCGCATGCTGAGCTTACACTTTGCACTTACTGTAAGTTTCAGTCCTGTTGCTCACAGCTGTTTTGGCCTCAGGAGAGCAGCAGTTTTTGAAAGGGATTAGCATTGCATAGTATAGCAAGTTTCAGTCACTGAGCTCTTCGGTTGCACTGTTCCTTCATGAACAAAACCCCAGCAGAAGCCTCGTTATTTGCCATTTATATTCACGGCCTCACCCAGTTAACAGCCCATTAAACTGCACAGCTGCCAGGGCTTAGCCTCGTACCACTGTAGTCTATCTTGACCTGCTGCTACACCTACGTTACACTATACTGGTGTGTGGGCTAGTCTGATTTCAAAATGAAGGCGTGTCTACACTGGCAAGTTTCTGTGCAGTAAAGCAGCTTTTTGCGCTCAAACTGCAGACGTGTGTACACGCTGCCACGCCACTTCGTGCGCAGAAACTCCTCAGCTGCAGCGCTGCAGAAACCCCACCTCGACGAGAGTCGTAAGGCTATTTGCGCAGAGGCTCCAGCGCTCTAGTGCCAGTGTAGACACTCGATTGCTTTCTGCGCTGTAATTGGCCTTCGGAGCTGTCCCATAATGCCTCAAGTGACCGCTCTGCTCATTGTTTTGAACTCGGCTGTCCTGGAGACATGCGCCCCTCCCCTTTCAAAGCACCCTTTCTGACAGCCCTTGCGTGCTGTGCTGATCTGCTCCAAAGCAAACCATTAATGTGAAATGCTTGTGCTGTTGAACACAGAGGCAGGTATGTGTGTGTGTGAGAGAGAGAGAGAGATTGCTGTGCAGGGTGCCCAGGGAGGGAGGTGGGGGCTAATGTTGGGGTTTCCTCCTCCCCCTACCTCAGGACTGGTCGCTTTCTGCCACTGTCTGAACTTACAAGACAGCATGCTGACACGCTCTCTGTCCCCCAAAACACTCTCTCTCTCTCCCCCCCTCCATACACACACACACACTCCCTGTTACACACTCTCCCCCTCTCCCCCCTTCAGTTGAAAAGCAGCTGGCAATGTAGTAGGGTGCCCTTGGAACAATGGGATTGGGAAACCTGCATCATGTGAGGCTGTGCCTGCCCCATGAGGCATTGCAAACCCTTCCCAAAGCACCCTGCGGACAGGCGCACAGTGGGATAGCTACCACAGTGCACTGCTGTCTTTGCCATTGCAAGAGCTGCTAATGTGGATGCGCTCCAGAGTCACAAGAAGCACAGTGTGGACACGCAACAGCGGTTTAATTCCAGCGTTTTAATAAAAGTGGTATAACTTGTGGCGCAGAAACTTGCCAATGTAGACATACCCTGAACTGCTATGTTTCTCTCAACAGCCATTTTCTAGACATCAGCTTCCTCTGAATGACAATTAGGACTTCTCTGTTAAAATATGAGCAGTTGACAATAGCGCAGCATCTTCTCTTTCATGGTTTCCTTCACTTGTTCCACAGCAGATAGAGTTTAAATCTAAACTTGTCCATGAGCATTGTTCTCCAAGGATCAGGACCACTGATTCATTCCTCTGCAATTGGACTATCCTTTGAGTAGCACAAAGGAATAAATATGTCCCTGACTTTTGCAGCTTCCTAACAAATGTTCAGTTCAAAAGGTGCTAGAAAATCTCCCTGCTTTGTTTCCAATTTTTTTCCAAGTAGGCTAAAGATAATATTGTTACAATATGAAGCTTCCAGTCAATGGAACAACCATGTCTATAACTTGCAGGCTGATAACAGATTCGGTTGTATATGGTGAGGTATTCAGGAGGAAGTTTTCTGGATGTTAAAATCATGCTACTATACTATACTAACACACACTCATAGCTGTATTAATTCATTTTACCATGAAACTAGAGGTCATGAAAAATTAAGATGTTTAGTTGGAAAATGAAGTCCTCTTTTCTTTCCCCACAGTACTGGTGTTTAATGAGGATTATCAAAGCAAATGTCCCTATTCTGCTCTACCAATATTGCTTGAAATCTGAGTTACAGGGATAACCTAGCCTAGGGGCAGGGTTGCTGGAACAATTTGTACAGTGGGGGTGCCGAGAGCCATTGAACCAAACTGTAACCCTGTATATGATGGAAACCACTTCAGACCAGGGGGTGCGGCAGCACCCCCCGCACTCCTAACTCCAGCAGCTATGCCTATGGGTGAGAGTATTTCAGTCTCTATGACCATTTACTCAATAGTCTCTCTGCTAAGACTCAGTCACCTAGGGCCAGATTTTGATAAGTATGTAGGTTCCTAAAGATGCAAATAAGCATCTAGTTGAATTTTCAAAAGCATCTAAGCAGGTTCAGTGCCTGGATGTAGGCAACTAACCTGCTTCGGTGCTTTTGAAAATCCCACTAGGTGCCTATCTTCATCCTTCAGCACTAAAATACCTTGGAACATCTGTTCCCTAGAAACTGGACAACAACTCCCCGTGACATGTTTTATGGAGACCACCAAGCAACTGCCCAACTTTAATGACTTCTGGTGGAAACTCTTGTTACTTCTTGAGATTTTATGACACAGGATATACAAGTGCATTGAGAAAGTGATCACTCTGCCTTGAAATGGCAATTTATTACATTGGGCATAAGACTGATATTCTAATATAGCTGATGAACTTCATCCCCAGTGATCTAGAATCTCACTCTGTTTGAACTTCAGTCTACACGAACCTTTAAAGTAATAAAGCTTCTTGCCCAAACCTAAAGTGCTATATGAATGGCAGCTTCTATTACTAAACTGACAGGTTGCAGGGACCTATAAAAATGACATACTTCTCCTTGGCTGTGTTCTGTGAACAGTTCCTAGCCATCACTCTCAGGGTGACTAGATGAATACATGTTGTTTTACCAGCTGAATGGCACTTCCCCATTTCTCCTGCTGATATTAACAGTGCACTCAAAACACTTAAATTAGAAGATGACACACTCAGAACACAGTTGTTAGAAGAAACAATTTAAATCTGTCCAAAGCAGGTGTTGGGTTCCCAACATTTGCTGGGGTGTAACAACTGTGGGAATATCTCTGCTTAAAATAAACAGGATTCCATAACAAGGATAGTAGTAATTCATTTAGCATCATTTAATATCTATCTCATTTATTGCAGCCTCACTTCTTGCACGTGGCCTAACTGAATGCAACATTCCTGACAATGGTAGATAAACCACCATCAGAAACTGACTAGAACGGTTGGAGTTGAACTTGCTGTTCAGTCCTGGCTGGCAGGAAAAATCATACAGATCGAAATTCTCTTTGTGCTGGCCATCTGCACTGGGATGACTTTCACACACAGAGAAAGGTGCCTTCCTGAAGGCGTTATGCTTCCAAATTGTCCCATTGATTGGGACGGTGAGGCAACTGGATTTGATTATATACGGAATAAGCCATAGCTTCTTGCTGTATTATTGATTAATACAGAGCTGCAGATCTTTTGGAAAATGCTTAGCGCCCTTTGAAATCAATTGGCATTGAGCACTCTCAGCACCCTGCCAGGTTGGCCCCCTAGGCAGGAAGCTGTGCTGGATACACTTCTTGCACTACAAACCAAAAGGAAAATGGCAACAAACTTGTGCGTCCTTCCTATACTTGCCATTTTTTGACAAACAAGGTAGTATTCATGACAGTGTGGGACATCTTAAAGCGGTGAGGAATTTCAAAAGGAACTGTTGGGAAAAGTGCAATTAATGGGAATCTTTACAGTATCAGTGGTTTAGATCTTGCCACAGACAGAATAGGAAATACAGATCACAGTGAATGATTCCTATTGTTACAGTGCCATAGGTGTGCCTAGTGATTAAAAAACATACTGTATAAGACATGATACCTGCCCCCAAACAGTTTACATTCTCACTTTGGAGCTTCATCTTGCAATCCTTGCTCATACAAAGAGTCCCGACTTCAGTTCAGTGGCACCGGACATGTATGTAAGTATTTCTCACACAATTACAGTTGCAGGGTAAGGCCATTGATTCTACAACTTTTAAGTGAATGGGAGTTTTTGCCATTGACTTCAATGGCTGCAGGATTAGATCCTAAATAGTTTTTGTTGGTTCCAGGGTTCTTGCTATTGTATTTACTTATTTCAGTAGAGTGTTTATTTATTGTGACTTTGGTTTTATATTATACTATGGGGCTAGATTTTCAAAAGTGCACTTCTAAACAGACAGGATTTGCTAATGTGCAATTCTGTATGTTTATGGAGCTGGCATGGGAGGAGATGCAGATGGCTAGTGGTGGGCGGCAAGCAGTGGAAGTGAGATTTTAGGAGGGACTTTAGTTGCTGTACAAGTTATTCTAGATTTGCAGACCCTCTCTCTGCTAGAAGTGTCTTATTTAGGGAAAAAGCAAGATAAAGATCACTTTATTACAGAGCAATTCATAGCTTACTTTGCAACTGTCTTCCACATTTCACAGAGCAGCATAAGATAAATGTTCTAATACCCTACATAGCTCTCTGCCACATTTTGGGCTGGGATTCAAAGCCAAGAACTGCAGAATCCTTGGATTATTTGCAGCTGACAAGCCTGACAGGAAAAAGTATGTTTCATTTGATTAGAACCAGATTTGCACAGCAAGCAAGGGCTGAGCATCAAGTGGAGATTAGGTCAAGAGCCCAACCAAGTGCTTTCCAACCAGACCAGACGTTTTGTTTCAGTCCATACAACAGAAACAGAAAATGGGTTTAACGCGTCCAAAAGTTAATCCATGTATTTTCACTGCTATGATGAAGGAGGGAAACTGAAAGTGAATTGTGTCTATATATTGATCAATGCAGAGTTAGTGAGAATACTGATCTACGCTGATCTAAATCAAGAGTAATTTCATTTTTGTCAGCAGAGTTTACAGGTGTGTGAGCAAAATCAGGCCCATTGTTTTCCAGCAATGGTCCTTGTTAGCCAAATCCCACATTGTCCTGATATCATTACCAGATCTCCTCTGTGAGCCTGTCTCCACGTTACTGCAAGCTGCGGTGTTAATCTGCAGCACATCTCTGAGCAGTAACGTCCCATGTGGACCCTACTACAGTACAGTGAAAGTCATGGTGTGCAGGGTGAGCTACTGTTACTTTAAAACATCGTATATCAGCCCGCTCTCTGGGACTTTCACCAAACCATAGCTGGCTCCACATGGGATGTTACTGCTCAGCAAGCCGGTGTGTGGCGGATTCATTGCCTGGCTTGCTGTGCGGCAACTTGCTGTAAAGTTTACACTGTCTAGAGCAGCTGATTTAGCCACACATATACACGGAGGGGACAGGGTTTAAAACCTTCTTGTTCCTGAAGAAGGCCCTTAGTTTCCATAGAGAAACAAGGTTGGTGAGGTAATATCTTTCATTGAACAAAACTTCTGCTGGTGAGAGACGCTTTCAAGCTTACCTGGAGCTCTTCTTCAGATCTGGGAAACTAACTCAGTGTTGCTGTTAAATACAAGGTGGAACAGACTGTTTAGTATACGTAGTTTTCAAGGGACCATTCAAGGTGAAGTGGCCCATTAAAACCTCTCCAGTCACGGGGGTGCTGTGTTCGCTTTGGGGTTACAATGAAGATGAATGCAGAAAAATTTCTGAAGAATTTGTTCTACTTTTTTGTTTGTGTCTGCACTGCCTTCAGTTTACGCACGTTCAAATGCATGCTGCTCTACTAGGGCTTTTCTTCTCCTGGTTTCATTATGGGAATCACAGATTTTTAACTGGGTCTTTCATTGAAAACAATAATGTACTGTATGCTCTGTTTTTAGTTTGTCCAAGCACAGCCTGTTAATGGCTAATGGATGCCAATAATCAGCCAAGTGAGGAAATGTGTGGATAGCCCCTGCATTGCTTGCTAATGGGACCTGGATGGAGAGGGTTGAGTTTGTTGGCTCTCTCTGGTTTATGGTAAGGCAACTACAGGAAAAAGGATAAAGGCCTCCTTCTGAGCATATTGAAAAGAATTTGAGCTCTTCATGGAGGAAAATTCAAGTTTCAGCATCCAATGATAAGGGTCAGGCAGAGTCAATGCATTCAGCTTTAATTTTGCAGATCTGACCAGAAAATAAACAGGAAAATAGCTTGCACTGTATAACTGAATGAGAAGGATTATACCCTATTAACATTTCTAAGGGCTTACAGTTAAGAGTGTCGTTGACTTCACTGTGGTCCCACTAATGTAGTTGTGAGAGAAGAACTTGGACCTTATTTGCTACAGGTGAAAGTCAGCCCCATGCAGAGAGCTACCACAAACCCTAGAAACCACTCACCTTCCACTAAACCCCTCAACACAGGGCTAAAGTGAGACTTAGGTGGTGCACAGGCCTTATGCTGGCAGCTGCCCAGGCGAGATTTCAATCCAGGAGTCAAATTTAGTACAGTTTTGAGCCTGGTGCAACCCTTTGACTTCAGTGGGGTTATTTGAGTTGTTAATCAGTGCAGAACTAATCCCTATCTTTAGTGCAGCACAAATAAAGAGCTGGCTCCTCAGTCCCAACGATAGGTCCTTTCCAGACTACTATCTGCACGTCACTTTTTCCATCACGCATATATGGATCTTTTTATGATTTCACGACTCTCAAGATCCCTTTCCCATCTCATTTTCCTTTCATGCAAATACAACTGGGATGAATTTGGGCAAGACTGGGAACAGCTAAAACTACTCAGACCTGTTTTCAACATATTTATCAGGCCGAATAAAAAAGAAGCAACAGGTTTTATCAGCCTAAATATTGAAACCAAATTTTATTTATTTTTGAAAGTGACATTACACACATCTTGCAAATGTACATTTAGATGAGAAAAGAATGAGTAACAAATATTGAGAGCAAAGCTATAAAGTGGACAGGTTCTCTGCTGCATGGCATTGCATTACAAGTGTTATCAGATCTGGGATGAACAGTTCACAACACCTCACAAAAATGGAAATTTGGGCTAGAACGTTAAGTCTTCTAACAAAAGGAAATACTGCTAAGAGAGAAGAGGCATGAGGGATAGACACACAGATCTAGGATTGATAGGATTTTCTGGGGGGGTTGTTCATGTCTGTTTCCTTTGTTTCTTACAAACCCCATCTTTGTAAGTGGCCCCATATTTTCCAAACTTTTAATGTTGTATGGAGGCACAACTACCAAAGAAACCCTGTAAATTGAAATCCGAGTCTGGGCATGTGGAAGAGCAGGAGGTGTTTTCAGAACCCCCAACACAATTTCATCCCCCGACCTTCCACTGAATATTCGGTAAAATCAAAGAGCTTATGCAAATCCAGACCTGTGGGACTACATCCATTAAAAACAGACACGTATGGGGCATAATAATTTGCAAATACATCACATGCCGAACGCCTCTGCTGAAATGGGTAAATAAGATCACATCTTTTATAATGATGTGATCTTGTGAATATTTAACTAATTGTACAGTTCAATCAAAGACAATATGTGACTGATCTTTATCGGTTTTACTTTAAAGTCCAGTGTCTATTCAGAGTGCCAAAGGCATTGTTCTTTGATACGTAACACATTCTCAGGAGAACCTGCTGACAACTGCTTCTCAAACTTTGTTGTATATTATTTTACTTATGCCCAAATCTGTAACTTACAACCATGAGAGAGTGAGAGACAGAGAGAAAGACAGAAAGAGAGAACCTTCTTTTCAGAGGTAAAGGAAGAGTTACTTAAGAAATGAGATGTACAATACCATGCATTTACTCTCAAAAGCTTGTTCACTAGCAACCTAGCACTTCTAATACTACGACCACGAATTTACATCTGTTAGCTAAGTAATCGAGTTCTACCTACAGCTATGGAGCAGAAGTTTTTTTTTTCTTTTTCTTTTTTTACCCTTTAAAACATCAATAAAAATGTTTTCTGTACAAGTTGAATGGCACAAAAGGTGGTAAAAATGCTAAGTAACTCACCACAAATGGAGAATGCAGAATTAGTTCAAAACATGCATGTACCGTGTACAGATAAGCAAGGAATCATTGGCATAAAGCTGCAATATATTACAAGATGATACAATTGAGACATTTTGGCATAGCCTCTTGCTTGTTCATATCTCTCACAGGCAACTTTAAATTAAATTTCATTTTAAAAGGAAATTCAAGATATAGCCCCAAGCAGTAAGTTAACAATGGATAATGCTATTTGTCTGAAGAAAAAAAATCCCCCCACCCCCACACAAAAAAAAAAGCATGACAAGTCAACTTAATGCTGCGTGCAATACTGGTGCTGGCTTATGAAAAGTTCTTGCCAAAATGAAATGTTATATGGATCTGTTACAGGAAAATAAAAACATCCATTAAATTAACAATGCTTTGTACAACATGTCATTAGTTAAATACATCACTATTTAAACAAAACGAAAAGAAGTTTACCAGTCTAGCAAAATACAGCTCAACCCCGACAACCATCTTGTCCTCAAAGGTTATGTACAGAGAGTTTAAAGCATGCCAGCTAAACTTTAAACTCAGCCCCTTCTTTCCCCTCCCCACCCCCCACAACTGAATGGCAACAGAAAATACATTATGGCCTCTTGGTTATATTATATTGCAGCTTTGTTATTAATGATGAAATGATACAAAATCAATAAATGCCGTAAGACAGTAATCAACGATCAGGTTCCAATTCAGCTGCACACTTCCTGTAGCACAATTTACTTCTCAACAGCATTGCAGCCTGCCGTAGCACTGCAAAGTTCAGGGTAAAGAATGAAGGCAAGACACGTTCTTCAGAGACCAGTGGCATGAAGAACCTGGAGTTTACTTGATGAGATTGGCTTATTGTAGCTTGTGACTAAGAAAATAGGCAAATGCTAGTAATAACAAAGACATCCAGCTGGTACTCTTTTCTTGTGCTTCTCGGCTATACAGTGTTATAAGATGCGGGGCACCAAGAAGTGAAAAGCATGTCTTTGACTTCCAAATTATATCAGTATTTCACAGAATAGAAGGAGATTCAACTAGACAGGTTTCCTCTTCCGAGGAGGCCTCAAGTTGTCTTCTAAACTGACAGTCGCACCTGTACTAGCAGTGCCACAGTGAGAAATTTGCTTGGATCACATGTAGTTTAAATGACAAGAGAACTAACAACAATTTACACGTCAGAATCCGGCATGTACTGTAATTACTCATAGGCTTTCTTGTTCTTACATTCAATACTTCTGCTTCATGTTATCTATAGACACCAATTGATTAACAGTGCAATTACTTCCCTAGACATTCTTCTTTTCAAACGGACACATTATTAGACTTTACACTAAATCTGAAGGAGTTTCCATAGCAAAGAAAAGAAAAAGAACCTGTTAAAGATGTACTGCTTTGCAAGTACCCCAGAGACATTACTGGGCGCATAACATGTGAGGGAGGCTGAAATCCCGCAATATGTAGACTGCCACCTGCAGTATCAAGTGGAATATTGACCCATCACGACTGCTGTCCTACAGTTAGTAACAGAGGCAGGAAAGCAACTACTGTGGAATTTTACAAACAAGACATGGCTGTAAATTTTTCAGAGGGAACCTATATAGGCCTAGAACTTGGCCTCAGACTTGAAATTTTGATCTGAATCTGGACTTCCTCAATGTTCAGAGGTACCCGGATGGAAGATTTCAGTTTGGCCTATGATAGAGATAGGAGTCATCTCTTTAGTTTGGCTCTGGATATGGACGTCCCTGAAACATAAGGATTTTCAGGACCAGCTTCAGGTCCCTCTCTACCTATTGCTGCCAGCGTATCCAGTTACGACTTCATGTGCCAAATGAACCACCCTGCTCTTATCATCATCATGGCAAATCTCAAAGGGACACAGCCTTCTTGCAGACTGAGCACTACCCAGACTGAGTCCTGCTACCTGGTCGGGGATCCAGCTCTGGGATATCTGAAATGTTTAAACAACTCTTTGAAGGAAGACAGTAACCTTTGACTGCATACAGCTAAAGGAATGATTGGCTGCAAATAGAGATGGACCAACCAATTTGGATAAAATCAGAACCAGCCTCGAGTTTACCCTACAACTTAAAATGAAACAAACCTGAACTCTCTTTCTTATGTTCAAAAACATCTGGTAAAAAGAAAGCACATTTTCTTTTTTTAAAAAACAAACCAACAAACCCATAAACCTCCATTCTTCTTGGCTGCAGCTAGGACTGGGAATAGAAACTCTGAGAGAGAGGCGATTTCCCATCCTGCAAACCCTGTGGGCCCTGAACTCCTGTCAATGGTGGACCAGATTCAGCTTTCCTTAGAACCCGAAAACTCATGAGGGGGCCTGATTTTCTGAGATTCCTAGCCGCACGTTCAGATGGATGCTTAATCGAATGGAACCATTTCAGCTGCCTCATCACTAGCCACAATAAAACCAACACAGAACATTTAAGATACAGGTATTACAGATCCATACAGGGAGAGAGACTATTGTCTATCTGGAATTTCCAACATGAATTCTGCTACAATAATCCTGGAAATTGACCCCGCAATTCACAACAGGGATTGTTTACAGCAACTAGTCTTTGAATCATAAGACCAACATCTCTGCTGGCATAAATGGACTCAGCTCCATTTACTTTAATGGAGTTTTTATCCCTTTGTGCCAGCAGAGAACCTACTCTATTGGGTTTCATACAGTCAAGTGTTATATTGTGTCCTTACTGTAGAATCTCCTACACAAAATCCTGCAATCTTTGTTTAAAAAAACCAACCACCCTCCTACTGAAATCCAGGGGAGTTTTACCTGAGTAAGTAACTGGACCTGGATGTGAGGGTTAAATTCACTAACGTTGTAACTCTATTGAAGTTAACTGAGTTACACCAGCCGCAAATTTGGTCCTATGTGCATATCGTTCCTTCTAGCCGTGCTTTCTCCTGAATGTATTAGGTGCAGTAGCGGTAACTCCAGGTGTTTTGATACGGCAGTGATGAATGCTGAGGAAGATAGACATTTAAAAGTGATATCAGTATGCCAGAGAATATCTGGTACACAACACATTTTGAAACTCACTTTTGTTTACATTTCTTCTTCTTTTTTAAGCCAAGAAACTACAAACAGGCCTGGCCAATATGGACACCTGTGTGACTGAAAGGCTCTGCCCCTTTCTTCCCAACACAACAAAGAGGCAACAGCTTGATACTCAACAACGAGACAGCAGTCCCACCAGAAGCTTCACAAAAGGGAACTCCCACTTTATGTGGGCCCGATTGGGATGCCTTGGGACAGCTAGACTAGCACCTGACTCCACAAGTGGTGCCGTTGGAGGCAATGGGATTACTAATGGAGTAAAGTGCCTCTACGCAAGAGAAAGGGAAAGAGAAACTGGCCCTAAAATAATGAAATTGTAACTGATAAAACAATTTGCTACCACATAAGACAACCCCCCCCCCCCAAATAAATCACTGCAGAAAAATTAGCATCAATACTGAAGTTCCGGGGACAGATTGAACGCAGGAAGCCATGGGCAAGATTATACCATCCCAAGCTCACGGAGGACTGCCTTGCTCCTCTAGCGGCCCTATTGAAATTAGTGAGACTCTTTATGGAGTAAGGCACTGCTCAGTGTGAATAAGCACTGCAGAATCTGACTCTATATTAATTCACATTTCCTGGTGAAAGGGGTCAGTGCAGGTGAGCTGAACTGTTTGCATGTTTGGCCTGTGACTCAGTGAACAAGACCAGCAGCAGGTCAAAGACCTCAGCGGTTCTGTTCTGCACAGCTTTACAAGATAATAAAACTAGATTCTCTTCCCTCAGGAGGATGCGGTGGCTCTTTCCTGACTAGAGCGGCCTGCCCTGCCTCTATTTTGCCATAGTTTGCTGGGTTCCATGGGGAAGGATCTGACATGCCCTCATTACCCTTTTTTGCATCTCTTGCGATTTCCTTCTACAAAGCACTCAGCCTGTCCTTTCGGGAGCCAGGCAGTGCTGCTGCATTTCTATTTCTAGTCCAATGCAGAGGGATAAAAATAAAAATAAAACAAAACCACAGGCTTGGCTGTCACTCGACAAAGGGTTGCAGTTTCCCCCCTCTTTCAAGGATGTTGCAGACTTTCATGTACCAGCGGAAAAGAGGGACGGGGGAGGAAAGGAATTTCAAATCAAGTTCTTCTGCCCACGGCCAAGTATGACCTTATTTCTGTGATGGGGAGCAGGACACTAATTGTCACCACGGATAGGCTGCAATCCAGTTTAGGCATTGGTGAAGCACTCTAACAACTCACAGCCATGGACCCCCTGCTGGCTTTCAGCCCAGAGCCAAGCTGTACATCCTCAGCTACCCAAGGCTTTCCCTTCTGTTTATTATTCTTGGTTTCTCCACCTTCTTTATTTATATTTCTGCATGTGTCAAAGACTGACATTTCCACCACTCTGTCTCATGCATTCCTTTCCATTTGATTTGGTATTATGATGAAGTTCCCACTCATATCCCACCGCTCAGTAAACACTTCCTAACAAATACTCCCTGCTGGCCCCCTCGGAAATGAGTCTCCTTTCTTTGTTTCCCAGGACATTGACCATCACTGCATCTTTCTCTAATGCTGCCAATTTTCTTTTTCAGTTGTCAGATTCTAATTGCTACAAAGTGTTAATTCCCTTTAGGAATCCTCCTGCCGCAACTGTTCCACTGCAAACTGTCAAACCTGGGGTAGTTTTAAAACTGGCTGCAGAATTTTGAGTTCCTGTTCACTGTGCAAGGGAGTGGGAGCAGGAATGGGTAAGCCCTGCTAAAGATGTTAAGAGAAAAGATGAAAGACAAGCCTTTCCCAGGAAGAGATTTAGCAATAAACAGCTCCCAAACCAGTAACACTTCAACAACCAGCCCACTGTCTGCTTGGCGTAAGGCCCTTGAAATCACCAGAGTTACAGAGATGAAGCTTGCTCCTTGTTTACAAATGCAGGGCCCAAATTTTGGTTAGTAGCACAAATGGGCCCCAAACAGTCACACATGCACATTGCAAACATTGGTTAGCATGTGATTATCTTCTGGCCAGAAGCAGCAGCCCCACACAGCCCAGAAGCAGCAGTTTGGGACCTGGCTGTGGGTTTGGGCCATTCCCCTACGTGACACCATGAAATGATGTTCTGGACTCTCCAAGAGTTTCGATAGAGCCAGAAGTGATGTGGACAATTTCCACCCCATTCTCCCTTGCCAGAATTGGTTCCACACAAGTCACCATTCATGAGCGGGAAAGCACAGTCTAGTGCAGGGATGGCCAACCTGAGCCTGAGAAGGAGCCAGAATTTACCAATGTACATTGCCAAAGAGCTACAGTAACACGTCAGCAGCCCCCATCAGCTTTCCCCAACCCCTGCTCCCAGCACCTCCCACCCACCAGCAGCCCCGCCAATCAGCGCCTCCTCCTCCCTCCCTGCACCTCCCGATCAGCTGTTTTGTGGTGTGCAGGAGGCTCTGGGGGGGAGGGGCAAGGAGTGAGGGCACGGCAGACTCAGGGGAGGGAGCGAGAAAGGGTGGAGGGGGGCAGGGTCTGTGGCAGAGCCAGGGGTTGAGCAGTGAGCACCCCCTGGCATGCTGGAAAGTTGGCACCTGTAGCTCCAGCCCCGGAGTCGGTGCCTATACAAGGAGCCGCATATTAACTTCTGAAGAGCCGCATGTGGCTCCGGAGCCACAGGTTGGCCACCCCTGGTCTAATGTCATTATTCCTTTATCTTTCTTTGTCTGTTATTCAGTCTCCCTTGCTTATGACAATCTCCTGTCTTGAGCTCCTTGCTCTGGTTGAAGACCCAGCATGAGCCACCCTCCTAAATACTGAGATTCCACCTGCACTGACTTCTCTTCAGCTACACAGTACTGCACATTCCCAGGATAAACCTTGTGTGGGCAGATGCTCTCTCCAAAGTTTCCTCACATAGCCCAGTGATGAAAGAAGAATGTTTCACAGAACTCAAGCTGTATATAGACCAGATGAGTCAAAGCTTCCCAGCTACCCAGTCCAAACTGAGCAAGCACAACAAAGGTCCTAGGACTTGCCAATACTTAAGCAGATAGGCAGAGACAGGTGGGCTAAGGAAAGGAGCAATCCCTGAACAGCTCCTACAAAACTGGCAGTACAAATGAAGCATCAATATAGTTGATGGTCTGCTGTTAAAAGGACAGAGGCTCATCAGACCAGAAGATCAAAGAGAGGAAAGGCCTGGAAAGATCCGTTAAGATCAAAAAGACGTAATAAAGTGCCGCGCAAGAGCACATCAAACAGTCCGGTGTTCAGGACAGTCAAAATGGACTTGGTGGAAAGCTGAGTAATTTGTGCAAAAGAAGCACAGTGTCCATTAGAGCAGAGAGCTGAGAGAAAGACAAAGGCAGCCGATAAACACCGACCTATGTAACTTAAAAAACACCACCAGTGGAGTAGCGGTAGCTTCCCATTCACAATATGTGAAAGAGGCTAATCTGCCAGCAAACTCATCCACACACGGGGTTAACAGATTAAAAAACATGTTCACGTGATAATGAGTTCTTGAAACTTTTGCCAAGGATCATGGACTGTGGGTTCACTCTAGTGCAGTTTGTGGACTTCATTACATAATAAATAAAAATAATCCCTAGTTCTTCAACAGCCCTTTTCATCATGCAGAAACTGAGGCTCAAGAGGAGAAGTGACTTGCCTAAGGTCACCCAGCAGGCCCATGGAAAAGCTAGGAATAGAACCCAGGTCTGCTGAATCCCAGTCCAGTGCTCTATCCACTAGGCTAAGAATATGGGCTTAAGTCTCATTTACCTTAAGGTCACCTTACACCATGCTGGCAGTGCAAAAGGGCTTCACAATGGGTACAAGCATAATCTACTCTCACTCTGAGGCTCTTCCTCACTACCAGAACAGTGTAAAGTGGTCTTACTTTAAATAAGAACCAGGCCTTGTGACCTTAACCAAACAACGAATGGTCCTCATTTCCTGCCCCAAATGGGGACTCTGAAAGAGCAGTTGTTACAATAAAAGCTCTAAGGAAAAAAGGCTCAAGAACCACATTAGGGTCTCGTAGCACATACAGCTACACCATTAGCATATGGTGTTTTGCCAGCACAACTCCTGATGGATCAGAAGATGAAGATTTCTTTACCAGAGCCATCAATCAAATTCTGAATGGCCAGATCTTAAAGTGTTCAGAGAAAAAGGCAGAGTTATAGGAATCCCACACCCAGCTTTACAAGTGAACACACATGCTACAAGATATACCAGAGCCAAGGCCAGAAGAAAAGTGGGAGTGGGAGGCGGTGGGGAGCAAGAAGACCCAACAACAGGATCCATGACTGGAGCAGCAAGAACCCTCCAATCCTACCTAATACACGCCCAGCAGGCTGCCTTCAGAGAAACAGGATTCAGCTTCATCTCATTCCTGAGCCACCACTGAGAAGGCCTCCCCAAATCCATGGACATGCTGTGAGAGTGCATCAGTGCCATCAGGCAGAATGAATCTGTGATAAACTATACCATCATTTTCACAGTGTGCTACCCCAGACCCAGCTGAATAAATACGAAGCAGAATAATCATCTCAGCAGACTCCAGATTCAGGTAGCATACCTTGGCTGCCAGTTCACACTTACACCTTACTGGGCTTTTCCATATTAGCAAGTGTTTCTGAAATACAAAGAGATGTGCTGGAAGGCACTTAATGAGTTAATCAAGTTGGTCTCACTACACACAGACTTAGTGCTAGCTGTATCATTTCTAGGTTACCACTAATAAACCATGTGCCCCACTGCAAACGCACCTGGCTCCTTGTATTGTCTTAAATCTTAACGTATACCTAGTGGTGAAAAGTTCTGTGTCTCATTTGCAAACACTTTAAGCCATCTAGCTCCCAAATACAGATGACATCATGGAGCCTGAAAAGCAGCTTCCAGTCCGCTTTAATATTGGATCCGCAACCAGAAAAATAACTTTAATATTCATCACTTTCAAAACGTGTAAAATCACCATTAAAAGAAACAAACTAGTTTGTTCCCTCTTACCTACATTTGATAGTTAATACATGGGGAGACTATACCATGTGCAGTTTCAGATTACTCTGTGGCTATACTATATTTCCATGTATTTCACTTACCAATTTTTTATTTCCTTATTTATTTTCTGTAAGGGTGGATCCTGCTCCTATTCAAGTTAATGGCATCACTTCCATTGACTTCAGTGGGTAAAGGATAGATATAAGGACCCTATCATGCTCCCATTGAAGTAAATGTCAAAACTCTTATTGACATTAACAGAAGAAAGATTGAACTTTAAGGGTCACATTGTACCCTTGAATAGAGAACCTGACTTCCACTGATGTCTGTCAATGGAGTTGCACGTAAGCAAGGATATTGTAAGGCCCAAAAAGAGCAATGTCAGGAGCTACCATGTGATGTAGCAGGATGTCATTTCTAAGGTCAAAGACAACAAGGAGCAGCCAAAGCATCATGTAAAAGGTCCTATATTTTATAATATTAAAGGAGAACATACTTTTTACACCACTTTTTCCATATTAAAAATAACTTATTTGTAACATTGCTTGGTTGTGCACCAATATCTTTATGTTTCCCTCTCCCTTTTTCCCATTCAAAAATTGTAAGACTGAAACAAGGGTAAACCACAGCCGGTGTGTGTTTGTGAGAGACAGACAGATCACAGTGAAAGAGTGATGTGGCAGCTGAGCAAAACTAATTTTTCTGATCTCACCGAGGGTAACACAGTTAGAGCTCCTAGCTCTGGAAAAGGCCATGCTTAATTTACAGATGTTAGGAACGCAGACACTTTTAGGACAGAAGGAAGTCTGACATCCCATCACAAACAATGTGCCAAATTAAAACCAAATCACTGAAATCTTTAAAGTCTACCTTAGGGGCTTCATGTACGTAAATTGGAGATTAGATTAGCTGCTCTGGTGGTAGAGCCGGTGTAGCTCCACAATTCACACGAGCAGAGGGGCTGGTCCATACACTTTAGGATTCCGATATTAACAAAAAGTTTCAGAAGGATCTATAATTTGATGCAATACTCTGTGGGCCTGATCTTCTACAAACAAAACTGCCACTGACATTGCTCTAATTCCTCCTTAATGTGGATATGCTTTTAAATATGCATACATACTGCTTAATATATATAGACACTGCAATAGACCAGGCACAGTGTAAATTACAGATAGAGCTATGTAATACACAATGCGTACCATTCCTTCATGTATAGTTTTTAAACAATGAGGTCATAGTGACTCAGTCTCAGATAACACTTAAAACAGCCTCAGATGGGAAATCAGACAGCGCTTTTATAATAGAATATGGCAAGGAGGAGGAGGAGTTTTGTGTGTTTGTAAAAGAAGAACAAAATTAGCAGTGAACTCGGAAGTTTATCATGGCATTACTATGGTCTGATCCAAGTAACTCAATTTGACTGGAATTGCTGCAGTAGTATGCTACAAGTAATTCATCGCAATTCAGAACAGCACTTAAGCATGTGCTTAAGTCCCACTGAAGTAAATGGGATTTAAGCACATGCTTATAAATAAGCACATGCATACATGCTTTCCTGAATCAGGGCCATCCATATACTGAAATTACTATAGTATGCTGTCTCTGGTTCTTTTCTTTTTATATTCCAGGGATCCTGGAAGACGCCTAGCACCGTATGGATGCTATTCCACATGCATTTCTGTACAAGTTCTCATGCAATATCAGCATTCATACAGTCTACCTATGTGTTACCTCTGAAATGCTCACTGATCTCTACCTGGAAAAATGCATTTTAAACCTGGGAGTCTGATCTCTTACCCTGTTTTACATGTGGCTTTTGCTCAGCTGAATGGCTATTATTTTCCCTCTGAAGAAAATGCTTTCTTCTATTAGGCCTCTGTAAATTCCCTTTCTGAGGCAGTGTGTGCTCAAAAATGATCATCAGGCTCAGTCCTGCAGAACCCTTCCTCATGTGAGTAGTCCTTGAGCATGCAGAACTCCTCCCATGAGTGAATATTTGCAGGATCAAGTTCTTAGACATGTCACTTTAAGTGCAATTCACGAAGAATGCCTGTAACAGTTCTTTAGCAAGTTCCACTGGCAGACTAGCAAGGGTTTTTTTTGTTGGTTTTTAAAAAAATTATTATCTAAGCACTGTTCGTGGCAGATGGAAAACTATCTACTTCTGCTTAAGCTACCCATATAGTGGGTTGCCCAAAGTTCCATTCAGTTTTTGGGTTCCTGCTTTGTCTCATGCAAACTGATTTTGACAGATCCTGGAGAAAAGAAACTGAGTTTTCCGATGCATTTTTAAGCACTGTACTGTACTCCTGCCAGTAATATGACTCATATCTGCTTATGGATATGAGACTTGGATTCCCCACGGAGCTATTGATAAATCTTCTGAACTGCTATAAGGAAGTCCCAGATTTATTTTTTGGTGCTAATCTCTTGCCTCCTAAACTGACAAGGATTGGGAGATGAGTGGCAAGACACTCAGACCATGGATGGGGTGGGAGCATCTTGTGTCCCTCAAGTGACCACTCCTCTGTCTCATTAAGAAGCATCATCGTCGCTGGAGAACTGCTCAGTCATCTTTAACAGGTAGGATGATAGCTACCATTCAGTGCAGAGCCTTTACAAAGGCCCTGGGAAAAAACTGGTGGTGGGGATCTTCAAGATTTCCAACAGAGAAGATAAGAGGAAGTCAGTTTCTATTGTGCCAAAGGTAAATTTGACTTCTCAGTATAACACAGGCTGTAGTCAGTAGTATTGTTGGCATAAATAATTTGTTCTATTATGCCCTTATACTTAAAGAGCCATATTTTCAAGAATGGTCTCTAAAATAGCATCCACATGATCATACACCCAACCATCAGCCCCTAAAATAACTAGGTTTGTGTCCACAAATAGTAAAACCTCGCAGTTATGTTGCACCTTCCGTCAGTGGGTCTGAAAGCACTTTACAAACATTAATGGACATTTGGCCTCACAAGCCGCTGTCAAATAGAGCAGTTATTATCTTCATTTTACAGATAAATATATTGAGGCACCAAGAAACTAAGAGACCTGCTCCAGTTCATACACCAAATCTGGCAGAGCCAAGAGCTGAACTAAGATCGTCTGACAACACTCCTGTGCTTCGTTCACAAAACTGTCCTTCCCCAACAAGGCGCTTTAACCAGGAAGGAACATGAACCTTCATCCATCTGAATTGAAGTCAAATACCTTAATACAAGAGGTCAAATGGGCACTTAACCCCAAAGTGGTCAGAGGCTTACACATTAAAATTAAGTTTTTCGTGGGAACAAATGATTTCTCACGAAAAATTGTGGGTGCAAATAATTGTGGGCTCAAGACTGTAGGTGCAAATTTGGTGCAAAATAACTCAAACCTCTGGGTAACTCCAATGTTTGTTTTGGATCATCTCACATGCAGCTTTTTTTTTTTTCTCTAAACACCTTGCATTATACACATCATCATATGAACCTAAAAGATGCAGCCGGTACAGAGTGTTAATGGTAGCAATGGAAAAAACAAAAAATATGGAATGGCATCCCGGCACAAATGAAGGAACAAAATGATGTCATCCTATTGCCAAGTATTCATGTAGCATCCAATATCACAACTTCATAATTCATTCTAATGACAAGGGATTGCAAGGACATAAAATAATCTGCATATCTGCCGAAACAAAGTAAAAGTAAAAGCGAAAACAACAACAACAAAAGGTTTGTTTGCATGTACTGTACCCAGGTAAAGTTTTGTAGTCGTCAGAGTCACTGAAAGAACTAACCTATGCCAGTAAAGCCTAAGCATAGTAAAAACCACCAGCATTTTGTAAATACATGAACTTTGCATCCTGCAGGAGTCATTAGTAATTAATAAAAGTGAAAGGTTTCTCTAAATTCCATACCAGTTTATTTCCCCCCCAATATGAGTTTCTTAGAATACTGTCTTTGAATATCACAAAGTTCCATTTGTAATATAATTAGAGCATCTGGCCATAGTTAGGGATATTGAATTGTATAAACCAAAAATGCAAGTTTAAACATTACAAAAAAACTATCAAAACATTCATTATTTTGAATTGACTTCTCTTCTGTTTGGCAGTGATGACATGATTTCTAAACACAGTTATTACTGTTTTGCAATTGGCTTTTTTTTGTAAATTTTTCTGAATGTGTTTTTTAAACAAAAGAAAATTACCAGCTTTTATAAAAAAGAAGGAGCTTGAATACTTACTCCCAAAACACAGATACAAGATTTTTTTTTTTTTTTTTATAAAAAGTGTATTGGTTTCTTGCTACAAAAAGCGACCTAAAGGTGTCAGACCTGAAAACAAATTCTCACAGTGTTTTCAGTGTTGGCTGTTTACAAGGCATTAATTATAAGCAGAGATAGAGAGATACCATATGGCAGGTATAATAACTTGATATCAGCCAGCATTATCTTTGGGCTACAGGACAAATCTGGTTCACCACTCAGCTGACATGTATATATATCTTGCTTATTTATTAGAAAATGACCCAATACATAAATTTATAATGTAATCACTGTGCTATAAAAACTTTACTTAGCGTCTTACGCAGCATTTCTGAATCTTGTCCAAACGCCTTTGTTTCACATTCTGCTGGCATCTTAAACATCTTTTACCAGAGCAACAAGCCATCTCTCTGCCCACCCTTCAGCAACAGAAATTGGTGCTAGACAGCATGCAGGTGCTAAAACCAGGGATGCAAAATTAGAAGCAGATCTGCTTTCAAAGAGCTGCTAGCATTCATCAGCATTTTGAAAAGGTGGAGATTAGTATTTGTTTTCTTTTAGCTTTAGAATTGATCAGTGAAAGATTTAGTTATGTACTTCTAGTGGGAACTGTCAACTTTTCTGCAGTCAATAGTAAACTCAAGAAGTTAGAGCAGAAGAAAAAATTGAAGTGAAGGGGAAATGCATGAGATCATTGGTGTCAGATTGCTGGCAATGCCCATTTTGCATCCCTATACAATTACTCAGAAGGATGGTATCACTCTATCCCTAATAGTTGATAGGTGTCAATTTGTGGCACGGAGGATAAATCACAGAAAAAAAATGACATATAACTTTGTGTCCTTTGATTTGAAAGTACCAGTCACCTATCTGCTTCTTTTGGCAGAAGTACTGTACTGTATCTTAAACATAGCTTGTACTACAGACAATTAGCATTGTGTTCTTTTACATGGAATCTCCAAGGGAATCAGAGTCATCCAAGGACAGAGGCAGGTACAAGTCCTGTAAGAAGAAAGAAGAAAGTGTTAACTCCCACAATCAGTTTCCAACTTAATCTTATAGTAAGGAGACAGCTCCATGATTCAATTCAGTGGAGTACCACTTCCTGTGCACAAAGCTGAAGTCTTCCTTCAAATGGACAAACCTATTGTCTAAGGAGTTCAGGACTGAAACCATGGCAGTTTACATGCATGGTGGAGCAGGAAGATCTCAGTCACAAAAGGCAGTGGTAATTTGAGAAGAACCTTTTAGCCCCTTCTCACTCAGTGTCAATCTGTGCTAGATTTTGCACGAATCATCAGAATCTTTTGCCATACAGGTCAGCTTGCACTTAGGTCCAGAATAAAGAGTCTTACCTTTATTTGACAGCTGCCCCCATGCAACTTCTCTAGAGAGCTGAGAGGGATATTACATGCTCTAACACATGTTCTTTATTTCAAGCCCATCATAATTATACATTAATAATTAGAGGGCTTTAAAAATGAGCCCAGGCTACCACAGTTGGCTCTGGCTCTGGATATGAACTCCAAAGTTCCTATTTTAGGCTTTGATCTGGTCCCACCTCTTAAAAGGTCCCATAGGGATCCATGTATGCAAACTATCACTAAAGAAGGCTAAAGCTCTGCTTGTTCCTTACTGAATGCTGTGTTATGCACTGGGAGGGGCTATTATCAAAACACAATAAAAGCACAAAGAATTTGTTTGGGGCAGGGGGGTTCTATACACACCTCAAGCCTCAAAACAATGGTTGGGATGGGGGACTTTCCTAAGAGAACAGATAAAGGGGAAAGATAAAGCTGTTTTTCTTTATCAAGTGCTAGAATAGCTCCTGGAAACAAAACAATGACACATGGAAGTTCTAGTAAACTAAAAGGTTACATTCATGTCTATGGTTAATTCTGTGGAGAAGCCTGTTGTTGATCAGCTCTGCCCTCAGTAATCACAGTGAATTGTAGATTTTAGATGGAAATTCACTAAAATGGTCCAGAGCCAACCAGGCAACAAACATAAATAAACCATTAAACAAGATGAGTTTATAATTTTAGTTATAAGCCGGAGGGGAACCCCAACCCCTACAATATTTGAAAAGTATTTTCATATCCTTGATTACTGAGGTATAAAAGGGAGCCTTAAAGACTTGAAAAATACATGAACAACTGCTGTGTGCAGGCTGTGGGCCAGGAGCTGCCCCCTTGAGACAAGTGACTGATTGTTACTTAACCCCTGCTACTTTCACCAGCAAGAGCATTTTTCTACAGGGATTATGTGACTGGGGAAGTACTCAAAAGCACTATTAAAGATCAGGCATTCTATAGGAATTGCTAAGAGCTACTTTTGAAGCCTGCGCCTTGCACTTTGCACACACATCTGACTGTACCAACAGAAGAAACTGTGTATTTGTTTTGTGTGTACTAACACCTATATGTACAGGGAAATGCCCTTTTGCATGCACTAAATTGATTCACACACACTTTGGCAGCCACAGTCAGTTGCATGTGAAAAGGTGAGTATGCAAATTCAAAGACCAGACTCAGCCTGGATAAAAATTTGGTATTAAGGACCTAATCCAAAGCCCACTGATATCAATGGGAGCCTTTTCACTGACTTCACTGGGGTTGGGATCAGGCCCTAGAAGTCCATTCTGAACATGTTAATTTCCTCATAACAATGTACGTTAAAATAACATTAAGGATCTGACTGAAATATGCAAAGTGCCAAGATTTTCAGAAGCTAGTCTCCAGCTCATGCTTCCCCAGCTTCACTGGATATTACGTATGCCTAAGGTGTGTAGGGATCTCTGGGAAGTCCTGCTCGGGTGGTACGACTCCACTGTCCCAAAACAGGGGCCAGTCCTACATGCTATGTGGTTCATCAAAGCAACTGAAGTTAACGGAAGACTTTCCATTGATTTCACCGGGCTTTTATTCAGACCCATAATTACTACAGGCCACATTCTGATCCCGTGACTCACGTTGATCCTCAGTCAACCACCCTAATCCTCAGATAGGAACTTCTCAAAGAATAATGCACCACTCAAAGTGAGTAAGGATTGCACAGACTGGACCATAACGAGCAATGGGAGTCTTTTCATTGGCTTAGTCAAATCCTAACTAAGTTGATTTTCAGACCTCATTGCCTTAATGATTATTCCAAGGCTTTGTTTTAAGTCAGCCCCCTATAATGGAGACTCAGACTGCCAGGGGCATTTGTTTATTCAATTACATTTGAGTGCCAAAAGTAGAGTGGGGTCTGTACTTTAAAAAAAAGGACATCGTTTTATTTGTTAGCTCACAGCCTTTAGCGACGGGGCCACACCGACCTGAAAATCAAAATCTGTTCAAGAAATGTGCTCCCGAATACATCCAAATTTCAGCTCAAAGTGCTTTATTTCCACTGGCTTAACCCCTCCAGGCCATCAAAGGTCTATTAAAATTTTATATCCATTACTAGTGACTACCTCGACCATGTTGATCTTGTTACATAATGAAGCGTAAGACTAGCCCTCAGTCATGAGGAAGTAAGGAGGCATGAGGAATGTCGATCATTGTTGTTCTTTACTAAGAGACCCACCTGTTTTCTATAAAAAAGTTTGTAGGAAAATCCTTACATTCCTCTGATTTCAGAAAATGCACAGCAGCAATTTAACCAAGTAACTGCCTAATTCTTTTGTAGGGCTCTCTGAGAGTTGGAGACTATCAGAGAGATGAAGAAAACCACCTGCAACTGGAGAGCAGAAGAGTCAGGTCATGAAGAGGACTGTTTATTTCAAAGGAAGATCTAGGATGAAATCCTGATCCTATTGAAGTCAATAGCAAAACTCCCATTGACTTCAATGGGTCTAGGATTTCACCCCTGAAATTAACAATGAGCATGTGTTTTATATTGAGTGAGGATACCTTGGAGAGAGGATACCCAAGCTTGTGGGGTAGCATAGCCCAGAAAAGAGATCAGAAGAAGCCAATGGGAAAGACAAACTGGATGAAGTCAAAAGAGTGGCTGAGCAGCAGAACCAGTTACAGTGAGTGCTGAGGGACCCTTTAACAAAAGAGCCACCTGTGGTCATAGATGACAGCAGCACAAGTTCACAGATATGTAATAAAACTCCCTGCTGCCCTTCTGATGATGTGGTAAATGAGAGGATGTTACCGGGAAAAGCAGTCATTGCACCAGAAAGGAATTATCACAGAATGTAATTACACAGTAATTCGTAGCCTGTAAAATAGAGCATGACCTAAAGTTATTGTTTTTTAAATCTCCTTATAAGGCAATATTAGGTTCACTACTTAGACATGCACATTTCTTTCATTGTGTAGAGTTGCCAGCACTTTAGGCTTTCTAAGAGAGAAAAGTTTACTCGGTGATGACTGTATATGAAGAATGTCCACATTACTACACCAGAAACTATTTCAAAGTGATACAATTTAAGAGCACAATTATCCTCTCTGATCCACACTGGGGATCTATATCAGGGGTCATTCTCTCTGTTTCTAAAATAGAGGGCATGGATCAGTGCTCTATGGCCCATCATACGACTACTCCCCCCAGAGCCATCGGTTCAAGTCACAGAAAGGTCGTTTCAGCCCCTTCATCTGTCTGGGGATTATAAATGGAGTTCCATGCAGTTTACTGCATGAGGGAGTCTTGGAGTTATCGTGGATAGTTCTCTGAAGACGTCCATGCAGTGTGCAGCGGCCGTCAAAAAAGCAAACGGGATGTTAGGAATCATTAAAAAAGGGATAGAGAATAAGACGGAGAATATCTTATTGCCCTTATACAAATCCATGGTACGCCCACATCTTGAATACTGCGTACAGATGTGGTTCCCTCATCTCAAAAAAGATATACTGGCATTAGAAAAGGTTCAGAAAAGGGCAACTAAAATGATTAGGGGTTTGGAACAGGTCCCATATGAGGAGAGATTAAAGAGGCTAGGACTTTTCAGCTTGGAAAAGAGGAGACTAGGGGGGGATATGATAGAGGTATATAAAATCATGAGTAGTGTGGAGAAAGTGAATAAGGAAAAGTTATTTACTTTTTCCCATAATATAAGAACTAGGGGCCACCAAATGAAATTAATGGGTAGCAGGTTTAAAACAAATAAAAGGAAGTTCTTCTTCATTCAGCGCACAGTCAACCTGTGGAACTCCTTGCCTGAGGAGGTTGTGAAGGCTAGGACTATAACAGGGTTTAAAAGAGAACTGGATAAATTCATGGAGGTTAAGTCCCTTAATGGCTATTAGCCAGGATGGGTAAGGAATGGTGTCCCTAGCCTCTGTTTGTCAGAGGGTGGAGATGGATGGCAGGAGAGAGATCACTAGATCATTACCTGTTAGGTTCACTTCCTCTGGGGCACCTGTCATTGGCCACTGTTGGTAGACAGGATACTGGGCTGGATGGACCCTTGGTCTGACCCAGTATGGCCTTTCTTATGTTCTTAGGGTCTTTTGGATGTGATCTTAAAACCAAAATCTTATCTCTACTATGGGGACATTAAGGATTTCATGACACTACTTGTAAGGGCAGGAATTTGCCACAAGATCTTTAGCCAAAATTAAAATTCCTCCTCTCCCCTCCCACCCAGAGTTATACACCATCCACCTAAAGGTGAATGTATTTCAGCAGTGCTGAAAGTATGACATTTGTAAAGAGATTTGGGGAATGAAAGGACTTTACAAACATAAATATTGTTATTAATTAGCTCATACGGACCTCCCACCTATAGCACTGGTAGTCCGGCAAGATGGTCTAATGCAAAATATGTGATACTGAGAATGGGTTCAAACCAACAGCTGAGATCCAAACAGTCCTCTAACTTTAGGGAGCTTCTCATCTGGACTCGGTTCTGAATTCTGCAATTTGGGTCCAGTTTTAACCTGGCAGATTACAGACCTTCACCGGTGGTTAGAGTTTTGCCCTAAAATTTTACAACTACTAGAAATTTGAATTGACAGATAAGAAAGTGCAGCACTGTGTGAATTTAGTGCTAGTGAAAGGTACTGGATTAAGTGCTTAGAAAATGAAGGGCTTGGTTTTGCGTTCCACATATAGAGTGAGAACCTCAGCTGCTGTTCCATAGGAAATTCTGGTGTAACTAAGGGACACCATCCTGATTCTCCATTAGCTTTTGCAGCAGCAGTGTGCAAGTGTTGAGGAGAGCTCCGATGGACAGTGAGAGCCAAAGTTGTGGGCCTTGCATTTCCTTCTGTTCATTTATTCCTTGCAGCAGAGGTTCAGGGGGATATACCAATCCTTGATTTGTTGGTCTTGTTCCTGTTGTTCAGGGGAACGTACCAAACTGACTGTATGTGGAAACAGGCACAAGCCGTTTCTAAGGCCAATGCTAAAAACAGCTGCAGAGGAAATAACCATCTGAAAAAGCCCACACTTGTGTTACATTCAATACAAAGCTCCCCAAAGTCAGTGCTACTGACATACTGTCTTATTAGCCTACAAAGTGCATTTACAGGTATTCACAGTGGATTTTTAGTCTTTGAAAACAAAAAGATTCTAGGTAATGGGCCAGATTCTCTGACGGTGTAACCCATAAAGTTACGCCACCCAAAGAACGTGGCTTCGTTTTAGTCATTTTGTCTCTATGTCTAGGTATATGTTGCTAGGAACAGTTTTAGTAAGGTATAAGAAACGTAATACCTTGTGCTTACGGAGGCTCCCTGGACTGGTAGGTGTGGAGATTGGAGACTGCTTGGATTTGGGTGTAGACAGCTGACTGCTTGATGTTCCATTTGCTGTCATAAAACAAGAGAGAAGTCAGCAATGGATTCACAAAGAAAAGCAAGAAGCAGATTATTTCTCTACTTCAGGACATGGAAAACAGTCAGACCGATAACATCTAAAGGCTTCAGTTTATTTCATCTATAATTCAGGCAGGGGAAAAAAATCAAAAGAACAAAATAATTATTCACCGGATTGAATGTTTCAGCAGTTCTAAATACAGGGCATTGCCATAGCTGAGAGGCAATATTTTACTTTATAAATAGTATCCCACGTTTACCAAACTGATTCAATGTAGTAATCGACTATAAAAACCCACTGTAAGATTTCCAGACTTTCAAGCAGTTTAATACCATTTAAACTATACACTACTTTGAGTTATCAATGAAAATCAAAGTCCATAATGGCCTAGATTGCTAACTTTAAATATTATCCAATGAGCTCATACATTAGCTTAAAATGTATATAAAACTTAATCTCTTGAGCCCACGGACTGCACTCAGTGCTAAGGACCCTTGAAGTGCCAGCCACCATGTGGGCACAGACATAGCTATATCCATTTGCCCAATGCTCAGGACTGGGGAGCGGGCAAGTGCATGGAGGAATGAATACTGTACCCTCCTGAAGGTGGTGTAGTGAGAGTACATTTCCTGTAGCTCCCCTGCAAGGTAGCTTCACTCTGCACCCAACACAGGCCTGTGTATCAAAGCTACAACCTGGCCTTCTGGGTTTTCGTAACCACTAAAGAAAAGAAAAATCTTCCCAACTTCTATAAATCATTAAAAAAAGTAAACTTCATTTAAACCTAACCTCTGAACAAAGTGTTAGAGGGTTGGTCTGTGCTGTCTTCATATAGCCTATTAGCAACTGGATTTTAATCAAAGTGAAACGGCTGCGGTCTATGCCAGAGACAGCTATTATGGCTGTATAGGGTAAATAAATAAATAAAAGTAAACACCAAATTACAGCAAAAAACAAACAAAACACCGCGAACAAAAATGAAATGAGGGAAAGCGAAAATCTTACTGCCACCAATGTTCTTTAAATAACATAACTTTGAATATTATGAAGTGTCACAGTAAATATTTCATAAGGACATGTTTCCTTCATGTGAATTTGGTAATGTTTTTGCTAGATTCTATCTGTTGTGCTTCAATTCCAGGGAGACAGACCCTGATTCTGTTCTTGTTCACAGGGCTTTTAATGGCGCAACTCCACTGGTTTTGGTGGAAGGGAATTCAGAGTCAAGCTGGCCACGTCTAAGTATATTATCTTTCTGGGTCCTTCAATTCTGAGTAATCCAAGCAGGAGTAGGCTGGAGGTGTTACTTAAATAAGCATTAAAATAAAAATTTCCCATTCAAGTCTACATAAAATGACATATCAAAAAACAAGCCATGATGCTTATTCCTTCAGTACAATCCCCAAAACTAAAAAATCAAATGTTTTGATTGTTGCTTTCTTTAATGGAATTAAACATTGCTAACATTCCATATACATACATTAAACAGAATGTTCCTCTGCCAAGAAAACAAACACATTTTTTTTTATTAATTTGAAGTTTTACATAGAAGGAAAGACAAGTACAAAGATAGGACTCGCTGTCTTCTTATTTGGGTGTGCAAATGTATGTGCCTAATTTGCGCTGAGCAGATGCATGCCAGGATGGCAAAAATTAGGTATTTGGGATTAGTGCATGAAATCACGGCAACTCCATGTGCAAATGAGGCATGTAATTGAGCATAAATTCGAGCGTCTAAATTGTCTAAAAATCAGGCCTATAAAATTTATAAGGCATAATACTGTGAACAGTGGCAGGCAGGGTGTGTGGTATATCAAATTTTAAAGATCAGAAAATGGAGTGAAAAATAATGTTTAGATAAGTCGCATAGAAATACCCTAAAGTGGGAGAAAATGACATTTATACCCAGTTTAAGGCTTCTTTATACCTTCAGAGCCATGTGAAGGGGCCTTAGCAGAAATGAGAATTAGGCCCCATATCTGTGGTACTTACACCTATGAAGTCATCTAGAGTTTTGCCTGGGCAGGGACAGATAGCCTGAGCCTCACCTATGCAATACTAACTTTATATAACAGTTCTGGGCCAGCCTAAATAGGGGTTGTGGCCTAAATATATATACGTATATACACGCAGTGACCTCACAATCATAGAAATGTAGGACTGGAAGAGACCTCAATAGGTCATCTAGTCCAGTCCCCTCCATTGAGGCAGGACTAAGTATTATCTAGACCATCCCTGACAGGGTATTTGTCTAATCTGTTCCCAAAACCTCCCTAGGTAATTTGTTCCAGTGCTTAACTACCCTTACTGTTAAGAAGTTTTTCCTAATGTCTAACCTAAATCTCTTTTGCTGCAATTTGAGCCCTTTACTTCTTGTCCTGTCCTCAATGATTAAGGAGAACAATTTATCACCCTCCTCTTTATAACAACCTTTTATATACTTGAAGGCTATCATGTCCCCACCCACCCTCCATCTTCTCTTCTCCAGACTAAACAACCCCATTTTTTCAATCTTTCCTTATATGTCATGTTTTCTAGACCCTTTAGTAATTTTTATTGCTTTTCTCTGGACTTTCTCCAATTTGTCCACATCTTTCCCGCAGTGTAGTGCCAAGAACTGGACATAGTATTCCAGCTGAGGCTTCATCAGTGCTGAGTAGAATGGAAGAATTACTTCGTGTATCTTGCTTACAACTCTCCTTTGGATACATCCCAGAACGATTGCCTTCCCCCCCCCCCCCACAACAACATTACACTGTTGACTCATATTTAGTTTGAGATCCACTGTAAGCCCACCCCCCCCCCCCAATCCTTTTCTACAGTACTCCTTCCTAGGCAGTCATCATTTCATGATGTTTACTCACATAACCTGTCACCCTCATGGTTATTTCTGCTCCTGGACAGAATGCAGAGTTCTGGCATCAGGTTTTTACCACTTTCTAGCCTACTCCTCCTGAGCCTGAATAAGGACTGACTGAAAACTGAGTGAAGTCTTTAAGATTTGCCCCAGTAGGAATAGACTGCCAGGCCTATATGCAGGGCTGATCTCATTCTGATTAGTACTACTTTGAAGCCTATGGCTCCCATCTAGCAAAACACTGGAGCATATACTTAACTTTAAGCATGTAAGTTCTGCCGTTGACTTCAGTGGGAATGCACATATACGTAAAGTTAAGTATCGGCTTGATCCTGCACTCACTGAAGTCGATGGCAAAGCTTGCATTGATTTCAGTAGTGTAGGATAAGTCCCTGTGTGTTTATGTGTTTTGCTGGATTAGGGCCAGTGTGCTCAGCACCTTGCAGGATTGACCCATAGGCACATGTTTGAGAATCCATTATGCCTCTCTCCGATTGCCAGCCAGAATTTGGCGCCTCGTCTTCATATTTCCATATGAGGAACAATCCCAGTACTGTCTCCACAGTGGTCTCTGTTTCCACCACAACTTTCATTCATTTTTTCAATCCATTAGCATCCTCTGTCAATAGTTTCCCTCCATTCATTTCACATTGTTAGTGTAGTAAGGTGTTTTGTGTAACTGCTGTGTGAAGAATGAATGTTTTGCCATTAAAATATTTGCTGAATGTTTTTCCTTCCCAATTACCACTTTATAATCATAGTGTTTTAAAAATAAAAATAAAATCCTGAGAACCTATCTGCAACAGACAGCCTCATAGGGATATTTACTTCCCCATGTTCACCATTAAAGCTAAAGACTGGAAAAGATCCCTCCCCTATTGAGTGAAAGGTGGAGCTGATTAAATTTAGGCTGCATTAAATTAGGCCCCAGGAACAATCCAATATGCATCTAGCAGTGAAAGGCTTTGACGAGCTGCTTTAATGATTGGAGTTGGTGCAAGCTTGGAGGAGGGCTCCTGTTCCTCCTCTCACACCACTTGTGCACCTAGGCCCATTTCAGCCTAATTCTTTACTTCTGTGGTTCCTAACTTTCTTGACATTCTGCCTTTGAAGTCCCATTGTTGCTCCATTCCTGCAAAGTCACAATGGCTTCCCCACCCCCTGACCCCAGTTTTGAGATCTAGAACTGTAAATTCATTGGAATTTCTGGTCAGCTGCTAGAGTAATTTATTCTCCAATGAAGCAATCCTATTCTGAGTCCCTGAGACACTCCTGAACTCCCACTAACTTTTGGGCAGTTGCTTTCATTTCTAAGATGGCCTCAGGTATCTTCTCTATCTATACTTCCTCTACGATGCTTTTTAATACCAATTTTAGCTAATATCTTTGGATCAAATTTAGAGATAATGCAAGTTACATGTTGACATGTGGATGTGAGTTCAAGAGTGTCTAAACTAGTGCAACTCTCATTCTGTGGGGACCGAAGAAAGTATATGTCACATCAGTGTAGATTTATCTGACTCACTTCTGACTTTGGCCCTTTATTTTTGTAATGTACATTTGTCAGTATCATTTCATCTCTGTATTCAATGATACTACGAGGGGCTGATAGGTAGAGAGGTCAGGTCACCATTAATAGCCTCTCTTTTCATTACAAATTTGTACCATTTGGGAATGAGATTTCTATTAAAATATGGTCAAAATACTGGTGTGCAGAGAGCTGGGGAATGGAGTGACCTTACAATTCACTTCAAACCATTCTGCAGTAAAAACAGACTTTGATCAACTGTATTGGAAAACAGGATAGATTGCCTACTGGCCGTGGTCATTCACTCTACTTCACCCTTGAAAGCTGAGCAGATTAGCATTTAGAGCAGATGCATACAAGTTGAGTTTATTAACTATACAACATAAAATATAAACTGAAGACAATTCAGACAAATAAATTTTAGATCTCCGACAGGTTTGTTTAGAGGGGACCTTGGCTTTTCTTTTATATAAGCCGGTGGGTAAAATAGCTCTAACATACTCAGTGTTATCTGGAAATCCAACTCTAACCTCTAAATTGTCTCTTTTTGTACTGTTATCTTTGACCTTGAGACAGAACGCAACCTCTCCTTACAGGAAACACACACAAAGAAAGAAAATGAGATTTCTTTGCAGCATCAACATTTTCCCTCTTGCAAACAGAGAACTAGTAGAATTGCTAATGTTCAGGCATCAATGGGCAGCAAAGATATGTAATTGCTGCAAGGGAGGAGAGAAATTCCCTAATACAATAAGACATAAGTGCTATAGCAATGCTATTAATATTTGATGAGCACTGGTGAAAAAAGGACATTTAGTCAGCAATCTGACGAGATTGATGTATCACAATAGGGGTATTCATGTACTGTTTATCAGTAGCAGAAACAGTTGGGAAATAGATCTGATTTTCTCTCTGCTTTGTAGTAAAAATCCCATTCATTATCATACTTTAAAAAATGTATTCTGAACTCAAATGGAACCAAATAGTGAGGTGTTAGAGCCAGACCCTAACTCAATGGTGGGCAACGTGCGGCCCGTGGGCCACACGCAGCCCATCAGGGTAATCAGTTGATGGGCCGCGAGACAGTTTGTTGACATTGACCGTCTACAGGCACGGCTGCCTGCAGCTCCCAGTGGCTTTGGTTTGCCATTCCCAGCCAATGGGAGCTGCGGGAAGTGGCGGCCAGCACATCCCTGCGGCCCGCGCCACTTCCCACAGCTCCCATTGGCTGGGAACGGCGAACTGTGGTCCCTGGGAGCTGCGGGTGGCCCTGCCTGCGAACGGTCCATGTAAACAAACTGTCTCACGGCCCACCAGCGGATTAGCCTGACGGGCCGTGTGCAGCCTATGGGCCGCAGGTTGCCCACCACTGTCCTAACTGGTCAAACTGGTATAGCTCTTCTGAAGTCAATACAGCTATGATGATTTATGTTAGCTGGGCATCTGGCCCTGTATAGAGTCATAGAGTTTAAGAGATCATCTAGTATGACCTGTCTATCACAGGCTACCGGCACCACCCAGCACCTATATGCATAGCTCCTGGAAAACCAGACTTTATAATCAACTGTCAGAATGAATGCATGGTTGAATGCAAATTAAGCCTTTATTGTTTATATGTGTAAAATAGTAGATATGCCTGTGCAATCTTAATTCAGCCCCCTTGCAAGTATTTGTTATGATGCAGCCTTTAACTATGTGATTACATATTCTTTTTTCATTCAGTGCACAGGATGGACTGTGCTCTAGGGATGAATAAGGGCTGTGCAGTGAAAGAGGCTATTGTCTGTAAGACACCTGCCCCATTTGTTGCAGAAGATGGAAGGTGGACAGTGAATGAGGCAGGGACTGCAGGGAGAGAAAGGACAGTCTCCTTGTTAAGGCAGTTGAATGCTACCCTGCTGAACTGGATTCTATCTTCTCTGTCACTGATTTCCTGTATGAAGCTGGGGGAATCACTTAAACCAAATTTTCCTCAGGCGGTCACTAATTGTGTGTTCCTCATTTTCTGGGTGCCTGATCTGAGGCCTTGGGGTCTGATCTGCAGAAGTGCTGAGCACTTACAGCTGCAAGTGAAGTCAATGGGAGCTGTGCTTTGAACATAAAGTGCTGTATAACGCTAAGTACTCTGAAAAATCTGGCCCGAGGCATTTCAGATGGAGAAGCCCAAAATTAATGATCAATCTGATATTAATCTCTTTGTGCCTCACTTCCCCATCTGTAAAATGGGATAATACTCATTATTTGTGAAGCACTCAGATACTATAGTGATGAGTGCCACAGAAAAGACAATGAGGAAATTAATAATTCTGGATTCAGGGCAGGGTTTGTACAGTATGCAGTAGTAAGGCCTTGGACAAAACACTGAACAATACAGATAAAATAAAATAGTAAATAGCTACTTTTCAGTGACCACTGTCAATTTTTCACACTGAATGAGGCAGGGTCCTATGGAAAAATTTGTATGTGATCCTGTAATTAAAGATGATCATAACACATGCACAAAAGGGGGCTGAATTACCATTGCATGGGCAACCTTAAATCAGAGATTTCCTGACTTTTGAGTGCTTGATTTTACAATCTTAATGTTCTTTTAACGTAGCTTTTAGCATTTAATATCTCTATATAGTGTAGATTGATGGCTAGCTGGAGCTTAAGTGGAAGTCGAAATAGATAGCAGGCTGGTTTGAGCAATATTGTGCATGATCCCAAAGACATCTGCTGCCTTTTTAACACATTCATTTAAAACCCTTGGGAGTCAGGTCTGCAGTCAGGCCAGATTGATGTTCTGTATCTGTTCTGCTAATTGTTGCTGACTTGTGGAAATGCAATTGTCTCTCTATCCCATTAGAGAAGCAAGAAATTAAAGTCCAGAAACAGTCCCTCACTGATCTGATCATTGGTTCCCTGAGCCAAAGTCAATCTTAGGCCACTAGATACTGTAGCTAGAAAAGGTCATATTTAAATTTAAACTCAATGCGCTGCTGATCTCCCATGGGAGTCACTGAGGGCATGCCGATGTTAATAATTTCTTGCTGGAAAAATCATAGACTCCCCTGTCACAGAACAAATATTTGTACAACTGAACCCTGATCTGACACACATGAATTCTACCAAAGGCAAAAACTCCAGAAGAGTGAAAAGGCATGACAGAATTATTTCTTCAAGCCTGAAAATAAAACATTGATTTTATAGAATCATAGGACTGGAAGGGACTTCGAGAGATCATTAGTCCAGTCCCCTGCACTCATGGCAGGACTAAGTATTATCTGGACCATCCCTTATAGCTGTTTGTCTAACCTCCTCTTAAAAATCTCCGGTGATGGAGATTCCACAACCTCCCTAGGCAAGTTACTGCAGTACTTAACCACCCTGACAGGATTAGGAAGTTTTTCCTGATGTCCAACCTAAACCTCCCTTGCTGTAATTTAAGCCCATTGCTTCTTGTCCTATCCTCAGTGGTTAAGAAGAACAATTTTTCTCCCTCCTCCTTGTAACAACCTTTTATGTCCTTGAAATCTGTTATCATGTTCCCTCTCAGTCTTCTCTTTTCCAGACTAAACAAACCCAATTTTTTCAATCTTCCCTCATAGGTCATGTTTTCTAGACCTTTAATCATTTTTGTTGCTCTTCTTTGGACTTTCTCCAATTTTCCCACATCTTTTCTGAAATGTGGCGCCCAGAACTGGACACAATACTCCAGTTGAGGCCTAATCCGCATGGAGTAGAGTGGAAGAATTGCTTCTCGTGTCTTGCATCCAACACTCCTACTAATACATCCCAGAATGATGTTCGCTTTTTTTGCAACAGTGTTACACTGTTGACTCATATTTAGCTTGTGCTCCACTATGACCCCCAGATCGCTTTCCGCAGTCCTCCTTCCTAGGCAGTCATTTCCCATTTTTCATGTGTGCAACTGATTGTTCCTTCCCAAGTGCAGTACTTTGCATTTTTCCTTATTGACTTCCATCCTATTTACTGCAGACCATTTCTCCAGTTTGTCCAGATCATTTTGAATTTTCATCCTATCCTCCAAAGCACTTGCAAGCCTTCCCAGCTTGGTATCATTTACAAACTTTATAAATGTACTCTCTATGCCATCTAAATCATTGATGAAGATATTGAACAGAACAGGACCCAGAACCAATTCCTGAGGGATCCCACTAGTTATGCCCTTCCAGCATGACTGTAAATCACTGATAACTACTCTCTGGGAATGGTTTTCCAACCAGTTTTGCACCCACCTGATAGTAGCTCCCTCCAGGTTGCATTTCCCTAGTTTGTTTATGAGAAGGTTGTGCGAGACAGTACCAAAAGCTTGGCTAAAGTCAAGATATAGCATGGCTACTGATTCCCTCACATCGACAAGGCTTGTTACCCTGTCAAAGAAAGCCATCAGGTTGGTTTGACACCATTTGTTCTTGACAAATCCATGTTGACTGTTACTTATCATCTTAAAATCTTCTAGATGTTTGCAAATTGATTGCTTAATTATTTGCTCCATTATCTTTCCAGGTACAGAAGTTAAATCCTTATTTCCCTTTTTATAGATTGGCACTATATTTGCCCTTTTCCAGTCCTCTGGAATCTCTCCCGTCTTCCATGACTTTTCAAAGATAATCGCTAATGGCTCAGATTTCTCCTCAGTCAGCTCCTTGAGTACGCTAGGATGCATTTCATCAGGCCATGGTGACTTGAAGACATCTAACTTGTCTAAGTAATTTTTAACTTGTTCTTACCCTATTTTAGCCTCTGATTCTACCTCATTTTCACTGGCATTCACTACTTTAGATGTCCAATCACCGCCAACCTACTTGGTGAAAACTGAAACAAAGAAGTCATTAAGTACTTCTGTCATTTCCACATTGTCTATTATTGTTCATTGAGTAAAGGGCCTACCCTGTCCTTGGTCTTTCTCTTGCTTTTTGCTTCTTGCTTCATATACACTGTAGTTCTGATCCTAAAATATCTTGCTAAAACTGAGTTATCGTATGGGTTTAATGCCGATGGTGTAGGGGAGGAATTTCTGGGAGTTTAGTAAATGTTACTGATAGAGTAAATACATTTTTCAAAATAAATAAATGCAAATAATAAATGACAAAAACAACATTTTCCGCCTGACCTCATTACCTAAGATTTATCTCTGTATTTTTGTTTGTTTTTAAATTATTCCAGGTGTTAAAGATTTGTTGTCCCAATTTTGATCTTACTTATGCTGGCTTTACATTGACTTAAATCATTTGGCCCACCTTGCACGTTCTCCTTTTCCTGCCACCTCTGTGCCTCCCCAGTCCTGCCATAGCCAGGGCCTGCCTGACCAATGGCATAATGTAAAACTACCTTGGGGGCTGCTCTAAATTGCACCAGCCTGTAACAGCCTTGTGTAGGCTGTTATGCCAGAATGTAATAACTAGAAAGCAATGCTCTAGAGCCATGCCCCCTCTTACCCACCCTTCGTTCAACATGCTCCCTAAACAAGGGGACAGGAGCAAGAACAGCATATAGTTCCTATGACAGCTGTCTGTCAGGTTCTATTTTGCTGGGGCAGTTTAATCCCCCTTTTATGGACCCTTTAGACTGCTCTAAGACATTTCATAAGGCACAATGGGATCCCCTAGTTTACAGTGATGTACGTGAGATCACAATCAGGCCCTGGGTGTTTAGCCACCTGTGATCCCTGCATTTGGAGTTGCAGATCTGTTAATTCCACTTATATCTTACAACCTAGATAGCATAAGGAAAGGAAAGAGAAATTCTAAGGAAACTTACCTTTGGGTCAGATTGTGCTGTCCTTACCCTGGATAATATCTTACTATGAGAATAGTGCTATTGAAATCAATGGGCCTTCTCTTGGCAGTAGGGTACTGCTCAGGATGAGTGAGATGGATAGAATCTGCCTTTCTGAATTTTTGAATTATGGAGGGCTAGACTGAACCTTTAGGTAAAGGCCCGAGTTATAATTCCCTTCCTGCTCCCCCTTACTCCAGGGGGAAAGTAACCTGCTACAGACTCTTTTCAGGTGCAATTTACAAGTCCCTGAAACTCTCCCTGCACCAGTTTAGTTCTACTGGTTGGTGCTTTGGGAGCAAAGGTACAGAGACTTGACTCCACCCCAGACCTACTTGCTCTTATCATCTCCATGAATCTTGCTCTCCCTCTATGCCTAGGGACAGCAATCTGGGAGGCTGTTGGACGATGGTGGTGAAAAGTTGGGCCGCCATCTGGCTCCCGGGAAACAAGGACAAGCAAAAAGATTCTATGGAAGTACATTCTGAACTGCTAACAATTTGAGACATTCAATGGATTAGTTCACATTGCCATGATAATATGTGAGAAACCATCAGTGTCAAAGCAACAAGGAAGTTCAATCTGAGACTCAGGAAATGACCCATCATATGGCAACACTCCGCTCAATGTTGGGAACAGCCACTGTATCAAAAGAGAAATGACATAGGCAGCACTGAGAAGCTAAATGTACAGGCCTGCCACAACTCTATCAGTGAGAGGAAAGAAGGAACACCCCAGGAGATAGAAAGCTTGCTCTCATCAGTAGAATGTGATTATTGTTTCTCAGAAACCCTATGCCTCTGTGACAATCCAATATTTGTCCTCTGGAGAAGGAAAGGAAATGCTTGGTTCACAAGGAATATGGCTGGTTACCTACTGAATATTTTGAGGCGATTCCTTATTGTAATGAATGTTAGTTCTAGTTCCTGGCATCAGTGACTACACAAGTAAAAGATTGAACATCTCAGAGATAGTACAAACGGCTGAAAACATTGATGCGAATGGACAGTCTCATTACAATGAATAAGAAGTGGCCAGGAACCAAGACAGCTCAGGTAGCTTTTGTTTACAGTTAATGGGAAAAGAAGATTGAATGCGTCTGGTAAATAAAGGCAGAGCAGGAGTGTGCCAAGAAAATAGTTTGACCTCTTCCTATAGATTAGCTAACTCATTTTTGGAGGGTACCTTGAGGAGGTGGGATTTGGATGCCTCTAGATAGAGCCCTCATTTTGGAGAGAACTGAGTCTTTCACGGTGCATCCAGGGTGTGTCTAGACTGAAGAAGACATTCCTGAAGAGAAGAGACTGAAGAGAAACTTCCTCCGGCAGAAGGCAACAACGTGCCAGCAATTCCTGTTCTACTTCTAAGACCAGCTAGACCAGCAAACTGCCACGATCAGTGTTGTGGCCCTTCCATGCACAGGCCCCTTTGGCCTGATGCTTGTTTTTAATGACAATGGAAGGATTTTTTTTATCATTGTTAATTTGGGGGTTTGGGGCTTGAGATCTGATTGTGTACATAGTTGTGTGAGACTCTCCCAGGGTTGCTATAATAAAAACTCCCAAAGCAGAGCAGAATAATCAGTACATTCCCAGTCATATCAAGCGGACAGTGGCTATAATTAGGTTACTCAGAGGCAGCCTTACATACCTGCCTTTTTATATTTTCTTAACTATTAACATGCAGCAATCCACAAGCAGTTCTAACCTCAGTGACTGGAGCTGAAATAGCAAATATGCACCCAGGGTTCAGTGGTGCTCCAGGAATGCTGTAGGTCCCAATTCACCTGCATAATCTGACAATGTACTGCATATCAATGGATACATGACCATAGTGAATATGGGACAGACTGCAGGGTTGTCTCAGGTCAATGACAAATAAGGGCTTAACTTCAGCTTGGTTCTCCCTCCTTGAGTTTGGGGGAAGGTAATGAGGGAGAGCTAGAGATTGCAGGCCAATCAACCAGTTACCCCAGCAGGAAGGCACAAAAATGGTGGGCCCGGGGACAGACGGAGAAGATGACTTTGAACATGAAGGATGCCACACACAGTCATTCCAGCGCTGGGATTTTTCTGAGATTGTGAGACCAGTTTAGTTTTTTTGTCTAGACTGCTCTCCGGTTATACAGAGATAAAAACCATCTCAAAGCTTTTTCTGTGAATCTTTCCACCAGTTTTTCATCTGTGGATTACAGAGCACTGTGCAAGGATCGTAAATATCACTATCCCCAAAAGAAGGGGAAAGGTTAAGTGATGTGCCAAAGGTCACAAACTAAGTCACTGGCACAGACAGGAATAGAACCCAGGTCTCCAGGCGCCCATACCTATGAATTATACAGTGTACCACCGCTGCTTCAGGTGTAGCAAATGGTTCCAAATCCTTAATATAGGAAATATTTTATATATGTCAACACATACAGATCAAAAGTGTTTCTAGGACCCAAGAGTGGGGCAAGTGTTTTCATTTTCAGGCTATCAAAGCTGCATCATCAGGACCATCAGCACAAGAAGGCTGTGCTGAGGCAGTTCTCTCTACCAGTACTGTATAAGCAACCTATTCCTTTTGTCCAATATCTGCAAACAGCATTAGTTTCCTTGTTGACAAATGAGCCACAGTACTGGAGGCAGAATTTGCCTTAAGATTTACATTGTCTGTATGTATGAGGGTGTGGGCTCAGGTAAACACTCTTGAATGATGGCCAGAGGCAAATCCACTGCTGTGTACATTCTGATTTTTGTTGATGATGAATAAAGTGTAATTTGCCCATCTGGTCTTGCAGAGAAATTGCATAATAAAGATGATAAACCCAAGGAAATATGTTCTATTCTATACAGGTTCCTCTACCATGCTCATCACCATAATATCGACGTAATGACTAGGGCTCAGGGGGCATTAAGGTCTATATCTATGTCAGAGGGCATCATACTGGTGCTCAGATACTATGATGATGAGCATGGGTATAAGAACTTATATATAATAGAACAGAATAGAATAGACACTGGGAAATTCCAACTTCCAATAAGTGAATAATGGAAAGAATGAGAAAGGAAACAACTTTTACAAGTAGGGATAGGAGGTCTAATGAACTGCAGAAAAATTAACTTACTCGAATTCAAACTGGAACAGGTACAGAGAAGGGCTACTAGGATCATCCGAGGAATGGAAAACTTGTCTTACGAAAGGAGACTCAAGGAGCTTGGCTTTTTTAGCCTAACTAAAAGAAGGTTGAGGGGAGATATGATTGCTCTCTATAAATATATCAGAGGGATAAATACCAGAGAGGGAGAGGAATTATTTAAGCTCAGTACCAATGTGGACACAAGTACAAATGGATATAAACTGGTCATTGGGAAGTTTAGACTTGAAATTAGATGAAGGTTTCTAACCATCAGAGGAGTGAAGTTTTGGAATAGCCTTCCAAGGGAAGCAGTAGGGGCAAAAGATCTATCTGGCTTTAAGATTAAACTCGATAAGTTTATGGAGGCGATGGTATGATGGGATAACATGGTTTTGGTAATTAAATATTCATGGTAAATAGGCCTAATGGCCTGTGATGGGATGTTAGATGGGGTGGGATCTGAGTTACCCAGGAAAGAATTTTCTGTAGTATCTGGCTGGTGAATCTTGCCCATATGCTCAGGGTTTAGCTGATCACCATATTTGGGGTCGGGAAGGAATTTTCCTCCAGGGCAGATTGGAAGAGGCCCTGGAGGTTTTTCGCCTTCCTCTGTAGCATGGGGCACGGGTCACTTGCTGGAGGATTCTCTGCTCCTTGAAGTCTTTAAACCACGATTTGAGGACTTCAATTGCTCAGACATAGGTGAGAGGTTTTTCGCAAGAGTGGGTGGGTGAGATTCTGTGGCCTGTGTTGTGCAGGAGGTCAGACTAGATGATCATAATGGTCCCTTCTGACCTTAGTATCTATGAATCTATGAAGCAAAGATTCATTCTGCATTTTACTCTGATAAAATATGTGAGAACTGTATGAAAATGGGTCAAAATATTCTATTAATAAGGACCTTATTCGGCATCACTTTCTTGCTCATCTTGCTTGTCTCTAGTAATTTGGTACCACCAAGATCCAGCTGAGCCTATTGATCGTTTATGAAATAGTGTGTTCTCTCTCATGTAGTGTGTATGTAAAGTCTGACCTAGTCAGCACTGTAAACCCAGAGCAAACTCAATGGAACAGGAAGGCAAGAGGGTTCCTTCTTCCTTGTTCCTTCTTCTCTCCATCCTGACAAAACAACAAAGGATCTGCTGATTACAGTAACAGCGCCAAAAGGTTCAACTGATTTTTTTTCTTATGAAACAGAACAGGCAACCATTTCTTTCCATATTGAGAACACCCATGAAAGTGTTAAAGGGTCACTGTCAAGATGGATTAGAGGGATCTACTTGAAAGTTGTGTTTCATTGTTGGTCTTACCTCCAGACCATTTACTACCATATTCAGAAATGATAAGCAGTCCTAAATGTCCTACTTACTGATTTATATAATGCAGACAAACTCTTGCATGTTCCCTGTGTGACCCACCAGCAAAGCCATGAGTCACCACTTTGTTCATACTGAGTTGCTCAGCAAGTAGAATATCAGCAATAGAAGGTGCTACATCGTGTTGGACTGTTTATCTATATAGTCTACAGTTCTGTTTCTGGAAGAGATTAATACCTGATCCTTTAGAGGAAGGCTTAAGTAATATCCCATAATGTATTCAGGGCCTGATCCAAAGCCCACTGAAGTCAGAGTTCGTCCACTGACGATAGGCTTTGGATCATGCTGTCAATACACTTACGCAATTATAGTATGCGTTTGGGATTGTAGCAAGGGTATGGGTTTTAAGAAAAGCACATGGCTAGAATCATGAAGGAAAGGAATATAAATAAGGAGTAAAATACCTTTCAGAGACAGAACAATTTTTAAACCATACAATTTTGACACCATTAATTTAACTTAGTATTCTTCTGTATTTTAAGAGCATTGTAATAAAATTAATGAACTGCTTCTTGTGGAAAATATCATTAAAAACTAATTATTAAAAGGTTTATTTCCAAAAAGCCTAAGATATTTCCAATGCAATGCAGTGGTTAGCTTTCTTTTGGCCAGTCACACACGTTGAATTACAAGGCATAAAGGGGCTTGGAGAAGGAATGATGATTCTGGTCGTGTGTTCTGTGAGGGTACAAAGATTTTGTGCACTCTGTTGGCATTTTGGGTAACCCTATTTAGACTGGGCAGGCACCTTGGGACCTGCTTCTGAGGCGGGTCTGCCACTTTAATTAGAAGCCATTCCCTGCATCTCCTGGAAGAAGTATTCTGATGGTTAATATTAACACCCTAGGCCCACTGTTCCTATAATATGATTCCACCAAGTATCCATTATCAGAGATGTAATGTTTAGGCTTGGCTTCAAATTGCACCAGGCACATATACACCTATCACAGGCGTGCTACATGAACAGCTGCTAGACAACCTGCCAGTTTCCATCCTGGAGGGAGAGAGGCAGATCCCACACTACTGAAATATGAAAAGCTACTGTAGCAAATGAAGATTTCCATTTTATTTACTTCCAGCACAGGTTCCTCTGTATTATTTTAATGAGTCTATGGCCAGCTTCTGCAATGGGCCAGGTTCTTAGTTGTCTTAAATAGGGATTAAACAGGCATGTTTCCAGACTACATAATTATTAACACTCACATTGCACAGGAGGTTATTTTAAATCAAAGTACATCTAAGAGAAAAGAAACACCTAATCTGACAAAATTGGATCTCTCTATGCCTCAGTTCCTTATCTGTAGAATGGGGATAAATAATATTCCCTTTCTCTCACCTTCATTGTCTTGTCTATTCAAGACGGTCAGCTGTTGGAACAGGAGCTGTATCTTACTCTGTGTTTGTACAGGGGCTAGAATAACAGGGCCCTGATCTTAATTGGAATCTTTAGACATTATCACTATGCATATAAATAAAAATAACAGGAAATGCCGGAGGTCACTGTATCGAAAGATACATGGCATTTGTTTTCTTGTGTGGATGGAGTCAATATTCATCCACTGGAAAACAATCACTCACCATCTTGATGGTTACCTGAATCGGCTGGAGACTTGCTCCGGCGCATGGGGGCTGGACTCTTTGCTGAGCTCTTCTGAGGGGTTGGGGATGACTTGCTGCCTGGAGTGGTCGGAGGATTCCCTTTCATTACACGGCACTCTAATAAAATAAATGACAAGCATATTTAGTTCTCTTATTGACCTTAATTGCTAGGGGCCCTTTACCCTGTGGAAAGCTCCGAGGGCACAGGGTATGTGTTGCACAATCTAATGAAAGAAATACAAGACAGCACAGCACTTCATATTTTCAATTTGCTTTACAAACACTGGGGAAGATTGAACACCTCTGAGCGCAGGAGGCAGCTGGCATTCCCACGCGGCCATCAGGGCGGCTGCATCAAAGAGGAGATTCACCCTGAGGGAGGGCAGCGTTAAAATCCAGCAGCGCTCACTTGTCAGAGGTGCTGATTCTGTGCCTGCCTAGCTCAGTTTGGTTCCCCTGGCAGAGTGGTTTGCAAGTGGTTTGCACCTCTATGCTCTTACTCCAGGCAAACTTACCACAGCCATGGCTCTGCTGCCTCGGCTGTGCTGGTTTCCACTGGCCCACCCTAGGTGATGAATTGAGTCCATTGACTAATTAATCTCTGTAGCATATTGACAATGGTCAGAGTGCACCGTGGGAAAAGTCAGAATAAAGAACAATTAATATGTCTCCTGGCCAGCTGAGGCCAGGGTAACAGGTGACAAAATGCAGCCCACACTAACCAGACCATGTGTAACAGCTATGGACAATGAGTGAAATTTACGCAGGTGCAGAAAACCAGCACAAGCCTCACTCAACCACTTAAGCCTCACTTATGGCCCTGCATTAAAGACTTTAAGTGGTGCATAGACCATCTGCACCAGAAAGAATTTCACTCAGCCTGAACAAAACCCTCTTCTGTGACTTCTCCAAGCCGCAGTCTTTTGGGAGCTGCACCATATGCAGATGTACAAAAATGAAGTCCTGTCTCCTGGGCACTCTGCCCATGCTCTTACACTCACAAGTAAATTACAGTCCGACTGTGTTTTCTTAAAAAATAAATGCACTGGGTAGAGAGAAAAATTTAAACACCATTTACGAAGGCTCCAAAGAGGCATAGAAATGCTACAAAGCTTCATGGGAACTAGGATTTCAAGCATTCCAAATCTTGAACTCAGCGGTTACTTGAACTGAGAGATACCTGGAAGAGTACTTCTCCACTTCTTAAAGTTATTAATTTCATCCAGATAGGGGGAGGATAAGAAGAAGAGGATTTCCACTTTGCTAAATGCTGATTAGTTCAGCCCTGTGTCCTTAGACCTAGATCTTCTGCATGGATACCCTTACAAATGGACATTATGGTGGTTCTCCAAGTTAAATCTCCCACATACAGCCCGTGTTTCATGGGCAAAGCTCAGCTCGGCCAGCATTAGTTGGGATTTAAAATCCCCTTGACTGGATTCCCTAATGGAAATGAAGTAAGGCAGCACGCAGCAGATGAATGATTGGTCAACCGAAAACAAGGTGTCTGACCCAAATGTATGTTATTTGTTTATTTCTATATCAGAATATCTATGAAAATGTAATCGCCCTAATTCCCCCCAGCCCCCACTGCCCCCGCTTGAAATGAGGCAGCCAGGCTCATTTTCTTTCTCCCAGACAGTTTGCTGGAAAGTTTGCTTTTGGGTCATGCAATATGATAAAAAGAGGAAATTATGCCAGTACTTGGCACTGTGCTCCAGGGATACCATACGCGGCTAATTAGAATGAGCACTGAACCCGGTCACTCTGTTGCTTAATGCCACAAGATGCATGATATACAAAAACTAAATCTGATGTAGGGAGGCGGAATGTTTTTAAAAGAATATGGTATCTTATAGATGGTATTAAAGAAGCACTGATCGTGGCTCCATAGTTATAGCTGAGTTGATATAGACCCCATTTCATATGCATAAACAAAGGAAGGGATAGAAGCGGTTGCCATTAAAAGACAACAGTATTTCCCTATAATTGATCATGGAAATAGTGGGGGATCTCATATGCCACTGTGTGATACCCATTGGTAAATATTGACATTTTAAAGGCAGCCATTGTGTGTCTGTGTATCTGGACAGATCCACACACAGAGAGAGGGTGAAATCCTGACCCCACTGAAGTCAATGGCAAAACTCCCATTGTCTTCAATAGAGTTAGGATTTCACCGAGTTTTTAATTAGCTTGCTATAACACTGGCTCTTTCAGCCTAAGACGCTGCTGCCAAGATCAGTGGGTTCACAAGAGACACGGCAATTCTGGAAGAGTGCTGGGTCTCAGCAACAGGAATTTGAAGGATGAACTTGTGACGGGCATTTTGGAGGGAAAAGATGACATACATCTTTCTTGTACTACTTCTCATCTTGTCATCTTGTCTCATCAGACAGGACCTAATGGCCAGCTGGGGAGGCAGACATGCCCGTGACAAAAGAGACTGTAATGAAAGACATCCTGGATCCCTGTGTTGTGTGATATATAACAGAGAGGGATGCTGGTGGAGAATGGGAAGATGGTGCGGGTGAAGGGGACGCTGTCTGCTTTTGGGAGTTCCTGAGCACTTGCAGCTCAGTGCCTCTGAAAATCAGGCCAGGCTTATTTTTGTTAACAGACATCCAAACTGGAAAAGCTTGGCCCCCTTTCAAGTTGTTCTGCTAGGATTTCATGCAAGCCGTTTTACAGCATGGAGCTCCCTCAGAGCTGCGTGAACTGTGTGGTGTTAAAATATAAGCGAAGCTCTGGTTGTAGACAGCCTCTTCGGCTCAACAAGGGCTTCAATCTCTGTGTGCAAAGCTTCAGCAGAATGTTGGAAACTCTCTCTGAAACACAGAGACCACCACATTGTTTAATCTGAGTTATGCAAGTCAAAAATACTAGATTCAAATAAAGACAGACTCCAGGAGATGTCATAAAACTCCCGAATTTCAAGAAGAGCAGACCTCACTTGACTTTCACGCTGATATTGAATGCAAAGCACTGTTTGGATGCTAATGCTTTGTTGCATTTGTAGCATATAATAGCTCACACCTAAGGATACCTAAATACCTCAGGCGTCTTGGGAAGCATCAAGCTGAAGTCTAACGATCAAATTTTTTGCCCGTATAAATGGACAAAACTCCACGGAAGTCAGTGGAGTTGTGCTAATTGACAGCAGCAGAGACTTTGGCCGGACAGGTGTGCAATCACTGGATAACTGCAAGCACCTATGACCGCTTGGGTAAATCCTACAATTAAGATGTGTATGTTCCTTGATATCATAGATTTCATATCTTAGTTTATCATTGATACCTACAGGACTATAAATGTGGTGTTGCAGTTGGACTGGAGACAAACCGTGATGCCAGATCACCCCCAAAAGGGATAGCATGCTCTAAAATTTTCACCCCTTTTCAACTCTTACTACTTTTTACAATCAACCACAGTAGATAGTGGAGGAACCTTAGTTCATAACTGCCTTAGCTCCCATTTCATACACACACATATACATCTTTCAAGCACAAGAGTGGTGATCATTTTGTGAGTCTGTTTTTATTACTTGGGGATGGAGTAACTGATACTACAATCAACCATATGCATATAACTAGGAGGACATTTGCTAACAGATTATGTTGCTTTTCAATGAGTAGAAAATGTTAGTACCTTTAATGAATCCACCTATTCTGCCTTGTGGCAAATCAGTCAATATCCATCAGATTACAATATTCACTGACTGTCCAATAAGCCCAAAGGATGCTAAATTACTTGTGCTTAAAAAAAAAGCAATAAAATACAAGCAACTTCAATCAAACTGGGGTGGGGTGGGGTGGAGGAAGAAAAACCCCAAGTAGACAGAATAGAGATCAGTGCGTGAGATATTACCGTTTTCATCCAGAGAAAAGTCATCCTGTGCATAGCGGAATTTTTCCGGACCACAGGCAATAAACACATCGTCATCCCCAAAGAAATCATGGAGACAGGTCACCTACAGAGAGAACAAAGTCATTCGTGTTATTTTTAACTGTTAACTCTGATGTGGCTCAGCTTTAATTGACACATGAGCATACTGCCTGCCTCTCCTCTCTATGTTTTCCCCCCAGCACTAATTTGGGAAGCCTGTTGCACAACACACTGTGTACTCCAGGCAAATCAAGCACAAAACTATCATTAAAAAAAAAGAAAAAAAAACCCCAATCACTTTGCAAAATGCAATGACGTGTGACCTTTCCAATCTATGCAGGAGTGGACAAGCTATATTACTCATCATAATGATACAAATGTTCTTGGGCTACCTCTCAAATAAGAAGCAGGTGTGGCCCTTACAGGTTATTGATCCCCTTACTCGTGTTGATTAGGACCATACCTCTCAGGCAGAGCCCATAAAATCAAAGGGACTACTTTGCAGAGCAAGGATCACAGACTGGGACCCTGTGAGAATGAAATCGGGACTATGAGGTTTGAAAATGAGTGCAAATACTGATGGCTTAACTGTGCCATTGAAGTCTGGCCATAACAAGGGGCAGGATGGAGGAGTGCCATCTCAGAGGAACCATGAGGAAGCATTCACCCAAGTGCCCCCACAGCTCCCAGGCACACAGAGACCGTGTCTACCCTACTACACCACTTTGTGAGGTGCGGCTTATCCCACCCTTCTCCCCTCCCGCATGCAGAATGTACACATGAGAGGAGAGCAAAACAATGGCCCCACCCCAAACCATAGAGGCTGGAATTCTGCCTGGCCCTTTTGTAGGGCACACAAGTATGGGGAAAGTTCCTACCCAGCTCTCCCACAAGAGCCCAGCACAATCTGGCCCGGAGCTGGGAATTTGCCCCAGGACAGGTGGTGCCTCTGGGAAACATTGTGCCTCCTTATGCCCTCCCCTGCTTGACTGCCCTGAATGTGGTGATACTAAGACAATATCACATCTCTATCGCATCTTCTGGGGTAATTCTCCCATAGAACCCCAGCCAACTAGGGTGACCAGATGTCCCGATTTTTTAGGGACAGACCTGATTTTTGGGTCTTTTTCTTATATAGGATCCTATTACCCCCCCACCCCCATCCCGATTTTTCACACTTGCTGTCTGGTCACCTTACGGCCAACAAGGAGAGGGATAGCAACGGGACAGGACGGAAAGAGTCAGCACGTGGTAAGCATGTGATGGGCAGTGGATTAAAGAAGATAATAGAAGGGAATTTCAAATGGGGATGACCACTCTGCACGGCCCCCTGCCCACAGTTCAGTGATGGAGGGTCCATTCAACAGCAGAAGGTAATCACTTCCTCCCAACCTAAGGCAAATTGTGTTCCCAGGCTGTAGATACCAAGGATGATGGGACACAGAGAGGAAAGACTGAGATGGACAGCAGAAACAGTCATGTTTATAATGGCCTGAATATCTCACCTCTCTATTTTGCCATCCTAAATGGGTGGAAATAAACATCTGACAACAAATTGTGCTCCAGACTCCCATCTCGCTTTTGTAGCCCTACGGAGCCAGTGAGGTGTGGAAGCAATGCATCCCCTTTGGGGGCTGCAGACCACAAATACAATCAGGGAAACAGGCATCAGCGAGTTAGGAAATAAAAGAACCCATGGCAAGCAACACACTAGCTGTTCTTCTCACTTGCCGGGAGAGCATCCTGTGAGGGGTGAAGTGTGAAGAACAGTCACAGTGGAAGATGGTCTTTAATTAAAGTGTTTTTGATAGGGAGGTAACTGATTCCCACCACTATTCTGCTGATGACTGAGGTGGTATTAACAATCTGTACACTAACCCAAGGTACTTTGCTGGCTGGCTACAAAATTGTTAAAATAAAACGTGTCCTTAAAACACTTGCTGGAGGCAATGGAGAAAAAATGCAGCGCACAGCCTTTGGGGAGTTCCAGACAAGATGTCACAGACACGACTGTTAGGTTCTGGGACGTATGTCATGGTGGCTTCTCTGGTTCCAGAATGGATTGTCCTCTACAGGGACATAAAGGTGAATCAGGTTGGTTTCCCAGTCTTTTACCTCCTTGCCTGGCCATGGGAAAATAAAATATGAAGGGATGAAACTACCATATATTGTTTTCTTCCCTGCTGTTTGAGGGAGATCTTTTTTTTTTTTTGGTAAGATCACCTCCAATCCTGGTGTGCACATCAAGTGTAACTCATAGCAATGGCTACTTACGACCAGATTATGCCTTTTAGCCAGGGCCCTCAATAGCAGGAGGGTGAAGCCATGATGGGAGCAAGGGAGACATTTTGTCTACTGAGGCATGATGATGCCTGAAGCTCTTCCATGGGAGGAGAATGCCTACAGTACCTCCTTTTAAGAGATGCAGCACGTGCTCTCCTCCATGGTTGGCCAGCTCTGTGAGCATGGCTTTGATTTCACAAGCCCTTTGGGTGGCTTGTGCCCTGGTGGCACTATCAGAGGGAGTAGTACCTATGCATAGCAGAACAGACGGAATGCAACTGCTGCTGGCCCCTACACTGGGGAGGGGGACATTACACACCGCTCCTCACTCGATGGGCACCAACACACAGGCCAGCCACAATCTGCCTTTGAATACAATGTTGGCACACAAAGGTATCTCCAGTTTCCATCTTGAGTGAAAAAAGTCAGTGGGTGCCATCTTGTTAAACCTGAGTGCCCTTCTCCCGACCCACCCGTGACTTCGCGATGCGCAGTCCCGTGACCAGAACCCTAGTCCAACAATCTCCATAAAGCTCCCATAGATGCTGATGGCCCTGTTCATTTCAACTGGGCTATGAGAAATCTTTCCGAGTTACAGTCTTTCCGAGTTAGCCTATCATATCTCCACATGAGATGAATACAGCTAGAAGTCCTCGTTACTTTGCAGGCTGGTAACTTTGCCCTTTCTACAGAACCATCATGTTGTACACAGAGCTAGCCTGTAACCAGGTGATCTTATCACCATTTGCCTCATCTTCCCTCACGCACTTCCCTTCTAGTGTTGGTTACATATGGAAATTGTGTCTTGTTTCAAATTAGATTGTAACATCCTCCAGACAGGGATTGTATCTTTCTGTGTGTCGTGTGGCACCTAACACAGTGGAGCTTCTATAGGATTGAGGCCCGTAGGTGCTGCTGCAATATGAACCACAAGCAATAGTGCTCTTTATAAAAGGAAAAGAGGGATGCTCTCTTTTGCTCTTGCATCTGCCGCTAGAGTTGTGACAGCTTAATTGCATAGTTACAGTGAAATACGGGATGTGATTACACAGTAACAGCGAAATCACTATGTTCATGGAGACTCCTCTGGAATCAGGGGTAATTACACAGTAACGTGTGCTCATGCTATTGTGTTATTTCTTGGTAAGTGCACTTAATTGAAGCCATCATTGTGCAACCACTAGTGGAAAATGTGTACATGAGATCACTTGGGAGAGAATCTTATGGACTCAGACCGGTTATCAACTTCCTGCCATTCTTTTCACCTGGCCTTGTGGCGTGTTGACAGGTGCTCTTCTGAGGCAAAAATTGGATGACGATACTCTTCCACCATTTCAAGATGCCTTGAGAACTTGGATGAAGTGCAAAGTAATATTATTATTGTTATAAAGGGATGAACCTGTTTATAAAGGGATTAGGGCCCCTTTGAGAGTCATGAAGGCAGCTCTAGCTCTTTCTCTCTCTCTCTCTGCCTTTTCCTCACACTGGAGCTTTGTTAGCCAAATGTTCTGAAAGTCATCTAAACTAGCCATCCTTGAGTAAGTAGTATGCAGTCAAGGAAAGAATTAAATTAGAACATCCCTCAAAAAGTCATACTGGGGTAGGCATCAGCATCTGCTCTGAGTTAGTGTGAGCTCAGCAGTGTGAAAATACATCTGCTAGAAACAGGAAAACATTTCAAATCTTTTCAAAAAATTCAATTTCCATTTGTCATCAGAACTTTCCGGCCAGCTCTAATGTCTGCTGTGATTTTATACAGAATGCTGCACATTGGCAGCTGATGGCTCCTGTTTTGGCATGTCTGTGTCATTGATGATGCAGCCTTTATAGTCTGCATGTAAATTTGAAGGGTCCACAAAATGTGTTGGGCAGACTAGAGATCAACTTCCTGGAATAGTTCATCCCTATGCCCACTGATCTATTTTAACTAGGCTGAAAAAGTTAATTTCAAGCTCTAAAAAATCAAATGTAAAAAGGGCGTTCAGCTATTCTGATAAGATTCAGCATTGCATACTGTTTATCATATCTAATTACAGCAGGAGCCTGCTGTAGTTATGGTTGCAAAGCAGTTGCTAGTACAAGCTTCTGTTTTCATACACACAGCTTCCAAAACACTAAACTTTAGGTCTGATACCTTCTGTTGTGGGTTTTGATCTAAAGCAGAATTTGCTTGGCAAATTTTCAGCAAACACTTTCTCCCACGTTTGATTAAAGCCGGGTTGAAAATGGTAACTACATTATTTTTAGACCAGTTTTCAGCAAAAAAGGATGGAGTTTGAAACTTGAGACTTGGTATAACATAGCCCTCATTAAGGCCTAGAATCTTTGCTTGGCTGGAAAATAACTGGGTTTGATTTAATACAGATATCACTGTCTGAATATTTAGTATTGATTATGTGCAATACAAAATGTACTTAGGTCTGAGGAACACACTTAAAAATAGGTGCACAGTGGAGATAGTTGAGAGTGTACTGGTTCATTCTAACAATTTATAAGCACTGCTGTCAAAGCCTTCCAAATGAGATCAGGGAAAGTTAAAACTTGGTTTTACTCTCTTCATGTTATCCTGCAAGCCAAACACTTTTGCTATAGAATTCCTCACAAAAATAATAAAAAAAACCCTCAGAAGCAATAGACTGATATTCAACCCGATGCATGATTGAATATTAACATCATGCACAAAATCAGAAACCTTGATTATGCTCGGAGCAAGATGGAGACCTGTTTTCCCCCTGCAACTCATCACCAAGAGTCAGCTTGCAGTGCATTTTAATTCCTATAACAGTAATTAGGTAGAGGGGGAGGAGAGTGAAAGATCAGGCAGTATGGCACAAAGAATTGAGATGATCCACTGGTTGAGTTTCTAAATGCACAAGCCATTTACCTCTACATTTACTTTTACTCCCTTTTCCCCTATTTTATTTTTTTCCTTAAAAACCCAAAGGAAATTAACTGTACAAATATCTATCATAATGCCATGTTAAGATTGCAAGATCCAGGTCTCATAAGGTTAGGAGATTCCAAAAGTTAACTCCTATGCAATGCCAATTCAGGCAAGTTGCACATATTCCATTATACTATGTAGTATTTCCTATTTCTCTTTCACTTATTAAATATAACTGTTAAGCTAGTAACTTTGTTATTAATGTATACCCTAAAACATAGCAGATTTGCAATGTGGCCACGTTAAAATTGTTTTCAGTAACCTTAACTTTTGAAATTTGCTGACGTTTGAGTGCTTGATCTTACAACCTCACATAGATACAAAAGACATCTATTTCTAAGGACATGAAACCAGAAGACCTGGCCAAGGAAATAATAGTGTATGCTGGACTCATGGCAATTCCAGGATGAATTCTGCTTTTCTGAATTCCTCCTGAAGCTCGTGATGGGTAATGCAGATCTACTCTGCCCTCAAGGCAGGGTTGTTCCTTACTCACATGAGAGATCCTTTAAATTGCATTAATGCTATTTTTATTTTTTGCATTTAATTATAAAGTCACATTATGGATCTTATTTTCGCCTTTCTTAAAATGTCCTGTTTATCTCAGTTTCTTGGTGAAACTAATAAATATTTCAGGTCTCTAGTATGCCAATCAGTGTGAATCATTTATTAAGTTTGCTTTCCACTTAGGTTTACTTTAATCAGTTGTTCTGATTATATTTGATAATTAGTCCAGAACATCATGGAAATCCCAGGAGAAAGTAAACGCCAACAAAAATTTATCCCAACAGATATCTTGAAAATCATTAATTGTTCTAAATGCTGCATTATGCTGCTAGCTATGAATTTATTAAGGCATGATGCAGAAAACTGTTAACAGCTTGCTAGTGCCAGGACTAAGCTGCTAGCTGAAAAAGGTTGATATTGATAATACCATTATAATGAAATAGTGACAATGCTATCAAAAGCCATGAGGCCAGTAAGATTTGACTGGTAACATTACATTTCAATGGTTTTCTGTACAGCAAGTAAAAATGAATTCTGCAATAGATAGAAACATAACTTGCTTTCGTGTGTGTGTTTTTAAAGGAAAGCAATACATATAATGCTACCATCAAAATTCTAGATTAAAAGGACACAATTGACTTTAAAAGAAATCATACTGCAAAGAAACATTTACTCCTTGTGTTTCTCCCAGCTTAGATAATAAAAGCGAATGATGTCAATTTGACCAGTTTTGTTTATAATCAGTTTCACTCTCCAGGTCTTAGTTCTGTAGTGTTTGGGTTGCAAACCCTGTATGCAAATGTTTATTCATTACAAAGTAATTGTTTCTACTGGATTTCATAGAAACATTTTTATTGGTCCAGTTTGTGTGTGGGCTTTTTTTAAAAAAACTTGATTTTACATAATCTAAAATTTGGAACAATTTGTTGTTGGCAGCATGTCCTTTTGAAGAGTCAGTAAAGATATATTCATTCCCCCACCCCAAAAAAGAATTGCATTTAGAAAACCCTGTGCTGTCTGGGCCTCTGTATCAACTATGTCTTCCTAGCTCTTTACTGATAGGTTGCGGTGCAAGTAAAATTCATTTCTTACCAGTATGCTGCACTCATGGGAGGGACACAAAGGGGGGGGGGCACCTGACTTCTCCAGGTGACCCCCCAGGTGACTCCTCCCTGCCCTGCCCCTGCGTCTCCCCATGGTCCACATCCACCTCATGTTACCTTGTGGGGGGAGGGTCTCTGTCCTCCTCCCGCTGTGCCGGAGACTTCTGAACCGCAGGGCTCTCCGGAACCACAGCGGCGAAAGGAGCAGAATATGGGGCTGCTGGGCAGCCCCATGCTGGCAGCTCCTCCAGCACGGCTGTACTGCCCCCCATCCCTTCCATGCAGCTGCGTCTCCTGAGCCCTGCCTGGGTTCTGGTACAGCAGCCAGCCCCACCGGAGGACGGGGTTGGGGTTGGGGGACCGTACAGCTGTGCCGGAGGACCTGCCAGCGTGGGGCTGCCCAGCGGCCCCATGTTCTGCTCCTCCTGTGTCTTTCCGGTACAGAGGACTGGCTATAAATATCTTACTGGTACGGCATACTGAACTGTACCACTGTACTTGCACAACTGCTGATAGGGATCTTTGCATGACAATGTTCTTTGTTTATAAGATTCATATTTTATTGACTGGTTTCAGAGTAGCAGCCGTGTTAGTCTGTATCCGCAAAAAGAAAAGGAGTACTTGTGGCACCTTAGAGACTAACAAATTTATTTGAGCATAAGCTTTCATGAGTTACAGCTCACTTCATTGGATGCATTCAGTGGAGACTCAATCCTGCTCTCCTTCCTCAGGGAAAACGCTCAGCAACAGTTATTGGATCAAATCAGGGCCCAGATCATTCCCCTTAGTTCTGTGCATGGAGGGTGTGAGAAATACTGCAATCCAACACAATATTTGGGGACTGTATTATGCAATATTGCATATATTGCAATTTGGGGACTATATTATGTTCAGTTTATGTATCATAGTGGGTCAGAGATTGTATGCAACTCTGTGGTAGAGGGTTACCACAGCTCCTCCAGGAACCAGAAACAATGGGGAGTGATGAAGGTGAATCACTTAGGTTGTAAACACCTCCACAGAGAGTTCCACCCCGTAGGAAGCCTGCATATACTGCTTCAAAGCGGGTTTTCCAGAGACCAACACACAAAGAAAGGCTTTTGGCATAAAAAGTCTGTGTTTAAACCAGTGATCCCCAAACCATGGGGCACGCCCCCTAGGGGGGTGCACAGTAGGGAAGGAGCACCGCCCAGCCCCGCTACACCCCCAGACCAGCTCCAGCCCTGCTCTGCCCCCTGCCAACCCTCAGCCTAGCTCTGCCCTCATTCCCTCTCTGCCCTCAGGCCATCTCCACCTCTGGCCCCAGCTCCTCCCCCATTCCCAGTTCTGCCCCTAGCTCTCTGCTGAGGAAGCCTTGGCTGGGCCATAATGGATGGGGGGGTATGGACAGATTCCATTACTGGTGGGGGAGGGGGCGTGACAGGAAATGTTTAGGCACCGTTTGTTTAAACTGACTGAGTCCCTTCCTTCTGATCCAGCACACAGACATGAGCTCAACGCTTGTGAAAGGGTTGAAAGGACTTTGGCCTACTAGGGCCATAAGACTGATGGGTGACTCCTGGTCTGTTTAGTGTGTGTTTAAATCGTTTATTGTTTTTATTATGTTTTTTCTGTATTACTTTTACCGTAAGACTAAACTTGTAACTGCGAGCAACACATTGTTCATAGCACGCAGAGAGAAAGCAATAACCAGGCACAGGCAGACAGGTTTGCTGGGGATATCACAGTGTAAGGCAAGGAGCTGTGTTGCCTTAATATCCCCTGGTCAGAAGGGAGAGACCAGGGTCCCTGCCCAAAGCCAGGTGACAGCTGGAGTCCTGAGACCTGACTAGGCACTTCTGGAGTGGAACACAGAGAGGGGAATACAGGTGCAATTATTACTGACACTGGGAAAAAGGTGACTTTGCACAGGGTGCATCTTCCCACCACTACTACTGTACCACCATCCCCCGTGTAGCTAGGCAAGGTCAATATTATACCTTCCACCACCTGCAGCTGACTTTGCCTAGCTACTTCACAGTCGAAACTATACAGCCATTTCTCCACTGGATTTTACAGTGAGCCACTTAATACATGTTAGTTATCTCACCCCATTTCTTAGTAGTGAACACACAGCCGCAGCTGCTTCTGCAGCACTACCCTCTACCTATTCCAGACTCCACAGAGAGCACTCTCTAGGGTCCAAGGGCTGCAATGGAGGAAAAGGTGGAGACTCGGCAGATAGGGTCGAAGAAGGGTGGGGTGGAAGCATGACATTGTACCCCCCTGGGTCCTTGTAAGTTCCTTGGAAAAGAGACAACAGCCTGGGACTTTCAGAGGCAACTATGGCCAGGGGAATCCCTGGTAGTTCAGCTCCATTAGAAAGCTGTCAGGGAGCCAAGGGAGGGGTCAGTGTTTGGAAGGCTTGGAGAGATCTGCAAGGAGATCTGTCAGTTTTGGGGTGGGGGTGGGGAGCCCAAGACCCTGTTCTGCAGGGAGGCAACCCTCTCCCTGCTGGGATGATGTGGGTGGGATGTCCGTGAGGCGACTATTGAAGAGAGATCCTCCACTAGAGTCTACTCCAGTAAGTTTTATTGTGGAAGGGGATGATCTGACCCCTAAACAGAGGGTGAGTGTCTTCAATTCATATTGATTTCAGTACAGGAGTTGCAGGTGATCAGCACCTGTCAGGATGTGTACCAGTGGCAGGTTGCCCTAAAATACCATTGAATGATAGGGATGGCAGGTGTTTATTCTGCAGTTGGCTTCATGACCTCACACTTCGCTGCTGTGGGATTGCTTGTGATGTAATAAACAGAGTTTTGTGAATTCACTTGGGGAAGGAGCAGTAAACATCTGAATTACATGCAAATGTCCCTAATGACAACATCAAAGGGAGGTAAAACAGGAGAGAATACAAGCTATACCTGTATAAGGGATATGTTTTACTGTCTTCCAGGAGGTGGCTGTTTGTACTTTAAAACTATCATTCAATAGCAATTGAAATAAATAAAAGGAACATAGATATTACAAGCCTTTATATTCTCCCTGGCTTTAACAATGGTCTGAGTCATTTACCAGTGCAATACCCTGCTGTGCTTTAAAATGGTCTGTGATTAACCAGCACCTCCTGTTTCCTTTAGCATTCTGCAGAGTCATACAAATTATCTGCATGACTAATTGGGTGACCTCACTGTCATTCTGAAACTATTACAAACATCAACAGCAATGGCAACTTCTCTCTCTTAAATCCACTTTTTACAATTTGCTGTGTAGCAGGTGATAAATCTCTAGTGATCTCATGGCTGGCACTTTAGTTAGAGTCCTCTAGTCATTGAATTGCCCCATAGTGTCTTCCAGGAATGTGGCTAGATCTAACACCTCTTTGAAAAGGAATATATCCCAGAGGAGGATTAACTGAACTCTATCTTCTTCTCATTCTGGAGATGTTATTTTGTCAGAGGTTTTTATTCTTCACCAGTGGAGCCAACAGTGTTCTTGACATACTGTGAATGGTCAGTCCTTGTAACACACAATTATTCATAACACCACCTTTAAGTCTAGGATTTATGCGTAGCAGCCTCCAAGCTTCAATCTCTTCCTGATTTGAGTTAATGAACGTAGTAGAATAATAGCACAGAACAGTCATTTTGGCATCCTTGTTATCAGAAGAGGTATTAGGCAGTATCTCTTAACTAACTAGTTGAGTCTGCACACGTCTAAGCATAAGATCCTGTAATGGGTTTCTTCTTCCTTTTCCAATTTTATTCCTGATGGTCCTCAATTATAGGGTCTTACTTACCCGCATTCAGCTCTTTCCTGTTGAATACTTTAAAAGGAAGGAAGGAAGGGGATCTTGGCATTTAGGAAGGTTCAGCAGTCCCCATATCTCTGGAGTTGTGAGGTTTCTGAGAAACTGGACTTCAAGAGAGATCTTATGCTGAGCTATCCATCTACTTTCCTCCGACTGTCACCCGTCTTCCACTTGGAAAATGTCTTTCATCATTTGAGGTCCTTTATGGCCAGAAGAGGAGGAGAATTTCCCCTTTTGTCTTTCAATGGAACTTCTCTTAAGGCAATAGAGAATTATGGATGAATCCACCCAAGTGAAATTGTACTATTGAGAACAGAACTAGGATCTCTAGCTGCTTTAATTAGTGTTAAGAAATTCAGCATCTCAAAATTGTTAGCTTAGCTGAAGAATAATGGCTTATTTCAGAGGATTGCAAACTTAGCTCTTCTCTCACCACTTGGTCAGTTAGGTATTAGGGGACGTAGATAAAGAGAATGGACTAGTGCCTGTGTGGGGGCTCAATGTAACTAAGCTTGATAAAAGTATAACAAGGATTTAAGGGCCTTATTTGTGTAATAGCATCTTTTATGTTTGATAGGAGTGTGTTTATTTCAGAAGTGGGAAACCAAAGTCCTAATTACAAAGGCAGCTTCCCTCTACAATTAAATCAACTGTGTGTGCACAATCAATAAAGCCAGGCACATGGTACAGAAACAATAAACATGAAGACTTGTTCTTTTGTTATGCCAGACCCACAGTGAGACCTAACAAAGTCAGATGCCAGAGTGAATATCAGAAAATACCTTAAGTACCTAACTGATTTAAAATATGTCACTTACTCTTTTCCCCAAAACCATTGCGCGCCTGTTCAGAAACAGAGAGCTTTTAGAAGATTTAAGGGGTTATGATGATGTAATGGAAAATGAAGAAGTTGACAATGGAATGTGTAAGCACTTAATATAATTTTTGAAAGAGTCCACAGATATGAACACAAACCTAAAATAGACATTACAAAGTGATTTACATTTTATTAGATTTTTGTTTCCTACACTTAAATAGCAGAGATGTTTAGGTTTAATCATTTTAAATTTAAATACACATGCACACCCTCAGTAGATTCCACATGTACATTTACAAAACCAGACTTACTCATTTGCCATTAGGGAAAACACTGCACACAAAGTTGAGGCAATGGAAAAATGGAATAATCTTTTTCTCATATGGAAAATTCTAAATGAAAACACAAATACGTTTTTAGAAAATAGGTGAAATTAAATCTTTGGGCCAGATCCTGCTTGCACTGAAGTCAACGAGAGAAGGCCAGGACCATGTGGGGGAACTCCTGACTTCACAGAAGTCAATGGCAAAACTCCCACTGACTTTAATGGAACCAGAATTAATATTTTATCTTTAAGTTAAACTAAATAATACTTGAAATTTAGTAACAGCATCTTTAAACACCCAATTAAATTGTAGGAGTTGAGGGGTTATAAGGAAGTGCAATCCCTTCAGAGCTCTTACATTTAATTGTGACCTTAAAACTAGAAGTGTGCCTGTAAATTATAAACTATGTGCGTGCAGAGGCTGATGCACACCTGTAATCAGCTATTCGTGTTTGTACAGGCTCATGTCTGTTATTTATGCACACCCTATGCTAAGGGGCTATGTGCAGTTACCCTATTTCTGGGGATGTCTTCCCCAGACTGCCCATCACACAGGAGGAACATCCCTGCCGCTACACCCTTGACTCTCTTCTGTGCCAGGCCTGCCCTGAATACCCATATGACAGGATTGTGGTCCTGCCTTCTCCCTACCCCATTTGGGGCAGTGTGTACACTAGGGGAAATAGGGAGGAAGTAGTCCCTGCATTCTGATTTCAGGGACTGCAATCTTTTCCCCCCAAAACAGCCTGAAGTAGGAGTTTGGGGTTTTTTACATTAGGAAGTGAAAATCTCAGCCTCTCTCACATTTACAGGGTGTGAGTTTTCATTTATGCCTAGATTTTGGGGGGTAACAAAAATAGTCTTCTTTTGGGGCACATGATTTAGTCTTTAGGTTCTTTCCTTACTTCTTGGCTGGTTCATTTTAACTGGAAAGTATCTGGCAGTTCTAGCAATTTATATTATGATTCTCACTTTCAGTCAGCATGGTTTAGCGTGGTTCTGATATGTTATGGGAGTCTGTATTAACCAATGGAATTTTTAGATTGTTTTAGAAATATGTAAGTACAATCATACATCTTTGGGGGTTGTTTTATCGGTGATAAAAACACATCATGAGAATGAAATAAAATAATATTCTATGGTTTTTAAAGGACCATATTCTGACACCCTTGCTCATGCTGAACAGTAGTGTATTTCATGAGAAGTTCCATTAAAGGCAGTCGGACTATTTATGGACTAAGCGGGTGGCTCAGTTGGAGTACGAACATCAAAATCTGGCCACAAATTATTTCTTGGGATCAATTCTGCAACATTTACTCACACTCAATAGGTACTACTCACACAGGTACACCTGCTGAAGTCAGTGAGACTATCTGCATGAACAAGTGTTACTCTGTAAAAGGGCTGCAGAATGAAGCCTTTAGTATTTAAGTCCTGGCACTGTATCAATTTTAAATAAAATAGACTGAAACCTGGCAATTAGCCAAGCTGCTCAATAGCTACATGAAGTTCAATTCAACGTGTCTGGTGAACTTTTGGTGCCTCCAAAACATGAGAAATCCCAATTATCCACTGTCAGAATGGTTAGTTTGCTCTCTCAATACCATATACATGTGGCCTATGGGTAAAACAGTTTGGAACGTTGGAGGAGTTTAGGACATATAGAAAAAGCTAGTTTTCGTGTTTAAAAGAATATATCATTCAGAAAAGATATGCAGGTCTATATTCATCCTTTATCACTCAAGTGTCAGCCCAGGGGGTAGGAGAGCATATAAATAGAGCCCTGCATTGATACAAAATTTTGATTGCATCTTATCCACGATCTGCCAACATAGTCTGTGGGTACAAAGCGGACATCCACAGACTCGCAGGGCTTTACCTATAAAGAAACCTCTGCTCCAGTGACAGAGCCCATGAAACCAGAAATCTGAGGTGGGCAGAACACATGCGATAGCAGCAAGAAAGAGGAGTTTCCAGCAAAAATTGGCACACTATGTGTAGCATTTCTGAATCCTGGAGCCTTTTCAAGTGCTCTTCCTGGTTGTCTCCCCTCCCCGCATTTGTAAGGGAACAAGTTGTTATGAAATATAAAAGAACACCAGAGGCTTCTGACATAGCATAAGTATGTGGCCCAAAGCAAGTGACACAGCTTGAAATTATGGCGATGAAAACAAGGACACAATGAATCTCCTCTCTGCCCAAGCTCGGGATGAAAACTTTGTGGGACTGATATTTCCATGTAATGTGATTTCCAGCAAAGAGTCCATAAAATCCATTGCTGTAGCTGATCCCATTGTGCATGCTTCAGGGGGAAAAAATAAGACTTTTGTACAGCTGTGTGTTTGTTTCTCTTTCATGCTATGGCAAAGGTGCTGATTGATGATGGACAATTTGGGTAAATAATTAATCTTCTTGTTAAAAGAAGAACATAGGTAGTATTACATAGCACTCCAGATCCTCCATGTGCTGAATGAACACCAGCCAACAAATCCTGACCACACTCGGTGAGATACGGTCAGGGAACATTATCCCTGTTCTACTGATGAGGAAACTGAGGCACAGAGAGGTTAAGGGCTAGACTGTGGGTTTATCACTAGCACAGTGTAAGAGGCAGCACATAGTTTCATTCGCCAAAGAGCAGACCATGGACCAAGTTATAACTCAGACTCACCATCTGATCCTTGTTTCCTACTTGCTGCAGGAGAGAAGCAACCTGTGCCCGCCGTTTACCTGGTCCAAATTACTCCCTCTTCCATGCTGCAGCACTGAGACTGGTAAAGGCCAAGGTTCTGCACATTTCCTGCCCCTGCCTGCTCACTTCCAGCCAGTCAACAGTCCTCTGGAAGCTGCTCCTCCCCTCTACACTGTGTGGACAGAACTGGGTGAATAGTCTTCCTCTAAATTACTTGCTCAAGGCCACACAGGAGTTCCTGGCTCCCAGTCGCAGTCTAATTCATCCGATAGCACTGTCTCCTTACAAGAAAAGACTAACTCCAGGTACATAATTATATCATGGTTCGTTCCTCCAGGTACTGAACACCCCACCTGAATGTTTTTGGGTACAAATAGGCTAATCCACTACCTAGGAGCATTTCAGTTGTACTTGCACCTAACCGCGTAGGTTGGGTATTTTAGTCTGGGCATATTTCTACTCAACCCCCATCAGTGACTGTTGCCATTAAGTTGCTTTCACAATGAGACACCTTTGATAAAAGACAGTGATTTTGTCAGTGATTTCAGTGGATCTATTCCTGTTCAAACAAGCCCATTTTTCTCTGCAGCTCTGTAGTGTGTAACCATGGAAACACCACCACATTGCCCATTACAGGCCAAATGCTGCCTTCAGTCACACCTCAAAATGAAGAGGGGGGAGGGGTCCACACAGGTGTAAACAGGAGCAGGATTTGGCCCTACGACTTCTCTGCAAGGTGGGGTAAGAAGAAAAGAAGGGAGGGTGTGAGGAGCAGGTAGCCCTGCAGCAATTTTTACATCTTGGATAATCAACCAAAGTGCCAAGGAAAACTGTTTAATGCGAATGGATGTTGGTTTCTGTAGATATATGGAAATGTTTTGCTCAGTGTGACAGTCTCTCTTTAAATACCACACTGTGGTGAGTCCTGCTGACATCAATAACTTTCTTCCAGAATACGTGCTGAGGAAAAACCAATGTCAGACGTGGCACTGTGATGATTATTATTATTATTATTGTTGCATCAGGAGCATGTTTCACATCAAGAGCCCGATCCTGCTTCTGTTGAAAACAATGAGAGTTTTGCGACTGACTTCAAAGGCAGCAGGATTAGACCTGATTGCATCTCCACTGAGAAAATGACCAACTGTCTGTGTTAGTACCACGTGTTAGCTAACACATAGTAAGAACATACCCCTATTTTCCCTAGTGAAGATGCACTCTATATCCTGATTGAATGAAGCACCTTTCCCTGCCTAGTCTAGACAAGTCTATTGACTTCATTTGGATTTATGCATGTACTTGAGTGATGTCCTGAACAGGGCTGTTTGCAGATTTCCTGAACTGGGGATCTAATTCTCTAACTACGTAGGAATTTCTAATGTGGTGTCTGCTATAGGCACCATTACAAGAATCAATTAACAGAAGCATCCATGTTGTCTGTCCTTCCCTGTTCATTCTGTTCAACACTTAGAAAATCTAAAATGCCTTCTTACCAAAGGGGAACTTGAGAAACTGATAATATTTTAGCTTCAATAGACATTAGGGGGAAAGGATACAATCCTAAATCAAACTGCTTTAAAAAAATAATCTCAATCAAATACCCTTGTGTTTCCCAAACCCAGTTTAACTTCACTCACAGCCTATGGTCCGATGTCAGCCTAATCCTTAAAGAGTATAAAATAGGCAGCTTGTTCAGTATCTAATTATGATTATATTTTTAAGCAGAAGTGCTGTAATTCTCTTGCTAAAATACACTGAAAGGGTTCGGAAAGACATTTTGAAGGTTTAAATTTCAGTTTTCACACCAATCCGTATGACACTGTTAATTTGGGAGATCAGCTAAAACAGACTCTTTTAAAAATCAAATCGTACCAGAAGCTTCGTTAAATGTAGGAGAGAACAACAATTGCCATGAAGTGAGCTGTAGCTCATGAAAGCTTATGCTCAAATAAATTGGTTAGTCTCTAAGGTGCCACAAGTACTCCTTTTCTAATTGCCATCTAGCCATTCTTTAAGTGAATTTAAATTTCTTCCTTAAATACAGTTCTGAGCATGATTTTTGTGTTTGGTGAGCTTGCCTGAATTTATAGCAAATTCATTAGGGTGACCAACTTCTCAAAAGGCAAAAGCAGGACACATGCAAGAGCACCGCCCCCTCTGTGGCCCCACCCATGCGTCTCTTCTTCCCCAAGCCCCCGCCCCTAGTTCCTCCTTCTCCCTGAGACCGTACCTCCTGGCCAGGCCAGAAGCCAGAACCGGCCCATGGTATGAGCCCCCCAGTGTGTGCTGCCCAGGGCAGGTGGAGTATCCAGGGCTCCTCACAGAGGCCAGGGCTCCCTGGGTGGCTCTTACCATGCTGGCTGTGGCTTCCAGGGGGCGGAGCTTTGGGGAGAAGAGGAGGAGCAGGGGCGGGGCCTTGTGGCAAGTGGGGGCTAAGGCCCACCTCTGCCTCCCCACTCCCACTGGGAAGAGGCTGGTGCCACCCCTGAGCCTCAGGCAGGTCTGGAATGGTGCTGCAGGGAATCCGGGACAAATGGTATCCTAGAGTCATTCAGCCTGGGACTGGGACTTAAACTCCGCATTTCTGGACTATCCAGCCCAATTCGGGATGGGTGGCCACCCTAAAATTCATATGTCCTTACTCTTGAAAGCCTTTTTTTCCCACCTAATTTCTGTTAATCTTCACAAAAAGCTGTTAAAATATTGGAACTTTTAAGTTCAGCTGACAGCTAACAGAGTAAGGGAGAATTCATCATTGTGTCATGTGCAAAAACCACAACAGGACAGAAATTAACAATGTTAATCAGGCTAGGAGATCGAAATACTTTGCACAGACATGCAGCCAGGCCATGCATATAAGTGTCCTGAAGTTTCTCAAATGTAAATGGCTTTTTTTATTCTGAAATATGCCCCATCCCTTCTGTGTCTACAGGACCAGTGATACATTTTAGCTTAGTATGCAGTAATGTTAATGGAATAATTGACGCAGTATGACTGAAATAGACGATGTGTAAAATGGCAGGCTGCATAATTGTCTGGAGTGAGTTCAAGCATTTCTACGGTGAAAAATAGTCCTGTTTTATAATCCTATCACGTTCACTTGCCGCTGTGTAACGGAGAAATTTCGTTTGGAGATGATCCCAACATTCAGTAAAATTACCCAGGGGATTCCTGAAGGCAAAAGGTTGTTGTTGCAGTGTTTCCTTTACCCCAAGTAAGTAACAAGAGAAAATGGAATCAGATATAGTATTAAAGAGACAGTACACTCTGAACAGCACCATTGTTAAAAAACAAAAAAAGACACACTCTACTGACTGCAGTTTCAGCACAAGACAATGGCATGAGAGTGTCTGCAAAATATGCTGCTTTTTATTATTCCATCTTTCCTCTCGTGTCTCTTCAGGTCACAAAATATTATATGATGGACTGGGGAAGAGGGAGTGGAAGAATTTCCAAAATTATGCACTAAAAATAGACAATATGTTTCATTTCTCTTTCTTGTGGAAACATGAACGAATCATTACCTGTAATCACTATTCCTAGCTGTGATTTTTAGACTATTCTGACAATTGGAAGTTCTCTCAAGAGTCTGCCTTCAAGCTATTCAATTAATATAATCATAATTAGTCACTGTGATCAATTGGAATTTTACTGATTTCCTTTACAATCTCCGACTTTCATAGCACTATACTCATTAGACAGGTGTAGAGGTTATTATATGAGCTCATATTGTCTGCCTGCTTTGGATGGCTATAATTAACATTTCCCTTTGTGTGCGCCATTTCTGAGCTAGTCGCTTATCTCTTTCCAGAATTATTGTTGGTGTTGTTGTTTAAATAAAGCATCTGAATATTTTTCGTCCCCTCGTTTACAGCATGGATTCATTAGCTTTCTGCACATCATTCACTCTCAGTCTCTCTCCGATCCCACCCCACCCACACCCCCCAACCTCTAGATTGAATGTGTCATTTTCATGATGAACGTACCCTCTCTGCTGGTGTGAAGAACATGAGCCTAGCATCTGCCCACACAGGACTTCACTCTCATTGCTGGTAACACATGCCAGGGTAGCACTGGGCTGCTTATTCTGAACAGCAAGCTAAGTGTGAGACATTAATGAGCCCACTATTGCACCTTGCTGCTGTTCTTCCAGGGGCAGATATAGACTTTTTGCCGCTCTTTCTTGCATTGACAGAAAGTGCTTTTTGTTCCTTATGGATTGGGAGCCAGATTCTGATTACAGTTACACCCGTGTAAATCCAGGGTACAGCCACTGACTTCAGTGGAGTTACTCTGAATTGATATCAGGGTAGGTGAGATCAGAATCTAGTCCTATAACTACATTCCAAAAATCACATTACTTCCCACACCTTATCTCTCTAATATCTGGGGCCCAACATGGCTACAACAACACTGTGTTCACAAACCCCTCCGTTTAAGCATCTGACTCATTTAATACCAGTTAAAGACATTAGTCCATTTTGTGGTTTTCTTGTATTACAGAAGCCAGGAAGAAAGCTAGGCTTGCTGCCTATTTATTATAGACACAGGGCTCATACATAAGCACACACACAAAAAACAGCAAGAAGCTTCTGAAGAACCAAGGATGAAAACAAATGAAACATAAAGGGCCAGGTTCTCAGCAAGCGTAAAAGCACCTTTGGTGCAACTCCACTTAAATTTATCCCCGATCTCATTCCTTTGACTTGACTTTACATCCCAGTTAAACATACCAACAGCACTTTTGTAGCATTTAATTTTATTTATTTATTTGTCAAATGCCTTCTAGTTTCCATTTGCTTCTTCTCCCTTTCAACTCTGATCATTTTTGACGGGTCGTCCAGCAATATCAGTCTGACCCATGGAAGACTTTTTTATACCCTTACAGAAAATCAGCACACTTAAAATTTGCTCCTGCATACTAATGAACACCGAGAGTAGATATTATGGGCCTGCTTTTTCAGAGGCGCAGTGTGTCCGCTGCTCCCATTGACTTCCACAGGAGCTACAGACCCACCTCTGAAAATCAGGCCTGTTAGGAATAAGTAGGCTACTGGAATACAGACATTTCATTGAACTCACTGAAAGACAGAGTTTGTAAGATAAATTTCTATTGTCTTCTGTGTCATCTTGTAAAAAATATTTTTCAACTAGAAATATACATTTCCATAGGGAATGCAATGGTATTTCACTTCAATTTTTCTGTAGTAAGCTGTCTGCCTTTTTATTTGCACCATGAGGCTGAAACCATCTGTAACCAGAGAAAAGAAACAAACCACCATCCGTAAAACACCAAGTCCTGACAATTGGTGTAGTCAATACTTGGAACATCAATACTTGGAACATCAAATCCACTATGATATTAGCACACTAGAATGATTTAACAAGCATTTTGCTTTTGCTGTGTTGCCCTGGACTCAAACATGCGGCAGTAATATTAAAAAAAAATAAAAATGCACCACCGGTTTCCCTTTGTAGTCTAGCTATATATTTTGCCACTTTCCTCCACAGAATATCCATTTCACTCTGTTTTGTTTGTGTTTGTTCCAAGGAATCTTTCTTGGATAAAGAGAAAAATAACCACTGGCAGGTTTGAAGAAGAAAATTAACTTCAGCTAATTAGCGGTAGTTTTCTCTGTAACATTTTATTCATACTTTAATACCTAGAGCAGTATTAATTTTTATTCAAACTCCTAACTTGTCATTTGAAAATACTTTTGCAGAGAAGCTTGAAAAAAATACTTACAGCAGCATTTTTCTTTAGCTTTCTCTCTTGAAAGAGCTTTAGTGTGATCAGATCTGATTTTCTAGATAAGCCATTGTCACCTGTTGTGTTACATTATTATGTACACATGGCACACACAGAAGCTGTGGAAGCACTCAAACAATGATCATTATATCAGCTTACAGTTTAGAACAGAGAGCAGCATTAGTAAGCACAGTCAGATTTGCGTTTGTAATCATTCCTAAGCTTTTCTTGTACCTTTAAGATACAAGTATACACTGCAATAAAGGACCCACAGTGTGGCCATGGCTGGCTCGGATCAGCTGACTTGGGCTTGCTAAGCTATATAATTGAAGTGTAGACATTTGGGCATGGACTGGACCCTAGGCTCTGAGACCCTCTCCCCTCATGGGCTCCAGCCCAAGCCAAAACAGCTATACTGCTATTTTTTTAGCCCCGTGGCCCAAGCCCCACAAGCATGAGTCAACTGACCCAGGCTCTGAATCTCAGTGTCTCAGGTTTCTTATTGCAGTGTAGACATACTAAGACTTAACTAAAAGAAGTTACAAGTAGTTCACCAAGCACAAGAAAAAAGAAAAGGATACTGCCAAATTTGGTAAGACCAAACTTCGATATACCTTTTCCCCTTAGATGTGTTTGAAAGGTTCACTTAATTCTTCATCGTAGCAGGAGAGAAAAGTCACCCATATGCATTAAGGCTGGGTGAGCTTTTCCACTCTAATCCCCTGTTTTCAATTGCTCATCACTTTCTCCCAGGGTCACCCGCCTCCTGATATTTTCCAGGTTTGGTCTCTGTTTAAAGGTTGTGTTTCAAAGTCTGAGCAGCAATTAGCAAGCCATTTTGTAGTATGAGGAGAATGACAAAATATAGGGCCAAATCCTCTGCTGCCCCAGTTTACACCAGCAGAGATTTGGCCCATATGCTTTTCCCCTGGAAGAAAAGTTCTTGGAACTTCTATTTCTGAACAGCTCACCAGCCAAACCATTGGGCCTAATTACAAAATTGGCAGGGAAACAGTCCTCTTTCAGGAGAAGTGCTTTGGAGCATTCCAGTCAAATTTGGTTCTTATTTGACTAAGTTCTGACCATTGAATATCACAGTGTATGCATGTGCAGGATATTTTGCATAGGGCTTTTGCTGAGGGCTGGACTGTGCCTGTCAGGAGCCAAAACATGCCAAAGAGAGCATTAGAAGTATTTTCCCTCTCAACTGCTTGGTGTATGGAGGAAGCACAACTGCTCCTTTATGGGGTGCAGCGTTCTCCCAATGCATGCAGATTCAACTCCACAGGTAATGGAGTACCTTACCTCCTCTCACTGCCCCTTTTTGAAGTAGTTCCTGAGAGGTATGATATTGCATTATTTAAGGAATGCCATGTGATGATGTCATTAAATGCTATTTCAGAAGTGGGCAGAAGGCTCATGATAACACTGATGTTTTTCATCTTTGTTAGCAGAATTAGACCATAGTTAGCAGGTGTCAAGTACATTTTTCAAGCCCTTCCCAGAACAGATATTCTATTCTATTCTATTCTATTCCGGATATAAGTATGGGGATCTGGAAAGTACGCTCTTTGGGACAGGACCTTTGTCTTCATAGTTGTCTTTAACATGCCCAAGCACACCTCTAGTCCTATAAACTTGAAGCAACAGTATTGTAAGCCTCCCCACACTGCCCCAACAATGTGCCCCCTCATTCTGACGTGGAGGAACCACTCTGGGAGAAGGGGGAGTACATGCTTACTCAATCATTAGCTTCTCCAACACATTTGCCATAATCCACACTAATGTCAGAATTTGGTTCTTGCTGAATTCAGTGGCACTACTTACAATAGTAAGCATTACAACCAAGGGATAAATTTTTGCAGGATTGGGCCTAAATTTTATGCTATCCATCTTGGGTAGCTGATATAACTGTGTGCAAAACAATGGTTAGACACCATGATACTAAATACTGCAAAATTAATAAATAAAATAAATAGATGGGTGCAAGTAAGGAATAGGACTAATGCAAAATACTGTGGTGGCTGATGCTTTAAAAGTCTGCGTAACAAATAAATAATCCAAATAGCTTAATAAAATATATTATTAATATATTATGCATTTGTATTGAGGTAGCATTTAGAACCTGTCTCTTTTGCTTTAGGCACTGAACAAACAAGAAATATACAATCCAAATACAATGTATATCTTATTACAGTTGCAATGTAGTATTGCTCTTCCATTGTTTATGCGAGGCAGACCACCCTGATATTTTAGGGTTAATGAATGGTAGCAAACAGGAGCATGAAAATAAAATTAGCAATGCCCAGAGCAACCCACTTTATCAGACTCAACAGTTTATTGGATTAGCAATGGATTCAGTGAAAATCTCTGCTGTGGCTATTATGAATAAGATTTATGCCAATTAGCAGTAACAGTGCAGATTATTCAGGAAGAACATATACAATGGTTTTAGAGCCTCTTCTATTTTTCAGCCCTGGTGCTAGGACAGACATTTAAAGCATACATGTCCATTTCTAAGCTTAATTTTTACCCATTCCTGGAAGGATGTCTAATTTCTTGCAAGCATTCAGGGCTTTATTTCCTGATGGCAATGAAGAAAACGAAAGGATTCCTTTCCAATAGCTGTCTTCCAATAGCTACTGACAACCACTTTAAATTTAGGTCAAAATTGCCCTCATCAGCATCCTATGTGTTACATTCCTGGTTTCCTTCTGTAAGGGCATGATCCAAAGCCCACTGAAGGCAACGGAAAGACTGCCCATAGACTTCAACATGCTTTGGATCAGGCCCTAAAACCCCTTCACAGATGGAGCTATCTGAAAGAAAGAAGATTACAGTGATTTATTGGCAGATGTCACTGGAACAGTGAGAAATTTTGGCATGTCTCCACCAAAGGAATGTCAGCGCTAGCTCATAGCTCCAAGCTCCTGCAATGTTTGGTTTCCCCAACAGTGCAGGGAAGTCAATATGCATGTTTGTTGGGATCCAGATTAGAAACTACAAATGGATGCTTTTCCCAGATGCTCTCATGTTACTAAACAATGACAAGGATCAAGTCAGCAGGTCATCCCAGTGTAAGACACCTCCTCTGCACAGCTCAAATTATATCTGACCTGCTTTGTTGATAGTACCTTGGTTACAGTTCTATATGCCCATGTCCTCATAAAACATGAATTCAGAGGCTTAGAACCCTGCTATCTTTGAACAAGAGCTTATCTGGCATCACAAGGGGCTGGAGTGCCATTTGCAGCAGTCTCAGAGGAAAGGGTGTTTAGTCCAGCCTAATTCCTTATATACACATCTACATACATGGACAGTCTTCCTTTGCCATGACTAATGTAACTGATAATCTCTTCAATCACTTTATCCCCAAAGAAAGGCTGATTAATAGAAGTAGTTATTTACAACTGTGACAATCACATTGAAGAAATTTGAGGGACGGGGGTGGGAGGGTAAGGAGGAGGCAAATATTATATTCTTAATTAAGATTAACTGAAATTAAATGCTTTTAATTACAATGTATCCAGCCCTTGGCTACTGTGCAGATAGTGTTCTGACATTTACACATCATCACAAATCAGATTTGTACTTTGCTGTGGCAAATCTGACTGTAATTATTGGCTGGTTATTCAGTGTCAGAGGATGCTGATGCTGCAAAAGGTTTTCAGTGCAGTAAACCTCTGTGCTGAAGAATTAGAGACTGGACTTTTCTTCTCGAATCACTTAAAAGAGCCATTTGCTCAGACTGTTCTCAGAAAAGCCTCCTCTGCCCTCACAAATGCAAATATCTTTTTGGCCCCGCTCCTGCTCCCACCAAAAGCAATGGGAATTTTGCCATTGATTTCAACCGAAGCAAAAAAGGGACCCTCCATCTTTGTACTGAATTTGCCAATGTCCTTCCTCATTTCCCACTTAAGTTATACATGGGAGTGCATTGCATATTTTAAAGCCAAATTTACAGATTAATTTCAAAAGTTTCCTTTGATATACAGCTCTGTTATCATTCAGAGGATCTTGACATGCAAACTCTACCTGTTAGCAATCAAAAAGAATGAGTGACCAAAGCCAGATAGCTGATTAGTGATTTTTTTCCTGTCTGAAGAACTGTCCCTACTGGTTAGCAGAAATCAGATTTAATAGTAATAGCTATGACAGTTTTATGGCCAGACCCCTGAAAGCCTATTGAGAAACATGACTGTATAATCATACAAGGTTTCACTCCCAGCTGGGACTCGTTTAGCTCTGCTGTATGCATTGCACTCCCGTATAAGGGCTCAGAACTGCATGGTGCTGAGTAATCACCAAACTCTGATTGAAGTCCTATGGCTCATTGCCCTTGAAACCTCTGCAGTGTCAGCATCCTGTGACACAGCACACCTAGCCACTCGTGAGGATTGCGGTGCTTGGCATGCTCCAGAATTGCTCAGCACCTTGCAGGATTAAGCCCTAAATATTGCCTTGATTAATTCCTATGCAGGCTCCAGTGGGACTGGATGGGACGTAAATCAGGTCAGAATTTGGGCCAGTGTCTCTAAGACCAGGACTTCTCAAATCCAGGGGATGACTGGTTGGTTCTAGAAGGGACATCGTTATTTTTTTGATATTGGTAGGGACTATAGAGCCAGAGAAAGGGTTCCCCTGCCAATGTCCCCTGCTCTAAAAGGCGATCATATAAAATGTTTCTAATCACTGAGTGCCAGGATAGGTGTGCTCACAATACCTTGCCCGTGTCTGCCCCCCCTCACCCCACTGAACACCTCTGTGGCTCTAAGTCTGGTTCAGCACTTTGTCCGTTCCGCTGAGGCGGCATCAGTTCCTGGTCTGTTCATCTGTCAGTTTTCTGACAAGAAATTCACTGACAATGAGAGATCTGCTGACTTAAGCAGAATGCAGCCAAGAGAGACCTGCAGTGGCTGCTGAATCTGCAGAGGGAATAAAAAAGCCCTCCTCTTCACAGTGGGAGAGGCGTCAGAGGACCCTACATATGCCTCATCAGCATAGCCTGAAACATCCAGTAAGAGTGTTTCGTGCTATGCAAGGAAGTGTTTTATCCCAACACATGTTAGATGACAGCAAGGGTCTCTCTCTCCTTTAAACCAAGTTGTAGTCTGCCAGTTTTGTTTCTGTAGAGGGTCACACTTACAGTGGTAGCATTCATTCCAATATATATTTCATTATACAAATACATATTTTATTATGCTTTTTGTACTGATCCCAGCTGCATTTCACTTTTGCAATGATGCGTGATAAGTGACAATTTTTTTCAAAAGTATTCTCTGGAATTGTGAAATCCAGCCTAGTATCCCAGGCAGGAGTCACCCCTGCCAGAGACCTTCTGTGGTTCTGTACTGCCTCTGGATTTGATCTCTCATTTTGGGGCTCACAGCCCATGTATTCTTAATTGCAACCACACTGATTCCAGACCCCCTGTCTTCCTGACTTCCACTCCAGAAATTCCAAATCCCTTATACCATTCAGGTTTAATACAGAGAACATCTAGAGCCAAATCCTATGCACTTTACTTAGAATAGACCTGATCCTGCAACCCTTACTCACATGAGTCTCCCCACTGACTACAATAGATTTATTCACTCATTTAAGGAAAGCTTTGCTGTATTGTGACTACAGTTGGGCAAATAATAGAAAACTCACCCTCCTGCTGAGGACCAGTACAAGTTCCACATAAGTCTTATTTTGAGCTCCTAAATCAAACTTAAGTGGAGTCTAGTCCTTGTGTGGGCTGCTGCATAGGGGTGAATTGCACCCTTTGTGAGTAATTATTTAATGAAAAATACATCAACTTTTGCAATTAATATTATTCCCAATCGTTATCTAACCAGCTCTAGAGGACTTGGCCCCAAAGCTCTGATTGTTCAGCAGGAAAAATATGTAGGCATAGAATAATAATTGGGTTGTAACCTTTGTGCACAGTCCAGATTAATATTAACAGAGGTTTTTTTTTAAAATACGTATATACCCAAATTCTTTGAGACCATTTCACATCTTGGAAGAAAGTATGATACAAGGATTAAAAGTATAAGGGATGAATCTGACCACAGGATGGTTCTACCATGAAATCTTCAGAGACCAGAGTTTAAAGCAGCTATTTAAGCTGCTATGAGCTTCTAGAGAAGTCACTGGTGGTTATAATGACTCATGTTATGATTTAAAGAGCTGGAAAAGCTCTGGGAAAGTGCCAAAACCATTTTTTAAATTATACTTTACTTATGCGGCTGCAGTTATTTATCAAATGAAACATCTCTTTTTCTGTTAAATGTAATATATGGGTTTGTAGCCTCTTTTCCTAGCAAGAGAAATATAAGTACATAATTGTCATGTTATTTATTTATTTATTGCTTTACACAATGCACCCTTAGGCACAACCTAATTAAAAAGGCATACATATTTGCTGCTTCTCAGGGGCAAAACTTACCTTTCCTCACCCAACCCTCTCCAGGCAAACACAGAAGAAAAGAGATGCTTTGCACAATGCCTGAGAGGTCGACAGATTCAGTCATTGATGGGCCAGTGAGGGAGGCAGGTTCGATTTGAGGGTCATCCATGTAGAATGCCAAATTATGAGGTATTGAGACCATTAGTTGAAAAGCCCTGGCTGACTTCAGTTGCTAGGGTACCACATGGGGTGAAAGAAGGCCTTTTAGAAAGCCAGAGCCCAAATCATATGGAGCTTTGCAGAGCAAAGTCAACATCTTGAATCACACCCAGAAGCAAAAATGAAGTCAAATAACTGATGTAGTATGTTCCCTTCATCCCACAATGCCTGACCCAATTCAGAGCTTACAAAGGGACAGATCAGTGTAGTGAGGTCCTGCTCCAACAGAAGCAGGCAGCCATACAAGCCACCTGGGATTCCACATCACATATTGTAACCTCTGGAGAAAAGATTGGCGCAAAATCCTTCAGCGCTTAGGTCAGCAACCAACCACCATCATCTGAATATCTTTCCGCCATCTTACTACAGCACTGCTTTCTTGTTTGGGTGGGCTTTAGTCAGCTCTCTCTATCGAAGTCTCATTCTTAGCTAGGTGATGGGAAAGCAAATATAGTAATAAGAACGGCCATACTGGGTCACACCAAAGATCCATCTAGCCCAATATCCTGCCTTCCAACAGTGGCCAGTGCCAGGTGCCCCAGAGGTAACAGGTAATCATCAAATGATCCATCCCCTGTCGCCCATTCCCAGCTTCTGGCAAACAGAGGCTAGGGACACCATCCCTGCCCATCCTGGCTAATAGCCATTTATGGACTTATCCTCCATGAATTTATCTAGTTCTTTTTTGAACCCTGTTATAGTCTTGGCCTTCACCACATCCTCTGGCAAGGAATTCCACAGGTTGACTGTGTGTTGTGTGAAAAACACAACACACAGTGTTGTTTGTTTTAATCCTGCTGCCTATTAATTTCATTTGGGAGCCCTAGTTCTTGTGTTACGAGAAGGAGTAAATAATACTTCCTTATTTACTTTTGCCACACCAGTCATGATTTTATAGATTGCTATCATATCCGCCCTTAGTCTTCTCTTTTCCAAGCTGAAAAGTTCCAGCCTTATTAATCTCTCCTCATATGGAAGCTGTTTCATACCCATCATCATTTTTGTTGCCCTTTTCTGAACCTTTTCCAATTCCAATATAGCTTTTTGGAGATGGGGCAACCACATCTGCATGCAGTATTCAAGATGTGGGCGTATCATGGATTTATATAGAGGCAATATGATATTTTCTGTCTTATTATCTATCCCTTTCTTAATGATTCCCAACATTCTGTTTGCTTTTTGGACTGCCGCTGCACATTGAGTGGATGTTTTCAGAGAACTATCCACAATGACTCCAAGATCTCTTTCTTGAGTGGTAATAGCTAATTTAGACCCATCATTTTATTTAGTCCACCATAGAATCACAGAATAGAATCATAGAATCACAGAATATCAGGGTTGGAACGGACCTCAGGAGGTCATCTGGTCCAACCCCTTGCTCAAAGCAGGACCAATCCCCAACTAAATCATCCCAGCCAGGGCTTTGTCAAGCCTGACCTTAAAAACTTCTAAGGAAGGAGATTCCACCACCTCCCTAGGTAACGCATTCCAGTGTTTCACCACCCTCCTAGTGAAAAAGTTTTTCCTAATATCCAACCTAAACCTCCCCCACTGCAACTTGAGACCATTACTCCTTGTTCTGTCATCAGCTTACCACTGAGAACAGTCTAGATCCATCTTCTTTGGAACCCCCTTTCAGGTAGTTGAAAGCAGCTATCAAATCCCCCCTCATTCTTCTCTTCCACAGACTAAACAATCCCAGTTCCCTCAGCCTCTCCTTATAAGTCATGTATTCCAGTCCCCTAATCATTTTTGTTGCCCTCCGCTGGACTCCTTCCAATTTTTCCACATCCTTCTTGTAGTGTGGGGCCCAAAACTGGACACAGTACTCCAGATGAGGCCTCACCAATGTCGAATAGAGGGGAACGATCACGTCCCTCGATCTGCTGGCAATGCTCCTACATATACATCCCAAAATGCCATTGGTCTTCTTGGCAACAAGGGCACACTGTTGTCTCATATCCAGCTTCTCGTCCACTGTAACCCCTAGGTCCTTTTCTGCAGAACTGCTGCCGAGCCATTTGGTCTCGAGTCTGTAGCAGTCCATGGGATTCTTCCGTCCTAAGTGCAACTAAGTTTAATTAAAATGAGGCACAGAGCTGCATGTCACCACCTTAATGGTAATAGTGCAGCACAAATCACCTCCCTACCCCGCCACCACAGGCTTATGCATCCACTGAAAAGGAGGACTGACAAAAGTAATCCTTGAGAAGGGCCCATGGGACAAATCCACCAGGAAAGAATGGGAATGGTAGCCCCAAACCACCCTTTGAATGGATGGAACTACTCAAAAGTGATACCATTCATCCGAGTCCATACAGGTGAGTTAACACAACCTCATAGTTATTCCAGAGTATCAAAGGCTGATGGCAAAGCTAAAAGATTCAGCATGCATCTCTGGCCATTGTCCATTGCTAGGAGGAGATCATCTGCCAGCAAGACCAGGGTATTCACCATGCCAGATCCAGGCTGTAAAGGATTGAGTAAGTATGTGGATTCCCAATGACACCAGAGCAGTCCTACTAAACAAGCAAAACTGTCAGCCTCGAAAGGTAGTTTCCTGAAAAAGGCCTCGTACAATAACAACTTCACTGTGCAAAAAAACAGAAAGATGATGTTTGCTAGGTATAGAGAAGAATGCCATGTGGTTCTCTGTGCAATACTGGCTCCAATTTAGGTAGTTTTCTTCCCTTTTCTATGAAAATGTGATTTTATTCATCCCATTCCCTACAGTTTCACATCTGCAATTGTCAGTGGCAGAGAAAATGAAAAACATGCAGGGAACAGGACCTTCCCCACACATCATGCTAGTGATCCCACTGTATTGTTCCATATCATTTTTTCTCTATCTATTTTCATCATTTCTTCCCTCCAGTGATGAATTCTCCTGTAAGCCTGGTGGTGAGACAAACAGCTATTTCAGCTGTTCACACCTTCTGACTGGTTTTCTGAGAGTGAGCCTCTGGAGATAATATAAGATTAATTTACCATCCCCTTCCTCAAAGCCCAGACCTGGCATATGAAGTTAGAATGAGGGCTGTCAAATTATTAAAAAAAATAATCGTAATTAATTGCAGTTTTAAATCGCATGGTTAAACAATCATAGAATACCAATTTAAATTCAGCATGGAAGCATGTCCTCTGAAATGGTGGTCAAAGCATGAAGAGGCATACGAATGTTTAGCATATCTGGCACGTAACTACCTTGCAAAGCCGGCTATAACAGTACCATGCAAATGCCTCTTCTCACTTTCAGGTGACATCGTAAATAAGAAGCAGGCAGCATTATCTCCTATATATGTAAACAAATTTATTTATCTTAGCAATTGGCTGAACAAGAAGTAGGACTGAGTGGACTTGTAGGCGCTAAAGTTTTACATTGTTTTGTTTTTGAAAGCAGTTATGTGAAAAAATAATTCTACATTTGTAATTTGTACTTTCACGATAAAGAGATTGCGCTACAGTACTTGTATGAGGTAAATTGAAAAATACCATTTCTTCCGTTTATCTTTTTTACAGTGCAAATATTTGTAATAAAAATAATATAAAGTGAGCACTGTACACTTTGTATTTTGTGTTGTAATTGAAATCAATATATTTGAAAATGTAGAAAAACATCCTAAATATTTATAATACATTTAAATTGGTATTCTATTGTGGTTTAACGGTGCAATTAAAACTGTGATTAATTGAGCCTATTTTTTAAAATCTAGTTAATTTGTTTTGCGTTAGTTGCTTGAGTTAACTGTGATTAACTGACATCCCTAGTTAGAATACATGCTTTGCCTATGAAGTTTCTTTTGAATGGAATCTAAGCGCACACACTGTAGCAATGAAGCACATTTCAGCGCTACTGCTATGAATTTCGTTTAATAGATAATGAAGAATACAAATATGCTCTCATTTAGGGAAGGACTTGACAAATTACTTGAAAACTGCTTATATGACTTAGCAAAACCTTCCTTCGAATGGACCCATTTTTCAGTTTGCAATGAATTTTGGATTCTGAGTACTTTTCTGTTTTACCAAGGTTTTATCTACCTCCCACAACAAATTCCACAGGCACAGGCTCTGCTCTCCTCCGCCAGCAAAGCGTCTTCACATTAGGCTGCTCGTTAATTGCTTCTGTACCTTGTCAGAACAGCCGTGGGAAGGACTCCAGATTGATCAAAATAACAGTCCCTAACTTTGAGCTTAAATTCATCCACTTTGCAACTGTGATTATTGCATTTGAGCCCAATTTGACACCAATGTTATCTTGACACAAATTTGCACGTGCCAGTTTAATTACAAAGATTTTCTCTCTGCATTGCTGCCTTTCAGATGCACTAAAAATCCCTCCTGCAGTCCTCAAGAAAATGGCATGGCCCCTTGTCCATTGCTTTCCTTTTATCCTGTTACTACAGGCAAAGGCACTCACTTGCTAAAAATTAGGCCTGTTTGCAGTTTACAAAAATCCATCACTTCTCTGCTTACAAGTGAAAACAAATCAATGAAGCAGCATAAATTATCCCAGGCCCATGGCAATGGTAACCTGAATACTTAAATGTCTGTCTTCTTTGTTATTCCAAGGGAAAAGAGAGTAGAGGAGTCAATATACTAGCTGCCCCAAGGCAGAGGAGTCAATATACTACCTGCCCCATGGATCAAATTTTTATTGACTTACACATTTGAACAGTGCTGCTGAGGTCAATGGGCCAAATTCTACTCTTAGTTCTTCCAGTGTATTATGTCAATGGAGATATTTTGTATAAATACTAGTGTAAAAAAGAACAGAATCTAGATCACTGCTACTACTTGGGTAAGTAAGGCAAACACTGCTTAGCCTCCTGGGGTGTTTTTATGAACCACTAAAGTGCAAAACACATTTTTACTATTATTTATACTGTGACAGCACCTATTGCCCTATCCCCATTATAGTAGGCACTGCACCTACGCATAAAAAGACAGTCCCCTGCCCCAAAGAGCTTACTTTCTATATTCAGTGAATAAACACTCTCCAGTGTGGCTACATGGTATAGTGGATTAAGTGCTCTGGTTTTATTCTAGCAAGTTGGTGCATAGTATATCACAAAACCATCATTTCAGGTCACACTACAAACAGCCATCCTGGTCTGCAGTAGAAATGAGCAAGCCAATTCGAGCAACATAAAAACCAACCCAAACCTCAAACCAAACCTCAATGGATCCTTTCTAAAAATGGATCCAGAAGGTTCAGATAAATTTTTTCTCTGTTACTTTCATGCACTTTGTGCACTACATGGTTCCCTCCAGAAGGGGGAGTGCTGAAAAACGATGGTCAGGACACTGTTGCCCTTGGCTTATCAGAAGCAAGCAGCATACAGCGATAGCAGGTTCAGCGCTACCCTGGTAAAAGTTACAGCCCAACTCTGCAGATGGAAGAGGTTCCGATAAGTTGGTAGGATTTGGGTGTTTCGCTGAAATAAGCAGTTGAACCTTTTGAGATTTACCTGTTTGACCCTCCCAGCTTGCAGGGGTCCCAGAGCCTGGGCTCCAGCCTGACCCCGAACGTCTACACCGCAATTAAACAGCCCTTAGTCTGAGCCGTCTGAGCCCGAGTCAGCTGGCATGGGCCAGCTGCGGGTGTCTAACTGCAGTGTAGACACACGCACGAGACAAAGTAAGATCTTTTAAGCCACACCCCCGCCTTCTTGCTGATGTAGCGGGGTGAAGGTGGAGTGACTGGGATGTATCTGTGCCACACCATACCTTGGCTGTGGTTTCACCCACTTGAGGTCATTTGCTGCTGGGGTGAGCTAGCACAGCCCCCATGTTGCTCTAACTCAGAACAAGACAACTGGCCCTGCAGAGAGGCTCAGGATAGCATAAAAGCAAATTTTAAGCCACTATTGCACCCTCTCCACCTACCTGCTCTCTGTGCACATCTGAATCCCCCTTCCCCTTCCCCCCCAGATGTGCAGCAATTTGAACAGATAACAACAATCCACCTCAGATACATGTGAATGGCACAAACAGAGAATGAAAACAAGATAACTGGGAACTCAGGTCCCTTGTAAAGCAAACACGGGGAGAAGCTATTTGCAGGAGCTCCTCTCCTTTCTGTTAACAAATTCAGCTCATCTGCCCCCAGCCCGAGCAGCTCTACTTTTCCACTGTGCTGAAGCAATTGCCTAAACAAAGGATTTGCTGGTAGCTTGGTTACATCATCAATGTTGCTCTGGCAGGCTTTTGAAGGCAACGTGTGATTAACATATCAACAGAGATGCTGAATGGTTCAAGCCCTCAGCTCGTCTAGAACTAAGCCACCGTTCTGTTAAGGAAAGTGGTATACAAGGATACAGTTACTTAGACCTTATTCTGCACAGATGTTTGGGTCCATCAGGTTAGATTTATGTCCCCTTTCATATTTCTTTTCCTTTGCAGCTTTGAGATGGACAAACACATGATGGCCTCTTACTCTGAGCCCCCTCAAATGCTGGGTCGTGTTATTTGGCAGTAAAAGAACAGCAGCACTGTTCTACAAGGCAGTAATCAGGTGCCTAAGTGGATAAAATACCTGATTTAGCCTAACAAGGAGAATGGATAATTGTTGAGACAAACAGAATAATGCTGTTATCGGTATCATGCTAAAAGCCCTCAAAACAATGTTTCTAAATACATTTTTAACTGTAAGTACTTGGGCAATGTAGACAAGTAGTAGAGCCGGGGGGGGGGGAGGGATGGGTCTGAAGTGGGGGAGGATAAGAACAGTGCTATGATAGTTAAAAGAACATGTTTAGGGCAAGATCATTTGGTTTTAATCAGGGAAGCCGCACAGGCTTCTGTGTGGCTCTACCCAGACTTACAGCAGTTGAGGGTCTTGCCCTTAGGCTGAAAATTGCCTCTGCAAAAATGGCATTATGGACTTTCTAGCTCATTGTGTCTCAATGATTCCACATCAAACATGCTCCACTGACAAAAATATGTTATTTTTCTAAATGGGAGTCCTGAAAACTTAGCCTGGGATCTGAGGGTCAAGCTGGGTTCTTTTTGGCTCTCATACCAGCAACACTAATAAAGTTTCTGAAGGCTAAGTTACACCTGTGGAATTTATTTTCTTCTAATCCTGTCCTCTGTTTCACTTCAGCAACCCCACCGGCTTCAAAGGAATTGCATAGGTGTAACTGACTGGCCCTGTAACTGACACTTAGGAAGCAATTCTCTTGCTGATGCACAAGAAGCTTCTTCACCTAACGATAGGGCTAACAGGAGGAAAACGGAGTTAAAACTTTGGGCCAGATCCCCAGCTATTGTAAATCCAATGTATGGTAATTTTACACTAGCTAAGCATGTAGCCTAACATGAGTTGGACTAAAACTAGCTCTTCAGGGGGCACAAAAGAAATTCTCTCATAATTTTCCTCTGAGGGAGAAAAAGGGAGAAGCACAGAACTACACCTGACAGATGCTTGTCATGCCACATGATGCACTTCTGGAAGCTGCTCAGTGACTATTGTGATAGGTATAATATAAGAACCAGAATAGAAGAGGAGAGGGCCCAATCAGGGCCATGTACAATCCCGGTCACAGCATTCCTGGTGTGTGAAGGCCAAAGGAACCTAGCCGAGCTGCGGGTGCTGCAGACAGCATTGGTAGAGGAGGCAGGGTGGCATGAGGACAAGGCCAGGACCTCCCATGCCCATCCACACTAGCTGGCTGGCACAGGTGGAAGTACCTGCGGTACCCTGTTAAATGGTGTGGAAGTAGCTGACTCAGTATATGCTGCCCCGATGATTCTGGAGGCACTGCCTCCTGGAGACACAATGCCTCTGGGAGCTGCTGTCAGCTACACACAATCCCTCAAACCCCCACAACAAGGACTGTGGCTAAACGTTGATTTCAGTGGAGCTAGGCCACATTTCCCTCACAGTTCCTCCCTTCTGTTACAGATAATCCCTTGGACTATTCCCAGGGAAAGAATTAAAACGACATTATTTTAATTGTTCATGCTACTTGTTTGTTTTCTGCATTTCTTTCAGAGTGGGCAGTGAGACTAGATTAGCCAGCAGAAATGAGAAGATGCTGCAAGCGTCTCTAACGTTCACACACACAACACTGATGAATCCAGTGAGACAGTATCTGCAACTTGCCCTTACGTTTACCTCTCACAGACATTTGGGGCAGGTGTAAATGGCTCCATTGGATCCGATCCTTGGATGGGCAAGGGGCCTTTGTATGTTATACATGACCATAGCCATTCATTCCTCTCTGCTGTGAGCTTCCCCACAGCAGTCCACATCTTTGTAACCTCCAGGCTAGATCATTGCAATGCACTCCACACAGAAGCTTCTGCTATCGTGCAATGAGGAAACTGGCCTCTTGAACAGAGCAGCCACTATGACTATGGGAGCGGAAATGTTCCAAGTAGAGGTCCCAGACCTCTGGTGGCTTGTCAGGGCTTTGGTTTGGAGAGATTCAGAGAGCAATGCAAGACTGCTCTATCTGGCCAGGCCTCTACTAAGCCATGGGCCTCTGCACAGCAGCCATGTACAGGGATATTTTAATTGTTGTAGATGTCTTTTTAATTCTGGTATGACACCCTGGAGCTGAGGCAACAGACGTAACTTATAAATCACTAACTATATCAGCAAGTACTGGTTTAACATGAGGGCATGTACAGAAAGACAGTGCACAATAAACTAGAAGAGCATGAAGAAGTGAAAAGTTCAGAGCCTGGAGGGATGGAGTGAGATGAGTATTGCTCCTCGTTTCCCCCTGTGACAGGGTGCTGGGCCAGGAGTGCTTAATCAGCTCCCTGCCATGCCAGCCCCAATTAAGGGGAATAGATTGGGCCTGGCTGAATAGACCTGTACCTGCCTGGCAACTAGAAACAGCTGCCAGCCTAATTAGCCAGGGGCTATAAATGCTGGGAGGAGGGAAGCATGGATGGGGGAAGAGAAAGGCCAGAGGCTGCCAGGACTTACAGGCTTGAGGCCCTGGGAAGAGGGCAAAGGAGCTGGAACCAGAGGCAGGAGCAGAAGGAACTGAGGCTGCGGGGAAGTGGCCCAGGGAATAGAGACAGGGAGCTGGAAGGAAGAGGCAGCAGGAAGCTGCTGTTTGCAGGGTCCCTGGGCCGGGGCCTGGAGTAGTGGGCAGGCCTGGGCCCCTGGCCCGCTGAAGGAGCGGCCTGGCTGTGGACTGCCAAGCGGCTGCAAGGAGTGGCTGGTGGACTCTTGTTGGAGGAGTCCCCCAGAAGTGTGTGTGGGGTGGGGAACTGGATGGTGACAGGGCCGGAGGGCTGTGCCACGAAGCAGATGCCGAGAGAAAGGAGCCATAATGGGTCTGCAGGAGGAGGTGAGGACGGAGAGTCACCACCACCCAAGGGCACACCTGCTGGCACTGAGCTAATTCCTGAAATGCCCAGCAGGAGGTGCCAGTGTAGTGAATGACCCTGTGACACCCCCCCCCCACACACACACACCTAACCCCAGAACTCTGGTCTGCAAAGCAGCTTGAAGTGAGCTGTTGAAGCTCCTGGTTGCTTAGTGTTCCTGACACATTCCACTGCAAATGTTGTGTGAAGCAGGCTCTGGGGCTCTCAGAGCTTTCAGTTCGAGTTTTCATGTGATATTTTCTTCATCATTTTTAGAATTGAACATTTTCCTTTTTAAAGTGAGTAACCGATAGTTAGTAAAAATAAATGTCAGAATGGGAAAAAAAGATGATCTCATTCACCATGAGCACCTCTACTGCCTTTCCCAGGAGTGCCGCTGCAATGCACTGGAACATAAAATCATAATTTTATTAGTCAGTCTCAATAAGTGACAGGATACAATTATCAAAATCATTAGACTAGCCATACAAGGGAATGCATAAATAAAGCATCAGCTAATCAAGTTGGTCATTTTCTTTGTTTGTTTCCCTCTCTACAAATTTCTCAGAGGTTCCTTGATGTAATAAATTAACCACATTCAGGACCATGAACAGCTCTTCTGGGACAGAACCATTTTCTGATTGGCTGGACATAAGGAACTTGTCTCTCTCCCCACAGCGTGAGATTAATAAAATTAAAAGCAGCTCCTGGGGACAATGTGCATTTCCACAACCAAGCAATAATCCTCTGCAAAACTCCATCTCTCACTAAATCAGTCGCCACAAAATTACAGTTTGCCAAAAGGGAGCTTTTCCAGTCCTCGCTCTGCCGGCCACAGTGGGATGCTGGGATTATTCCGAATGAAAAGCCACAAATGTTTAAACAATCTAGGTCTATGATCAAATCTGGTTTTAAAACAACACAAGTTTAATGCTTTGAGAGTCTAAATAGTTCCCCCACTGAGCTGGCTTGGGGTGGGAGGGAAATCAAGGCTCTGTTTATGCAGACTCTTTTGTATAGTAGCAGGATTTGACTCAATGCACTGGAATTTTGGATCCAAATGTTCAAAGGATGGCACATGTAGAATGAACTCTGGAGAAAAAATATATAGAAGTCTAACTTTGTTAAAGAGCCTCGTATGCACACTGCTGAGAAGTAACACCTAGCTGAAGTGTCTAGCAGCGACAGGGTGAGCAAAGAGCAGCCAAGAAGTCTTGGAACGAAAACAAGAAATGGGGGCATGGAATAAAGAGTTTCTGTGGTGAGAAATAAACTGAAACAAAAGGCTGGTTTGGAAGAGCTCTGGCAATGGAAACGGTGAGGCACATGCATTTAATATTCCTTCCAAACAGCCAGCTAACCACAGCTGCTAGTAAAGCAGCGCACACACTGCGTTCAGATTTAGAGGTAAGTCCGCAGCCAAGCTAAGGGCCAACATCCCTGTTTGTGGGCACAGTTTCCTACTGCAAGAGAAAAGACATCTGAAAATGGATTGTGCATGCAAATCTTAGTAATTAGATATATAATTACTAAGATTTACCCCTACAACTGTCCCCACGAGCAAGGGCCTGGGCTGTGAAAATATGGCCCTTAAAGTTTGAAGAGCACACACTATACATGATGGCATAGCACCCTTCAATTATGCGAAACCCTGCCACAATCCTACTGCATGCTCTTATTCTCAGGGATCTATAGCTCATCATCATTAGTGATTCAGGTCTTAACCAGTTATAACCATTTATTATGGTCTTGGCTTCTTTTGTTGGGTGCAACCTTCTGCCCTGATCCCACTGGAACAGAATGGGACATCAGAGTGAGATGCTATGTACACTTTTCAAATAGCAAAAGTCCAATTTTGTGCAATCAGAGTATGATGATCACCCTACATGGGCCTGATCCAAAGCCCATTGAAGTCAATACAAGGCTTTCTGTTGGCTTCAGGAGGCTTTGGACGAGGCCCTAAAAATTCTACATTTAAATACCACCCAGAGTTGGGATATTAAAGAATAAATGAGTGGAAGATGATGAGTTCAAGGGGCTAGCCAACTCCAGTATGTGTAACATTTCAAGAAAGTGGATTGCTATCTTCTTCTGAGTTTACAGAATAATGTAAAGTTGCCATTTTTATTTAGAATGGGACTGCGGCACCGTTTGATTGACTTTTTTGCATATATAAAAGCTGTACATGCTTAGCTAAAATAGGAGTTAGCAAATGTCAAGCTTCAGGGTATAATGTAGGTTGCTACAGGGGTCAGGAATGAATTTCTTCTCTCTCTTGTATATAGCATTGCACAATTCAATTGCATTATTGAAGACGTGTCTATCACTGAAGTAACATGGAACGGCCAGTGCCAGAGGCAAAAGAGGGGCTTGATGAACTAATGGTCCCATCTGGTATGGCAAATCCATTGACACTGCAGTGTGTAATTGCCTCACCCTACTAGGAGTGACATCTTTCAATCCTCCATACAACCAGAAGGCCAGAGTTACAGAATCACTGAGAGTTTATATACAGTGATTTTTTTTCAATATGGGATACACTTGTCAAACTGTCTAAAATTCTCTATTAGCAGTTTCTTCTCCCTCCTTTCCCCAAGTTGTGCAAAGAATTTAAGCATGAAATTCCAATTAGGGCGAGGAGATTAGGCTGTTATATTTACATAGGATTTGCCACAGAGGATCAGTTCATTGGTCCATCCAGGCTAATATTCTGCCTCTGCAAGTGGCTAAAATCTGTTGTTTCAGAAAAAGAGGAAAGTCCTTCTCAGCCAAATAACTCACATAGATCTCTGTGCAATGCTGCTCAGATCCCTTCGGGAATCAGTATATTCCTGAATCATAAACTATAGAATTATCCTTATCATTAGTTTCTCTGCATGAAGATGTAGTTACTGAAAGAAAAAAGTTAACATTGGATTTGGGAGTAACATAAGAAATCCGTGCATGTACTGAGAACATAAAATAGCCTGGAAAAAGCAGACCAGGGACAATGGTGAGGAATGTGGGATAAGTGCCTATACAGCTTAGAAAGAAATGATCTGCCAATCAGAAAGGAGAATCTAGCTCCAATATATGTCATGGAAATAAAGCCCTGGAGTTTTGCTAACTTGACATCATAAAGGTTTTCTTGTAGGAAGAAAAAAAAAGTCCATTCTTTATGAATTTTCATTAATGATTTGGATAATGGAGTGGAGAGTATTCTGATAAAATTTGCTGAAGACACCAAACTGGGGGAGCACTTTTGGAGGACAGGATTAGAATTCAAAATGACCTTGATAAATTAGAGAATTGGTCTGAAACCAACAAGGTGAAATTCAATAAAGACAAATGCAAAGTACTACACTTGGGAAGGAAAAAAGTCAAATGCACAAACACCAAATGGGGAATAACTGGCTGGGCAGTAGTACTGTAGAAAAGGATCCAGGGATTATAGCAAATTACAAATTCAATGATGCAGTTGTGAAAAAGGCTAATATTCTGGGGTGTATAAACAGGAGTGTCATATGTGAGAAATGGATGGTAATTGTTTCACTCCACTGGGCCCTGGTGAGGCCTCAGTGGGAGTACTCTGTCCAGTTTTGGGTGCCACACTTTGAGAGAGATGTGGACAAATTGGAGAGAATCCTTAGGAGAGCAACAAAAATGATGAAATGGTTAGAAAACCTGACCAGAGAACAGATAAGAAACAGAAATAGAAGTCGACCCTTTTCATTTTATCCCTACAGCTCTCTACCTAGCCAAACATGCCACGGCTGACCCACACAATCACTTCCAAGGCTTAGGAAGAGGGAGGTGATGTGTCAGAAGCCATAAATAGTATCTGCTGGCGTTCTCATTTCTATTAAAAGTTGACTTTGATTTGGCTCTCTGTGATTAGCAGAAACAAGAGAAAGACAAATAATAATTCTGCACAGCTGTTTGGAACTGACAGACCTGACCTCCCCAGCTGAGAGCTCTTTGTGCTGTGGAGGCTGTCACCTAGCAACCAGCCTTTGCAGCTGCCAGGCTACAAAAAAAGTGAACGCATGACTTATGGAAAGGAGGCACATGTGAAGAGGATAAGGTGGGAACTGAATCAATCTCAGCTTTGTCTTGTGGCCTAAATACCGTACAGGATACAAGAAGAGATTACCATCAGTGGATCCCACTGAGGGTCCATCTCCAAAACATTCATGTGGTTATTCAAATCAGCTGTTCCATAGGTGACTTTTGAAGGGGAAGAGAAAAAGGTAAATAGATGATGTTATGAAGCTTTCTGAGATCTAATATTCTGCTTTAAAATCCATTGAGGAATGGTGCAAACAAACATGAATAGTTACGTCTCATACAGTCTCGCATTCCAGTGCTATAGGTAAACATTATATCCACATTACCAATGGCTGAATTGAAGCAATGGAAAGCTAAAAACCAAATTTTCCAATGTGGGTGCATAAAATTAGACATAAATAATCAGGCTGATTTCAGCTTATGTAGGTGCTTAGATATAGAGTTAAGTGCCTAAAGTTAGGCACCTAAGTTTGAAATTTTTGATTTAATTGCCCTTACTCAAGGTCACACAGTGAATCATAGGCTGACTTTGGAATTGATCCCAGGAGTCTTAAGTCCCTGTCTGCTGCTCTGATCTCTGGAATAAACCGTCTCCCTTATATCAAATATAAAACCTTTGCTATAGCAACTTTTCCTCTTTTCGGTTTTTTGAAAAATCAAGAAGATTCTGGGGTCAGATGTCTATTATTGCTTAGTTCAGAAGATAAAAGATGCTGTATATCTCCAGTATTAACATTAGCAGATTCTTAGTATAATTTCACTTTGTTCTGCTGCAACTCAGTTTTCATTGCTCCTTTTGGGTCAGATTAAACACTTCACACTGGCTACTGGAAGGAGCCCAGATCTTTAACATCAGAAACTGGTTAGATTTTTCTCAGCATCTGCTTTCCAGAAAGAAGAGCATTCTGGAGAAGAAGTGCCATGTATAGGTGATTATATATGATTAGCTATCAAGTCATATCCAATGTGAAGCATATAAGTAACATCAGGCAGATACAAATTCAAGGAAAGGAGGGAAAGCCTTTTTAAAAAACTGTTTTTCCAGTTTAAATAGCAAAATGTGCCAAGCTTTAGAAGATTTCAATCACTTCTGAGTTAAAAATAACATTTTCCTAAATCTTCACTGAGGTAGTTACATCATCAGTCATCCCTATGGTTTGCATTTTGAGCCTGAAATATACATGTCAATTGTAAACCCCAATCACTGCAGTTGTCAAAAAAGTAGAAAATCCACAGTGCTATTCATTCTGAAAGTAATACACGGTATTAAAATTCAGTAGCAGCAGAAGAGATGTCTCCACTTTCAGCCAGTATTAAAAGATGTAGGCTCTCGTTTCTAATCCACGATGAAGGGCTTTCAAGTATGCAAGAATAATATTCCTGGTTCCTAATTTTGGCTATCAAATTCAAGTCTTTGATACACTTAATTTACATGCAATCCTGCAGTCTGCCAGCAGTTGATAAGGTTCCCGATATGTGTAAATTCAGTGGAGAGAAGTTTAGTTATTTCAAACATCTTATTGCCTTTTGGAGAGCTCACCTATATGAAGGCAGGCTGCTCAGGCTGAAGATTTCAAACAAGCCTTCAGCTTTCCTAGTTTGGAATATATGTTTGTCCCTGCGCTATTTTATCTCCTACATTTAAGATTCTTGAAGAGTTGAAAAACAGCAAATAAACTGGGGTGCAATCTCAGTTGTTAATGTACCTCATGGTCTCCTACACATACTGGATGTTCTGGAAGAAGGAAAAGGGTGTAATTTTATCTCCAGGCTTCATGTATGTGATGCTGTAGCTGTGAAAAATGAATAAAACTCCGATACTGCAAAGAGATAGCTGAGAATCACACCCTTGTTAAGAGAAGACATACATTAACAATGGTGACCTATGTTCCTTTCAAGAAGAATGGGTAGGTAAAAACTAAGGGTAGGATTTTCCAAAACATTAGTTTTGCAGCATTAGTTTAGCAGCACTCCTACCAAAGCCATTGGTAAATCTCCCTTAAAATCAATGGGGAGCATAGTTAGGCCAACACTGATCATTTACTCTCCTCCTCCAAAAAAAAGAAAAAATCATAATCTCTTTCTAACCAGTTGCTCTTTCCTACACAACCAATCCTAATAAGGAGAACATCCCTTGCCACCATCAACTTTCCCACCAGAAATGGTCAGCCAGGCTAGGTACCTCATATGAAACCCTGGACTTTAAAGCTCATCACTTCTGCAGATAGGCAAAAGTGGAAGCAGAGCTGCAGCCCCCAGCCTACAGATTAAATGTCATATAAGCAGCACACAGCAGATGGTGGGGCAGAGGAGAGCAATGAAGGATACTCAAATCCTGCTCTCCCCTGGTGCCCTGCAAGCAGACTGGCTGCATAATTATTTCTGTGGACCCAGTACAGTTTATTGTGTTCATTGTCCTTCAGACAATGGATCACAGACCTGGGGGATTGGAAAGGCTCTGACCTCTCATGCCAATCCGGCTGCTGCAAACAAGCATTCAGTCAGTGCTAAAATAATGCTTCTGAAGGTTTTGATAACAGCGTATGCACATTCACCTGTTTTTCAAAATCTCATTTTTGTTCACTTTAAATTAATTTTCCCCTTTCAAATAAATCAGTAGCAACTAGGTCACAATTTAGACCAATAGCTTCCAAAATGTCCTTAAATAGAAGTATTTTCTAAGTTAGAAAAAATGTATGTATATTTCAAGGTATTTTTTCTGCAATTTTATATTTTTTTTAAAATGACAAAGATAGATACAATTCAGTGACAATGAGATTTGCATCTATCTCAGTAAGAAACAAATATGTTTCCAGAATGAACAAATAAGGACATTGGCATCACCCCTGTGTTTCAGAGGGTTTTAAATAGGAAAACTGACATGATCTTAGGACCCTTAGCATCAGGCATGACGTTACATAAGGCCCATATGCCCAGCAGTTCAAGACAGATTTGGCTGCAGGCTCATAGGGGATGGGGTGTGTCTCTTTTCCTTGACTAATGCATGCTCTGGTCATTATCCCTACTTCTGTTTGCCTGTTCAGTAAATCTCCAGGATCAGCCCTAGAACTCCAGTTCTCCTTGTCAATCAATTTGCTGCAAGCTGCTTGACTGACAGGAACTTTTGAGCTCAAGCTGCAGCAGCTCCAACAATACTGAAGATCTAGACAGATCTGACTGAACCTCTCTCTTTCCAATGCTCTTTTAGATGTGTTTTCATTGCACTCATTTCTATGCCAATAAATCTTATCACCCCGATGGACCCTAGATTGTAAGATGGAATCGGTTAGCCCTGGAAATGATCAAAGTTATCATTAGTTATGACTAATTCATATATACAGACAGGAAACACCTTTGAATGACACCAGCATCATAATCAAAGAAGCTATACCAAGACTTCGGTTTGAGCAGTTGAACAGCACCTCCCTCTAATTCTGTGTCCTTTGTGAAATAGGCAAGAAAAGAAATTAGTCTATGAGACGTATGGCTACATCAGGGTGCACATTTCACAGAGAAAATAATTAGTGCAGAATCATCTAATACACTGACCAAATTCCATGAAAGGTGTCAGCTGCAAAAGAGTAAAGAAAGGATGCTCTGTCATCTAACAAGACTATGTTGTGAAACTTCTTGCAAGTCTGTCATTAAGTTATATTCCAGTACACAAATCCCTTCAAGGAATTCCAACAGCAGAGCACAGAGTATGAAATATATGATAAAAAATGGAAGAAAATAATATTGTAAAGTCATTACGGCATGAATAACTTAAAACTTTTGGGTGCAAGACCAGTAATAGAGAAGGGAATTAAGCAGCAGAGATCAGGAAAGAAAGAGGAGATGTAGAATGAGGCAGGAAACAAGAGACATTGACCAAGTACCCAGATCAGGTTCCAGAAGTGTCAGAAACATTAGAAACATATTCAAATGAAAGCACAAGAAAGACTTTCTGATCTATTACCCTGTCAATACACAAATATACAATATACAATACCAATTTATGCTTAAGCACTGAAGGGGAACCAAACTCCTTTGTATCACATCGTAATACCAATAAGAAATGGAAAAGTCCTAACATCTTTCTTGGCCAGCAACCTATCTTGTCTCCTGATATTCAGTATACATTTTCCTTTGCTTGTTTTTTTCAGCCTATTTATTCCTCGTTAAACCCTCTGGCACCACAATGAATAATTCCCTCCTGATATCCAGACAATTCTCTCCCTTCCTACTGGCATTCACTTGAAAGAGAAAGATGTCACCGGAAAAGACAACCTCCAAAATAAAGGTGCTGTTCACCATTTATTTTTTTTAAATACTTGTAAGGGGTGGGCAGCCCAGAAGTTGGTAATGGTAATCCTTTCACTTCTAGGTCAGACTTGATCCAAGCAGGTGATGGGCTGTTGGTCTCTATCATCTGATGACCTAAGGAGGGCCAGAAGCCTGTGAAATAAGACGCAGGTCTCTATCCAGATCCTGCTAGGCAAGTATCCACTTCAGATGTGAAACTTGTGTGTGCAGGAGACAAGAGTTTTCTCAGCATCTGGCACTGAGAATCTGGAATTCACTGGTGGAAGAGATGAGGACTCTGAGATTTCCACCTTGAGAACAAAATACACCTTCTAACATCTTTTACCAGCCTTGTGGCAATAACCAGTCATAAAAAAGCCACACCCCTGCTGACTGAAAGGAAGGGACGAGAGAACTGTTGGTTAAATCCTGTATCTGTTGAGTCAATGGAAAAACTCCTGTTGGACTTCAATGGGCCCAGGACTTCACCCTATATCTTCTTGTGTTCACCTTATAATTTTTGGAGCTGTGCAGAGATCACACAAGAACCTACACACATACCTATATCAGACACTAACAACGCTGGTGTCCTTATTGACATTCCAAATTGAGAGGCCAAAGACTAAACTGGCCATGAAGAGGGAAATATCCTTTCAGCCCTTTCAAGGCCCAGGGGTGTATGTGTCTGGGTGTGTGGTTGGGAGGAGAAGACTTGTACGGCTGCTGCTATCCAGGCCATTCCTGCTGTTTGAACAAAGGAATTAAGACATCAAGGCTGTCCGTACAGCAGCCTTTCACAAGCACCAATGTCACTTTTTAAAGACTCCTTTAAATTCCACGAATCATGAAAAAGGATGATAAAGTAAAGCAGAGACCATCCAGAACTAGGGGAAACCAGTACACAAGCGTCAAGGATATTATTAATTCAAACCCCAACACCTCAAAACCCTGCTCCATCAAAAAATAAGCCACTTGTTACAGGACAGTAGGTCTGAGGAGGAGAGGGGGGAGGATACTAGTTATCCATTAGTTATCCCTCCCAGAGGCCTGATCCAAAGCCCACTGACATCAGTGGGAATCTCATCTGATGGCATTTCCACAGAAGTGCTGGAAGCACTGTGGTTGGCAAGTAATTGAAACTGGAGAGATGGGGACTTGTTTATTTAGGTTTTAAGTGGGCAAATGTCCAGAACTCTAACTTTGACTTGAATACCTTTGTTTCTGTAAACTAAAGAAACCCTACAAGAAAGGAGTTGTTTCACTTCAATTGACTTGCCAGAGTAAATGTGACAGAGGTTTCATATATTTTTACCTTTTGGGTCCAGTGGGAGCAAGCAATGAACTTGCAGTTTTGGCAGTGGGAGGGTTTTAACATGAACATTGGTCCTAGAGGATTTGAATGTATATTTGTAAATCAGTGATAAGTGTACCTTGAGCTAAGCTTTTTTCCAGAAATAATAGCTGGTACAGCCTCACTTGGAGGGGAAGAAATCCATGTTCTAATAGGTCTTTTCCTTCTCAACTTCTATGATCCTCTAATCTATGTAAATAGAAATAAATAGGAACGCTGGTCACAGACTGACACAGTGGCTCAATAGAGTTCTAGGTAATAGCTCTAGATAACAGGTCTATGAATATTTCACCACATACATTTAGGGTTACATGTACAGGAAGTTAGCGTATCCACTGTAGCTTATCCACTTAAAACCTTAAGTCGATACTTGAGTTAAGACTTGGTTAAGTCTGTTTTAGTGTCTGGTCACCATATGAATCTTCCAGCTTAGACTGAGAACTCCCTAAATATCCCAGCACTTGAATCTAGGATGACACTTATGCCAGTGGATTCAGAAGTTCTATATCCCTTGCAGCCTAACTGCTATTTCCAATGAGATGCTTGGCTATTATTATTTTGCCATGTAAAATGGAAACTTTGGCAAGTGCCAGAAAGGAAGCGTCTCATCCTGATTTCCATACGCTGGTGTATATCATAAGTCACTCCACTAAAGTCAATGGAGTTTTGCCCATCTAGAGCTAAAGCAAGTGTAAGGCCCTATATTTCTCTCTGTCTACTGACAATCCCACGAGAATGCCCTTAACCACAGTATTCTGGAAAAGAAGCGCGTCAGACAAGAAAAGCAGCCATTCTAACCTAGCACACAATGGTCACCATAGGCGAGGTGATACAGGGCAAAAACTAACTTGTGTGAGCTATGTTTGTGCTAGTTCTTGGGAACCAAACTCTGTTCTCTTTACATCAGAATGAAATACTCATGGAAAGTCCACCAAATTTTCAGACTTAAACCAGAGAAGGAATTAAATGAAGAGGAGAGAGAGAAAAAAAGGGAACGGATACTCCTGTTGGCTCAGTGGCATCAAATGAAACTCAAAGAAACTGAATGCAAGAAAACCCCAAATGAAGCAAACAAGACTCTTCTCTCCAAAGTATTCTTAACCTGTGAAATCTTAAAAGGACTAGAGAAGTTTTAGACTAGACTCAGACATCTTAAATGTAGACATTTTCAGCAACACAAGTGTAGCAGCACCACTTACCCACTCTGGTTTTGGGCTAGTTGCTGCCTCAGTTTTCCCCTCTTGAGCACCCCAATCACTTCAACATAAGCTTTCATTGTGTGAAGTAACATTCCTTCTTGGGGGGTCTGGGTTTATAGTAATAAATAAAGTGCCCAAGAAAACACAGGAACTCCCACCAAGCATTCTTAGCTGGCTCACAATATCTTGGAACAGGGCTCTTGGTACTGTCCCTACTGAGGCTTTCCTCTAACAGCCTTGCTCTCCACAATTTCATCTCCCTAACTGGCTCCTGCTCCCTAACAGGCTCCCACTCCCAGGCCCTCTATCTGGAGCATATTTCTGTGTAGAGCAACTCATGCAACCCTCTTGGTCTCTGTCAATCAGCTATTCCCAGGGCATCCTACCTAGAGTGTTGCCTCTGGCTCTCCACAGCCTTCTGCCTTGTCTCCACCCTCCCAAAAGGCCTTATATTGCCACGTGACCTGCATGTCATGTGACTTTGCTCATTCTTCCCACCTGGGGAGGTAAACTATTTGTGTTACCGATGGGGCTGGACCAATCTCCCCTTGAAGGGGCCAACCCGTGTGATTTTTTTTTTTTGAAGCAGAAAAGAATTTTATTTGCATAACACTTACAAAGAATCACCAAAAAGGAAAAAACAAAACTATGCAACAAAACAAAAGCAAACTGCAAGGTATAACACAGCAGCCTTCAGGAGGGAAAAGTGTTCAGGCTAGCCTGGGCCCAGAGCGGGGGGGCTTCCTCAACACTCATGGTCTTCCACCCTCCTGAGTTACCTGGTGGCCTAGAGCGGGGGGGCTTCCTCAATACTCATGGTCTTCCACCCCCTCGAGTTACCTAGTGCCACGCCCAGTGTCACCGATTATTCCTCTCCTGAGAGTGCCCGACAAGATGGGCACAGCTGCAGGGTGGGCGGTTTGGGGGTGGGGGGACGTACACCCACGTGTGATAGGACCCCTCCTAGGTGACAGTGATGATGGTGTCCACAGCGGCAATGGCTGGGGCTGGGGTCTCTCGCTCTTCCCCTCAATCAAAGGGTCAGATGAAGGGAACCGGACGGGGTCACCGAGCAGAGTAAACCCCGGACAGCACCCACCGCTGCCAACCTGTGTGATAGCAAGCGAATGCAATGCTACAAAGCAAGTGAACCTCATGCCTCTGGGCATAAGCTAACTACCTACAAGGTCCTAGAAGGAATTCTTTTCCCCCTTCCCATCTCATAGCAATGCAGACATTGCTAGGTACATTATGGGACTATTCCACCTTCCTCTTAAGAGCTCATTATAGACCAATGGATGGGTTTGTGTATATTGATCCAAAGTCTGCTCCCTGTGACACCAGTACAGGCTTGTTACTGAAGCTTATAGGACTATGCTGGCATGAGAGAGAGTAGAACTTGGCCCATTACCTGTAATGACAGCTGGGTGGCCAAACTGTTGTGACGGATTTCCATTTCCACATGCCAAATTAAAGTCAATGTGGTGGGGCCCAAATTGAGCAAATCTGTTGTTTTCACTATCACAGCCTGATCCGCTGTAACTGTGCTCATCACCGGTATTGCAACAACACTGGTTTCGTTTGGATTCTCAACTGCATATTTGGCTGTGATCTGGGAATCCTAACAAATGATCTCTTGTGAACTTGCTCATCTCTGACAAAAATGTTTCTTCCCCTAAATAGCCAGTGTCGTCATTCAGCGCAAGTCATCTAAAGCAAGGTGACTCCTCTTCAGGCACCAGAGACAGGGCAGCCCTGTACATATTTGCAGCAGCTTTGCAAACAGAAAGATGAAGTTCACCTATCACCTGCCAAATTAAATTCTTGACAAGGCAAAGATTGCTAGAGGGGAAGATTTTATCAAGGCTGAAAATTCTCAAGTGAGTAAGACCACAAATGTCCTGACATATGAATATGTATATAACTTGATTCGATGAGACAGCTAACACTTGGAAGGGACAGAAGCACTTAGGGAGCATCTCCTGTAGATAAAAGTCATTGAATAGTACATAGATATCTCTTTGCCCTATATATTTGAAATAATCAAGTCCAAAGAACAGACCACTGTATTTTTATATGGCTAGGAAAGTATTCGATTATCCTGTCATGACTCTATTATTACAGAAGAATCCAGGAGGTATGGGAGGAAAATCCAGCTACCAAACACCATCTATTAAACTGTCTCTCATAGCAGCATTATAGCATTCATTTCTGCTCTTTGAGGCAGGAAATGTCTTTTACATTGTGTTTGTACAGTGCCTAGCACAACTGGATCCCCATCTTGACTGGGACCTCAACACCACCAAGTTCTCAACAGGAGATCATTTATAGCATTCAGTTAACCATCAGTGGAAGTCTTTGCTGTTCTGTTAACAGAGAGTAAACAGTTAATAGTGATAGACAATTAGGCCCAGATCCACAAAGGTACTTAGGCACTGAAACCTTGTCACTCAGCTACACCTGACCTTATAGGCATCTAAACTCACTCAGTGCCTAAGTGTTCAGGGTAAAAGTTCCCTAGGAGTCTATGTTTCTGCCTCTGGACATGCACACAAAGGGTCTGGACACCTATCTCTCACCTAAGACCCAGAACAGTCCACAGGCTGGGGGAAGATAGGCATTCCTCCACCTGTCTCACTCTTGGGCCCTGATACAGTAGGCATGGCCAGAGGCCACCTACCAGATCAGGTCTCATTCAAAATCTGCGGGCAATACCCCCTTATAACTTTTAGATCAATGGTTAGAGAACTCACCTGGGATGTAGGAGACCAATGTTCAATTCCCCCCTCTACCTGAAAGGGAGAAAGGATTTGAAGAGGAATCTCCCACCTCTCAGGAGAGAGTTCTTAACCACAGAAATGTGAGATATTCTGACATGGGACTCCCTCAGTATCTCCTGTTCAGCCTAATTCTGGCTTTGTGGATTGCACTGTGGTTCCAATGATTTTCTAGGCACCTAAAAGTTAGGCATTGCAACACCTCAGTCCCTTTGTGGATCTGGATCTTCTAGAGCATAGCTACAGAAAACTGGACTAGAGTACAGAAGTGAACATGCCATAGAGAGGCTTAGCATGTACAGAAGGTGTTCATTTTTATGTATGAAGAGAATATAGGATTCAGAAAATATATGTTGGTCTACACACATAATCTGTAGCCCATATCTAGTCTAGTAGGAAGTAGAGGCTGGAGGCCATGGGCTATCATTATTAGACCAACAACTGGAAAAGAGAATAACCTCTGCTCCAGCAACAACAAAAAGCTTAGGTATGTAAGAAGTTAGGCGTGGCAGTGAGAGGAAAAAGACGCAGGCACAAATGGGACAATCAGTGTGGGTGAGGGTTGCAAAATTGGGTTCATGTTGTACTGCATTCTGATAATATTCTGATAGTCGGGGGTGTTTAAAATTACAACCCCATCTACAGTTCCTATTTTGTTTTCTTCTAAATTAGATTATGACCTGCTCATGGCAGGAACTGTCTCTTCCAGTGTATAAAAATAGTGCCTGACCCCTGTTGGGACCCAGTCCTGATAAGGGACTATGGATGCTACTGTACTGAAAAGAATAAGAATAAGAATTTGCTAGGGCAACCAATTTGCAATATACTCCTTGGATTAGACCAAGTTCTGCTCTCAGTTACAGACTCAACAGGAGTTGTTTTACCCATGTAACAGAGCTGAATTTGGCCCATTACCTTTAAGAGTGGTCTAACACTCTTTTTTTATATGGCTGTGAGAGTGTAGGAGGTAAACTCCTATTGCTTTGATTCTCACTGCGTTGGCTCATGTACAGTAGGTTCTTTGAAGTTCCTTTCTTTTGGAGTTACAGGGTTTCTGTCAAGAGGTGGTAATGTGCTCCCAGCAGAGACACTGCATGAATACAGTTAAATGGAGCATTAGAAATATGTGCAAGATGGAGTAAAAAAGAAATAAGCTTCCTAACAAACACAAGGTGTTTATTTAACAGCTTCAAGAAAAACTGAAATATTCCTCCATAGAAAATGCAAGATACGAGGAGCAACAACACAACTCTATTTTATTTTTTTAACAAAAACAAAATTAGTGCCATTGATATTCTCAAGCACTGGTGCTCCTCCGCCACCCCTACTCTCTGCCTGTGGCACATAGTAGTCTCCTGTAGGTCTCATTTCCCCTGTTGGATTTAGTGTGTGGATGCTGGCTGGTGGCCTGTTATATACAGGAGGTTAGACTAGATGACCTAGTCGGCTTAAACCCTTCTGGGCTTAAACTCTATGGATATTATATTTATTCATACACACAGCATCCTGCTCCAAATTTACAGTTTATCATCCCATCTGTAGTAGGTTTGCAGTGAGTAGAAATGGAATTATTTGTATGCCACTGTGCCTTCACCACTAATGCCTACATTTCTAAAGCACTCTGATGACGAGTGTCATAGAAATGCCTATACATAAAATAAATAATCATTTCACCTCATTAAGTGAAGTACATGGACTCAATAAGGATGATTTCCCTTTGTACATTGCCTTTGTAAATTATATCATTTCATGACAGTGGAAGTAACACTGCTGTAATGACATTTAAATAGTGAGACTGTCAAGAGTCTTGTCAACATTTCAGCTTTGAGCAGCTTGGGTTTTTGGATGAATCTCTTTTTGCAGAAAATAAACCACGGTTTGTCAGAATTATGCCTTCAAAGACTTCTTTCTGATAGCTTGAGGGAAGGTCAGAATTGATGGTGGACTATGAGACAGGGGATCATACCAGCCAACAACTGCACCCACAGCAGAAAATTTTGGTTCTTTTTAGCAACACTGGGAAAAAATTTAGGTGGGAAACTTCAAATACAGTTTAACAGACTAAAACACAAACACTGAAGAAATCTTTAAATGAAACCAAAACATACTGGGCCACATTTGTCCTTGGTGTAGAGCTCTATTAATAAATGATGCAACAACCAGCTATTCGATATTACATTATCATTGTCAGATTGCAAATGATCTCATTTTTTCTTCTTATTTCTTAGAAAACTACATCACCACATGTCCCTTCATATACAGTGGAACTGGTATGTATGAGAGAGATTCATCTTTTCTCAGGTAGCTAGTAAAATACGTGTTCCAGGGGAATGGTGGAGAGTACATATAGAGAAATCCTTAAGTCCTTAGTCCACAGTCAAACTCTCCCAGAAGTCACTGAGAGCTTTCCAGAGCAAGGACTGAGTAAATATTCCCAGGGCCAGATTGTGATACTTTTAGTCACATTGAGTAGAACTTTACTCCACCAGTAGTCCAACTGAAGTCAATGGTGGATAAAGGTACCATTCACTGTGAGAAAAGTTATCAGATTCTGGCACTAAGAATTTAAGGCCACTTTTTAGTACTGAATTCAAGAGCATGTGTATATTTTGATAGCCAAGGACATTAGCATGTGCTAGGGAAAGATAAATTACATCAGGCCTAATCCTACAAACCCTTACTCACATTAATAGCCAATGTACAGCAGGGGCTTCAGCGCTGCAGACTATACAGCATAAATTTCCTGTAGGGGGCTCCACTGAGCAGCAGGACTTGGCTAATACAACAGCCAGAAGCACCTTCAAAGCTTCTGGTGGGAGTGAGCACATTACTTATGACAACTGAGGTAAGTTACAGTGTTCAACCTAAAACTCTGACCCAGAGACCTGACTGTATTGAAGTCAACGGCACTACTTGTGTGAGTAAGGAATACTCCATGAGTAAGAGTTTGCAGGTCCCATAGATTTCAACCCCCTTCATTTATCAAGTGACTATGAGGAAGAGATGCACAACATGATGTGTTTTACACACACACACAAAAAGTGTACCTTTCTGGATTGTGGTTAATGGGTCAGATAGCACTTCTTCTCCTTCCTCCACTCCTCCCATCTCTCCCCTTCCCTCGCTTCTATCCTCTCACCTACGCCACTAGCTGTCCCTGTTTATTTGACAATACACTGTAGGGTCTACGGGCATGGTGATCGAAGGGCACATTACCAAAGTATAAACCATCATGTCTCATGAGTGGCGAATGCTTGGCTGACCCAAATCTAAAGAAAAGTTTTGACCGACCAACGAAAAATTCTCATTTTGAAGCAATAATAAATAATGAATTACACAGGTGAGAACACCGAAATTGAGACAAAACAGTTAATCTGGGCTGATATTCAGTATGATACTCTACATTCTAAACCCAAGGAACAGATATGGGCTAACATACATTACGGACAAACATATCGTTCTTTACCTGAAAAATTGACCTTTTCATTCATTAAAATGTATACATTGGTCAAGTAGATTATCTACCTTCTTGCTTATGTTTCAAGAGCCAGTATGTAAACCAACATCTTCTGCAGAAGATGGGTAATGAAATTAGTCATATTAAATCTCCATTACCAATCCCCACAATAAAAACCGTGCCCAATACAGTATCAGTGGAGGCTGTATAATCGGAGCTACTGCCCCATTCAGAAAACAGAGACAGAGGAAAAAATAAAAAGGTCACCCCAATTCCAAGAGCCACTGGCATCTGTGACTTTAACCAAAGAGCCTTCCGAGACGAAGTATCTATCTGTCCCAGCACCCCAAGCTGTACGGCACACATTCCTTTAGGGGATTCCATAGCAGCGGCAGCAGAAAGACCTTATTAAATGGTCTGTTAGCCACAACACAGCAAGTGAGGGGTACTTTAAAAAATGTGCCAGTGTAATAAGAACATAGAGAGCTAAGTCAAACTGTTCTGATTACAATGACCCACAAAATTCTGACCTAGAGCCCCTACTGTATATTAACTATTTATACTTTTACCCATGGAGGTATCACATGTCCCATACATTTTCCTACTAGTATAGAGTTAGCCAGATGAGTGTGTTACTCACCAATTAATTTATGCTGACTAGTGCTCATCTGAGAACAAAATAGTAAGACAACACATTTGCTCTAACACTTGTAGGGAGTCCTTGAGAGCTGCTGCTATGGTTACCTAACAAATAAACAAACCTACAGTACAAACTGCTCATATTATTTATATGTTTTGGAAAACTTTTGGAAAATATACACAGCTCTCTGGTGCTCAGACAGTGGGGTAGTACATCTGTTTCATTCAGACGGTTGGCTGCATTCTTTGCCTGATATTAATACCAGTGACAATTTAGTAACATAACCACTGGCATGAGAAGTCTGACTTCCAGAAGAACAGATGGTGATGACTGTCTCAGGTTAATTTTAGGTTTCAGTAATTGTTCACTTAGTCAGCATTGCTATAATATATGAGCGAAACAGAGGAGGGGAGAGGGAAAAGAAAAAGAAATTTGCAACTCCCATACCTGTTTCCCATCCAGGGTATACAGCTTTTTGACCACGCCTGTCTCCAGTTTTATAGCTTCAGTGATATCAGTGAGAACTTGCTCAAATGAATGTGCAGTCTTCTTGTTCAGGAGCACACGAACTGCCTTTCGGGGCTTCACCCCACTGCGGATGATGGTCACCAGCTTGGGACGCACAAAATCCTTGTTCTCCCTTGCCTGGGCACTGTTGCTGCTGGCCAGAGACTGAGGTGCTTTCAGGTTGGCCGATGTCTTCACATTGACAGACCAGTTGGGATTGACATTCTTGGTATACTCCACCTTCTTGAAGAAGTTGTCAGATGAACAGACATAGCTTTCCCCTTTTGAAAATAATAAATAAAGAGGTAATTACATAGGGAACCAACATGTTGTTATTAGCACTGGTTGGAAAATGGGGAGAACACTGCACAATTAAAGTTTATGAAATTTTGGTTCCATTTTTCATTGAAAAGTCATTTTCACAAAAATTGTCCAACCAGTTCTGATTCTTACCTACGTTTCTTAGGTGCTTGTTACTACAGTATCATAGTAAAAGCAAGTAGTGTTTCCCCAAAACACACATACTGGCCAATAAACTACCCCTTAAAATAAACAGAAACTAGTGGATTACAATCCAGTGACCAAGGGCCAAATTCACAAAGGTATTTAGGCACTTCAAGATGCTGATAGACACTTTTATGAATCCCCTTAGGTGCCCAAGGGGTTTGGGCACCTGTCTCCCATTGAAAACCACAAGAAGTCACTTTTGTGAATCCCACTAAGTGCCTATCTGCATCTGTAGGCACTTAAATACCTGTGTGAATCTGGCCCCAATTACCAAGAGGATACCAACATTGATCGAAAAGCTGTGTCTTGCATCATGTCTGAAAAATGGTGACAATCTAGTTCTGAAGAATCTTTAGTGGAACCAAATTCAAGGATCATTATGCTGATGAAACTAGCAGGCATAGCACACAAGTTTTATTGTACTTTCATTGATTCAACAGAAGAAATAAGACCTGGAAGTAATTGTTTTTAAATGCTACACCCAATGCTATAGCTCACTTAAATATTACACATTTTCTGTACTACACAAATCCAAGCTCATGCTTAGTAGCCATAGGTGAAACGTTAGAAGGTTACATTTGCGTTTAAGCCACATAATGTTGAACACAAAAAAAAATCACCATTTCAAAATTAGTTTCAAACTTTCCATTTGCAATCAGATAAGTGGAATCCTTCCTATCCTGGGTTTTACATCATGCTCATCTCCAGTGTACCTGAGCACTGGGGGATTTGTAACATTTTGTTTTGGTGAAAATTTGCGGGACCCTAGGGATTTGTGGGATTTATTGCTGGTGCACAGACTGTGGGAGTGGCGGAAGTTCAGTTACCTGAGTCGTTTCAGACGAGGCTGTAGAAAGCACTTGAGAATCCATTGTGAGAAACAATTCTGCAGTGGGTAAAGTAAGGGATAAGATAATGTAACAAGTCTTTCTCCATTTGATATGAATTTCATAGAAATTCAATGGATTGTCCAGGAGTCCAGAGGATCTTATGGATCTGTGGGGTTTTGTTAGGATAATCTTGCAGGCTTTGGGTGGAATTTTGCTGTGTTTCTATTTCAAACCTATCACAACATTTTGACTTTAATTTAGTTTGGACTAGATAGACTATCCTTTAAGGAATTGTTCTCCCTGTCAGTGGACGGGTTGGGTTTTCTTGCATACTATCTGTGAAGAGCTACAACCACAGGACGTACACAAACAATTCATCATGGTACCTTTCCTCTGTGAAAAGACACGGGGCCTGATTCTCCATTGCTTGAAACCTTGTGTCAACGTTTACACCTGTGCAAAGTGGATGTCAGATGCTACCAAATCAAAATTCTCCATTCACTTTCACAAGGGGTAGCGTTTTACACCTCACCTGTGCAAACTGAATGCAGCAGCCAGGATTACACAAGGTGGAAGACAGCAAAGAATCAGGTCCACGGTGTCTTTATATTTGTCCTTCTCTGCCTACATTACAGGCACAGAGAAGCTTCCTTCATATAACATATGGCAAGAACACTAATAGCTTTATAATACATGGAAGCCTCTAATAGGCTTAGAACAAATGTGTGTTTAGTGTTTACATTCTTATTCCTGCTCAGTGTGTGATGGCACAATAAGAAAGAGATAGAAAAGATACATAATATAAATCTTACTCTGTTCCTTTTCGACGTAAATGGCTTAAAATTCTTTTAGACACTTAGCTCCATGGGAGCAGGGACCTTGTATTCAAATTGCCTGTGAAGCACGGTGCACATTCATGATGCAGTATTTAATATAAAATAATAATAATGCTATGCAAAAGGTCAAGCTGGGAGGAAGGAGAAGACCAAAATTGTAAGTGAACAGGAGATGGGAAGTAATGACAAAATATCCCAGCATAGAGTCAGACACAGTGGAAGAAAAACACAAGACTTGGGATGATTATTTGATTTTTTTAAACTATGCATTTGATCAAATAAAGTACCCCAGGGATTTACATTACGGCTGCAATCCCATTATGGTGTTCAAACCACATGGACCTGTGTGCAATGCATTTATGCCGTCACCAGGATCCCTCAATCACAGACATTTCATCTATAGTTGAGGCTTCATAATTCCTTACATTTCTTCCATTGGACCTAGCAGAAGTATAAAGACATCACACAATGCTTTGCTATTATGAAGAATTCTCACTGGAGATATTGATCATCTTTCAGCAGCACCTAATCCTAGGTCTTTCTGATTAATAAATGATAAGCTGCAGTTTATCTATCTGTTTCAGCTCAGCAGCAGCTGGTGTTCAGGGGGGGTCCTGCCTTTATCTAGCTGCATGGCTGGTTCTGTGGCTTAAGCACTGCAAGGGCTGTCTGACTTATGCAGTGAGAGACAACCCCTGTTAGAACCCTGAGCCTTCCAAGGCTCATAATCACGAGTCAAACAACAGACATATAACAGGGATGGGCAACAGGCAGCTCAGGGGCTGCAGGTAGACTGCTAGATCATTTTATTTGGCCTGACATAACCTGGCTCAGAGCAGAAAATTCAGCAGCACAAGGGCCAGGAAAGGGGCAGGGCATCACCAGCCTGAACATGGGCATCACAAGATACTGGGATGAGAACCAGTGGGCTAGAGCAGGGAGCTAGACCCAGCCCCGTACATGAGCCATCATTACAAGGTAAGAGGAGGACAGGTTCTCCAACCCCCGCCCCCACCTGTGTACGAGTTACATCACCCTGCAGACCTGACTCTCCCCATTCAATCCACCCCTGCATCACCCCTCCCAGGTACAGTACCCGATTCTCCCCCTGCAGCACCTCTCCCAGGGCCAGGACCCAACTCCTTCCACCTCCAGTCACACCCTCTGGGAACAGGACTTGACCCCTCTGACCTCCCACACTCCCTGGCCTGCCAAAGGGTTTAGTGGTTTTGGGGTTCCTCTACTATCTTAACGTTTCCCATCCCTGAAATATAATATTTACATTCTAGCGCGAGGAAGGAAGGTCTTGTATATAATCACAGGCCTGGAAATCAGAAGATCTGGGTCATAGAATCATAGAATATCAGGGTTGGAAGGGACCTCAGGAGGTCATCTAGTCCAACCCCCTTGCTCAAAGCAGGACCAATCCCCAATTTTTGCCCCAGATCCCTAAACAGCCGCCTCAGGGATTGAACTCACAAACCTGGGTTCTATTTCTATTTCTGCCACAGGGCTTCTGTGTGATCTTCAGCAAGTCACTTAACTGATCTTATGCCTCAGTTTCCATATCTGTGAAACGGGGAGAGTAATATCTACCACACTAGGCTTAAATCATTAATGTTCACATAATGCTTTCGGGGTGCTGGAATAAAAGAGGATACAGAAAAGCAAAATACATGCTTGCACTGTGTTCTATAAATACACAGGACCTTAAAGAGAACATTTTTTCATGAATAAGTTCCACATTTAAAAAAAAATATCAGCGCTTATTGTTGTGTTGGCTGGAATGTAACTGTTACATTTGCTCCAGGAGAAATATTTGAAATGTCTCACTATGCTACCTAGTTGTCTAGTATATTTATAACACTCTGGTGGAGTGAAGGTAATATTCCTTTACTAGGCCTTAATGCGGGGATGTTGCGGGGGTAGACAGTCTAGTAGTTTCACAAACTAGCCTTTCAAATTATGCTGATGGGTCGCATGTAGAAACCACAGTAAGTTTTGTACTTTCTACCTAGCCCCTAGTGAATATTTTTGTTCACATCACAAAGCCAGCCAGCAATTTTCTTTGACTGGCAGCTTGCTCTCAGGAGAAACCAACATTCAGAAGAGAAGCAGAAGTGTTGCAGAGAATGACTGAGGTGTAGTAGTAGGTCTGTATGAAAAATCATCCCCTCTCTTCCCGGAGCCACAAATTTAACCGCAATGTGGAAGGGGATCTCTTTGTTTGTTATTTTAAATCCTGGATTCATTTTCTGTATGTCCCAACCTCTCATATTTTATGGCCTCTGAGTTGCCAATTATTATTATTAAGTTCCTCACAAGGGTCATTCCTTTTTAAAAACTCTTCTTTCTCTTTTGTCATGTGCCACTTGGAGGCATTTTTGCAGCAATCTATCAAATCTGTTAAAACACAGTTCTATTACTGTGGATTTATTATTTGGTACAGAACAAAAACAAACAACAACAAATGACTTGCGTATCAGGGCCATAGAAGGAATGGGCAGACATCTCAGGGAACATAAGAACCCTCCAAGCACGAAGAGGTAATACCTCCAGAACCAAAGCGTTGTCCAGGAGAGACCAAATGAGGTCTTCTTCCATGGGCAATGGATATTTCTCCACCCACACGTCTATTAAGTAGCTAATGAGAGGTCAAGGTATAGGACACTGGTTCTCAAACTGTGGGTTGGGACCCCAAAGTGGGTCATGACCCCATTTTAATGGGGTCCCCAGGGCTGGCTCAAACTTACTGGGGCCCGGGGCCAAAGCTGAAGCCTGAGCCCCACTGCCCAGGGCCAAAGCCCGAGGGCTTCGGCCCTGGTTGGCGAGGCTCACGTTACAGGCACTCTGCCTGGGGCTAAAGCTCTTGGGCTTCAGTTTTGCCCCCCTCCTCCCTGTACAGGGCAGTGGGGCTTTGCCCCCCCCCCCCACACTGGGCTATGGGGCTCGGGTGGGCTCAGGCTTTGGTCCCCCCTCTAGGGATCGTGCAGTAATTTTTGCTGTCAAAAGGGGGGTTGCGGTGCAATGAAGTTTGAGAATCCCTGGTATAGGACTTCCCCAGACATAAAGGAATATAACTGCAACAACCACGGTGTGGTTTGGTGGAGGGAACTCACAGTTTATCAAATGGTATGAGGGAGAGGAGCGCAGAACAGTACTGAGAGTCAAACACAAAAAGCAGAGAGCTTTCTCCCGCCCCCCTGGCCTCACTCCTGCCAAGGCTCACACACGTGTTAAAGTTTAAGTCATATTGAATTCATTATGAATATGCATGTGCCTATGTGTTTTCAGGATGGGGTCTGTTGTCATTCAGGAACTGAACGCATGTTCAGTAATGCAGCTAGAGCTCACATCCATTAAGATATGATGAGCAGCCATTTTGTTGCATTCACCCATTGAATTCCAAATGGCAGCCCCACAGCTCCAAACACAATAGTCGCATTGGCCTCTGCAACCTCCTCGTCTCAAAGGAAAATCTCATTTGCAGATTTTTACTTGTTTTTCTTTTTGAAGAAAAATGTGCTATTTAATAAGGCTTTCGCTTTCATGCCACCAGATCACTGCAGAATGCATGTTAAACCCATGGTCCCAAAGTGACACAGGATTGATTGCCTTCTCTCTATCATGGCACCAGGCTACTGCAAGCATGGGCTACCTGGGTCATGATGCCAAGGTGCTGCAGGAGTGGACACTCTCAACATGATGCCAAACCACTACAGTGTTGCATTACATCTGTGATGGCACACAGCCAGTCCAAGGATGTATTCCTTTTGTCATGGCACAGACAATGATTTGGTTTAAAGTTCCGAAGTCAAGCCTAAGTCATAATTACTGTATTTTCCATTAGAAGCTATGCCTTCTATCGAATTTAATTAGTCCACTATGGCTTTAAATTAAGCACAGCTTCCATTGCATCTAAACTTTTTTTTTAAAGGAACACTAGGCTTGAGGTGAGAGTTTTAAATTGTAGAGGCTATCAGTTAAACCTTAACCTAGCTTGGCAATCTCCCTTTGACAACAGCTAATGGTGACGGAAGGTCACCTTTTCAAAAAATAGCTTCTCAATTTGCACCAGCTAGTTTTGTGAGTCCAATAAATTCTGCTGCAAAATTTTCATGCACAAGTGGAGAAGCTGGACTGAAGCCATTTTGAAAATGTAGCTGCCAAGGACTATTCCAATAAATAGTCTCTCATGGGCTGAGGCCAGCTCTTCTGGTTGTCGATTTGGCTCCCACAGATCATCCATTTTGCATCGCATTTGACATTCACATTTCTTGGGGATTTCTGCCTTCAATGGGAATTAGACTCAGCACCTTGCTGGAGCACCTCTGTATTATGCTGGATTGGCTGCTCAGATTCTACCACTGGGGTTTCGTGCCATCTCAGGTACGAGGCGGGATTTTCTGTTGTCCTGAAGACTTCTCCAGTGCCTTAGAATTTACTTGCAAAAGGCACCTTTTTAAAAATGGAATTTTATGGTGAATTTTTTTCTAGATTCTCCCACAAGAGTCTGTAGTTTAGGAGTGAGAGGAGCTTACTGATCTGGCTTGTAAAATAAGGCAATTATATTAAAGAAAAATGATATGTTCCCACTCTGCCTTTCATACCACAAGACCGCAAGGTGGTTTACATCCTATATACACAGAGGGCACTCACCATGCCAACTTTGGGATGGGACTCAGTAGTCATTTTGTGTCAGCAACAGTGAAAAACAATTCCGTTGAAATGCAGAAGTAATTTTAGTTATTAGAATGTAAGTACCCACACAAGGGTGGTTTTTTTCCAGGACACCAGCCATGTACAATAGTTCCAAAGGTAGAGAAACCTCCTTCAATTAGTTTAATACTAAAGTTTACTGCACTAAGTAAAATGCACACACACCACACAGGGCATTTCAACACACCTACTAACACACCCTCTGTTCTAGCATGCGCTAGGCTCTTTGTAAAACATAACACACATTCTCTGGAAGGGAGTCTCCCCTTTGATCACTTCAAAATCCTGGTCAGGCATTAGTAGGGGATCTTCCCAGCATATTATGGACTGAAATGGTTTGGATATATTTCCTAAAATCAGCTATGTACCCCAAGAATTTCTCTGTAATGAAACCAGATCAGACCAGCAGAAATCCCATTCAGCCTCTTAAAATGTTTATGCTGGTGCATGCCTGATTTCAAATTGTTGTTCTGGGGTATGGACCACTAGCATTAACCCTTTGGATGTTAGTTCAGGCAGCAGCACGATGTTAGGAGCTTTGTGCTAGTGCATTCGGCTAGAACATAGGCATTCAAAGGTTATATACCTAAGATGGGGCAGCACTGAAAGTGTGCTAAGCCCAAAAGAGAAAGGAAGTTTTGCGGCAGGCACATACTTAATTTCTCTTAAAAGTTGTTCTCCTCAAATCCTAGCCAACCTACAATCTGCATTTACCATCTCCCCAGCTCTCATCATGTTTAACTTGCGCTAAGTTTTCAGCTGGTGCACATATTCAAACACTAGCCAAAGTCACCCAGGGATCTTTTATGCAAATGAAACCAGCTTCTGACCAGAAGCAGCATGAAGCCTAGGTCTAAGTACTAGGGTAGGTGAATTATCTACCATCAAACAATGCAGCCTAACCCAAACCATGAATCAGACAAGGACAGACCACTTTCCAAGGGAAGGAAGGCACAGCAAAAAACGAAGGCACTGGATAGGAAATCAGGAGATCTGGGTTCAGTCCCCAGCTCTGCCACAGACTTCCTAGGTTATCCTGGGCATGTCTCTGAATCTCTCCACACCTCAGTTCCCCAGCTGTATAATAAGGCATCAGAATATTCCCTTTTTCCCACTCATCTATATAGATTGTAAACAATTTGGGCAGGAACTGTCTCTTCCTATGTATTTGTACAGTGCCTACCACAGTGGGGTGCCCAATTTGGTTGATGCCTTGAGGTACTGCTTTAATATACAGCATCAGTACAATGGGGATTAGACCACCTCAGGAGAAGTGGCAGTAGCCTTTTCAGAATTAAACAATCCCCACTGCACTGAGGTTAACTCAGCTTCTATCCAAACTCAGCCCCTCCTTTCAAAGGTTAAAAAAAAGATTAATCAATGCCTGAGCTTGGGAGCCAAGAAAATAGCATCTCACTTTAATGCGCCCAGTAGAAAATGGATGCTCATAACAGACCAAGGAAGTGAACTATATTGTACAGATATTAGAGACAATCAGATTCTAGCAGGACTTCTGATGACAATGTGAGCTGTTTGCACAATAACTACAGTTCCTCAGAAAGAACTATAGAATAGTGTTATTTAACACCTTTCATAATCAAGGTATCCCACTGCACAAAGCATAGAGTTGAATCTTGGTAGTACTATGAAATATAGGCAAAGGCAGTAGCTTTAGATAGATAAATGCCCCAGACTCTATTTTAATGTAAGATGGGATGTTGGCCAGACCACCAGGGTTATCCCCTATTCTTTTTACAAAAGAGCCATTTATCTTCTACCTGGACAGCCACTAAAGATGGTCAGAAAGGGACCTCAGTTTAATAGGTCACCTGAAACACCTGTAACAGTGCAGAAAACTGAGTGCTTCTTTGAGTCTCAGCAATGGGTATGAAACCAAACCCACATGTGGGCTTGAGCCCACCACTATCTGGCTAGACACAGAAAGTAGCTACAAGCTGACCCACACTGACATACTTGTGAAGGAAAAACAATTGCTTCACTCACTAGTCAAAATGAAGGCTCACTGACTGAAACCTGCAGTTATATTTGTGTATCCCAAAGTGTGGATTATTTATTAATTAACAATAATTATCATTTATATTCAGTAGCACCATAACTTTACCCAGTGCTTAACAAACGTAGATGAAGATATATTCCCTGTACTAAGGAGTTTAGAATGGAAACAAGAAATAGAAGACATGAAGCCAAGACATAGGGGAACAGTTGAGGAGACGATGGAAAGGATTATGTGTGAGGATTATGGATGGAAAGAAATGGGGAGGATTGCTTGAGGAAGTGATTTTTAAAGAGAAATTTGGAGAAGAGAGGGCAGTTGGAAGACAACAGCAGAACGCTCCAGGCCCAGTAGGCAGCATGATAAGAGGCACAAAGCTACAAGTGGGAAAGGAGACAGAAGGAGGTTTAAGGGCAAGGAAGAACATGGGGAGAGGCAGAAAATGATCCCATTTTGGGGAATCGTTATGGCAGACTTTCAAGGTGAGGCTGAAGATCTTGGGTTTGGTATGGTAAGAAATCTGGAATCAAAGGAGGCTCTATAAATACATTAGGAGTAAGACAAAGACAAAGGAAAGTGTTGGTCTACTATTTCATGGGGAAGGAGAGCTAATAATTAGGGCCCTACCAAATTCATAGTCCATTTTGGTCAATTTCACGGTCACAGGATTTTAAAAATCATAAATTTCATGATTTCAGTTATTTAAATCTGAAATTTTATGGTGTTGTAATTATAGGGGTCCTGACCCAAAAAGGAGTTGTGGGGAGGGGCAAGGTTATTGTCGGGGGAGGAGGGGTGGTACTGCTTACTTCTGCGCTGCTGCTGGTGGCGGCACTGCCTTCAGAGCTGGGCAGCTGGAGAGCAGCTGCTGCTGACCGGGAGCCCAGCTCTGAAGGCAGAGCCGCTGCTCGCAGCAGCACAGAAGTAAGGATGACACGGTATGGTTTTGCCACCCTTACTTCTGCGCTGCTGCCTGCAGAGCTGGGCCCTCAGTCGGCAGCCGCTGCTCTCTGGCCACCCCCGCTCTGAAGGCAGCAGCGTAGAAGTAAGGCTGGCATGGTATGGCATGGCCACCCTTACTTCTGCGCTGCTGCTGGTGGGGCGCTACCTTCGGAGCTGGGCGCTCGGCCAACAGCCACTGCTCTCTAGCTGCTCAGCTCTGAAGGCAATGCAGGAGTAAGGGTGGCAATACCACAAGCCCCCTAAAATAACCTTGCAACCGCCCTGCAACTCCCTTTTGGATCAGGACTCCCAATTTGAGAAAACCTGACTGCCCCTTGAAATGTGTATAGGGTAAAATCACATAAAAAACCAGATTTCATGGTCTGTGAACCACTTTTCATGACCATGAATTTGGTAGGGCCCTATTAATAACTGATTATATCAAGAAGGTTGATACGTTTAATGCCTATTTTGCTTGTCTACATTATAAAGGTTAATTATGACAGATGCTTAACAAAATTAATATTAACAATAAATGGGGAAGAAAAACAAGCCATAATAGAGAAGGAACTGGTTAAAGAATATTTAGATAACTTAGATGTATTAAAGTTGGCAGGGCCTGACGAAATTCACCCTTATGGTACTTAAGGAACTAACTGAAGCAATTTTGGAACTGTTAGTGATTATCTTCAAGAACTCAGGGAGGACAGGTGAGGTCCCAGAGGACTGGAAAAGGGCAAACATAGTACCTATCTTTAAAAGGGGGACTCGGGAAATTATAAACCAATCAGCCTAACTTCAACATCTGGAACAAATTATTAAACAATCAATATGTAAGCACCTAAGGGATAATATGTTAATAAGTAATAGCCAGCACAAATTTGTCAAGAACAAATCATGTCAGACCAACCTAACTCCCTTCTTTGACAGAGTTACTGGCCTACTGGATAGGGGAGGAAGTAGTAGATGTGATATATCTTTATTTTAGTAAGGTTTTTGACACAGTCCTACATTAAATTCTCATAAGCAAATTAAGGAAATGTGGTTTAGAGCAGTGACTCTCAACCTTTCCAGACTACTGTACTCTTTCAGGAATCTGATTTGTCCTGTGTACCCCCAAGTTTCACCTCACTTAAAAACTACTTGCTTACAAAATCAGACATAAAAATACAAAAGTATCACAGCACACTGTTACTGAACAATTGCTTTCTCACCTTTATCATATAATTATAAAATAAATCAATTTGACTATAAATATTGTACTTACATTTCAGTGTATAGTATATAAAGCAGTATAAACAAGTCATTGTATGAGATTTTAGTTTGTACTGACTTCACTAGTGCTTTTTCTGTAGCCTGCTGTAAAACTAGGCAAATATCTAAACGAGTTGATGTACCCCCGGAAGACCTCTGCATACCCCTGGTGGAGAACCACTGATTTAGAGGATGCTACCATAAGGTGGGTGCATAACTCATTGAAAGACCTTATTCAAAGAATAGTTATCAATGGTTTGCTTTCAGACTTGGAGGATGTATCTAGGGGAGTCCTCCGGGGTCTTTCCTGGGTCCAGTACTGTTCAACATTTTCATTAATGACTTGGATAATGGAATGGAAGGTAAGCTTGTTAAAATTTGCAGATGACACCAAGCTGGGAAAGGTTGCAAGCACTATGGAGGACAGGATTAGAATTCAAAATGACCCTGAAAAATTGGAGAAATGGTCTGAAATCTACATGGTGAAATTCAATAAAGACAAGTGAAGTACTACACTTAGGAAAGAAAAATCAAATGCACAAACAGAAAATGGAGAATAAATAGGTAGGCAGTAGTACTGCAGAAATGGATCTGGGGGTTATAGTGAATCACAAACTGAACATGAGCCAGTAATGTGATGCGCTTGCTAATATCACTGGGGGGTATTTTAACAGGAATGTCATAACTTTCCCGCTCTACTTGGAAGAAACATTTAGTGAGACTCAACGCTACAATTGCTTCCAAGTTCCACTTACTGCTAATATGTCCAACCTTCTTTCTGTTCATCAGGTGGCACAAGACCAGGACTGCTGCCAGACTGGTTCGTTCAGCATTGCTTAACGTGACCCTGCATCCTAGAAAGAATGTATTTACGATACCCTGATACCCCCTGTTCACAGAACAGCCTTCCGTGATACAGATGTTATCATCAAAAATGCAGAATGTAACACTTAACACTAATTTCAGTTATTCGGTATTTATGACAAAAGCAAAGTCTATGGAGATCAGTCTCTCTTTTATAACTGCCTTTTTCAGGTTCTAGTTGCAGTATTGAAGGTTATGCTTTATAAAACAATGACTGTAATTATGCTTGCATTACACTCCAATTATTCTTTTTGATATATGTAGTTACCATTAATATAAAAGGTTAATTATATGATTGAAATAATTTTTATCCCTTTACTGACATTTTGGTTTTTTCCCTACATGTGCTAACATGCAATCTTATAAGCAAGAAGTTAACTGCTTGCTGGAGGATTCTCTGCTCCTTGAAGTCTTTAAACTACGATTTGAGGTCTTCAATAGCACAAATATAAGTGTGAGGTTTTTTTTGTAGGAGTGGTGGGTGAAATTCTGTGGCCTGCGTTGTGCAGGAGGTCAGACTAGATGATCATAATGGTCCCTTCTGACCTAAATATCTATGAATCTATGAACTGCAATGATTATGTGAAAAATTATAGTCCTGTTCCAGTGTAACTACATGGTAATTACAGCTGCTGTAATATAAATTATAACCCATTAAGGTCTCTTTCTCTTTCTGTTTGGTGGTCTGCAAGCAGCTATCCATAGTGATATGGGAACATTGTTATCATGGAGTAGTTGGTAAAGGCATTAGGCTATTAACTTTACATTTTTATTCATTGGAATGGGGATTTCTTTGTTTTCATTCCGTTCAGATACATGTGTACATTGGCTGAGGTTCTGTAGTGCGACTCTGCCAACCACATTTGAAATAAGTACTTGTTTTTCAAATTCACGTCAGAAGCTAAATCTTTTTTATTGCCATTTTGGTGTGACACATCAAAGCCAAACTGTCAGCACCCCCTGCTGTAACCTAATCAGTTAAACAAACACTTTTCCAGGAGCTGGGTAACATTCCTGCTTGCAGCACAGTGAAGACCATGCAAAATGATTTAAAAAAATTAAAAGGCAGGGATATTTGCTTCTACTCCACTGCAGAAACAGGACACGTAAGAGAGAAACCAACAGAACAGGAAATGTGATGTTTCCTTTTTATGAAGCTATTATTGAAAATGGGAGAGTTACAATAAACAGTGAAACCTAGAAAAACGTGGCTGGCACCATTCCTCTGGCGACTATTTTGGACATACTGAAAAACTGACACTAAATATATGACAAAATCATTAGTTTAAAAAAACCTTCACACCTTCATCTGTTTGAAATCTGTTCTTAATCTAATTGTAGTAGTAAAGTTGTATTATTCTATCATCTCTGTATCTTTGCTAGTGAAGCTCTCAAAGCAATACTACTTCGTATACTACTTATTCTAATCCTTTTTCATTCATAGAACACAAAGTGCACTACAAAGGCAAACAAGTATCCACATCCCCATTCTACAGGTGAGAAAATTCAGATGCAGGGTGTGGGGGGTAGCGCCTTCCAAAAGGTCCCACAATGAATCACAGGCAAAGCTCAGCACAGAACCAACCTCTTCCTAATGTGCAGGCCAGTGTCTTATTCATTAAAATCTGTTGTTTCCTAATAAAAGGAAGGGGCCTCGTGACTTTCCTATAGTCTCATCAAATGAGCCAGAAGGTCTGTTTGAATGAAAATGCCAGCCAACATGCTTCCTAACAATATCAAAATAGCTTCAACTCAGTGAATCCAGATAAGAAAGAACCAAGTGTCTGAATTTCTAATTGAGAAGAGAGCACAAGAATTACTGCGGGTGTGCTCTTCATTCATTATACACAACTACGTCACCTGCAGACACCCCTCGCCCCCTCCCCATGGCATTGCTCCTGGGACTGAAATAAAGCTCTGACCATGTAATGATATTATTTCCTGTCTTGACTCCAGGCGGCTTTGTCTCCAGAGTGTGACATCATTCAAGATGGCAGCCATTGGGTCAGAGATAACTCATGGGGCCAAAATAACTCCGGTGTACTGAGAGCAAACTGAACAACCTGCCCAAGTTCTGAGTTGACCAGGTTTCATCCTGAATCTCAGTTTTGGAAACAGTTTGGAATAGTCTGCAATTCCAACAATTCCATAGATAACTGACACACAAACAGGCACCAAGGCCTACCACGGACCACTAAAATAGCCGTTAGTGTCAATGGACACATTCTTGCACAGATACACACACTACACAAACGCTGTCCACACACACCCCAACCCACAGACACACCCCTACAGACACACTGTCCACGCACCCCACAATCCACAGACACGCCCCTATAAACACATGGCGCACATCCTCCTCAGTGCAGAGACACACCCCTGCAAACATACGGCGCACATCCCCCTCAACCCAGAGACATGACCCTACAGACACTGCGCACATCCCCCAATGCACAGACACGCCCCTACAGACACTGCACACATCCCTCCAGTGCGTAGACATGCCCCAACACTGTGCACATCCCCCCCACTGCGCAGACACGCCCCTACAGACACTGCACACATCCCTCCCATTGCACACACACGCCTTACAGACACTGTACACATCCCCCCACCGCGCAGACCACCTCTACAGACACTGCGCACATCCTCCCACCGTGGAGACACAACCCTACAGACACTGTGCACATCCCCACCACCGCATAGACACACCCCTACAGACACGCCCCTACAGACACTGCACACATCCCCCCCACCGAGCAAACGCCCCTACAGACACTGCGCACATCCCCCCGCACTGCGCAGCCACGCCCCTACAGACACTGCACACATCCCCCCACTGTGCAGACACACCCTTACAGACACTGCGCACATCCCCCCACTGTGCAGACATGCCCCAACACTGCGCACATCCCCCTGCACTGCGCAGACACGCCCCTACAGACACTGCACACATCCCTCCAGTGCGTAGACACGCTCCTACAGACACTGCACACATCCCCCCACTGCACAGACACGCCCCTAGACACTGCGCATATCCCCCCACTGAGCAGACACGCCCCTACAGACACTGCGCACATCCCCCCGCACTGCGCAGACACATCCCTACAGACACTGCGCACACACCCCCCACCGAGCAAACGCCCCTACAGACACTGCGCACATCCCCCCGCACTGTGCAGACACGCCCCTACAGACACTGCGCACACACCCCCCACCGAGCAAACGCCCCTACAGACACTGCGCACATCCCCCCAGTGCGTAGACACGCTCCTACAGATACTGCACACATCCCCCCACTGCGCAGACACGCCCCTACAGACACTGCGCACATCCCCCCACTGAGCAGACACGCCTCTACAGACACTGCATACATCCTCCCCCCCACTGTGCAGACACGCTCCTACAGACACTGCATACATCCTCCCCCCCACTGTGCAGACACGCTCCTACAGACACTGCATACATCCTCCCCCCCACTGTGCAGACACGCTCCTACAGACACTGCGCACATCCCCCCACTGAGCAGACACGCCCTTACAGACACTGCATACATCCTCCCCCCCACTGAGCAGACACGCTCCTACAGACACTGCATACATCCTCCCCCCCACTGTGCAGACATGCTCCTACAGACACTGCACACATCCCCCCACTGAGCAGACACGCCCCTACAGACACTGCACACATCCCCCCACTGAGCAGACACGCCTCTACAGACACTGCATACATCCTCCCCCCCCACTGCGCAGACACGTCCCTACAGACACTGCGCACATCCTCCCCCCCCACTGCGCAGACACGCCCCTACAGACACTGCGCACATCCGCCCCACTGCGCAGACACGCTCCTACAGACACTGCGCACATCCGCCCCACTGAGCAGACATGCCCCTACAGACACTGCGCACATCCGCCCCAACGCGCGCACACCCACCTAATTTACAGACATGCCCCTAGATACTGCGCACACACACTGCCAACCCACAGACATGCCCCTACAGACACTGCGTACATCCTTCCCATTGCACACACACGCCCCTACAGACACTGCGCAGACATGCCTCCCCAACACACAGACACACTGCTCACATATTGCCACTGCACAGACACACTGCATACATCCCCCTCAATGCAGAGGCTCGCCCCTAGAGACACATGGCACACATCCCCCCAATGCACAGACATGCCCCTACAGACCCAGCTCCCCCCACTCAGACACACCCCTACAGACATGCCTATCCCTATGTACATATTTACCAAATCATCCCTCCAGAGACTCCTCCACACCTCTCAAGCAGACAGGCAGGTACACTCCCTTCAGACAGACACACACACATTTTATATCCAATTGCCTCATCTTTGTATTTGTATTTTTTATTTTATTTTTTTAGAGCAATAAAACTGCCTACAGTCACCTCCCCAAAGCTCTGGGTAGGCATTCAATAGATACACAATACAGCGGACATGACAGTATCATCTATTGAATGCCAAAGAAATGTGACCTTAGAGTCACATCTGAATGGTGCAGATTAATTTCCCCTCCCCAAACCCCTCCTCACTGCACCATAAAGCCATCAGCATATCATGCTAATTACCTTCTTCCAGTTCATCCATGCTCCCAATCTTTCTGCTCCCATCGATGGTGTAGATGTAGCGAACTCCCTGAGGCAGGTTAATGTTATCAGACAGAGAACGGGTCAGGTCAGCCAGCAAAGCATCAAAGCTTCGGAAGCGGTCGGAGGACACGGCATACACAATCCCCTTGAAGTAGCGGTCCCCATTGCGATAGAAACGCACCTTCTTTGCTTTCTTCTCATTACTCAGTGCCTGTAAGGTCCTGGTTCGGTAGAAGCTACAGTGAGCACTGTGAGTGGGGCTGGGCAATCCATTCATACGTGAGCCTCGCATGTTTCTGGACGTCTTATCTCTTTCGTCAAAGTGTCCAAAATCAAGTTCCATAGTTTGGTGAACCCTAAAGATCTGAAGCTGAGTGGAGGGGAATGGGGAGGAAGGAATGCATATGAGATATTAGACTGATTGGGCCCCAAATCCAGACAGAAATTACATACTCACAAGACCTTGGCTTTTCTTTGAATGAACAGAAGCAGTTTATTTTCAAAGTGACCCATGTCCTGCCCTGATCTAGCTTCATATCAATTCTGGGGCTGGAGGAGGTAGGGGCATTTTTGGAAATGATCCACCCATTGCAGGGAGGGAAATGTGTTTTTAAATAGCAGCCTGGTTTTAGCACATTTAAGTTCTGTGCAGTTTTGAAGTGTAGTGAATTGAGACTTTGGGCTGATACATGAAAATTACAAACAAAAAAACAAAAATCCCACCCAAACAACAAAGGCTGGCAATTAATTAAACCTCCCGAGCCTTGGGAGACTTTCCCTGGCAGCAGAGAACAAGCAGATCCCAATGAGGTAGGTTTCAATCTGTAGATTTGCAGAAGGAACAAGAGTATCTGAATGTTTAAAATGAGAATAAACTGGTATTTACAAAAGAACGGTTACATGGGAGTAGCCAGTTTCTTTGTGACAGTCTGTTCAATAAAGGCTAGCAACCAGATACTAAACTCCCCCCACCCAGCAGCCCCCTCCCAGCCCATCAATCAATTTCTGACACCATCCTACATTTCCAAGAAGAAATGACTGAAAATTTTTTCATTGAAATGAGAGTTCGATAAACAATTGTCAATTCACGAGCTCTTCCTAGGTTTGTTTCTGGTAATAGGAAGAAAAAAAAATTGGGTCTTTTTGTTTGTTGTTTTATTCCCACTACCCTTAAGGAAGTGATTTAATTGTGGAAATTGTCCCTGTCAAAGTATTCACATCACGCCACGGCAAGCACACCTTTCATTGTTCTGATCTGTAATGTATTACAGTGGGAAAGAGAGAGGCAGTTTTATGGGCAAAATACAGAGATTGCGCTGAGTTGGAGATCAAACCCAATGATCAGTGATTTTTGTGTTCTCTTTAAACTGAACTTAGTACCAAAAGAACAAACCCCAACCCTATAAAATGGGAAACCTTGCAAAGCTGTCACTCTGGGCAAAACTATTAATATGCAACTCACATATGGTAGCAGTGTGTTCATACAAAACAGGAATGGGATTAAAATCCAATGGCTCAGCAATCAGGTACAAACCTTAGGAAAAACTGTTGCTATCATTTTCCCACCCATCAGATTTTCAGGAGCCAGTCCCTTTTTCAGTATTTTACAATGTCACCATGACCCAGGGAAGATCTTATTGTCTCTAACATGTAGCAAAGCAGTAGCGGGTTTTGCAGGCAGTTTTTACATAAACAGCGAGTTGCACATATTTTTTCAGCAGTGCAGATTGTGAGATATGTATTTTAATGTCATGCATAAAACAATGAAATATGCAAGCAACTTTAAACATGAATCAGAGGTTTTAAGGTTTTTTGGAAACTGCAGATGCTGTAATGTACAAAAAGAAAGAGGTTTCTCTTTTCCCTTTGTATGTGACATCTGTTACTTTCTGCATGGAAATCACTCTAAAGCGCTACTCACCGGTTTTCAGCTCGTAGGGTGGAGATGCTGAGAGAAAGAAAACCAGTCTCACTCTGCCTTTGTTGTCTGAGCTCCAAGCAAGAAATTCCTGCCAGGGTGGATAAGACTTCTCCTAGGTCCTAGTGCCTTGTGCACCCCTGAAATGGTAACTTTGCCTCAGTGTTTTTCATCCTGATGATCAATTATCAGTTTAAAGTTTAATCTGTATTATAAACAAAAAGAACAGATTCATTCCAGTTCTGGTTACATTAATAGCAGGGGTGGGGTGGAGTTAATGGGACAAATCTTGAAGTCATTGCCCTCTGCATTTTTAGGCAAAGCTCCCATTGACTTCATATGATCTAATCATCTGGAAAGCACTAATCATCTCGCCCCAATTTGGAAAAAAAAATGCACTTAGGGTTATGCAGCAGCCTTATAGGGTTTCAGTTGCAGGGGGGGAATGGCTGCAATCCTATAATGTGCAACCAGTTTGGACTTTTGTGTCAAGAAAGTAAGGAAAAGAAAGCCAGAGTTGACAATAGGCAGAGGAGCCTGATTCTTCTCTGATGTTTTTACACTAGCTCATCCTGATTTAGACCAGTGTCAGTGAAAAGAGAATTGTGCTCAATGGATCTGCATCTTTTTTTGCCCCATATCATTTTTCTGTGTTACAGAACATCCACGACTAAGCTATTTTTTAGGTGCATACAGGATATAAACCCTCATGCTGAGTACCTAGCATAAACTGACCACTAACTAACAGGAGTAAGGACTTCTCTGTAAGTAAACTTCTCTGTAAGTAAACTTTTCCATAACTCTTCACTGTGGGGTTTCTTGCACCTTTTGCTAAACCATCTCATCTGGCACTGGCCACTCTTAGAGATGGGGTACTGGAGTACATGAACCATTGATCTGAGCCATGTGGCAGCTCTTACAGGTAATCTAAGGGAATAGCTAAAATATGGGTAGCTGTGCGTAAAATTATAATACATATTTCCACAGCAATTTTTAGAAATCTCACCCTAGTGTTTCTGTGTCATCGATTCATATGTCCAAGTGGGATCTGAGGTTTTGCTGATAGTTGATCTGATTAATCTTAAACTAAATAAAAGTTTAGCATTTTGAATGGTGAGCTATATTTCCTGTATCCTAACCAACATCGTTGGTTTATTAATATCCGGACCTAATCCAGAATCATGAGTCCAAATTCCCTTAAATTACAGAAGGTTACAGAGTGGAGTCATTTGATCCAAATCACCCCAACAGATGTGGTTCTGGGTAAATCCCAAACTATTTTTTATTCCAATGCAGCAGAAACTTCACAACAGCCAAACATGTCAGATTTCTGTCATTTGAGGCCAAAATAACCAAGAGCCATTACAATCCACTGGCTGCTCTGAGGAAAGACTTGGTGATCTCTGTCAGGTGTCTACACCACAAAACCAACATGATCATTGCAGTCTCAGCATGTCCCAACCCTGGAAATAAAACAATCTTCTCACCCCCCTACCTCCAAATAAAGGTAGAGCTGCCTGCGTGGTGCCGGTTCTGGAGATAAATACTGGCTTCTATTTCCAGTCAATCTGGCACATCCCACTGGTATCACAGTCACATGAAAACTAATTTTATAGACAAAACAAACTGGACACAGATAAAGTCGCTTTGGTCAATACTTTTTTCCAGTGGCATCTGCCCAGAGAGGGAAGAGGCAGTGCTTAAACAAATGGCCTAAATGGTTTGCCTTTTTGCTTTGCTATAACTTCTGTAGACTTCATTACTGTACCCAATGACAAAAGGTTATTCCCTAATATGAATGTGGCTGTCATTTGTCATTCCCTTTGCCTCTTACAACTATAGCACACTGCAGGGACCAGTTTTAATTTCCCCCCGGAATGGAAACAAACCAATCATATGAATGGCACTGCAGAATCTGGTTCCTGGTCCTTTTCTACATGGAGGCACCATGACTCTGGATTAAGCCTTGGTGTGGACACCAGGCATTCCTGTGTTCTAATCCTGACTCTGCCACTGGCTTGGTGTGTGGATTTAAACAATTTCCCATGTGCTGATTTGTGCCTTGGAAGGGTTTGAGCTATGTTGCAATCAGACTCTGTTTGATTCAGCCAAACCCTTGGCAAGGTTGCAGCGAGCCTCCCCCATTATATGCTCAGCTAGACCACTGGTGAGGAGTGGTGGAGATAAGGGCACAGCTTCATTCTCACACTGTCTCCTTTCAGGAAACTAGTGCACATGGAGACAGTAGGTAAGAGCAGGACCTGTGATCTGCAGGCGGGGTTTGGTTGGCCCCTACACAGGATGCAAGAGGAGGGTGAAACTTCTTGAGCCTTCTCCTTGCCTGCTTCTTCTCCAGCCTGATCCAGCCCTTAATGTCTCTATGCCACAGTTTTCCCATCTATCAAATGGGGCTAATAAATGTCTTACCTACATCAAATGGCTGTTGTGAGGATTAATTAATTAATGTTTGAAAGAGTGCTCTGAAGGTAGGAATCATTATATAAGCATTAAATATTTTCATTTAAAACATGAGGCATAGAATGAGAAAAATAAAGGCTAGAAGAACAGAATAAGGTATGCTGTGATGCTTGAGTGCCTTGATAGATAATAAACCAATGATTCCAGATGGTCCATTGTCTCTAAGGCAATCAGGTATGATGGTGATGGGCCAATACAAAGTGCAAAGACAGAGAGATATAACCCAACCAGTCAATTGACTCATAATGCCTCTCATTGTACTGATCTTGAGTTAAATGAGGCTGCATGTGGACAATTCTGAGGCAGGGGACAGGGTCTAGAATAGCTTCTTTGGATCATAGCTTTCTGCACACATGAAACCACTAGGGCTGTCAATTAATCACAGTTAACTCACGTGATTAACTCAAAAAAATTAATCATGATTAAGTAAATTAATCGCGACTAATCGCATGCTTAAACAATAGAATACCAATTGAAATGTATTAAATATTTTGGATGTTTTCTACATTTTCAAATATATTGATTTCAATTACAACACAGAATACAAAGTGTACAGTGCTCACTTTATATTTATTTTTATATTACAAATATTTGCACTGTAAAAAACAAAAGAAATAGTATTTTTCAATTCACTTAATACAAATGCTGTAGTGCAATTTCTTTATCATGAGTGTGGAACTTACAAATGTAGAATTATGTACAAAAAATAACTGCATTCAAAAATAAAACAATATAAAACTTGAGCACCTACAAGTCCACTCAGTCCTACTTCAGCCAATCGCTCAGACAAACAAGTTTGGTTAAAATTTGTAGGAGATAATGCTGCCCACGTCTTGTTTACAATGTCACCTGAAAGTGAGAACAGGTGTTCGCATGGCACTTTTGTAGCCGTGTTGCAAGGTGTTTATATGCCAGATATGCTAAACATTCGTATGCCCCTTCATTCTTCGGCCACCATTCCAGAGGACATGCTTCCATGCTGATGATACTCGTTAAAAAAATAAGGCATTAATTAAATTTGTGACTGAACTCCTTGGTGGAGAATTGTACGTCCCCTGCTCTGTTTTACTCACATTCTGCCATATATTTCATGTTCTAGCAGTCTCGGATGATGACCCAGCACATGTTCGTTTTAAGTGCACTGTCACAGCCGATTTGACAAAACGCAAAGACACTACCAATGTCAGATTTCTAAAAATAGCTATAGCACTTGACCCAAGGTTTAAGAATCTGAAGTGCCGTCCAAAATATGAGAGGGATAAGGTGTGGAGCATGCTCTCAGAAGTCTTAAAAGATCAACACTCTGATGTGGAAACTACAGAACCCAAACCACCAAAAAAGAAAATCAACCTTCTGCTGGTGGCATCTGTCTCAGATGATGAAAAGGAACATGCGTCAGTACGCTCTGCTTTGGATTGTTATAAAGCAGAACCTGTCATCAGCATGGACACATGTCCCTTGGTATGGTGGTTGAAGCATGAAGGGACACATGAATTTTTAGCACATTTCAAATGTAAATAATTTGCGGTGCCAGCTACAACAGTGCCATGTGAACACCTGTTCTCACTTTCAGGTGACATTGTAAACAAGAAGTGGGCAGCATTATCTCCTGCAAATTGTAACCAAACCTGTTTGTCTGAGTGATTGGCTGAAGTGGGACTGAGTGGACTTGCAGGCTCTAAAATTTTACATTGTTTTGTTTTTGAATGCAGTTGTTTTTGTACATAATTCTACATTTGTAAGTTCAACTTTCATGATAAAGAGATTGCACTATAGTACTTGTATTAGGTGAATTGAAAAATACTATTTTGTTTGGTTTCTTTAGAATGCAAATACTTGTAATCAAAAATAAATATAAATTGAGCACTGTATTCTTTGTATTCTGTTGTAATTGAAATCAATATATTTGAAAATGTAGAAAACATCCAAAAATATTTAAATAAATGGTATTCTATTATTGTTTTACAGTGCGATTAATCGTTGGATGAATGGCAATTCATTTTTTAAATCACTTTATAGCCCTAGAAACCACACACACGGCACTGAAAAGATGAAGTACAATAAAATGCACACACCTGCTTGGGAATCCATTACAAGCTTTTTATGCAATATACATTTCCTTTTTAAAATGCTAAAAAATTAAGCAGAACCAGTATTCACTCCAGCCTGATACCAGGCACTTGCCACTGACTGAGAGACACAATTTCTCTTGCTGATGATAGCAACACTCATCCTGCATGGTACCTCAAATGATTCTATGGATACCTAGGCACTTTCTGTCTATTTGTTCTTCTTTCATCCAGCCACTATTGGAGAAACAAAACATCTCCGTAGCCAGCGTCAGTGATGATGAGTCCTTGGGCAAAATTCTTTTGTCAGTTATGTTGATGTCAAGAGTAAACTCACAGATCTCAATGGAATTATTCTGGATTTACTCCAGTGCAGTTGAGATCAGGATCTGGCCCCAGAGACATCACTGAGCAAACCAACTATGGCATATGAATGACAGCCATTTCTAGGAATACCTTGACGTATCTCTAGACCTGATTTGGATCTTGCTTATCGTGGTTGTACACTGGTACAATTCCATTGGCCTGGATGGCATTACTACTGATTAATACCAGCTTATGTTAGAAAAGAAATCAAGCCCTGTGGCTCCATTAGCTAAATCACTTTAGACAGGGTAAGTGATTGAGAAACTGGGAATACATCTGCTTTCTTCCTATCAATAAATTCATTTAGATAAAAAGGAAAGTTAAATTTAGCTCCTCAGATTAAATTTCCTATTCTAAATTAGGTGAATTATCTTTACCCAAAGCAGCAAACATTGGATCTTTCTGCTGTGTAATTAAATCTGGCTAGAGATGCTGCCTTTGTCCCTAGTGAAGTTCTTTATTGCATGTTGGGAGTGATTCTGATGCTTTTGAAAGTGAGGGAAAGATCAGCAGGTGGGAAGCATATTGTGATTTGCTGATGTGCAAGCTTCCCCATAGGCATGTAAACCCAATACATCAATACAATGCATCTAAACTCCCTCATTTACAACACTACCAGCTATTCCAATCTAAGGTCCCCGCTCAGCTCTGCCAGCACACCTCCACCCTCACATCCTTGCTATTCCAAAGAACTTCCTCCAAGCATGATACATTTTACAATCAGCATCTGATTTAAACTGACAATTATCTGAGGTCTGTCTGCTCTGGATGAGGATTCTAGACAAACTTTTGATAGTGCAATTAAAACTTTCACTGCTAATTTGCTTTAGGAGGAAGCCTGGGGTTGATATTTCAAAGCAAGCCATGGTGCTTTGATACATCTTCCATTAATTTTATTTTTAAATCCCTGTGCCTTCTTTGAAAATTTCATCCTTGAGCTCTTCTGTCAAAGCTTTCAAACACCTATGCCAAGTCTTTCAAAAGTAACTAGTGATTTTGGTTGCCTCTTTTGTTTTGGAGCCCTGTGGTTTTCCAAGGATGGGGATTAAGCAGTTTATGAGAATAAAGGCTCTATTTTTTCTCCAGTTGGGCACTAGTCACTTTTGAAAGTCTTGGTCCTATAGCAAGAACCATTAACATGGTTCTTCAAAGGAACAGATTGCACCTGAAGGAACTATTCTTATGAGAGCTACAGAGTTAAGCTGTTCTGTACCCAGTCCACTGAGCTAATAACTGATTTGGAATTGGCAGTCTTGTACAACATACCATTTAAGATTTACTTTTATAGGGACTATGCCCTCCTTAATGTCATTTAAACATCGGTGTTATAGAGACATGGCTTTCTGCCTTCCTTCCACAGCATTGCTTCACCGCTCCTCCAACCCCAGCAAAACCTCCTCTGTGGAGAGTGTTCAAGCCTTGAGATCAGTGGATTGGGAAAAACAGAGGGTAGGAAGACTTTTTGGCACATGGTTCACCATAAATATAGGGTACCTCCTCTTGCATACTCTGATGGGGCAGCATCAAGTAGGAGAAACCACAACAGTTCAGCTCAGTTGGAATCATTATACCACGGAGGCTGGGGAGGGCCAGGTATGACTTGGAGGAAATTCAGAGAGATAAAGTTTCTGTACGGATGGTCTTGACCTTTGATAGCTCCCCAGAGATCTAATTGTGTCTTGAGGGATGATCATGGTATCCATATGCTAAAATCCCACAGCAGCTGTGGGAAAGGAGGTAAACCTCACTGTCCTGTGATAAAATAATGGAAAGAACACTGTGGGCACAAATTCATTTTGTTTCCAGTCACCTTCACAGGATTAACCCACAGAGGAGACAATATAGCCCATAGTGTCTTGGTTGAAAGCAGGATCATCATCATAACCAATTGTGGGTGAAGCGTTAAAATAAACGTCAACCCACAAGAAGAATGCCTCTCATGCTAGACTGTGCACTGGCCCTTGCCCCTATTGCAGACACAAATCCCCCACAACTAACAAATCCTTCCCATCCTTCCCAGCTGAAAAGAAGTTCCCTGCAGGGTGAAAAAAACACATTGAATGGATAGATCTAGCACCAGGTCCTGAATGTTGTCACACTCAGCAGCTGGGTTACACAAGCAAAGTTCCATGGTAGCTAATAACCCGGCATTTCACTTCAAAATCCTGAAAGGTGGATTTGCAAAGCTTGCTGAATCCTATGGAAATCACTGCAGACATAACCCTCCAGAAATTGTCAGTATGTTTTTAGCTGACCCAACTGCATGTGATCAATCCAGGTCATACTGGATGGGTTTCCAGAACATCCACTTTCCAGGACAGCCAGGTGTTCCTCCGATGACGTTGCCTATTGACTGTACTGTGCAGTGTTTAGAAAGCTCTTTGAGCTCCATGAATAGAAAAGCCTCTCCTAAAGTACAGCATAATTTGAAATTACCAACTGATTACATGATTCCCAGACACTCACAAAACTCCTGCAGAATGTAAGATGGATTTAAATGATTCTTTCCCGAAGAAATATTAAATACAGGAAAGGAAAATCCCATCAAAGCCATCAGAATGGATCATGTCACACTCAGGCTGGAAATGCAAGATGCTTCCCCAGCTAAGTACCATCAGTCACCATTTTGTAACACTGATAATGCATTCTGTACGAAGAGGCCTGAACAACCTTTCTTATAGCTAAGAGATCATGACAACGGGCTAATACAGAAATGCATTTATTGTTACAAGAGATATGTCTCCAGTAAATACACATCCTTATATCCATGTAATCACAAAAAGAGTCCAACAAAGGTTGCTGTATCAGTCACATTAATTATTCCAGGCAAATATCTTCTACAGGACAGAAATCAAGAGCTTTCAAATGAAAATGACATATTGGCATGTCCTTCAGTTTATCCAGCTCATTGCTAAAACCTCAACAAAACCCAAAGGCCCCATTTACTACTCCAGACAAATAATGGTATGTTACAGCATGCCAGCATATAGTCTATGACTTTAACCATTGTTGCATGGTGTGCTTCTATCACAGTTTCTATATGTCAGCAGTAGAGATGGGCTTGAACCAAAACCTTCAATCTAAGCCCTCCTGTACTTTGAGGGTCTTCCAAAATTGGCTTCTGTTCTAAATTTTGAGGTTAAGGCTCATGTCCTTTGTTAGTATTCTTAGTAGGGGTATTACACTATCACTGAGACCGAGGATCCATTGTGCTAGGCTCTGTTCAAACATATATAGTAAGGGAAAGGTCCCTGCCCCAAAGTGTTTATAATCTACATACACAAGACAGACAAATATAAGAGTAAGGAAGGAAAATACACATGTTATGGAGAACTGAGATTAAGTGATTTGATCAAGGTCACACAGCCAGAAACTACAGTTAGATCTCCTCAGTCCCACTCCAGTGCCTTAACCACAAGCCCAGCTTGCCTATTGCCAATCAAGAGAGGAGGATGTGTGACTAAGTTGGCAGATATCAGAACTGTGAGCCAGCAGCTTGAGTGTTAATTCCAACTCTGAAAATGATGCCTTCTCTGGCTTTGGTGAAAGACTTATTATTTGTTGTTTTTGAGCTCTGACACCGCACCTGAAACAAAAGGCAGAACTGTGCCTCCGTTTCCCCATCTGTAAAAAATGCAGATGATAAAAAGTACCTGCTTCTCAGGTATGCTATGAGAATTAGCATTCATAGCACTTAGATCAAATTTTGTCCAAGCACTAACAATTCCTAGCATTGTAAGTAGGTGGAACTCCCACCTGGCTCCAGAATATATACACTGGATAAGGTCCAATGTAGCCCCTTTCTGAGCATTGCCTTTATTGTTAACAGAAATAGCTTGGCTGTTTTTCGGATTTCCCAGCAGATCTACTTTGTTATTACCCCTAATTCCTTCTGCCTCCAGATGGCTCTTACCCCTTTTATATTTCTAGATTGTGGGAAACTAGACCCACCTGATATAATCTTAGACTAAGAATACTTTTGCATTTCTTTGCAGGGTTCAAACTCCTGACATCAGGCTGACTCAATAAAAGAGCCCTGCTTCCTTATGCAGGCGCCAAAAATGTGTCACCCTATTATAAACACTTATAAAATCCTTTACAAATGTGGGTCAGGTCCAGAAGTGATGTGTATGGTGGTGTAAAATTTAACTCTTACTAGATTCCCTAAGGGCTACTAGGATGATTGGCGAAATGGAGAACCTACCTTACAAAAGGAGACTTAAGGAGCCTGGCTTATCTAGCCTAACCAAACGAAGGCTGAGTGGAGATATGATTGCTCTCTATAAATATATCAGAGGGATAATCACCAGGGAGGAAGAGGAGTTATTTAAGTTAAGGACCAATGTTGGCACAAGAACAAATGGATATAAGATGGCCATAAATAAGATAAGGCCTGAAATTAGACAAAGGTTTCTAACCATCAGAGGAGTGAAGTTCAGGAACAGCCTTCCAAGGGTAGTAGTAAGACTGAGCTTGATAAATGTATGGAGAGGATGGCGTGATGAGACTGCCTACAGTGCCTGAGCCACAACCGCTATTAGCAAATGTCTCCAATGGCTGGAGATGAGACACTAGAGGGGGAGATCTCTACAGAGACTTCTCTCACAGGTGTCTGGCTGGTAGGTCTTGCCAACATGCTCAGGGTCCAACTGATCACCATAGTTGGGGTCAGCGAGGAATTTTCCCCAGGTCGGAATGGAAGAGATCTGGGGTTTTTTTGACTCGCCCTGCAGTGTAGGGCATAGGTCACTTGCTGATCTGAACTAGAGTAAATGGTGAATTCTCTGTAACTTGAAGTCTTTAAATCATGATTTGAGGACTTCAGTAATTCAGACAAAAGTTATGGGCCTAATACAGGGTGGGCGGTCTGTGGCCTGCTGGTCCCTTCTGGCCTTAAAGTCAATGAGCCACTCACTCACTGATGTGTGAATGAGTGGTGTAATTTACATGTGTGTTTTAATTTGCATGAGTCAGAGTTTAAGGGCAGAAGGGACCGGCAGATCATCTAATCTGAGTTCCTGTATATCATAGGCCACCACCATCACCCGTCGCCTGCACACTACATCCAACAACCACAATTAGACCAAAGTATTACCGCCCACAGGAGACTCGATCGGAGCCACAGGAAGAGAATAGGAGGGACCAAGGTGCACCAGTACTTGAGGCCCCCACAGTGCCAGAGAAATACTTAAATGAGATACCAGATAATCCAGGCAAGTGACCCGCACCCACAAGCTGCAGAGGAAGGTGAGAAAACCCCAAGGTCACTGCCAATCTGACCTGAGGAAAATCCCTTCCCAAACCCACAAATGGCAATCAGTTAGACCCTGAGCACATGAGCAAGAACTATCCAGCCAAGAAGCTGAGAGAGAGAATGCTCAGTGTCACATCAGAGCCTGGGCCTTCTCCATCCAGAGTCACATCTCCAGCCGCAGCCACTCCTGATGCTTCAGAGGAAGGAGATTTAAAAACCAAAAAGAAGCAAAAAACAACCACCAGAATACATTAGGGGAAAAGAATCCCTTTCTGACACCTGCCAGCAGCCAGCTGAAATCCCAAAGCCTGCGTTTTTAAGAACATAAGACACAAACTGCGAGTGAACTTCCAGGCTACTGAGCGAAGCCCCCTATCATCACAAGCAACCCTACCATTCAATTGCACTCATAAATTTGGCCAGCTGGGAGAAGGTGTAGCTTACAGTAAGATATTTAACTTAAATATTCTTTCCGTGTTCTAATGTTAGTTGTTTCCTTGATACACTCCACTCTTCTGGCCCCTTGGTCTGTGAGTTACACCAGTTTAGACTCAGCATGCCAAATTCAGAAGTGATGCGTAAAGGGATTTATAGATTACATGTTAATAAATTGGTGTGAGTAAATATCTACTGTAAATCTAAGGGCATGTAAGTAGGTGTAATACACACATTGGGGGCAGGAAGAAGGGGTCACTTACACTGTCTTAGACTCCCCCTAGCCTAACTCAGATTCATCTTTGAATATGGCCCATTAATAAGACCCTACTTAACTTGAGATACTGCAGAAATTGTGGATTCCACAATATTAGGCTTCTCGCAGTTTTGACAGTGGGAACCCCACCATGCACGGGACTGAGAGCAGGCGCACCGACCACCATGGGGCTGAGAGCAGGAGCCCACACTGACACCTCAGGGCAGCTGCTGACAGCCTGGACCCCTGCTGCCAGCCCCAGGTGGCCGGTGCACCTGCTCTCAGCCCCATGCACGGTGTGCTCCCACTGTCAAAACCACAGAGAAGCTAATATTGTGGAATCCACAATTTCTGCAGCTGTGAGTCCTGTGTTCCTGCTCTCAACCCCAGGTGGCTGACAACAGGAAATAACAACAAAGGAATAATGGACTTTATTACCGCAAATAACAAGGTCCACTCCTGCTTTTCCGCAATTTTCCATGGCTTCTCTGCAACGCAGCCGCAATTTTTTGACAACCATCCCGCATTTCAAGTAGGGCCTTACCCATTAATTATTTAAGCCTGACAGCACCCTTCTGAGGTGGGCAAATAGGATCATCATCATCCTATTTTACAGATGAGGAAACAGAGATACAGGGAGATTTAAACACTTCTTTAAGGCTACATAGAAAGTCAGCAGCAGGGCAGGGATCAGAGCTTGGGCACTACTGGTTTCAGTGCTCATTCCAATACATCACATAGCCTCTGTAGTCTAGTCTACTAAATATACTCTCCAGGTACATACTATAGACGTGTGTGTTTACTTCTGTCTCTCTCTCACACACACATTGCATATGTAGGATGTTAATCTCAGGCCCATGTCTTTTATTAGTAATAATGCCGGGTAATCATATATATGATCGAATGCACACTCTTTATTGAGAACATCACTTGCAATGAAGTCTGACCATGCCATGACTTGTGAGTCTCAGCCAATACATATCGTCTGGCCTCTAGACTGAGAATATGGGTGCCAGAAACTCCCAGGACAGCAGTAAGGCCCTGAGGAATCCTGTCTGTTGGCAGGGATGAGTAATCAGTAGTTGAAGTGCAGATTCTGGCTGAGCTCAGCTGTTGTGCAGAGGCACTGGGCTGTCAGCTACATAGTAAGAATAATTGTAATTCAGCTTGGCCACCTCCTTTTACCAGCAGTAACAGCTGAGAAATCGAGGCTGATCAAAAAGGCTTTTGCATTCTGTAAGCAAGCAAAGAGCGGACTTGGGGAGCTGGAAATAGGGCTTTTGTGTGCACGTTTTACCATATGGAAGGGACTTTATTTTATTCTTTATTTGCCCTTGAACTTTACAATGAATTGTGCTAGTGCCTGGATTTCTGTATCAGGACTGTAGAAAACCAGCGATTCTGTATCCCATTGTTCTATTATCTCCTCACACATCATTTATCTGTGAATAAGGGGGAGGTGGTAAGTATCACTCAATCTCAGCATTAAAATTCAAAGTCGATAAATATAATAAATAAAAATACTGTTTAGTCATTCAAATTAAAAGGAAAAAAATCTCTCTCCTTTTCGAGAATTTCACCCTTTATCTGCTCAAAATATCTCGTGCAAATTAAAACACATGAGCACATTTACAGACCATGGATGTTTAATGATGAATTGACATTTGCAGCTTGCCCATCTGCAATCTCTTCATCTAGAAAAATAAAGTCTTCTAAGCAAATTGCAGAGAGAATAAATGCTAAGCAATACCAGAACCACAAAGCCAGAGAGACATCTTTGCTCAGCCATTCACTGGTATAAACAATAAGCAGGGTTGCCTTTGTCCAGAAACCAGGTTAGTTCTGCAAGAACCAAATCCTGCATTAAACTGGCCCAAAGGCACCTGGTTTCCATTCTGCAAAAATTTGCTGAACCAACAAAATGCTGGAAATAGATGTGTTTCTTTGTTGCTTCCAAATAAATATCGTGAAATAATGTAGCAGGAATAAACTAATAGGAGCATGGTTGGGACTTGAGATTTGCATGTGGAAGAGGGATTGTCTGCATCCTTAGTAACCATCCCCTTCCTAGCGTTCAAACCAGATTCATACGGGAGGAGGCTGAGGACAAGGACACCTCTTCTCACTCCTCTTCACAGAGGAGGAAAGCACCTTTTAAAAATATTTCTTTTAGGCTTTCCACTCTTTTTCTTAGGGAAGGGTCTGAAGAAGTCAACGAGGATTAACAGGCATCGATTATGGCCAAGGACAGGCTTCTTTACTTATCAAATTCTCAAGTTTGAAGAAGGAGAGAAACTGGTGCCTGTGGCTCTTTCCACATGGAATCCCCATGATCTGAACACAGGGAAGCCCTGGGGGGAAATATTATTGTGTGAGCAGCATATCACACAAGCACATGAGCGTCTCACATGAACCAGCACTGTTGGAGAGATTTCCATGGCATTAGGTGTTACTGGGGTAAGAACAGTGTTTAGGGAATCCGTGTGCAGCACATTCATTGGCCCAGTAGACTTGCAGAAGCTAAAGGGTTCTGCTTCAGCCATACCCCTACCTTTATACATGGCTCCAATGACCTGTGACCCTCACTCTCTCGTAGAATAACCCCACGTCTTTGGAAGCCCAGGTCCCTTGTCAGTATGGTCACCTCCTGAAAGGAGCCAGCAAAAGCCCATCCTTTCATGGTGTGAGGAGACCTCCCTGGTTGTTGCTGACAGGTTACTTGTGGGGTTCTTGTAATTGTCACAACTGGAATGTGGACAGTCTGACCTAGTGGTCAGAGCAGGAGTCAAGCCAGATCTGGATACCAGAATCTGAGACTGGCCAGAGGGTACACTGGGAATCGGGGTCAAGAGGTAAGCTAGGACAGGATACTGGGAGGTCAGTGTCAGGCAGCAAGAGCAGGTAGCACAGGAAAGGCAGTCCTATGCAGGGACAAATCCAGTAGATTGGACAACTTTCGGTGCCTCTGCTTGGTTTAAATAGAAACAGGGAACCAATCAGGTCCCAGGACTAGAGTCCTCTGCTGTTGTTGAGCTTTGAGTTCCAGCGACTGTTCACAAGTCACTGGGTGGCTGGTCAGAACATGCAGCTGCCTAAATGCCCTGTAGACCAGCATTCAAGACTGCTGAATGGGCAGCCAGTAACCCAGTCAGAGCATGTGGTGACTGGCTTGCCCTGGTGTTGAAGCATTGATTGCTCTAAACTATTTTCTTGCTGAGATCCACGTGTCCATCCTCCCACAGGAGTGGAGAGGAGAACAGAAGGGCTGATGAAGGTCCACAGCCTTCCCTAGGATTCCTGAGCAGAACTGCACACTAAGCTGCTGCTGAAGACAGCTGTTTTTCTATTACATCTACAACAATTGATTTAAACCTCTGATAAGCTGTCATCTGATCTTCTTAGAACTCATATTTTCCCCTCTATTTTTTTAATGCATTTGGTGTTTTCAAGAGGTGAGAGATGGCTTGAGGCAGAAGCTCCTCTCCTAGTCTGCAGAGTGAAATCAACAGTGAAGCCTATGGCAGGGGTCCTCTTGCTTCATTAAGACACCTACCTTTGACTCGAAGGAGGGAGACATCCTCTCAAGCAGGGAGAGAACGAATTCTTCATGGGAGCCTATTTGTTAACCTTTTTGGCAAAAATGACATCCCTTTTTAGAACATCTGCAGTCAACTGGAAACCTGGCTTATCGTCAAACTTCTGAGAGGGGAGAAGAGCTTGACAGATGGCCTGGATGTTTCCTGAGCTAAAAGATCCATGGGGTGATGCAGTAAGCTCCAGGGTGATTACCTCAATGCTATAACTCTTCTCATTTAGAATATCTGGATTACATTTGTGAAATTCTCCATGTGCAAAAATTAATAATTCTGTTGCCTGCTCATTTTTTCTTCCTCCTCATAAAATAAACCCAAATGGAAAAATTTGCAAACGAAAAATGTAATTACCCAGGATAGTAGGAATGTGCACACGCCAAAATAGCTGTGCCAATGCCTCTGAATTCTGAGATGTTTTGGATCAGGAAGTGGATCAGAACTTCGCTGCCGGTCCCTGTCTCTCTAGTGAGCCTAAAACCGGAATGCAAACACCCGCAGATCCTAGGGGAGTTCAAATCTGAATCCAGGCTTTGTGCCTCAAAATCATCTCTACAGAAAATGAGTATGAGGTAGATTAGCTGTTAGGGTTAAGCATGTGCATATATCCCATTCAATTAATGGGCCTGATTCTCCATTCCTACTGAAGCTAGGGGAAAAGCTAGCTGCTTAACTGATATTCAGAGTCAGTTCTAGACTCCGATTATTGTGGGGGAGATGAATGGGTATTTTGGGGCCCCTGGGTGTTGCTATTTAAAAAACAAACAACTTTCCAGGAGTCTGGGAGCTAGTTAGACTCCTGGAAAATCTCAGATTTTCATAGATTCAGGATTGTGTTACACCTTTGTCTGCTAGATTAAAGAACCCATTATCAAATATTTGTTCCTGTGTAGATGGTAATAAACTGTGATCAAGTCAGCCTTTAACCTTCTCTTTGTTAAGCTAAATAAATTAAACTCCTTAAGTCTATCACTACAAAGGATGTTTTCTAATCCTTTAATCATTCTCATTGATCTTCTTTGAACCATTTCCAATTTATCGACATCCTTCTTGAATTGTGAACACTAGAATTAGATGCAGTACACCAGCAGCAGTTGCAGGGAACCAAATACAGATGTAAAATAACCTCTCTGCTCCTACTCGATCAGCTGCTTATCCACCTCGACCCCCAAACCTTTCTCAGAGTCTCTGCTTCCCAAGATAATGTCCCTCATCCTGTATGTATGGCCTACAGTCTTTATTCCTAGATGTATATATTTACATTTAGCTGTATTAAAATGCATATTGTTTGCCCGCACCCAGCTTACCAAGTGATCCAGATTACTCTGTATCAGACCTGTCCTCTTATTTTTTTATTATACCCCCAATTTTTGTGTCATCTGCAAATTTTATCAATGATGATTTTATGTTTTCTTCCAGGTCACTGACAAAAATGTTAAATAGTGTAGGGACAAAAACTAATCCAGGCAGCACCCTTATTGGAAAGACACCCATTTGATGTGGATTCCCTGTTTACAATTACATTTTGAGACCTTTCAGTTAGTCAGTTTTTAAGAGTTTCAAAAAGAAAAAATTAGCTTCCGTGTCAGTATCTTCTGATTTATAATTGATATGAAGGACTAATACTCTCCAATCTGCTGCTGTTCTACTGCTTTACATTGGATAACTTAGTATATATTTTTGCCTATAATGTGAGGCCCTTGAAGATCGTTTAGGGTGGCAAATGTCCCCTTTGCCTCACTGGTAGTGCAGAGCCTGTTGATCTAAATCAGGAGTAAGTTAGCTGAACTTAATGCTGTTGTAATGACATAATACTGGTATAGATCAGAATCTCGTCCAGTCTCTTGTGATCAAAACCATGCTTCATCTTGCCTCCTTATTGCATGTTATTAGATATGTGTCCAAATAAACTCTTGGTCTCCCATTTCTTTGTCCACATATGCGTTACAGACAGTGCTTACTTTTCCTTTTGCTTGTTTCTAATGAATCCTTGAATTCCACTCAGGGAAAAGATTGACTGGAGGGATTTATTCACCCAACTCCAGCCCCAAATCCACCAGTGTGGAAACAGGACATTTTCAGAAATACTAACTAAACGTTAATTGAAAACAGTGCCCTGTATTTTATTTATTTCAAGGGTCAAGAGCATGAGTTTGATTTTCACGAACTTTGCAAACAAGCCGCAGAAAAGTTTGGGTCAGTTTGTTTGCTTTCCCTTAACATCAGATAGACTGAGGTAGGTTAATGATGGACTGCTCCACTGAATCATTATTTCATTCTGTTTTCAACTAAAAAACCCAACAGTTAGTTGGCTTAGATTACTCTTCCACTTATTAAGTGAAAACACAGCCTCTCAGTTTTTCAGTGTATTCCGTATAATTATTAATCAAAAGAGAAATACATGTATATAACATTCTTTCCGAATATTTTCTATCTGATGTGAATTTAAAGCCCACACCACATTTTAAGTGTCATCGCTTTTTCTTGTATGTCACCAAAGCATACTCCTTGCTGTGAACATTGTGGTCAGTCTTTGATGTCTGGTGATGTTATAAACCAAAATGAGACCATACCTCACAATTAGAGATTGCTCAAACCCTCTTGTTCTTTGGGTGGAATTTGGGGATCTTTGATTATGAAATACATCTTCAACCAATTGTTATGAAGGGCAGCCCTCATTTGAGAACCACACAAACCTGCTGTTATCTCTCCATACAAAAATATTATTACCCTAAAGGCATTATCATTTTAAATCACCTAGTTTTATGGTGTCTCTCAATTTGGGAAACCATGTTTCCTCTCTCCTTTCCTGTATCATTTCCCACATCTGAGTCATGGCAGGAGAAGAGGTACACAGGGGGGTGTGCTGTGTTGTTGGTAGTGTGTTTCATAATCATGGAATGATAGTGGCATAGATTAGTATCAGGTGTCTCAATGACTCCTGCATCCCTATCATACAATGTCGCATAACAATAAGAAATGATCTTCTTGCCCTCTTTAGCACATGCCTACCTCTCTGGCTTTCAGGAAATGACCCAGGAAAGCATGTGGGTCAGGGGCTGCCTGGAACAAATGAAGCATACAAGTAGCATGATTCTTCATTGAATTTCAAATGGATGGAAAAATGTGCAGAATGCACAAGTGATGGCTGATGGTGAGGCTGTGGAGTAAATGCTTTTATTTTACAACTCTCATGAATGCCATGTCTATGTGCTATTCCTTTCTGTGCTATGCATCTCTAAGAAGGCAATGGTGCCATCCTGTGGTGAAGCAGAGAATCAATGACTAGTGTAATAAAATTTTACTTTTAAAGCTGATCAGATTGTGCCTGGACCTTGCATGGATCTGCAAGTGGTGGAAGAGCACAAGGGATCCTCTCCCCATTTGTATCTCCAGACACAACTGGGGTCACAGTGCTCTCCTTAGTGCAGCGACTGCTCCCCCCCACAACCTCAGAATGGGTCAGGAAGAGGCAGGGCTCTGGTCCTCACCTCCAATTCCCACCAACCCCACTGCACTGGCAGTAGAGCAGATCTTCTCAAGAGGTGAGGCACACCAGAGAGCTTCAGATGCCCTTGTACCATTCTAAGGCAAAATGTCATTCAAAGGTCCCCCTGCGGCAAAGTGGGCCCCCCACTTTAATGGCCCAATTAGGCCCGATTAGAATCTGAAAGTACAGCTCCAGTACTGACCAGCATAGAGAGATTGCTGCACTGCATCACAGCACTATTGAAGAAGTGCCTGTATTGAATTGTCCTACTTAAAGCAATGAAATTTATCTCAAAAGTGATAATTCACTAAGATCAAACCATACAATTCCATTATTTAAAAAAATGCTGATAACCAGGCCAACATGGGATAGGTGTGTGTTATACATAAACAAAACACACTTATGAGGAGTCTGATAGATCTTACTCCCATACGTTTCACAAAATAAATGCACACAGCTATAATAATTAATTCACCATAATTAATAATAAACAAGAGTTTTAAAAGGATATGAACTCCCATGCACCAAGGCACAGGGCAATTGTGACTGTTGGGGATTAGGAAGAAATTTCCCCTGGTGGCATAACTGCTTACTGCAGGGTTTTCTGTGCTTTCCTAAGAATCAGTAAGTCTCGCCATTGTCAGAGTCAGGATACTGGACTAGGTGGACAACTGGTCTCATCCAGTAGGGCAATTCCTACGTCCCTATACTCCTGGTTACTTGTGCTTGGATGTCTCTTAGTAGATTAAGAGAAATTGCTTGCTGTGTAGGTTTGTCCTTACCAGCAGTTTACCATTCAGTGCGTGTGGTGGGGGGTGAAAGAGACATATCCGATGACCCCATAGGCTGCATTTCCTCCCTCAAACTCCATTCTGGGCTCACCCAAACTTTTTGCCATTTTCACAGTATCTTTTAATGTCCCCTTACTCCCAGAATCAATCAGTGTCCTCATTTATAATATACTGTTTCAAACACCTTTCTCCTAACAGTTGCCTTGTCCCATGTATCTTTTCTAGTATTGTCCTTCACCTGGAGCGGGGCTTTACAAAGCAGAAAATGGAGTCACTCAGTACAGTACGGTGATCCACAAATGGCAGGCCACCAACCATGCATTTTATTTATTGCAAAGATCCATTTCCCCATCATGTCCAATCTGCTGTCACTCTTACGATGTAGCCAGAAAACTACTGGATGTCCAAAATTTCACTACAGCAATGGAAACTTCCTGACAGGTCATGAACTTAAAACAAGGAGATCCTTTTGCAACTGGATCTGCAATGATACATTGTCCTAGCTGAGCAGGTGAATGAGAAACAAACACCTGTGGGGACACTTCACAGATGTGCCTAAAAGGGGCATACAGGATGAACTCCCTGAGGAACTGCAATCAAAGAGGAATATAGGGCTTGATTCTCCTCTCATGCTGGTGTAAAACAGGACTATCTCCATTTACTTCAGTGGGATTGTTCCTGATTCACACCATTATAAGTGAGAGGGAAATCAGAGTCAATGTATTTATTTACGCTCTATGAAAGGCCAGTACAACTGAGGGTACCTTGAAACAAAGCTGGATTTTTATTCAGGAAACAACACATTCCTAAATGTTTTGTTACTATGGCATAACATTTGGTTACAAGAGGTACAGAGTTTACCAACACTTACAGTTGCTGGTACACTCGTTGAGATCTCAGATAGACTCTGTGTGGCTAACAGTCAGGGCAGAAAAATATTGGAGAGAAGAGAAATCAAGTACTCAGCAAGCGCACGGTTTCCTTTTTTACCCTTTCAGACCTCCTGACTCATCCTAATTTTCTGGACACCTCTGACCAAGTGAGATTACACGAGTCAGGCTTCCTCGACTGGTTTCAATTAAATATACCTCACTTTGGAATCCCGCTCTGTTGGTCCTGGGAGCATTTTAGCTAGATTCATAAAGTTGCTCTGTCCCTTGCTGCTGGAAGTAAAACAAGTTCCTTTGAGAACCCTGATGTCAATGTTCATGATTCTTGTGTTCTCCCCAGCTTACAATGAATTGGAATGCAATGTGCTGAGCCATTTTTCTTGGACACAAAAAGGGGAGCCAAAACTTTCAAATGTGGGTGCTTAAATTAGGGACCTAACACCATATTTAGCACTGAAATAAGTGGCTTGAATTTCAGAACTGCTAAGCAGCCTGATCTCCAATTTGGCCTGAGCATTGATCTCCCTATTTCATGTGCAGACTTTCAGACGGACAAGGAATTAGAACAAGAATTAAGAATAAGGAAAACAAACATACAACAGAAATCTCATGCTCTGTCCCAGGCAATACATGAATGTCAAGCTAACGTCTGAGAACACTCACAGTGGTGTCAACCCAAAGTAACTCCATTGAAGTCTTTCCATCTCTTGGACTCGCCTTACTGTTTCTTGTTTTTTTCCCCAGAGGATTGTGCTAGATTTCTATGGCTGTAAAAAGCCTTTGCTGGGCATTGATATGGAAAAGCTGGAGGGCTATGGACAAGGCAGGCAATAAACCATACTGGCTGACAGCTTTAAAACACTGGCTGCCAGTGATATTAGTCTTTGACTACAGAGAGAGGTATATAAGTGGAATTCTCACACTCCCCAACTTTTTCTGCAGCCCAAATGCAATAAATGCTTGCTCTCTCTCTCTTATGGAGCAAGGTGATAATTCCATCTCCATGACCCTTTCCTGTGATCAGAAGAAAATTACATAGTGGGTTTTCAGTATCTAACATCTTCCAGTTATCTGGCAAGGAAAAAAGGCTCTGCTGCTGGCCAGTCCCAAATACTACAAGCTGACAAATGTGGTGCGGGGCAGGGGGTGGAGGCTTAATTATCAAATGCATTACATATGTTCATACCTTAAGACATCTGGCTAGTAGAGTGTCTGTTAGTTTTTCACCTTAAGAATGTGCAAAACTGAGTGGAAGGACTCCTAAGTGCAGCCCTAAATATTCCAACCCCTCTTTTTGCTCTTTGTTTTCTTGGCTGAATTGTAAAAGAAAAGGAGTACTTGTGGCACCTTAGAGACTAACACATTTATTTGAGCATATGCTCAAATAAATTTGTTAATCTCTAAGGTGCCACAAGTACTCCTTTTCTTTTGCGAATACAGACTAACACGACTGCTACTCTGAAACCTGGCTGAATTGTGAATTTAGAGTTTATGTACTAATGTATGCAACTGGGAGGACCTCTCGGCAAATTAGGACATTGCAAATCAAAGGTCCAAGCTGGAAAGCTCTCCTGCCTTTAGGAGATTACGCTCTGATTTACTCTTCATGCGGAGAAGATTTTGAACATATTAATATATTCACCTGCTTACATTTTAAGGGGTCAGACTGTTTGCCTACCTGTTAGAGCTCTGCACCACTGCACAGAGACCCATGTTGAACTGGTGGGGTTGGATTTTCTCTGCTCCCTTAATAGTTCCGCAGTAACCTGCCAAGCTAATTCAGAGCCCTTTTCCAGTTCAGACTATTGTAGGAACAGGGGGAGTTAAAGCGAGTACAACAGAAGGGCTTGGACTCTGGAACATCCAACTCAGGTTTACAATTGTTTATTGGCAAAGTCCATTGACCAGATGGCCAAAAAGCTACAGCAATGGAAAACACCCATTACCATTTATGGCTAGGCAGAAGACTGAGCCCCATCCTATCAGATACACATCTCACCACAGTGATCCAGGCTTTTATGACCTCCAGGCTCAATGATTGCAACGTATTACATCTGGGAATGAAGCCAAACAGGCTGAGGAATCTTCCTCTAGTACAAAACTCTACAGCCTGCTTGCTAAACAACACAGGCTGCTGTGAATACATCAAGCTGGTGCTCTGTTGTCTGCACCGCTGCCCCTCTTAATACAGAATCCAGTGCCACTGTCTGGATATTCAAAACTCCCAATGGGACTGGCACTAGGTACCTGAGAGGTCACCCCTACACTATGACTTCCACTGGTAGTTATGTTCCATGGAACCATGAAATCATCAACCAGCCGCTGGAGCTTGTGAATGGGGGAAACAGAGCTTTCCTGGGAAAGCTATTTCCTTCTGGCCCATGTGTTGGATAATTAGTATGTTCAAAATCTTCTCATCATGAAGAGCCAATCAGATTGTGAGCTCCTGAACACAGAAGAGCCATCCAGTTTGGGTCTGTCTTCCTGTAATATAGAACTCACCCCTGCAGGAGATAAGAATGGCCATGGGCCTCTACAGACGGTCAAAAAGTTCAGATTTCGAAATTGTTTACTCTGCAGGGTATGCATTTTTCCGTGAATGGCCCCCTGTTTTGATCCGCTCCATCATCCTCAGTGCATTCTGAATTTATTTCTCTGAATGTTTTCCCCATAGTAGATTTTTCATGGCCTCTTCAAATACAGAGAGGGCTGAGGGCAAGAAAAAGAGGGGAAAGCCTGCTGCCTTCCTAACTACGTCTGCACGTGGGGAAAGGTGAGAGAGTTTTGTTTACTGTTGTTCGCTTTATGCACTTGGACAGGTCTCAGATCCTATGGTAATGAGGGCTACAGAAGTAGGGTTGGTTGAAAATTTTTCATTGGAATGATGTTCACTCCGCAACAGTGAAATTTTCCATGAGAGCCTCCTGGCAGGCTCTTGTTACTCTGCTTTCCTGCCTCCCCTCCCCAGCTCTGCAGGACAGACAGGAAGAGAGCCTGGGCTGGGAAGGAAGCAGAGCATCCAAGCTGTCTGCCATGCAGCCAGAGCTGCCAAGAGAGGCTGAGTGGCCAAGGCTCTCTGTCTCTCCCAGAGCCACACTAGAAGGTGTTTGCGAATTTCAAATACAATTGACAAGAACCTTCCAGGAGGGCAGCCAGGAAGCCAAAAAACTCCATTTAGGTTCTCCAGAAATGGAATTTTTCTTAAAACCCCTTTCTGGAGAAAAAAAAGAAAAGAAAAAGAAACCTTTTTGAAGTCTTGTCTCTAGTCAACATGATTCTTCCCCACCCCCAAAGGACACTAAATGCTGTAAGGGATGTTCATTTTCTGACCAGTTCTACATATAAGTACCTAGAAAAACAGAGCTGACAGCCCTTTAGAACAAATGAAATAAAGAGATTGGATTCCACTGCATTAATTTTGTGGTCAGATACAAAACCTCTTTTTATCCTTGGTGGACAGAGAGTAACAAACTCTCAGGAGTTTATCTTGAGTTTCATATTATATTATAAGAAAAGGAGTACTTGTGGCACCTTAGAGACTAACAAATTTATTTATTAGTCTTTAAGGTGCCACAAGTCCTCCTTTTCTTTTTGTGGATACAGACTAACACAGCTGCTACTCTGAAACCTGATATTATGTTATGTTTTCCTTGAAGTCCCAGATCCAGGAGTCTTGTGATTACTTGAGACTCTCATCTTTCATTTTAAAAACACTACATTTCTAAATCCGCACGGAAAAAAGCTTCAAAAAATGAACCCCAAAGGCTTAAAAACCAAATTACAAGCTAAAAGAACCCCAATAAAATTAATTATTTTAAAGTCTTGTTATTTTTAAATCAATCTCATGGTTTTTGGAGGGCTGACATACGATTTTTGAGGGCTTGGAGTTGGCAATACAGTAGTAAACTTTGCATTTATCCTTATTACTTAGCTCTTCTTAAGACAATGACAAGGAATAGACAGTTCCCAAGTGAGAAAGGTTCAAGTGTAAAGCAAAGACAATCAGATAGGTGGTAGAGAATGAGTCATTACCAGACAGATTTCAGGGGGAGGGTGTTGTTTTTTTCCTTCAAGGTCTATCAAAAGCAGCATGGATGACAGTCACAGTCTGAGATTGAACTGACTTCTGTTTGGAGTGCTTCTGAGAAAAAACATGCAGACCACAGTAAGGACAGGAGAAAATTTAATTTAGTCATTGCAGCCTCTAAGCATTAGCCATAACGTGGATAATTCATTTTATTAATGTCAGACTAAATGAGGCTTCACTGTATCTAATAATTGTTTTGGTTTCATGTCGGGTGGCCTGGAGAGTGCTGGTGAAAGATTATTTCAATTAAAATAGACAGAGAGAGCAAGCTCCTAGATTTAACAGTATGCAGGACAATACACAATATCAGCCTTCTTTGCTGTAGTGCTCACATCACATCTCACAGTTCAACAGCAGTTTTTCTAATCAGTTAAAGGGTTTTGAAAGGACATTTATTTAAGAAAATCAGCTTTCAGGTACCCAAATTACTTCCAGATACTTTAAACATTTCATAGCCGTGTTGCTCTCACTGCTACCTTAGCAAACCTGCAGTAAAGTGCAGGGAATGCAGATCTAAATCAAACCAGCAGATGGCAAGGTAATCGAGTAGATGTCTGCACTTGCAATTGCTGCTCCTGAGGAATGGGTGTCATGAGGAAAACAGACTCTGTGGTGTTTATTTTTAATGCTGAACTTCCTTGCATTGACAAAACAGCAAGCGGATCAGACAGGCGTGAAGCCAGGGGATTTCAGTTTAACTGCGGTTTGATCTTTAAAGAGAATCAAAGATTACTGTGTATATTCAGTTGATGACGGTGAGATTAAACAGTTCAAAATGCTGCATTTGTTTTTAAGGGATCAGCATATGCTATTCCAAATTTATAACCAAAGACATGCCTATAAGATATTTATGGCAACAACTGGTTTTGAATCTTCTCCCCCAAAAAGCTGATAAGAATTTTTGAATCAGTGGGAGTAAAAGTTAACTCTAAATTTGTATATAATAAATGCAAACCAAAAATTGGTGGTGTAAGCATTTTCTACCCCAAGATTGCAGCAAGGTTAAAAAATGAATCAAGCCTTCAGCTTGCCCTTGGTCCCTTTATGGTCTCTCCTGCTTCCCTTCCCTGTTTGGCAAGACATCCTCAATGAGAAATGTCTTGGGGCACAGGAAAATAAGTAATTACCCACTGAATCAACCATGTTGTTGGCTGATCCAGACAACAAAAGGTGCCCAAGGGTTCCAGACACCATTTCTGTCGAGAACATTCATTCTAGGAACGGGCAAAGTTATCTATCTTAGGTACTTTTCTGGGTCCCATCACCTTAATACCTGAGACCTCACAATGTTTTAATATATCCATCCTCCTAACACGCCAGAGAGGTCGGGAAGTGCTATCATACTCATTTTACAGGTGGGGGATGAGCACAGAGATACTAAGGCCCAGATCCACAAAGGTACTAACTGAAATAAATGGAAGTTAGGAGCCTACATACCTTCGTGGATCTGGGCCTAAGTGACTTGCCCAAGGGAGTGGACCAACTGTATGCCCATTAAATAGGGAACCCCCCACCTAACATAACTGGGCACTCTGGAAAGAGTTGGCCTAAGCACACTAGGTAAGCTTGTGGTCCATCTAGGGAAGGAAAAAGTAAATATAACATCTGGCTAATTAGTAGGGGGACGACAGGAGGCCCCTCTTGTAGAACTATATGTTAAAGCTGGCATATTTAGGCCTAGAATTGATGTGTTGTTGGAGTGTCGCTTCCTACCGTCTCTCATCTAGGCAAACATTAGGAATGGTTTTATAGTAATTTGGGTTGGCTGAAATGCCAGCAATCTCAAGGGGCTTCTATTAGGTTTAAAAGAGGCACCTCTGGTTATTAAAATTCATCTTTGACTTTCCTAATTTCTATAAGTACTCTTTCTTTAATCCATTCCAGGACTGAATAAATCATTGATCAGTCATTCATAGAAGACATCAGTGCATACTTCTGGATGCACTAAAAAGATGAGGAGGTCAAGGAGACGCATTAGGCTGTGTGGGTGTTATTTAGCTACAGTAGGAGTGCATCCATCCATTAGCATACAAACCTTCACATAAAAAGAATGGGCATTGAATTACCAAAGGTCTGTGATGCACAAGGCTGAGTGTTTATATTTACAGGGCTTAGATACCACAGTGACAAGAGCCATACACAACTACAAACAGAGAAAGATGGTTACGTATGGGCCAGATGATAGAGAGAGAAATCTGTCTAATCCATTATAATATCTCTTTCTCTATTTCCCTTCTTGTTGCCTTTATATTGGTTTGCATTTTCCACCGGGCTATTTTGAATTCTGGCATCCCTGCAGCTAAGGATATGCAGATTTAGAAAGATCTAAAATGTAAATCATGTAGGGACAGATGGTGCCTTGCACATATAAGGGTGCACAATGGGAGAGGCAAAACGAGCTGTTCGGTACTGCAATTCCCATACTCAAGGGCGCTTCCAGAGCCCCACCTAACCCCAACCAGCAGAGTGGACAGAGGCAGACTGAAGTCAAGGGCCTAGTGGCAAATGGGGAACATTAGAGCCCTGCATGGGGTTTATTGCAGAGAGCCAGAATGGCTAGAGAGGCAGGCGGGGGTGGGGTAATAATACTTACGCAGCTCACAGGGGTGTTGTGAGGGTAAATTCAGTAATGTTTGTGAGATGCTCAGAGGCTACAGTGATGGGTGTCATAACAAAATCGACAAGGAAATCAAACAAATAAAAGATCAGATGAACCCAAACCCGGATCCAAAGAAGCTGAATTTCCAGGGGGTTGAAATGGGAAGAGTGTGCCTGGAACATACAAAATACGGCATAAGAGGCAGTGTTCAAACCAGCAATAGCAAACTACAATCGTAGTCAGGAATAGGCAGAACTGGCTATGCAGCATGGAAGGCCCTTACTGTCTGATTTTTCTTCCCATCCTTCATTGTTATGTGGGAGAACAGCTGCTAGAAAACAGATCAAGGTGACTGTAGAACTTTTCTGGGACCAGGGATTCTAAGATTTTGATAGATTTTGCCATGCATTAACCTACCAACAAGGTAAAGGAATGTCACCAAACCTCTGCTCTGCAACAGTCTGTTCCTTGTCTTGATCAGGAAATTTTGCAATGGATTCAAAGTGACTCAAATAAAATATGTATCCTCTGAGTGGGGGGAAAAAAACCTTAAGAAAATGAGATGAGAATGAATTCATGCCTGATGCAACTCCACTCACTGAAAACCAGGGAGTTACACCAGGGGTGAACTTAGCCCACTACTTCAACCATTTCTAGATATAGAAAACAAACAAAAAAAAAATCTGAAGTTACATGTTAGCAATGGGCAGTCTGTCAGGTTAGCTGAAACAGAGTGGATGTAACCAATCTGCAGTGAGGAGAGACATGCAGGTGGAGGGCTGAATGCAAGGGAAGAGGTGTGAAAAGGGGACCCGGTGATAAAAGCTGAGCCATGGAAGGGAAAACTAAGGGTATTCACCAGAGCTGCTCCAAAAAAGTGAGGATTTGAAATTTTGAAGAGAAACAGGAACATACATTTTCAGAAAATATAAGTGAATGTGGGGCTGGATTAGGAGCCTTGGTGACTAAAGTCCACCATTTAGCCACAGATACAGCAGGGACAGTAATACCATATGCTTTTACTGAATTCACCACCCTCTGGTTCTCAACCAGGGGTACGTGTACCACCGGGGTATGCAGAGATATTCCAGGGGGTACATCAACTCATCTACATCAGAGTTTCTCAACCTGGGGGTCGCAGAATGGGTTGGGGGGTTTGCAAGTGCAGGGCTGGAGTTAGGAGGTGGCAAACATGGCAATTGCCCGGGGCCCTATGCTACAGGAGGCCCCATGAAGCTAATTTACATGCTTCAGCCCTTGGTGGCAGGGCTTGGGCTTCAGACTCCTGAAAGGGATACAGTAGTCGGGAAAGGCTGAGAACCACTGTTCTACCATACCGAGAGAGAAGGGGCGGAGGGCACTAAATGCTGTGGAGAAGCCATTACGGCTCAGTGTGCAAATCCTTCACTCTGCACCGATTACTGCTGCAGTAGTGTGCTGAATTTATCATGTGTGCTTCATGGCTTCGCCCATGCACTGACTCTGCAAGGTAAAAAAACACTTAGGCAATTACTGTGCAAGACATGATCCTCTGCCAGGCAAATAGGCAGCTGCTCAGCTCGGTGAATGAATAGTGAGCTTTCCCCAGGCTCAGCCTGAAGGAACATTACTAAATTTGGCTCATCTCATGTCTAGATAGATACATTTTCTGTCTGTATCTCCTAGTGGGTGCTTCCTGGGCGAGTAAAAATAAGCCATTTACCATGAACCTCTTAAAGGTCCAGACCCTGAGAAATGCTGACTTCAACGGGAGCTGAGGTTGCTCAGCATCTCTCAGGATCACATCAAGGCAGATAAGTTGCATCACTGGTAGTAACACTTCTAGTTTGCAGCAATCATCTATGCCAGCTGCTTCAGAGCAAGGTTCAGTCCCCCACCCATCTCCATACCTCCTAATGGATCTAATTGTGCCATGCCACGAGGGTGGTATGAGCTATCAGATTCAGGAGACTTAAGTGGGCATCTATGTTACCACTGAATAATTTGATGGCTTCAAAAAGGCTGGGGTTGTTTTCACTCTAAAATTTTAAAAGGCAGAGCTACTGTCTAGAACACGTTCCCCCCAAGGGCTCTCTGACGAAGGGCGATTCTACAGCTTAAGAAACTGTGCCTGTGAGAGTCATGCCTAGAAGAGAACCAAAGAAACGTTACTTGTGCTGCAGGGCCAGAGACACCCTTTCTATTTACTGGAACCAGAACAGAACAAGACTGTCTTGCTCTGAGGGATAAGTGATCTGTTCTTAAGGTGAAACTTGGGGGGGGGACGGGGGGAATTACTGCCCATTACCGAATTCAAATTTTAAAGCCTGGGTTAAATTTAGGGAAGCAATGCTACATCACTGCAGAATCAGGACAGGGGCTGAAATTTCCAGTGCTGGCTATTAGTCAACTGGCAAATAAACACAGGAAATGCCACACCAAATCAGACCAATGATCTAGGTAATGCTGTTTTGTGTCCTGGACAGTAGCCAATGCAGCTGCTTCAGAGGATGGTGTAAGAAACCCTTTAGTGAACACTAATGGAATCATCTACTCAGAGGGGGAGTTTTTTCCAAGTGGTTGGCTTATGCCCTGTGGGATAAAGGTTTTTATCCATTATAATTTTTAAATAGTCTTATGTAGTGGTAAATGTTCTCTTTATCTAGAAAATTGTCTGAATTTTTTTTATACTAGTTCTCAGGCTCCTCAATATCCAGTGGCAATGAAATCCGCAAGTTAATTAAAAGGCCTTCAATTGCTCATTGAGCATCCACCACCACAAAGGAACTGACTGTATGTGAAAACTGTTGTTTAAAAATGAGTGTTAACCCTGAATGAAGCAACATGATGGAATATGCACTGAAGATGTATGCACCCGATGATTCATATCCACTTGTTCAAGTTAGAAGTGCATTTGAATGTTTTGGTTTCTTTGGTATAATATCAAATTATCTTCATTTACATAAATTCCCAAAAGAACAATGATGTTGCTGCCACAACTTTAAATAATGGTCACCTTCTGCACTTGGCTACTGCTATGCAACTCTATCGTCTTCAAAAGGATTGCACTGGTGTACATGGAACATGGAAGCAGAAAGTGGCCCTAAACTTTTAACCTGAACTGCCCCCAAGACATGCATCCTATACAATAAATGGATGTAAAAAAAAAATCAACCAGAAAATCAAATGGCCTATTTATGGATACAGATTATAGGATAGGTAAAACCTGGGGAAGTTTTAGTTACAGCGATGGGAAACTGTCACTATGAAACCTTAAACCACGTAGCACTCACCTGCCCTTTTTTTTTTTAAACAAACTCAAAATTCCCCCCAGGTTCAGTGAAAGGTTAACCTAAGACTCAGGAGCATTTCAAGCAAATCAGGGGTGGACTGACAGGTTTGCACTGGGAGCCTGTCAAGCCTAACACTTTGAGCCCCAGGTGAAGGGAGGTCAACCTGGGTAAGGTAAATCTGGGGATCTGGTCAAACTCAAAGCAAATATCAGAAAGTGAAACCTAAGTGAACCAAAATCCCCAAGGAAACAGTTTGCACAAAGCCATGTGATTGCTCTTATCACTCTCATTTCAGGAGTGGTCATAACTGAACACATCCGCAGTCATTTCCCTCCTTTATTGGGCCTTGTATACTCATGGGGGCTGCTGACATACTGTTTTGGGTTGGGGTCCAGGAATAACTAAAAGGCTAAACAAGGCATCAGGGCTCCCTTTATGTGAGCTAACAGTTTGTGCGTTCCTGTAGAGCAGACTCATTTTATTTCTCTCTCTAAGTGGTCTCGGTGCCACTAGATGGGACAGAACACCACACCAAGGAGGTGTGTGGGTTACAACTGCACTGTGTCAGCTAGGACCATTAGATATTTCAGCTTCATCTCCTGTAAAGCACCCTCCCTTTGTATTGTGTTCATCACTCATTAGGCCACCCTCCTTTGCTTGCGTCACTGCTTTCTATATCTTCATTTTTTCACTCCTTACAGCACCATCATTATCCATTCCTTGTGAAGCCGTTCCATCACCCACATCAATCCTTAAACCATCAGGGTTGATGCTGTTGGAATATGCAGGGAGATAGGTATAGCATATACAGCACAGAAACAACTGAGTGCATGCACACATGCAGTGAATGGTTTATTATCTGCCCACAGTCCAGACTGGAGGTGGCAGCTGTTCCTAGGGTCAGATTACTAAAGAGAAGCATAACACAGTTAAGTCCTTTGTATCTGGATACCCTATTGCTAGGGACGCAAAATCTCTCTGAGGTTGCTACTCTAGCCTATGGTTTGCAAGAACAGCTACTGCCCACTGTGTGGGGAGTTAAGGCCACTGGATCTAGGTAATCCCATGGCCTCTCCTCAGACTGTCCCCAATGGTGTTCTTTGTGTGGCTGGGGAGATACCTTAACCACAGGCATACTGCCCCATTCTGTGGGCACTCTGTTGGCATCTTCACCCCTCCTGCTGGCACTGATTCCATGGCAGTTTGCTTTGCATTATTGTGATAGAATCAAATCCAAAGGTCCGAACTCTAATTTTACTCAGGTAGATTCATAGATTTTAAGGCCAGGAGGAACCAATAAATCATCTAGTCTGATCTCCTGTAGAATACAGACTATAGAATTGCCCCAGTCACCCCTGCACTGAGCACAAGACTAAAGCATATCTTCCAGAAAGCAAGCTAGTCTTGATCTGTAGACATCAGGAGATAGAGAATCCACCATTACCTTGGCAGTTGGTTCCAAGTAACACACTAGCTATGTATGTTGTGTCCCTTTCTGGTGCCTAGTTCATACACAGGGACAAGAGTCTACTGCTACTCTGGAGTTACTTCTTCAGCTCAGTTGGCAGAAGTCTGTGCTTTTGGTGCTGAACATCCATCCCTGGGTGCTGTTCCTGATGGCTCCTTATGCTAAGATTGTACTCAGTTCTTTCAGGCAAACTCCCACTACAGCCAATGGGAGCTTGCCTAAGTAAGGGCTTATCTACATGGAGAACTGAACCAGTTCAACTAAAGGATGGAAATTAAACTGATTTAGTCAAACCGATGCAAACCTTGTTAAGAGTGGTTGATTTCAGTTTAGCCTAAATCAATTAGGATCAGGTTTAAGCAAAATCAAAATAACACATTCTTGTTCTGAAAGAAGAGTGCTCACACAGCTTTTTGCGCTGGTGTAAATGGGTGCAAGTTTGTGTGTAGACAAGACCTAAGAAAGGAGTGAAAACGTGGAAACCCAATGTAAGGCCTCCATCGTTGTAACAGCTGAGTGCCACTTCTAATCTCTCTCTCTCATGATTTGATAGGTTTGAGAGAGAGAGCCCTGCTTGAGGAGGAATAGCCTATAGTATATGACAAAGAAGATGCTGCCCCTTTGCATTTTCTTTCAGGGATACATTGGTTGCTGTGCTTTACGGAACACAGGAAATTCTCCTGTATTCTCTATGCCCAGAAGTGCCTCATTTGTTTCCACAAGGTTACCCAAGACAGAGAGAAGGCCCCTGTGTTGCAGAGATTCTGGAATACTTTATTCCTTTCTAGTTATCCAGTTAGGAAAGGGGGATATCAACATTCTCAAAAGCAGGTGGTTCATGATCCAGTCTTTCATGAGCACAGTTTGTGCTTAATTAACAAATTAATTTTACAACAGATAGTTTGCCTGTGGAGTGATTAAATTAGCAACCATTTTCAAAACAAGAGGGGTGCAATATAGTAGAGATAAAACATTTCCGGAATGAAATGTCAGCCTTCGCTATCATTCCCATTTCCTAAAGAGATGACGAGTCAGGCTTGTTAGGCAAAGATTATGCATGGTAGTCATTTGGTCAGCAGTCATGGTTCATCTTGCCAGGCACGCAACTGGCCTGGCTTGTATGTTGCTACTTTAAAACAAATGTGTAGTTCATGCTTCTGAGAAGTGTCAGACTGAAAACACGGGACACTGAAGTCCTCTTTTATCCACAGAACAATGAGAATTATCGTGTTGTTGTTATTCTTTGTTTCACAGTAGTACATAAGGTATGTCTACACAGCATTCTGGAGTAAGCTTCCCAGCCTGGGTCAACACTCGGGCTAGCGAGGCTTGCTCCAAAATTCTGCGTAGACATACCCATAGAGGCCCTGATTGAGATGGATGCCCCCTTGTGCTAGATGATCTAAAGTAGGAAAGTCCCTGCCTCAAATACCATTCTATTTAAATAAACAAGACAGATAACGAATGAGAGAAAGAAACTATTGTTCACATTTTACAGGTGGGGATTTGAGGAACAGAGAGGATAAGTGACTTGCCCAAGATCACAAAGGGAATCTGGGGCAGAGCTGAAAATTGTATCCAGATCTCCTGAGTGGAGCTGGCCAAAACAAAATTTCCAGTTCACTGAAAAATTCAACATTTCCAAATTTGGTTTCACTCCAATTCAGGACGCCCCTGGAGGAGCTGCTCCAGAGCTACAGACCCTGGAAGCCCAAGGTCCCCAACAGCCCACTAAGAAACCAGATCATTTGACAAAAGTTCATCTAACCTGAGATGTTTCCACAAAACACCTTTTTTTGACAAATCAGCATTTTCCAACGAAACTTTATTTTTCAGGAAAATTCTTAACTAGCTCTACTCCTCAGTCCCAGACTGGTGTCTCATCCACAACACAACTCTTCCTCTCTCAGTGCACATGTCCCCCAGTCTGGGCATGTGATGTGTCACAAACCAGCCTTGCAAGATAGTTCAGAGTCCTTGCTCACTCTTCCTTTAGCCTCTCTGATTAGACTGCCAACACTGCTGCCAATCAGAGAGAGAGGCTCATTTTTTCTTCTTCACAATGCAAATAGCTCCACACTAGGAACTGGACTGAGATCAGCAAATACTTTTTGCATAGACCACTGAAGTGCCATCAGACAGTAACAACCTGGACTGGATTTGCACCTATAAATTAGGCATAAGGGTATGTGACAGAATTGGAGCTGCTACACAAACAAGTTATGACCGCTATAGAAGCTGCTATGAAGGAATCTAAGAATATATGGATTTAGAGGATATGTAGCTGTTACTCCCACTTGGATTTGCCAGCTCCCGGAGCTCTGGACCGAGTCTCTAGGGGGCCCTATCAAGAGGACTACATTTAAGATGTCCCAAGGCCTCTGACCCTATTTCCTACCATGCTTGGAATCAGGGATGGGGACAGAAAGAATTAGAAATCTCCACTGGAGTCAACAGGGAAGCTTCTGCTTGGGGTGATCTGGATGAGCAGTCCATTGGACCAGTGACAAGGCAGGGCTGCATAACTCCCAAGGAAGGTACAGCCCGACTTTACACAAAGACAAGAGAGTTTAGTTTCAGTTGTTTGGAAGTTCGGACAGGGATAGCTTAGCTCAGGGAGTCCCAGCTAACTCCCACGCCCCCTGAAGGAAGTTCTTGCACTGCTCTGAGACTCTGGTACATGGATCAGGCAGTTCCAGCATGGCAGTGGCCAGCATCCAGAGAGAGAGAGAGATCCAGCGCCACACTAGCTACCATGAGCCAGCTGAGACCCAAGAGGATTCCAGACCAGGAGAACCAGTGAGCCTGGCTGGAGTCAGGAGAGGACCCTGCCCCACTTTGGGATCAAGAAGTAAGATAGCTTTTATTTAAATTGGTCAATGCCACAGGACTGTAACACTTCATCTCAGGACATGCAACCTCAGCTGTACCATCCACCTTGGGAAGGTGCCAGGGTGGGAGCTGGGGTTTGTAAGTGTGAGTGTTAGGAGGTGGGGAATTGGCTTATTTATCATTGTTTATTAACTATTAATTAACCTTGACCCTTTCCTTCCCCTGATCCTATTTTCCTGTTTATAAGAAAGTCAGCCCCCTCTAGTATGCTGTTATTTTCGGTGCATCATTCCTTTGGTGGGGTTTTTTTTATTACCTTATTGTCCCCCTGTGTACTGGACTTCATACTCATTGCCAGCTAGTAGTAGGAGTAGTATTTGATTTTTCTCAAGAGACAGCATCCTCAGGTATATGGCACAGTGAGGCGTCACCTTGGATAGAGGCACATGGCACCAAGAAAAAAGACAGGACCTGACCTACATGAGGAGAGGGGCAAAGATCCTCCAAATAGTGGGCTACAAGCAATTAAAAAGTGTCTTGAGTCCTCCAAAGGAGGGTCACTTGTCAGCAACAGTCTAGAGAGTCTAGATAGGCTCTGTAGAGCAGTCTGAAGACATTGGGCATTTCCAGTTCCAGGGAATAGTAAGCCTTAGGGAAGAGCTAGATATGTGTAGAGTCGGTTTATTGCTTTTAAGATCTTTCCTCTCGAATGCTTTTATTCTAAATAAATACTTTTCATTAAGGAGGCTGTTTGGTCACTGATTACCACTATTATTGTCCTCGGGAGAAACCAATTGCAGGGTCTGGACATAAGTCAGCCCTGCTGAGGTGATCATAGTTGATACACAGGGGACTGCAACCCTGCAGCACATCTGAGAGCGAGAGAACCATGTTATTCCATCCTGAGAGAGGAGGTGATGGCCTGAGATCTACCGGGGGTCCGCTCAGAGAGACTAGGAAGGGTCAGAGGTACAGTTCATCTGGTGACTGTGACAGGATCTTTTTCCAGTATCAGGGGGTAGCCGTGTTAATCTGTATCCACAAAAACAACAAGGAGTCCGGTGGCCCCTTAAAGACTAAGAGATTTATTTGGGCATAAGCTTTTGTGGGTAAAATACCACTTCTTCTTTTTCCAGTTATTAGTCACAATGCTGTGACGAGGGAATGTCAAAGCTCAAATGGGTCAGAGTTTGAATAAGATCTATTTAGGTATATTTACAGCACTTATTACTATAGTATCTAAGGGCCTGATCTTACAAACACTTTCCACCAAGCCCAGGGACTATTCATGAGCAAAATCACAATGTTTGGTAATAAATGTTTGAAGGGTTGGGCTCAAGGAGACCAAACTGTCAGGTTAAACTATTCTAGGAGGAGGAGGAGTGCTGAAGACCTTATTTTATCCAAAGCAGTTTGCTTCATCAGATCTCTAAAATAATAAACTGTGTGAAACCAGGGAGCATTCCATGGTTTTCTGGGATGGGTGGCAGTCCTAGCAAAGCAAAATAGTGGGTGGTAGCCTAGACAGTACTTTTTGATGAACAAGTATTATATTTAACCCCCGTCTTATCTTCCCTCCCTTTGCAGTACACATCTTTGTCCCAGCCTCCATTATCCTGGTATGCAAATTATCTCTTCATACTTCTCCTCAGGAGTGTGAACCCTGAGAATTTCATCCAGTCCTTTTGTATTTGAGCTTCCAGCTCTACAGTGCTTATTGGGACAGTCACATGCTCTTTCACTCATGCTCAAGGTTTCCTTTTGGCTCCCAGGACCAGCCTCTGTGCTTTTGTCTGCTGCACAGAGACCTAGTAACTCGCAGTTACAATTCCCTGGCCAACCAACAACTCAGCTCTTTGTATCTGAATTGTGTGCGTTACTTTTGACTTCCTGTTATTTGGTGGTACTGCCAAAAAACACAGCATTCAAAAATTTAAAAGGTGCTGATCTGATTTCAGACGCAGGTATCAGCCAAATCAAATCACGCTTCCACATAACTTAGTATTAGGGTTGCCAATTTTCAGCACAGTAGCTTAAGTTATGCCCCTTTTTATACCCTGTTCAACCCACTGACTTTAGTGTTGTACAAAGGTCTGAATAGGGCCATATTTGTCTTTTAGGACCACAATTTTAGAGATGCCTTGGCCTGGCCTCGCACAGCTTTGCACTTGCAAATAATTCTGGGTGCAATTTTGCAAGTGTAACTGACTGAAAGCACAAATAATAGCACTATGTCGAGCTATTTGATTTTGCGCACGGACAGGTATCAAGATGGTTAAATGGATAATCACATTTGCAAATTATTTACTGATGCAAAATGGAAGGTCCGTTTTCAAACTTTGGCCTTTACTGTCCTAAAACTTGAGGGTGCCAGTCTGGGTAAACTGAAAAGTCCAACCTTCTGGACATTCTTCAGCCTTTATTCACGCTGCTCCTAATACACCTATGTTGCTGAACATCAGCCAATTGTTATGCAGTATTAACGAGCAATCTTCTCTTTCTCAGCAGGCTCTTCCAACGGAGGCACCAGCTTGGACTGTTTGTCTTCTGACACACCAGTGTATTATGACATTGCAGCACAATACCATCAAATTGCAACACAATGTCAAAAAATAATAATGTTGCATTGACCATGAAAGATGCTTTAAGGCACTTCAGTGTACTGAGAGCCTAACATGCAAGACACAAGGTCATGCTATTGCTAAAGCAGGGATGATTGGCAGTGGAATTTTTCCCCACACGTTTCTGCATAGGTAGTTACTTTAATAACTTTGCTTTAGCTCTTTCAGGCAGGGTATTGTGTTTCCTGGTCATACAGCTTATCCTCTTTTTGTAATGAATTATAAAAAATACCTCTGACATTTTCACATTCCTTGTGTGGCTAGTGAAGTGAGTCACAGCTCAGACAGCACTGAACCTAATGTGCTGAACATACTGATTCTTGGACAAAAATGAAATAATCAAGAAACAAATGCTAGCAAGTTATATTCTTCTATAGTTTTGAGCCATAACAATATATAACAGGACACAACCTTCCTGTACCTCTGTTCATTGTGTATTTGAGATGAGGGATGGGAAGGATATTACTAAGTGACCAAACGGTGAACTTCATGAAGGAAAAAAGTAAGTTCAGTATACAAGAACCATGTGGCAAATTTTTATGTATAGAGCTTTTATTTACTAATATTAAAAAGCTGTCTTCATTCACGCAGTAGCTAAGCAAAAAGGAACTTTAGTTGGTAACATGCTATAAATAAAAACAGAGAGCCCAGTGTTCTGATGATAAACAGATTCCGTCCTTCTATAAGCTATTTGTTCATTCACTTCATGGAATGCTGATTTCCCAGGCAGTTTGCTTCTGGGGACAAAAAGGAAATGTATTTTCTGTAGAGAAGGCGGGGTGGGGGGGTTGGGGAGGAGACACGAAAGCTGGATATTAAAAGGCAAGCATGGTAGTTAAGCACACAGGACAGTGATAACTTATCCCTTGTTCCACCAAAAGAGAATGGTAATTAATTGGCACCACTGGCAAGCCAAGTGTCTTTTATGCTGTTGCTGATCCAAAGACTAGGGAGGAAGGACATATGACTCTCTGATATTAGACACAGGCTTGAACCAAAGCCAAGATCCAAGCACCCTTTGACTTCAGTAGAAGTGGGGTTCAGAATCTGAACACAGACGCAGATCTATCCTTTGTGAATGTCCCTATCCTGATTCATTGGTCCCTTTAAGTCCTTGGAATCTTTGTGATCATCTAGTCTGACCTTCTGTATGACATAGGCCATAGAACTTCCCAAAAATAATTTCTACAGCTTATTTTAGAAAAACATCCAGTCTTGATTTAAAAATTGGCAATGATGGAGAATCCAACACAACCCTTGGTTAACTGTTCCAATGGTTAATTACCTTCACTGTCAAAAAATGTATGCCTTATTTCTAGTCTGAATTTGTCCAACTTCAACTCTTAGCCATTGGATCATGTTATACCTTTCTCTGCTAGACTAAGAGCCCATTATCAAATATTTGTTCCACATATAGGTATTTCGACACTGATCAGGTCACCCCTTAATCTTTGCAATATTCAAGGCGCTCAATTTATTTAGCTTGTCACTATACAGCATATTTTCTAGTCCTTTAATCATTCTCATGGCATTTCTCTGAACCCTCTCCAATTTATCAACACCCTTCTTGAATTGTGGGCACCACAAATGCACACAGTATTCCTGCAGTGGTCACACCAATGTCAAATAAAGAGGTAAAATAACCTCCCTACTCCTAATCAACATTCCCTTGTTTATGTATCCAAGGATTGCATTAGCCCTTTTGATTGCAGGGTTGCACTAAGAGCTCATACTCAGTGGATTATCTGCTGTGACTTCCAAATGGTTTTCAGAGTCCGTGCTTCCCAGGATCGTATGCCCCATCCTTTGTTCCTAGATTATACGCTGACATTTAGCTGTATTAAAACACATTCTGTTTGCTTGCTCTCAATTTACCGAGCAATCCAGATTGCTCTGTACTGGTGACCTGTTCTCTTCACAATTTACCACTCCCCCTAGTTTGGGTGTCTTATGTAAAGTTTATCAGTGGTGATTTTCTGTTTTCTTCCAGGTCATTGATAAAGATGTTAAATAGCATAGGGTCAAGGGATCCCAAACCTGAGGGAATCCCCTAGAAACACAACTACTTGATGATGATTCCCCATTTATAGTTACATTAAGACCAATCAGTTAGCCAGCTTTTAATCCATTTAATATGTTCCATGTTAATTTTATATTGTTCTAGTTTTTTTTAACCAAAATGTTGTGTCATACACCTTACAGAAGTCTATGTACATTACCTCAACATTATTACCTTTATCAACCAAACTTGTGATCTCATAAAAAAAAAGATATCAGGTTAGTTTGATAGGATTTTCTATAAACCCATGTTGATTGGCATTAATTATATTACTCTCCTTTAATTCTTTATTTAATCAAGTCCCCTAGCAGCTGCTCCATTATCTTGCCTGGGATTGATGTCAGACTGACAGGCCCATAATTGTCTGGGTCACCCCATTTACACTTTTTAAATATTGGCACATTAGCTTTCCGCCAGTCTTCTGGAACTTCTCCATGTTCCGAGACTTATTGAAATGAATCCCCCTTTCTGCAATTCTAAGTGCTCCCAGATTTGGGGGTGTTAAGTCTGGAACTGAGGCCCAAAGCCCATCTCTAATTAACTCCTATTTGTGATTATCAATTCTTTCTATTGCACCTGAGCTGAGCGGTGATTTACGTTCCCATAATGCCTTGCATTCAACAGATTAAAGTGCTTCACAGGCTCAGTTATATGGGGCAAATCCTCTCCCACCCTTTGTGGGCATGGAGAGCCCCAGCTGCAGACAAATAGGGTTCCATTACACGGGATATGGGTAGTGCACATGGCCAGCATAGTAGGGTGTAGCCCCACAGGGCTTCCTGACCCTAAATGGCAGAGGTGTAAGGGACCGGACAGTGGAGGTGGAGAAGGAGGAGCAAGAGGCAGGACTGATGAATTCATGACTAGAGAGGGTCTTTTCGCAATTGGGATGAAGCAGCTGCTTCTGGAGAGCAGGCAGAGGAAGAGAAAGAAGCAACACCTCTTTTAGTTTCCCCTACAAAGAAGAAGGATTCTGAGGATGAAACTGGTGTTGTTTATCCATCTTGCTAAATTAACTCACCAAGTGGATTAATACAATCAAGGGTTTGCCATTAATACAATTCGTGGTGTTGGTACAAAACTGAGCTCACCCCAAGCAGGGTTCCACCCTGCATCAAAACTCCCATGCCAAAAAATAACGTTAGTCAGAAGTAGGATTTTCCCCTGGCCATATACATCTATTCCACCTAGAAAAGGCTCATTGAGCAACAGCAAGCCCAGACTAATGGGACATAGGATACTGGTGTGACAAAGTGGGAATGTTCTTAAGGTTTTCTCCGAATATTGTGCGGGTGCCTCAGTTTCCGCTATGCCTTTTTTAAGTATCTAGGTGTTGGGATAAGGGTGTGTGATTGTTGCAGAGCCCTAGGCAGGTGTGATGCTGTCTGCACAGAGAATGGCAAACACCCTGTCTCCTGGCAACTGATGGCCTGGGCCCCTCCCTTGCAAAGGTGACAACTGAAGGTGTTGGAGAACAAAAAGATAAGGTGGCCTCCTGCCCCGAGAAAGAAATAAAGGCCAGAGGAGGGGCTGGAGGGGGCTTCAGTTTGGAGCTGGCTGGGGAAAGAGAGGGAGGCCCAGAACCGGGGTCTGGCCTCTCTGGTCCCCAGGATGGACCTGACTGAGGGGTCCTGTTCTCTGTACCTACAAACTCTGTTTTAGACCGTGTTCCTGTCGTCTAATAAACCTTCTGTTTTATTGGCTGGCTGAGAGTCATGTCTGACTGTGGAGCTGGGGTGCAGGGCCCTCTGGCTTCCCCAGGAGCCCTGCCTCTGCGGACTCACTGTGGGAAGCGCATGGTGTGAAAAGGGGATGCTGAATGCTCCAAGGTCAGATCCAGGAAGGTCGAAGCTGTGTAAGCTTCTTGCCCTGGAGACAGTATGCCCACAGAGAGGAGGCACGCTTCCCCAGAGTCCTGATTGGCTTTGTATGGAATAGTTGCAGAGCATTGCCCGGTGACTCCATGACAACTGGACTAGATGGATAACAGGTCTGATCCATTCCTAAGTCAATTCCTGTCTCTGATAGTGGCCAGTATCAGATGCTGTTGAGGCCATTGCAAGAAACTCCACAGTAGACAGATGTAGAATACTCTGCCCCATGAGGGTCTCATCCTAATTCCCACTAATCAGAAATTGGTTTAAGATGAAATACGGTGTTTTACATCCCTTCAAGCCTCAGCTCATCTGTGGGATGTAAGTATCATCATCCCCATTTTACATATAGGTAAACCGAGACACAAAGAGATTAAGTGATTTGCCCAAGATTATGAGACTAAGCAGTGGCAGGGCAATATTAGAACTCTTGAGTCTGTCATTGCTTTTATCCCTCCTGCTCTAATTACAACATGCTTCTTCCAGATGGGGTTAAATAGAGTTCGTCCACCCCTAGCTGAATGTGTTGGCGTCTGAAATGTGAACATATGGGTGGTGGTAAAGAGTTCTCTCCTGCTGCATGTTTTGCAAGTGAGGACAGGGGAAAGTTTTTTCTGCTTTAGAATAAAATAATCCTAAAGAAACAAATGTAACTTAAGTGGATATTTTTGTTTTAAAGTAATTTCCCCCTCAGTATATCTTCTTGTAATTACTATTTAATGATTGTAAAGGAGGAAACGGTTCCCTTTGATTACAGGCAGGAAGGGGTCCCCTCTGAATATAGGCAGCAAGGCCATCTGTTAAATCTGTCATGTTATTAACATGACGCAGTTTAAAAGAGGGATTTAACTACTTTACAACTAGCATTGCCCTTGGACCATATCTCTATTCACTATGCATTCAACTTTGATCTCCTTGCAATCACTTGTTTGGAAAATAACTACTGAGCTACAAGATCTAGAAGTGTTTTAAGAGATACGAAAAACTAAACCCTAAAGGGTCCTTGCCAGGAAGAGAGTTAGTGAGCTCCCGCGTCTATTAACTTTGGGCTGGAAAAAAAAATCACCACATCTGGGAGCTGACCACACCCACACTTTAGGAAAGCTCTGATCTGGATTTAAACTCTGCAGATCAAGCCCACCTTTAATTAGCTTTACTGTTTCCATGATTTAATATTTCCTTACCATTTTACCATGGGATCATTGAACATAAGGTTTCTAGGCAATGCCTTGCAATTTGGATTATGTTCTACGTACGTGTCTGCATTTGAGACAACCGCTTCTCAGGGATTCGACCATGACATATCCTATAAACTGTTCCTTGTGGACAGAAATCTGCATGGAGCCCCAGAAGATTAAATGGGGATCTGTGCAGGCTCAAAAGTCTGATTCCACAGGCCAGCAGGGACTTTGCAGAGGCAGCACAACCATTCTCAATGTGGGAAAGGCTGTATGGTGGACGGCTGAAGAGTGACTCATTGGCCCGTCTAAGGAGCAGCATTACCAGACACTAAAGAGAGCTCTAACCAGTATGCCACAGCCAGAAGATTGGCGGCTGTCATGTGGGGATACAAGGGGCTGGCTGAAGGAGTAGTTACTTAAAGCAAGGAACAAACTGGGGAATCTTGCAGACTCCTCGCTGAATAGAGAGGATTTCCAGAGAAATGAGTAGACCCCAACAGCAGAAATCTACCCAGAGATTCACATTTAAATTGCTGATCCTGTTGCTGTGGCCTGAACTGAATCTCCTCTCAGATACAGCCCTGATGGGGAAGTGTAAATATTAGAAAATTCTATTAATCATCCAAACACCTCACTGCCAAACACTGCACTGTCCAGATGGATTATTTGTCTGTCACACAGGGAAACAACCTATTCTCTTCAAACCCAGTTCATTATCTTGTTGCTAAAAAATAGGACTAGCAGTCAATAGTCAATGTACACTGTCAATCTTGTTAAGATCTTCTGGCAAGCAGAACAGTTAGACCATAAGACAAGCCTGAAAAATGATTTTTTTAAAATTAGTGCCCATTTCAGGTGACTCAAATGAAGAGGGCCATCGCCAAGCTAACACATATTAGGTGTGTATCCTAGCAATAATCAAGCCCCAAACAGATCAGAGAAGCATCCAAAAGATGCTTTGGTCTAGGACTCATGCTGAAGTCTAAGAACAGATGCTGTTGAGAGATTTGTCATACAGTACTTCAAAGGAAAAGGTCAAAGCTCAGAATTAAGAGTCAGGGAACCTGGAATCTATTCCTAGCTCAACCACTGACTCCCTATGTGATCCAGGAGAAGTAACCTATTTTTCAGAGGTGAAGACGTCAGTGGGAGCTCTGTGCACTCAGCACCTCTGAAAACAGGTCATTAGTCCCTCTGTTTCCTCATCTGTAAAGTGCAGGGAATAATATTAACCCACTTTACAGGATGTTGTAATGTAGGACTTTATGCATGGAGTGGCCAGAAGTGATATCTGACAGACATTAGCACTCTCGACCTTCCACTATGCTTGGGAGAGCAAGTGCAGTGCCAGTGTGGTCTGAATGCCCATGCATCATGGGTAGCTTTTTGGTGTGCAGACATGTGGTGTGTTATGGTATCACAATGCTACAATTCTCTAGTACAGACAAGGCCAAGTTCATTTAATTCACAAGCTGTAATGATGAATGCAGTCCATCTTCCTGCAAGAAGCTACAATGAGGACTGTGAAACCCTGCAGATAAATCTAGGAAATCTGCCTCGCAATCCATGATCTGCTGGTTCATGTGTGGACCTGGAGAAGTTGACAGATAGCACTGATCATTTCAGCTCTCTCCCCTTGAGATCCAGAGGTAAGAGGTTAGCACCATGCTATGCAATCCCTTAATAAGGATGTTAACACCATCCCTGTAATTTAAAATGTCACCTTTTCATGAGCTCATTTATCACAGTGAAACTTCCAGGATGCTCTGAATATAAAATTCTATGCATGACAATCTAATATTTAAAATATTAAAGCAAATTATAAATGGTCCCAACATTTAGCAGCATTGACTCCAACAGAATATCCAGTGTCTGTGGTAGACAGTAATCATTTATACATAAATAATTTGTGTGTGTGTGTGTGTGTGTGTGTGTTTTGGGGGACTGTGGGAGGGAGGGGGTAGGGAGCAAGTTCAGAACAAAGGCAAACATTCAAAACAGCCTGAAGCCTTTTAAAAATGTCAATTATTTGCATTCCTAACACATGAGCAAATGCAATCACAGTTTACTGGATAAAAGGAGATAGCTTTGGGAGATCACAAAAGGGGAATGGAATTCTGCCTTGGAGTAAAAAGTGGGCATAATTCCCCTGGCATATCTATTTAGTGCTTTACATCCATAGCTGTCAAAGTGTTTTACAAAGGTGGGTAAGTATCAATACCTCCATCCCATTTTACATAGATGGAAACTGAGACAGAGAAGTCACCCAGTGGTCAACTGGCAGATTCTGTAAGAGCTCAGATCAGTTCCCAGTCTAGAGCCTTACCCAGTGGTCAATGCTGCCTCTCCACTGAAGTCAGTGTTAGCAATGCCAGCTTCTACAGCATTGACTTTGAATCTGAGAACCCAAACGACGAGTGAACACTCCAAAGTCCAAGAAGTATGGTCTCCAATCCTTCGGTTTTTCATGGAAAGCAAGTAAGGCAGCTGCATGTCATGTGTTCAGGAGTGCAAGATGTTTGATTAGTTTTATTTTAAAATAGACTTTCTCAGTACAGTGCTGAGAGAGTATCTCAAATAAAATAATGGTGACCACCCCTAGCATCTGGATGGAAATTTTGCCGAAGCACTCGCTACAAAATCTGTTGCAGCGAACTGGAGGGATGGAATGTATGTTATGTCATTTTAAATTCTCTCCCTACCCGCTCGTTACTTTAAAATAAAGAGTGTTCCTTTAAAATAAAGAGTGTTCAGTTCTGAAATGTACCCACTACTGACCTGAACAGCCACTAGCTGAGCCAAAGGCTGTTAATAGGAAACCAGGCAGCCCACACACCGCACCCCTGTGAAGTACCAGTGGGGAAATAGGAGGGTTAGGTGAATGTTTATAAGTGTTTTGAAGATGTAGAAGTGCTAGGTAGCATTAATTACATGTGGAAACAATAATAATAAAATAATAATAATAATATCAGTTCATTGGGCTAGTTGACAACAATCCGTCTGGCATAGTTTTTTAAGAGTGCTCTGCTGGGAAAGATGGAGTTCTACAATGAACGCACCATAAACCATTAACACATCCACTTAACACCAGTCAGCCAGACTTTCAAGAGATAGCCAACTAATTTCTACTCCTGAATCATAGAATCATAGAATATCAGGGTTGGAAGGGACCTCAGGAGGTCATCTAGTCCAACCCCCTGCTCAAAAGAGGACCAATCCCCAATTAAAGCATCCCAGCCAGAGCTTTGTCAAGCCTGACCTTAAAAACTTCTAAGGAAGGAGATTCTACCACCTCCCTAGGTAACGCATTCCAATGTTTCACCACCCTCCTAGTGAAAAAGTTTTTCCTAATATCCAACCTAAACCTCCCCCACTGCAACTTGAGACCATTACTCCTTATCCTGTCATCTTCTACCACTGAGAATAGTCTAGAACCATCCTCTTTGGAACCACCTCTCAGGTAGTTGAAAGCAGCTATCAAATCCCCCCTCATTCTTCTCTTTTGCAGACTAAACAATCCCAGTTCCCTCAGCCTCTCCTCATAAGTCATGTGTTCCAAACCCCTAATAATTTTTGTTGCCCTTCGCTGGACTCTCTCCAATTTATCCACATCCTGGGACCAAATCTTGTGGTCTTTACTCAGCAAAATTCCCACTGACTTGTAAGGACTGGCAGATTTGCTGCTTACGCATAGAAGGAAAGCTGTGAGGAGTGAGAGGAGCAATAGAGGTTACCAGATTACCAATACCTGGGAAAAGAAACAATGAGCTGGTACAGCCTGTGATCCTCCAAATAATGTGTGGCTGCACTGGACTAGCATCATCAATATGCCTAAACACAGAACAAGCTTAAGACATTTCTCCGACTCAGAAAAATCACAGGCCATCCAAAACACCCTCAGTTAGGACTTAATCTCAACCCCTATCCCCTAGTATTTCATATGGTTGCAACTGCAAGTATGTAAGTGCCCCAAATTCTGAAATTCTGTTGACTGCAAGAAACAATTGTTAGCAACAGAGATACACACAGTCACAATCCACCAGCCCACACTGTCCCCAGCACAGAAAACCCACAGATACCTAGTGATCACAGGAGGTCCCTTTAATTTGAGGGTTTCAATTGCTTTTTAACAAAACATCCTTGAAATACTTGTACAGCAGATGAGTATGAGAGGGAGGACCGGAAGAGCAAGTGCTCTTTCTTCATTAAGTACAGCAGCATTGAAAGCAGTAGTTAAAGATCCAAAGTACAGCATGTTTTCACCTTGTTCATGGGATATATTAGTTCAGATGGTAGAAGAGCCCACACAGGAACATTCTGTACGCACCTACTAACCAGCATACTAAACCTTTGATTTAATAAAGAGCAAACAAAGATTACAAGACTGGAGTGGGACCATGGCGAACGCATGAAATGACTGGTTTGACGCAGGAAGCCGTTTAACTGCACATCGGTTTTTACAGTTAAGTATTGCCATTGAAAGAAGTAAGAGTCTAACCAGACCCCCAAGCTTCTGCCCCAAAATTCAGAACAGCTGTTTGAAAAATGGCTGTAACTGGGCCCATCTCTAGTTCTCCAATAGGATTTGAACAGTCTTTTTTTTTTTTTTAAATATACAATTTTTTTATTGGCCAGCTCAACAAAAGTACAGAAGAAGGAAGCCTTACATGCTCCGCAGAGATGAAGAGGTCATTCAACCAGCTGAGCAATTTCCCAGCTGTGGCTAATAAATGCAGCATTGTCTAGAATTCATCTGTCTTTATGACTCCCTACCACAGAGGTAAATGAGAAATATAGGATTGTCTGTCCAGCAAACACTGGTGCTGTCCTGCAAGGGGACAGATGATTTACTGCAACGTCAGCAAAGAGAAAATAAGCCAAGCGGGGAAGAGTAGATACACTGATGAGGAGAAAAGGCATTTCATTTCAGTGATGCTTACCAGCACTGTTAAAGTCAGGGTGTCTCAGCATTTCAGTTATACACTCTCATTTTCCCAGGGCTGTAAAAATTTCATTCCTGGCTAAAACTAGGCCCACACACTTTCTAAGGGTATGTCTGTTCAGGATTTTGAAAGTTTACAGACAGTTTATATATGAAGATTTTTAAAGAAAATAATACAAATCAGCTTAATAAATTACATATATTCTTACTCCCCGCAGATTCAGTTTCTTACATTCCTGACTGCAGGCTTATCAAGGAGCTCAGTGTCCATGATACAGGCTATGTGGATGCAACGCTGGACAGCCTGGATAATAATGCAATAAAGAAAATGGGAAACTAAATTAAAATAATAGTAATTTGATATGTCTTGCCTTTCAGAGGGTGTGGCCGGCAGAGAAAGTGTAGGAGAATTTTAGCTTTTCAGAGGGCTATGTTTTTCTTTGTCAGAGCTGGAGACTGAAACCCTCAGAAGAATGGGTATAACATGGGCAGCAAATACTTCCCCATACCACTCTGCCAGTGTGCCTCAGGGACCACTTGTAGGGTATACTGCCTCTTCAGCCCTCAGCCACTCTGCTCAGATTACCAACATGGGCGCCAGTAGTGGGCATTTGCTTTTTTGAAGTGGGCAACCATCCACTAGGAACTAGTGTGAAGATGCAAAGCTAAATTTTCAAAACATTCTTAAAGGGAAATGGCTCACTGATGCCTGGGCATTGGGAATGTAAGAAAATCTCTCTCTCCCCAAATTAACATTGTTAGCACAAAACTTTCGTAGCTGTTGTTTGGAGAATGAGGCAGATAGAGCTTTTATTTCCCCCTGCTTTATTCACTGTTTATGCCCTACCATACCTCTTCATCTTCTTGCTGTGGGGTAGCATGTGGCCCCTTCTCCTAGTCCTCCTGTGATCCAAAGCAGCATAGGAGAGAAGAGCTGCTTTATCACAACCTTATCTTTTCCCGCCATACTACCTCCCACCTGCATGGGCTTGTCCCAGTCTGATCCTTACCGGGATGTTGGAACAATCTGTATAGTGAGGATGCTGAGAATCAATGAACCAAACTGTAAACCCTGTATATAATGAAGCCACTTCAAGCTGGGGGTGCAGCAGTCACCCCTAGTTCCAGCAACTATGATCCTTACCCCTCTGATAAGCAGAGGAAGCAGCCCCTCCCAGTACAGTCCTTCTCTCCGCAGTGTGGAGGAGTGAGATGGTTTTCCAGTGCAAGCGTTCACAACTTGTGTGTCACCATCCCCCTGGAGTCAGGAAAGTCAATGGTGGGGGAGGTTGCAAAGCACTGAAAATTTTATTTCAATCAAATCTCACTCCCCCACTCCCTGCACACCCTTACCCTTCAAGCTCAAGTATGCTGTGTCAACCTTTTGAAACACACACACACAAATTAGATAGGCTTATTGTTATCACGGATGCATTTTTACATGTACAGTAAACGAAAGGAGTTGAAAAGATTTGACTTTAAACAAGAGGTCACCAATCTGAAAAGGGTTTAGAAACACTGGCCTGCTGGCTAGAGCAGTGAACTGAGATTTCTAGTTCTTGTCCTGACTGTCACTGACTCACTGTGCAATCTTGGGTAAATCACTTAAAACTTTTGGTGCTTCCATTCCCATGTTTGTCAAGTGGTGAAAAGACTTACCTAACCTCACAGAGGGTCTGTGGAGCTTAATTTGTGTCTGTAAAATGCTTTGAGATCCTCAGAGGAGAGGTGCTATGTAAGTGCTAACTATAGCATTATACCATAGCTTTACCTCTGTTATCACAGAAAAGAGCCAATAGAAAGTCACAAGATACCAAGCATAGAAATCACATTTCTTATTCCAATCCACAACACGGTGAAGCCATGCTTAGGTATGATTACAATGTTCTCATCTTGTAAATGACACTGATTCTAGAGACAGAAGGAATCATTAGATTCCTCCACAAGACAGTGGAGATTTTTTCTAGGAAAAAAAACACCTTTGGGCATTAAATAAAAACTTGTGTACTCTCCTATGAAACAAAGTTAACCAATCTCTCCTCCAAGGTTCATATCTGGCAGCCTGGTCAAATAGCAGGACTGGTTTACAGCCCATGGGCTCTAAAGAGTTAAAAAGAGGCTTGCACAAACTTTGCTCACAGTGTAGCTTGCAGCCTCTTTGCTCTTGGTCTCTCCTCCCTCCCTCCTTATTGAGGAGAGGTAGCAGCAGTGCTGGAGAGCTACCTTTCCTTCTACAATCTAACAACTGCCTACAGCAGCTGAAGGAGGGAACTGTCTGGCTAAGGCTGTTTCCATTCAAGCGTTCAGGCACATGAACAGAAGACTCTCCCCACCCTCCCTTGCTGAATGAAGGAAGAATATCAGCATTTATGCGGTTAAATCAGTCTGTCGGCTGGCATCTCAAGAGCTGGAATAAGAGTCGCCCCTGCCTGTCACGCAGCAAAACATTTACTTCAAGAGCAGAGAAGGAGAAAGTGCACTCCGCATGCTTGTTCGAAAGAAGATATTCTAGCTCCAGCAGTAAGATGCAAATATTTCTTCCGAAGACTCAGCTAGTGGGGGGAGATGTTCCTAGACAAATTCTCAGCAAGTCCAAGGTCTGAACCAGATGCTTCCCACCAATCCTGCTTGCTAGGAAAGGTAATTATGCTCTTTAAATTCTTGTTTATTTTCCTACATTCTGGCATAGCTGAGGCTTAGACACATTAGTTTACGCTTTGGCGTCAAAACAAAAGTATACCATCTGCCAACGAAAGAAGAGACCCTTGCCCCCAAATTCCCACTGGGGAAAATGCAAGAAACGGATGGAAATGGCATTTCAATGCTTTTTTGTGCTTATTCAACATTTTTTTAAAGTGTAACTTATAAAGCACACTGTGCTCTGTACCAGGGTCTTTCTGCTTCTGCCAGCCAGGCAAAGGAGGACTGAACTACTAGCTTAGGAAAGCCCACGTTGGTGGTTTCAAACTGCGCCTCTTACTGTAATAATTGTCCTTTTCAATCCTGTTCTCATCTCTCTGTGGTAGTTTTAGTACTGGATGGAACAGCAAAAACAGCTCACAATTGTTGTCCTCAGTTTCAAGGATCCTTTGTTACCTATTAAAACTTAAACTGATAGTGGAAAGAAAGCAAAGGAATGGAAGCATCTATCTAAGATAAGAGCATTTACTGCAGTTATCTAGCTATGCATTGGTTTTATCCTGGCCGTACTTATTGTGTTGCAGGGTTTGAAAATCATTATTTCTCTTCCTTTGCTATAGAAGCAAGGCATGGGGTGGGTCAGGTCTGGGTCATTAAAAACAGACTAAATCCTGAGCATGCTGAGATCCCTCAGCAAATATTGGCTTCATTGGGAGGTGAATGACTTCAGCACCTTGGCCCTCTGCATGTCTGTTACGTATGGTGAGGGAAAGTGCTCTGATGTTAGTTTGTTTTAAGCCTCCATTTCCATTATTGATTTTTTTTATTAAACTACAGAACTTGCCTAATTTAAATAATTTCTCAAAAATAATTACAGAATTGTTATGACAGAACCATCTGTTTGGACTCAAAGGGCCTCATCCACTAACATCAATGAGGAGCCGAGGGCGTGAGCAGCTCCCAGGACTGGACCATATTTTCCAAGTAGGTCAGATCCTGTTCTGAATTAACAAATATTGATCAACAACTTAGATCTTTTAGGGAATTTGGTTTCTACTTCTGATGCACTGCACTTTAACAAATGTCTGTTAGTCTGACGATTAATTTGGAGGCTTCCAAAGCAGGGCAGGGAGGTCTTTGCCTACTCGGTTCTGAATCAGACAGTTCAGATCTTAACCTGCTTTGGAAATTGGCTTTGTGCAGCCTCTTTGCATATCAGATTTGCTTACCTGCTGTTAAACAACCCAGCTGCCACGGCTAGCTAGTGGGATGAAACGGCTACAGAAAATACATTGAAATTCTGTTCCTGAGCCTTTTCTGCTAATAACAGTCTTTGTAAAACTAAAGCAAGTATCCAAAAAGATCCGCACATTGAAATACCTGCTAGTCATTTCAAATTCTTATATTTTGCAGTGAAATGCTCTTTGGCTGATCTTGGTAACTGCTTCCTTTCTGGAAAAGATATAGGTAATTTCTCTACTTTCAACAGTCCAAATGAAGCTGAAGTCTCCAGATGTTACCTGCAATTCTATATTAATCAGACGACAAGTAATAAAAATCCATGCTAAATCTCCACCATTAATCTCTTACTTCTATTAATTCAAACTCTTGGCTTGGAATTAATTGTTGCACTTGAACTCCTAATGTGCTTAGCATTATACAGTCTAATTTTCAGAAGTATGTCAAGCCATTAGCCACTCTGGTCTTTAGGGAGAGACGCAGATTTCAGTTTTCTCTACCAGCTGAGACAGCTACAGACATGGGGTAAGGACAATGTTCTGCACTTTACTCATAGCATGTCAGACTACACATTGATTGCACTTCGGCAGTGGTGGAGAAATCATATAGTATTAAAGTAGGTGTAATTAAACAAGCTCCCGCCATATCCTGTATTTCCTACTAGCTACAAACAGTGAGTCTGTTCTTCACGGAGAAAGTTCATGCTTTATTCAGGCAAAGTGTGGGAATTATGGGAGTGAAATTTACTGCCCCCACCCACTCCGAGCCAAAGTCCAGGGCTGTAGCACAGCCTCATTCTTCAAGTCCTCTGCTGCAGCCTGTGTGCTGAAATAGCAGTGGCAGCCCCCACTATCACCACACCAATGCCACTTAGCGTGGTAAGATGCCAGCATCCTTGGGAACACAGATTCTTGGCCCCGCCCCTGCTCTCCATGCTGGCCTATGTGGGGACTGCACTGAGACCCTGTGACACACAGGGGAGTGTTTCCAGCATGGGGCTCACATAGTCCAGGGTGCTTCTGCTGGCAGTCTCCACCAATGTGAACTTCACCCCATACTGGATATGAATTCATTTGTACTATCACCTCCCAGAAGTCTCCTGTCTTTCTGTTTTTCATATGAAGGATAAATAGACACGCATCAGATTAAGAATGGAAAAGTACTGAGTTCTTTAATAACACGTGAGCTGTGTTACTAACCACTTTGTTTCAGAGAAAGGCACCCATATTATATTTTACATATATATATATATATGGCAGCCAAAATCATTAGAAATGTGGGCCTCACAAGCCTTTATATAGTATTTTATACATAGGCTTATGAAAACACATTTCCAAAGTCAGCAGTGATTTTGGCTGCTTCAAATTTTAGGTGTTCAATTTGAGACAACATAAAGCGATCTGATATTCAGAAAGTGCTGAGCACCTGCCCTCTGGAAGCCAGGTCCCACTAGGGCATCATTTTGGGCTCCAAAACCAAGGCACCCAATATCACTAGCCACTTTTGAAAATCTAGGCCTTGTTCTTTACATTCAGGTTTTCCAGGAGTGTTGAAGTATTTAAAAAACATGGAATGGGCCAGATTTATCTCTGGTGCAACTGCACTAATTCCAGGGGACTTGCATCAGCAAGACCTTTGCCCCAGTCTGCCTGGACAGGTTAATAAGTAATAAAAATGGAAGAAACCTCAAGAGAGAAAAAAGCTGGGAATCCACCAAAATATCACAAGATCTCCTGCTTTCAAAAGTGGATTTCAAAATTGGAGGTGTAGGGTATCATTTGCATAGGTGTAAACCTAAACTGAAGGAGTTACTCTGGATATACACTGGTGTAGCACATCTGGCCCATGGACTGCTGCTGAAGTTTAAATGTCATCCTTATGCCCTGAATTCAATTAAAATAATATGTGCCAAAGGCTACGTAAAACCAGACTCAAACGCAGGGCTCACAGGCTGCAGAAGTCCAAGGGGTTTGTTTGTTTTCAGTGGCGCTTTTTTTGCTGAAGCCGTCTGGGAAGTCTGAAGAGATCGATAGAAGATGGTTGGGGTAGAGAAAAAGGAATAATAAAGCCTGTTTGAAACTTTCAGAAATAGTATCTTTCTAAGCTGCGAAAGGCCAATCCAAACACTTTGAAAAAACATACCATTTTATTTTATCCTCTGCCCTCAGGAAGGCCTACAGTTATGTGCTCTTAAACCACCCTTGTTTTAAAACTGCATTTATTATAACAGTGCTGTCTGTGCCAATGTAAGTGAGCATTTCTCAGCATTTCCTATAAACCTTTAATTTCTTGGAAAGTTTGTAACTTGGCCATGAGAAATTCATTTGGCATAAAACGTGATAGTCTATAATGCAAATTAATTATTTTAGCTGCTTGGGCAAAACAAGCTTTTGCTATCCTGACAGCCCAATGATTGTGTCATGAGAGAATTTCAAGGGAGATTTTCAAGAGCACGTAGGAGACTTAGATGCTCAAGTTCATTGACTTTTAAAGGGACTTAAGTCTTTTAGGTGCTTTTTGAAAATCCCACCTTTCATTCCTAGTGCCGTTCCTTCACATGCCAGCCCCACAGAAATGCAACTTCCTGGGGATGTTGCATGCTTAGTCCCCAGGGATTAGCACTATTCTGCAGTAACCATCACTACGCTGCCCATTGCAAATAGCCCTAGAACAATCAAACTCCCAGGTGTGCTGGAAAAATGGCTTTATTCCACTTTTCCTTCCCCCAGATCATGAGGCCCGATGGGGGCTGGTTTAGGTTAGGGGCTGGCTCAGGGCCTGACAGAACTCATAGCAGCACACTCTAACCATGCCCCCTCCTGCCTCTACACTCCAGTGGGTGGAACACAGCCAGATAACCAACTCAGGAATTATTCTAGGGGAATCCCCAGCTGACTGTTTAAGCCAGCAGTACAGCCCAGTTTGACCATTCTATCATCCAGCAGGATCTGGCCCACTTATTCCTTAAGTTATCCTTTAATCTATTTTTAAACTGTTTGAAACCAAGAGGGATCCTAGCAAACGCTGGGAGTGGTGTGGAGACACTGTGTTCAGCCCTTCAGTAACACCCAAGCCAGCTAAGTGGTAGTACCGATGGGACCCACACAGGGCCGGCTCTACTGTTTTTGCCGCCCCAAGCAGTGTGCCGAATTGCCGCCACAGCGAGTGGCTGAAGATAGAAGCTGCTACTGAACTGCCACCGTGGACGGCTGAACATAGAAGCTACCGCCGATTTACCGCCACGAGCACACGGACTGCCGCCCCTTGTAGATTGCCGCCCCAAGCACCTGCTTGGAACGCTGGTGCCTGGAGCCGGTCCTGGACCCACAGCGAATTAGAGCTAGCCTTTTTCCCTCCAGAGAAGAATGTGGCACTGACTTGTGGGAAGAACTGGTTAAAAAAAAAAGACAGAACTGTTTTCCCTCTGAAAATGCATTTATATCAAAATTAAGATGTTTCACTTTGTTTTGTTTCAATAATGTTGAAATTAGGGCTGTCAAGCAATTAAAAAATTAATTGTGATTAATCGTGTGGTTAAAAAAATTAATCACGATTAATCGCACTGTTAAACAATAGTATACCATTTATTTAAATATATTTGGATGTTTTCTACATTTTCAAATATATTGATTTCAATTACAACACAGAATACAAAGTGTACAGTGTTCACTTTATATTTACTTTTGATTACAAGTATTTGCACTGTAAAAAAACAAATAGTATTTTTCAATTCACCTAATACAAGTACTGTAGTGCAATTTCTTTATCATGAAAGTTGAATTTACAAATGTAGAATTATGTACAAAAAAACCCTGCAAAAATAAAACAATGTAAAATTTTAGAACCTGCAAATCCACTCAGTCCTACTTCTTGGTCAGCCAATCGCTCAGACAAACAAGTTTGTTTACATTTGCAGGAGATAATGCTGTCCTCTTCTTGTTTACAATGTCACCAGAAAGTGAGAATAGGCGTTCTCATGGCACCGTTGTAGCTGGCATCACAAGATATTTATGTGCCAGATGCTCTAAAGATTCATTTGTCCCTTCATGCTTCAACCACCATTCCAGGAAACATGAGTCCATGCTGATGACAGGTTCTGCTTGATAACAATCCAAAGCAGTGTGGACCAACATGTTCATTTTCATTATCTGAGTCAGATGCCACCAGCAGGTTGATTTTCTTTTTTGGTAGTTTGGGTTCTGTAGTTTCCATATCGGAGTATTACTCTTCCATACCTCGTCCCTCTCAGATTTTGGAAGGCACTTCAGATTCTTAAACCTTGGGTCAAGTTCTGTAGCTATCTTCAGAAATCTCACATTGGTACTTTTTTTTTGCGTTTTGTAAATCTGCAGTGAAAGTGTTCTTAAAATGTACAAGATGTGCTGGGTCATCATCAGAGGCTGCTAGAACATGAAATATATGGCAGAATGAGGGTAACAGAGTAGGGGACATACAATTCTCCCCCAAGGAGTTCAGTCACAAATTTAATTAATGCCTTATTTTTTTAACTTGTGTCATCAGCATGGAAGCATGTCCTCTGGAACGGTGGCACTTTCATGACAAAGATTGCACTACATTACTTGTATGAGGTGAATTGAAAAATACTATTTCTTTTGTTTATCATTTTTACAGTGCAAATATTTATAATACAAAATAATATACACTTTGATTTCAATTACAACACAGAATACAATATATATATGAAAATGTAGAAAAACATCCAAAATATTTAACAAATTTCAATTGGTATTCTATTGTTTAACAGTGGGATTAAAACTGCGATTAATCATGATTAATTTTTGTAATCACAATTAACTTTTTAAGTTAATCATGTGAGTTAACATTTTAATATTTAATGTGTGCATATTAGATATTTTACATTATGTTTCAGCATTAACAAAATGTTTTTACCTTATCAAAACAAAACATGTTGAGGTTTCCTAAGAGAAATATTTTTGGACTTTCTGTTGCATGAGAAATTTTTCATTGTTACAATTTGGAATGAGATCAGTTTTTGAAATGTCAGAATTTCCCATGGGATGGGAATCCCTTTTCTGTCCAGCTTTGCTTGTGGGAGGTAAGTGGGCACTTGTACACAGGACCCAGTCCACACTGGCAGAGCTTCAGCTGCTCATAGGACACTCTGTGCCAGCAGTAGCCTTCTCAAGTTATAGCTGAGATGACACATGCAGAGCTTTGTGTGTAGGAAGGCAGTGGGGTTCATATCTTTTCCTCCATTAGTTTTAATGGCCCTCATCTGTATAATCAGTGGGTGTTTCCCTAACCCACAAACACAGAATACTAGAATAGGAAACAATAGTGAATTATGCACAGTAACAGTACCCTTCCTCTAAAGGTACAAAGAACCTTTGTAAACACATAATGCTCTTCCAGATTACCAAATGGCTCACAGGACCCATGTCCGCGAATTCATTTCATACCCCTGGAAATGCAATGCTCTAATAGCGATCAGATCAGATACCAATTTCATATTATCCTTTATCTGTCAGGTTGGTATGGTGAGAGTACAGTACAAACTGGGTTTACTAATTCTTTTTGTTATCTCTTTCCCTTTTAGAAAGGAAGGGGTTTTGACTGACCCTCATTACAGAATCAGTTCAATGTGGAAAGTGGAAAAGACCCCATTTTTTCCAAACTCTCCTTCATCTAATCACTGACACCCATAACTTTGGAGAGTGGAGATCATCAACCATATTAGCAAGAGATAAAACAAGCTTGCCAGATCACCCAGGAATAAATCATCTGCAACGTGATAGGTTGGCAGAAAGTTCACTTCCTTTGTTCAAAAAGGAAAGTCTGTATAGAGCTAAGCCCGGCAGCAACTCAGATCTGTTAGTTCCAGAAGAGGACTAAAGAGATTTGGGCAAATTAAAACTCTGACAGCATAAGAAGTTATAACAACAAAAATCGATCTCTAATGGGGCATGTGAGAAATGACTTCCAAAGGCTCCTGTAGAGCAGTTTGCTTAACCAAGTAGGGTGAAGATCTCACAACCAACACAATTGTGCTTTCTCTACAGAACTCTGGTCAGAATCCACTTTCAGGTGTAAACCCCCTTTCTGGATTTTCTTCATGAAATGGGTGAAGGAAGGCAACATATTAAGGGTGAATAGAGAAAATGGACAAAACCTGAGAGTGAGCAATGACTGAGATTTATTTTAAATACCGTGGAAATCTTACTGGCCGTGTCCACTTGCCAACCCTGGCTACAGAAGTAAACACGACAGCAGATAAATATGCCAACCTGTACATGTACGTTGGCTTGTTCCTAACGCTCCTGGCCATCCTTCTCATACTACTCTTCACCATGCTCTTACGCCTGAAGCACGTGATCTCCCCAATCACCACCTCTCCAGAAAGCACAGAGAATGCACACCAGTTTACAGATGTAGAAATGCACAGCAGGATTCCTAGCATTCAATGAGACAGAAGCAACAGGCAGGAGGAAAGAGTTGCATGGCTCACAAAGCACCTTTTGTTTGGCAAAATATGTGTGTGCTTTGTGGGGAGGAGAACTCCCACCTGCCCACTCTGCTCTGCAATGTACTCCACATGTATCAAACAAACATTTTCAGCATCTAGGGCAGTATCATTTGACTCATTTGTGAACTGACAGTCATAAAATAACCAGTAGGCTTAGAACACTCCTGCCCCCTGAAGACTGCAAGCAACATGTGTTGAGAAGTTTGGTTTCTATGAGAATATGGAGCACATGTCCTAAATAAAATCTAGACCACAGAAGCCTAGTTGCTCTCAGGAGAGACTCAGCTCCTCCTGAAAAGACTTAATCCAAATGATAAAAGCTACTATAATGACAGCCAAAAAACCAAAAACGTACAAGAATATTTTCTGAAAGATGTATTTGCTGAGTTATCTTCCCCTCTATTGCTAGAGGAGATTCCTCGCCTGATAAGAGACTTGAACTCAAAGTTAATTTGTGGTGCAGGCTCAAAGAACCCACAGGGCACATAAGGAAAATGAATAGTGGTGTGAAAATCCCCAGACATCCATCCCATTCAAGAAGGAAAATCTTAAATGGTGTTTTTTCCACTTGGAATAGCACATTTGCAAAATGCAATTTTGGAAATAGACAAGCGTTCCTGCTATAAGGCCAATGTGCATCATATACTGGGGCTATTACTTTCAGACATTAAGAATCAAACAAAGAGTAAATAGTGCATTCCAATTATCAGAAAGAGGCAGCTCATTCAGAATGAAAGAAAATAAAAGGTAAAGTTCTTTGCATGAATCAAGCAGCATGAGTCATATTCAGAAGACACACTGCCTCTGTGTCCCTGCCCTTCCTTTGCAGGAATTGCATTCCCTAAAACTAGGTTCATTTCTTTCAGCTTTCCTAATGTCACTCAGTAATTAAAATCCTATTTAATGTTAGTGAATTAAGTGGACATTGCTAACAGTGATAGGGTTGTTCTGAACCTGGACCTCTCTGTCATCTCCATGTAGCTTTTCCCTCCAGAAACACGCTAAAACTCCCAATACTTTTCTCCCAAGGATACGGGGGCAGGGGAGAAGGGAAAGGGAAGAGAATGCCAAGGCCCCACACTGCAATAATAAATCAGCATGCACAGCTCTGTACTCTGGAGTTATCCTAAATGACCAACTAGTGTGCATACAAAATTAAAGGAAAATATGAGCACTGAAATAGGAGAGCAAGATTCCAAGAGATAAACTGGAACAGTAAGAAAAAAATATCTAAAATTATGAAACAATACGCTGGGAATGTCCTTTTAACGTCTCTCTATATAAACATACAATACTCTATGGAAAAAAATAAGGACTTTCTTCACATGGATCAGAAAGATGGCAATCAAATATAGCATCTCAATTCTGTTGGGCCACTATCCCTTATAACAACACTTTTTAGATAGGGATCATTTAAACTCATGTTTACTGGGCAGGTGCTTCCCCATGGATTTTAACTAGCACATCTTACCTCCTTTGCTCCTGTCTAAATCTAGCCTTGTGATAAAACTCCCTTGTGCTTTCCACTTTATATACAATCATTTGCCAATTCTCCTCTCTCCAAGGGCCTGAAAGTGCAAACTCTCCACACACAAACAGTGCTAAAATTAGCAATGACACTGACTCTACAGACCTGTAACAACAACAAGAACTTGTTCTTCCAATGCTTCGGGAATTGTGATTTCTTTATCCTTATGGGTCAGTTGTTCGATGGGTTGTTTTTGACTAGGAGTCTGGCTTCTTTATCTCTCTATGGGGAAGAACAAGATGCTAAAACCATACTGGTCATGAATGGTCCACAGCAAGGATTAGCATTATTGTCACTGCTTTTCTGACCGGAAGACTCTTTCTCCATGTAGAATAGCACCTTTTGTACTCAACGTACTCCATGAGGTACAGGCTCAACGGGGAAAACAGTTAGTGTAGTAACTATGTAAGGAAACACAACATCCAATATACTTTCAGCAATATTTTCCACACAGCCTTGGACATTAGAATGTATTTGCCTGGAAGAGAAATGTAGGCCAGGTCACAGGTTATCCTGTACTCTTGTGCCATGGGATCATCACTTGAGCACCTACTAGACAGGACCCTGGCTTAACAGTTCATCTGAGGGACGGTACCTCTCAGAGTGCAGCACTCTCCCTGTTGTTGTGCAGTTCTATCAGCACTGCTTAGGAGTCCAGATTCTACTTGTTGTAGGATTTAATCTAAATCCTGCTAAACCAGATTGCTACTAACTGAGCCATGCTGTCATGTATGTTTAACAATATAAAAAAAGGTTTACTTGATACAGTTTCATTCTTTCAGCAGCAAAAGCACAGAATACTGGCTAAAATATGTATTTACCCCATGCAATCTTCAGTCCACCGCCATCTTTTTCAGGACCCTTTTAAAAGTGTACAAGAGCCGTAGGATTCTGACCATTCCTTAACCCATGTGGCAATTAACAGTCTCTGAGAAACAATAATCTTCTATCACAATCACCCGGAGAAGGAAAAGTTTTACTCCCAAGAAACAGAGAGAGCTGCAGATATATCTATTTAATGAAGATATTTTAGTACAAAGAATAATGACAGACAAATTGATTTTGGGCCCAATCCTAATAGCAATTAATTCAGTGGCAGATTGGGGCCCTTAATTTTCTGTTAAAATATTTTAACTCATAAAAGTACTCTTATTCAAAAATTGATTTAATAAATATATTGTAAATGAAAGGTTGATCCATTTATATTTAATCATATATTATATCTGGGCAGATAATATATTTGTATACAATACTGCCAGGAAAGGCAGCCAGAGCTACCAACATACAGCATCACTTTTCCCTTCCAATGTTGTGTGTCTCCATTTCAGACAGCAAGTAGCTGTTCAGCTCAGTATGCCCTATGCCTGGTATGCTCCCTCGATAGGCTATTTACATAAGACCTATATATATTTTTGTTAGAAAAAACATGTGCACATTGTATGCACGGCTTGTCTTTTTCAAGGCTAGCAGATTTTAAAGCCTGCATTTCTCAAAGAAACAAATAAAACACGTGTTCTCCATTTGTAGTCTTTTTGTTCCTATTTGTAATTTTCAAGAGCATGGGCCTTCCGGGGAAAGGGACTGCTGGCTGGAATTTGCCTTTGTGGGTCTATTCGAGTCATAAGGATTCAGTGGGCTTTGGTATTGGTTTGGTTATGTTGAATGACGACTGCAATTTAAGCACTGAGTTGCTGGATCTGTAATGTTGTGGTCTCATTTCACCACCTTTTCCCTCCACAAGCTTTATTTGTTTGCTTCCCACTTGTCCATCTGCTAAAAAATATTTTTATAAAACCTAAGAGAAACACTATACATCAATTCTGAACCAGCTGGCTGCTTTATACTATTACCATAATGTGCACAGGGCCAGCAGCTCATAGTAGGGCTCACATGGAGGAGTACTATACTCCTCCAGTGGTCCCACTGATTTCAACCGAATCATTAGGACTGCTGGAGAATCACAAAAGTAAGGTACTACTGTGCACCCATGCAGGAGAATAAGGGAACATAAGGATCCCCCATACTCTGCATTGCCAGAGCCTTTGCAGTCAGATCACTTCCACTCTAGAGCAAAGGACCAGGCTTGACTGACTGAGTCCTAATTTGGTTCCGACCCTTCTCCTGGTAGGGTCTCTTTCTTAGGCTGGATTGTAAGGTTACAGTCCAGCCCTGTTTGAATCTAATAACCTTACTCAAACTCACAATCAGCAGGAAACAGAAGCCATCACAACTGCCCTTAACAGTCCTCAAAAATTCTTCCATCATATTTAGCCTAAAGGTTGCCAAGAATCCTCTCCCCACCCCACACCCATCTACAGTCATGTTTCACCACATAATGAATGTATGTTAAAACACAGCAAAAGATTCAAATACAAACATACCTTAAGAGCTAAAAATCCTGATTCACAATCTGTTCAATCACTCTCTATTAACTTTCATGGTGGGGGTCTCTGATGGGAAAAAAATCCACAAGTGATGGTGGCTGTTTGATACTTTTAGCATGCTTGGAAAGGATTGTAAAAATGACACCTAAAAAGCATTCAAGTGTATTCTTATACATATTGATAAATACACAAGAGATGCTGAGAAAGGATTTAGGACCTCTTCCTCTATAGGAATCAAGCAAAGCTAGGGGATCTCCCATATCAGTTTTCAGGTGCTATCTATCTAACTGTGGAGATCTGGATATGAATCTAATATTTTACAGCAGCATTCATTCATGACACAAACATTATACATGCACTGGTGCTGTTTTACAGTCATGGCTTCAAGGCATTGAGCATAAACTTTAGACTGTATGAGGGGCTTTGTGACCTTCATCACCCTCAGATCTGTAGAGACAATGAAGGTCCAAAAAGGAAGATGAGAAGTTTACAGATACTAAAGTTCACCCTGGTGCTTTTTTTAAAAAAATTACCATTTGCCTAGGCTTCAAAATGAATATGCAAAAAGTGGAATGAAAAGTTAACTCCTAGATTACTAGGTTCTTCTCCCCTCTCCCTGGATTGCTTTATGTGCAGATTTCCCCTAGTGCTTTCGCAACAGAGGAAGATTAAGTCCATCTTCCAAGGCAGTTAACGTTCTGCATGAACAATAATGTTAAACTTGTTTTTGGCAGAGTGATTTTTATCAAAGGTGTTCTGGGATCTTCTTAGATATAGGCAGGAGGAACTCATTCAGCTGTAGATTATATTTAGCTAAGAGTGGAAGTGGGTTAGTGACAATCAGGAAGGGGTCTGTCCAATTCAGATACAATTTATAAATAATGCCTATATGGACATCAATGTGAATTTAGCTTTTATGTAAATTTATCAACTGGAGAAGGGGGAAAAAAAGATTAATCATATGGACCTCAGGAATGGTCTTTGTTACTTTCTCCAATTATTTTATTGTTTGCAAACTATAAGTGTCTTTCACTTATTTTAGAGCGGTCACTTTAAAATTATTTCTCCAATAAGGTCCAGAATGACTTTGTACTCCTAGCAGCCAACCAGTTGACACTCACTCTCATGGTTTTACAGACACAGGGATCTATTCAGATGACCCATTTAAGGGTTTGGTGCTATTGGACTTAAGTAGTATAACAACTTTTAATAGACTACAAACTTACTAACAGCCAAATTTTTAGAGTGTAAACTATTAATGGAAAATAAATAACTAGGGCATACCCTGGTTTCAATTTCTGGCCTCATTTTTTTAGCGTCTTCCCTAGCAACTGCAAGCACTGGAGAGGCAGTGAACCCAACCCAGGGAAATGTGGAGTGTCCCCCTGACTAACCTAGACAGAGGCACTGATGGCTCCTACAGGAAGCCCCATCCAGTTCTAAGCTAGAGGGAGGTGACACCTAACTTTAGGGATCAAGTAGAAGTTTAGGGATCTGGCTAGAATAAGGACTCATGAGAAATAAATTTTATATAAACTTCATGATTCCAGTCATTCTTTCAGTCAATTTTCTGCATAAGTGAGTCAAACCCACACAGGCACACAGCCTCTGCTCTCTCTCCACCCTGCACTGAGGCTCAGCGTCTCGGGAGCACTACTGTGGCCACATATGGTTCAAGAAAGGTTACCTCCCTCACAGCCACATTAGGCCCTAGGCATTTGATCTAAATCATTGGCCCATTCACTACAAAATATTTTAAACTTGGCATTTGTATGAAAAAATGATACCTGAAGTCCTTGAACTAACTCAAGTCCCACCTTGAGTCCCTCTTCACTGCAGAGTTAACCTGGGCTCTTCTTCAGGTGTTGCCCCTCATTCCCCCGCCGCCAACCACACATACAAAAGCCACATCCCGGATTTTGGTGATGCTTTGAACCCAAGTTGGCTTGTCTATGGCCATAGGCTAAAGCCTGAGACTGACATCACATCCGCTTGGCAGCGAGGACACAGGCTAGATTAATTGAGAGCCAAAAGTCCTCCAATGCCTTCCCACAATTCACCCTGGGTGCCCAGACAGACAGGCAAGTTCTTCCACAATTCACTAGGAAAGAGTCATAGGGCTGCTTAGCTTACTGCAGCACTGAGAACGATGGGATATGCCCCCAGAAGTCTTAGCAAGACACAGGTGAGTGGAGCACCAGCGAGGACACAGTAACTGTAGTGCCACTTTGCAGTGTAGCTGCTTAGACCCAGGCTAGGCAAACACGGGTGCCAATCAAGCAAATTAAGACATACCTATATTTAGGACATACTATAGTTTCTAATCCCTTAGCAACTTTAATTCAAACGAATTCAAGTTGATTGCAAAACAAAACAAAAAACAAAACATTGTTCTGTCACCATACCTCTGGTTTGTCTGATGCTGAAGCACGTTTAAATGCACAAAAGGCTCCCATTTGGGTCATTGATGGACTGCTGCTGTACAGAGACTGGCACCCAGGGGAATCCTCCCCCCATCCCCATCTGGCAACAAGAGTGAAACTAATGTGAGTTTCACTGTTGCTCACAGATTTTTTCACCCTACTACAGCTCTGAAAAGTTCTGAGCAGCCCTAGATGCACTGAATCTGCCAGTCTGTGAATTCATGAAGACAACACTACATTGGGTTTCACTTGGCTCATGTTGGAAAGGTTATTTCCACAACTGTGCAAAAAAAATAAACTTTTTTTTTTTTGCTGTTAAATACATAGCCATGAAAAGGAGGAAAATGAGAGTTCTAAACATGCCTTGTTTTCGTTGATGTACTATTGTAGCATGTACTGAATTTCAGAGCTCTTTGCAGTTCTACTGTAGAAGCAACACTGAAATGACAGCTGGCAGATAAGCACAACAGAGACAGACTCTCTACACAGATTTGCAACTAGAAGAGCCATAATTGGAGAAAGAGGCTGGCCAGGATCAGAATGCCAAGACTGCTTTGCCTTTGTTTGACTTCTGCTGGTAACTGTCCACCAAGTTAGAGCCTGATTCAACATTTCCCCACCTTACCACCTGCCTCTGGATCCAGAATGAAGTTATTTGCAACAAAACAATAAGACAACTGTGTGTACATAATGTACTGGCTAAGTGTGTGGTTACTGCGGCTAGGCGATTGTTAAAAATAAATTTACAAAGTGGGATTTTTCCTCCCTGGTGACTTTTGTCTGGTTTAGAGTTCCTGAACCAACCCCTAAATATAAACCACTTCTGAAAATTCAGTTTTCATTGAAAATTTTGAACAAAAAAATAGTTTCACTCTTGTGGTGTTTGAAAAGTCTCTTTCACTCAATTCTGAAACCAAGTTACCTAAGGGAGAGTTCATGAATTAGGCCGAGGGCATGGAGACAAATACTTGAGCTCTATTATCACTCTGGCTACTGAGGAGCCTTAATAGTTCAACATCGTTGCCCCTTTTTTCCCAGTTGGGGAAACTGAAGCACTCAGATGTGACTTGCCCAAGATCATCCACCAAGGAGCAGCCGGCATTGCGGTACGCAGACATTTACAACCAAACCTTCTAGGTCAGAGTATGGATTCTACACTTGTGTAGAAGAAACACCAGGTAAAAGAGAGACTAGTAATATGTACAGTGATGGCTGCACAAAAAAAGGTGCATCTCTGTGGACATTTGTATTCAAAGATGTGCAACACCTAGCTTCCTCCTGCAGGCTATGTGCTTTACTAACAGAACCATTCATAGCAGAATGCAGACTGCTGGCAAGACATGCATGACAGGTCACAGGAATGAGTCATCGCAGATCACAAGATACACACGTGTAACTTAAGAAGACAAAGCTAGAGTCCAGGTGTGTTTTTCCTCTGTCACAAACAAAGAAAGCCAGAAACAAAACAGGGAGCAAACCAAAGCTTTTTTAGTATGTGTATTTGTCCTGAATATAAGAAGAAAGATATGAAACTCACATAGCATAGTAAGTGCCCTATAAAAGGGGAAAATGCAGTGGGAGTGAATTCAATTAATAAGGCTCAAAACTCAGAATTTTAATGAGAATTCATTGTATGCCTAAATGTGCTACTGGCTTTTTTTGCCCTAGTGCTTAGCTTTGCGATTTATTTATGTCATCATAAACTGCACTGTATATCCCTCCCCAGAAACGGTCCACTAAGTAGAAGATGATGATAAATACTTGATGAGAAATTATAATAGGTTTCCTTTTTTAACACTGGCTGGCCTAACAGACCCGTGAAATATGGAACTAATCTTGGACTAGACAGCACTATTCACGAACGGTCCTTTTTCCATCACAAAAGGAAACCACCATCGTTAAGTGGCAGTCACAACAAAGAGCCCAAGGACTGAATAGGCATGACACTAAGTTACCTTCTTACTGCAAGAGATGGTTCTTCCGGGTCAGGGTTTGAACATAGGAGTGGGCCAACCTTGAGGTAGCTTGCATGCTGGCTGCCTAGATCATACTTATTCTGTCTCCCCATTTAACCTCATGGACCTTAATAGATCTACTCTGGAAGGATGAAGCATGGAGTCAGCCCAGCTGGGAATGGAACGTGTGGTTCCAGAGACTGTAGGCATTTCTCACTTGTTACTTAGATTTATGTTACCTCTCTGGCAGTGGAATCTGAGAAACAAGCAATATCCAAACCAAATTACAGCAGAAGGCAAATGAGAAACTATACCCTATTGCCAGGCAAAGTCTTCTGAATGCAGAGAGCCTGAGACATATTTTCTCCCAGGAGCAACCAATTTTTAACAAGTCCCCTTTAGCAAACTGTCCCTTGGGCTAGGATCAACTAGAGCAGGTGCCTGGTTTATCCATATCCCCTTTATACAAACATACACATGTATGTGCGTATGTAGGTAGAGAGAGACTGTCTCAAATACACCTCCCCTTGCATTTACGTTGACATATCGGTGCTCTGGCAACTATAACAATCACTTACATACAAAACTTAATACCAGGAAGATAATTAATATAATTTTGGCTCCTTTGAATGTGATTTAAAGGTGAAAGGAGGAGGAGCCAGGCTCATGTGATCAGCCAGCACTCCATGGGCTGTCATCACATCACAATTTGAGAGTCACTTTCATAGGGGGACTTTTCAGTTACTGGGTTTATCTATTTTTTATTTTTTTATTTTTGGAAGGGTAGATGGATAGGCAAAAAAAATGGGCAAAAAAAAAAAAGGCTTACTTTTTGTAGCCTCATGCATAGGTGTGTACTAGTTCTTTTACCTTCTCCTCCTCCACCAAGAAAAGATAAACCCAGCAAACAACATCCCCATCTACTTGGAGCATTGGGAGCTACTGTCTGACTCCCAGGAGATTCCATACATTGTCACTGTGGTGATTATCATTTGTATTATCATAGTGGGCAAATGCCCCCTTCTGTGGAAATCAGGGTGGCTTGCTAATCTAAAATGAGCTGTGTGTTTATTTACACTGGCCTGTTCCTGGAGTAAGTCAGGTGGCATTTCAGATAGTAATTATCTTTTCTTTAAAAAAAAAAAACTGTAAATAAATACAACATGCAGTACCCCTCCTGGGAAGGCTGTTTATTCTCTCTCTTTAGTAAGTGTGGAAGATCCTTGACTCAGTGTTTGTGAGTAAGCGAGGCCTTTCTCAGGAGTGAAGAGTTATAATTAGCTTTCACCAGAGAGGTGGATATGGGAATACAGATAGGCAATTTTCATATTAACAGTGTCTCTTTAATAGGTGTTGCTAGTTTAGAAACGCAGAACAGAACTCTGTATTGACTACACTGGTGTCTAGCAATATGTTTAAATACAGTGATCTCATTCTTACGTGATTTTTACCCTGTTCTTAAGAATGATTAGAGTACTCCTAATCTATAACTACCCTCTGCTGAGTTGAGTTTGGAAAGACTTGCAGTTATATTCCCTACTGGTTTATTTTCTTTTCAGTCATTGCACTCTTTTGACTAATCCACAGCAGAGGTTTGGAACTTAACTGTCATTTTCAGTCTCCTCAATAGCACCAATCAAGTCTGTGCTGGATATTGGAGAGAAGAAGAGGTCTGAAGCACAGGACTGACAGTCAGAAAATCTGGGTTCTCTTCCAATTTGGTCACAGACTTACTATGTCATCTCTCTCCCCTTCTGTAAAAGGGGGAGATACTACCTCCCAGCGGTGGTTTGAGGCTTGACTCTTTTTTTTTTTATATATCCTCTGTTGGAAGACATATTATAGATGTGGAGAGAAAAAAGTTAAATGTAAACAGTCTGCAATGCAGACGTGCTCCAGGGAATGGAGAAAGAAAAGAGGCAAGCAAACAAAATCTCACAGACCCTGCAGAGACTGTTGATTTCAGAAGGGGAAGAACTGATTTCATTCTAAGCTTTGTTTCCCCTAGCCTGACTTCACCAAACCAGACTTAAGCATGCCTGCTTTTCAGGTCCAAGAACATAAATTCTTCCCTCCGGTGGCTCTCGATGACATCACAGTGTGCCCTCTATGAGCCCCAGAGCAAAGAATGTGGCCTGTGGAGTTGTGGCTAAGAATACATTCAGCGTATGTCCTTGTTTGCCTTCATAGTTGCCTGTCTAAAGTTAACAGCCAGTAGATTTTTATTTTGCTGTTTGCCAGATCTGCATACTAAGTGCATTTAATGTTGCTGAAAGCTGCTAAATTGGCCGCAATGGGAACTGAAGTCCTTTCTACACAGAACAAGTTACTGCCGCACCCCAATGAGGAGACACTTCTGTGGTCAGCGCAATTCAGGGCCCAGGAACATCCTGTCTGCCTCTCAGTTGAGACTGGCAACAAATGTGCTAAGTAGTGCTGTGATGTGGTTTTATGATGTGAATATATTGACAGCAGTACAGCTATTCCCTACAGAATGGGGAATAACTATTCTAGTCTAAATCAGCTTTATACCAGCATAACTGCAGCCATATTAGGGCTTTTATCTATGTTTTTTACCAAAAGCTATATAAAGTTATACCTCTAGCCAAAACAGTTATGTCAGTTAAATTTTTAAATGTAAAGTTATACTAGTATAACTGCATCTACGCTAGAGCTTTCACCAACACAGCTATGTCAGGGGAAAAAAATGAAATCATATCCTAGCTGCCATAGCTATGCTGATAAAACTCCTAAGTGTAGACCAGGCCTTAAACTTAATAAAAGCCCATAGTGAGGCTGAGAGGAGGTCAAATAAGTTATTTGATATTCTCTTTTGTCTCCTATGATTGCAGTTTCTCCCTCTCATGCCCAGAGCATTTTAATGTAGTGAGTAGATGGCATATACTTTATCTGGCTAATGTATTAAGAAATGCATTATAATTGGAGTTGTTTAAGATTTTTAGGATTTCTATTCAGAATTAGTTCTTTACAGAATGAGGGATTTTACCATTGTGAGATTCATACCATAATTAGACAAAATGATGGACTAGCCCCAATGGAAAGAATACACTGTAATTGGTGTTCATTTGTGCTAGACAAACCCACAGAGACAACTCTCTGGTTCTTTTTATCATAGCTTCTTTTGAAGTGCAGTATTCAGCTTGAAATCAGTATATTATTGTTACTTAAGTATCTACAAGTCTCCTTAAGACTTGATCCCTCTATGTTTTTAGGCTAATAGCCTAACAGGAAGTAAGCAAACTTGTCTTCCACCAAGAAAAATAAGATGTCCTGAAGAAAATACAGTCCTGTCAATGGCTATCCTCAGAAGCACCACACTGGACTAGGACCACCATTGGTCTGTTCCAATATTCCTGTGTTCCTCGGTGTCCTAGAGCTAATGTCCCTGGGGAAATATTTGACATGCTCCAAATCCTATTTGTCTGTGTGATCTAATCAAAGCAGACTACGCAGGGGAATTTGCTCCAATATACACAATATAGAATCAAGCCAAAAGCCAACTGAGTATGGCTGTTGGCAAAGAGCACCCCTGTTTAAGCAAATGCTATGTGTGGTCATGTTCTACTGAAAGCAGATAACATACCAATATTGAATCTTATGTATTGCATCTGGCATATCATCAAGAACGACTGTTATCGAGGAATTAACCTTCAGTACCTATAGTCCAAGCCTAAATAAAGTAGAACTTAGTTTAAGATGAAAAACTTGTCTCAGAAATCTTTGCAATCACGCTGTTAGTGTCCTAGATATCTGGAAACAAGTAACCCAGTAACATTCACCTTGACCACAAATGTATTTGTATAGAAAAAACACAATAATATTGTTTGTATATGCAGTTCTTGCAGCTAATTAGCACCTGAGGGCAGGTTGTGTATAAACAGAAAACAATAAGGGATCTGAAATATATCCCCAGCCGAACTCTGCACGCTACCAGCCGCAGCACGAGGCAGGACTTTTATATGCATCTTCATCAACCTGCCACCTTTTAAATAAAAGAAAGATTTAGATAAAGAGAATCGAACTGGAACAATTTTATGCACCGTGACAGAGCCATTCATGAGGACGTAGTGCCCTGGAGAAATAAAGTAATGTAACACCGTCTACTCTGAGATGAGGTTAGGCAGTTTTCTTGTAATTTTACATACAAATAATTTCTTAGACATCAAAAAAGTCACCATTAAAAAAAAAATGAACTTACTAGTAACTGTGCCAACAGTGTCTTCATCAGAACTCCTCTTCAGCAGGCACTTACAGATGTATCCTCTGTATGATGCCTCTACCTTACCACATACAGCACTTATAGGGAATCAGCAACTGACCTGGGGACTAGTAATTGGACATGGATCATTTTACAGAGGTGGCTGCATCAATTTCAGATCTGGCTGATAGTGATCTAAAGTTGTTAGAATCTGATCGTTGTTCAGTGGTCTGTGTGATGGTGATCTCAGACCAGTTCCTAGTGGACAAATGTCTATTTCCCAAAGCCAAATGTAGTGCCGTTGTCTCTGCAAAGTAGCCAAGGACTGATAACACCATAGGGAATGGAGAATCTGGTCACTCCTAGTGGTAGTCCCTCTGGAGTACAGCTGAGGCACACTCCGATTTCTACTCCTACTGCCCAGGCTGTGTACCTTTGCACAGATTAAACACCTAAATCCATCCACATCTGTCAATCCGTTTGTTTCCACAGACAGACTGCAACTCACTTAACAAAAATCAAATAAACCAATAACTAAGCTTCAGTTGGTGACAATTTCCCTTTACTTGGCACGACCGTACAATTTTTCCACAGTTGATCAGTATTTTAGATATGGTACTGTGACAAGAACAATGGTTTCCACACTGAAAGAGGGAAGTGAAGTGACTGTAGTTGGAAGTGTAGATAAATAGGCAGCCATGCTTGTTTTAGGCTGAGACAAACAGGACAACTGTGAGTTCAGCAACATTCACTCTAGGGAAAGAGTAATGCAAAATAGTCTTGTTTTGACATTAGCACTTCTAGCAGTAATCACTCTCCCAAACATAACAGACTTCTGTTTTAGATCTAAGCTGGCTAAGCTACACCCAATATGAATTTGACCCTATATGTTTGAGTGGATTCTAGCAAGACTGATTATTAGACAGATGACTGTCTGGAATTGCAACACATTTGCTGATATCTAATTGAGAGAGAACACCGTATTTGTAAAGTACACACAGAGCTTTCCAAATTCATTACACGTATAAAAGGACTTCTCTAGATTATTTCTCCTTCCTGCTCAAAAAAAAACTGCCTACAGCTCAAAACTTCATAATTCCCTATTTGTGTGAAATGTATGTTGCACTCTCCACCATCTGGTTTGCCTCCACATAACTGATATTTTTGACATTGCTAGTGATGAAAATTATTAAAATTTAATGAAATACAAGAAGTGAGTAGAAATATTTTTTAGCACAGATTCTGTTTGGGTCAGAATCTCTAAACATTTAAAAAAAAAAAGAGCGCTGGCAGAGACTGGATAATTCGAGGATCCTCAATTTGAGATGCCTGAATGAGGCTCATACAGCAGTACCACAAATCACCACCTTCTATTGCTGTTAGATTGCCTTTGTGTTAGCGGTGACAGGGCAGACCCCACCTGGACAGCTAACACATCACAAAGCTGTCATTGCTATTGGCACCCTAGGTGGCAACTTCATAGGCCCAGGAACGAATGGACGGGCCCACCAACCTGTCCTCTCATCTCAGCGAGGAAAAGGCAGTGATGGGGGAGCTGGTGCCACCAATACCTATGCTGTACTTGTTCTGTAGATAAAATGAACTTAACTTCCTCAGTGTCAGGAGACTGGGACTTTTCATAAGAATTATATTTACTAAAAGAAAACACAGTATCAGGTTCAAGCCCAATTTAAAAATTAAAAGAAGAGCACAAGCAGAGTTCAAAATAATGAATGTCCACCTGAGATGTCACGTAGAAGAGGAGGTGTACATCCCTCAGGCACTTTTTTCTGTCACCAGACAAGCTCTCAGTCTGAACACAGCACAATTCTCAAAGCCTCATGCAGATCCCAGATCCCTATATCAGTCTGTAACTTTATTGAGCGCCTCCTAGTGGCTGGATGTGGCATGGCAGTCCTTTTCTCATCCCCTGGTACCTCCTGCAGCAGCAGGCTGTTGAACTTGGTTGGCAGGTCTTCGGTGGCTCAGTCCTCTAGCCTGGTCACAGTCAAAATGAACCCCTTCGAAGATAGTAAAGAGTCCAACAAAAACTGTCTATCTGTCCTCACCATGGTCTTCAGCCCCAACTCTGGACCTTTTAAATTCAGCCCTTTGCTTGGGCTTCTAAAGGAGTCTTGTCCCCTGCTCAGAGATTACACCACTTTGCTGGTGGGGGAACCCAGCCCCACCCACTATTCCTGGTTCCACCACCCGCCATATATCACTCACTTCAATTAGTTGCTGCTGTTCTCTTGGACCTCTTCTCACCTGGCCCCTTTATCTTCACCCCTAACCTTAGGGTTAAAGTTCTCAGGTCCTCTCTCCCCCAGCTTAAGCAAATGCAGCCAATCAAACTTCTGTGGCCAGAGAGAAGCCCCTTTCCTTGCCCCTCTGGTCCCAGCCCGGAACTGTCCTGCTAAGAGCATGCAACTCCTTTTATCTGAGCCTGCTGGGCTGCTGATTGGCTGCTTCCATGAGACCTCTCTAGCTGGCCTGGAGGCCCCACCTTTGCTACTCCTTTGCTGGGGCAGGATGTAGTAGGACCACAGGGCCTCCTGTAGGGAGCCACAGCGGCCAGGTACAACCCATTACACTGTCCCTCCACTGTGAAATGAATCTAATACACGTTCAGATTCTCTCTACATTTTGTTTTGACAATGAGCTTGGCAATAACAAATGGATGACAGCAGTAACAGTAAGAAGGATTTTGTAAGTGTGGGGATGCTAATGAAAGGGACCGGAAAGAGTAAAAATTAGTCTGTTTGATGTCTTTTGAGCCTGGCGTGATGTCTGTCTGGATGTGCAGCACTGCCCTCTAGTGGCTACTCGTTCAGTACTTGGCTGCTTTTTCAGTTTCCTCTTCAGGCCTTTAGTGGCGCTTTTAGTTAACTAGATGCTTAAGCCATTCCCACACTGCATGTACATTGTATAGCCAACAGTGGTGATGTCTATACATCTCTATAGGTAGGGTTATACTGAAAGGAGGAACAGAATATTTTAGATGTACAGCAGGTCTTTGTGCCTGTGAAAATGCACATATACCACCTAAGGATCTGATTACACTTATACTAACACAGCTGCCTTTGGAGAATAAAGCTCAGAGATTTCAGAGAACATGATTTACCTGGATGAAAATTAATTTAAAATAAAACAGGTATATCCAAGGGATTGTGTGAACATCTGAAATGGTATTGGACTCACATAGTGGATTGCTGCTGATGTATTTTCTGGTAGCTGGGATACAGGAATATCATTTCACAGAGAGCAAGAAACAGTGCCAAACTGTCACCAGCTGAGGTTCCCTAGAGGATATGCAAGAGACTGGTTGCCAGGAAACGCCAGCCATACTGAACCTTCACAGCCATGATAGCTCTCTTTATGATATGTTACAGACTCCCTTTCAGCCCTTTGCAAAGGCCTGTATTTTGACCACTATACAACTATTTTGTTTCCTTTTCAATTTTCTGCATGTCTCTTACACTGACTGTAAATTAGTGTTTTCTCTTGGTTTTTTGAGGCCCATTTTCCATTTCTGTAATACAGCATTTTTATCTACATTTGAGAGGAAACTAAGCATCATGTGTATGCAGCAAACCAAATCCTCAGCTGGTATAAATCAGCATAGCTCCATCACAGTCAGCGGAGTTACGTCAATATACAGTAGTTGAGGATCTGATGAAGTACAGGCTAAATACCAACTTCTGTTCCCGTGAGCCAAGTCAGAATTAAGGGGAATACCCCAATCCATTGGCAGGGCACGGAGCACCAGCACAGCTGTGCCATACTATGGATTATACTTCAGCCCATGGACTCAGCCCCAGGCATTCAAGAGTCATGAGACAGGCCTCAGAAAAATCACTAAACTAATTTAAAAAAAATATGATTTTTAAATCAATGTTATTGTTTTTATTTGCTTGCTGGTCTCGGAGCTTTCAGGGGCACTCAGTCATATTTTCAAGCTTTTCTCTGCAGCCATAAGGGCTAGAAACCAACTTAAAAAAAATTAAGCTGAGATTCTCACATGAATCTAGGAGCTGGAGATATAAGATAGACACCATATGTTGCAAGACTCACAGTAAAAGTCATGAGTTGGCAACACTGCAGACTATAGTAGTGGTCACACTATCTAAATCCCCTCCTTATGTGGAGGATTAATCCAATGAATGCACTATCCCTCTGTCATTCCCCCACGCACCTTCTCCCATCCTCCCCCCCGCCCTGCACAGCATTCTCACTCCTTTTGGGGCCCTGTACAAGAAGGAAAGGATTTGTACCTGTTTTCTGATGTAAGGCTCTCCATAGAAATGTACCCTCCCATTTTCATTTATTTATAATACTTTTAATTTGTAATATGTTTATAGTGAGATAAGTATGCAGATTCTTCCCCCCCACCCCATTTCAATTTCCTTCCTGCATACAATATTTCATACATAGACTATTAAAAGCACTCCCAGAGTAGTCAGGGCTCCCTGGTGATAGGCCATCAATCTTGGATGGTTTAGATTAAATAAATTGAGGACAGATTATCTTTGACAGGCTGGTAATGTAAGGTCAGGTCTTGCAAGGTGCCGAGCACACTCAACACACGTAGAAAATGAAGGTGATTAGCACCAAAAAAGAATCAGGCCCATTTTATGTAGGAAGAACTCTACTGTGTTTTCCTAACTTTGAAACATGTTTTGATAAACAGAGCTTTGATTAATAACTGCATTGGAATAAAAGTTATGCACATTTGGGACCAAAGTTAGTTCAAAACTCATAACCCATATGGGGCTTACCAAGAGGTCAACCTACTAGTTTTTTCTTTAGCAATGTGTAATATTTGTTGTTACTTAACATGGCACACTCCTGAGAAGCCCTAGGGGAGCCACAATTCAAGCCAAATATAGAACACTGACAGGTATCATTCAGTAGGTTTTAGAATACAGCATAAAATGATATCTGGAGGAGCATACTCCAGCTTTTTGGGTCACAGACACACAAATGGCCAAAGCAATCTTTGATAATAAGGAAGGAGGCCTGTATTCATTCCCACAACACAATCAGCATGTACGCCAAACCTCAGCACTACCAACCATCTGAATAACAGACAGACTGAGACTAGTGAAAACCTCTCAATTTTTCTGAATATGCATTTTAATCTGCTGATATGAAGTTTGAGGAGGCTTCTGCTTACTAATGTATTGGAGCTGCTTCATGTCTGTACCTTTATTTTAGAAAAGGCTGTTCCCCCACCTAACTTTACATGGTATTTCACAACTATTAGAACATTCTATCGAAAGCTTGTTTTTGTTTTGTTTTTTAAAAATATCACTTACGTATTCTCGAAAAGATTTAGAGACTTACTGACTCCGATGCAGAATCTGATCTCAATCACACCTGTGTAAATCCAGAGTATTAACATTCAACCTAAACTCTGGCTTCCACACATCCATGCCAATATTGTATCACATCATAATATCTACTAAATTCAAACACAACCTTTCTAAATATCCATTAATCAGTACAGTCTGCTTTATTTAACTTAAACAATTTGCAGTTTGGCTTGTGCTAAATTAAAGCAATGGGGCATTAATCATCATTGTTAATGAACTATCAACATGACAAACAGTTGTATAATCAGATTCGCTAAATCTTTTGTGCATCTTCCTAAAAAACACTAGTTGTTGTGTGTGACCTTGTCATATTAACTTACTCAGGAAATAAATAAGATTAGTGCTTATTTTTGGTAGTTCCTTCTCACATGTACTACTGTATATTGCATTAGGCTTAAGACAGTGTATTTGTGGTTCAGTTTCTGTGGCCAGTAAAGGATTATTCTGTGCTACAATGGTGGAGACTTGTATTTATGTATCAGATGTAGGGTTTTTGTTTGAACCAAAAATTAAAAAAACACCCACTACCCAAGAAGAGTTTTGTCCCCCAACAATGGAGAGATGCCAAAGACTCCATGAAGTCCATTAGGGACTTCACTGATTTTATGTGGAAAGCACTCTGATACTACAACGATGGGCGGCAGTATAAAACCCTAAGGTAGATAGAATTCCTCCTGCCCTGCAGGAAGTAAGAGTCATAGCTACAGGAACTTCAATGGAAGTCATCCTACAGGCAGGAAATCTCCTAACAGCAGCAATTTTAAAAGGCCAGGCAGGGTTCTCATCCTGCAAAAGCTTATGCATATGACTAGCCCCACTGTACTCAGTTTTCAGTTAATATTGCTCCTCTCAGCAGTAGACTTGCCATGTAAATAGGATAAACAGAATTTTCACCATAGTTTTAAAATGATTATTTATAGTTTTCTCCATAAACACTCTTGCTTAATACACTAAAAGACCTGAGCCCAATCCTGCTATCCTTGCTCATGTAAGTAGTCCCATTGACTTCAATGGTATTTGACACATGAATAAATGTTACAAGCTCAATCCCTATAAAAATAAGATATTGAAAACCTCACAGATCCACTTAATGTTGAGAAAACAAAAATCTTACCACATTCTCATATACGAGCTGTACTCTGTTCGCACTCCATGTGCTAACTCATGCTTACTACAGTGACTGACGCATCATCAGCACAGCTCGTACTGGAACAGGGTGCATAGAGTGGGATGTTTGCGTCATGGGCGCTGTTCTTCAGAGCCCTACAAAACAAAATTAAGATACTGTAAAACTTTTTGAAAACATTCACGTGTTCTGCTCATATGACAATATTGCTGCTTTTCAGCAAGGTTTTAATTAGGAGACTGCTTAGCACATATGGAAATCTAATGCTCTGTACAGTACTGTATAAACAGTAAAGGAATGTGATTATCTTGAAAATCTCATTTAAATCTGATCATTTGGACATTGTTACAAGTTAACTCCTAAAAGGACTATAATTTGAAAGATGGAGGGGAAAAATATTTTTCTTCTGTTTATCAGTGTTTCCTTTGTGCTTTGACAGCACTTTGTGTATGTCCCATTGCACTTCCTCCGCTAACACAATGACCTCACTCTTGCCATAAGAAGACAGTATCAGATTTGCACTGTCCCATATATAGGGCTTCTGATTTTCAATTTTTATAACCATAATTGGTTTTATAACCAATAAAACACCCCCACTTAAAAAAATAATAAACTGGAGTTTATCCAATAAACACCAGCAATGGTTACTTGTACCGAAGGCTTGTTTAGACAGAGCAGTAATGCAGACTACAAGGGAGTGATTTCTAAAGCATATACTATAGTGGAAGCAGATATAATAGAAGCCCTACCCATATACCATATGTGTAAGATAGTCCTTTCAGAGCACCCCCTTGTGGTACAACATGGCCCTTCAGGTACTGGCTTTAACTGTCTCTGGGGCCCTTGTAAGAAGTCACTCACAGACCAGAATGCTGTAAACTGAATTTCTGCTTTGTAAGATTTTATTAAGTCTCTAACAGCAAATCAAACTGCTCCTTCACTCCTCCAGTCCAGTCCTTGTTCCCAGGATCCCACAACCCTCCTCCTAGGATCTGCACTGTTAACTTGCAAAGGTTTTTCCCTTCTTAGGTCAGAAATGCCACAGCTCTCCTTCTGGGCTCTGTACTGATCATTCAGGCCAGCTGCAGCCTTTACTCAGCTCCATCAAAGCTAGACCCTTTCAACTGTATCCCATCTAGCCTAGACTAGAAGAGCAAAACAGGCCTCATCTCCCTTTTTAGAAGCGTCCCTTTTATTACCAGGCCTGGACTAATTTACCCATATGACCTCCCTGTCATAGAGCTACTCTAATTTCCCCCACCTGGGGAGGCAGACGAGTCACAGGTGGGAAAAGGGCCAGTCAGGCTGTCACCTTGTGACAATGTAAAGCATAGTAGCACACAAGTTTACCTGCTGTTTTGTACTGTGGGTCACTTTGTAGGAAAAAGTCTGTCACATAGACTGATCTCCCATCCCAACAGGACCTCTCTAATCCCCTGTCTCTTGGTTCTCATAGGACTGTATTCTGCAGGCCATCAGGAGACATGCTTTTCCACAGGCCTTGCAAGAGGACAGTAAAAGGGAGGAGGCAAAGCTGAAACTGAAGGCAGGACAGTGCTCAGAGAAAAAAAGCAGATGGGTAGCTCTGACCATGTCTGGTGATAATAATCACAAACCTTCCAAGAGGCCCTTCTAAACATGTGGGGGGAGAGAGACAGAAAAACCCTTTTACAATTATTCTTCCTTTTAAAATTACAATTTGCAACTTAAAGAGAATGTTTGTTCTAAAATTATTCAATTTCCCTTTGATTTGTTAATCCTCACACCTCCCCCCTGGCAAGCATACATAGGTAAATAGAAGTAATCTCATTTTACAGGTGAAGACACAGAAAGGGTAAATGGTTTGCCCAAGGTGCAATAGCCTGTCAGTGACAGAGGTAAGATTAAAACTCAGGAGCACAATGGATCCTAGCCTGGTGCTCAGTCTACTAGGCAATGCTTGCTGTCTCATTGCTGTTCATTTTTAAGCTCTTTGCAGAGTTACATGTCAAGGTAATGTGCATTCTTGGCTCTCCTGAAAGGTTCGCCTTCTGTAACCTGAAGCATTTAAAATCTTTTATGTCTCCTTTGTGCACAGGATTTTTTGGAGGTCAACAAAGGGTCACCAGACACTAGTTTCCAGGAGAACATGCATAATTTCTGGGATTTATTTTTAGTTAATGCTCTCTATCTGCAAGACCACATACAGAGCCAGAGTTATTTATGCTTACAGGATTCTAAATAAAAACCAAGAATTGAAACCATATTTGTCTCTTTTCCTTCTGTCTCCCATACCATGATAGTTTTAAGTGTGTGCTGTTTTGGTACTGGTGAAAGGCTTTACTTTATTTGACCTTCAGGTAGTGAGTGAAGCCCCAGAGGAACGATAATTTCCTGTTGCAAAAAAATAATTTTTTTCTGTTGCAAAAAAAAAAAAAAAAAGAGAGAAGGGGCTAGAAAGACTCAGAGGTCAACTAAAGGCACCGTTGCCAACTCTTGTGGTTTTAGTGCAAGCCTCACAACAGTTGGTATTTCTCTTAAAACCCCAACTACTGGAATAAGACATTGCAAAAGAATCTCAGCTTTCATTTAAAAAAAATTTTTTTTTCCAGAGAAGAGCTTGAAAAAGTGGCCCAATAACACTTTGAAGGGGCAAAAATCATTATACAAAGAAAACAAAAATGTATTATTTAAAAAAAAAAAAACCTTGTGATTTTTAAGACACTATCATGATTTTTGGGGGCCTAACTCATGATTTTTAACAGAGTTGGCCATATTGTAAATGCCTTAGGACAAATATAAAGGGCTAAAGTTGCAGATTCACTCAAAGGGTACCAGAAGAGGACAGCTAGCAGAGACCACTAGACAAGACTCTCTGCTCTGAGTAGGTGTCAAGGAAGACAGTGAATGCTGCTCAAGGGAAACTATAGTCCTTCTTATTTTCCTATCTGTACTTAACTTCCTTATCTCTGCTAAAACTACACTTCTAATATGTATTATCTTACTCTTCTAGGTACCCTGGATTTTCTTCATACACAACAAGTCTCAGAAACTGCTCCACTAACAGCCTTTTATTGTGTTGGTTTGTTCCCATAGGCTCTTACAACTGTCACTGCACCAAACTCTTTAATCCACTGACAGAGAATTCACCTGGTTTTGAGGAGCCTGAGAATACAATGCTCACCAGAATGTATCTATTAAAATCTCATCCTTTCATACATGTACATGCAAATATAATATTACTATTATTTTAGTATACAGTTCCACCCCCAAGTTTCTGATTGGATGGTGGAGGAGAATGACATCTGAACAAACCATGTGTTTGGTTTGCATTTTCCTTTAGAAACATTGTAATAGTGAAAAGAAAAGGGGTACTTGTGGCACCTTAGAGACTAACAAATTTATGTGAGCATAAGCTTTCGTGAGCTACAGCTCACTTCATCGGATGCATTGATGAAGTGAGCTGTAGCTCACAAAAGCTTATGCTCACATAAATTTGTTAGTCTCTAAGGTGCCACAAGTACTCCTTTTCTTTTTGCGAATACAGACTAACACAGCTGCTATTCTGAAATTGTAATAGTGAGGTAGTGTAGCTCCTCCCCAGAGAATAGGTGGTTTGCTCTGAAGAGAGACAATGGGAGACAGGTGTCAGATGGGACCTCAGGAGGAAAAAAACAGGGAAGGAAATTAAAAGAAACAAAGTAATCAAGAAGTAGATAGTAGCAAGTTCCAGGTGGGAGCAGGAGGAATAGAATTAAAGGGTGTCTATACTTCGAGCTAGAGGTGTGATTTCCAGCTTGAGGAGACATATTCGTGTTAGCTCTGATCGAGCTAATGCACTAAAGAGTGTAGTTATGGTAGCATGAAGGCTAACCACCCAGAGTACATGCCTGTCACAGAAACCAGGTATGTACTTGTGGTGGCTAGCCCATCCCGCTGCTCATGCTGCTATGGCTACATTCTGTTCTTAGCACACGAGTTCACTGAGAGCTAGGAATCACACCCCCAGCCCAACATGTAGATATACTCAAATGTGAGCAGCCACACAGTGAAGTCATACATACCTGAGCTAATGTGTCCTCACTGGTGCTGCAATCACCAATGGGTTATCAGGAGTTTGGGGGACATATCCCATGGTTCTTGGTACTGCAGTAAGCTGAGCTGCTCTTTCCAGTAAATTGTGAGAGAACTTGTCTGTCCTTCTAGGCAATGGGAAGGAGGAGGGGGGCTGGGGGAGGAGTATTGTGGGAAGGCATTGGAGGTCTATTAGCACTTGGTGATGTAGCCTACTTCTGCATCATAAACTGGGAGGGTTACCAGCCTGAGTAAAAGTGGCATCTGAGCTCTAACACCCAGCTAAACTGGGTTTAAAGCATCACTAAACTCAGGTAAGAGGGTTCTGCATGGATGGAGCAGTGGCAGGGAGGGCTTGATTATGGGCAACAGCTGATTAAGAGCCTGAGTTAACTGTGCAGGGACAAAAAAAGTTGCAAAAATGAACTGTGTTTTAATCATGGCAAAGGAGTAGGTTTTACAGTTATTGTGCCGGATGTCACAGCGGTAGGTGCTGCAGTAACACCTACAAATAAACCATGATTATCTGAAGGCTAATTATCCAAATTTGAGTTGTCTGCACTTTGTTTCGGTCTCCCATTTCTGCACAGTGAAATGAATCAGAAACACTAATTTTGTGACATTTTTGGATGTTTGCTAAAATCTTTGAAAAATTAAAATTAAACCATGTATAAAATGAAAACCATGTATAAGAGTGTAGTTGGGCTCTTAAAGCACACAGGAAGAGATAAGTCTTTGCCAGGTCTCCATTAACCACAGTTTTGTTTGGGAATGAGTGGGTATTCCCCATTTCTGGTCTTTCCAGGGTGGTTTGTTTCATTGACATTGAGGGCACTGGAGCATGGCATAGAGGAAAATCTCTGCTCTTTATCTAAGCTATGTAGAGTATGTCTAGAGGCCACAGTTGGTCAGGAATTCTTGTGATAAAAATAAGTAACAAATAGCAGACTAGGTGTAAACTTAGATCGTTGCATGCTAGCTCCTTGTCCATTCTCCAGGCCCCAGCCTAGCTCCTGTCTCTTGGGGAAAGCATCTCCCCACTGCTGGGTAAAAACAACACCAAATAGCAACTTTGTGCTTAGCAGTAAAGGAACACCTGGCTCTGAGAGCAAGCTGAGGATTGCCTTGGTTACCTTTATTTCAGGGTTCACAGGGGATGGGCAGGGGTTACTCTGGGGGCCATGTGGGTGCGTCTGTGTGTGGGTAACATCTGTGTGATGGACCCGCCCTGACCATTTGTCACTGGGGTGACGCTGCCCCCTGGGCCGCTCGCCCAGCGTGGGGCTCGCCGCTCGGGGCAGGCCCGGCTTCGCTGAACCGAGCGCGCCCCCTGGCGGCCGCCCGCAGCCCGGCTGTCCGGGAGAGACGCCGCTTGGCCGCCCCCGGCCCGGCTCAGGCGAAGCGGCCGGCCATGAAATCGGCCTTTGTCACCGTGGGGACGACCAGCTTCGAGGAGCTGATCGCCGCGGTGACCGCCCCGGAGACGCTCCAGGTGAGGCCGCGGCGCCCATCCCACAGGCGGCGGGGCCTAGTGCAACCCTGGGCCTGCCGCGGCTTCCCGCCTGCCCCGCCCGGGCCCGGGCCCCTGCTCGCGCCGCAGGCCCCCAGCCGCCCCGGCTGCTCCCTGCCTGTGGGGTGGGAGCGTCTGCTGGGCCGCGGGGCTGGCTCCCGCGCGCGGCGGTCGGTTCCCCTCAGCCGGCGCCGCGCCCGTCAGGAGCCGGCTCGTGCGCGCGAGGGGAGAAGCGGGGCTGGCCCCGCGGGGCGGCCCAACCCAGCCCTCTCGTCGCCGCGGTAACATCCCCCCCCTCCCACCCGACCCGCTGTAGGTCTTGCGGAGCCTCGGCTACGGCAGACTCGTCCTGCAGGTTGGCAGAGGGGCGGCGGCCCCGGCCCCGTTCCGCACGGCGGCGTTTACGCTGGACGTGTTCCGGTTCAAGGAGTCGCTGGCTGAGGACCTTGAGAAAGCGGATCTGGTGATCAGCCACGCAGGTAAGGCGGCGGCGTCTGGCGCAGGCAGCTGCCCCGGGGCCAGGGAGGTGAGCTCCGCGGGCGGCTGCCGAGAGCCTGCCTCCTGTGAGCCGGGGCAGGGCAGCCCCGGTGATCTGAAGCGCTAGCGTTGCTGTCTTTGCTCTAGGGCGGGGGCCAGGCAAACCGGCATAGCCTGAGGGGCCACGGGCAAGTTTTAGAGCTTGTAGCGTTGTCCCTGTGCTGAAGTGGGGATTTTCTGTCCTCGTTTCATGACTCCGGTGCGTGCCTTGGTTTCCCCTGTATGCTGCCTTGTTACCCAATGGGTGGAAAAGGACTGTTTGCTCTCAGGGCAGGCTAAGGGGCATCCGTATGAATGTCACCTCGCTGTCTGAGCGTCAATGGGGTATTGGAAAAGGACTGGCAGAGGCTGACCCCATGCCAGTGGAGGATTTGAGACGATAGTGGCAAATCCAATCACCAGGATAGTGACAACTAGCAGCCAGTGACCCAGAAGGAGAGAGATTTCCGCACCTCTCAGCAACATACCAGCTCAAGGACAAAGGATGGCAAAGCTGTGAGGTGGGGGATAAGAACTGGCGGCTGAAAGGAGACCTCTCTCACCTGGGAACTGACTGGGGGCTTGTCTACGCTGGCAATTTACAGCGCTGCATCGTTCTCGCTCAAGGGTGTGAAAAAACACCCCACTGAGCACAGCAAGTTTCAGCGCTGTAAAGCGCCAGTGTAGATAGTGCACCAACACTGGGAGTCGGGCCCCTCGTGCAGGTGGGTTTTTTAGAGCACTGGGAGAGCTCTCTCCCAGTGCTGTGCCGCGACCACACAAGCCACGTTAAAGCGCGGCCACGGCAGCACTTTAGCATTGCCAGGTAGGCTAGCTCTAAGGAGGTCAGAGAAAGAGATCTTGAATCCTGTGGGTCACTACAGCTTGTCTGGACTCTGAGTTAACCAGAACTGTCTATCGTTTAACATTCAGTTCCCTATGCTGCCCTAAAAACTTCCTATGCTGTGTTCCAGTTGACTAATAAACCCTAATGTTTTGACAATGCAGTTTGAGTGTGTCTGCAAATGCTTGGTGAGGTGCATTAATTCCCAAAGAGTGGACAAGTCCCTAGCAGGAGTCTAGCTCATTTAGACTCACTGAACAGAGCTCACAGTGTGAAACGGGAGAGCTGGAGCCCAGAGGTGGAGTCGAAGGAGGCGGTGAGGCCACAAGGCCTACGCTGTGCAGGAAGAGTGAGACCCAATGAGAGACTGGCACACTGATAGTGTTCTTCCTAGAGAGTTTTCCAAAGCTGGAGGCACAGCACCAATCCTATGGCTCCGTGACAGTCCCCAGTTTAAATTTTGTAAAATTTTAGTCAAAACTCTCATTCAAACCAAATCAGTGGAATCATTCAGTATAATAGGAGTTTGGCCTGAGTAAATACTTCAGGGTTAATTGGTTTTTACTGCAAGAGTGTAAGGTGAAATTTGGATGCACATGTGCAAATACTGTTCATATTACTGGTTTCTTCTGTAGGTGCAGGCACTTGTTTGGAGACACTGGAAAAAGGAAAACCACTCTTGGTGGTTGTAAATGAAAAGCTGATGAACAATCATCAGCTAGAATTAGCCAGGCAACTATACAGAGATGGACACCTCTTCTACTGCACTTGTAGGTATGGAACATATTTTCATATCATTTGTGCCTCTTTCTAGGGGTACAGCCAACTGTTCTCACTTTGTTCCCTTAGAAGAAATTGACAGCAGCCATCCTGACTGAATAAGTATTATCATTATGAGTGTTAAGGTAGTGCATAGGAGCCCTAGTCATGGCCCAGGACCCCATTGTGCTATGCATAGTTTTCACAGTTTTATTTTACAGTATTACTTACAACACACAGATTTATGGGAGGGGAGAATCTCTTCTCTGCAACTATACATCAAAGTACAAAAAGTAACTCTTCCGCAAACAGACAGTGACTTGATCCCTCCAGAGCTAGTCTACCACTGCTACATATTTTTGCCAGGGTAGATTACTACTAGAGTTATGCTTGGTGCTACTTTCACCAAACCCTTGAAAATTTGGTTCCAAGGTTATCATTTTTTAGGGCACTACTGATTCCAATTAAATGACAAACACTCTAAACAGATCAAAAGTGAGGGCATTTGAGTTGCAGTTAGTCAGACTGTTCGGGGGGGAAAAAAACACCATACAAATCCAAACCTCTGAAGTTGGTAGAAAGCAGCACTGGCCAATAGATCTAAGTAACATACTTCGTAAGGTAAATTAATAAAAGGCCCTGTCTCTTCAGAAGCTTCTGTTTGAAATGATTTAGGTCTTCATGTTTAATACAACCTTAAAACAACATCAGAAATTTGGGTTGATCAACCACTATCCTACCCAGAGGCAGAGTTGTGGAATAACCATTTAGATCTGACACAAGCTCTCTTGTCTTGCACACTGATTGCTCCTGCTGTCAACTTAATTCTAACACCTAGTCAAGACTCTGTATGGATGTCTGTAGTCAGGAGATCTTAGGAAGGTAAAAACAGGATACAGATTGGATAATGTGAAATGCATTCACAAGTGTCTTAAATGTAAGTAATCTTATTACTTATATGTGCATGATACTATTAATGAATACAATAAGATGAAGTTCCCTCTCAAGAATCTTAAACTTAATATAAACACAGATAACACAGAATATTATTGTCCTTCGTAAGTGAAAAATCATTCAGGAAAAATTAAGAAGGGACAGTGGGAAAGCTTTAGGGTACATGTTATGTGTTTTACGATTCATGTTTGGGAACTTTGGGTTATCATGGTAATTTCTTATGTTTTGGTAAATTTAAAACTGCTATCATGAGACACAAAAATAACCAAGTGAAAATGTTTAGTGGAAGAAGAATTTTGAGAAGGGATCTGAAGGGCAGATAAAAAAGGGAATGTAGGGTTGCTTTTGACCTAGGACAGCACCTAACCCACTCTGAATCTGGCTCCACATTGAAAGGAAAAACCATTAGTCATGTTACTCCTGGGAGAATTCTGTAACAAAAAATCCAAAATTCTGGATATTTTATTTGTCAAAATAATGCAATATAATCACACCAGTTTCATTTATTTTGGTAATTTATTTATACCACACAGAAAAAAAATCAAAATAATTGTTCAGCATTTTCTAAACACATGAAATTTATGTTATGAATACTTGTTAACCAAGACCCTGCATTCCAGTTATAATTCTGGATTTTCATTTACATTACATTACTTTTATTTTGGTGTTTGGTGTACTGTAAAGTAGACTGCCGCTTTAAATCGCTCAGACTTTCACACATGAAAGTCATACAGTTTTGTTAGTCATTGTCCTGCATTTATTTTAAATGGATAAGTAAAATCGATCCTGAGCTGTAATCTGACCCATTGTGCCTCTCTGGCACAGAAGAAAAAGCGAGAAAGCCCATACAGACCTTCCTAGCTGAGGATTCCCTTACTGTCATTTACAATAAGGCTCCTTTATACCACTATGGCAAGGTAAAGGAGCCTTAATTGAGGAAAATGGGAACAATTAAGTAACAATGGGAACATTAGCAGCCTGCCTGTTTAGTTAAAAGAAAAGGAGGACTTGTGGCACCTTAGAGTCTAACAAATTTATTTGAGCACAAGCTTTCGTGAGCTACAGCTCGCTTCATCGGATGCATTCAGTGGAAAATACAGTGGGGAGATTTATATACACAGAGAACATGAAACAATGGGTATTACCATACACACTGTAACCAGAGTGATCACTTAAGGTGAGCTATTACCAGCGGGGTGGGGGGGGACACCTTTTGTAGTGATAATCAAGGTGGGCCATTTCCAGCAGTTGACAAGAACCTCTGAGGAAGGGGAGGGGGGATAAACATGGGGAAATGGTTTTACTTCGTGTAATGACCCATCCACTCCCAGTCTCTATTCAAGCCTAAGTTAATTGTATCCAGTTTGCAAATTAATTCCAATTCAGCAGTCTCTCATTGGAGTCTGTTTTTGAAGATTTTTTGTTGAAGACTTTTAGGTCTGTAATCGAGTGACCAGAGAGATTGAAGTGTTCTCCAACTGGTTTTTGAATGTTATAATTCTTGACATCTGATTTGTGTCCATTTATTGTTTTATGTAGAGACTGTCCAGTTTGACCAATGTACATGGCAGAAGGGTATTGCTGGCACATGATGGCATATATCACATTGGTAGATGTGCAGGTGAAGGAGCCTCTGATAGTGTGGCTGATGTGATTAGGCCCTATGATGATGTCCCCTGAATAGATATGTGGACACAGTTGGCAAGGGGCTTTGTCCCCCACCCCCCACTGTTCCTCAGACGTTCTTGTCAACTGCTGGAAATGGCCCACCTTGATTATCACTACAAAAGGCTCCCTCCCCCCCCCTCCCCCCACTCTCCTGCTGGTAATAGCTCACCTTAAGTGATCACTCTGGTTACAGTGTGTATGGTAACACCCATTGTTTCATGTTCTCTTTGTATATAAATCTCCCCACTGTATTTTCCACTGAATGCATCCAGTGAAGTGAGCTGTAGCTCACGAAAGCTTATGCTCAAGTAAATTTGTTAGTCTCTAAGGTGCCACAAGTACTTCTTTTCTTTTTGCGAATATAGACTAACAAGGCTGCTACTCTGAAACCTGTTTAGTTGTTACATTTCTGCTCTGCCTCAGGCACAGAGCCAGCTTCACACAGCCCTATGCCAGTCAAAGCCCAGAATGCAGCAATAGCGAGGAGAGGGACAGAGTGAGTCTCTCTCACTCATTTGCATGCAGGCAGGCACCCAGCCCCACCACCTTACTGTCTCTCCACAGACATGTCCAGCCTTCCTTCCCTTCCCTTCCCCCCCCACCCCACCCCCCCCCCGGTGATTTGCTCTCTGCTGACCACTGCTCCCAGCAGATGTTCCCTGGGCTGCCAAGGAAGGGGCATGTGTTCCCCACAGATTTCTTTGCTTCCCTCATTTTTCTGCGTGGGAGCCAAGAAATCTGCGGAAGGTGTGAATTCTGTGCCCACCCCCCACCCACCCCCATGCAGGGCACAAAATTCCCCGAGGAGTAGTCATGTGCTGAAATAGTATCAGTTTCATGACACTAATTCTCTTTCTACCTGTGGTGTCTCTTTTCCCTCTAATGTATGTTCTTGTTGCTAATCTAATGCCAAAGGGAATCATGTGCATGCATGCTTCAAGGCTAGATTAGAAAAATAGTGAAAGACAAAATACCCCCATGTGCAGTATTTAATCGTTCATGTTGCCTTTGTTTTTGCTTTGTTTTTATAGCACCCTTTTGGAGTCATTGAAGTCAATCGATTTGTCAACACTGAAACCCTTTCCTCCTGGACAGCCAGAAAAGTTTGCTGCATTCTTGGATAGAGTTATTGGATTTGAATAACTAATCCAGAAAAATGAAAATGTTAGTATGTGGTCAAATTCTTCTAATGTCACTTCCTTAATAGGAAAATCCACTTATTGGGACCAACACTTTTTGTATCAACTGAACATAAATATGCCTGTTCAATTTCAGCTGACATTAAATATTTTCCCATTTAATGCCAATTTAAAATCTACTGGCTTCATGCTTCAGTTAAGACAGTGTCAGTAGAGGTATAGGGCTATTTTTTGTTTGACAACTATATCTAAAGGACTTATCTAGAAAGAGTCAAGGAGAGCCAGAAACTAAAGACCCACAACTTGACTCTTGCAGACAAGTCCAGCTGATAAAGCAGATGGCAAATCCAGCTAACAGACAAAAAGATGTTTCCTTGCAATTTTCAGTCTCAACTGTAAGTAAGATCTTAAAGAAAGAGAGAGAGACCTAAACGAGTAGCACAGTGGTTCAAAGTACAATCAAAAATGGCAACAGGTGGGGAAAAAGAAGGGGGTAGAGGAGGCACTTCTGTGCTGGTTTGTTCATACACATCATCAGAACATATCAATTACAGGTGAGTTACTGATCAGGAAAGCACAAAATATTGCAACAGAAATGGGACTTGAAAATTTTGAACCAGTCAACAGGTGGCTTTGCTGGCGGAAAGCATGAACTACCATTGCATTTAAATGGAGCCATGTTGAGAGAGATACTGGTATCTCAACTCAAGCACTGGACAACAGATGTCTTACCCTCAATCTTGGCCAAATTCTGGCCTTTAAAAAGTCATCATTAGCAGCCAAATAGCAAAGAGTCACTGTTCTTGTGTGTCCAAGCCAAACTGGCAAAGATAAAATGAAAATTCTTCTGATTGAAAACCGGAAAATGCCATGTTGTTTTCCTGGTGTCCCCTCCCCCTCTATGATCTATAAAGCAAACAGGAATGCATGAATGATTGCCATCAGATTCACTGAATGGCTTATGAACATTGACAAAGAGATGGGGAAAAAGAAGAGGAAAATTGCAGTGATTCTCAATTGTTCAGCCCACCCTACTCCAGAATTTACAAATGTGAAACTGAATTTTCTGCTGCCCAGTACAATTTCTCTACACCAGACTACGGTTGAAGGGGTCATTCAAAATTTAAAGCTCCATTATAGAAAGATCATGGTGCATAAATTCTTCATGCAAACTGATGGTGGCACAGCAAATGTGAGAAAGTTCACTAAAGATCTTGGTGTTTTGGATGCTGTTTATGTTGCGCAGTACCAGACTGGAGGTAACAACTTTGTCAGTTGTAACCGAAAAGCTGGTTTTGCAGCTGCCATCAAGGAAATCACAGACTTATCTTGGAGGACTTTTCAGCTGAACTTGGAGAGACTTATGTCCTTGGCTGATTTCCATTAATACTCTAATACAGATGCTGACCTTGAATGCTTAAGTCAGATGACATAATTAAGATCTATGTAGATCAGTTTTGGAGCCTACTGAAGTGAACAAAACTGGGGAGGAAGATGCAGTCCTAAAACCAACCAAAGAAGCTATTTTTAGAACAAGCTTTTGGTTGTAGTGAAGTGAATAAAACTATTACTAAATCCATTCTACAGTTTGGTAAAGCCCCAATCTCTGTCAGGTACTAACAGCATCGTCTGATCCCGTCTATAAGGCCACATAGTGTTTTAACCATATTGGAAATTAATGTGAAACCAGGTCCTCCACCACAGCAGCTTCTTTCGTAATATAGCCTGGTCCACACTTGGAACAGACCTGTACTAGTTACACTTATGTTGATACATAGCTGTTATCAAAGTTCTGACTGCTTCTCCCAGATCACTGCAGTGTGGTTGAGTTTTGTTTTATGCAAACAGTCAAACGTAGTGGTACACTGCTAAAAAGTTAGTCTTCAACAAATTTGCTAGCACAATTTTCAGGAGGAAAAAAATCCCTGTCCACACTGACTGACACCCTTCTAGTTACACCCATATCAACAACCATGTTTTAGTGTGGTTCTGATCCCTGTAACTAGGATACAAGCTAACCTAAGTCTAAATTAAAGTGCTCTTCCTCTAAATGTTCTTTAAATGTTTGTATTTGAAAGCTGACAGTGATGCGGTTCCAAACGTCACAGTACATTTGACCACAAACGATGGAAACAAATTAATTTTATTTCATGAATGCTTATTGAGCTAGGCAGCATACATACTTAATAAAAAGACAGCCCCTGCCTCCTAACAGTTTATAATTTGGTTTGATATTTTTTCCCAAATTTAGCTGTGTGATTTTGGACATGCAACAAATATGTGAAAGGGACAGAGCGGAACAGAAGCTTTCTTTGGCATATTAAGAGCTGAAAAGAGGAAAATTGGCTCAACTTTATAATTTCTTAAAAGTATGAACACACTCTCTGCAACAGATTTCAGATTTCTTTATTTCAATTGTGTCTTCTGCTAATATCTTTATTTCAACAGATGTTTTTTTTACATGTCATAGCATCAGAAAAGCAAGGCAAGGAGTCTGTGATGTAAATTTTTGTGAATAAATACAGTAAAGTAAGGTTTGTATTAGGGCTGTCAAGCAATTAAAAAAAATTAATCATGCTGTTAAACAATAATAGAATACCATTTGTTTTAAATATTTTTGGATGTTTACTAAATTTTCATATATATTAATTTCAGTTACAACACAGAATACAAAGTGTATAGTGCTCACTTTATATTTTTTATTATAAATATTTGCACTGTAAAAAACAAAAATTGTATTTCTCAGTTCACCTCATACAAGTACTGTAGTGCAATCTCTTTATCATGAAAGTTGAACTTACAAATGTAGAATTATGTACAAAAAAAACCTGCACTCATACGTAAAACTTTAGAGCCTACAAGTCCACTCAGTCCTACTTCTTGGTCAGCCAATCACTCAGACAAACAAGATTGGTTACAATTTGCAGAAGATAATGCTGCCTGCTTCTTGTTTACAGTGTCACCTGAAAGTGAGAACAGGCGTTCACATGGCACTGTAGTAGCTGGAGTTGCAAGATATTTACATGCCAGATGCGCTAAAGAGTCATATGTCCCTTCATGCTTCAACCACCATTCCAGAGGACATGCTTCCATGCTGATGATGGGTTCTGCCTGATAATGATCCAAAGCAGTGCGGACTTACGCATGTCCATTTTCATCATCTGAGTCATGCCACCAGCAGAAGATTGATTTTCTTTTTTGGTGATTTGGGTTCTATATTTTCCGCATCAGAGTGTTGCTCTTTTAAGACTTCTAAAAGCATGCTCCACACCTCGTCCTTCTCAGATTTTGGACAGCACTCCAGATTCTAAACGTTGGGTCGACTGCTGTAGCTATTTTTAGAAATCTCACATCGGTACCTTCTTTGCGTTTTGTCAAATCTGCTCTGAAAGTGTTCTTATAACGAACATGTGCTAGGTCATCATTCCTGACTTCTATAACATGAAATATATGCAGAATGCAGGTAAAACAGAGCAGGAGACATTCAATTCTCCCCCGAAAGAGTACAGTCACAAATTTAATTGATGCATTATTTTTTTAGCGAGCATCATTGGCATGGACGCATGTCCTCTGCAAGGGTGGCTGAAGCATGAAGGGGCATACAAATGTTTAGCATATCTGACATGTAAATACGTTGCAACGCCAGCTACAAAAGTGCCATTCGAACGCCTGTTCTCACTTTCAGGTGACATTGTAAATAAGAAGCAGGCAGCAGTATTTCCTATCAAGGTAAACAAACTTGTTTGTCTTAGCGATTGGTGGAATAAGTAGGAGGACTGAGTGGACTTGTAGGTTCTAAAGTTTTACACTGTTTTGTTTTTGAGTGCAGTTATGTAACCAAAAAAAATCTGCATTTGCAAGTTACACTTTCACAATAAATAGATTGCACTACAGTACTTGTATGAGGTGAACTGAAAAATACTATTTCTTTTGCTTATCATTTTTACAGTGCATATATTTGTAATCAAAAATAATAATATAAAGTGAGCACTGTGCATTTTGTATTCTGTGTTGTAACTGAAATCAGTATTGAAAATGTAAAAAAGCATCCAAAATATTTAATAAATTTCAATTGGTATTCTATTGTTATAAGTGTGATTAATCACGATTAATTTTTTTAATCGCGATTAATCCTTTTGAGTTAATCACATAAGTTAACTGATTAATTGACAGCCCTAGTTTGTATGTATTATGTTTACGGTGTGGGTATTAATAAACATTCACACAACAAACAGAACTTATTATTGGTTAAATATACTTTTGTTTGGCAGAATTTTGGAAAATATAGACTATTCAATCAGAGGTTCTTACAACATTGTAGACCTTTCCAAGCAAGGTGAATAGGTTGTGTTTTAAACCATGTTCGCAAACACATTTTTAAAAATACAATATTATACAGGAGTTTTCACCTAGTGTAGACAGGGCAAGGTCTGCTTATATGTGTTAGGTGGTCATGGTCAATCCTAAACTCCTGTTTTTCTACTCCAGACATAGGCTAAATATTTTTTGGACTCCAGGTTTGATTTATTTATATAGCTGCAAGTCCGTGTCAGAGTTCGTGCAGGTTGAAATGTAAAAGTGCCAATAATTCCACCAACTGAGAACAGAAAGAACACCTATATCAAATAAAGAAAACGTTTTGAGAGGCTCAGTATATATGTATACATATGCACACATAGCACCAATGAAATGCAGCATCCTCGAAGGTGGGAGTGTGATAACCAACTAGTATACCACACAGTGCACAACAGCTGAGGATGGAAATTTTAGTCCAAGCACACCAGGAAAAATCACTATTATTTCAAGTAGTGTGATTGGTTCTTTAATGTCTATGGAGAGAGAACAGCACTTTTTTTTTTTTTTTAAAAAAAGGTTTAATTTAAAATAAGCTCTATTTTAAAATAATTTTAACCAGGGCTAAACAGTTGTGTTAAACTCTTGGTCACATATCCAGACACCAACATTGTTAGATGTGATCAAACCCAGCACTAAAAGAATCTATCACTTGTACTAAGGCAGGCTGCCTTTAGTCTAGGGACTTGGCTTCACTGCAGAGTTAACCTGCGTTATAACTTGAGTGTTGCCCCCAGATCAAATCCCATCCATACACAAAAACTATGAACTCAAGCATGGTAGTTCTTTAACTTGATTTGGCTGGCCTGTCAAGGGTTATAATCTAGAGTTCAAGTGAACACAACTCAGCGGGCAATCCAATCACTACAATCCGAATGTTATTTCACAGTTTGACTGCTCTCATCTGAGTTAGACTAATTTGATTTGTTAACTGCAGTGAAAACCTGGGTTAGAAGTTAACAGACTGTACAGTCACTGTGGCCAGCTGGTAGGGGTAGACACATGAAGTAGGCTATCTTATTATTAGAGCTAGGTGGAAAATGGTTTTCCTATCCCATGAAAGTTTTAATAATTTTGAAATTTATCTTACCACAAATTGTGACAAATTATAAACCTCATATTTTTATGAACTGAACCTGAATTGGGTTTTTTTGGATTAGGTAAAATGAAATGTTTCCTTTTGATAATTCCAAAACTTTGTATTTTTATTTCAACCTTTTTTAACCTTTCTTTTTGGAGATTATAAATTAACAGAAATTTTCAAAACAAAAAGTTGTTTCAAAACAAAAATGAAACTTTTTGTTTTGAAAATCTTGAAACAACATTTTGACAATTTCAAAACATTTTTTAAAATAAAAAATTCAAATTGGGAAATTTGTCAATACCAACCCTTTCCCACAGAGTTGCGTGAAAAATATTCACTTGGAAAACTCCAGACTAGCTCTAGTTATTACTTAATTGTTCGTATGTCATGAAAAAGAAAAATACTGTTTGTATATCATTCTAATATTTCAGATATTATCCTCCTTGCTCTGACCTGAGCTTTAGGTTGGGATGGAGACGGAAAAGATTTCAGATTATTAACACTTTATAGAAAATGAAATTATGTGCTTTACAATGTTTTCGGTACCTATTCCCCAAAAATTGTTCAGGTCTTTGACTGCTCGGACACTGTTCATATTTCATCCTGGATCATCTAAACGCCTGTAACCTTCTGATTTCCTATTATATGAATCTCTGTACGAGTCACCATTTCTCTTTTATTGATCAGACACTCTAGCCATTTCTAAGCCTAGTATTTCCATTCCAGGACATAGCATTTTCATCATTTTTAGTTAAAGGAACAGTCTTTGATAAGTTTTTACAGTAATATTAATGTTTTTCATTTTTTAGGTAAAAGGACTGGTTTGGTTTCTCGTTGTAGTATTCTGGTACTTTTTGTACTGTTTTCTAGTAAACCATCAGAGGCCTCTACATTTAGGGGGAATCATATGGCTTGTGGGCTCTGGAAGTGCATTTACTTTGCCAGTTCAAATCCAGCCCAAATCAATAGTAAACAAAAGTTTCAAAGAGGGTTATTTGAAATTATTTACTTTAATTTAAAGAAAAACAAAACCAGCAAAATAAAAGCATGCCCATCCAGGCTTCAGGTGACCGTGACAACAATTAAAAGCATAATACAAAAATAATTACAAAGAAAATAACCAAACCAAGATTCCATCCTGCAAGCTGCTCCCAGGGGGCTAGCTCCGTATGCCTCTGTGGAATAGCTGGCAAAATCAGCCCATCTAACAGTCATCAGTCAGCAAAACTATTACAGTTCCTACTCTACCCTTTCTCTTCAAATAAGAACATAAGAATAAGAATGGCCATACTGTGTCAGATCGAAGGTTCATCCAGCCCAGTATCCTATCTGCCAACAGTGGCCAATGCCAGGTGTCCCAGAGGGAGTGAACCTAACAGGTAAAGATCAAGTGATCTCTCTCCTGCCATCCATCTCCATCCTCTGACAAACAGAGGCTAGGGACACCATTCCTTACCCATCCTGGCTAATGGCCATTAATGGACTTAACCTCCATGAATTTATCTAGTTCTCTTTTAAACCCTGTTATAGTCCTAGCCTTCACAACCTCCTCAGGCAAGGAGTTCCACAAGTTGACTGCATTGTGTGAAGAACTGAATGAATCTCACTCTTCCTGAGATGTCTCCTGAGATGTCTCTATTGCAAAGGGGTTTTTTAGTCCACAACAGGAAGAGGGGCCCTCATAGAACATATTAAAAATCTCATTCAAATTGGTAGTATCAACAGGGAGACCAAGGATAGAATAGGTATGCAGATTAACGTTGTTCCACCTGGTGAAGGTACATTGTTAGTGTGGTGTGAGGTTTGCACTTCCACTGCCCCTGCAGTATTTGTTCTGCAAACAAATAGAAGTCTTCAGCACTCTCGCCATGGGCACTTACGGGAGCATGGAAAAAAGAGAGTAAGAAAGACAAAAATGCCAGCAAGAGGGCTTTGAGAGGGTTTTTCCCCAAATGTAGGGGAGAGGGATTAGTAATACCACCCATCAATTACACGATACTACTCTACCAGTATTTTGTCCTGTAAATGTCAAGCAGATACTTTAAAAATGGGGCAGGTTTAATTGGAAGACTTGTGAGCCTTGACAATATTCACATAGAATATTTTGTTTCTACTACTAAATAATCATGTAATTGTGCAATTGGTATTAAATGTCACTCCTTTAAATAGTGTTTTGCCTAAAATAAATTTTTTTAAAAGTTCTGCATGTACATGTTTGATGTCTAATTACACCCCTTAGTAACACCTGAAAAACACAAATGACAGCTGTCTTCATAAACAGTTTATCTGCTGTCCAATAGCACAAGTTAATTTTTCTAATCCCCCAAATTTTCCTCACTGAGATTTTCACTTTCTAAGTTGGCAAAGACAACACTGCTTGGTTAATATTTACCACTTTGTGAACTAGGTAGTGCAGGAGTTGGGCCTAGAGTCCCTATGAAACTACTTAGCAGTTTTGGCTGCAGTAGGGACCAAAGGAATTAACCCCTAATTTGCAACATGCTATTTATAGTCATATATAAGCACATCAGAAAAAAAACTCTAAATAATCAATATGAACTCAGCCTAACAAGAAATCCCTTCTCTTCCTAGGATGGGATGAAGAACTAGAGAGCATCTGTTGTCAGTATTTTATTGATCTTTTAGTCAAAGAACAATCAATTTTACAGGGGAAAAAAAACAGATACACACATGGACTCTGAACCTGCATATGAGTAATTTTACATGGGAACAGTCCCACTGAGCTCAATGATTTGCAGGATTGGGGCTTACAAATATAAAACAAGAAAGACAAATGTGTATTACTAACTTACACTACATCTAAAGCAGTCTAGTAAAACACATAAATGTTCATGTTCTCCTCTCTGATGCCTCATTGGTTCATTAGAACTTAATTGTCACCAGCTCTGTGTATTAGGCACCTGTTTTTGAAAAGGAGTAGAAAAGCCTTTGCACCTGCTAAGAAACCACCCAAATCTGAATATAAAGGGGGGGGGGGGATGGGGAGAAGGACACACAAAGGGTAATATAACCAGTGAAAAGCAAACTAGAGCAACTAATAGTGGCATTCTAAGGAAATAAAGTTTTTAACTTTCTCTGTATTTCAAACTATTACATTTTGATGCATTACAACAGACAAGCTAGACCACATATGCAAATCAGTCCCAAATTATCTCCTATGAGAGGCATATAAAATAATACTTCACTCGCTACTAATAACAACCCTTGGAGCAGAAACAGCTATAAGGAAACACATTTAAGGCGACCCAGGACCACCAGCCAGAATCAACAGCGAGTCTTTGTGGGGCTGTGGATTCTAAGCCTGCCCTGGGGGGCTAGTTGGGTTGTTAAACACTTGTGATTGCTCTCCCTCCCTTGGGATGTTGTGTCTGTCACAGCCACACGGCGAAGAGGAGAAGGGAGCAGTCCCCAGGCCCGGACACTTCGGGACGCCTGTTCTGTAACTTTTACACTTTACTCCTTGGGGCTTCAGGCACCGATTGATTCCCCAGGGCCGGCTCACTTGGCTATATGAGGCACGAGACCAGGGCCGATCACCAGAAGAGGCGCGGAAGCATGGGCAGCCCGGGCTCATTGCGTGCAGCTGGGCTCCCAGCGAGCGACGCCACGCGCAGCCCCGTGCGCCCGGGAGGCGGCTGCGCTCAGCGGCGCTCCCCCTCCCCACTCAGCGCATCCCCGCCCCACCGCCGTCTCCCCTGCAGCCTCCCCAGCGAGCCCCTCCTCCCCTCCCCCCCAGCCCCACGGCTCCAAAGCCCCCGGGGCCACAATGCAGCTGTCCTCCCACCAGCCTGGTGCCTGCTCCTAGTCCTCAGGCTGGACCCGGGGGCTCTTGCCTCGCAGAAGTAGGAGTTACCCCTCCCTCCCCCCCTCCCCCGGTCGGAAGATGCAGAAAGGCTGGAAGAAATACTTCGGCCAGAAATCCCTCAGCGAGGTCACCATGGATGAGTATCTGGCCAGTCTGGGGCTGTACCGCAAGCTCACCGCTAAAGACGCCTCTTGTCTCTTTCGGGCTATTTCCGAGCAGGTAAAAGGAGTTTCCTTCCCACCCAGGGTGGCTGCCCCTCAAGGCTTGTTCCCCTCATAGGCCCGACCTGGGTGGTCCTTTCCGCACCACATCCTAGCTCTGCTAGCTGGAGTTCAATACAACCCATGCCTTTGGGGAGAGAACTTCACTTCTCCCTTCCCCCAGATTCTAGCCCCTTCTCTCCTAAAAAGAGCCAGCTGCGCTTGTAAGTGGGGTTTGACTTCTTTTCTTTTGGGGCTGGAGGGTGAATGGGGTTGGTTGAGGTAAGGCATCATTTGCCAACATATTTTTGGCTTTGAAGTAATCTTCATCTGTCTCTCCATTCCCAAAGCTGGAGCAGCAGGAGTTGGATAAAAGTTTCTAGTTTTGCTCTTGTGGCACCTTAGAGATAAACAAATTTATTTGGGCATAAGCTTTCATGGGCTAAAATCCACTTCATCAGATGAAAGCTGATGCCCAAATAAATTTATTCGTCTCTAAGGTGCCACAAGGACTCCTCGTTGTTTTTGCTGATTCAGACTAACACGGCTACCGCTCTGAAACCTAGTTTTGTTCTGTCTCTTACACAATCGTGGGTTAGCTCTAGATTTGCAAAATGAGATGTGGCTCCGATCTGGTTTACCTTTTATCCCATCTACCAAAGGTTGGGTTAAAGGTTCTCGTTTGGACTAATATTCTACCAGTGGTTACCTAATCAACAATCATTTATTTTCCTTTAGCATCTTCAAATTCTTCCACTTAAAAATGCGTGGGCAAATAACGTAAGGCACAGATGTGCAACCAAAAAAGATCATGCTCTATATTGAGGTTTTCTTTATGAGTAACTTATAAAAGGGTTTTATTAAACGATTAATTGCTTTCTATAGACTGTTAGTCCAATAGGTCTATAGGTTGATTACAACTGTCTATCACCTAATGGTGTGCTTATAATTACCTATAGTATATGTTGTTCAGGTCTGTAACATGCTTATAATATATTCACCTTGTAATGTAAATCAGGGGTTCTCAACCTTTTAATTTCAGAGGCTCCCCCCCCCAACATGATATAAAAACTCCACTGCCCACCTGTGCAGGGCACTTACCTGGGGCTCCCTGCTGTAGAGCCCCCGCAAAGCTAAGTTGCTCAGGCTTTGGCTTCAGCCCCAGGTGGTAGAGCTCAGGGCCCTGGGCTTCAGTCCCAGGCAGCGGGGCTTCAGCTTTTTGCCCTGGGCCCCAGCGAATCTAACGCTGGCTCTGCTTGCTTGGAGAAGCCCCCTGAAACCTTCTCACGGTCCCCCAGGGGTCCCTGGACCCCTGGTTGAGAACCACTGATGTAAACTACATGTAAAGGGAGCCTTAGTGCAAAGTGTAATTTAAAATTAGCTGCAAACCTTTCATTTCAGTGCCCTTTAAAACACCTTTTTTATTTTCTAGCTGTTTTCTTGTCAGATTCATCATATGGAAGTCAGGAAGGCTTGTGTTTCGTTTATGAGGGAAAACCAACATAACTTTGAGTCTGTAAGTAGACTTGTGTATTTATGATATGCAAAGTTTTGTGTGTTAGGAAATAATAGGGGTGTTTATACATAAACAGTTATGTAGATCTCTGCACTGAAAACCTACATCTCCCTGTACTTTGTTTTGTTAAGTTTTGACCAAGCACGGGTTTAAACTAGTACTAAGCGAGATAAGAAGTCGAGGGTAAAAGGCTTGCTCGTTTGCCTTAGTCTGTATGCTGTCCATTAGTTTCTAGTCAACCTTAGATTTTGTTTCTAAACCTTGGAAATATATTTATATGGCACAACATTTTTATTTGTAAAAGGTAATATACATTTATTCTAAACATCTGATCTCTCATTTTAAGTAACTGATTATAGTACTGTATAGACATTAATAAGCTATCTTTGTGAAACTGAAACTTCTTGTGTGTGAGGAGACTACACTTTGAAGTAAAACATGCACCTCTAAGGACAGTGGAATACAGCATAGCTTTTTAACCATGGTGTTATGCGTGCTTTAATGTCACTGTACGCTTTCAGTGGATGACTTCAACAACTGTAGAAGCCTGCTGTTTTCACCCAGTGAGGACTCTGCTTTAACTGAAGTGGTAGAGGTCTGTGGTTTTCATTCAGAAGATCACAAATTAAATCCCTGCTGACAACTGTGGTGTCTTTATATACCTAGCCTCGGTTTGTTACAATACTGCTGAATATTAGGAAATGTACTTGTTGCTGCTGATGGATCAGTGGCTGTCAGCAACAGGTAAACTTACTAGTTTAGACAGGTCCTGTGACTGCTTTGAAACAACCTGGTTCTGAAGAGCATTCTGAATACTCTACTGGCTATTTGAACTCTAATTCACAAATGGCTTTCCCTGCATCTTAAGGGAACAATTCTAAATGTTTTATCCACAAAATAGATATTGAAAGCAATAAACTAACTTTTTAGTATTATAATACTGTAAGTTTTCTACAGTCTTTCACATCAAGTGTTATTAAAGTGCTTTGTACACTGTGTACATACCCCCACTTAAATGCAGCTACCATTGGGGTGGAGGGAGACATCCAGTTGGCTCAGAACATGCTGCATAATAGTGAGAGAAGACTTTTTGGTGACAGGCACTTGCACAAGTTCCTACTCACAATTATTGCTGTGGTATTTTAACTTCCATACAGAGCAGCCAAGATCTTTGCCTTGTCCAATAAAAGAAGGACACAGTAAACTACGTGGCATTTAAGATATTGGCCTCTGGAGGAAGGGCTGGGGTGAGCAATGCTAGTATTTGCACTTGTGTATTTTAGGATATCTACCTTTCCCAACCTTAAGCTATCCCTTTTCAACTAGAGGAGTAGATATAAAATTTGATAATAGCTAAAATTCTTACCCTGCAATTTAAAAACAAACGTACTTGAAAAGTCACTTCTGCAATGCACAGAATGCGAGCAGGTGGGGCAAATTTTTAAAATTTTCAGACCGAAGTATTAGACCCAGATATAACCAAATTGTACATTTAGTTTTGCATGTGCATGAGATATCTGGACCTTCCAGACCTCATGTTTGACACAAGACATTCCCATGTCCTTTCTTAATATGTTTGAGGAAACACTACTATAATTCTGACTTTGATTTTTTTTTCTGTTCAATCTAGTGCATATAGATAAAATAGCTTTTCAGCAAGAAGTTACCTCCTTTACTAAGCACATACATATGCAATTGTTCCTAAATGTGGGGGAGAGGGAGAAATCATTCATGATCAGGAAGGCTACTTACTTGCCTTATGAACTCGAAGGCTGTTGGCCTAAAACCACTGCCTATATGCTGACCAATATCATCTCATTGTTTCCTTGTATTCTTCCCTGCCCCAATTGTCTCTATCCATCTGTTGTCTTATACTTAGATTGTAAGCTCCTTGGAGCAGGGATCAGCTATTTGTACATCGCCTAGCACAATGGAGTCCTGATCCATGACTTGGTTCCTAGGCACTAGAGTAATACAAATAAGAAAAATATTTTCAGTTTTCCTCTAAACATTTTAAATACAAAGTGCAAATTCTGACTCTAAATGTTTCCAGCAGATTTAGTAATGATATGCAGCTGATTAAATCAATTATCTCTTTTTTTTCTTTTTTCTTAAAGTATGTGGAAGGATCATTTGAAAAATATCTGGAACGGCTGGGAGATCCAAAGGTAAGGCCAGATTCATATTCCTGAGGCTGAGCCCAAAAAGCTCATGACGTTTGCTGGAATGTAAGTTTGAATGTTTCTTGTTCTCCCTGCTAACTTGTATCTCAGTCCTGCTCTCAGATCAACATAGGTGGACCCTTGCACCTGAACAGAGCACTGTTGATTTCAATAGGACTTTGTGTGGGTGCAGTAGGACTCTGTGGACCTGATGGCAGGATCAGGGCCTTGGTTCTTGCTTGTGGGCAAAAAAGGGGCATTGTCAAACCACAACAATGTAATTTAAGCTGAGGGAACCAAACTTTGGTCCTGTCAGCCTGGATCTTTAAAAGGCTGTTAAAAAACTGGGTGCATAATTCATAGCAAATGTTTGACAAATTTCGCATTTTTTTCCAGATTTGGAAAAAAGAAAACCCCTGCTTTCTTACTTTAACTTATTGCTTCTTTGAAGATTTTTAACTAGTGAACATGAGCAGGATACAAGAGTATCTAAAGCAAATGTAGTATGTTTATCAAAGAAATACTTAAAAATATATTCGAGACTGGCACAGGTCTAGCTAGTAGAGCTTAGCTACAACTTTGCCTCTGATTACTGGGCCAAAAATTGAATACATACTTGTCCTATGTCAGTGATTTTCTCTTCAGGAATCCTCATATTTTACAAATTTCCAGATGCAGAAGGAATCAGAATTTTGCAAAAGATGGAACTTAAGTATTTGAGGAGTACATCATCACTTCACATTGATTCTCTCTCTTCCTCTCTCTCAGTGGGTTTTCTTCAGTGCCCACATAAATATTTTTAAGGTAGTCTGAGGGGTTTTACACTTACTACTAACTTTTAAGGATTGAGGAGTAGACCCTTTTTCTCCTTGTCCCTATGAAGCACAGTTATTGCAGAGGCAGTATATTCAGATGTACTCCTTTATAGAGCTTGGTTTGAGTCTTTTAGGGCTTTGAAGATAGGGGCTCAGAATTTTATCCAGTAGTTAGAGCTGGGTAGAAAATGCTTATTTAAAAAAAAAAAATCACGAAAAATGTTGACTAGCTCTTTTAATGGTATAGTGAGAGCCAGTATACAGTCCAAGTACTGCATGGCAGGCTCAGTGGTCAGCTCCACTACACATTTGACGAACATTTATTTTCGTACCTTCTAACATGATCTCAAAATAATTTTATACACCTAGGAAAGTGCTGGCCAATTGGAAATAAGCGCGCTCTCATTGATCTATAAGTAAGTCTCTTCCTTTTTAAAAAATTTTTATTTTAAAATAAAATTAATTTTGTAATGGGCTGTGAATGGTTAAGGGTACTAGCTGTGGGGCCCAGGATCTCTTGATTAATAGATTTTTAAGGCTAGAAGGGACCATTATGATCATCTAGTTTTGATGTCAGCTTGGCTTAGGAGTGACTGCCGTTCAATGTTTATTATGTGAATGGGTGGCTGCAGACCAATTCCAGGTAAAGAGGATCCCACATCCTGAAATGTACTGAATTGGCATCCTAATTAAGTCTCACAAGAGGACAAAGACCTGGTGGCCATGGAGATGGAGCTAAGCCTGACTACTGGAGGTTTCGTTGCTGCTGCCCAGGTAGTACTGGCTCAGAGGGCTTCAGACTCGAGTGATGTCTGTTTGGCACTTTTCATAACTATTACACTTTTTTTTTTTTTAAGAGTTTACAGTGAAAGACTTACTGACGGGGAAGTGTATGAAATGATGTAGAATTGTGTGCACTGATGCTAGCTATAAAAGTTAATTGCCAACACACACAAAATACTCTTCTTGCTATATGAGGTGTCCTTGAAAATTCAGGAAGTGAGAAGTGCTGCTCGGTGTGTGTGCCTGGAAATGCATTTAAAATAAATTATAATTTCAGTTAACATTTGAATCCGCTGTAGGCACTGTCTGTCTTGCTAAAAAAAAAAAAAAAATACTGCCACTTCTGAACAAACAGTTTAGGAGCCTAATGGCAGAGACACTAAAACACTTTGCATCCTGTTTCAGTCCAAAATGAACAATTAGATTTCTACAAGGTTCTAATGGCATCCTGTACTGAGATTCTAACCCTTTTGGGAACTACTTCGTTTAGGGTTAATTGCCTCACTATCAGAGCAATCTGTCTTGAGATCAGAATTACCTGACATAATTAGATGCATCTTTTTATTATCTGAAACCAGACATCGTAGGTTTTACCAAATATTTCTTCTTTCAAGTAGATGGTTCCACTTTGTGAATTTAGTTATTGCTTAAATTTTATGTTGGCATTCACCTGTTAAGAAAAATATTCTGCTCTCATTCTCTATATTAACCAACAGTGGATTCTCCAAACTATTCTCTTCAAATGTCTTCATAACAAGCACTTGCATTAAACGCATGCTCTTTCAATTCTCGATTTTTTTTTTCTCTTCCCTCCCCCCCCCCCCCTTGCCTAGTCGAGACTTTATTCTGTACCGGTACCCTGGAAAGCCACCTGCCTATGCTACAAACAATGGCTTTGAAGACAAGGTAAGGAGATGTGAGCCAATTTTCTGCCCTCCCACTCCTAGATAGCTCTAATTTCACTCTGTTCTAATGAGCTTTTCACTTCACTGGAGTTACAAGAGCAAAACTGAAGTCTCTGCGCATTTTGCACACTTAAAAAACAAAACCAAAGCTAACTTCAACAAGGCTAATGCTCCACAAATGAATTATTTCACAGTTGAAACAGTTCCTGTTGGCTGCAGGAGTTAGAATATTACAGATGAGGAATCTTCCTATTTGATCAACTTTAGCTTTTCTGGGGTGATGGTGCTTGAATACAGTTCCCTGTGGCTATTTTTTTTTAATCTTACTAGCTAGAATGAGACACTTGGATTGAGTTGCCTAATGAGCAAAGTGAAGGTGGCAGATTAAACAAATATATGGGTGAAGAAAGGGCACTCTTCTCCCTCCCCCAAAAGAGAACAGACAAGTTTTGGGGGTCTTTTGGGGTGTATTTTTCCCCTCCTGGATAGAAATTAATTAGCTTGATTTTTGTGGGTTGTGCATGGTTATGTAAAGCAGTAGATAGTCTAAACCCACTTGAAGTTTTTACACAATTGAAGGTGTAGGGAAAGTTCTATATTTAGCTTTTTCTTGTGAAATAGCTTTTCCTCTAGTTTGATACTAGTGGGCCAATAAGATTTTGAAGTTTGGGGATTCTAACGTAAGAGTGGCATTAACTTCTAGACTGTTGTTTGGTCATAAGGTAGTTGACTCATAGTAAAGTCCCTCATATTTGACCTTTAACAGTTCATGAAATGACAAAACAGTGTCCATGTGGGTAATAGGCAAATTTATTTGTACACTTGCTACAGTCTCTTTTATAGGGATCAACTCTGTTTCTAACACTCTGTTTGTATTTATACTAAGCATACCCATTGTTTGGACAGCGTGTTAAAGCACTGGCCTTAGAATAAGTAAAGGATTTGTAGTCTCGAGTGAGAACATCAAATAGAAAATGTTTGGTTTTCTTTCATTTCTTCCTCAAAGCTTTTTGTTTTTTTTTTCAAGATCTTGCTGTGTTGTTCCAGTAACGGCCATTACGACTCTGTGTATACAAAACAATTTCAGGCAGATGCTGCTGTTTGCCAGGGTAAATTAACTCTTACACTGTTTTTAATGGGAAGAGTGTTAAGTACTTCAAATGTCCTCTTTCTTGGGAGGAGAGGGGTACTGAAGGGAGAAGAAAGTGGAAAGCTCATTAACTATTTTTAATGTAGTTGGTGTGTTATGAAAGTCCACAATAAGCACATCCACTACTCTAAGGTCACCTATCAGACTCCAGGTGTTCTTTGTCTAGCACCAAGTCAAAACTATTGAGTTCTCTGTGCTTTGTTTGCCCAGCTGTCTTGTACGAGATCCTGTACAAAGATGTGTTTGACATGGATGAGGAGGAACTGAGAACTGCAGTTGAGATGTTTCGAAGTGGGGCCAAAAAGAACAGAAACAGTGCCTCTGTTGGAAGTGAGGATGCAAACTTTGATTGCCTTCCCGAGAAAGTGTCCAAAACTTCATCTGAAAGGAGGTACGGGATTAAAAACAAAATATCCTGTGAACAGTAACTGATCACTTAAAAAAAATGTTGGTGGGACTAGCCTATTAGGTGTGTTCTGCGCTTCCATGAGGAACATCTGTGGCCATCCTCCAATGTCCTGGTACTGAGCCAGAGTCTGAGCATATTGTGGAAAAAGCAGCGTGCTTTTCCTGGGACTGGGAAGTGACATGTGTTTGAGCAGCAACCTCTCCCACTGGCTATAGTCAACTGGCACTGTCAATAGCACCTTCTTACTGAACAAATCATGAGTAATCAGAATCATTGGCTTTAATTCCTATTAGTATGGCAGCAGCAAGATTGCTTTGAGAAAGTGAGCTGGATTCTGTTGTAGCTTGTACATCGTTAACTATGCCCTAAGTTTAGGACCAAACCCTGCCCTCATTTGCAGTGCCGCTGTGTAGCCCTTTTGTTTCTGATGGGGGTAGTAACCAATGGCATTGTACAGATGAGAGGACAACATTTGACCTTATTAATGGTGATGAAGTGCAAGCCAGAAAGGACCCAATTTAAGTTGCTGGCTCTGGCAGTTCTTAAACACTTCTAAATTAGACACACTTGTTAAGGAGTCCTTGAGATTAAAAAAAACAAAAACAAAAAAAAACGCCATAGTGCCCATGAGTGGAATAACTGAAGGAGTGTTTAAGTTTGCAGAATGGAACTGGGCTGACCCTTTCTTAAACATAAAGCAATGTTGGCTGCTACTGCGTGGAAGACCTGAATTGAAGGGGCTAGGGGAGAGAGCATTTTATTTACAATCAGAAAAGGGTTTACTCTGTGTGAGTGCTGCATGTGCAAAACTTCATATTTGTACTACATTATAATAGTGTTAGGTTCTGGCTTGCATCTTATCACTTGGTGGCGCCATGGTTCTTCTATTAGGTCATTCAGTCAGTTTGATCTTGTTGATTTCAGGGCTGGCAAGAAATCTTGCATTGTATTTTGTAATCCTATTTTTAAATTGCTTAGAGTGGAAGACTGGGAAGGCAATGATACTGACAACCCACCTGAAGATAAACTCAAACCAGGCACTGAAGAGGCAAAGGTTTGGCAATTAAGGGATAATCCTTTAATTCTTTCCCATTAGTGTTCATGACACTGTGATTAAGGTTGAATCAGCCCTTCCTATTCTAAATGCTGCTGTTGGAGACTTACACCCTTTTTTTTTATTTCCTCAATCTTGCATGTGCATGTTTAGTTTTTAGCCCTGGTATTCTTTATCCCTTCTTTTAAATTAATTGTTGAGCCTTTTATCATGTTAAAAAGCTTATTTCTGAGACTCTTGTTCTTTAGGTAGCTTTAAAAAAAACCCTACAGGTTTTAAAAACAAAATTTGGCAAACAATCCCTGATCTGGACTCTTACCTAGAAACCATCTAATTTATCTTATTTAATCTAATTTTATTTTAGACACATGAAAAGTGCTGTTCCATTTTACCAGGCCTGGCTCAAAACACTGCTCTAGATAACATTCAAGGAGAGAGAGAGAGAGAGAGAGAGAGAGAGAGTGTGTAATATAATTAGTTACACACACACACACACACCACACACACTCTCATTGACTTTGGTTTGGAGTTGTGTGGTCAGCAGCTTCTGAAAGTCAGTCTCTAGTTAGTTTTTTTTTTTTTCCTTCCCTGTTTTTTACCTAGTGACTAAAAACTTTCTATTCTGAAATCAAGCAGATCAGTATAGAGTCTGTGATTAACTTCTTCAACATGATTTTTATTTATCTACTTTGTCCTCAAGCCTCAGAATCCATAATACCTAAAGACTTGTTCATATTCTTCTTAGATTCTGTACTTGAAGCAAACTAATTACATGTCATAGTGGAAGTGAAAGAGGCAGGGAAGACAAAGTGTATATGCTTATTTAAAATAATTAGAACCTCTGCAAGGAAAGGCAGGGGTTGTGAATATATGGCATGCTTTTAATTGTAGTCCATTTTAACTGTGTTTTAGCCTCCAGAAAATCCATCAAAGATGCCTTTTCCCTATAAAGTGCTAAAAGCCCTGGACCCTGAGATCTATCGAAATGTAGAATTTGATGTTTGGTTGGACAGCAGAAAAGGTACCTAAAAAAACCCTTTGAATATTCTGTAAATTCCTGGCTAACAGTAAAAGTTTTATTGAGGCTCCATGAGATTATTTTATAGACCAATTTACTAGTATTTTGGACCTGCACAGGGGGCTTGAGCAAATAGATACATACCTGAAACGTGAAGGGCATTATCTAACCCAGCAAACATATCTGTGGAGCATACATCCTGTTACCGGCCAGAGACTTCTTTTTCATCTCTAAGCAACCAGTAGAGTACTTCCAATTTTATATGATGTCCATCATGCTCCTGAAATCTGATCTGTTGAGAAAAATATACTGGTTCTGGACTAGGAAATGTGGGCGTTCAGGAAAGCTTAGTGCAATAGCAGAGTATTGTCTTGTAATGCTATTTTCAGATCACGTTCAAATGTAAAATGGGGACTTTTTTTTTTTTACTTTATGGTAGCAGTGTCTGCACAAAGGCTCGTGTTCCATAAATGCATTTGGGTTCAGAGTAACAGGAAAGGACGGGGGGGTCACTTAGCAGTTAGTGTGCACTTTGAACTGCCAAATGAGACAAGTGCTCCCTTGCTCTCCAGGGGCTTGAGCACTAGGGAAATATTACACTCTCTCCCCACATCTCTCTTGCATGCCAAAGACTTTTTGTGAATGTTGTGAATGCAACAATAGGTTCGCTTTACTCATCACTGAAATTCAGTCCAGTCCTTTCTGGGACTAAACAGAGCAGCCAGATCCCCGTGTGCAACAGCACTATACAGAAATTTAGGAGTGATAAAGGAAGAATAACTTTTCAGAATTTCCCTGACAGGGAGATTTAAGTAGATTACAATTATCCAGATACATCCTGCCTTACAAAATGATCACAATTGGTCAGCATTTGGTGTTGTCATATCTTCCATCAGCACAGCAGCCCCTAATGCCAGGCTGGGCTTTTGACTCTCAATACAGCTACGCTGCTTGCTCCTTTTGGGGAGGTGTAGAGTATATACACTGCACACACCTCTAGCATGGGTATTAATAGTAGTGTAGACAGGAGAGGCACTGCTTAGGCAAGTAGAGTGAAGACATGCCTGAGCCCTGTGTGTATGTACCCTACATGGCTCTCTACTTGCACAAGCAGTGCCTCTCCTGTCTACAGTGGTGCCCTCCCCCAACTGCTGGAGTCTTTCCCTACTGCAGGGAAAGGCTCCAGCAGTTGGTAAAGGCTCCGGGAGCCTTTCTCTGCTGCAAGGGCGTGCCAGAGCCTTTCCTCACAGCAAGGAAAGGCTCTGGCAGGAGGGAGGTAGTGGAGACTCTGGAGGTTCCCTGCTGCCGAGCCTTTCCCCACTGCCTCCCCCGTGCCAGAGCCTTTCACTGATGCATGTAGCTACACACCAGTGTGGATGCAGCCTGCTTTTCATTGTGATGTGTAGCTACCCATACCCTACACACCACCACAAGTGGTATGCAGTGTAGACATAGCCTCAGTGCTGACTCGGAGGAAAGGGACATTTTTTGTTTCTGGCCCAAAATTTCTATATAGTATTGCTGCGCACTGGTCCCAGAAAGGACTGAATTTCAGTGATGAGCAAAGTGATCCTGTTGCATATGTATTTTGTAAAGTGCTTTGGGATTCTTTGGCATGCAAGAAAATCTGGGAGGCACAATCTTCCTCCAGAGCCCAGCTGCCATCATTCACATTGGAGTTGTCACTGTGCTTTGTGGCATCGCAAGATGTGGGGAGAGTGCAACATTTCCCTAGTGCTCAAGCCTTGGAAGGGAATACTTGTCTCATTTGGTAGTTCAGAGTGCTCACATAATGATGTCCAGGAAAACACAGGAGATAATTCACTCATTTCAGCCTATAATACATACCCAGAATTGCACTCAAGGGAACTAATAGGTAAAAATGAAGAATAGTACCTAGCTTAAACTTTCACTTTGATCTCTTGTAGAACTTCAAAAAACTGATTACATGGTGTTTGCTGGGAGACAGTACTATTTAGGAGACAAATGTCAGGTTAGTACTCGAAGCAGATTCAGTAATGATGAATTATTAAAGTTGCTTTAAGTAAAGTATAAAGTTATGAAATTATCTGAACTCATAGGGTCTTACAGAGATTTCTTCTCTCGTTATAGCTGTTAAATACAATGGGGTCATCTGAATGATTTTAACTTTCTGTAAATTCAAAACTAGCACAAGATAGTATATGGGAAGGGCCACTTGAAAGCGGACCATGAACTAGTGCTATGAATCCTGAAAGTCGAGGAGTTTAAGACTGAACTCTTGAAATATACAGACACCACACTGACTGGCACTGTACATGAACCTCAGCAGAATGGCAATGAAAGATGGACAATAAGAGGGTGTTTTTGGTTCTGTTTTGCAGTGCCTAGTGCAATGGGTCCTGTTTAGTTGTTGAATCGTACAAGGCAGTTTTGGTTCTGACCTGTCCTCTCCCTGCCTTTCTTCCATCCATGAAGTCCTCTCTTATTCTTTTTCTTGTTGTTTGTATCTGTTCCTGCAGTGTCTCTCCCTCTGCTGCCCACTCGTCTACTGTTTCTATGTTGGGTAGGGTGGGCAGTGCTGGACTGAGGTATTCCAAGACTCTCAAGCTAACTCAGTGGTATGTGAGCAGCATGAAAACAGCTCCTATGTTGCCAGCCATTGGGGGGAACCAAAGCACCATTAACGTGTCACCATTTGGGTTTACCTACTCCCCCTTTATTTCCCTCTCCAGGTACGTCTGGAGCCTGTGGGTAAGTACTACAATGCTCATATCCAGGAAGTTGGACATGATGGCAACATGGTGACCGTGTTCATTGAAGAGCTGGCAGAGAAGTAAGCAATCTGAAGACAGCCTTAGAGCTGTGTGTCTTATTTGCTGAAATCCTTTTTCTTTGTTGAGTCTGCACATACACACCTCTCTCCCAACAGATGTTTAAATTGTGGCTGTCAGAAGGTTTTGAAACTCTGTGTTCAGTTTCTTTTCAGAATATAAAATAAAAACCAGACCCAGTTCCTTACCAGTTTAACAGGTTGGCAGTAGCTACCATTCCACCGGAGCAGATGGCAGGAGTAACACCTCTTGGGTTTTCATTGAAAACATTCTGGGTATAATCTAATTTCCATGTGGATAGAAAGCAGAAGAGTCTCCTGCCGGTTGGGCTGAGTTCATGGTAAACAATGAGTCTACACAACTAGCTTCTAGAACTTCTTAGGAGTGGGACTTGCATCACAGCTAAATAATGGGTTGCTTTTAGTCCTTGAAATTCGTTCTGACAACTCTCATTCAAATTCTCTCCTTGCCCCTCCCCCTCCCCCTTAATTTTGGGAGTTTTGTAAATACCTTAAGATAAGTCGTACATCTAGCAAAAATGCCACTTGTTGGCACATCCCAAATTTACCTTTGATAATCTGTCTGTATTATCTGTAAGATTAAAAAGCACAACTCTGGTGCTATGTGCATGTTATAAGTAACAGGTATTGCAGCGTGCCCTTGAGTGAAAGAATGTGCAAAAGTTAGACTGGATTAAAGATAAATTTAAAACAATCCTGAGAGTAGCTAGCTAGTCTCTGAAAACCAAGACAATGCTGGGATCCAAATAAAAAAAAATAAATAAAAAGGGGGGGGGGAACTGATTACTGTACACATTTTACATTAATATGCGTCTTACTAGTGCTGTTACGGGGATGATTCTGCCTCTGACACTGGATCTGTCTCTAAAGGATAGTTGCCATTGATGCAAGTTACATGCCTATAGCAGGAGAGTCTTTTGTTTTGCCCTCATCGATCTCTGAGAAATCTCAAAGTAGGATTACTATACACGTGGGTTGGAATGATAAAAAGCTATATTTAAACTGTCCCCTGGGTTTGGCAACACAGATGTACATACATTTCTAAACTGTGTCTTTGTTTTTATGTGCTGCTTATTTAAAGAAAAATCTGTTCAGTAAGATCTGCTTGCACTTGATGGCAGCATGGCAGTCATTTTTGTCTAATGTGGCACTGACTTACACTAGTATTTTTCATGTAGACATATTGTTCCATTGGCAAACTTAAAACCAGTGACACAAGTGACACCTGTCCCTGCATGGAATGTGGTTCCCAGTCGAAAAGGAGGAAACTATCAGAAAATAACAGGCGGCTATGTTTCAGAAATAGGTTTGTACATGGTTTCAGTAAGAATCTTATTTGATATTTTTTTTTTTAGGGGAATGAACGAGGTTTGTAGCAGCAGTCTTCAAATATTGGATCTGATTGAATTCAATTGGTAATATAAAGCTCATTTTAAGGGGGAATGATTGAGGAAAACCCTTCTTTGGAGAGGGGATGAATGGAGGTGAACTTCTGATGGGTATTTTGCTGGGGTACTTACAAATAGCAAATCCATTGAGAATGTGTGTTAAAGTTTAGTATTTAAAACCTTTAAGAGGCTGTAAAGCACTTCACAGACAATATAGAAAGGCCAGGTCCCTTCATCAAAGAGATTATCTAATTTTGTTATAAGAATGATGGTAACAGCAGAGGGAATGAAGTGAGGAAGGGGTCGTGCTAAAGCAGTACAGTTCCATAGTAAAGCAGTGTAAGCTTGTGTGCCTCTTGATGATTCAGTGAAGGGTTTTATAATTGACTCATTCCCTATGGGAATCACAAAGTAATGTCTTCAGGGAGGGGTTTGAATGATGAGTACTGGCTTGGCCTAGCCGAAACTGGGAGGCTATTCTGTGCATAGGAAGCTTATTAAACGTTCTGCTTATCTACCTGTAAAGGATTAAATTAGTATTTTAATAAGCTCACACATTTGGTTGCACTTTTCTGGGTGGGTGACTTTTTTGCCATACTCCATATCCAAATATTAACTTACAGAATTTCTCATATGAAATTGTTACCATTACTTTATAATCTGAATGTACCTCTGGAGTTTCTTATTTCTCCATTTAAGGCAGTCAAGTAGATCCGTACAGATGTTTAACTGATCTAACTTCTCTTTTCCATTCTCGCCCCCATTATTTTTTTTTCTTGTGCTTCTTTGAAATTGCAGAAATGGATATGAAATCACGGAAGAGACTGTTTAAGAAAGTCCGTGGGAAGGAAGTTTACATGACCATGGCTTATAGTAGGGGTCAGCCAGTTCTTCCACCCCGGCTACAGCACAATGTTCCTTCAGGTCGCTCTTCTCCAATTAATTGCTCTCAAAGTTGTGGGAATATGGCATCCTATGATCACTACCGTCCTCAGAATTCTCCTCAGAGGCATGGCAGGGGATATGGAATGCCCAGGTATGAAGCCTTGGAACCCTAACAAAGACCAGTATTCATTTCCCTGTTAGGTCTCCCACAGTTTTAGCCCTAGCTAATATTCATCTATTTAATAGATGACACTACAGGTGAGTTTCATCTGAGAGAATCAGTAGGCACTTCTTGGTAACTGGATTTTTTTGCCCTTTAAATTTAGGGGATCTGCCCGATTTATAAACAGGAACAACATGGTTGGCCCTCAAATAGCATTCTACCCCGGACCAGGGAAGAGATGTTATCAGAGCTATGACAATTTCTCCTATAGGTCCCGGTAAGCAAGTATAAATTTCTTTACAAAACATTGTACTACAAATAAGGGGAAAATAAACTTTTTAAAATGGCATGATACTGAACAATGGGTAAATAGCACTTCTGCAAACATTATGTAAGGGCATTTCCAAAAGAAGTATAATTAAAACTTAATAATGGAAACCTGCTTAAACCCCCGTGCGTATGTCTTGATTTTTCTCTAAAGTTCATATAGCCGTAGTCGCCGGCAGATGCAGTGTGTCAATAAGGAATGTCAGTATGGATTTGTACCAGAGACTGGGGAGGAGCCTCAGGGTTTGGAAGAAACCATAACTTTCTATGAAATTGAAGAAGGAGATGAGGCTGCTTTTCCTGCTTTACCAGTAAGTCATGAGCTAGCAGTTCATTTAGAAATGTTTGCCAAAATGAAAAGGAAAGCCTGTACAAACATGCAATGTTGGGGTAGGTTGTTAAAACACACACAGCTCATATTTCTTGCAATAGGCTTTTCAGACTTGGATGTGCAGCTTTGAAAGATGTGGAAGGGAGTTCTCCTCTTGTTTGCCATGCTCTAGTTAGAATCTCTCAGTTAAATAACTATGAAAGCTGTTGAGATATAGTAGAGATTCAACTCTTATGAATTTACTACAGCTTTTCTACAGAAAGTTTTGCCACTCACCTGTTGCATCAACATCTGCATTTATGTGTGATATTAGGTGACAAATGGTTAGTGTTGTTCTCTAACATCACAACCACTCAGAAGCTACTTTCTTCTGCAAAAGAAAATAGCAACGATCTCCAGACTGACTTTTTCCTGAACTCCTCTTTGCACAGCAAGTTTCTATAAAATGAAACATATTACAGTATGTGAATCCCTTTGTAAGCATAGTTATTCCCCAAACTAAGACCAATCCAAAATGAAGTTTTCAATTCTGCAAGTAAAATGGCAGAATTGAGCCTCCAGTCTAAGTTGTGAACCCTAGCCCCTTTTGGTGTCCGCTCTTTAAAAATCATTCTTTTATCAGTCTACTTGCTTTTCCAAATCCTGTTGTAGGTTTAGACTAAACCACCCTGAGTGTGCTAAAAATGGTCAGTCAATATTTAGCTGTCTGGACTGGAGTTCAGGCATAAAACTGCTTAAACACTGACCATTGTGAATTCAGCTGTCCTGTCTTCCAGAATTTTTTTGCCACTGCCATTTTGATATAATGAATTTCAGAAAAATAGATTTGGTATATAAATTGGTATCTTCCTTTTTTTCCTTCTCTTCTGGCATTTAAACATTGATTATGTTTCAGCAGCCATACTGTAGTCCCTTCTTCTGTTCTGGGCTTAACCTATGACCTTTGCTTAGCATTCTTGGAAGAAAACATTCTTTAGCAACTTAGACGCGCTATTTTGCAACTTCCTTTTCAGACTCAGAATCGGTAGCGTTCAGCAGGAATGTGTGCACCCCATTTCCCCACCCCCCCACCCCCCGTATGTTTGCCTGTAGCTGCCATTGGATTATTTCTCATGTTCAGGCAGCTAGTTTGTATTTTTTCTTTCTTCACTTGCAGTGCGTAATGGCAGTGCTGCAGCACTTCAATGTAGACACTACCTACACCAACTGTCAGTGTAGGTAGTCTGTCTCCCCGAGAGGTGGTAGCTTAGTCAATGGAAGAATTCTTCCATTGACATAGTGCTGTTTACGGTGGGGGTAAATCATCTTAACTATGCTGTTCAGAGGGTGTGGATTTTTCACACCCCGGAATGAAGCAGTTAAGCCGACTTAATTTTCTAGTGTATACCAGGCCTCATTCCTCAGCCCAAAGTTACACAGCTGTCTGCTAAGGCAGGGAGCTTAGAGATCAGAGGGACATACTCTTCTCTGGACAGAGAGGAAGAGGAAGGCCCTAACTTCAGACATTCTCACCAGAAACGCCACACTCACAACTCCCCCTCCAGAGTCCTTTTAGTCACTTACTGTCCCTTGGATCTCTAGGCTCCAAACCTTGGCAAAATAGTGGTACACTTGGGCTGGAACCTGGAAGTATGCTGTTGTCTTGGAATTGCTCCCCAAGTGTGTGTTTGGAAGGTTGTTTTATCTAGAGCCATGGTGTTGCTTTTCTGCTTTTTTTCCCAACTGCCCCCTATTGAGTTTTGATGGTACATTCATACGTGAAAGTCTAATTACCCTATATGTGGTAACTTTACCTCACTGACTATGTCACATACAGTATTCTATAAAACTATATTACATTGCAGCTCCATATCTGCCACAAGAAGCTAAAGCCTAATTGCCATCGGAAAGCTTCTGACTCTCTCTTGTTTACTATGCAGTAGCACTGTTTGCCGAGTCAGTGTAATGAAGAACTGCTTCTGCCCAAGGCAGGGTTAGTTTAATTTGTAAATCTGGAATTCAGCAAAACTTTTTCTGTGAGCAGTGTGGATCGGTTCCAGGCCTCTTGTTCTGAGTCCCAGTCTAGAGCCCTAACCACTGACCATCATTCCTCTTATCACTAACCAGGCAGTATGGAACAGGATGTGTCACTACATTTGTGAGCTCCAAGTCACGAAGTGAATGACTCGCTATGAAGGCAGCATTGGCTTTGGGTCCTGCTACAGTTCAGTTGGGAAAAGGGGGAGCAGGTTCTATAACCACCAGGAAGATTTCAGGGTGGGATATCTCGGATTTCGTCAATGGCAAGTGACACACAAACTCAGTTGAAACTAATGTATAACACTGAGTTGAGGTTCATGTGAATTTAAACTCTGCTATTCCAGCTTATGTTCATCTAATGTAGCTCTGAGATGAATGAAACAATTTGTATTATGGTCCAGCCTGGAGACCCCAATTAGGGATCAGGACCATGATACTAGGCGTATACACACAGAGGGAAAAATTGGTCTACGTATATTAGGGGAGACACCTGGTGGATACAACATGGAGGGAGCACAAGGTACCAGTGAGATCATTGTATGTGTAATAAGTAGTGTTTTACAGCAAAATTGTTTTGCCAAATCCTGGTTTCAGGTTGGTGAGAACCCGTGGCGAGTTCACTTTGTTCTAATAAAACACACTTTATCTTGTTTCCTAGAGTCAGGGTAGTCCTGCCCCAATAGTCCCTGCCCCTGCAGGATTCTGGGTAGCTAGAAGAGGCCCAAGCCCCATTCCACCCAGCAAACAGACTCTGAATTCCTCAGAGGAGGAAGTCGATGAACCAAGTGATAATGGTAAGTTCTAAATAATCAAACACACGCTTGTGTTCGGATTAATCCAGAATCTCCATTTTTGTGTATTCCCATGCAATGTGTGTGCAGGCTACAAAAGCAATCCCTTTCGCTCTGCTGCTGAGCCACACTGCCTTACAGTGTTCTTCACTAGGTACAGAGATGCCTTCCATTTTTCTCTTGGGAAGCCCAGCTTTAGGGCAGACATCTGTTTCAAGTAGTTAGAAGCATGCACATGTGCAACACCTCAGCTTTTATTGCATGGCAAACGTGTTAATCCATTTCATTTAATAGTTTGCCAGACTAGTGCTGATGTGACTCTGCGGGTTTGTAGCAAGACAACTCATTGCTTGAAACATACAACATAGATTCTATTTGGTGACAGTTACTATGGCCTTTGGTGGAATGGAATAAACTAGTATTGTCGTCTTCTGACTTTCCTCACAAAGCAATAAACTTAGTTACTAATGTTCTACAAACTAAATCAAAGTGTATGCTTTTATTAGTGGCCTTGGGTATTAGCATCTGCCTCTTTGACAAAAAGGAGCATTGTCCAAGACACCTTAGTAATCTTTCTAAAAGTGCCAATGGCTCTTTTTTTCATCTCACGGAAGCCAGGAAGGGCACTCAGTTTTAATATCTCTTGATTAAAAATGAGCAGTATTGGAGAGTGTACCAGTATAGTTCTTTTCTCATTTCCCTATGCCTTAATCCTCTTTCAAATGCATTGCCTATTAATTACAGTGTATAAGGAGTAAAAGGTGCATTTTTCAGATAATTTCATTGTAGATCTATTTATACATAAAACACTTTATAAATAGTGACTAGAGGAGGGTAGAAATGTAGTGTTACAGATTGTGTAAAGGATTTTGCATTTAAAATTATTATGGAAATGTAACTCCTTTTGGTGGGGTGGGAACAGTCCTGTATAGACTTGAAACACTTGTGGCTTTTTTTTCCATGTGTTCTTTATTTAACTATCTTAACCTTAACTCCTGTTACACAGAGGTGTATTAAGTCAAGTTATAAATTTAGCACTGCTTTTCAAATAAATGTAAACTAGGGCCAAATTCTTAGATACATCTAGCTACACTTCATTCTGCACATCTAGACTCAAATTCGGGTTTTCAGGGACTATAAATGATGTGTTTTGCCTTTGGACTACTTTGTTAATGTCACTTGAGCTGTGAAAGAGCTGACCACGTAATGATAGATGTTTGTAGGAAAAGCGGAAATGGTGCAATGTTGGTGTATCCCATTCTAGTAATCCTTTTTCTTAAGATGGCTCAATTCACCTTTGTTGGTGACTGAAATGTAATTCTGATCTTTTCTGTGTTTAACTTCTTTCTGAAATGAAGCTATCCGTTTCCTCTTTCCTAGGGGAATTTCATGAAGAATATATGTACACCCCTTCAGGTCAGTAAGAATTGGACTCTCCCATATTACTCACAGTGAATGTAAAACAATAGTTTGATCTCGCACAAGTTTTTGAAGGATTAGATTTAATGCTCCTGTTTCAATTAATTTTGCCCATGCCCTCCAGATCCAGACTGTGAAACTCCAACAGTATTTAGTTCAGCAGAGACTACAGCAAACTTGGTAAGCTTTAGTCACTGTTTGGATTAGGCTTCCTAGAAACACATAACATCCTTCAGAGAAATTGGCCCTGGAAGCAAGCTTAGTGTAGATGCTCAAGGGTGGTTTTTAGGAGTAAGGAATAATAGTTCCATTTATATTTCGCATTTCTCCCACTTCCCCTCCCACACCCCCACCCCCTTTCCAGCTAGATAGTGAATGCTTGTCTCTGAAGGGATCCTACTGAAATGTGACCTCATTACAGTATCATTATAGGGTTGGTCTTTAAATCCGTGCACAGTGCTTATCAAGTATATACACATCCTGGTGGTGGCTTTTACAGTCTGAATTTTATTTGTAAGAGTTCTGCTCCATGTCTGTCCTCACACTTTTTTGTGGGGAGAAGGGAGGTGGAAAATCATCTGTTCTTTGTAAAGCCATGATTCTTCCCCCTCCTACTTCTGTTTTATATGCTACTCTTCAAGTCCCACAACAGTGTATGCTAGCCTTCAGAGACAGGACTGGACCAGACCTTGCCTTTAAAATCAGCCAGTTTGTTAATGGGCTTGGAGAGGCTACTGTTTAGTGAAACAAGGTGTTTTCTCTTCTCTGTCCCACACCCCTGCTGCTTGCTGGTCCAGAGATCAGGTAATCAAGTGCAGGTATAGAAGGCTACTCTGCACCTGGCAGTGCAGAGTGCAGTTGTGAACTGGCCTAACTCTAGTTTAATTTAGGGGGTTTTTAAGCAAAGTGCAGGATCTTTGAGTATATATTTTAGAAAATTAAAGAATAACTAGAAGACTTTTGGGTTTCTGGCATCCCCCTCCCTCCTTTTCCCCACAGTCTTATAGCCTTGTGGCTTCTCTACATTTTAAACACACTGTTTTGCTTTGAAATCTCTTCAGGATGGAGGGACAGGTTCTGTCTCACCTCAAGATGGAGTTGCTTCATACAACTATTCTCAGAAGGTAATCTCAGTCATGGACCATTAAGTCACATGTGACAATGGAAAGTTGAAAAATTAATGAAGAAAAACAAAAATGAACTCTTCTGCTATAAAGAGGTGGTCTGCCTACCTGTGCCTACAGGGTTGGGGCTAAATCCTACTTGTTTTATGATGTGAGTAGTCCCGTTGACTTTGATAGTCCTACTTGAGTCAGCGAGGAAGCAGGATTTGGCCTTAACTGCATTAAACTTACATATATCATTCCCCACCCCAACACACACACTCACTGTTGTTGGAATACTTTTTAAAAAAAAAAACTCTCAGTACTGTAGCTTTGAACTTGATTTAAACACGAAGTGAAGTGATATTGGTGATCATGTAGCAATTGAGTAAATTCTCTGTGTGTGTATATATAAAAATTCTCAGTATAGCATACCTGTGTAATGGGTGTATTGCACTTGTTCATTTAATATTGTAAGCCATCTCATAGAGATGGTGGAGTTTTTTGCTTAGCATTTTATGATGTAGAATCCTAGGACAACATAAATATTTGGGGGAGGAGAGGTTCTTGAGAGCAGATGTTCACTATTCCATATTTTCTGTAGTATTTTAGGCTGGAATTGGATCCCTAACTCCTTTATGCTCCTCTGAGTATCTCAGCCTAAACATATATGAAAACTACCAGACCCAGGTAGTATTTCAAAAACGTGTGGGTTTTTTAAAATCAAAGTTGGCAATGTATTGAAAACTCTCCTGGCTCTTTTGCAGGTGATGGTGAATTCTGCCGTGATCTCAACCTCCTCTTGTGTTAATAATGCTCCAGCAACAGTCTTTTCCTCCAGCACGGCAGCAGCCACTCAAGCCAACGTTACCACCTCCATTCCCCCACAGACTGCAGTGCAACCCATCCTGGTGTCCCCTTCTTCTGCTGGAAGGCCAGGTAGAGTGTTGGATACAAAACGGTAAACTTCAGGTTCTACTCCTGTTTGTTCTCACTTCTCACCACCCAGAATACACACTGATGAGTTCTTAAAGGTATTTCCATAGAATGTGGTTCCCTTCTCTATGAATCTTTATTACCCCCACTGCTGACTTTCCTCATACGCTGACAAGCCAGGTTTACATCTTCTTGGAGTCCCCCTTCAGCAGAAACAAACATAGATGGCTCCCTAACTTGCACAGGAACTGCACCCATCTAGTCTGGTATCCTGTCTTGGACAGTAGCTGGTTCCAGATGCTTCACGGGAAGGTGTAGGTGCAGTGGGTTAATCTGCCCGCAGCATCCGGTCCCATCCTTGTCTCTATTAGAGATTGGCTTAAGCCCTGAAGCACGAAGTTTAATATTGTTGCCTCTTAGCACAAGTGTCTAGCCAATATGCAAGGCCTTGCTGGGTTACTGCTCTAAGGAGTTGAAATTGGTGACGTGGATCAGGTATTTCTTTGGTGCAATCTCTATTTACAAAGAATGTTCGCAATGTCCTGTTTTCCTGAACACAGTAGGAACAAAGCTGACACTTTGCTCACAATTTCCAAACCTGCCTTTCCAGCCAAGCAGCTCTGTCTCTGCTCCCCACAACTGCATGTCTGGATTCCTGCTCACTTCCTCATTTTTCTGCCTCTAGTACGCACAGCTGCAACCAGTTTAATACCTCATCACTACTTGAAATCAATCCCTGGGGAAATCCCTCAGCCCACATGGGTTAGCTGCTCATTGACCTTGTATCTCGTGTGGTGGCTTCCATTGTCTCCAGCTACCTAACTCCATAAAAGAGCTTAATTGCTTTTTCCATTTAGCCTGAATGAAGGCTGGCTGGCACACCCATCAGCATTAACATGGTCTCTGATTGCCTTGTAGACCAAACACCTGTTTGATGGCAGCCATCAGCAACTTCCAACATAACAATATCCCGTCCAAAGCTTTTATTGTCATAATTCTGGATATTTTGATATCCATATAAATGTCTAATCCCTCTTTGAACCTTACTACTTCTTTGCCTCAGTGACTTTCGGTGGCAATGAGTTCCACAGCCTACCTATACAGAGTGTGACAAAATATTTCCTTTTTATCAGTTTTAAATTAGTCACCTTTACCTTTTGTCCCTTCCCCCCCCCTTAAGTTATAAGACAAGGACAACAGAAGTTCCTTAGCTACCTTCTCTAGACCATTATTTTATATAGAGTACATTAATTGTATTCACTCTGTTTGTTTTTATCTTAGAAAGCAAATGAAAATCGGAATCTTTCCAATGTCATCTTATGAGAGTTCTTCCATGCTCTCAATTTCTGTACTCTCTATTTTCATTCACCTTCCATGGATTCTTTCTTTTGCTCTAGTCTCGTTCCTTTTCCCCTCTCCCATAACAACCATCTCAATTCAGTTTTTTTTTGTGTGGTTTTTATTTTTTGTTAATATTATGGTTAAGTTACTTTATGACAGGTTTCAGAGTAACAGCCGTGTTAGTCTGTATTCGCAAAAAGAAAAGGAGTACTTGTGGCACCTTAGAGACTAACCAATTTATTTGAGCATGAGCTTTCGTGAGCTACGAAGTGAGCTGTAGCTCACGAAAGCTCATGCTCAAATTGGTTAGTCTCTAAGGTGCCACAAGTACTCCTTTTCAAGTTACTTTATGTGATCACTGCATGCTTGCAGTTATGATTAACATTGCACTATGTGGGTTTGCCACTTGGTGGTGGTGTTACACACAAACTTATGCAAACAAATAAACTTTTTATTTAAAGGGGCACAGGCCAGTTGGAATCTAGTCAGCTTAAAGTTTATACAGTAGCTTCAACTACTACCCTACCCTGAACCTTGCAGTCATTTTTTTGGGTTTCATAATCACACTTCCCTAACTTTTTAAAAAACTGCTGCTTATTCCATCCCTTGTGGCTGTGGGGAAACTGACTGCCTATGCAGGGGAAGAAGTGAAGCTGACTATACACGAAAGCTCACATCCTCTAAAAAGGTATTTAGGCACCAAACTTCCATTAGGAAGCCTTCCAATGCACAAAATAAACTGCAGAGATTTCTTTTATTAAGTTGTTTGAGTTAGTCATGTCTCTCGTCTTGACTGTAATGAGAGTAGGTAATACATTTCAAACCAAAGTGAATTTAACTACGCAAACCATAAGACAAAAAGTGGGATTTTTTTTTTTAATTTGTCCAGAAGGAATGCTAAATCCTTAAAACAGAAGGTGATAACTATACATTTAGAGAGCATGATGGCAGTTCATACTAACTGCACTGGCTAGTAGTTCGCTTGTTTTAAAACCATTGAAAATCTGACTTGAGACTTTGAAATTTTTTTTAACATAGTAGTGATTCCGTCAATGCCGTACCCATATCATCCAGCTCCCCCTCCTCCTCCTGTCAGCGAGGTGGGAGATAGTGGCAGCATTCCTCCGCCTTACTCCTGCGATCCCAGCGGCAGTGATCTACCTCGAGGTAAGAGGGATGTATTCTCTAACACTGTGCTCTTTCCCTTGCATCAGCTGGCGCTCTCCTGATTGTATATCCTACAGCAGTGGTCTCCAACCTGTTTATGCACAAGATCAGTTTTTGAATTTAAGTGCAACCCAGGATCTACCCCGTCCCTTCCCCGAGCCCCAACCTGCTCACTCCATTTCCCCCCCCCCCCATCCTAACTCACTTTCACTGGGCTGAGGCAGGAGATTGGGGTTTGGGAGGGGGTGCAGGCTCTGGGCTGGGGCAGAGGGGTTTGGAGTGTGGGAGGGGGCTCTGGGCTGGGCCTGGGGCAGGGGTTGCAGTGCAGGAGAGAGTGAGGGGTGTACGTTTTGGGAGGGTGTTTGGGTGCAGAGGGGGGCTCCAGGCTGGGGTAGAGTGTTGGGGTGCTGGCTTGGGAAGGGGGCTCAGGGTGGAGGAGGGGGTATGGGTCCTGGCTTCAGGAGGGGGCTGGGGGTGGGGTTTGGGCTCCCACCAGGCACTACTTGCCTTGGGCAGTGCAGTGGGGTTAAGTAAGGCATGCTCCCTGCCTGCCCTGGCCCCATGCCTCTCCCAGAAGGGGCCAACGTGCCCCAGTGAACCCTGGGGGGTGGGGAGACATGGCTCTGGGCACTCTCCCTCTATGTAGGCACACCCCCCCCGCCGCTCCCATTGGCCACAGTTCCCCATCCACGTTCCCAGCTGCGGGGGCGGTGTTTGCAGGCAAGAGCAGTGCACGGACACCCCGTCCTCTCTCCTTCTTCCCTCCCCCCACCCCCAGGGCCGCAAGGGCATGCTGGCCGCTTCCAGGAGCAGCATGGGGCCGGTCAAGCCTTAGTGGCAGCCCTTCTGTGCTGCCAGAGATCGTAATCAACGGGGAGAGTCTCCAGGATTGACCAGTTGATTGCGATCGACTGGTTAGTGACCACTGTCCTACAACAAGCTTAATACAGTACACTTGTAGAGAGGAAACCTCGCTCTGTACAGATGATGCAGAGGAGAAGGGAATATTAAGGTTGGTTATGGGGTTGGGATATGCTTAATTTCACAATTTGGGAAGAAGCTTGTGCAGAGGTCTCAAGAGTGTGTTATGGAATATTCCGCAAAGTAATTAACTTGTGGAGAAATAATGGGAAGCCCAGAATTGTTTCAGCTGTGAGAGTCACTTTCTGTTATGATTTTTTTTGTTGTTTCACGTAAGAAGCTAGTGAAGAATGAATAAATTGTTCTTGCCATAGTATTTGTGACAGTAAAGTACAATATAGGGGAAGTCCTGGCCTCATCAATGAGAATTTTGCCATTGTCTTTAGTGGAGCCCAGATTTCATCCTATGGCTTTATCAACTGAAGTAAAGTGTTCTCACTTCCCAGTATACAGCATGTTCATGCGCCTGTCCCTGATTATACTGATGTCTTTTAATATCTGAAACTTACTACTTCCCTTTCTGGTAGGGAAAGCCATGGTGCTGCTCCCAGATCTTTCTTTGCACTGTATTGAACAATTTAATGTGTTCAGATCACGCAACTTCTTGTGTCTGCAGCCTCTTCCAGCTGTCCCTGAATTTCAAAGACATTTGAGTACTTTACATCAGAAATTCTGTCACTTTTTATTCTCTACTAGAGAGACTGCCCTCTATGAAGACCTGCGAGCTGAAGGTGAACTGGCGGTAAACATGGCTTTCATATTATTTATCTCAACATATTGCTATGTAGGGAAACAACTTAATTTTTTAGGTTGTCCCAAACTTTTGACAGTGAAACAGACCTAGGGGGAGGAGTCCACTTTAGGCAGTTGTCAAGAGTGGCTCTTTCATCTTGAGAGAGCTGTTAAGATAATGTTCTCCTGGTTCTTGCATTCAGGCCCCATGCTAGTGCACTGGGAACTTCAGGCCACTTGACCATATAATATACTTTCTTTCTGAGCTGTCCTTTGCAGGAGTTTGCCAAATGTTGAGCAGTCATGCTGCCACGTTTTGCAGCGTCCATGTTCTGCAATCTGGAGTGGCTGCCTCTTGGACAAGTGCCCTCTGAGGTCCTGTTTTCCCTTCTTACAGTCTTGAATTTCAACTTCTTGTTTGCTTTGTCCTTTTTCAGCACCTTTGACTAGGGTGGTATGTTGCAGAATCAAACCCATGTTTGTTGTGTCCTTTAACTCCTGTTGAAGAGAAAAGGAATTGAGGGTTAAGGGTTTTCAGCACCTTGCAGAATCAAGTGTTAAGTGTATGGAAGAGAATCTGGAGCAGGTGTGAGCTGAAGACCTTTTCCATAGAGGGCCAGCAGTTCTGTATTTCTCTCCCAATTAAACCACTCCACAGAATTCTTTGAGCTTCTTTTAGGGAAAGGTCCAGACTTTTTTTAAATCTAGTGTCTAGTATGGATTTTAGGGGAGAGAACTAGAAATGAGTCCTATGTAGTGTTTAATATTAAGTATTGTGGTATGTGGGCATGTTACCTTAGTTTATAATGGCTATGGAGCTTTCATTAAGGCATCCATGGGTCTGTGAACAGGGGGTGACACACACATTCTATTGGCCTGGCAGTGCCTTTATAAGTTGTCACAACTTCTGTTTATAGGTCAAGCTTTCTAAGTTCTCCAAAGTGGACGTGCTTAGTTGGATTCACTTGAATTTGGTATGCCTCTGAAGGGTGCAGGGCAGCGTTGGGGACCCAAATTTGAAGCAGGGGTTCCAGAGAGACATCTTCCCAAAACAGTCCTTTTAAAGTTTCTACATGGGGTGTGTTTTATTATTTATTTTTGCACAGGGCTGGAGATCAAACTATTGATGTCACATTAGTCAAAATGGTCTCAACCTTTCAAATTTTACCCAATACAGTGTATGGCACCCGCTATATCTTTGGATAACCCAAATTGAAAGCAGTATTTAAGCAAACATCTTTCTTTCTTTTACATTATGCATGAACCTATAGAGAAAAATGGCTGGAGGGTTTCCATTCTCACCACCATTTTATATGCTTTAAAGCTCAACTCTTGTAAGTATCCTAAAATTTGAATGGCTAATTGGATTGCTTTGAAATTTGGTGTGCCTGCATGGGGGTAGCATTAGTGATCCAAATTTGGGGTCATTGAACCTGGGCATTTCCAAAGAGCAGCCCCTCTCCCCTAAAAAACAGATTTCTTCTGCTGCTTTGCACTGTTAAACTGAGTGATACGACTGACTGACTGAATCAGACTTCCTGATGGCTGCTGAACTCACCCTTCAATTAACTAAGGAAAAGTTAATCACAAGCCCCCACCAAAGACAAAGGGAGTTCTGAACTGAGTGACTGGAGGTTGGTACAGTTTGTGAGTTGTGGGTGGCAACTTGAGTTTAAGGGGAACATCAAAGGATTTTGGGGAGCAGCATGGAAATTTGACATGTGAATTCTTCCTGTGAACTGTGAAATAGCCAGTTTTGAAAGTTTCTAGGTGGGTTGTGTTTTTTGGGAGTTTTTTTTGTGTGGAGTTTGAGATCAAACTGTTGATGTGATGTGGGTCAAAATGGTCTCAATCAATCAGTTTTTACCCAGGATAGTGCATGGCAGCCACTGAGTCTTTGGGAGGCCCAAACTGTGAACAGCATTTAAGAACATGTTCACTTCACCTACATAAATATGCAGCTTGGAAGGATTATAGTGCGTATGCACCAATGACGAAATAAACTGTAAGAGGGTTTTTATGCAGCCACTTCATGCTTGCCTGGGTAGTTTGAGGGAATATGCAGATGCCACTGCCCTTGCTGAGCACCCTGTCACTGATGTTTCTAGTCAGAACCTTTCTACATCTGTGCAACATGAGTTACTAAATCTTCATTGCTTGCTACAGGTTGTCTGTTATATTATAATTTTGTTTTTACTTTATGAGGAGGTTTACTATGAATTCAGCAAAATAGTCAGCTGCTGGTCTAACCAAAGTTCTTGTTATTGGGAACAAAAGAGCTAGAGACAGAGGACTTTGTGTGGCAGCGGTGGGGAATAGAACGAGGGAAAGGGGCTGCAGCGGGCAATGTGCCTAGGTGATAGGCAGCTCTTCGGTTATTTGAGAACGTCTATATTTTACTAGCTGCAAGGGTATATGGAGAGGTGGCTAATTTATTTCTGGGGCAGACAAATGTGGTGTTTACAAAGACATGTCGTGCAGAAGTTTGGAACTGACTGCAGTAGTACTTTGACTGCTGAGGGAAAAGAAATTCATGCGCTGCCAAGATTGCCAGCTTGTGAATTCTGGGTGGTTCCTGGATTGCGAGGATGCAGAAGTTTTGCAGGGGAGTGAAGAGTACCCCTTTAAGTGGGGCTTGCTGACTACAGGCTGCTTTGGCTTGGTATGCAAATTGTGGGGCATGATACACTCTGCCTAAATGACTACTAACTACTGCCTATAATGTGTCTTTTTTTCCTGTTTTAAAAAACAAAACAGGAAATTCAGTGACAAAAAACAATGTTCATAAAGAGTTAACGTTGGTGTGTCATCCCTTTGCAGAACATTAAATTGAGCAAACCTCAAATGTCTGAAAACCAGGAAATGTGCAGTTAAGGTGGCTCTTGTAACCTGAACTCTTCCCTCTTTTAGCAGTACCCCACTACATCCTGCTAACACACACACCTTTACTCTGCCAACCCCACAGTTGCTGACGTGTAAAATAAAGTGTGGAATTTGTACACCTCATTCAGTCTCATCAGCAGGATTCCATCTAGCACTATTAAAGGACAAAACAGGAAAAAAAAATTGGTTTTGCTCTATTTATTTTTGCTTAAAGCTTGTCTGAACAGACATGCATGTGAGGAGTGTTCATCTTGGTGTGGTTTGGTAGTCACTGCAAGAGTCAGAGAGAGGTCTCTTCGAACTTTCAGAATCTCTTCTGGATTCCCCTCTCCCTCCCTCCTTCGCGCCCCCCCCCCGAGTTAATTTAGGACGCTTGCATGTGCACCCTCTTCCTGCATGCTCACTTATATTTATTGAAGTTGTCAATATCTGATTATTTTGTGAGTCCTGTGTTTGAGACCATTTCTCCCTCCCTGCATTAGCATTCCAGACAGATCAGAGCCTCTCAGAGACTGCACTAGTAAAATTCTTATCCAGAAAACTTTCTTGAGGTCTTGTAAGGTGACACTAAATTCTTGGTGACTGTTACTATCTTGTATTTATATATGAATCTCACTAGCCTCACTGCTGCTCTGTTTGGCAGGTGTCACATCGTGGCTATATTTTACTGAAGATTATTCTAGTTTCTATAAATTTTAAAAAAAGCATTGTAAACAAAAACTGGCTCCTTCCTGCATTTGCTGCTGTTCCAGTGTTCCACAGACTTCTCTATCTTCTGTATTCGCCTGTCATTTCATTCTCTAGTAACTTGTGTGCCATTATCTTCACTATGTAACGGCTGCTCCATTCAGCTCTTAGAACTGATGCTTTCTTTGCATAGATTTGCATCATAATTGAAAAGTAAAATTAGATTAATTTACCCCAAATGTAAATGAGTCTGCTGCTAGATACTATAGAGAAAGCATTTATGTTGCTCTTCCAGCATACTTTAATGCTTCAGCAGCATTATGGTTAACATTGTCACAGCCAAAGCAGTGTCACTAGGGTGGCCCTCAGGGCATAAACTCCTTGCCTGCATGGGTGGGGAAGAATTTATGCAGATTTACTAAGAGATAACTGGATAGATTATGGTCTGTTTTGAAATGGCAAATAATGAGAGGTGGCCACAGTGTGGATGGAGGAACTAACCATCTTTCCATTCCATGGTTAGGTTTTAATTTTCTTTTTAAAAAACAAAGCAGCCTCAAAAACCTGTAAATATCAATAAAATGAAATCCTGAAGTACAGAATTAAGTGAGGTTTTTTAGTCCCATGGTCCTGCCCAAACAGATTTCCACTGATACTTCTGAAAATGTAGGAGGTGGAGAACTTTTTCAAGTCACTTTTAGAGATTGGGAACAGAAGCAGTGGTTGACATTTTCTTAAAATAATCAGTAATGTGTGAATATCTTGAGATTACCTGTTTTAGTGAGTCATGTGGAGCTTTGCCTCCCTTTCCTCTTTGCCTATTTTCCTGGATTGTGTGTGTAGCACAAAGAAATAGCCTCCTGATTGCTGCAAATCACAATAAACCGAGTGCTATGCAAGTTGGCATGCAGAGAAGAACACTGCAGTCTGAGCTGGTGGTAATCTCTCGTTCACACAAAGCATCTGTCTATTTCAGATAAGTGCTACAGCTTTTTTTCTTTGCCGTATTGCTGTAGGGAGCTGAGAAACTAGGAGGAATTTTTAGTTAACTTTAATGCAGGCCCCTAATCTGGAACTAAAGTTACCCATTTCTTTCCCTAACTCTCTGAAGTAGTCACTGTGAGACCAGCCAAAGACTCTGTTTTATTGGTTCTTCTGCCCATTTCCAAAACTGCACTGTAGAATGAAAAACTATATTCCTGCCAGAATTGCAAATTTGAATATCCTAGACCGTTTCACATTTTGGGGAGAAGTATATTTCTGAGTTCAAAATTCGATTATTCTTAGTGAACAGTTTTTTAAAGGCCATCCTCACTTTTGGGATTACTCCTTAGTGTACCATATAATTGCCCAGGACTACATTATCTCTTCCCTTGGATGGAAGCAAATTGGAAAATGCAAGTTGGAAGGGTACAGAAAACTGGGTGCATTCTATCCTACCAGGGTAGGGGTGTCAGCATCTGTGTGGAGACATCGGTGGCATGCTTTTGTTTTATTGCATAGAGCTAGAAGACCTGGGGAAATCCTAATTCCAACTCCACAAATCTTGGTACTGTGTGGAATGCCTGCCCACCATGCTCCTTGCAGGTCCCCACTTCCTTTAGCAGCACATTTATCTTGGTGGCCCTGCAAATCTTGGTGCCTCAGAGTAACAACTGCAGAGCAGGAATTAATAATGGGTAGAGACAGCATTAAGTTTTGGGTGTTAGGGCCTAGTCATACATGCCATAACCATATGCATTTCTGTATGTGTAGAGTGGCTGCAGATGAATTGCTGCTGGTTTATGATAGGGCAGCTGGCAAAGTACTTCCTCCCGCGCATGCTTTCAGATTACCATTATGCATTCTTCTTTTCATACTGAAAATGGAGGGACCACAGGCCCTTGGAGAGAGGTCTGTAGTGCTCTTGTTTGCAGAGAAGATGCTTATCAGTCAAATCAGTTTGAGGACATAGTATTTTAGTGACCTTTTCATTGTTTGCATTACATAGAATGCAAAATTTAGTTTCATTGAGCCACATTTTGTGAAGCAATTTTCCCGTAGATTTAAAACGAAGGAACATTCTATCTGTGGTGGTAAAAAATTATCCGTGAATAGTTAGCAACAAACCTAACCAATCTGTAATCTAGTATTTCCCAATAATGTCAGATAATGGATACATCTTTCCATACCTTTTTACTGTAGTCAGATGTATGCTAAATTCTGGACTTCAGCTTTGGTCATTATGATTTATCCATGTTTTTAACAGATTAAAATGCCATCTCTCTGGATATTGTGGAAGTTTACACAGCTATCATAAAATCTTATAAACTAATAAAAGTAGTGGAATACTGTGTTTTTCTTATCTATGTGCATGGGTATGCATTCATATTCTGTGTGCATGATGTTGGAAGTCCATAATAAGGAACTTTCACCTCTGCTCCTAGAGAGACAATGTGGGTGAGGTAATGTATTTTTATTGGACCAACTTCTGTTGGTGAGAGAGAAGATTTCAAGTTTACATAGAGCTCTTCTTCTGGCCAGGTCAACACGCTCACCTCCGCTGTCATTTCGCAGGACTCTTGTGTCTAAAGTACTGTTTTAACAGAAGTAAAGCAGACTACAGCAGAACCCCATTTATCCAATATAATTGGGACCAGGGCCAGACTGGATAATCAAAAATCTGGATAAACCGGATAATGGGAAAGTGCAATGTTGTATCACCATCTAGGGACCACACCAAACATTGCCCCGTTCTGCACCTGTGTGTGGTGGTGGTCCTGTTAACACTGATGGCTGGTCTACACTATGGGGTTAAGTCAACCTAAGTTATGCAACTTCAGCTGTGTGAATAATGTAGCTGGAGCCAACCTACCTTAGGTCAACTTTTATTGTGGTGTCTACACCGCACTGGGTCAACGGGAGAAACTCTCCCGTCAACTTACTTTACACTTCTCCTTCCGGTGGAGTACCGGAGTCAACAGGAGAGTGATTTGCAGTCAATTTAGCAGGTCATCACTAGACCTGCTAAATTGACACCTTTCCCCCACCCCCTCCGGTGGATCAATCACTGCAGCATCAATCCACGGTAAGTGTAGACATACCCTGATAGCCAGATAATGGAGGGTCAGATAAATGGGATTCTATTGTACGTGTATACCAGCTCTTCTTACAATTATCCCCCTTGCCCAAAGAAACAAATTAGTTAATATGTAAAAACATTGTTAATTTTAAATTACAAATCTTTGGGAAGTTGCTTCCAACATAAGTTTTAGGTCCACATTTTCAAAAATGACTGTTTTGGGCGCCTTAAATTTTGGTTGCCCAATTTGACAAACTTCAACAGGCTTTAATTTTCAGAAAGCGTTGGTTTGAATACGGAACCTCTGAAAATCAGGCCCTATTGAGTGTCCAAAATAGCTAGTCACTTCTGGAAATCTAGGCCATGGTAATTTATACTTTGTCTTCAGGTTTGTAATAATCATTGATTATAGTCATTCTGTGAAAAGCATCATTGAGCAAACAGTTTATAGCAATACGTTAATTTTAGTTTTGGCTTATTAATGTTACTTGTTAATGTATTGTCAAAATGTTTAATCCAGTTTTTATTGTGCAGTTTATTGTGCTAAACTGCATAGATTGTTTACACATGTGCTTACTTCAAGAATATCACTTTTGAAAGTAATTGAGTCAGATTCTGAATTCTGTATTCTAAAAATACATTCAGAAAAAGTAGTGCTGTCCAATTAAGCAATTTTATTTTTATTCATTTACATAGTTTTAACAAGACCACAAACAGATGACTGTTTCTGGGTGGTTTTTGTCCACAATCCTCAGTAATTATAGTATGTTTTCTAATTTCAGATACAAAGGTATTGCAGTATTATTTTAATTTGGGATTGCAGGTAAGTGCTTGTCAGATATGGTATGGTATGGTAAACCGCTTGTACAGTATCACCTGTCTTGACAGATGCATTGATGTGTCTGAATAGGGCTTTTAAGTGTTCTGAATTTGCTTCCTGTGCACTTGGCTATTAGTACATGCATGGGTGCCTTGAGGAGACTAAATTTACAGTGCAGGAAGTTTGAGTTGTAAATGGTGAAACTCATAAAGAACATTTACATGTAGTGAGTTTCATATCTGTGGCTTTATGAAGATGGGTGGGTAAAGCATTGTTCTTCCCATTTATACGGAAAGAGTAGGTAAAGCATAGAGAAGTTTTAAGGTTAAGAGCCTGGTCAAGTGCCTGTTGAAATCAGTGGGAAAATTCTCCGGGGCCCCATGTGTCTTGCCCAAGGCAATTGAACAGGAACAGAATCCAGGCACCAGCTTTTGATCTCTACTACAACAATTAAGTGCATAGTAATGCCTCACTCCCAGCTGATGCTCAAACAGCCATGTGATCTAGTTGACTTTAGAGTTGTTAATAATTCAGGGGTGAAACTTGAGCATTATTCTCCAGGTATCGGGCTCCAGTGCTCAGGGTTCCTATTGACTCTATGCCCTTACCACCCACCCTATGTTGGTAGAGGGTTCTTGGCACCTGTCAGGATAAGGACCTTACAGAATGCAATAAGACATTCTACATCCTAGAAATTACTAATAGAGACTAAATTACTGGCAATACCTTCTCTATATTTATTAGTATGTTGCACACCAAAAAGGTGGTATGAGATTTTAGTGCCCAGCAGGAGGTAACTCCAGTACTAGAATTACATCTGCCCTCTGATTCTGATGGAATAGATAATGCTGATATGCTGCAGACTAAGACTCATGCCAGCCTCTTTCACAATAGAAATTCCTCAAAATGCCTTCTCTTCCTATATGATAAAATGTGTAGGGGGGACACTTTTTTAATTCTTCGAGAGGGTATAATACAGTTTAGAAAAGTGCTGGGGGGGGCGTGTTTTGGTGACTTTCTGGCAGTCTGCAAGATATAATCTGTATCAACATTGTTAACAGGTTTCTGGAAATGTTAATAGTTAAGTGCTACTGAGGTGGGGGGAGGAAAGTGTGTGTGTGTGTGTGTGTGCGTGCGTGCACGCGCACACACAAACTATAAAACTTCTCTCCTTACTTCGAATCTCCTAAGTATTACCATCAGAGCTATTGGCATTCCGTGGTGTACATGCAACAGGTACCACCGCCATCACCTGTAGAAGCTTACTCAGCATACACTGAGCCTGCCCCCATGGTGGATCAGTCAGTACCTCAGCTGTACACTGACACTGGGAGGAATGATGTTCGGCAAGTTCCCCTGGAAACAGCAAATGGTTAGTATTTTAGGATGACCATTTGTGTATGTGAGTGTGAGCCATTTAAGTAGAAATGTTTCAGAGTAGCAGCCATGTTAGTCTGTATCTGCAAAAAGAAAAGGAGGACTTGTGGCACCTTAGAGACGGCTGCTACTCTGAAATTTATTTGAGCATAACCTTTCGTGAGCTACAGCTCACTTCATCGGATGCATTCAGTGGAAAATACAGTAGGGAGATTTATATACACAGAGAACATGAAACAATGGGTGTTACCATACACACTGTAACCAGAGTGATCAGGTAAGGTAAGCTATTACCAGCAGGAGAGCGGGGGCGGGCGGGGGGGGACCTTTTGTAGTGATCAAGGTGGGCCATTTCCAGCAGTTGACAAGAACGTCTGAGGAACAGCGGGGGGGGGGTGAAATAAACTTGGGGACATAGTTTTATTTTGTGTAATGACCCATTCACTCCCAGTCTCTATTCAAGCCTAAGTTAATTGTATCCAGTTTGCAAATTCCAATTCAGCAGTCTCTCATTGGAGTCTGTGTTTTGAAGTTTTTTTTGTTGAAGAATTGCCACTTTTAGGTCTATAATCAAGTGACCAAAGAGATTGAAGTGTTCTCTGACTGGTTTTTGAATGTTATAATTCTTGACGTCTGATTTGTGTCCATTTATTCTTTTACGTAGAGACTCTCCAGTTTGGCCAATGTACATGGCAGAGGGGCATTGCTGGCACATGATGGCATAATCACATTGGTAGATGTGCAGGTGAACGAGCCTCTGATAGTGTGGCTGATGTGATTAGGCCCTATGACGGTGTCCCCGAATAGATATGTGGACACAGTTGGCAACACGCTTTGTTGCAAGGATAGGTTCCTGGGTTAGTGGTTCTGTTGTGTGGTGTGTGGTTGCTGGTGAGTATTTGCTTCAGGTTATGGGGCTGTCTGTAAGCAAGGACTGGCCTGTCTCCCAAGATCTGTGAGAGTGATGGGTCGTTCAGGATAGGTTGTAGATCCTTGGTGATGCGTTGGAGAGGTTTTAGTTGGGGGCTGAAGGTGATGGCTAGTGGCGTTCTGTTATTTTCTTTGTTGGGCCTGTCCTGTAGTAGGTGACTTCTGGGCACTCTTCTAGCTCTGTCAATCTGTTTTTTCACTTCCGCAGGTGGGTATTGTAGTTGTAAGAATGCTTGATAGAGATCTTGTAGGTGTTTGCCTCTGTCTGAGGGGTTGGAGCAAATGCGGTTGTATCATAGAGCTTGGCTGTAGACAATGGATCGTGTGGTGTGGTGTGGTCTGGTCTGGATGAAAGCTAGAGGCATGTAGGTAGGCACAGCGGTCAGTAGGTTTCCGGTATAGGGTGGTGTTTATGTGACCATCACTTATTAGCACTGTGGTGTCCAGGAAGTGGATCTTTTGTGTGGACTGGTCCAGGCTGAGATTGATGGTGGGATGGAAAAATGTTGAAATCATGGTGGAATTCCTCAAGGGCTTCTTTTCCACGGGTCCAGATGATGAAAATGTCCTCTATGTAGCGCAAGTAGAGTAGGGGCATTAGGGGACGAGAGCTGAGGAAGCGTTGCTCTAAGTCGGCCATAAAAGTGTTGGCATACTGTGGGGCCATGCGGGTACCCATAGCAGTGCCACTGATTTGAAGGTATACATTCTCCCCAAATGTGAAATAGTTATGGGTGAGGACAAAGTCACAAAGTTCAGCCACCAGGTTTGCCGTGACATTATCGGGGGTACTGTTCCTGATGGCTTGTAGTCCATCTTTGTGTGGAATGTTGGTGTAGAGGGCTTCTACATCCATAGTAGCTAGGATGGTGTTTTCAGGAAGATCACCGATGGATTGTAGTTTCCTCAGAAAGTCAGTGGTGTCTCAAAGATAACTGGGAGTGCTGGTAGCGTAGGATCTGAGGAGGGAGTCTGCATAGCCAGACAACCCTGCTGTCAGGGTGCCAATGCCTGAGATGATGGGGCATCCAGGATTTCCTGGTTTATGGATCTTGGGTAGCAGATAGAATACCCCTGGTTAAGGTTCCAGGGGTATGTCTGTACAGATTTCTTCTTGTGCTTTTTCAGGGAGTTTCTTGAGCAAATGCTGTAGTTTCTTTTGGTAACCCTCAGTGGGATCAGAGGGTAATGGCTTGTAGAAAGTGGTGTTGGAGAGCTGCCGAGCAGCCTCTTGTTCATATTCCGACCTACTCATGATGACGACAGCACCTCCTTTGTCAGCCTTTTTGATTATGATGTCAGAGTTGTTTCTGAGGCTGTGGATGGCATTGTGTTCTGCACGGCTGAGGTTATGGGGCAAGTGATGCTGCTTTTCCACAGTTTCAGCCCGTGCATGTCAGCAGACACCCCAGCCCCCCCCCACTGCTGTTCCTCAGACATTCTTGTCAACTGCTGGAAATGGCCCACCTTGATTATCACTACAAAAGGTCGTCCCCCCCCCACACACACACACACACACTGTCCTGCTGGTAATAGCTCACCTTACCTGATCACTCTCGTTAGAGTGTGTATGGTAACACCCATTGTTTCATGTTCTCTGTGTATATAAATCTCCCCACTGTATTTTCCACTGAATGCATCCGATGAAGTGAGCTGTAGCCCACGAAAGCTTATGCCCAAATAAATTTGTTAGTCTCTAAGGTGCCACAAGTCCTCCTTTTCTTTAAGTAGAAATGGGCATCCTACTGTTTGTTTACCAGTTGACACAACATAATTGATTGCTATGGTCCTTTTTCCTCGCTTTGTCAACTGAAATTGTAGACCAATGTGACCAACTGTTGTAGCTCACAGGAGTAGTGTAAAGGGCCTGTTTACATTTCCCATTAGATGAGATAAATGATGAATTGCATATAATGGCCTCTGGAATTGGTGACAACTTGTGTGCATGGGGGTTAAAATAGAGTTTTGTTGTAAAATGAGGATAGTGTATGCTCTGTGGGTGGGTGACGAGATATTATCTTTTATCATTTTTAAAATTATTGTTCATTACTTGCAGCCAGGGATAGATGCTGGAAAAAAATCAAAATTGACTGTGAGCCCTGCTCCTTTATAGGTTATCTTAGGGTTAGGTGTGTGCTGTTTCTGATATATTAAGTTTGATTTAGAATTGCTGATATTCAGGGCTAGGTAACACCATCAAGAAACAAAAATATTATTTTTGGCTTGACCTTGGTAGACTAGCTGCTTTTCTAGAAAGGACTTTTTTTTTTCAAAGCTGTGTGGGAGGTTGTGTGTTTAAAAATGTTTGCACCTTGTGATGACCTTTTTTTTTTTTTTTTTTTTGCTGACCCACAACAAACCAAAATAATGCTTGTATTTTAAAAAAAAAAAAATCCTAAATTTTGAGTACTAGTAGGGAATATTGGAACCATAGTTAGTGGACTCTCTCTTAGGTGTCTTGGCTATCTAAACAGCCATTATCACTGGCTCTCTCTTCCACTGTGTATAAAGTTACAGCAACACTTAGCCCAACCCAACAGTTTTGTAAGAGGCATATAGGTTTATCTGGAGTTAAGGGGGAAGGAGGGGGGAGGGACTGTGTTAAAGGAGTAGAAGATGTCAAAGGTCAGATGTCTGGCCTCATTAAAAGTGTCTGATATTGGGCTAATGGAGTAAACATGGTAGAAACTGGCATGTCTTTGTCACCGTATCTTGCCAAAACTATTAATTGATCAATGACAATTACACAGGCTTGCAGTTCTGCTGCAATTATAACCTATTAAGTTTCTTTACCCCATATCCATCACCATGGTATCTGGTCAGAGGTTACAAAGAGAGGTGGTTCTTTTGTTTTTGTTTTTTAAATCCCCTACTGTCCTGCAGCCCCCCGGAGAAGTCCAAAAGGGGATCTGCCCTTCCTCTGAGCCTCAACAAAAAGAAATACAATCAGTAGGCAGTGAATACTTACAGACCTGGGACACATCTGTGAATGAGCAGGTTGCCCTCCAAACTTATTCAAGAGCTGAGATGGTCTCCTTGTCAGTGTACGCATCATTTGGGCATAAATTATTTATCTAGATATGTCCTATGTTGTCATAAGTGTCATAAAATTGTTTCAGTTGTAATGAAAATGAAGGATTGCATAAAAATGGCCAAAATGTTAAAATATATCAACTCTGTTTACAGGTACTTTCCAAAATGTAGAGCCTCCACCTCCATCCCATGGAACAGTATATTATCCAGTAGCGACAGATCCCTATGGCCAGCCACCTCTACCTGGGTTTGACTCTTGCATCTCTTTAGTACCTGCCTATCATTATGTTAGCCCTTGGCATCCCACAAATCCATCGTATGGTAATTCTTCACGACTTCATAATACTGTAAATCCTGGACAGTTGCATCAAGTCAGCTATGTTACCTCACCTAATCCTGTATCACATTATGTACCTCAAAGTATGTAAGGCCAAGTGATGTAAACTCACTTCTTGCACTAAAGTTTTCTTGTTTTCTCTGTTAGTATTGTTTCAGTAGTGGATTATGTAGCTGTTTTGTTTCATTTACATGTTTCTCTTTTAGTTAATGGTAAAAATGTTTAAAACTTGAGTATTGTTTTATTAGAGTATATTGGAAAGTAAAACTATTGTATAGCAAAGAACCCTAAGCTTATATTCAACTGTACATAATATATAACAATGCAATTTGTCTTTCATGCCAGTATATATAAATTATCACTTACCTTCATCAATAAGTACAATGTATGGAGGAGTTACTCTTGCACAAGAGAACGATGTATCTTGCATATTATACCAGTTTTCCTGTAATGGTAACCTACTTCATTACATAAGCAGGAGAAAGGTTGGGTCCCAGTCCATTTGAGGAAAGTAATTACTGTTGAAATAGGCTGCTTTTTCCAGTCCTGAACAAAACACATCAGCCAGGTGTATTCTCCAATAGTAACTACTTATTTGTAATAGTTGCTCTTTCTCTGTTTAATTTTGTTCAGTATAGTCTTGAAGTGTTAGAAGGTGGGAGAGTGCTCAGCGTTGGCCTGTTCTGCTGTATCCAGTTGTATTTGTGAGAGAGCCTTGGTTCGTGAAAGTCACCCTGCACAAATGGTGGTAGAAGTGGTGTTTGACTTGCACTAAATAAACAAAAAAGCATCTAACCTATGGAAATGAGTCTTCTTTTCTGACCAAAAAACCCTCCTTAATGTCCCTACAAAGTAGATTAAGAGGCTTGTGTTAAGAAATCCACATAGGGTTTTTTTATGGGACATAGGAGACAATTGGACTGAACATATTCCCCAAAATTCCTGCTTTGAGTCAGTAGTGAAATGAGGATAACAACATCAAGCAGAAACTTGTTTTACTGCCAAAAAGCCAGTGCAGTACAAAACTACTTCTGTTGCTTTTCAGATTGTAGTCCAATGAGGCGCTGCTGCACAAACTGATACTTCTCCTTGTCATACTCATTGAGGACTGTTGTGTGCGTGTGACCCACGTGCTCTCTTACACTTAGGTCCCAGTGGTGGTGGGGTTTACCCCACACAGTGTGGGAAAGGCTTAATGTGGGCTTGAGAGGCCAGTTAACCCACCTGGTTGCACCTGGAGGGTAACCAAGGCCTAATTTAAAAATGAAGCCCAGCTGGGGAGTGCTATAAAGAGAGGCAGCCTGAAGCAGAAAGAGGTTGCAGGGAGAAAGGGAAGAACTCTACAGTCTCTCTTGGTAATGAGAAGGGAAAGACCTGCAGGAATAAGAAAGCTCCTGCAGGGTAAGGAGGAAGACCAGGGAGTGCTAACTGAAAGATCCAGGATTGGAGCAAGTTCCTGTGGCTGATCCTGACACAAGGGCAGAAACTGGATCTCTCAGGAGAAACCCTGGATGATGCTGTTCATTACAAAGAGCCCAGAAAGGGGTAGTGGAAAAGGCTTGAGGGAAGGCCAATAGTAAGTAGTAGTCCAGGGAGGCAGTGGCAAGGTGTCTGACAGAGCAGACCTTGGCTGCTGTTTATAGGGTCCTTGAACTGGAACCCAGCGTAATGCAAGGACTCTTGTTTCCCGGTTAGCCCTTTGGAAGATGGAGTTAAGTTCCCTGATTCAAAGGGATAAGGGCAACTTAGTGCCCTGAGAGAAGGGTGTAAGTATTATGGGGTGAAGAGCTGGGGTCAAGGATCAGATGTAAGGACGTTCTCTCCACCCAGAAGAGGTGGGGGAAAAAAATGGGGCTTGGTGAGAGAGCCAAGTAGCGAGAAGAGGCAGGCCACTGAGGGATCCGGAGCAACGGTTGATGGGGAGTAGCTAGAGAGGAGTCCAATGGTGAATCCACTCTCTTTTACTGCCCCAAATTTGTGTCATTGGGAAGGTGACTTTCCATAATTGTGTTGGTGTTCAGATTTGACATGGCCTTGATGTTAAGAGGTATTAATTTTTTTCCCCATAAAGGCAAGAAAAATATAGGGTTTTTTAATTAAGTCCATTTTTAACCTTATTTACACTGTGTATACCTGTTCCCTGCCTAGGTGGTGCCACCAATTTTGAAATAATTTTATACCTTCTCTGTTGGTCCATTTTTCTAAAGCTTTGAGTGTGCATTGGTTATTGGTGGGCTGACACAGCTTGACATCACAACTGCAATGAACAGTACCTAGGGTATATCCCCTTGGTGGGCTCTGGGAACCAGATTCTCATTTTAGTTACTCTGGATTTACAGAAGTGTAACAATGCAGAGTAACTCCACTGATGTTATACCAATGTACCTTGCCCCATGCCTGTATCCTGCAAAGATGACTTTATCTGGAACCTTAGCTGCTGCTTAAGCAGCAGCTTAAACAGGTGTTCTGCAGTCACTGCTGATAGCTCAAGTCCTGTTTCAGTCTTTTGCACATTAACATCCGTAACATTCCACACTGTTAGAGGCACACATCTTTTCAGAAGTCTTTCAATTTTAAAATTCATGCATTATTAAAGACAATTATCATAAATACTGCAGAAAAAATCCCTTGTGTAATTGTGTGTTTATGACATTAGACTTCACTGTTACTAAAGATCAGGCTACCGCACTGGTTTTTCCTCCCCTCGCTGCACAGGAGCACTAAACTAAAGGTCCTACAGTAAGCAGCATTTCCAGATCAGTTACCTGTTTTGCTCCGTGCCAAGCCTTCATTTTAATTTTTCTGCCTCATCAGTATCTTCCTGAATGTGATGCAGTCTTTTCTCATTCTATATTACAGAATTGTGCTCCAACCAAAACCTTTGATCCAAACATTGAAGGGTGTTCGAATTAGAAATCCAAATCTATATTTTCCAAATGGCTCCTTCCTTCATGATGGAAGGAGATGATAACCTTGGATCCAGACTTTGGGTGGCTTGAAATTGGGATCCAGGCTTATTTATTTATTTTTTTTATTTTGCAGCTTGGGTTCCTATCTGACTGTTTTTGGTATCTCTCTGAACCCTGACCGTTAAGGTGTTTGGATTTCAGGGGTGAAATCCTGGCTGTATTGAAGTCAATTGGAGTTTTGTCACTGACTTTGTTGGTGCCAGAACTTCACCCCAACATACCAATATTTGCACCCCTCATTGCATATGGTGTTACAAAATAGCTGTCATAGCTACCAGATGCTCATTGGCTCAGGTTCGTAAAACTAGGTGCTCAGTTCTTAAACCTAAGCACATGCACAAGTCTCCACAAGCCCTTGAGTTCTCCCAAAAGCCGTATACCCGAGTTGAATGCGGTTTGGTGTGTGTAGAGCCTTTGAAAAAGTTCTGCTGAACATGGTACAGATATACAGATCCATTGCTGTTCATAAATATTTATTATCAATAGGCAGCTGGAAATGTTACATCTGAAAAGGTAGAAACACCTTGAATTTCAATAGACATACATTTTTGGAAAAAAGTAAATGCTTTTTAATTTTTTTTTCAGTTTACAATTAAGCTAAAAATACACACAAAATAATTTCATTTGTTATGTACATCATTTCGCTTCATTTTTACATGTGTTTGCGAATGATAGTTTGCACTGCTGACGGAAAATAGATAAGTAGGTAAAACTCTTTCTCTTCTCCCCCCCCGCCCCAACCCCCCGGAGGCTGCTATTTAATGGCCAAATTCTGAGCCCTCACTTAGTTTTTATGCAGGCAAAATTCCTACTTAAGGGCAACAAGATTTTGACCAAAAGTTTAAAAAACCAAAATCCCCCCACCTATTGTTTTTAATCCTCTGGAGTAAAATACCATTAAAATAAATGTTTAGATTCCAAACTGTTTCTATGATTAAACTCTGAGAAGATGCAATTGAAGGATAAAGACATTGCAAAAAGATGTTTGGCAAAATAAGCCCATTCCCCTTGTGCCTGCCATGTAGGAAAATAGAATACTTAAACTTCCTTTACTGTCCTTTCCCCTTCAACAGATCAATCTATAGTTCCCAAACTATATCATATAAACAAATACAGCTTAGCTTTTAAATGAAACTGCACACTACCCCCAAGTAGCTACACTTAAAAAAAGCCAAACCTCAAAAACAAAGAATTTTCCTCTAAATGGTCAAAAAGCATCTCCTCTGAATTTTGTTGGCTAAAGATATCACAGTGTTTTGTTAGCTAATTGTGCTAGGAGGAACGGTTCTCTGATCATCTGTGTGTGTGTGTGTGAGAGAGAGAGAGAGAGCAACCACATCTTGTTGCTCTGTTCATGCCACTAGCGTGAAAGTAAACAAAGTGATGGAAAAAGAAGTATTCAGAAGTGGTCTCTGAAGACCGTTGGAGGTGCTGTTTTTCATAGCTGCTGAACTGCTCACTAGAAATTGATCTCTGGAAGCTTTTCTGGAGGTCACTTTCAAGTTGGTTTCTAACAAGTGAGTTCATGTTAGTTCTTTTTCCTCTTTTTTGCTTTGCACAGCTTTAAAAATCAAAGGAAGATTGATAGTCCTTTATTCTCCAGAAAAACTAAGATTCAGAAAATAAGGATCCAGCACTTCCACCACATTTCAAACACCTCTTTAGATAAAAGACGTTATCTTTTAAAAAACATTTCTGCATCATGATTTGACTTGGAACATTAACCACTCCTATGGAAAAACACATTATGAATAAAAACACAAATTGATTTAACCTTGTACAAATGTTACTGGCTAAAACAGGGAAAAGAGTCTTAAGCTAATTTGTACAGGAAAGGGAATAATATAGCCAGATAATATAATATAAAAGGAGTAAAAATGCTTGTTTTGAATGGTTAGCACAAGCAAAAAAAAAAAAATCTTGTTTTAGTTCTGGGAAATGATTTATAGTAATTGGGTTTCATTTAACATGTTTAGTAAGCTACAGACTATTTTGGTAACACTTTATTTTAGAAATTCCATCATTGAGTTTGTTTATTATTCACTGTAGACTCACTGATTCTAATTAATTTCTCCATTATGCATTTGAGAGTCACAGGTGCTTCCCTATGGGTGATTCTGCTTCAACATGCCAGCTACACTTGTGCAACCTCCCTCTATGACATAAGGCTACAATATATTGGTGAGATTTGATGTCCATTGAAACCCACTCTTGTGAGGAGGGGAAGGCATAAATTATACCTTAACTATTTCAAAATTGGCCGAAGGCATTTTTTGTTAAACAATTTCTTTTAGTAATTCCAGGGTTTTAAAAATGGTTCAGACTTGTTTTTCCATGTGCCTAACCAAACCCATCTAAAACTAGTTTTTAAATGTAACATGCTAGTGGACTGGTGGAAATACTAATGTATTCATGTGGAAATCAGCCATGGAGACTGCTTAATGTCTAAAATTTACACTTGTGGCAATGCTAATGAGATAGAGATTAGCTACCATTTTGATACTGAACCAAATTCACCAACATTCAACCTTTTCCAGCTAACATTATATATAAAAATTTTTCCTTCTAGATTCTATTCTTGGAAATGCTGAAAGTGGAAATGCTGAAAAAGCATGAAAAGCAAAAAGCATTGCAATCCATCCCGAAGTAGGAAGTACTACTAACCTCATGAAAATAGCTGGTTCTTGCACAATTTTCCAGTTCAGTTTGAAGCCCCACAAAGAAGTCAATGCTTATCCAAACTGCTGGGCACTTATCCAACTAAACCCAAATTCTAAGTCTTTTGCCATTTGCCCATTGGTATAATGCACTGCTCACTTCCTCATAAGAATTTACAGCACAATCCCAGTGTGAAATGGGCCAAATCTTAGTCCCTCTGCTCATTCAGTGTAATGGAATGCTAAACTGTATTGTACTGTTCAGCCACTAGCTGACACTGTGTGTAAAATACCTTATTTAAAGCCAACCTTAGCCATACCTGGCAGACCATTAAAGGATCTTTAATGAACACATCTAATTATATATAACCAAGCTCTGTAGCTAGTCCATATCTGGTACAGGAATATGACATGGTGGCAGAAGTAAACTAACAACAGAAAGAGAAGGAACAAAGGTTGCAGGATCTTATGAGCATGCCACTCTTCAGTGCCATAGAGAACTTCAGCTTTGTCCATTGTGAAGGTTTGTTAGTCTGGAAACAATGTTTTGCAAGATTTTGCATTGCTACCAAGCTCCACAAAGAAGCTGGAGATGTACAGGTATCTTCTTTAATTTATGCTACACGGAGTATATCTTTAAATCTTTTGACTTTACTGAAGACAGTCACAGAGATGACTATGAAAGGGTTCTGGTGCTGTGTTTGATGTGTACTTTATACCCCAGAGAAATGTGGTTCATGAAAGAGAGTATTTTCAACAGAGAATTCAAGAACCAGGGGGCAAGGTTGAATGTTTTATAAGAACATTGCATACATTGGCTGAAAACTGTGATTCTGGGAATGCAAAATATGAAAATATCAGAGACAAGCTCGTTATTGGGTTAACATAAAAAAATCTTTCCCAACAGGTACAATTAAAGAGAGACTGAACCCTAGCCACAGCTATGCAGATAGCTAAGCAGTCAGAATTAGTCAAACAACAGAACAAAAGGCAGGAGCAACTTGAGAAACCTGAAACTAGTTTAGAAACTGTAAACAGATACTGGAGTGTTAAGTTATAATCATAAAACCCCTGAGGCAAGGAGAGAGAACACCCAAGCCAAGAGGGACAAAATACAATGTACATGCACAAGATGTGGAACAAGTAATATCTCAAGAGATGACAGATGTCCAGGCAGAGGCACACAATGTAATAAATGCATGAAATATGGACATTTTGCAGCTGTTTGCTGCACCAAAGCAATCAGTGAGTGCTCATATTAGAGACAATCAAGATCCATTGTTCTGGGATCTGTCATATATGATGATGGAGAGCCTGCCTGTAGAGTGAAACTAAATATTTATGGCAAGACTATTGACTTTAAAATTGCGTCAGGAGCTGATGTCAGATTCATCTCAGAAGCACTTACAATCACCTTCAACCCCTCCCAGAGCTGAATTCACCTGACACAGCTGTGACTAGCCCTGGAAATATTCTGAACTGCAGGGCCCAGTTCATCACAGAAACAATTTACAAAGGCAAAAGTCTTGCATTCAGAGTGCATGTGATCAAAGGATCACAGATCAACAATCTTTTCAGCTTCAGTGGCAGCCAGGAGAGTGAGAAAGGGATAGAGGAATTGATGATACTGGGCTTTTGAAAGGAGATCTAGTACAAATCAACTTAAGAGACAATGCTGAACCCTATGTGTAGAAACATCTCTTCTAGAGATACCTTAGAAGAGACTAGCTGCAGATTTTGTGTGAATTCAAAGGACATGGTTACCTGATTGTCAGGGACTATTTTTCCAGCGATATAGAAACAATGTACTTGAAAGACATGTCACAGTGTTATCAAGATACTGAAGTGCACTTTTGCTCACTTCGGTATTCCAGAACAACTAGTGACAGACAACAGACCACAATTAACTGCAGCAGAATTTGTCATTCCAAATTAAATATGATTTTGATCATATTACTAGCAATACCCACAAGCGAGTAGAGGCTGAGAGAGCTATACAGGCAGCCAAGAAAACACTACAGCAGGAAGATCCGTTCCTTGTTCTTCTGAGTTACAGATCTACACCAATAGCAGCTACTGGATGTAGTCCAGCACAGCTCCTGATGGGAAGACAACTCAGAACTACTGTTCCAACTTTGGAAAAGAATCTGCCTCCAAAGTGGCCAGGCATGAAGAAAGTAGCCAAGTCAGATAAAAAGGCTAAAAGAGCGTATGAACATTTTTACCACAGATGTCTCTCAGAGAACTACTGGGTCTAAAACCTGGTGACGCTTTCTCTAAAATTGGATGGAGAAAAGGGATGGACAACTCCAGCTGTCATAAAGAAAAAGAATTCAGCAGTCCGATTATCTGTGATCAAGACTGACAGTGAAGAGTTCAGCAGAAACCACCAACATCTACAATTTGTTTCTCAGAAAGAGCAATCAACAAAACAAACTACAGATGGCAGAACAAGAACACAATGACTCAGGGATTCTTGACTGACCACAGCCAGTTGTTGCAGCTAATGGACAGCCAGATGACCAAGTTGTTTCATGTTCGGGTCATGTAATTAGAAAACCAGTACAATTAAGAGACACTTAACACTATCTTTTAAGTTTAGTACATATCAGTGTGATATTGTAAATGGTAGGCATGTAGAACTTAAAAGGGGAGTGTAATGGAATACTAAGATGTATTATACTGTTTAGCCACTAGGTGGTTCTGTGTGTAAACACCTTATTTAAAACTAAACTCAGCCGTACCTGAAAGAACATTAAAAGATCTTATGATGAACATGTCCGGTGTGTATAACCAAGCTCTGTAGCTAGTCCATATCTGATACAAGAACATAACAGTCTGCACTCAGATTAAAATCCTTTGGAAGTAGATTAGAACTTTTCCCTGAGTAAGGACTGCAGAATTTGGACCTAAGAGGGAAGCAAATAAAAATAGCCACATGTAAGCTATGCCCATGCAAATCTAAGGCCACATTTGGGAGTGGCGAAGGAAGAAAAAACATGAGTTCAGTGTAATGTATGTTATATAAACAACACTAGGAAACATTTCTAGCAGGGTAGGACCTGAATCTCTTCCCACTGAAATAAATTGGTTTGCCATTGATATCACAAGGATCAGGATGGGGCTTCACTCACAACGTCTATCGGAGTTACACGACTTTTTGCTTGTACATAGTGATGTGCTACATCTCATCATACAACTGTAAAGTGTAATTGCACGGTGGTTACACAATTCCCATCCTACATGAGCATTCCCTTTTTGTGTGTGCTACCATACGTATCCCTATTGATTATGTTAACTCCATGTCAGTAATAGTGGTTTTCAGACACAGCTCCCATTGCCAGCAATGGGTAATGCATAAGACCATTCACTCTATGGGGTTAATTATATATGGTAAAAATTAACCTATTCCTATTCAGATTGCTTGCCATGTGTACATGTAGTAATGCTAGACTGTACAGGAAGCCCTCTTGTTACGTGTCTAGTGCATTAACCAATTTTAATCTCTTTAAAATGTAAGGTTTTATTTATACACTAATTATATATCATTTATTTAAATATTACAAGTCTTAATATTTACATTTCTTTCTATTTCTGCTAAAAATATATTACATAGCATAACATTAGAAAAAGAATGTGGAACACAAATAAGTACAATAAAGTAACATTAAAGGTGAGACGTAATCCCATGAAAGCAAGGATGTTCAGAGTTTAGGCTACTAGGTGACCCTGCTCTTGGTACCTGTCAACTGCAGACATTTCCTAAAGCCTCCTGTCTGAAAAGCACACTATTTTTTGTTTGTGGAAAACTGTCACAGTTGACAGATAAAACCTTACCTGAATTAGCTGTAAGAAAATAAATGAAAATATTTTACTAATATTGTCTGCTTACTGTATATAGCGCCTTTAATCTGAGGATCTCAAAAGTGCTTACAAACATTAAATAATTAAGACTCACAGCCCCTCTCCCCTGCGAGGTAGGTAGATATATTATCCCTATTTTACAGATGGGGAAACTGAGGCATAAAGACGCTAAGTGACTTGCCCAAGGTCACCTAGTGAATCAGTAGCAGAGGTGGGAATAGAACCCAGGTTTCATGACTCCTGGTCCTATGCTCTAACCACTAGATATGCTTCCTCTGTAGAGATCACTTATGTAAATATTCAAGTATTTGTATATCTACTGATGTGTTGAATTAATTTAAAAATAGAACTATTTAAATAGGAGTCTGCAAAGGTGTCTTTACTTAATTTCCTGTTTCTGAAATGGGTTCCTTAATCTCTGACCTCAATATAAATACCTCAGTTTTACTTATACTACATGTTAAATGTAATTGTGTGGTTTTGTGATCATTGGTTCCTTTTTGAGAGTGTCTCTTTGAAGAGTTGGGAGATGTGTAATTTAGGAGCAATATCTAAAGATCTTCAAAAAAGGGGGAAAATAACAAAGTAAATATTCTTAACTTTGAGTTTCTTTGCACATGTTGAGCGTTAGTGTTGAAACACAAAGAATAAAGGCCAACCAGAGCTGTGAGTGCAGAACCGATGCGTGAAAAAAGATCTACCCCCTACTACAACTTTCCAAGGAAATTCTAAATTTTACCCTCAGCCACACCCATGGGCAATCTAGGGAACGAAAAATGTTTCAATGAATGTTTAAACTCTAAAATGTCTTTTCAACCAAACCAAAAATTTTAAATGGAAAAATCTTCATTTTGGTCAATGTTTTTGGATTCTTTGACTCAAATTTTTTTTTACCAAAAACAATTTTTTCATAAGAAAATAACATTCTTTTACCAGTTTTCACTTTTGCTTTTTATTGAAGAAAAGATTTTTTCCTCAGGAAACTTACCATAAAAAGTAGTTGGCTTTTTTAAACTGGCTTTAGTACAACTAACTCCAAGGGGTCCTACTGCCATCACTGAAGAGAAGCTGGGCCTTTTGCTTTGGCTGGCAGGTAGGAGCAGTGTGAAAGTTTTGTAAATGCCCAGTAGGGTGCTTTATTCTTTATATAGGGTGGTTCTTTGTAATAAAAGAGTTGTGTTCAATTGAAAGGCTTGATGTTATTAGCTCTCAGTTAGGGAGTGAAAAATACCTAAGCCACAAAACAAATCCCCAGAAGACCTGGCCATGGTGGCCCAACATACCTCTCACCCTCAATGTAACTTTACCATAGATCTTTGTGTACAGCATTCTCTTGTTATGTTAAAATGCATCGGTTCCTATCTGTGTCCTTTGTAGGCACAGCAAGGCAAAACGTCTAATGCTGGTTTCACGGATGGGGTTTGTGTTGCCAGAAGTCACTATTGCATTCTGTTTATGCACTGCTACAGAGTGGTAACTAGGTTGCATTGTTTGATGTGTGAACTGGCTGACGCAAGAATGCTGCATTTGAACAACAGTCTGGAATCACGGTCAATAGCAGTGTGCTCACTGTCCTGATGGAAGTAAAACCCCTTTCACACTCAGAGAGCCATGAACCCTGATTGTAGCCTGGTCTCCTTGAGCTCAGCTGATAGAATCTGCATTACCATCCCAGTAGTGATTTTTATTCTTTCTTGCTAGCCAGGGAACAGCACTATGGCTGGCCAGCCCCGTTCAGAGTAAGATTCATAAACTACAAAGTGGGTAGGTGAAGCATGAAGTGATTTCAGACATCTCTGCCTCCAGCTAACTGCTCTTTTAAATGCTTGCATTCCTAGACAAATGCTCAGTCAGCTTGGTTTGTAAGTTTTCAGAAGGTGCTTGCTCTGGGGTGTGGGGATGCTCCTTTCATTATTCCCTTCAATCCACTCTGAATACCATCCTGGTGCATAGCTGGCTTTAGGGTAGGAGTATGAAGGGAGGCTGGATTTGTTTATGAATGAGCAGCAACCTCCCTCTCAGCCTGGGAATTTGCACATTTTCGGTGTGCAATACCATGTCAGTGCTTTGTTCCCCCTCACAAGAAGAGAAAATGTAGGGTCAAAGACAACTCAAACCACCTTGTAAGCATGAGAGCCTGAAAGCTGTTGAGCTGATGGTGAAAAGTACTTTTCACCTTGGCTAAACTTCAGGACAGGCTTAAATATTTAGGGCTGAATATTGCATAGGGTTCAAGTAGCATAGCCAATGGAATTTGCAATCAGGGCCCCTACACCAGTGGCTCATCTTGCTGAAAACCAGAGCTGGCTTAGAGCCACAAAGTCCAGACTGAGCTGCATTGAAACTCTCCAGAAGGCTTGCGTGCTGAGACCCAAGGTTTTGTTTTGGCCCATAATAGCGATAGAGGCTAGCTGCGAATTTCAGATCTACATCTGTAATTTCCTGAAAGCTCTTGGGTCTAGGAGCTCAGATTTTTGGTTTCGGCTCCTCCGGATTGAGATGTGACCTCATTTGTAACATATGGGTGCCCAAATGAACCATCTGCCAAAACAGCTTTCCTACTGGCAGAGAAACTGGTATTTAATAATCAGGCAAAATGTGTCATGCTTTGATGTTTGAGCTCCTCTTCCAATGTTAAAACAGGAAAGGAGCTAGTAACAGGGAGTCCCTGGAGCTCCAGCCACTTTTCATAAAAAATGTGCGTCACCCAACAGCAGGCTCAGACGTTTCCAGTGTTATTACAGTAAATCCTTCTCCAAACACAATCCACAGCCATGTGCGCTTAGGACCTGATCCTGGAAGTCTCAATTCCATTCCCTTCAGCAGGAACTGAGCTAGCTTAACACCTCATAGGATCTGAACCCTGAAGATCACTGCCCTGAGCTAACCAGGGTAGCTTTCTTTTAAGGAAATCTGTGCATCAAATCATGGGTGCCACTTAATCTGTCTGTCTTTCTCCTGGGGAGAATACATCCTGCCCCATGTGCTCTACTGAGCACCCTTCTTGAGCCACTACCCTCTGCACATTCAGGCCCTGATTTAAGCAAATCACTTAATACCCTTCTGAAGGTCTACTTCCACCATGATTCCTATAAGAAAGCTACTGGCTAATAATGGCAAGGAAGAGAGGTGATTGGTGCTAGTCTACATATCTCAGCAGCAACAACCAAGTAAGTTCTGTTATCAAGCGCTGTGTTATCAGAATCACCACCTTCATCAACTGTAGGTTGTATTACATCCCTTGCCCTTTGTCTGTGTGTCTCCTTAAGACTGTGAAGCTGTTTGGGCCGGGGACAGTACCATCCTTTATGCTTATACAGTGCTTAGCACACGGTAGCACTACTGGAAACAAATAACAAGGGATAGCTACTGCCGTGTGCCATTTTGGTTCATCTAGAATAGAAATTGCATGGGCAAAGTTCAAGCTGGTATTGCTTAGCCTGGTTTTAAGGAATGCAATTAATGAAACCAAGGAAGATGTTCTTTCTTAGAGCTTGATAGCACAGCAGGAGATCAGTTTTCTGCCTAAAACATTGTACCATCCAGGTCTGAAAAATCTGTAGACAATAAAAAAGGTAAGGCAGCACTAGAGATGGGCTCAAGACACAAAATTCAGATCTGAATTTCAAACAGCAAGAGATTCAGGGCGGCTCAGATGTGGGGCTTTGGTGCAATCCATTACAAAGACAAAGCAGCCATTTGTAAAATTCAGACAGCGGGTTGTAATTCAAACACAGGCAGGGATGTTTGGATCCTGGATTGTGGTTCAGTCCCATCTTTATGCAGAGCCCTATAACTGTGCCAGTCCCTCAATTTCCCTTTCAGTGTAAAAGGAGTACGTAACTCTACTTCTAATGAGAGGGCCAGTGGATTACTAAATGTAGCCGATAAATGAAAAATGAGATAACTATAAGCAGAGCACATAACTTAACAGGTGATAGTAACTGACTGATAAACTTCTCTCATTTCAGAAATAGTTTACATTGAGACGATAATGTACAACCTTAAAAACACACACAAATGAAATAATCAGAGGCTGTATTGCTTAAAAAAGAAAAAGGCCAGTTATAACTGGAAACCAGTTTGTCTCTTAGTCTCCAGTTAAGCTACTTTTCATTAGCTGGTACCATGGACCAGTGAATTGAGGAGAATGTGCAACATACAGCAGGAGTGGCTTGAGCAGAGGTCCATGGATTCAACTGCACCCACGGAAATCAGGCCCAAATGAACTGGGATGCACTGAGTACAGTTTTTCAGGGCCTCCATCTCAGGTTTGGCCCTGCTGCTCGTCCTTTGTAATGGAGGGGCGAATGGGACAAATTTGAGTCGGGGGTGGTGTGACCTGGTCCACAGGTTCACAGAACCACTCGGATTTTGTGCCTGCCATTGATAGTGCAGGGAGTGACTCACCCACCCTGGCCAAATCCAGATCTCACTTTGGATGACACCCAACGTGACTGGGTCAGGGATACCGCTCCCACCAGCAGCGGGCTGGAGCTCAAGAAGAGGCTGGACCAGTCCCCAGACTGCATACAGGGCAAAGGCCCCCTAGTCCCCATGGAGATGGAAACAACCCCCTAGGCCTGGGCCCTCTTTGACCTCCCCCATTCCTGACCCCTCCCCCGGCCCTCTTTGACTCCTGATCTCCTCCCCACCTCCCATCCCTGCAGGAAGAGCAGCAACCCTCAAAGGCCTGGCCCACTATGATCCTCCTCCTGTCTCCCACCCAATCCCTGCACCCATTGAATCAGGGGGTAATATCTGACTGACATCCAGTGAACAACCAGATAGTTTGGATTAGGAAAGAAACTGTACAGGTCTTTTACTCTGCCACCAAAACGTCTGAGGTTTATGGGAGCTGAAGCTTCGATCTGCATCAATAAAAGAACCTTGGGATTTACAGTAAGCGCACACAGGCTAAGCATAGCAATTGGTAGGGAACATCAGTCTGCCCTCTGCTGCTAAGTATTGAACATCCTTAAAATTGGCCCAAACTGGTAACTAGTTCAGCATCAGTGAGTGTAAAAAAAGCAAATTAAAAAATGTGGTAAAGGTGGCTATAAAACAGGCTAACATAACTAGAGTTCTACACCCGATGCTAGGGACCGAAAGGGAATCCTGACTCTGAATCATCGGTGATAGCAAACAATTACAAATATTTAGCTACGTTCTATAGCGGGTGTTTAATAGCTTTACTTATAGCCGAGTTGTAACATGATCTTCCTGCCCATCTTTCCACTGGTTTATAAGCAAGTCACAGGTCTCTCCCCATGAGTCAAACACATCCTCGGTGGAGTCTATAAGTTTGGAATTAGAGGAGCAAATATTGGAAGCACAGTGAAGAGAGCTGGTACAAACCATAGGGCATTCCTTGCTCTGTCCTGTAAGTCTCATGTTCCCACTGTAGTCCACCTCATTGAGGTTAATTTCACTTTTGGAACAGTTCTCTTCTCTCTCTTTATCGATCTGAGAATATTTCATGTCTTGCCACATGTAATGCGGCTGAATAACTCCGTCTGAAATAGTGTACATAGGCTCTGAGTTTGGTTCAGGCACATGGCCATTCATCTTAGAGAATAGGAGACCCAGCCTCTTGAAAGACTCTTTCTTAGAGCTCGAAAGCCTCTGAACCCTATTCCCGTTTCGGACGAAAGAGCGCTTATTTATTCCGTTGCTTTTTGGTTTCTCTTCCACAATTTCGATCCCCGACATAGTTTTAATCAGAGCGGACACATTGAAATCTTTTTTCTTGTTGGCTATATTGAAAGAAACACTCTTGGCTTTAGCTTTTTCTCCAGAACCATCCTCGTTGTTTTCATCCTTTTGGGAGACCTCTGTGCTGCTAGTAGAGTAACTTCTCCTCTGGGGTTTCCTGTTTCCCAAGAGGTCAAGGACTTCATAGCGAAAGCTAGATATGTCCTGCTTTAATTCCTAAGGCAAGAGGGAAAATGAGTTACACTCAGAAGCTTCATCTGGGACATGAACGAATGATTGTATTCCCCTGAGAGGAGTGTTCAAAGTTATGCAAATGTCTGATACCAAATCACTATGTACAAGAATACCAGATAAATCTTTCATTATTCAGTGGCTGAAGGAACATTTTAGTAATTCTGTGCCTAGAGAGAGATCCTCTCTATGTCTCTAACGGCTACTAGGCCAGCCCTCTTGACACCAAGAAAAAAAAGGAATCGTTTTTTAAAAACCTAATGAAGATGTTCATGCAAGGGGTGAATGGGGGAGAGGGGGCTCTGCTGAAATTTACAAACATTAATGTGACTCTGTCTTAGTTGATGGGCCCCACATTTAACTTAGGTGACAAATGTCACCTAAAAAGCTCTTTGGGGCTGACTCCCCTAGAAACTCAGGCATACTAAGGAAATGACACAGCCCATCTGTCACACACGTGCTGTGATGTTTAATCTGTTGATTACCATCTAAGTCTGTCTCTTCATGGCTGCCTTTGATTGGTCTGCTACCTTGCATAATCATATTCCTTGCCACTGGTGTTATTATTCATGCACACAATCTTTAGTCTTATCTAGACTAGCATTTAAAGATGTGATGTTAAATGAAGTTAGCTCAATCTGATTAACACCTTCTAAAATCCTAGTCCAGACAAACCGATTGCACTTTAGAACATGCTAAACTGCTAAAGCCCAGAGGGTGGCAGGGACCCTGCCTGCTCACAAGAATGCACATAGACATACATGTCACAGGTACGCTCAGCACAAATAATACTGAATAATCCTTTCATCAGTAGCTCTCAAAGTGCTTTACAAAGGAGGAGGCATCACTTAGGCCATGTCTATGCCAGCCGCCAGATCAGCGGGTAGTGATCGATCCCCGATCGCTCTGCCGTCAACTCTGGAACTCCACCACGGCGAGAGGCGGAAGCGGAGTCGACGAGGGAGCGGCGGTCGTTGATTCCGCGCCGCGAGGACGCGAAGTAAGTGATTCTAAGTCGATCTAAGATACGTCGACTTCAGCTATGCTATTCTCGTAGCTGAAGTTGCATATCTTGGATCGATCCTTCCCCCTCCTACCCCCCCAGTGTAGACCAGGCCTTAGTGTAGCAAAAGGAATTGTTATGAGAGGCAACTGTATTACAGAAAAATGGATTACCTTAAAGTTTTCTTCAGTTAATCCCTCATTGGTTTTGGAATTTCGTATCATTGCTGCAACATATCTTTTCACTAGATTTCTGATCACTTCCTGAAACATAAAAGAACACGAATGATTCAGCTACCTACTTATCGAGGCCAAACAGTGCAGTCCCATTGTGTTTTCACTGTCTGTGATGTCTCTGTCCCACTGTTTGCGGAGTCACAGACCTGCCTTTGGTGTTGAAAAATGGGGTATGTTCTTTCAAAATAATGAAGCATTATAAAGAGTTATAGATCTTGCATCTTGAAAGTTCAGAGTTAAGCATAAGTGAAAGTCCTATACTAGTGTTGTGTGTATGTAACAATGCTTGTGTGAGAAGAGAATTCATGTCTCAGCCTTCTTAATTTGACACATAACTTCAAGCCACTTAACTTATCTGCCTTGCATTCCCCATTTCTAATATAAGGATAATTATCCACATTGTGGGGATAATATGAGTCTTAATTGGTTAAAGAATGTCAAGTGCTTTTAAAATTTCAGTACAAGTCTCATCTATATGCCAGGTATTATGGAACTGTTAAATATGACACTTGGAGATTTGTTTTTCCCACACTCATGAGTCATGGACATCTCCATAGCTAAACAAATACATTTGCTGAAGAACAGCCAAAACTTGATGGATTCATTTAGAGTCACATTAGCCCACCTGGATATAAACTGGCATCCCATTGAAGTAAATGGGAACCATGGACATCTACCCAAGGGCATAGTCTATCCTGAGGGTAATCAGTCTAACATATATTAAGGGCTCCATCCTGCAAGGCTCCCAGACCTTGAGCACCTATTGCTGGTATTGGGATCTAAGGATGCTCTTCACTTCACAGGATAAGCTCTTAGTGACTTGCCCCAGGTCTCTGACTCCTTCTGTGGTCCTGGACTATTCAATTCAGACTGAATTTTTCGTGGGAAGAGATCCATTTGTGCAAGTAAAAGTATGTGCTCATTTGCCCCTGCCTGTGTGCATGTCATTGCTATAATTACACAAGCAAATTGTTTTTTAGACCCTGTAGATGTGTTCACAAACATAGGTGTGCAATTGCGCACACATTTTTCAGCATGCCAGTAGGCCTCTTCCCACTACAAATGTTGCCCTCAACCTCTCTGTGTCTGTAAGTGGGGAGAGTAAATCTATCATCCGTGTCCTCAGGCAGATTGTCAAGGTGAATTAACGGCAGGATGTTCAAAGGAAGCCTTAACTCCTGGGGCATCTTTGAAAATCCTCTTTGTCAACAGCCCGGTGAAGTCAAAAAGCTCTGAGAACTACATTTTCAAGAATGGCTGTGGATCCCTTGACTTTGTGGTGCCCAGATTAAGACATAAGCGAGGCCCGAGTTTCAGAAAAGTACCAAGTGCCTGTTTTCTGAAAACGAAGCCCCTTTAAGGTGTCTCAATTTTAGACACCTAAAAATTGAAGCACCCAAAATCATTGGTCACTTGTGAAAATGTAGGCCTGATGTACTATATAACAACATTCAGGGGGATTTATTATTATTATTATTGTTTTTCCTTCCAGAATACTGGTATAATGCATTCAGTTGGGTTCAAGCAACTGGTATTGTAAATACACATTCATCCTGTTATAAGCTGTATCTGATGAACTCTTGAACCTGGGCAGGTAAGACTAAATAGAAGCTACAAAAGTCTTTTCAGCAGAAGAAAACATTCCTCTCATCTGAGCCTTCCTCAGTCATAAAAAGACTCCAATTGTTCCTTATTTGTGATGAATCTAGGAATTCATTGCAAAAATAAGGCTAAGCTTTTTGACTTTTTAAAGCAGCAATTTTGATGAGGATTTCACTTCACCACGTGCCCAGGCATGAAATCTTGGCTCCACTGAAGTCAACGGGAATTTCACCCAGCTTTTGCACTGTATGTGAAGAGGTGAAAGGCCACAAGTGAGCTGCGGAGCCAAACCACACAGACCGTTTGGAAGAAGCCATGCATATTTTATTGCACAGTGAGCAGAAACCTCTTAGAGCTTGCACACGTGTCAAAATATATTACAGTACTTTGCAGCCAGCAAGGCGTCACGAATCAAGCACGAGCAAGAAATAGGCAATAAATGACTTAATGAACTGGAGGCTTTACCTGGTAATGTTGATTCTGAATCAGATTGTCAGCGTGCCGTTCCTGCAATTAAATAGGTACAAGTATATTACATGGGGATCAGTCACGCCTCCATGTCTCCTGCTGGCTCGCTGGAAACTGTGGCCCAGCAGTAGCCCACTACTAAAAGCAAAGGGATACTGGAATCTGTGAGCCTGAATTAATAAATAATACTCTGAGCAAATGAAATACTCAAATATAAGGCTCCTTACTGTGAATGTTTTTAGGTTTTCATGCCTCTTCTGTTCATCCTCAGAGTCCATGTCTGGGCACAGTTGCTTGTGGATCCACTTGCAAAGGTACCAGATTGACTTGGGACTTGGGATAATATTAAATGGAGGTGGCAGAGTGCCACCTTCATCGAAGTAACTCATCCACAGCTTTGTCCGGGCAAACTTCCACTCAATGTCCGCGTGGTCCTGGGAAAGATGGAAACAAAATGGTACTAGCTTCAGGCAAGCTGCATTAGAGGGCACATTGACACCCACTGGATATGTATCAGCTTAGAGGTTGAGTCCTCTGAGAAGATATCTGTATTCATTCACAGGTGCTGAAGGGGGTCTCACATGATGAATGAGAGACAACTTCAGTTCCTCTATAGCCCTTGTCCATGTACATACAAAATTGGCATGAAATGTAGCACAATACTGAAAAAGGCTGCAACACCAACATTTAGTGAAAAGTATTTCCCATGTCAAAACCTGGGTTCGTCATTTAAGATTTGTCCTGCCACTATTAATGATTTCATTGACACCTAAAGCTGAGCAAAGAAAGCCATTCCTTAGGCTGAGTTAGCATCAGTGAAGTCATCAACTATGAGAGGAGAAAAAAGAACTTTTCAACTCTTCTTTTCAAATATCATTGGTTTTTCTTTCCTAGTCTGCAGGTGTATTCAGATACTTCTCTGGGAAAGGATCTTAAGCAGTTGTGTTTTGTTTTTAAAGCTACTCTTATTTTAGCTCTTATAAATTTTAGATAAAATAAAATCAATCTTGATAAAAAGGATACATTTCATTCTGCACTAGAATTGAAACTTGGAGTCTGCATCATACTTATGCATGTTAAAAACACAATTAGATGCATTTTGCCTATTTTTCCATTTTCCTCCTCATTGGAATAGTTCACATGTATCTAGTGCATTACATCCAAAGACCTCAAAGTGCTCTACAAAGATGGGTAAGTTATTAGCCACGTTTTCCTGCTGCACAGAGACGTGACCTGACTGGCCCAAGGTCACAATCAAGAATCAGGGCCCCACTTTGCTGGGTACCGTATTAACACATAACACAAAGATGATTCCTGAGCCAAAGAGCTTAAAATCTAAGTCTGTGAAATGTCTATCCATAAAAGGAGTTTGGAAGCATTGTTTCCTGTCTATGGTAACAAATCTCACATTATCTGCAGAGAGACATGTCTGACTTGAGCCAGGATTTATAGACACCCTCCAGCTTTTCAAACTGATCATGTGCTATGTCTTTTGTATTTTAATTTTAAAAGTGTCACTGTTTCCGATGCTATGTAGAAATCATACTACTGGGCACAAAAGGAGGAAGATTGCTTGAGTCCTTCGATCAGAACAGTACACAATACAGCTTACAACGTACTCTGAATTGCAATGGTGAGGATGTACATTATGTATTGTTATCCACACAGGGTACAGCACTGGGCTGAGAGCTGTGACACTGAAGCTGTTTGGCTGTTTAGCATTTTTAGCATGTTTAGCATGCCTGACATCAGGTGACAATATGGCCCCAGTCACACTGTGCTGGGAGGGGCAGCCATGGGATTTTCTGCTTGTGCAGCCATTCCCATTAAGGGCGGAGTCTGCAAACCCATCAGACTGACCACTGGAGGCAACGTGTAGGGTGAGGCGATGTGTTTGGTTGCATGTGAGCATGTTTGTAATAAGCATTAACTAACTGCAGCGATGCTGGCTAAGCTTCCGCCTACACTATGAAAATGGGCACACTGGGTTCTTGACTACATGGCATTGCCCTGACCTGGTTAAAATACAACCAGGTCTTGCCAGTTGAGATGGAACAGAACCATGTTTTGATCACATATCCACATCATGCTACTGCTCTGGACTTCAATAGGGCTGCAGCATAAATCAGGAACACGTTCAGTTCAGCCCACACAGGAAGCATGTCAGATCCGCACCACACTGCAGCAGGGGCGCTGAGAACCACTGAACCAAACTGCAAACCCCATATATGATGGAAACCACTTCAAGCCGGAGGTGCGGCAGCACCCCCAGCATCCCTATTTCCAGCAGCTATGCACTGTAGCCAGGTTTTCCGCAGTGGTAGCTTTCTAAACATAGGCAGGATCATAGAGGCAGTTTGCCTTGCCCTTTGGTCTATGTTACATTTTGGCCGGATCCTCTGGACAGGGGTAACAATAAGTAGCACCGACAGGCATTAAAAGAAACAGCATCTGAACTTACCAGACAGCTGGAGCCGAGATATATGCAGCCTCATGAAAGCTTTGTAGGCAGCCTTCTCCCAGGGAATCTACTGGAGCTGTGCAGGAGGGTTGCCAGAAGGCAACCATACCCACATAACCCTGGCTACTACAATAGCCAAGAAAGATTTCTCTTTCTCGCTGTCCAGAAGGGATACACTATCCGGAGCGCAGAGATGCTAGGAACAGCCGCCTGAGCAATGCTAAGCAATACTTTTAAATGGCTACCATTTCCTGGGGAAATAAACTTTGCACCGTGTGAAGATGAATTTTAAACGCAAGACAAACTTTGGGAAAGGAAAGGCGGGAGAGACTCCTTTGCCCAGCGCACACACAGCTCAGCCTGACATCCCGAGTAGCACAGATACACTGCACCTGCAATGTGCAACATTTTGTTATATGTTTGCAAAACTTGCATGGTGATACATAATCCCCACCCCAGCAAAACTCAGCTAACCTTACACTTCTAAACGTACTAGACATACACTTCTAAAATCATCCCAAGTGGTCTTTTATTAGTCTTTTTATCCATGCGGCTGATCCCAGGTAATTTAGTAAATATAGCAATGTGGTAAAATCCTAGAAGGATAAAGAGCTAGCAAGTCTTTATTTATTGTTGGACAACTGCTTTGCCCAGTGTTATACTTTAGTCCAGGCACTGAAGTGTTAGTTATTTCACAGAGCAGGCACATGGATGGAGTTGAAGTCCATGAAAGTTGCTGTTTTCCTGTGGACTAGAAGAGACCAAAGTGATATGTTGTTGCAACTGCTCTTCTGATTTGCCTCTATGTTTTCCTAGTTCAGAGACAGGAATGGGAAAAGAGACTAGCTTCAGAGATACTAGAGAGCAGGCTGTCAGAAACTGCTGATCAATTTGTGCCCTGTAACGGAAGATTTGATAGCCCTTGTCTAGGTTATCCTAGTTTGTGTCATTGCAATTTCTATTCTTATTCATGTGTCTAATTTTCTTCAGTGTCACTAAATTAGTTGTTTCACTAATGTTCTGCAGTTGCAAATTGCACAGGTTAGTCATCTGTTGTACAGAGAAGTATTTCCTGATTCACAAACCCAAGTCACTTTTGCTACAGCTTCTGGCTCTTCCCTTGTGCTACTTTCTTGCTCCTTGTGGGATATTCTAATCTTCTGCCCACTGGTTCATCAGCATTCAAAATAAACACAAAAATGGCTGGAAGATGGGATCATTCTGCATTTTTCTTGTCCATTTTTAATGGTCTTCTGTATAGTTTGAATATGACCTTTGAATTTATATGTAACTTAAGTGTTTACACTCCATCCAGGGACTGGCAGAAAGCTCTCTCTTTCACTCTCTCTCTCTCTCTCTCACTCACTCACACACACACACACACACACAGATCAAAGATCACAATTGGCTGCTGTGGCTTGCAAGGTCTGATAAAGTAGCAGAGCGTGGCCAGCTGTGTGAATTGGTGGTACATAATTTCCTTCAGCATGTTATAAAAAGGCGGTGCGCTGGCTGGAGGAGCTAGTTGGTAGTGGGAGATAAGTGGTTGTTGCAGGGAAAAGTTATTAGGAAGGAGGCAAACTGCTAGTTTTTTGTTGTTGTTTTGTTGAGGGTGGGGGTATTTAACCAAACTGACATTGTGTCTGAATTAAGCCTTTTTGATTTCTCCATTTCAGACCAGAATAGGGCCTGGGGTGTGTGGGGGTGTATGTGTGTGCAGGGTGTGGTGTGGGTGTAAAGTTCTGGGGTAATTTTGCGTGGCCCCTGTAAAGCTAAATGTGCCCATCTCTTGGGCTGGGAGAACCCTGGTCCCAAATCCATTTGAGCTTCACCTGATTTGTCACACACGTGCAACTCTAGTAGGATTTCTTTTAAAAAGACAAACAACTTGCTAAAATCTGACCCAGATTACTCAATCTTGTCCTCATTTGCTGCTGTGAATTCCCCGGAGATTCCAAATCAGGCTTGTTTCAGTTATTTGCACAGCTGTTTTGAGAACCTGAATGATGAGGGCAAACCTATTTTGGTGGTAGTTTTACACTGGGAATGTGCAATGGAAAGGCCATTTAGTTTTACTGAGAACATTTGTGTGTGCCAGGGAACTACCCTTTCCTCATTCACATCCCTCCTTAGAACACAGGTCAGAGGCAAAGTTGTTCAGTGATCACCCACCACAAAGCAAAGTGTTTTTTAAAAAGTAATCTGTCCTGCTTTGAGTTTTGTGCTTCCCTGATCACTCAGTGCATTATAGGCCAAACTCATTCGTGCAGCTACCCCAGGGATGAATATGGCCCTATGTATTCGACTTTGTGGTCAGCTCAGTTTTGAGTGTAAATTCCTCAGGGAAGGGACTGTAGCTTTCTGTGTGTCGTACCGGGCTCAGACCACAATGGGCATTTAACAAGTAATAAAAAAACCTCTAATACGACTAGTTGATAGCATTTCTTTGAGATGTGTGTTTATGTGAGGGAGAAGAGTGCTGCCGTTTCACAGAGGAATATTAAAAGAGAGCAAATTGAATAAAATGTCGCTCTCGGTAGCATCAGTCATATTCCAGGTATCGCAACATACCATCCAGAGCAATACACTTAATGCAACCTGTGGTGACTGTAGATAACAGGAGTATTCTCTATTTAGCACTAACAGCTCATCTAAGCTCTGGCATTGTCAGGGCCACCCAGAGGATTCAGGGGGCCTGGGGTCTTCGGCGGCAGGGGTTCTTCCGCTCCGGGTCTTCGGGGCACTTCGCTGAAGACATGGAGCGGAAGGACCCCCCGCCGCCGAATTGCTGCCGAAGACCCGGAGCAGAAGAAGCGGCGGCAGGTCCTTTACTCCAGGTGTGTTCGGCTGCACTGAAGGACCCGCCACCGAAAACTCTAGTGGGGGCCCCTGAAAACTCTCGTGGGGGCCCCTGCGGGGCCTGGGGCAAATTGCCCCACTTGCCCGCCCCTCTGGGCGGCCCTGGGCATTGTCCCCACTTCTACTGAGAGAGAGAGGGGAGGTTGGCCAGGATATGAAGCTTACCCCTAATCTTTCACCACAGCCAGGCAGAGCAGAGAACTGACCATGTTGGGTCACGTTCAGCAGGCACCACTCTAATGGAGGTGCTGCACCTCCCCCACCTCGCACGGCAATCTCAGCCTGGGCTAGGAGCTCAGGTCGTGCTGGGACCCAGGCCACGCTCACCCCCATGTGGACATCCTACTCACTGGGCTGGGCGGACTCTGATTTCCAGTTCATTCGTCATCTTTAGATGATTGCTTTTTCAACAACACTGATCATTTTCCTATGAAAATCCATCCACTAGTTCCACATGTGCTCTGCAACATGCCCTTGTTGCCATAGCAATTCTGTATTCATATCAAGATTAGATTTCACTGCCCTTTCTGTAGGTTCCACGTCCGGGCCACTTCCCCCATCCTCCCTCCAGGTTATCACTCGCTGTTGTAGCCTTAGCACATTTTAGCTCTTCTGGCTGAGTCAAAACCGCTTAGCCCAGTCAGCCCCCAAAAACACAGGGCAAGGCACCCAGATTTTTTTTTCTTCCAAAGAAATGTTATCAGTATCCATTGCAATGAGGCTACACAGTAGTGTCTGCATAATCGTTTGGCAAATCCCTGCCAGTTGAAGGGATAATTAATCTTGCCCAGAGATCCCCATGTGGAATTGCTGTAACCATCTCATTTGTGTGGCCATGAGGATTTTCTAATTCAATAGCAGTGCTGTATTCGCAGATGTGCCAGATCTGAAATAATTACCTACTACACTAATTATCCAGCATAATTCAAGCACTAATCTCAAGCTTTATCGCTGGGTAGAAAACCTGTTATTTACATTTTTAAAAATGTTTTATAAAGATTCCCATTACCATCTCCCCTCCCCAGCCACATGGTTTGAATCATGCTTTGCCAAATGATGGGTCTGATCCTTAGCTGGTACAAATTTGGCATAGATCCATCAATGGAAGTCTGTCTTATCTAGCTATCTTAAGTGGCCCTATTAACATGCTATCTGAGCACCTCACAAACTTTCAGGTATTTATCATCACAACTCTTCTGGGAGGTAGGAAAGTGCTTTTATTTCCATGTTACAGATGAGGCCCAGATCCACAAAGGCATCTAAACTCCAGATTTGGTTACCTACGTCCCACATTTGGCTCCACTGCAATCCACAAAACTCCCACTAAACCCTATAGGTGCTGACTGACTTTCAAGGCAGAAGTTCCCTAGGTGCCTCTGGGAATGTGGACAGCTGCTGCACTCTAGGCGTCTGGACACCTGTCTCCCACCTAAGCCTGGGGCAGCAGGTGCCCATTCATGGATCACTAAGCAGATATAGGCACCTAAGTCCAGGCCATAGGGAGGCACCTATCCCTGACATACACCCCCTGTCATTGGCAGCTCCCATTGGCTAGTTTAGGTGGCTCCCCGCCTAGCATGCTGGCTAACACACCTATCTCTCTCCTTTCATTGTATAACGAGACTAGATGCCTAACTCGGGCTTTGTCAATCTCAGCGGCGTCCCTGTGAGTTTCTAGGTGCTGCAATGCTGAGCGTTGCAAGACCTAGGCCCCTCTGTGGATCTGGACCAAAGAAACCAAGTGACCTGCGCAGGGTTGCCCCAGTTTCCCGAGTTCCAGGCTAGTGGTCTAATCACAGCACCACCTTCCCTCTAGAGCGATTCCAAATGTACACCCGCTGAAGCTCTTGTAGGACTAGGTCAAATTTACACCCACTGAAGATCTTGTGGGACTAGATCAAGTCAGGCTACGTCAGCACATTGCGTCGCGTCATGTCATTTCACTCGTCAAGATGAAACAAATGAGCCTGTGACAGCATGTCAGTACAACCCATCAGCTACTCAGCACACGGGCCGTCAAGCACTCCGACATCTTCAAACTTAATTTTACTGTACATACAACAATGAATCCCCATGAACTTCATCCTCTCCCTGCTAGGCTGAGGTGCATGAGTGTCATTGCTCCCATTTTTCTGACACGGGGAAGAAAATGTGTTCCAAGAACACGCACCTTTCTGCAGAAAAGGAGAGAGATCATTATTAATCTAGCCTCTTCCTGTTCGGCCCCAAAAGGCTCCGTGTGCTGCTCCCATATGTTGTTTACAGCAACAGCTAGTGGGCTAAGTTGGAACCAGGCTGTTGCCTGGCAGGGATAGCTGTCTGCTTGTGACAACACCCTTTGCCTGAGTATATCACAGGGAAGGTGCAAGGTGGTTCCCCCTTCCCACAGGGGCCATTAGCAATTACAATTCCTGCACCCTGAGTGTAGAGGGACTGCTCTCTGCTAGTGCCCCAAGAAGCACCAGACTCCTCAACGGGTCACTGAGAAGGTGTGGCATCACACAACCACCAACACAGGTCTGAGTCTACTAGACCCAATCCAGCCCTCAGTTCGGGGGACAGAAATAGCACTGCTCGTGTGTTAAGCTGCCTGGGCATAAAATAAAATGGAAGCCATCTTCAGTATAAGTCCTACATTTGAAGGTATCTAAAATTCTGCCAAGGATTTAGCATGAGTCTAATTGCAGCTTATTATTAACTACATGTCTGCCTCAGTCATACGTCACTGCCTGGAAAGGCAATTGTTGCTATGAACATGTCCATCAATTATCAATATTTATTGCAAGTGCCTTGAGGGATTACAGTGCCATGCACATACTCAGTGCCCAGTAATTAAGAAGAAGAACTAAGTTTCTTTGTTTCACTGATCAGTCTTTCATAGAAATGGATGTGTCCATTTGGCAAGTCGGCTGATTTTGCCAACTTAAGAGAAGCGTTTGGTGTATGTTTGGAAAATGCACACTCCAGCATCTCTGCTATTTATATCTTCCGCGGATAGGATATAGTTGGTAATTAAAATCTTTGTTATAGCTTACACTGCAGTACATTCCACAAGGTATCTGGGTTATACACACTAATTACCTCTCATCTCCCAGTAGCATATCTAATGGAAACAATGACAGCTAATGAGGAGACCTGGGACTATAATATTTGGGGAAAATATAGAACCATGTTTCATGCTGTCCTTTGTCCTGTTAGATTATTTTGGGCTGACAAGCGAGATGCATGTGACACAGCTCTTCTCTTTTCCTCACTACTGTTCCAACAAGCTCAGTTTTGGTTTGAATGCCCACATAAATCACAGCAGTATGAAGGTGATCAAGCCAAAAAGCCCCCTGAAAAACACCAAGATTGGGAACGATATCAACAAAGGCTTTGTTAACCCGGCTTCCCATTGTTTCTCCTGTAGCACAGTCTGAAAAGAGCCTTTTCTGCATACCAGCTAGGCTGATAGCATTACCGACACAAATACATGTTACCTCACCACCTGCTGCTGGGGCAGACTGAGTCAGCCACACCAATCAGCAGCAAGCCACTGAAGAGCTGTAGCACTCCAGCTACCGACACTAGCGCTGCTGACTGTATTACGTGCACGGTAAAAAGGAATCTGCGATGCTTCAGTTCTCCGCGCGCTCCCCCCTGTACATAAAACCTTGCCTTTGCTTCAGGTACATAGTATGGTGGATTTGGGTCTTAATGTTCCAGTGGTGAAGAAAGCTGATGCATTTTGCTGTTGAGCAGGTGGGACTCAGAAGCAAGGGGGGGATAAAAACCACATCTTTTCCACTAAGAAAAGGAGTACTTGTGGCACTTTAGAGACTAACCAATTTATTTGAGCATAAGCTTTCGTGAGCTACAGCTCACTTCATCGGATGCATTCAGTGGAAAATACAGTGGGGAGATTTATATACACAGAGAACATGAAACAATGGGTGTTACCATACACACTGTAACCAGAGTGATCAGGTAAGGTGAGCTATTACCAGCAGGAGAGCGGGGGGGAAAAAACCTTTTGTAGTGATAATCAAGGTGGCCTAGGATCCAATTGTGGCCTATTATTAAGGCAAAAGACATTCTGAAAATTGGAATTCCAGTTTCCAGCACTCCCAAGATTCAAGGGTATTTTGGGTCTCAGGTTTTGGTTCAGCTTGTTATAAAGGTAGTGGCCATTTGCAATGTTTAGATCTGGATTCTGATTATGAATAATCCCAAAGTACTTTTGAGGTTTTTTTGCCATCAACTTCTACAGTTGGTAAATGTTTACTAGTAGATTTTGTGCTTGATCAACCAGAAAGGTAGGGATACAGTAACCTCCTTGTAAGCCTAACCGTGGGAGCTGTTTTCTCAAGTTGCTGGGATTTTCTTGACTCAAAGCAAAGAGATTCGGTATGAGATTTGTTACTCATCCATCTACCTCTTCCCACTCCTCTCCCAATCCTCCACTTCACTCCATATTCCCTTTTGGGGATTTTATGACTTCATCTCCTCTCATCATCTCACTCCTCCCATACACTCCTACCCCATCCTGGCATTCCCATCCCAAATAATAAATAAGCAAACAAAATACACAATCATCAAAAAGCCTGAGTCATTAACCAAAACAAACACATAGTGTTATTGCGGTAACCCATGTGCTATGATTCCCCTACATAAGAACATAAGAACGGCCACACTGAGTCAGACCAAAGATCCATCAAGCCCAGTATCCTGTCCTCTCACAGTGGCCAATGGCAGGTGCCCCAAAGGGAATGAACAGACAGGTAACCATCAAGTGATCCATGCCCTGTCACCCAATCCCAGCTTCTGGCAAATAGAGGCTAGGGACACCATTCCTGCCCATCCTGGCTAATAGCCATTGATGGACCTATCTTCCACTAATTTATCTAGCTCCCTTTTGAACCCCTTTATAGTATTGGCCTTCATAACACCCTCTGGCAAGGAGTTCCAGAGGTTGACAGTGCATTGTGTGAAAAAATACTTTCTTGTGTTTGTTTTAAACCCTCCCTTCCAATTGCCTGTCTTCACTTGCCATAATTTGCCTATCTTTAGGTGGTAAGGTCACTGGGGCAGGACTGTGTCTCTGGTATGTTTTGTAAAGTCCCTAGCACCAATGGGCGCTCAATGCCTGCTTACTGAGCTGCTTATTCATGGATTTAGGTGCCTAACTGTAAAGTCCGAAGTTTGAAAAATGTTAGCCTAAATGCCAGGATCATTTAAAAATACCTCCTTACGTCAAAGGAAAGGAGACTATTATAAATTAATAACTGATCAAATATGTTCTTTTCCTGACCTTTGAGCTGCAGATGTGGATTCAAGGCGTGGGAGTTGGAAAGCCTTTATTTTTCTACAAACTCTGATAATGGGGGCTGTAATGAAGGGGCTGACAGGGCCTTAACTATAGTGTGGCAACAACTTCATGCTGTAATCACATTAATCCAGACCAATATTTACACCAAAGAATTCTGTTTCATTAGACATTCTCCAGCTTGTTTTATTTAGCGGGGGCTATCCTGTTTTACCTTATTAACATTGATTTAGTTGATAGACTGCAGCATGTTGAAAAATGAGTCTCGAGAGATTTGGAATCCTTTAAAAAAAGCCATGTTTCTGAGGGCTCTTAATGCATCCATTCGTACTGCCTCCTCATCAGCTGGGAATTTCCACCCCCTACTAAATCCCATTTGATTTCTTTTCCCCAGATAAAGCTCCTTTAATACATATTTTAGGAATATGTTGGAGTGAAAAGAAAGAAAAAAGACAGTAAGAGAAGCAGAGAGACTATTTTTCCTCTACCTTTTAATTTTGTTGTTGTTACTCTTTTAACTAAAGGCTCTTTAACGCAGCAGCCTGCGATAACGGTAATTCAGCCTGTCAGGTCTGAATAAAGAACAGGAGATTGCGGCAGGTTGCAACCTCTGTGGTTCCATCTGGATATTTTGACTTCCATCATGTAGCTATAAGGAAACCTTGCTGCGTTGTAGTGGGCACAGAGCCACAGACTTGTCATATTGGGCTCTGGCAGGCTGAATGCAACAGGGGAAAGAGAACCCATCAATATTGTACTTGTGAATTTCTCTTTATCAACAAAGCAAACTGGGAGTCATGGGTGGGTTTTGCGCTCATCCTGATCCTTAGCTTGCCATTTAACACTTTCGTTCCTCTCAACAAGACACCAACTGGGTGGCGAGAATGCTACGAGGGGTTTGGCTTTGAGATAAAAAGCAACTGGAAGGATTTAACTGCCTGACCCTGCTGGGCCCTCTTAAAGGTATAAGCGTTTACAGGGTTGGGCCCTAGGATGGAAGCGTTCTATTTGCTAATTCTTGCAACAAAAGAAGAATGCAGCATCTGAAGTCAGAGCACATAAACTAGATCCATCTGGAGGCCCGGCAACAGCAGATGAATATTAACAGTGTGATTCAAGTCCACAGGTGATATGTAATTAGGCCACAGCCAGTGAAAACACAAGCAGTTCTACATCTTCAAACGAACACTTTAGCTTGCTAGCTAAAGGACAGTTAAACTCCCTGGCACTGCACAGATAGGCTCAGAGTCTAATAGGCTCAGAGTCTAGGCTCACACATCCTCCTGTCGCTGCATTGTGGAAGCACCACACACTTTTGTTGCGCCACACCTCCCTTCAGTTCCCATGAAAGGCTTACAAGGTGTCCCCCACCAAGCCTCAAATACTAGAGTTACACTATGGGGCCCTGTGAATCATGCAGCTTCTCACAAGATGGGGATTACTGCTAAGGAAAACAAAGGCTCATCATCCAACTTTCCCTACATCTCTTGTACAGAGATGGGGCTACAATACAAACTTGATTATCCCAGTATCATAGGAGACATTTAACACACTCAGATAACTGGGAGAATTTTCAGTGTAGTGAATGGGCATCAGAGGACGAGACCCACTTTTGGATAACAGAGTAGCAGCTAACTGAGGTTTGGGTAATTGTAGCTAAAACGATTCCTGGGCTAAAAATGCACTTGTGCACAGAACACAGGAAGTTTGTTTGCAGATTGGAATTACATATACAATGGTATGTGCATGCCCGGATCCCCAAGATGCATGTGCACACTGGATGTTTTGGGTGCCCAGTTTGTGTGTGTTCTTTAAATGTGTAGGCCTTCGTATCTATAGAGTCTTACCATCATATTCATCTTATTTGAACTAACACAGTGCAGGATTGAGGCCTAAGTCCACAAACTGTGTCAATTCCACTTTCTACATTATTGTGCATAATTATTAGCACAGCATCATAATGGAATACACCGCTCAACAAGGACAAAGTTACATGGTCTTTGCCCAGGGGATCTTATAATCTAAGTAAAATTAATGCAAAATAAAATTGGGGGACACATAATGATAAAAAAGAGACTGACAATTCATTTGCAGAGCAAAGCTAAAGGAGAGGTGTACACATCCCCCTTTAAAACTCAATTGCTTTGCTACTAGGCACATATGCTGCTTCAAGAATCACCTGTCCAAATCAGCATGTACAATAAGAGCATAACTTCATTTCCTGCTCTACCTGAAGGTATATAAACAAATGCAAGCTTTGATTTGTCCTAGATAACAAAGAGGAGATGGACCTGAACCAAAACCCCAGGTCCAAACACTTCCCCACTCTTTGGGGAAGCTTGGATACTGATCCAAACATCGCAGCTGACCTCACTTCTCTTACGGACCGATTCACAATCCCTAAACGCATCCTCATTCGGGGGTAGTTCAGATCCAGGTCTAGATCCAAGTTTTGTAGCTTGGATCATCTCCAGAAAAACCCATGAGAAGAATCAACAAAATTGACAAGTTTCTGGTCCCCTAGAATGCCAGAAAGAATATCTTGGCTTGAAGTGAAAACCTGGAAGTTCTTGTTATCTATTGAATGGTTACCAATACTAGCATTCAGTTATGCAGACTAGGCCATGGAGAATGTAATCTCATGTTTTGTGCCATTAACCATGTACTGCTGGGGTCAGAAAGGAGTCTTTCCCTCCTCCCCAAAAACAACCTTTCACAATTCACTAGGTGCATTATGGCAGTTTTACACCTTCCTTAGAAGCATCAAGTATTTGTCACTATTGGACTTGCTGAATGGATGGTCTGATTCTATGATTCTATGAGGTATGTTGCATAAATGACTCTCAGGAAATGGGAGGCTGGTTTTATTTTTGGACTTTTGTATGGATGTTATTGACAGACTCATAATGGACATTGAGAAGTATGCAACTATCTAAGATGAAAACTATGGTATCTTGACAAGTGTCTCAAAGAACTTGTTCCCGTACATACACCTGCATTCTTCAGAACCTATCACCCTCAAATCTCTTGGCATGACTCATACAAAGCCTCTCTGTGGCATCTTTAGGTCTTCTTGGGAGAAGCTGCAATATGAGGCAGGCACACGTAGAAAACCGATTTTGAACTAACTTTAATACCAACAAGCAGGAAGATCAACATGCAAGAAGAACAGGAGTACTTGTGGCACCTTAGAGACTAACAAATTTATTAGCGCATAAGCTTTCGTGGGCTACAGCCCACTTCATCAGATGCATAGAATGGAACATATAGTAAGAAGACATAGATATATATACATACAGATAAGTTGGAAGTTCCCATACAAACTGTGAGAGGCTAATGCAAGAAAACTCTCTAACTTGATACATGCTAGTATTCATTCCAATACATTCCAAACTCCTTTTCCCAACTCTAAGCAAATGTAAATTGACACAATGCAGCAATATCCACAATGCCTCACAGTCAAAATGGTGCACCTAAGCAATATGCAGTTGATGTGAGCAGAGAAGGTTAAAGTTTTCATCAAGCTTGCAGGTAGCAAACCATTGTGACAAGAGGGTGACAAGTGAAATTCTGACACGCATTACAGTAGGCAGTAGTTACAATTGTGGTGCGGAAGGAGTTAAATTAATGCACAGAACCAGAAGAAGAGAAAGCCAGAGAGGTCAGAGGTAGGAGAACTTCTTGTGGGAAATCCACTGCTGTGCTGTAAGCAATGCAATAGGTAGCTGAAAAATCTCTTAAATTTATGTGTGTCTTAATTACTATGCTGTCTGCTGCTGGCAAAGCAAGAAAACTCCATCTAAAATGCTCCTAGATTTGCAGTCAGAATTTCCTGGTAGTGTTAATTTATTTTTAACCACCCATATCAGCTGTCCTTGTTTACTACACAAAGTACCTATATTTTTAAGGACAATATTTGCCATTTTGTCACCCTGTCTCTCCAGTAACAATGTCCTAATCCAATGTATTCCAATCCAGAGTTAAAAAGTATGTTCCTATTTTTTGTGGGAAATATTTCTTAAATCTCCTATGACTTGATTATCTCTATGGGGGAATAATCATCTTCCATGTTAGCCTGCAAGAGCCCAGAGCACTGTCCCAAATGTATACTGTGTATAGATATTAGCCACCTCTCAAAGGAGTGAAACACAACAGCTGCCTCGCAGAGCACCACAGCGCTACACAAAAGGAGGTGAGGGGAAACATCCTATCCAGGGAACAATGCAGGAGTGATTCACAAAGACTGGCTGCAAGAGGCCAGTTGAATTTGGCCTGGGTGCTGGAAAGAACGCTCCAATTCTTGCTAAAATTGCCATCGTTTATTAAATGACTATAAATGCTCAATATCCTATTTTACAAAACAGCCAGTAAACCCATGCTGGAGCGTTGGCTCAGTGCCGCTGGCTGAATCACCAACACGACTTCTTACAGATTCCTAGATTTTTCTTGGAGGCTTCCCGTCCAAATACTAACCAGCCCAGAACAAGCTTAGCTCACAAGATCACAGCCCCACGGTTTTCTGAGTGCAGACAAGTGATGGCTTCAGCTATTAAATTTCTCTTTCGTTCACATTGCTTTTGCTGTCTGCACAAGGTTCAGATAACTGTTGATATAGCTCCTGTGATGAACTCCCAAGGGTATCACAAAACACCTAGAATCTGAGTCCATCTGGGCCATGATTTCACAAACCATGCTGAATGTTTACCCTTGCAAAATGCACGTGCATCTTTGGTCCCATAAAAAACTACATGCCTGTGTATTAATTGGACCTCGCATGACCTACAGATTTAGACTACAAGCATCAAGGTGCTTTGCAGAATTACCATCTATACATGCAGAAGGACTCCTTCACTTCAGACGCAACCAAACGGTGACAATATGAGAAATAACTTATCACCTAAACTGACCTCATTACCCACCCTGTTACTTTATGCCACTCATGAATGATGGAGCTACCTGGCCACCCCAGTCTCATGAAGATAAATTTCATTGTCCTTCGACTTATCATTATGGCATATTCCTTCTGCATTCATAACTTGATGCTATTTCTGTCACTTCTGGATAGGAATTTAGATGAGGGAGCCAATAGTGCGAGACGTACAGTAGTGTTCTGTGCTGCTATATAGAACATTCGGATCTTCAGAAGTTGATGAGGCCCAGAAATTTATTGAAATGTAATGAGGTATTGGATTTTGTCTGCCTTCTTGGTTGTGAAGTGTAGTGACTCCCGTGATCAGATATTGACAACGGTTTGGCAAACTGGAAAAGCATGCAGGCTGTGCGGTGAAAAATCAGTATCTAAATGGCCACAGGGTGCTCCCCAGGGAATAGACAGTTATTGAAGGCTGAAATAGCTTGGTCCAAAAATCATAACATTCTTGCAGCTCAGTAGATTGAGAGTTCCCTTAAGCTGTGCAGAGGTTATGCCATGTGCTTGTCTTACTGCGTCTTCTGCAGTTATTCTACGGCTTCATGTTGTGCTTTTTCTAACAACCAAGAACTAAACCCTGTGGGTGGGAGCACTGACTGAAAGCAAGGAAGGCCTAGATTCTCCCTCTTCTAGCCTCACCGCAAAGGCAGATGCAGAGATGAAACACGCAGGGAAAGATCTATCATGGTGATATTGTTTGGTCTTTTGCTCCTCGGGCCTGCGAATGCTGTTGAGGCAGCTGCACACTCAGGTGTGGGAGGCAGGGAGGGGAAGAAAGAGCTGACTGTGTGGCGGAGGGGCTCATTAACAAGTGGTGTGGATGAGAGCTGAATGGAACACTGTCCATTCCATCTCAGGAACACTGACATGCTAAGACGGACTCCCTCACCCGGTCGTTTTGCCAGTGTTCCCTCTTCTGTGGGGACTTGACTGTGGCAGAAGGCTTTTCACTGGTGTGCATATAAAATGGACTCCACAACTCTCCAGGTCTCCTGATCCTCATGCAGTGGGCTGCTGTTATCTAATATGCTTTATATCCCCAAGAAAGCCAGCATTAAGATAAGAAAAGCTGCCCAATTCAGCAACCAGCCCAAAAAGGGGGAGGGAGCTTTGTTTACTTTCTGTGAAGGCAGGTTAAGAGAATGAACCACAATCTTAAAACTTGACCAATATTAATTAATAGTGGTTAGGGAACGTATTGATTCATATATAACCCTTAGAAGAGGCGGGGAAATTTTCTAGCCATGAGGAATGCTGTAAGCCATCAATGCAGAAATGCCAGCTTTAAGAATCGAACTCTTTGCAGGTTCAGTTTGTGCTGCATCAGGACAGCCAGTAGCTGATTATCTCTTGCATTCCAGGCAAATGTCACTGTGCTGTATGGGAATTTCTGTATTAAATATTAGGTGACAAGGAAATCATCTACCATCACCATCCGGTCACTGTCACAAGCTATGGTAGGAAGCGACCATTCCACTCAGTGACAGCTTGACACATTCGTCAGTGTGAATAGCTTATCTGAGCCCTTTGTTTGCTGATCTTGCACAGACAGACATAGATTTTGATGCAAAAGTTCACTGTTCATAAACCCTTTATACCAACAATTTTCAGTGTATGGGTTGTTCAAACTGTGCACCTCACCTAACTGTTATTCCTTATTGATGGTGTATGCCTGGCTATCTAAATCACGTGGTGGTGTTTCTGGTTTTTGATAGGCTGCCTTTAGACAGGAGAATAATGAATAGGAAATAACAACAGTGAACAGTAAATACCTTGGTTCTCATGACAATCTTTGGTTTGGGCTTTGCGTCATCCACAACCCTATATGAAGCCAGGTAAGGAAGAGGATTGGAAAAGCATGTCAAAGAGGCTGTCTGGGTTCCCCACACATCCCCCCAGAATCTGAAGGGTCAGCGCTGGTCAGAGAGGTAGTACAGAAAGCATGGACAAACGCTGAAAACACTTATGCCTGTGTAGTGATCTATTTTCCAAGTGGCTAGCAAGATTAAGGGCCCGAGTCTTTCCATGGGCTTTAATGTGAGTTAGATCCCAAGGGCAATGTAGTTCTGCCCTGGTGGCTAGAGGCTGTTTACAACTTAGCTAGCTAGTTGGGATTGGCATGAAGCTGCCGTTGAGTTTGGAACAGGAAGATGCAAGCAGACAAACAAGGTCCAGATGCTTCCTCTCCTTGCCCTGTTTTGGGGAAGCACTGCTCCCATACACCTTCCCTCCTCTGGCTGGTAAGGTGAGAACTCACCAGCCAGGGAAGTCTGACGCGGGAGCAGGAGAAGCTGAGGTGAATTTCCTTTTTCTCTTTTTTGATTCTTCATCCTCGTCAAGAGTAAATAATGGCATTTATAGAAAGGACAGTGGGAAGCCCAACAAGGGATGAGTCAGACCTCTGTATCACTGGCCAGTTTGGGGGCACACATTTCTTTCATTTCAGATACTTTTTGACTTTTGTTCCCGTTCCCAAATAACCCAACACGGCATCACCCCATAATGTCAAGATCCATGATGACAGCAGCCAAAATTGTCACACACACCCCCCGAATCTAACCTACTTTAAACACTATGTATACAAGGTTTAGGCTCCCTTCAGGCTTATTTACTTTAGGGCCTTAATAAAATCTAGAATGATGCCTTCCCAGGATCACAGACTGAGGCGTTCTTTTTCCTCTCAACCTGCAGTGCCTAACTCCTCCTGCTCAAATACCCACTGTCATTCAGAGTCCAGTCTTCATAACATTGACAAAAAGAAAAGGAGTACTTGTGACACCTTAGAGACTAACCAATTTATTTGAGCATAAGCTTCCGTGAGCTACAGCTCACTTCATTGGATGCATGTAGTGGAAAATACAGTGGGGAGATTTTATATACACAGAGAACATCATTGTTTCATGTTCTCTGTGTATATAAAATCTCCCCACTGTATTTTCCACTACATGCATCCAATGAAGTGAGCTGTAGCTCACGGAAGCTTATGCTCAAATAAATTGGTTAGTCTCTAAGGTGTCACAAGTCCTCCTTTTCTTTTTGCGGATACAGACTAACACGACTGCTACTCTGAAACCAACATTGACAATGTGTCCCCAATTCTGCCTTTGGGTGTTCAAGTTGGCCCTTCGGTGCTTAAAATGAGGGTATGGTTTTAAAGACCAATCTGAACACTCAAATACAGAGTTGGTCAAGTCTGAAAGTGGACCCACAATGCCAGACATAACTGAGCTCAGATCCTGCGTTCTGCGCGGGCATTATCCTAGTCTCAGTGACTTCAGGGTTGCAGGATCAGGCAATTACAGGATTGGTTTGCAGTTCAGTTGAGAATTAACTGATTTCAGTTGGTCCATTTTGGAATCAAAAGTTACAGAAGTGGCTCTTTGCACACATGAGGAAAGAAGGTTTGGATAATAAGTGATAGGACTGAGGAGAAAAGACACCAGAAAACATTTAAAAATGAAACAAAAAGTGAAGAAAAAAACCAAACCCTTTCAAATAAAACCACCCAGTTGCATTGGGTTTCCTGTGTGCAATAAGGTAAGTAAGTAAACTGTTAATGGCAAGGTGATTAATACTCCTGAGGGCAGAGTTTAAGAAAAACAGGACAGTTAATAGGTGATAACCCTCTGCAGTCAAGAAGCATTAGAGTCTAGCAGACCATCATCCATGAACACAGAAACACACTGGTTCAGTCTAGTGACTGGAAACTCCAACACACTAGCTGCCGAGGAGTTGAGGAAATAGCCCCAATCATCCTGGAAGAAACCATGAAACACAAATGCTGCATGTAAAGCAATTAGAGCTTGCAGAGAAAATCGGAAAGGAAGATGGAGGGACAACTTACAGCGATGAGCTGGTAGGAGTTGTTCATCATGGCTATGAGCATGTTCAGCAGCACGACCAGGGAGATGACATTGTACGTTCCGAACATGGTGGCCCCGACAAACTCCGTGAACTCATGCCTAGCCTTCACATTGGTGACGTAGAGATTCAACAGACCAAACACGGACCAGAAGAGCGACTGGAGGGTCTCAAAAAGTCTGCAAAAGACAAACTGCACTTTATTACTTGGGTCTGGGAGGACAAGAAAACACTTAGGTCTCTCTGAGCTGTGTCTGTGATGAGGGTGAGTACAATGGTGCACTGCAGCGTAGGGCTTTCTGCACCATAGCCATGGTGAGGGTGGGGATTGTGCTGCAGTGTACCATAGGGCACTATGAGCCATTGCCATGAGGAAGATGGGTACTGTGGTGCACTGCACCATAGGGCTCTATGCACCCTGGCCATGGGGAGGATGTCAAGGTGCACTGCACCACTGAAGCCATTCGGCCTTCAGTGCACATGGGCAGGCTGCATCCCTGCATTCACACTGAGATGAGTGTGCTGAAGAGCAGAGCCAATACCTTCCTTTCTGGAGGGTCAGTATGTGCTTCCCCCTTACAGGCTACAGTCCATCAGCCAGTGCAGGAGGGAGCTGCACCCTGGACCACAGTGTTCCCGGCCCTGTTCGGAGTTTCAGTGGCACCGTGACTCCCCTGCCCTTGTGCTCAGGGGGGTGCAACGACTAGGGCCATAACTGCCCCGACAGGTGCACAAGGAGATTCCCCTACACACACAGAGGGCCAGACACGATTGGGCCCCTCTTGTTAAAAATTTGCATGCCACAGTATAAATAATCTCTCCCATTCCCACAGGGTCTCCATCAGGAAGACCTCTACATGCATGGCAATGCTTCAGTCACCTCTGAAGTGCAGCATGGGAACATTATGACAGCACACGGCCGTACTGCATCACAGGAGAGGAGGTGAATATCACATCCTGCTGAATCTCCAGGGGTGATATTGGCAGAGAGCGTGCAATTACCTCAATTGGATATTAACGAGGACAATGGGGCTCAGACCCCTACTCTGTATCCTCACATCACAGGTGGTTAGGGACCCCTGTATTATGTCTCATGAATGGCAGAACCTCGTACAGTACAGTGCCCCCAGCATTATGCAGGAGCACTTGATCAGTCCTGACTCAAAAGAAAGTGTGTCACCTAATTAATGCAGCATGATAGGGTTCTCCTTTGAAGTCTCCTGACCCCACTTAACTTTAGAGCTATGGCTATGGGTTGCTATGGCTTCTGCCATAGACAGTGACCTTTTGCAGTCATGTCAAATACATTATCAGGATTGTGAATAATCACTCCTTTGGGTATTATTGTTTCAAGTTTTGGGGAGCTGACGTTTCTATCTACATTTAAGATGTTTTGGCTTTGGCCTGGGGTCAATAGATGGTTCTAAAAAAAAAGAGTCTTACTGTAAAAACCAAGAAAGTATTACTTAAAAGAATATAATCGATTTTGGATGTGCTTGAAATATTAGGAATCTGTTGTATTGGTTGCTCATTTGCCTGTTAAATTCTTTTGGCATTCACTGCTGTCCATAGAGGAGTTGCCATTCTTTACAATTTTAACTCTTGGTATTACAATCTGGGTTCTATAGATCCTGGGCCAAATTATGAAGTCCTTAATAAAGCAAAACTCCCCTTGATTTGAACAACCTGACTTCTCTGAGAGGCGTATTAGTCGAATAAGGATGGGGTAAACATTGAGTAAGGACCTAGGGATTTGGCCCCATTACTTAAGTCTGTGAAACTGTACCTGAGCGATGTAAAGAAAAAAGCACAGATGACACCGCAAGTCACATGACACAATCAGTACACCCACTTTTAAAGGGACCGCCCTGTGTCCCAGCTAAACAGCTGAACACATTTGATCGTTATTAACAATAATAACAATACCTAGCCCTTGTATATTGCTTCTCATCAGCAGGTCTCAAAGAACTTTACAAAGTAGGCCAGTATCATTATCCCCATTTTACAGATGAGGAAACTAAACTGAATTTTTAGCAAATAGTTTGTAAAACAATAGAAAAATATTTATTGTTTTTTAAGATCTAATGTAACGAATGAGGTATCGAATCATCCTAGTGAACCAGAATACCAACTAAATGAAAAGTCAACCAGCCTACTGCTCAGCCCAAATAACATTAAACACATATAGCCAAAGGGAAAACACAAGAGCTATCTGTCAAACCACCCGCCAACAACAGGGAATAACTCTCTAGTTGCACACAGAATGGGGAAAGGGGACAAGCAGAAGGGAAATCTAAGTGAGGGGAGGGAGGGAGCAGTCAAGAATGAGCTATCTGACATAAAAATGCCTTATAGCCTGCACTAAAGGGATTAACCAAGGCCTCCAGGAGACATTGTGGCGGGGAGTTTCATCACGGAGGAAAAAAAAAACTTCCTTGGTTTGCTGCTTGACTGTACCTTGCAGAATTACATCCTCCCCATCCAGCCATAAATCTCAGGTAGGAACATAAGATGGAAGGTATTTGTTCAAGGATTTAGGACCGAGGGGTGAAATTCTGTCCTCAGCCACACGATTATTAATCTGGAATAACTCGTTGAGGGTGAATAGCATGTTACTTTGGACTTACACCTTTGTAACTAAGAGCAGAATTTGACCCTAGGTTAAGAAGGAACGTTATATTGACACTCACACACGACCCTGAATGGTATCCTAACATTAGCAGGAAGTGCAGCTTACCAGGAACAGCTGTAACAGACACCTTTCTTCCTGAGGGCCAAATTGTATGACCTTTACACTCGTACAATAGCATCTTACTCCACACAGAGTGCCATTGATTTCAGTGGGGCTCCTAGTGGATTAAGAAACTATTCTGTATGAGCAAGGGGTTCATACGCTAAACCGGAAACAGCCAGGCCGATGTTGTGTGCTGCAATTCTGTATAACAATAATATTTTGTTATTCTTTCCTCTCTCTTTATGTAGTACAATCACATACTGCCCGCAATGCCTAACAGGGGACCCGAACCAAAAGGCCATGTCCATTGTTAGGCACTTTTGATGAGGCTCACAATATTTTAGAGGAATATTCTTTTAAAATAGAAATCATTTCTGAAATGTGAACTCTGAGCATCTACCGGGAGAAACAGCAAACCTCAACGGCCCTCTAAAAGCATCTGAGGAAAAGACAGTTCCTGCTTCACTCTCTGGTGCACCGTTAGCATCCAGCAAGGCTGCGGTTTCTAGTGTGTCTTGGAGAAAATGGCAACCCAGTTAACAGCGTCCCTCTCAAGACAAAATGACACTGCAGAAAACAAGGAGCCACTGACTCCCTCCCACCCCCTTTTGGTTGACTGAGCCTCTGAGATAAATATATTCCTCAGACTGCCTGTCTAAGCAATAGACACACTCCACTTTCTCATGCACAGAGAGGCCAAAGCCTAAAAATTTGAATTATTAATGGTTTCACCTTGTTGCTGTCACAAAGGAATATTACTTTTCCTTGAGCTGTGTTTGTGGGTCAGAAAATTTCTTCGCAACAGATATTAGACCCATCCTTGGGGAGTAATCAGAAATAATATGATGGTAAATAGGTGTCATATTTTAAACGAGTTGTACAAACATGAACAGTGCTCCTGTTCCTCCTTCTCTGATTATAAAATTAGCTCTTATTATGTGACTGCCTCGGAACACTTTTAGAGATTGAGGGGACTCACTGGAAGCATTTTGCATTTCTTCTACCACTAAGGAGGGATGAATTCAAGCCAACTTGAGGTAACATTAGGCTTGATTTGAATTCACGCCAATGCTGCTCATTCTAAGAGTCCCATAGATATAATTTCCTATTTTGCAGGTTGCCCATTCTTAGCAAGTCGCACATGCTGTGTGTCTGTTTGAGGAGTGAAATGTCAGCTTGCCCTGGGGGTTTTAATAATGACTATTTAAACTTTTAAGAACACAGTGAGTAAACTTCTTAAGCCCAGCTCAGACAAAAAGGCAATGGCAATGTATTCTGCCCCCTGCCAAGGGAGCTGGGTCCTAATGTTCCCCACCCACTGCTGCTTTGTTTTAAACAAACCTCTATCCCCAGATGCCGAGTGCCCTCAACTTTCTCTTTGTGAGGCAGTCTCGTTGGCAAGAGGTTTAAATGCACAGCGGTACCGGAGAATGAGTGGTCTGCATTTAAAGAATGCTGTCAAGTTGATTTGTGCACTTTCTGTCAAGTGGTTATATATCATTTTTTAATTCCCTGTTGTGTGTTACACCCTCTTAGAAACTTGAAAATCACATTTTTTCCCCCGTGACCAAATGTGCTTTTTTCTTTAGTCAAACATCTGTTATTTCCTTCATTGATCAGATGGCACTGAAAGCAGCAAAGTAACTGGCTTGCAATAAAGCTGGGCCCAAACAAAAATCCCAGATTGAAATATTCCCTTCCTCCCATACCCTTCAGCTCTAGGGTTGTCTGGATCTGGTTCTGAACTCAGTGCTTCAGCCCTTTCACTTGTCAGAAACTTCAATTTATAGAGCATCATGTCCTGCCAAAACATTTCCCTCTGTGGATCAGCTTTAGCTCAGCTCCAGGAATAATGTTTGTTAGTTAATTTACTGCTGCAAAGGGAGCACAAAACATTTTTGTAGGAGCATTAAAATATTTACCATGGGATAAAATGGAGGGCTTTAATTCTTTTTTCACTAGCACCATGTGGCTCTCTTCACTTCAGAGGTGTTAGTATTGGGCTAAATGAGTTAACCAAGCCCTCCATGTTTCTGATTTGCAATGGTTGAAGAGCTCTTCTTAGTAAAGGGGAATGACAACGTCTGTGCTTCTTTTAGGAATGCATCCGATGAAGTGAGCTGTAGCTCACGAAAGCTTATGCTCAAATAAATTGGTTAGTCTCTAAGGTGCCACTAGTACTCCTTTTCTTTTTGCGAATACAGACTAACACGGCTGCTATGGTGAAACCTCTCTTTTAGATCTGCCACCTTTGGTACCTTTGATCATGAGGGGCTGTTGACATGTGGCCTCTGGCAGGAGTGGATGTAATTTCACATAAGTGGTTCTGCTCTTTTTAAGAGGAAAGCATTAGCAGGATGGCTGGAGCAGTTGCTCTTTTGCCCCAAGGCCTGGCACACTTGGGGTCTGTCAGCGCCTGGATCTGATAAGCTTGTGGACATGTTGCAAAGCCCATTTTTTAATCCTAAACATTTGGGCGAAAGATGAATGGAGCATTTGGGAGCATAATGGAGAGTTTTATTTGATTCACTATCAAGTGGTGAATAATAATCTCTTCTGCTTGTTTGTGTTTTATTTATTTTATTTTCTATTGTATAATTCAAGCACTGTAAAAACACCAAGAGCAATTGGATTGGTGCTGATTATTATCAATATTACGGCTATTATTCATTAAAATAAATGCACAAGAAAGACAATTCCAGTTATTCTTCAGTTTGCACTTGTTTTTTCAGCCATGATCTGTGCCAGTTACCACCCCAGCAATTTATATAGCAGTTCCTCAGTAAAGAACTAGCATTTCCTCCAAGTCTCTCTGATCACACCTACATCAGTGTCAATAAAATCACCGAAGTCAACAGCATTACACTGGTGTACAACCAGCCCAGGTGAGATGAGAATTTTGCCCAAGCTGTATCACCAGGGCTATAACCTATGCTATGTTCCCAGGCTTCAAGTCGGTTTCATTCTTTGGGTTTGATTGCATAGAGCATTTGTTATGGCCCTACTGTATATTATTTTATATTGCTGTTATTTACCATCATTTTAGTTTATTCTATGCATAGGTTTGTTCCTTCACTTTTATTTTATATTTTCTTTATTTTTTTCTCATAATCACACTGAAACAATTTCTTCTGTGGAGCAACCATGATTTTCTAAAGGATATTGACATTATACAGGGGGCATTACTAAAATACTGTCCAGTGTATACATAGCATCCCATCCTGCACTGAATGGGAGATGGACCAGAGGACCTGGTGGTAGCAGCTCTTTTCATTGTTTAATTTCTATGAGACGTATCACCACCTCCCTTGAGTCACAAACATCCCATCATATGGAGAGACCTTGTGCTCTGGAACTGAGTATCGTTCATGACAGCTAAAAGGCAGACTTCAGCAAAGGGTCTGCCCCAGTTAACTCAGACTTTCCTTACATAACCAACCAACTGGCCTGACAAATAAAGGCATTCGCAGCCAACGCGTAGAGACTGTTAAGGTAGGAAGCAACGTAAGTCAGCATTACAGAAAGGGAATGGAATCTTACGTGGAGAAGGCATTGTTCTGTTTCTCACATCGGATCCCCTTGCAGTTGTTGGGTTCCTCTGAGGCACTGGTCTCATAATAAAAATAAAGCTGGTTCAGTCCATTGGCAAAAGCCAGAAGCACCAGACAGTAGATAAAAAGGAATTTGAGGATGTCTAGCAGCATGCGTCCCAGAGAGATCTGCAAGGGGCCCAGGTGGGAATTTGCTGTAAACAGGGATATGAGACGCAAGGAACTTAAAATGTTGGATATTGCAAAGAGAGCTTCTGCAATGAGCGTCGGATGCCACATTTCCCATTCCTCCCTTGGACGAGAACCATTATACTGAAAGAAATAACAAGGGTACAAAAATTAATGGTGCAGTAAACACTTTAACATAGCCCCAAAAGCCACAACTGCTAACAACATTTCATTATGCAGTACACTAACCAGCTTTTGATTACTTGAACAGATGGTGTTCAAATCTGGATCTCAGTCAGGGTTAGCTAATGCTCAGGGTTCAGGTTTGAAAAGCTGACGTGGTTAAGGCTCAGGTTTGAATTCAATGGAGTCAACATCTCACAAGTTGTTCCTGTGAGATTTTGTCCTCCAGTGTGACAGTTTTGTGAGATCAACTTTTCACCAAAAATTATTAGCATGCCTGAGCTAGATTCAAAAATTAAGCTCTTTAGTTTTGGAATGAAAATTTTATGGACCAGTTCAGGACCATGGATTCAAACAGAACCCCTGTCACCCCTAAAATTCAAAGGAGTTCAAATTCCTCATTATCAAATTCAAGATTCTGACTTTGGTCCATTATCAATTTTTTTTTCACTTCCAGATTGTTCATACACATTTGAAATGGTGCCTTTATACTCTGGGATAAGCAGAGTGGAAAAGGAAGGAAGGAAGGAAGAAGGAAAACATGGATGAACAATAGAATGTGGTAACTGTATGCTTTCCTCCTTCTTCTTATTTCAAAAAGAGCCAGGCTCCCAGAACTGAAATGCTTTCTGCACATTAATTTTCTTATTAGTTAATTTGTCATGGTAATTTTAGGAGAGTCATAAAAACAGAGGTCATAATTATAGCTGGAACACTGGATACACCTGAAAGCATCAACTATAAAATTAACTAGGTTTATAGTGCAATTATAAAAGCATATGAATTATTTGGGCCAAATGTTCCCCTGGTGTAAATAAGTGCACTCTGGTGACATCAAAAGAGTCATGGAGGCTGATTACATCAGTGTAGCTCCATTGGGCTAACCTACAATGGTGTAACAGATCGGAATCAGATCTTTTAACACCAGGGCTGAATTTGGCCTCTTAGTTCTGTTCTGCTCATTTACCATGTACCATGTAAAAAGGCAAAAAATGTTCCTAGAATGGCGAATACAGTAACAAGTGTTTTATAGCAACTGATAGATTTTGTAACCTTTAAGATAAACACACTTTACTCTGATAGAGGTGTCTTTGTAACGCCCTTCAGTTTAAATCTTAAGGTCCAATGCATAAAAATCACAACTTTTCAAGGAGATAAGTAGAAGCAACCATGGGCTTCACAAAGGAGGACTTGGGCATTGCAGCACTAAACATCACATCACCTAACTTTTCAGCACCCTGCCACCTTGTGTCATTTGCAACCCCAAGTGAGGCAACCAGGCTCCCTATGCATTGTGTAGGAAGAGTTGGGCACCTAAAATAGGGATGGATTCACAGAAACCAGCCTGTGGAGTGGGGAGCTGTCTAAGCTCACCTGTAGGAAATGCTGAGAAGTGGGGTGGGACCTAAGCCCTGCCCCTCAAAGGGAATTAGGCACCTATCTCTGCTCAGGATTCACCACCAAGCCAGGAACTCTCTCCTGGAGTTATGCACCTAAGCCATTTCAAGAATAACAAGGCATGGTTCCCCTCCTCACCCCAACATCTCTTTAGCCCAGTGGTCAGCACACAAAGTGGGAGAGCTGGATTCAAATCCCTACTCTGTTGGATTCAGAGCAGGGAGCTGATTGGAGGTCTCCCATGTGTGTGTCCTAACTACTGGGCTCAGAGTCGTTCTCTTGCAGGTGCAATGAATCTTTAAGTCTTTCATACAAGGTGGGAGAGATTGAGAGAGACCCCTCTCCCATAGCCATCATCTGGGAGACCTGTGTTCTTGTCCCTGCTCTGAATCAGGCAGAGTAGGGATTTGAACCCACGTTTCCCACATCCCGAGTAAGGGCTTTAATTACTGGTCTAGCAGAGATAAAGGGGGAGGCTCTACTGGCCCCTGGCTGTCTGCTGGGTGTATTAGGCATGCTCTGAGAACACCTACCAGATCAGGCGCTGCAGGAAAGGTAGGCAGGGAAATGCCTCGTTTGTGAATCCTGCCAAGCCCTAGACATGAGTTAGGAAGTGAGCAGCTTTGTGATCAGGACTTAGGCAGCTTTGCACATGCCCACAGGCAGCAGTTTAGGCACCTAGGGGACTTTAGATGCCTACAGGGTTAGGTGGCAGCTGAGCAATGGTTTTGTCAGTGTCAGTGACAGGCGCCTAAATACTGCTTGAAAATCTAGCTGAGATACAGTGCAGCTGCATTTCTACATGACCTCTGATTGCTTCTGACATTTCCAAACTGTTCTCCACTTCCATGAACACCAGGGACTCACTTTGTTAACTGGATTTGAAGCTGGCCCTTAAACGTTAACAAACAGTGCAGATGTTGTTATCTCTTTGCTATTACCTCAACCATATATATGTGTATATATCTATATCTATAGCTCAGTGAGAGAGAATCAAATACTTGGGAAGCAGATTTGCATGGAAGCTTCAAAATTCTGCTTTGAGTGCTGGCGAGAAACTTCCCAACAGCACGTGGCTCTCTGCCAGGATTTAGAGTCAGCTGCTATTAAAAAGAACTTGACAAGGCCTTTTTCATCTCACAGATCTTTATTTTAAAAATGGCAATTTTTCAGGGCTGTGTTGTAATGGCACTATATAAATCAATGGAACCCCCTCACTTGCAATGCCGTGTTCAGTTCTGGTCAGCCCAGCAAAGTGCATAGCAGAAATAGAAGGGGTTCAGAGATGTATAATGAAAATGATTAGACACACAAAAAGACTGAAATGGTTGGGGCTGTTTAGACACCAGAGAAAGGACAGTATAGAGAAAGGTAAACTGGGCTCTCCCATTTACTCTTTCTCATAATACAAGAACAAGGGGATACTCAATGACATCGAAAGGCAGGTAATTTAAAACTGATAAAAGGAAATACTTTTTACCCTACACTTAATTGATCTGTGGAGTTCATTGGCAGTAGATAACACTGAGGCCAGAGTTTAGTTAGAATTCAAAACACATTAAGCATTTGCACAAACACTATTACATTCCCAGTCACACTACAAAGAATTTGTAGAACACCAGAAGAGTTATAAACCCCTATGCTTCAGGGCACAAGCCAACCTCTGGGTGACAAGGATTATGAAGACACTTCTGTTAGGTTATTCCACCACTGACGAATCCAAGGTTTCTTGCACCTTCTTCTGAAACATCTGACACTGACAGATGCAGGATACCGGATTAGATGGACTATGGCTTTGATCTGGCATAGCTACTGGCATGTTCCTATATTGATTAATGTATCCATGAGGCCCAGGGTGCAGAGATATGGGGTTCCATTTTGAAGAGGCAGGTGTAGGAAGAGAAGCTGAGAAGGGAGCTGTGCTGGCAGAGACACCTGAGGAATGGAGTGCCAACGGCTGGGCATTTAAGGCTTCAGCTCTGCCCGGCAGTGTGCAGGGGCAGTGCTGCATCTGTATATAGGAGACAGCACAGGAGTGGAGAGGTAGGCCAGGAGGAGGAGCTGCAGAGCCAAGCTGTGAAAAGTCAGGGGTGCTGTCCAGTGAGACTGCCACAGTCCTCTGATCTCAGAAAGGCATGTCAGGGCTGAAGGGTTAGGATATAGTGAGAGGATGTGACATGGAGGGTGTTTGCACTGTAGCTGGGACTGAGCCTCCCCACCCGGGTAGACAGATTCACACGAGCGGGGCTTGAGCTACCGTGCTACAAATAGCAATGTGGACATTCCATCAAGGGCAGAAACTCGGGCATGGCCCCTAGGCTTCTGCAGCCCAGCTCCAGACCAAGCTGCAACCTCCCCACTATTATTTTGAGCAAGGTGACCCTGCTAGAACGAATTGGTCTACCCAGACAGGGAGGCTTACTCCTAGCTGCAGTGTAAACATACCCATGGATGTTCAGGGCCTGCAGAGGCTCAGTGGGATTAGCTACCCTTCCAGCTTTATGACTGTATGGAAGTGTGGGCGTTTGCATGCAGGGCTCTGTGGTTTTGTAGGTATGAATTACTCATTCATAAAGAGAATGTGGGTAGCTGTATGTTTGCAGATATGCATGGCTTGGGTTGCGTGTATTTGTTTGTGCCTGGTGTTTTAGGTGTTATTGGTGGGTGTGGGGTAAGCGGCTGTGTGTCTCAGAGAAAGAGAATTGCCACGTTGCTGATTTGGTCACGTGACTTACGATTTCCAGCTATTTTATTTTTATTGCTCACAGTTCAAAGACCAAATGTTCAAGTGTGTAATTTTCTCTCCTGCTGTAAATGTCTGGAGAAAAAGATGTAATCTGGCTTTGCTTTGATACTGATACAGAACAACCTGATCAGGGAGTAGCAGCTATCTTGGCATTCTCTTTGAAAAGTGCTAATTCAGCGGTAAGCAGCCTTCTGCACTTTAAAATGGCCCCTGTGCTGGTCTTTTTATCTGACGAGCTTATACTACAGCCTTCCTGTTTCAGCTAGCTTGTGAAATATTTAGTTTCCTCATCTCTCTCCTATCTCCTTACATTATGACTGGCTACAAATGGACAGAGAACCTTGGAACAGTGAACTTCTACAGCACTGGTCTGAGTTCAAGCTGCTGTGGTTAAAAAAAAAGGCAAAATCTTCCCTTGTGTACATAGTGGAACCAATGTTATGGAGCAGCAAAAAGGGAAAGCCCTAATTGCTGTGGGACCAGTCACATGCACAATGCAGGGGAGGAGGTCAGGTTATGGAGAGCCCCACCTAGGGAACACTGCATCCCCTATGTACCCAGGAGATATACTCTGTGGAGGTTCTCTTCTAACCCTGGAGGGTGTGGAGAGATATGGGAAAGGGGACTAGTGAGTGTGCAGTGATGTAGATCTACTGCCCTAAACTCCCTGCATAAAGAAATGTTCAGATTCAGACCCATGTCTAAAGCAGCAGGAAGCTAGATCTGGAATTGTAATTTCAGTTTGTCTATGGCCTCAGAAGCAGGAACTCTGGGGAGCTGGTGGGGAAGGACACTCCCAATCTGAATACAGGGTTACTTCATGTTTGACTTACACCACTGTAACACCACTGACTTCAATGGAGTTACTCCTGATTCACACCAGCATGAGAGGAGAATCAGGCCTACAGACTCTGTGAACACCAGAAAGATTAGAGAAAACTCTGTGAGCCGGGTCCTGCAAGCACACCACTCCCACTAAAGTCGATGGGAGTCACTGTGTTGAGGTATTGCAGGGACTGAGCTGTGTGTGTGTGAGAGAGAGAGAGACAGAGAGAGAGAGTGCTTCTGGCAGTTCCCTGGGCTTCAAAGCTTGCGCATAAATTAATTTAGAGCATCAGATGTTTATAAATCTGAAAGGTGCATTTGAGGATGAACGGTGATATGCACTAGCTCAGTTAGTGGAGCTGACAGTAAGGAATCTGCAGCATAGTTGTAAAATCTCAACAGAGTATTTTATCATTTTCCCCATTTACATTATAAAACTCTAATTGTTTTCTGATCTCCCTATTCTGGATTCATTGTTACATATTAAGTGGATTTAGCACTGTTGTAAGGTTCTCAGTGACAATCCAGAAACTTGAGGTTCACTCTTTATCCACAGTCACAAGGTGGGCAGTGGTTATGTGAACTCCTCCCACAACACCCCGCCAATGTGCCTTAACCTTAATCAGGCAGGACAACCTGTAAGGGGTGAGAAGCATGCTCGTTCTCCAAACCAATTTAGTCACTGGCTTTCCTACTGAGTTTGCAAACAAGGATGCCAACTAGTACCACTTGTGATGTGGGCACCTGTTCTCTCTAAGCTGGAATTTCAGCGTTGACAGATAATTTCCTGTGTACTATAGTTTTCACACACATGTGCCAACTTACTGTACCTTGACATAAGCGACAATTTTCAGGGAGATAGTTGCAAGATAGAGCGAGTTCATTGCAAAGTCCATCAGATTCCACCAATCATGTACATACTCATTGAATCCACCATCCCACATCTCCTTGATTTCTCCCCAAATAAAACCTGTGGAAAGAAAGAGAGTTTATCTGCATGAGGGAACATTACTGCCCATTAAAGCAGAGCAAATCCAATGTAATAAAAGGCAATTATAAACTAACTGCTTGGGAAAAAATGCCTCATCCTTTTTCCTTTCCTACAAAATCTAATAAAGCTGCTTACAGAGTGTTATATAGCAGAATGGGAAATGCAGTCAGAAAAGGAACGGCTCAGGCTCAAGCTGTCCTGCCCAGTGCTTCACATACTAAGCACAAGGAGATGCTGCATGAAACACACATTCCTTTTAACTGTTCTAGGCCAAAGTTCCCCTTTAGAAAGTGTGGGTGACGTGGCCCAGGGGAAATTTTTATTGATTTAAATAAATAAATGATCTGAGTAAATTTATTTGTCTTAGTTATTAATACAGCACCCACCTCTGTAGTGTCTAAGGGTAATTCAGTGCTCCTTAATGATGACAGCGTGGCAGCCTTGAAGGCTGATTTCCCTACACTTATCCATAAGACAGGTGACAGTCACACAAGCTTCCCTCCATCAATCTGCCTCAGCCCTGAGATGGAAGGATCACATCCATTCTCCAGGCACATTCATTCAATTTCACCTTATTCCATGAATAGCGCCACTGACTTCCATAGGACTACTCGTGAGCAAGCTGCTACTCAGCATGAGTAAGGGTATCAGAATCTGGCCTTCAGTTTACGGCCTCTTTGCTGAGGCTGTCAGCTAGAGTTCCACTTAGCACCATTTGTGGTGGTGGTTTTTGCGATGTGGACGTTTATTCACTAGGAACTGGACTGAGACAATCAACTCCTTTCACAAATGTCAGCCTCCAACAGGGAATTATTCTCACTTGTTACTAACCTAGGCTAAATTTGCCTACAGTCGTGACATAAGGCTCCATACCCTGTTACCACTCCCCTAAGCCATCTAGAGTAACATTTTCAAAAGAGCCTATGTGATTTCAGAGCCTAGCCCTCATTTTCAAATGTCACTAGGTGTTTTCGGAGCTTAGGGTATGTCTACACTGCAACTGAGTGGTATGGTTGTAGCATATGTAGTCACACCCGATTTAACTTAAATCTGCCTAGCACGGGTACAATCATAGTAAAACCACAGCAGAACAGGTTTCAGTGTAGATGATACAATCCTGCCTGGACCCTGTGTACACGGGTAGCTAGCCTGAGTAGAAGTTCATGCTGCTGCAGCGCCATTGCTACTGGCCCCTGTGCTTGCTAGACTAAAGCTAGCTCGGGTATGTTTTCTGCAGTGTATTCATACCCTAAGTCCCCTTTTAGACTCCTAAGTGCCTAAGTGACTTTTGAAAATGGGACTTTTGCTCCTAAGTCCCTTAAGCACTTATGAAAATGTTACCCCATCCCCATATATTTTGCATGGTTGAGTTTACAGCATTAGACGTGAATCAAGAACCAAGACTTAAATCAGAAAAGAAAAAAAATGCATCAAGAGAGTGGCTAACAAACATCCGACAACAGAATTATGACGTGATCCTCCAAATTGGGATATCAGTTGAGTCTGTTTTCTAGGGCTTTAAAGGTTCAATATGAAGAACAAAGAGCATGGAAATTAACTGTTGCAAACATAAAGATATCAATCACATTTTCTTGGCTGATGCCCATTGGTCAGGTCAGCAGCATGTTATGACCAATAAGGTAATTTTAGTACAGCTGTCTTAAAATCTTTGCACACACAAAATAAAATAAAATAAAATAAAATAAATCAATGGAGCAGCTTCTGCTGAAGATCAACTATGTTGTATTTATTGTGAGTAATCATAGTTAGCATTGTTACTATAGTTACTGTAATGTTGTCTGCACTGTACGTGCCTGGTCGTTCTTTCTCTCTCTCTCTCTCTATTTTACCGATATTTCATAAACAAAAAAGGACGTTAAAATAGTAAATTCTTCCTTACAGACACATCAGCATCTCATTTGAAGGTCTGTTTTTCTCCAAAGAATTTCATATAATTTAAATGTGAAGTGGAGGGTGCGTTAAGTGGTAGGAAAAAAGGGTGTGTTCGCTGTTTATTCCAAGATGAAGTGAGCTGTAGCTCACGAAAGCTTATGCTCAAATAAATTTGTTAGTCTCTAAGGTGCCACTAGTACTCCTTTTCTTTTTGCATGTACATTTCAGCTGCACATTTGCTAATTCCTATTGTTTGAAGACTACAGAGAATGAGGCTCGGGCTGTGTGAGAGCTGTAGGGCTAGCCTGTGTGAAGTAGCACAAAATCTCCTGTGTTTTTGGTAAAGTTGGTCACAATGGGAAAAAAAGTTTGTTGACGTTTTCGCAACTCTGTCCTTTACCCATCCTTTCATCCACAGTTAGAATTTTGTAAAAATGATCCTGACTAGCAGTAAAACATAGAAGCAACATTTTTGGTTTTATTTGGAAAAAGAATGTGGCAGTATTTTGTTCAAATTTTGAAATGTTTGAAATTATCCAACCAGTTCTAGTCTTAGAACAAACTAGCTGTTTGAGCATGTAAGCTTAAAGATGGGTTTTTGAAGAGATACTTGTTATTCACACTCCCCTTCCAGTGCCGCAACCTGAGTAAGTCTTTTTCTGGCCCACTGCCGATTTAGGGACTTGGGAGAATTTCTTGCTCAAGACTGGATGGTGGTGCAGACGGAGATTTTTGATACATTAGGTTCATCCCTCGAATGAAGAATGACACTATAAACACTGTGTTCAGCACAGAACATGGGATGGGGCAAGATCACCTTAATTCACCTGTTGGCCCCAGTTCATCCAGGAACATTTTCCAGGGATTCCCACTGTGTGTGGGGAATTCCCAGATGCCATGTTAGGGCAACTCAGCATCTCCTCTATGCCACCAGAGCAGCACAAAGAGGCCAGAGAAAGCAGACAGAATCTGAGCCCAACTAATTTAGCCTCACAACACAACAAGGTAGGGAAGTTTGATCATGTCTCCACTATACACTTGGTGAACTCAGGCCCAGAGAAATTAAATGCAGAGCTTGGCAGAACATTTTCGATGAAATTTCATTTCAGCAAAATGTGCTGTTTTGTTGAAGCCAAAAAATGTTGTGGAGATCAATCAGTTTCCATAAAAGTTTCAGCAGGAAGGCTTTTGGGTCTGGGGAGAGAACAAGCAAGAGAAACCCCTATATCTGGGGGGAGGGGAGGTTATTCTGTTGGCCTAGGATGGAGGCTGGACAGGTACAAGTCTCTGATTTGGAATGATCTAGGCTAAAAAGCTCTCCTGTGGAAACAGGCAGAGCCAGGCCTTACATCTGGGTCTCTCACACACATGTCGTCCTAAAACAGCCGAAAGGTTTTGTTTTCATTCCAATGCAGACCGAAAACAAATTTTGAAACCTCATTGTGGTGCTCCGGTCAGCTCTAGTTACCGACCTGTCCCAGGTGAGACATGAAGCTTGTGGTAGAGCCAAGAACTGAACTCCTTTGAGTCCTAACCCAGGGCTTGACCATCCTACGAATCACCCTTCTGAGTAGGGACGGGCCCAAAGTGAACGTGCTGAGCCCAGAACCTTAGGGCTGAGTTTAAAGTAAGTCCAGGTTCGAAACACTGGACCTGATTGTACGTGCCAGCTGTAGGGCAGGAAGATGGCACCTTCATGGCAACAATGCAGCAGAAAGCAACATATATGGGTGGCTTAATGGGGGAAGCTACATCATGAGTGGCCTTGCGATGTCACATTTGGCAGGGGAGAGTAAGGAAACAACTCTCTCTTATTTTATATCTTTTAAAAGCATTTGTATTCACATGGCCTCTGAATTGGGTGAAGCACCCGATCTTGAAGGAGTGGCTTGCTGGAACTGAGAGGAGTAGCCAGCAAGAACACTATTGTGGAATTTGCCCTCTGCCCATACAATCCTTGGCAGATATTCTTCTCGGCCCTACAGCCTGTTTTCATCAGGAGAAGCAGATTTCTCTTAAGGGAGCCTCAGAATGAGACTCCAGCCTAAGCTGATGGTACATGGGAGCAGGTACATTTTAACACAAGAGCAAGGTAGAGTAAACGAAGCCAGACGTGAGCCTAATGAAAGGAGAGCTTGTGTTTCCTCTGTGAGTCTACAAGGTTTTATTTGCCACAGTGTGCATTTGAGCTCAAGGCAGGTCAGCTTGAAAGGGGAAATGAATCTGACTCATCAAACGTATCAAAATGTGGTTTTTTGCTCTTACACTTCTGAGGGCTCTGAAAGCTGGGTTCCATGCTGCCATATCATCTTTATTCTTTGCTTTTGTGAAACAGACAGAACGGGGAAGCTGCCACTCATTTTTCTTCACAATTAGGGCTGCACTAATCAGCTTGGAATAGGCAGCTTCTGCTTTGACATTCCAATAACCAGCTCTCCCCCGTTCATATTGGAGAGCTAGACTGTGACTTGGATTATGTGCCAGCACCGGGGCATAAGGCAGAGCAGGAGTCTTCCCTCTGATGCCCCATGTGCAGGCAGTCGCGTAGCTAGGGGGGGAGTGGGGCAGCGGCCGCTGAGCACAAGTGGTGCCTTGTCAATGTCTTGGCGCCTTTTAAATTTTCCGCTGTTGAGGGAACAGGGGGAAAGATCCAAAATGTCAGGACGGGTGGGGAATGGGCAAAGAGCGAGCAGACTCTTAGCTCTGCCTCCCCCGTGCACCAGCCAGTGCAGTGGAGCCAATATGAGAGAGTCACAATTTGTTGCTGGTATAGGCCAGCAGCCAGTTATGATGCCCCTTCCCCACTCAGAGCAAAGGGGAAGCGAGGAAGGAACTGTGCATCAAACGGACACAGCACCTCTTGCAGCTACCCCAGGTTGGTGCAGCTTCCTGAGGGCTATGCCAAAAGACACAGTAGATGGCAATAAAAACAACAAAACAGCCCTAGCCCCATAGTTCCAGAAGAAGGACAGCAGTTAATGAAGTTTCCAGATTTGGTTGCCAAACCTGTTTACACGCAGATAACACCGAGACTAGCAATTAATCCACATGCAGTTATCATGAGTGTAAGTCTGCCAGTTGAGGCCCAAGCATATTTGTGTTTCCTCTGTTTTACCTAGAACCCAGGGTAGGATCATCCATTCGACGACAGTGGGAGGTGGTCCCTGCACATGGAGATCAGTCCTGACAATGTGCTGCGATGCCAGAAGTAGCATGAAGAGGAAGGTTAGGTAAGAACCGGTGTGGCAGATAAACTTTATAAATGGCTTTTTAATGAACAGTCCCAGCCTGCTCTTAGGTGCAATTAAATATGCCACAGAAAGCACAGGAAATAGCAGTCCAATGGTGATGCAGGTCAAGAGCTTGACTGCCCAGTGTTTCCGCCTCCATCCTGGAAAGCCGTCGTACCAAAGTGTAGCTAACAGCTGCTGGCAGTTTGGCTGAGCAACAAACTGGAGAGGGAGAAAAAAAGGAAAAGGTTAGAAGGACAAAGATGCAAAGGCTTCTCCTGGACAGTGATCATCATGCACTTGGGATAATTTCCCTCTTTGGTAATTCACATGAGCTGCATGGCCTATACGTCCCCCCGTTTTCGTCTGGGCTCCCAGTGAGTGAGCTGCAGTGCACCGTGGCCTTTTACTGGGGATGGACCTGTTTTGGTTTTTTGGTGGTTGTTTTTTTTTAACTCAAGATGAAAACCCGTTGGGAAAGAAGAAGAACCACCGTGTACCTTTCCCCAAACACCAACCTAGGCCTATGGTAGTGCCAGGGATGGCAACCAGATTTCTGGAGTCCCAAGCTACTATCTTACCCATAACGCTAGCCTTTCCCATCAAGGCGTCCTGACAATCAGTGTTCCAAACAGGGGCGGGCACAAAGCCAGACAGTTAATGTGCCAGGCCCAGAATCTTAATCTGCCATTTATGCAGCCTTGCAAATGGGGCTAAATTGGGCCTAACCCTGACATGGGTATGGAGGTGTAAAGTGAAAGCAGCTGTCCCCAGTTAAGCGACCTCTAAAGGTCCAGGCCCGGTCATGTTCAGAGATGTGCCACCAGGGGCACGAGCTACTTGAAATACAGTGTGAGGGTGCAAACAGTGGGTGGGGACACAGCCTTGTCCTCTGTCTACTGGTCAGCTGAGCTGGCCCGGATGTTAGGTTTAAGCTTTATCAGAGAGTTTAAAGGACACTCTTTAGCTCCACACTTTCTCTCCCAGAGCTCCAGAGTAAGATGCTACTCAGACATGAGTAAGGGTGGCAGGATAGGGAGCTGGATATCGGTAAACTAAAGTCTGAAGGAAACATTTCTAGATTTTGGGGACAGTTCTCCTGCTGATCCTGGCTATGGAGATCTGTGGTATATTCTGGACCAGTTCTGTATGCAGGTCAGGAAGAGAGGGGGATTTTGCATTTTTTTTTTTAATACAGGCAGGATTTTCGTGCTTAACTTTGCTCTAGGAGGCTATTTCTGTTTTTAGTGTCCCTCAATAGAACAGTCACTGGTCTCATGTGAGCCCTAGTGCTAGAGTTACATAATTAATAGTTACTCTGAGCATCTTCTATTCCCAAGCTGCTGCTTCTCCAAATGCTTTTTTCAGCTTTTGGCAGACTCAAAAGAGCACTTGGCGGCATTTAAAAAATGATTTGGAGACCAGATAGGCAGGAAGAGACAGAGTGCTAAACTCTGTGTGTGTGTGTGTGTGTGTGTGTGTGTTTGCACGTGTGCCTGAAAGTGAACATATGCATTTGTGCATGCAGGCAGGCACATGCAAATGTAGGGGTGGGGCGGTGGAAGGGTTTGGTAGGCGAATGCATGTGGTTACGTGACGTTCTAACACGGAACGACTAGTGGGAAGCTGGATGCACTTTTGGCAAGGTTGTTTGTTGTCAGGGAAAGGTGGGCAGTTGTAAAATATCTGAGTCTAGTCAGGGAGAGGGACACTTTTGATCACAGAACAAAAATGACACTTTAATGTTCAGTTCTACTCTGAAAATGACTTTGAAGAAATGGGCTCATGGGATTCTACATTTATGGTGCCTGAGTGATTCCATAGCAGAAGTGCATAGTTTACAAGTAAAAAGATGTTTTTTTCTAACCACCAGTCCTACAAACAGCCTTAGGATTCAAAACTCAAGCCAAGTTCTTTCTGTCTTGTGCATCAGCATCAATAATAAATATTCTGCAACCAGATGCTGCCCTCAATTACATCTGGGCAAGCCTATTGCTTTCAGAATATTTCTATTCAGAAACTTTTCAGAACAAAATGTATATTAAGGACCCTATCCCCATACCCAATCCGAGCTCATTACAGGATGGAGGCATACGTGCTTGTTTTTTGCCTGGCGATTTTTTTCATCCCCCTTGATGGGGTTATCCTTAAATTCATAGTTGATCTAAAATATTCCTGAGGGATTCCTTTGCGACTTTTCACTCACACTCTACCAGTTCTGCATTCAAGATAACATGGAAAACCCATGACCTTAGTTCTAATCATGTCACTTCACTAAGGTCTTGTCTACACCAGGAGGGTTTTATTGTTATAGTTATGCTGGTATTGTTAAACCAGCAAAACCCTCTTAGTGTCGACACAGTTAGATCGGTATAAAAGTGCTATACCATTATTACTGCATCTACACTCGGGCTTTTACTGGCACAGCTTTATTGGTAAAAAAAAAAATCACCCCCCAACCAACATAGCTATACCCGTGAAACATTTAAGAGTAGACCAGACCTCTGAGACTGATCAGAAAATAGATTCAAGGTGGTGAGTAATCTGAAGGTGGCAGTATTATTTGTTATTCATGGAGTGTCTCTGGAGAAGTGAGATTTGGTGTTTTATAGTGTTATTAATCCCCAAGTCACATGTACATTTAGGAGACAGTTATGTGCTCTTTGAGCCATTTCCCCCCAAAAATATATCTTATACCCAGACCTGTTCATGGGTCCTACTGTTGCCCATCAGATGATTTCAGATTTGACATGGCAAAGTCACTTTCATAATAAAGGTTCCCACACATACCCAGACTTTTAACTATCCATTCACCACTAAAACTTCCTAACAAGACTTAGCTCTTACAGGGTGCTCTTCATCCATGATCTCAAAGCTCTTTTTAAAGGCCAAGCATTATCATTCCCATTTTAGAGAGGAATAAACTGAGACCAGGAAAAAAGAAAAATGACTTGCCCAACATCACACACACAAAGTCAATAGCCGAGCCAGCGCTAAAACCTAGGTCCTCTGCCTACAAAAAGAGTGGGCAGGTCCTTGAGAAAAGCTTATATTCTCTCGTGAGTATTTGAACTGTAACCTGAAGGATTGCTGGCACACAAAAGTTGGTATTCTCATTAATGCACTGGTGAAGGGGGCTGGTGGGAAATCCTTTCTCAGGAGCTCTCTCAGCACCTAAAGACATGATCTCGGAAGAGTCAAATGGTGATTTACTTACAAAGGGAAAAAAATCAAATAAGAAATTGACCAATTTATAGAGGCAAGATAATCCCTTCCTCTTCTTCTATAGCTTTTTAATTGTAATTCACTTTGAAAACCCACATTAAGGGAAGCAATCAGCCAATGATTAATTATAGAAGGCAAACTAACTAATATGTGACAAAAGTCAGACAGAATCCTTTAGGAGGGACTTAATGCCATCATTTTTTGTACATATTGACTTGGATTTTGTTCACCTATCTTAGGCTCTATAACAGATTCCCCATATAAGAGATGTCTAAATTTGCAGGAGCAGGTAATTCAAACGGATGGATTGATCTGCCTGAGTACTAAGAATAAAAGTCCCAGAAGGAGCAGCAGGTGCCTGAGGTGTGGGACATTTATTTGGGAGAGACAGGTGGACACAGGAGGATACCGGAAAGGAAAATCAGAGGGAACACGTTTGCTTTAATTTGACTTTTAACATCCCTCAGTCACTGAACAACAGTTGGTATGGTGATGATCTAAGGAAAACTGCAGGGTGCTGTTTCCCAGGACCACTCGAAAATGCTATTGTAATAAAAATTCTACAGAAAAACAACAGAAATCAGTAATTTCCTTTTCCTTTTTTAATCTATGATTTCAGAGGAGTCTAAATCACTGGTTGTGCTTAAAAGCCAATGGAACAAAAGAAATGGAAGGTTACCTTGCCATATTTTTTACATTTAAGGGCTTAGACAAGGGTTCTGACTGGATGTTTTCTACAGGAACTTCCATAGTAATGAGTAATATGTTTCCTTAAAAAGATCAGCAGTGATTTTATTTTATGTGGGAGGGGAAGTATCTTATAAAATATTTCTTCACTTTATTCCATATAATAGAAAGCAGAAAGGGGAGAAGGCGTTTATTTCCCACCCCTCATACTGAATCAAACCCACTAGAGCAGTGGTTTTCAACTTATTACACATTGTGGGCTGCATATGTGGCCCACAATGTGTTACCTGGGCCACAGGGGCTTGGTGGCAGGACAGCAGCAGCCCAGACCCCAACCCTGGACCCAGGACCCCTGCCACACAGCTGCCCTAGACCCCACAAGGCTTGCCGGCAGCCCCAGACCCCCACCACATGGGGCGGGCTGGCTGCCCTAGTCCCGGACCCCGGAGCTCACGGGGCCTGCCGGCAGCCCCAACCCTGAACTCCTGCCACGTGGGGTGGGCCGGCATTCCCAACCCCGACCCCTCCGCGCAGTGCGGCGGGGCAGCCCAGCCGGACCCAGTGATGAGCTGCCAGAAGCTGAAGATCCGGTTCCTTCAGTTGCTCTGGGTCTTCGGCGGCACTTCGGTGGCAGGTTCTTCCCTTGCTCCAGGTCTTCGGCGGCACTGAAGGACCTGCTGCTAAAGTGCCGCCGAAGACCCGGAACGAGTGAAGGGCCCGCCGCCGAAATGCCACCGAAGGCGTGCAGTGCTGCCGAGTGAGTACAAAGTCACAGGGGGAGCCGAGAGCTCGGGCGGGACGGGCAGGACAGGAGTTTGCCCACCCCTTTAACAACCGGTTCTCAACCAGCTGCAAAATTTAACAACCGGTTCTAAACCGGCTGAAAAATTTAACAACCGCTTTGCGCGAACCGGTGCGAACCTGCTCCAGCTCACCACTGGCCCAACCCCTCCGCACCGGGCAGCCGGGAACCTGGTGGACCCCAGCACGCGGGTCAGCCTTTAGTACACAGCTGAGCTGGACTACAGCTGTGTGCTAATTGGGCTGCATGCGGCCTACAGGCCATGGGTTGAGAACCACTGCACTAGAGAAATCAAAATATTTTTGCTTCTTCTGTTGCTTGTGCAACTTCCAGGCATCTTAAAAACTTTCTCCCCTAGTGCCAGCTTAAAGGCTTATTTTTAATATGTGCTCTCCTTTCCTTGTATCTGATGTCAGTTCTACAAAGAGAAGAGAATTTATATATCATGCAAGGGATCCTTTCAAGATCAGCTCAGAAAAAAGGAATGGCAATAAAAATGCCATTAAATCTTCCAGCCAAGCCCACCCCTGTCTTACTAAAAATGCTCCAAAGGAAATTGAACAGTAACAAAAACTTCTCCAAAATGGCAGAAATCCTTGAAAACCCTCTGGTTCTCACACCAGGGCTGAGCACCTGCTGAGTTAGCCTTTTACTGTCCCCAAATTCGAAAACATAATGCAATATTTATCGCTAATTTTAAAATATTATTCCGATGGCTTTAAATCTCAAGCAAGATAAGGACCACAGGGGAAGACGCAGAAGCTTCAGCAGCCATCTTTTTCCCAGTGACCAGCTGATCAAAGGTTGGGGGAGCAACAGAGGTTGAACCTATGATGGAATAAAGTGTTTCGGCGGAATGTCCATTGTTATCAGGGCTGGCGGGGACACCAGGGCCATTCATTGCTGTAAAAGATGATTATGGTGCCAGGCACTAAATAATAAAAAGCTCAACTCTAGTGCTTTAATATATGGAATAATCCAAAGCTGCACACTTAGGGACTTTGCACACATGGAGTTCGTTTCATCCATAGATCTCAAAGCACTTTATAGCGAGAGCGACATTTGATCATGCCCATTTCACAAATGGACAAAACTGAAAACCAGAGAGTGAAGGTGACTTGCCCCAAATCACACACACTAAGCCAGTGTCAGAGCCAGCCACTAAAACCTAGCTTCTCTGAATCCAAGTTCATTGCAGCATCTGCTGTATACAAAAAATATTATTTCCCTGTCACCATCTTGCCTTCAGGTAAAGCAAAGTTACCAGTGATTTCTGGCAAATCTTTCTTCAGTTCCCTCATGTCCTCAGTCACAAACACTACATTCATTCTCTCCTGTAATCCTTCTTCATTTGCCATCGACAGAACTAATGCATGTGACTATCACATTTATTATTTCTCATGAACATACCAGATGCGACAGGTTTTGTTATCAACTAACACTGTTGCACTGTGAAAAATGAGAGATCTGGAGTATACAAAAATTGTGTATGCTCCCAGTTTGATAATATTGTTTCTGACACAATAACTTCCAGAATCAATGGCTGGTTTATTATTCTAGGCACTTTTTTAAAAAAATGATGAGAATATGATGCACAAACAATATATCTTTTCAATCAATAACAGTCAGGATATCTAGTATTTTTTCTCTAGAGATATGGTGCTCAGGGAGTCTCCAATCTTCTCTTCATTTTCTGGGAGAATTGTCAAGACAAGACATGTCTGTTACCACCCTGAAGACATGATGGATAATCCTGTGACAGTTGCTTCAATGAAAAAGAATGTTCTTCAAAGGTGCTTTTAAGAGTGTACTCTGCGTATACATGAATATAAGCGTACAATGGTATTGAGTAGAGCTGGCTGAAATGGGATTTCTGGTTCATGGGAAATGTCAGTATTTGGAAATATAGTTTCATTCCAGGCTCTCAGGGCTACCAACTTGGGAGTTGGGCAGCATAGGGACCCAGCTGTCCTCGAAGTCTGGAAGCTCTGCTTCCACCCTAACTGGCTGGTCCTGGCTTGGAGCAGTCCACCTGGAGTCTCCAGCAGCCTGCAAGGAAATGAGGCAGGCTTCCATCAGAGCCTTGCCTGTGATTCATCAAAAGTGCATCAGATCAGAGATGTTCCTGCAAAACATTCTGAGTATGACAAATTGGACATTTCCTCTCTATTACTGAGGTTGTATTAGTTGTTGGCTTGAATTGTCCCCTCTGTATCACAATCAGTGGAACTGGAGTCAGAGGGCTCATGTTCCCTGCAGGAGCTATTGTTGAGGAGACACAGGAAAACAAGAAATGCAGGAGTTAGGCTGGAAGTAACTCAGCCATGTGAACAGAACAGTGCACAGGGTTTAATGAAGTTCCACTTGTTCAACTCTACTGCACCGAGCTTCACTCTTTGCTAATGAAACATGGTAGCAGCATCTGAGCAGTGAGCTCTCTGAAGTGCAGCAGCTGGCAGCGTGAGCCATGGCACTTGGTCTGAAGCCACCCGGAGCCCTGGATTTGCAGACACCAAACCTAGTCCAGCAATGGGCCCAGTGGAAGGAAGAGTTTGAGCTGTTCCCAGACCCGGCCATGTGGGAGGATGACAACAGCAGGAGAGTAACCTGTCTTGAATCAGTGAGTCTGTCAAGTCCCCCTTGGGGAATACGGCCATACAAGCCATGGGTCTGATCAGGGTGCTGCCGTTTGAGAAACAAAAGGGAGTCCCATGGACTATGGAGGCAATTTTAAAAGCCTATGGGGATGTTTCAAAGTTGACAGGTGCCTGGAAGAAAAGTTGCAACTGGGAGTAGACTCCATAGTGGAACTTATCACGAAGGAAAATTCCCGTGGCAATATGTAATCCAGTATGCAAGGAGCTAGAAAGTCTGAGATTATAGGTGTATCATAGCACTGGTAGAGGCCAGTACAGCCTGGGTAGGCAGTGTGGCGTGGTATAGAAGCCAGCAGGAAAATTATGCAGCTGCATAGACGCAAAGCCACTGAAAAGATGCCATAATTGATGACATCTTGCCAGAACTCTCCAGAGCCAGAATCCGTACGGTCTGTGATATGAAGAACTGGTTTTGGCACATACGCCGGAATAAAGAGTCTAGGATGCTGACAACCTCTGCAACACCATTTGGTCTCTACAGATGGCTGTGCATGCTGAGGGACATAAAAGGTGTTCCAGAGAAGACTCACTCAATTGCAGACAGGACTGACTGGTGTGAAAATATTTACAGATGGTATCCTCATTGTAGGCGAAAGAAGTAATGATACTGCTGCCAAAGGAGACCATGACGGAGAAGTATAAGCTCTTCTTCAGCGATGCAGTAACAAGAACATAAAACTCAACCCAGAAAAAACGTGACTTGTGAGGTGACATATATTGGACATCTGCTCACAGCAGAGGGACTGACAGCAGAGCCCAAGAAGATCAAAGCAGTTGTAGACACGCCAGCCCCAGTGGATGTGAAAGGGGTTCTGGGCTTCATAGAAGTGATACATTTTCTGTCCAAATTCTGTCCACACCTGACTACAGTACCACAACCCATGCATTAGCTCAGTATGTTGACTGGGAATGTCCCCAACAGCAAGCATTTGACATGCTGATGCAAATGATATTGGATACCCTTGTGTTGAAGTACTGTTAGCCAGGAGAACCACTGGCACTCCAGTGTGATGCATCAGAGAAAGGATTGGGTGTAGCTTTTTTGCAGGAGCAGCTGCTCACTTATGCCAGCAGACTCCTGTCAGAGACTGAACAGGGGTACGATGGCTGTGGTATCTGGAGTGAAGCGATTCCATCAGCACACCTGTGGCCACCCAGTAATAGTGTAATCAGAGGTGCCAAACAGCCCAGCACAGACAATGATGGAACGAAAGACCAAAACCTGCTACCAATGAAGGGAGACCTGTTGCAGCCAGAGGGATGGAAACGTCACTGAGATGAGATGGCTAATGATCTGAGAAAGCAGGCACTAGAGTATGACAAGTCAGCCAAGGATTTACCAGCCTTGGAGACAGGCACTCTGAGGGATATAGCCATTACAGAGACATGGAATGGACTCAAGGAGTGGTGAGGGTTGCAGTGGCACCCGGGTCATAAGAGGTGACTCCACAAGTGGGACAAGTGGTCCCAAGGAACAAGAGACACAAGCCAGCAGACACGAACCCAGAGACGCAGAGATTATCACAGAATGGAGAGAGAGAGAACCATTCAGAGGCCAACCCCATGAAGAGGGAGGACTCCAGAGAGAGACAGTTTGCTAGACCCGCAGAGAGAGAGAGAGAGTTTCCCCAACAGGCAACCACAACGGGAGTGGCCTGTCTCAAAGCCTGGGTAACCAGCTGAGTCTGTGGTAAAGATAAGACTCCAACTTGGCTATGTACCAGCACCTCAGGCCAAAGTGGGGATCCGGGCATCAATTACTTGTTTTTAATGTTTATATTAAAATGTTTGTAAAATTGGGAAGATGTATCATGATCAGTCGAACTGGAGTCAGAGGGCCAGGGTTCCCTGGAGGGAGTTCTACTGAGAACACCAGAAAAACAGAACACAGGGAGGTAGGCTGGAGGCAACTCAAGTACACAGACAGAACAGGGCACAGGGTTTAATTGTTCAACTTAACCTGCATTCAACTTCACTCTTTGCTATTTAAACACCCTTGTGTGGAAAATCCTTTAGAAGAAAATCCTGGGTGAAAAAATTTCAGCAAGGAGATGCTCCCCTATCATTCTGTTAGACAGGCTCTGTCGTCTTCTGCTACAGAAGAGGATGAAGAAACGCTGCAATATCACTGATGTTAAACTGTGGTGTTTTGGACTATTACTGTAGCATACCACACTGCAAATAAGGGCTAATCTAACAAAATTAGGAGTGGCAGACAAGGAACAGAGGTTAATTTTCTGAACTCTACATCAGATTTTGCTCTCAGTTCTATTGGTGCAACCTCAGTATAACTGACAACAGAACTTGGGCCTGCTTAATAATACTGGGCTCGGCTGTTATAGATTCTGGGTTATTCATCTATGTAGAGCATTACACAGAAAGAACAAGAAAGTACCTCCAATAAACTCAAAATGGAACAGGCTGTTTGCAGCTCTGACGATCATCTAAAAAAATTCCAAGCAATATCATGCTCGTACAGAATGAATGTGCTCTTCAGAGCTATTTCAGTTGCTTCTTGAGGCACTCACATCTTAACCCATCAGTGGTCTAATCCTAAATTACATGTGATTGTGAGGGATAAGGGATTACCTCCTGAGTATTGGGAGGAAAGGAACAGAATTTGTGTATCGGATGTCTATATTAGTGACACAGAACACTGCAAATATTTGAGCATGGTATTGATGACCTAAAATGTAAAGATTAGGCATAAAAATATAATCCATCTAGCAGCTGTTCCCTTTAGAATGTTTCCCCGTAGTAGAGAAAAAGGTGGCAATGAATGTGATGAATGCAGAAAATGAAATTCTGTAATAGCACCATACCACTATAATGCCGAATGGTATAAAAAGGAGCCTGGCAGGACTCAGAGCAGGAAGAAACAAACCAAAATATTTTGCACTTATGTAGTTTTTACCATCAAAATGGTTCCAGATATTAATTAAATCGCCAACCCCTCCTGTGCAGTAGTTGAATATTTTCATCTCTCTTTTATACAGGGGGAAACTTTGGCCCAGAGAAGTGATATTACACACTGGTTTTGTCTAAACTAGGAAATTCCTCCTAAATATTTCTCGCCACTGCTACCACCAACTGAGCTTGGCCACTCCTCTAGAATACAATACTCTAACCTTTCTAAGAGGAGTTACTTTTGCTTTTAGAAGACTGATTCTGATAAATACAGTGGGCCAAATTTTGCCCTCAGTTATGCTCATGCCAATTCATTGTCTTCAATGCAGTTGCAGAAACATAAATTTAATTCAGTGCTTTATAGGCTGTAAATTTCCTATGAACTCAATTCTAGCATGCCAGTAACTGTAGACAAATGCAACAGCCATTGTGTTCCCAGCAACAGTCCACATGGCATACAGCGTGTATGTCACATGTATGGACAGGTCATTGTTTGCCCAGTGCAGCCACAAAGAGGCACTGCCTTGCTCCTCTGCACTGTCTACACACCTCACAAGTCACAACAGTGGGGGAGAAGTCTCTTCAAGGCCACGACTCCCCTGTCCTGTGCAGGGTGTAGGCAGGCAAAGGTAGGAATGGACAGAGACTTGGCTCCCCTGCTCCATCTCTCAATGTGCTAGCAGCAGGGCTGAGTCTGTGCAGGGGGTGGGGAGTACATCTCCCATTATTGTCAATGGCAGTTCTGCATGTGGAACAAAGGGGAAATGTGGCCCTTAGTCTTTAAAAATGTCGCAAGTAGAACAGGTCTGCTTTATTTCCTAACATTCGGGATATATATAAAAGTCCTGTGTGTAATATCAAATATCAATCCTATTGCAGGCCTGGGGCCACCAGTTGGCCCAAACTCTAAACCTAGTTCAAGTCCACCAAATGGCACCAACCTTAACACAAGCCCAGGGCTACATATCAACCCTCACCATAACCCTAGCTTGGATCCACCAACTGGCCCCAACACTATCCCTAGTCCAGGGCCACCTATGAAACCTAAGCCTAGGCCAGGGTTGCCTACTGGCCCCAACCTTAACCCAGTTAGGGAAACCTACATAGCCCAACTCTAACTCTAGCTTGGGGCCATCTACTGGCTCTAACCTTAACCCTACCTCAAGTCCATCTAGGTAGCCCCAATCCTACCCCTATCCTGAGGCCACCCAGTAACCCGAACCCTAATGCTAGCTCAGGTCCACCTACTAGCCCTAACACTAACCCTATCCCAAGGTGTAATGGTCCCATTCTGTGCTCTAAGATTCTCCTAATGTGCCTGCTCTGCTCAAAACAAGGCAAAACACAATTAGACCAATAGACGAAGTACTCTTAGCCCAGCATTTATTTTGAAATTGAGGGAAAGGACTTTTCAAGAGGAAAGGAAATTTTACAGGTGAAGTAAAACCGGGATAAAGGAGATGGATTACAGTGAGGAGGCAGAGAGGAAGAGACTAGAGAATGTTGAATTTCATCAGCCTTCCGAGGGTTACAGGCCTAAAGCAGTGTGGCTTAATGTGTAAAACTTTAATTTGCTTTATCTGAAATCAGGTTTAGGTTAACAAGATCTTAAAAGCCCCTCTGTCCTTAGGCCCTGTCAAAGTAAAGGCAATCTTTTACCCCAGTTAAGTCACTGTCAGTCCCTAAATTTTTGCTGTGGTCCAGAGGCCCTAAGATTATAGTAAGAAGCGCTGAGTGAGTGAGATGTGTGAGTGGGCTACAGACAATGAGTGTTATCCCTAAACCGTAAATCACATCCATGGAAGTGGTGAGGTCTGAGTGGATTAGGAGCCAGATATGCCCCTTCGTCGTTACTGTAGAGGAGAGGGTTGAAGCAGTTTCCGTGGAATCACCACATACTGGTCCCAGGCGCTTGTATTTTTGAAAATAAAGCCCATGTTTGTGGTTTAGGGTGGTGATTGAAAAACATCTGCCAGTTGGAGGGGAGCCCTCAGAAGGGACCAAAGATCAAGCTTGACTCCACACAATCAGGTTTGGAATGTGCAGTTGGGGTGTGAGAGCTGGGATTCCCCAAATTGCTTAGAAAATCTCTGGAGAGGTGCTCTGGAATGTAACAAGCTCAAATCACAACTTTAAAGCTCAAGGTCAAGGTGGAAGAGGTGTTCCTCTCAGGTCACCACAATGGCTGATGCCCCAACTTTCCCTGGGCTAGTCCTAAGGAAAGAGGAGACCCAGACTTCCACAGACCAGCCAAGCTAGCTGCCCAGAGGAATCCCACTGGCCAGCATGTGGTATTGAACACAGCCAACACTACCTAGTCCCCTACACTGTAATCCCTGACTCTGAAGCTCTAAAGACCAAGCAAGTCAAAGAGCAGAACCTTTTTCTTAGATAAGTAACATTATTCGTTTTTGTTTCTTATTTTAACACAATCCTGGGGATGCCTGCAGCTAATTTACTGATTTTTCTAACTTTTTTGAAGGGTGAATGTGAGTGTATGTGTTTAGGTAGCACATGAATATAAATTTATATTAGAAAGGCCCTATTCATCATATACCAACCCAAATTCTAAGCAGATCCTACCCCACATCAAAAGGTGTCACCCTGAGTTCTTAAAGGTGTCCAGATTAAACCACTCTGCCCAAAAGGGAAACCACAAATTGCTGACCACTGCTGTACTGAAAGTAGAGAAATTAGCTAGGAGGGGGGAAATGGAACAGATCATTCAATGAACACATAATGGCATTTCAGGTCTGAGAAAGAGACTACATCTCCTTAAATGTCCAGGATGAGTATGCATAAGGACTCCTCACATATTACAGTGACTTCATGATTTTATTATAGATATTATATGTCTTGACCAGGTGTCGATTTCATTCCATATTCTTGTCAATGTATTAATTCCATTTTATGTTACGGTTAATTCATCTATTTATCAGTTTGATGCTGACTGTGATCTGAACTGAATCATTGCATTGTCTGATTTTTAATTGGTTAGGGAAGTGGAGTAATATAGGAAGTGATATGATTATTTAGTTTTATATTTTGTCTGCTTATTATCTTAATAAAACCCATAAAAAGTACATTGAATTGGGTTCTCCTCAAAATGCCAGCAAGGCTCAAACAAATTAAAGGGCGAGGTACTTTGATAAAAACATTGGTGAGTCATCTGGCGGTGCCCCTAATTTAATAATGATATCCCCCAATGGCCTGGTATGGAATTCCAGTGGGAAATGGTGAGACACAGATAGCTAGGTTTCTAAAACAGCCAGAAGTAAGATGGAAACTACATGTGGCTATAACTACTCCTTTCTGCACATTTTGCCCTGTCATTTTGCACTTGCTTGTCATACAAGTGAAATATCAGTCTCCTCAAATGTGCAATGGTGCCACCTGGCACATTAACAAGAAAATCCTCATATAGTGTAGCAGGTTTCTTTTTTAACTTTGACCTTGTTAACAACCACAGAGTTATTTGCATTCTGCTGCTCAGGTGTCAGCTGAGGACTGAGGCATACCTAAGAACTGTTCTTCATGACACACTTCCTGGAGTAGAAACAAAGAGAAAACACAACTAAGCAAGCAAGGGGTGTGTGTGTGTGTGTGTGTGTATTAGTGGGAAAAATTGCATCCAACTCAACATTCCACAACAGGAATCCTTAAAGATAATCTCCTTTTTGTCAGGTCAATAATTGTTTCTTATGTTTATGGTAGTACTAACAGCAACATACTGATGCAAAGCCAAAGAAAATAATAGCCATTACTGCCACTCAGAAGACAACTGACAACGCCTAAATGGTTCAAGAAAGCAGAGCACTTCCCAAATCACTCAAAATCCCTCTGCTGGCTAATCAAGTGAGCTTCAGGTTTCATATAGGTAAACAGATGGTTCCATATTATATTGTTTCTTCTAATCCCATCTCAAAACATTTTAGCTGGAACTGACCCATGAATCTCAACTCAGGGTCTCTTCTGCATTAGGTAGTCACAGTATAGTTCCCACTGGAAGTAAATGCAAACCCAATTTGAACTGCAGCAACAAAGCCACCAGTGATGTAAATACTGGCAGAAGGCACGACTCTGAAGGCATATGAAAGGGCTTGATCAAGTTCCCATTAAAGTCAAAGGCTTCCACTGGCTTAAATGGGAGTTGATTGGTCCCTAAATCCCCAAATAAGAGAAGTGTTTGATATACTGCATATTGCAGGACAAAGCTAGAAGCTTGCAGGTTCTTGGCATGTAGTCAGGGAGAAAGAAAATAGGCCTTAATTTAGCAAAGCAGTTAATCAGGTGCTTAAATATATCCTTATCCATGAAAGCATTTAAGAATGTGCATAATTTTAAGCATGTGGTTAAGTCCTATTGATGCCAGTGGGCTTTAAGCACATTCTTAAGTGGTTTGCAAATAGGGATAGACTGATGAACTGGCATCATAGAACTAACCTAGCAAATTATCCACAGGAACATGCTTACTCTGGGTCAAAGTCTGTGCAAGAGTTCAGAATCAGGGCATGGAGAGATACAGTCTTGTCAAATGCTGGTTTTCAGCATTTGTTTTAGTAGACTTTAGAATACAGTAGATAAATAGTTATTCTGGGAAAGATTTCTGCAAACATTCAGGTGTATAAATCCATTACAGAAGTTAAGAAGGTCTAACATGTTGAAATTAATATTCTCAATTTACAAATGTAGCTCACTGCAATCCAAACTAGCTCTGAACATGACACACATAGCTAAGAGAGATGGTCAATTAATTCACAGCAAACTGGCTGATTTCCAACAACTGAGGGAAACATCAGGTGCATTTTACGGACATATCAGAGATACTCAGGTTAAAAGTCACATAAAGTCAAATATTGAAGTCTTTTCTCAGTCCTTATGCAAGCAGAGCTCCCATTGTTACAGGTCTCAGAAATAGGTATTGGGAGCTTTCTCAGAACATAGTTGAAGGGGTGGGCGTGTTGATTTTTAAATAAAGATCTTTTCTCCCAAGAGTATTTCCAACATTTAAATTAAAATGTATTAACAAAAATTCAGGGTTTTAAAGGTGACTGGCAAAGATTTCATTATAGATTAGGCCCGTGTCCTTTTTTGCTTCTTTGTTACTAATAAAAAAGCCTGAAAATGTTTTTCTTCTGCAGGTTTGTGTTTGTTTCTGTCTGTCTGTCTGTCTGTCTGTTTGTTTGTTTGTGAGGTTCTTTTTTAAATCTTAGAAATATCAAGTCTGGTCTTCCCTGGATTTGCTGGAGAACTTCTGGGAGGTCCCAGGAATGTCTATTCTGAGTTCCATACCTTAATAGACTGGGTGATGATGTTGAATCTTTGAGAAAGACTACCTTTTTCCAAAATATTAATTAGTTATTGGAATTAAATAGGGGTTAAAAAAAACAACAGCAAAACCCAAAATGCTTGAAGCAGTTTGGATAAAAGTCCTCTCCCCTCTCACTTGCTCAACTTTCACTCTTTTGGCTTCTTTGGTGTAATCATTTCACTAGTTCTCCAGTCAGTATGGTCTTCCAGCCTATACAAGACCTGCACTTCAAAATGAAAACAGAGCAGAAAAAAACCCTTTAAAAAACTACCAACATATTTACATCCTTTCTTATACATCATAAAGAAGAAAAATGGGGCACAACTCCAGTTTTCTTTTCTTTGCAGATTGCCTTTAAGCAGTCTGAATAAAAATCTTTTACAGTTAATTAGGTTTCACTTTCTTGGTACTTACGGTGTTATCCTACTAGTTCTCCAGCCATCAGAGAGTCCTCCAAACCTGAATTTCTAATGTAAATAAACAAACAGAAAAAAACCTTTCTATTAAAAAGCCCCTTTCAAGACTTCTTTTTACTTAATAAAAAAGTCTGACTTTTGTGTATGTGCGTGTAGCACGTCCCCTTTAAGAAGAAGTCATTTGTTAGATTCGTAATAAAAAAAAACATGTTTACAATCTAAAAGACATTGATAAATCACTGGAAAGAAAACAATTAGATAGAATGATGTCAATCCAAGCCCTAATCTTCTCACTGAGGGCACTACTGGAAATAAATAATAAAATATCATGTTAATTCATATACTGTATCTGCAAGGTTGGAATTTGGGGCTGTGGACAAGAGGTCTGGTTAACTGAAAACAAACAATTTATACCCCAATAGGAACCCAGCTGTGACATTGCACTCCATATGTTTTATGGAAATATGCTTATGAGTGTAAATATGATGTAACTGGCATATGCTTTATGCAAAAGGTCTCTTGTAAGGTATCATAATGAAGGTTATAACCTACTGAGTATATTCCTCCTATTTGTATGTATGTATCATTCTTGTATCTGAAGCTAGAAATATAAAGTATAACTCTGGGGTCCTAATGCAATTGTGCAAAGTGTGGGCCATTGATGGTGGTTTAGAATCTTGGTGGTTCCCATTGACAAGAACAATTGGTTGTAAATGGCTCTGTTTACTTGCAAGCCCTCCTGTGTTCGTGTAAGCCAGCCCAGGAAGGATGGAGGCTGGGGGGTCTCACATGCCATGTGACCATGTCACATAATGCTGAAATCCATCTTAAATCTGGTACTTTTCCATTTAGAAGGATGGGTGGGGATCTAGAGAGACAAAAGATTCCTGCCTTGGGCCAAAGCTATAAAAGGGGGTGGAACAGAACAAAGGGGGCTGCCAGTCATGATAAATCCCCCTAGTTACCACCTGAGCTGGAAGTAACAAAAACTGTACCGGGGAAAGGATTGGGCCCAGACTAGGAAGGAGTCTAGTCTGTGAAAGAAGCTTATTGGAACATCTCTGAGGGTGAGATATTATCTGTAATCAGTTTTTTAATGTATTAGGCTTAGACTTGCATGTTTTTGCTTTATTTTGCTTGGTCACTTTGTTCTGTCTGTTATTACTTGAAACCACTTAAATCCTATTTTTTATTCTTAATAAAACCACTTTTGCTTATTATTGAACCCAGAGTAAGTGATTGATACTTGGGGGAGCAAACAGCTGTGCATATCTCTCTATCAGTGTTATAGAGGGTGAACAATTTATAAGTTTACCCTGTATAAGCTTTATGCAGAGTAAAACGAATTTATTTGGGGTTTGGATCCAATTGGGAACTGGGTGTCTGGGTGCTGGAGATAGGTGACCTGCTGAGCATTTTTTTTTGTTAAAGTCTGCAGCTTTGGGAGCGTGGACCAGACCTGGGTCTGTGTTGCAGCAGGCTAGTGTGTCTGGCTCAAGAAGGCAGGGTTCTGGAGTCCCAAGCTAGCAGGGAAAATGGGCTCAGAGGTAATTCCAGCATGTCAGGTGACAGTCCCAAGGGGGTCTCTGTGACTGAACCCGTAACACCAGCATATTTAATTTTTTTCTTCCACCATGAAAGAGTATTTTCCTGGAATGGTGTTATATTCTTCAGCTTTCTAATCATGAAAATATATGGGTGAAGGAGAAAATGGATCTGTGCACTGTGAACACCTCTCACCTTGCTGGGAAGCCCTAGCCTATCACTCAATTTCAGAATAAATCACTGTTATACAATGAGGGGTACACATGCTCTGTAGAAGTAGGCTTGCTAAACCATCAGGGTCAGCAGCAAAACAATGAGAACACAGCAACTGCAGTCACATTATAAATGCCATTCTGAACAAGACCCCAATTTGGGAGGATTACAATGAGTCAGTTTATCCATCACACTCACTCTCACTTTCCTAGAATGAAGAACTATGAAATTATCATGTTTCCAATCATGACGTATCCAAATGGCCTATTTTGATGATGCATCTATTGCAGACATAATAGACGTTGGGAGTGAAATCCTCAGTCTTTTGTGTGTGGGCTTCACAACACATTCCCCTGATGAGCTCAAGAAAAGTTGAAACCTACCCCAATCAGATCATTAATAGCACCATTTTCACCACCAAGAGGGGGCTCTGTATAAAGACTTTTTCCCATGGATATTAATATCTTTGGGCATCTCACAAACTGGAGTATGAATCAGCATGATTTACCCTTCAATGCTGACATCAGGGTAACTGGAAAGACTGTTTGTGAATGGGTGGTGTAGACCTTCAAACAAGAGAAGTCTGATGAATTTGCTTCTAAGAAACACAATGTATCACTTCTTTCCCCCATTCCATATTTCTCTGTTGTCTTGAGAAAGCAAAATCAGTCATGTCCAGTGCCATAGCTTTTGCTTCCAAAGCCCCTCCTATCATCAGCAGAAAGATTGATGCAATCTATGGAGCTAAGGAAAATGGTGTACCCCCTTAATCATTCAAGTATGTTCTTGAGTTGGTGACAATTTCCTTTTATTTTCAACATTCTTCCCTTCTCTTTGTCCAAGATGTCATTCAGACCAGAGACTAGGGGCAAGAAAATATTAATGAAATATGATTCTTACTTTTGTTGCCTAATACATGTTACCACTAGTCAAAAAGGATCCTAACAATGTTATTCATCCATTACTAGATGGTAGCATTACCAAAAATAATGCAGCAAAGACAGAAGTGTTCAATACATATTTCTGTTCTGTTTCTGAGGATGATGAAATACTTTTACTCCAACAGCAACTAAGGATGATGATCCTCTGAGCCATGCAGTCCCTTGAAAAGCCAGTTTTAAATGTCTTGCCTTTAAAAAGCACACTAGATATAGTCAGCCTTGTGTTATTATACCTCTAGGCAATGTTGCATTAAACCAGACAAAACCACTGGAAAATATCTCTGCACCTGGCTATCAGCAAAAAAATGTCCTTGGCTCTCCATCAAGAAAACTGAATGGGTTTAGAAATAGATATAAACAATGTATAAATGGCTTTTATTTTTGCATACTCCACACCACATCCTTCATGAGCCTGTGATATGTTTATAAGCAAACTGAAGTGCCCTTAGAAATTCTCCACGTTTACTCAAACTCTCCTGGGGATGCTGCACATCTAACCTGACACACTCAAGACACGGCTGAGCAATATACAGCATGGATGGAATGATTGTCCATACACTCAAGTAATATATCTCTAGATGTATTTGTCTATATAAATGTTTTGGGGAAACAGTAACTGAACTCCTTATCTAAGGGTATGTCTACACTACGAAATTAGGTCGATTTTATAGAAGTCAATTTTTAGGAAGCAATTTCATACAGTCGATTGTGTGTGTCCCCACTAAGCGCATTAAGTCGGCGGAGTGCGTCCACAGTACTGTGGCTAGCGTCAACTTTCGGAGCGGTGCACTGTGGGTAGCTATCCCACAGTTCCCGTAGTCTCCGCTGCCCATTGGAATTCTGGGTTGAGCTCCCAATGCCTGATGGGGCAAAAACATTGTCGCAGGTGGTTCTGCGTACATGTCGTCAGTCACCCTCCCTCCCTCCGTGAAAGCAACAGCAAACAATCATTTTGCGCCCTTTTTCCTGGGTTACCCACGCAGACACCATAGCAGGGCAAGCATGGAGCCTGCTCAGATCACCGCTGCAGTTGTGAGTATTGTAAACACCTCGCGCGTTATCCTGCAGTATGTGAAGAACCTGCAAAAGCAGGCGAGGAGGCAACGATAGCACAATCACGATAATGATGAGGACATGGACACGGACTTCTCTCAAAGCACGGACCCAGCAGCTGTTCAATGCGAGAAGCTGCTGGGGATGGTGTAGCAGTGATCAGAGGAGAGCAGAACAGGATCTAAAGCCTGCAGTAGGGGGCAGGAATCCCAATCTCCAATCTCAGGGGCTGCAGAAAGAGTTGTCTTTCCTGACTAGGTCTCAAAGAGCTGGACATTGTTATAGCAAGTCGTAGACCAAGGATTCAGCAGGGGCAGGTTGAGAGCCCTCCACTCCTGGGGAAGTTTCACTCTGAGCCCCTACTGCTATACAAGAAGCTGCAGGTGTTTTCCCACTCCTTTTTCCCCTCTGTCCCCTTCCCCCACTTTCTTTACCTCCCTTTTCCCTATCTCTTACTCTCTGTAAGAATCATACAAGGACCACGGTTAAAAAGTGAAAGGAAAAGTCAGCAAAACCAATATTCCCGTTGTTATTGCTGCTTGCTGTGTGCTCCACAATCTCTGTGAGAGGAAGGGGGGGATGTTTAAGGCAGGGTGGGAGGTTGAGGCAAATCACTTGGTGGCCAATTACACGCAGCCAGACACCAGGGCGATTAGAAGAGCACAGTGGGGTGTGCTGCGCATCAGAGAAGCTTTGAAAACCAGTTTCATGATTGGCCAGGCTACGGTGTGACAGTTCTGTTTGTTTCTCCTTGATGAAAACCCGCCCCCTTGGTTGACTCTACTTCCCTGTAAGCCACCCACCCTCCCGCCTTCGATCACCACTTTCAGAGGCAATAAAGTCATTATTGTTTCAAAATCATGCATTCTTTATTAATTCATCACACAAATAGGGGGAAAACTTGCAAAGTAGCCCGGGAGGGGTGGGTGAGGAGGGAAGCACCGGGTGAGGTGGTGGATGAGGGGAGGAGGGAAGGACAAGGCCACACTACTGTTCAAAACTTATTGAATACCAGGCTTCTGTTGTTTGGGCAATCCTCTGGGGTGGAGTGGCTGGGTGCCTGGAGCCTCCCCCCAGCGTTCTTGGGTGTCTGGGTGAGGAGGATATGAAACTTGGGGAGGAGGGCAGGCGCTTATACAGGGGCTGCATCAGCGGTCTGTGCTCCTGCTGCCTTTCCTGCTGCTCCACCAGACACCTGAGCATGTCAGTTTGCTCCCCCATTAGCCTCAGCATTGCATCCTGCCTCCTCTCATTGCACTCATTTAATGCAGAGGTTGGCAACCTGTGGCATGCGTGCCGATTTTTGTTCTGTTCACCCAGGCCGGCAGCGGGCTGAGCGGGGCTGGCGGCTGGAACCCCAGACTGGCAGCGGGCTCAGCGGCTCAGCCCGCTGCCGGTCTGGGGTTCTGGCCACCGGGTCCTGCCAGCCAGGGTCCCAGCCGCCGGCCCCACTCAGCCCAGCCCAGGGTTCCGTCCATGCCCTTGGAGATTTTGGCATATAGGCATTTTGTCTTTTTGAATGGAGTTCTGCCTTCTCCCCATACAGCGATCAGATCCAGTACCTCCTGTTCCGTCCATGCTGATGAGCTCGCCACACTGGCCAAACAGGAAATGAAATTCAAAAGTTCCCGGGGCTTTTCCTGACTACCTGGCTAGTGAATCTGAGTTGAAAGTGTTGTCCAGAGCTGTCAGAGTGGAGCATTCTGGGATAGCTCCCAGAGGCCAATACCGTCGAATTGCATCCACAGTACCTCAAATACGGAAGAGCGATGTCAATCTTAGCGCTACTCCCCTTGCCGAGGTAGAGCACAGAAACCGGTTTTAAGAGTTCTTTAAGTCAACAAAATCGGCTTGGTTGTGTGGATGGATTTAGCTTTAATTCTACCTAACGCGGCTAAATTTGACATAATCGCGTACTGTAGACCAGGCCTTAGGAAACCACTTTTGAGGCTATGTCTTAAAGTAAAAGTAGTAAAAATAAAATAAAACCCCCAACAAAACCCATCTGATTGTTTCAGATCGCCTGTCAATGATTTGAAGAGTAAAGTGAGTAAGAGAGCTTGAGGATAAGCCTGCCATGAGAGAATTCCATACAGACCTTTGATCTCTCAGTGAAAGTGTAAAGCCATCCAGTGGGAGATAAAATGCCATTTTCTCTCAGTACGGTAAAAATGGTTTGTGAGGAATTTAAATGGGCCTTATTCTCCCTGGCCTTGCATCTTGTGGAATAATTACACACACACAGGACGTGGGCCTGGTTCTCCATTGTGTCATCCTTGCATAGTCAATTGCACCTGTCAGTAAAACATGGACACAAAGCACTACCAGATCACAAAGCTGATATTTTGCCCACATTGATTTAGTGCAGGTACAAAGGATTTCACAGGATGGAAGGTAATTCATAATCAGGCAAAATGGTGCATAATGGCACCATTCTGGCTTAGCAGCATTTTATGCTCACTTTGCATAGGCGTAAATGACTCCTCAAGGGACAAGGCAGTGGAGAATATAGTACTTTAGATCTGATTCCCAGCTGCCACTTTACACTACTCTGTCAGTGCCTTAAACAGGGCATAAATTATACTCTCAATCTACCTAAGGTCCCTTTTCACTGCTAGAGCAGTGGAAATGAGAATCAGACCTTTTGTCTTTATAGTTGATTGTGTTTTTAAGTAACTGTCAAGGAAGCCTTTCCCAGACCTTAGGGAGAGCTTTGTGTAAGCTGGAAAACTTGTCTCTTTCAGCTTGTCCAATACAAGTTAGTACCTCACCCACTTTGTCTCTCTAAGGAAGCCTAGAGTTTTAGAGAAGTGCCTTTTTCCCCTTCTCCTCTCGGTATAAATCCCATTGATTTTATAGAGCTTAATTCTTTGGGAAATGGATCTGAGGAACATGGATGCAAAACCACCAGATCTAACCAACACATTTCATACTGTGCCAAAGTGGCCTTAATTTTTTTGCACATCATGAAGGAATGTAGCAGAACAGTTAGATCCCTTCTGTCTTCTAAATAAATGATCAAGTTCGCTTGGTATTTTGAAACTCATGGCATGCAACCATTCCACACATACGATTGTTTCCATTGCCAGGAAGCTTGAGAGGGACACTGAGCATTACACAGTGGATTTGAACATATGCTATAAAAACCACCTCAGGGGACATTCTAATCTCTCTTATCATAATTGATTCTTCTCCTCCTGTGTAAAAAAGTAATTACCTTCCAGGATGCACGTGAGCTTATCCAGAAATAAACATAAACAGCTACACATGATGCACTGCACTTTGTGTTGACAGAAGCACTCCTGGTGAGGATGCACAGAGCTGATGCAAGCAGTCGAGTATGCATGTGTTGAAGTGATATACCAACTGTGGCAGCTTTATGTGGTAGTAACCTGCATTGATTAAAGTTTGTAGACATGGCCTGCGACTACCACATCACTTGTCGTTAACATAATATTTGCTACCAATGGAGAGAAAGCTTCCCTGACTCAGGGCCAGGCAGTAAGTTCACACATGATTGTATGGCTACTGGGTAAGGCTCTGAATGGAAGCATTGCCATCTGCAATGAGCCTTCACTAGCTTCTCTATCAATCATGAATAATTATCTGTCCCTGTGACAATACATGTCTAGAGCCTACCATGTTTTTGCTGGTCTAGGCAAGGAGGGATTGAGAGATATTTAAACACAGAAGCCTGTTATAGAGAGGGGTCCATGGTTGCAGACAAGACGCCCGCTGACTTTGGAGCCAGTGGGGCAAGGTGGCTCCATTTTATGCTCCTACTCAGTAGGAAAAGCCTCCTTCTGAAAACAAGTGCTCACTCCTTCCTCTCTGTCCCTCTGGAAAGCGCTTTTAGTCCACTATTTTTCAATTAAGATAAAAGGAGTTTCCCCATGTCAGTCACCAAATGTCCCTGTTTACAGTTTTTACATCTTGGCAGGGATGTGTATATCTTGCCTGATGATTTGTTTTTATTACCATTATTATGCCCAACAATTAGAAACATGCTGCAGGTGGGCTGTTTGCATTCATCACTTGTTTGCAAACAGCAGGGAGCTGTGGGGGAGATCAGGGTGGTTGTTGTTTCCCTTTGGAGGCACATTCATTCTGACCCTATGCAGCCAGACATTGCAAACGGAAACGGCACTGATTTAAAAGGACAGTTCAGTGCTTGTGTCCATTTGACGACGTCATTTACACACTGGAACTGACATAAGCACACCAGTGAAACATACGGAGTTACACAGCCAGCCAAACCCGAACAAAAAAAGAGGCAGAAAAATGTCAAAAAACAATTAAACAAATTACAGCTTTACAAAGTGTCAATACAGGGCAGCTCCCCACTGCAAATAATGGCTCCTACTTAATCCAGATCCATGCTGTTTCGCTACTAACAAAACACAAGGCCCAGTCACTTTACAGACTCCTGCTTGAACACTTCTGAAGAGCAGCAGCAGGATAAATGCATGTCCTGAGACACCTGGAATCCTTAGCGATCTAAGGCAGTGCTTCTCAACCAGGAGTACACAGAAGTCTTCCAGGGGTACGTCAACTCATCTAGGTGTTTGCCTAGTTTTACAACAGGCTACATAAAAAACACTAGCGAAGTCAGTACCAACTAAAATTTCATGCAGACAAAATGAGAAAGTCAGCAATTTGTCAGTAACAGTGTGCTGTGACACTTTTGTATTTTTATGTCTGATTTTGTATGCAAGTAGTTTTAAAGTGAGGTGACACTTGGGATACACAAGACAAATCAGACTCCTGAAAGGAGTACAGTAAGAACATAAGAATGGCCCTACTGGGTCAGACCAAAGGTCCATCCAGCCCAGTATCCTGTCTACCGACAGTGGCCAATGCCAGGTGCCCCAGGGGCAGTGAACCTAACAGGTAATGATCTAGTGATCTCTCTTCTGCCATCCATCTCCACACTCTGACAAACAGAGGCTAGGGACACCATTCCTTACCCATCCTGGCTAATGGCCATTAATGGACTTAACCTCCATGAATTTATCCAGTTCTCTTTTAAACCCTGTTATAGTCCTAGCCTTCACAACCTCCTCAGGCAAGGAGTTCCACAGGTTGACTGTGCGCTGAATGAAGAAGAACTTCCTTTTATTTGTTTTAAACCTGCTACCCATTAATTTCATTTGGTGGCCCCTAGTTCTTATATTATGGGAAAAAGTAAATAACTTTTCCTTATTCACTTTCTCCACACTACTCATGATTTTATATACCTCTGTCATATCCCCCCTTAGTCTCCTCTTTTCCAAGCTGAAAAGTCCTAACCTCTTTAATCTCTCCTCATATGGGACCTGTTCCAAATCCCTAATCATTTTAGTTGCCCTTTTCTGAAACTTTTCTAATGCCAGTATATCTCTTTTGAGATGAGGGGACCACATCTGTACGCAGTATTCAAGATGTGGGCATACCATGGATTTATATAAGAGCAATAAGATATTCTCCGTCTTATTCTCTATCCCTTTTTTAATGATTCCTAACATCCCATTTGCTTTTTTGACTGCCGCTGCACACTGCGTGGACATCTTCAGAGAACTATCCACAATGACTCCAAGATCTTTCTCCTGATTAGTTGTAGCTAAATTAGCCCCCATCATATTGTATATATAGTTGGGATTATTTTTTCCAATATGCATTACTTTACTTTTATCCACATTAAATTTAATTTGCCATGTTGTTGCCCAATCACTTAGTTTTGTGAGATCTTTTTGAAGTTCTTCATAGTCTTCAAGACACTATCTTGAGCAGTTTAGTATCGTCTGCAAACTTTGCCACCTCACTGTTTACCCCTTTCTTCAGATCATTTATGAATAAGTAGAATAGGTTTGGTCCTAGGACTGACCCCTGGGGAACACCACTAATTACTGCTCTCCATTCTGAAAATTTACTGTTTATTCCTACCCTTTGTTCCCTGTCTTTTAACCAGTTCTCAATCCATGAATGGATCTTCCCTCTTATTCCATGACAACTTAATTTACGTAAGAGCCTTTGGTGAGGGACCTTGTCAGAGGCTTTCTGGAAATCTAAGTACACTATGTCCACTAGATCCCCCTTGTCCACATGTTTGTTGACCCCCCCTCAAAGAACTCTAATAGATTAGTAAGACATGATCTCCCTTTACATGTTGACTTTTGCACAACAATTTATGTTCTTCTATTTGTCTGATAATTTTATTCTTTACTATTGTTTCAACTAATTTGCCTGGTACTGACATTAGACTTACCAGTCTGTAATTGCCAGGATCACCTCTAGAGCCCTTCTTAAATATTGACATTACATTAGCTATCTTCTAGTCATTGAGTACAGTGGCTGATTTAAAGGACAGGTTACAAACCATAGTTAATAGTTCCGCAATTTCACATTTGAGTTCTTTCAAAACTCTTGGGTGAATGCCATCTGGTCCCGGTGACTTGTTACTGTTAAGTTTCTCAATTAATTCCAAAATCTCTTCTAGTGATACTTCAGTCTGTGACAATTCCTCAGATTTGTCACCTACAAAAGATGGCTCAAGTTTGGGAATCTCCCTAACATCCTCAGCCGTGAAGACTGAAGCAAAGAATTCATTTAGTTACTCTGCAATGACTTTATCATCTTTAAGTGCTCCTTTTGTATCTCAATCGTCCAGGGGCCCCACTGGTTGTTTAGCAGGCTCCTGCTTCTGATGTACTTAAAAAACATTTTATTATTACAGTAGACTGGAAAGGTTGAGAGCCACTGATCTAAGGTCTGGTTCTTAGCTCAGAAAATTGTGTGTGCAGGCGTGCAGCCAAGCATCATTCAGGTAAAAATAAGGCCCAATGCTATAAGGTGACAGGCAACCTCTCATTGAGGTCCACTGGAGGAAGTGGAAGGTGCCCTGTGCTTTGAAGGCTTACTCCCCAAAATCCTGGTGGGATTGCTGAAAATAAGGAACAACTGTTGTGGTCAAATCAGTGCGCTTATTTATTCTGTAGTTACATAACAACCTACCCTTACTACTTTACACCACTTACGATCCCCACTGTAATTACCTTTAAGGGTGCCACCAGCTGGAGTTTTTGTGGGACTGCCCTGATTTTGAGAAGGCCATTCCAATTTCTCCACTGCTCCACTCACAAAAATATGAAAATAAATAGAGTAAAATAATTTTTTCTCCTCCCAGTGCCAGTCACAGCTTAAACAGAAAATCTCTTCCAGTTGAAGGATCTGGCTGCCTATCTGATCTGTCTTAGTGTTTTGTATAGCATCCATCACCATAGTAGCTAAGCATGTAGGGTAAATTTTTCAAAAACAGCTAACTGATTTAGGAACCTAAGTCCCTTTAGCATTTAGGCTTCTAAGTCACTTAAGTTCTTTTGAAAGTTTTATCGGTACTATCTAAGGCGATCTGGGCAGGAGTGGCCAGCTGCTCCAATGTCCCAGAACACATTGCAGCAGCAGCAGCTGGAGTTCATTTAACAGTTTTGTAGCTGCAGCCTATGAGATGTGCCCTTAACAAATAACACCTATATGTACTGTGAGTCATTCCTAAAAGCTGCCACTGTGCAACTTGAGCGCTCGGCTTCCAGTATGTCCACGCTTCTCAGTCTACAACAGTAATATCAGGATGATGCTGACGTCTGTGATGTAATAGTGATGCGTTGTGATGAAACGATGCCACATGAAATGTTAATGACACCCCATCACCACACTGAAAAACATCACCATGTGACATGACATAATTGTCTAGTGGGACTGTGACCTTATTTAAGTTATTCAGTGAAAGCCTGGCCCGACTGAAGTCACAGGAAATTTTGCCACTGAGTAGAACATAGCCGGGATTTCATCCGTTATGTCTCCCAGGTCCATTTAAACGATTCCCAGACTCCATCAGTGTGAGCAAAATCACAAATCCATATGAAGAATAACTGGCATGGAAGTATTTCACTCTTAGTCAACCTACAGCTTATCACTGTAGCAATCTGTTATCATGTGCTAGATATGGCCAAACTTGAGGCTCTAGCCTTGCTCTTTGCTTCTGGGGCTATGTGCTCTGCAGATATAGCAGGCCATGGGTAGAGGATGGGAAAGATGCATCTTCCACCACTCTGCAGTTTTCCCTCTGGTAATATGGAGCAGACTTTATGGGCTATGGAATGTGTCATGTTGAGCTCTCCTCATCTAGGACAATGGCATAACGCAGGGTCTTGAGTGGAGGGAGGACAGTAAAAAATAGGGTGATTAGATAGGCTTCAAAGCTTCAAGGAGGCTTTAGAAAAAACTTTCCACCCTCCCAGGTGGAAAACAAATGCAATGGGCAAGTGAAATACATTAAACTCCTTAACCAGGTTAACTAGGTCTTTCCCTTTCCAACCCAGGGATGTCACAGGCAAATGACAATTGATATGTAATCTACTGAGTTCTGTCCTTGGTTTGGAAACAGAAAGAAAATCCAGAGTCAGCTAATGAAACCATGTCAGCATTTTACTCGAGTTAGATTCACGGCCCTTGTCTATTGAACGATACTGAAGTGTCTCTGGATTTCCAGGGCTTTTGGGTGGCTCTCTTTCATCTTTTAGTGGAAGCACTTCTTCCTTTTTCTGGCACTAAAGGCAGTAGTTTCCATTTCTGGGAAATTTTTCTGAGTCCCTAGAGCCTGGATGAAGCAGAGCCAAAGAATCAAACTGGGGTTTTTCAGGTGTGAAGCACTATTTGCATGGCTCTGGAGACAAAGGTCCTGTACCCAAATGTGAGAAATATGAGATTAAACTAGTGTTTGCTTACTAGCAACTGTGATCATTAAGATTGCAGATTGTCCACCATTACCCTCGTTAACAACATGCCCATAACTTTAATTGTGCAGTCACATGGGTTTGTGCATTTGGCATGTATATAACTGGAATTTGGATATTGTAGGCCACGCTTGAATTGGCTGTTGGGGCCAATAAGATGCCTCCATAAATATTGTTATGTGTCTCCTATTGTCAAGGGCTTTTTCTTTCCTTTTCCAGATTTTTCCCCTTCTTCCTACCAGCAGTAGTGAAATGAGGGAGCCCAACTATAGCTCCCAACTTTGAACACTGTTTGCAAATGCATTCGCAACCAGAGTGCCCACCAAGGGCACAGAGCCACAGTTTGTGCTTCACTTGAGTGCGTTCAAAATACAGCTGCAAACAAAACAGGGTGAGCATTAGGGATATGAAACACACCAGAATCATCGTCCGTAAGGCTCCTTCTTTGTCACGCCTACTCAAGGCTTATTAAAATCCTCTCTGATTTTCTTCACATCTCATCATTGCAGAACTACTTAGGGATACTGAGCCTATTGCAGTCACATCCTCTCAAATTCAAATCCATGGGCCTCTGAGAAGTGGTGGGATGATGAGAGCTCTTGATACCAGCAGGAGTTCCCTTTGCACAGGCAGGCCTGCCACTGGAAAGGCCCAGGGCTTGGACTTTAGTGAGAATAGGAAGATTACTGAGGATGCCTGGAAGGGGATTTGGCGCTATCATCTTTAGAAATCATTAAAGGCTTATTAGATACCTATGGGCACAGTTTTAATTGAAGTCTGACTCAAATCTGTCCTAGACAGAAAATGAAGTACTCAGTCAATGCTAAACAGGATCACAAATGACTAATCTTGATCTTGTAGCTCGCTGCACACCTCCCAGGGGATGCTGAGGGCCCTGAGCGCTCATTGACTTCAGTTTAGAACCAGGTGGGTTTAGAACCAGCTCGTGTAGCCCTACTTGCACCTGGTCTTCCTTTCAATCCAAACACATTGGTCTCAGCTGGGTCACAGTCCTGGTGTTCCCTCAATGAACACAAGGTAGGCCAGGAAATAAGTCATTTTACTCAACATATGTGGCTTTGGCAAACCCCCACATTAAGGTGACTCTTACCTCTTTCTGATGATACTTTATTGCTACCTTTAACTTTGCCAAATCATGACATTTTTGGGGATCCAGCTCCTCGCTCTGATCATCCCTGTGGTTGAGAATGATCTCCAGTTCCCTGGAGCTCCGTGCCTGGTCCAAAAGGTCCTTAGCAAAACGTTTGCACTGCTGGGAAAGCTCTTCGTATTCAGCCTTGAACTCATTCTCCACTTTGCTGAGCTCCTTCAGCTCCCAGCCCAGCCGGAAGGCTGTCAAAATAGGGTCCTCACTCGATAAGGCAATCAACGAAGGGCTGGCTAAGGCTTTGTAGATATTCAGCCTCGATCTGGAATGCCTCAGGCTGTCCACCTCAGAACTGGAGACACATTCCACACAGTTGCATCTGATCTGGTGGGGGCGCGGTATTGTTACCCGTCTTTGGACAAGCAGTTTGATGATTTCATAGTTGTTGGTGTGGGCTGCCAACATTATTGGGGTGATATCAGGGGTGAATTCTGAAAACTGGGTGTCCATCATCAAGGTAGGGACCTACACATAACAGATAAATACATAATAATAATAATAATAATAATAATAATAAATTAATTAATTAATAACCTCATTCAGGGGAGTAGGAAATAGACATTCCTCTTGTATAGTTATACTAAACATGGTCCATGCTGACTAAGCAGGGTAATTCAAAATATTCCACATTCAGCAAACCTTTTTTTACTCCCTATTTAGGCAAAACTGCCTTCTCCAAAAAGTGCCCAGTGGCCCTCACTGCAGCAATCCATGGCACTTTAACTCATATGCTGATGTAAAAGTTGCTCAATACCCCATGTTTGTTTTTAAAAAGGAAGTTGATGGAAAGTAGATCCTAGTTCATAAATTGCTACTGAAAGGACAGCTGGGTTTGTGAGACAAAGGCCCAGGGAACCTCACAAAAGGAGAGCCCCCCAAACAATCAATATATTATAAATATTATTATTTATTATTTATTTATTTATAATATAGTAGTGCCTCAGAGTCCCAGTCATGGACCAGGACACCACTGTGCAAGGTGCTGTACAAACACAGAATAAAATGACGGTCCCTCGTTGAGCAAAGGGGTTGCTAACTTTTTCCCTACTCTTTTAGTAGGGACAACTCTCCAAAGGAGGAGAATGTTACATAAATGCCCTCAGATCACATTTTTTAAAAGGTTTGAAAAATGTTAAATGTACAATTAATGAGTCACAATCTACTACCAATCAGCCACTACAGGGTATGCATTATTCTGCTACTGGTGCAATTTTCAAGTAGTTAAAGGCCCAGGGCTGAAGTGGAGGTTAATGCTCACTCTATTGTGATTCATTACAATATTCAGAGTGCAGAATTACACTGAAATGCTCATACAGACTCACCCCTCAGTGTGTTTCCATTTGCAACATAGATAGCTCTTTTTGTTGTGTGCTAATAATCACTCAAGCGTACTGTATTTCATGTACCCGCCGCACTCACTCCTGTGGCTGACATTCTGCTGCTGGAAGTCTGATTGCAGGTTATGGTGAATAGCAGGCACATTTCCCTCTTGTGACTGTCAGAGGCATTTTCACAGAAGGATTTTAATGACAAGAAACATTACTCAGACCATTAAAAAGAACACTCCAGCTAGTTAATAATTCTTTTTTCTGACACCTGTAACATGAGGTAATGGTGGTTGTGAGCCGCAGTGATTGGACGTGGGCATCTAAAACCATGAGTCTCTTCACTCAACGGCTCTAGTAGACTCATAAACCTCTATGCAGTCCAGCCACTAAAGCAAGCCTGAAAGCCAGAGAGGTAAACTTGGGGCTACCATCTGTAATATTTTCCCCAAAACATGCAAAAAGCTAGGTGGGTTGGGTGTGCTGCTGGTGAGAATGGCAAAGCAGATGACCGAGCTGGCTAGAAGTGCCAGGGCTTGCAAATATAACAAGGTGCCTGCCTGGGTACAGCAAAATAGGAGTTAATTCTCCAGCAAGCCACACCCACACAGGTGGAAAGAATTATGTTAAGGAGGCAGAGCTCCTGACTGAAGGCAATCAGGAGCTAAGGGCTTACACCAGGGAATCCTATAAAAATGGCTCACTGGGTGCACTGAGGGCAGGGGGTGGGGATGGTTATTGTGTTTGGTTGAGGGTGGAGCATTACTGCTCAAGAAAGCTGCATTTGTTTTCTCTTTGTTAAACAAGGTGACTATTGTCTTTTGAGAAACCTATTAAGCTCTTGGCAATAAACAGCATGGAGGGAAGCTCTCTTTGCAACGCTTTTGCTGGTTGCTCACTCTGCCACTTTAGTAACCTACCTTTCTAAATGGCAAATGAAAGGTACAGAGTTCACTTGGCCACATTTACTATAGTTTCGATCCTCAAATAAAATGCATGGATAAGTACACAATGAACCTAGTTATTTCTCTCTCTTGTATAGTCAGTCGCTATTGGCTACTATACCCAGATCGTAGGCTTCAAATTGGAAAAGAAGCAGTTTCCCCTCTGTAAACCCCATTACAATCAGATGACAGGTTTAATTTGGTTCTTTCCTGATTGAATGTGCTGTATCTAGACTTGTAAAGGGAGAATATTCAGCCTTCCATGAACAACTGAGTCATGTTTCTTTAAATAAAAGACATTTGCAGACAAAATAATGACACAAGTGGGGAAGGAGCTGAGCTAAACTACCCTGGACCTTTCAGAATCTGACATCCTAGCCCTGATCTGCTGTTATTATTGTCTGTATAACAGTAGAGCCTAGACATCCAAACCAGGGTTGGAACTCTGTGCTAGGCATAATACAAACACATAGTGAGAGATAGTCCCTGCCTGGAAGAGCTTACAGTCTAAATAGACAGAGAGTGGGAAAAGAAACAGATGCACTATCAGCCCCAGGTCACACAGCAGTTCACTGGCAATGTGAGAAATAGAACCCACGTCAACTGATTTCCTTGGTAGTACCTTAAGCACTGACAACCTGGGTCCGTCTCTAATTACAGCTGTATTACAAACCAAACCAACAACAGAGAGACGCCTGGTGAAAATGAGGGCTGTGATGATCCTTTTTCTTCTTCTTCTCATTCCTAATTGATCTACGCTAAAGGCAGTATGCTGGCCAGAAATGTTACATTTTGTGACTTTTTGGTGCTTTTGCATCAGACCTTGCTGGTTTTCAAATACAGATCTTGGTCTGTGACTCTTCTGTTTAAAAGTTGGCATTATGCAGAGAAATCCTCTGTTGATAACGCAATATTTGATGTATTGTCATTGGAGTAATAGCTGATGCTCAGTCTGTGGCTCAGCATATATTTGCATTGTTCTTACTGGTTGAGCTCATGTTTAGGTCAGCTTATTCCACATTTTAGGCTAAATTACAGTGATGGAAGTAGAATAGGAATACATTATTTTACCCCAAAGACTGTGCTAAGTGACCTGAATAACAAATTATTTTCCATTAACCTCATCCCCTGACACAAGCTGTTATGCCGAATCCCTCAGAACCCCACTGTCAGTTCTCACATAATAGCATGTGCCTTTCCTGCATTTTATCTTGGTAGTGTCAGCTTCAGAAATTAAAACTACCATTTATAACAATCGATCGAATACTTATTAACATCCTCCTGGAGTTAATCCTCACAAGGCTGGGCTACTCACCCACTACCTCATTGCCTTTTTTGATGATACTGCAATGAGTGATAATTGGATTTTTTAACTAATTCCTGTCCTATTTCGGAAACATTGCAGTTTTCCCTCACATGGAATCATTGCTCAATCTACTTCTGAGTTTTCAAACAACCAGCAGAAACACTGTTTTATTCATCATTGGAAAGGCAACATTTTCTAGTAAACAATGCACAAGAGAGGGAGAACAAGGGCTTGGATTCCAGTCTAGGCTGTAACCTTGAGCAAGTCACTTGACCTCTCTGACTCAGTTTGCTCCAGCTACAAGAAAAAGATAATATGCTCTTTATAACATGCTTTAAGATCCTTAGATGACAGACACTCTATACATGCTAAGTAGTTATTCCTTTCCACAGTTAGAAGATGAAGACTACTAGACTACACTATGCCTCATAAAGCAATAACTTCCTTCACTCCAAATGGACCACAGTGCAGAACCTCAAAACCAAAACTATTAATCTAGAAAGGTCTGTGGGTCTGATCTAGCCACTGTCTGTTTTGTCATAGGTTGGAATCAGAATCACAAGGGGTTTATTTTGAAGTTCTTGTTTGGACAGAGCTGGGAACAATTGTTCTTATGAGATTTTTGGCCCAAGGTGATGATCCTGTCCTCTTTCCAGGCCCTTCTCAAGATTCACTTCTACTTTGGAGCCTACAGGAAATTGCTAGCTGATAACGACTAATCGGGTGGCCAGCAGGGTTGCTGGGACTGTTTATTAATTACTTATAGCACTAAAAGAGAGCCTGCCAAACTGTTCAAATATTGACCCTGGGCAGCTACCTTTTCTTAGGACGGTTACCCTCATCTTGTTACACCCACTTATTGTATCTTCTTTTCAGCTAGAAGGAACCACCTGTTACTATGTGATTATGCAGCACCCTGCAAAATAGAGCACTGATCTACTTGGGTATAGAGGCACTCTTGGAATACAATTCAAAAAGTAAATAATAATCTCATGAGAATGCTAATCTTGTGACATTTTCCCCTATTAAAGACAGCAGAAAACACCTGAGATAAACTGAGCAGGAAAGATTTCCACCATTTGGGCCTGAAATTCACAAGAAGAGTTCACAAGATTTCAGTGCCAACCAACCCAAGCTCAAGTACTAGCTCTGATTCAGCTTCAGACCTGAACCCTGAATCTTCACCGTCAAGACTGCACAGTTTTGCCCCAGTCTATATTTTCGAACCTATCACACATCCCTTTGCTCCACCAATGGAAGCATACTTGACATCCCATTTAATTCTTTCTCCCGTCTTCACAGCTTTCTCCATTCTACCCCCTCTGCATGGATGTGCCAGCCTCAAACCACACCTGTGCACATACTCTCTCCTTACTCAATTCCCTCATAAATACTGTCTTTTTCCACAATTCCCAGAAATCCTAGCTCACTTCAAACACTTTCTCTCCTCCACCTTGTATAGAGGAGATAAGGAAAGCCAAAGAGAACCTAAGCTTGGATTCTTCTCTGGGCTTCCCAGCACATCTTGTTTTAGCTTTATCTACCTCTTAGTCTGTACGCTTCTTGGGCCAGGGACAGGCTGTATATCTGTGTCCCGTATAGCACAGAGGGTATTAGCATGTTGATAGTGCTTGCAAATAATTAGTAATAATATTGACCTGAACCTTACCTGATCTGGATTCAAACATCAGCTACTCAGCTCATCTCTAATTCATAAATCAGCTACACTGGACTAGTGTAAAAGTGTGATATGAACGTTTACTTAATGTGGCTATTTCCCACTACTTAATTAATATCTGATAGAATGAAAATCGAAAGGGTTTCCTGATTCAGAGTGTAATGCATCACTGGACAAAAGATCCCATGGCACAATCTCATGTAAAGGTCCAACTACAACACTTGAAAATAAAACACGACAGAATCAGAGTCTGGATAATCTACTGACCAATGAACCTTTATTTGTAATATATCAATTTTCTATGTGCAATTGTAAAGGAACCACATGCTATCAACTGCCACAAATGGCCTAGCCAGCCTCTGTAGGTCTAAAACAAAGAGGATTTTGCAGCATAAACTCTCATCACATGTGAAACTTGAGAGACCATAGCCACAGCATGGCTGATAAGATACCTTAAGACTGGTTGTCAGTTCAGAATCACTGTCCTGTCTGTGACACTTATAGATTCTGTTCTGAAAATAGAGACACATGGGGGACAGACAGAGTCAGGGTTAGACGACAGCGCGGCTATTGGCAAAAAGGGCTTGAAAACACATACGGGATTATGGAGACATACAGTGACTGGGTGACATTTCTGATCCCACCTCCCTGCCTGCATCCATGATACAGACTTTCTGGACCAAAAAGGTGTTTGTGTCTTTTTGTAGTGTGGGGCTCTTAAAAATGCAACATTTGCTGATATAATAAAAGGAAGCTAATAATCAGTTTTAAGCAGTGATTCCAGAGATACTGATTTCAAGGCCCTAACATCTAGTCAGATATGCCTAGAGAGACTCTGTACAGGGCTAAAACAGTGACAATGCACAATGCAGTAACAATGTATAAACACAGTGATTGATTTTTCAATACAGAGCAATTCATTGAGTGAAATTACAGGGTTAATTAATAAAACATAGTGAATGCCACCATCTATTTGGTGACAAGAAAAAAGTTCTAGGCTTGTCTTTCGACTTGTCATGAACATCTTTTATCTGTGGCACTCAGTTGTAGGCAAGCATTCAGCTATATTGGGCCTGATCTTCAGTGGTCCGACTCCAGTAATTTCAATGGAGCTATGCTAACGTGCTCAGCTGAGGATGTTGCCATTGGGACAAATTCTGCTCTCAAGTTACATCAATGTAAACTCCAAAATGTCCATGTATCTCAGATTTACAATGACATAACTGAGAGCAAAATTTGGATCCATATCATTTTCAGCACACTGTAGTAGCCAATCACCAACCAAAGGTTACTATATAATACAGTACTTATATTTTAAAATGTTGTCAAGGCCAAAAACACTAGCCTACGGTAAGCACTTTAGTGTTTGCTTTGGAAAACAATGCAAGAGAGGGGAAACATATGACTTCAATATAACCAGCCCTTTTTTAGCCAATGATAAGAAGAAGCAAAACAGATATTCAGCCAGTCATATTTGCTCTAGACTGATTTAGTTTTAATTTGGCTACTTATCCATGTGTTTAAAACCTGAGATGTACCCATGGGATAGCCTTTGCAGAGCTAGCAAGCATAGTTAAGGCATTTGACAGTGGCGTCAGTTGTACATGGCCTTGTCGTGCTCAGCCATGTGTTTAAGAACTGCAGTGTACCTAAATTTAGACTGTCAAAAGATGTCACTATTTATGGCTCACGCTGCAATAATAACTCCTCTCTTGTGGGGGGAAGATGAGAAGAGAGAGAAGTCTGTACAAGGGAAGGATTTTGCAAATATAATATCTAAGTGAGCTAGCACTGTTCAGTCAGAATGAGCACTTCCTCCTTAACTGGCATAAGTGTATCTATCAGCATTACACTGCATAAGTCACTCTCCCTTTCTAATGAGAATGAAAGAAGTAAGATGAGGCGGCTGATGTTTAGAAAAAGAGGGAGGGTAACCAATGCATAGTCTTGTCTCCTGATCCCAGCAGGATGCTGTTGAGAATTAGATAGCTTGTGTTTATACCTCTTGTGTTTCAATTAAATTCAACCTCCTGGTTTGCTCTTAACTGAGGCAAGGGACACAACTTAAGAGGAACCTACTGGAACACAAATCCCGTTTGAAAGGCTCATCTCGTGTCATAAGGAAGTTTTAATTCCATTATCAGAGGGGTAGCCGGGTTAGTCTGTATCCACAAAAACAACGAAAAGTCCAGTGGCACCTTAAAGACTAACAAATTTATTTGGGCATAAGCTTTTGTGGGTAAAAAACCCACTTCTTCAGTTGCATGGAGACTGAAGAAGTGGATCTGAAGAACTGGGTTTTTTACCCACGAAAGCTTATGCCCAAATAAATGTGTTAGTCTTTAAGGCGCCACCGGACTCCTCGTTGTTTTAATTCCATTGATTATAAAGCAGCGAGGATTGGATTCTGTGCTATAAGGGTGTGAACGACGGCATCCTCTTTTATGTTCATGACTTCTGATTTGTACAAACACTGTTGAAATGTTTATTATAGTGACCACTTACATATTGTGTTGTAATGTGGCTCTCTGATGATTCCTCTCCCCCAGTTACTAAATGTATCTTCTCTTATTATTCATTTATATAGCGTAGGGCTAGCTGAATAATATTTGTCAAATTCAATAGAACAAACAGAGGACCAAATTCCAACCTGGCTTCCATTGCGATAAATCCAGAGTAACTCAACAGAGTTACTCCACACTTACAGTGATATCACTGAGATCAGAATCTGGCTCACAGGGTTGCTGGCGTTATTAAAGCTTTGCCAAAGCCCAATTGTTCCCTAGTTACTTGCTAGACATAATCATTTCCCAAGATTCTCCAGCAGCAGTTCAGGAACACATCTAGTAATGCTGGTAAAGGAGTAAATCCAACTTAGCCCCTTTACGGCAGTCCACATTGATGGACGAGTTAGTGCAGATGAGAATTTTTTTCCCCACTTAACAATATAAAGCACTATGTCTTCCCTTTGCCGTTTTTTGTCATTACGATTTTAAGAGCTACTCATGGATGGGAACAGGAGCGTTGGTGACAACATAGAGCAGGGGTGGCCAACCTGGGGGGTGCTCACTACTCAAACCCTGCCTCTGCCACAGGCCCTGCCCCCACTTCACCCCTTCCCCACTCCACCCCTTCTTACCCCCTCCCCTGAGCCTGCCGTGCCCTCTCTCCTCCCCCCACCCAGAGCCTCCTGCACGCCACGAAACAGCTGATTGGGAGGTGCAGGGAGGGAGGGGGAGGTGCTGATCGGTGGGGCTGCCGGTGGGCGGGAGGCGCTGGGAGCGAGGTTGGGGGGACTGATGGGGGGCTGCTGGCGTATTACTATGGCTCTTTGGCAATGTATATTGGTAAATTCTGTCTCCTTCTCAGGCTCATGTTGGCCATCCCTGACGTAGACTAAAGCCTGACAATAGGGAGCTTTTTGTTTTGTTTTTTTAAAGATGGGAAATTCATCTTGCTGAAGGGCTACCCACTTCCAGTCCTGTTCAGACTTTGTCCCTTTGGCGCTCCACTGCACCTTACATAGCGTACAATTTACAGATAAGCATTCCCTGAAACCTAAACGTGCTAAAGTAAAGTCATTGCATGGCTGGCAATTTGCAATGATTATCAGGCATAGCTTGTAAAGTCATGTGCTTTTTATTATTATTATTCATGATTTTTTCTGCGGTTGACTCAGAAAAGACAATTGCATTTCCAGCCTTTTTTAATTACTTCATTCAACCTACAAATTCCCAAGTCAGACAAAACGGTAACAGGGACAAGATGTGCTAACACAATTTAATATTTATGCTATCTATGGTCTTTTATGTCATCTTCTTTGTATGTAGAATGCCTGCCTTTTCCTGTAGTTTATTAACATATGCAGGCAGGGTATGAATCCTTGTGTTTCCGTGATGAAATATGTGACAGCTTTTGTTTAGAAGAGGGTTTTGTTTTGTTTTTAATTCCTACTTAACTGTATTTCTTTAAGTTTCAGAATTGATGGCAAAAGAGCAGCATTACAAAAATGAAGCAAATGGGTATATCTGGGATCACTTCTGTGCTGGACTTAATGTTGTCTGACCCTGCCCAGTGGTCTTCCATAAAACAGATTTCTAAACTTACAAAGCAAATTCCTTAGCTCTCCACCCATTTTGATTTTGTTAGGCCAGGCCAGTGGTTTTTGTTTTTGTAATAAAGAGCAGAACATGAAATTTGATGCTACAGCTTCTGAACTAGAAAGTGAAAAGACCACAGAGTCACGGCTGACAAAAAAAAGAAATTTGGAAAACAGATTGTTTCTCCCCCCTAAAAACCCCAGAATGAGTAAGATTTTCCTTTGCTACCACTTATCCAATACCTTTCTTCATTGGTTCTAATGCTATCATTTAAAAACCACAGAGTTAATGATACACTTTAAATGCTGCTGGAACAAGATCTGACTCATCAATAGCATCAGAACTTTGGCATTTTCTTTCTGCATGGTGAATATTCAAGTGCAGTACCTGAGTCCTGTTCATATTCCTATGAACTAAATACTATGATGCACGTTGCCCTGAACCATCACAGTTCGGCTCGTGTGCCAACATGCTCCTTCAAGGTAGACTCAAGTTGAGCGTGGCCTTTGGACGGTCTCTACAGGATTTCCACTTTACTAGTAAGCAGAGGTGGGAAGTATTACAGAAATAACATTCTCAGTCCCAGTGTTAGGGGGAATCAAGTATCTTGTCACTAGTAAACACTGCATTGGCAGGCACTGTAAAGTGTAAGTTATTGCCATAGTGTAGGGGTAAGTGAACTGCAAGGTTAGATATGGGTATATCCAGCATTCTTAGGAGATCTAGATGAATACTGCAAAAAGTATCTGTGAGCTAGAGCCTTGCCACGTGACCGAATCTGATGGGACCCAACTAAAGTGCTTGGATCATGTCAGGTCTGAAAACTAAATCATCTCTTGCTTATGGGGTCAGGGCAGCAGCATGCCCCGCTCCTGTCAACCACACCACCTCGTTGTGTTGTGTGTGTGCCGCAAAGTGACTCTGCCAATGAGCTGCAGCACGGCTCCACAGCCCATACAGCACAGCTAGGCGGTGGCGTCTGGCAGGAGTGGCGTGCACAGCTGCTGCTTCCCCAGCTCCACGTTTGGAGACGGATCACACGAAGGGGGCGAGGGGAGCACGGCAGCCCCACCAGGTCAAGCCCCAAGGACATGATGTAGGCAGCACAGACACAGTTTCAACAGGAAGGGTTTGGTTCCAGGTTGGATCAGTTCTGAAAGTGACTCAATACTCTTGGGTCAGCTTCAGGTCTGTTGTGGTTGGGTTCGGGTCCAGGTCTGAGTTGAGCTTTAAGATTAGCCCAAGCATTAGTTTTTAATAAAACCATGAATTTGTTCCTGTGGTGCCCACAATGTGTCCTCCTCACTTTCCTCCAACACTCACCCAGCTGAAAATATGAATGAGAAAGTGTTACGAATACTCATGGCACAAAAAGATATTCATGAATACTCATGCTGAAAGAGTTTGAGTGTCCAGCTTGAAATCTCTTTCCGGGCTCGGGAGGCATCCAGTCAGGAAGCAGAAACAAATATGTGATTTAGGGGACCAATCGAACTGCACAAATAATGAAGATCGGAAGCCACAGTCATGGTGTTTGAGCAATCCCCAGCCTGAAATCTGTTGATTAACCATTACGTTCAAACACCAAACAAACTGATCAAAACAAATGTTTGTTGGTGGAGAAACAGAGAAAAGGATTAAATTTGTTGAACAAAGAGTTTGCCGCAAATAGTTCACCCAGCTGTAATTCGAGCCTCTAGCTCCCAACCCTGGAACGGCACAGTGCTGTGTGAGGACCTTTCTTCCCCTCTTCTTGGATTTCTGGTCACCAGATGGCTCAGACAGCTGAACTGGCATGATATTAAGCTACTGGGGATCAATGTAATTTATTGTTATGAGCTGCCAGCAAGTGACATAGGGTCACGTTGAGCACATTACTTGAGGTATTATCAACAACACTCTTTTAAATGAGTAAAGAAGGTTCCTAGTGAAGCAACCATCGTAGTTCCAATTCCCTGACCTTCTGTCTGTCTTTGAGGCAGGGAGCATTTCTTCTGTTCAGCTGTCGGTGGAAGGGACTTGAATATATTATACAGAGTGGACACTAAAAGAAAAGAGTTTGGGCAGCTCCTGGAGTGGCCGAGGATGTGGATGAGACACGCACCCTGTCACAATCTGCTCTATCGCCCTGAGGATGTTGTTCCTGGTTCTTCCACACATCCAATCTTTGCTACCTGCTCTTAGGTTTAAAATATGGCTTTTTCCTGATTAATGTGTTAATTAAATGAAGTGGTGATTTCTCTGCTGTTGGTTTAATTAGATGGACTCCATTTCTGATGCAGCTTTCACTGTCACAGGCCTGCTGCTAACTATAGCTATGAGTTCTTACTACAGCAATAAAAATAATGAAAAGCTTGGGTGCTGGCAGAGCTGTTAGACATTTGAGCTGCAACAATCACTTTTAGATTTTCAGACACAATCTTTCTTCCTTGTGGTCTCTTCAAATATTTCCATACCAAGTACCTACAGCAAACTTGCTTGTAGTACCACTGTTCCCTATGAACCTTCTCTGGAATAACTTTGACTCTAAACCCTTCCAACTATTGTTAAATCTTTCCTGTTCCACTGAAACTCTTGTCTCAGATGCTCTGATACAATGATGAAGGCCACAGAAGTTCCTAGACGGGTGGTTACATCTAGGCTTTGTGCTCCTTTTGCCTGTTGTCGGTTTCTGATGTCCTGCACTTCTTATGCTCATCTCTGTGGCATCTCAGGCAGGTTGGCTAAGGCCTCTTCTCAGAGATGTCCGAGAACTAACACTGAAGTTGTGCTTCTACCATAATCACTATGTGGAGCAGTACGTGCACCGCACATCCATTTGCCTTGCCTCTCCATGAACACCATTCCCATATTCATTTCTTCCTTGGTTTACTGTCTCGGAATTGCAGGTCTTGAGTTTGATACCATTGGGCTGTGAGTACACAGATTCCTGCTTTTCTTTAATACTTTAGTAAGGTCAGAGGCAATGGTCATTCCTTTTTCTACAGGAAAGAAATATAAGGGATGATCTCTCTTATGGCTTTGAAGAGAGGGCAGTTCAGACCTTCAATCCTCTCACTGTGTAGAGGTCCTACCTAATCCCACTGGTTTCCAAGATTTTTCATTCTTTCTTATCTAGTTTTTATACCACCATCATCTCTGTGGTATCTAAGCTGTTTCCTTCATTTTCATAAGCACAGTTAATTATTCGGTTACGAGGCATGTGGAAAGGTTAGAGAAACTCTTCTCTTGTCTCTTTTAGTAGAGAAGAAGATCCCTACATGATTATGACTACTCAACTGAAAACACCCTCCGTCAAAGAAGTAATCTGGCTTTGGTAAGAATGAAAAGGTTTAATGTAGCATATCGTTTATGGTTCATGAAAGATTGCCTTGGGGCCACAGATCTATGGTATTTACTTACACAGAGATTAAGACTGACTTTTATTCATCAACTCATTTGAAACAGGATTTTCGAGATCAAGCTTAAGTTATCAAATGTTATCAAGTTTAACAGCCTGCTTCTAGCAGGTGCCTGAGGATTATTAACACAGATCCTAAATCTTGTCCTTTATTCCCTACAGTGTTTTCTGGAAAAAAAAAATTTCCCCTGGGCTTATTTCTGCAGTATATTTTCTTTGGAAGATATTGGGATTGGTGTCTGTTGAGATCTCATTGACTCATGAGGCCTTTTGACCACTGAAACAAATGCAATCAAAATTATCAATACTGAAAACACTTTTTGGTATTTTTGTTATTGAGACTTTGCATTTCAGTCCCATCTGCAAACCAGATGAATTTGGAGCCAGCTGCCTGGGGCAAATTACTAATTATGGCAGATAGAAGAGGGGTCTTAATATCATCTTTATGTAAACATTTGGTGTCAGCTCTGATTGACATGAGCAAAACAGCTACCCAGGAAAGTGTTTATGTTTAGACTGAGGACAAAAAATTAATCCAGATAATTGACAGAAGTTCATTTCTTAAAGAAGAGAAATAGGGTTCAGAATTCAGCATAGACTGTACATTTTATGTTAGAAATTAACATATTGCCATGAGTTACAATTTATGGCAGACTCATGCAAATTGAGTGTATTTGCACTAAGAGTTACACAAAGCACTCAGCAAAGCACCTGCATTGTTCTGTAAAAATCACGTAGGAACCAATTAAAAAAAACCCTGAATGCCCATAGGTTCGAATTCAAAATCCATAAAAGTCAATGGAAAGACTCCTATTGTCCTTCAGTGGGTTTCACTGAAAGATCAGGCCCTCAGTGAAGGAGTTATGTGAAATACTATTGCTTCGAAAAATAAGATTAAGATTATTATGGAGAAAACTTTATAAACGTAATGTACATTTTCGAAGGAGTGGTTTCTCTTTTGTAAGTGCAATTAATATCCCCGCAGGTTGCATCTACAGACTTGTCTACATGGGGACATCCAGGAAAACCTGATTTAACTAGAACTGTGAATTTGAAGTGGATTCATTAAGCTGCATGAAATCCCTATGTGGACAATGTCATTCAGAATTAAAGTGGCCTGAATTTGTTTTATCTTAATTCACGTTCGAAGTACCTGTGACCACACTGGGAGTTGGATCAGGCCCTTAGTCAGCATGGATGTTATCCTCTACTACGAATGACACATATCAACCTCTCCCTGCAGTCTCTCCATTGATTAAAACAAAGGTCAGAATCCCATGACATGACACGTCTGTGGCTGAACCCAAAATCTCCAAAAGGGGTCATTGTGGGTCACAACTGCTGTGACATTAAGTTAGCAATGGAATTATTCTGCGTATAACTGGTGTAGTCTCTTTAACGGTTTCATCTAGAGACCTGTAGTACAGTGCACAGAAAACTGTGGCTGTCCGTTGTAATGATCAGACAGAAGAGACCTTGTGAGAAATGCCAAGTTCCGTGGAGGTGAACCTAAAAGGAAATAAAGCTATTTTAAAACATCATTGTTCAGATGTAATGTGCTATGTCAGTTCCCTCAAAGAGGCTTTTGCTTGCCCCAGTCTCTCCTAAACTTCCAATGTAAACGAAATCTTATTTCTTTCTTTCCAGACACATCTGAAACAAGCCAAGCTGTAGCGCTGGAGAAGTGTGTTGATATAGTAACTGGCATATGACATATCACTGCAATTGTCGTAGCGCTTTCAGAAAACAGCAGTTTAACATCAAAACTGCAGTGTAACAAAGGCGTGAGGAGTAAAGGGTGCCTGCTGGGTTTAGTAATGGCATATGAAGTCCTTTGCTGCTGTGTCAAGCTCACCAATTTGAATCAGGCTCTGAGAGTCAGGGATGGGACCCTGGCACTCTCACAGGAGAAAAGCAAACAAACAAAAACCAAAAGCTCTTGCCCTACTTTTGAAACCACTGCAGACCCTACTACCTGGAGATATCTCTATACAGCCCCAGGCCAGAGAGGGGCCAGGCCAGAACCTCCATAGGGAGCTCCCTTGTGTGTCTGAGGGGTGCCCAGGCTAGACCGTCCATTAGAGTTATATAGGCCCGTGGTGCCCATGCTCCAGCAATATTCAGGGCATGGGGGCCCGGCTCTACCAATGTTCGGGGCCAGGTCTCTCTCTGGCCCCACCTGCCACCCCCGCGCACCTCCCCCGGAGCGTCCCTGCCTGCTGCCCTGCTGCTCCACACTGCACTCCCTTGCCGGCTGCTGGTGGCTACAACGAAGGGAGTGGTGCCAGCGGCAGGCTGAGGCAGCTGCTGCACCTGCAGAGGGAGGAGGCACACACATGATGGCAGCCCCCCACCCTGGCTCCCACCAGGAGACGACTCCGATTCCGGGGTGCATTCCTGGCGTCTGCACCTGAGCAGCTGGGGTTTGGGTGAGTGTTGGACTTTGGACATCCTGTCCCCATCCCTCCCCCCCCCCGCCGCCATCCACAGTCACCCGCCCGCAGTCACCACTCCGGCCCCTCGCTTGGCAAGGGGAAGCCCTATCTCCCCCCCGCAGTGAGGCTACGGTGAGGGACAGCAACAGGGGAGGAGGCGCACACATGATGGCAGCTCCCTCCTCCCCCGGCACCCACCACAGGGGAGGCAAGAGGGCTTCCTGGACCTGAGCAGCTGGGGCTTGGGGTGAGTGTCATGACACCCTCCCCCCGCCCCCGCAGTCACCACTCCTGCCCCACGCTGGGCAAGGAGCAGCCCCCTCCCACACCGAACAATGACGAAAAGTGTTTGCTGTCTCCTGTAGAACATCGCAAAAGAAGGGGCTCCATTTTGTTTTAATTTTAGAAAGTATTTGCTTTTGCAGGTTATTGATCCAAGAGTGCTTGGTGTGATACAGCATGGCCAGAAGGCAGCAGGAGAGTGATAAAGGAGAGATATCCAGGGGAAGGAGTTGGAGCAGAGTTGTTTGGAGTTGGAGCAGAGAGCAGTTTGAAGAGACTTTGGAGAAGTGCTATGGCTGGCTAGAAGACCAAGACCCTAGGTAAAGAGATACCCGGCTTGTGCAGAGAGAGAGGGCAGGAAGCCCCACAAGCTGAAGAGCAGGAGAGAGAAGTAGCCCAGGGGAAGGAAGCACTAGTTCAAGTGGTTTACCACTATCCCTAGGGCCCCTGGGCTGGGACCCGGAGTAGAGGGCAGGCCTGGGTCCCTCCCTCTCCACTACCCTTCTCTGGGTTACTAGTGGGACAGTAAATACCCTAGTTCAGGGGCAGGAAACTGCGCCATTAACCTCCCCCCCTCAGAAGAGGAAGCGCGGGACCCATCATAATCGTACTGGCAATTTGCTACATTGGTTGTTTCCGTATTCAAAAGAGTATTAATAAAGTTGATATTCTTAGTTAAATAAATTTTTCTTACGATAGTGACATTGTGCAATATAGGTAAACTGTTAAACGCTTACTGTTTCCAGTCCATTTTTACATTGTTTAAAAATATATATATCGGTTTACAAGGCGGGTGGGACTTGGACACCACCAAAAATTATAAAAACCTGCCTCCCCTGCACTCTGCAGCTGGTTGGTCCAACTCACTTTGTGGATCATTTGTGGGAGGAGTGGGTTTGTGGTATCTTCTCCTCAGCCCTCCTCCCTTCCTCTTGCACCGCATACAGTGCTGTCTCTGTGCTCCCCGATGCACAGTGACTACAGTTGTGGCTGGCTGTGCAAGGAAGGAAGGACAGGCTCTTTGTACGAGGAGCCGGGTATGGGCCGGCCACAGTCCAGCCCTCAGTATTTTCAGACAGAAAGGGTAGACCATATCAGGCTGTCTGTATATGTCTGTAAAAGTAGTTATGCCGGAAGGTACTTGTGGCCTGCCATCATGCAAAGACAGTCACAGCCCTCGTTCAGGTGAACAGGTGCGATAAAGCGCTCTCCTTTGTGCCCAATGTCTGGAGCACCTGAAATTCTTTTCTAGGGCAAAACAACTGATGCCCCCAGGGAGGTGTCAAGAAAGCGTGGTGCTAACAGGGTTTCCAAAGCGCATAACTCAGGGCTGGGAAGCTGGAAGAAGGCTGTATGTCAAGCAGCTAGGAGCGAGCAACCAGCTCTCTCTCTGGCCCCTGGACAGAAGCCGAGCAAACAGAGCCCCTCTCTATGGAACAGAACTGACTGTGTCTGACTTCAGTTTTCTGCAGAAAAGGAGCTGCCCATGTGCAGTTTTGTGCCTACCACTTTCCAGGGAAACAAGCCCTTGTGTATAAATAAACAGACTGTGCTCAGAAAATAACCTGACTCTGCACCATGGATTTCTCTGCCAAACAGAAACCACTCAGCAAGGCCTGGATTTCAGCTACTGCTCAGCCAAAAAGGGGCAACCTTTTTATTTTTGCGTGGCATGAATGAGGACATGGCCAGGACCATAATGTCAGCCGAGGAGGACCTGGATACGTGCACACACAGGCATAATAATTCAACTTCAGCGGCTGTCCTGTGCTAAGAGGATTTCTGGGGTACTCTTGTGAAAGACGTTTGGTGGGGAGCCACCCTAGGACTTCCCCAGGAAAGGATCCAGTAAGGATCATTGGAGAATGTGCATTGGCACTGCTCTGAGGCTATCATAAGGAGTCTGAGTTCTGAAACAGGCTGCTCTGGGATTAGCTTTGTGGGTTGAAGCGTTAAGCCATGTGTCCTTATTGTGCTTAACTAGGCACTTCTTTTCGATAAAACTGTGCATGAAATGAATACCAATCCATTAGTATTGATGAGGCTGAAGAGCTAAGAACCAGTCCTGCAATCTTCTGCAGGCAACCTCCCAATGAGGTCTACAGAAGGTCCCGAACCAAAACCGCAGATCAGAACAACCTGAAATTCTGAGATTTTATAGTTAATAAATCCTGTTTTGTACAAAAGTTCTTTTGCTGACCCAGGGCCACTCAAAATAGGAATGAATCTGGGCTTGTGACAAACCTATTTTTTGTCAGAATGTTTAAGGTCAGGAGAGATGATTAGATCATCTTGACTGGCCTCCTGTCTATCGCAGGCTATTATATTTCACCCTGTGACCTCTGAATTTATAGATTCATAGATTCTAAAGCCAGAAGGGACCACTGTGTCACTTAGTCAGACCTCCTGTATTTCACAGGCCTTGGAACTTCCCCAATATAATTCTGAGAGCAGATCTTTTAGGAAAACATCCCATCATGATTTTAAAAAGGCCAGTGATGGAGACTCTACTTTGATCCTTGGTAAATTGTTCAAATAATTAATTACTCTCACTATTAAAAATTTACACCTTATTTCCAGTCTGAATTTGTCTAGTTCAACTTCCAGCCGTTGGATTGAATTAAACCTTTTTCTGCTAGATTGAAGAGCCTATTATTAAATATTTGTTGCCCAAGTAGGTGCTTATAGACTGAAATCAAGTCACCCTTTAGCCTTACGTTTGTTAAACTAAATAGGCTGAGCTCCTTAAGTCTATCACTATAAGGCCGGTTTTTCTAACCTTTTATTTGTTCTTGTGGCTCTTCTTTAAACCCTTTCCAATTTATCAACATCCTTCTTGAATTGTGGGCACCAGGACTGGACACAGGATTCCAGCAGCAGTCACACCAGTGCCAAATACAGAGGTAAAATAACCTCTCTACTCCTACTCGAGATTCCCATTTATGCATCCTAGGATTGCACTAGCTCTTTTGGCCACAGCATCACACTGGGAGCTCAGGTTCAGCTGATTATCCACCATGACCCCCAAGTGTTTTTTCAGAGTCACTGCTTCCCAGGATAGAGTCCCCCATCCTGTAAGAATGGCTGACATTCCTTGTTCCTAGATGTATATTGAGTTAGATCAAAGCATTTCAGTCCTCAGGAGACTAAACTGTGGCACACCCCCACGGGGAGAGGCTAAGGTATTCCCAATGTCTGAGGCACCTGCAATGGCAGGGAACTGATTAGGTGAGACACACCCTGATGATACTAATGGCAATTCATGTTCTATGCTGCAGAGCTAGGCAACTGCCCCCACCCCCCACACCGACACACAAGGTCCTGCCAATCTGATCTGGGGGAAAATTCCTTCCTGAACTCAAATCTGGGGATGAGTTTGACCCTGAGTATATAAGCAAGACACACCAGCCAGACATCAGAGGGAAGGTCTACACTACCTCTTACATAGATCTAACTTATGTCACTCATGCATGTGAAAAAGACACCCCCTTGAGTGATGCAAGTTACAGTGACCTAAGCGCTGTCCACACCAGTGCTATGTCCTGTCTCCAGCTATGTGCAATCTCTGATGCTTCAGAGGAAAGCAAAACAAAAACAAAAAAACAATCCAGAATGCATCTGGCCAACTGTGCATTAGAGATAAACTTCCTTCCTGACCCCTGCAGGTGATTATACTAGTTTTGATTATACTCACTGTCTTAATACAGAGCTGCAAGTGTGATGAGCATGTCAAAGGCAATCCTGTTCTCCCCCCACCCTTGAAGAAGGGGTGAATCTGGCAATGAATCTGAATTTGTGCCATCTGGATCTGATTCACTGGAACCAGGTGTATTTTGTGTGTTTGGGGATTTTATTGGGAACATTTTGCACAACTCTGTGTACAATTTAACTGTTATATCAGGATGAAAATTGTTTTTCCTTAACAGACATGCACAGTTCCCCCTGGCATTAATGGAACACACAAAGATATAAACCTTGGTGTAGAAAGAGAATTAGATACGTATATAGTTTAGTGCTTTGAAATGTAGCACTAAACTAAAGATGTTGGGTCCAATCTTCAGCTGATGTAAATCAGCCTAGCTCCATTGACATCAACGGAACTATATCACCTTAAAACAACGGAGGAGGTGAATCACTAAGAATAAAAAATTCTGTACTACAAGAGAACTTTCTGAAGCCTGCATAGAATCACAGCACTTTCTTTTCATGATCATTCACACGTACTTGTGTTTAACCTCAGCATTTTCCCATTATACTGAAGACCCTTTCAGTAAAGCTTGAGTTTATCTTTAGTTCTGTGCTACCTTCTGCCATTCTGGTGTATCTCTGAACAAGACAACCAGTCTTTCTAGAGCAGTGAGAAAAGACTACATACAGTTCATTTTCCCATGTATGGTCCATATTTTGCCACTCACATCAGGAAAAAACAGAAAAGTAGCATTTAATTTAACTCTGTCAGAAAATATCTATCTATCTAATCTTCCAGCAACATATTTCTAGTTGGTATTCAAGGGATTTGTGGAATGGTATTGTTTCTGAATTGTAAGTGGGACATCCTTCAAAGTTATCTGTAATGATCTGGAGTATTTCTTCATTGTTTGCTTTGGATTATTTACTCATTGTAAAAAAAAAAAAAAAAGCTCCACACTACAGCCTTTTATAGATTCATAGATACGAAGGTCAGAAGGGACCATTATGATCATCTAGTCCGACCTCCTGCACAACGCAGGCCACAGAATCTCACCCACCCACTCCTGTGAAAAACCTCTCACCTCTGTCTGAGCTATTGAAGTCCTCAAATCACGGTTTAAAGACTTCAAGGAGCAGAGAATCCTCCAGCAAGTGACCCGTGCCCCATGCTACACAGGAAGGCGAAAAACCTCCAGGGTCTCTTCCAATCTGCCCTGGAGGAAAATTCCTTCCCGACCCCAAATATGGCAATCAGCTAAACCCTGAGCATATGGGCAAGATTCACCAGCCAGATACTACAGAAAATTCTTTCCTGGGTAACTCAGATCCCACCCCATCTAATATGGTTAAATCACAGTAATCCCTCAATTCTTTTATACAACATGGAACATGTTCCAGTAGATTTCAGAACAGAAATTAGGCATTGGAATGGAGAGATAGGTCAATAGATGTTCAAATCAAAGAACAGGCAAAAATCTACAGTGTGTCTAGTATTACATACACTCAGCAGCCCATTGATCAGCTATGTTATTTGTAAATGAAGATGAGAGAAAAAATTGTACAGTACACTAGGTAACATTCATGGACTCTGATCTTGCGAACATTTCTGCATGTACTTAATTTTAAGCACATGGACAGTCCCATTGACTTCCGTAGGACTGCCCACGTGATTAACATTAAGCACATGTGTAACCCATGGCCTGTTACAGGTCCCACTCTGTCCAAAGCACAGAGGAAATGAGTTATTGCACCCCACAACTGCAGTGCTTTATTTCAAGCTGTGGCAACTCATGCTCCTAGCTCTGGAAGTCTCCAGTTCAATCACCACACTGTTTGTATGGCCATGGCATGCCAATGCATGGCAGCTGTCACACGTGTGTAAGTGTTGAAGTCAGTGGGACTGCTCACCTGCTTAAAGCTAAGCACATGCATCAGTGTTTGCAGTGTTGGGGTCTGTCTTTGAAAAGTGATTCCATGTGTTAAAAGCAAGAAAACAATAGCTTAGGTCAGCGTTTCCCAAACTGTGCTCCGCGGAACACTGGTGTTCTGCACGATGTGAACAGGTGCTCCGTGAAAGAATCGTAATTTAAAAAAATGGTCTTGCACTTGATTTTTGTACTACTTTATACGCACTTTCCAGTTAGAAATTGTTAGTTCAAGTTATTTTAAATTTGTATTTTTGCTGTGTTTTATAAAACAAAATATATTTGAGCATAAATAACGCAATTTTTTATTTGAAAACCAAACGACTACAAAATAATATTGTAAGTGTTCCATAAATATATACCAGGTGTTCCGTGGCCAAAAAAGTTTGGGAAACGCTGGCTTAGGTTTATATATTGGAATTTAATTAAAAAAGACACTCAATTGTTACACAAAGTATCTATCTATAAATCGTTTTGGGTTTGCCCGCATCCTTAGGTTGGGAAGTGAAGATGAATACTATCTGAAACTGAAGGGGGGGATTTAAGTAAGGCAGAATGTGATTACTCAGATTGGAAATTGACCAGGAGACCAGGACTGACACAGCTACTCTTACAAAAAAGGACCAGAGAATCTTTCATTAGGATCTTCATTTTGTGTTTCCTGGGTCATACAGCACCTCCAACAGCACAGTACCCCCATGCCACCTCCCCCAACTGTTCTGGGACACTGGCTCAGAACTGATTCAGAGAAATGTGCTCTCTACAGAATCAACAACTTCCTGGGATTTTTCATCGTGATCTCATAGTTAATAACCAGGCCTTATCTAGCTGAGTCTGTGACGTGTCCAGACCCTCTGGAGCTTCTGATCAACTGGGTATCTCTTACCAAGCCATTAGCTAATATAAACATTCCTTGCCTGAATATTTGACTGACCTGCTTTTCACCACTTGGCTTCCTGTAACTCAGAAGCAGCTCCACGGCCCCAACCACCTCCTTCCGTATTGCATACAACAGAGCATCTCCCACGTAAATACTGTGGCTCAGCAGTAACTCCATGATCTCCAGGTTTTCATTCTCTATGGCTATTAAAAGGGCACTGCGTCCGAGAGGATCCATACAGTTAATATTGATGTTGTAGTAGATTTCAGCCTCTTGTAAGGCATGTTTCACACTGGCGTAGTCCCCCTTCTCCACAGCAATGAGATAGGCCTTCTCTTCCTGCGAGAGCTCTGCCTCTGCTCGCACGATCTGCAATGGGATCCGGTCTCTGTACGGTGAATAGTTTACCTTTTTGTAGTATAGCTGGGCCATGGTTCATAGTGCCTGTGCAACCTGTTTGGAAGAAAGAAGAAGGACGCTTAGAGACTGAAATTACAGCAAGTGCTAGCTTCCATTCAAGTGAGACAAATTGCTGAAGGTCAATCATAGTGAAAGTTTCTGATCCCTGCATCAGGGCTTATTTTCAATGAGTTTAATACTCGCCAGCACTCATCAAATGAGGGGCTACATTGAAAAGGCTGCAGTGTCGTATTCCTCAGGACAATGCACAAAGTGACACTGGTTGTACTTTAAATGCCAGGCAATGACATTCTTCATCTGTTTACCAGCACCAGCTGTTGTTAGTGGATTATCCATCAAATGTGTGAATAAGTGGATTTCTCACCTCTGCTATGTTTCCACTCAGTGTTTTTCCTCTCTCTTTATAATCATTGGGCCATGTCCTCAGCCAGTATAAATCACCATAGCTCCATTGAAGTCAATAAACCTGTGTTGATTTATACCATCCAAAACTGGCCTGTTATACTTAATGAATTTTCCTTTTATTATGCACTCTCTCGCCTGCTCTTTTTTTTTCTCCCTTGGAAGAAGGGCTTAATTTCCCCCCTGTGTTTATACTCTGACCTGGTCATGGTTTTATTTTAAAACCTTAGCACATTTTTTTAATTTAACTTTCTCCCATTTATAAATAGATCCTGAAAATGGGCTCACATTCACAACATCACTCCAGCTCCCTAGAGTCAGCAGGGCTGCCTGCAGCCTAGGAAAAAACTTCCTTTGAACAAATGTAGCAAGTTGAACTTCAGCTCCATCCCATCACGACTTACTAGCCCACCAGGTTACCAAACAAACAGGCCAGGTAGCGCATGGGATGGAAAAGCACCATGCTGAGGATACAAGGGCCTCCAGACATTGTTTAATGTTGTAGTCTGCAGGCTTGGGTCAATGAGGACCACAAAGTCAGTATCATAGCAACACATAAGTTAAAAACACCTGTTAGATCTGTTTGCCCAGTGCAGGATTGTTCCATGCAGCAAATTTAACAGAGTGTTGTCTCATTCACTCTTATGCCAGGTGGCAAGGTAAGATTGTTATGGGGAGAAAACAGATGGAGAAGGAGGGCTTCGTGATTCACACGCAGGCCTGGGAGTCAGGAGATACGGGTTCTATTTTTAGCTTTGCCACAGATTCCCCATACAAGAGCCGACATCTTTTCACACTTGTGTTTTCAGTGATGTGATCAACCCAAGTTTTTTATGCTGACGTGTGGGTATGTCTGACAGGAAGATTGCTGTCCTTCAGGAAATATACATATTTTGAATTCAGAACACCATTTGTTAAAATGTTTTAAATAATGAAATGAAATTTTAAAAAGGATGCTGTTGAGATTTACAAGCCAAAAAAATTGACCAGCTTTCCACCTGTCAGGTCTGACCTTTGGTAACCCAACCAAGTATTCACTTGTTCTATCCAAAATAGAGAGTTTATTATTTTCTTACTGCTAGACTACCAATAAATCAACCCGTGTAACATGCTGTCCTGCACATGCACCTGTTTTGTTTAGTGTTATTGTGATGCCTTGTTTATATGTGCAGTAAAACTATTAGTGACGGTGGGGAAAATATGTTCATTTCATCCACCTGTTGTGCAATGAGTGCAAATACTTTTTATTGTAATCTGCATAAATATCTATATCTGAAGTGTGTGTTCACAGCATCTCGCTACTTAGTGTGAAATTTAAATTTCACTGAATCAGCTGAGGGGCTAACCAGTCATACCTGATGTGGCAGTTTCCCATTGTACAGAATATTGCACTACAGGGATATCTCTGCTGTCTACGATGTGGCTTCAGAAGTGCTTGCCATAGGGCAGCTGTGTTTGGAAGATTAAGGATTGAGTGAGATTGTCTTTTAGCTCAAGTGTTTAGGGACTTGTGTTTTCTGAAACAGGAAGATCCCAGTTCTATCCCAGCTGTCACCATGAAATTGTGGGTGAATGCTGGCATGCAGCAAAGTGACATCTGTGAATGTCTTGGGAGGCCACATATTTGTTAGAATGGGTTAGGCATGTCAGAAAGTGCTCCGTGAGAGCCCCTGCTTCTGATGAATATGGGAGTATTTCTCAATTTACAAGAATTACAGCTCCATGCACATCTGTTTAAACCATTAGAAGCACATATGCTTTAGACACAATCTGAGATATGGTTCAAGCCTTGCACACAACCCGTCTTAAGTACTTTGGCTTAGTTTCTTTACGCTAAACATAGTGGCTTCTGTTATTTTGTTGTACATATTGTCTTTGGCATTTGCGTACTTAAGTGACGTAACTTAAACAGACAGCTCAATGTGCTAGGATGGTAGCCAGTGAGTAAGGCAGCCAAGCCATTCCCAGACTGATCATTTTCTGTCCCCCCCACCTCCACCCCCCGATGTAGTCTAAAAGTCACAGCCCTTGGTGACATGGTTATGCCAGTTACATTTGTTAAGTGTAGACTGGGTCTAAGTGACTTAGGAGCTCAGCACCTATTGACATTCAATAAGTCTTAGGCTCTTAGGTGGTCAAGTAACTTAAAAATGGGGCTATACGGCTCCTATGTCACTTAGGCCTGGTCTACCTTACCCCAGATCTGAAAGGCATCACCCTGGCCAGAAAGATGGGGGCTACAACACAGGGACATCAGGAGGTTACAGGGAGTTAAGGGGCTAGTTCTGTGGGTGTCAACAGGAGATGGAAAGAGCCTGAAAGCAAGGAAGGATTGAAGTGACCCTTGGGAAAGTGAGAGTGATGCAGAGGACCACATGAGAAGGGAAACATCATTCTCTTGTGAAGATTGATGCTTCAACATGCCTGAGATCTTTTGGCGAGAAATTCAAGTCCAGCTGGACATCTTTTTCTCCTATTTCTATTCAATTTCATAGAATTTTTTTTGCAAATAGTGGGCCAAATTCTGCAATGATTTTCGATCATTGCCACCCTGTGGAAGTCAGTGGAGTGGCACTGGGTGTAAGTCACTCCAGAATTTAATCCATTGTCTTTCCAATAGCTCTTTGTAAAGGAAAAAACCCACAATTGATATTAACTTCTAAAACAGATAGATCCTGGCCCCCCAGTATAGCCTAAGGCTCTGATCCATCAAAGCATTTGTTTCATTTCAAGCCCGCGAGAAGCCCCATGAAATCAGAGTAGAAAAAATTCATCAACTGAATTACTTCTTCTGAATTATTCATTCAGCTCTGTTACATACACTGTCACTTGTACAGCTGCTCCCCCCTCAAACACACTGGTGCCTGGGCCGGAAAAGATAGAGTACAATGTCCAAGCTAATATATTTCTCATTGGGTTACGCTGCAGATTGAGCAAGCTGTTTGTTAACTCTTGTTTGTCTGCTCAGATTTAGATCCAGAATGGATGAGGCGGGGTTGTAGGTGGAAGTTCTACTCTCATTCTATCTTTCCTGTAAAATCGGGACATAAAGCCAGCCGTTAGCAAAGTGATCACATATACTCAGACAGCTAACAAATTACCGCAAGTGCTACTGTATAGTGTGTCACTCACTTTCATACTTCACGAGCCTGCTGTGAGCAACATCATGCGCATAAAGAAGTAACGATTGCTGATCAACAGATTTGCATTGACCACTGCTGCTTATTTATTCTAGAGAGAAAACTTGCCCCCTTATAAGCATGTAGGGAAATGAGAAAAAAAAAATTGGTGAAATCAAACTCAGAAAAGATCTGTGTAATTCCCAGGGACATCAAAGGGAAGCAGCAGCAAAGTATTTGAAATGTAGCAAAACCAGAAATATGGCTACTATTACACAGTGACTTTAATATATTGAAATCTGCACAGAAAGCTTGAAAAATACAAATTTTTCATTTTACTTCCTTTCACAGAGCAAAGTCTCCTACTAGCCAAGTTAATATTTGGGACTAGGGAAAGGTGTTCTGAATGGTACATGTGCTAGATTTCAAAAGCATCAATGACTATATAAACACCATGTATGTGCTGGTGATATCCACACAATAAAATACAGAGCATTATGAAAAACAAGAGAACCGGCTAATAAATTGCATATCACATGGTCCATACTTTATCATTTATCTTTGACTATATTGCCTGCCTCAAGCTCATTAATTCCCCCTTCATCAGATCTACTTGTAATATTCCAAACCTTCAAACAGCTTCAAAAAGCCACCATTTTTCTTTAAGCTCCCTGTTAAAGAAATGGGAGCTTTATCCCTTTAAATGCAGCCATTTAAAACCTCTATAAATGACCTGAAATAGCTTTTCTGTACCCACAGTGTGAAGGTCTGAACTCTCGGCATCTTCCAGGGTATTTCCCATTGGATAGATTGGCATTGCCACTTTGCAAAGGGATAAAGTTCCCTTTCTAGTGCTGCAGAGTCCGGAGACATCAGAGCTCAAATATGTCAGTTCTCCAGGACTGAATACTGCCCATCCTTGACTTTGAGCCAGTGTAGTTTTGGAAGGGACAGTCCACAAACAGGGAGGAAGAAAGAAGCTGAAATAAAAAATGGCTCTCGTTTGAAGCTATTGAGAGAGTTCATCCATTTCATGGCATATGCAAAACGCAGAGAAGAACTCTCTCCCCAGCCCATTCCAAACCATACAAACATAACAACACTAACTTAGGATGCACCAGATGAGCAGGGTATGGCTCTGTCTCCAAGAGGTGCAAAAATTATAAAATAATTAAACTCCTTTCAATGTAACAACGTTTTTTTCCGTAACACTTCTTCCTCTGGAGCGGGGGTGGCCAACCTGTGGCTCCGGAGCCACATGCGGCTCTTCAGAGGTTAATATGCGGCTCCTTGATAGGCGCCGACACTGGGGCTGGAGCTACAGGTGCCAACTTTCCAATGTGCTACAGGGTGCTCACTGCTCAACCCCTGGCTCTGCCCCACTCCTTCCACCAAGGACCCCGCCCCTTCCCCTGAGTCTGCTGCACCCTTACTCTTCCTCCCCCCACCCAGCCTCCTTCACACCTGATCGCGGTGGGCGGGAGGCGCAGGGATGGAGGGTTAGGTGCTGATCGGCGGTGCTGCTGGTGGGTGGGAGACGCTGGGGACCAGACGGGGGGGAGCTGACAGGGAGCTGTCGACGTGTTACTGTGGCTCTTTGGCAATGCACATTGGTAAATTCTGGCTCCTTCTCAGGCTCAGGTTGGCCACTCCTGCTCTGGAGGGATGCACATTGGATAAGCTTCATAGAAGAAGTGGATTTGAGGAGGCACTAGGGGTGGCATGGAAGATGGCACAAAGATAAGATTGAGAGAAGGAAACAAAAGAAATGGTCAGGTGGGAAGCTTCAGTGACATGAAGGAAGCATTGGGGATGTAGGAAGAAATGAAATCAGGGAAATCTTATTATTAATAACTATATTTCTCCATAGATAGATACGATCAATGATGGGGACACACGGCTGCCAATCATGAATGCTGCTTTCTGCCACTGTGCAAATTTCATGATATTTCACCAGATTTTCACAAGATAATTTCTCAGGAATTTTTGGCATTTGTTTGCTTCTGCCTATCACAATAGGATATAATCCAGGGTGTGACATTCTAAGACTCTCATCCCTTGAGACTTCTGGTGAAGTCTTAAAATGCAATGGGTCGATGTTAGTTTGTTTCCTTCTAATAAAATAGGACAATCTAGATAACTGGTTTATTTTTTATCACTTGTTTTGCCTGATGATTGACAGATAGACAGGTGACATAAATCACCAGGGCCTAACTATGTAATGAAAGCAGAATGTATATGTACATATATATAGTTTAGATTCAGGAGCTCATTGCTGACAACTGTGTGAACATCTGCCTAAGTGATGAAAACAAGAATCAAATACTCAAGAGCCATCTTTCCTGCTTGATGGGGCTCAGTGTGAACAGCCGAACGAAATCATAGATTGGAGTAGTCAATCAAATACTGTATCTGCCACTGTGCAAATAGCACATTAGGTGTTCCCTTTTAGTGTAAGTGCATTCTGGAAGAGGTTGACAAAATTGTGTGTGTGTAGCATTAAATGTTGTCAACACATCTTATGTCGCTTTGTCCTATGCTTGTATGGCAATTTTTCCTCCTTGGTATCTCAATGAGGACATCATCTGCACTTTTCATTCTCTACCTGGGGCTTCAGCTCTTTGAGAAACTGGTAGGTTGAATTAGCTCTTTAGTCATCCTTAGAGTCTGTGCATTTAATAATATTGATCAATTTTAAAAGGTTATAAACCTGTGTTCTGACATAATCCAGAAGGGCTATTTAAGTAAATATTATTACATTTACTTAATGGACCAATTGAGTCTGTGATTGGATCCTTCTAAGTGCCTTAGTTCTTATTCACTAACTATGCTGGAAAAAGCATATGGCCTCAGGACTTTTGGAAAATAATACTTATTTTTTATCTTCAACAAAATATTTTTTCCCTTTTGCAAAAGAGGCAATACGTACTCAGTACAACATTTTTTCCATGGAGTTCAGTGGGAATAGAATCAGGCCCTAAATCCCCTGCAAACTCATGAAGTCCCTATACCACAGCCACCACCTCTCTGGTCAGAAGCAGAACATTCCCTGACAATTTTTTAAAAACAGAAAAAGCCCAAATAAGCATATTCCCTCAGGAGTTTCGGAAAATAATATTTATTTTATAACCTTCTGAAAAATATTAAGCAAAATATTTTGTTTCCTATCTCAAAGGGACACTACCCTCTCAGGCAGTTTAAACCCAACACTTAGGTTTCGTAAAAATATATTCCGCTGTAGTGACTGCATCCCAAAGATTGTAACATTTTATTGGTACTAGGCCATGATAACTAGAAAGTGAACTGACTACTAACAAAATTAAAACTGACTAATCTAATTGCATTGTCCAAACTGAGTGAAATGCTGAACACAAACAGACTACATGGTGAAAAGCAAGTCCCCGATTCTGCAAGCTCCACCCAAGTTGATCCAGCTATAGGCTAAATTAGCTTTTAAAAATTCTTTCAGATTTAATCACCTAAGGTGGTGTTCAGAATACATGAGGTCATTGTGGTGTTGTATATGATTTTCTAACTTTACAGAGGCTATTTAAAAAATATGTGATACAGGCAAGAAAAATTAATAAGCACCCAACTCAGCTATTGCTAGATAACTCCAAAGCTGTAATACAAATTGACAAAAGCCAGAATTTTTTTTCATTGAAGGTGACTCAAAATGTCACAAGTGAAGACTGAAATTTGAATTTTAACTCTGAATTTCCTATCTTTGGTAACATAATTTTGAAGTTATTTATGTGTGACTTGGAAAGCTCAAATCATTGATATAATTCTTTCTCCTTGTATAATCAATTGGATGAGTCACAACAAACTGCAAAAAATTAACACCCCCTTTTTTAACATAACACAATTGGTGCTTTTGGAGATCTTGCTAGAGGTTTTCTTCTCCCCCTGACCATAAAACTCAGCTGATGACTTGGGACTCATGCCCCAAATAGCTGGCAGATCTGCACAGGCAGACCCCTGTACTGGTGCTGAGCCCCCTTATCTTCAGTGGGGCTCTTTGCAGATGCAAGGGCCTGACTGAGTGGATCTCACTGCAGGATCAGGGCTTAAGAGTCCCAGATCCTAGATGTCAGCTGAGATTTATATTCACAGTAGAAGAGGTCCTTTTTTTAAAGAGGTGGCATTTTAATCTTGTAAAATGCACTGAATGTAGAACTCACCATTGAGGCAAAGTGAATTTTATATGTGTGTGTGACAGGGTCCAGACTGAAGAGGGAGTCTGAACCCCAAAGAATAAGCAACTGAATCAACTTATTGTATACAATATTATCTTATAAAAGTGTACCGAGTACAATGCCTAAAAAGTGGTGTCACACTGGTCATGAATATCATTCCCTGATGTATAGTATGGATGGATGGTGTGTAAAGATTTATGTATGTGTGCTGGAAATATGGTCCTAAAATGTGTATTGGGGGCTGACTTGATAAACAAGTTTGTCCTAGTCTAAGGAATGTTGTTTTGCCTGTTTGCCTGTCTCTCCAATGTAAATTGAGCAAGGTGATGCCAGAGACAATGGAAGTTACATTTCAATATGAGTCAACAGGGTGGTGGGAAGTCAATAGGAAGAGACAAACAGCACGGGAGAAGAACTTAATGTGGGGACAGACACTTCAGAAGAACACACTTCCAAGGTTTGCTGTACCATACAAAGAAGGGGAGAGAACCCCTTTGGTATCCATTGCTTCCAGGACAAAAGAGGCCAGTGCTCTGGAAATCTGTGAAAGGTGGATCCTTCAGCAGGGTGGGTTGAAGACTCTGAGAACTTACTGTAGGTGAGGAATTGCCGAGACCACATTTATAATCTGTTAAATTTAGACACTAGAAAGCATATTTTTACTTTTGTTTTGTTTGTGACCATATCTTCCTTTTTTTCTCTTGTTCGGTATCATTTACACTTATGTTCTTTATTAATAAACTTATCCTTAGTTTTACTATAAACCATTTTGTGTATTAAGTTAGAGTGTGTCCTCAGTAAGTCAACAGGCTGGTGTGTACACTGTCTCTTTGGAGGCAGCAGACTCAATAATTTCTGTGAGTGTCCCATGAGAGGGACTGAACCCTGCAGAAAGACGCCTCTGGGGAACTGGGGTTCACTGGATGTTACCTGAAAACTTGCAAAGCAAGATTCAGATGGGCAGAGTCTCAGGAAGTTTGCTGGTGAGGCAGACATCTGTGGTATGACAGGAAGCTGACACACAGTTTGCGCTCCAGCAGAGCTCACTGTTGCCAAAGCAGAGAGGTAACACGATGACTTATGGTTCTGGTCTCCCTGACACACGCACACACTCCCTTCCCCTGGGGCCCCTTCCCCTGGGGCTCCTTCCCCGGAATATTCTATTCTGTTCTGCTTAGACTCTAATACCATGCCCATCACTATGGTATCTGAGCACCATTACAAACCATACATTTGCAATCAGAAGGAGAAAGTTATTCCACAGCAGGACAAGCATTTCTTCTAAAACTTTTCTCTGAGGACCCTGCAGCAGTCAGGCTGTGGCTGGCTCATTGATATGCACAGTGTTTGTATCTCAAAGTCTGTTGCCAGTCAAGACAATTTACAAACCCTGGGGTCTGTCAACCTGGATATTGTCTTTTAACAGAATTTTCCCTTTAAAATGATGGATTCAGAGAGTTTGCTTCTATACCTGCGTGGCTTACATAAAATATTTTCTATTTGCACCTCGTGGGATTTTTGCAAGTTGTGTGAAAAATACAAATTATTTACATTCCGGATTCATCTTGTAGGCAAACCTCTTAATTAATTCACTAATTGTTCCGGGGCTTGGGCGTTGGAAGTGGGACTAATAAGAAGCCCAGTATTCTGCAAGGGAGTCTCCAGTGAAACAAGAAGAATCATGCTGGCTAGAGAGTGCCCTCCCATGTCTGTTATCCACTAGCTGAAACTAGAGCAGTTCTCATCTAACACCCTGCACTATCCGGGCCATAATACATGTACAGATGCTACGATAGAGTATCTCCTCTAGCAACTAGAAGTGTGGGAAGTTAGGCACCTAAATACCTTTGACGATCCAGGCCGTAGTACCTGAAAACCATGGCTTCTTGTAGCTAAGGGGGCAGTATTGTCTGCTGGTCAGAACAGGGGATTGGGAGTGAGAAGTTCCTGAGTCTGAGTCCAAGTTTTTCTACTGAGTGGATATGTGATCCTGAATAAGTTGCTTCACTTCTCTGTAGGTCCTTTTTTATTCAAAAACCCTCTACACAGGGCTGCTCTGAGGCTTAATGAATTAATGTCTGTTAGACATTTTGAGATCATCAAATGAAAGTTGCTAAACATGTTCAAAAACATTATCACTCACTTTTCTACAGATTTTAATCTCTTAAGAAGTTTGTCATGAGTGAGGATAGTCAAGTTCTGGAATTGGCTTCCATGGGAGGCTGTGGAATCCCCATCATCGGAGGTTTTTAAGAACAGGTTAGACAAACACCTGTCAGGGATGGTCTAAGTTTACTTGCTCCTGCCTGACCATGGAAGGATGGATTAGATGACCTCTCATTTCTATGATTCTGTAAATTGCAGTGGTCCAAGCTCTTTATTACTGCCCTGCAGCACATCTGCATTAGGTGACTGCAGTGCAAATTTCCCTAAGGTAGATAAGTCTGGCCCTCCTGGAAATCTCAAGCTGAAATGCCAGCCCATGTCTTGAAATCCTTTGCTGATGCACACAGAAAAGCTAGGGACCGACTCCTCTTATGATCTGAGAATGTGGGAAAGTGCCTTTAAAATAGCCATGGGGTGGGCTGGAGGAAAGGGAGAAAAGACAGGCTTATTGTGGGTACTCATTTTCAGCTCAGAACATTAGAATGGTCCATCAATTTAACATAAGCCTCTTATACCAAGACTTATCAGCAGGACAAAGAGCAAGTGGCTGGCCTGTGAAGAATGACGATGTCAAATCGACTACTTATCTTTTGTACATTTTCTTTTTAAACATTCTGATTAGAATAGTTGTATTGAGATAGGATGTTGGAGGATATTTTGATTCATTACTAATGTTTCTTTTAAATTAAAAATTAGTTTTTTTAAAAAAATCCCAATCATTGCAAAAATAAAAGCCAATCTATATGTTCCATTCCATATCCAAAAACCAAAAAAGGCAAGTGCCTTTGATTGATTATGCTGATGCTTTCCCTAGTGGGAGCTGCATTTCCCAGGGAGCAGACAAGCTGATGTTCTGTAAGCCATAGCAACTCCACTGACCTTCACTTGCGCCGGCCACCACTTCCCACAGCTCCCATTGGCCGGGAACGGTGAACCGTGGCCACTGGGAGCTGCGGGTGGCTGTGCCTGTGGACAATCAATGTTAACAAACTGTCTTGTGGCCTGCCAGCGGATTACCCTGACGGGCCGCATGTTGCCCTCCACTGCTCTGAAGGTTCCACATCAGCGCAGGGGTCTGCTATTATAGAGAAGAGAGGCTTCTCCCAGTATGGCCCCATCTGGAAACTCAGTACAGTTTTCTTTCCCTGCCCTTCTAATCTGCATACACTACACTGAGGCTCAGTGTATACTGGGGAAGTTGCACTAATGTAACTATCCTGATGTCAATTATTCGGGTAAGTTGCACTAGTAAAAAATCCATTTTTTAATGGTGCAGTGTTCCAAACATTTGTGGCTTACTTTGGTGTAATTACATTGATACAGATACACCACTTCTACTTTCCCCAGTTTAGGCAAACTATTATGTATTCTGGGTGAGTGGGTTTAACTAGTGTCTTGTTATAATCTGTGGGCATAACTGAGGGTGAGAATGGCCAGCTCTAGATTTTGCAGGTGAACTCAAAAAAACAAAAAGAAAAGGAGTACTTGTGGCCCCTTAGAGACTAACCAATTTATTTGAGCATAAGCTTTCGTGAGCTACAGCTCACTTCATCGGATGCATCAAATAAATCGGTTAGTCGCTAAGGGGCCACAAGTACTCCTTTTCTTTTTGCGAATACAGACTAACATGGCTGCTACTCTGAAACCTGTCAAAAAACAAAGCAACTTCTCATCTCCCACCAAGGGAAACAAAAGTAGAAACCAATATTAGGCTTGCCTGCATTTTATTAAATAACAGTACATTCTCTCTGGGTCTGTATAATTAGCTGGGGTGCTTAAACTCCTGGAAATATGGCCTTTGCAGATTCTGGGTGTCCCTGATTTGGCTGGATCTGTCCTGAAAGCAATGTATCTTTTTTAATGAAATATATTTCTCAAATTAAACTACTACTGGAAACAAATGGTCTCCATCGGTTTGAAACCCAAATGCAGTGTTCCACTGACCTGAAACCCACCTCCTTTCCTGGCACATTTCAAAACAGCTTGATCAGAAGGCGTGAGAGTGAAAACACCAAAAATGGAAATGGAAAGCGGGGGCATGCAGGGACCAGTGTGCCATAGTCTGCAAAGTAAAAAAAAAAAAAGGGAACAGAGAACTGGATGTATGTTTGAGCCATAGCTAGGATTCCAATATGGGATTATTTCTGGTGTCATTAAAAGCTGCAATATATCTATGTGTTTGAAAAGTCTCTGCTGGTTCTGGTAGATTATTAGTTCCAGCTGAAAGAGAAAGGAGTATCGCTGCTACACGGCACTTTCACATACTAGGGAAGAGAACAACAGGACAACAGCAAAGGGAACCTTTCCATTGCTTCAACATGTGTTCTAAGGAATAAAACAAGTATAAAGGGAAGGGTTGTGCCATTCCAATCACATTGTTCTGTGCAGCTAGAATATCCTATATATCGGCTAGTAATACAAGGAGAGGGACGTTGTCCCAGGATTGAGGCCCAGACACCCTGGATGTAGGAGCAATTTGCTCCCATAGTGAGGCACAAACCTGACTCCTTCGCCGCTAACAAACTGATCTGTGCCGGCAGTGAGGTAGTTAGAGGCACACCTGCAATTCAAGGGGAGTGGAAATAACACAAGCTGAGGAACCTCTGACCTGAAGAAATTCTGCAGCATGCAAAACATGAGTGTTGGCCATCATCCGTCCGGAATACAGCACAGGGAGAGCCCCAGAACTCCGACATCTCCAACAGAACAGGATCAAAGGCATCAGGGCACTGTTTGGGGAAGGGAATGAGGGGATGAACTGAGGGTTGGCACATAGCGCAGAGGTCTTTGGCGGGGGCAGGGAGGACAATCTGTAGTGGGAGGCAGAGAGATGGGTGAGACGTGAGTGTGCAGAGGACAGGAGATCTCAGAAAGTGCAGATAAGCTTTGTAAACGCCTCTGAACTTCCCAGGGCTTAACTGATGAAAGGTCTAGTAAAATGCCATTCTGTCATCCGCATCATCCCAACTGGCAATATTTGGCACCATTTTGATCAGTCTTAGAGGAGAGACCCCACAGGCCCTAGAGAACGAATTGCTTTCTCACTTCTAGAAGTGATTCCTTCATGTCAGGGAGAGCATATTGCTAGGGAGTGGGGTGTGCAAGGGAATGGCTCTGCTCCTGCTTGGGCTCTACCTGTTATGTGGGGATGAACTGGCTGGCCCTTTTTGCCCATAAGCCCCTCGTAAACAGGCTTTGTGCAGGGAATCTCTGCAGGGGATACAGCCCACCCTCCACCTACAACATAGCAGCTCTTGGGCCCTACCTTGGCCACTGGTCCAGCCCTTGGGATGGACAATGGCTACAAACCCTTACAAGGAAGCTTGTGTATGCTTCTTCCATGTGGCGATTCAGTGGCCGTGACCCCACTCTAAGCCCCCATTCATGGTCTGTCTTGTGGTGGTGGGGTGAAGCTCAGCTCCCTAGAGCACAGCAGGTGAGGCCTGGGTATTTTGTGTGCGCTGCCTCCTGTGATAGGGTGCACAAACCCCATACGGGGCTGAGGCAGCCCTGCCCTTCCAGTCCAGCAGAGCATGCGGCTAACTGAAGAGGAAGCTTAAAAGGGAGCCTCTCAGATCAGAAAGAGGAAGGCTGGGAAGGAAGATGGCTCTACCTGAGGACACCTGAACAAGGGTGCTGAAGAAACCTCGCTGTGAGGAAGAAGACCGGCTGCTGAGCGCGGCTGGGGCTGAAGGTTTAGTTGTTGTTTCTTTTCTTTTGCTCTCTTCTATTGGGCTTGGAGGCTTTGGGGGAGATGGATGGTAGGAATGAAGTGACCCTGGGAGGCAGCTCTAGAGGCACTCCCAAGTGCCTGATGCTGCATGCTCTGATAGGGCCCTGGGTCAGAGCCTGGTGGAGTGGGGGAGGCGAGGGGGGCTGGGCCCCCCTACCAAGTGCCCTTGTTGCAGGAGGGGCATAAATCTCATTTCCACCCCTCTTCATCCCTCTCTTATAAAGAGCCAGGGTAAGGACATTGAAAACCCTGAGGCAAGGATAAGCCACATACAAGGGTTAGGATCTGCACCAAAGGCCCTTCCTGCTGGAAGGCAAGAGACTGGAAACTGGGTGTGCTAACCACTAGGCCCCCTGTCTCTCTGAGGTCTCTACTACACATCTGCGTACTGTCCCAGAACAAATTTCAAAAGGGTAAATAGGAGACTTCAGTCGCCAAGACGTCTGCCTGTCTATTGCATATTAACGTTCCCATCTCTCGGAGCCTTCCACGGGAGAGGCTCCTTCTCTAGAAAAAATTACTTAAAACAAAAATCCAACCAAGCTACTAAAACTCCAGGGGTCTCAAACACGCGGCCCGCAGGCCCCAGGTTAGGTGGCTCCATTATATTTGTAACCCCTACCACAGCAAATTAATATTACAGTTTATTAATTTCCTACTTCTCTTCACACAGCCATCAAAGAGGAGTAAATATAAAAACGCACCATTGTGCAATCACAAGACAATCACAGCCTTCCATCTTCTCAGATACAGAAAGAACATGAAGCTTATTATGTCTGCCTCACGTCATCACTGCGTTCCTCCTCTTTCGAGGTGTGATATCTATTCACTTTCAGAAAAGAAACCAAGAAAGTGTCAAGCAAGCAACCCCATTGTCTTATCTGCACGAATGTAGCATGGCACCATTATAATCTCTCATATTTTGCATCCGCATTCTCTGAACCCATTGGCTGTAATCTCTAGCTTCCCCAGCTACCTACAAGGAGTCTTTTTCTGTTACCACAATTGCTTGAAGAGAATTGTAATCACTTCTTCAATCAACAAGTTAATCATTGAACAGAGTCCGTAGCAGAGCTAATGCCTCTGTACACCGTCACAGCTGCTTCTTCATTGCTATAAGTATAAGGAAGCTGCCCATTCATTTAAAAAAATAAAGGATTATAGAATAGATAGCAACATGTCAAATAATTACTCGGGGAGGGAAAGGGCATTTTGGGGAAAGTGTCAAATAACTAGCATTGTTATAATCGTTTATACTTTGCTTGAGCCAGGTCCTTAGCTGATATAAATCTGCACAGTTCCGTTGGCTTTGCTGGAGCTATATACCAGTTTGCAGGAGCTGAAGAACTGGCTGTAACTAAAAATGTAGCCATTATCTAATATAGCTAGCTAGCTCTTCAGAGTTTTATGCAGCATTCATCATCTGAACACCTACAAAGACCCACAACTCAGGATAAAGTCTTCCATGTTTACTATGCAGCAGGAATATAGCACTTTCTCTGCTTTTTCTTTTTAATCTTATCCTTCAATCAGAGGTGTTAGAAAGAGAAACAAACAAAATCCCAAGCCCAGGTATCACACTACAGTCATAGATTCTGCTTTCAAACAAAAATATTTTAGAAGGCAAGACACACACACACACACACACAATCTCAACTACTTTTTAATGTCACCAGGAATAGAACCCAAGACTCCCTGAGGTCATTTTTTACACTGCAACAAACATAGGGTGAAAAGCCAAACTGCACAGTTTATGACCTCTCAGCCATGGTACTCCACTCTCTTGACCCTTGAGCGGTCACACACACCTCTGCAAAGCAACTACAAAACATGGAGTAAAATGCTACTGTTTGGACCTGGAAGCATTTTGCACCAACCTGGATAAATGTAATGGTGGTGCAAGGGGCAAAACAGTGTCCGGATTTTGTTTCTTTTTGCCATTTTACTACCCACCCACCTCGTAGTCAAAGTGGATTGTTCCATGCTGTTTTTTTGGAAATGAAAGGAACCTTCAGGTTTTTGCTCATTTTGAAATACTAACAGGAGAAAAGGGATCCTTTAACAGGATCCCACCACAAAACCCAAATCGGGGTGTGAATTTTGAACACCCTGAATTCCTGGGTTATTTAGACCAGGGAGGGGTTGGTTCAAGTTCATAGCTGAAACAAACTCTCCAATGTGAGCTATTTGGTTTGGTTGCAGTGCTGAGAAGGAGAACCACTGGTTTAAAAGCAACGGGATTTGCTGAACATACTGGTTTATATTGATGGAGATTAGGGATTATCGATTTCATTGGCAACACAACAGCTTTTACCCTGCTCTGTCATCTTGGTTTGTTTAAGTCAGCCCTGCTCTGAACACTCTTCACTGCCGCTTATGTTGAGAAAGACTCTTGACAAAATGACTGCCTCGATTACTCAGGCTAGGGGCCATTTTTAAGGAAACAAGAAAAATTGCACACACACAAAAATATCAAGGAACAGCAAGAAGAATTTCTCTGAAGAAAGAAGATGGGTTTTTTTCCTTGACAAGGCTAAACAAACAGGCTAATGTGCGGATGAAAATAAAAAATGTGCATGAAGCTCTCCGAGGAAAGCAGCTGCCAGTCTCAGATTGGAGAGCTGTGATAAAGCTGTAATCAGAAAGTGCCGTAAATTGTTGCATATCTGAAGAGTCACAAAAAGGCTGGGGGAGATAACAGCACATCCCTTTATCATAAGAAAATTCTGGTTTTGAGAGAATTAAGCATATGAATTTAAAAGACATAAATTGAAATTGAAAGAACATATTTTTTTAAAAAGAGAGAAAAAAAATCCCCAAGGGTCTTTCATGTAAATCAACCCCATCCCATAGATAGATAGATAGAGACAGATGGTTCCACTGCGTTGGCTAAGAATCAGCATCTCTCTAGGGGTATAGGGTCAGTGGCTCCCTTTAGAGTGAGACAGTGTATATTCTGCAAGCCCCTACACTGGCTCACTTCTGTGTGAGAGGGGTTCAGGGCCTTTGCACAACCTCTCCACTGCAGAGATCTTCCTTATCTCTTATGATCAAGGACTGGGATTGTAGATGGCTCCTTCCCAGGGGACCTATGGGCAAACGACATCTTGTGCTCTCTCTCCCCAGCTTTGTGCACCCATGCAGGGCCATCCACAACATAGGTAGAGGATGACAGGTGTGTCTTCCCAGGCATGTAATCTGTTCCTTGTCAGGTGGCGTGCTTTACTCTTGTAAAATGTGATTCTAAAAGTATGTGATGAGAAGTGAAATAAATATAGTTAGCACAGCCTCATTTTAAACTTTCCTTACAGCTCTGTCACGCACCTGAGCAAGGAGCCAGGCTGTTACGTCACATTTTGCAAAGCCTGCAAGATGCTCCATATTGGACGTTGTCCACTAGTCCCTTAAAGGGACCCTCTCACACTATTGTGTTTTGTTGTTTTGCTTTTCCTTTGCTTTTCCTTTTCCCAACATTCTCTCACCTGGTGTATTATTTCAGTTGCTATTCCGCCTTACTGTCTTTGTTTCCAGAGATGATTTGAGGCTGTATTTTAAGATTCCCTTTATTTTTTCTCTTGGATTACAGTTTGGAGTTTGCTTTCTTTTGAGTTAATCTGTTGTTGCTTTTAATGGACAAGATATTTCTGTTTTCAAGAGACATCTTAAATTAGACTTTTCATAGTTTTTCTTCAAGGGAGCCTTATTCTTTCTGTTCTCTGTTTTTAGATTCAGCTACGGTATAAAACTGCCTAGGCTTTATTATTAAATTAAGGTACATATTTTCAGGCTACATATGTGCATATATACAAAGAAAATGCACAAATATACAAATAAGGCTTTGCATAATTTTGCTGTTCTACTAAATGCAGACACTTGCAAGATCTGCATTTCCCCACACTTCTTGCTTCCAAACCTCTGCACCTGCTAATTTCTTAATTCTGTTTTCAGTTAGTGGAGGCTTGTGTATTCTTAATTATGCTAATAAGGACTATACCCTTTAAAATATTAACATTTTGTAAACTTAAAAAAACTCAGTTAATTTAACTAGGCCTCATCCTTGGGTCTGTCTTCACTCCAGAACTCAGACCCCACTTCAGAGCTTTAGTTCTCCTTATTTAGACTGCCTTGAATGCTCTTCCTGCTGTTCTCTAGTCTACTCCAACCCCCCCCCACCACCACCACCACCCCAGCTCAGCTCTTACACACCCTTGCTTGGCCTTCTTTATCTGCTCTCTAAAAAGAGGAGGATCTTGGATGTTAATGACCCTCTTCTCTGAGGTGGTGAACACCCTCAACTCCCCTTGAGTTACATGGGAATTGATGGCACTCAGCACCTCCCAGGAGGCTCAGAAAATCAGTGACTGGGACTCTCAGTAGGGCTCATCAATTCTCCAGTCAGCTGGATTTTTTCAGTGCCCTCTACCTTTGCTCCTCTCTCATTCACTCTGTGCTGCTCCTTTTTGCCCCTCTCTCAGCATTCATCTCTTCACTCCCTCACGGATCTGAGGATCATCAAAAGACCTCCTAAAACTCCAGGAGCCTGATTCGCCACAGCCTTGCACATAGGATAGTCATTTATACCCATGCAAGGTGAGTGTAAACCACTATCAAATCTGAATCCTCCACTCAGCTACACCAATGATAACATTCTTCATGAACTTTACAAATGTGCACATGATTACGCAAGGTGCAGTACAGTGGAGAATCAAGCCCTTGTGCCCTGATCTTGAGTCCAGCTGAGCTGTGGACAGAGGAAGTGAGAATAGTAGGAGTTATGTGATCATATACTACCTTTGCACTCTCTCAATTCCTAGGGCTGCCAGGGGCCAATTCATCTGCTGTTATAAATTAGAGCAGCCTCAGTGCTGCTCTAACTGATATTCACAGATAATATCCCTAAGGGGCTGTTCCTCCAGTTAGGAATCACTGGAGTGCAGTAGTACTCCATCCCTCCTCCTCCCCCATCTCTTGGGATACACCCTGTCCAGGCAGTAAATTATACCTCTGGCAGAGGGGATAGGGCCTGGACCAGGATCTGGTCTGTGCTTTTTGGTAGCTATAGCTTGTCTACCTCCATACATCCATGACTTCAATGCATCGCTCTTCTGTTTCCCTGAACACTGCTTTGCTGAGCTGGTTTATGTTTCCTTGGCTTTTACAGAAAATGTAGGTCAGAGACATGTCGAGCATTCATCAAAACTGTGATTTACTGCACATGAAAGGAATAGTGAGCACTGAACCTGAGAAAGAGAAATGTGACTAATTGCCTAATTTACCCAAACAAACATCTACCTGATGAAAATCTTTGTTCTTGGCTTGTTTGTCTCTGTCTACGTGCATTCCTAATGTGCTTTTTGCTGTGGTATCGAGATGCTGGTCTTTTTTGAATGTCTACACAGAACTATTTAAGCCAGAGGCAGAAAAAGCCTAGCTGATCATTCAGTCCATCTCCCTGCCAAGACAGGGCTGCTGTTTCTTACAGTACAGGTTGTTTATAAGATACCAATTTCTGTCAGTGGAGAAGAATGTGTATCTGTGCTCAATGACCCTGAAATGAAATACACAGGCATTAAGGTTGGGAGCAAATTAAGCTAGAGCTAAATTAGCTCTGTAGGGGGCAGTGTGAGCCATTCTGGCCTGAGGAGAGCACCGGGATCCTTTTCACCTCAGGAGACACAATCTCTTGTAGGGCTGCCCAGTGCACATTGCGGGTATGTACCCTGGACAGTCCAAGGAGATGCCAGGAGTCTCCAAATTATTATCTTTTGGCAAAAAATCATGAGATTTTTTTAAATCTCATGGTTTTTTAATGGTTAACTTTGGCAATACTAAGATTGCTTCCTCTGGGCATACCAGGCCCTGCACTTAGAGGCCGATCAGTCTCACCACTGAAAAATAACACTGTTATCATTGGGTACATTGGGCCAATTTAATGCACCATGGTCATTGTGCATTTTGCACAAAGGAATAATTTAAAGTGCCAGCATCATATTTTACACCCTTGCTCATATGTAGCATGAGAGAATCCCTTTGATTTATTAGGATGAACATGACACCAGTTTTACACTGCCGTTGGCAGTGGAGAAATACATTTATGTACATGCCTGACAAAGCCAAGGGGACCGATTAATCTCTTTCATCCGTGTACACTCTGCAGAAAGCCCCTATAACTGCCAGGCAGAGCCCAAAATCAACTGAAGAAAATATGGGCAACACTAACAATAAAAGACTGTTGTTATTCATTACCTAAGCATGGCTGCAGCAGTCTGTTTAGAAACACAGACGTGCAAACTGCTTGTGTATTACTGGAAGAGCATTATTTCCATAATTTCTCTCCTAATTGTAACAAAACATGATATACTGGATTGTTCTGAGTATTAAGGGCTTCATCTTGCAAACACTTACTACCAGGCATGATTATAGTCCATAAATGATACTTATATGGCCCCCATCATGTAGTATCTGTATTTAATATATCTCAGTATTTAATATATTCAGCCTCACAACACCCCTTGAGGTACTGACATGTTGTATCCCCATTTTACAGATGGGGAAGTGAGGCACAGAGAGACTAAAGGACTTACCCCAGGTCACCCAGGATGTCTGTGTGAACAGGGAATTGAATCCACATCTTCCGAATTCCAGGCTAGCACCCTAAAAACTGGATCATCCTTCTCTCTTGTTGTGTGAGGACCGCAGGGTGAGTCCATGTGTAGAAGAGCAGAGACTAGCTGCTCGTAGACTAGCACAGAAGTCTTCACTAGCTAAATTTTCATTGGCTTAGGGTTCATAAACAGCCAGTATGTGTTGACACACCTAGTGGTGACTCTCTGACAATATTACCTTGTTCTCCAGAATCTCAGCTTTCGTATGAAATGAAAGTAAGTCTTTAATCATTAGGGTTGCAAAGAAAACTGCAGAAATATAACCTGAGCATAAGTGATGCAGAAATGTCCACAAATGTGTCCAGAGAGCCTGGAACAATATGCCAAAGGGTGTGGACTACCCCCTTCATCTCAGTATGGGGTTAACTCAGATGTCCACAGATGATGATGATTTAAATGCCAGCATTGTTAACTTTCATCTCATATAAAAAGGGAGACGGAGACTATGTCTACACTTCAAATGCTACAGTGGCACAGCTGCAGCACCTCTTCAGTGTAGACACTTACTACGGTGGCAGAAGGGGTTCTCTCATTGCTGCAGTAAATCTACTTCCCTGAGAGGCAGTAGCTAGGTTGACAGAAAATTTCTTCCATTAACCTAGCGCTATCTACATGTGGACTTAAATTGGCTTAACTAGATTGCTCAAGGGTGTGGATTTTTCACACCCTGGAGCAACCTAGCTGGGTAGATCTAATTTTCTAGTGCAGACCAGCCCAGAGATTCCCAGATTAACAATACTTGCTGTGAGTTTGTAAACTCATTTTGATGCCACACTCTGGTGGTGTTTGGAAGATACCATCACTCACCTTTTTCCCCAGTCAAGAAGGAGCAAAGCCTATGGAGCCTAGCAGAGTTTATGGGAATATTCAAACCCCACCAACAGGGTGCTAAGCTCAAGGAACCTCACAGAGCCCAGGATTGTCACTTACTATATATTGGTACAGCACCTAGCACAATGGGGCCCCAATATTCGTTGGGGCCTCTAGGTGCTATAATGATGATGAGAGTCTTATTTCAAAAATGCATTTTCACCCTTCCTCCCTCCCTCCTTCAATGACGTTTTTCCACTGCACAGCTCTGATTTTGGAGATATCGTCAGAACCTTTCTTTTCCAGACATTTAAAGCAGATAAAGTTACCAAATAAAAAAAAACCAAACCAAATCGGCTAAGGCCAGCTCATATGTACGAAACTACTGGAAAGGACACAAAATGAAGATTTTTTTTTTTGGCATATAAGCTCATTCATAGCAATGTACGTGATTATTATGACAAATGCCCATTAAAAATGGAATTTTAGCAGCAATTCTAATCTAAACATTCCCGCATGCATCTCATTAGCCATTAGTATTCTTGAATAATGTCCATTAAATTTTACCAGCAGTCAAGTTTTCGCAACAGTTTGGCAAACATGACTGCTAAAAAGAGGATCTGCGGAAAAGCATGAGAAGCTGCGTGCAACGTTCCATTGGGACGCTCTTAAGATTCTGCATTATGTCTTAACAGATTGGACTATGGCCTTGAGATCACCAGCCAGATTTTTTCCATTGGGTACAGCACTGTAAAGCTAGAGTTACTCCGTTGACTTCCTTAGAATTACCCTGGATTCACGCTGGTGTCACTGAGGTAGAGTTTAAAAAAATCTTCGTGGAAGGCAGATTACCTAAAACATTCCAGATCAGATTGTGGCACACTTCTTCAAGATCACGGTTACCATACTCCACAAGTGGTCCCATTAAAATCAGTGGGACCACTTGCGGAGGAATGCCATGACTACGCTACAGATTTCTGCTGACACACCTATGCCAGTCAGCGGTGTGAAGAGTTGTGGTCCCTGACCGACATAGTTGTGCCAGTAGAAGCCCAGTGTGGAGAGGCAATTATAACAGCAAAACTAGAGCGAGGGACCGGAATAAGCTGTACTAGCAAAAGCACAGTTTTGCTGGTACAAGCTGAGTCCACACTAGCAGAACCTTACCGGCACAGTATGTTAGTATACCTGTACTGGCAACATGTTTCTAGTGTAGCTGTGGCCTGAGGGGTTACCCGGTATAAGAGCATCAGAATCTGGCTGCTAACTTATACCTGTAACTGTCCCCTCTCTTTTATAGTTAAATTCCATCAACTTTTTTGGCATAGCTTGTAAGCAAGGCAGTGGGAGGGATACTCCTCTTATGATGCTGCAGCAGTGTGGTAGGACTGTTAGAACCTCACATCCAGCTGCATGAGAATCCCCCATGGTCCAAGCTTTCCACAAGGTGTCTTATGCTACCATTGCAAATTCTGGGCTTGTCTGGGATGAGGGCGGGGGGAGCAATGCTACACACTGCAGGGATTCCAGATGTAACTGTCACCAATAGGTTGCTGGGGAGACACCGCTGCAAGGAGCTAAGTTACTTCAGAGGCTGTACTGGCTTCTCACAGCAGCTCTGAAGTGGGACAACACAAACTTGTCTTAAAAAAACACCTTAGTCCACCTCTACCTGGCCTATGAGTTTTCTGCTGTGACTTTAAGGGTTCCAGCATAAAATCTCAGTTGATATATACAAATTAATTTTGCATTGGCGTAAACTGGACTAGCTCCATTGGCTTCAATGGAGCAACAGAGTTACATCAGCTGAGGTTCTGGACCAAGGGAATCTAGTCACACAATTCCCCCACCTTTAATGAGAGCTGGATAACAGCATCCACTGGCACATTTTGAGAAGGATGTTCTAAGTTGTTCCATAAGAATTACTGGCTGGAGGCTGGCTACATTAGCTCCACAATGACATTAACCCATCAGGTAACTTAGTTGGCATTTCATGATGAGAAAAGTCGAATGTCATCCGTAAACATTTTCCCCTTTTCATTTTGTTGTTGTTGTTTTCTTTGGAGGAAAAGATGGGTGAATGTTGGCTCTGGAGGAAAGTTAATGGGCTGCTAGCTCTGAAAACGATATTTCTGCCCAGATGCCTTACACTCTAAGCTGCCCCAAAGCAAGCTTAAGCGCACTTCCCTGGCAGTGCCATCAATTCTGAGCTGTGTGGAACTGCTCTGTCGAAGGCTGACAGGCAATGTTTATGATAGCTCCCATATACTGTCCTTAATGCCTGATCAAGATAAAGGTGCAGTCATTTAAAAATACCTCTCTCCCTAGGAAAAGAGTTCAGATTGCCCATTTCAGTTCAGATAATATTTGACGCCAGCTACACTGCTAAACCCCACTCTCTCACTCACTGAGCCCCTACACGCATTATTGACAATGAAGTTGTTTGTTTGTCATCTTCAGACTGAACAGGAATGACATTTCTGTTGCAGTGCAGTAAAAGGTTAGCGCTTGCATAAGCTGATAAATATGAAGTCAAGGTGACTGCTTTATGTATTACGTTAGCATAGAAGTGCAAATCCTTAGGGCACAAATAGAAATCTCAGTAAGCAACATAAGTAACCACTGCAAAGCAACAGAAAAAGTCCAAAGGAAAATGCGTACATTTTGGAGAAACTATATGTAAAATGATGAGAGGCATACAGTCTTGCAGTGTGGTAGGCTGTATCTGTGCAGATCACAGAACGAAACAACCTTGAGGTCTGTAGGATGAATATTCCCTGCTAACTCGAAAGATGCTGTTTTCTATTTGACTCTTTTTTGGTAATTACATCTGCACAAGAAGACCAAATCCTTGGAACAGCATCAAGTTGATAAGTCTTATGTAATAAGAAAAAAGGCTCTCTCCATAGCTTTTTTCAACATTTGACCAAAATAGCATATTGAAGAAAGTGAGAGTCAGTTTTATCTGACTGCTGGCTTTGAGATTTCAAATAAGCCCCTTGTAACAATTCCCCGCTAATTAAGAGTCCACACACATTTAGATGTGAACTCAGTTCAATACAACATTTAGAGCTCTTCTGACGTTTAATTTTTCTTTTCAATGTGAGCTATTAAAAAAATTATACAAGAAGATGAATTCTGTTTCTTCTCACCACCCCAGCTACAAAGGAACTAAATTGTTTTAAATACATTTTGGAGCATCTGGGTCTGATTCTGCTCTCACTTACACTGATGTAACCCCATTGACTTCAATGGAGTTACTCCTGATTTACAGTGATGTCAGTGAAAGCCGAATCAACTATTCTGGCCGCAATTCTGCTCTGTTATAGTGGGGTAACGCCATCAACATCAGTGGAGTTACCCTGTATTTACTCCAGTGTAATGAGTGCAGACTATAGCTCTCGCTCACTCAATGGGGAGTGCATTGATAACCCTTGGTAGCATATAAAAAGAAGGGATATCTCACTTTCCCCCTCACTTCTTGTTTCATGTGGCACTCATGTAGCTTCTCCCATATAGCTTCTTCTGCTAGGTTTGCCAGTTTTGGTTGGACATGTTCCTGGAAGTTTCATCACATGATATAATCTTTAATTAAAGATCAATCTTTAATTCCTGGAGACTCCAGGACCATAATGGAGGGTTGGCAACCCATTCTTATGCTTTCAGACCTACGCCTTACCACATTCTGGCCTATTATATCCCCACTTCTACTTCTAGGGCCCTCTTTCCCACCCAGAGCACAAAAGGAAAAGATGCAGACACAAAAGCACCAGTTTAGGGGAGCTTAGATTATACCTCAGAGTGGCCCAAACGATTCCGTGTACAACGACATCTTTGGGTATGTGCTTCAGCAGAGCTCCAAGAGCAAATAAGGAAATAGGGCTACATCTGAATTGCTAGAAAGGTTCTTTTGTGACAGTACAAATGATAATGTTTCAAAAATGTCAATGAACCATTCTGATCTTTTTAAATCAAAACAATCTGGCAAATTCCACACATTCGCGAAATGTTTCATTTCAGTTGACTTGAATCTGTATTTTTCTCTGACAAAAGGTTTGGCTGAAAAATTTCACCCCGTTGCCCTGCTAACTGCACTACAAATACATGAGAGGCTGGTTTAATGTGAGTAGCTGTCAGGTTTTCTGCTAGGTAACCAGTGTTGGAGACAGAGTTGATCAAATAGTGCAAATAACGATGGCAGGCGTTCATGCAAAGATCAGCCATTCCCCCAAACATTCATGTGAATAGACATGGTCAGGCTGCAGAGCCATTTGGAATTTGAGCAAATATTTGCAGACATCTTTTTCTGCACTATCCCCCCAGCTCTGGTTGCAGCCTCCAACTAGTCTAAAATGTTTCAGCCTGAAGAGGATATTTTCTATATTAATTGTTCATGTATTGTAGGTTCTATTTAGGACCAACATTGTGACAGTCTTGACAACGACAACCGATCCATACAGACTTCAGCAGGAAAGCAACTGCAGGACAGCCACAACCAACGATAAAAAACTACTGAATTTAAATAAGACAACAATAGGTCCAGTTACACACTGGTTAATTAAGAGGCAAATTGGTGCTTAGTCATAGCATCAATTAGTCACAATATTTTAAAATCACCTTTTTTATTGGAGACATTAAATTTTTTTCTGGGCTGTGGAGCTGCCTGTGCCTTTAACATTTTAAATAAAAGGAAACACTAAAGCTTGATTCTGATCTCACTTACACCAGCTTTCTATTGATGTCACTCCACTGGAGTGACTCTAGATTTACACCAGTGTATCTGAGGAAAAAAGTCTGGCCCGTGGCCTGCAGGAATGCCTTTCCACATCAACTGCCAAAGATAAGAGCAGAATTAGCCTTCACATTACAGGAGCTTCTATCAGTTGTCCTGCGAGGGTTCTCCACTTTAGAGTGCTTCCGGACTTTTTTTAATTAGCAGTCGGGATGAAGGCACACTGCTTTGCTCTGCCTCATGCTCCCAACTGTCAACTACATGCTAGCATTGGGTGTATGTTAAATGCTCAAGTCTGAACACTGCCTGACTACATTTGGCACATGGGTCAGTCTGTTGTGACTTTTTTTGTTGTTAATCACAGTATGCCGTTAATGGGTAGGAGGGTTCCTTGGTGCCTTGTGGGATTTGAATTCTCCACTAATGCGGATCCAGATTCCCTGTTTATTACTCACAAATGCACACTGTGTATTTTGGGCCGATGAAGGATGATTAAAATGGGAAACCATCCATCACAAATTCTGTGTAAGCTTCCTTCATGCTTTGCTTTGAATTAATTAATGGAAATAAGCAATAGGCTTGAGTAGCAGAGGACTGGGAAGCAGGAGATGTGGGTTCTAGTTCTGGCTCTGCCATAGACTTCCTGTGTGAACACTGGCAAGTTGCTTAAGCTTTCTATGCCTCAGTTTCCTAATCTGTAAAATGGGGTTGAAAATCCAGTTCTACCTTACAGGCATGTTAAAGGTTTAATCAACTCATACAAATTTGTCAAGCCTTTTGTGATCCTCAGTCAGAAGGTGGTTAACATACAAAATGTATATCTTCTAGCAATGAGCAGGGATGGAGGGCCTGATTCTGACTGAATCTAGCTCCATATTATCTGTATCACTGGTCTTTTAAACTTTAGCATGAGACCGCCTGATGGACGGCATTCTAATCTTCAAGCCTCACTGCTTACCTGTATCTAGTCAAGGTTAACTTAATCAGACCACTGTACAACTAGTTACATGTATGTTCATGTATAAACATCTACAGTGCCATAATGCTAAAAGTGAGGCAGATCTACCTGGCCGAATGAAGGCTTTATGGACTCCCACCAGGGCTGCATGCAGCTTAATTTCAAAGCTCTATTACTCTTTTTTGAAAATACAATAATAATATCTTACTCTTACAGAGCATCTTTCATCCTGAAGGATCTCAAAGTGCTTTAGGACTATGGGGAAGCATTTTATTTACCAATAAAAGGAAGCCAACTCCGAGATAGAAAGCATCAGCTTTTAAAAAATATGCAGCAACCCTCCACAAGAGATTAGGACAGGAACTGAAGAATTTTTCATGGAATACAATCTTCAAAGCGCCTTTTGATGAGCAGGATATAGGAGGTTGTCCAACCTAACGCCCGCTTATTTTTACAGAAACTGCAGTAAAATGTTTGACACAAGTGGTCGAGTTTTATTTCTCATCTGGAAATCAGTGCCTGCAGCAACCCGCTGTCCTCTAATACCATACTGGGGCATTGTTTCAGTACTGACTCAGCTGGAAGAGTGCCACCTACTAGACCAACACCACCACTTGCTGTAGCAGCCTGGATTTTCCTTCACATGTCACAAAAAAGTAAATACCAAATAGTCCACTCCAAACAGTTCATTAGCAATCCACAGGTGAAATTTGTTTGAACAAATACTTGGGAATAAGGAAGACAGTTGTAGGAATCAGGTTAGTTTGTGAATGATTCACAAAGAGGAAAAAAGGATATTATTATTATTATTATAATTACTATTATTATTTAGCAAATAATGTATTTGCAGTGATTCATTTAACCCACTCTTTTCATGCCCATCGGCCAGTTGCTTGGATGTGACATGAGTTGGTGGTCTCTTTCCATTTCATACTGGACTGGTGTTCATAATACAAACACCAGCTGACTTGTGCTGGGAGGCCAAGGACTGAATGGGGCATGGAGACTGAATTACCTTCCCAAGCCTGAGTGGAGACCTTCAGAGCTGAAGAACATTGGCACTGTGGAGGGAAAGGGGAATCCTGCCCTGGCTGTACCTATTCTGTGGGTAAATAGTGGAATTCAGTCTCGAGGGCTGCCAAACCAACACCTTTCCTCAGCACTAAATGAAATAACCATTTAAAAAAGACTATAAAAGAGCATTGGCATGACAAGGTCTGTGCAGCAGGATTGCTGGACCTGCAGGTGCTGTGGGTCCCTGACAGTATCTGAACTGACTGCTTTATTCTTTCCCCCCTTGGTCATCCAGAGTGCAAATCCACACACAGTCTCCACTCACTTTTATCCTGCAGCCTATAAATATGCACGAACTGTGCTGGGGTGAACTTGAACACGCTCTCAGGATGTCATTCTGGAAGAGAAAGAAGGCTGCTTACAGAGATGCTGTTGCTTACACATCATCTGCTCCTGCTCTGCACATGCGCACACGGTTCTGGGGTCACTGAGAGATGCTTCTCGTCTGCTCTGAAGATAGAAAGACATGAAAATATATATTTCTGGCCACACAGCTGCTGGTGCAGAAAATTACCAAGCCCTGTCCTGCATGGGTCTGCATCACTACCCTGGTTCTCAACTTGTGAGGTGACTTCCTTCTCTTCATGTGTCACTATAATAATGCCTGCATCTGTAATTTTCACTCCATGCATCCGATGAAGTGGGTTCTAGCCCACGAAAGCTTATGCCCAAATAAATCTGTTAGTCTTTAAGGTGCCACCGTACCCCACAAAGACACTCTGAATACTTGGCACCACTATGTTTGTGGCACCGCTAGCTACTCAAGCCTAAACAAAGTGAAAATGAGTCATTGAGACATTAGTAAGAAGGACATTTAAGATGAAGGAATGTTCTATGCCTGGGGCCAGATCCTCACCCTTGTTCAAGACATGATTCAATACTCACTGAAGTGAATGGGAGTTTTTCCATTGACTTCAATGGGCTTTGGACTGGGCCCAAGGTTCATTTGTGCCATCAGTACAATACCAAGGGATCTTAAATCTGCCTACATGGCTGCTGAGGATTCCTTTGGCAGTTTGACCCTTTGCCAGGCCCAGGATCAATAGCGGAGGATAGAAAGCTTAGAGCCACATTTGCTTCCCACTCAGTGCATCTGAGGACTGAGCCCCATATTTCTAGCTCTGATTTGAAGACACAGGGACCGATAGGATACAACGCTCTAACGAGTCTGACTCAGATGCAGGAAATACAGCTCTTTTGTCAAACAGACGTCGGTGTAAATCTGCCTAGCTCCACTGGTGTAAATCTGCCTAGCTCTGTGTCATTTGTGTGTAAAGCAGTTTTCTAATGCTGCCTTTGAGAAAGAACAAGAAGATACAAATTACAATTAGAACACACTCTTAACAGCCATGCAGCTGCTGTGACTCCCACAGAGCTGTCTTGCCATGAAAACTCCAAGAAATGGGTCATCCAGCTAGAAGAGGACAAATGAGAGCAGGGGCCTGGGGTGGGAGTAGGAATCTTTGCTTCCAGTCCCATCTTCAGATGTAGTAGCAAAGGGACATTTAACACCCAGAAAAGCACATTCATACCCAGCAAAGGCCACTGATTATTGTGGTGAATTATTTCTGCACATTTTGGAACAGGTCCGTCCATCTCAGGCTTTCTGCTGCCAGAGCACCTCTTCTCAGCCTCAGATAAATTTGTTAGTCTCTAAGGTGCCACAAGTACTCCTTTTCTTTTTGTAGTCTCAGGAAAGACAGAGGAAATCACGCTGTCCCGCCCCAAGTCACCATTAATTTGCCAGACAGACTAACTGAATTGTTGCTGATTTTTCAAATACACGAATAGACCATAAAATAATTTATAGCAGATATTTCCAGTCTGATGCTATCATCCCACCCTGCCGTGAACAAGATCTGCTCAGCTCCTCTTCCCTTATCTGTCTGGAGGAGCTGCAGCAACACAAGAAGCCATGATTCCCTCCTTATCCTTCCCCACATTGGTTAGTGTCAACTTTTCCTCCTCTCCCCAGCTCATCTAGAGCTGAGCGAGGTGGCCCTGTATCTTCCTGGTCCCTGATAATTGCTGCACTATATTCAGGAAGTCAACCTCATTGCAATTTGAGTGTGTAGATCCAAGAAGTGCTCAAGAAGTTTTGCAAGCCTGGAATCTACCCTTGCAAACCTGGGACTGCTCATGTGACATTTTGTCCACCATGACCATAGAAAATGGCTGGCTCCCAGTGGGTGAAGACTTTTTGAACATGTTCCTAGCAGGAATTTTAGCCCCACAGTCGCAGAGTCAGTTGACCCAGGCTCTGCGACTCACTGCTGCAGGTCTTTGGTTGCTGAGTGGACATACCCATAAGGGCTAAAGATTAAAAATAAGAACAATGGGATACTTTTTGCAAACTACCTATGTACATCCCAAGCCAATCAGATTGATGATTCCCAGGTGCAAACTAAAGACTTTTGCAGCTGTCATTGCCACTGATGCTTTGTACCACTAATTGCACTATTTTTCTCCTCTGATTTGTGTGCACTGCGACTTTGTCCAGTTCCCATCAGCAGCAGAAAAAGCGAATGGCTTTCATTAATTATGTATTTGTTGTTTTATTTATTTCCTAAGACAACAGTTTTGCCATATTGTTGCAACATGTGTCTGCCTTGGTGGCGCCATTATGTAGCTCTTTAATTAATGTCTATTGATATTGCTGAAAGGTCGCACTAATTGCGGCTGCCTTGCGTTGTGTTGGCTTAGCATTACGCATCATGTGTGAACTCTCCATATCAGAGTTCCAGGACATATTTTTTCAGGGACATGATAAAACGTCAATTTGTGCTGCTGTATCACTGAATCTCTCGCTGTTGAGGACCACAGGGTCCCAGATGTAGAGCGAGGAGAAAACAGGGTGCTGACTTATCCACACTGCAACCCTGTCAACATCCATGTAGTTGCCTGTGTGAAAGTCAATCCTGTATTTGGTCCAGAATGCACAGAATTTGGCCCACGCTATGAACAACTCTATAAAAATAATGACACTTATTTAGCCATTTGAAGATTTCAAAGCATTTTATAAACCTGAATGAATTCAGACTCCAGCCTGAGTGTGTGGCTGTTGGGCGACCGGCGTAAAACAAGTTGGTGGTCTCAGTCCAGTTCCTAGTGGACAAGAGTCCACAGCACAAAAAGGATTAACTGGCAGGAATTAACACTTCTTCATAGCGTATGCATAACGTGCCTCAGGTGGCTCGTGACCAAGATTCATCACCAAATTTGGTCCGCTGGTCGAATCATTAACTTCCTCGGGTACTGAGGGGGAGTGTGACATGAACACCAATTGGCTATGATAAACAGCTAACATCTCAACTGTAGAAGGGATCCCTCCAGCTCAGGCACATTGATGAAGCTGTATATAAAACCAGGAATATGCTACCGGCAATACACTAGCTCTTTGGATACATTCAATACTTCAGTCTCAGGGATTCTCAGTCGGGCCCTTTCATGAGTATTAAATTCCCTTGCAAAACCACCAAAATAATTTCCCGCAATGTGGTGTTAATACTCTACAGCTCTATTCATCAGAGAAATTACTTGACTCCTGCATAAGGACAGGCCTCTGGAAGGGCACAAATGGCCTCCAGATATTTTTTTTCACGTCCTACTGACCTATACAGCAGACATATGGCCACCGCAGGGAAACTATTTTTGCCTGGCAGTTTGACAGGGGGCCTTGCACAGAGAGCCAAAAGACCTGTAAATAATGCCACCTCCCTTCTCTCACCTCAGCTGAATTACTCACAGCCAAGTCACTCTTGTGTGGCAGCATGGAGGCTATTTTCCAAAATCGTTTCAGTCAGCCATGGGTTCATAGTGATTTCACAGACAGTGATTTGTTTATTTCTGCCCGGGGGTGCCTGCACTAATCAGACTTTGTGCGTATAGCTAATGCGGTGGTTTGCCAACTGCCTATACTTATACCAATGTCTTTGACAGGAGGTGCATCTACTCACCAGCTAATCAGACTGATTAGGTTACAGAGAGACCCCACTGGAAAACAACTGGTGATAAATGTGAAAGTGAAGCTTTTGACAGTTGTAACATACCGGACCTCCCATTCCTTGTCATAGATTCTGAATCAAACCATCACACTGTGCATGTCTATACACACACACACACATGCAGATCCCTGCACATTATTCATACAGATAAGAACAAATATAGCTACAGAGATATTGTTTGTAACTTAGTGTGACCTCAGGACCACTAGAAGCCCCCCCAGTAAGAACACGCACCCTACCACTCTGCAAAATACAGATTTCAACAGATTTTAAAATATCTATTAGAGCTTTTAAACAATGGTTTCACACTGTATTACGTACCGTTTTTTTAGACCCCAACTTTGAGTAACCTTAAATCCTTTCTAATCTAAGGAACATCCTCCTGACAATGGCTCAGATTGCTCCCCATACATCCACACACAGAGGGGAGTCTCTGTGTGCCGATCTCCCCATGCACAGCACAAATGTGGGATCCAAGGTTTTTGCAGGGGGAGGAGTGGATACTGGGTGGACCAGGAGAAGGTGTGAGTGGACCATATTGGTGTTGGGGAAATGTACATCATTTCCGTCCCTCCTCCAACCACACAGAGATTCCCCAAAAAGACAATAAAGTCTGGGGTTGGACTATGTTTTCCCTGGATCCTGAAGCCAGGGGAGTCCCTGACTGTGACCTCCAATGTAGCACTGTCAGGGATCAAGGTGCTTGGAGCCAGAGCAGATGTGGAAACACAGAGCCTCTAGATGGATGGCCCTGGCCTTCCACAGATACCCTCAGATCTGCCTGGATCCACAAGGTTTGAGTATGGACCCTGTGGTTTTTTCCTCTAGGGAGGGCAATATTTGTGTTCCCAGAGGTCATGTGATAGTTCTCACTGAGAAGATTTTCATGGAAAATTAGCCTGCTCTTTCCAACCCACACTCCACCAACCTTTGCCTGCAGGTTTTACATGGAGGGACCTTATCTGGGCCTAGAATTGCATCCCTGGCTTTAAAACACTTCATGGACTTGCCCTAGTCAAACCCATGCATCTTTTCCCTCTCTGCTACACTAGCATGGTCCTCTTTTTTCCCCCCCTCAATGTAATCTCTCCTCTTCTGGTGTGCGATTCGTCTCCTCAGCTGCTTCTCCTGTTCAGAGTAGCCTTCCTGTCTCTAGCTACATATATTTTCAAATCTCATCTTCTGCCAGGGCCCGATGCTGCGACCCCTTATTCACATGAACAATCCTTACAGGGAAAGTCCCACTGGGGCTGCTCTGCTGAGTAAAGATTAGTCATGTGAATAAGGTTTGCAGGATTGGGCCCACAGTAGATGAATTGGGCACCTGCACAGTACTCGTTACCAAACGGAGCAAAGAATTCTTGTTGCAGATAGGACAGTTTCATTAAAGTGACAGTGTTCTTGCACCTAGCTTGATCTTTCAAGGCAATGAGCTGGCTGAAGACAGTATGATGAGGAACTGTCATTCTAACAATCCATCTATCTGAGGCACCTGTCACTGTGGTATCTAAGCACTATTCTCTTGTTTCCATCAGGAAATGTGTTGCATTGCTGAGAATTTCATTGACTGAAAACGTTCTAATATTCCATCATACATTCTAATCACCAGAATTAATTGCAGCTAGAGGCCAAGTGAGAGAATGGCACCTCCCCTTCATAATGCAGAGCAAAGGCAAATTGGAAAGCTCAGAACAACTGAAGGAGGAATTAGAATTATTTCACCCACTGCACCAGAAAATACAGCAACCACACCTTAGCATGATAGGGATTGCTCCCTAGTTGGGGCCTCCAGCACTACTGCAGTATACATTCTTATTAATAATAACAGAAATGAACAAAGTCACCAGACCTGAGTGAGGTTGGAAGTGATGAAAGCGCTTTGAATACTAAACTCTACTCATAATAATGAGCACTTATATCTTATGACCACATAAGGGTTTTTCACCCTGAAGGATCACAAAGAACTTTGAAGAAGATGAAGGTGGACACAGGAAATCAATAACAGGATGATTAACCCATCCATGAAAAGCAGACATGTTCATAATTCTACTTCAAGTTTCTAGTGAGATCACAAATCATTCCATACTTAATGTTTATGGAGTTTTACTAGGAACACTTAATGGAATTACCTTGTTGCATCTTCCATGGTTAACCCATGATTTACTATTGCAGCTGATTAAATATTCCCCTCATTTAATGAATAATTCAACAAATAAAGTATTCAACAAATATTATTTCACTAGCTCTGGATTATTTCCTTTATTTTACTGCAGAGAAAGAGAATTGTTTTGTGTTGGCAAATGTGTGTGTGTGTGTGAGAGAGAGAGAGAGAGAGAGAGAATGAGATGGGAGACCCAGTGAAAATCATATTTGACCATTTGGGGAACTGTTTTCAAACACTTAAGCCAAAAGATTGCACTGAGAACAAATAATACTAAATCTCTAACTGCCTTACTGTCCTAGTGAGTCAGCTACAAAGACACCCATAATTGTTAGTAGTGAAGATTTGCCTCTGGAATCTTTTCTGTCCAAACTTATTGCATGAGTGGGTCTCTCTCTCCATGCCTGATGTTGTCAATACAAAGCAACGGTTGATTTGCACTGAGGAAAGGCATACAAAGAAAACCCTGGGTTGAGGCCTATACATTACTATAACACATACAGAACTACAATGATGTCTCCCAACTTCAGCTCATCTCATTCTCACACAACCTCTCATCCTGTCATACCAAATGCCAACAGAAACATTATACCTATTGCTCGTGACAGTCTCTGTGTAAAGACTCTTCATTGCTTTCCCTGCAGCATTCTGCATCCCTAAATCACCACATTTTAATATGGAGCAAACACTACAACACCTCCCCACACCATTTCTTCAGCACATTGGCACTAGTGGTCTAAGTAGATTGAAATAGGAGCAGGAGCTCTCCATGCACCAAGCAGAAAGGGAAGTTCATGCAAGCCAACGGAGGTGGCCCTGTGCACTTCCCACACCCACAATTTAATCCCCGATTGCCACTACATTATTCCCTTAACCAACAGTGGTAACTCATCCTGGATCCTGAAGCATGAGACTGAAGGCTCAGAGAGCTGACCTTATCACTGCCGAAAAGGGATAATTCTTCTCCCATAGCCTTACAAAGAACTCAGAAAGAACAGGAGTACTTGTGGCACCTTAGAGACTGACAAATTGATTTGAGCATAAGCTTCCGTGGACTACAGCGAAAGCTTATGCTCAGATAAATTTGTTAGTCTCTAAGGTGTCACAAGTACTTTTTGCAGATACAGACTAACACGGCTGCTACTCTGAAACAAAGAACTCAGTTAGACACAGGGGGCTCGATTGTCCCATGTCTTAAATCTTGACCCTAATCAGTCAAGTGCATTTGGGTGTGTCCACTTGAAAGGGGATATGGTCGGGGTGCCCTTATATCACAGTGATCTGTGGTTGCTGGGGAACCCCATGAGAGCCCTTGGTAGCCAGCACTAATTAAAATAGCCTACAGGTAGCTCTAATTTGTGCCAGGGACCAGCTTAGCATCAAGTTAAGGAAGCACAAAGGTGGCTTAAAGTCACCTTCTTGTCCCCTTGTCCCCCAGACTATGACAGTAGAAGGGGTCTGTGTCCTTATGAATTTATCTACACCCAGGCAATACGAGAGTACTTCCCCAGCAGCATAAGTGAGTGGACAATTCTGATTTAGTAGCATTTTACTTTAATTTTGCAGCCACTTTGCACAGCTGCTCATCACTGTAGAAGGTGAAAGGTAATAGGAAATCTGACCCTGCATCTTTGGGTGGCTTGATTCTGCTAAATTTGATGAGACTTGCTGACAAATGTCTTATCCTTCAACTTAGCTTTGTCTGCTCTTTCATGTTCTCCCTTTCTCTCTTTAGCCAGAAATGCTTTGCATGTTTGTTTACTCTGAGCTACATTCATCTGAGTCATTCAACAGCCTTTCCCCACTAGCACATTACAGTGAATTCTGAAGTGAGGCATCCATAAGAGAGTATTATATTGCTGTGAGTATGCCAACAATGGGCTAAATTCTGGCCCATATCTTGCTTTCAGAATGCCTGATTGATATTAATGGGGAGAGTTATTTAAAAATCAACAGCATAATATGGCCCTTTGTTTCAGTTACCCTGGTTTTCATCTGGAGTAACCCTATAAATCAAAGGAGTCCCTCCAGTTTTACACCAGTGTAACTGTGAGCAGAGTTTGACTCACATTGTGCAAATGATGCTACTGTACTTAAAAGAATAATCCCAACAGTATCAGCCTCATTTTAGCTACACTTGGGTGGTGGTTATCAACGATTCAGTCTATTATGAGGAACAATTATTTGCACATTGTTTTTAGTAAACTTCCTCTTCCGGGATAAGTTATCAAGACCTGTAACCTTGAGAATCCAGAGCAAACATATTGTGGATGAGACCCATAATTCAGTGAGATGACAATACCATAATTTTGGCTACTAAAAAAAAAATCCACCTAATCAGGAGACCTCAGTACTGATCATCTGAGGATTTTTTTATGATTGCCCGAAAAATAAATCTTTGCAAGAAGTGAAATAATCAAAGAGTTTTGTGTTATCCATTATCTCTGAGATGCCAATCCTGTGCAGAAACTAGTTTGAACATCTAATTTAAAACAAGGGAAGAAGGTCAAGAAACTAACAATACATTTTAAATATCCGATAAATAATCCAAAAGATGAATAGTTTTAGATTGTAAATGAAATATACTAAAGAGAAAGGGAGACAAGAGATAGACGATAAAAAAAAATGTTCTCCTGAGAAAGTAACAAAATTTTAAGGAATTTTATGACTGTTCTCTGTGTTTACAAGTCAAATCAAAGCCAATTGTAGGGTACTTCGCATTCAAGCCATTTCCCATCTAGGTCCTTTTCACGGTTTGAAGAAAGCGAACACCTGGGCCCATTTGAGTTTTTTTCACTAAAAATGTGCCTGGCAACAATATCTCAAATTAAAGTTAGTTTAATAAAGATAGTTATTGTCTATCAAGGCTTGCATTGAGCTGATAGCTTATTGATCTCTGCTTGCTAAATTTCAATATTAAAAAAAAACAAATGAAATGACAAACCATAGCATGGTAGAAAGGGGAGTCTAAGAGGCTCACAAGGAGTCTAGTTAATGCCAAGAGACTTGTGCATTCTCCAGAATATAGGTACATTCAAAAACATTTATAAGCTAGATGGTCTGAAATGGAAATGACCCGAACTTGCTTCAGCTGATATTTATCCAGCAGTTCTACTTAGGGAAGATGGGTGTAAACATTCATGAAGTGTACATACATACATGTATCTTGGTCCCCGGTTGTGTCTTTTTCTTCTTCAGAAATGATGCCCAATAGTTCCTACTAGGGTTTAATATTCAGGAAGGTAGGCCATTCTATTTGTCAGCTGTATTAAAAGACATTTGGCTACACATTCTTAATAAGCTAACAATCTGAGTTTCCCCTTAGTTCCTAAAAAGCACTTTTGGAATAATAATCATGTGCACTGATGTAGCATCTTCCTTCCCAGAACTGAAAAGTGTCTTGCAAACAAAAATGTAGCTTCACAACGGTCCTGTGAAGTAGCTCAGCATGATTATCCCTATTTTACAGAGACGGAAAGCAAGGCACAGAGAGTCTGAATGACTTGATAAAGGTCACACAGGAAGTCGGCGACACATCTGGAAATAGAAACTCCTGACTCCTTCCCCTCTCTTCCCCTACCTTAGCCACATGACCAACTGTTCTTCCAAAAATCTTCCACTCTCTTTCATTTTGCACACTGTACAGGACCTTGCATTACATAAGAGCATTTGTTACAAAGTGTTCCACCTAATACAAAACCTGTTTCTTTTTATGATTTGTCCAACAGGAAGATTCTCAGACAAAATATTTGAAGAACACAATGGAAAAGTTGAGAGAAGGTGATCAAGTGGATTAAAAGTCCAAACACCCTTTGAGGCAGCTGTGAAAATGTAGGACTTCATATAAAATCATTGAAATGGATAACTCAAAAGTGTGAAGAAATTTATGGAATAATTATCCGAATCCTATGCATAGCCATGAGCTAAAATGATATTATCAACATCACTAATAATAACAGACAGTCACAATGTCCATTCACAAAAGACACAGCTAAATAGCAAATAGAATGAAATCAAACAAATTAAGTCCTGTGAGTTCTTGAGAAACAGAGATTGGAGGGGTTGGTTTTTGTTTTTGTTGTGCTGGGAATCTGACAGATTGTTAGGCATTTGACAGTTCGTAATTTATGTAGTTTGAGGTTCATAGTGGAATTTTATTTTTGAAGGTATGGCAGAGAACATCCTCCTATGACATCACTATTAGCAGTTCTGGTTTCAAAAGCTGTGGATCAGTGATATGACTCACAAATGTGTCACAGAAATGGCCCACCTAATAAGGTGAAAATAAATGTATATGTGTACATAATATCTAAAGTAAAATCACATGAACACACAGGTGGCTGTTATAAAATTCATTATATATATTATAATTTAGCACATGGACATATATATGTAATATCTACTGCATGGACAGCTAAAATGAAACATGGTCCATTAGATTTAGAGTCTCTGCATCACCATAAACTCTGGCAATGAAGCCAGCTAGTCTGGACTTTATTATAAGTTTTGATGTCCTCCTGTTTTGAACTCTAATCCGACCAGCTGGCAACTTGGCCACTTCTGCAGTAATGAACTTCCCTGTGCAAAAAATAAATAAATAACCAACCAAATAAATAAATGCAGCCCATTGTAACTGTGATTCACTGTATTTTCTATCTGCATGGAAGGAGGGGGAGAAATCCCTGAAGCAACTAGCAGCTTCCTTCTAATGTGACACGTGCTTAATTTACAGTATCCTAGCAAATATGAAGAGCAGATGCCATAAACATGTAAAAGCCGGGGGTATAATTTCAGGGAATGAAACAAGGCGATCAAAGGGGTCGTAAAAGCTGGTTTTGAACCACCCAGCTCTAGGAGGAGTATAAAGAAGGGGGAAGCAGGCATCCCCGGCCATTCTACCCTAAAAGGCTTTCGCCAGACTATCACGGGCAAGCAGAGATTATATATATATATATATATGTTTTTCTCCCTTTCCCACTGACCTCCTAGAGTTGAGGCCAAACATCTCCTGGAGGAAATCCGACGGGGGGCACGGGAGGGCTGAGGCGGGTTTGAACAGAGCGCTGGCGCCTGATGGAGGCTGCTGTCAAAAGCTCGGTGGGGCTGGGGCTGGCAAATCGGTCTTTTCAAACTGCGGCTCTGCCTCCCTGGCTTTCTCTTTCTCTCCTGCCAGGCACCCAAATCACAGCCCTTCTCCTGACGGTCTTGCCCACAAAGCAGAGGCGACCGCCGGTCCCTACAATCTGTTGCTCCCCTTCTGGCTGCCTTTTTACTAGAGCCCCCCCCCCCCCCCCCCCGCCCCAACCCCCACACAGCGGGAGACTCACCGAAGAGACGCGGCTTCGATCTCTACATGCTCAGGTCCCCGCGGTCCGTGGCGTGCGGTCCATGCCTCTCATTTGTAATCCGCTCCGGGATGAGCCTGGCAAGGACAAGCCGCGGCAGGGCCAGGGCCACCCATTTCCCTCTAATTCTTCCCAAACTTCCCCAGCATCGCTCGCCGCGGCTCTCCCCACCGCCCGGGCGGGTGCCGAGCGCAGTCAGGGCGCCGGCGGGAGAGAAGGGGCAGCAGCCCCCAGCATCGTCTGGTGCCTCGCCTCTTTCTCCCCGCCACTCCCGGGCCCCGAATTCAGCGGCGAGCGGGTAGGGGCTGCGAACCCCCACCCCCACCCCCACCACCCCCCGCTCCTCCTCCAAAAATTAAAGAGATCTACGCACAGATGCACTCCGGAGCGCCAGCGGGAGGGAGTGAAACTGACACACGCTGCACGCGCCCCATCACACACACTCACACACCCAGGCAGGGTGCAGCGGCTGATTATCTCAGCCACCACCGCCACCCAGTCCCCTCTCCGGCTGGTCTGGGCTGCAACCCCCTGCTTCTGCAGTTTCTGGAAAATGCCATCGGGAGGGATAAGCAGGAACGGCTTTAAAAAAAAAATACACACACGCCAATCCGCTCCTTCTTCCTTCTCGCTCTGTCTGGCCCTCCTGGTGCTCGGGGGTGCTGCGGCTGGATTGCCCCTCTGGGTGGGGGGTGGGGGGGGGGGTGAGCCGCAGGAAGCGCTCCCCTAGGGGCGAGCAAAGAGAGATGGAGAGGCAGCAGCCGGTCCCTAGTCAGCCCGCGAGGAAGCCAAGTTCTCCCTCGTTTCCTCCAGCAGCTGGGGCAGCCTCTTGTCTCACACCTTGGAGACGACAAGAAGGGGGAAAGGAAAAAGCTGGATCGCACTGGGTCTCACCGAGGTGTGGCCCCCCCTCGGCACTGTGCCCTCAAACAAACCAGAGAACGAGTCTAGCTGATGCTATTGCGCCAAAAAAAAAAAAAAAAAAATCCACCCCGGAGCACGAGCTCTGCGAAAACCTGGATCTGGCACCTGCTGGAGCCACTCCCATTGTGACCCCGAGGCCACCAATTCTAACGCCCGAACAGAGAGCCGGGGGAACTGCTCCTACAGCGCCAGAAATGTCTGGACCCTGGGGCATTAGAGCAGACGAGCGCCACCAAAACACAGTTCTGGCGCTCGGATTGTCCCTGGATCCGTTCAATGCTTAGCCCTCGTCCCTCAGATTTCATGGCAGGATCAGCGAGCCAAACGTAGCTGCTCCGACTGCATCAAAATGTTCTACACCCCAGTACATCCTGGCACGTGAGTGCCCCCCCAAAAAACACAGATCCGGCACCTGGGTCCACCTGGATCGCCGCAGTTTCTGACTCCGAACCATAAATCTATCCTTCCCTGGAAAAATCTGGACCCTGGAGTCCCCTGGCCCAATAGCACTAGAAAAAACACGTATTCGGTACCTGGAGGCTTCCAAATTTTAAACCCAACCCCAAATTGTAATATGTAAATAGAAGAAAAAATAAAGCAGCTCCTAATAGAGCAGAATCTCCAGACCCTGCAGGAGCAGCACAAAAATATACACCTGACACTTGACTGCATCCAGTTAGGTTATTTTTCAATCCCCTCCTTCCCCTCAGTCCTACCACCAAAACAGAGAAGTGCGGCTGCTCCATCCCACGGTAACAGCACAACAAAGAAACCTGGAGCCCCCAACCCACCAAACGGTACCGACAAAATAGTTAGCACGTGCTGCTGGTCCTACGTGACCAGAAAACCCCAGGCTCGTCCACATCTCAGTGCAAGAGCAGAACAGAAACGAAAACAACAACAAAAACCATACCCAGCAACTGGTCAGTTTTGGACATAAACCTCTGAATTCTGCTGCAGAAACAGACACCAAGTGTAGCTGCTCCTAGTCCCCTACGGAAATCTGTCTGCTGGTGCATCCTGACACAGGAGCACTTGAAAACTCCAGATCTGAATCTATATCTTTCAGGGTCTTGCCTGTTGTTTTTTTTTTCTCCAGCTAGATTCCCAAACGTTTACTGTCTAGGACAGAAAGCAGTTGTAACCATTCTTTGACATCAGATCGACCTGCTTCAATACATCACGTTTCGGGGAAGCCACAACAAGCCATATCTGACATCTTGATCTTTCTAGATCCAGCCAGATTCCATGCCAGGACATTGACATTTCGCAGTGGAACTGCGCCGGCAGATGTGCACGATCCCACTGCACGTGGTTTTAGCTGATCAACCCTTGGCTGAGATTTTCCAGGCAGTCTAGGGAATGTGGAGACATAGTCTCCATTACCTTCACACACATTTTGACAGATCTGTGTCTACCCCCCCTAGGCTGCTTGCAGGATTCTCATTACACTGGATACGGACTGAAGTCGGCGGGATCCAGCTTTTACCGTTCTCCTGGCCAAGAAAGCTCCCCTCTTCACCTGCTGCAGGAGAGAGCTCAGCGAGGCAGCATTTCCATTCCATTCCCTTGCGCCTGTCCCCATTTCTTTCCCTTCTTCCCCTTTCCCGCTGATTTTCTCCCAGCCACCTGCTACTAGCTCATTTTCTCTCCATCCTCTTTTTAAATTCAGAACTGCATTTTATCCTCCCCCCCCACCCAAACTGGTGGGCTCCCCCTCCCTTGGAAAATGCTACGATGTGTTTGTGGTTTGCTAGTGAGCAAAAGGTGGATGCCTCCAGGAGCAGAGCAGCTGGTGGCATAAGGTATGTCTGGAGGGGGGGGGGGGAGCACGTGACGGAAGAGCAGCGTCACGGCAAGAGGAGCTCGTGGCAATTTACCCATGGCACTGGCCGGTCACCCAAAATCAAACCTGTCTGAGGGGCTCGGCTTGTGTTGTTGCTGTGGGTGTTTGTTGATTATGCAAGGGACCAGAGGGGGGAATATTTAGCCCTAAAAAAAAAGGAGGGGCGGTTGGTTGTACAGCCTAGAGTCCCGTTAGTGAACTGCAGCTCTGGTCTTGCACCACAAGAATCAATTGTATGTTCTGCCTTTGACCCCAGGGTAATTGACATTATAGGGATTGTCTCAGCTCTTAAAAGCCTCAAGCCACTTTTGAAGGAAACAGTAGATAGATAGGTAGAACCCCTGGAGGGATCCACATTTTGAGTCCAGTTCTATGTTCCCCTAGACTGATTCTCCTGGAGTTCTGAGCTGGGCATAGAACCAGAGCCGTTATAACTTTATCTAAAGCATTAACATGTGTCTCTGTTAAAGGTATCATCATCTTTATGATCAGAGTGTTTATTGACTGTTTGTGCTTGGGATCAAAACTTGGTTTTTAAAGAGGTGTTTGTAATTGGCCTTATAAACATGTCAAAATTTATCCTGTCATCTTTAATTATTGTTATCATGTTACTCCAAATATTATTGAAACGTGTGTTAAAAGATGAATGATAGGTGTGAGTACTCTGCATTTATACAGTACTTTTCATAGGAAAGCACATTTCCAACAAGCTGAATTACAAACTGTGCACAGGGACCACTTTATCCATCACTGAAATGCATCCACCTATGAGATGAAGTGCAACAAATGCTTTAATAGTGTACAACAACATTGCACAGTTTTAGGGCAGAGAGTGATGAACTCCTTATCCAACTGAAACTGCATAGTTCGGTAGCTAGACCTAATAGAGCTACTCGAGTTAGAATCTGACCAGGCCACTAGAATTAAAAAATACTTCTCTCCTTGCAAAATAATAATAATAATAATCAATTCAGTCTTTCATTACTAGTGGTTAGGAGCCTGTCCTGCTGTATAGGGGCACTGGCTAATGCTGACTAGAGCTAAGTAAATCATTAATAGCAAATAATTTATTGAGAGTTTTATCCTTTATCCTCTCTTTCCACACATGGAATGTCCAGAGGCAGATCATGATTTCCTTGAATTTACTTATTATTCAAATTTAATCAACCAATTTTTGAGGTTTATTTTTTAATGCTGTGGATTAATTGTAACCTGTTTGCTGCACATATTGGATACTCCATATTTGAGGTTTGAGCTGTGTTGGTTAGTTGCAACTGGGCACATAAATGACATGATATTGTCCCTGTTCCCTGTTAAGATGAACGTAATTTATAATTAGGGGAATGGCTTGTAGAAGCCAACAGGATACTTGTAGAGAAACCCTCTGTACATATGATTAGGCTGATATGGTAGACAGAGGCAGACAGCTTTAACTTGGGAGAGAAAAAAAGTACTTTTTTACCATTCTGTAGAAAATATTTTAGTATCCTATAATAAATCTTAGGGTCACTCTAGTGATGCTTTCAGGTGTATTTGTTTAGGTGACTTTGTTCTGTAGTGATCATCTTATGATTTTTCTCTCTATTTCTCACCTGCTTCCAAAAAAATATCTTTGCATTTAACACTACCTGGCTGGGGTCTCAGAACTATTAGTGGAATAGTTACTGATGGGTGGGTTGGAAAGATAAACCAAATTCTAACCTTGTGGAGAGAAGGGTAGAGATAATTGTTTGGGTGCAAGGTCTTGTGCAACTAGGAGGCTGTGATCTCCTTCCTAAAAGATGCCAGAAATAGGCCGATGAGGGTGACTGTGGGCAAGGAGAGAAGTGAATAGCCAAAACGGGTGCTATGTGTTATTACACAGGTGTTCTCTTGTGTGGGCAGCTTTTGGTTAATCCAGCCTATATGTTCTGCAGTGTGAAGATATAGAGAACAGCACTCAAGGAACCCAAACTGCAATGGCAGTTGGAAAAAAACAAACAAAAATTCTACTACGCTCATATCTTCATTTTTTATTTGCTTTCAATGCTCTTTTTTCTTACCTTATAGGTGACAGGCTGATCTACTCATCTGCATTTTGATGGTTAAATCTCAATCTAAACATCTTTGGGTGATTAAAAAAAATCAGTTGACGAAGAGCAATTTTAAACCAAATTCCTAATAACATATTCAGTTTGTGAATGTTCCTCCATAGCAATAGGCGTGATCTAAATTGAGACATAAAGGATAAGATTTACAGCACTCTGGAAGTGTAAAGAACATGTTAGCATAAATGAGAATCAGGCCCCAAACTCTTTTTTTTACATGCCTGTTTCTGTTTCACAGAAGCTGTACATGTCATTCCAGGAATGCCAGAGATGTATAAAATGATCTGGATTTTTCTTTTTCCTTCTGTAGCTTTAACATACAGTAAAACAGGACAGTATTCACACCGTAAAAACAGAGGGGAAAGTAATTACGCCTATAAATAATAAAGACTTTAGACAATGTCTTTTATCTCACTGAAAAAATGCATATCCCTTTATTGTGCAGAAGGGGAGATTTTGCATATTTTAATTAAATCAGTTGAATGGTTGGAGGCGATATATCTGTTTGGCTATCAAGTTCCTTATTGAAGAAAAGTTCTCAAAGTTCAGGAACCTGGAGAGAGCTTTAAATCTTGAAGGCTAAAAATAATCTGCCACTTAGGAATGGCATTTTTTACCACTGCTTTAGATGACTTCAGCTAATCAGAATATGGAAATTAAACAAGGAAATTAGAAATCAGGATTTTTAAAAAATCCTTAAAATTTCTTTTGCTATTAATTGGACACTGCATAATCCCTTGAGACTGCCATGTTCATGATAATATCTGTAGGAAATGATGCAATCTGATGAACTGTATCTTGGTAGGAAGATGAGGGCAGCAGCAGGTGATACAGAGGACAGCAGGAGAATTCGACAGCTCTTTTTAGGTAGTGTCTGTATTATTTTCTTTAGATTTTTTTTTTATTATTGCTTCATTGTCTTTAGCTTCAGTGTAAATATCCCAAGCAAAGCTTCTGGCCCAGGTCATCAGCTGGTGTAAATTTCTGCACCTCTACTGAAGTCAATGTTTGCAATGGAGCCACACTGATTTACAGCAGCTAAAGATCTGCCCCACCAGATTGACCTTAAGACAGGTGTGCGAATCATCTGTTGTTCCCTCTAGACCAAATTCAGAGGTGAAATTAAAGGTACTTGGTATACCGTACCTCTCCTCCGCCCCACAATGTGTACGTTACACTACTTACACTCCTGCTTGGTTACCTTTCTTTGCTTAGGCTACGTCCACATTTAAAATGCTCCAGCAGCACCGCTCCAGCGCTTCAGTGTAGACCCTCACAACAGCAACAGGAGGTATTCTCCCATCTCTGTAGTTAATCCACCTCCCCAGGAGGAGAAAGCTAGGTTGGCAGAAGGATTCTTCCGTCACCCTAGTGCTGTCTATGCCAGGGATTAGGTCAGTTTAATTATGTCTCTTGGGGTGTGTGAATTTTTCACACCTCTGAGAGACATGCTGGGTCAACCTAACTTTTCAGTGTAGACCAGCCCCCAGACTCACCTAGGTTCACATCCTCTTACCAGCATGTAACTTATACCCCCTTTTTCCCCACTCATACACAAACACACACAGAGTATCTCCCTGTTTGGACATTGAGCTGGAATAACTCACATGCCAAGGGGACCAATGCAGAGGTGGGGAGAAGGAGGCTACAAGAATGTGTGAGTTAAATAGGTCATCCCCAACTTCAATTGACTCCTTCATACACATTCCTCCTGCTCCTCAGGAGGAAAGCTACACCAGCACAGACTCCTTCACAAAAACATATGCATCACTAAATGGGCGCAAGTAGGTGTAACAGAGTCTAATTGAGTATCAGGGAATCTAGGTCTCTGACCCTGCAATTGATAGTGTGCAGGTGAGCTGCTGCACCCTGCACAAAGCCCCCAGTGAAGTCAGTGGGGCCCTATGCAGCCAGAGTGGTCAGCCCATGTGCTATCATTTGCAGGAGTCTAAGTGAGTATAAAAGGCATCTAACTTACATCATCCCACAAATCATGTTTGAATTTTGGCCAGCGTCTCAGGGTGAAGATCCCTGTCTCACGGGTTGTAGCTCTTCTCTTCCTCTCTAGGTACATGACATCAAGCTAACACCATCACTGCTTCCTTTCTCATTATGTCAGGCTTAATTTTTTTAAAGATAGCATGTAAACTAAATGATCATTTTTGAGCCAGTCACAGTTTGCATCTGATTAAGCAATTGAAACTATTTTAAATTCTAGCACAATCTCCCTTTAATTTTTCTTTCTGTCCTCAGCTGACAATCTTCCTTTCTTCCATTCACCTCAAGTGACTCTGCACTTCAAGAAAATCACTGAATCTCTAGCTAGAAATAGAGAATTATTGGCAGCTTCATTAGCTTCTCATCCCAAGCCAGACGGGCAAAAGATAATGCTGTCATATGCTTGAGAGAGAGGGCTTGCTGTCAGTCCTGCCGGTAATGGGTGCAGTGTGCGTCCCCTTTTAATGGGGCCCTGTGTGTCTCCTGTTCATTCCCGTCATGAGGAGGAAGCAGTACAATCTGTGTAAACAAAGAGAAACCCTGGAGATTAGAGATGGGCTTGAAGTGCCAACAATTGGATCCCAAGTCCAAAAACTCCATAGCTGAGGGTTGATTGTGTCTGTAATTTATGGTTTATGTTCAGATCTTTATAAAGAAAGATGCTCTTTGCAAAACTCAGATCTGGGTCAAATCCTGAAGCCCCGAAATTTCAGCAGTTTTCAAGGGCGTTGAGGCAGGCCCAGCTCTCTCAGAGGGAGCTGCCAGTTTAAGCAGACTGCTGTGTATGCTGCATCTGTGCAAAGCCCCAGTTGTTCCTAACAGCTTCAGAAACTGTTGTTGGACCCAGTACCCATGTACTATGCCTGAACATAAGATGACCATGATAAAGCTCCAAGGAGCCTATTAGATAGCAAATCTACCCACCATCTACTTGTCTGTGTTTGTCTAGGGAATATAGAAATTGCCATACTGGATCTGGCCAATGGAAAATCTAGTCCAGGATCCTCTGACTGGGAGTGGCTTAGTCATTATGCAAGGTAGCCTATTTCCCCTTGTTTTTTCCTACCCTCCCCCCCCCCCCCCCAGACGTTCTTGTTAAACCCTGGATTTGTGCTGGAAATGGCCCACCTTTGATTATCATACACAATGTAAGGAGAGTGGTCACTTTGGATAAGCTATTACCAGCAGGAGAGTGAGTTTGTGTGTGGGGGGGATGGGGGGGTGAAAAAACCTGGATTTGTGTTGGAAATGGCCCACCTTGATTATCATACACATTGTAAGGAGAGTGGTCGCTTTAGATAAGCTATTACCAGCAGGAGAGTGAGTTTGTGGGGGGGGGGGGGAAAGGGCTGAGAAAACCTGGATTTGTGCTGGAAATGGCCCAACTTGATTATCATACACATTGTAAGGAGAGTGATCACTTTAGATAAGCTATTACCAGCAGGAGAGTGGGGTGGGAGGAGGTATTTTTTCATGCTTTGTGTGTATATAATAAGATCTTCTACACTTTCCACAGTACGCATCCGATGAAGTGAGCTGTAGCTCACGAAAGCTTATGCTCAAATAAATTGGTTAGTCTCTAAGGTGCCACAAGTACTCCTTTTCTTTTTGCGAATACAGACTAACACGGCTGTTACTCTGAAACCTATTTTTGACAGTGGCCTGTAGCAGGTGTTTCAGAGGAATGCACAAATCCTCCCACAGTGGACAGTGATGGAATAAGCTGCCCAGCAAGGAAACTTCTTCCCAACCCCTACCAGTTAGTGGTTGCCTTCTGTCCTGGAGCATGAGAGTTTTTACCACTTTCAAAAATACAAACCTCTTCTATCTGATGTAGCAATGGATATGCTCATTATCCAGATAAATGTCTCATTCTTTTTGGAATCCTACTAATCTTCAGCCTCAATGATATCTAGTGCCAATGAGTCCCATAGACTAATTATGTGTTGTGGATTTCTTTTTTTATCAGTTTTAAATGTGTTACCTTGCAATGTCATTGGATGTCCCTGATATTGTGAGAAAGGGTAAGGAAGAGCACACAGTTTATCTTACCTATACAGTGCTGTAGTCTGCATAGCTCTATATACCCTGTGTCACATGGCTCCTCTCTAAACAATCCCCACCTTTTCAATGTCTCCTCACATGGAAGCCTTTCCATGCCTCTAATCATTTTCATTTTATTCAGGACACTCTTTTATTGCCTCTAAAAAATGACTGGATCTAATCTCATCTCCCCTTAGTCCATAGCCACCTAAGAACACCTAAGACACTGCTGCTATGCTACTGAACTTGGTCACCTGTGGCCAAATTCTGATTTAATTTACATGTGGGTTAATGCAGAGTAAATCCTTTAACTTCAGTGGTGTTTTACACCAGCTTGACGTCCATGTAGCTAACAGCATTGGCCCTGCTGTATAAATCCAAAATTTCCTTCTCTGAAGGTTGGAAGCTATTTGCTAGAGATATAAATCCTCAGGTGGGACCAGTTTTGTTTCCTTTATAAAACTGGGTGCACCTAGTGAAACAGAAGCCATTACATGCAATGGGCCTGAATTTACTGAATAAGAAACATGGGGATTATCTTTTCTATTGAAAAAGCTAGGTAAAACTTTTACGAAAAGGGCCTTTAGAGCTCATCTTACTGCACCTTACGGATAGACATGAGATCAGTGAAGGAGCTGCAGTGGAAGTGTAATAAACTGATTACCACTTACGACAGCTTTATCACAAACCTGCCATCATCATGGGATTTGGTGCAGTATTTTAGGGTGAAAGGAGCAAGTAGTTTTATGTATCAGCTTCTGTTTTCAAATCCAGCCAAGATCATAAAAATAGACTCTTTAGTATGTAGCCAAGGATAAAAGGTATCAGGTATATTTAGGATATAGAGGTGAAAGGTAAGGATCAATTAATATTGTAACACAGGACCTACAAGGCCTCAGGCCTGTAAAATATTTATCTTAGACAGATTAGGCATTAGGATTTATTATAATAGTATAATAAGTAAATTAATAATAACTCTGCTGAGCTTGTGTCTGTGTCTGTGATATGCTGATGTTTTGAAAATTACTGCTGAGTTTGGCTAATAATGTCTATGCATAGACTATAGGCACCACAAGGTGACTCTTGGTAGCCAGGGAGAAATGTTCGATTTCCTTAAGGTAGCCACCTGTTACTATGGTGATACGGTGATGTAAAATGTTAATGAGTATAAGGTGAACTAATGAGTAAGGGGACGCCAAGAGTAGGGAGGTGTGAAAGTTCAAATAAAGAAAAGGAGTTAAAACCTTCATAAATATGTATGACCCCAGTGGACATCAGCGTAACACATTAAAACAGCGGTATCCCGGTTGCGTGCCATGGTGGGGTGTCACCAGGATGATGGCCACTGGTGGCGATGATGATGATAATGATGGGGGTGAGGATGAAGATGAGGAGTAACACTTCAGGTTTTTCCACAAGGCATGATGTGAGTGAGGCAAATATTATGCATTCTGTACTGGTATCTCTCCCCTTTGCCAGATTGCAACGGGTGTATTGTTTGTTTGGTTAATAAAAGTAATTATTATAAAAAGAGCACTATGTCGTCTCTGTGGTGCTCCGTTGGGTCCCCCTCCTATTGATAACCTCTCCACTGTAGTCTGTCTTGAGGGCTGAACTCTCACAGATGAAAGTAGGTGTAAGCCCTCGGTTTGGGGTGGGTAACCGGTTAAAGTAATCCACAACTATAGATTAGGCTAAAGTAGAAGCCTTTAAATCTGAGCTTCTTGCTCCTGCAGTGCATATTCCAATAATATTTCCAACAAATATCCTCAATTCTTTTCTTTTTATCACCCCATCTTTATTTACAGCACAGCCCTTCATTTAATAGAACCAATACAATTACATTAGCTATAATGGCTTAATTACTGTATATTCGTGACTAGGATGTTTAGGGATAGTGGTTATTAACATGACAGGTTCATATTCATAATTGTCATTAGTGTGCTCGATAAATCAGTGTGCTTGTTAAATAACTGTTTAACAGGGCTGTGTTACTTTCCCTAGGACCACAACCTGGAAGAGAAGAGCTAGTTTACCAGTCTGAAACTTCTGCAAATGGCACTACTTTCAGGCTGACAGATGGCATGCAGTGCCTTTTTTCCAACTCAGCAGAAAATGGAAAAATATAATAAAGAGACTACAAAGATTGGAGTCTTTATCAATGACTTGAAATCTAGTGCACCATATGCTGAGTACAGAAATATTCATCTGAACAAATTAAAGCACAGCGTAGACTGGATTTATCAGTTACATGTGTTCTTTTTCATAGACTTTGCTGATAAGCTTTATTCATTTATTTTGGGCATAATGTGTAATTGCCTGCAATGACAAGTTCGTGCTATGATATCTTCTTCCCCAATCCCTGGTAGGACTCCTTTGTATCAGTGCCCAGTGCAGTACTTACTGTACTGTCAAGTGGAGTTTCATAACAGAAAATCTGTAGGCACCAGCTGTTATTCCACTTCCACATCCAGACTCAGTTTGCTCATTTTGGGCCTGAATCATTCCTGTTAAGGTCAATGGGATGCTTTTCTATTGACTTCAGTGGGCGTTAGATCAATCCTTGTCTTCTGGGCCAAAAATCCCTTAACCAAGAGACATCTCCTTTGCAACTTCACAATCAACCCTGACATTTTTGTAAGGACTATTATCGTTGCTTTGTGATGATGGTTAACGTGCTAAAGAGCCTTGGAACCCTCACACATCCAAACACAACTGGAAGTGTTATTTTTATTGGTATCTAAGTATGGGTGGGCTATGGGGAGTTTGTGGTTTGAGGAATCCCTCAAACTGTTTGGATGGGGAGGGTTGAATTCACAAGTGTTTTTCTTTTCCTGTAAACTATATCCATGTCGTCTCCTCCCCACGAAGGGTGACTGAGTTTAAAAGCAAAATTCTCTAGCTACAGAGAAACTGTGCTGTGTATTATGAGCAGAAAGTCATGGGCCAAAGTCAACCATCAGCTCACTCCACGGAAAGAAGTGGAGATACACCATAGATTACTTTGTCTAGCTGAGTCACACAGAGGGTCACAGATTTAAGTCAAGATTGGATGTTTTTCTAAAAGATGTGCACTAGGAATTATTTTGGGGAAGTTCTATGTCCTGCATTATATAGAAGGTCAGACAAGATGACCACAATGGTCCCTTCTGGGCTTGGAATCTATGAACTGGGAATCTATGAAAGCACACTCTCAGCAAATTAACAAGTAAACCCCACAAAAGCTAGGCTAAAAAAAGTGGATTGCTTATACATGCTACATAAAGAAAATTCATACTATATGCATTTTTTCATTGGCTTATTACTCTCTGTCTGCTTTTTTCCACACAACTTCTGTGTTTGCTTTTTAATCTCCCTTTTCTCTACTCCATTTTTCAACTTTTATCCCACTGGATTCCTTCCCTCTCTCCTCCTATTTTCACCATCTCACCACCTAAGCATAATGTGCTACTTACGCTATGTCTACACTGCAATCGGGGGTGTGATTGCAGCTCATGTCGGCATACGCATGCTAGCTTTTAATCTAGCTAGCTTGCTAAAAATAGCCATGAAAACACAGTGGCATGGGCTTCAGAGCAAACTGTACCAGGTCCCCTTGGGTACATACTTGGGTTTTTTGTATGTGCTGAAGCCCGCACTTAAAGTTAGCCTGGGTACATCTACCTGAGCTGCAAATCACATCTTTGATTGTAGCATCATCAGAGTCCAACTTTCAAAAATGCTGGTTGAGATTTTCATAGCAGTCTCGGGGATTTAAATTTAGACACATATCTCCCATTAGTTTTAATGAAAGATCAATGTTTAAATCTCCACGACTGCTTTGGAAATTTCAATCAGTATTTGCCTAGGTTTGAAATTAGACGAACCAAATGCTACCAGCCACTTTGTCACTGCCAGATATTGTGGTCTTTTAGGATTTTATCAAGGTACTGTATTTTCTCAAGGGCTGTCTCTCTGAACTCAGTGCAATGGCCAGTAGAGGCTGCCCATATTATGTCATTTACAACCTCCAGAGTCATTACAACAGATGGCCATTCCATTTTCATCCCCTTTCCTCATGGAGATTTCAATCCCATTATGACGTTGGCTATTGTGTTCCAGATTTTTAATGTCTGATTCTAACTACAATCTGCACATGTAATTAAGCAGAGATGAACAATGGATATGACTGAATAGGATGTGCTTGCACATTACATAGCACACAAATTGCTTTACCATCATTTGGTGCAGGTATTTCACACCTCCCGTTCAAAGAGAGACGTCCTGATTCTGCAAAGGTACTTAGGTACATGCCATACTTTAAACACATGAATAGTCCTGCTAAAGTTAACTGATGGGCTCAAAGTTAGGCATGTGTTTAAGTACCTTGCCAAGCCAAGGCCAGAAATTAAGATTTTATATATAAATGAAGCCAAACTGTGGCCATGATTGTTCCCAGGAGGAAATCTCTGTGACACCAGGGCTTGAATTTTGGCTGTGGCATAAGGACAATCAGAGCAAGGGCTAACAACAGAGAAAAAGACATACAGAAGGGCCTGATCCTGCTCTCACTGAAGTCACATTTTACCATTACTTTCAATGGGATTAGCATCGGGCTAATATTGTGTAAATATTGCAACAGCTAAAACTATTAGTCAGTGGTAATTCTGAAATGACAGCACTTAATCATTTTGTCTCTCTCTCTCTCCCCCCCCCCATTCCCTTGCCCCATGTATTCTGCAGGGGTAAACTATTGGACAGAATCTGAGCGTATTTCGAGGACACTTACATAAGGACAAGGAAATGTTTTCTACGGAGAGAAGCCATTCAACCCATCAATTTTCATTCTTTTCTAGCACTCCAGACAAGATAAGAGCAAACCAGAAATGTGCTCAGTTCACATATTCATCCAGATAAAATTACTGAGGCAGCATGTTCAATTAAAAAAAAATCACACCCATTTCAGTGTCAGCAAAGCTGTACCAGTTATGTCAGAGTCTGGAATGTTAGAATAGCTAAGGTGACTTACGATAGCAAGATTTGGGTATTAACGTGTCTGCATTTAGATGTGATCGTAAGCAACACAAAGACACTAAGAACTAAATTACCCAGAAATCATTGCTAGAAAACAAATAACTATCACAGAAAATATGGTTAAGCGGTTAAATATTTAAAGAAAAATCCTTGTTCTTACCTTTTTTTGATTTGATAAACTGGCTTCATTCAGGTTCTTTGTCTCTCGCTGAGCTTATTACTATATTATTTCTTCTTTTCCTTATTATTTATTTCTGTAGCTCTATCGAGTTAGCATTTTAAAGATGAATACAGTGAGGAAGTCCCTACTCAAAGGAGCTAACGTTCTAAAAATCTGTCATCTTCCCCACGGTTCAGGTCCAGCCAGATCACTCAAGTTAAGCTGAGTAGGCTCAGGACTTGTATGGAAGACCTCCACGGATGCTGCAGAAAATGGGGCTGGCAATTCAGTAGGTGACACTCCTCTTCTCTACCAGAGCATTATGGACCTGACTCAAGAAAACACTGAAGTCCATCACTATTCAGGCAAGCTTTAAGCACATGCCTAACTTTCACTTTAGCACATGCTTGAAGTTAAGCACATGTTTAATCACCCATCTGAATATAGATGCTTTCCTAGAGTAGGGCCTATGTTGGGGCGACTGTGCTAGTGGAGGTGCCATCACTTGGAGGAGATGTGAAACTTAGATACTGACCACTTCTGGTCATTACGCTTCTTGAAACAGTAAGAAATGTCAACTGGTTAAATTCCAGCTGGGTTACTTTCATTCTTCCTACTTAAATTCCCTGTACTCTTTCAGATGGAAAGGCATATTTCTACCTTCTCATCCTAAACTTTCTGTCCTACAAGATGTAAAATTGGTCTACCTTGTTGGAGAGTAACTGTATTTCAGTCCAGAGATGTCACATTTCAGTAGTAGATTAAGTAAACCCAGTGTGTAATTTAAGATCGTGAAACAATGTAAGGTAGTACAGATTGAAGGTTCTATACAAATGAAGAGTCATTCTTTGGGTCACTGCTTCTCCTCTCTTTACACCCATGTAACCCAATTGAAGTCAATGGTGTTGAATGTGCTTTGAGCTGGAACAGAATTTGGATCTTTGTCTCTGTTTGTGTTAAATAATTATAGTGCTGTTGATCTTCAAGCAAAAGTGGACAAGGTGGAAAATACATTTTATTAGAACCCCAAACACTTTCAAATACACAACATTTCAAGTATTTGTAATAAATCATGAAGGATCCTGACGTTTGGCTCTATCTTAATGTATGTATTAGCTCAATAAAAGGCAACTTGCCCACCCAAGTTGTTATTATTTATTATTTGTATTTATGTAGTTCCTGGCAGTCCCAGTCCTGAGGCAGGATCCCATTATGCTAGATGCTGAACAAACACACAACAAAATGATGGTCCTTGTCCGAAAGAGTTTACAATTGTCTTAATTGTGTCCATTCCCGCGCCTGCCAAAGGCGATTGCCAAACTCCTATTGACTTCAGAGGGAGCAAGATCTGGCTCATCATTCTTGTCGTTATCATTTTGAACCCTCTTCTGCTTTAATCAGAGCTTTTATGAACACCAGATGGCCTATTGCAGGTAGAGACTTCTAGTGAACCAGGGGAGCAGAGCATGGCATTTCCTTCTAATGTCACTCCCCCTTTGTCTGTGGCTGTGCTGCAAAAATGAAATGAAGAAATATCAGGAGAAGAGGAAAAGGAGAACATTCAAATCAAATTCTAGTGGCACTCTGGCAGGATACAGGGGAAAAATACTCAAGATCCATTGAGCCTCCAATCGTGCTTGAATGGAGAAATGTTCTTGTGGGAGATTGACTGGTCCATTAAGGCCCAAGTCCTGCTCAAAAACTACACAGGTGCAGGAGTCCTCCCATGCAGTTCACTTTTCAGGATCAAGACCGAAGTTTGGATCCTCAAAGTTTGGGGGTTTTGCTTCAGTTCATTCTGTAGAGACTGGCTGTCTGCAACATTTGGATCTGGTTTTACAGTCACATTTCCCAAACATTCAGGATGATGAAGGAATTTCAGCTCAGCTCTGACATATTCTTTCCTCAGTTATAGCTATTCTTCATTTGTCCATGAGCTTCCTTCATGAACACAATGTATTCATTTTTAAATGCCCAGAAACTATTCAGTGAAAAGCTGCTGGCAATTACTAACTCTCACAACAGCTTAGCACAATGAGGGGTAATTATTGTCAAAATCCTTTTTTTCCCCCCACAACATGTTGAAGGAACTTTCAGTTTAGTTTTGTTCATTACCAAAGGTTCCCTTTATAATTTTAGTATTATCTTGATAAAGGTGAGTAACAAAATGGTATGTGCTTTATTGCCCGTGTTAAAGTAAGATTTCTTGCTGTTGATTTAATATCAGTGTATATCAGATTTCTTGCCATTGTTTAAAGAAAAATTAAAAGGCTTTTGCGTCTCAACTGTTCTTTTATAAAAGAAATGCACTTCTGCTCTGTTCCTCAACTCTGCTTTTTGTCCAACACACGTAAGGGGATGGCTCAAATTGCATAAACCCATTCGCTAAGAGGATGAGTGACTGAGTCATTTCACAGCAGTTCTGCAAAGAGAGCTGACCCCTTAGTACTCTGATCACAAAGCCTAGAGGTTGACAATAACATAGAAATATCATGGGGTCCCATGTTTGTTATATAGTATCACCGCTTATCGTTTTAAATGCAGAATAATTCAAATCCTGCAGGACTATCAGGTAGGATACTGAGATGACATTATCATGCCATGTGTCCGTTAAACTTTATTTGCGCTCTACATTCTTGAATGTAACTAGAAAGAGCCCAAAATTATTCATATAGGCAGAAATGTCATTATGGAAACAAAGAGCTAGTTTAATTTAGTTAGGCCAGTATCAACAAAGCCTTCTTTAATAAGCCCGATGAACAGGCACAATCTACATTAGTGCTCACTGAGGAACAAGTAAGTACACTGAGTAGACCACAAGCTAAAGATGTTTGGGAGGGGAACAAAATGAAAAAGACATTGTACTTTCAAAAGCTTAGGGCATCAGCTGCAATAAGAAACAAATCCTTCAATATGAAACATGTAAAACAATTATAAATATATTGACAATCCATATTACAATATTATACTCTCCAGCAATTCATCACAGAGCCTCACCATAGCTAAAGGAGTTTTGAGTGCCAGGGACAGCAACTTGTGCAAGCCTGCGACCTTTGCAGAACAAAGTCTTACTAATAGCCTGTAGTCTAAACCAGCTGACGTGTTCCACCGTGCAAGCCCTTCTAAGTGATCAGATTTTTGTTGTTCTAAAGGCAGCAGGAGATTGTATTAATCAATTAAACTATTTTTATCTAAACACAGTAACCAGAGCCCGCTGTCTGCAGTCCTGAGCTCCACCTTTCAAGATGGAGAATGACTTTTGCTCTCTGAAGCCGCACCCCACATCTTCCTGTAACAACAGCAGCTGCTTCACACAAGATTGGCCAGCTGACCACGTAGTCTTGAGAAGCAAATGTTGAATGTACAATGCAAACAGCTTTGTTAACGGAAACAAAATTGTAATTGTTAGAGTCCACATATGTCTGAGCAACATCTCAGGCAAGTATGGAGGCACAATCCTGCTGTCACCAGACCTTGATTATGTGGCTGTTTGGGGAGAGTTTACTGTGCTGATTTTCCTCCTCCCATCACTCATTTCCTATGTATTTGTCTGACTTCACACAGAGTGCTCCACAAGAGATGCTGCTCTAACCATTTTCCCTGAAGATTTATTCTCTGTGTGGTCTTATGCTGTAATCACTTGGCTGCCAGAGGAGTGAGAAGAACACATAGGAAATGTGATTGCCCCTGAAGAATAGCATGGGAAAAAATATCACTTTATTTTAGGCTACCATTCCTCCCTTAACAGCAAGCATGCTCATATATCACCAATGTCTAAAGCCAATTCACACTGAAAATACAACTAGAGCTGTTTAATGCCAACATTTTAAATACCTATTAGACACTTAAATGGTTGTCTGGACACCAAATTGGGCACCTAAATGCAAGACAGGCATGTAAGTAATTTTCAAAGGGGTGCCCTTGGGTGATATATGGACCAAGGAGCCCCATTTGTGTGTTATGGTCATGGCCGAAGATACAGCTGCCAAAGTGGGATTTCAAAATGGACAGAGGCCACCTTACCCTAGCAAGGTTTAGATTCCCCCAGTTAGGCATGTTCAGGGCACATATTAATTGATCAGCTCTGGTTCAGGGTTCTTTTCAGGGTCAGATTAGCACTGGAGATGCAAAGTATGCTTTTAAAACCCTAGTAACTTGACCATATCAAAAATGCCTTTCACCAGACCGTTAAAAGGTGCATCTATGAGCAATGGACTGTAACCCTGCCAAATATATGCAGGACCTTTAACTCTTCTTTTCAAGAAATGTTGCAAACCTGTTTAGTATCAGCAAGAGTTGGGAGGGAGAACTTTAAAAGGGTGCGGGTTCACTCTCTTAATTCATGAGCAGCAACCAACCTTTTTGGCTCAAACTTTTAAAACAAAAATTGCTACTGGGCTGACAAGTCACTTGGTCCCTAACACAAAGTGAACACAAAAATGCTCTGCCCTTTCAAAGCCTTAAGAGCAAGAGGGAAGACTTCCCTCAGCCATAATCCAAGGTGAACATACAGAGCCAGTTTCCTCCCTCAGATACGCATGCATAATTGGCAGTGACTTCAGTGGAATTTTTGACCAAGAGAAGAGACATTCCCCTGGTTCGTCTGACCATCCGTCACCATTATCGTCATCCTTCTCCTTCAGGGTTCTCATCCAGACTCAGCTCAGTCTCTCCATCAGCTACTCCTCTGCTAATTTATATTCCTTGCCTTTCAGGTAGGGGCTACCAATGAGGCGCAAAATGTAAACTTGTGGAGAGCACCTGCTTATCTACCCATCCTCCTTAGCAGACTAGCTGGAGGGGTTAACTCCAGTCCTTTGTAAAGCCAGTGTAAGTTCCTTTCCTCCCATTTGCAGGAACTAGGCAGATGTAACTGTGAAGTAGAATAAAGAATGGGTTAGAGATCTGGAAACATCAATCATCATGTTTTCTTTCCTTGTTTGTGTGAGAATTGCTGTACTTAATTCTCTAAAGTGTTCTCTGTCTATTCTGCCTCATCTTGGAAAGCATTCTCTGATACTTTGTACGGAGGACGCTACACTGTACATTCAAAATAAGCTGTATTGTAGACACTTTTTCTGTGCCTGGGATCACAGAGGCATAGATGGAATTAGATTGACATTAATCACCACATGTTGTACACATCAGAGGCAAGATGTCAGGTGCCAATTGAACATGATTCTAGACAATGGAATCCCAAGTCTGCTCCACATTGGTATTCTGCAACATCAAGGAAACATCATGTCTTTAAGCACTCCAGAGAAGCATCTCCTTAAATGGCACTGTGGTTGCAAAAGGGGCTAGGCTGAACAACTGGAAATCCTATAATAAGTTGAATATAGTAGAGTGGTTCCTCTGGTAAGAGCACACACGCACACTAAGGAATAATTTTGTCCTGCATGGGAGGCAAATCTGAGAAATCTGAAGAGATTTTACCTCTGTTCTTTCAGCTAGCTGAGTAGTTAAACATAGGGCATGACTTATAACATCTCTCCATATATCTGCAATTGTCTTGGCTAACTTGCTTTGATGCGTGGAGTACTGGTCGTGAATTTCCTAGCTCTGTGGGTTCCTCCTTCAATTCTCCTCTTTCTTCCCTGAAACAAACATTACAGTAAAATGACAGAGTGGTGGAGAAGGGTTTGTTTTCATGACTCAGCCAGTGTGTGTACACTATATGTTAGTTAGTCTTAAATTGTACATAATGTATTTGAAAATAGAATGTTATCCAAGTAATGTGTGTAAGAATGAAGGAGGCTTTAGACTCCTGGTACTCAATTCTAAATTAAAAATGCCAAATGGTGATCAATTGTCTAGTGGGCAGACTGGCTATCAGATTTCCCAAATTTTATTCACATCTCTGCCACTGGGTTGTTGTATAATCCTGGGTATGTCATTTATCCTCTTTGTGCCTTAGTTTGCTGGTCTGTAAAATGGGTATGATATTATTTACTTATCTCACAAGGTTAATATTCGTCAAGTTAGCTGAGGTTGGTAGTGAAAAGTGGTTTATTAGTGTTCCTGTGCAGTGCTGATAAGTATTAAGTACGGTCTTTCTTTTTTATTCTTGTAGGTACCAAATTGCTTCATCAGAAGAAAAACGTATATAAAGGACCCAATAGATTAAAAATTAAAGCAACTGGCCAAATTCTTCCCACAAATGCTCAGCACAAAACTTGTAACCAGGAGCATGAGTGGTTTACTTCTATTCTAGCTCCTACCGACACAAGTGCTGCCAGGAGGGGTCTGTATGTTTAAGTGTGTACACGTACCCTGAACCTAGCAGTTACCCCTATCCACATATTGCTACACTGGTAATTTATGTGCCTGACTGTAACCATCTGTATGGGGATGAGGTGCATGGAGCAGCTACCGGTCAACATATGGTTGTATATTAGCACTAACTCTACAGTGTAAACATGTGCTCATTTTGGGGCCATCCTGTGTTATACAGGAGTTCAGCTTGGTATCAACAACAGGATAAAGGAGTGACTTGTTCTCTGTACCTTCAGAATCACTCAGCAACACTTCTATCTCTACCCCTCTCACTCTGGCCTTTTTACCTCAACCTCACTTCCCTACAACATCTTAGAAGACACTGTCCAGCACAGTCATGATAAAAATCACGTGGCATTGCTGAGAGACATGGTTTTCCTCTCCCCCCAACCCCAGAAATTAATTTTTAAAGCCAAGCAATTGATTCATTTTATTTTTCATTTTTGTCTTTTCTTCTTCAGCACATCATTCCTCAAATTGTCAGTTAAACCCTCCTCTCCCTTACAACAATCATGTTTATTAAATTGGAATGATTGATTTTCTAATCCTGAAAAATATTAATGTCTTGATGCCTTGTGGGATTGCATCTCTGATCTAATCATTTCTCCTACATGGAAAACTTCTGGTTCTAGGCTGCTCAAAAGTAGTTAAAACAAAAACAAAACAACAACAAAAATGATTGACTTTAAAGGTAAAAAGGAAGGCAATTCTCCAGTATTTCCATTATTTGATTCAGGTAGTGCAACGTATGGGATAGAATTTGTAAGGATCATCATTTCCTTTTCATTATATGTGTGAAAGTTTCTATTATGACTTTCATCTTGGGTCCTAAAACTTCTCATTTCCTTAAATACTCTATTGTCATTGAGATTAAATTAGAGCCATATATTAAGAAAGAACAGTACAATAGTGTAACAAATATACTGAACAGGAGGAGTGGATCTTACAACACTTCCAAATTCCTCCATGTTTGGAAATGCAAGCATTTTGTTTCAGTTGATTAAAATAAGCAGAATTTCTAATATCTTCCCCCAGAGCAGAAAATGAAATTAATACCTCTATAAACTATAACATCCATGAGAGGAAGTGGTCTTCATCATAAGTTATATTGAAGAGATTTTCATTTTCTTACATTGTTCTTTGTTTTCAATTCATCTGTGTGAGAAGGATTTCCCTTGAAGAACACTGAAATTAAAGCTGAAGCTAGAATGAATGAATTCATTTGACTAATTTTATTGCACATGTTATTTCAACAGTCTCTTCTTTCAGTAAAAAAGTGAACGTAGTTTGTTGTAGTCACCATAACAATGGTTCTGATCAATCTGATTTTAGCAGTTCTCAAGGACTTGCATTGTAGTCGTTCATTTCTCAATCCTAAGAGTAAAACAGTCATTAAGGAGTAAGGGTTCAGTGTCCTAAGTTACAGGCTTCAACTAGGCAGTGAGCTTTGACAAGCCTATTGATTCTGTGTAATATTTCTCCCTATTTTTTCCTTGTGATTGGGTATTTACTCCATATTGACACTAAAAGAGTTAACTGGAGACAGAGAGCAATTAATGCCCCTGGTTGCACTGGAGACTGGCCAGGCCCAAATGAAGATGAAGCCCAGCTGGGGAGAAACTGGGTGGTGAGCATAAAAGGAGGAAACCCAGATGAGAAGGAGACCGCATAGGGAAGCAGGAAGAACTCTGTAGGCTTCCTCTGGTTGAGGAAGCAAAGTGGAGCAAAGACCTAGAGGCAGACGTACAATAAGCTCAGCGAGGGGCTGTAGGAAAGGGCCTGAGGGAAGGCCATGGTAGGAAGAAGAGGAGTCTGTGGGAGGAGACCTTAGCTGCTCACCACAGGGTCCTGGATGGGAACCCAGAGGAGAGGGAGAGCCTGTATTCCCCTACTGGCCCACTGGACAATGGGGTGCAGAAACACACTGGTGAGAAGGACTATTGAGTTTGGATCCCATCCTCCAGGGAGAAAGCCTTGGGATGTATCATTCCACACACCAGCAGGAGGATAACCCTGCAGCATCTGGGAAGGGGTGAAGAGTCTGCAGAGAAGAGAGCCCAGATGGGGTGAATAATTATGTGTATTTGAGTTTAGTTTGTTGGACTTTGTTTATGCCAGAAGGGGTGGGACAAAATGTTACCTGTCCAGAGGGCTGAGTCATGAGAAGAGAGACCACTGTAAGGCTGGAGCAGCTGTCAGCAGGGCAAGGCCAAAGGAGATCCTGCCATGCCATACCCAGCCATGAGTGGGGCATGCCACTGGTGAGTCAATTCTGACATTCCTCACTGTAGAGTCCCTTAAAATCTGGTCAGGAAATATAGTAGTCAAGAGCCATCTCATCTAATCTATTGAATTGATAAGCCCCACTATATCTGTTTTGAATTTTAGGCATATTCCCGATCTGGCATCTTCCTAAATTCTTTCTTGTCCTTTCCCAATCTGGCATTGTCTTTGACATAGGACTGTGGGGATGGTTTATTTTCCATTCAACACCCACGAGCCTGAAGGATGAGAGTTTTTGAGTCTGCTACTGATCTTGATCCCCACCATAGCAAAACAACGAATGTAAACAATTTTCTGTTAAACTTCTAATAATATGACTAAGAGCCTCCTAATATCCATCTGCCTTCAATGTGTTCAGTGAAAGCTTAAGTGTGGAAATATTTTAAATAACAAATTGCTCTTCCTCTGACTGACACGGTCAGATTCACCTTTTTGTTTTGACCAAGGCAAATAAATGGTCAGCCAATTTATCTTATCAGTCATGTTGAATGTCCTCCGAGCATTAATCTGAAGAATCAAGCAGGTTGAATCCACCAGTTAAGAATGGCATCCTATGGGCTTTTAAAATCTAGACAAATATCCTCCCCTAAGGAGAACACTAAATTTTACACTGCTCATTAGCAAAGTAACTATTTGAAGAGTGCAATGGGACCTAATGCTGAAGCTGCTATTGCAACAACAAAATGCTACTCTTTGAATTCTGTGTAGAATAGGTATAAAATAGGGTTAATTTGAAAATGCATATACCTATATTATAGATCAGAAGAACTTGCCATTGTCTTCATTTCAGACTTAAAGTCCATGAGGGATTTTATTACCTCCATGTGCTTAAATTCTCAAACCCCTTGACAATGGGGCTATAATTAGACAAGGAATCAATTTGCTTAATTCTTCTGGTGGCTCACAACCTACACTCGGGGCCCAATCCAAAGATTCCCATGAACTTTAAAGGGTGTTAGGTAGAGTCTCTTAGGAATAGCGAAGAATTGAAACAAAAACATAACTGTCAAAAAGGTAGTGCATACCATGGTAATTACTACCAATGAAGACTGTTGTTGCTTTCCTAGGAAGAAAATTCCTTTCCTATTTCCAAGCTGTATACCTTCCTTCAAAAGTGGCACTTAAAAGTATCAGCAAAAGATTGTGCCTTTACACCTTAGCGTTCACCAGAAAAAAATCCATAATGGATATATATAATAATTTTTCAAAGATCAGCTAAGCAAGTATTCAAGCTCTGGATCTAGCAATGCTAGGTCTTCATTCAAAGCACAGCATACACCTAGACCCCATCTCTTTAATGAGAGCTCACTGAAGATTAATGTTCTCTCTATGTCTTTTAAATATATTATAAAAGGCTGACCTTCTCTCTGAAATTCTCCTTCTGAGATATATGGCACTACGATTGTTCCTTTCATTTTTAATTCTGATTAGTTCTTGTCATTAAAGTCACTCCCTCTGTGTTTCTACTGAATGTATTTTTTAATAATAAAGTTTAATTTTAAAAGGCCTTCAAATGCATTTCCCATTGTAGAATCCCATTATCCATGGCTGAGTTTCAGAACTACTGTATGGTATGGACCTCCTCAGTGGTTTCATATAACTCCAATATATTTCTGTCATTTTGGGAAGGAATGTCTTGGTTCCAAGTCTTTACATTTCAACCTGATAGAAGGACCCACTATTCATTACTATCTGGCACATTCAGTGCCTTGGAACGTGAAGCAGATAGAATGGAACTCCCATGGCACTAATCAATTATATATATTTCTAACTTTAGATAATATTTTATTGCTCCTTTCAACCAAGTGACACGAAGAAGCTGATTTGCTGTATAGCAGAAATCCCCTCTGAATTTCTGGGATGATGAAAAAAATTAACACCGGGTAACTCCCAGTCCCAGAACAGTCCTCACTCATTCCTAAAACATAAACAAGTATGGCCACTAATGAGTCATTGTTGTGCTGATTCAGATCATAGACCCCAGTTTTCTGGTGCTGGCAAAGACATTTTAATAAAGTGGATCATAGAATCATAGAACTGGAAGGGACCTCGAGAGATCATCTAGTCCTGTCCCCTGCACTCAATGCAGGACTAAGTATTGCCTAGACCATCCCTGACAGGTGTTTGTCTAACCTGCTTTTAAAAATATTCTCTCTCAGCATTTATCCCCAGTGGTCTGTTGAGTGGTGCATTTCCACGGATGAGCTGAGGTGCCCAACCCCCAAACTCCAGATTCCCCCAGGATTTACATGAAGCCAGGTACTTTGCATCAGCTCTGTGACCAGGCAGCCCTCCTGTTCCTTATTATCTCTGCTTCAAAAGAATCATGCTACCAGAGACTACCCCTCGCCATCATTATCCCTGCAACCCCAATTAATGGGATGGTTCTCCACCATGGAGGGGCTCTATCGTTCCGTGGGAATCTCTGCAGGGGTTGTGCAGGAGATGTGTCTCTCTAGACCCATCCCCACATAGTCTGGGGCTACCCACTCTTCACCTATAGCTAGCCCTGCCCGCTCACCACATATGGATTCCAACCCCACGAAAATTCTGTGTGAAATCTTAGAAAGGCAAAGACTCAGCCACAACAGCAATGCCCTCCTCTCCGTTTCTGAACAGCAGCAGCTGGTGACCCACACGCAGATGCTCCTCTCTGTGCACAGGACTTGGGGCAGATGGAAAGGAAATACTTGCTACCAAACTAGCAAGAAAACCATGCACCTGTCTGATTGCAGCATAGCAAAAACAAAATTTCACCCATTTTTGGCTGATGGGAGCTGTGCTTGAAAGAGCCCAGACTAATTTCTATGAATTAAAGGCATGGTAGTGACAATACAAGTGGTTTTGCAGTGGATGAGCAATGGCTATGCTCGGGTTACATTTGATGGCGTGCTTCTAGCTTGCATTTTCAGCATCATGTGGATGTGTTTCTGTAGCTGGTGTTATCCTGTAACTGTCATTCTCTCTCACTACATGAGTGGAGTACAATATGTTTTTAGCCCAAATAGAAATAAAGGACAATACACACCAGGTGGCACCCTGGCAGTATTTTGTCATCCTTCTCCTAACCACTGAATAAGAGCATTTGCTCCTTTGTGGGAAACTTCTAATACAATTGAACTTTCTTTTATACAGTACTTTTGATAGAAGTTACAAGTTCAAAATGCTTTGTGGAATTAAAAATTATAAGGCAGTAGGCTGTATACAGTGAAAGAGAAGGAAAGGGTTGTTTAATAGTGGTGGTGGGGAATTAAAGACTTGATTCTGATTTCACTTACACTGGCATAAATTGAGTACCTCCACTGAAGATAAACTCTAAGTGATGAAGGTGACATGTGAGATCAGAAATTTCCTTTAAGTCAGTGTCTCTCAACCTTTCGGCTGGCGACCCCTTACTGAAATTCAAAAATGTTCATGATTCTGTTACGTGTACTGTAAGAGTAAAAATATATCAGTTATAACAATAAGCTTATACCATCTATTTGTGTGTGTATGTATTCTGAGAGGTTGACAGCGAATACTTGACCTTGAAGGGTCAGGGTTTGTAAGGAGTGGGGGTGGATGGGAATGGGGATTTTCTTTGCTTTAGATTAAACTAAAATTTGCAACGCCTCCATAAATCCATAAGGACCCATGCTGGCTATAAGTGGGATGCACAGGGTGCACAAGCCTCATGTTAGCCCTTTGCACGGGGGTGGATTTCACTCCAGCAACGTTTTTTACTAAACTCTGTAGTCAACACAGGCACCTACCAAAAGGTACAAAGTATTGGCTGCTCCGCTCTGGTTGTACCTTATCAAAAATTCCGGTGAGCCCCCGTGGCCAAAGCAAAACCTTATGCAGCACAGGTGGGGCTGTGAATGCTGGCCCAGCAGCACAGAGAAAAATGTTCCACACAGCAAGCCGGCACCTACAGCTGCCACCCCCATTCCGCATGGGACCATGGGTCCCAGAGGAGGGCACTTTGGGGGGGGGGTGCAGAAGAGGTGGGGCTGGGGAAATAAAGCTGAGCCATCCACCGTGCCATAGAAAGAAGAAGCATAGCAGCTATTTTCCGAGGAAATCAGTAGCTCCGCCTGCTAAGAGCATCTTGAGATGGTGAGGATGTCCACACCAAGCTGAGTACCTTCCCCACTGCATTTGCTTCCATTCCCATGCAGAGTCAGGCCTTTCAGTTGCATGATGAAGTTAGGCCGCCAGGTAAGTAGCTACTACATGGAGGCAGGAGATATGAAATAGACCACTACAGGGTGCTCTGTCTTCTGCAAAGCTGCCGTTTGACGTGTGCAGAAATCATGCTCAGAGTTGGGTCGTCTTTAGCCATAATTTCAGAGATCAGATTATATGAATCACATAGTGCATGTTTGGGGGTAATTTCCCAAGAAAAGTAGGCCCTGGAGGAGACAAAGGGGGTTACCAGCTCCCCTTGACCTTTCTCACTTCACCCTGCCTTGATGGATATAGAGTAAGTGTAGTCCATAGGAACTGGGTAGTATCCCTTAAAGTTAGGGAGCCCTCTAGTGTCTTCTGTTGCAAAAGCCATCAGAACCTAAAAGACTAGCAGTGCATATGCAGTGCTGTTGTCGGTGTGTTGGTCCCAGGATATTAGAGACACAGGTGGGTAAGGTAACATCTTTTATTGATCCAGAAGTCGGTCCAATAAAAGATATTACCTCACCCACCGTGTCTTTCTTGTAGTGCTTATCTGTAGGTAGGCCTTGTATGTTTGTGTATGGTTAGATGGTTATTTGGAACCCAGGGGTGTCTCTGTGGTTTCCTTATGTTCTTAATATAGTGCAGAGAGGAAGGACCCGACAGTAAGGATAAGAAGTTACCTCCCTCATGAAAAACTGTTTGGAGCATGGTGAAAAGAAATGCTACGAGCAAAGAGATGCAGCTCTTGAAATATATTTAATTTGGGAATGGAGGAATCATTTTAATGGAGTAATAAAATAAAAAATTAGCTGTCCGGTTTTCAAATTAAATAAATAAATATGAAAGCCAACTTCTTATTATTTTATAACTCATTCAAAATGCACAAAGTTTATCACCTTCATTTAATACTAAACATAAAGCATTCCCCTTTTATTGCTCAACCGGAGCTGTGCTGTTCAGATCAGCATTCCACCTCAGCTGTAGTCCAAAGAATTGTCAGAAATAAAATAGTATCGGGTGTGGGAGATGGGAGAGAGGAAGACAACGGAAGGAGAAAACCCTTGGGATGGCCTCTCTGATATTTGTGTGAGGATCCGGCCTGGAATACACAAAGAGTGTCCTTCACTAAACCTGACCCTTGCACATTCCTTGCAGGTAATGAATAATTGATCCTTGCATGCAGGATCCTTACACTTGTGTTATTATGAGTGGGATCTCCAAAGACAGTCACAGTGTTAGCTTGTGGCAGGCTGTCATTATTACTGTCACTCGCAAAAGCGATTTATTTATCAACCTCTATTTCATCTGATGATTTCCAGATGCTCCTGCTGTGCATTAATCATCAATGGTAAATACGGTCTTAAAAAAGAGAGAGAGAGAATAGCTGGTTCCTTTTGAAGCTCTAGGCTCACAAGCCTTTGCTAGTCCATCCTATTGGTAGGTTTCATGACACAGCTTCAACTAGCAATAATTTTTATGTTAATATTATTCTGCGTTTGCATTTGATGTTTAAGACTTTCCAATTTGTTTGAGAAACCATCAAGGAGATCTGCTAGCACAGGCATGTTATTGGGTATTCAAAGCTCTTACTCACCACATACCTGTTTGATGCAGTAGACTGTATGTGTGTCTGGTAGATAGGTAAGATGGCATACATGTATTACAGATACTGGGTCGTATCTAAAAGCCTTCCCCACCGTCACTAAATGACTTACTTTGGGGGACAGCTGCCAGAAAAATGGAGTATGATGATTAGGTATAAGTACTGTATTTATCAATCAAGTATTTATACTGCCCCCATCACCAGAGTATGTAAGTGCCCATTTAAAGGTGTGCAAGTCAGATAAGTATCTAAGGACTATTGTTAAAAAAGACAATGAGGTGCCACAATTAGGGGGACAAGATCCATTCCTCATCAAGAAAAAGGCTGAACAGGTTCTTGCTAAATATTGAGATTTGCTCTCTTTCTCACCACACTCAAACATGCCTCCTGTTCACCGTTGATGCTCCCATTTTTTTGGAATTGCCCAGAATATCAGGTGAGCTCATCCCTTCTCTGACTGAGGAGCTCAGACTCAGAAAGAAGGAAAATGCAAAACACACTGTTTGCAGATGTATTGAGTGGGGTTAGAAAGAGTCACATAGATATGTACAGGCATCTATAGAGTACAGAGCATCCCTTAAAGCATGAGCTGAAAGAAGTAAGATGACAGCAACTGACAGCCAGAGATAAGAGAAGGAAAATGAAAAGATACAATTTTGGAGATGGAGGGGCAAGGAAGAAAAAAAAATCAAATTCCATGAGTGTTATGGTTTAATAAAATCTGACATTTTGCGCTCTGCTTTAAATGTAGGTCATAGTTCTGAATCCTGAATTTCTGAATCCTGTGTTTAGTGAAAAGTTTGCCATGCTTACTTCAAGGGTCATTCTTTAGTAAATGAAGAGAACACCTTAATGGAATAAATCCTTCCAACAATACATTTTCTGCGTGCAGAACTAAAATCGATAAAAAGGGAAGCCTCAAGAGAAAAATGAGTGATCTTAATGAAGCTGTGCAGAGATTTAGAATGTGGGGTACGCCTTAGCAGAGATTGATTAGTGAGCAGACAGCAAGTCAGGTGGCCAAAGGTGTATGATAAATGTAATTTATCATATCGCTGGTTCTCCAGTTTATAAGGCCAAATTCTCTGCTGGCCTTACTCCATTGAAGTCAATGAGTCAGGCCTGTGGAGTTTTTAGCTCATCATATCACCACATTGTACAGTATTTGGTGTGATGTGGGAATTTATAAATGTATAAAGTACACATAACACATGTTTATATGCCCTAAACATTTTATTGGCATATATTTTAAATGGGCACATTACTTATAAGCACCCATATTGTCTTTATACCACTGCATCATATATCCTGAATATGCCATATACAGACTTGGTCATTTTCAGTAAAATATTATGCAATACTTTTATACAAAATTTTAAATGAAATTTTTATTGAAATTGTTATGGCAATTTCTAATTTACCAAATTCACTTCTAAAAATAGCTTTTCTGTACATCAAAATGTCATGAATTTAAAGTCTGACACCAAATCGCCATCCTCTGAAGTGGATACTCAGATTCTATGCAGGCTTTAGGAGGAAGGTAGAAAGGTCCTGCTTGTAGATTTAATGAAACACAAGATGAGATCTTAAATCTGTCAATAGTCCACGACTGAATATTACCCACTCTGGATTTCAACCCAGTGTAATTCTGCTGTGAAATTCCACATTTGGGGAGAAAGAAGGAAATATTTCTAAGGTAGGTTATATTTTAAAAATCTGTAGCTATTCAAGGTGCTCTGGGTTTTGGAAAGTTGGAAGTAGTCCTGGGAGGAGATGGATTAGTGGCAGAATACAGGTGCAGTTGTCAACAGTTCATCATTAATACAATTTATCACATAGGTCTTTAATCTACTACATAAATTAAAATACCGCTTGTGATAAAAAAAATGTGTTAGCTGTAATTTATAGTTCCCTCTGAGCCTGTAAATATTGAATTAATGGTTCTCATCGACTCTGGCTTTCCAGGTGGTTGGAAACAAAAATATAGTCCCCCAAAAGTTTGTAAAACTCTCTAAAACATTTCTAAAATGGTTTCTCTGTAACAGATGTTTCATATACCATGTGTGCTGGTGTGATATGAACATTTTACTGGAACTTATTTGGAGTAACTTACATACTACTCCAGTAACTCATTAGTGGCTTTGGCATACATGAGAGATGTAGTCATCCCAAACCCAAGCTGATAAAACTACACACATCTTGCATTGTAGCCATAGATGAAGCAGAGAGACTGACTGACAAGGAGATAGGTGGATGAGGTAATATCTTTATTGGACCAACTTCTGTTGGTGAAGGAGACAACCTTGCGAGCTTACACAGAGCTCTTCTTAAGGTCTAGAAAAGGTAGGCAGGTAGGAAAGCAGGCACACCATTATAGTAATAGAATATTGCCATTCTAAAACAACTTGACAGGGTTACATCAGGTTTCTTTTCTTGAAACAATATAGTTACATCCTGAAAACCATCAGAGAGCATTTGCCCCATTAAATTCCCTCAACCAGCTTTACTCCTAATGAACCTACCTTTTCATTAGGTTTTGTCTGTCAGGTGCTGTGATCATTACTGAGGTATTTGTTTTGTTCCTCCCAAAGCCTGCCCAGAATCTGAGTCTCCACTTCAGAAGAAGTAGCTGCACCGAATATTGAGTGTTTTCCCCTCTGCATGAGATAACATTAGTGGCCCAGAAATAGAACTCTGTAAAATGAAGCTTGCAGCCATAAATAGGTGGCTGCAGTCTGAAGGAGCAGAGGGGGAATTTAATCAGGAAAATGTGCTTTTAATTGTGACTGTTTTCCATAACAGACCTAACTGAGGAAGAATAATTAAAACAGAAGGACTGAGTGCAGAATGGGTAATAACTGTGGAAATCTCATTGAAAGGAGGATTTAATTGTGCCTGCTAGCTGTGTTCCAATAAATTGTTGTTACATTGAGTACTTAAGGGAAAAAAGAGACCAGTTTGCTAAACAACATACCCTGATATTTCAGTCTCTTTCATCCTTTGCTTCCATGCGCAATGAGCCTTCATGTCCTGGGTTCTGTCAGAATGTCAATACTCTCTGTGGGGACTGAATGGCTCATGGGCAGCACAGGGTGCTTGTGAGGCACTGCACCTACCACGAAGAAACATGGAGAGAGGCTATCAAGGCAAAACCGTTACCGTCTCTAACTCTATGTGCCATTCGTAGCTGTTAATGTAAGAGCACAGGGTGAGGCTGTTCCTGGCCTCTGCACAGGTGTGCAAGGTAGTTACAATGCTTTTTGTTCCCACACAAGGTTGTGCTTGGCACTCAAGGAGCTTTTGTGCCACTAGGTGCTAGCCTCTCCCTTTGAACCATCCATCAGAGCTGGCTGAACACAGGAGAGAACAGTTGCTCCACCCCCTGAAAGGGCAGGGCAGTGTCCATATTCCCCTGGGGCCTCCTTTGGGGCCTCATTCTCTCTGCCCAAGGCATGATGTCCGCATTGTCACTGCTGCCGGTTGCAGCACTGCACCCCCACCCCATCCTCCAGCACTGTGTGAAGCTGAGAAGAGTCATTGAGAACTAATGCCCCACTCCTGCAAATGGGGAGTCAGTGGGGCTTAGCTCAGTACAGGGATCTGTGCTAGAACATTTATCCTACCACAGAGAAGGTTAAGAAGTGACTTGATTAGGGCCTGTGAGTGCCCACCCAGAGTTCTGATAGCAGAGGGCTCATTTATCTAGCAGACAAAGGCACAACAAGATCCAGTGGCAGGGTGGGCGGTGGGGTGAAGCTTGACAAATTCAAAGTGGAAATAAAGTGCAAATTTTTAACCGTGAAGGTAATTAACCTGGGAACAACCTACAAAGACAAATGGTGGATTGGCCATTACTTAAGGTCTGTGAATCACGCTGAGCTGTCTTTCTTGAAGATAAACTCTAGTTCAACCAGATGTTGACAAAGAAAGTTCTGGGTGAAATTCTATGACCTGTGTTGCACAGGAGGACAGACTAAATGATCATAATAGACCTTTCTCTTCTTAAAATCTATCAATCAGCCTGTTTATCTGATTGCAAGATCAGAGCTTTAAATCAGTCCCACCTTTTTGCCCTATCTGATAATATAAATACCATAGACTGGCTTGAATAAATTAGAGGGAAGTAAATTTAGAACCACTACATACATCTTCTAGCCATTCTGCAACTCCGCGGCTTCAGGAAGACAGAGAATCCCATAGTGTAGCTGTAGTTTTTAAAGGACTAGGTAATTGTCTGAACATTACTAATATGCGTAGTTACAAAATCTAAAGAAATTATATGAGAAACAAAATCTGACTCTTCTGAGTGAGATGCTGGCAGACCAGCTGCCAGCTCCTGCCAAGGCCCCTAGGCCTCACTGAACACTGACAAATGCATAGCTGGAAACCTTAGTGTTTGAACTTTATGAAATGCTTGTGAGTTGCTGCATGCATTAATCTGACATAATATCTATATCCCAAATTACAAGATAATATTTGACTATTTTCTTTGGAACTATAGAAGAGTTTGCTATAAAACTAGAAACCCCCACAATCAGGACAGAAGCATTACCAAGTGTGAAATACTAGTTTACCACAAGAGGTGTCATCTCCTGCCCAACCAGAGAAGGCCTGTAGACACCATACAAACTATGATAAATGAGGGGAGTGAGGTAGCTCCCTTTTGTGGACACCCAGCCAGCCAGTTTGCTATAAAATTCCTCTTAGTAGCTGTTCTCTACTTGCTTTACCTGTAAAGGGTTAAAAAAGTCCAGGTGAAAGGAAGGGAGTGGGCACCTGACCAAAAGAGCCAATGAGAGGGCTAGAACTTTTTAAATGGGGGGGACGACTTCCCTTTGTCTGTTCTGTTGTTGTTCTCTGGGAAAGAGGGGAACAGGGAGCAGTTATGCTGTGAAAAGCTGAAGACCAGATATGAAAATCATCAGATCATATCTAGAACTACTTATTTAACAACCCAGATATGTAAGTAGATCAGGAATGTTTGGAAAGACGTGATTAGGTTTATTTCTGTTTATTTCTTATTGGCTTGTGGACTCCTCTGTGCTAACCCCAAATGCTTTTGGTTTTGCTTGTAACCTTTAAGATGGACCTCAGGAAGGTTATTCTTGATGTTTAATTTTTGTAAGTGGGTTTTTTAACTATAGCAAAAGCATAAGTTCTAGATGTTCTTTCTTTTTTTGTTTGTTTTTAACAAAATTTACCTTTTTTAAGGACAGGATTGGATTTTTCGTGTCCTAAGAGGTTTGTGCATGTGCTGTTTAATTAGCTGGGGGCAACAGCTAATTCCCTTTATTTTCTTTCTCAGCTCTTCCCCGGAGGGGCATGGGGGTAAAAGGGCTTGAGGGTACCCCACAGGAAGGAATTTCCACATGCGCCTTCCTGGGTACCAAAGGGGTTTTGCGTTTAGGTGGTGGCAGCATCTACCCATCCAAGGTCAGAGAGAACCTTGGAAGTTTAATACAAGCCTGGAATGGCCAGTATTAATTTTTATAATCCTTGCCAGCCCCCACCTTCTGCACTAGAAGTTCCAGAGTGGGGAATCAGCCTTGACACAAACCATTGTGACACATCAGAGGACAAAAGACTTTGCTGATTGCTCCCCTGCATCCATGAAGAGGGGACATGCACAAACCTATTCTAGCACAGTTTGAACTCTAGCGGAAGGGAATAAAAATCCCTGACCAGAAAGAACTGTGACACTATGCTTCTTGGAATTTGGGGAAGGCAATATTTCTAACTTTAAACAAGGGATCCCCAAGCTCCTCAGCTTGGGTTAGCCCTAAAGAACATATACAGCTTGCATATTACTGCAGCTTCTAGTACATTTTGAAACCTAAAACTGTAACTCATGAGTGTGTGTATGTTTACCTGCTTTAACCTTATAAATAACTCTTTTCCTAGTTAATACATATTTAGTTGGTTTATTACAAAATTGGCTAGTAGCATTGTCTTTGTGAGAGATCTAAGGTACATTTGACCTACATGGTCCTTTGGGACTGGGAGTAACCTGAATATTGTTGTGATTTTTGGTGTAAGGGACAGGGTAACTGGGGTGGCAAGATAGACCACAATGCTTAAGGGGACTTCTGTGACTCCATATTAAGGCTCTTATAGTGCTTGAGGAGCTCACACTTGATACTTGGTTGGTGAAATCTAATTATAGAGCACACAACCAGTTTGGGATTTGTGTCCTGGTTTGTAACAGTCTGCCCTGAGATCGGCACCCAGGTTCGTGAGCAACTCCAGACTGCTTGACACTGAGCACAAATTTTGTCCTGAGTACAAGGACCAAGAAAGAATTCTCCGCCCTCCTTCCCCCTTTCCCCAACCCCCCCACTATATACAGCCTTACAGCAGTAACAAGAATACTCTGGAGTTATACAGCATTTTGCATTGGAGGATCAAAAAAGGGATTTATAAGATGGATGCATGTAATTATCCCAATTTATGGGAAAACTGAGGTCAATTGACTTGCCCTAGGCCCCCCAACGAGTCATTGGCAGAGATGGCAATAGAATTAAGATCTTTTACTGTCAGTTCCATATTCTAACCATGTGTCAGCCTAAATTGGCTTTGGTGCATTATGTTTTTCATTTGCCTCAAAATCATCAGGTTTTGCTCATTGACGGAGTGACGTTAACCTGACTACCTGGACCAATACTCTGATTCAGTATGCTTTGTTCTTGGGTGGATTACAAAGACATTGTCATATTTAGATTCATTAGTGTCCTGTCAAAGAAATCATCTATGATCTTGTTGATGATGCTTTGTTTGCATCCAGTTCCAAACATGCTAAAATCCTGCTGACAACAGTCTGTGTTGTTCTCAGCCAGTTGTCAGTGGGAGAAAAAAAATATTGCAAATTTTGTCACCATCAGTTGGTCCAACATGGGAAAATTATGACAGAAATTTCAGTGTTTCATGAAAACAGAACTATTGACTATGAGGTGCATTTGTTGGCACTTGCTCTGTGCACTTCATATAATCCTCACTGGCATTTTGCAAACAGTAAGGAACAGAGTCACAGGGGCTATCTGATAAGAGATAATCACAAGGAGTTCGTCTTCATGTCCAAGCTGCCTAGTGCGATTGTATTCAACAACTGCAGCCTTTGGAAACGAAGAAGATTGTCTGAAATTATGAACAAAAAAGAAAATACCGTGCAGCTTTTTAATTCATTTGCAACCAATGACTGATTGGCTGTTATAACCAACTCACATTTTAAATAGCTTTCTGGCATGCTTCCACCACCTAAAACTATACAGATAATTCTCTGACAATATGCCAGAGATAATGCAATTATCATGGAGTTTCCATAGACATGTTTTATATTATCTATTTAAAATAATCCTATTTTCTTGATATAATCTAATCTAACTGTGACTTGGTTTGCTAAATGAGATATATAGTTAAAAGGCGACTCAGAAATAATAAACAAGAAGAGGAGAAATGCTACTACCCTCATGTTTAGAGTCAGACACTATGGATTCAGAGGAGTCTAGTAAAGTACATTAGGGATGTGTACAAAGTCTAGATTTATGTAACATGCTTGTTACTGATCTGGAAGCAGGAATAAACAGTGCATTATTTAAATTCATATATTAAGCTGCACAAGAAGTGACATTCTATTTTAAAGTTATGGGCCAGATCTTCAGCTGCTGTAAATTGGCAGAACTATATTAAGTAGGCCTATTTACACTCGACAGAGTTCTGGTATAACATATTTAATGGAACCATCGACATGTGCATATACCCACACAGGAGTGACAGTGTGCTCTTATCACTGTAGCCTTTCTTCTGCCTTACCCTTCCAATCCACAGTGTGTGTTACACTTGCGGGCAGCGTTATGTCTAAAATCAGATTGTAAGCTCTTTGGGGCAGGAATCATGCCATGTGTTTTCATTTGCTCTGTAAAGCACCTGGCATGTTATTTTCAGAGCTCTAAGAATGAACAATAACAAAAACAGTAATAATGACAGACTGGAAGGAGTGTCAGCTACTTGGCAAAGGAAGAACTCAAAGGGTGCTAAAGCGATTTGAAACAAATATTTGAATGCAGTTTGGAAAAATACAAGTAAATGTGTGTGGATATAATCTGGACCAAAGATATTTACTGGGATGGAGAAACCCAGATGGTAATTCTGAAAACAACCTGTGGTAACAGTGGAGTTCACAGCTATGTGAAGAAGTTGAAGTGAACTCTTTGTTCAATGAACCCTGTTTCTTCTGCTCATGTAATGTTCACAAGCAGATCACAATTTCCTGGCAAGTATTTGTTGTTTGAACTTCGGTGGGGCAGAGATTATTGTACACTTTTCTGTTCGCTGCATCCCTCTGTCCCTTATTTAGTATTCATACTACAGTAGTGTGAAGAGGTTCTAATGAGACTGGACTCCCCTCCCCCCTTAGTGCTAGTCACTCTGTATACACATAGGATGATACAGTGCCTTCCCCCCAAAGTCTTGCAAGCTAAACAAACCAAAACTACAAAGGGTGGGAGACAGGAGGAATTATCCCCATTTTGGAGAGGAGGAACTGAGGCACAGAAATAAAGTGACTTGCCCAAAGTCTCTAGCAGAGCCAGGAACTGAACCAAGGTCTCCAGAGTTTCCAGCCACTGCCCTAACTGCAAGACCATCCTCGCTTTCTGACATGTGGCTATTGGTTTCCACAGTGTTATTGTTATTTTTCAACTTTCCACACGGCACAGTGATACAAGAGCATTTGGTCCATAGACTGATCACCTACTGGGTCCAAGAGGCAATCCCTCCTCCTCCTCCATAGCACAGCACAACTGGCCAGCTGCATTATGTGTGGCTGTGGCATTCCGCTGAAGTATCCAGCACAGGTCTCTGTGGGAGACAGCCTGCAGAACTAGATGGAGCATTGTTTTTTCCTAGTGTGGCAACTCGTCTGCTTGAGAGAAACACCAGCTTGTCCTTTAACACGCTACTGGCAGTGCTATGATAAATGCTTTTCCAGCAATGCCAAAAATGCAGTAACGGAATAACATGAAGTAAAACATTAACAGTTATTAGTGTTTAAATACGAATTGACAATCTAAATAGGGGATTTAATAATGATGAATGTTGTTTAATCCTCACTGCTGCACTTGTTTTCTCTGGGAGAGCCATCTTCCCCACGTTACATAACTCTGAAACGTCTGTGACCATCTGGAACAACCTGTATGAAACACAGAGAATTTCCAGGTGAAATAACATTTCCCCTGTCTACCAGGCATTGGCTCCAGAGAAGGTCTCTAATCATCTGCTTAGCACAGCGTGAGTTCAGAAAAAAATTTAAAATCTTGCGGGACTTTATATAAATGTTCCCAATCTAACATTGGTCCTGTGAAACCACAGGCATTCATCACTCCTGCTCCATGGGCACGTGGGAAGCATTGACTTGGAAAGAGAGGAGTAAACGTTCTTACTGATGGTACAGTAATGAAGGGAAACTTGTGCTGGAGAAAATAACTTTCCAACTGAACTTGTTTTGATAGTATGCACTGTCTGTCTCTGGAACCTGTATGCCAACCATTACCATAGTAGCTCGTGATACCCTGTGAGGTAGGGAACTATTGTTTTACATATGAGGACCTGAGACACAAAAGGGCTATTACTTGCCTGAGGTAACACAAGAAGTCTGTGGCAGAACAGGAACTCGACCCCAAGCCGTAGGCCAACATCCTAACCACTGGCCCATACTTCCACACTAGGCATTGTGCTTCTCAGCTAGGTCTGGGCTGCCCTACACTCATGTCCAAAGCTTATTTGACAATGCATTTTATTTGGCCAAACATTCTCCAGGGAACATGGATGTGTTCTGCCTGTCACTGAGACACATAACCTGTTATTATGATTTTCATAGACTTTAAGGTCAGAAGGGACCATCACGATCATCTAGTCTGACCTCCTAATTATAAAACAAAGACCATGAAACTGAGGCCAGAGGAAATGCTACATGTTAGAGCTATTATTTACCACCAGACCTTCATTTGTTTGAATGGATGATTTGTTTCAATAGACTAGATTGGTTTGAATACCAACTCAACAGTTTAGTCCCTGTAAGCCTACTTTTCTGCACATTCTGTACCATGCTTAACCATTTCCTTTAGGTCCCCTTTCTAAAGTTCAATACAATATAAAATAAAATAAAAATATTCCCAGATTGTTTTAAGATCCCACAATTATTATTTTCCTTGCATGGGTGCTGGAACTAGAGGGAAAGGGTCCAGAGAGGAAGAGTGAAGAGGCCTGAGGGGCTCCTCCAGGGGCCTGACCGATGACTTGTTGGCAGTGTGGGAAACCAGGACATAAAAAGAGGGACTGCCCGTTCATGGAGTGTGGGTTTGCCAAGTTCTGCGGCTGGACTAACGCTGGAAGGCGGGGGAAGGGGTGGAAACTGTCCACCATATCAGTGATGGTGGGGAGGAAACCGCAGAAGGGCTCCATAGATATGGCCTCAGCCTGCTCGCTTATCCAGCAGGGGCTAGTAAAGCCACACTGGCTGATTTCTGGAGCCAGGATGGACCTTGAGTGCGTCGACAGGGATAAAAGACAGTGCCCTAAGGCCCAGGTGCCCCTTGAGGTCCGGGGCAAGTTTGAGTGGAAACGGGTCGGGGTAGTTGAGGGGCTGTCTTACCCGGTGGTGGTGGGCACAGACTGGGAGCCCTTCCCAGGAGGGACAGGAGGCAGTGGGAGGAAGCCCACAGTGGGGAAACGGGGAGGTCCCCCAAAGAAGGTAGTGGAACCACACAAGCCACAAAGCCTCGGTAATGAGGGAGACCAATACCTCCAGAGAATGAGGTACAAACCCCTAGACGACAGAGCCCGAGGTGGGAAGGAAACAAGGAAGGAGAAGTAGGGGAGTCATCTGGCTTAGGGTCCTTACCTGAGGAGAAAGGCCCGATGGAGCCCCCTTCATGGCTCTTCATGCAGCACCCTTCAGGAGAAAGGACACAGGCCCCGTGTGCTGGGCTTGCAGAACCGGAAGCCCTGGGTGTCCAGGGGGAGATAGAGATCAACCCCAAATCCCTGCCGGAAAGGAAAGGGGGAAAAGAAGGGGGACACCCATGGGGGTGCGAATGGTGTGAGGACCTGTGGGCAACAGTAGACCTCTGGGGATCCCACAAGGAAGACCCCCAGGGTCACCGGAAGGAGAACTCCCCCGCACTGCCCCATCTGGTAGAGAGAAGAGGGGGTGGGCAAGGATGAACCTCGTGGTTCGGTAAGGGTGGGAGGTGTGTAACAGGGTGCTGACCAGGAACTTCTGAGCCAGCCTTCTGTCACTCCAGCTCCAATTAAGGGAGGCGAACTGGAGCCGACTAGAAGAACCTGAGCCTGATTGACAGAGGTGGAACAGCTGCCAGCCTGATTAGCTTGAGGCTATATACAGGCTCAGAGAAAGGGGAGGGTCGGGTCGGCTCTCCCCTCCCATCCTATCTGCAAGAAAGAGAAGCCCCTAAGTCTGGAACCCCCAGCAATATGTGGTGAGAGGTGGTGGGTTTGCACCCAAATGTGTAAATAAACTGCACCAGTAACTGCTGAGCCAGAAGGTGAATTGAAGAATGCTATTTCTTTTGTTTTTCATTTTTACAGTGCAAATGTTTATAATAAAAAATAATATACACTTTGATTTCAATTACAACACAGAATACAATATATATGAAAATATAGAAAAACATCCAAAATAGTTAATACGTGTCAATTGGTATTCTATTGGTTAGCAGTGCGATTAAAACTGCGATTAATAGCGACTAATTTTTTTAATCCCGATTAATTTTTTGAGTTAATCGTGTGAGTTAACTGCGATTAATCGACAGCCCTACATAAAATATAATAAAAGTATGGACCCTGTCACAGAGAGTCCATAATCCAAGTATGAGATAAGGTACAGTGGGGTAGATAACACCTACCAGACTAGGGACCATAAGGTAACACTGAAACATTTGTTTAATTAATTAGCTATTTAGCGCACTGCTTCGACTGTGAAATTGCAATGTATTTGCTCAGAACCTGCATTTTGGATGTGTCTTGTTGGCCACTGTGATCGGAAGAGAGCCTCCTTCGTTCATCGTATTCATTTATCCCGCAAGAGGAACTAGTAAGAGTGTTAAGGAATTCAGTTTGACTGAGCTGTTAATAACAGCAATTTTGAATCTCCTCTTCAGCCTAGTGGCCCAAGCCATGCCCCCCCTCCGCCTCCTGGCCCCAAAATGCAGATGCTAGCGGCTTGATTTATCACTGTCACTGCTACTTCATTATAGTAGTTTAGTGCCTAATGGACCAAAAAGTGAACACATTGGAATTTATCCGTGCTGTTTGAGTGAGTGCAGGTATTCATCACAGATCTAAGTTTTGCCGAACATTAATGAGAGGTGAGAAGGCTGAGCTTGTCTTTAATTATATGCTTGAGGAATTGATCAGTACAGCTGAAAGCAAGTACTAACTTTCTTTTAAAGGTTATCTTAACACCTAACCACCCCGTCAATCATTGTACTTTAGAACCACTACGTCTTGTGTTTTGTCTTCATTCATCTGTAGGACTTTTTGTTCTGGAACCATTAAACGGCCACAAAGGGAGAGAAATCCACTCCCCAGGAAGCCTCGTGGAACATGCACAGTGAAGGGCAGATAAGTCATGATAATACTTTCCCAAAAAGCAAGCAGCACAAAGGAAAAATAGGGCAAAAAAGGAAACCTGAGCCACACATTGCAGAGCTGGAATCCATTTATAGCACTGTGCGGGAACGGTGGAGTGAAATGGAATGTATATTGATACCCAAAATGCCCTTCTCCAGCTCTCAGCTGTCTCACAACCATGTTAGACTATCTGAGCTCCCAGAATAAACTCTCTTGGGTGGCTGCGCTGACTACTTTGCAACTCAGAACCGTGGACATTTTTTTCCTCCTTTCACTCTCTGGGCTTTTACTGAGTATGGGTGGAAAATCTCTAAGAACCTCATAATCATGCCACAAGGGGCCAAGTGTTCCCCTGGTGTAATTCCACCAAAGAAAAAGAAATGATCGTGGGGATGATTTTGGCTCATTTTCCCTCTTATCTTGCTCAGTACATGAGGATGACTCTTTTGTACCTGCTAGAGCATGTTTTAAATGTCCAGAGAGTCCCCAGCTGGGACAGTGCTTGGTGGCAAAACCCTGGCATGTAACAACTGCACAAGTGATCATTAGTGATCCCAACTGAAGAAACATGCATGAATTTTGGTGTTCAAATAAGCACTTAAAAACCTGTCATTACAAGCACACGATTACAGACCTAATTCTGGCCTCAGATACATGGCTCCTCTCTCAGTGGCATCGAAGGGAACTGTGCCGATGTATGTGGTGGTAGAAGTGGAACTTCTGTACTTAGGGAAAGTTTGGAATCTTACAGGCCAACTAAGGACACCCAGATTATCCTTTCTCTTTCCTTTATCCTTTCTCCTGGCTGTTTCTTCCTCTCCCCATCTGTGCACTGCTTGTAGATGCCCATAGTTATTATTTTCTAGCTGTTTCTGCATATGCTCGTAATCCTAAATTCAGTCTGCAGATTCTTACCAGGACAGGGGTGCGTGTGTGTCCTGATTGTAGAGTGATGAAAAGATCACGACAAACACTCCATTAAAAGCATGAAGAATGTACAAATTGTTGAACAAATAATGAGTGGTTTGGGAATGTAGTTTAGGTACCCAACAATCACATTTTGTGATCAGAACAAATTTAAAGTTTTAATAGAGCTAATGTTAAAACGATATAATACACAGGTTGAGAAAAGAATGTCTGTACATCTGGGTATAGTGCTTAGATTATCCACAAATACAACATTTGTTTTTAAAGTCATAAGATACACATAAAAAGAAAAGGAGTACTTGTGGCACCTTAGAGACTAACCAATTTATTTGAGCGTAAGCTTTCGTGCGCTACAGCTCACTTCATCAGATGCATTCACCAATGAAGTGAGCTGCAGCTCACGAAAGCTTATGCTCAAATAAATTTGTTAGTCTCTAAGGTGACACAAGTACTCCTTTTTCTTTTTGCGAATACAGACTAACACGGCTGCTACTCTGAAACCTGTCAAGATACACATAGTGCATAATCAGGAGTAACCCAAATTTAGGTGAGTAAATTTAAGAATACAGCTTAGATTTTAGCATCCAAGTATTCGGATACATCACTCATGAAAAGCTAAACAGAGAGTTGGTTGTGGAAAGCACATATATCAATGAGTGAAGATTGTCCCTTAGTAATTGAGAATTTAGGGTAGGTTGTCCATTTAGAAAATACAATCCATGAGGAAAGTATTTCAGATACTTTCCCCACTGCGCTTCTCATCGGCACTCCAGTTCATCCCTCCTGGTATTGCCGATGTCCAGTGATGTGTTCTATGTAGATGTCTCTTGACCATCTGATGGCGTCTGACACCATGAGTTGCCACATCAGCCGAGCATAGCACTGACTGATTCTGCATTCTCTCAACACTCGCTCATTACTGGGGTCCCATGCACCCAAGGCTCCGACGATTAGTGCATGTGTATCTGAACCTGGTAACCCTTAGCTCTCAAGGTTTTGGCCAGAGGGGCGTATTTCTCCACCTTTTGAGCTCGGGCATCGTGGAAGGCTGAGGTCCTGTTCTCGAATGGCACTGCGACATCCACAATCATGTCCTTCTTCTGGTCCTCTTTGGTGATGACAATGTCCGGTCGCAATTGGCTGTTGGTTCCGGGGATGGCGGAGTTCATGGCAGCCTTCCCCACAAGTGGTGGGATGGCTCTGTCCAGGTGATCTTGGATGGAGCTCTGTTGCAGCTGCCAGGCTCTGGAATGGGGCTTGCAGCTACACAGGACATGGGGTAGTGTCTTGTTGGCATAGCCGCACTTCCTGCATCGCTTGTCCCGATTCCCGTGGCGACGGCTCTGTTTAGCGGGACACAGTTGAGCCGGGCCCTGTGGATGAACCTCTAGTCGGCAAATCAGATGAAGCTGCCCCTGGGGAGGAAGTGGTTGCTGGCGTCCCACTTGCACATCACCTCAAATGCCTTGCCCTGATCTGGCATCCATTTCAGGTTTTCCACATATTGGCAGTGGATTGCATCCTTCAGGGTCCTCTCCAGCATGGTTCTAGCTCTCAGAGTGATGATAGTGTGATCTGTGTTCTTCACATGTGGCACCAGGACTCCTATCTCCTGGTGTACCTCACACCACATCCAGTGGCCACAGATACGCTTCTCCTGTTATCGCGTAGCGTTGCAGGCACAAATCCAGAGCGAAGCAAAGTCTCTCCCCTCTCTTCCAAATTCTCCTGCCAGGGAGCCACTCAGGTAGGTGGCTACATCTTGGTTGGAAGGGGGTCCTTGCGATTCGTTTCTTGACGGCATCCTGCATAGCACTCTTTGCGATGTTCCTCAACATTGTGTCCGGGCACATTAGAAGGCAGAAGGCATGAGTGATTACCACAATGTCGCAGAGATCACCCATTCAAGAGACACTGGCGCCGCCCTGCTGTGCGAGATGTACACCAGTTCATTGCTGGCCCTCTGGGGAAGAAGCATCCAGATTTGAATCCCTGTATCCAAACCTGCCTCCACAGTTCTGCATTGGATCCAAAACCAGAAGGGGCCTTTATTCCAGATCAACTTCAGACACAACCTCACTTGTTGAAAATTATTTACATCAGAAATGAAGAATAATTAAACTGAGGTTACAGCAATAGTTATTTACACTGAATGAACAAATCCCATTGTAAGTTCCTTGCACACATTACATTTGTGTTAATTTTGGATCTTCGTCACACATTGCACCCTACACCTAACGTTGGCTTTGCGGTTTTCGTACCCTGTGACATTTCTCAGGCTTAGCACAGCACAGGTAAACATTCTGTAATGACTAGACCCTGCTCCTTATTAATGCTGTGGAACACTGTATGTTTTACTTGGATTTAGTCAGCAGACACCACAGAAGAGATCTGAATACAGCTTTTCTTATTTCTCTCTTCCCAAGCTATTTTTTAGTGTTTTGGCTTTTAGTGTTCAATCCCTTTCACATGCATCCTTTCCTCCTAAATACATTCACAAGAAGGGGTATCATGGTAAGGAAGGGAGGGGCAAAAGGAAACTATATCTTTAGAGTTGTTGTTGGAAGCAAACAAGACAATGAGGAGACTTTCACTCTGATCACTGGCGCCTAAATATACACTCCTGCCTCTTCTGTAAGATAGTCTGTACTATCAGCAGTAGGAGGGTTGTCTTCAAAATCAGTACTTATAGATGCTTCTCCTAAAATCTCTGTGGATACTATATTCACTGCAACTCTCTGTCTTTGCAAGCTAAATTTGATTCATTCAGTTCCCAGCAAAATAATGACAGGTTTCAGAGTAGCAGCCGTGTTAGTCTGTATTCGCAAAAAGAAAAAGAGTACTTGTGGCACCTTAGAGACCAACCAATTTATTTGAGCATAAGCTTTCGTGAGCTACACGAAAGCTTATGCTCAAATAAATTGGTTGGTCTCTAAGGTGCCACAAGTACTCCTTTTCTTTCAGCAAAATAATGTTCTTTTATAATGACCATTTTAGAGTAAGTTCAGTCTGTCAGCAAATCTCTGAAAGATTTTAGTGACAGGTTGCCTGAATTGCAAACACAGGCTGAGACCGTGATGTCTCTTACAGTTCTGATTAAAAACCATAATATTATGTTGCAAACAGGAGACTTTGGTAAATATTGCAAAATCAAGTAACATTCCTGTTTGAGGAATTCCTGAGAGTTCCCCATCCATTTCTGTTATCTATCTCTACTTTACTGAGTTTGCATTCCAATTTTGACCCTCCTGTTTGCAATTTTTTATGTATTCCCAATCTTCAATCCTGGTATCACTGTATCACGTTCTCCACTATCATTGTGTCTTTAGTTTAAATGACTGTGAATGAATTACGAATCAAGTCTGTAAAGGATTTATATTGGACCCAATCCTGCATCCATTGGCATCAATGTAAAATTCCTATTGACTTCAGTAGGTGCAGAACTGGGTCCTAAAATAGTACTATGCCCATTGATCAATCCTTATCACTATGGTAGCCATATTTTTTCTCCATTCACTTGCAGTCTTGGACCAAACCTTTCAGACTTCTTATTCATGGAAGCCACCCTTTTTGTCAACAGTCTGAGAGATTTTTCTTTGTCTAACACTATCTGACCCTTCCCTTTGGGGAGAAAAAGCAAACATGTCTGCTCCCAATGTACTGGAAAATTAAAAGTGACAGGCCACATGTTAATCAGAATCTTATTTGCTTTTAAGACTTGTATTCTCTCTCTGTCTTTCTGGTAACATATACATACATATATTCAGCACCATCTTAACCAGGACTGAAGTTTAGAATTTGTGATGCTGCAGAATAACATAATTGCAGATGTAATTTTCATAATTTCGAACAAAGTGGGTGCAGTCCGCTGCTTCAGCTTGAGAAATAACCTTAATTTTGTTCACCATTATTTGGTGGAGCACAAGTGGAGGCCAGTTTTGGAAAATCAGGCCCAGTGGTGCTGATTCACAAAGCATTTAAGCAGATGGTTGGATGAGTCCAGGGCCTACATGACTATAGCTATCTCAGCCTCTAAAGAATCCATAAGACTCCTTTCCCCAAAACTCAGTCTTAATCTCATCCCACTTTTCCTTGTGTCCCTCTGTTCTATAGAAAGAGTGCAATCCAGCTTTTTGGACAGGCTAAAATGCCTCTGCAGGCTTTTTTACAGCAAGAGCCTTCCAGAGGCAACAGTAAAGTGATATAATTTGTCACCCTAAGGTTGTTGTAGTTCTTGTGTTTGTTGTTATTGGTAGTAGTAGTTGTCCAGGACCCCATTGTGCTAGGCGCTGTACAAACATAGAACAAGAAGAAGATGGTGCACATTGTTCCCCAAAGGCTGACCTTTATCACTGGGCATGTTGAAACCATGGAATTTCTTTGCAAATGCTCTTTGGGCCTGATTTGCAGAAGTGCTGCTGAGCAGCCTCCTCTCCCAGTGACTTCATCTGGAATTGTGGGTGCTCCATTCTTCTGAACAATCATGCCCTAGTTCTCCTAACATCCAGAGTGTGTATTTAAGCAAAAGCAAATGACCATATAGGGACTGATTTACCACTTTATTAACTCTAGTTTTTCACCCGACTGATTCTAGTGGAGCTCCATCAGCATAAAACTGGAGTAATGTTATGGTGAATGAGGCCCATAATCTCTTGTGTATAGCAGGCAATGAATGCATACATGGCCCTTTCCATTTATTCAGTAGCTTTCACCCTCACTCATGCCTTAATTCTTAACTGTTGAAAATTAATGTAGATGCTTGATGCATTCTGAGTATGAGACAAATTACATCTGAATAATTTAAAGGACATTTTCTCACGGCGTTGAGTGCACTTGAGTGCTTCTTATTTTTCATTGCTTCACACTACGCATGGAAGGGTTCTACATAACAAATATTGGTTCCCTAAGTTCTTTTAAAATAACTGCCTATCGGGCATGGCGGATAAAATTTAATTTTTCTTCACTGTTAAATGTTCTTTTTATTAGCACAGATGTCTAGCAGAGAACCTGACATTGATAAACCAAAAGGTATTTTTCACCTCTTCCCAAGTTTGACTCAAATATGTATTGACTGCAGAAATGATTTTCCACCTGCAAATAAAAGAGTTGGAAAGATACAGCATTTACTGTGACAGATGTCCTGTGCTTTAATATTAATGCCATTCCCAATGTCTGTTCCCAGGAGGCAGCAATAACAGTTGTTGACTTCATAATTTTTTTTAACAGATAAGTCATGAAGTGTTGTGTCATTTATTTTGAAGTATCATTTATTCTGAGATGAAACTGACAACCTTGAGACTCAGCTTCATTTGGTTTTTCCCTTCATTTTAATAATTTGGCCCTGCAAAGAATGTGACTAGGTTTATCAAATTATTTGTTTTGCTAAAACAGGACTTGTCATAATGAATAGATTTTGATTAGTAAAAAGCAATTTAAAAAGATATTTATTTCCCTTTGTAATATTTTAGAGTCCATATTCACACTCATCAGGTCCTGGAATGGAGAGGTAACAGGGCTTTTTTCTAAGGCTCTAGGGCAGTGGTTCCCAAACTTGGTTCATGGCTTGTTCAGGGTAAGCAGTCCACAAGATGCATTGTTTACTGGAGCGTCCACAGGTATGGCCTCTCATAGCTCCCAGTGGCCGCGGTTCACCGTTCCTGGCCAATGGGAGCTGCGGGAAGTGGTGGCCCGGCTCGTGCCACTTCCACTGCTCCCATTGGCTGGGAACGAAGAACCCCAGCCACTGGGAGCTGCGAGCAGCCGTACCTGCGGACGCTCAGGTAAACAAAGCATCTCGTGGCCCGCCAGGGGCTTACCCTGAATAAGCCGCGAACCAAGTTTGGGAACCACTGCTCTAGGGTAACAACACTTGGACTATTCCTTTCAGTTCTGGGAACCTCATCAACAGAAGGATATTGACAAATTGGAGAGAGTTCAAAGAGCAACACAAATTATTCAAGGGCAGGAGGTACTGTTTTAAAAAGAAAGATTGAGAATTAAATGTATGTAATTTGGTTAATGGACCAATATTGGGGAGAGGGAAAGAGGCATGAACTAGATAAAAAAAGAACTAGATAAGTTCATGGAAGATAGGCAGGATGGTCAGGGATGGTGTCCCTAGCCTCTATTTGCCAGAAGCTGGGAATGGGAGACAAGGGATGTATCACTTGGTGATTACCTGTTCTGTTCATTCCTGCTGGGGCACCTGGCATTGGCCACTGTCGGAAGACAGGATACTGGGCTAGATGGACCTTTGGTCTGACCCAGTAGGGCCATTCTTATGTTCTTATTCTTATGTTCTTATAAGAGTCTTCAAATATGGGAAGCCTGTAAATGCCAAGAAAGAAGAATAACTATTTGGTGTGGATCAGTGAATAGAATCATAGAAATATAGGGCTGGAAGTTGGGTGACCAGATGTCCCAATATTTGGGGCTTTTTCTTATATAGTTGCCTATTACCCCCCACCTCCTGTCCCGATTTTTCACACTTGCTATCTGGTCACCCTAGCTGGAAGGGACCTCGAGAAGCCAAGTCCAGCCTGCTGTACTATGGCAGGACCAAGTAAACCTAGACCGTCCCTGACAGATGTTTGTCCAACTTGTTTTTAAAAGCTTCCAGTGATCCCTTGGAAGCCTATTCCAGAGCTTAACTACCCTTCTACTTAGAAAGTTTTTCCTAATATATAACCTAAATCTCCCTTGCCGCAGATTAAGCATATTACTTCTTGTCCTACCTTCAGTGGAGATGGAGAACATTTGATCACCATCTTTACAACAGCCCTTAGCATATTGGAAGACTGTTATCAAGTCCCCCTTCAGTCTTCTTTTCTCAAGGCTAAACATGCCCATTTTTTAGTCTTTCCTCATAGATCAAGTTTTCTAAACCGTTTATCATTTTTGTTGCTCTCCTCTAGACTTTTCCAATTTGTCCACATCTTTCCTAAAGTGAGGCATCCAGAACTGGACACAGTACTCCAGCTGGGGCCTCACCAGTGCCGAGAAGAGCAGGACAATTACCTTCCATGTCTTATGTACAACATTCCTATTAATACATCCCAGAATCATGTTAGCTTTTTTGCCACTTTATCACTTTGACAACTCATATTCAGCTGCTCCACTATATCCCCAGATCTTTTTCAGCAGTACTATCACCTAGATAGTTATTCCCCATTTTGTAGTTGTGCATTTGATTTTTCCTTCCTACATAAAATACTTTGCACTTGTCTTTATTGAATTTCATCTTGTTGAAATCAAACCAATTCTCCAATTGCCAAGGTCATTTTGAATTTTAACCCTGTCCTCCAAAGTGCTTGCAACCTCTTCCACCTTGAGGTCACCTGCAAATTTTATAAGCATACTCTCCACTCCATTAGCCAAATAATTAATTAAAATATTAAATAGTACCGGCCCCAGGACTGACCCTTGTGCAACCCCACTAGATACGCCCTCCCGGTTTCACAGCAAACCATTAATAACTACTCTTTGAGTATGGTGTTTCAACCAGTTTTGCACCCAGCTTATAGTAATTTCATCTTCACCACAATTCCCTAGTTTGCTTATGAGAATGTCATGTGGAACAGTGTCAAAAACCTTCCTGAAATCAAGGTATATCACGTCTACTGCTTCCCCACCCCTCCATCCACTAGGTCAGTAATGCTACCAAGAAGGAAATTAAGTTAGTTTGGCATGATGTGTTCTTGACTAATCTATAAAAGAAAAGGAGTACTAGTGGCACCTTAGAGACTAACCAATTTATTTGAGCATAAGCTTTCGTGAGCTACATAGCTGTAGCTCATGAAAGCTTATGCTCAAATAAATTGGTTAGTCTCTAAGGTGCCACTAGTACTCCTTTTCTTTTTGTGAATACAGACTAACACGGCTGCTACTCTGAAACCTGACTAATCTATGCTGACTATTACTTATAACCCTATTATACTCTAGGTGCTTATAAATTGATTGTTTAATAATTTGCTCCAATATGTTGCCAGGTATTGAAATTAGGCTGTCTGGTCTATAATTCCCTGAGTCCTCCTTGTTCCCTTTTTAAAGATAGGAACTGTATTTGCCTTTCTCCAGTCTTCTGGGACCTCTCCCATCCTCCATGAGTTCTCAAAGATAATTGATAATGGCTCCGAGATTGCTTCAGCTAGTTCCTTAAGTACCTCAAGATGAATTTCATCAGGCCCTGTTGACCTGAATACATCTAACTTATCTAAGTTGTCTTTAACCTGTTATTTCCCTATTTTGGCTTGCGTTCCTTCCCCCTTGTTGTCAGTATTAATTGTGTTGAGCATCTGGTCATCATTAACCTTTGTAGTGAAGATTGAAGAAAATAGGCATTAAGCACCTCAGCTTTCCTGATGTCATCAGTTATTAGCTCTCCTTCCCGCTAAGTAGAGGACCTACACTTTAATAATAATAATAATTAGTAATGAGGAACAAGGAATGAAATTGAGGGGAAAGTCTGGACAGAGTATCAGGAAAAAATTCCTAGCCGCAAAAACTCCCATGGGAAGTAATGGAAGCCTTATCATTTGGAAATGTAAAACTAGACTGGACAAAATGCTAGAAAATGTAGGCAACACTCCTGCATTGGCAGTATATGTGATGGGTTTCCCGGGGTGCAACCTGGAACTGGGGTGCCGTTGAGCCTTCTGGCTTACCAGCCTGGGCTCCCTCTCGCACTGTGATGTTGTGACAAGCTGCAAACTTCTCCAGGTACTGAATTTACACAGACATCCACAGGCAGGGACACACCCAGCTGAGTTACATGAATGCTTTCCCAGCCACTGATGAACCAACACTAGAGAGGCTCCAGCCAATTCCCCCATCCCAGCTCCCCAGCCTAGAATCCCAAAGCTGTACCATCTTGCCCTGGTCAGATGTCCAGTCAGACACCCCTCGCTCAATGTGGAGAGGATATGCCTCAGTTTTTATTCCTGAGCAGATTTCCCAAGCACTTCAAGCAAAACACACTGTTTTAGGTAAAACAGGTTTATTAACTACAAAAAGATGGGTTTTAAGTGATTATAAGTGGTAGGCATAAAGGATAGAGATGTTTACCAAAGAAAAAAAATAAGCGCACAGTCTAAGTTCTATAAACAGGATTTGACTCAAGCAGTCTCACACTCTGATAGATAATACAAGCAGGTTACAGATCTTCCATACATAGGCTGGAACTCTCCTTCAGCCTGGGACCACCACCCCAGTTTAGTCTTTTTCCTCCAGAGGTGTTTCCAGGTATTGAGTTGTGTGGGGAGTGAGGCCAAGTAATGATGTCACTTCCCCTCTTTTATAGCTTCTCCCAGCTTGTTGGAAAGAGCCTTTGCTATGACGTGGGTCAAGCAGTCTCCATTGTCCACTTGCTATCTCTTTAAAAGTCTCCATTGTATACATCATCTAGGATAGTTGTGAGTGTGGACTCCCTTTAATGGGCCGTCAGCAGCATCTGGCTGTTCCATTGTTGTACCTGAAAGGCTGATTGTGGGTGTTCCCAACCTCACAACATATTTCAGTAACACACACATAGCAAAACTTCATAACTTCCCATACAATGATAGCACATACAATTCAACAGGATATTAATGTTCAACAGATCAAGGCTTTTAAAATGAAACCTCCCAAGGCATACTTTGTACAAACATATCATAATTATATGACAGTGGTGAATATGGGGGTTTCTGGGTATTGATTGCTTTGAGGCCCAGCGTGCCACAGTGAACTACTAGATTTTTCTGTTCCTAAAATCTGAGATTCTATGACAAGTGATTAGTGTGTGTCTGAACCCTAGTTATATTACAGCAAAGTTTGTTATGACTGGTAATCCCTGCTCAATAGAAACCAATGAGTGGAACATTAGGTGTTATTGCATGTCAACACTGCAGTGTGTTGGCAGAGCTGCAGTTAGAAAAGCTTGTATGGTACCTGAATCAAGCTAGTACCACCAGCACCTCATTCTCTTGAACACCAAATGTTTTTAAAGGTCATTTTAAAATTTCTGAGTTGCTACATTCCACCAGCCCAACAAATACAGATTATAAACCCCGAGGGTGAAATTCTGGCCCCATTGAAGCCACTGGGAGTTTCTCTTTGATTTCAATGGAGCCAGAATTTCATCCCAAATCTTTTTAGGTTTCGTTATCCCAGCAGCTTTACTCTTTTGAGAGAAGCATAGGTATCATTGCTCAAGCTGAGGTTTAACATGTTACAGATCTAGCACAAAGAGATTTGTCGCTTAAGGGGTTTAGTCTAAAGTGTTATACCCAAGACAGCATTAGCATTGAGTCAGATGTCCCAGTTATAATGGTTTAATTTAGAAATATACAAAAAAATTTGATGTGCCTTCTTGGTCTTTAAACAAGAAGAGGCCTGATCTCCCACATTTGCAGCAAAGCTTATTTTTTTTACCTGTATCAAACTATATGCTGATTGTAGTAAAACAAATTATCAGATAACTTTAGGAATTTTTTAACATAATAAACCAAAGAGCAGAATAACACAGGATTTGTCACTATGGATTAAAGCAATGATCCATCTACTCCACTATCTGACAACGGGCAATTGCTGGCTGTTGCAGAATGAGTCTTAAAACCACCAAAATGTACCTAATTATGTATTATTATACCATAGCTGACCTTCACCTAATGATCAACTTATTCCCTGAAGTATGAGGCTTGAGAACCCTGGAGAGTTAAGAAGATTGATGAGAAATCCTACTAGTATAGGAGTGTTACTATCATGTCACATCAGTACAACTCCTACTACTAATAATAATAATAATGATTTTTGTTAAAGTGAATATCAAGATTCACATATTTGGAATGTCTGCAGCAGAAATATCTGAACCTACCTTTTTTCCAAATGGGAAAAAAAATTTAAACCTGTAACAGTATTTTTATCTTGAAACTAACTTTCCAACAGAGAAATAAAGTTAGCAGTGCAGAAGGAACTATTATTTGTGTCTGATAACCTAAACAGAAAACATTTGCATATGCAACAGAGATGCAATAGTCACTAAACTAATCAGGGTCCATCTTGTTCTTCTCAGATGTCATTGTGATGGACACATTACAGTTAGAGAGCAAGAGTCTATTTGCATATGTGATTCCCTTGGTTAACATTGTCCCATACCTCAGTATTAATGACATCTAAGGAAGCAAACAAAAGCACTTTATTCATCCCACAACTGTTTGCCACTAAACATGAGACAGACCTTTTCTCGCTTACTTAGAAGTAGTAGTTACTTGGGGGATGAAATATAGAACAAAGCTTTTCACATAGAAATAGTGTAACAAATATGCAACAGTGAGGAAACTACATTCCTGAGTTCTGGTGACGGACTAGCTGCAGTCGCATGGTTTATGAGCTTGCCAAAGACCCTTGATGGAATTATTGTCTTTTATGCAAAGTTGCTTATCCAGCATTGTTATTTTACAACAAAGTCCGTATCATGGTTTGAAGGGACCAACGCAGACAAATTGTCAAACCAGAGGAGGCTTTGACTCAGGTTTTCAAACCCCATCAGCAAAGTGCGACCCCTTAGCCTTCCCTGTGATTAGTAATTCTGCAATGGCACTTTGGAACATTTGTTGTGAAATAGCAAGGGGTATTTTTTTTTCTGAAATGTACAGTAATTTGTTATTAATAGCAGGCACGTCAGTTCTCTTCAAAGCAGAAATACATAAACAAGATGAATCTTTAAGGAGGTGCTATCAAAAATGAAAGGTCAGAAGTGAAGCATAGGCATAAAGGTACCCCAAAAGCAGCCTTTTTAAAACGGTATTTTTTTTAATAGCTTTGCCAGGAGAAATGAGGTTGACGAGGCATCTCTCAATGATTTAGTTTATAGGCAAACTTTCATAAAATGGTAGATATTTCTAGAAAGCCTTTCATCCCACAGGATACCTGCTGTACAAACCATAGACAGCAATACTGGGAGCCTAGTGGCATGCTCATTACAGGTAAGATTTCGTACAACTGTAAAATGGGGATAAAAATACCTACCCTGCTTTGCAGGAATGGAATGCTGAGGATTACCTCGGTAATGTTTATAAAACACTTTGAGAGCCCCAGATGAACAGCAGAAGAGAAGAGCAAAGTATGATTAATTATTAAGGGCCAGATCCTGTTCCAGTTGCTGTCAATGGCAAAGCTGCATGGGCGACCTTAACGTTGGCTTTCTAGGCTTTACGCTGCTTCATTTGGCAACTTAAACAAGATTTTATCATTTTATCTATATATATATATATAGATATGTAAATAAGGTGAACTGGATTTAATTATTACTTTCCGTCTAATTATACAGCTATACTATTTCAAGAATCATTTTTTGTCAGCATTTAGAAACTAATTAATGTTGTCAATAACCACTGAGTGACAGAGCATTTGTTAAGTGTCATCTCATCTTAGCTGTTTCTTTTTCTTTACAACCATGCTTCAGACTGTTTCTGTTCACTAACCCTTCTCTATGGCACTGGGGAAAAGGGAGGTGACCCATAAGCACCTCTCTCAAAGGACTCAGGCAACAGACTCCTTTCCTTAGTTGTATCATTTTGATCCGTGGAAGAGATCACACAGCACTGCGCTGAGGCTCAGCTGTCCTGTCTCAGGAGTACTGGGGAGAGCCGCAGGGGCGAAGGAAAGTGAGGAATCGTCTGCTGCTATCAGCACGTCAGCTCCTGAGGGGTGCAGCACAGAAATGTAGCCCCTTGTCTTTTTCTATATGAGCCTCTTTCCAAACTGGGACCTTCACAGTCTAAAGGCTCAGCCCCATCAGTGACTCTAAATGATTCTCTAATCTCAGATGGTTAAAGGGGGATCTGGATCGCTGTACTGCTGTGCTCAGATCACAACCATGGGCCAGATTCTGATCTGGGCTGAGAGCTGGGCTATGTGTGCTGAGGGCAAAGCAACACACCAGCTGAGCGCCAAGCACAAGCACACTGAAGCAGAATTGTCAATAAGCATGTCTTGTTTAAAACTTTAGGGGGGCAAGGAAAGAGAGTTCTGAACCTTAACTTCCACTTTCTGTTGTGACTATACTGATAGTGGTGCCTCTGTGAGTATTATCCAGAGCTCCTGCTGTTGGGGCCCTGAGGGGTTCCCCCTCCCCACCTGCAGAATGCCAGAGGCAGATAAGGAGGAGAAAGAACAGGACTCGGGATGACATGTTCATAGAGATCCTGCAAGCCAGTGCTGCATCAGACCATAAGGAGAGGGCCTGGAGAGTGAATATTGCAGACTGTATGCAGAAGAAAGGCATTACTGTGGCTTGCTGTGAAAGTGCTCTTTTTCAAGACCTCCCTGAGCCATATCGCTCTGCGTTGAGCTCTTCTAATAGCCCTTGTGTCTGACTGTTCAAACTCACTAGAGAGCCACTCCACCTCTGCCCGCCCTCATTCCAGCAGCAACTTTCCCCCTTTGCCTCACAGATATTACGCAGGACACACCAGGCAGCTATAACCATTAGGATATTTTTCTCAGAGATCCAACCTTGTGAGTAAACACCAATCTACCAGAAGCACACTCATTTGTAATTCTGCATCTGCTGAACAGTTGAATAGTTGGTAGTTGAATCTTTCTTTGGTGCTGTCAAGGTGTGTGTGTACAGCAGGGGTGGGTAAACTACGGCCTGTGGGCCAGATCCGGCCCATCAGGGCTTTGGATCTGGCCCAGTACACACCGCTCTCAGAAGCGGCTGGCACCACGTCCCTGCGGCCCGGGTGGGGGGCAGCAGAGGGTTCCATGCGTTGCCATTGCCTCCAGGCACCGTCCTCCGCAGCTCCCATTGGCCGGGAATGGGGAACCGCAACCAATGGGAGCTTCAGGGGAGGTACCTGGAGGCGTGGCAAGGGCAGCATGCGGAGCCCTGTGGGGCCCCCCCCCCCCGCCCTGGGGCCGCTCTAGGTAAGTGGCGCTGGGCCAGGGCCCGAACCCTCCTGCACCCCGCCCACCAACTCCCTACCCTGAGCCCCCTGCCTGCACCTCGCACCCCTTCTGAACCCCAACTTCCTGCCCTGAGCCCCCTGCACCCCAGCTCCCTGCCTTGAGCCTCCTGCTGCACCCCAACTCCCTGCCCTGAGCTCCCTCCCACAGTGCGCACCCCTCCTGCACCCCAACCCCCTTCCCTGAGCCCCCCATATACCCCGCACCCCTCCTCTGCCCCAATCCCTTTCCCTGAGCCCGTTCCTGCACACCGCACTCCCTCCCGCACCCCAACCCTCTGCCCCGGCCCTGCATACAATTTCCCCACCCAGATGTGGCCCTCGGCCCAAAAAGGTTGCCCACCCCTGGTGTACGGCTTCATGAGCCAGGAGAACAAGCGGTAGGCAGGGTCTCCCAGGACCAATGTTGGCTTTTAAATACCTGCAATGGTAATATGCTGGTTGGGAATGAAAGTCCCTGCTTGCAGCTTTCTAAACATTCCTGTGTTCTTAAAGATGCAAGAGTCATGCACCTTCTCTGGCAAGCCAACATTGATGTCGGTGAAGCACTCCCAGTGATCCACCAATGCTCGTGGAAATAGAAAAGTAGCCCTTTTTGTTGACATACTCTGGGGCAAGGTGGGCTGTTGCCAACATAGAGATGTGTATGCCGTCTATTGCTCCAGCGCAATTCGGGAATCCCACTGCTGCAAATCCATCCACTATGTCCTGCATGTTGCTATTGCTGAGGGAATTCTACCCCCCAAAATTAAAAATTCTGTGACAAAAAATTATGTGCACAATATTTTTAAATTCTTCAAAATTCTGCAAATTTTATTTGTCAATAAATGTGGCTTCAGCATGGCAGTGGGAAGCACAAGCCACTGGTTGCACTGAGGTGGGAGATCACTCTGAAGCCCCCACCTCATCCCGTACAGGGACTCGGCCGTGAAGCTGCACCTGACCCTGACATAGTGCAATGGCTGGGCCTGCCCCAGAAACACCCTAGGGCCCTGCCCTCTGCGCCAGGTGCACTAGGTGTGGCTGGGCAGGCTCAGCCCAGCAGGATCCAAGTGTGGAGGGGCTTAGTGTGGGGGGATCCAGGGGTGGGGTGAGAGGTTTCTTTGTGGGGCAATCTGGATGCAGGCAACTCAGTGGGAGATTTGGATGCACAGGGGCTCATTGGGGGGTTCCAGGTGCAGGGGAAATGGGACTCTGCAGGGGATCCAGGTGATAGTGGTTGGGCTCAGTGGGGGGGATCTGGGTGTGGGGAGATCCGGCTTGGAGGGAGGGGGTCTGGGTGTGGTGGCTCAGTAGGGGGGTCTCGGTGCTGGGAGAGTGGGACTTGATGGGGTGGGGATCCAGGTGCAGCTGGCTGGGGATCAGTGTAGTGGGGGTCTGGGTGTGGGAGGCTCGTCGGGGGGGAGGTCCAGGTGCAGGGGAGATGGGGGGCTTGTCAGGGTGGCGGGTTTGATGGGCCTGCTTAATGGGGGAGCTCCAGCTGCTGCCAAGGGGATGCCGCATGCCGAGCTCCCGCTTCCCCCCACCCCCTTTTCTTCTCAAGCCCCCTCCCACATTCCCCTCCCATGGGCGGCAAGTTCTATGGGCCCGTGGTGCCCAGGCACCAGGAATGTTCCTGTCCCAGGGGCCTGGCTCCAGCAAAGTTTCCCGCTTCCCCCGGCCCCACCTGCCGCCCCCGGGCGATTTAAAACAGCCCGGGGGCTCCCGCCGCCACCCAGCAGCGCAGGGGGCTGAGCGGCGGCCGGCGCGCTCGCTCCACGTGGCTGCCCGTGGGAGGGGGCTGGGCCGCTGCGCGCTGCCCCCGCCCCAAACGCCCCTGCGGCCAATGGGAAGCTGCAGGGGCGGTGCCTGGAGACAGCAGCGTGAGGAGATCTCCCCCCCAACCTGCCCTGCCTTGCCTTGCCTAGGAGCCGCTGCCGGAGGGGGTGCCCCAGGTCAGCCTCGAATGCCTCCATCCACTTCCAGAGCCTGCACCCACACCCCTTCCGCAAACACACCCTTCGGCCCCCAAATTTCCTCCTGCGCCCCCTCCCCAAAACTCCCTCCCCGCTCCTGCACCCCATCCTGCACCCCCTTCCCCCAACTCCCTCTTGCACTCCCGCCCCTCCCCTGCACCTACTTTTGTCCCCAAACTCCCTCCCAGAGCCTGCACACCCACCCCCCTCCTGCACCCCTGCCCAGAGCCTGCACCCAGCACCCAAACTCGTTCCCAGAGCTTGCACTCCAGACCCCCTCCCCTACCCAAACTCCCTCCCAGATCCCGACCTCTCACCCCTTCTGCACCCAAATTCCCTTCCAGAGCCTGCACCCCAATCCCCTGCCCCAGCCCAGAGCCTGCACCCAAACTCCATCCCAGAGCCTGTATCCCCACCCCCCTAGTGCACCCTAATCGCCTGAACCCCAGACTCCCTCCCAGATCCCCACCTCTCACCCCTTCTGCACCCAAATTCCTTCCAGAGCCTGCACCCCAATCCCCTGCCCCAGCCCAGAGCCTGCACCCCAGACCCTGTCCCCCACGAAACTCCCTCCCAGAGCCCGACCCCTCACACCCCCCTGCACCCAAATACCCTCCCAGAGCCTGCATCCCGACCCCCCTAGTGCACCCCAATTGCCTGAACCCCAGACCCCCTCCCCCACCCAAACTCCCTCCCAGAGCCTTAGACAGGTGTGTGTGGGGAGTTGGGGGGGGGGGTGTTCTGGGCACCACCAAAATTTATACAAACCTGCTGCCCCTGCCTCCCCCTACCCTATTCCACCCCCTTCCTTCCCTATTGCCACTTCCCCCGCACCCACTCTCCCCCCTTCCCTCACTTTCCCCAGACCCACCGCGAGTGGGCACTCACTGTTCCACAGAAAATAGGAAGGCTCCCAGCACACAGAAGGGGAGCACAACTGGCACTAGGACCCAGGAGGCTGCATTCAGCTTACAACTGTGCAAATACCGGAGGATCCTGCATCCTGTGCTTGCAAACGCTCGTGGCAATAATGCAGAGCTGTGCAGGTTCCATGCATCGGTCGGAGATGGTGGACAGTGAAGAGGGCCACGTGGATTTGTGGGATTTTTTTAAAAAGGTGTGAACATTATGGGATATAGATGACGTTATGGGGTGGAAAAAATTGCATGCTGGGAAGATGATGCCTTGTTCCCAGTCCCCCCTGCGTGACTTGTTTCTGCCACATTGTGAATTGCCAAAACTTCCCAAAAGACAGTGCACTGGATGGTGGTGAGTTCCACTGGAATACGTAGTCATGGTGTACCACACTGCGTGTTGACACAGGCACTCCTGGTGAGTACACACAAGGAGCCACATATGCACACACGAGTGATATACTAACTTTGGAGACTTTATGCTGACATAACTTGGGTCAGCCAAACTTTGTAGTGTAGGTATGCCCTACAATAAAGTACAGAGTGAAAGCATGCAGGTGTTCTTTGGGTCTGGAACCAGCACAGGACACGTTTACATTCCACATTACTTATTTTTCTTTGTGCGCTGAAGCTGCTAATCAAGATGAATCTTCTTCCTCTGTTTTTTTCAGTACTGCTTTTAAAAGAAAACTAAGTAGAGTTAGAATAAAATTCCATTTACTTTTTGGCCGTAGGGAATTTTGGGAGACTGGTACAGAAAAATTCAAGGAATGTGAAACAGACCCCAGTTGGTACTTAACCCATAAGGCTACAAGATGGATAGAGGAAATTTTGCCTTTGGAAAGTGAAGGTGCCCATTCCAGAAGCTGATTTTGAAATGTCCCTGTGGCGAATGCCACCAGATTGCCTGGCTTTTAGGCACTAGAATGCATTTCAACGTGGATGTAATCCAGGGCAAGTTCCAATAAGGTATAATCACTTACAGGTGGGATTATGCAGCTAGTGTTTTCGCAGCTTCGTTTTCAACACTAAGGCCTGGGCTACACTGGGGGGGTTCGAACTAAGATACGCAACTTCCGCTACGCTATTTGCGTAGCTGAAGTCCAAGTATCTTAGTTCGAGTTACCTGGCCGTCCTCACGGCGGCGAGTCGACCGCGGCGGCTCCCCCACCGACTCCGCTAACTCCTCCTGCCAAGGTGGAGTACAGGTGTCGATTCGGGGATTGATTTATCGCGTCTAGACGAGATGCAATAAATCGATCCCCAATAGATCGATCACTACCCGCCGAGCCGGTGGGTAGTGAAGACGTACCCTTAGATGCATGATAATATCTCACAAATCTCAGGGGGGAAATCTACACGCAGTTATTAATTTTGGTGTAGGGCGTTATCATTTCACAATAGAAACACTAATACATTTTGTGTTTTCCCTCTAGCCTTCACAGATTCTCAGGTTTTAAGGCCAAAAAAGACTATTCTGATCATCTAGTCTATGTCATGCAGGAGATCAGGCCAGAGACCCTCACCCACTTCTCCAACTAGCCTCCCACATGTCCATCCCATAGATACTCCACTGCTAAATGGTGATCTCCCTTTGATCTCTCCTTTAGATCATCAGAACCACTTCCAAAGGGAAATAACGGATTAGCACTGACCCTCCTACAGCCTGCTACTAGCCCTAATCTTGTAGCTCATCTTCCCTTTCCAGCAGGCTGTAATCACTCGGATTGGTGGCTTTGCCTTTTTTTTTTTTTTTTTTTTTTTGGGTAGGTGGAAGAAAATCTCATCATCTGTCCTTAAGCACAGAATAAAGGCATTCTGCAGTGGTCTGACTCTCTCCTTTATTTATGCTGTACTGTATTTCTGAGCATGCCAAATGTTTATGAGGCTTCAAACTCAGGGGATTTAGATTTGTTTGGGTTTTCCTCTGCCTGTGTTGATGCATCCTTGCCAAATCGAGGGCTACAGTCTGGACTGTGGTTTATAAATCATGGCTGGCACTGGAACATTTGCTGCCAGCTGAGTACCCCCACCAGAGAAATTCTTGATGATTCATCCAGAACGCCTGCTGTGGAGCGGCACTTTATTGCCCTGCCAAAGGTGCAGGATGTGTTCTTCTCTTCACTGGGACAGTGCAAATGTAGGAAGGGTGCTTTGGGGGCAATGGCCCCACCCTTACCTCTCCTCCTTTCAGGTAGTGAGTGTCTGCTGGAAGTGATGCCCTGAACTCCCCAATGCAATTGTGCTCATCCCCTAAACAGAGGCAAAAGGGGGCGGGGAATCATTGTGCTCCCTCCATACGTGCATGGGGTAGACCCACACAAGCCCTTGGTATACATAATATCTTTATATGTAATTTACAGCTCTAAAGTCCTGATTTGTTTGTGCTCATGACAGAACAATTTGTCATTGTTTTCAGCCTGCGTTCAAGAGTTAACAGATAATAAAAGTAACTAGCTAACAGCTGAATAATGAATATTTGCAGAGGGAGAGAAGGCAAGAGGGAGATTTAGATGATAGTCTAAATGAGACTGAAAGCCAATGTGGATAGAGGGAGTCTCTTCCAGATGTCAGGAGCTGCAGAGGAGAAGACTCTCTCTCCAAGAGTGGTAAGCTTGCAGAACGGGATAGAGAAGAGACCAGTGCTACCAGTTAGGTGATCAAAAGACTCAGTGAAGGGCATAGAAAGAGACAAGTTCCATGAGGATGGATAGAGTGAGTTCACGGAGAGTTTAAAAACAAGGAGTGCAATGTTGAACTGGATCCCTTGTACGACTGTGCATTTAATGCTCAGGGAGATTAAAGAGGCTGAAAAAGCAATAAAAAGCAATAACCATTATGAATATAGCTTAGCTGCTCAGTCATAGCAACCATAATGTAATTAACTTTAACGCTGCTGTAGGGGAAACAATGTCAAAGAAACCCAGCACAGTAGCTTTAACTTCAAAACAGGAACTCCACAAAAATGAGGACTCTAGTTAAACAGAAATGAAAAGGAACAGTGAAAAGGGTGAAATGCCTGCAACCTGCAGGGAGACCATTTTAAAACACCATAATGGAGGCTCAAATGAAATAGCTACCCAAAAAACAAAGAGTAAGAGGAACCCAAAAAGGCCACCATGGCTAAACAGCAGAATAAAAGAGGAAGTTAAAGACAAAAAGGCATCCTTTTAAAATTCGAAGTCAATCCTAGTGAGAAAAATAGAAAGGAACAAACTCTGACATGTCAAGTGTAAAAGTACACTAAGGCAAGTAAGAAAAAATCTGAAAAACAACTAACTAAAGACACAAAAACTAACAGCAAATAAAATGGTAAGCATCAGAAGCAGGAAGCCTGCCGAACAGCCAGTGGGGCCACTGGACGACTGAACTGCTAAAGTAGCGCTCAAGGAAGACAAGGCCATTGCAGACAAGATAAATGAGCTCTTTACATTGATTGTCACTGCAGAGGATGTGGGGGAGATCCCAACACCCGAGCCATTCTTTTTAGTTGACAAATCTGAGGAACTGTCCCAGACTGAGGTGTCCGTAGAGGAGGTATTGGAACGAATAAGTCACCAGGACCAGGTGGCGTTCACCCAAGAGTTCTGAAGGAACACAAAGATGAAATTGCAGAACTACTAACTGTGATATGTAACCTATCACTTAAATCGGCCTCTGTACCAGGGAGCTGGAGGCTAGCTAATGTAACTTTTTTTTTAAAGGCACCAGAGGTGATTCTGACAGTTATAGGCCATTAAGCCTAACGTCAATACCAGGCAAATTGGCTGAAACTATAGTAAAGAGCAGACACATAGATGAACACGATATGTTGGGGAAAAGTTAACACAGCTTTTGTAAAGGGAAATCATGCCTCGCCAATCTATTAGAATTCTTTGAGAGTGTCAACCATCATGTGGACAAGGGTGATCCAGTGGATATAGTGCACTTGGATTTTCAGAAGCCTTTTACAAGGTCCCTCACCAAAGGTTCTTAAGCAAACTAAGCGGTCATGGGATAAGAGGGAAGGTCTTGTCATGGATCAGTAACTGGTTAAAAGACAGGAAACAAAGGGTAGGAATAAATGGCCAGTTTTCACAATGCAGAGAGGTAAATAGCAGGGTCCCCCAAGGATCTGTACTGGGACCTGTGCTGTTCAATATACTCATAAATGATCTGGACAAGGAGCTGAAAAGTGAGGTGGCAATATTTGCAGATGATACAAAAATATTCAAGATAGTTAAGTCCAAAGCTGACTGTGATTAGCTACAAAGGAATCTCACCAAACTGGTGACAGGGCGATAAAATGGCAGCTGGAATTCAAGGTTGATAAGTGCAAAGTAATTCACATTTGAAAAAATAATCCCAACAGTTTATACATACAAACTGATGAGGTCTAAATTAGCTGTTACCACTCAAGAAAGAGATCTTGGCATCATTGTGGATAGTTCTCTGAAAACATCTGCTCAATGTGTAGTGGCAGTCAAAAAAGCTAACAGAATTTTAGGAACCAATAAGAATGGAATAGATAGTAACACAGAAAATATCATGCTGCAATATAAATCCACCGCTCGCCCCCCTCGCCCTCCAAATGTTCATTCACGCATCCCTAGGGGGGCGTGCCCCACCATTTAAAAACCTCTGAAATAGGGGGATGGAACAGCTTCCATACCAAAGAGAGAGTAAAAAGACTCGGACTGTTCATCTTAGTAAAGAAACAACTAAGGGGGGACATGATACATGTCTATAAAATCATGAATAGTGTGGGGAAATGTTATTTACCCCTTCCCATAACACAAGAACTAAGGGTCACCAAATGAAATTAATAGGCAGCAGGTTTAAAACAAACAATAGGAAGTACTTCTTCATCCAACACACAATCAACCAGTGGAACTTGTTGCCACAGATGTTCTGAAGGCCAAATTATAAATGGTTTCAAAAAAGAATTAGATAAGGTCCTGGAGGATAGGTCCATCAAAGGCTATTAGCCAAGATGGTCCAGGCAGCAACCCCCTGCTCTAGGTGTCCGTAAAGCTCCAACTTCCAGAAACATCTGGCACTGGCCACTGTCAGAAACAGGCTACTGGGTTTGATGGACCATTAGTCTGACCCTGAATGATCATTCTTATATTCTTATTCTTCCATTTATTGCAGGTCCTGGAAAGTCAAATAACTAGCTTCAGTGATAGTCTTCCCTGGGTAGTGACAGAGAGGATTTTGGGGCCCAGTTGCACCTTCACTTCCTCATGTGTAACTCCCATTACCTCAGATCAGTGAGAGTTGCCCGCATTTAAATATGGACAGAATTGGGCCTATCACATTTTGAATTTAGGCTAAGCACTTGGTATGCTGTTATTGCTGCTTATTACACTAAGCAAGTTCATTTTACTGTTTCTTTGTTCTCCTTCCCTTTTCCTCCATTTCCTAGATTCACCCCTTGATTCTCATTACATGTTGATATTGTAAGTAAACTTTTTGGAGTGGGGGCTGTCCTTGTTAATATGTATACAGTGCCTAGCACAATGGACCTTGATCTCACATTGGGACTTCTAGACACTATCCAAAGAAATAACTGAGAAACAGGGTCTCACTTTGGAGGTGCTTCCGCTTGACTTCAGTTGGTGTTGAGGCTGCTCAGCACTTCTGTAAAGTAGGTCCACAGGATGTGTTCTCATCTGACTGTATCTTATAGACAGATATATGAGTCTTACATGGACACTAAAGAAAACCTGACAATACTCAATGGGTGACTTGTTTCACTAGGTTCTATTATTCTGAGGAACCACCCCCAGATACCTGAATAATTAAACAGTGAAATATTAAGACACAGAAGAAGGATCAGAATGAGAGAGAAAACCAGAAGGCCAAGTGAGACACATGCATGAGAGATTATAGTCTGAGGAAAGGGATACAATAAACTGATAACTACACCAAGGTTTATCATTTTAATTTATGAACTGACTGAAGCATTTTGAGTCATGGAAAAACCACTTCAAAAGAAAAAACATCTTTTCTTCTTGCAGCGTTCTTATCAAATTAAAGATCCAGCATTGTTCACCAATTTAATCAGGATTACAGCATATAAAGCTAATTACTGGGTGAAAGGGTGAGAGGGCCTAGAGAAATTCATCATTCACAGTCACAGTGCCAAAATATAATTTACTATGTGCAGTTTTACTCATTTGTATTCATTAGACTGGCAGAAAAAAATCTAACTCTGAAATAATTTATTAACACAAATATGCTGTTACTACTGGACCTACTATAACTTGCTTATTGGATTTCTTCTTGCCTTGTTCTTTCTCCCACCACTAGGAATATGTCTACACAGGGGTTTCTTACCTCAAGTTAATTGATTAGCATATTAATCAAGGTAAAAACATCTTTGTACAGGCTAGCGTGGACACTCCCCAAACATCTGTTCCAGGCTACAAATTTGAGTGTCCAAATTAACCTTTACAAAGGTAAAAATGTGTTAACTACCCCAAGTTACTTGTGACTGAATTAATTTGAAGTAAAACATTCTAATGAAGACTAGCCCTGTGTTATTGTATCTAAGACCATGTGGTCACTGTAAAAACACGCTAACTACTCTCAATAGAAAATCCTAGTGGACAAGACACAGTAATTTTTACCTCCATGGAGTTAGCTGAGGTCAACACTATACCCCTCACTGGGCATTGTCCTTGACTAGCTACATCAAGGTCAAAACTACAGTGCCTTGTCTCCACTAGGATTTTACATCGAGATAGCTAGCTCACATTCACTATCTCCATGTAAAAACATTTTTTTTTTTTTACACAGTGCAGACAATATTAAGGCCTGGTCTATACACAATTTTTGCATTCCCTTTAACTATTTCCGATAGGGTGTGGTTTTATGCTGAAATAGAGTACTGTGGCTGCAGTTATAGAGGTATCAAGGGAATAAGCTATGATGGTTTAAGCCCAATAGCCATACTGGTATAGATAAAGCAGTACTGTTTTTTTTTGTAGGCGAGACCTTATTGTAGCTTCTTGATTTTGTGCAGCTATGTCTGGGAACTGACTTGCTTATCCAAGAACATCACAGTCTGTTTGCAAACATTCCTCAAAGAGGGACAAGGGAGGCAACTGTTAAATAATATTTGTTTCAAACTATCCAATCCATTCTTTTAGCTACTCCCATTAAGTTACCAATGCTTATTTCTTTAGGCCTTGACCCAGATAGATGCTGAAAGCTCTCATGAAGTGCTGAGCACCCCTGACTTGAAAAGGAGTTGAGGCTACTCAGCAATTGGCAGAATTGAGCCTCTAGGGAGAACCCAGTCTAGAGGCCATTGCTAGATGCTGGTGGTGTGACAGGGTCAGGCCAGATGGCTACAGGAGAGTGATAGAAGGTAGATATATTAGCCCCAGATTAAGCAGATCCCTTTTCCCTAAGTAAGATAATGGGCTGTTCCCGAACAATCAGGAAGTTGCTGGAACCAATTAAGGCAAGCTAATTAGGACACCTGGAGCCAATTAAGAAGCTACCAGAATCAATTAGGACAGGCAAGCTAGTCAGGGCACCTGGTTTTTAAAAGGACCTCACTTCAGTCAGTGAGGGGCATGCGAGGAGCTGTGTGCAAGAAGCTGAGAGAGTGAGTAGGCATACTGCTGGAGGACTGCGAAGTACAAGCGTTATCAGCCATCAGGAGGAAGGTCCGGTGGTGAGAACAAAGAAGGTGTTGGGAGGAGGCCATGGGGAAGTAGCCCAGGGAGTTGTAGCTGTCACACAGCTGTTACAGGAGACACTAGAGACAGCTGCAATCCACAGGGCCCTGGGCTGGAACCCGGAGCAGAGGGTGGGCCCGGGTTCCCCCCGTCCCCTCAACTCCCTATCTGAGACAAGAGGAGGTGACCTGGACTGTGGGTTCCACCAAAGGGGAAGGTCCCTGGCCTATCCCTGACCCACTAGGTGGGTCAGCAGAGACTGCGGGGAATGTTCTCCTCCCTTTCCCCAAGCTGGCCAGTGATGAGGGTAGCTGAGTGAACGGCAGGTTTGAGCCATTAGCAAAAGTGGCCAAACTAGGACTGCCGTGAATCTCTGTGGAGAGCAAATTTGCCAATAAGCGCAGGACCCACCAAGGCAGAGGAGGAACTTTGTCTCAGTGGATAATCTCTTTCATTGTCAAGGATCGTTAGAGAAATGCTCTTTGTTTTGTCATTAAAGTTGTTTTAAGAAATGCTGCAAGAATGCTCATTCCCATGGGATTTTTGTAGTTGATATATCCCATGGAAGGCATTTGTTGTTTAACAGGCATTCAACTAAGTTGGCTAGAACTCAATATGTCTGAAAAGGTTCCAGTTCTCTTTGGGTTGTGAGTATATTCCAAGGCAAAATCCCCACTGGGTAAAGAGAGGCATGGTCTAAACACAGGACTGGGAGCCATGAACCTCTGAGTTATAATCTCAGCTCTCACACTGATTTCCTATATGACCTTGGACAATTATATGACCTTTGACCCCACTACTGACTGAGATGGTGGATGGAGGCACAGCCATATAAATGGGAAATTCCACATAGGTAAAATAGTCTTTTAGGAAAGCTGTTGTGAATTCTCCAAGGGCAGTATTCACCCTTGTGCAGAGGCGCCAGCAAAAAGGTTATGGGGCTTTAAGTCTCATTTACATTCTATTTTGATTTCCTTGGGATTTCAAGTGGTGCACAGACCTTCAGCAGTAAAGCAAACTTCACCCCAAATGAATTTTTGGTTTGGGGATTGGCAAGACAAAAAGGGCGTAAAATGTGAGGATTCTGGACAGTTTTCCACTAAAGTAAAGTCCTCAGGGGATTCAAAGAGAGATGGGTCCCTCCATCAGGACTGCAGGGAGCCACTGAACAGGGGAATACTGGCATATTGGTATCAGAAGTAAAGTTATTTCATCTTGCAATAATTTTTATCCAGCTTTTTTTTAACAAGTAGCTGACACTCACTTTATGTGCTTGATCTTTTCAAAGCAACCCCCGCATCCCTCCTCCCTTGAGGAAAGAAGTAAACTGCTGCTTTATGCTTTTTCCACAGCCTCGTGAAAAAATGACTCCAATTTGGTCCTGCTGTTCTTTAGTCTCTTGCTCAGCATTATCCCAAACCACAGTCCTGTAAAAAAAAAAAAATCGCTATCCCCAGCAGGAGCAAGGGAAAATTAGCAGGAGAATTTGAGTCCAACCCCATGCAACTGTGAATACGAAATGAGAAAAAGGCTAATAAGATGATTTTAAAGTCTGACGCTCGCATTGTGCTAGTCAGTCCTTGAACTGTTTACACTACTTATACTTACACTATTTATAATGCTCTGGGGAAAAGAAAAAATCTCTGTGCTTTATGAATTCTTTCCATTGAAAACGGGTTTTAAAGAACCTCAAAATCCAAATAATCACAATGGGTTTATTATAAGGTTGCATTTGCGCATATTGAACAGAGGAACCCAAAGTGCTATAATAATAGAGGAAATTAACTTCCTTGTCCAGGCCAAGTCCAAATCCAGTTAATTAACTTCTGCCCTGGTCGACACCCTTCCCCTGTCGTTTCACTAAAGGTATGTCTACACTACAGAGACTATAGCAGCATAGCTATATCGGCATAGCCCCTAAGTGTAGACGCAGCTACTGACAGAAGGGGATTTTCTGTCAGAGTAGGAACACCACCTTCCTGAATGAAGTTAGCTAACATAACTGCATCTACATTGAATGTTACCTCAGGATAGCTGTACTGGCCAGGGGTCTGTTTTTTTCACACCCCGGACTGAGGTAGCTATGCCAGTATAACGTTTCCATTCAGACCAGGCCTTAGAGGTGTTTTCTGTACTTCCCTTCCTGAAAATTGTTGTGGTGCTGGGGCAGAATGGCACCTGCGCCCTGAATGCAGGGGGGGCTAGTTTCAGCCATGAGCAGCTATATACAGGAACAGATTCAGTGAAGCTTGTGCAGTGAGGTGTGAACTGCATCTCCCCACACTAGCCGGGCATTGAAAGGGCTACAGTAGGGATCTACTTTGTGGGAGAGTAAGCAATACCACAGGGAGGGAGGGCAGCTTTAATTCCCTGCAGAGGCTCTATAGGAGCCCTGGGAGCAGAGACTACTGAGTGAATGTGTATTGCTTGGGTGAAATTCACCCCTGTGCAGATCCAGCTGAGAGAATGCACCATTTAAGTCCCAGACTGGCAGAGTCCACACCAGTGGAGGTCTGCATAGACACTAGAGAAAATGTCAGTAAAGAACTTGGGAATCCTTCAGGATGAAAAGTCCTATACTAATGCTGAATATATATGATAGTATAAACAGCATTATTAATTCAATAGGAATCCTCTAGGTACTTAATATCATGTGCTACATAACATAAATAAAGAACTAGGGCCGCAATTCAGCAAGCACTTAAGCTTACATCAGTAGGGTTTAACCACATGCTTAAAGTTAAGCACATGTTTAAGTGCATTGCAAAATCTGGTCCCAATTTCAGCTGAGATGCATAAGGCATTGGCAGGGAGTACAGAGGGAAAAACCATCCTGCAGGCTGCTATACATACAGTTTTGGGTGCAGACTGAATTCAGTCATTACACACTATAGTGCCACAGCAGCTACACTCTGCTTCCATGATAGAAACATCCTTGCTCACAAAGGGACAGGGTCGTCTGGAGAATCATAGAAATGTAGGGCTGAAAGTGACCTCAGATGGTCATCAAGCCCAGCCCCCTGTGCTGAGGCAGGACCAAGTAAACCTAGACCATCCTGGGCAGGTGTTTGTCAAACCTGCTCTTAAAAAAAAATAAAAAACAAAAAAACGATGGGGATTCCACAACCTCTCTTGGAAGTCCATTTCAGAACTTAACTACCCTTACAGTGAGAGAGTTTTTCCTAGGATCGAATCTAAATCTCCCTTGCTGCAAATTAAGCCCATTACTTCTTGTCCTACTTTCAGTGGACATGAAGAACTATTGATCACTGCCCTCTTTATAACAGCCTTTAACATATTGGAAGACTATCAGGTGTGTCCCCCTCCCCACTCTTCTTTTCTCAAAACTAAACATGCCTAGTTCTTTAGCCTTTCCTCATAGGTCAGGTTTTCTACACTTTTTGTCATTTTTGTTGCTCTCTTCTAGACTCTTTCCAATTTATCCACATCTTTCCTGAAGCATGGCCCCAGAACTGGGCACAGTACTCCAGCTGAGGCCTCACCAGTGCCAAGTAGAGTTGGACAATTATGACATTCCTGTTAGCACATCCCAGAACAATCATAGCCTTTTTCACAACTGCATCACATCGTTGACTCATATTCAGTGTGATCCACTAGAACCCAAGATCCTTTGCAGCAGTACTACTATCTAGACAGTCAGTCCCCATGTTGTAGGTCTGCATTTAATTTTTCCTCCCTAAGTGAAGTACTTTGACTTGTCTTTATTGAATTTCATCTTGTTAATTTCAAACAAATTCTCTAATTTGTCACGGTCATTTTGAATTCTAGTCCTGCCCTCCAAAGTGCTTGCAACCCCTCCTAGTTTGGTGCCATCTGCAAATTGTATAAGCATACTCTCCACTCCATTATCCAAGTCTTTAATGAAACTATTGAATAGTGCCGGAGCCATGACTGGCCTCTGCAGGACCCCACTAGATACACCCTCCCAGTTTGACAGTGAACTATCGATAATTACTCTGAGTACAGTGTTTCAACCAGTTGGGCACCCACTTATAGTAATTTCGTCTACACCACATTTCCCTAGTTGGCATATGAGAATGTCATGTGGGACTGTGTCAAAAGCCTTACTAGAATCAAGATATATCACATCTACTGCTTCACCCCCCGTCCCAGTAGGCCAGTAACCCTGCCAAAGAAGGAAATTAGGTTCGTTTGGCATAATTTATTCTTGACAAATCTATGCTGGCTATTCCTTATAACCCTATTAATCTAGGTGCTTATAAATTGTTTAATAATTTGTTCCAGTATCTTTCCAGGTGTCAAAGTTAGGCTAACTGGTCTATAATTCCCCAGGACTTCTTTGTTCCCCCTTTTTAGAGATAGATACTATGTTTGCCCTTTTCCAATCCTCTGGGGCCTCACCTGTACTCCAGGAATTCTCAAAGATAATTGAGAATGGTTCTGAGATTGCTTCAGCTAGTTCCTTAAGTACCCTAGGATAAATTTCACCAGGCCCTGCCAGCTTGAATAAATATAACTTATCTAATTATTATAATTGTCACCATTAACCTTTTAAATAAAGATTGGAGCAAAATAGGCATTAAACACCTCAACTTTCCTGATGTCATTGATTATTAGTTCTTCCCCACTAGGTACAGGACCTACACTTTCCTTCATCTTTCTCTTACTCATAATATATTTAAAAAACCTTTTCTTATTGCCTTTTATATCACTTGCTAGACGTAACTCATGTTCTGCCTTATCCTTTCTGATTTTGTCCCTACATGCTTGTACTATTCTTTTTACTCATGCTGAGAATTCATCCTTGTTTCCACTTTTTGTGGGGATTCCTTTTTTATTTTCAGGACATTAAAGAGCTCCTGGTGGAGCCATATTGTCCTCTTACTGTTCTTTCTATATTTCCTTTGTATCGGGATAGTTTGCAGTTGTGCCTTTAATATTGTCTCCTTGAGAAACTGCAAGCTCTCCTGAACTCCTTTGTCCCTTAGTCTCACCAGGGGACCTACCTACCAGTTCTTTGAGTTTGATAATGTCTGCTTTTTAGAAGTCTATCATCCTTATTCTGTTACACTCACTTCTTCCTTCCCTATCATTTTATGATCACTTTCACACAAATTGCCTTCCATCTTCAGATCTGCAACCAATTTCTCCCTCTTAGTCAGAATCAAGTCTAAAATGGCTTCCCCCCTGGTTACTCCTCCACTTATTGAAACACAAAGTTCCTCCCAGTACATGCAAGAGCTTATTTAAAATTGTGTTTTGCCAAATTACTTTTACAACAGATGTCTGGATAGTTAAAGTCCCCTATTACTACTAGGTCTTGTGTTTTGGAAATTTCCATTATCTATTCTAGAAATGCTTCATCCACCACCTCTTCTTGATTTGGTGGTCAATATTAAACCCCCTATCAGATGTCACACCTATTTTCCCCTTTTATTGTTACCCAGTGACTTTCAACTGGTCTTCCTCTCCTCTCCTTCTAGACCTCAGAACAAGTGTGTATATTCTTGATGCATAATGGAACACCACCCTTTTCCCCCTGCCTGTCCTTCCTAAACAAGCTGTACCCTACTATATCAATATGCCTGTGACGCCAATTAAGTCACAATTTAGTTTATGTACTAATATGTCCAGTTCTTCCTATTTATTCCCCATACTCCTTGCATTTGTGTATAGACAGTTAAGATGTTAAGCAGATTCCCCCACTGATTTCCTTCTTGTTGCTTATATGTCTGTTGTAATTTTCCATGACCCCCACAGTATCTAGCCCTCTGGTAAGGTTGCTTGTTTCTGCTTACCTGTGGGGTTTTGTCATCTTCCCCCTATTTAATCTAGTTTGAAGCCCTCTTTTCTAGGCTGGCAAGTCGGTGCACAAAGATGCTTTTCACCTTCTTGGTCAGGTGGACTCCATCACTTCCCAGCAGTCCCCAGAATGGACCAGGTTGGCCCAGAAATGCATTATCAGGCAAACAGATATCCACAAGGACTATTAGCCATCCCCAGCATCACTGTCTTTGTTCTGTAAGAGAACAGAAGTAACCAGTAACCTCATTTTTAATCATAGAATCATAGAATATCAGGGTTGGAAGGGACCTCAGGAGGTCATCTAGTCCAACCCCCTGCTCAAAGCAGGACCAATCCCCAATTAAATCATCCCAGCCAGGGCTTTGTCAAGCCTGACCTTAAAAACTTCTAAGGAAGGAGATTCTACCACCTCCCTAGGTAACGCATTCCAGTGTTTCACCACCCTCCTAGTGAAAAAGTTTTTCCTAATATCCAACCTAAACCTCCCCCACTGCAACTTGAGACCATTACTCCTTGTCCTGTCATCTTCTACCACTGAGAATAGTCTAGATCCATCCTCTTTGGAACCACCTCTCAGGTAGTTGAAAGCAGCTATCAAATCCCCCCCTCATTCTTCTCTTCTGCAGACTAAACAATCCCAGTTCCCTCAGCCTCTCCTCATAAGTCATGTGTTCCAGACCCCTAATCATTTTTGTTGCCCTTCGCTGGACTCTCTCCAATTTATCCACATCCTTCTTGTAGTGCGGGGCCCAAAACTGGACACAGTACTCCAGATGAGGCCTCACCAATGTCGAATAGAGGGGAACGATCACGTCCCTCGATCTGCTGGCAATGCCCCTACTTATAAATCCCAAAATGCCATTGGCCTTCTTGGCAACAAGGGCACACTGTTGACTCGTATCCAGCTTCTCGTCCACTGTCACCCCTAGGTCCTTTTCCGCAGAACTGCTGCCTAGCCATTCGGTCCCTAGTCTGTACCGGTGCATTGGATTCTTCCGTCCTAAGTGCAGGACCCTGCACTTGTCCTTGTTGAACCTCATCAGATTTCTTTTGGCCCAATCCTCCAATTTGTCTAGGTCCCTCTGTATCCTATCCCTGCCCTCCAGCGTATCTACCACTCCTCCTAGTTTAGTATCATCCGCAAATTTGCTGAGAGTGCAATCCACACCATCCTCCAGATCATTTATGAAGATATTGAACAAAACCGGCCCCAGGACGGACCCTTGGGGCACTCCACTTGATACCAGCTGCCAGCTAGACATGGAGCCATTGATCACTACCTGTTGAGCCCGACAATCTAGCCAACTTTCTACCCACCTTATAGTGCATTCATCCAGCCCATACGTCTTTAACTTGCTGACAAGAATACTGTGGGAGACCATGTCAAAAGCTTTGCTAAAGTCAAGAAACAATACATCCACTGCTTTCCCTTCATCCACAGAACCAGTAATCTCATCATAGAAGGCGATTAGATTAGTCAGGCATGATCTTCCCTTGGTGAATCCATGCTGACTGTTCCTGATCACTTTCCTCTTGTGTAAGTGCTTCAGGATTGATTCCTTGAGGACCTGCTCCATGATTTTTCCAGGGACTGAGGTGAGGCTGACTGGCCTGTAGTTCCCAGGATCCTCCTTCTTCCCTTTTTTAAAGATTGGCACTACATTAGCCTTTTTCCAGTCATCTGGGACTTCCCCCGTTCGCCACGAGTTTTCAAAGATAATGGCCAATGGCTCAGCAATCACAGCTGCCAATTCATTTAGCACTCTCGGATGCAACGCGTCCGGCCGCATGGACTTGTGCACGTCCAGCTTTTCTAAATAGTCCCTAACCACCTCTTTCTCCACAGAGGGCTGGCCACCTACTCCCCATGCTGTGTTGCCCAGCGCAGTAGTCTGGGAGCTGACTTTGTTCGTGAAGACAGAGGCAAAGAAAGCATTGAGTACATTAGCTTTTTCCACATCCTCTGTCATTAGGTTGCCTCCCTCATTCAGTAAGGAGCCCACACTTTCCTTGGCTTTCTTCTTGTTGCCAACATACCTGAAGAAACCCTTCTTGTTACTCTTAACATCTCTTGCTAGCTGCAGCTCCAGATGTGATTTGGCCCTCCTGATTTCATTCCTACATGCCCGAGCAATATTTTTATACTCTTCCCTGGTCATTTGTCCAATCATCCACTTCTTGTAAGCTTCTTTTTTATGTTTAAGATCCGCAAGGATTTCACTGTTAAGCCAAGCTGGTCGCCTGCCATATTTACTATTCTTTCGACATATCGGGATGGTTTGTCCCTGTAACCTCAATAGGGATTCCTTGAAATACAGCCAGCTCTCCTGGACTCCTTTCCCCCTCATGTTATTCCCCCAGGGGATCCTACCCATCAGTTCCCTGAGGGAGTCGAAGTCTGCTTTCCTGAAGTCCAGGGTCCGTATTCTGCTGCTTACCTTTCTTCCCTGTGTCAGGATCCTGAACTCGACCAACTCATGGTCACTGCCTCCCAGATTCCCATTCACTTTTGCTTCCCCTACTAATTCTTCCTGGTTTGTGAGCAGCAGGTCAAGAAAAGCACCCCCCCTAGTTGGCTCCTCCAGCATTTGCACCAGGAAATTGTCCCCAACATTTTCCAAAAACTTCCTGGATTTTCTATGCACCGCTGTAGTGCTCTCCCAGCAGATATCAGGATTTTGCCTGAAGATTAGAAAATAGGATTTCTCATGCATAGGCTGACACGTCGCATGGCCTTTTTTCTGTTTAATATATGGCCATGATAATTATTTGGCTCCTGAGTTAGTCTGCCTGCTGCATCTCTCCTTTTTATTGAGAAGTGAAGGAGAAAAACACTAAACTATCCATTTATATAGTATCACTCTTTATCCTAATCCAGCAGAAAGCAAAAATGAAGCACAGATTTCCTCTAACAGACCTTTCCTTAATTCACAGTATATATCACTTCATGCAATAAGCTGAATCATTAACCCAGGATAGCTTTAACTGACTTTCATTGTAGAGCAAAGTACAACCATTTCAGTTTTATTATTTTTATTTATTTCAATATTTAAAATAATTAAAGATGCCTATCCAACACTCTAGGAACCCTAACACACATTCACAACATAATCTTTTCATTAAAATGATCAATTCAGCAGGTGCTCAGGCAGACAGCCACCTACAAAAACTCCTCTATGGCTCTTCAACATCTAGAAAGCATACTCTCAGCCCCCTCCAAAAACCCCATTAAACGGGTGGTTTTTGCGGTGTACCCAGAAAGTCACTGAATTTGGATCCTTTTGGACCAAGGAGGGTATAAGTCTATTAGTGGATACTACATGAGAATTGCTTATAAGGAGTAACCAGGGATATATTGGGCATATGCCAGCCAACAACTGTTTAGTGAATAGTGAAGGTCATTCCAAAATTATCAAGCTAAGTGACACTCACAAACCATATAGAAGAATGTGCAATCCAGCATTTTTTACAGCTATACATGTTGCTGTATCATCCGGCTGCTGTAATTTATATGACCGTAGTGCCAATACAATATGGGAATACAAATGTCATTGTGTAATTAATAATTCCCAATTATTAATTACATGCTCAGGTTTGAGGTTTGGCTTAGTGAGCTTAAAGGGACCAGCATTTTTTTGGATGAGTTTGTCTAGCTAGATAATTTTAGGTCCCGTAATGACATCTGTAGTCAGACATATTGGGCCAGATCCTCAGCTGGCATAAATTGGCATCGCTCCAGGTAAGTTTCCAGAGCATTTTAAGGTGTTGGTTTTTATCTTTAAAGATCTAAATGACTTGAGATCAGGCCTCTTAGAAGGTTCTGTATGATCCATAGTGGTGACCTTTTGCTCAGCTGACATGCTGGTTTAAGTTGAGGGTGACCAGTGACAAGTCATTTCCATGAGTCTTCAGCTATGGAATTCACGTCACCTCCTGATCCACCAGAACCTGGAGCTGTTGACAAGCTGGGCAAGCTCCAAGGTCTGTTTTCCTTGGATTTCTCTGAGGCGGTCAGAATGGAGTGAATGGGAAGATTTTAGATCCTTCTTTTTGATACTGACCTAGCTGAACATGTAAGTTTTATGATGATGGTAAGATACCTAGAGTTTCATATACTGAAAGAACTAAAATAAATATCTGGATTATTGAGCCTTATGCTTCTGGACATAAATTGATTGCAAAAGGGATCCAGAAAGACGATATTTCTCTCTATATTTAACACTGAAAAATTAGCCATGCACCAGATTCAATTTCCATTGAGGTCCATAGAAAGAGTTCCATAGACTTCAGTGGGATTTGCATCAGGTTCTAGGAGCATTAGGGTTTGGAGTAATATTTTTTCCTCTAAAGCATCATGAATTGGCCAGTGAGAGACAAAATACCCGACATGATAGCTTTGATAGAAATACCATTAGGCTATGTTCCTTTGCCACTCGAGCATTTTCATATTTTTTAGCTTCTCTCCTTGGGATTAAATAATTAATGCAGCTGGACAAGGAGACTGTAGGTATATGTTTTTCTACCTGGTGAACATTTTTTGCTGTTGTGTTCAAAAGCTCACCCCTTCATGTCTGTAGGGAAGGCTTTTTAATCCAGTCTTTTAAAGATTCTGCCTATTGATTAATGACAGCCAGCTTTCACAACAATGTACAAATAGGGATATGATTACAATGCCATGAATGGACTGAATATACATATAATCAATCATTACAGGAGAGAGCACTGTAGTTTATAGAAATACTTTTCAGGAAGAGCCCTCTGTAGTCTGGTTCCACTGGACAGCCAGATAAAGTTATACCTCATACAATGCACTCCTAAAGGATCGGTGATGCCGTCTGTGTGGTAGACGTGGCTACTTTTCTCCTGTTTACCTATAGCACAAATCACTATATCTCCATGTCAGAATATTTAACATCTCCTACACAAAACAACATGTAGCCTCTTTACAGAATTGGTCAGTTCCAAGATGGAGGGTTACTGTAAGTGGGTTATGGACAAAGCCAAAAGGAGTTTCATAATGAATTTGTAGGCAATTCATTATTCAAATAGCCATCACTCGACTGCCCACAATCTGATAACTTGGAGTCCCTTTCATCAACATCAGCATCAGCATCATCACTCCATTGGTCAGCATCATCACTCCATCATCACTGCATTGGTCGTTGGGGCACCATCATTGATAAGCAATCAACCAATTGTATCCACCCCTGATGATTGTGTGTCAGTGCTTGAGTCTCCACAAAGTCCATTCCTGTCCACTCTTTTATGTTGTCAATCCATCTCTTCCTCTGTCTACCTCTTCTTCTCTTCCCGTGTACTGTCCCTTGGAGGATGATTTTGGATAGACCAGATGATCTTGTTACATGGCCGTACCACTTCAGCTTGTGCTTCTTCACGGTCGTCAGGAGGTCTTCATATGACCCAGTGCATTGGGTGATGAGTCCCTTTACTCTACAACAAAAGTTCATATGCTCTAATAGAAAAACTACTACATGCTACTGATATTCATTACGTACCCGATATTCATTTGTTGGTCATAAATGCTGATATTCAGTTCAGTGAATGTCCATTTGCGTACACCCTTATACATATTGGGAAACTGAGCTACAGGGACCATTAGCCAGCTTGCCCACAGTTACTGACTGGCAAGTCACTGCCTGTGGCAATCTTGTCCCCTCCTCTCATGCCTAAATCAAGCACTATACCACCTGGATATTAGTGGTGTAGCAATAATGTAAATACTCAAAGCAAAACTTGGTATGAGTCACCCTGAATTTATCCTTTCCAAAGATAATAATTTTCCAACAATTTCAACAGAAGATTTTTTTTTTAATTTCGTGCGGCTACGCGGTAGCAAGGTATAGACCACACAGGACTGTGTGATTTCATTGTTCTTTTCTGTAGCTGATTATGTTATTTACTTGGGCTTATTCTTGGTTGGTTAGGAAGGGCCTTCTTATGCCAGCTCTGATATATAGTTAATTAAACTGTGCTGCTTTTTTTTTGAAATCTTGGTTTTAGTTATCAGTAAAAAAATGATTATTCACTCAGAAGCCTGTGCTTACAAGCATTTAAATTACAATATATTACCAAGCTAACCTAGGGTAGGTATTTATAGAGCACCAAACCCTGCAGTATCTAGGCACTTATTCACCAGGACATTTTTCATGAGTCTGTTAATTTTTTTTTTTAAATGCATTTAAAATGTTAATTGTAACACAGATACATTTCCACCTAAATAGCCAGATCTGGGTGCCTGCCCTCCTTTAGAAATTGTGTGAGAGAAAGGTTAAGCAGCGGAACTTTAAACAGATGACATTTTAGGAAAGCCATTAAGTCATCCAGCTCACAGAAGTCAGATGTTCCCCAGGAGATTTCATGGGACAGGTGTGATAAACTAGAAAGTCATGGAAACAAAACGATGAGACAATTAGAGTGTTATAAAGTACTAACAGCTGCCAGCCAGGGTCCACATCTGGAGTCTGGGATCAATACGTCACTCACTGAGTGAAAGTCTCGTCTGTATAACTGTATTCACCATGGGGAAAACTCCTCAGTTTGAACCATCAAAACCACGTTACCAGAATTCCATCCAATTCCAATTTGCTTTTGTTTTCTAGAATCGATGCAAAGCTAATTCTTTTCCTATTGATTGTTTCGACAGTCTTTCAACATCACTGAGCAATTAAACAAATGGGAAATTTGCATTTTAAAATGTATAGATCCTATTTTCAGGTAAGAAATTAACTGATAGGAAAAGCATGATGACCCTAGGTGGGGGGCATAATTCTTCTAACTGACTAAAGAATATCTGAGTCTGGATGTGTGCCTTTTTCTTCAGGAGAAAGAAGTAATCCAGTCAACAGGGCTGTGTTTCTGATAAATATTGGTATTCCCACAGTAACTGGCTATGGGGAAAGGTGTCATGTCTTTAATAGTCATATGGAATATTACAAGGCACTCTGAAACCTTTGATTTCAATGAATATATATTTTCAGCAGCATTTTCAGAGTAGGGGTACAGTCACATAGGATTCGCCCATCTCCACTGAATTCAGTGACAAAGCTCCCAAGTGGACAAAACTGTGATTGTTTTCTGTGAACTGCTCTTTCACATTTCTACTAGTCTGCATCTGTTGTAAGAAGTAGCCATTCTGTGCTCAGTTCAGATGCAGTCTGTTACAGAGGAGGCACACATAATGTGCTCCCTCTCTGGTTTTGTCTTGATGAGGAAATGCAGCTGAGTTTAAGTCAGGCTTAGCTGCCTTATGCTAACAGAATCTGACCTAAATTCCACCACTTTTCCTACTCAAGACAAACCCATTGAGATTTACTTTTGTTCTTTCTCTGTTTGTTTGGTTTGCTTAAGCTAAAAGTAATTCAGACTTAAAGTATACGGTTGCCCTTGGTGCATGTAGAACATAGGATTGACACAGTCAAGTGGAATAATACATTTTCCCAGTATCAGATCTAATATTGAAACTCATACTCCAACTGATTATGTGGAATGGAATTCATATTCTTTAGAAACCTACTGTAAACATTTCAATGACAATTTTGTCTGTCTTGTATCATTTTTCATTAAAAAATTGGTAATTTTTAAATTTTTTTCCTTTCTCCCCTTTTAAAAAATCCTACCATATGACTAATGTGACAAAAATTCATTTTTCTAATAAATGGGAATGTGATAATATGTGATAAAGGTTGAATAACTTTGATAAATTAGGGTTGTTTTTCAAAAAACAAAAGAAACAATTTTGAATTTTTCAACATTTTCCACATTTTTTTTTCAATATTCAACCATCTCCTCTCCTTAGTCTATGATAAGTTTTGTGACCTTTTATCACAGTTGATTTCCAGCTGATTGCATGTGCCTTAAAATGATTTAACTGTTCTGGTGTCTGTACTTTAGTATTATAAACAATACAGAAGTTAGTGTTGAGATTTTCACATGAAGAGACTAATTCCTTCATCCCTTCTTTACACAGAGTCCTTACTCACATGTGTAGCATCACTGATTTCACTAGGAGTATTCCTTGTGAGTAAGGGTTGCATGATCAGAAAGACAGTGGATTTTTTAAATGCAGAACTGGAGAGAAAGTGAAATGAGTGGAAGACACTTGAGCAGAACAAACTATTACATGAAAAATCTCTTGCAGACAAGTGGAGATGTTTGTAGGGCAGATGGGATGACATAATAAAGTTCATCCTAGTAAAACTGAAGGGAGAAACTGCAACAGAACCCAGTGTAATTTCACATTAAGATGTGGAACAATATTTAAGATAAAAAAAAATTATCAAGCTATAAAAGTATATGGGAAGTGAATGGACTGATGGATTCCTGAAGGAGCTCAATCAAATACAAAAAGAGCTGATTAGGAAATGGAAATTGAATGTTAAGATATTTTGGGTAAGAGTTAAAAGGGTGGGTTTTGTTTGTTTTGATTTTTTCCTTTTAAACTATTAGTATATATAGTTCAGTCCACAAATGTAAGGGGAAGCCTAGTTGTCTTGAAGATGAAGAAGACAACAGATAAGGAGGTGGTAGAGACAGGACAATTTTTTTTTGTATCTGTCATTTGAAGATAGGGCTCAGTCAGAAATGCTGTATTTTCAGAGATTGTAGAATTGAAAATGTGTCAAGAATAGTTGCTAAAACTATTACAAGAAGCTTCTAAAAGTGAAAACATACTGGGAGTAGTCCACAATCAACCATGATGTGAGGAAAGGGACACCATAAACTGAAGACTATTTAGTACTGGTACCCCAATAACACAGAACAGAAGTGTGTACTGCTCCTCTGAGGTATGCAAGTGTGGTCATGCACTCGCTGTGTCTGAGAGAGAGAGAAATGAGAGCTGAGACAATTTTTCAGGAGACAAATTAACAAAAAAGATGTTGATAAATTAGAGAGGGTTCAGAGAAGAGCTATGAGTATGATTAAAGGATTAGAAAATATGCCTGATAGTGACAGACTCAAAGAGCTCAATCTATTTAGTTGAACAGAAAGGGTTAAAAGGTGACTTGATCACAGTCTACAAGTAGCTACCTGGGGTAACAATATTTAATAATGGGCTCTTCAGTCCAGCAAAGAAAGGTATAACACAAGCCAATGGCTGGAAGTTGAGGCTAGACAAATTCAGACAGGATTTTTTTAACAATTTTTAACAATTAGGGTAATTACCCATTAGCACAATTTACTAAGGGTCATGATGGATTCTCCATGGCAATTCACTGGCAATTTTTAAATCAAGATTGTGTGTTTTTCTAAAAGTTATGCTGTGGGAATTGTTTTGGGGAGTTTCTCTGGCCTGCATTATACAGGAGGTCAGGCTAGATGATCACAATTGTCCCTTCTGGCCTTGGAATCTAGGAATTGCTCCTATCGAAACAGGTGTCAAACACCTATACATTAGTAGAAATTTTCCTCAGCTTCTGATGGCTGTTGGGTGTCCTATGTGAAGTGATGACAAGAGACAGGTCTCAGAGAAGTTCACATTTCCAAAGCAAGTTCCCCCACAGTTGACATGGATTTATTCCCTCTTTGGCCGTCTCAGAACATAGGCCAAAGTCTTGAATGAGCATGGAGGTGGAACTGTCCATTCATCCTTACTACAGCATGGCTGAGGACAGCATGAGGAAGTACTGTAAAACACGGGCAACAACTGTATATCCTCCATTGTCTGTGCCCACCAATGGGCAGCAACCCAACCCTGGACTACATCATTAGGGCAAAGGCATTGACCTATCTGTGGCTGCCACCAAAGGTTCCAATTTTCTTGGTTTCTACAGGACTGTCCATCCAGCATTGTTCACAAGCATTGAACTGTGTTCTCTTACACATGCTTGTTTGGTGTGCTCAGCTCCGTGCCACTCTTCAGACAAGCCCAGGGACATAGCCAATGCACAATCCAAAAAGTTTTAAGGCAGTTGTGGGGAATGCCTTAAGCTTCAGTTCCACTCTGATAGTGACTAAAAATGGAACCCTTCATACTTCTTGTGTGTGTTAAGAGTCAAGTGCTGACATTGGTGCAAAAAAGTAAGGTTTTATTGTTTCTTTTACTCAGGCTAACCCTACAAAGTCCATACTGATAAGAGCGAGTGAAATAAAGCCATGTTCATTTTGTACATCAAGGGAGTTTTCTAAGTTCTAATCAGTTACACCTGTACAACCCCCATTAAAAGCAGCACTGTTTAAGAGGGGTCTTTGTGGGTTTAACTTTAAGACAATGGGGTTTTTCTGGAGTCTGAAGATATAATAGTGCCAGCAAAACTAATTACTGGTGATGTGTGAGATGGAAGGAACCAGCTTGACCCACAGAGGATAGGCTGAAATTTCCATGGCCAGCAGTGAGAACAATCATCTTTTGCAAACTGAATACATTCAATCTGGGACTCTGGAGCCCCCCAATGCCACTCTTACAGGATGGAACCGTATTTTAAGAAGTGGTGAGAAAACTGCAGCTGACGTTTTTCTGGAGTGGAAGATATGGATGGAATTTTCTTTACGGTGTTAATGCCAAGACAAACTAAGCAGATGGAGCAGGCATCATATGCTTGATTTTTTTTCTCCCTTAAAAAAGCAATTGGCAGAGCTGCGCAGTGACTGTTAATGTCTAAGGCCCGTAGTTACAAATCAGGAAGAAACAGTGCTAATTAGTTTCTGAGTTTGCCTGCAGGGCAGGAGAGGAAGAATGATCATCCATTGAACTTTTAAAGCAGGAAAAGAATTTTGAGTGTGGGGCCACAGAAAGAGTGCTAGGTCCTCCTAAGCTTTTTATTATTTATCCAGAGCAAGGCTAAAGATCTTTAACTGGAGGGGACAGTAAATAATGATGAAGAAAGCAGTCAGACTTAAATAAATGATCTCAGGCCTGAACTAAATTAGGTGAGTGAACAAGTAGCGGCAGATATAGATAAACGTGAAATAGTAAGTACTGGAGAAAAGGATAAAAAATGAGGAAAGAGGTCTGTGAGCCACTGTAGCAAAAGATCCGAAGTCCAATATGTAGTTATGCTGCTGGAAGGATTGTGCCTTCCCCTCTCCAGCCCTGTGCAGCCTCCCAGAAGCAGGCAGAATGTGGTACTAAAGATTTCCAAAGGGATGTTTGGTGGGGAAAGACAGTCACCAGGAGACAGCCTGCCAGTGACTAGGTGCTGCCTCTCTGATTCTTATCAGTGTTTGCCCTCTCTCTTGCCTACTTTTTATTTAGTCATCAATCTGTGCTCTGAAATACCATTTGTGCAGATGAGGGATGTACATTCACACTACAATGATTTGGAATGAATAACATTACCTAGCAATGTGCCAAAGCTGAAATCCAGATCCAAAGTTCCGAGACAGTCAGATCTGGGAGATAAGCGTGGACCACTATAGCTATATATCTAGGGCACTTTTATGGCTCCCATCACCATAGTATCAGAACACTCCCCACTCTTTCACGTATTCCTCCTCAACACCCCTTTACAGCAGATGTGACGCTGTTCTCAGAGCACCCAGAACTGTAAGTCACTGTATTGCCTCTCTGCCTCAGCAAAGAGAGAGCTTTGCTGTAGTTTAGACTGTGTCAGCTCTCTGCCACACCAGTCTGTCTGCTGCACGTAACTTTTCCTTGCAGGTAACATTCAGTAAACCCAGTTCCCAATTTCCCAAGTGATGTCTCTCCGCAGTATCCAGTCCCTCACTGGATACTCACAGAAATTATTGAGTTTGCTGCTTCCACAGAGAAAGTGTACAAAGCAGCCTGCTGCCTCGCTGAGGACACCCTCTACCTTAAAATGCAGCACTGAGATAGTTTGTAGTAAAACTAAGAGTAAGTTTTTTAATAAAGAACAGATTTAAGTGATATTAAGCAGAGATAACAAAAAGAAGATTGTTATATGCAAAACAAAATATAACATGTTTTCTAGTGCATAAAACTTAATTCTAGCATGCTATGTCTTTGCCTAATACAGTTTCTCACTTACACCAAGCTACCCTCTTCTCCAGCCCTCCAGGTATGAGGATCCAACATTCACAGAATCAGACGGTGCTGTCCCCTAAGTGATGGGTAACAAGAATGGGAAATATAAGGGGAGAAGAAAGACAAAGTCCATTGTCTTTGCCTCAAAAGCCAGGAAGCCCTCCTGGGGGTTCAGACTCCCATGTGCCCCCTGGTGTGCTCACCAACCTGTTGCCTGCACTGCTTATTAGTTGATTGTTTTGTTTAGTGCATTATGTACTTTCATTGTCCATGGCTTACAAAGCTAGACCCAGACACATAAATTCACATTACTTTGTCTAAGGCAGGCTCATTTATTCACTGCTTCCAAAACATATTTAGGAACATATTTCCAACACGCACACACACAACTATACACAACACATACATACATCACACAATGATATTCATGACCAGCCTAACTGATTTCAATGGGAGTTGGGCACCTAAATATCTTTGAGGATCTGGGCCTAAGTGACTGGCCCAAGGTTACACAAGAAGTCTGTGTTCTGCTGCTAATGGAAACAGCCCACAAGACCCTGAATTTGGCTAACTGCTCAGGTCAAAAGGAGTAGCAATACAAACTAAATAGAGAAACAAAAGCTGTTTAAGCATAGATTTTAATTTGGAAGAAGAGTAATCAGCATCCACAGCAGGGTAATTTGACTTACAGATCAAGCATTCAAGGAACTGAGCTACACATACTTACTGATGAAGAGGCTGGTTTAGAGCCCTAAGCATCCAGCTTCAGATACCTAGATTCCATGGAACCCCAATGGGACAGATTTAGCCCTTCCTCCTTTCAAGATACTGTGGATAATAAAACATCATGAAACTGAATTTATGCTGGGGGGGGTTGGATTCTCAGGCCAGATTCTCCAGGTCTAGCCAAGCTATACTCCCTGCAGGACTCAGGAGGTCAGAGGACAAGATGTTTATAAATCACCTTTCCCATAGTCCTACGCCACCCAGGAACTATGTTAGCACTTAGAGCAGTCTTTAGGTTGCTGCAAATTGTGCCAAGTTACACTGGCAGGAATGGTCCATTAGGGAATGTACTGCTGGCCAGGGATCACTGGAGTATACAATTAGCCAATGGCATGTACAAATACCCAACTGTTATGCACCATCACAGCAATCATGAGAAAATTGAATGCTCCTTTTGACAAACCTATTGAAAAAATCCAGCCCTGCAGATCCCAAGGCACTTTCCATAACAATAGGATTTTACACTGGTGCCTTTGGCCAAAATTTCCCCTCCCTATCAGTGCTGAGCTGTGTCCTGGGCATGCCACACTCCACCCCAGATGTGGTGAAGTAAGCAGCATGGACAGAAAGGGCAATGGGATTAAAAGCTTTCTATAAACGTAAAGCATTATTATTAGCACCACTTCTAGCTCCTCAAAAATACCAAAAGGAAGGTTGCCGTAAAACAATTGATATGATCTGAATTGCCGCTGCGCACACAGTGCAGGCCCTGCAATGTCACAGAGAACTTTGCAGCATTACTGAAAGTAATTGATTAGAAGATAGGACAGCTCTAGAGTTTGACTGGTCTAATTCAATCAGAACAAGAATAAGTCTGTATTTAAACCACATCCACAGTCTAATATCAAAAAGGCATTGTACATCTTGATAACGTCTCAATTTTTATACGCCTTTCCTTTACTGTGTTCTCTTGCAAAAGCCATCTAAAATCAAATCGGATTTTTACAGTAGCTGAAGAGCATTATTTTAGTTTCTGGAACTTCCACACAGTGGGTCTACGTCTGAGTCAAGGAGAGAGGCGATGCATCCTTTTCTGAGCGCCTCCTCTGCAATATTTCAGCATCATAGACAGGCTAACCTCCCATCCCATTGGGTATTCATAGCAGTGCAAAGAAAGGGTTTTTTCCCTGCATTAAAGCCATAAAAACTGTGAGTCTATTAAGATAAGAGCTTGTTATTAGCCCCTCCCTAAGCTTTAGTCACCAAGAAGAGGCTCACACAACTAGGTTGCAGTAAATCCAGGATTTTTCTTCATGACATGACAATCATGGACATACTTTATCCCAAGTTTTAAAGGGAAATAAATCCTTGCCACATAAGTATGTATAATTAGCATAATACAGAGGAGAAGAAATTGAGTTTTGGGGTTTTTTTTTCAAGGAATGGCATGTAGTAATGTTAGTGGAATTGGATAAAGCGGGTCAGTCTTCAGGAGAGACCTAGTTTGGTGTGACACAAGGGACTCAGAAATGCACCCTGGGACCAGGCTCTGACCAGATATACAAAGGTCTCTCAGCATGCTCTTAGAAAGATTTTTCACCTACAACTTTTCCTGCGTCACTTATTGTTAATGAAACCCAGAGGACACATGTTGTGCCACTGTTTGTGGACCAGTCAACTTCTCAAATGCATACTGGTCCCTGTTGAAAGGGATACTACAAAAGCAACCTGCCACTTTGTTGCTTCTGCTCTGAGATGTAGCAGTGAGATAATATTGGGTCCGGATTCTGATTCGATTCAAGGGGTTAGATTTGAAGGTGAATCAGGGTGTGTGTTCAGGTGTGAAATCTCATGAGATTTTTTGGCCCCAACTGAAGATCATTTCATGAGATCAGTTGTTTGAACAAGATAGTTTTCTCAACATCTGAACCAGAAATGGAAAATAGGTTATTTAAAGTTTGTATCTCTAAACCAAAACGTAGGGGAGAATTTGAAGCTGGGAGTAAAACTTGAACCCACCCCACTTCTGAGAGTTGAAGGGTTTTGGATTTGAGCTCGTTGGGGGCAGGAACCATCTTTTTGTTCTGTGTGAGTACAGTGCCCAGTACAATGTGGTGACTAGGGCTCCCAGGCACTATGAAGTTCCAGTTTGGCTCATCCTTTCGTTCTGTCTAATCAGCAATCAGCATAGAGACTAACTGGCACCTGCCTACACACACACGTCTGCTCTGCTCTCTTTTTTCATGCGTCATCCTCTTGATCATTTCACCAGTTGTCTGACTGAAAAGGAGGACAGGAAAACTAGCTATCCCATACTTGAAAATTCACATTAAAAAAGCCTCCTCAAATATCAGGGTCAAAAAGAAAATGGATCTGACTGCACTTTCCGTGGCTACAAAGAAGCAGAAGACCCTGGAGTTGTCCTGGATGAGTCAGCCAGAATGCTGCTGGAGGAGCAGACACTGATGAAGGTGTTCATTTAGCCAGTTGTAAGCCATTTGCCTAGCTAAATCCTTGGATCGCTCCAACAGCGGTCGTATCTGAGTGCCTCCCCTGTGAGGCAAGAAAGTATTTTTTCCTTCCTACTTTTATAAGGAGAAATTGAAGCACAGAGAGTAACGCCTTCATTCTCCACTCTGTCCAAACTCTGCTCAGCCAGATTTGAGAGAGAGGGCATCATAGGCTTGCAGCTCTCTTACTCAGGGCCACCCGGCATGCAGCAGATAACCTCAGACTAAGTGACTTGCCCAAGGTCACAAATTTTGGGCAGAACCAGGAGGTGAGCCTAGTTTTCCGGGGGCTCAGTTTCATGCCTTAACCACAATGGCCTGTCCTGCCTCATCCAGCCCACACAGTGGAGCCTGTCACCCCACCAGTGGATTTACTTGTACTCCCCGTTTACATTGTGGCTGGCTCACGTGTAGGGTCCAAAGGGAAGGGGAGTGTGTGACCTTTCCCCTCTCTTTGCATACCCAGGCTGAACAAGCCACATGCTGCTCTGACCCAAACTTCCATGTGACATACCATTGCAAAAATACCCCACAATTTAAGGATATTGGGGAAAAAAACAATAAACCGAGGTGGCGATGGCATAACTTTATCCATCAAAAGCACATTTTTAGAGAAATCCCCCGGGATTAAATTGTGGTGTAACCTTCAAGACAACAAGCTTTTTGACTGTAAAAATGATTAATTGCCTCTCTCTGAGCAGATACCGTCCGTTTGATCAGTGATCAGCAGCCGTAGAGATTCAGTGTATTGCAAAGGTGAATGAGGATGAATCAGTCACATGGAATCTGTTTTTCATCTTAGGGGGGAAAAACCTCAAGCAGAAATATAAATAAGACATTGAAGTTGAAACCCAGTTACGCCTGCAATTGGACATTTGTTTTCCATGTAATTACACTTTGTGAAATGCCCTCAGACGTCACATGCTTGTATTTGTGCCTTTTAAATAAAACATCATTGTCTGGCGCATCATTAACTGTCATAATGTTGACACAAACATGACTGGTTATTCATATTAACTCCAAACAACATCTTCAGATGTGGCAGCTGGGTGGCTGAGACTCTACCTGACCTACAGGCAGGCAGTTCAGGGCCTGATTCTCCACTGCCTTACACACTGTGCCATTTACACCTCATGCTGTAGTGATAACAATGACCAGACTGGGCTGTGGCATAGTAGGCACTATGGGTGAGAAGTGGGTTACCCAGGTTTACCCTGGACTACACACTTATGTCTGTTTAAGAGTTGGAGTACAATGCTATACATTAGGATCGTCCACTCACAAAAGCATCAAGCCTGCAAGTTGCTCGGTGTGGGTGGCTCCCTGTGCCCAAATGCAGTCCAAGTCAGTGGCAGGGTCTCTCCCTTCAGTAGTCCCCTTGCTCCCCTTCCCCCCACCCCCACTTGTCAAGAGCGGGGTTCTCCAGCCCCAGCGCCTGACAGATCCATTTCAGGCATGTCAGCCAGTAATGATGCTTTCAGGCCACTTACCCCTTTTTAAGTTCCTCACTGAGGATTGTCTCTCAGCTAGTAGGAAGCCAGCTCCCATCCACGCTCCCAGTGCTACTGCTAAATATGCACCGTTTCCGTAGTGTCATGAGGAAATGGGAGTGCAGAGGGGAGGAGTGAGTGACCATGCAAGGCTTCTGCACTCACTCCTGGAGAGGGTAACAACCTGAGCACATGCATAAGCCTCTATTGCCACAGAGCCCAGGTGGGCTGCACAGCTGCGTACTGGATTCATGCATGGATAACCTACAGTTAGCATCACGTAACCCATCCCAAAAAGGTAGCAGCTCTGGGGTGGAACACAACAGGCACACAGCAACACTACTTTTTTAATTTGTACCAGTTAGTATTTAAACCAGATAAGAAATTTCTGTCTACTAGGTAAGTATGTTGGCAGGGCTTTTAAAAACACAGGGCCTAATGCTGCCCCCACAGACAGCACAAATAATTCCTCTTGTTTTTAATAAGAGTCATGCCTGAATAGCTGACTAAAGAATTTGGCCCTTAGCTTATCAGCCTGGAAGCCTGGGCTGATTCCCGTTCTCTTGGCTCCAGTTTTTCATAGTCACGTTTTATTTTTTATTTTTAGCCAAATTTCAGTTTTTGAAATCAACCCTGTTCTTGAGTTCTCCACCAACGACAAAATAAGCATCCAATAACCATCAAACTTCACTTCCCCCCACACACAAACACACACCTTAGCTAATTTTTAAATGGGTAAGACTTTAATTTTTTTAACACAAACTCTTTAAAAAGAAAAAAACCAAAACAGCACCATTCCTGACATGAGAGTTACTGTGGCAAATTACCAGCTGGAACCAATGTTGCAAACACTGATGACTGGGTTCTTAGCCCACAAATATAATCAGTGATACAAGGAGCAGTGATGAGTCCTTACCTGCAGCAGAGCACACTTCTATGATAAAATCAAAAGCCAAATGGACCTGATTCACTGCTACACTGAAGCCTGTTTACATCGCTCTGCCAGTGGAAAGGAATCTTAAAGGGGGTGGTACTTTAAGGCACCTGTCACTACTAGCACAGTGTTAAAGGTCTTAACTGAGAATCAGGCTCAAATATAGTGAAGAATTTGTTATTTTAATTATGTGCTGAGTAGTATCAGAATGTTATTTTCAAGGTGACTCTTATTCCTGAACTACAAGATTAATGTCGCTAATGTGCAAGTGAGGTGCAATGCTTAATGGACTAACTTCATCCTCAGTGTAACTCCTTTGGCTTCAGCGATGGGATTAATTTGGCCCTGTGTGCCTGTTCCACCTAAATACAATCTGGGAAGAGAAGGTGCCGCACCATAGCACGTGTTAGTCCCGAGAGCAGTTTAGCATTTGCCCAACTGCTAAAAGAATGGCACTTATGCAGTTGATATGTGTTTTCATGCTATGACAGTTTGAAATACATAAATGCTTGCAGGGATATGTAAAATCCACACCACTTCCAGTACAGGAGATGGTGAAATGTTAACAACAAAAGCAAGCCGTGCACGATTAGGACATATTGTGACAAGTTCATCACAACCATCTCTTCTGTTAAATAGAAGATAAAACTGAAGAAAAATAAAGTTTGCAAAGTTCAGTGTCACTCACTGTCCAGCCTATAATTCCCTGAGCCTGCAAATCCTTGCACAGTAGGATCTGCAAGGTGGTTGCACTGCAGTGCAAATTTGACTAGAGGCTACACAAGTGGTACATGTAGCCTTCAGCCCTCAAACCTTCTTCCCTACTCACAAGAGGGCAGAGGACTGGTGGCAAATGAGAGCTTTTTTACATGGGAAAATAGCCTGGACTTTGGAAATGGATTAAGTTAAACCTCCAAAAGGAAGTTTTAATGCAGACTAAGAGTGGCCAGACAGGGAGCTAGAATGGAATAGCTATTGCACTTTAAATTTACCTGAGTGATTGGTGGGTTTAGGCTAAACCCCAGAGAAGAGCCTGGTTAGCTGTGCAGTGAATACATGCCACTCATACATGTTCCACACTCTGGCCTGACTCCTGCTGCAAGATAGGAATTATGTGGTGGCAGTTCAGCAGCACTCTCACTAATGCAGGATCAAGGTTCAGGGAGAACTTTCTGATTTGCATTTATACATGCAACTCTGTCACAGCTACAGGGCCGACTTACACCCCTTTTACTGCCCCCAAGTGCACCCCTCAGTGACAGGCCTGGCATCCTGTGCCTCACTGCGAATCATGCAGTCCAATCACTCTCCGACTAGATGTCTGGGCTGCAGCCCCACCCTGTCCCCCCATTAACCCAACTGTGTCAACAACACAGGCCTAACTCAGTTCTGGCACGTGTAAGAGTTTTCCTCCATGAGCCTGGGACAGCATACAGTACATTTACAATAACACAGAAGCAGCCTACTCAGAACAAAGCATTATTTTTTCATTCCTCACAGGCACAAAGCATTTAGGAAAATGGGCTAACAATGAAAAGCCTAGACTCCTCCTTCCTTACCTAAATTTAACTTCTCTATCCATAGCTTAGGGAAGTCCAGTTTATTCCCATCTCTGGTTTGGGAGAGCCAGTCTGTCCTGCTTGCATCATGCACACTCTGTCCTTGCTGCGGTTTTTCTCTCTTTCTCCCTCTGTGCATATTTGCCATCCTGTCAGCTGTTCACTGACACACCCTGGGCAGCCTCTCCTAGCTTACCCAAAGGGCCTCCCTTTTCTGGAGCCTTTAAAGTTTTAGATCCCCTTGAATCCAAGGCTTTAACCTTGGGAACAATGCAACAGTTCTAGCTTAGATGGAGCCAAGCATGGAGTTTCTTCCCCATTGAGAGTCATTGTTTCCCAAAAAGAAAAAAGAAAAGGAGTACTTGTGGCACCTTAGAGACTAACCAGTTTATTTGAGCATGAGCTTTCGTGAGCTACAGCTCACTTCATCGGATGCATAGCATATCGTGGAAACTGCAGAAGACATTATATACACACAGAGACCATGAAACAAAACTTCCTCCCACCCCACTCTCCTGCTGGTAACAGCTTATCTAAAGTGATCATCAAGTAAGGCCATTTCCAGCACAAATCCAGGTTTTCTCCCCCTTCCCCCCCCCCCCCCACATACACACATACAAACTCACTTACCAGCAGGAGAGTGAGTTTGTATGTGTGTATGTGGGGGGGGGGGGAAGGGTGAGAAATAAACTGGTTAGTTTCTAAGGTGCCACAAGTACTCCTTTTCTTTTTTCTTTTTACGAATACAGACTAACACGGCTGTTACTCTGAAACCTGTCATTGTTTCCCAAAGGAACCTTAATTGGCATTGTTTCATTTCCAAGTGATTTCTCCCTTAACAGTCTTGATTTAACACCTGGAAGTCAGGCAGGTTCATATCAAACAGATAACCTGAGGGGCATATGATATCTATAAAACAGAATACACGTAATTGCTCTATTCTCTACAATTTTGCACCTGCATTCAGCAGCATCAGACCTTATATGTAACTGCCCATCACACAATTCTAACATCCAGTAAATGACTGTTTATAGTTAGAGCTATTTTTTTGGCAAAGAGGAATACTGATACATTGCTGCATTTCCCTCTATTCTCCTCAGTACTTAATATTTGCTTTTAGATATTTTTGGAGGGGTATTTTTAAAGCCAACCCATTCATCCGTATATGCAAGGACATTGAAAAGAAAGATAATTCTATGTATAATATTATGGCAGGTAGAAATGCGTGTCTATGTCTCCTGTCAGCATAATGTACTAAATCAATATGGCACAATACAGCGAGATACTGCAGCCTTTACTCCCCTTGATTTTCGCTTGAATAGGCCCACTGAAGCCTAGTGTGTCTTCCATGAAGTCAGTGACATTACTTGCATGAGTAAATGCTGTTCAAAGTAAGTAGGGATTGTAGAATTGAACCCTAAAAAGTGACCATGCTTTCCAAGAAGGCATTTCTAGTGTCAATATAGTTTTTTTCCCCCATTAGCATAATAACAACACTGCTGTGTGTTATGTAAATCCAGGGCATGGTTACAAAACTATTAATATTAAATAATTCTCTCTGAGCTAATGAAATTATTGTTTGTATCAGACTCATAAACATTAGTTCTTACACTGGTGATTTTGCTCTGAATAATTCATATGCCAATATGTTTTGAAAAGGGCTCAAAATGCAATGCAGCACTTTTCATGGATAAGATTTTCATGTTATTTTGCTTCAGGTTTGTGCTTATGGTTTGGCCCTTGTGTCTCTAAATTTGCATTCTAATCTCATCTGAGTACTAATTACTAATGCACCTGCCACTGAGGTACTGCAGTAAGCACTGGCGTGGGGGAGGGGAAGCCATGATCATTTGCTTTACGTGACGTCTGTATGGCAGGAGGTATTGTGCAATGACTAATCATTTCAAAGGTCGTGGTAAAATGGTTTGTCACCATTCTGAAACCATTTCTCCTTGTTTTAAACCCATGGAAGATGGAAATCTCTCTGTGTACTGATTTTTTTCTCTCCATCACATGCCCCTTCCCTTAGTGGTTTCCTATTGGAGTACTGTAATATCAGCTAGTCTGATCCTCCCGTGCACTTCCATGGGTGAAAGGAAGAGACTGGGAGGATAAGACTGAAGAGTGTATAACAATCAGAGAGTGCCAGCTACACAGCATATTCGCTCACAGACACCTCTGTGTAGTTCAAGGCCCTTGGGTAGGGCAAATCAGGGCAATCTCTCCGGGCCCAGTGTGATTGGCCGGTGCGGTCAGTCCCGGAAGACATGGTGCTGCAAGTCCCCCATCCCGGCCAGAGCCCTGAGCGGCCTTGGCGCTATGGCCAACAATAGCCGCACGGTAGGAGACGGCAACTGCCAGCAGCAGCAGGCGGCCCAGCACCAGGCTGGATCCATCCCACTGGCCCAGCTGCCAATGCAGAGCGGGGCCTAGGGTGACCAAGTGTCCGGTTTTCAACTGGAACACCCGGTCAAAAAGGGATCCTGGCAGCTCCAGTCAGCACTGCCGACCAGGCTGTTGACACTCTGGTTGGCGGCACCACACAGTGGGGCTCCCGGGAAGCAGCTGGCATGTCCTCCCTCCAGCTCCTATGCATAAGGGCAGCCAGGGGACTCTGCACGCTGCCCCCGCCCCAAACGCTGCCCCCACAGCTCCCATTGGCCAGGAACCGCAGCCAATGGGAACTGCGGGGGAGGTGCCTTCGGACAAGGAAGAACGCAGAGCCACCTGGCTGCGCCTTCGCATAGGAGCCGGAGAGGGGAAATGCCGCTGCTTCTGGGAGCTGCTTGAGGTAAGCGCCGCCCAGGGCCTGCACCCCTGACTGCCTCCTCTGCCCCAATACCCTGCCCCATCCCTGATCCCCCTCCTACCCTCCAAACCCCTCGATCCTAGCCCAGGGCACACTCCTGCACCCCAAACCCATCATCCCCAGCTCCACCCCAGAGCCCACACCCCCAGCCAGAGCTCTCACCCACCCCTGTGCCCGAACCCGCTGCCCCAACCCTGACCCTACTCCCGCCCTCTGAACCTCTCAGTCCCAGCCCAGAGTACCCTCCTGCACCCTATATCTGTGGGCAGGAAATAGACTAAATTTTAAAATGAGCAACATAACCAAGTAACTACACCCATTGCATTAAAGCAAGTTTATTTTCATCTTGTCACTTTAAAAGGTCTCCTAATAGTGCTTTTTTGTGTAAGCAAACACTATAATTGCTTCAGGGATTGTTTAGAATTAGGGTTGGAAGCCTGGGAGAGGAGATGATCTATGTGAAGATTTCTGTCTTAACAGGTGCCATGATTCACAGTATGCAAACGAGTTTGAGAACAAGTGCACTCTACTGGCATTATGTAAAATCAAACACTATCCTTTTTCAGCTATCCTGACCATATAGAAAACCATTTGTCAAACTCCAACCAGATACATAGAGGAGTGCAAGTACTGCAGTGGTTTAAAACCAGAGTGAATTCTGTTGTGATATTCCAGTGAAATTACAAATTAACCCTACATCAACCCCCAGCTTAAGCCTTCTCCCCAGGTGCTGCTGCTTATAGGGGTTCTTCCCTTGTGACCTGTCTGTCCCTGACCCCAGCTCCCTCTGCCATACACCCCTTATTTCTAGTATTGAGTTTGCCCCAGTGAGTCAGTAGTAATTAACATGTAGCTTCCTGCAGGGTTCCAGCCCCTATTAACAAGGGCCCTGATTCAGCAAGATGTGTAAGCACGTGCCTAACTTTAAACACAGTTATATCTGTTGACTTCAAATGTTAGGAGTCTGCTGTAGAGGTAGGAATTCAGGATGGAAGATCTTAGAGTCAGAACGCACTCTCTCTCATTCAGATTCTATTTCTATTCTTTGTTATTTTTCTTAATCTAAAACAAAAGTCACCTACACCAAAAACACATATTTTCCTCTTTGGGTATGGAAAACTTAATAATTGGAACAAAATAGGAGCAGTTTCTAATGTCACTAGAAAGCTATATGGAATTAGTTCCATGTTATTCACAGAATCATATTTTGTTGTAGGTTTAAAATATGGATTTAATTCTTCTCTTTTTGTTTGTTTTGCAATTTATTTATTAGAGATTCTTGATTCTTTGTTATGATTGCAACAATGGGCCAAGTGTTGGAAACTGGAGCAAAGCCAGGGTAAAAATATTTTCCTGCGGGGGGGGGGGGGGGGCGCTGTGCACAGTGAGGCTTGAGGAAAGTGACTCTCAGTCCAAACGTATGCTTTGGGTACTGATACCACATAGACAGTTTGTGGCCAGCCGCTAAGGGGGAAGTGGAGTAAGTGATGGCCCATTGACCCTCTCCAATGGATGCTCCTATGTATTCGCAATGTATGTATGAACTCACTGGCTATGCTCCCAACAAGCTCATTTCTTGCCCTCAGCAGAGTTGCTGTTGAATTTTATCTGGCACTCTCCAGCACATTCACCTAGCATTGTTAGGCCTATCTGAATTTCCTCACAGCCTTCGCCAGTGCTAACTCACCTAAACAATCGTACATAGATTTTGCCACTTCACTGTTCATCCCTTTCTCCAGAACCTTAATAAACACATTAAACAACACTGGCCCTGGCATGGAGCCTGAGGAGGAATATAAATAGGGTTGCCAGGTGTCCAGTTTTCGACCTGAATGCCCGGTTGAAAAGAGACCCTGGCGGCTCCGGTCAGCACCACTGACAAGGCCGTTAAAAGTCCAATCAGGGGTGCTGCAGGGCTAGAGCAGGCTAGTCCCTAACTTTCCTGGCACCGTGCTGCGCCCTGGAAGCGGCCAGCAGATCCGGCTCCTAGACAGGGTGGCCACAGGGCTCCGAGCACTGCCCCAGCCCAGAGCACTGGCTCCACACTCCCATTGGCTGGGAACTGCAGCCAATGGGAGCTGGGGGGCCAGTGCCTGCAGGCGAGAGCAGCACGCGGAGCATCCTGGCCCCCCCACCTGCCTTAGCCCTGCTACTCTGCTGACCAGGAGCTGCCCGAGGAGAGCCTGCACCCCAATCCCGAGCCCCAACCCCATGCCCCAGTCCTGAGCCCCCCGCAAACCCAGAGCCCCCTCCTGCACCCCAAGCCCCTCATCCCTGGAACCACCCCAGAGTCTGAGCCCTCACCCCCCTCCCGCACCCCAACTCCCTGACCCAGCCCAGTGAAAGTGAGGGAGGAAGGTGGAGAGCGAGCCACCGAGGGAGGGGGAACGTACTGAGCAGGGGCAGGGCCTCAGGGAAGACGCGGAGCAGGGGGCAGGACCTCAGGGAAGGGGCAGGGCTAGGGTGTTCGGTTTTCTGCTGTTAGAAAGTTGGCAACCCTAGCAGGGCCCCCAAGCCAGCAAGGTCTGATTTGCAGTGGTGCTGGAATATTTTTAAAAGTGGGGGTGCTGAAAGCCAGCCCCCTTACACCTGTCCACCCCACCCCACCCCCCAGCTGAGACTGGGAGCAAAGCCCCAGGCGTGGAGCTGGCAGCCAGGACCCTGTGGGTGCTGCAGCACCCCCCCGCACGCCTAGTTCCCATGCCTATGCTGATTTGTCCCAGGCCCCTCACCCCCACAGGGATGGCCCTGCTTCAAGACAACATTTGGACTTCACTGATCTCAGAGAGGAGGGTGAGCAGAAGGGAGAAGGGACCAGAGGCAGAAGACTTTTGATCTGTGGCATGGTCCCATCCCAATCTGTAGCCTTGGAAGGATTAGATTATCGGTAATGTCAATTTCACCTTACACACAAACCCATGAAAAATTATTGCCATCTCTAATCAAAATGTATAGATGTACAATGTAAGAGAAATGCTGCTTGACAACTTATTAGAGTTTGATTTATGGATACTTTGACATGTGAAGTTGACCATTTGTGTTTTAACAGTTATAAAGCTTTAGCTTTTTGAATCTCAGCGTCTACAGTCATTAAATAATTATTGTCTGATCCCCCCACCATTGTCTGACACCCCCTCAATTTCCCACAACTGAACATTTAAATCAATAAAATAAAAGAGGTGAAAAATAAACACATTACCTGTCAAAAAGATAAAAACTGAATTCTGCGAAGCCTACCATTCTGACAGGGATTCCTTACAAAGGCGATGCTGCCCTGTCAGGATGGTCCAACCCCGTTTCCTCCTCTGCTGTGTGAAAGCCATGGACAGGAAAGGGTTGGTTCAGGGGGGAGTGGACAGTAAGAGCCTTGTAGGGCTGGACAGAGAAAGCATCACAGAGGCACAGGCCTCCACACATGCCCCAAAATACGCAGGACCCAAAACCCTCTGTCTATTCTGGGACTGGGTGAGGGCAAATGCTATTCCTTCATAGGGCCAGCTTCTCAGCTGCTGTAAATCACTTCTGGTATAAACTGATGTACTCAGTGGAGCCATATGAGGATCTGGCCCAGGGTTCCCTGACCCTTGAGCAGGAGTTCTCTCTGGGAGGGTTTGATCCACTCATTTTTTTGCCAGTTAAAATAAAAAGAATAATGAACCTTGTTGATTTTTTGTAAGTATGCAACCTACCAAGCCTAATAACTTGCCCCTCCAAAGTAGGCTATGGACTTTCCAGTCGCTTGCTTCTATTCAAGCTGTTCCTTTCTCTTTGCCCTGCAGTTTCCTAAATTAGCATTTTAGTTGAGTTTGAGTCCCTTCCAACCCCATTTTGTTCAAGTCTGATTGAAGAAAACTAACCAACATGTAAGAACTTTTAGGCCTGATTCTCCTTTGCCTTGTACCCGATGTGTAGCCATTTTCACCCATCCAAAGTGAATGCAAACCACTATCACATCTGCATTTTGCAACCAGCCTGCACCTATTTAAATGACTGCACAAGGTGCAGGACAAAGAATCAGGTCCCCTGCATAGAACTATCAGGTTGTAAAACAGGAAATCTGAGGTTCTTATGAAACAACATGACTCCAAGGGCTGAGTTTTAAACAATACGTTGAATATCATGAGACTTGCAATAAAATTTCAAAAGTTTGGCAATGCTGTATCTGTATAGGGATCAGCACAATAGGTCCGAGGTGCTGCCACAGTACAAATGTTAAACAAGCTCATCCCAGATCCCATTTTGCAGTTGGGCCCATCTCTGTGATACGTGGAACCAAAACTCTGGATACAGGCACCCCTGAATTTTAAGGGTTCAACATTTGGATCTGAATTTTGTGGCTTGGGTACCCCTCTAATTGTCACCAAGTTCTACGGGTAACTGGCCAAATTAATCCCTGGTGTGATTCCATTGACATCAGTGGAAATCAAAGCAAAGCTGAACTGGTATTTTGTTCTGTTCCTTGCATCTCTCATGATGTTCTTTCCTTCAGGATCCTGCTTTTCATCTGGCATCCAGTAGATCTGGTCATCCCCTGCCACATACCCACAACAGAGCATACAGAGCAGAACTCACAGTTTTTAACCTATTGCCACAGCATCCTGTACCTGACTGTGGCATGCGTCTGAATGTCCTTTTCCAGCAATGCAACATACAGCCATGACAATCTATTCAGTTCCACCAAGATCATTTTCTTCTGATTTGTTTTTCAGCCACCAGTGCATTAGAATTCATAGCATATGGCCTTACCTCACACAGCCTTTCATTCTGGACCATGTATCATGAGAGTATATAAATAAGTGTAGACCGCTTTGCTCAGAAATCAATTAGCTTCATTTCCCCATAATATTGACTTCAGTATTTGCTATGTACTGTAATTGATTGCTCTGAAACAACTGAATTATTTGATTTCTATTGATGGTTTGGTTGGATTCCACTATGTACTCTGAACTCTCTGTAAGTTAATGTGTTTTGCTTCATTTTGCTTCTTGTAAATAAGAAGCATTTTGAACTTTAAAATTCTAGACTGCCTTTGATACAGAAAGTCCATCGCTTACCAAAAATGAAGGATTCTTTTAGGATGAAGTTATGAATGAGTCATCTGAACATTTAGAGAGAATTTTTCAAAGTTTACTAGACCTTGACAATTTAAGAATATATGCTCCTCTTTTGGCAAGAAAAAAAAAAGTGATATAGAAACTCAGTAACAGAAGATGGCTAGTCTGAAGCTGGGAGATGCAGACAGTTTTCTATAAGGAGGGAAAGGTAAAACTGTTACCAGTAGGGCTTTCTTGGAAATAAGAACTGGTTAAATTGGGAAGAGAAATCTCTGCTCTGGGAAAGAATTCCCTGACACAGAACATGTTCATTTTGTCTTGAATGGCTTTGTATATTTTTGAAAACATTGAAATTGCTGTGGTATTTTAAGGCTTTTAAATCGGCCCTTTTCCAAGGTCTCTGAAAACAGGAAAGAGCTCATAAAGGTTCCCTAAATTTGAAGGGAATTTACTAAATTAGATTCCACAGACTAGATAGAGCACGTTGAAAAGAGTGAGAACAAGATTGCTTACAAGCTGTGTGGGAATCGAGCAGTGTGGATGACATGTTGGGTCCCTGAGCCATTCTGCCTTCTGGTCACAGGATGGATCAAGACAGCATGTGTTGGGTGGGATGGAGACAGTCTGTGGTAGACACACACACACACACACACACACATACACACACACACACGAGCTGTATTTGCCCCACTTAGAGCATCCTGCCAACCACAGCACACTGTGGTTGCAGTGTCAAAGGAGTATGCAGAATCTAACCTAGCCCTCAAGTTAGCAGCCCATAAAAGCAGTAGTGGGCACATTAGCCACGCCCCCAGGCTAGAACCAAAAAACGAGCTATGTTAGAATAGTACCCAGTGCTGTACAGATGAGGTGCTCTAGTGAGGGATGAGGATTTGTATTCCCCACCCCCAGTGCATACACATAGCATGGCGTAGGATTTTGCCCAGAGCAAAAACTATTTCTTGCCTATTTTCTCCTGAAGTGACATTCTGTGCATTTGCACCACCAGGAGTGTGTCAGAATGATCTGATAAAAGGGATTCCAGGTTACTGAAATAGACTTGCCTGAGGCTTCAAAGCATTGAGTGGCAGGTACAGTAAGTGCATTCGAAACAGTGGCTAATGAAATACTGTAGATTTGAGGGGAATGTACTGATTTCATTTATTTTCCCCCAGCCTTCGTGGTGAAATGGATAACAGCTAATGCTCTCCTGATGAATACAATACATATTCTACTGCGCAAAACTCACATTTGCCTACAAAATTAAAACTGCATTTAACACATAATTGATCCAGCAACGTTTAATAACTGCTGTATTCTTTACTCATAATAGCAACAATTATTTGACTCCACTTAAGAATTACACTGTAGTATATTTGGAAAATTAGTATTTCCTTATCACTAAGCATCTGCTGAGCTCATACGTCAATGGCTGCAGTCCTCAGATTCAGCTGAGCTTCATTTGGTATGGCATCTGGAGGCAGGGGGCAAAAATGGATTTATGCCACTTACCTGCTCCCTGGCCTCCAGGGCTGCTGTGGGCTTGTTTAGCTTCTGGCTGCATTGCTTTTACTCACGGTTACTAAAAACATCCTCCTGTTAGACTGGCTAGTAATCACTAGAATGCAAAGCACTAGGTCATGCCCCTTCAAACCACCAGCATACCCCTTTAGTTAGGTGCTCGCAGGGGATGATGTAAAATTGATTATGCCATCTGGACATTTCCTTAGGCTGCAAAAATCCTCACTTACCCACTTAGAATAGCTTTATTGCTTCTTTGTGCTGCCAAAATGGCATCACTGTGGGACATCTGCCCCTCCGCACCTAAGATTTTTTCCTTTAAAAAGGCTAGCAAACGTGTCAAAGGCTGACGCAATCATAGGATTTGTGCTAGCAGCATGGATGGCGGTAAACTTCATATGGTAAACTGACATGTAGAGCGGAGTTTATATTACTGTGTTCTCTACCAAATCATGGAACAGGGATTGTCATTTTTTAGCCTTGTCTGATATTGTTCCAACACAATTATCCCTCTTAAAGGTCTGAATTTCTTAAGTCCTTTATACTCTGATTTTAATTTGTCATTCCACTTTAATTGACCTGGCAACGATTATTCCCAATCTTTGAAGAACAATAAATTGGGATGTGGACTCACTCAGGTACAAAGAACAAAGAGGTTTTGACAGATAACTTATCAAATATACTAATAAACTTTTAGTGAGGTGGTAATTCCTTAAATCTTATTTTATAGACAATTGCTATTAACTGAAACCCTTTGTACAAGAAAGGGCTAGCCTGGTTCTTGCTAGCAATCCCTTCAAAAAGCAAATACTCACGTTATAAGTTTATAATAAATGTTGGAATGTATTTACCACTTGTAATCTGAGGATCTCAAAAAGTTTTACAAACGTAAATTAACTCTCAGGCAAGTTTTCACATACTATGCAGTCTGGGTGTAATGTAAACAGATGAAGAGGGTCGGCTTCAGCAATGAAACAGGAGTTTCACCAAATGAAATTTGTAAACCATTTAGTGGACCCAAGCTACAACAAAAGATATTTAGACAAACAAATACACAGGAGAACTCACTTGGACTATACACCAGTCTTCTAGTAAGTTGGTTGGGATCTTTGCCCTCTGCTCCCAAGTGCTTTTCTCCGCTGGGCCTTAGATGACTGATTTTGCAGTTTCTTGCATTCATTGTGAACACCTGATTGCATCTTTAGTCACCAGCTCTGCCCCTCCACTCCACCCTGACTGCTTCTGTAAGGGGAAGAAGGGAGGTAAGTCCCTGCTAGCAGCAAGCAAGTAGGGCCTCTGCCTCCTGTCATGTGCAATTTCTTCAAGATTCCTTAGGGCAGGAAGCACAGTCCCTTGGTTAGGGCACTGGCCTGTGATTCAGGAGACACAGATTTAGCTCCCGCTCTGCAGGAAGTTTGGACAAGTCGCTTAGTCTCTCCCATCAGTTCCGCATCTGTAAAATGGGGATAATAATATGTCCCTGTCTCTTAGGGGTGTTGTGAGGATGAATACATGAAAGATTACTAGATGCTCAGATAATACGGTGATGGGAGTCATGTAAGTACCTTAAATGGACGCCTCAACATCTGGGGATCTGTCAATAGTCTGCATGGCCCAAAATGACAGTGCAGCAAAGCATCTTGCTTCTGTTTTGAGTAAAAGGTACCAGGCAGTGACTGGGCTACGGTTCTGTGAGCCCTGAGCAAAGTCCTGGGGACTTCCTCCCCCACATTAATTTATGGAGTGTGACACAAGTTGCCTCACTCTGATTTGGCTCCTTAGTCAACTGTCTATGATGCCTCATGGCTTAGCACTGACCCTGGCACTGGTATATAAGCAACATTCTGGAAAGTCTGGCATCTCTCTAGAAAGGACATCTGGTACTTTAAAGTGTTGTTAATTAGAACGGGTTTACTAACAAATTGCATTCCCAGCCATGATAACAAGTACCCAAATCGCTGGTCACTGGTGCTCTTTGTTACCTTAGAAGCTCTTCTTTTAGCACAGATTCAATTTATACCAACTTTCTAATTATAAGAAATCCTATTGCAGGACCCCTTGAAAGGGAAATTGTTTGCATAAACTATGAAATACTCTAGGGTGAGCTGTAGCAGGATACAAGACACCTGGGTGTCTCAGGACCTCTGAGTAACAGAATGGTGGAAAAGTAGACCCCTCCACAGAGAGGGTAGTTTTACACCTAGGAAGTGTGTAGAGACATCTACATTGATTAAAAAAATAGCACAAGTTACCAAAAAGGAAATTCTAAAAGATGCTCTCCTTGGGCTGATTGCAGAAGCCAAACAAAGTTGGGCCTAATTAGCATTTGAAATGAAGAAAGATGTGGCAGTAACTGCAACATGAGATAAGAGCTTGGACGAGAGTTTTACCTGTGTGGATGGGTAGCAAAGGATGGATATCTTAGAGATGTTAAACAGAAAGACTGCAAGATTTAGACATAGCCTGGAAGTGAGGCTCTAGAGAGGTCTAGACAGATGTCCAAGATGATGCCCAGGTTACAGGCCTGAGTGACCAGTAGGATCGTGGTGTTGTCCACAGCTTAAGAAAGGAGTTAGCCATTGAGCAGATGCCTCTCTGGCCTATGAGTTTCCCCTGACTATACAACATGGCAGTTAAAAAGGAGGCTATGAATGACGGGAGCTCTCACAAGAATCCATGTTTATAGGTTTGTGGCTGAGTGGTCTTCTGCTCCCCATCTCTTGTGCTTTAAAGCATCCAGTTGATGTGCCCCAGTCTGGCAGCCTTCAGGACATAGTGCCAGATATATCTATTTAACATGGCTTCTTGCTGCTTTGCATCAGTAGCTAACTGAGCAGGATATTCCATACCTATGCTTTGGTATTTGTGAGGTGCGATGTTCACCTCAGTCACATGGTATTGTTTCTGCTCTCTGGCTGGGAGAGTTAACCTTTACAAACATGAACAGTGCTTGACCAAATAATTCAGGCTTTGAATGTCTCAAAAGAGTGTGAGGGAGCAATTTACACCAAATTATTGATAAGCAGGCCTAGGGAATTTAAGGAAAATTTAAACCTTTTGCACAAGAGCAGTATATCTAGCCACTTGTTTGGACTAAAGATTTTACAAAACTAGCTTCCTTCCTGCCTGCAAGAGAGATTTAGCTGTTTTATCAGCTATTCAGCAGTATTTGTATTTAGTTTTTCCTCTCACACAAAGTAAAGAAAAACTTTGATTAGCTGAACCCTGATTTCTGAAATTCAGATATGTCCTTCATGTCCAAACTCAATGTAGAAGCAAATTTTGTTTATCTGTTATTTGGATGATCTCTGGGATATTTGAATAATTGAGATTAACCTGTAAATGAATGTGCATGTAGATGCACAATCCTGTTTGTGAAGGGTTCCCTTAACTATTTTCATCTTGTAAAATTAATTGCTTCAGTGACAGAATTCTGACTATGGAGCTTGATCAATGCTATACATACTATATGCCATGTACTACAGTAGCTCGTATCTGGTAAGTCCTTTAGTGACGTCATGTCATTTATGTGATGCCATCACTATTCAAAAATATACTGGTTGCGGGTGCATGATGGTCCCACAAGCAAAAAGAGAAGTCAGTAGCCTTCTCCATTTCATTTGGTTATCTGTGTTAGTGCCAGCTTTCTGTTTCCTAGGTTTTGGGAGCAACCAAGGCCCCGCCATGCTGCCATAAGTGGACTGGAATGTACTTTTGAAACCTGTATGGGTCCACTCTGACATAGTCCATGAACATACGTGTATTTCTGTTTTACAATGGATCATCGGTGAGGCTACATGATATTCATCATCTGCACGACATTTCACCACATGGGCAGACATTACAAACCTGCCTTGTGTGTTTATTTTTAAAAGGACCCTTGAGAGCACATTTGAAACTCCCACTGTGTCTTAGGAGAGAGAGTGATTTCTTACAAGAGGGATTTGCAGGCGATATAATTCTGTAACCTGGGAGGAAACACATCAGAGTGAATTTGTTGCAGTTCCCTTAAGGAAAGCAGAAAAGCTGAACTCCACAAAGAAAGAAAGAATTCCTGGGGGTAAGGGAAAGATCTGCTTTGACCTAAGGATAAAGAAGTTCCCTGGGAGAGAGTGTAGTAGCTCCAGAAGGGGCACCGTGAAAAAATAAATTAGCTTGTAGTTGGCTGATTTCACCTTAATTTTTACCTTAATTATATAGATGAATTAATACTTCCTACTACAATGGTTATATAATACAACATGCCTTGGTACAGTGTCTTTAAAAATGAATATTTCAGTGAACTGTACAATAAAAGTAGGAGCAAATGATTACAGCTGGGTTCATTTAAATCACTTGCAATGCCTGGGAGAGCATCACAGTCTTTCAGACATGAGCCTACTTTCACATACATAGTCTGAGGGCACTGAGCTAACAGTGACTACTAAGCACTGAAGCCCAACTTGATTTTCAGAGGGGTTGGGTACCCACTCGTTTCCATGGGAGCTGTGACTGCACAGCATCTCTGGAAAATCAGGCCCAAAGACTCAGACATGTGTCCCTGGGTGTTTGTAGCTATAGGCTGTATTTGTCCTGTGTGTAAGAGTTGCCAGAGAGAGAGAGCAATTATGTGGTTTAATTATTGGAAGACAAGATGTCTTCATCTCAATAAGTGAATTCCTGGGAAGTATTTCATTTATAAATATGAGCAGATTAGCTGGGCTGTGTAACTAAGATATGCTCTGAATGCTAAGAATTGGAATAGGACACAGGCAGAAGTGACAATGAATTTTTAACTTCGGTACTGCTTGCCTGTTTGAGGGTTTCAGGGTTTTTTTTGTAGAGTACTGGACGCTAGGCTTTCTGTAGCCATGCTACCCTGAGCTGTTAACTCATCCAGTCTCACAAGATAAGCAGAATCGGAGCTGGTCAATGTCAAGCTGCTGCAGAAGGTGGTGCTGGTGAGTCAGAAGCTCTTCTGTTGGAGTCAATCTCATGCAGCAGTGATGGTCTTCAGATGTAGAATGCATGACAATAGTCCAAGCAGGAAATGACATTCCTTCACCACCTGCAGACTGTCCTACTGTAATGCACTCTACAGCTGAAGGCCACTCAAACCCCCAGCTGATGCAGAAAGAGGCTGCTCATTTTCTTCCAGCTGGGAAAACATTACCTATGCTCTGTCATCCACTCTAGCATCCAATCTGTTTTCAGGCAAAAATCCAGCAATCGGCGTTTTACCTAACAGCACCTCACTGCTACCTCAGCAACCCCACCAAATTGCCTCATGTGATACCACGGCACTGAGAACAACTGAGTCACTTGAGCTTGCAGCCTCCAGATTTAAACAAGATGGGGCTGCTGGCAAAGCGTTCTCAGCGGCGCACCCTTCATATTACACACACACACACACACACACTCGGAGTCCAACAGAGAACAGATCTCTAAGGCACTCTACAAGGCTTATCTGTTTGTGGGTTGACTGTATGTGAGTGGGACAGCATGATGGAATGAGGCAATGAGTATCAGCTTTAGTTTTTCTGGACACGTTGGACAGCGGGGTTTTTGCTGTGGATGTTAGCTAAGTCTGTTCTTGTGCCCAAAACAATGGATGTCCAGCCCATGCTAGAATTCTTAGAAACAATGCAGTCTAAAATTATATATAATTTCAAGTCTGTCTCATAAAAAACATTCCCCTCTTTCCCCGCTTCACTTAGCCCATGCTCCTCTGGCTGGCAGCTACCATAGCAACACAATAGGGGGAAATGAAAGTACCTCAAACAACATCCGCTTCTCAGGCCGTGGGATTTCGGTAAAAAAGGTATAGCCACTGCTGTACATTATGATTTGCATTGCTCTGGCACTGTATCTATGGGGTTTTCGCTCATTCATCTTAGCCTAATGATTTCAGGAGTGGGAGAGCTTTCAAAATCATTAGGATGAAGTATCTCTCACAAGTTACTGAAATTAGGAATGGGAGAGTTGACTGTTTTTATTTGTTCTGCTGGATTTCTGGGTGCAATTCATCTCCTCCTTATCTTGTTAAAATGGTTATCAGCTCCTTTGAACATAAGCCCCCTCAATCTCAGAGAAGGCGTTTCCTCATAGCATTTTAACATTGTGGTCCTGCTCCCATTGAAGGCACCAGTTATATTCCTCCATTTCCAGTCTTAAAGCTGAGATTTAATGTAATGCCCATGAGACAACACTACTTTTCTTTAAGCTAGGAGGGCAGACATTGCATACCTACAGTAAACTATGTCTGTGTTTGCCTAGTGAAGGAAAGCCAATACACAAATACATCCAGGCTTTTGTTGGTGCTTGATATTAAAAATGCTTTTCATACTGTCTAATTGAGAGATTACATGGATGCACAGAAGCATTTCCAAATGTAAGCATGCTCTAGGCTATATCAGTCAGCCAGATAGAGTACCAGTGAGTGAAAAGAGTCCAGAGACCCCGACTGAAATTAAAATCTATCCTTCCCCCATCTATTTTACATACCAAAGTGTAACTCCCAAATTCATTCTTCTATGAAGGGCTTGCCTGGCAATTGTTATGTTCTTTTAGATCCAATCTTATTCTTCTGTCACTTAGGTATGTGAATAACATGCTGGTGTATAATGATTGTTCTAGTAGTGAAACATCTGGTATTTGTGACTTCCAGTACATTGTGGTATGGATCTGTGTACATTACTGCAGCACCGGAGAGCAATTGGGATAGATAAATTACCAATCCCCACATTTGTTGTATATCTAAGGGCTCAGGACAAAGCATTTATATAACTTGATCTACCCCCTCAGCCCAGATCCTGAGTTTGACCTCGTATGTACACAGGTTGAATTGATTTTCACAGTTTCCATTTAAGATTTAATATGTAAAGCTTGGATAATTTGAAGGCTTTTGTGAGTGCCTCAGATAGGTGATGTCAGCAAAGCTCCCACGATCTTCCATGGTGTGGGACCATCCCCTAGAACATTGTATAGAACACCAGCATGTTATTCACATACCTCACTAACACTTCAGTCTACTAGATCTGTTGGCTCCTTGTCCTGTGTATTAGTCAGCCACAAGACTATGTTTTTCAAAGCTTCCTATAAAGAATCTAAAGACCTTTAAATTTCAACCACAGAAGTCTTTGCATTCTGGAGCCTCTAATGTAGTAAATCCTTAGTTTTCTACATTTTCCCATGCCTAGCTATTAAACTGTGAACCCTTTGAAATGTTAGTAACAAAAAATGCGCAGCCACTTATAAATGGATAGAAATTAGGGGATACAATATTTGTGCTGTCAATGATTTACAAGTTTGAAAATATTTATCTTTAGTTCAATTACAACCTTGGGAGTCTGATTTCTCTGTCCTCAGAGGGAGCTAATTTCAGTTTTAAAAAAGACTAATAAGTGCTGATATGGTAAATATTTAACAAAGTCACATTCCCTTCTGCCTTCTCTTCCCCATGTTGCTTTAAGTAAACAATATTTGCTTTATTAAATTTCAGTTGAGGAATCATAACCACATACACAAACAATCAAACAGATTTCAGCTGATCAAGGAAAAGAACTGGAAAAAGTAATTCCCTACCTATATCTTTCTTTCAGGGCATTTATACCATGTCCTTCCAAAGGCTTCTAATCCCCTTATGCGCCAAACACTGCCATGTGAGTAGTATTTTACTCTGCAAATAGGCCCATTGGCTTCAATGGATTACTCAAGTCCCAATAGGGGTAAGGGCATCAAACCCGAACCCAAAGTATTCCCAACTCTATACAACAGCTCCTGTATCACAAATCATAGTAGAATACAGAAGAGGCAATTTGAAATGGAACAACTAAGAAATAACTATATAAACACATTCAACATTCAGTCTAATAAGAATTCCCCAAGAGTACCACTTATCAAGGACAATCACACTTTCTTCACCTTCTTCTACCTGGGTGGGTGGAGGATTAGAACTTGGGAAACATTTAGCTTAGTCCTAGTCATTTTCTGTGACCATCTACAATTTTATTGGCCATAAGACAGAGGCAGATGTTCCAGTTCGCAAAAACTCTTATTTTACATTTTCAAATTTGCATCTGTGATTCTGAGCTCCCATAGATACAGCCAGAAATACAGGGATCCAATTCTCCTTACTTTGCAAGCTATTTACCTTAACATGACACAGAGTATAGGAATAAGTGAAAAGCTTTTGCAGGTTATCAGATGAATAGTTTAAAAGTCCTCTTCTAAAAGGGGCATGGTACTGCCACACCAATTTGAAAGCATGGGGAAATCCATTGCTTCTCTGCTGGCACAGTTTGCCATTATGCTTTCTTTTCATGAATTACTAAACTAGGTGTATTATAAAAGGAGTTGAGACCAGAATAGATCTCCCATAGTGGTAGTAGTCATTTTGCTAATATTAAGCAGCCTTTATGGAAGTAGCTTAAGAGTAGTCAGTATTTGGGTAGCTGCATTGTTCGTAACGTCTTTGGATTTTTTACTCTTAAGAACGTGAAAGTCAAAGTCAGAGAGGTAAAGGCTTAAAAAAACAAAAAATATTTGGTCCTGCTCATGTCATGAAGTAAGCTACGGCGAGGAAGGGAGGGAGATTAGTTACTATGAGCCTGATTTCTCCACCCTAACTTAAGTGGAATAATGCCTTACTCCATATGCAGTTCCATTGACATCAATGGTACAACTTGAGTAGTACACCTTGAGAGTAAGGGTATCAACAGCAGACTAATGCAAGAAACTGAAAAGCTTTCTCTGAAGATGTCGGTAGCTAATTCCAAGAATGTAGCAATTTAGGAGAGGACTAGTGAATAGATGATGAACAGTCTCCCGGGGGGCATCCTGAAAAGGTGGGTGTTTCCTGATGCCAGAGGCACTGTGTCTCATACTCAAGACTAGATGCAATGCAAGATTGATCACCATCACCACACTCAGAGGAGGAGAGGAGCCTAGCAGTCCAATCCAACCCAACACCGCCTACCACAAACTCCCAACTACTAACAAACACTTACACAATGGTGACAAACAGACCTTTTCCTGACACACTCATGCCCACAAATGCCTAAAAAGTCAGATCTAGTCAAAGCTTTTATTCAGCTGTCAACTAAGAAGCTGCTTTAATTCAATTCCTGATAGTGAGAGCAGCTAACTGAGGTTAATATTCAAATGTCTTTAGGACACTGACTTCAGTAGCATACAAGGCTTTAGAACCAATTGTGGAGGAAAGGATAATTCAATTCCTGGGGGTAAATGATAAAGATAATGCAATGTGGGTTTGCCAAAGATAGATCATGCCAGACTAACCTGATTTCCTGCTTTGAGAAAATAACTTTCAGATAAGGGAAGTGCAGTGGATCTAATTTCTTGTCAAAGCTTCCCAGCATCGAGTGACCCATTGTGTAAATATGGCCTATATTCTTTGTTCCTAGTTGAACACATTTACATTTAGCCATATTAAAATGCATACTATTTCCTTCTTGCCCCCATCTTGCCAAGCAATCCAGATTGCTCTGAATTAGTGACCTGTACTCTTCATTATTTACCATGCTCCCAATGTTTGGGTCATCTGCAAACTTCAGGCAGTGATGATTTTCTGTTTTCTTCCAGGTCAGTGATGAAAATATTAAATAGTATGATCAAGAACCAATCATTTTGGGGACCCCACTAGAAAAATACCTGTTTGATAATGATTCTTCAGTTCAAATTACATTTTGAGACTATCAGTTAGCCGGCTTCTAATCCATTCAATGTGTGCCATGTTAATTTTATATCTTTCTAGTTTTTTTAATCAAAATGTCATTCAGCACCAAGTCAAATGCCTTAAAGAAGTCTAACTATATTATTTCAACACTATTACATTTTTCAACCAAACATGCAATCTCATAAAAAAAAAGATATCAAATTAGTTTGACAGGATCTATTTTCCATAAACCCATGTTGGTTGGCATTGATTATATTACCCTCCGCTAATTCTTTATTAACCAAGTCCTGTATCAACCACTCCATTATCTGGCCCAGGATCGATGACAGGCCTGTAATTACCCGGATCATCCCATTTACCCTTTTTAAATACTAGCACATCATTTGCTTTCTTCCAGTCTTCTGGAATTTCCCTGGTGTTTCAAGACTTATTGAAAATGGTGAAGAAAGCTCCTCACCCTGCTCTTTTAAAACTCTTGGATGCAAGTTAACCAGACCCACTGATTTTAAAATGTCTGATTTCAGTGGTTACTGTTTAACATCCTCCTGAGATACTAGTGGAATTACAAGAGTGTTAATCATATGATATGAGTATATTTCTTGAACAGTCTGCCTCTTCTGCATTATTACTGATAATTTTACCATTTCCATCTAATAATAGACCAATACCATTGTTAGGATTCTCTTTGTTCCTAATACATTTAAAAGATATCAGACTAGCCCACTGTTTTCCCTAAAAGAAACACTTAAATGGAGAAAAGATGTGCAAAATATATAACAAGGTCTTCTAGGCCAGTGCTGTGCACTAAATGATGTTTTGTTACGTTGACAATGAGTGTGTCCCTAGGGAAATGGGAAGAGAAGGGAAGTTCTCCAAAATATTTTAAACCACGCAAATGTTCCTGGTGAAGCCTTTTTTAAGGCTATTCAGTCATCCTTCCTCAAAGCAAATGTTATTTTTATAATGATATGCTATAAAAATGTTCATCCAATTATTCGTTGAAGTGATTTCTAACCAAAGCTGACTGCAGAGGAGAAGGTGGGATGGTGCAAAGTAAAAATGTTTCATTTCTATTCATCTGTAGTGCTAGGTAGACATATCACTATTTCCTTCTCTGACTAGAAACTCCTCTTCTGCTCTGCCTCTGTTGTTGGTGAGAAAAGTCCATTGGAAGGATAACTGTATGCTTAAAACCTACATCTGTATGTATGTGAACCAGGGTTTTCATTCTCCTCATGCAACTCATCTGTCATCCTACATTCCAATATAGCTCTGCAAAGTTTAACACCCAATTATGGAATAGTTTAGATCTGTTAAACTAATTTCTCCATGTCCATAAATGAACAACTTTCAGTGAGTCGCTTCAGGCCTATTCAGTGTTGAGTCAAATCCAGCTCCAAAATGGAGGAACTCTGCAAGTAAAGAAAATACATCTATTGAGTTACAGTCTCATCTCAGGTTTCAGAGTAGCAGCCATGTTAGTCTGTATCCGCAAAAAGAAAAGGAGGACTTCTGGCACCTTAGAGACCAACAAATTTATTTGAGCTTAAGCTTTCGTGAGCTACAGCTCACTTCATCGGATGCATTCAGTCTCATCTCACTTACACTAGTGTACACCTACCACCACTCTATTGATTTCAATGGAGTTATTCTTGATTTACCCCAGTGTAAGTGAGTTCACAATCTGGGCCATTGTTAATAAATTGAAAAGAGTTTAAGAAGAAGGCACACAGAGATTTGCAGTTGCAAGCACTACACGGAGTGGGTAGGTTCACTAATATTACTGGTTCTATCATTTAATAAAATAATTTAGAGAGAACGCGGGATTCTGGCACTCCAAGGTACTAACTTAAGTTCTGAGACAGAGTGCACCTTAACAGCCACACAAGGCCATGGGTCTATTCTGCAAACTTTACATTTCAGAGTAGTATCTGTAAAAGCTGAATTTGCACCCAGACGTCAACAAATTTCTGATTTTAAATGTTTTCTTTTTTTTGTAGGGGGAGGGGTGGGTTCAGATTCATGAGTGAGTCGACCTGAGTTCACACTCAGGTCTTTTAATTCTTCTCACACGTCTTTTAATTCTTCTCTGCAGTGGGCAGGACCGGCCCCATATACACACAAAAAAGGGGCCAGACATCTTGGCCCTTAGGACCTGTGGATACATAAGCTCTACTAGAGGCAGGAGACATCTGTACAAAGGCTCTTGTCTCGTCAGTCAATCCTAGCCCCCATACCTTGACAACATGGCTTCTGCATGAGTGGACTCCCCCTACTGCTGTTACTACCTGTTCCCAGAACACCCTTTGGGACAGAGGAATTCCCTTTGGGAGTTTGGCAGCAGAGGGGGATACTCTGCAAGTTACTGAAGACTCAACCTGCAGTACCTTGCTTGAATTTGCCCTAGCAGAACATGACGAGATCTCAGCCCTAGTCTTTCCACATACCTAGGAGCTTCAGTGGCACTAGCCAGGAGTCCTTGCATGCCACACACTATAAGAACTTCAGCTGTGGCTGGGCCACAGACAGGGGAAGAAGAAGAGGGAGGTTCCTTTCACCATCTCCCCCACTTGTGCACACACACAGGCACTATCTACAATCTGACCCTATGGAAGGGCTAATGTTACAACCCTTGCAGCTACAGACCCTTTGGGGCCCAGCAGTGATTTCATTGTCCCAGTTTCCCTACTAAAAGGAAACATCTGTTTGGGAGCAGGAAACTGGGACTCAAAGTAATTCCTTCAGGGGGTCAAGAGTAGGAGGCTGGACAGCTGCAGCCAATCTTCAGAAGCACATCTAGAGAGCAAATCTCCTTGGAAAGAGGCTGCTCTTCACTCCCAAAAGGAGAACTCAGATGCATGGACTGTTGCTCACTTATTTTGTATTGTGATCTTTCTAGCAGATCTGAGGGTTTGGTTGGGTTTTTGTTGTTGTTTGTTATTTTGTGTTTTTAAATAACTTCACTTGTGCTAGCTGTCTTACAACTAAACAACAAGGCCTCTTTTCCAAACGAGGGTGGGGGGTTTTCGGGGTGGGAGAGGGGGTTCTGTGCCAGAAGAGCATCTGCCTGCAGCTGCTTATGGGGCAGAGTTGTGGCACTGAGCTCTGCAACCATCCCCATCATCCTCTGAATAAAGAAAAAAAATTTAGAGCATCTTGTCTGGTCCTAGCTTCTTGCATTACATGATGAAGTATGCATGTGGGTCCTGGGACTGAGTCTGGACTAGCACCCCACAACACACTAGCTCCAAAGACAATGAGACATAGATATTATCCTTATCCCTTTTATTATGGGCGGGGAGGAGAGGAATCATGTTCCAATTTTGTTACCATAGCGGCATTCTGGATTATTTAGACTGAGAGCTTTTGTGAAAATTCAACAAAGGGCGGAGTATCTCTTTGAGATTGGAACAGATGTAACATTGCATGCCATATGCCACCAGGAAAAAAAAATCGGTTGGCAAAGGAAACATCATCAGAATGATAGCCTAACCTGTATTGTAGAATGGAAAATGTCAGTTTCCCTAGATTACAGGGTAGGGTTCTAAAGCAAAGAAAATTGCATTCACATACATAATTGCTGAAAGCCATTCTTAGCAAGGATATGAACTGCTGTTCGGGGATGAGGATTGCATTTTTGGCTTTTTTCTCCCCTGCCTTCCAGAATTCGATGAACTGCCATGTAATACAAAGAAAAGGTTGTTAACATTAAAAATTAATGAGCCCTAGTACACTGCTTAATGAAACTAACCCCTGAGACATCTTATTTACAAGACAGGATGATTATAAAGGTCCTCTGCAAGAACAGTGAGTAATGGCGAAGCTCTAAAGCAGGCTTTATCTGTCCATGTTCCCAGAATGCTGTTAGAGCAAGCATTATGATAATAATTGTGTTCATGGTCCAAAAGGGAGTGATGCAAATAATGTGCAAATGGGTCTCAGTTACACATTATCCTGTAGCAATTTGGGGAACACTCCTGAGGTGCTGGGTACATTCAACTCCCAGAGAAGTCAACTATTACCCATGTCACCATTAACTTGCATAGGTTACCCCACTGTAGGTCAAAACCCATGAGTGACATCAGTAGATTCTCCTGCAACAGGGATATTGACCTTTAACAGTGACCCTTTCATGTCACTGTGGCCAAGAAATAACGTGTCCTATGAGTCACGCTTTTATTTCAAGATGAGGCACCTGCCTGCAAGGCAGTTTGAAGATGGAGAGCTGAGAATGGGGAAATGTAATTGCTGAAGAGCAGAATCCACCTACAGTCCTTAGAGAATCCACCAGTTCAGTGGACTGAATCTCCTACAATTCCCTCAAGAGGGTGGTGGGACAAATCCTTCCACCTGCCCCCAGTGGAAGATTGAGCAGGAAATTTTGCAAGTTCCCCCCTCCCCCACCTCAAAAAACCCCACAGAGTTCCCCACCACTTTGGGGAATAAGCCAAGTAAAGCGAGCATGTAGCTCATAGCTTTCATACACAGCAGTGTCTCAATCTCTATTACCAGATCATAAATCCACTTACCAACTCCTTGACATATATGGATCAGGCCAAAAATATAAATGAGCACAAAAACCAAAGGAAACACATCAAATAAGGGAAAACTGAGCGCTCTTCACCAGAACCTTGAAGGTTTGATTGTTTGGGTTCTTCAGCTAGCAGGCCTGTCCCTCCACAACTCTGCAAGCAAAGCTCCTTTCGGGCAGAGGTCCATCCTTTTCCCTGGCCAGTCAACCTTGAACTGAGCCAGCCTCTCTCTTTTTATTCCCCCTCCAGGCTTGGTATAGTGGGCAGGACTAGTTGGCCCATCGGCTCTCCTTAACCCCTTCTCTGCTGCCCTGGGGCCCTTCTGCCCGATCCCAGGGAGAGACTGGGAATACTCTCCAGCGCTCCTGAACACCAGAGGGCATGGACCTTGCGTGAAGTCACAGCACAGGAAATACTGCAGAGAGTGGGCCTGCAGGCAGCAAGATGGAGTTGAGTCCCAAACAGGGAAGAGACACACCTGGATATTGCTCTGTGGGAGGGTGGGGGGAAGGCAGTGTATGTCCGGTAACAGGGTAGCAGACGAAGGAGGCATCTGTACTGCAGATGTGGCTATGTCTGCAGCTTGTGTAGATGTACTCATGCTAACTGTACTCCAGCTAGCTTGCTAAAAATAGACGTGAGGCCACCATGGCGCAGGCTGCACATGCCCATCTGATCCCCCGCTTGTTCAGCCCACTCTGAAACTGGTGCGGCGCCATCCTCACTTCTATTTTTAATATGCTAGCTGGAGTTCAGCTAGCCGGGAATGTCTACACGAGCTGCAAATCACACCAGTGGCTCACGGTAAATGCACCCTAAGACTCTGTATAGGATCGTCTACATTGAAGTACTAAAACCCTGCATTGAAATTCAAGGTAATTGCTGTCTGCTACAGGCAGGTGGGTCCAGTTAGCTCCACCCAGGTTATAAAGGGTATCAAGGGCCTTTAGGGCCGGAAGGGACAGATCAGAGGAGGAAGCCAGAAAGACAGCCATGCTGAGGCTGAGGTTCTAGTGTGTTATTACTTTGAGTTGCCAGCCAAGCCAACCCTCAGGAAGGAGGTGAGTCTGGACACTAACTCACCGTCTGTGTGCTCTCCTGATCTGGGGACAGGGACTCAGACCATTCCCTGATTTTATTGTGAGTCTGTCTGTGCATGGACTAAGTTAAAACATTATGGGGTGTTTGGGTAACTGGAGCCAGGATCTCTCTCCTGACGCAGAAAGGAGGAGTAGCATTTCCTCCTCCAGTGTCCCAGGGATCCCAGAGCGGATGGAGAGTGAGAAGGCAGTACAGGCCAGGGATCTGGGACATGCATCACCCCGTCCTGCACCTGGCAGCTGTAACTTTCCCACAGAGCCCACTACATGCTGAGGATCCTAAAAGGGGTGTCTGGCGGCACCAGCTGGGGGAGCTTGGCAGTGCAGCTCCCTTGGAGTCACACTGCCAGGGACCTGGACCAGTGCAGAGGAATATTGCCTCCATGCAGGTAACTCTCTGCCTCCAGCAGATCTCTGAAATCCATGAGTTTCCAGGCCAGACTCCAGGTTCTCCTGTGGGGAGCAGAGCCCACTTCCCGGACAGAAGAATTCAAAGAAAACTGCATGAGGGGACCCTCCGAAAGTTCCCTGGGTCCTATGTGGATATTTTAGTTTACACATATAATCTGTCATTAAGAGGGGATCTCAGGTTTTGGCTTTGTATGCACTCTTGCCCGGAGGTGTTCAGAATAGTATGTGTGAGTAACTTGTGCTTGCATTTAGAGCAGGCATGGTGGTTGTGGGTGCAAGTTACCAGGCATGTTTCTGCAGTCATGTTTCTGACAAGTGTGGGCCTTGGTAAATATTAATAGTAGGACAGCTTCTCCTTCAACATGCCCTCACATGCCCTGGATCTTTAGAACATTCACTCGACTTCCATGTGAGGAGAACCGTGTCTCTTTTTTTGGTCCTCATTCAAGGGGGGGAAAAATCCATCTTTTTGAAGTCTCTCTCTGTAATTGCTTATAATTTATCATGTAACTTCTGTGCAGCCGCAACTATTCTTAACTTCCTGGCACCTTTATGAAGCAAAAATGTAAAATTCTCAAGAGGCTTTTCTAGTAAGATAACTTGTATGAAGACAATCAGACGAACAAGGCTGTTACTAATGAGCTTAATCTTCCTTTTGGATTCTAACAGCAGCAACATTTGCTGGGACAGCTAATCTTGGTCTACAGTATTCTTCCTGAATGAAAATTAGTGCCAGAGCTTGCCTGACTCCCCTCCCATTGCTACATTCACTTGTTGTGCCTTGTTTCCAATCCAATTATAAATCCTTAGGGGCAAGGAGCCCGGTTTGCCTGCATTTGGTATAGCACATGGCACAATGGCACGTGACTGGAGACTTCAGGGCCTACTAAGAACACAAGTAATTGATAATGACCAGCCTTTCCATAGGTTATAAATGGGGAGACAATATAATTTAGTGTGAGGTTTCAATATGGATCAGAGCAAGAGGAAAAAAATGTGTAAAACTCTACCCAAACCCCACCCACAATTACAAGCTCCACCCATAATTGTATGCTCCACCCACAGCCTCTGAGGAGCTGGATTTTTCTGCTAAAATGATGCGTAAGGGATTAAATAGTTAGTACGCTAACATGCAAATTGTCATTTAACTGCAGCATTAACTCCCTGTTAAGATGAATGAAGGCAAATAACACTTTAAGACCTATTGACCCCAATCCAGCTGAGCTCTGCTTGGTGCACGACCACCTTTTCTTTACACCACCATTATAACCTCCTGATCTAATGGCTAGAAAGGGGCTGGTCTGGCTTCCAGTGCGGTTTGGGAGGCCTTTATACCGGCCAGATTGCCAGAGGGCAGCAGAGCTCTGGCCACACCCCTTTCCCTGGGCATGCCCCCAACATGTGCCCTAGGCAGGGCCTGCAAAGGGGCAGCATAGAACCAGCTCTCCACCATGAAGGGATTCCCGTTTGCCAGGGGATTCCTCAGGCAGGAGGCAAAGCCCACTTGAAGCCCCCTTTGCATCTCAGAATGATGCAAATGAGCCATAGCATTAGTCCCTGGCTTTTTCTTTCTTTCTTTAGCCATAGCCAGCTAGCACGGCGTCAGGTCCCATTCAAACTTTCCCTGTCCATACAGGGCATTTGGAGTGCGGGGAGGGTGGGTTGTGAAAGCCTAAGCTCTGAAGACACTGATCGTGCCACCAAGGTGAGGCACCGGCACATGTTGCAGAACAACTGAGTGCCGCCGTGGGATAGAAGTGCGAAACTCCGGCCCTCTGTTTGGGCTACAGTGTACGCTGCAAACAACACTGGCAGCCGATAAACAAAGACGTTAATCGCTTTTTGCCCAAGGAAATGATAATAACTCCTGAAGTTATTCTGCCCAAATACAAATGTTTCATCTCCCTCCTTTAAAAAAAAAAATAATGGCAGAGCCTTATCAGACTGTACTGCCCTACCCTGCAGCGCTGTTCCAGTTTTCTAATTGTATGCACTGCGGCAGAAGGTCGTTTGCTTCTAAACTCAGTACTCTGGACTCCCGCTGGTCAAAGCGAATCTGCCAGTTCCCAATAATGCAGCTACTTCCCCACGTACAGGGGACAACATTAGATGATTGGTGTGGTAATGCCTTGCTTTTTAAAGCAACACAGAGCAATGGGAAAATCACCAGCAAAGATCAGAGGGCCTTGTGGGAAAGGCACTGCCAGCTCTGCACCACCGTAGGGGCGACTTAGCTATGAGTATGGTACAGTAGGTGTGAGATGAAATGAGGTTAGCCTAGAAAATCAATGGGCCTGGTCAAATTACAAGTCTCCTCATGAACGCTGCGTGGTGCTGTCTGAAAGCTGATATGATTTGTTGCTTTGTTCTACATGTGTATTTATAGGAATCAATAGATGTAACGTAACCAGAGCACTCCCTACCAGTCCCTAATAAATATTTTTTCCTCATAAGAGACAAAGCGCAAAAGTTTCCTTTAGTTCCCCTTTGTCCCCGTCCCCCTTCCGATGACTAGACCCCTGATTCCAGTTGCTCACCACAAATTTTTCCTGGGATTGCCCCTGCCTCTTTCACTAACCAGGGGGTTAGGGAAGTCCCAGACAAAAAGTAGTGTGATTCTATCACTGTACATAGCACCTCTGGACTGGCTGCACAAGGAACCCAAAGCTCACCCAGCAAATAAACAAACCCACCAACAGTGCAGGAACTGATTCCCAGCTTTGTCCAAGTTGCTCCCCTGAATTTCCTGGAGAAATGGAGACAGGTTCCCTCTGACAGCCATCTTTCCTTAGAGAGTACGCTCACTTTATAAGCCCATCTATTAGCAATGCAGCAAAGCTCCTTCTGTTACCGTTAGTCAGGTTCCCAGTGCTCTCTCTCTCTACTTCCCTGAGCTATGCAGGGATGTCTCCTTAGTCCCATCTGCCCCTGAAGCCCTCCTGTCCCAAAATCTAGGCTGACCTCCCCTCCCTTTAATACAGAAACTGGGAAATGAGTGCCATCAACCCCCATGTTGTGTCCCTAAATAGAATTTGGGCCCTTGCATTATTTAAAGTTATTCAGCTCCCATCACTTGTCTTATGCTCAAGAAGTCTTTTAACAACATGTGAGCCTCCTTTCAGCACAGTTTAGTAGATTGCAATCTAGTGTTTCTTCTGCATGTAAATCATGCCTATTCCTTAATCCTGTTGTTCCTACTATCCAGTTTTTCAAACCAAATCTCTGCTTTTAAAAGTCATCGTGTCACCTGCAATTGTAAGTTAGCCAGCTTGGTAGCAGATGAGTCCACTACTTTGGGGTTTTATTTCTGCAGGAGGTAACAGCTTGGTTTTTGTTGTAACATGCTTTTCTGCTTCTGCCCACACGGGTGGCCGCAATCCACAATCTGAATCACTCTCATCATGAGATCTAAGTAAATTGCCCTCCTAGCTCTCAGCTAGTTCAATAGTTTGGGGTAGAGCAAGCTCAGCTGAATACAGCTGCTTTGACACCAATTTGGACGTCAGCATTTCTTCAGAAAGTACCTGATTTATGGTCACTTTTGCATGGTACCTAGCAAATAGAGTCAAGACTTTGCCAGCAATGAAACTTCTGAATCTGCATCTTTCTCGGGTGGTCAGCCTGATTCTCCTTTCATTTATAACAATGCTACTCTTGTGTAATTTCTGATTTACACCAATACGAGAGGAAAACCAGGCCAATTGTTCACCTTGCCTATATGAAATCTGATACATAATCCAGTGACTGAGATAAGGAGGCCAACAAGCCTAGCAGCATAAAGAAAAGACCTAGTTCACTGTTGTAATATCAGCAGATCAGAAGATGACTTTGAACGAGAGCTGTTCGAGGATATCCACTTTTCCTCAAACCTACTCAGAGGGCAGAGCCTTGGGTTCATGGTCTAATACATTTACAAACCTCGTCAAAGTACAGTGTGCGTGGGCCAAGGTCCCACAGCTGGAAAGCAGGGGTCATACTCCTTTCCCCCTAACTTACTTTTGTTTGTTTTTACCTGACAAGTCATGGAAGCCTCCACTTCAGTTGTCTGTCCCTAGAAATAGTCTCCAGAGCACAGGAAGCAAGGTAATCTCTTCAGGGAAGACGCTGTCTCTATGTATTTATCCAGCACCAGGCACTATGGGGCTCTCAGGTCATTTAGGGTCTGTCATGGTTCCAGGGCTTGCTGCATCTCTTACCCTCTGCTGGTCTCTAAGAATACACCCCCAGAGGTGTCAGGCCCTCACCTCTCCAGGGCGGAATCCCATGATTCTCACACTCCTAGACTGAGCCCTGACCTACAGCACTCTGTGTACCAATCGTGCTACAAAGCTGGCCCAACTGAGTTCAGCACTTGTAAGTCTTCCCTTCGGGAACTGTGACCAGTGATTAATACAGGTGACCAGGCAGCTTTCTTACAACATAGGATTAAACAATACTAACAGCCAAGACAAAGCATAATACAAGAGAACAGGATTTTAAAGCCATAAAAGGGCTGCACACATGTCTATTTTACTCTAAGCCCTACCATCCTGTGGAAGTGGGCCAGATAGGTTCTGCTTGCTCACACCCAGCAGTGTCTATCTCTGTGTCAGTCTGCTTCCCACAAACTGCTCCTGACAGTTGCCTCCCACTCTCTCTAGACAGGGACTTTTTAGCTGTTTAGCATCCTTTTGATCTTTTATTCCCAGCCTTGGCAAAACAAGTCTTGAAGTCTGCAAGTAGCATCTTAACTCAAGATAGCTAAGTCCCAGGCAGACTGGGAAGAGCTGCATAAGGATCTCTCAAAACTAGGTGACTGGGCAACAAAATGGCAGATGAAATTCAATGTTGATAAATGCCAAATAATGCATATTGGAAAACATAATCCCAACTATACATATAAAATAATGGAGTCTAAATTAGCTGTTACCACTCAAGAAAGAGATCTTGGAGTCATTGTGGATAGTTCTCTGAAAACATCCACTCAATGTGCAGCAGCAGTCAAAAAAGCTAACAGAATGTTGGGAATCATTAAGAAAGGGATAGATAATAAGACAGAAAATATCATATTGCCTCTATATAAATCCATGGTACACCCACATCTTGAATACTGTGTGCAGATGTTGTCACCCCATCTCAAAAAAAATATATTGGAATTGGAAAAGGTTCAGAAAAGGGCCAAAAAAATGATTAGTGGTATGGAACAGCTTCTGTAGGAGGAAAGATTAATAAGACTGGGACTTTTCAGCTTGGAAAAGAGATGACTAGGTGGGGATATGATGGAGGTCCATAAAATCATGACTGGTGTGGAGAAAGTAAATAACGAAGTGTTATTTACTCCTTCTCATAACACAAGAACTAGGGCTTACCAAATGAAATTAATAGGCAGCAGGTTTAAAACAAACGAAAGGAAGTATTTCTTCACACAACACACAGTCAACCTGTGAAACTCCTTGCCAGAGGATGTGGTGAAGTCCAAGCCTATAACAGGATTCAGAAAAGCACTAGATAAATTCATGGAGGATAGGTCCATCAATGGCTATTAGCCAGGATGGGCAGGGATGGTGTCCTTAGCCTCTGTTTGCCAGAAGTTGGGAATGGGCGACAGGGGATGGATCACTTGATGATTACCTGTTCTGTTCATTCACTCTGGGGCACCTGGCATTGGCCACTGTGGGAAGACAAGATACTGAGCTAGATGGACCTTTGGTCTGACCCAGAATGGCCGTTCTTATGTTCCCAACTAATAGGTCAGGCATTGCCTCCTAATGACCCCCCTGTGTTTACTAGAAGGTTACTTATCTGGAGCCATTGTGTTCCCTTCCTGCTGGTTTCCTAACAGCCCTGTTATTGAACTAAACAAGCGTGTATACAGTACACATTCCAATAACCCCATGTACAGTACAGTAACTCTCTCAATAACTAGGTCATACCCAGTATTCATAAAGTATTTAGGATCAGTCCCATATCCTTCAGTGGGTCTCTAGGCACTACTGCATTTAAATACCATTGTAGTTCATCAGAATGCATCTACAATAAGCCCAAGTAATTGCTTATTGTCCTTCGATGTTTTTGCTAAGGGGAATGTGGAGGTACATGCCTTCTTCGCACTGAGACACTAGATTCTGCGCTCAGTTGGGGACCATAAGTGCCCCAATTAAGCGTGGTGATGTTCTTCCACTGCTGTGGAAAAAGGAAGCTAGCTCCTCTCTAAGATACCGTGGTAATTACAGGAGGTACAGTGAAACTTGAGAACATGACAAGCTATTAATCACACTGTTAGCCATTTCCAGTTCAAAAAGCAATCTCTTAATAGCAATGGGTCACAATGAGTTCATCTGCACCTAGAGCAATTTTTTTTTACATGTATACATCAGTGTATACTTAGCACTATCCTGTCGCTCAGATACTTTGAGGGGTGATAGTGAGGGGGGCATACAAACCTTATCTAAAACACTGTTGTCAACCTTCTTCCTCCCTTGATTTCTCCTCAGTTTCTGTTGTCTTCACTCATGTTAGGAGTAAATTTAGGGCCAAATCCTGGAGTCCTCACTTGGTTTTTACATGGCTTTTACTCAGGCAAAAATCTCATGACAGTCACTGGGAGTTTGCCTGAGCAAGGCCTGAGTAACTTCTATGCGAGAATCCTAAATTTTGCCTCCTAGTGAGTAAGCCCTTTGGGCCAGGAGCCAGGTCTTTAATTTATTATTAACTATTTGCATTGTGGTAGCACCTGGGTGCCTCAGTCATAGACCAGGGCCCCACTGTGGTAGGTGTTCTACAAAGAGAACAAAGAGACATCCCTGCCTTGAATTGCTTACAATCTAAGTAAAGCTCCACACACGCCTTTGGCCCGATATAGACTATAAGAATAGCACAATAGACAGGCACGCTCCCCGTCTTTCCATTTCTAGCGTGAAGTCAGCGCAGATTTGAGAGTGTTTCTGACTTGCTGCAAGTGACCAAAATCACCAGCGCCACCTGCCCCTTCTAATAATTCAGAAAACTTTATATGGAGCAAATAGTTGCTAAGTTATAGGAAACAGTTCATAAAGAAAACACAAGGCGGCATCTTTCTGTCTGTAAATGGGTAAGATCAACACCATTTCATTTTTTTTTTTTTTGGCTCCAGGCCTCTTTCTGTCTAATTTTCTTCTGTGGAAACGTCTTTCGAAATGACCGTGCTTTGAGCCCATGTCTGGTTTGGCTCAGTGCCGACAATGTTTCCAGGTTACACATGCCATTCAGTTTAGTCTTAAATGTGGGATTATTGGGAGGGTGCAGGTTCAGTTTGACATCCCACCCCTCCACTTGGTCTCATGAAGGGATGGCCATGAACCAGCATGTCAGGGCTACAATAAACACTTCACCCCACTCCCTCTGCAATAACTGCTTCCAACCAAGCCCAAAGGACCCCTACTGCGGTGCCTGTGTTCAAGTGGGACCTGGTCATTCCTCCTTCAGTCATGCTGCTTCCTAGGCCAAAGTCCAAGGGGTGCTAGCTGGCCACTTTTGTCCTCCTTCAGTCTTTTGGGAGAGATGAGTAACAGAATGGTCCTGAAAACTTGCAGACCACATCAAGTTGCATTCTCAGTCAGCCAATAACAGATGAACCTAAAAATCCTTTCTGGACTTTTTCAAAGCACGTGAGTTTGGATGTTGGCCAGTTTTCAAAAGCAAGCCCCCTAAAAATGTTCATGCACCAAAGGACAAGTGAAAAACAATACAACAGTTTGGTTCTGTTTGGCAGCCTGCTTGGGTTCCTTTTTGTGAAGAGACTGTGTTAGACAGAACGTGTATGCTGTCAATAAACTACTACTATGGGTTAGTTGATACAAAGTGCCTGAAAGCTACTTTGCAACCACAGACTGTAATAAGACAATTAGTGTGAGTTTTCAAGTTGGGAACATGAACTGAAAAACTGACTGACAGAATAAGTTCAAAGAGAACTGCCATATAAAGCCAACCATGATTAGAGGAAGGTATTGCTGAGAGGTTACCACGGTTTGGCTTTTGAGTTTGAGTCAAACCCCAAAGCACAAAAATATCAGCAATTCTCAAAATGTGAAAAGCTGGGTGAGTGGCCGATCATACTGCAGAGAAGATGAAAGACAGTCCAGGAAAATGGAGAATAGAGGAGTATAAGGGTTTCTCTTCTCCCTTGCTGGATCATTTTCACAAACAGTAGGATTCAGATACCATGTATTGAACAATTAATTCTAGATCCTAAATCAGGGGGTTTCAACTTTTTTTTTTATTTGCAGACCCTTAAAATTTCAAATGAGGGTGCGGACCCAATCTTAGGCAGTCTGCAGACCCCACAGGTTGAAAACCATTGTTCTATGGTAACAACAACCTTTCACAGACCCCTTAGACATAGTCTGCGGACCCCCGGGGATCTGCGGACCACAGGTTGAAAACCACTGTTCTAAATATTGTATAGAAGTTCTTGCTTTTGCTGAGTCCTAGGTGAACTTGAACCAGCAAGAGGGAAAAAATGAGCAGGCTACCTTCAAATAATCTTCTAAAGTCAATATTTCTTCTAGGGGGAGATACTCACTGGGACACTGAGGCTCCTTTGCAAAGGGTCCCCTGTTCTTCACAAACAATTAATCTCAGACCTGACAAACTCATTACACCAAAGGATATTTATCCATTAAAAGTAACATGTTAGGTATCTACAGAAAGTTCGTAACAGACAGAACTGTGGCAGAGAAACCTACTTTACTAAAGAGGAAAGGTAATTATTACATTTAGATCCAGGTTTGCGTTTTATGATTTTGTTTTGTGTTGTAACCATTTGTTTCCATCAAGCTCTCTTTTGTTTCTACTTAATTCTCAATTCTTTCTTGCATAAACCTACTTTTGTTTTATTAAAAGTGCTCACAATTTTGTGATTGTACAGGAGCAGTGATTTAAGGTAAAACTAGTAAACTGGGGTACACTGCTGCTTTGGGGGCAAAGGATCTGGGATTTCTGTGAGTAGCCAGTGTCAGGGGCTGGATATCACGAGGCAAAGGCAGGGCTGGCAGGGCCCAAAGAGAAAGCTTGCGACACTAGCAGGCTGCTGGTGTTAGGGAGCTAACACTCAGTCACCACAAGCAAGGCTACCTCTTGCCTCAGGCAGGTGACTCACAGTCCCGGGTACCCCAAGAACCATCACACTCCCCATCTCATTGTCTTTTGAAAATGGTTTTAATCAGGGGAGACCCAAATATTTTCCAAAGACAAACATCATGGTCGAGTCTGGCAAATCTTGCTCTAGTCAAACTGGAAAAGCCACGGCAACTTCCTCATGTGTGCAACTGCTGCTTCCTCTCAAGCAACCAGTGGTGGGTACTTATGTCATGTCCTTTAAATTCGCAGTTCCCTTAGCAATGATAAATCTGTACAGGAGACAGAAAGTCTTGGCAGCCTGACAGGCACTTAAAGTGTAGAGATGAATAAAAGATAAATCACTTCTTGTGGGGATAAAAGAATCTAGCTGACAGTCAATATAAACAGGATTGCGGGAGGATAGAGACCTACGGTGCTAGCAATTACCAGTGAGACTATCTAAGGAAAATAATGAGGAATTCACAAGTGTCTGAAATGAAGAAGCATCTAAGGCGATGGTCCTTGGGGATGCAAAAACTAGGCTGGAAGTGGGTTTTGTTATTCTAGGCACTTGTTTTCTTTGGATTTCCCTAATAATCTTAATTTTAGGGTCACCCACTTATTCTCCAGAGAGCTGGTGCCTAAAGGGACATTCTTGTGCTTCCCAGACAAAACCCTACCAGTGCTGACCAAGAAGCTGCACAAGTTTTCTGAGTCATCCTTGGTTCCCATCCTCCACTTCGACTGTCTTGTCAAGATAACAACATAAAACAAAACAAAAAAAAAACATTGCCATGTGGTTCTCATTACTGCCTGGACAAATCACTACTAGGAAACTAATCCAAGAAACCACTGATCAAGAAGAGATCTCCATGCTAACCATCTGAAGTTCCAGACAAAAGCTGCTTACTGCTAGTTTCCAGATTTTTCATTACCATTATCTGTTCCCCAAACAGCTTACAACCTAAGTGTGAGGCAAGGCACAACAGATGGATACAGATATGGAAAAACATGGAAACAGTGAGACAATATGGTAAGAAAATATATATAAAATACAGATATAATAATAATCTATTATAATTTATAGTGCTTTTTAAGTGCTGTAATATTAGTGTGATGAGGACAGTGTAAATGCCTTGGTCAGTCACAAAGTGCTTTACAAAGAGTATGTATTATCACCACTTTGCAGAGAGGCACAGAGGTTAAGTAACTTGCTTAAGGTCTAATGGTGAGTCAGTGGCAGAGCCAGAAAAAATCCCAGATCACCAGTCATGTTCATTAACCACTAAATGACACTGTCTCCATTTACATGAGACAGAGCTGATACTGTGCAGGTCAGACTAAATGGGCTCTTTCACCCATTGCTGTCATAAGAAAAATCTAGATTTCGTAGGAAAACATGAAACCTAGAAGCTTTTAGTGTATACTGATAAGAAACAAATCCAAACTGTTGTGGAACTGATAGAAATATATTTGTTAAGGGTTTGGGCTGAAATACATGACGAACTGTGGTTCCTCACCACCCAGCAGGCTATCTCTGGACTTCACACATCACTTAATCCAGAGTCAACATTATTAAACTGGATTTTTTTCCTGCAGCAAAATGTGCTTGTTTTCTTGGCTGCCCTATTATAGTGACAGACTCAACCTTGGCTGATCTGACTCTTGTTACTTCATGTTTATCTTAGCAAGGATTCTAGGGGATACTAACAGGCTACTTCATGCCACTCAAGAAGAAAGCACTAAGTTGGCTGCTCAGTGATGCATGTAAATTCCAACTGAACAAAAATGATATCTTATCACTTAAAAAGTGTCATCAGCCCTTTGGAACAGATTATCACATGGCAAGGACATCCTGCGGGGGGTAGACTTGCTTGGCTCTCCAAGAATGCTATTGTGTCCAAGAAGAGCTAAGCTGTCTTTTAAAAATAACTATAAACTTTAATATCTCAGAAAAATATTAAAGAATTGAGTCAAGTAAACTGAAGCAGAATCACAAGCGGTTCTATAAGCAAAGATCAAATAACAGTTGCTCAGATGCTCTCTGGAAAGCGTTTCAGTTCTCAAACCACCACATAAAAGCTGATTTATCTAGTGACTACACAACAAGCAGCCCTCGTGTGAATGACCTACAGTAAGAAAAGAAGACTTGAATAGAGAGCAAGAGTTGGCGTTTATCATCCTTGTCCTGTGCTTACAAAATATAAACAGAGACAGCTGTTTTCATCAAGGTGTTAAACTGGAAGGGGACTATTTTGAACCCTAGAACTGAACATCTTACAATCGAAAACAGAAAGATCTTTTTCTTCACTGGGGCAGGTAGAGAGATTAGAGCTATTTTCCTGTCATTTGCAAAATTTCCAAGAGCTGATATTTTATTTGATGAATGTCACATCTTTTTCTTGGTGAATTGTCCAGTTGGTTAAATTGCAGTTTTCTCAGATTTGTTACTCACAGCCATTTGCTGAATGACTTCTGTGAATAGTGCTTGGTCTATAGCTTGTTCAAACTGTTGATTGTGAAGGAACAATACACGAACTCCAGGCTGTTTTGATTGGGCACAAAAGCCAGATGTAACATTTCTATTTCCTGACTGGAAGGGAGTAACTTTACAGTTCAGGTTTCCAGGGGAAAGTAAGGATGATTATGCAACTATTTACATGAACATTCCCTCTAAATATACTGTTTTAGCAAACAGTAATCTCCTTCATAGATTCTTAGATTCCTATGCCAGCAGGGACCATTGTGATCATTTAGTCTGACATCGGGGATAACACAGGCCAATCCAGACCAAATAATTTGACACCAACTACAGAAGCAGGGGGAATCCAGATATAATCATGTTAAAATATATTTTGCTTTTGTGCAAAGAACACCCTTGGTAAGCTTCAGCCCCAAGTGTATTAAAATGACCCTGTGGATTTGTAAAGGAATCAGCAAAGGAGTCTTGAGTTGTAAGTCATATACGTTATCAGTGGGATTGGTAGTAGGATGGAGACTGTTTCACCTCCAGATTGTCAATTCATGTCAGACATTTGTTAGGATAACTATTAGGTGATGGTGATGTTCTGTGGAATGAGTTGATAGTCTAAGCCCAGGTTCTAGGTCAGTGGTGAGCAACCTGCGGCCCGCACACGGCTCGTCAGGGTAATACGCTGGCTGACTGCCAGACAGTTTGTTAACACTGACCATCCACAGGCACAGCCACCCTCAGCTCCCAGTGGCCACGGTTCGCCTTTCCCAGCCAATGGGAGCTGCGGGAGGCAGCGCGGGCCACAGGGACGTGCTGGCTGCCGCTTCCCGCAGCTCCCATTGGCCGGGAACAGCGAACTACGGCCACTGGGAGCTGTGGGCGGCTGTGCCTGCGGATGGTCAATGTAAACAAACTGTCTCGCGGCCCGCCAGTGGATTACCCTGATGGGCCACATGTGGCCCGCGGGTCCACAGGTTGCCCACCACTCTTCTAGTGGCTATGTCCATACTATATGACTGCCACACTTGTTAGCAGTCTCAGCAGAGAGGCCAAGGATTGAAAGAGGATCCTACCGTAGGGACATTTTACTGCAGGAAAGTTTGCCTGTAGGTGAACTAGACTCTGCCATCTCATCAGCTGTAAGAGCACTTAGCGAAATAAAGGTGAAAGTAACAGCAGGGAGCAAAAAATGAAAGAGCCGACCCTTCATTTTAAATTTAAAGGACTAATTTTCAAACTATTTGAAAGCTACAGAAAAGACTCGTCATCTCTTTCAACCTAGTTCTTTGCCTGAAAAGCCTTTTAACGTTCCAAGAGATGGAGCGATCAGGCCTGCATGCAGGAAGCTCACTGAAGGCCTGTTCTAAGAAGACCTGCGTGTAATTTTATATGTGCACACCAAAACTGTTCTTTTTCTCTGCACCGCATTGAAGGTATTTTCAATCCCAAAATCACACCAAATTAATTTTCTGGGTTCTATTGGCCTGATTCTCCACTGCCTTACAACTTGCATAGTCGTTTATACTTGTGCAAAGTGAATGTAAATGGCTGCCATCAGTGTGAATGACTGAAGATCCTGAGCCGGCAGCATTTTATATCTACTGTGCATGGGCAAAAATAACTGCCCAGGTGCCTGGGGGCAGGGGGGGAAAGCAGGCACCATGGGCCTCATTCATTGTTGCCTTGCAGCCCCTTTACACCAGCTAGGAAGTTACAAAAGGGGTATGTGTCTGCAGCAGCTCCAGGCCCCGGGATTCCAAGGAGGAGTGGGACCAGAGGAAGTGTGGCCAAGACTTTCATACACCCAGTTGATTCTGCATCCCTGCAAAGCCCCATAGGACCCATAGAGGTGGGGCACTACTTAGAGCAGCTGAGTCCTAGTCCACTGCGGGTGCCACACCAGCCCCTGCCTGCACCTACTAGGAGTGGCAAACTGCCTTTCCTCCGTCCCTGCCCCAGCACCTGTGCCAACCCCATATTCCCAGCTTGTGTCCTTCCTTCTGCTTGCCTCCACACAACAGCCACCCTCCATGTGACCTGCAGCACAGAGCAGCTGCAAAGTTTACTGACACCCTGGAAGGGCAACTTGGAAAGTTCCAAGTGAGAACTGAGCCAAGGAACTAGCTTCTATATCTGAGCCATGATATTGGAGCAGGCAGCAATGCCAGCTAACTAATTAGGGAGGAAAAGCACTGCTCATCTGTTTATGGGCTATAGAAATGAATTTGATACATCACTCCATTTCTGGCTAGCTCATCCATATTCATATCACAGGGCGAAAGCCTAAAGTAGGACCTCCAAATGTCATTTGATTTGGGGAGCCACCAGCAGTAGCAGCAGCTGTGCCCGCTGTCAAAAGAAGGCAGTGGGCCACATTCTATTGTCGGTTACACTGGTGACAATCCACTTCATTTGCTGCTCTGGATTGACACCAGTGTAACTGAGCTGAGGATCCAGCTCACTGTGAGCTCAGAAGCAGAGAAAATGAAACTGCCTTGGCCCAGCCTTAGTCTATACCAGGAGTGGCAGAGGTGCAACCTCCATGGGACCTTGGGAGGTCTGGCACAGAGCTTGATATGGCAGCAGAAGCAGTCACAGACATGGCCCATCTCCTACCAGCTGATCCCCAGAACTAGCAGCAGTCAAGCTCTCAGGCGCTTGCTCCCATTGTTGTTATTGGCGATAAGGGCTGGAGTCTGAATTGTGCAGCTTGGCCTGTGGTAGTTCCAGATCGCTCTCAGGTCCCCTTTTAGCCTCCTTTTTCCATAGAATGAACTAATTCCTCCCCCGCCTCAAAGGCCCCTGTTGTCCAAATTTTCTAACACTTCAGTTGCTTTCCTCGAATCTTGCTCAAGTTAATTTAAGTATTTAGTTGTTTATTTGTGCAAATTAAGTGCATTGTGGCAGGCACAACCCTCTCTAATCTCTGTGCCCATGCAAAACAAACAAGCCTGTGTAAATAAGAGTCTTATTCAAAAGTGGTGGAGTAACACAGGGGAGGGCAAGCAATACAGGGAGTGTCGAGGAGCACCCCTGTCAAATAAGGCAGCCTTGAACAAGAAGCGATCCTGTAAGTGCATCACACTAATTACACTTGATCCTGTCTGTCATACACCCTCCCACTCCTATGTCAGTCATGTCAGAGTCATGGCATCTGAATGTATTGCCAAGGAATCAAGCACAGCAGGATAAAATGCACCTAGGAACTGCTGGCGATATAGTGGATTCTGCAGGAGACTTGCCAGTTTGTATTTGAAGCAACCTAGAGGCAGCCTTTGCTCACATCTCACTGGATCTTTTGAAAAATTCTGCTTTGTAAACAGCATCGTGCAAAGTAATAAATGCCGGGCTAGATGCATTTGGTGCAACAGCAGCAATAATTACAGGCCTCCCACATTCCCCCTCTCCTTTACCTCACCAGCTGCGGTTAATAATCTAGCATATGGGGATGGGAACAGCTGACCTGTTGGGACAGTCAGGAAGAAAACAGTTTTTAAAAACAGGGGCATTTACTATTACGGTTAATTAATTTATTCTATTCTATAAGGGCTCGATCCGTCTCATTGAAGTCAATGACAAAAGTCCAGTTGACTTAAATGGAGCAAGATCAGGCCCTTAGCGCCGGACCCGGGCAGTTAAAGGGAATGGCAATGGGGTGGGGTGCGGTGGGAGGAGCACAGCCCCTCCTCCCCTGTTAGAAACAGGAAGAGAGCTCCCTCTCCTTGCCTTGCTTCAAGGGAGCAGTACTTGTCCCCAGCTCCCCCTCCTCCTTATCTGGCATGATGAGCGTGACATTCTTTACATGTGCTTTACCACTGCGGACCAAAATATCTTACCAACACAGAGGGGCCTTTGAAAGGGGAGCCATCCACTTCTGCAGAAGGTGTGGGTGTGCGCGCGCTTTTGTGGACTGACACGGAACCCCCGTGTGCCTGATGTGCACACAGCTGCCTGGTGACGTGTTCAGTAGTATTCTATCTAGAGGCCCCAATCGCAAGCAGCCCCTATTGTACAAACACATAGTAGGAGACAGTCCCTGCCCTGAGCTGCTCACAGTATAAATATGCAAGACTCGCAAAGGATGAGAGAAATGAAGTATTATCATCCCCATTTTACAGGTGAGGAAATGAGGGACAGATTGATTCAGGGCCGGACCCTCAAAGGTATTTAAGTGCCTATCTCCCATGGGAATCTTGTCCAAGGTCCCACTCTAGTTCATTGACTATAGGACTATTCTTCTCTGTAAAGAGCAGGGAACAGAATGAAGAGGCACTTGAAGATTAAAAATGTGTTTAAGATTTGAGGAAAAAAAGTTCGAGACTGTATTAGGTAATTACTCAGGATGCTCTGAAACCTCTGAATTGATAAGATTATAATCCTGCTTCAGTGATAAAACTTAACCCTCACCTTTGGGCTGCCTTTCTAGCTGGTGTTCCCCAGCGTTCACTACCCCAAATGTAAGGGGATCGCCCAGTAATAAAGGGCTAGCAAAATGGACTTCACAGCCTTTAACCGAGACCGACCTGGGCATGGCCAGTAGAGTGAGGGACAGATGAGAGTGGCTGTTGCCAGAGCATGCTGTATATCAGTTATTTTGAGCTGCAGGCAGTCCTGTGGGGATTATGCAGCAGGGCTGTATCTTAGAACAGACCCTACTGCTGCTCTAGTTTATGATCAGCAGCCCCAGATTCCAGGAGATAGAAAACTGGCATGATGTAATATTAGTTCACCCAGGCTGCACCAGGTTTAGCTCAACTGCAGCCCAGACTCAGGGCCTTTGCACTTCTATAACCTTTTGCATCTCACACAATCAGTCACTAAAAGAGCCTCACAAACATCACTTCGAGAGAGGTAAGGAGTGTAGCATATTTTACAATTAGGTAAACTGAGACATTATGAAACTGAGTGACTCACCTAAGGACACCCAGTGAGTCAGTGGCAGAGTTGGGTAAAGAACAAAGAGTTCCAAGTCTCAGACTCTGCTTTGCCCACAAACAACACAGCCGATGCAATACAGCACGTTCATAGGCCTGACCTTCAAAGCAGATCTAGAGACTAGAAAAATAATTGGAGTGGCTGTTGGTTCTGCATGCAAGAAAGGTTGATCACTTCTATATATGGAATAATCTGCTGAAGCAGCTCTCCTACTGCAGCTCTCACAGTGCAACGGTCCCAATCAAAATATTGGCTGATCTTTATTCCAAACAGGAACGCTAAACACAACCTTTCCTATTTGTTACATTGCAACTTTCCAAGCTCCCTCACCAGCACCACATGAGCTTTGACATTAAAATTGAAAGCATTTGACCTCCTAAGAGGGAAGAATTGCCATAGTGGAAAAGCAGGGCTGATTTCCTTTGAAGAATTGTGAAATTGCCATTGACAGCAGCACTATTGTATGATTGGCATGCCAGTTAATCCTTATAATTTTAGCAAAGCATTTCAGCAGTACTACACGGTTAGGAAAATTTTGTGCTACACTACCTTGCATAGATGATTTCCTCGTGGAAACAGGAGAAATCTACGACTCTGCCACCTTTTTGCTGTTGTTGCAAGCAGGGCTTTGGAGCTGTGCTCCGGCTCCGCTCCAGCTCCAGGCAAAAACCTGCAGCTCCACTGCTCCGGAGCTGCTCCACGCTCCAGCTCCGGGCTCCGCTCCAAAGCCCTGGTTGCAAGAAAAAACTCATGATGGACATGGAATTATGGCAGATGAAGGCATGAGTTAAGTCAGATGGGCGAAAAATAATTGTTTGCTATCATTCAATGTGTTCCAGTGCCTCCTGTGTCTAGGATGTCACAAGGAGAACAGTTGGAAGGACCACCATAAACTCTAAAGGGAAAGATCTGCTTTATTAAGATCAGAGATATTCTGGTCCAATTGTTTCTAAACTTTTAGTTATTCAAATGTAAGCCTCAGGAGGGAAGATATAGGGGTTTGTTTCTTGCTGTGAACAAATACATATTGTAAATCTAATAAAAGTCTCTTATCGTGCCACAGAAAAAAGCGTACGTTGTAAAAAAAAAAAATACAACTTTTAGAGCAGCGGATGCCTCCCGGAAGATGTTTGGTTTGGAAACACTTGTGGCCATAGATCACCAAGTTCTGGGATTTCAGCTTCTTCTGGGTTACAGCACTAGATACGTTTGTATGAAAATACAAGGCTCAGCTTCACCTGCAGGCCTCTGTATCATTGCTGAAGGGTGGTTTGGCCCCCAGAAGGGGGGCAGTCATTGCACCACACCCCTCCCAGGGCAATTAATTGGGGGGAAATAGCTGTAAACTCCAGCTGGGGCTCTGCAGAAGCTCAGAGGAAGATTCCTGATTTGCAGTGTTGTTGTAGCCATGATGGTCTCAGGATATTAGAGAGACACAGTGGGTGAGAAGAACGAGGAGTACCTGTGGCACCTTAGAGACTAACAAATTTATTTGGGCATAAGCTTTCATGGGCTAAAACCCACTTCATCAGTGGGGATGCATGCAGTGGAAAACACGGTAGGAAGATATATATAGAGAGAAAACATGAAAAAATGGGTGTTGCCATACCAACTGTAATGCAACTAATCAATTAAGGTGGGCTGTTATCAGCAGGAAAAAAAAAATTGTGTAGTGATAATCAGGATGGCCCCCAGGTGTTTTGGTTCAGGGCCATTATTAATCCTTTGTTTCAGGCAAACATTCAATGACAGCTCTAGATCAAAATTTTAGCACTGTAAATTCCACTTTCTGTTCATTAAGGACATGATCATTCTCCCAATGAAGTCAATAGTTATTCTGTCATTGACTTAAATGGCAGCAGGCCCAGGCCCTAATTAAGGACAGTTAAGAATCCCTCACTGTGTGGCCAACAGCCTAGTCAATAAAATGCTGTTTCTACACAGACCCTTCCTGGAAGGTGCATTACATATCCTTAGGCACTGCAGCTCAGGTTCCCATGTATATTTGTATGGAAGGGTGATTTTAGCATGTTACCTGCCATGAAGACTGCATAGACTTGGGATGAAGGCCCATTTCATTAGCTATGATTTAATAGCCTTATGTCTGTGAGTAAGGCAGTGCATCCTCAATGGCAGAGACCCTAATTGTCTCTTGGAATGAAAACAGGAGGAAAATCCCAAGAAAATGTATGTAAAGGTGACACAGGATGAAAAAAGTTAAAAAGATAGGAATAGAATTAGTGCCAGTCAACATGGTTTTACGGAAATAGTTCTTGTCAAACAAACCTGATTTCATTCTTTGATGAGATCACAGGTCTGACTGATGAAGGTAACTGCATAGCGGTAATATGCTCAGACTTTTGTAAGGCATTTGACTTAGTACTGCATGACATTCTGATTATATATTATCACTGTACAATATCAATAGAGCACACATTTAAATGGATTAAGAAATGGCTAGCTGACAAATCTCTAATAGCAGTCGTCAATGAGGAATCATCACTAAATGGAGGTATTTCTCCAGGGATTAGTATTAGGCCTGACACTATTCATTTTCATCAATGATCTGGAAGTAAATATAAAATCATTTCTAATAAAGTTTGTGGATAACAAAGATTGATGGAATGGTAAATGATGATGCGCACAGAGCCGTCAACAGAGTGATCTGTATCACTTGATAACCTGGGCCCATTCACACAAGATGTATTTCAATACAGCCAAATGCAGAATTATACATCTAGGAACGAGGAATGCCAGCCATACTTACAGAATGGGGGACTCTATCTAGAAAACAGTGACTCTGAAAAGGATTTAGAGGACATAGTGGACAAATAACATGAGCTCCCGCTGGGATGTTGTGCCAAAAAAATGGCTAATGCATCCCTGTATGTGTAAATAGGGGAGTAGTGAACAGGAAGGTGATAAGGTGATTTTACCCCCGCATATGGCACTGGCAAGATCAATACTGGAATACTGCATCCAGTTGCAATGTGCACATTTTTAAAGAGAAGTTGAAAAATTGGAGAGGGGTGAAGAAGAGAGTCTCAAAAATAATTCAAGATCTGGAGAAGGTGCTTTAAAGAGTTTACTCTGTTTTTTTATCAAATGGAAGATAGAGAAGTGACTTGATTGCAGTGCATAAGTACTTCCATGGGGAGAAAATACTTGGTACCAAATGGCTCTTTAACCTAACAGAAAAGGTCTAACAAGAACCAATGGTTGGACGCTGAAGCCACACACATCAGAAATTAGGCATGCATTTTTAACAGCGAAGATGATAAACCATTAGAACAAACTACCAAGGGAAGTGATGGATTCCCCATCTCTTGATGTCTTCAGATCCAGACTGGCTGCCTTTCTGGAAGATCTGCTCTAGCCAAACACAAGTTATTGGGCTCAATACAGAGGTAACTAGGTGAAAGTCTATGATCTGAGATATACAGGAGGTCAGACTAGATAATCTAACGGCCCCTTCCAGCCTTAAACTCTATGAATATGCGCAGAGACATTACAGTCGTGGAATGAAATGGTTTTGAAAAGCAGATGGGAACTTTATATAGTTTCACAAGCCAGAAGTGAGAACAGACCAACAGTACATTTTCCAGCAGCTTTACATTCGATGTATGTTCACAGTTGGTTTGGCCAAGTTGCTGACACCATGTTAGAAAAACAGATATCTGCATCCTTCCTAGCATCTCAGCCCCCTCAACTGCCAGGGGCTGCTTTCCAGTTGGATTGTTAAAGCATATACATTCATAGCTATAAACAGTTTCCATATAATCAGGTTATAGGCAGCGGGAGCCCATTCATTGAGGAACTAGAAGTCCAGCACAGAGGATTCTTTTTATTCCAACTCAGTAAAAATGTTCAAACAGGGCTTGATTTCAAAGACCACTAGAGTCAACTGAAGCCCCATTTCAGTTGGCTTTGGATCAGGCTCACAGTGGCCTCCATCTGTGCTCATGAATACTGTGCACACATCTTCACACACAGCCCATACTGACAGTAGAATACACACATCAACTGCATGCACAGTGTTAGTGCTTGAAAGGCACACACGGGTGTACTGCCTGCATATTTTGGAGGCCAACTTGAGGCCCATTAGAAATTTTGGCCCAGAAAGTTCTTGTGCCATCACTGACAAATCACCAGCAGTCATGAGTGGTCATTCTAGATCTGAATATTCCAAGGCCAGCAGAAATGTATTCCCTGCTGACTCAGTTCCTGCTTTGGGCAGGGTTATAGACCAAGCCAGGGAGCTGGAATTGATATTTGTGATAATTTTGTCAGCCTCAAGCAAAACAAATAAAGTTGCTTTATTCAATTCCAATTCTGAAAAAAATGTACATCACATTCCTTTGAAGGAAAGATACAAATGGCGTTTGGATTCACTTTAACAACACACCCCCAGCAAGTACAAATTACTAATATATTAGTTAACCTCTAGGCTGGAGAAATTCTGTAAGATAAGCAATGAAAATCCAACTATCACTGTTAGAAAAATATTATGTAAACCGGTTCACATTTCCCTGATAGTGATTAATTCTTCCCAAGTTGTCTATTGACTCCTACTCTATAATAATAAAATCTAGCACTTAAATTGTACTTTTCTCTTTCAAAGCACTTTACAAACATTGACAGGCTGGATCCTCAGCTAATGTAAGTCAGCATAGCTCCTCTCCCTTCAGTGGAGCTACATCGATTTACATTTCCAAAACACACTGGGGAATGTAAGAGGCTGGGGGGAAGCTTCTGATCAGAATTTAAAGGAGTGGGGAACTTTCCAGTCACTGTGAACCCTGGGCAGAGGTGGTCAAAATTGTGATTGGTGTAGTCATTGTCTCAAGGATGGGGGCATTTGCTGGAGAATTGTTTTGATTAGCACACGTAATGCAGCATCCACACTGGCATTTTGCCGCTGGAAGTATCTTGGTTGAGGACTTGTACCACCCAGGGAGGTGGTTTTATTTTGGAGACAGAAAGCCTGGGTTATGCCAGCAGGAATCACATTTGGGCACAAAGCCTGTGGTGACAAAAGGCAACTTCTGTCTACAAAACTTGGTCGGTAGACTAGGCCTGAGGATCTCACTCATTAACCAACCTTCTTTTGACACTAAGGAAATTTTCTAAACATCCCTTCGCACCTCCATTTAAACACTGTTTCTGCTCTGCTGGTGTTAGCAACATTGGGATCCCTTGAGTCTCTGGGACCCTGGCAACCAATGATATTTTTAAACATCTTGTCATGAAACCCTGCTCAGAACAAGTCTAACAGACACTGTTAAAAACGCTGCTCTGTCTACACTAGAGCTCCCACTATTGCTAACACATGTTGAGTTGAACCCACGTTAACAATGGTGGGGAATTTTTAGACAACGTCTGTAGCACAGACGGGGCCAGGTCTATCCTTCCAGGTCCCCTGTGAGGTCACTTAATAAGATAATTCTGCCCATTTTTACACATGGGGAAGTAAGGCAGAGTAGTTAAGTAATTTGCCCAAGGCCAAACAAAGAGGATCAGTATCAGAGGAAGAACTAGAACTCTGGAGTTCCTGGCTCCCAGCCTGATGCTCAGATCACTAGAGCCCAAATTCAGGAAAGCACCTGTATTCATGAGAGTACTTAAGCATTTACTTAAATTTAAGCACAGGCTTAATCCCCACTGAAATGCTTTCCTAAACCAGGGCCTAGATGGGGACTCTCTATTTTGCATTATGTCCCTTTGTTTTTCTGACCCTACTCCTCACATGAATGCTGTACTTCCATCAACTTTATAATTTTTTTAAAAAATGTCTAAGAACTCTCACCTCAAAGTCATTCCTTTCCAGGGGAATATAACCCAATGTACAGACTAGACAAACCATAGAGGAGGAATCACTTCCCCATTTCTGAAATGCAGCCATCTCTGGGGCAGAATGCAGCACCTCTTCAGAAGTTTGCAGAAACATACTACTCATAATTTTTTGGAACAGGAAGTGAAGAAGAACACCAAATCTGCTACAAGTGAATTTAGTGATAGAATGTTGGAAACAGTCCTGGATTTAGGGCAAATATTCATATTGCAGTTTTACATCTCAATCAAAAGCTTGATCTTAAATACCATCATCTGGACTTAATTGCAAATGGTTCTTTAGTACACTTCACCTTTATTCATGTGCAGCACCTTGCAGTGAAAGTATGTTTGTAACACTGTAAAACTTGTAAGTGCTCACATAATAGTCAACACTTCTTTACATTCTTTCCTCTCCTCTCTCCCACAACCTTGAGCCAAACGATGGGGTTTATTATTGAGTTTATGATGATTCCAGGCAGCGTTGGAGTCTTTCTTCTATGTGTGACTGAAGCAGGATAGCTACTCCTAATTGGGAACCCCTTGACTTGGTCGTACAGTACATTGCCTGCTACATGTGTTATATTTATTTCCCCAGATTCCGATAAAAAGAAGAAAAGAGAGAGACCAAAATGAAAATGTCTGACGAAGTCAAGACAGATGACAACATTTTTAATGCATATGAAAAAATCAATGATCTTGCATTTAATAATGATCCTGTATTTATATCACAAAAGTTTGCGGGAGCAGAAAGATGGCCTCCAACAGTGTGTAAAAGTAATTTAGCAATACAGGAGGGATCCATTGAAGAGAATTTACTGTAAATGAGTTTGTTGCCTCAGTGTTCACAGGGGAAATGGGAGGCTGAGGCCAGAGACAGGAATATGTTTTCTGCAAGGAAAAAAAATCATAAGAAATATGGAGGGAGCAAATATCTCAGCAAAGAAGTGATGTATAAATCAGCATTACTGAAGATTAGACAAGACCCCCAAGGTCATCTCTGATTTCTGGAAGAGATGGCAAAGAAACCTAAGATGTACAGGAACAGGAAAAATGTTTGGACAATACCACATAAAATATTCCTGGTTTGTTCTTTGCACTGCTATGCTGGGGACCTGGCTTTGATTCTCAGTCCTTGACTCTAGCTCTGGACAATCACTGTTTGAGTTCATACCCTAGAGACCACAGATATAGGCAGAAACAACTGGGGATTAAACTGAATAGGGACCAGATCCTGGGTTGGGGAGGTTCATAATGCATAAGTTCCATTGAATTCAATGAAGCTACGCTATGTAGTTTTATCCCAATGAGGATCTGCTCCTAGAAGATTACCCTCTTTGCAGAGTGCTTTGAAGCCATTTTAATTATGAATTTTTACATGTATTTGTTATTTTTTAAAATGCTCATCATCTGCTCCACAAGACCCACATAAAATTGACCTTCCTAAATGCATATTAGGCTACCTAAATATGTGTCCTGATTTCAAAAGTGCTGAGCACCCAGCAGCTACCACTGAAATCAATGGGAGCGTTGCCTGAGTAAAGGCTACAGCATTTAGCCCTGGGAGATCAAGCACAAGCTTGAGGGAAATTAATCTGGGGCAGAAAAGAGGGCAGATAACTTTCAGGCTCTATTGAGAATACTGTGCTTAGGTTTTCTGTCTAATAATAAGCAGGATATTAGAGAGACAGAGGCTGAAAAGAGAAACAGTCCAGAATGATTCAAGGGATTGAGAGGTATCACTTGCACAGAATGACTAAAACTAGACCTTTGGGAAAAAAAGAGACAAAGAGGTGACCTCATTGAAATATATTAAAATCTGAAGGGAGTAGAAATGAGAAGCTCAAATAGCATCTTTCAAATGCAATACAAGTATCAAGGGGCAGGAATCAAGGAATCAAGGCAGAATTTCTTTTCAGAGAATATTTAGTAAATAGCCACTGAAGACGGCAAGAGAAAGAACAGGTATGAAAAGTATTTTTAAAGGAGTTATACAAGTACTGTATTTAAAGGGGGTGGAAGGAATATCCTATCTAAGGAGATGAAGCCTTAAAAGAATCTATTGGCATCTTATGGCTCCAGTTGGGAAGGAGAACACAATTATGTCTAATCAGAAACAATACATTCAGTTTAACATGTTGTACATGATATATGCACCTGTGTTCTAGGTGAGATGCTGGAAACTGTTGTAACAAATTGGTGGCTACCTAGGGCATAGTGGTTTTTACTTGGTCATACTGCTTATGGTGGCCATTTGGAGATTCACAGCAACATCAGACAGAGAACCCACTTGCCCCTGCTCCAGAAGGACAGACACAAACTAAATGTGAATGTCCCTTACTAACTACTATTGCAGGGCCTAAGACAAGCTACTGAGCTATTATTATTTAATAGCATTCAAAAGTGTGCTAAGTGCCGCACAATCTCCCACCATGAGTTGTTATCAGGAATTTATCCCAAGACTGTCTCTCTTGGGTGGCCCCCTGTCAGGATCTGAACAAAGACAGTCAGGACCAAGTGAGAGCAGGGTCAAATCTCAGGCAGGAAGTAGCAGAGGAGGTCATAATCAGGTTCCAGTCCAGGATCGATACCAAGGGTCAGAATCCAAGTCAGGTTTCAGGGTCCAGGTCAGGAGGCAAAGTCCATATCAAGCCAAGGTTGAAGCCATGAGTTTGAGTGGAGGAATGGCTATAGTACCTACAGGAGAGCTACCGTGTTGCCTAAACTCTTCCTACAATACCCCTTGAGTTTATAAAGGGAGGGGAGCTAATCAGGAGCCAGGAGACCGCTGTCAGACCCTCTGGAGATGGGACTGCCCATGGTCTGCGTCCACAGCAGGTTGTAGGTAGTGAAGCTCAAGCCAGTTACGGCTAGTGCTGTGTGGTGGCATGGAGCTGTCCACTACCTGCTAGTGCTGCAGGTTTGGGTTCTAGACCTCATGGGCCTTACACACACCCTTTATCATAACAGCCATGAAAAAAGGTGTGTTCTTAATCAACTCAAGGTAAAATCCTAGTGCAGACAAAGCAGTCTGTAGGTTTCACATCAGTTAGCAAACCAAATTAAAGACTATATGGGGGTGTCTAGTCATTAACTTGCCCTGTTAGCTCTTGTGAGAACTACAAGCTGCCTTGTCTTCACTAGGACTTTACCATAGATGTTAGCTAACTCAAATTAGGAACATTTCCCTCACTCACACACACACACACTCAGAGTGAAGACAAGGCTTAGAGGGAGACAAATCACACTTAACCAGTGTATTACACAGACCAAGAAAACATCATCACCTCTGTATTGCCGGGGTGAGGAGCGGATTTTAATGGTCTGCCCTCAAGAGATTAACAGAAACAGAAAGATTCTCCAGAGGGAAAATCTTATTCCATCAATGGACCGCTCTCTTGCTGGTCTTTTGTCCTCCATTACTGAGGAAGTAACGCTTGGATCTTTTCTGGCTTCATCATCACAGGTCACCCTGGTTTATGGAAAAAGAAGAAAGATGGTTCAAGGGCCAGTGGCAGAGGCTCGTGCTGAGGCTGATCAGTTGCAGCACAAAGATTTTTTAAACCCTTATGCTGTGGCTGTGCAGCAGGGAAAGAAAAAAAATTTTCCTCTACCATCGCATACGCAAAATCTTAGACAGCAGATTTGTTTTAGGTGGTAGATAGTCTTGTAAATTCAGGTAGTCTCAGCTCAGGAGCTAGTCCAAGTCCCTTCAGTTGTGAGGAAATTGTTATTTTGCAGACAAAATCAATCAGATTAGGGATGGGCTATCTGCTTCCATGGTGTCAGAGCAAGGTCTTGAGGGAACGAGGGCCTTGTCTTCTCTGCAAGCGGCTGAGCCAGGGATCCTCCCTGAGGTACTAGAGGTGGTGGGAGACTTGGTCCCACAATCTGTGCTTTTGATCCACATCCTTCTTGGCTGGTGAAGGCCAGCGGGAATGTAGAATCATAGAATATCAGGGTTGGAAGGGACCTCAGGAGATCATCTAGTCCAACCCCCCTGCTCAAAGCAGGACCAATCCCCAATTTTTGCCCCAGATCCCTAAATGGCCCCCTCAATGATTGAACTCACAACCCTAGCTAAAGCCAATGCTCAAACCACTGAGCTATCACTTCCCTCCCTGTCCTCCCCTTTCTTGTGGAGACTGTCAAAGCCTCTCAGAGAAGGTAGGCTGGCTATTGCTTTGAAAGACACATTAGCGCAGCCTTTGCTCAAAAAGTCTTTGTGTGATGCTGACAACCCAGCAAATTATTAACCAGTACCACATCTTCTCTTTTGGGGTTGATTGTGTGCAGACAAGTCTCACGATATCTAGATGCCTTTGATCTCTTTGATCTTTGTCAAGCTGCATATAGACCTGCTTTGGTCACCTAAGAAGTCTGTGGCAGAACTGGAAATTGACCCAAGATCTTCTAAATCGCAGTCCAGTGCCTTAACCACTAGACCATCCTTCCTCTCAGAGCGGGGAAAACCGATCTGACTCCTGCCACTAGATGGCAATAGTGCATGCACACACAGTACAATAAACATGCCCTGTCAGTAACTTTATGTGAAGCAGGCAGGCAAGATGGTTTTATTGCACATACATAGCCAAAAATCACTGTTCTGCTCAAAAAAACATTTCCTAACGAAATATGTGCTCGTCACTTATTTTGCTGGCATTTTATTTCCAGACTCCCCTGCAGAAGGTCTCTGTATGGCAGCTGTTCCTTGGCGCTTTCACTGTAAACATGATTTTAGTTTTGCTGCAAAAAAAATAAAAATAAAAAATGAATAGGTGCAAAATGTAATTGTTTATACAGCTAGTTAGATTTTATTGAAGAGATTCATTTTGCAAGCAGGCAAAATGCCCATTAACGCACACACTCCAAGGGGAAACATGTTCTCATTCAAAGTTCTATGTTCATCCTTCAAAATAATCTGGAAATTCTTTCATTTCTCTTTTACCTTTCTCTTCCTCACACACCTGCCCCTTGCCCCCCATACTTGCAACCTATTGAACAAAGTGTCCCTGCCTGTCCATTCAGCATCACTGGATAATTTGAAGCCTTTATAATTCAGTGCTACACTCAGACAGGTTTTCTGCCCTCGATATTAAAGCTCAAGGCAAAGCCAAGCTGAAGCTTTGCATTTCTTTAAATAACTAACCAATTATAGCATATAACACAAGAGCCAGGAGTCACCCAATGAAATTAACAGGCAGCCAGTTTAAAAGAAATGTAAGGAAGTAACCTCTTCACACAGGGCACAGTCAACCTATGCAACTTGTTGCCAAGGGATGTTGTAAAGGCTAAAACTATAACTGGGTTAAAAAAAAAAAGAATTAGATACGTTAATGGACGGTAGGTAGGTCCACCAATGGCTATTAGTCAAGATGGTCAGAGATGCAATCCCATTCTCTGGGTGTCCCTAAACTTCTGACTGACAGAAGCTGGGACTGGAGGACAGAGGATGGATCACTCAATAATTGCCCTGTTCTGTTCATTCCCTCTGAAGCTTCTGGTGCTGGCTCCCATCAGAGGACAGGATACTGGGCTAGGTTTGGCCATCCTTATATATAACTTTCTCATAAAGCTTCCATTTCTCTATACATCCATACAAGCTTCAAATCTTAGCTCTCCTGGGAAGTCTGACTCTGAACTTTGCTGCTTGGCTCACGACTTCCATGATTCAGGGAATGACCAGGAGGGGCACAAGTGAGAGGACCACTCAGGAGTCTTCAATTCATATGATGATCCACTTGATTGGATTCCCTTCTCTCCCTTCCCCCTTGCTCTGCACCTTGTTCAGGCTGCTCAGCCACCTAATCCAGTTCTCCTCTGGACTGACTGCCTGGCTACCTAATTCCATTCTCCTCTGGCCACATGGTGCTGCTGTTGCTGGGGAGCTGCGTTCCAGAGCCGCTCTGGCGCTGGCAGTGTTGGCCAGGAAGCACAGGTGCAGGACAGTGCACATGCTGCAGTGACTGTTCTAGCAATAACCGTGTATCTTCTGGGGTATTATTAATCGTACGTATTATTTTATTGACATGACACTTCCAAATAACCATATTGACGAATGGTCACTAGTATCATATTTTTTACTGTCAAAACGGTGGCCACCCTGAATTTCCTGTAGCCACAGCAAGAATTCATTTGCAAACCACTGCACTAGGCAGTATCTGTTACTAGAGCAAAAGCAAACTGTTTCTGACATTCGGCTGCTAGGTTAGCATGAGAGAAACAACTGAGCTATATCCTGGCCCTCGGTGACCCTCTCCAGCTTCTCTTAGCCCATTCTCTTTTCTTCTCTCGAAGCCCATCTGACTGAGCACCCTCTTCTTTAGCCCCCTCTGATTTCCCTCTGCCAGTCTTCTCTTCCCTAGCCTCCTTCCCACTTGCCTTCTCCGGAAGAAATTACTGAGCTCTCCAAATCCTCCAGCTGCCCTGCTCTCCTCTAACCCATTTCTCCTCCAGCAATTTTAGGCTTCCTCAGTCATCCCAATTTCTTGCTACACTATCTTGCCGCTCTTTGTCTTCACTAATACAGTCCCCTTCTTGCCTTAGGGTTGGTCCCTTTCTCCGAGCGGGTCCTCAGAATTGTGAACTGTGCAGGACTGCCAAGGACTGATCATCTAGTCTCGCCACCTCAAGAAATACGAAGCAGATCACTAGTGTCAGGAGAGGGGAGGGGCTACCAGTGCAGGATGAGTACTGTCTGCCTGCAGCATTGGTAGCCTAACCTGCCTCTTAGCCTTCCGTCCACACAGTAGCCCACTCTCTATGGCAAAGATTCCTCCTTGCCCAACAGCTCCACTAGTCTCCCTTCCCCTAGGCTCCTAGGGAAGGGACAGAAGATTCCCCTTCCCCTATCCCTCCTTTGCAATTCCAGAATAGAGAAGGAACAGAAGTTTCCCCACATTTCCCCATCCACTGTGGGGAAGGGCAGTGAAGGTCATATGGGTGCCAGTACCAGCTGGCTCCCCTTCTCCTCCCACCCTTAAACCCATGCTTTCCTGGTCTTCCCCACCCCCACCCATAATAGGACATCACACAGCACATCTGCACTCATCACACAACAAATCCCAGGTAGCCTCTAAGCAAAGACAATTTGCCTTATGCTAGGGAAATACAGCTGGATCTGAGTCTTTTGATTTTTGGAAGTTTCCAATAAGAGAACGCAAACTCTAAAAACTTGGGTTCCTGCTGAAAATATGAAGCCCAGCAAATTCTTGTGGTTCTGAAAAGTTCTGAGATCTAACATACTCACCTCAGTGCCTGATGAATTCACCCTAAGGATTAGTGCAAAAGGATGCTCATGTTTGCCAATGACAGTTGCTACTTCCCTTGCTCTTCTACAAGAACTATTATGAATTCTCTCAACAGCTTTGAAGCTGCTCTCAGACTTGTCATACATCCTTCTCGAGTGCCCTCGGGATCTCCTGTGTATTGAATATTTCCCTCTAATTCTCCTGATATGTTGGCAACTAAAGCTGGTGCTGCAGATTTAGGTTCTGGTTCCCTTCTTGTTAAGCCCTCCTGAGGGCTCCCTCCCCAGGGGCATGTTCTTTTGCCTTTTTCCGATGGGACTCTGACCCTTCAGTACAAAAAACCTTCCTGCCATCTTTGCACCTATAAAGCCATCTATCCCACTCTAGATAATAGCTACATTGTTAGCGTGTTGATGTTGCTTATGCAAAAACTAGCCAAGTCACTTTGGATTGTGGATGGTTTCTAGTCCATTGCACTGTCAGATCCTCATGCTATAGCACAGGGTAGCATTGTTTGTTTCGCGAACACTGCAGCTCTTTTATTTTAAAGCCATTTCTTTGAATTGGGCTTAGGTTTTGTCATTATTTCTTTTCATAAAATCTAAATTTCCAATGCATTCCTAGAACACTGTATTATACGTATAGCAAAGGGCCAGATTCATCCCTGGTGGGAACCCATGGACTCTAATGGGGTCACATCAGGAAGGAGCTTAACCCAATTTCTTAAAAAGTCTAAATAAACTATTTGATCTATTGTGTTTGATCTGTTCCACACTATCAGGAGTGTTTCTATATTTTTACTACACTGAGAGCACGCTTGTACCAAAAGAAGCTGGCGAACGGCCTGCAATTCGCTACTAGTAGCTCTGCTATCAAGTGAGTGCAGCTTCACATCGCACCATTACTATTTTCTTATCACATTTTCAATTAAAAATGCTTAGGCATACAATTCTACTCACAGCTGTAGTAGGAGTCTACACATTTCAATCAGATTTCAGTTCTGCTTTGTTCTAAAGGGAGAATAAGTTTCATCTCTCTACGGGAATGGATCACTTCTGGGGTAATATTCTTCCCTGGTGTAATTCCACTAAGGACATGAATTCATAGCTTCATCGATTCCAAAGCCAGAAGGAACTATTGTGATCATCCAGTCTGACCTCCTGTATAACACAGGCCAGAGAACTTCCCCAAGATAATTCCTAGAGCAGATCTTTTAGAAAAACATCCGATCTTGACTTAAAAGTTGTCAGTCATGGAGAATCCACCACAAACCATGGGAAATTGTTCCAGTGGTGAATTACTCTCACTGTTAAAAATGTACGCCTTATTTCCAGTCTGAATTTGTCTAGCTTCAACTTCCAGCCATTGGATTGTGTTATACCTTTCTCTGCTAGACTGAAGAGCCCATTATCAAACATTTATTTCTCACATGGGTATTTATAGACTGTAATCAAGTCACACCTTAACCTTGTTTTTGTTAAGCTAACTAGATTCAGCTCCTTGGTCTTCTTATGGCTCTTCGCTGGACCCTCTCTAATTTATCAACATCCTTCTTAAATTGTGGAGACCAGACTTGGACACAGCACTCCAGCACGGGTTGCACCTGTGCCAAATACAGAGTTAAAATAACCTCTAATCCTACTCAGACATCTCCTGTTCATGCATCCAAGGATCACATTAGCCCATAGCACAGCACTGGGAGCTCACACATGACCCCCAAACCTTTGCACTGCTTCCACAGATCATATCCCTGATCGTGTAAGCATGGCCTACATTTTTTGTTCCTGGATTTACAATTAGCAGTATTAAAACACAGATTGTTTGCTCACATCCTATTACCAAGTGATCCAGATCACTCTTAAGTGCCTGCTGTTTCTCAGTTTAATGTGATGTGTTTTACCCATGAAATCAGAGTGGTTATGATATCATAAAGAATCACTATGACCATAAACAGATTTTATTGATGCTTTGAAATAAAACTTTGAACACAAAACATGAGGGAGTGTTAAATTAGCTACTAGCAATATTTCCAAATGTATGGATGACATGAGTTCATGTGTATAATTGGACATGTGAATTGCATATGACAGTAGAACAGCACACAGGCAAATTTCCTGGAATAACAGGAAATGCAGTTCTACAAAATGTGACACCAACTGCTGAATGTAACAATCAAGCATATTGTTTGTCAAGAAACAACCTTCTTCCAGAATTCTGCTAACTAAACATTTATGTGAAGCTTCTTTTATTTTGATTTAGTTCTTTTAAAGATTAATGAATATTTTAAAATATTATTAACGAAAGAAGGGTTGAGCTTTTAGTATGTTTATTATTTGTATCACAGTAGCACCTAGAGACCCTGACTCAGATCATGGCCGCACTGTTCTAGGCACATACACACAGTGAGACAAAGCTCCTCCCACACAGAGTTTGCAACCAAAACAAAGAGTGGCTGGGAATATTATTATTGCCATGTTACAGATGGGAAAGTGAGGCACAGAGAAACTAAGGTCTGGTCTACATTTCAGAGTTAGGTTAACACAAGGCAGCTTAAGTTGACCTAACTATGGAAGCACCTACACCGAAATTTCGCTCCTGCCAACACAACTGCCCCGCTATGCCAGGAACTGAACATCTTGTAAGACACAGGGCCTGACCTTAACCACAAGACCATCCTCCCTCAATCAGCCTTGAAGATTGAAATCTGTAGTTACCCACCAAGCAGGTACACATAAGGCAGCATTTGTCACATATCTTTGTCAGTGCACCTGAACCTTGATCTGAAGAAACTGCCTATGGTTCTGAGAGTATAATTCTCATTCTACAGTACAGGTTCACTCAATCCCTCGCAAATGGCCTGCAAGGATGCCAGTTGTGATGAGTTATTGCTTTAATCTGAACCCTTCTCCAATGAGATCATCAGCTCCTTTCACCAGTGCCTTCAGACCACCAAATACAGCATATCTGGGTGTAGACTGGTTAAAGGCTAGCCAAAAGAAACAAATTCTCAGGAGGGAGCTGAGAAAGAAAGTAAAGTTGCTTGGAGCACTGGAGGCAAGAGGCTGCTCCAAGCAGAGAGACTGGCATGACCAATGAAGGCAAGTCATGATTAGGAGCAAAGGGTAAGCTTGGGCTAGAATCTGCAGAGCATGAGGTAGGAGAGGGAGATCGTGGAGATATATGCTGAAGTGCAGGCAGAGGCGGGGCTTTGCAGAGCCTCGATGAGGGGTTCAGATTTGATGGGACTCTGCTGGTGTAAATCTGCTGGCTTCAATGGGAACTCTGAGTGCACATCCCCAAGTAGAACGTGGCTCGTTGCATGCAATCTAGCCATCGTGTTTCACCTCTGTGCAAGGTATATGGTCACAATTATGGAAGAAACTTGTAAAATAATAAAGACACATTCGTGCAAAACCTAAACATGTTTGTTCACTAGAAGCATCCCCTGACAATGCTGGCTCCTGAGTATCATCAAGGACACTTTACAATTCATTCCCTCTGTTGCTTACCTCATATTGTCAGTGAAGTCTCAGAGCAGTCAAAAGCTTGGCAAAGGGGCTCTTACACACATTTACTGATCTGGTTGATCTCTGCCAAAAATCTCATAAACAAGAAGGCAACCAGCCAGCTGGCAAACTCACGTTTCTCTAAAAGATCATAGCAACTTAAGCTGTGACAACCTGTCCTGTTTCTATCAAAAGAGGGGTGAAGCCAGCAGCAAGCTGCTCACACACGGCTGGTTTCTGAGTCGTTTAACCTGATGTGAATCATCAGGAGTCTTCCTTGTATTGGAATGAAGTCACACTGTGGTAAACCCAATGTAAGCAAGGTCAGAATTAGATCCAGAGAGTCTTTACTGTCACACAGCTTGCCATTGAGGTGAACCATGCAGCTGGGCTGTCAAGTTCCCATGCTCATTTCCGCCCCCCCCTCCCCCGGACCTGCCATAAATATCTCAAAGCAGAGCTCAATATCTATATGTATGTGTTTAACAAAAGGAAAAGAAATGAGCACACCTATAGGCTGAGAAGAACTTTATTATGCCGCATTCAAGGTCATATTTCTGGCCCTGATTTGTAAGACCACAGGTTCTCAGGTGCATGACTTGTGCATGCACAACTCCAGGTACAAAGGCAATTCCCGATGAGGGTTCACAAGCACAAACCCCAAGTCGCAAGCACACATCTGGGGATCTGTGTATTCATGATGTGCACCCACAAATACGCTGAACATCTGACCCTCGATACTGAGGGTATGTCTAAACTAGAAAGTGTCTACATTAGTGTAGACACTTACTACAGCAACAGAAGGGGTTCTTCCATCACTGCAGTAAATCCACCTCTGCGAGAGGCAGTCACTAGGTCAACACAAGAATTCTTCCATTGACCTAGCAGTGTCTACACCAGGCTTAGGTCAGCTTAATTGCATTGCACAGGGCATGTAGCATAAACCAGCCTGAGTAACCTCAGCTCCTCTCTCACCTTAGATTTCTTTTAAAAGGAACATCATTCTAAGCAGTGTTTGTTCATTTTCTGTTTTGTGTGTTCTTGTCTTGGATTGGATCATTTGCCAATAAACTCTGCCTTCTTTAAAACAACTGAGATTGGCTGTGGAAACTGTTAAATCTGGGCTACTTGCTGTTGGAGAACTTCAGAGAGAAAAAAAGTAAACTCACCGGAGTCTGAATCAAGCATGCAACTGTTTGGGCAGAAACAGATGTTCACATATTGTAGTGATGGATGTAAAGGATAAGAAACTAAATAGGACAGAAAATAGGGATTCCCTCCCCAAAGAGTGCTATGAAGAAGCAATCTTAACCCAGCAGGGAACAAATTGGTTTGAGCAGTATCAGACTTGGCTGAATTTTGAAGGATGGGCGAATGATCTAGTGATGAAAGCACAAGACTAGCAGTCAAGTTATCAGGTTTCTGTGCCACGCTCTGCCAGTGATTCAAGAATGACTTTGGACAAGTCCATCACTCTGGACAGATCCTCGTCTGGTGTAGATTAGCAGAGCTATGTTAATATGTACGAGTTGAGGATCTGGTTTTCTGTGTCTGTTTCCCCATCTGTAAAATGGAGACAGCACTAATCTCACAGGCACATTGAGAGTCTTCCATTAATTCTTGTAAAGCATTTCAAGATCCTTGAATGGAAGCCTCTTGTAGAGGGTTCACTCACTGGCCAGTATGCCCCTTCGTGGCCAGACATAGTGTCATGGTGCCTCTGAGACTGGCTGCCCGTTAATGTCCTGCCCCTTCTCACTGCTCAGCTGTCCAGCCAGGTAGCTTATAGTCCCACCCCTTCCAGAGTAATAAAAAATCCAACTAACAAATAGTCCAATGACCTTACACCAGGTCTTCAGGCCCACCTTGGGCTCAGTAGCTCTTGCCCTCTTGCATCGGGGGTCGGGGAGGACTTTACATCCCCTTCTTTGGAGGCAGGTAGGGGAACGCAGGCCATCCCTCTCTTCTGGATTGCAGCCCAGGGACTAAGATCTGCTCCCTCAGATTCACTGCTGCTTCCCTCAGCCACTTCCTACCTTCATCTGCCTCCAGGCCTCTCTCAAAGAGCAGCTCACTCCAGTGTTTTGTCCTTGGAGGTTTCAGCTCCTTGCACCCCATCCTCCCAGTCTGTAGCCAGTGCAGCGTCCTCCTCAGGCTCCCAGGCAGCAGCCCTCCCCTGCCTGAGCTGCAGCCTTTTATGCCAATGGTTGCTGGTCAGATAATTAGCCACGCTTGAGGAAGTAGCTGCTCTGTCCATTGACCTCTTCGTGGCTGTTGCGGGGTATAGAACACCCTCATCGCACCAGTATATAAATGTAGAGCGTTCTACCTCTTGGGATCATACTGCACCAAGCCTGTTTGGGCAAGGGGATGTTGTAAGAATCTCAGCTCAGTTAACGATATAAACAAATTCCTTGATACTTAGGCCATGTCTATACATCCAGCGCTACAGCAGCATGCCTGTACCGATACCCATGGGAGAGAGCGCCTCTGTAGACATAATAAAACCACCTCCACGAGCGGCAGAAGCTATGTCAGCGAGAGAAGCTCTCCCACCAACATAGCGCTATGCACATAAGCGCTTATATCGGTGTAACTTATGTCACTCGGGGGGGTGGATCATTCCCACCCCTGAGCGACATAAATTATAACAACATAGGTTGTCGTGTAGTAAAGTTAGACAGGCCTCAAATATAACAGTGATGGGAAAAAGAATGGCCTTATCTGAAGAAAGACAGTTACATCTTAAAGTCAGCCTTGCCTCTTATACAACATATAGAAACCCTGGATGTCTTTGTGATACATCTTTTAAATGATAAAATATGTCCTTAAGAATAAAAGCTGTCAAGAACCTAAAGTGAAGCTGTATGACAAAGCTATTAGCAATAAAGAAGTTGTGAGAGGATGGAAAAATGTGTTATTCAAAAAATGGTAACTTTCAGAAAGCTACAATACACCATTGCTACAGTGAAAAGAAATATAGAGACAATAATTCTCCATTCTCCAGCCTACAATTTCTTTGAGTAAAATCCAAAGTTTCCAAAGGGATATCAATTATTCAGAGACAGCACAGCAAGCTGTGCAATGATCATATTTTATCTGATTGTTTAAATGTTCACTTGAGGCTTTTGAAAGAAGCATGTGCAACCATCGGTTTGTGCAATTAATGCTGTGCCACTGGTTTCACAGAGAGCTCCAAGCTGGATGGCTGAAATCCTCTCGTTAGAATAGGCCATGCACTGCACTAAGCATTCCTGGGACAGTTGCAGGCAATCAGTGTTAACATTATATAACCGGCAGGTTCCCCACTCATGGGTGAACAAGAAGGAATCAGACTGAATACATTGTTCTAACTCGGCAAGTTTCTCCTTACTGTTTCTATTAAGAAGTTAAAACAATTTGAGAAGCAACCCACCTGCTTTTCACATGCCCGATTCTGAGCTGAGCCTGGTGAAATTCAGGAGTAACCTGGACAAAGTAAGCGGAGTTACACTGATATTAATAAGCTGAGAATCAGGATTCTGACATACATTTTAACTTCATGGTTCTGAGATAACTATTAACATTACACCCTGGATGAAGTTTGAAAAGATTACTGCAAAAGATCTCTCTCAAGACTTACCAAAGGGTAATCACCTTGTCTCTTTTCCTGGGCTTGGAGCGCCTCCATCAGTCACAAGTTCTAGGGCAGGGGTCAGGAACCTTTGAGAAGTGGCGTGCCAAGTCTTCATTAATTTAAGGTTTCGCGTGCCAGTAATACATTTTACATTTGCAGGGGCCCCCCGACGGAACCCCAGACTGGCAGTGGGCTGAGGGGGGCTGGTGGCCGGGACCCCGGCTGGCAGGGGCCAGTGGATGGAACCCCAGACCAGCAGCTGGCTGAGCGGCTCAGTGCACTGCCGGTCTAGGGTTCCATATGCCACCCACACCGCCAGTCTGGGGTCCCGGCTGCCGGCCCCGCTCATCCCGCTGCCAGCCTGGATGGACAGAACCCCAGGCCAGCAGTGGGCTGAGTGGGGCCGGCGGCCAGGACCCCAGACCAGCAACATGGGCGGCACGTGCAGGTAGCCGACCCCTGTTCTAGGGCCATGATGTCCCCTCAGTCCCATGGAAAGTGATCAAAATCTGGGATACTTTTGCCGAGAAGAACACAGGTTTGTGGCCAAATTTGTCCTCAGTCACTTCCTTTCCATGCAAATCTTTCCTTTCAGGCCAACTGCTTCCAAAGCCTTAGTCTCTCAACCTTGTAAAATTAGGGTCTACAACTGAGGAATCTTCTTTCTGTCTTTAACGCATTCTTCAAAGTCACTGCATGGGCCTGTTCACAGTCTTCTGAAGTTTGATTAGTGTCCCACTTGAGTGCCTGCCAGAGCCTAGCAGAGTCTCCAAATAATTACAAATAATAATGTCATAAAGAAAAAGAATGGTTTGATTCTCCACACGATGTCTTTACACTGATTTGACTCCACTCACCTCTGTGGAGTTATTCCTGATTTATACGAGCAGATGTACGAGGAGAATGAGGCCTATCAACACAGACTTCTCCTTCTCTGCTCTGACGTGGATGTAAGCATTATTATTTGGTCCTCAAACATCATCTTGGCTTAGCTCTCTTTGTCTTCTGTCCTGCTGCTCCCTGAAGACTTTCTGAGTTAAAATCTGCCCTTCAATGTATCCAGATCCTAGCAAACTCAAAAGGAGCTGCACACAATATCTGAGGGCTAAATCGCCACTAACATTTCTGAAAGCTACAAGACATTTCTTTCCTAAAACCAGGTTTCCTAGGTAGAAAGTCAATGATGTAATGCTCTTGGTGAATTCAGTCTGTGACAATCAGTCATGTAGCAATGAGTACAGGATTCAGCATCAAACATACAGCAGTCTACGTGGGTGTTTAAGGAGAAATTAGAACTTAACTGATGGCTTGCATTCTTCTTCACTCAGATGTAAATCATTTAGCTCTTCTGTTTCTTGCTTTAGTCTAGGATGGGAAGGGTGCTCTTGTGGTTAAAAGAGAGCACTAAGAGGTCTCTAAACTTTATTTCCCCCACACACACATACCCGAAAAAGGTGATTAGCTCATAGGCCCGAGGCATTTCATGAGAGGGAACTCTCTGGAGGAAACCTGCAATGAGAACCTTTGGTGATTTCCTCCTCCTAGCTGTCTTCAATGGGTTTTCACCAGACAGTGGCACTCCAGCTACGTGTTACTGCCTAATATAAGTACACCTATCAATGTTATACTTAAAACTATCTCTAAAACAATGCAAAGCCTATCCCATTAACTTGTTTCTCAAGCAGACAGTGATGGAGAAGTTATCAATGAGAGTCACCAAAGATGCATTTAATCCTGTGCAAGAATATTCTCCATTTCATCATTTTTTCTCTCTCAACAGGTAAACCATCTGAAAGAGCCTGAATGATAAGTCGATAGCTCAGAACTTCTTTAAAAGCTTTTGTCTCTGGAGTATTAGGGGAATTAATGTGGTGGAGAATTGCTTTTTGTTCTCCTACAAGTTCATAGAAACCTTCATTATACAGCTCTATTTCAGAAGAATGGGTGATGGGTTCAAGTAGAAGCTAAGGCCTATCAGTTTGAGCAGCTCCTGTATTTCAAGGATAATTATTCTTTATTTGGAATTATCTATAGTTAAAATTACACAAGTGCTAACGTTAACTGCAGTGTTGCTTCTGCATCAAAGCTTTGAACTTTAGCTACCTCTTCTACAGGCCCATAAAAGACTTATGGAAAAACACTGACCTCACAAGAAGCATGGAACCTTCCTAGACATGTCAAAAGTTACTTTGAGCCAACAGCAAATCACAGCTACAATTAATGTGATAGAGAGAGTGGGTATTACTTCAAAATAGTCATCACAATAATAAAATAATAATATCTTGTATTTATATAGTATTGTAACGGTCCTCACTTAGGGGTGGGTTGGGAAGCATGGCCTATTGTTCAGGGCCACAACCCATGACCAGCAGGGGGGTTGTTTGTAGGGGAGCTCGGACCCTCCCTTTCCAGCAGGCGGCAACCCAGGGCCCTTTGGACTACTAGAGATCTGGCAATTAAGGCTGTCCCCGGGCCAGTTCCTATCCCTGCCCTCCTCCCCCAGCCAGCTCAGTCCAAGGCTTTCCCCTGCTGGAGAAGTCCAAATCAAGAAAATAAAAAGGGACTACCAAGGTCCATATGCAGGGGGAGGGGAATGCTTCCCTCTCTGTTTCTGAGGTGGGGCCTCCCTTCCTTCAGGGAGGGCCCTTTGGGGCAGTTATCTTGGAGATTTCAGCCTTCTCTGTGCTCTGTGCTGCTGGAGCTGTGGGCTACAAATCTGCTTTCTTCTAGGTCTGCCCCCAAATGACCTGTTTCCCTGTCTTTTAATTTCTCCACCAGATGGAGTATTTGCTGTTGGTGTGGTGGGGCAGGGCTGGCTAGGCCCAAAATAATCCTTTAACCACTTGTTGCCCAGTGGGCGGGGGGGGGGAAGGGTGGATACCCCGTCACAAGTATCCTTAATTCTCAGGGATTTCAAAGCACTTTAGAAACAGGAATCACATCACCCACCATTGAAATGCAGTCATCCCTAGGGTAGAAAGTTGCAGCCATTTGCCAGAGAACAGCAACACTGTACGATAAAATGGGAAGAAGAATACCACAGAAAATTGATGTCAGTGCAGTTGGAGGAGGTATGAATGATGCTTCTTGGACAATGTTTGCAATGATGGCTATATTCCCCCATATTCAGCTAGTGACTCTACTCAGTACGGTATGGTGCTGATGCAGAACATTCTTAAAGGAGCCCCTTGTCAAAATTCTGACAGCACATCACTGCCCGAGAGTGAAATATCTTTTCTCTAAGTGCAGTTGCAAAGAATGAGGAAGTCACTGACAGTGTTTAAATAATAACCTCCCAAAGCTGATCCCATTGAAACCAGTGGAGGTTTGAGTCAACCCACTCCCTCTAAAGATCATGACAAGCAAATTAGCTTAAAAAACAAAACAAAACAAAAAACACTCTTGATATAACACCCTTGCTTTGGTTCTTCTGTTGGTAGACTCAACTACCAGGTGCTGAGACCCTAAAGAGAAGTGCTAATTGATTCCTTCTGATTCTGGGACTTTGTGGCAGTTGTAACTTGTTAACTCCACCCTGGATTTATGGTGGTAGGAAGTAATATAAAGTCTGAGGGTCAGGAGGTATGGTTGCAGCATGTATAGACATACCAGAGCTAGCTTTGACCAGGTATGTCTACACATGCTGCAAACCCACCTCCCGATTGTAGTGGAGACACACCCTGAGACTGATCAGCTGTCAGGAGAGAAATTTAGGAATACCTTGGGGAGAAGACTTGGGCTGGAGTTTATTGTTTGTTTTGTGCTAGCTTATTAATAAAGCCAAGCCCCAGGAATTTTCCCCACTCAGTGCATGTTGACTGGGTTGTGGGACAGGGTGGGTACTTGTAATCTGCTCACACCAACACTGATTGAACCCACTAGCAACTGCAAAATATCCAGCGCTAAATCAGCTGGCTTGTGAAAAAGAACTAGTAAAGGAATTCAAACACACAATTGGGACAGTGAGTTCCTCATCAAACAGGAGCCTGACCTATTTTTGGCTGGCTCAAATCTTTACCTTGTATAATAGTAGGCACTAATCTGGTGGCTTCTGCTGTTCTTCGGGCGTGACAAGGAGCTCCTCCAATGCACCATGCTTAGAAGTGTGTCATCTACCCCCATGTGTTATCCCATTACCCAGAAAACAAACAGAAATCCTGAGCCTGTACAAATGTTCAGTCAAAATGTGTTCACTGCCCCCACTCTAAGAGAATTGTGCTATTGACTTCTGAATATTTCCATTATAATAAAGAATGTGTGTGATTCTAAGATTTTGTAGGTCCGACGTTTGCTGTCTGCAGTCCAACAAACCTGCCAGTTCTTTTTTCTGCCCTACGTGAGCCAGCCCAGAAAGCAAGGCCAAAGATGTATTGAGCAAAGATGAGATCTAGATCATTATAGGGAGGGGCAGTCAAGGGCCAAAATAGCTCAAGGATTCTGTTATGGAATGTTCCTTGAAGGAAATAACATGTTTTTATAGTAGAACAAAATGGCAAAGAATGCCAAAGATCATTTTTAGCCAAGGATTAGAATCTGATCGTGTTTATACGAATACAAATGCTGAGTAACCCCAATAGAATTACTCCAGATTCACTCCAGTGTAAAAACCAATCTGGCTTTAAGTGAAATTGGAATTTGGCCTCAGGCTGTTGTGATTCCTGTGGCTTATTTGCCACCACATAGGAATTGTGATTAAGGAATAAGAAAGCTCCCTCAGTTCAATCAGGTTTGTAACAATGATTATTCTGCAGGAGAGGCAGTGGTTTGACTCAGCTCAAAATGAAATCAAGCTGCAAGAGGAAATTAAAACTGTTTACAGCCACGCATGTAGAAAGATGCTCTTTGTCTCCCTCTAAGCAGGCTCTCACATGCCAGCATCCTTCCCTAATAGCAGGGCACCGAGAATTCAAAGCACAGATTAGTATAAAAACAGATTGAAATGACTCCCTGTGGAATAAATTAAATTCCTCACCCTTGAAAGGTGATTATGTTCTTTTCATTTGTGAAATACGCCCTTTCACGCTTACAAAAATAACATTGCCATCACCTTTTGCAGCTGAGCTAGGTTAGTTTCACTATTTATAGTTGTAATTGTTCTATGTACTGCCTTGACTGGCTATCATAGCATTTTATGACAGCCATAGATCAGCTCCTATGAGATTGTGAACTCAAAATTAGACTGAAAATTCATCAAGGCAGGGATCGCATCTTCCTTTGGATTTGTTAGTACAGTGCCTAACACAATGGGCCCTAAACCCCACTGGGGAATCAAGATACCACTGCAATACAAAGAATAAAGAACATTATTCTGTTAGCTAGGACCTACTCCACTGGATCTGAATACTCTGATGGTTGGGGAGATTTGGAACATGAACCCAGATATGGCTGCCACTTTTCTCTATCTGTTTATCAAACTGTCTATCAGGTTCTTATACCATGCATATCTCCATGGTATTTGACACATAGCATCTCTGTAATTAGTTGAACCAATGACCTGGGTCTGAACCCCCGCCCCCAGCTTTGTGGGATTTGAAACCCAAATCCTTGTATGATTTTTGCATCCAGGCCCGTTTCTGTTGAGACTAAATGTGACGGTTTTGTGTCAGTCAAGCATAAGGACAGCTACATTGCTGAGTGCTGCACTGACTGGCCGCTCTCTGAAGTATACTTAGTACAGCCTGCTAAACTGACCCATTGATCTACCAGAGAAATAAATCCAGGGTCTTGACCATGTCTGACAGGATCGTTAAAGATCTCATGACTATTCTGGCTGATGTCCTGGCTGAGATCATAGAGTTTGTTGGATTTTTAGTCCCATACAGTAATAATAAATCCTCAGATGGAAGGTGACAGTAAGCACCAGCTGTTCTTATTAATGATCATGACAACTACAGCAGATACTTAAGCTTTAATTATTTTATATTTGCTGTATATTCTTTGGTACTCATGATAGATCAGTCTGGGAGGAACTGTCTTTTGTACATGGATTCCAACAAGAATGACCTACATTTGACCTACCTTCCTTTCCACAAGAAAATAATTACTATCAAGGCAGCTTTGTATCTGGTGTCATATATGAGTCAAATGCATGAACAAAGGGAGAGGCCATTTTTCTCCCTGACTTTTTCAGAGAGGTGAGGGGACAGCATAGGCCTAGCATGACTTTGGGTAGAGAGGGCGTGTTTTGACGTTAGCCCATATTTCTAATTAGAGAGCCAGTTCCTGTGGCTGCTTTGGGATTGATAGTTCTCTTCCTCTTGGGTAGCAACTAGCGTGATAGACGCAACACAATAATGAAGTGGAATCTAGGAGGGAGAAAGGAAAGGAGTGGGTGGAATAAGTGTGTGACTCTCGGGGTATGAGGCCCAGTCACTGGACCTATGAAACCTCTGAACAATTAAGGGGTGCACAGGCCTCCCAAATAAGCTTTCTTGTTTTAATCTTGGGAAAGGGGGTAAAGGAAGCATTTAGGACCATATTTCTCCCTTCCCCAGTTAGGGTGGCCAGGTGCCCGGTTTTCGACCAGAAAGTCCAGTCGAAAAGGGGACCTGACACTGTCCAGTCAAATCAACTGACCAGACACACAAAGTCCAGTTACTGCAGGTGGGGGAGGCAGGGAGGCGCCAGGTCATCACCCGTGCAATCTCTACTCAGCAGTGGCCGCCTCCTGCTTGCATCGGGAGGCTGCAGCTCCCAGCCGCAGCTCCGCAGGCGAGTTCCTCCCTACCCGAGCAGGGGAGAGAGGGGAATAGCAGCGAGCGACGAGGGAAGAGGACTGAACGGGGGGTGGGGTCTTGGGGGGAAGAGGCGAGGCAGGGCAGGGATGGGGCCTCGGGGGGAAGAAGAAGGGTCGGGGAGGTTCCGGCACTCCTGCTGGAGTGTCTGGTTTTTAAATATTACAAAGTTGGCAACCCTATCCCCAGTGGCAATTCCAGCTAATTCAGCTGGTTCCTACTGGCTTCAGCTGGCAATTAGGTTTTGGAAAATCTATTAGTTACTGATTTCAGGAGCAATTGGTCCTTAATATGAAATCATTGAAGATTAATTGAAATTAACAACAGAAGCCACCTAAAAACCAAGAGAGTCCAGGTGAAGGACTCTAATGTAGCTTTCTGAAATTTCCACTAGGGTTGGCCAAATTGGCTATAATTCTCTGGTCCTGGAATCTGAACATGAAATATTAACCTCCATAAACAGCTCTTGCAGAGATCTTAGGGAAAGGTTATTTCCTGGGCCCAGACTTACATCATACCTCAATGTTCCCAAGGTAGAATACCAAACTGATGCTAACCATGCCCTGCCCTACCCTATCCACAAGCTGCTCTGAAGGGACTTGACTGTGAAAGCAGTACAGTGTAGAGTAGAATAATCTCGTCCCTCAGTACTTTTATTTCTTTTAAGCTACAATTAAACATTTCTAATTTCTAAGTTGCTCTGGAGAATAAGGATAATTAGTAACAAGGCACATGTGTTCAGAACAGGCAATTATAACCCATTGGGTTATAATTTATGTCTTAGCCTTCTGTGTGAAATAATTAATATAGTATAAGATGATTTATAACTAAGTGCTTAGAAGGTAAAGTTAGCTGTGCATGTATAATGAAGCCCAGCTAAATGATTACCTGGTAAAGGGGCAGGAGACTTACTAATAAGCCTGTACTTCTCTCACAGGCTAAACTGTACTTAGAACTGGAGTGAATCACTTTTTAGAAGAATTCCTGATATAAATTAATAGGCTTCTTGACACTAAATATTCTGTACACCTGAAAGTAAGATGCAATAGAAAATTGCCGTGGTAAAAATCAAAGGCTATTAAATGAATAGGCTGCAAGCATACCTGTAGGAAGACTGGTGTGACATGTTCCCTAGGTTGGATACTGCCTAAGAGGCAGGCAGCTGCATTCTACTCCAGCTGTAGCTTTTGAGTGGTCTTTGTAGCCCCAGGCAGAACATACTGCAGGAATGCAACCTAGATATCAGAAAGACTTGGCTCATAGTAGCAAGGTCCAGATCAGAGAGAAAAAGTCAGAAACATCTAACCATGCACTAATAGGAATGGTCCTTCTGGCCATCAACAACTCCTATGACTCCAACCCACTAGCATTGCCTTTGTCTTATACGGATTTAACCCAGATCTCAGCTGGGGGCTTTAGGCCCGGCTGTGCTACAAATAATAAATGCAAAATGCATAAACTTAATGTATTAAAGCCGCATAAAGACTGAAACAACATGGCATTTTTGTATTTTTTGGTGCACTCATGCACTGTTGCTTTGCAGAGGGTATCAAAGAGCAAATTAGTGCTGATATAAAATAGAGTGGCATGTTTCTTTCCCCGGCAAACGAATTGTCCTGTCGCCAAGCAGAGATATTTCCTGCATTATGTAAGCCCCTCTCAAATTGTCAGTATTTCCTGTGGCGCCCTCATTGTAATGATTGCCTGTGTCCTCACCTTCTGCAAGCGTCAAAGGAACTGCCAGCAGATTTATGTTGTAGTGAAAGCCACTCTTCCGCATTCAGTGCTCTGACTATAAAGTGAAGGGAGAGGAGACAGCATAGAAAGGATGATTAGTCAGGGTCTGGACTGCATGGGCTTCTTTTTCTGTATCCCACTCTAAGAGATCCTGACACCTCTAGGACCTTGTCTTCACTAGGGAAAAAGGTGTGTTCCTAACCTGAGTTGATAGAGGGCTTGTCTACACTTGGAAATATCCCAAAATAATTAGGTCTGTATGAACCTCCTATGGACATTCTTATTCTGGAATAAAAGCACTTTTTGCTGATTTAGTTTAATCCACTTTGGAACTCCCTGTGTGGAGTTAGTGCAGGAAAGCTATTTGGGTAAATTTCCAAGTGTACACAAGCCCTAACTGAAGGTAAAGACATGGCAGTTCATAGCTCTCACATGAGTTAGCAGGCTGAGTTAAAGAGAGTCTAGTTCCCACAATCTGCTAAAATGTGAAGACTGCAGACTGCCTTGTCTTCACTAGGGCTTTTCCTTGAGTTCATTAGCTTGTGTTAAGAACACACCCTTTTTCCTAATGCAGAAACAGTCACCCGAGGGGAACAGTCACTGGAGTAGGATATCTGCCACCTTTTTCATAAACTACCACGTGCCAGACCCAAATATAACACCCGCAATCAGATTAGCGCTGATGTGGGGAAGGAGGGGAAGCGGTCATATTTCTATCATCATGTTGCCTTAGCTCCTTTTGTGAGACTGTCATTTCCAGCAGTTTTCAGAGTAGCAGCAGTGTTAGTCTGTATCCACAAAAAGAAAAGGAGGACTTGTGGCACCTTAGAGACCAACAAATTTATTTGAGCATAAGCTTTTGATGAAGTGAGCTGTAGCTCCCGAAAGCTTATGCTCAAATAAATTGGTTAGTCTCTAAGGTGCCACAAGTCCTCCTGTTCTATTTCCAGCAGTGCGAGACTTGGGCTCACTGCTGGGATTCTGGCTAGCCATTGTACAGGGACGTAAGGAGGTGATCAGGAATGTAGTTGCACCATCCCCGTTCTTAGCACTCCCATGCGGGGCCAGTCACAAATTGGCCCATCGTGTCTAGTTTCTAATTCCAGTCCTTACAATGGTTCAGCATTCCAGAATAAGCTGTTCATACAAGGGGCTGCTCTCTGGCCCTGTTTTTGTGGAAAGGAGGTGGAAGGCCCATGGCTATTAAATCATTATGTAATGTTGTAATATTGTCCTATAATATTGTCATTTATCTCCATCAATGGCACCTGATCAACTGCACCTACAGCACACTAGCTCTGCAGATAGTCCCATCAAAATCAGATTTGCCTCTCTTTGTCGGTTGTCTTCATTTTGCTGCTGTTGTTGTTAAAGTGCAGCTGCTGGGGCAGTGTGCATGCATGGTAACTACCTTAATTGGATGACAGATCTTCCATGGCTGACAGCACTTGCGTTTTTGGTAGTAATTGTTAATATACTGTGTACGCTAACGTGGTATTAAGTACCCCAACAGATGTAGAATGTGTGGGGAAAGGATTCAAATAAGCAGATAGCAAATGCATTTGTTTATTGAGTTATGCTTTTTTCCATGCACAAAAAACAACCATATATTTTCAGCCGGAGTGACTTTTATTTTAGAGGAAGGGGAAACAACAAAAGTAACATCTCTGTAAGAAAGAGAGAGAGAGCAAAGTAACATACTGCATGAGCACTGCTTCCCAAAATGGCAGCTGACATCTAGAAATTTAAAAGTGCAGTACCCAGAAACATTTCCCAGTTATATCCATGAGGGACTAGACTTTCCGAAAGAGTTTAGCTCCCATTTACATTTTCAAATAACTGTTCAGGGTCTCAAAAGGGTGAATGCTCAGGTCTTTGAAAATGTGGCTCCATCTGTGATTGTTCTCATTAAGTCATAGGGTTTGTCTACATTACCTGCTGGATCGACGGGCAGCAATCAATCCAGCGGGGGGTCAATTTATCGCATCTAGTCTAGACACAATAAATCAACCGCTGAGTGCTCTCCCGTCGACTCCGGTACTCCACCAGGGCGAGAGGCACAGGCGGAGTCGACGGGGGAGTGTCAGCCGTCGACTTAACGCAGTGGAGACACCACGGTAAGTAGATCTAAGTACATCGACTTCAGCTACTTTATTCACTTAGCTGAAGTTGCGTAACGTAGATCGATTCCCCCCACACACACACCCCTGGGTAGACTAGGCCTTGGAGAGCTTGTCTTTGGCAATTTACTGAAACATAGACCATAGTACCCAGAGACCTGCTGTCTGCAGTTCCCCAATTTGCCTGCAGTCCAGTATCTCACCTTTCGAGGTCGAGGATGACCTTTGGCCTCTGCGGTCACACCCCACACTCCTTCCCAACAGCAGCTGCAGTTACGCCACAGATCATATTTCTATAGCATTTCTCAGGGCCAGGAAGGACGGGAGTAAGGGGATAGCTACAGTTCCAACAATTACAGAAAAACAAAACCAGTATGTATTGCTTCATGTCTCACTTTATCCAGTACAGGAGTTCTCAACCAGAAGTACATATACCCCAGGAGGTACGCAGAAGTCTTCCAAGGGGTACATCAGCTCATCTAGATATTTGCCTAGTTTTACAGCAGGCTACATAAAAAGCACTAGCGAAGTCAGTACAAACTGAAATGTCATACAGACACTGACTTGTTTATACTGCTCTATATACTATACACTGAAATGTAAGTACAATATTTATATTCCTATTGATTTGTTTTATAATTATATGGTAAAAATGAGAAAGTCAGCGATTGTTCAGGAACAGTGTCCTGTGACGCTTTTGTAGATTTATGTCTGATTTTGTAAGCCAGTAGTTTTTAAGTGAGGTCCGCAAGACAAATCAGAGTCCTGAAAGGGGTACAGTAGTCTGGAAAGGTTGAGAGCCACTGATCCCGTATGTACCCAGTCCCATTAAAATGCTTGCGCTCTATGGCCCTATGGGTAATAGGTCCATGGTTTTTCATAACCGAAGTCTAAAGGCTCTATCCATTTCCATTCAGGGAGATGTACAGGTCTGCACTGTCTGGACAAAACTTGGTTTGAAATCAGGACTTGTTAAAGAATAATCTGGGTACCTGGCTTCCCATTCAGCAATTACCTTCCCCAGCTGAGCATGAGTCTGAAACAAATGAGATAACAAGGGAAAGGCTGAACAAATTTACTGACGGTTCTTAACTAACAGCAACACAGGGAGGTAAATACATTCCGGGGAAAAACAGGCACAAAGACGACAACTTGGTTATGAACCAATTAAAAGGTGGGCTGGGAAAGGGATTGCTGGTCAGGAAGAAAAACAAAGGGAAATATGGAGCTCAGATAACAGCACCACAAAAATGGTCATGCCCAAGTAAGTTTATTAGTTTGAGTTGCAAATTTATAATAATTCGCTTTATCTTAGTACCTTGTGCTTGTGAGACATCTTTCAGCAGAGGGTCTCAAAGCACTCGACAAAGCAAGTTAGTGCGCCCCCCAGCACCCATGTGAATAGGAAAGCATTATTATCCCAATTCTTCAGATGTACAGAAAGCTTAGGAGATTTGCTCAGGGTTGCACAGGAAGTCAGTTGTCATGCTTCCTGGAGTGGCTCACAACTGTGAGTGCCGACCTCATGACAAACTGTCACAAAACAAGCGTAGACACCCCAAACTGGTGATATAGTCCATAATTAGATTTCACCAAGCCAGTAACAAATGTGAACTCCTGGATCCCTACAGCAGTCCTACCATGGAGTCACAGGCAGTCCCCTTAGACTCTCCCATCTATCTTGCCACCCAGGCAAACTGAACTTTTTGATAAAAGGTCACTTAATCCTAAAATCACAGGTTGTTCCCAGTCCAAAGAGATCAGTCACTTACCCCAGATCAATTGGTACCATGAATCTTACACCAAAGACAAGGCTGGTAGCAAACTAACTATAGGTTTAATAGCTAAGAAAAGGAAATGAGAGTTATTGAAAAGTTAAACCAAGTAAAATATAATAACAGGTGAGTCACAGTTAGTAATTCCAAATGGTAGCAGAGATGTAGTAATTGGCCAGTTTCCCAAAAGTCTCTTGGGGCTACCCAGAATAACTCTGGGGAGCTCCGTCTTCTCGTTGCAGTTATTCTGCACTGTTAGAATCCAAACAGTCGGGAGATGAAGGACCTTTCTTTGAATCCATATTTATAGTCTCCTCACACAGAAAGCAAGCTGACAATGTCTCTACCCGCGTGGGCTTTTCCTTTGATGATGATGAGTGAGGAATGCACTTAGCCTTTGAACCTCTGACCATCGCCTAATGGCCACTTGCTTTGAAATTAGCATATTCTGTTCAAGTCCTTAAGTCCTTCATTAGCGTTTCACAAGATTCCTTTGATGCTTGAGGAGTTATTTAGTTACAGGGATATTTACCATGTAAATGTTTGCTATTACATTATGACAGGAACAGATATGTGAAAACAATGCATGTAACATCCCATTAGTTTTATGAAGTTTAAACATTAATCACTTTGATCTATACTAATGCACAAGTGAATTGACCTGAATACATGCTAGCATGACCTGGTCTGCCAGTGTCAGACCAGTAATTCAATTTCTTACTCCCACTCCTGTGTTCTAAACTCACTCTCAGTGGGGGTATCTGGGCTCCTGCAAAACATAACACATTCCAAAGTCTAGACTGTTAGCAAAGCTGGAGGGATACTTCATGTTACCCAGAATGGGTTTGTATCTACCCTAGTAACACTCTCATGCATCACAATCTCATCTGATTCCCAGGATGCGGACACATAAGATGGCACATCAGTTTGCAGTCAGCATTTCCAGAGCTGTAACAACATTTCAGGGACAGCAGTAACATAATCCAGAGACAAAATTCCTTTGAACAGTATTACAAACACAGTGCCCTCAGGTAATGGTTAGCTGACAATATGGATACAAATGTACCCACTGATCAAAGTACCTCCCATGTTTAGAAGTTCCCATGGTCATTTAAAGGGGAATTTAATTCATCTCTGCTTTCAGTTGCCATTACAATACGCTTATGGCACTACTACAACTGGAATACCCAGCAGGTTAGTGCAGCTGGGAATAGCAGACGTTCAAGGGCCTACTTGAGAAATGGTGTGTGTACATGCATGCAGTCCTCAGTGCTTTCAATGGGGCTTCTGTCTGCTGACAGCAAGGCTGAGTCTGGCCTCAGATCTACAATGATCACTACAATAAGTTATAAAAAACGCCATGCTACTTGTGCAGTATTATCATACTATGGATGGGTACGTTATGTACGATCCCTAAGCAGAAAAAATAGCTGTATTTCAAGAAGCAATACACATGGTCTGTGGCCTCGTTAATCCATAAGCTATGGACAAACTGAACCGATGAGAGAAAACATTATCCTCATGCTTGTGGAAGTGATAGGCACTTTCCACACTGGGCTCGCCTCATGTGTCTGATCATCTAGCAGCTTGGGAGGGCAACCTCAGATGCTTTTCATGTCGACTACGAGCGACCAGCAATTCTGTTGAGCTCAGTGTATTTCGTTCCTTGCGACGCTAAGCCGTCAGATTTTTCTCAGTGTAATCGGAATTAGGCTTTATGGTAGGATTGTCAAAGCCGCTCAGCGCTGGCCTAGCTCTGCTTCCACTGGGCCAGTTTCTCTTTTACACCAGGGCTCCTCTGGGCATGTTCACACTGCTGCTGGGAGTGAGTCTCCCAGCCCAGGTAGACAGACTCATGCTAGTGGGGCTTGAGTTAGCATGTCAAAAATAGCTGTGTGGAGACTGTGGCTTGGGCTCTCAAGCCCACCTGACCCCCTCGGTTTGAGAGCCCAAGCTGCAGCCCAAGCCGCAACATCCACGCTGCTATTTTTAGTGTGCTCGCTCGAGCCCCGCTACTGTGAATCTGTCTACTCAGACTGGAAGTCTTGCTCCCAGCTGCAGTGTAGACATACCCCCCTAAGCACCCTTTCCACTGCCAGGGTTGTGTAAGATTATGTCTATACCACAAAAAAGGGGTGTGCGTAACTCAGGTTAGCATACATACATTAACTAACTCAGGTTAAAGTAGCAGTGAAGACACAGCCACGCAGCTTTCCATTCGGGTTAGCAGCTCAAGCTCAAGGAAAGCCTGGGCTTTGGTGTAAGATCCAAGTTAGAAGTTGAGTTATCTTGTCTTCATTGATACTTAACCTGAGTTAGCTAAGGTGGGTTAGCTAACCTGAGTTATGAACCCACATACTATTTCAGTGTAGATATACCTTAGTGTATGGGCCTTAGTGTAAACGAGAATCTGGCATAACAATTCCAGTGATAAAACTCCCATTGCCATCAGTGGGAGCAGATTTAAGTCAATGCTGAGCAATTTTGAAAATACCACCCTACTATGGTGGTCTTACTCTGAGCCAGTTTTATGACTGCTTCCTACCACAAAACAGGACTTGCCACTGCAAACTCAATATTGTCAAGGTTCACAAAGGGTTAATTTAAATATTAAAACTAGTTGGGAAGTGCTAGAGGAGAATCTGGCAAACACCTTAAGGATCCTAGTCCAAACTAGCATCGAATATTTTCACTTCTGCTCATGTAACAGTCTGCCTGCATCAACAATCTTCTTTATGACCTTATGTCTGTTGGGAATCAGCATCACTATGATCATTGTTCCACTAATTCACTTATGTAATACTCAAGGCAAAGTCCCCTTTTTTTTGGTTTGTTTGTTTGCTTTTCCCTTAAGTCTGATTCATGTGTTGGTTTAAAAATTAAAAAATGGGGGATGTGATTAAAAATAGTGCTTACTAATAATAACAAGCAGACAAAGCAGGTCTGGATTTTTTTGTCTTTTCTCCCTCAGTGATTCTCTAAAGGGAGTGAGACAAGTCAGCTCGTCCCTAATGGAAACACTGAAGTGGAGATAAATCTGATGTTATACCATCATCACACTACAGCAAGAAAGCCTAGGTTCTTCTTGCAAAGCAGTACAGAGGGCTTTTCATTTCAGTAATGAGTGCTGTATTCTCCATAAGACACAAGGGAACAAGGGTCATATCCTGGGGTGAGAAGTTAGTAAGTGTAGTCCATTTACGCATTTCAGAAAGGGTCAGGGAGAAGCAAATGTCTGAGTGGAAGACATTTCCTTGGCTATCTTCACAGCTCAGCCAGAGTGGGACACTTTTCACCACTGCCAGTGTCTCTAAAGTTATAGCCCTGTCATGAGTGAAGCAGGCAAAGCCAGGTACAGAGATTAAAAACAAGCCAGTGTGAATAGCAAATTCTCAAAGAAAGTGCCCTGTAAATTTCTCCTGTCTTGTTGCTTCGGTCTCATGATGCAGACTGTAATAGGAAATGAAAGTAGGAAAAATATCATGGTGATGTTCAAACTGCAGCTTCACAGCCCTTCTCATCACCGGTGCTTAGATACGGTGCTATAGAGACCACCACCTTAGACATGCCTAAGATAGATAGACCCAGAGGAGCCTGAGGCAGAAGAGCCTAGAGAGCACAACAGCAAAGACCCCAAGGTTTTTTCTAAATCACTATCATCATCCATATTTATTCAAGAAAGAACCTTAATTGTACGGGGAGCCAGATTCTCTGCTGTGCCTATTTTCTGCTCGGTGCAGCAGAGCTGGGGCAGGGGAGGGGGTTCCCTGATTCTCAAGGCAGAGCTGCACTGTTCTGGGCCCCAGCATAGGTTAGAAGAGCCTTGAGGCTGCTCTAAATTATGCCAACTCTCAATGGTTCCTCGGATAATATCCGTCACCTGACATAGGCAAAGCACTGCACTCTCTGACCAAACCCCAGCTCCAACATGCCCCCGGGCCTGAGAGTGGGAGTGCAGATCTGGCATAGGTAGCCTCTGAGCTGAGAGCTCTCCCATGCTTGGGAAAGTCTTAGCTGGCCAGAACAAGCTACTTTTCCGCTCAAAGCAGCACAAAGGGTCCAGAACACAGCTAAGAATCTGGCCCTGTGTGTTTAATTAATAGCATCACTGCATTGTTGTTAAACTAGTCTACTTATTGTGAGCAGTAACAACTCTGAGGCGAGTTCAGATTCAAACCCCTAGGCTCAAGAAACTAAGCATAAGGAACAAACCGTTTGCAGCATTTCAGCGCTATCCAAAATTAATCCATTTATTTTAATGCCCAAAAGCATTTTTTACATTTGAGCTCTTAGCTTGATGATCTGCAGTGCAAGAATGGAAAGAGATTGACGTATCTCAAGGCACCATGCTGACCAGGGGAAGGGAGTAGGAGGCAAAAATCACTGAAACCATCAGTTCAGTGTACAGCAGCCGTAAAAGAAGTAATGAGAGAGGCAAGGGGAAAAAACACAAACCAAGGGGTGATACTCACACTATAGACTATATGGCATTGCTCAGATTCCATCTGAAACAGTGTACGGCTGGGGTCATTAGTGTTACACTTGAGCATAGAGAGATGCAGGGATCGAGGATCAAAATTACTAAAGAACTGATTGGGCAAGGAGGGTTCATTCTCACTGCAAAAGAGAAGCCTCCAAGGTGACTTGTGGACAGCAATGACAGTAAAGCCACTCCACCAAGGCATGAACGTAGACTTCGCCCTGCCTCTACAGAACCTGTCTTAGCTGCCGGGCATGGAGCGAAGGACCTTCAGCTGAGGCTCACGAATAGGCAGCTACAAGAGGCCACGTTGTTTGTAAGAGTCTCTTTTAAAACTTAGAGCACGAAGAACAAATTGAAGAGTTTGCCACATGAAACAAATCTATACAGATTAAAAAAAGAAAAGAGCAGGCAAATATCCACCTGTATGAACAACACACCTGATCTCTTTAAGGGGCTAGTCCGCCCTCCCAATATTTTGGGATTTCCTAGATCTGGGAGGAAGGCGGAGCCCAAAATGTGGATTAAGAGTCCAGCCTCCATCTAAAATATATATGTGAAAAATAAAGCAAGTCATTTTAAAGGATGAGATTTCTCATCAAATTAATGATGGGAAAGGTTTGTCACAGCTAGTCCACTTTAGTGGCTGTGCAGGATTATTCCATACAGGACATTTACAAGTGCTTTGACCAGTCTTGCTCTAAATGTCCTAAGTGATGGAGCTTCCACTCCTATCCTTGGGAGATCTTTCCACTGCCCGGAAGCTTTCTTAATTTGAGCCTGTTACTCCTAGTTCTATGCACTGATTACCACCTTATATAATTCATCTTCCTTCCTAGCATTCATACCCTTCAAAAATGTGTAGGTGATTATTCTATTCCCCACCATCTCCCCCGCATACACACACCGGTCAGCTAATGTTTCGCCAAACTATACACACTTGCTCTAGTGAGTTTAATCGTTCGTTGGTCCTCATAAATTGATTGCTGTTGCTCCTCTCTCAACTCCAGCGGGTTTGTGCATGTGTCTTTCTAATAATTTCAATGGCCAGCACTGGAAAGTTTATAAGGGTTAGTTTTCCTGCTCCATAAGGTATTTAAGCTTTTCAATTTCCACTGTAACATATGACTTTTTTTAAAAGCTACATACAAATTTCTGTTTTCTTCTGTGTGAAACTAAACTATAAAGAAGTAGATTGCAGGCTCAGTTAAATACGAAGATGCTGCTTATGCAAATTTGCAAAGACTGTACAAGGACCCTCAGGTTTTGTCTAGCTCATCTCACACTTGTCAGTTGTTTCCATCCCGACATGTTCATGAATTCTGCATCAGTTGCCCTGTATTTATTAACAGACAGTTGAGGGGTAATATTCAACAGTCTGCAGACAGTCCTGTAGTCCACCAGAGGGCACTGCAGTAACCCCGGGCGATTCTGCCATGAAAGGCATTAGAACATCTTCCTCATATTACATGATTCTGGCAGAAATTAAGAGTACTCATTAGTAACCTCACATTTCTCTCCAAAAGGATGCCAGTTATGTCACTTCATGAATGCACAAGATCCGATAGCTCTGGAGAGTCAAAATAGCTACATGACTAGATGATAATAAATTTCCATAATGCTGGGTGTAATATACAGCAATCGATATGGGTTTCACTCCCATGGGTGAAAATGGTCACAAACCTTTATTTACAAGACATTGCAACAAGAATATAAATGCAAACACACAAGCTTTTTCTCCAGCTTGTTCTCCTGCAGGGTTAAAGGAATACACACATTTATAAGCCCAGAGCGTGCCCTTCATTGGACTTTGCAGCATATGGCACTGATGAAGTGCTCAGTGATCCTAAAATGACCGTACTCTGGAGACAATCTTCACATTTCTGAGGCCCTGCAATAGCCATGGAGAGGAACTCGGTCAGCTCAGAACTCCATATTGCTACAGAACAATCTATATATACCACTCACTGCCAGCTTTATCTTAACTCCATCTAGGGACGCATATGCTAGATGGACAAACTCTATATCGTCGCTAGGTTAGGGAAGGGAGAAGCTCCTATATTTAAGGTTGGATGCAAGGAACACAGCTGCAGCAGCTCCCTCTCCTTGCTTCAGCCTTGTCCCAGCCGGAGACATTTTAGATAAACACTACACATGGGGCTCCGTTTCCTGTTTCTGTACCCGTACTGCACTGTTCCAGCAATTGTAAAGCAACCATAACCTGGCATAACCAGCAAGCTGAGCAAAGCAAAGCAGCCTGAAGCCCACTACTGAATGTGGCAGTGTGGTCAAGTAGATAGCGCACTGGACTGACACAGAAGATCTGGGTTCTATTTCCTGCTCTGCTACTAACCTACTGTGTGGCCTTGGGCAACTCAATTCACCTCTCTGTTTCCCCATCTGTAAAATGAGGATAATGATACTGCCCTCATTGGTAAAACGCTTTGAGATCTACTGAGGAAAAATGCTAGATAAGAGTTATGTATTATTATTAATGGAGATGTATCTTACATTCAGAGAATGCATGAAATGAATTCTTATTTTCCTTGGACCAAATTCATCCCCTGATTTCAAGGGACTCACGATGCAGAGGAAATTGGCCTCTTGTTCTTAGCGCCTGGTCCGCAAGGAGACTGTAATTGTTTCTATGATCATTGTAGCCAAGTTGTGCTCTCAGTTACACCAGTGTAAATCTAGAGTGACCCCACCTGAATGTAGTTAGCCCAGATACGCAACAGTAGTTGGGAGCAGTCTTTGGCCCCTGCTGTCGACAGAAAAGTGGGGGTTCATGTGTATCAGTCAGAGAAGTTTGGACCCTGTGGCCAGCACTCCTCCTTCTTTTTTAGGAGAGTATCCGGGAAAGCTCATTGTTTAAGGCAGCACTCGAGCTCCACTCCATATGGATTTGCACTCTGCATGATGCTCTTCACTAACATGACAGGTCTGGGATGTTTTCCGGCAAAGCATGAGAGCCAGGTACAGATCAGCATGGCTGCAGCCGCCCCACCTCCCATGCAGTAATATGCCCAGCCAAGTCTGCAGGTTCCTGCAGAGGGAGAAAGAAGAGGGGAAATCAGGAGCCCAGTACATGCTGTCGTGCAGCGTCAGTCATGAAACAGCCTAGTATAATCTCTGCACCTCCCCAGGCTAGTGGGGGAAAAGACAGTGATGTAGCCTGGCACATGGGGTACATGGATACACTTTTACTGAAATCGTCTTTACATCCAAGGCCCTTTGTGACCTAACCCCAGCCTACCCATTGTCTCTCAGACACTATGGAGCTGCGGACTCCTGCCAACTTTCACTTCCCACTCATTAGATTTTTCAAACAAATCCCTTTGTGCTCTCTCCCATGCAGCCTCTCATACATGAGCTCCCTGTAAACATCCACAAAGCCACGGCAGCGTTCCCCTCCAAATCTCGCCTTAAAACTCTCCTCAGAAAACAAAACAAAAAACTCGGCAATGGTGTGGTCAGACCACTACCTACCATGCCAACCCATATCACCTCATTGTTTCCTTGTGTTCCCCGGCCCTCTGTATGTATCCAGCACCTGTCTCTTGTCTTATATTAGAGTGTAAGCTTCTGGGAGCTGGTACCATCTTTCTGTAATTTGTTTGCACATGATTGAGGCCCTTAGGTGCCCCCTAATACAAATAAATAATAATACATAATCTACTTGTTTATTGTCCTTCTTTCGTCCTTTCCATGATAAGACAAATCAGGGTTGATTTCAAGTATATAGAGCCTGATTCCCCACTGTGTTAGTCCAGTCCTACACTTAGTCCTAAGGTTAGTGTTGTTATTCATTTGTACTGAGTAGCATCTAGAGCCCACTGTGCTAGCAACTGTACCCACATGTAACAAAGAAACAGTCCCTGCCCCAAAGCGTTTACAATCTAAGCAGAGAGCAGTAGATTTACACCAGTAAAGCTGGGGTAATGCCATGGTGAATCTGGTCCCATTTTTTTCAATACATCTTTTCTTTTTGTTTGTTTGCTTTGTTAAAACTTTACTATTTTATACTTAAATCAAATCAGTGACAGAGCCGGCACCGTTTTTCCAATGGAAACCATGGCATCTGGTTGCCTTGAGCCTGTGAGACACCGAGGGCAAAAATCACACCGGGGCATCTGGTCACTTTGATGGGTGAGACATGCTTCAGGCAAAAGTTACACAGCAGCCAGGAGAAAAATCCAGGTCATTAACGTAGTCAGTGGAGGCCTAGAGGGACGCTTCTCTTCTCAGACGCTCATGGCAGATTGGTATATATTGCTTTATGTATGGAACTCACTTTGGTTTCTGCATGAGTGGATAGAAAGGAGTCGCCAAGTCAAGATCTGCTACATAGAATTTTGCCCTGAAAGCAGAACAAGATCTAAGAAGAGGAAATAAATCGCCCAGCTGTGGTGCTCTGAATCCAAGTTCCACTAAGCAGACAGATTGCTCTAAAGATCTTTGATAAAGTTTCCACACCTGGAGTCACTGCTTTTGTACAACACAAGAGCAGCCCTAACAGCAAACCCCCAGCAGAAATTTCATCCAGGCTCTAACAGAAAATTAGAGCACCAGCAACTGTGAGGCAAAGTTAAGTTGCATAAAATGATGGTCAGGGGACTAATTTTCCTGTTGAGGGAGTTATGGCCTCGCCATTAGAAAGCCTTCAAGACAAGCATGTATATGGCAAGATTGGCCTTGATGCAGAGGGATGAGGGATAGGTGAGCTCCTGCAGCTCTTTTTTCCTATGATAGCTCACTGTAGGCCAATGTACACTAATGCAAAGGGACCTGGTGGGGTGAAGACAATTGTACTCATCGGGCTATCCCCAAAATGTAGTTTATTACCAGTTATGGTATAGCCCATGTTCATTTATAACATATGTGATATTATAACATGTTATAACATTGCCTGTGATACTATAAACCTCCAGGTTCCTGCCTTAATTCCAAATTAGATAGTAATATTCATCTGGCCTTGAGTTCCCTTCACCGACCAATCAGTATCCATGAGTCCTGAGGTTGGCTAGTCAATCAGAAACCTGGGGGGGAGGGGAGAGACAATACATGCTCCAAGAATGAAGGGAACTGATTCCATGATGGCACTGGTGGTTTTGTGCTTTACGCAGTAATACCTTGTCGTAATTTCAGTAGTTACTAGAGCAGTCCACTGAAAGCAACAGTAACTAACGCATGGCATATTAATTCACACTAGCCCTCCACATTAGGTCTTTTGCGTGCTGCAAGTAACTCATGTCCACACTGCAGTGCTGGCACCAATGTCATATTAGCGGGAGGGAATGTAGTTCATGTCGAAGGAACATCTACAGCAGGTGACAATTATACTTTAGCAAGAAAGATTTTGCAAATTATAGAGTCAACAAATCGCACAAATTGGCCTTGGTTGTACATGCTGGCTGAAGTTAAATCCTTTGAAATGATGCCGTGTTGCTCAGTGGGCAACACTCACTCCAAGGAACCTCTTTTTCAGTCATGAACACTGCAGTACAATACGCAGAGCCCTGAGTGAGCATTGAACAGATCAGGCTGAAAATGAGGGACTCCACCGCACAATTCACATCTTGCACCACATTTCAAATCCTTCAAAGTGCGGGGGAGTTCGGAGCCAGGGTTTATGCCCATCTCTGATTTAAGGTCATCTGCTAAAGGACACCCTCCTACCCCGCCAGCTGCCCCTCTCCTACTCAGTAAGCATCCAGTCAGTAAAGATGGCAAAGTAAGAATTAAAAGTAATATCTCTCCGAAACTGTTGTCTTCTTCTTGTAAGCTAGGTAGTATTATTATTATTATTGTGCGACCAATTCAGGCCCTCTGCTGTCAGACATCCTGCACTGCCTAGCCAAAAAAAAATTAAAAATCCACTTCAAGATATTATAATGCAAACACGGTGATAAAAAAGAGCCAATGTGCATCCCCATGGTTCAGGGGACAGATGTGCAGATCTTCATGGGATTCTATGGATAATTTCCACTGATTAAAGAAAGTGCTGGCTTCTCTGCTAGAAAACAGCAAGCATTCAATAGATGTCATCCTTCTTGGCTGGATTATGTTATTGGCAAAAGCAGATCTATAAATACCTTGCACATTTTTACTGTCCTTAGAGCTAGCCTCTGAACAACGCAAGTAACGTGTAGTTTGATGTTCTCTGCACTGTTATGCCAATGGTCAGCTTTTTTGATTTAATTGTTTAGCACAGGCTGGTTCAAGCAAACTGTGCTGCTATTTGAATATTCTTTGTGTAACTCAGGACTATGTCTAGCCCTGTTATTCTGTTGGACTGGGGTTTATTTCATTTATTCATTTATCTGCATTGTTTACCCAGTTTGTTCAAGGCCTGCAGGAAGGATTGCTCCCCAGAATGACTGAAGCATCTATCCTTGCATAAATACACTACAGCAAGCACAAGATTAGTTGTTTCAATGTCCCTTTCTGAATCTGATCTATGGGTCCAGCCATCCCTTTTAGCATAAAGAAGGGCACAGTGGGGAAAAAAGATGCACCAAAACAATGCAGCTCTGTAGAGTATGGATCTGAGAATCGAGCCAAAGCTAAGCTAAGCAAAGCTTAGCTGTGGAAGTGGTCTGGGCTCATAAGAGGATGAGTAAAAGTCTGCTGAATGTGCTTCTGTTTTGACTGCCGTCTGATGATCCAGACACGCTGAGCTGAGCAAGCACAGCAAGGGCGTGCAGCACAGAGGAGAGCTGCTGATGTGACTAGCCATGCAGGTTTCCCCAGTCGGGGCTTCAACAGGTGGTGAAATAAAGCTCAGTGACACTCCCTTGATTAGCTCTGGACAAACATGACAAATGTCCACACATATTCTTTTGCATTCTGAAATGAATTCCCCTTTGGCTGAGTCCCTGCTTATCAGGAACACTCCAGTGAGTGATTTTTTTGGCAGCGATGTTTATGGAGATGGTGAATCTTAAACGTTTCAAATTCATAATCCCAAGTATTCACACTGGCAACCTGTTTCAAAGAGCTACATTCATCCAGTCAGGGATCCAAATCACGCCATGGGCCCTACCAATCAAAACAGCTTGCATGTGCCCCTGAACAGATCACAGAGGAATAACACATCACATAAATTATGGGTTATGAGTTATTTGCCCACCTCTAGTCAAGCTCCACCCATTAGATGAGGACACAAGACTGAATGTCAGTCCTGATGTCACATGGACATTGGCACTGAGGTGGCACTCGCACGTGATATGCAATTGTGCACACATATGTAAAGGCAGCAGATTCCCAGCCCGCTTCCCCCAAAGAACACACACTGTAAGGAGCTACAGTGCACGTACATCTAACCAAGTCTTTACCTCACTGATGTGCTCCTGCTCCATTGCTGTGTGCGAGAGCGTGCCTGGGAACAGAACCACTTAGTAACCTCGCTCACAACTACACAGCCCTGTGCCTCCACTCGAGATAGGCAAGCGCTGCATAACCCACCTCCACCCAGAGATTTGCTTCTGTGTTGTGAAGAGTGGGGGACGTGAGTGTATAAAACCTGCTGGAAGCAGCTTTAACCTATATACCATGGGCACCATTGTAACACTGTGATGGCATGCGGGAGGCATGTGGGATAAAAGATTTTCCACCTCTTTCTGCCAGACCTTCACAGCATGTGACCCAGACATGTAAGCCCTTCTCCAGTTGTACGCCCACTCACAACTCATGACAGAAGCACAGGGGATCGGACCTGGTATACCTCGCCTTCTGTTTACTCTAGGCCCTGTTTCCTTGATGCACATTGCACAGGTCAATTAGTCCCGGAACTATTTTATCCTACGAGAGTCAGGGGGAGGGAAAGGAGTTGTAAGAGAAAGAGAAAATGTTCCCACAGCAATTAAGCTTTTAAGCTAAGTCGGGAAGGGGTAAAAAGCTCACCTTGTTCCTCTTTGGTATGTATCATTGTTAATAGGCTCTCACTGAGTCACTCCATTCGAGTGTTGAGATTTGCTGTGACAGGATCACTCATAAAAGTTATTAAATCATCACTCAGAGATGGGCCTGACATTTCAATCAGAGACTTTGCTTTTATTCCAAGTTGCAAATTTCAGTGGTTTGGAATGTGGCTATATTTCCTTAGATTCAGCAGTTCATTAAATTGCATTGTTAACATTAAGCGAACTAAGCCACTGAGTAGCATTTTAATCTCTCTCTCATCTCTGTTTTTCATAAAAGCCCTTATCACCATGGTATCTAAGCACCAGACAGAATCAAGGAGTGAAAGCGCAAACCACAGAAGTGTTTTTTCTATCCCTTCTACCCTGCTCTGCCCAGCGAGTAGTATATTCGTGTTCCCACGGGATTGAATTGGGATTAAAACAAAGCCCAGGTAAAACCATCAAACTTTGCCCTCAGACCAAGCCCCAACCACTTGAAGTGCCCCTGGTACTTGACAGTCAATATCTTGGTGTATCCAACTGCAACCTCCCTTCCAACTTGTGCAAAACATTTTGCTGGCATCTGACAGATAGAGTGAGCATGTGCAAAGAGCCCATATATGTCTTGGGATGGGGACCCATGGGGACCCAAGACTTAAAGGTAAATTACTTTCGTAACAAAAAAATGAATAAAATGCTGTTCCAAAAACAAGTCTGAGACCCTAGATTGTTACTAAGATTCATTAGTCATTCAGCTACCATAGTGATGGGTGTGGTATAGGGATAGATGGATGTATAGGTTTAAAACTAGAGTGGTTGGAAATCTTCCATCAACTTTTTTTTTTTTTTTTTTTTTTTTTTTTGGAAAATGGAGTTTCCGGAAAAATTTCTGTTTTGCCAAAAAAAATCCCATTAGGAAAATCATCATGAAATATTTGTTTCTGATCTGGGGGACCCAAATTGAAACATTTTAGTGGGTTGAACTGAATTGAAACACTTCATTTCCAGTCAGTTCAACATTAACATGTCCATCTGAGCTGCCACCGAGCCTCATGGAAGTTATAGTTCTGCTGTCACATGCCCTAGACATCTCCCACAAGAAATTCTGAGAATTCCTATTTTTGACCAGCTGTATCTAAAACATCACAATTAAAATATTTTAAAGTCAATTTTATAAGTTTATTCACACGCTGGGACCTGAATTCAGGCACTCTGGGTTCTGTGCATTTCCCACAGCATGTGATAAAATCATAAGCGCCTAAGACCTTATCCAAAGCCTATTAAAGTGAATCGGCCACTTTCCATTGATCTCAATGAGCTTTGGATCAGGATCCTTAACAGGTCACCTATGTGATTTCCTTAAATGGTTTTAGGTGCTGCATTAGTGACATCAGCAGGCCTGCAGGTGAAGTACAAAACACAAGTCTTGGCAGGTAGATAAAGGAGGAATGCATTTTGAAATATTTTGTGTTACAATATATTTACAATAATTGCAATGTTAGGGCTACACACACACACACTCTGTTAAGGACTTAAGATTTTAGATAGTTTTCCATTTTTAAAAAAAAAGAAGCCTTAAATGCGAATATTTTAAAGGTGAGAGGTGGGACAGAGACAGTGGGCAGAGGAAGTATGGCCTCTGGGTAAAGCACTGGACTGGGCCTCAGAAGAGTTGGATTCAGTTCTCACCCCTGCTGTAGTCTTCTTGCAGGACCGTGCATCTAGCTGCAGTTGGAATGTTTTTTGATTTCAGGTATCTAATCAACGAGTGGATGGGCACCCCAAAAACATGGCTCTGGATCTGGTGGTTGGTGAACTACGCAATCTCTGAAAAGCTCTAATACAACCCTAGCTTTGGCACAGCAGTTGCTGTGTGCTGTGCAATAATGTTTTCCTAATATTGGGTACTCCTGGGGAAATTCTGTGCCACTGCACATGTGCAAAATTCATGTCCGGTGCAGAATTTTTTCTTTCTGTGCAGAAAATACATTCTGCTGGAGAAGTGCCTTTCACCCACCAGAGGCTGCTGTGGCGCTAGAACAGACAGCAGCAGCTGATCAGCAGTAACAGTCGGCAACTGGCTGCATTCATCACAGCACCCTGCCCATGGAGCCAGGTTAGGAGGCACAGGATATGGGTGGAAGACAGAGCGGGGGGAAACAGAGGTCTACTGAGGAGTTACAGACTGATGTTCAGAAGCGCTAGTGGGGGGATAGACGGGGGTGGGAGCTCAAGAGCTAGTGGGGTGACAGCATTGAGCCAAGGACTGAATGGGAGGGGGCTTTAGGACCACATGGGGATGGAGGGTAGGGGGCTGCAGGGCCACATGGGGACAGGGGGTAGGAGGTGCAAGGACACACAGGGATGGGAGGACTGAATGGGAGGGGCTAGGGGTCAGTCAGGGTCATATGAGGGAGGCGCCCCAACTCCCTAACAAACCCTCCCACACCTCCCAAAAAAACTGTTCCAGACTTCTACTCACACCCAATAACCCTCTAGGTCAGTGGTTCCCAAACTTTAACAACCTGTGAACCCCTTTCATGAAAATGTCAAGTCTCGTGAACCCCCTCCTAAAAATGAATATTTCCAGGGATTTTCTCCTTTACCTGAATATAAATTATAAAACCAGTGATCTTGGAAATATAAAATTTGTTTTTATAATACGCTTATTACACACTATTTATTATTAATATTTATCATTACAGTATTTTTATTACATTATGAAAATGGCAACACTCTTCCAAGATCTCACTTTCATAGCTTATATCACTTTGAATAAGCCTATTATAAGACCAGGCTCCTATGTTTCATCAAGGAGTATCAGATGTGCAACAGCATGAAGGTATTTAAGAAGCCAACTCAAAGTTCCTCCAAAACAAGCATTCAGGTCTTGAGCAGTCCAGGCAAACAGTGCACATTACAACAAAGCTTAAACTTGTTCTTCATCATAATTTTAAAAACAATACTAGCTGCCTATTTAATTTTAAAAATAGCAACAAATATAGACTCATAGACTATCAGAGTTGGAAGGGACCTCAGGAGATCATCTTGTCCAACCCCCTGCTCAAAGCAGGCACAATCCCCAATTATTTTTTTGCCCCAGATCCCTAAATGGCCCCCTCAAGGATTGAACTCACAACCCTGGGTTTAAGCAGGCCAATGCTCAAACCACTGAGCTATCCCTCCCCCAAATATCTACCTCCCTTTCCATTTGTTATAAGGAGTCTTGAAGTTTAAATCTCCTCAGTGTGATAGATATCCTTGCTTTGATCTGCTTAGCTCTTGGAGGTCCAGTGGCTCCAGGCTGCGGGCCCCGCACTGCCCAGAGTCCCTAGGGACAGCTCTGTCTACCATTAGGGAATTTTTTCCCAAGAACCCCCTGTAACATTTCACGAACCCCAGTTTGGGAACTACTGCTCTAGGTTCACTCCCAGACCCCTTCCCTCTACCTCAGCCCCTCTGTTACCTTTGACTCCCCCAAGCCTTTGCACTGCTTCTGAGGGGTGCAGGAAATACGTTTCTGTATTATAGTTTAAATTAATTCCTCAAAGTTCTGTATTAATAGCCTACTAAAGAATTTATTTGTCACAAAAAAAATATTTCCTGGATCTTTTTTTTTTTTGTCTGTATTATTACAGACTTACTTACTGACAGGTATTTTGAAATAAATTACCAAAATAATTGAAACTGGTATAATTACACTGTGTTGTTTTGACAAATAAAATATGCAAAATTTTGCAGAATTTTAAACTATTGTGTGCAGAATTTTTAATTTTTTAGTAAAGCATTCACCTAGGAGTAATTGGGCCAGAGTCATCCATTGTAGTGTTCAGCAATTGAGTACCCTTTAAATAGTTTGGGTGCCCTCTATCCCTGTCTTCTATTGCAGAAGCCACCAGAGCCTAACAGAGTAGTAATTTACACACGAGGCAAGGCATTTTATGTGTGCTAACGGGCTTGTCTACACTGGCTGCCACAGCAGTGCTCTAAAAAAAACCACCTCCACGAGGGGCACGGCTCCCAGCGCTGGTGCACGGTCTGCAAGGGCGCTTTTCAGGGCTGAAACTTGCTGCACTCAGGCGGGTGTTTTTTTCACACCCCTGAGCAAGAAAGTTGCAACGCTGTAAAGTGCCAGTGTAGACATGCTCTATGTTGAGCCAAATTAATCTATGTCCTTTGAAAGAGTTACATCTGGGAGGAGAAGCCTTGTTTCTTAGAACTGCACAGTCACTCCGTCTGCTGGGAAAAGCTTCCTTCTTACCAGACCTACGTCAGTGTGAGCCTGTTCCCAAGCCAGACCTTATTCTAAAGCATTTCCATAATGCCGTGCAGCTGGGTTTGGCATTCAGGTGATTCAGCTCGTCTCAAGACAGCTCCCTTCGGAGCTGAGAGTTCTGATTTCATGACATGACACACAAATACGTCTTGCATTAGCAGTAGCAGCGGGGCTCAACGGAAGCTGAAGGTGCCATCTGTTCAGAAAAGTGACTGCTGAATACGTGCCTCAGTGTGTGCTGAAGTTTAAACATATTTTTCAATGCAGCCAAGCTCAGTGATGGTAGGGTTAAGGAAGCTCTCCCCAGACAGCACTCAAGTACTAGTAATTCTAAAATGAAAAGCCAATGGCCTTGAGAGGAGCGACTGCCAGAAAGCACAGCAGAATGGCAATCAATGGGTGAGGGCAGGGGAGACCGGCATACAGTGATTGTCTCTGTCTAGCCAAGTGCTTGGAATGTGCCTAACAGGGAAGTCTCCATCCCTCCTCTCCCCAGAGAATGGAGTGTAAGTCAGTGGGAGAGCTGGATAAAAAGATGAAAGGGGAAGTTTTAGAAAGGTTTGAAGTTTTCAAAAGGTTCTGAATAGTTGGGCATTTGGCTCAATATTCACCTTCCCCCACCCTCCTTTAATTTTTTCCATTTCCATTTTGCTGTTGAAAAATGGAGAGCGACAGGAAAAAGAGAAGAACCCCAATATTGTTTGTTTTTGAACAAAAGGCCATTTTTCAAGTAAATCATTTCAAGTATCCTGTCTTCAGCAATCATAATACGTAACACTTCAGAGGAAGATGAAAGATGCATCAAGTGAATGGTGTATGTGTATATATGGAAAATGGGCAGATGGTACTTCTTTGGGATTCAATCTACACTCAGTCATCTGACACCCTGAAGCATGAAACGTGATCCCTTTATTTTCATATCTTGTAGTCTACAAATGCTGTTAAAGGACATTAATTATCCATCTCATTACTGAAATCTACAGCACTGCCTTAATGTAAATCATCCTACCTGTCTCACTTCCACTCCAGATGGGATTGTTTTGTTGGGTGGGCAAAATCATTCCATTAATTAAATGCTCTGTAATTGTATAATATGCTTTGAGGCTCATGGAAGGTGCTATATAACCAGTAAGAACAACATGCTGCTATAAAACAGGGAGAATAGCTAGAATTACATTGGACAAACTAACTAATAGGACTACTTGAAAAATTTCCATCAAAACTGTTTTTGACAGAAAATTGGGTGAAACTTTTCATGTAAAGTGTCTGCTTTCCATTGAAAATTTCAACTTTTCATGGAAAAAATGAACATCCAAAAGCCAAAAACTTTCCTCCAAAAACTGAAAATGTTGCTTTGGAAATGTTGATGCAGTGCCTTCTGGGTTACCGGGCTGGACTACACTACCCATGATGCACCAGGGTGACTCAGCAAGAGCATGGTACCATGGTGCACCATGGTAAATATAGTCTGGCCAAGGAGGCCAGTCTACAGAGTAGAATGAGGGTATGAGGAATGCAAACTACAATTCTCATGCACCATAGCAGGATTTCCAAATTTTAGAAAAGTCAGTTTCCATCTGAATTTATTTGGTTTTCAATTTTTTGCTAAAATGTCAAAAAATTATGTGAAGAAAAAACTCATTTTCTAATCAGCTCTACTAACCAGCAGACACACTGCAAGAAAACAAGGCACAATCAATATCAATTTGTTAGATTTGGCACTTTAATTTGATTAGACATACAGCAGAACCTCAAAGATACGAACACCAGCATTATGGACTGACCGGTCAACTGGACACCATGTGAAACTGGAAGTATCCAATCAGGCAGCACCGGAAACAAAAATTTTAAAAAAGCAAATACTGTACTGTGCCTGTATTGCATCTTCAAGGGAGGCAGATCTGGGCTGCCTGTTCCCACCGCTACCCCGTCCCAACCCTCATGCGCGGGGCACACTTACAGCTAGGAGTTGAAGAGACTGAGATTGCAAGGCAGGAGCAGCACTGGGGTCTACGCTGCTTTCCTCTAAGCCATGGGTGCTTAGAACTTCCCCTGGCCGGCAGGGGGGGTGCTGTTTTCACCACCACCACCCCCCACCAGGAGGGGGACTCGCTGTTTTCACCCCCACCCACCGCAGCCAGGCAGGGGACAAGTTTGCCCTGCCTGGGAAAGAAGCTGCCTGCAAAAAAACTGCCTCGCTGCCTCTGGAACCTGGCCCAGAGCGTGAACTGCTGGAGCCGGAACCGTATTTCATTCAAAGTTACAAACATTTCGGAGTTACGGACAACCTCCATTCCCGAGGTGTCCATAACTCTTAGGTTCTATTGTAGATGTCTGCATTCAGCAAGGTTCGTGTGTGAAAGAGACACTCCACAGGCAGAAGAAAACCCGATAGTTCTGGCTTCTCCTATTCTCCATTTCCTAGAGTCAGCAAAATAAATTACGCTGTAGTCTTTGATCCTGTGGGAAAGGGTTTCAAGAGCCCTTTGAATATCCACAGCCTTGTTGGATAGATGAGAACTGACAGTCAGGAACACTCAGAGGCCGATTAGGACTAAGTGGAACCCAGAATAAATACCTCCTGACTCGCTCACCAAACGAGATCAACACCTCCATCCAAAATACGATGCTGATCGAGGCAGCTCCTTCCCCATCTCCTGCTTGCTTGTCGCAAAGAGAGGGTCTCTCTAGTGCCTTCCTACTAAGGCAGGCAAATCACCTCTGGATCCTTTCACAAGTAAAATGCTTCTTGTTCACCACTCTGGGACTGATCACAAGCAGAGATGATCTACTCAGCAGCAAGGCTGATCAATTCACAGTGGGAGGCCTCACACAGTGCACAGTGGATCGTTGGAGCCCAGTGCTTCATGTTGCCAAATTGAAGGCCAGAGATCCTGTTGCTCCAAGGAATTCACTTTTAGGAGTAATGTTTTTAACATATCTTTGTTTGAAATTACACATGCTGCACTGTACCACACTTCAGTTTTACTTACCCTTCTAGCGAAGCAAACAGCTCTCGAAGTACTAATAAAATATCCATGAATTGCCACTAAAACAATGGGGGAACAGCTTGTGTGTGCACAGGACAGTCCATATTCCATCAGGGAACAATTGATCTCAGCCAGATGTAAACAGACCTGTTCCCTTTGAAGGAACTCTGAATGTACGAACAGACCCTCCATCTATTTATTCTCTTAAGACACACGTGCCAGCAGAAGGTAGATGGTATAAATTGTGAAGTGGCAACTACTGGAGTTACTAAACTACAATGAAACAGACTGACGATCCAGGAGCACATTCATGAAGGGGACATTTTTTCAGGATTTTACTAGGCTTTCAAGCTTGATATAGTCTGAGTAAAGCAGCCTGGTAGCCCCTTAAAGAGCTAGGGTGCCAGGAAAGAGCAATGAGAACCTGGAACTCTCATCAGACTCTGTCTGCACTAAGAAAATTCATAATTACTTTGCTCTCCTGGTAGCAGCAATGGCGGATAGTAGTAGTATAGAGTATGTAGTTTTACCACCCTTCATCTAACCATTACCAGGTCTGGTTTTCCCACAGCTGTCTTTTTTCATCTTCAGAGCCATTTGCCCTTCCTTTGACAATAAAAATCCAAAGTAGAAACCAGCTGCAAGGAAAGAGAGGGAAGAAAGCAGGATGAGTGTAAAAATGCTGCAAGATTAAGAGACAGGAAGGTCTGGAGCAGCTGATTAAATGATTTGGCTATACTGACATCTAGAGTTTATTTAGGGTACAGTTAGGTGTAGAGTAACATGCTCCTTGTTCCTTCGGAAGTGAGGAAGTGTGTGTTGGTAAAGCATTGAGTACCCACAGCAACTGGGGATGCATACATGAGAGATGGCCCATATTCCAGTGGTTCTCAACCAGAGGTCTGGGGACCCTCAAGAGGGCCTCGAGAAGGTTTCGGGGGGGGTTCCAAGCAGGGCCAGCATTAGCCTCACGGGGGCCCAGGACAGAAAGCTGAAGCCCAGGTCCCTGAACCCCACCACCCAGGGCTGAAGCTGAAGCCTAAGCAATGTAGCTTTGTGGGGGCCCTCTGGCATGGGACCCCAGGCAATTGCCCTGCTTGCTACCCCCTAACACCAGCCCTGGCTTGTATATGTAGAAAGCCAGTTACTGTGGCACAGGTGGGCTGTGGAGTTTTTACAACATGTTGGGGGGCCTCCGAAGGAAAATGGTTGAGAACCTCTTTCCGATATGAAGTATACAACAGGCCCCTCACTCAGGGCCACAGCTTTAGTCCGGATTTCTCTATGAATGTACTTTTTGTTAACGTTGGGAAAGGAGCCTGGAGCAGGGCCATCCTTAGGATTTATGGGGCCCTACGCAGTATTATTAAACTGGTGCCCCTGTGCCTGACGGCAGCCCGGGGGCAGGGGGGAGGCAGCAAAGGATACCGAGCCGCCCCACCTGCCTCATGGCGGCAGAGTGTCTCAGCTCCCCCAGAGACCCCCATACCCTCTCCCTCACGCAGAATGTGCGGCACCAACGCATTCAGCTCTGTGAAGACGGCCCGTGCCTAAGGAGACTGCAGCGCGCGCTGGGTGTGCGGGAGCTGACCCGCTCTTACCTGGGGTCATGGGCAGTGGGTGAAGCCACCGCTTGGGGAGGCTAGCCCCCTAGCCCACCTTTGGCCCCGCCCATACTCCACCCCCACTCTGCCCAGGCCCCGCCCTCTCCCCACTGTCTCCCTCCTCTCCTCCCTCCCCCTCCCTGATCACCCCATTCCAGCCAAATCACTGAACCCAAATGAAGCAAATGACATTTGAAAAAAAACACTCTTCTGCAATTTCTCTCTAAAGAAAATGGAGCACGTTTTCCACTGCATGCCAGAAGGTGAAGACTAGACATGCAGAAGGGACCTAATCAAAAGCACTAAATTTGGGAATAAAAAACGTCACTCACAGGCTTTTTGATATACCCTGAAGTCTGTCAGAGATTTATTTGCAAAAACTTTGTAGTAAGGGCAAGTCAGCTGTCCTGCTGAATACAACATTAAATATTATGGAATACATGATGCAGCTCTTCTCTGTTTTACATTTTCTTAATCAGTATTTCTAAGCTGATTTTATGTTTTCAATGTACTCTTAAGCCTACATAAAGTAATCATTCCAGATTACTACATATTTAACTCACTGAAACAAAGACATTATTTTAAATTAATCAGTCATAGAGGTGTAGTGTGGTCATAACAATATTCATTGTACTGATTTTGCTAGAGGGTTCTCTTAAAACCAGTTCATCAAATAGTTAGAAGTAAAGAAAGAGAAACTCATTTGTCCAGCTATCTGGCAGGAAAGGGGTGTTGTGCTAATAGGTCTGGCAGGCTGGAAGGCTTTTTCACTTTTAAGTTACTAGATCCCCTCCGGAGTAAAAGTCACCAGGCTGCAGCAGCCAGGTGTGGGAGCCTGCAGGAAGGGTCAGAACAGGGATTGGAAGAGGCGGCAGGGTGGACACTAAAACCCAGGGTTGCCCCAAATTTTCGGGATGCAGCCACGTATGCCTAAGGACGGCCCTGGCCTGGAGACAGCCTTGAAGACTGATATGGTCCAAGAGGCAATGCACAAATGTGAGCAATGCAAGCATTCCACATTGCAAGACCATCCTCAGATCTAAACCTCTGTGCATCATTCTGAGTCCTCCCTGACAAAGCTTATTCCTAAAATCTGTTCACTCCTTTTACTTTATGATAATACACTTGAGGTTTTTCCCCAGTGTCATCACCCAGCCTCTGTAGAGAGATTCCAAATGAATGATGCCACTTGTCTGTCTGAGGTTATAGATAGTGTGACAAAGTTCCTCCTCTACCTTGGTGGGTCTTGCGCTTATTGGCAGATTTGCTCGCCTTGGAGCTTCACAGCAGCCCTCAGTTTGGCCATTTTCATGAACCCACAGTCCAGGTCAACTCCTCCTGTGTCTGACCAGGAGTTGGGAGGTTTGGGGGGAACCCGGGCCCGCCCTCTACTCTGGGTTGCAGCCCAGGGCCCTGTGGAATACAGCTGTCTAGAGTGCCTCCTGGAACAGCTGTGCGACAGCTACAACTCCCTGGGCTACATCCCCATGGCCTCCTCCCAACACCTTCTTTATCCTCACGATAGGACCTTCCTCCTGGTGTCTGATAATGCTTGTACTCCTCAGTCCTCCAACAGTATACGTTCTACTCTCAGCTCCTAGCACCTCTTGCTCCCAGCTCCTTACATGCGCACCACAAACTGAAGTGAGCTCCTTTTTAAACCCAGGTGCTTTGATTAGCCTGCCTTAATTGATTCCAGCAGCTTCTTGATTGGCTGCAGGTGTTCTAATCAGCCTGCCTGTCTTAATTGTCTCCAGAAGGTTCCTGGTTGTTCTAAAACCTTCCCTGTTACCTTACCCAGGGAAAAGGGACCTACTTAACCTGGGGCTAATATATCTGCCTTCTACTACGCTTCTGTAGCCATCCAGCCCGACCCTGTCACAATAGGGAGACAACTCCTGGAACTACCTTAGTCCAGTGGCTAGAACTAGCAGATTCATCCCTACACTGATGCAGGCACAGAGGGGAGGCAGACCGCACCACCACTATTTAGATGCTGTAGGGACTGGTGCAGTCCCTGGTGCAGACCAGGGCAGCCCTCAGGCCTGCCAGAACTTGTACCCCTCGCAATGGGCAGTGTGGGCCACTGCAGAGGGTGGGTGCAGAATCAATGAGATGCAGCTCCACCCTGGCCGCAACTCTCACTACTATTTGCCTCCTTCCCTGCCAGCTCACCGCTGCTTCACCCCACTCCTCTCCCATCCCAGCACAGAATGCCCCTGCATGATGCTGCATGATTGAATACGACCATTTATATTGATATTACCACTGTTATACAATTGCAACAACTCCTGTACAAAGTATATACCATGTAAGGTATCAATGGAAAAGTTATGATTTACTACCTATGATAATCTGGTTTATAGGCATGTATCATCTTTGTATCTGAAGTTATGAATATTGGCTACATTTCTATCTCAAATGTGTTTGTACATGAGTCACATCTCAGATAGATTTACATCAGGCAACACAACTATGTGTTGATGGGCCATTAAGGTCACTCAGCTCTAACAATGGGCCACTGAAGATGCCCCACCCAGATAGCTCCTCCTGAGGATGCCTCACACAGCCAGGGACCAACTGCCACCCCAGTGAGTCAGCAAAGCATGTAAGGACATGTGACCTGAGATGCCATCTTCTCCCAGTAACTTTCTATACTCATAGGTTTCAGAGTAACAGCCGTGTTAGTCTGTATTCGCAAAAAGAAAAGGAGTACTTGTGGCACCTTAGAGACTAACCAATTTATTTGAGCATAAGCTTTAGCTCACTTCATCGGATGCATACATGATGCATCCGATGAAGTGAGCTGTAGCTCACGAAAGCTTATGCTCAAATAAATTGGTTAGTCTCTAAGGTGCCACAAGTACTCCTTTTCTTTTTCCATACTCATGTGACCCTGGACTCCATCTTGGGTCAGTATCTGTCCATGCACATGTGGGCTTTGTTTGGGACAGTAAATTTTCATGTATATGGCAGAGGATATAAAACGGCACCTGAGACATCTCCATTGTGTCTTCATTTCTCTGGGCTGGATTTCTAACAAGGCAGCTTTGAACAAGGACTGATGACCCCCCAATCTGTTTGGGTGATTCCAGAGAGACTTTTGCAAACCAGCAGTTTATTCCACCACTGCTACAAACCTGATACAAGGACTTTGCAATCACTTGCACGTATATGATCTATTAGCCATTTATAACTCTCTTCTTTTCTTCTATTATTAAACCTCTAGTTAGTTTACTAAGGATTGGCGGACAGTGTGATATCTGGGTAAGATCTGAGATTCATACTGACCTGAGGATAGGTTTCTGATCCTTTGGGATTAGAAAGAACCTCACATATGGTGAAATCAGTTTTCAATAATCCCTCACTATATTAGACTTGGTTGTCAGGATAGGAGCCAAGGGGTGGAAAGCCTACAGGGGACTGTGTCTGGCTTCTGGTTAATCAGTGTGGTGCTGCAGAAGCTCCTTTGTTACTGGCTTGATTAATCTAATTATAGAATAAACCACCAGTTTGGGGGACTGTCTGCCCTATTCAGTGCAGTCTGCCTTGAGTGTGGCATTCTCAGTGAGGCCCATTCCAGGCACCCGGTCACACCCTGCACCCACAACTGCTATAGAGCCCGCTCCCTACCTTAGCACAGGGGCTCCCTGCACCATGATGTTCCCAGGGGGACCTTATAAGAACATAAGAACAGCCATACAGGGTCAGACCAAAGGTCCATTCTAACCCAGTATCCTGTCTTCCAACGGTGGCCAATACCAGGTGCCCCAGAGGGAATGAACAGAACGGGTAATCATCAAGTGATCCATCCCCTGTCGCCCTTTCCCAGCTTCTGGCAAACAGAGGCTAGGGACACCTGGCTAACAGCCACTGATGGACCTATCCTCTATGAACTTACTAGTTCTTTTTTTGAACGCTATTATAGTCTTGGCCTTCACAACATCCTCTGGCAAGCAGTTCCACAGGTTGCTTGCACATTGTGTGAAGAAACACTTCCTTTTGTTTGTTTTAAACCTGCTGCCTATTAATTTCATTTGGTGACCCCTAGTTCTTGTGTTATGAGACAGAGTAAATAACACTTCCTTATTTACTTTCTCCACACCAGTCATGATTGTATAGCCCTCCATCATATCCCCCCTTAGTCGTCTCTTTTCCAAGCTGAAAAGTCCCAGTCTTATTAATCTTTCCTCATACAGAAGCTGTTCCATACCACTAATCATTTTTTTTTTGCCCTTTTCTGAAACTTGTCCAATTCCAACATGTCTTTTTTGAGACGCGGTGACAACATCTGCATGCAGTATTCAAGTTGGGGGCGTACCATGGATTTATACAGAGGCAGTACGATATTTTCCATCTTATTATCTAGCCCTTTCCTAATGATTCCCAACATTCTGTTACCTTTGCACCAGCCAACAGGCATCACGGGACCATCGTGCAGTTATGAAATGGCTGGGCCCAGTAATTCTGCTGGAGCTGGGTAAACTCAGAATAAAAAGTATTGCACGTGTTCTTACAACTCAAGGCAGCCAATCCATCCCACTAGTATTTGTCCTCTCTGTACAGACAACTTAAAGATTAAAACCAACATTAGAAATAAATATACTTCTATAACCAACTGTCCTTTCTGGACAGCTGCCTGCAACACAAATTCAGGATGTAACTGAGTTACCAGTTGCTGACTTGAAAAGCCTTGTGATAGCACAAGAAGCGATGGGAGAAGAGGTTGATTGTGAAAAGGCAAGAAAGGCACAGAGTGTGCCAGACTCCAAATGCAATTTGGAGTACAGTAGCTACATGAATCTATGGTCAGAATCCCAAAGGAGAAGTGTCTTGACAATTCAGCGTGTTTGGGCATCTGAGAATTCTCTTGCCCCAGCATATATGTATCAAATTAGGCAGAGATTTAAAAGGAAAAGCAATCAACCAAATCACTACTTCTTGTGCTTGCTGTGAGTCTATATGTGCAATATGACAAGCATAACAGTGTTGAGACAACCTTAACTTATGACTTTCCTGTGTATTTCTTAACGTTAATGATACATTCATGTCACTTTTAAGAAGAGATCATGTGTATCATGCCCTATTTCCTGTTCATGGGTCTTGGGTCTTGTCCTTAAAGCAAGGCCATGCTCAGAAAATAGACTGCAAAAAAGGGACCTTCTTACTCAATAGATGTGCACTGGTCTCCGTACATAGATGGAGTCAGAGCTGCTTACAATAAAGACCAGGGCTAGGATTTTCAAAGGCTGTAAGGGATCCAGTCAATGGGAGTTGGGTGTCTTTCAAAGGGAACCAGCTGCCTAACTCTCTGTTTGAAAATCCCAGAATACAATAATTTAAACAACTTTCTACTTCAGCGAGCAACTGGGAAAAGTCACTGGTTTTATTTTCGAACTGAGTAGATTTCACCTGGAATTGTGAATCTTTTTTTTTCTTCCCCTACCCCCGCCCCCCCCCCTTTTTTTTTACAGTCACTTTTCTGAGTGTCACTTCACTTTAAGGTGAGAGCTTCTCCATTGAGAAGCTCGGATACCCTGGTGAGAGGTGTGGTACAAGGGCCTAACCAAAACAGAACGTGTATCTGACATTAACAAGAAATCAGCAGTACCTCTGAGAGCAGCAGACAGCAAGTTAAATGCTATTTTATGGCTTAATTTGATTAAGAAAAAATAAAGCTGTGGGCTAGAATATATAGGAGAGATGCTTTGATCATCTGTAATTGGCCTCAGCCCATTTGTCATAAGCTTCATTCCCCCGTGATCCATGTACACTGCAGCCCTGATCTGTTGTTATCTCAGAGGAGTCTGCAGTAAAGAGAGCTCTGCCAGGAAGAAGCTCTTCTCCTCCTTCCCCAGTCCTCCCCGTGTGCTTGATGTAGACGGCACATTGTAGTCAAGGGAGCTGAGACAGTTTACAGAAGAACTCCACTGTCAGGAATAGTTTTCCATTGTGCTGATCCTCCTGAGAGGGGGTTTTGCATAATATTATCCCTTCTTGGTGCATTCTCTGTCCCCTTCAAAGCCACAGTAGAAAGCGATCCCCTGATACAAAGGCTTATATTTAGCATGCCTAGATCAAAGCATCCCACAAGGCCCCGATTCAGCAAAGCCCTTGAGTGCATGCATAATGTTAAGCATGTGCTTGAGTGCTGTTGAAGTCATGTGCTTAAAGTTAAAACACATGTTGGATGCTTTGTAGAATCAAAGAAAGGATGCCCTTCTGCCTTAGAAAGGGATGAGATGTCTCTGGGGTAATGGGTGACTCAGGGGGATGATAATGCAGTATAGAGTCTTTACCCTGGGTTGCCAATTCAAATCTGACTCAAATCAATAATTGTTAGAGTTGAGCCAACATCCAAACCCTGAGTCCAAGCCCAGTAGGCTTTTGGGGGGGATGGGTTCAGTTCTGAATCCTTAGATCCAAACCATCTCTCTATGATTTTGATTCCTGATCAGCTGCCAAAGCTGGGACCCACTTTGAAGTCTAGGTTCAGAGGTAGCCCCCAAGGGAGGAAGTGTCTCAAGCTCAGCAAATCTGCAAACCTCATGAGATCAGCTGATCTCACAAACTTCTACCATTGGGGAGCTGAAATCTCATGAGAACTACTCAAAAGGTTTTAACACCTTATACCCAAATCCCAATTCAGCTCCAAACCCAAACACCAGTGCTAAGCCCAAACCTAAAACAGATTCAAACACAGCCACTTCTAAAAATGAGCAAAAGTTAATACCATTGGAGAGCTGTTTATTGGCTACATGGAATGAATTTGTGGTCTTAGGCCAGTACCTAGTGGACAAATGTCCGTATTGCAGAAAGGGCTTCCACAGTTGATGCTAATTGCCCTCATTGTCAACAATCCCAGGAGCAAAGAGGGTTGCCAGTTTTGGTTGGATGTATTCCCGAAGGTTTCATCACACGACAATCTTTAATTAAAGATTCATCTTTAATTCCTGGAGACTCCTGGACAATCCTGGAGGTTTGGCAACCCTCGGAGCGAATGAGCCATGGAAACTGACCTCCTCTGTCCCCAGCAGAGGTGGTCCTTCCAGGTCAGTCTAAGCTTGTCAGCTCTGGGAACATTGGCAAAGAAGTTTGCATAGTTGTTGCCTATGCTGCATCTGTCCTGTGGATAAACAGAGGGCTTCATTCTCTGTCGGATCACAAGCATTTTCTTAACAAAATACTAAAAAAAAAAAGAAAAAGAAACAAGGAAATATAAAGTATTATGGGGCTCGCTACTTAATGTTTGTATATTGTGCATGACTTTGAAGATACAGGGATACATATCTACTGGTGCATCAAAGAAGCACCCCTTGCACTGGTGCACATCTGCCTATTTCTCTGTACAGCACCTTGCACAATAGGGCATCAATCCAGATAACAAGTGCCTCAGATCAACTTTTCAAATACGCTACGTATTGTTTTACCCGACAGTCACAATCAGCTGCTCCAGTCATCAAAGAAAGAGCATTAGCAATAGGGCTGGGAGGTAGCTCTCTAGTCAACTTTAAACAAAAGAAAATGAAAATCCCACAAGTTGCAGAAGGCAGAGGTGTGATATGACCCATGATACTGACAGCAGCCACAACAGCTGAACTTACCAGGCCAGCATAGGTGCTGGCTGAGATGAATAACATTGTTGTCATTTTTCAGAGTAACAGCCGTGTTAGTCTGTATTCGCAAAAAGAAAAGGAGTACTTGTGGCACCTTAGAGACTAACCAATTTATTTGAGCATAAGCTTTCATGAGCTACAGCTCACTTCATCGGATTGATTCAGGACTCATATAAGGTGATTAACTAGAGAGAATATGTGTAAAAACCCATTAGGCATTCGGTGTTCTCCTTTCCAGGGCTGCCTTACCTAACTGAAATTGCTTGGAGGCATTCCCACATGTCTGCTGTATTTCTGGGCTGTTCCATCCTAAGGGGTACAAAGCACAGCCTGAGCCTATCAACAGCCCTAGAAAGAGAGAGAGAAAGAGAGAGAAATGTAAAGACGTCCCACAGAAGTTTTTAAAAACCAAATAAAACTCCACCACTCTGGGGTTGTTGTGACAGGATCCCTAGACACACAGACTTTTAGGCTGCAGATTTTATTTTATTCATCATCAAATAGATGTTTCTGAAAACCTCATTGAAGATTAACAGGGGAGTGGGAATTGACACAATTCAATAAAAAGCCTCAGTAGAAACAAATGCGGTTTGAAAGCAAAGCTAGTGTTCTGAGAAATCAAGATCTCTGGCTGCTAAAAGACTGTGTCTGAGACTGTGTCTACACTGCAATTAAACACCCTTGGCTGGCCCCTCGCAGCTGACTCACACTCGCAGGGCTTGGGCTGCAGGACTGTAAAATTGCAGTGTAGACATTTGGGCTCTGGCTGCAGCCCAGCAGAGTCCCAGAGCTGAGGCTCCAGCCTGAGCCCAAACATCTCCACTGCAATTTTACAGCCTCAAGTCCCATCAGCTGGCACAGGCCAGCTGTGGGTGTTTAATTGCAGTGTGGACAAACTCACAGAGCTCAGCCACATTGGCCCATGGTGATGCTGCTATTCCGTCTCCTCGGTACTGCGCCATTAAATGTAGAAGGGCCTACCTTGCTGGATGGGGCCGCTGCTGTGTATTGTTATGTTTCAGACATGCAATGTTAGAGAGGGAACCACTGAGTTCTCGCTCTGGTGGTGACTTTGGGCCATTGAGTTACTCCTGATTTGACTGAAAGCAGAATGGGTCTCTGGACAATTGTTGTTTCTTGCTTCATCTAAAACAAAAGTCAGCTAGACAGAGAAACACATCATGTGCCATAACAGGCCGTAAGGTCCCTATAGGAATGTGTACGGAATTGAAGCAAACTCAGTTAAAAAGTCAAACAAATATTCAACATGCTCGTCATATGCGCCCAGTTCTGGCCAAGAATCAGAAGAAGGGGAGTACGTGTGTGTAGTGCTTACAGTGGTCTGAAAACTTGTGCTGGGAGAGTCTTTCATAATCGAGGAGCAGCAGCTTTGGTAAAACGGGTGCTTAAAGTGCATGCATCAGTGACCCGGCTTGATTCCTTTATTTATTTGCTTGTTTGCTTGCTTGTTGTGCTGGGTCTGTGACCTTCTCCTCCAACACACACACACACACACACACACACACTGTAAGCCAAGCATGTATGTGTAATGAGCCATCAAGAGGATCAGTGGGAGCACTGCAGAAAATTGTGCCTGCCCCCAAAAAAGATTGCAACTATTTGCTCTGCAACGACAAGGTTGGGACTGAACAGAAAACCTGTCCAACTGAGCATCTCTCTGATTTGGGTTTCCAACTCCTGGGCTTTAGGTTGTTTTTGTTTTTGTTTGTTTGGTGACGTAGCAATGCAGCAAAGCTCAGTTCTGGTTCAGTAACTGGTCCTGCCCTGTGTAATCTGTGCTGTCGTTGTCTTCCCTGGACCAACTCAGCAGTCACTGACTGCTGTAAATGGCTTGCCAGGATATGTGCTTCCAGTAGATAATCATAGAATGTAACAATCCAGCAGAGAATGATAAATACTCTGTGCTCCTTCAAGTGGATGTTGGGTCTCCTGCTGGGTCCATCATCGTTCTCAGCTGTTTAATGATGCAAAGTTGCTTTGAATTCTCTCTCTCTCTCTCTCTCTCTCTCTCTTCTGGGACAAATGTTTTGAAGAGCTGACTACTGCCTGTTAGTAAAGGATGCTAGTGAGTAACATGCAAACACACACACACACATCCCCATCCCCCTCAGTATCACGGCTACAATTTTCTAACCAAGTTTACAATGGGCTCCATCCTGTCAGGTGCTGAACTCCCTTAAAGCAATGGGATTTAAGGGGCTCAGTACAAGGGAGGTGAATAATTCGGATGTGTATAGTTTATACAATAAAAAGAAAAAAGAAAAGGAGTACTTGTGGCACCTTAGAGACTAACCAGTTTATTTGAGCATGAGCTTTCGTGAGCTACAGCTCACTTCATCGGATGCATAGCATATTGTGGAAACTGCAGAAGACATTATATACACACAGAGACCATGAAACAAAACTTCCTCCCACCCCACTGTCCTGCTCGTAACAGCTTATCTAAAGTGATCATCAAGGAGGACCATTTCCAGCACAAATCCAGGTTTTCTCACCCTTCCCCCCCCCCCCCCAGACACACATACAAACTCACTCTCCTGCTGGTAATAGCCCATCCCTCTTTGAAACCTCTCTTTATAATGCGCATGATAATCAAGGTGGGTCATTTCCAGCACTAATCCAGGTTTTCTCACCACCACCACCCCCCCACACACACATACCCCCCTCCAAAAACCACACACACAAACTCACTCTAAGGTGCCACAAGTACTCCTTTTCTTTTTTCTTTTTACGAGCAGGAGAGTGAGTTTGTGTGTGTGGTTTTTGGAGGGGGGTATGTGTGTGGGGGGGGGGGTGGTGAGAAAACCTGGATTAGTGCTGGAAATGACCCACCTTGATTATCATGCGCATTATAAAGAGAGGTTTCAAAGAGGGATGGGCTATTACCAGCAGGAGAGTGAGTTTGTATGTGTGTCTGGGGGGGGGGGGGGGGGAAGGGTGAGAAAACCTGGATTTGTGCTGGAAATGGTCCTCCTTGATGATCACTTTAGATAAGCTGTTACGAGCAGGACAGTGGGGTGGGAGGAAGTTTTGTTTCATGGTCTCTGTGTGTATATAATGTCTTCTGCAGTTTCCACAATATGCTATGCATCCGATGAAGTGAGCTGTAGCTCACGAAAGCTCATGCTCAAATAAACTGGTTAGTCTCTAAGGTGCCACAAGTACTCCTTTTCTTTTTTCTTTTTACGAATACAGACTAACACGGCTGTTACTCTGAAACCAGTTTATACAATGACTGTTGCCTCTTCGTCTGTTCTGATTATCCAGAAAAGGAACATGAATTTCTAAAATTTCATGATTATTCAGCCAATGATCTTTGAATTTTTGAAGCAAACAGCTTCTGTGAGCATTTAGTAATTGACCTTTGAAATACAAGTTGTTTTGATTGGACACACAGGTCATCTGGTATGTTTCTGGTCCTTGATTGGATGAATGTTATTCTTAGGGCCCGGTCCTCCTCTGGTGTAAATCAGTGTAGCTCTACAAAAACCAATTGCACTATGCCAATGACACCAGCTGAGAAGCTGCTCCTTCCACAGTGCAGATTACAAATCTGAGATTCGTTTGCTGCTACCATCCTCCAATATTTGCTTTAAAATAGGGCTGTCAAGCGATTAAAAAAAATTAATCACAATTAATCACACTGTTAAACAATAGAATACCATTTATTTAAATATTTTTGGATGTTTTCTACATTTTCAAATATATTGATTTCAATTACAACACAGAATACAAAGTGTACAGTGCTCACTTTATATTTTATTTTTGATTACAAGTGTTTGCACTGTAAAAAGACAAAAGAAATAGTATTTTTCAATTCACCTAATGCAAGTACTGTTGTGCAATTTCTTTATCATGAAAGTTGAACTTACAAATGTAGAATTATGTACAAAAATACTGCATTCAAAAATAAAACAATGTAAAATTTTAGAGCCTGCAAGTCCACTCAGTCCTACTTCTTGTTCAGCCAATCGCTCAGACAAACACGTTTGGTTACATTTGCAGGCGATATTGCTGCCGGATTCTTGTTTACAATGTCACCTGAAAGTGAGAACAGGCGTTCTCTTGTAGCCGGCATTGCAAGATATTTACATGCCAGATGCGCTAAAGAGTCATATGTCCCTTCATGCTTCAACCACCATTCCAGGGGATATGCATCCATGTTGATGATGGGTTCTGCTCAAAAACCATCCAAAGCAGTGCAGCCCGACATGTTCATTTTCATTATCTGAGTCAGATGCCACCAGCAGAAGGTTGATTTTCTTTTTTGGTAGTTTGGGTTCTGTAGTTTCCGCATCAGAGTGTTGCTCTTTTAAGACTTCTGAAAGCATGCTCCACACCTCGTCCCTCTCAGATTTTGGACAGCATTTCAGATTCCTAAGCCTCGGGTCGAGTGTTGTAGCTATCTTTAGAAATCTCACATTGGTACCTTCTTTGCGTTTTGTCAAATCTGCAGTGAAAGTGTTCTTAAAACGAACAACGACATGTGCTGGGTCATCATCCTAGACTGCCATAACATGAAATATATGGCAGTATGCAGGTAAAACTGAGCAGGGGATGTACAATTCTCCACCAAGGAGTTCAGTCACAAATTTAATTAACGCATTATTTTTTAATGAGCATCATCTGTATGGAAGCATGTCCTCTGGAATGGTGGCCAACGCATGAAGGGGCATACAAATGTTTAGCATTGCTGGCACGTAAATACCTTGTAATGCTGGCTACAAAAGTGCCATGCAAATGCCTGTTCTCACTTTCTGGTGACATTGTAAATAAGAAGAGGGCAGCAGTAGCTCCTGTAAATGTAAACAAACTTGTTTGTCTCAGCTATTGGCTGAAAAAGAAGTAGAACTGAGTGGACTTGTAGCCCCTGAAGTTTTACATTGTTTTGTTTCTGAGTGCAGTTATGTAACAAAAACATAAATCTACATTTGTAAGTTGCACTTTCAGGACAAAGAGATTGCACTACAGTACTTGTATGAGGTAAATTGAAAAATATTATTTCTTCTGTTTATCATTTTTACAGTGCAAATATTTGTTATCAAAATATACACTTTAATATCAGTTTCAACACAGAAGACAAGAAACATATGAAAAGGTAAAAAAAATCCGAAATAGTTAATCAATTTCAATTGGTAGTCTCTTGTTTAACAGTGCGATTAAAACTGATTAATCGCGATTAATATTTTTAATCGCAATTAATTTTTTTAATTAATCGCATGAGTTAACTGCAATTAATCGACTGCCCTACTTAAAAAATATCACTGTCTGATGACATTCCTGCCAGTAAACTCATTCCCCAGAATATTCACAGAACCCAAATACAAAAGGGGAAACTGCCCAGTTGAATTTATTTACAATTTAAATCAGTTAGTGAAACATTTCCCCTTCATCTGACGCTATCAAAGCCTAAAAATTAGAGCCTGAAAAAACTCCCCTCAGGTGGAGTGTATCTGGATAAAAAGAACAGGAGTATTTGTGGCACCTTAGAGACTAACAAATTTATTTGAGCATAAGCATCCAATGAAGTGAGCTGTAGCTCACGAAAGCTTATGCTCAAATAAATTTGTTAGTCTCTAAGGTGCCACAAGTACTCCTGTTCTTTTTGCAAATACAGACGAACACGGCTGCTACTCTGAAAAATGTATCTGGATAGAAGTCATACCGGGAGAATAACAACAGTATGAACACAGCTTGACACTAATGCCGTCTGGGCTGAGAAGCCAATGCATACTCTAGTGGCAGTCAGCCATATCCCCCGAGAGCATCTCCAAATAATATAATATACACGTGCAGCCGCACCCCCATGCCCAATCCTTTCAGAGAAGTAAAAGGCACGAAGCCAAAAATGCATTTTGTGGACTCGTAACTGACAACTAATCCCATTATACTCAATGAAAGGGCTAACGGAAGCCCTTAAGGGCGTATTCTTAAAAATGAAGTAGTAAGTAAATTATCCGGTAGTACATTTGCACTTTTCAGCATTTCCTATATTACATCTTATTAGAAGGGGGAACTGATCAGTTTTCCCTGGTGATGTTGCTTTCTGATGTTACTGCTTGAAAACTAGGGTGATACCTGACAGACAAATACACAGGGCAGGGATGACGTCAAACCCATGTGTTTAGCGCTGGCTGCATGTGCAATAATTAGCCGTGCTATCTGCCCAATACTGACTGTGAAGCTGGATAGTATGGAAAATATTATCTCCTTTGCAGTAAACACTTCCATGAAATAGTGCATCAGCATTTCATTGCTGGCTACAAAAGCCTATGAAGGGTTGCAGAATTTGAGTCAGTAGGAGGGATGCTGGAACCAAGGATAAGGTGTAAGGAGGAGGCAGGCCACCAAGCATATCTTGCACTGGGAATGGGATGAATCTGGACCTCCAGGACGAAGTATGAGGAGGCCTCACATTGGCAAAGGTGCAAGGATCACATGGGCATGATGCTAGATCATGCATTTAATATGCACGCTCGACCTTAGCTAGATATGATGTTTGCATTAATTGAAACTTGCCGTGCCTTGCACCATCCAGGTGTGATCTTTGCACTTTTGACCGGTGGGGGGAGGAGTCAGTGCAACAGGAGGGATGCCTGGGACTCTGCGGAGGCTGGGCCCTGGCATGCTTCAGAGTATAGCACTGAGCACTTAACTTTGAGAACACCAGCATTGGCCAGGCGCCTAGCCATAGGAATGTTTAAAGGGAGGACATCCAATATATTTACTGCTACTATACAAATATTATACATACAACTTGCCAGGCAGCATTTATGTGGGAAGCAAATACAAATGAAAAATGTATCACATTTCTAACGTATTTTGTGTGTTCCCCCTACAGCATTCATAAGGCTGGAAGCCTAAAGAATACCTGTGTCCAAAGGGTTAAACAGCAAAACTCACCATAATGCTCTGTGGCCTTTTCAGATGGAGAATGTTACACTTCAGTGAATGGAGGGACAAAAGGCCTGTTTCGATCATCAGCAAAAGGGGCACAGAACTAATGTGTGGAAGTGACGTATCTAGTCTCCTGGGGATATTACAGCCAGGCCATCACTGCAGAAGATTAACCTCAGCAACCCGCTGTTTACTCTGATAGGACAAACTTGCAGGGGGCTTGCTGTCTGTCTCTGTGGCTAGTAAACAAACTGATGTGTAGTGCTGGGCTCAAAGTGAAAGGAAAATGTATCTGAGGTCTCAGTCTTAATGGACCCATTTTCTCCGCACTTTTTGCCATGCTGAGATTGCTCTGACTGGAAACAAATTGCACTTCTCCCCGAGATGTATTTCAGTTAATGCACCTACTGCCGAGAACCTTCTATGCCTTTCATAAAATCCAGAGAGTTTTGCAAGCACATGTGAATCAACACTGTGAGAAGCTGGACGGGTTGAGAATCAGTAGACATCAGGAAGCTTTTTAGTCTATGTGTGTGCAGTGCCTGGCACAATGGGGCTCGATCCCTGATTGGGGCCTTTAAGCAGGGTCATTATACAAATATCATCATTTAAATTACAAATCTCCTGAAGCCTTCTAAAAAAACCTGTAAAACTACTAGGTGGAGAAATGTTTTCTTTTAAAACAACATGACTAGCGCCTTTATCTGGAATGTACATTAGCTAGGCAATGCACCTGGTAAAGATAGTACTTAGAGTGGTTTACTTGTGCTGCGGTATGAAATTATTTCAACCTGAGTCTATGCTTGCGTATTACTCTATGGCACTGACATTAGCTGGGTGGTCATTGGCTATGATGGCTAACTAAGCAATACGAATTCTTCCCAAGGAAGGAAAGAGACAAGCTGATTCATCCAATTACAGTATTCTATAACCTGCTACCTGCGTGGCAGGATTGTCAGGAGACAGTAGCCACAAGCCATGTTGGTTCATCATTGTTCAGGAACACGCATTGCTCTTGGGCATATTTTTATTTAATGATGATTGATTTTTAATTATTTGTTATTAGGGGAATTCACCCCTCCTTTTATCTACTTGGTGCTTAATAGCCCATGACCTGTACCCAATTAAGATCTACTAAGACAGTGGTTCTCAGACTTTTGTATTGGTGACCCCTTTCACACAGCAAGCCTCTGAGTGTGACCCCCCCCCTTTATAAATTAAACCCACATTTTTTTTTATATTTAACACCATTATAAATGCTGGAGGCAAAGCAGGGTTTGGGGTGGAGGCTGACAGCTCGCGACCCCCCAAGTAATAACCTTGTGACCCCCCTGAGGGGTCATGACCCCCAGTTTGAGAACTAAGAAGCATTTGACTGGAGGAAAAATATATATTCAAGCAATAACCGTACGAAGGATCACACGCAGGGCTTATATTCAGCCGGAGCTGTCCAGAGCTTTGGCAAATATTTTCAAACCTTGACTCCAGCCTCATGCTCTTGCGGTTCTCAACCCAGGGTCTGCGGGCCTCTGCGGGGGCCACTGGCCAGTTTCAGGGGGTCCCTGGGGCCCCGCGACTGAAGCCTGGAGCCCTGAGCCCCAGCATGCCCTGCGGAGAATGGGGGTGGGAAGGCGTGGTGGGCTCCAGGAAATACTCTATGAGAATTTAAGCCCTGATCACACATGATGAATAGGGAAACACTGTGAGGTGGTGACCTTTCAAAATAAACTTTGACCTGCAGTTTTCATACAGCTGTCCTTTATTTTTTGGAAACGTAGGTTGACACCTAAAATAATGAGCAACAATTATTTTTTGAGGTATGCTTCAATGGGATAAGTAGAAATGGAAATTCAGGGAAACCAGTGTTCAGCAACCTTAATAAGACAAGCCCAAACCAGATCCCCACATGTAAAAGTATTCTGAGGCAGTTCATATCCAGACCTGAACTTCATGGTTCTGGCCAATCTTCAATGTAAAAATAAAACAGCCTTCAGTCTCTCACAGGGCTGTGTAGTAATGCGAACTACCTTGGGAGCTAACTAGATGGCAGCAGAACATACTCAAAAGTTGCTGGATTAGTATGACGAATAAATCCTTGTGGTCAGACGTTCCTGTTGCTTGGTCCTGAAGAAAACACATAACAGGCTTGCCAACAGAAATTAAGTAGAACAATGCAACAATGCAACATTTAGTTGGGGATTGGTCCTGCTTTGAGCAGGGGGTTGGACTAGGTGACCTCCTGAGGTCCCTTCCAACCCTGATATTCTATGAACATAATCTGAAAACTAGTTCTTCAGCAGGAATAGTCACCCAGGGAGTGATTTCTGCTAACGTACATGCAACCCAATGATGTATCTTACATCATTCTTGTTTCTCACAGTGTAGCATATGCCATGAGACTATATGGAACCAACATCAAAAAGATTGCATTTAAATTGAATAACTAGGCAAACACGACTGTGCTGGGGAATTGCAGACTCTGCCCAGAATGTAGCTTGGCAGCAAAGTCCCCTACTCTACACATGTAGGGCATGCTCCATGAGTGGATCTACCCTGGTCTACATGGAAGGTGGAGGTGGTTGAACTGCTCCACAGGGAACTGAGACTAAGGAGTGGTTTGGCGTGGAGAAGATCGAGGACCTGCCCAAGGGATGTACAATCAGCCAAACAGGAGATTCATGGAAAGGTCAAAAGCTGAGTCAGCCCTGCTGGGATTCCTAGCCCTGATGGCAGGGACTCTAGGTATTTCAAACCTGATGCTTAGACCTCTTTGCCATCCTCTACCTCTGTTCATCTAAACCTGTGAAACCTGCAGCTGTCTCCACTCTCCCATCATCAAAGAATAATGTGCCTGATTTGCTGGTCTGGCCATGCTGCACTTGATGCAGGGCCAGAGAGGGGCTCCCCTGATCCTGGGGCCAGCCCATCGTCCAATATAAATTACTTACACTCCCCAGAGCTAGTCTAGCAGCCAGGAACCACCAGAGTATATGCTCTGTACCACCTGTGGATTCTCCTTGTACAGGGATGAATCTTCTGGGTTCATGGCTGCTTTGCACTGCTAGAGAGATGCAAAGCAGCCCCAGCAAAGCCAAGAATCTGGACTATTTATTTTCCTTAACTGAAAATTATCACATCCATCACAAGAGGAGGTAACCTCCATTGGTGTCAAGATATTGTGGTGCTTCTTCCTTCACTGCTGTAGGATTCAAGTCCTTCACTAACGTTAGTAGGTTCTCCCCCACAATAACTTAAGGAAGTATTATTGTCCTTATTTTATAGATGGGGAACCAGAGTGCAGGGAGGTTAAGTGTCTGACCCAAGGCCACACAAAGAGTCTGTAGCAGAGTCAAGAACTGAACCGAGATCTAATGAATACAGTCCTGGGCCTTAACGACAAACCCTTTCTTCCTCCCCTTTATACCTCTGTGCAGAACACTGCTACCCTGCTGTTATAGTCTGATGTCCCAGGGCAAGTTGCCTGATTCTGCCAAGATCTGTTGAAAGCAATTTGTACTCTGTTGCTGAGGATGACATAGATCACTATGATGAATAAATCCTTCTGGTCAGATGGGATGGGAGGAGATCCTGGAGAGAAATGCATCTATTACAGAGCTCTGGATGGTGGAGGGACTCGGACAGCAGTCAATTAAAGCATTTGGATTCTGGCACCATCCTTGTAATCCTACGGTTCTTGCCAAAAAGGCTAGATGTGCATTTTTAAACAATGCCTCTTTGTTTTGTTCAGATGGAAGCGGTCTCCAACAAACACAACCAGCTGCCTAGACAAGCCCATTGCATGCCAAGCTAAAGCATAAAAGGAGGCAATTACGAACGTTCCAATATTTATCACATTTTAAAAAATAATCCAAATGTAACACTATTTCCCAGAAATAGTTCTTCATCCTTCATGGTGCTGATTTCTGGGGCTTGTGCAGCTGAAAGCCTCATGGCAATGAGTTATCTATATTATGCACAGCACGCACATATGAGGACATCTTAATACAAAGGGACGGCCTTAGAGAAAATAGTAGTGAGCTGATTTTCGGAGGTGCTGAGCAGACCTAGTTCCCACTGACTTCAGTTCCCTACAGTGTGGCAGCCAGATTCTGGTATCGGTGGCGCTCTTTGGAATTTATACTGACATAACGGAGATCAGAACCTGGAGGGGGATGATAGCCTAGTGTAAACATAGATTTCACATTTGAATATAGCACCCACAAATGAGATTTATTTTCAACTCCTCGAGGACTCCTTTGTTTAAACTTCTCAGCTGTGTGGTTGGAACTCCTGCTTGCATTGCCTAGATGGCTGCTTCCAATCCATCACACCATGGTTTTATATGTCTAGCCCTCTATGCTCATAGCCCTCCTTTGTGAGAGGGAAGCAGTTGCACATTGGTTTGCTGTGGTGCTTTGCTATGTGTTCCGTGGTTTTCCAGCTATTGTGTAAATAAACTAGCAGTATCACACTGGGGAGGGAAAACAAAGACGTTCCAGTTTATTACGAAAATGCAGACAACACACTAAGGCCTTGGCTACAGTGGAGATTTTGACTACTGGTGCAGTGGTGCAAACCCCTAGTGTAGACATGCAAAGCCACAGGCCATAAGCCATGTTTTGTGCTGATACTTGAAACTGGGATAAGTTGCCCCAGTGCAAAACTATATTTCAGGAATAGGTTAGTGGCACTGGGGCAAATCACTGCTGGTAATTGTATACTGAGGGACCTCCCGCCTTGAGCAGTGCTGCTGCAGCTGATGGAAGCTTTGCCTTTTATTTTCCATCAGTCATCTATGGTAATTTACTAACAGGCACAAGGAGGGTATGGAACCCTCCGGGAAGGAGAGAGAAGAGAAGGTTGAGGCATGGCAGGCAGTCTCAGAGAGGGAATGAAAGCAGAGGGGGTAGGAGGCCTGGAGCTGAGAATGGAAGGCAGACAGGAAGGGGACAAGTAGTTGATCAGTTTGGACTGAACAAAGCATGGGGAAGAGAGGACAGAGATAGAGGTAGGATTCTTTTGGTATCCCACAGTTCTGGAGACAATGAGCCTGATTCACCAAGGTGTCACTCCAGCTTCACACCAGACTGATTTCAAAGGAGTGATGCGGGTGTCAAACTGGGGTTACACTGATCCGTATGTACGGAGGAAAGACATTATGGATAGGAATGGGTTCTGGCTAGGGCACAGGACAAGGACTCAGGTGACCTGAGTTCTGTTGCCAGCCCTGACACTGGCCTGTTGTCTGCCACTGGGCAAGTCCCTGCCCCATTCTGTGCCTCAGTTTCCCTCTTCTTGTCTTCTCTCTTCGGATTGTAAGCGCTGCAGGGCAGGTTTGTCTCTAGCTGTGTGAGTGTATAGTGCCCAGGACAATGGGGTCCCAGTCTTGACACATTCCTGAAATATAGATAATGATAACAGAATTGTGGAGACAGACGAGGGCAGGACCGATAAAATGCCAAGGGGGGTTATGCTAGGTAGAAAGCTGCATTGGGGGAACCTCTCCACAGCTATATCGTGACTGCAAGAAGAGGTGTATTTATATGTGGAGATAGCTAACCTCAGAGAACTGCCACAATGTAACATCCTTGTGGAGTCAAGACATAGGTGGCTCTCACCTGGATGTAGCTAGTCAAAATCGACACTATATGCCCTGCCTGGGGTGGACCTCGATTAGCTGAGGTGAAAACTACAGTGTCCCATGTCCACCAGAGGGAGCTATCTCCCTGCTTCCAGAGGCCACTAGCATCCCACAGGTAAAATTATCCTTTTTTTCCCAAAAAAACACCTACAAATATTATCCTCTGTCTCACAAACTATGGTGGGTCCCTGCCAACTTCCCTCCCTCACCCAACAAGACAGCACCTCTTGTTTGCAGTGAAAACATAGCCACGGGATTGTCTACACAGCAAGCCTCTTCTACAGTGAAAAGAAAAGGAGTACTTGTGGCATCTTAGAGACTAACCAATTTATTTGAGCATAAGCTTTCGTGAGCTACAGCTCACTGCATTGGATGCATACTGTGGAAAGTGTAGAAGATCTTTTTATACACACAAAGCATGAAAAAATACCTCCCCCCACCACACTCTCCTGCTGGTAATAGCTTATCTAAAGTGATCACTCTCCTTACAATATTACCAGCAGGAGAGTGGGGTGGGGGGAGGTATTTTTTCATGCTTTGAGTGTATAAAAAGATCTTCTACACTTTCCACAGTATGCATCCGATGAAGTGAGCTGTAGCTCACGAAATCTTATGCTCAAATAAATTGGTTAGTCTCTAAGGTGCCACAAGTACTCCTTTTCTTTTTGTGAATACAGACTAACACGGCTGTTACTCTGAAACCTGTCATTCTACAGTGAGAGGGGCCTGGCCTTTCTGAACTCTCTCAGGGCTTGTCTACACGGCAAGTTGCCGAATGGCATGTCCTGGGGTGAATCTACAACTCCTGAGCCTGCAGCGCAGTAATGGCCCGTGCAGACACTGCTATCGCACAGTGAAAGTGCCGAAGCGCGGCTCGGCGTACTACCGCCGGAAGTATTCCAAGCCGCACTCTGGGACTTTCACTGCGCTGTAGCAGAGTCCACACAAGATGCTACCACACAGCAAGCCGAGGCACTGTGGAGTCACATCCTGGCTTGCCGTGCAGCAACTTGTTGTGCAGACAAGCATTAGGAGGGTTCAGAAAGGCCGGGTCCTCCTTATTCTGGAATAGGCATGACTGAAGTAACCAGAGGTGTTAAAGACGAGAGTGGAAATAAAGTGCTGAAGTTACTGTCATCAGGGGATGTGTACTAAACAGACAGAACCAGCAGCTGAAGTAGGCAGAACGTTTTCCCACGGAGATTTCTGGCTTTTGGGGAATGTTACAGCTCTGGGCCTGGTAACAAACCAGAAGAACATTTAATGTAGTGAGAGTGTTTCTCGTAACAGACGTGGTATTTATGTAGAGCCAACAGGAAATTAAAGACTATACAGAAAAACAGAAAGGTCAAGTATTGGAATAAAAAATCATATTCATGCTACCAAGATTTACTTCAGATGTTTAGTACAGATGTTTCCAGCTCAGTGATCGTTGGTGTCCTGAGCAGTGCTCTGAAGATCACTGTACAGTATTAGCATATGCTAATCAGCAACCTGAAGCCATTCACGTATGTAGCATAATGCAAACGATTTCCATTACCTCCTACAAACTGGGCTGCCCCCATGAAGCGTCCCATCATCCGAGAGATGAGCTCTTCCACGCAGCAACCCAGGATGGCTGCTAACGCCACCAGGAGCAGCAAGGCACAGCCAATTCCGGTCACCACGGTGCAGATCTGCCAGGATAAGCTGGGGATAGCCCCAAAACTGGCATACCTCCCACATTCTTCCACCATCACCAGGTGCCTCTCCTCCGTCTGAGCTGGGTACGTGCACCGTCGGAAGGTGCCAAATGAAACTGGCTTCCCCAGCTGGGAACCAAAGAGCCAACAGGGCACAAAATAACTGGCCGAGCTGGCAACTGCTGTGAGAAAGGATAGGAAAGCCCAGAGGGCCCCAACCAGCGTCAAACTGCTTCCCATCTTCTTAGATCTCCGGTTAGAAGTGAAATTAAAGGTAGCTGCCTCAGGGCATTCAAAGTGTCTCCTTGTCAGGGGTCTTCACAAACCTCAGAGAGGGACAAAAGAGGGCCAATAGAAGGGACTCAGCCCAGATTGAAAACAGGAGCCGTGCTCAGGTCTGCCTCTCTACTTTCAGAAGCCACCAGCTTCCTCCAGGCAAAATTATCCTTTTTTTTTTTCTTCAAAAAAAGTCCTACAAATATTCTTATCCTCTATATATTGCAAATAACTATGGATCCCTGCCAACTTCCTCCTGCACCCAACAAACCAGCAGCATCCCTCTTATTTCACTCCATTGTGTTCTTAGTCCTTTTCCTGAGTGCTGGGCCCGGCCAGGCCTGCTGACTGATACATTTGGGCCCAGAGACAGTCTCTTGTTGGAAACATTTGTTTATTATTTGCTCAGGGTGCTGAAAGTTCTGATTCTGCTGTGTCGTTGTCAGTTGACCTCACAGCCGACTCTGACAGTGCTAGCAGGTCTTTCTGATGCCATTGCTATATTCAGCTGCAATCTCTGAAATAGAAAAGCCACCCAACCAGATTACTGGCTAAGCGATTTCATACTTTACATTTACATACTTTGCATCCGATGAAGTGAGCTGTAGCTCACGAAAGCTCATGCTCAAATAAATTGGTTAGTCTCTAAGGTGCCACAAGTACTCCTTTTCTTTTTGCGAACACAGACTAACACGGCTGTTACTCTGAAACCTGTCATACTTTACATTCTCACTCCAGAAAGGTTGTTTAGGAATTAATGTCACTTAAAGATCCTCCTATATATGCAAACCATGGGCCCAGTCTTGTACTCCCATAGTTAAAAGTTAAACACATTAAAAGTTAAATGAAATGAAATTAAAAATTAAAAGCAAATTGCAAGTTATTGCAACTGAAAGAAATTAGCAACGAATAATCATTTGCATTTTGTTTCAGTTTGTTCCCTCAATGCCTATGGCCTCTCTCAGACACAAGAGTGTTTCTCATATGAGTCAGCTGCTACTCTGAAACCTGAATATTGACCATGTTCCTTTAACCAAACTGAGACTTTATATAGCAATGTGTATTCCCCCACTGAGCATTCCTAGGGGAACTGGGGCAGCGAGCACTCCAATCACACAGAAGAGATTGGTTTCAGAGTAGCATCCCTGTTAGTCTGTATTCGCAAAAAGAAAAGGAGTACTTGTGAGCTCACGGAAGCTTATGCTCAAATAAATTTGTTAGTCGCTAAGGTGTCACAAGTCCTCCTTTTCTTTTTACAGAAGAGATTGCACTGTATTTATATAGACAGGCAGGTTTGTGCCTTCTAGGCAACAATTGCTTTCTTTACTTGATGGCCTCAAAGCAATCCCAAGAAGAATTATACTGAGCTGTATTATGTGGTTGCCATTACCATAATATCTGAGCACCTCACAAACTTTAATATATTTACCATCACAGCAGGCCTGAGAGGTAGGGCAGTGCTATTATCCACATTTTGCAGATAAGAAACTGAGACACAGAGAGCCTACAAAAAGAAAGGTTTCAGAGTAACAGCCGTGTTAGTCTGTATTCGCAAAAAGAAAAAGCTTATGCTCAAATAAATTGGTTAGTCTCTAAGGTGCCACAAGTACTCCTTTTCTTTTTGCGAATACAGACTAACACGGCTGTTACTCTGAAACCTGTCAGAGAGCCTACAGGCACATCTATACAGCCTGCAGAAGCGAGCAACCCAGCCCGGGTTGAGAGACTTGGGCTTGCGGGGCTTGTGCTAGCATTTTAAAAATAGCTGCAAAGACAGCTCTTTGAATACACCCAGCTTGGGCTGGAGCTTGGACCCTGGAGCTTAAGGACGCAAACCCAAGTCTCTCGGCCCCTGCTGGGAGGCTCGCTTCCACGGGCTGGTAGACATACCCTAAGTGACTTGTCCAAGGCCATCCAGGAAGTCTTTGGCAGAGCAGGCAATTGAAGCTGAGTCTCTCAAGTCCCCAGCTAGCCCTGGACCATTCTTCCTGTCACAACAATGGATAACAATCCCAGTTCCACACCAGCACTAACATGCCTCTCTCCCTCTCAAACTCCTTCCCCTTGAACTCCATTACTGGCGTGGCGGTGGGTATTTTTTTAATTAAGGAGAAAGAGAGCCCTTTGAGGACATTGGTGAAATGGCAGCCATGCTGGAACTCTGCGCTTTAATAAAAGAATTTCAAACAGATGTTAAAGGCGTTTGATTTATGAAACTTTCAGAGGTTGAGGGTTTTTTTAATTAAAATATAGCATAGCAGGAGCAGCAGGAGCTGTCATTTCTACTCCTGCTCTTCCCTGCCAGCATGTTCCGGTTGAAAATGTTTCGTCAGTTACATCTAGGGAGGGAAGGGAGAAGGTCAATGTTCCAGTTTAGTGGATAGTGCTTTTTTATTATTATTTTAATTTTAGTAAAAATATTCAAATTGAGACCTAGAATAAATGAATTTTTAAAAAAGCAAACCAGGACCCATGTCATTTCTCCGGGATCCATCTCCTCTACACACATCAGATATACGACAGGTCATTAAAATCCATCTTTTGTCCTTTCACATTATAATGCACCCAGTATAACTTTGGAATGATCTCTCTCTTGCTTCTTCAATGAAATGCAATTAACAAACAGAAGAAAGCTAAACAGATGAGCAGCTGCAGTAACAAGTCGTCTGCTGAATACAAAACTGAGTGGGATTGTGTGGCTCTTTTGGGCTCTGGTTGCTACATCTATAGGCACTCTTTCCCTCCCCCTTCTCCTCCCCCACTGCAGTGGAGAATTTCCTCTTCCCCACTGAGAAGCAAACTAAATTTGTACTATATCTGCATGAGCCCTAGGCAACTTCAGACTAAAATCTGTTGGTTTGGGCTTCATTTTGGAATCAAGTTTACCTCCCTACCACACACTCTTGGTGCTATTAACAGTCCCATGACAGGGGAGCCTGAATAGCTCAGATAGGCAGTAATGCCCTAGGCTATGCAGTCTTTGGGTAAAATACTGGCCCCATTGAAGTCAATAGCAAAAGTTCAGTAGAAAAAAAGATTTTGCCATTTTAATCTACTTCACTGGTCCAGATCCAACCCAGCTCAGAAGTGACTGGAACTTGTTACCATCTGGTGGCTGTTCTGTCTCCTCTGTTAAATGAGTTTGTGGTCTCCATTTCGTTCCTAGTGTGCGGATGTCTACATCACAGGACAACCATCACAAGTACCCTAGCTGGCAATCTGAGTCGGGAGGCCAAGGAGTGAATGGGCACAGAAAAGAGAGTAGCCTCTTCCCTTTAGAGGTGACCTTTGCAGTTCAGGGTAGAGTACTGAGTGGGAGGTTTTCTGTGCTGCTACTCATGCTGTCCCTGTTCTGTTGACCGAGGATTTCAGTCTCCATGGCACCAAATTCATACAAAACAATTTTTAAAAGGAGATAAAATGACCCCATAATGGTTTTTGCTGGAATTGGGATGTTAGCCACTGTGACCTGGCCAAACTGAAGTATAGAATATTACATTATATCCCTGCCTAAACTCCCTCCTCTAGTACCCGTTAGATACTGCTAGAGATGGGCCTGAGCTGGAACCCCAGATGCAAACACCAGCAGGGGTGGGAGACATTCAGATCCAAATCCAAACCAAACCACCACATCAAGTCTAGACACAGCTGGACGCTGGAAAAATTCCAGTTTGGATGCAAACTCTGTAATTTAGACCCATCTCAACATGCACTGTTCTTCTCTTCCTGCGCTAAAACTTGTGAGGTGTAATGTTGTATACGGATAAACAGTTGCTGGGCTCCACTCCAAAGATGACTGCATTTCTGAGTGAGATATGGTGGATGAAGTGCTTTTTGTATCTACTCCATGGAACATGTCCCCTTTGAACATACCTGCCCAAAAGTTAGGGCCAGATTTTCCAAAGTGCCTAAGGGAATTGGCCGGATTTCCAGAAGCCCTCCGCATTCCCCCAACATGCTGAACCCCTTTGAAAATCTGTTCCCTTCTTCTTGCTGCCTAACTGGGACCTGAGCACTTTCAAAAATCTGGTCCTTCCCCAAGCCCCAGAGCAATATTGTTCTGCCTTCATCTTCCCTCAGATAGGCAGCACTGTGGGGCATCCGCCAAGAGAAGATCATACAGGAACATGAATAAACAACATACAAATGACTCACCTAAACCCCACATCTCTTCCTTTCACTCTTCATGCTCCCCCAATCTGCCTTTCCTTCTACACCCTTCCTTAGCACAATGGAGGAGAGCGGCGCCAGCCAACTCCTCCTAGCAGCTCCCGTGCCATGCTCTGAGAGGCACGAGTCACAGCCCCACAGAGCAAGGAGGCAGGCAGCAATGCAGAAAGACTAGCCAGGCAGTGTCCACCCAGCAGCAGCAGAAGGTAGTTTCCCAAGTGATGGAGGCAGAGGCAGGGGGGCAGGTGCCATGGCCTATTGCTGGAAGGACCTTTTGTAGTTTACTGAATCCCTACTCAAGCAGGAAACAGCAGAACTCTAGAGTGAAAGATCCCCACATGACCGACGTGGTGGACAGGCCTATGGCCAGCCTCCATAATGATTCTGTGGTCGTAGAAGTCTCTGCCATCATTACCCACTCCACATCCTGTAGCCACTTGGACTTCATGGTCACAAGCAGGCACAGAACTCAGGGCCTTCTGTTCAAAAAAAAAAAAAATCACAGACCCCTACCACAAGAGCTAAGAGATAATCTTTAATAACTGTTCCACTATTAAGATCTTCATCCTCTGTGTGCATTCGCTCCAGGCAGAGCAGAAACATGTTTGTATATAGTACTTGAGACAGACAGAAATTTACACACACAAGCCATCATATTGCAACTGCCTCATACCTGTGATGTAACATAAATCATTGAATTATAGAGCCAGGGCCTTTCTTGTTATCAATCTCCTTTGAGCTGCTCTGGCGGCCTAAAGGGGCTGGAAAGCCACCAGCTTCTCCCAGCTGGTGATTCCCACCACATGGGGGAGTTCTCAGCTGGTGCAAAGTCAGTGGAGCTGGCTGCTGCGCCACATGTCCTGTAGTCACCAGTGAAGGGGGCACGTCAGGGGCAGAAAACCATGGGAGGGAGCATGACCAGAGCGCTACTACCCGCCAAGAATCCACAGGTGGTCCTAGTTAGCTTGCCTACTTTAGAGCAGAACCTACAGTATGCCATAGCCTGGGTCATTGTAGGACTGGATAATACCACTTAGCTCATAGATAACATATTTCATCCGTAGATCTCACAGCACTTTTCAAAAGGAGGTCAATATTATTATCCCCATTTTACAGAAGAGGAAACTAAGGCACATCCAGGGAAGTGACTTGCTAACAGTCACCCACCAGCAGAGCTAGGACGAGAACCCTGCTCTCTTGAGTCCCAGACTAGTGCTCCACCCACAAGGCCATACTACCTCCCCAGTTAGCTCATCAACTTCTACCCCAAGCAACGTTTTGAGCCCTAGTCAAGGAGCCGTTCCAGGGACTTCTTGAAGTCCAGTAGGGACAGCATTACTGCTATTGATTTTACATGGAAGGTGCTCAGATACTGTGGTGATGGGCAGCCGTATAAAACCATAAGATAGACAGACAGCTCGATCTGTGGCTTCGACCCTTCCCCGCTGTGCACCTATCAAATAAAGCACAGAGTCTAGACCATGATCTAGAGATGAAAAAGACCTATTCGCTCATATAGTGCTAGTGCAGGGCTTTTCCATTCTGAACATTTCATGGCATTTTGTCCAACCTTGGAGTAGTTTTAAATGCAAAAAGAAAAAGTTGCAAGTAAACCATGTTTTATAGAAGCCACTTTGCAAACTTCTAGAGTGAGGAAAACTATTGGAAGACATTATTTCATAACTGTACTTAGTCTTTCTGACCTCTGCTCTTTGATTTGACATATTATGTTGCCATCAGCTGTCATTTCCTTCATTTCTTTACAGACAAAAAAAAAAAAGAAAGAAAAATCACATAAGCCAATACAGAATATCTGGTTGTTAAGGGAATACAAGCAATTTTAAAGCAATAAATGTGAAATTTGTGTAAACTTCATTTCACTGAAATTTAACTTCCATATTTTCAATAAACATTGTGCATGATTAAGCCGATTATCTGAACCAAGCTCCAGTGGCTACATTTATTTAACTCCTGTAGTGTTATCGCATTAGGAAGTTCTCTCTTTCAGATATTCAGTCTGCTATCATTTTACCTTTAAGTCTTTGATGTGTGTTAATGGAAAAGTGAAATCCTGATTCTAATCCCAGGTAAGTATTCTACAAACAATAGCAAAACAGATGGGATTAGGAAAAAAACAAACACTCTATGACATTGCTCTTGTTAATAAAATAAAATAAAATAGAAAAATAAAATGTAACAACAGAACAAATGAATAGACTGGGGTTAAGATGCTGCTAAAGCCCTGAGCTTGTAAGAAGCTTCCTTAAAGGCAATTTTAAATGCATTTAGCTCAGACTGCAAATTAATCTCCTTACCACTAGATCAGTCTCTCTCCTGTCAGGTTGTGATCTGAGAAACTTCTGCTGCTCTCCGACATTCTGCCAGTCACACTGGCACTGTAATGAAAGCTCCTCTCCTCTCTGATGCCTGCGTGCAGCCACTCACCTTTGGGAAGGAGGGGAGGAGTTCTCAAGCCTCACTACCTAGTAGGAATTAACTCTGAGCATGCTGAATGCTTCCAACCAGGGCTGCTTGATGACGCTGGGTAGAACAGGCTACAGTCCTCCAGACAGCAATATCAGGTACTATCCAAGAACACCATGAGCAGTCACTATTATGGGAAAGGACTAATGCCAGACATAAAAGTTAGGACACGGGGAGGGGTCATGAGGGCAAAAATTGAAGCCCATGTTAAAAATATTGGCTCCATTTGTTTAAATCCAGAATAGGTTTTGATTGTACATAGCAGCTTTCGTACTCAACTTGAGGTACTTTACACTGATGAGTTAGAGACGAGTTGTCCAGGGACTATAAACCAACACAGCAGCCAGTATGTGCTCAGCCATAGTTCACCTTGTAAATTAAGGACCAGATTCAACCTCGGTGTAAGCTGGCCACAATGGAGGAGGGTATGGCTCTGTCCCAGGGAGGACACTGGCTGCTGGTTACTTCTGGCAGTAGGCAGCGCTCCACCCCTACTTCCAACCCACCCACCGTGGTGATGGAAAACTGATATGCTGCCCTGGCAACGAGAGATGAGGAATCACACCCAAAGGTGGAGGAGGAGAAGCCATGTACCCCCATGGCTGGGAGGATCGCAGCCACCACTCCCAGAAGTAAACGTAGGGTGGTTGTGGTTGGTCGCTGTCTTCTGAGGGGGACAGAGGCACCCATCTGTCACCCTGACATGGCATCCCAGGAGGTATGCTGTCTCCAGGGGCCCATATCCAAGACTTTACAGAGGGATTGTCAAAGATCATCCAGCCCTCTGACTACTACCCCATGCTGCTCACCCATGTGGGCACTAATGATACTGCGAAGTATGACCCTCAACAGATCAGAAGTGACTACAGGGCTCTGGGAGTAAGGGTGAAGGAGCTGGGAGCACAGGTGGTGTTCTCTTTGATCCTTCCGGTTAAGGGTAGGGGCCCAGGCAGAGACAGATGCATCCTGGAGGTAAATGCCTGGCTGGGAGGATGGTGTCACCAGGAGGGCTTCGGCTTCCTTGACCACAGGATACTGTTCCAGGAAGAAGGACTGCTAAATAGAGATAGGGTCCACCTCTCGAGGAAGGGGAAAGAGCATATTTGGATAGAGACTGGCTAACCTAGTGAGGAAGGCTTTAAACTAGGTTCGAAGGGGGCAGGTGACCAAAGCCCACAGGTAAGTCAAGAACATGAAGACCTGGGAGAAGGTTCAGAATTTGGGGGGAGCATGGGCTGTTATAGCAGGGATAAAGGAGAGACAAGACAGAACTGGGGGCAGCGGGGAATCAAATATCTTAGATGTCTGTATACTAATGTGAGAAGTATGAGAAATAAGTACTCAAAATGCTAGTAAATAAACACAACTATGACATAGTTGGCATCACAGAGACTTGGTGGGATAATACACACGACTGGAATATTGGTATAGCAGGGTACAGCTTGTTCAGGAAGGACAGACAGGGAAAAAAGGGAGGAGATGTTTCCTTATATATTAAAAGTGTATACAGTTGGACCGAGGTTAGGATGGAAATAGGAGACAGACTTGTTGAAAGTCTCTGGGTAAGGATAAAAGGGGTAAAAAACAAGTATGATGTCATGGTGGGGGTATACTACAGACCACCGAACCAGGAAGAAGAGGTGAATGAGGCTTTTTTTAAACAACTAACAAAATCATCCAAAGCACAGGACTTGGTGGGGATGCGGGAACTTCAACTACTCATTCATGTGTTGGGAAAATAGCAAAGCAGGGCACTGATTATCCAATAAGTTCTTCGAATGTATTGGAGACCATTTTTTATTTCAGAAGGTGGAGACAACTACTAGGGGAGAGGCTGTTCTAGATTTGATTTTGACAAATAGGGAGGAACTGGTTGAGAATTTGAAAGTGGAAGGTAGCTTGGGTGAAAGTGATCATGAAATGAGAGTTCATGATTCTAAGGAATGGTAGGGGGGAGAACAGCAAAATACAGACAATGGATTTCAAGAAGGCAAACTTTAGCAAACTCAGGGAGTTGGTAGGTAAGATCCGATGGAAAGCAAGTCTAAGGGGAAAAACAACTGAAGACAGCTGGCAGTTTTTCAAAGAGACATTATTAAAGGCACAAGAGTAAACTATCCCACTGCATAGGAAAGATAGGAAGTATGACAAGAGACCACCCTGGCTAAACCAAGAGATCTTCAATGATCTAAAAATCAAAAAAGAGTCCTTCAAAAAGTAGAAACTAGCTCAAATCACAGAAGATGAATATAAACAAATAACACAAGTACGTAGGGACAAAATTAGAAAGGCCAAGGCACAAAATGAGATCAAACTAGCTAGAGACATAAAGGGTGACAAGAAAACATTCTACAAATACATAAGAAGCAAGAGGAAGACCAAGGACAGAGTAGGCCTGTTACTCAATTGGTGTGGGGGGGACAATAACAGACAATGTGGAAATGACAGAGGTGCTTAATGACTTCTTTGTTTCAGTTTTCACCTAGAAGGTTGGTCGTGATTGGACATCTAACGTAGTGAATGCCAGTGAAAATGAGGTAGGATCAGAAGATGCTAAAATAGGGAAAGAACAAGTTAAAATTTACTTAGACAAGTTAGATGTCTTCAAGTCACCAGGGCCTGATGAAATGCATCCTAGAGTACTCAAGAAGCTGACTGAGGAGAAATCTGAGCCATTAGTGTTATCTTTGAAAAGTCATGAAAGATGGGAAAGATTCCAGAAAATTGGAAAAGGCCAAATATAGAGCCAATCTATAAAAAGGGAAATAAGGACAACCGAAGGAATTACAGACCAGTCAGCATAACTTCTGTACCCAGAAAAATAAAGGAACAAATAATTAAGCAATCAATCTGCAAACGTCTAGAAGATAATAAGGTGAAAGTAAAAGTCAGTGTGGATTTGTCAAGAACAAATTGTGTCAAACCAACCTGATAGCTTTCCTGGACAGGGCAATAAGCCTTGTGGATAGGGGGGAAATCAGTAGACGTGGTATATCTTGACTTTAGTAACGCTTTTGATACTGTCTTGCACGACCTTCTCATAAACAAACTAGGGAAATGCAACCTAGATGGAGCTACTGTAAGGTGGATGCAAAACTGGTTGGAAAACCATTCCCAGAGAGTAGTTATCAGTGGTTCACAGTCATGTTGGAAGGACATAGTGAGTGGGCCCCAGAGGGATCAGTTCTGAGTATGGTTCTGTTCAACATCTTCAATCAATGATTTAGATAATGGCATAGAGAGTACACTTATAAAGTGTGTGGATGATACCAATTTGGGAGGGGTTGAAAGTGCTTTGCAGGATAGGATTAAAATTCAAAATGATCTGGACAAACTGCAGAAATGGTCTGAAGTAAATGGGATGAAATTCAATAAGGACAAATGCAAAGTACTCCATTTAGGAAGGAACAATCGGTTGCACACATACAAAATGGGAAATGACTGTCTAGGAAGCAGTACTGCGGAAAGGGATCTGGGGGTCATAGTGGACCACAAGCTAAATATGAGTCAAGAGTATAATGCTGTTGCAAAAAAAGCAAACATCATTCTGGGATGTATTAGCAGGAGTATTGTAAGAGAGACAACAGAAGTAATTCTGCTCTACTCTACGCTGCTAAGGACAAATTGGAGAAAATCCAGAGAAGAGCAACAAAAATGATTAAAGGTCTAGAAAACATGAGCTATGAGGGAAGATTGAAAACATTGGGATTGTTTAGTCTGGAAAAGAGAAGACTGAGGGGGGACATGATAACAGCTTTCAAATACATATAAGGTTGTTACAAGGAGGAAGGACAAAAATTGTTTTTCTTAACCTCTGAGGATAGGACAAGAAGCAATGGGCTTAAATTGCAGCAAGGAAGGTTTAGGTTGGACATTAGGAAAAACTTCCTAACGGTCAGGGTGGTTAAACACTGGAATAAATTGCCTAGGGAGGTTGTGGAATCTCCATCATTGGAGATTTTTAAGAACAGGTTAGACAAACACCTGTCAGGGATAGTCTAGATAATATTTAGTCCTGCCAGGATAGCAGGGGACTGAACTAGATGGCATCTTAAGGTCCCTTCCAGACCTATGATTGTGTTCACCTCGGCTTGATTTTACACCAGAAATTTGCCCTCCCTTGTCACCACATCTGGGGTTCGCTCTCTCTCTCACACACACACACGCACACACTCACTCTTTTCTTTATAGGAAAGGTGGAGGGAAGGACAGCCCTGGAGAGTGCAGGCCTCAATTTATCCCCAAAACCAGCCCAGCACAGGCAGCTGCAAGACGAACTTTCCCCACACTGCCCTGCTGCCACTGTGCCTCAGCCCTGAGCTTGGAGGATCACTTTCAGGGTGGCTTTCTTTCTTTTTTGCCCTCCTCTGCTGAGACTGCCAATGAGGGTGCCAGGTGTGGAGGGAAACTGGCAGTGCGGGTGCTTAGAGATAGCCATCCACAGTGTGAGTTTATCTGGCGAGTCTGAGGCAAAACATGGCCCTTGCCCTCTACCAAGGGAGCTGATATCAGCAACTCAGCTCAAACGGGCCACTAAACACTTTCATTGACCTCAGTCAGATTTGAGCTAGTGACCTAATGGTGACAGAATTCTGTGCCATCATTGCTAATCTGGGGTCTTAGTTTCTTCCTGGACAGCCTCTGTGCAGAAAACGTCTCAAATAGCAGGTGCAGGACACTCGCTCTAATGCTACCGCATGCTCTCGCTAACCTCCCCTCACAGCTCTGCAGTACTTGATAAGCATGGGGTAAAGTGGGGCGTGAAAACATCCACTCTGCAAATCAGAACGCAACCGACTCAACCACAGCAATGTCCATTTTAAATCGAGCTTTGCAAACATCATAGCAACTCAGCTAGGGTTTTCTGATCGGAAGAATCGTAATGATGATTCCAAGATGGTGTGAGAAAAAAGCCTCATTCCCTCATTGCCCTGAACCTTTGCTGCATTTTTGCATTTTCCCTTTTTACCTGCCTGCTGTCCTGAAGCACAGATATATTAAACCAGGCAGAAATTTCATCTGATTCCTAATAGAACAGTCAAAATTCCCTTCCCTCCCTTTTTCTGTAATTTATACCATATAATACACGTGTGTAATGGAGAGCAGAATCTGGACCCTTTTCATATTATTCAAACTCTGGAAAGCACTTTGGGATACAGTTGTAGGGAGGACACTGTTCAAAGGATCATCGAGTCACACTATGCGGATGTGACCTTCATCTGAGGTTATTTTGACTTTTCCTGCATCCATTTTCCATTCCCTGACTTGCAGTGCAACATTAGGCAAGCCAGCCACAGGAATCATGCTTCACTGATTAGCGCTTAACTAAGCTCTGGAAATGGAAAAGCTAGGTTAAAAACATGGGGGGAAGCTCAGTTTGTGAGAGCCAAGAAATGTCAGCATACAAAGGTTTTCACCAGAATGGCTGCTGTTTGTTGGACAAGGACCTTTCCACCTTGTAAAGCATAATAGGGTTGATTTCCTTTTCGACCTGTTGCAAATCCCATCTCTTCTTCTCATCCTCTACCCACCCAATGAGCCATAAAACAAAGAGATTCCAATTCATCATCTTCTCTCGCTGCTAGACCTGCCTAGGACTGAACTTCTAAGTGCTATCAGGGCATGTTCTATAAAAGTTGTCATGGACACACTACTTAAGAAGCCACATCAGAAAAACAACCATTACGGAGGGCCCCTTTGCTGAGGGCTTTACCAATGAAGCCAAAGCCTGAAAGGACCAAAGAAGGTCCTAGGATTCTGTCAGATCCTGGAAGAGTTGGACTTTTGCAGAGTGCAGGATGCTGTTTCAAGGGAAACTTTGTGAGTGGCATTTTTGTTGAACTACAAAGAACTCTTCACAGGGCCCCATGTGACCCAGGAGGGAAGCCCGTCCCACGCCACTGCCACCACCAGAATCCAACCAGCAGCTGGCTTGCCACACTCATGTGGGTGGTGGAGAGCAATTTCTTGATGCTTGTATAGTCCCACCAGCTGAGGAAGAAGGGCTCATTACAAGAGCTTCGATGGCATCTCAGAGCATCTGGAGACCCCTAAATCTGTGGGAGCACTGGCAGAGCTCTGCAATAAGGTTGAAATCAGTCCCTACTTGCTTTTAACACGCTGCAGAATCTTACGCAGTGCTGTAGACTGATTGAAAGCAGCAGCCTTGGTGGTTTTTGGAGAGACAGGAGGGAGTGGGGACAACGCAGGGTCAGTCAGTCAGTCTGTCTAGGTGGGGATTTAACATGGGAAAGAAAATCAGCCTTCTGGAAGAGTACAGCCAAGGTCTCACACCTGCCACAACCCCAGGGGGTAAATGTTTTGCGCTGTTAAATCTCTGGCCATGAGAAAGCCTTACTCTCGGGGCTGGTGTAAGCTCAATGGCAGGTGCTGCAAGAGGTCTCAAGCTAAGTCAAAAAAAATCAACATGAAATCATGTAAGATATATAAAGAAAAGAGAAGACGGTGACCACAGCAGAGAGCGAGGGCCTTTTGCTGGGAGCACTAACCATAACTGTGAGATGCAGCGAGTTCAGAGTACACATGGCATTTTAACCCCAACGTGGGTGTGGTATAGGAGGGACGGGGTCGGCCACTAAAGACCTGAAGTGTAAGTATATTCACTAGCTTTTCCCTGCAGCTTTCAAACTAACCAACTAACACTGCTGCTTTTGACATGCCCTGCTTCTGACAATCCCAGGGCCCCTGGGGCTAGAAGAGGGGCTGGCAGGTGGAGAAGGCAGAGTTTCAAAGCAGGTAGCTGGATTAGAAACGAGGCTTTGGGTAATTAGCCAGAAAAACTATTGGTCTGGGCTTGAAGAAGCACGAATGTCCATGGTACCATTAGGGTTTTTAACTAGTGGAGGAGAGCAAGGGTGCTGGCTATTTAGGGGAGAGGCAACAGATCTATGCTCCACTGTCCCATAAGCCTCTCTTTTCTCTCCTTTTCTAAATGTAATTACCTCTGTCAGCTCCCCCCACTGCATCTGCTTCCCTCAACCTGCACTTGATATAGGGCATTCACCTGCTCCCTTTGTTCCTGCACCTTGAACAGTATGGTCACCTCGTTTGGTACCTTTGCTTCCAGCTACACCTCCTCCTTATAATATTGTACCCTGCACCTGTTCTCCCACAGGCATCTTGCCACTCTGAGCCAGCCACCACATCAGTGCTGTCAAGAACAGGCACATCTGAATCTTGTCACAAAGACAAGGATGGAGGTTTGGAGTGCCATTCCTCCTTAACTAAAACAAACACCAAAACCCCTTCCAGTCATGCCAGGTTGGAGAGACAGCCCAACTATTAGCCTGTGGGTCTTCCACTGCTAACTTGCCAAAGTCCCCAGCAAACCACCTTCCCCCAAACAGACTAACGGCATAAATGTCTGACACAGCACCCTAGGTAGCTTTGCAGCTGTTATGCAAATTCAGCCCTGTTCCTCTGTGGTGACTAATGAAGCCTAGATCAAAAGAACATTTAAAGACAGAGGTCTCAACAAAGGAAAAGAGTTAACTTTCAAAGAGACAATGAGAGGGGAGTGCTGGAGCCTTGAACACGGCTGTTGCCGACTTCACTTCAAAAGAGGTTTGTTTTCCGTGAGCATAGAAAAAGCCTGAGATGTTTGTTTAACCAGGATAAAAATGTCCTTTCAGCAGTTTCTGAACATAAAATGGAATTCAAAGGGACTGGCTTATTGAAACATGATGATGCTTGGTCTGAACATTTGCATTTTTCCCCTAAGAAAAGGAAAAAGAATCCTTTTTCTTTACATGTTATGTCTAGTGTTTGGGTGAATTGAGCACTAGTGAAGGGTACCAGAATGACAGCTGAAATTCTGGTTATCTACAGAACTCACATAGCACTAGATCGCTTCCCCTACCAACATGCCTCTTCTGGTCAGGAGGGCCCAAATCTAGGGGAGAGGAGAGCAGAGCAGCTCAGCCTCCATGCCCCACTTGTTGTTAGAATGAAACTTATTTACTACTGTCGTGCCTAGGGCCCCATGGTCACGCTCTCAGTGGAGACCCACAAGTTAGTTGATGATGGTTTGTTTTTGTGACGTGGGATGACCAAGAATAGCCACAATATTACCTGCAGCTCACCTACACACACACACACACACACACACACACACACACACACACACACAGATTGCCATGACAACAACTTTGGATCAATACTGACCCAAAGTGGATTTGAACTGGCAACTGAGAATAATCTCAGAATAATAGCAGGTGACCCTTCTTCTACACTAGACACATGCAGTTTGCATGTGACTGAGCCCTTTATACCTCTCTTGCTGGTTCAGTAGTCAGGCTGATGGGTTTCCAGCAAATAAAAGAGCTGCTGCTATGTAAAGGCTCTTCTAATTTCATATATGTAGAGCAACATAACGGACTTATACAGGTTCTTTCATCCAGAAGGATTCCCAAGCACTTTGGGGGTTTACAGAACTGGACAGTTAGGGATCACTTTACTCATCAGAGAAATGCAACTGCTTCTGGGGTAGGGTGCATTGGCTATTTAACAGTGCACTGTAACACCGTGTAATGGTTTAAGAGACGAAATCAAGGACAACAATGTATCTATTTGAACATGTAGGGAGAATTCATGCATGCAGAATCTAACTACCAAGTTATAGTCTGCCCAGAGCTCCTAGATATAACGCCGTCCTCTTGGACTTGTCTTTACTTATATTCTGAACATTTTTCTCCTGGGAAAAGTACTACTGAGTCCTCTTTGATATTCTGCCAAAGTGCAAAATAGCATTTTTCAGAAGAGGCTACCAAAGTACGTTACAAATAATGAGTGAAGCCTCACAACAAGTGGCAAACACAGGCACATAGGGTATGTCTACACAGGGATAAAGAAACAAACACACACATAGCTGGCCCAGGTCAGCTAACTCAGGCTTGCAGGACCCAGGCTGCAGGGTTGAAAAATCATTGCGTAGATGTTTGGGCTCGGGCTGGATCCTGAGCTCTGGGACCCTGGGAGGATGGAGGGTCCCAGAGCTCGGGCTCCAACCCAAACCTGAATGTCTACACAGCAATTTTTAGCCCTGCAGCCCAAGCCCCACAAGCCTGAGTCAGCTGCCACAGGGCTTTTATCCCTGTATGGACATTAGGATAAAGGTTAATTGACTTGCCCAGGATGAGATAATGAGTCAGTGCCAGAGGCCTTATACCTAGTCAAAAGGGTAAACCTTTTCCTTCTCGTACTAGTGTTTCTATATTTTTAGCATATTGTTAACCAACGTGGCAAGTTCCATGGAGTACACAGCGTTCACTGAGATCTTAGAGCAAAAACTAAATAGCAAGGAAAGGCACAGGTCTGTATCCGGGGAATGATCGCCCCATTTCTTGCTGCTGCACCTCCAACCCAGATAACTGCTTCCAAAATCAGATTAGGAGCAGGGCAATTGCAACCAAATGAATCTGATATCACAGTAACACACACATCTTGCAGAGAGAGTTCTCAGAGCTCTTAGCAAAAGACAACAGCAGTGAGGAGTCAATACCCACAATACACCGAACACCTGGCCCCATAAATATCTGGCCCTTCGAATCTGTTTTGTAACACAGACAGGAAAGTAGTCTAGCCCATTACCTGATCTAGCAATTAAAGATTAAATTATCTGCATGAATCAAACTGACCGGGAGACGAAACAGCCTGCTTTCATCAGAGCCAGACCTCAGCAGGGAGCCTGGGGAATCTTATCAGTCCCTTACATTAATTATGGACTAGTAGGTACACAGGTGTGTCGGGAACCAGGAAAGCTCCTGGGGGTCACCCAGCCTGGAACCCCTGTATTTTGCAGGACTAATCCACACATTATTCCCAATCAAGTCTCATGCAACCTGTTCTTGGGGGACTCCTTAGTCATTCCTCAATATTACAAATACAAAGACAAGACAGACTAACAAGCAAGGGCATCAGGAAGAGAGGCAAGCTTGAGCCACACAGTTCAAGAGCAAATTCAGAGAGGAACTTCCCCACTCTTCAGGGCCATTCACAAAATACCCAGTCCCTGACCTAGTCTGTGCAACCATGTCTTCATCCAGCATCTAACCACCATACTCTGCCACTTTCTCCCAACTAAAGAAGCTCTCCTTTAGTTCAAGTAGCAGGGGTCTGTAACATTTAGAGTGTGGGTGCTCTGGGGCTGTGACTGTGTTTTGTTCAGTTTTTGTAAAATGCCTAGCACTGTGGGGCTCCAATCCTGATCCGGGGCCTTTGGGCCCTGCTATAGTGCAAATAATCACGAAAAACAGTCATTTTGGTGCCTTGGGTTCTGCTGGCCACTGCTGACTAGCATGTCTGTGTACACGGAGCCACAGCTTGTTACAGAGAGGTTGGTTTGGCCCATTATAGAAATGGGGCTGGGGCTGGTGTTAGGATATAGATATTCAGGCCTGTCTGTAAAGGCCCATACTCTAAGAATTTAGGTGTATTCTTATCACTTGGCTAGTTCTAGACGTATAAAAGAAAGAATCAAAATCACTGTCTGCCAGTGTAAGGTCCTTCTCTTACTGTGACAGTCTGAGGCCCTGTTCTTAGGCTAAGGCCTTTGGCTAAGCAACAGAGGCAGCCATAAGCTGGGAAGCGACCGGTCACATCCTCACATTCCAAACTAGTCACATTGAAATAAGGTGCTATTGGGCTGTTAGGAATACAATCTTGTCCTGATAATGCCTATCGCCTCCAGAGAAAGGGAAGTGCCTAGAAGATGTAAAAGGAAACTTAGTTTGATAGCATCCTGTCTGGCAAGAACTCACTTATCAATAGCTGGGATGTGAAATCCTCACTTCTGTATTGTTTTGTCATTATAGTTCCCACTTTGCTATTGTTTGTCTGTATAATCTCTGTCTGGTTCTGTGATTGTTTCTGTCTGCTGTATAATTAATTTTGCTGGGTGTAAACTAATTAAGGTGGTGGGATATAATTGGTTACATAATCATGTTACAATATGTTAGGATTGGTTAGTTAAATTTCAGGAAAATGATTGGTTAAGGTATAGCTAAACAGAACTCAAGTTTTACTATATAGTCTGCAGTCAATCAGGAAGTGAGTGGGTGGGTGTGGGGAGGGGAAATGGGAACAGGGGTGAGGAAATTGGAATCACGTTTGGCTAAAGGGGGAAATGGGAACAGGGAATGGGGGTAAGGAAATTGGAATCATGTTTGGCTAAGGGGAGGAATGGGAACAGGGACACAGGTGTAAGGCTCTGTGGTGTCAGAGCTGGGAAGGGGGACACTAAGGAAGGAAACTGGAATCATGCTTGCTGGAAGTTCACCCCAATAAACATCGAATTGTTTGCACCTTTGGATTTCGGGTATTGTTGCTCTCTGTTCATGTGAGAAGGACCAGGGAAGTAAGTGGGTGAAGGAATAAGCCCCCTAACAGCTGGAGCTGAACTTCCCCAGAAGTTCTGGAGAGTCAAAACCTGGAGGTTTCTTTTGGGTGTGCCTCTATTAAAAAAAAAAGTGTCCACCATTGCTAACAACTTATGTCGGGATGCTCCCCATTTAATTGCTTTTGGATTCTATGATCATTGTGATGTATGTTATAGAAAAATGACCATTCTGTGGTCCCGATGCACATCTTCTCTCCTGGGGGTACAGTGCTCCAGGGTTTACTCTGAGACTGTAATGTCCCACTACTCCAGTAACCAACACCTTGTAGATCACTAAGAGCACAACATTTTGAGTGTTTCCTGGGTTCTCCTCCAGCGGAAGGTTATACATTTCTGATAGGGTTTAATGTACCTTGACACCAGGCCCATTAGCCTTTGGTCGGTGAGAATGCTTCACATAGGCTGTGAGTGACATTTAAAGAGGTTATATCTATGAGCTATAAATAATAGAGAGAGAAATTAGGTAGGGCTAGTGGATAAATCTACAGTCTCACCTTTGGAGCCACAACTTGATCCAGTCATGGTTATAAACTGAGCAAGCCCCCGTAGTGGCCTTACTGCCTATGACCATGGGTGTACATAACAAGGAAAATGCGCCCTGGTAAGAATGCTCACCATAGTGCTTTTGGAATCATTGCAGAACACCTCAAGTCTCCTGGGTCAGTATATACCAACAGGTAGAGCTAGCAGGAGCTGCCAGGAGGGCTCACTTTTTACACAGCTGGTCATCAGCATATCGGACATGTGTGTTCATGTAAGTACAGAAGGAGGGGCTGCCTATGTCCTGGATTTCACTCTGTCATCCTTACAAATAAGTCCTTGAAGCTGGCACGTATTCCATCACTCAAAGACGAACATCTGAGAGATAAGGTAGGGGAGGCAGTATCTTTTATAGGACCAACTTATGCTGGTGAAAGAGACACGCTTTTGTGCTACACAGAGCTCTTCTACACCAACAGACGTTAGACCAATAAAAGATATTACCTCACCCACCTTTGTGTCTCTATTATCCTGGGATCAACGTGGCTACAGCAAACAACATCTGAGAGACTAATGGGATCTTTCCAAGTCACTCTAGGGACAGAGATTATAGCAACTCACTAGCATCATGTTCTGCTGTGATATAATGAGACTTCATCATAACATTATATCTCAAGTAGCTGCAAAATGAGGGGAATAGATCTGAAACCAATGGAGCTGGCAAAGAGCTGTCTAAGGCTCTTTAGTACAAGATATTCATTTTTAGTAACTTCACTGAAAGTGCCAGCAACATAGGTATTTAGCACCACTGGTAACATCTTCACCTCTGAGCCAGAGCCCCACACCAAAATATCCAATGTAGAGGTTGTAGTGCAAGATGGGGGAAAGCACTACCTATTTGGGGTCCCTTTCTTCAGTAACTTGGTAGATGCAGACTGGTTGTGCTAGTAAATTTTAATGATGATTTTGCAAGGCTAGTTATGACTTATTATTTCCATTTTACAGATAGGAAAACAGAGGCACAGAGACTGAATGGGTCAAAGGCACACAAGAAGTCATCAACAGAGACAGCACTGGAACCCAGGACCCTGGCATGCCTCCTGTATTCTAACCATACTACACAGAATTGAGGTGGGTGAATAACCTGTAAGTAATACTATATGTCTTTCATTTTACCTCTCTTTGCCTGGGAGCAGATCACAATTTTATCACATTCAAAATTAATCACCAAATTCTGGGAACAATTCTTGGTCTGTAGCAAGCTCATTGCAAGTACTTGGCTGTCAAAGCCTGAGTTCTTTTAATTGAACACATACATCATCATACAGTGGGTGAAATCCTGGCTCCATTGAAGTCAATGGCAAAACTCGCATTGGCTTCAGCAGAGCCAGGATTTCACTCAATATGTTTCTGTTCTCTGATTGGATTAACATAATGATTAGAATCAGGTTTGGGAGTAAAAACTCATGATCACAAATGCACCTTTCACAAACTCTCCCTAATATGGGCTGAAATTTGCTATTTCCCTCAATGTTCCTGCCGGCAAATGCATTTGTTAGGAGGGTCATGGAGAGTGAACACAATGGGGGCACAGACAGAACACAGATGCATTTATTTAAATATCTGATCTAATATTTGTAATGGTTGTCACCAAGGAGACCAAACATACTGGACACAGCATGGGCTGTCAGTAAGAAGAGCAGCTCTCTTTTCACTTGTCTTTACGGTGTTAGCTGAGCAGTATCTTCTAACAAAAAATGTATGTATCAGGATTTTTCCCTGAGGAATGTAGCATTCAGTTTCCCACTGGTACATCATCTCGGTGGCATGTAGAAAGCAGTTACCGTGATTAGTGAGCAAAAATAAAATCCCTGAACATGCAATAACAAAGCAGCAAACAGGAAAGTGATTAATACCTACAGCTTCTAGTTTTTTCACAGCTGCCCATCCCCCAGGCTGAAATAGGACTGTGATGCTAAGCACCCCTGTATTCACACCCTACTGTAATAATCTTTGCACAAAATATGCCTTGTGAGGTATCGTTTGAAAACTAATAACCCACTGATCATAATATTCTTGTCTGATCTATGTACATGGTGGATATTAAGAGTTACAGATATATGCTAGAAATATGTCTTAGGTATGTTTAAATCCGGCACACCAGGGGGCTGGTAGACAGGTCTGCGCTAGACAAAGGGCTTGTCTACACTTAAAATGTTACAGCAGCACAGCTGCTCTGCTGTAGTGCTTCAGTGTAAGACTCTGCCTATGTGAACAGGATGGGTTCTCCCATCAGCATAGGCAATCCACCTCCCTGAGAGGCCGTCGCAAGCTGTCTGCATGGGGATTTAGGTTGGCTTAACAATACTGCTCAGGGGGTTGGATTTTTCACACCCCAGACTGACATAGTTAAACCAACCTAATTTTCTAGTGTAGACCAGGTCAAAGGAACATGTTTTTCCTACCTGGGAGTTACTTTGAAAGATAGTGAAAATGTATTTACAGATCATGTGAACAGACCTATCTAGCTAAAAAAGGGTGGAGGCAAACCTCACACTAACAAGTGGGGGGAGGAGACAGCATGGCAGCTACACACAGCAGGAGAGAGAAGTTTGGTCCAGGTTTTACTTTTCAAAGAATACATTGTAAATGTTCACTGGTCTATAAAGACAGGGGGCTGAACATCAAGTGATAAGCAATTGAATCAACTGATTGCATACAATATTACTGTATTTTAAGAGAATATAGAATGAGGTCTTTTCTGAAAGCTAATGACATAATGGTGATTACTATCATTGTGAAATGCATGTATTCACACTATATAAGGAACTATGGATACTTGTGGATATTAGGCTGTACAGGCTGCTCAGGCAGGCAGGAAGGTCACAGCTGTCTACCTGTCTCCTGTATAAAGTAAGCATTGTGAGACCAGAAACAATCGAAAGTTCCACTTACATAGAAATCAGCAGGGGGATGGGAATCCCACAGCAAGGGAAAAGTACCATGAGGTCATCCTGCCTCTTGAAACAAGTTCATTGAGCTTTGGAAGATACAAGCAAGGACAGAAGCACTCGTAGGCATCCATCACTCGACAGACACAAGGGAACAGAGCTCTAGCAAGCTGAGAAAGATGGGTCCTTCAACCAAAAGGGGGTTGAAGTCTCTGGAACTGAATATAGGTGAGAAACCTGCTTAGGCAAAGCTCTTTCACCTATGAAGATAAGGGAAGCCATCAACTTGTACTTTTGTGGAAGGTCCTGCCTGAGGGAAAGTCAGTCATGGCTGGGAAGAAAAAGAACTGGTGAGAGAAACTGTCTTGAACAAAGCCTGTATCTTGTTTTAGACTTTTCAATGAGTGTTTTCAATTTTATTTGCTTGTAACCCTTTCTAACTTTATTCCTTTTACTTCCCATCACTTAACCTATGTCCTATTGTTAATCCATTTATTTTTGCTATAAACCACCTTCATGCTGGTTTTAAAGGGAAGAGTGTATTTACCCCCATTAAGTTAATAAGCTGTGATGTGGTTTTGTCTCTTTACAGGAGCAACAAATATTATATTATTTCTCTGAGCCCTCCAGGAGAGGGCTGGACACTTCAGGGCACGCAGTTTGGGGAAAATTCGGGACAGGGAGTGTGTTGAGGTCACCTCGCCGATCGTCACCAAGGCTGGGGTCAGAGCTGCTGAACCAGGGCTGCCTTGCTTACATACACTCAGGGTGTGGTCTGCGTGCTGGTAGGCTGGCTGTGAGTAGCCCAGGTTGGGAGCTACAGCAACAAAGCATTGTGGGGGATGCAGTGTTACAGGACAAGTGGCGACACAACCTCTCACTGGTCTGGGCTGCATACCCAAACCCCGACCAGGCTGAAACAATACAACTGTATTTTATTAAAGAAAACTGGTAATATTTGCCATATGTTGTTCTGTCTGGTTCTATATAGAACCTTGTACTTGAAGCACTTTGCTCTTCCAGGGAAATGGCCATAATGACCTGGTAACTGAATTCATTCATCTAGCTGCCAGACTGGAAGAATACAAGACAGCACGTTGGTTAGTCTTACTCCCTCTCACTATGTTCAGTGCTCAGCAGGGGTGAAAGTAACAAAGGATTTAGTGGTATTCCGGAGTCCTGAGCAGGGGTCGTGGCCTCAACCGGAAGAGGCGGGGCCTCAACTGGAAGAGGCGGGGCCTTTAAATACCCGGGCCCTTTAAACCGCCAGCCTGGGGAAGCCGGTCCGGTCTAGCACAGCATACTGGCTCTTGCAAATACACCATACCGGCCCATACCAGCTTACTTTCACCTCTGGTGCTCAGGTATTACCATGATTAATATATACCCCCAAGAAAGATGCATTTCCCACTTTCTTCACCCCATCTGCTTCCTAAAGCAGACAGCGTCCCAAAGATGCAATCCACATTCCAGAAAGGTTCCTCATATCACCATTACTAGTCCATCAGGAGAGAGGATAAAGTCCAGACGACTTCAGAATTAAAGCCCCCGGGGCTGATAAGTGCTTTATTGACTGTCTGTGAAGCTAATGGCTAAAAGGTAACCAACAATGAACCGCAGGAATGCAAGTGCACTAAGGAAAAAGCCACATTTTAAATCACTTAATAAGGCTTCTTCATTTTTAATGAGTTGTAAAGACAGGGGGATAGGAGGCTGCTCTGTTCTCCTTGACAGAGGCCTGCTGCTGCACACTGCATTAAAAATGCTCTCTCATTCCTCCAGGAGAACATCTCCATGGCTCCATACTAGGGTGACCAGACGTCCCTATATTATCAGCACCATCCCAATATTAGAGGCTGTGTCTTATATATGCTTATATATGTCGTGGCCCTCTCCCCACCCTCCAAAAAAGTGTCCCCATTTTTCACACTTGCTATCTCGTCACCCAGCTCTATACTAGGGACCATACTGAGTCAAGCTTCACCACCAACCACTTGTCGCTATAGACTGACCTGAGCTTGATCCAAGGAGACATCTCTCCTGAACCTTTCTGCCTGGTTCTAAATAGTGCACTGAAAGGGACACTCAAGTTCAGGTTTAATTTGAAAAGAGCCTCATTAGGCCTTTGCCAATGAGCCAGACATCCAAAAGCACCTTTCCAATTACACCCAGCCCCTGCAGAAGTATGCAGAGTTGGTGTTAGGGATCCAGAGAGAGGAGGAGAGAAGTACTGGGGCATGGATCCTGGATACAAATGCTGCGGGGAGCAGGGTCGGCTCCAGCGTTTTTGCTGCCCCAAGAGGCAAAAAAACAAACAAAAAAAACCTGCCCGCCAAACACGGAAGCGGAGTAATGGTGCGGCCGCCGAATTGCTGCCGGCGATCAAAGAAGAGTCGCTGAATTACCGCCACCGCCAAGGGCGGATTGCCACCCCAGAGCCCGACGTCCTTCCGCCCCTTTACATTTGCCGCCCCAGACACCTGTTTGGTTCCCTGGTGCCTGGAGCCGACCCTGGCGGGGAGTGCCCACTCATTAAAGGACTCCAAGGGGTATACATATCAGAATTATTCTCACTCTTCAGGTGTCTTTTCCAGACAGACCTCGCCTCTTCACTTTAGCAGCTATTCCTAAATCAGTCAAAATCACAGATTAAAGAGACAGCTGTAGAGTCTATGGGCTTCCTTGATGGTGAAGGAAGGGGAGTTGCAGCACTGGAAAGCAGATGGCTTAAGTCACCGAGAGATTCCAAAGCAGTAGATGCCTTAGAAATCTCTCTGACGGAGAGACAGACAAGCAAGCTAGCGACTCCAGAGAGAGTGGATTGTAAAAGACTCAGCAACTTGGAGACCCCTGAGAAAAATATGGGCTTGGACCAGTGTATATTTACCAGTGTTATATCAATACACCCTCTACCTTCTTAGGTTCAAGTTTTAACTGGCATTTTGAATGGGAACTTGATTTAAAAGAAAACACCTATTTTCCTAGTCCCACAGAGGCACAAATTAAAATTTACACAGGTTCCCTCAGGCCACCCTTTTGGAAAGAGATGACTGACCATTGAACTGCAGATATCTACATGCTAGTGCCCCCTAGAGGATGTTCTGAGGGCAGAAGGCCCCTTTGGCCAGCAAGCAATAGGACCCTATCCCTTATGAGTCAGTTTCATTCAAATGAAAAGCCATTTCTGTAAAGCTCAACCAGGGGACTCAGGACACCTTGGGGGATATGAAATATCTGGGGAACTTTTAATCTGTAAATCATTGGTTTAATGTCCATCCACGGTGCGTAGTAAATTAAAGCTGTTACCATATGATGGCAGTATGGTGACCTATTGAAAAGAGTCTCACAATCCAGTCCTTAATGGCCATGAGCATGGGTTATATAACTGGCCTTATCAATGGTGGGTCTGGGGATTAAATGAGCATGGAGGCTGGACTAATGAGGGTTCAGAGGCACTGGCAGCTGGTGGCGTGTTTGTATATAGGCTTACACTGCCCCCTACTCAGGCTGAATCTGTCCTGTAAATAAACAGAGGCCTTCGGAGCTCTCCATCTGGCATCTTTCCCTAAAGCTAAATTCACTGGAAGAACTGTTGAAAAAGGAAAAGCTCAAACGATTGCGACGTGATCAGCCAAATTGCTGATCCCAGCACCCCAGGCAACCCATCAAAGGCTCTGGATAAACTGGCATTTTTCATCAGGAGCAAGATGCAAATACAGGAGGAGTCTCCAGTGAAGTGGGAGAGAGCTGGAAACAAATTTGAATGGGAAGAACAGAGCAGTTTACTGTTACTGCCGCCCATACCCTGCCCACTTTGAATTCGCTGCCCCAACCCCCAGTCAGGCCTGCTTATCTGCCGCCTGACTTATCGAAGGTGACTAATGCCTGCTACTGCTTCCTTCCATTAAAGCAGAACCACATCTTCCAGGAACCTGAAATATTCAGGTCTACTGGAGCTGGCTCCCTGCCACGTGGCTCTTTCAGAGAAACAAGGCTAAGAATAGGTGATTGGGAGAGTATTAAAAACCACAGAGCATCAGGAAAGCATGCGATACCCAGCTGATTAATGGAGCAATTGTCCTGCAGGTTAATTGTCCTAATCTGGGCATTAGAGCAGCTGATTCTTTGTCTGAATGCTCTCAGCAAGAGCCTGTTCTTCCAGGCGGTGCTTCTGCCAATGAACCAGGGATAGCTGAAGCAGGTTTATAAAGGCCCCCTTGTTTTGTCAAATACAACCTGACTACAACAGTCCCTCTGCCAACATCGTACCACCGGAGCACAGCACATGTTGTGTTTAATCCTGCAGGAGTGCAAGAAGCCCTCTTCCCACTTGCCTCCTGCACAGTTACCACATGCTGTCCTGCTCCTGGCACTCCCAGAGATCCCAAAGGCAGTGACAAGTGTGGGAGCGTGGCCCTGAACCCTGCTCCTCATCCATAAAATGGGCACAGGTGATTTAACCTCCATTTCAGTGCTCCCTGCTCACACCCACTCATTTTTGGGGTGCACAGCCATAACAGAGGTCAATGGGAGCTGCAGGTGCTCAACAGTGCTGAACATCAGGCTCTAGATATTTCAAAGTGGGCACCCAAAATCAGTGCCCACTGTGGAAAACGGGACTGTCAGTGCCTGCCCTTGGAACCTGGCATTGCCCAGCAGCTTGGCTCTGCTCCGTGTCTCCCCTCAATTCTTGCCATAATCGTTACTGGGGAGATCAGGGAGCACTTAAGGTACCTACTCTCAGACTTGGGTTTTCCTCCCATCTCCTGGATCCCTCGAGGCCAACAAGCCTGTTCCACTCTCATGCCCATGAGTACCTATAAGGGGCACCTTTGACCCCACAACACATCCAGGTCACGTACTGCTGTGCGCTGGGCTGGAAGCATTGTTTCTTCTCTTCTCTGAGTGGTGGAACAGTCTCTGCCGGAGATTTCACCATTGCTTTAGCTCGCCTTATTTTCCATCATTCCCACAGAAAGCCAGGTACTTGTCAATACTTTACACTTTCTGCCAGAGTGGCTATACAAATCCAGACCCTGCTCAGGTTATACCCAGACAAGAGCACAGTCCTTTGCTTCCATGATGCCATTGTTCAGCTAATATTTTTGTAACTCCCTTTTCCTTTTAAACAAGCATTCTAGGTGTGATTAGCTCAAAGCTCCCTCTTGTGGTCTCCTTTAGGCAGTGTTACAGAAACCTCCTCACAGATATACTGCACATAATAGACAAGTCTTCCAGACTAAATACAATCCAGGGGCCAGATTCTGCGCTCATCTCTCTCTCTCTCACCTCTAACTTTAGGCTTCCCCAGTGCTCCATGGGTGAAGAGGTTTCAGGGACATTTTTTATTGCTGGACAAAGCAAAAATGAAATCCAATAGGGGTAAAACGTGCTGGATAGTCTTTCAGGACGTTTTCAAGTGCTCAGGAATCATGACAACAATCCTGGAAAGCCAAAAAAGAGAGAAAAAAGTCAAACTGACAACACATGCACGTAGGAAATTCAGACACTCAGTATGCAACATATATAGAATGTCCCCATTCAAATTCAGCATGCTTTCAGCCACAGCATCATGCCAGAGAGCAAACACAGCGCAGGCAGGCTTGAGTCAAAGTCTGTGTCAAGATTCCACTCTGAATCTTTATTGTGTCGGCGTTCCAAGTTCAAATGTTGGGCTCCGGCTTGCACATTCTAGGGGTGAGTTTGAGTCACGCTATTTGGATGCACAGCTGCTGTTGGGTCTGCACTTTCCCAAAGTTGTGGAGAGTCCCAATCTGGTGTTCTATGTCTGGCCCATTTTAATACCAAGTTAACTATTTTATTTCTTTCTTTCATTTTTGCAGTTAGAATATAGGCAGCACCTACTTGTGTCCAAACCCAGCACCTGACATTGAGAATACGCGGTGCAAGCTGCTTCTTTGGGGGGGTTTTCCTTAAGGGAGGCGGGTTATATAAGTTTTCCTGAGCTTCCCACCATCACGCGATGAAAAAGTTGCTAAAAGCTGATGGAAGGAAATTTATTATGTTGGAGAAGGAGGACTCCCAAAATAAGGGATGTGCTAAACATATGGGGCCTAATTCATCACTGCCCTGCACTTTGTGTAGTCATTTACAAGCCAGCAAAGCATCAGAAAGGCTGTGTTTTATACCCCCCGTACACTTGGCACGGTATAAATGACAACACAAAGCACCAGGTGATGCCAGTGAGCTCATGGGGTGGATTCCTCCTGCCCACGGTGATGTCGATCAGGAGGATTCCACTAAGTCAGTCCACTGCTGGTGTAAGCGAGAGGATTGTTTCAACAGGCTTTCCCAGCAATTTACAGAGTTAAAAAAATGAGCAGCAGATCTGTTTGCAACACTGCAAAGCCCCCAGCTGAAAGCATGCATGCAGGCTGATTTTACTAAGCTGGGCCGCTAAAGCAGGGGATCAGTGAAATTCACCTGAATGCAAAGCCATAGGCACCACTCAAGCCTCATATTAAGGAACCTCTCTATTGGGATGAGTATTCCATCAGCTGGCTGGTTAGAAGCTCACATTGTGTGTCAGTGTCTTCCAAGAAGGAGGGTGAGGTGAGGGGTATGGAAACAGGAAGGGGCGATTGCTCTCCCTTGGAAATGACAGGGTGTGACGAGGGAGAACCAGGGCCTCTTCCTGTTGTATTCTCTGTGTTTTTATGTGGTTTTCCAAAAGGCCAAGTCAAGGTCACACCCGTTACTTGTGGTATTTCCATAGGAACCCCCCTTTGGTTGTTTGAATTCTCTCTGTGTAGGACCCGTCAAGTGCTCACTTCAAGGGGCTGGTTCAGATGAGTCTGAGAAATTTGAATGTTAGTTATTTTGCAGCCTTTGTCCTCAGAGTACAAAAATGACAGTCACACTTGCCAATCCACACAGTCTCTGTCCGTCTGTTCCTTCTCTGTTTCTTCTAAAGGAGCTGAACTGGGCACAAGATTACGGAGAAGAAATCAGATCAATAATTTGCATTTATAGAGTCCCCTTCATCCCAATGGATCCCATGACAACTACAAAGTGTATATGTACAGGACCACAGAAACACAGCCACTTCTGGGTTGAAGAGAGGCAACCAGCTGGCATGTAATATGTTGCATTATAGTATTGAGGGCTGAAGCAAACCCACATCACAGGGTGAGGGGCAAGAGACGCTTTTAGCTGTTAAATTCCAAATTGTGACCTTCTGCACAGATGTGCCCCAAGATTGAAATGTCTATTGAAAAGAAAGCCAGTCCTCCTCCTGGCCAGCAGGAAGGAAAATGTGAAAATAGACAAGAAAAATGTAAATAAAATAAATATTTAAATGATATAAAAACTATTTACGTAGGACCTACAGTATTTTGGTCAACAGTTGGCAGAGGGAACAAAAGTTAACTCCTCCACTTCTCAGGGCTACGACGACAACATTGATGTTGAAAAAAAAACCAGGGCCATAAGCAGAAATGTCTTTATTTTAGAGACATGGTGGGTGAGCTGCGGTAATATGCTTTATTAGACCAACTTCTGTTGGTGAGAGAGACAAGCTTTTGAGCTTACACAGAGCTCTTCTTTGGGTCTAGGAAAGGTACCTTTCACCAACAGAAGTTGGTCCAATAAAACACGCTACCTCACCCACCTGGTCTCTAACATCCAGGGACCAGTACAGGTTATTACAAAACACCCTACAAGATAGCAGTTGGCGGCATCCCCCTCAATGTTATTTGAGTCCATGGTGGAAATACACTGGAAGCTTAACTGGAGAGGCACATGGGGTTCAAAGTCTAAAATGAATTTCCCATCACGGCTGATTAGCAGAAACTGGATCTGCCTACAGCACGGCATGCATGAGCAGCTCATTCAGTGACTTCTGTTAGGAAAGTGTCTCTCTCCTGCGGGTTCCCCCAGAGAGCTACCAACCAGTAAGAGGTTTAACCTTCATGTGTCACAAGGCCTGTGGAGCTGAGCTGCTGCAGCCACAGCCAACTACATCGAGGCTTCTTGCTGAGAGGAAGTTTTCAAAATCAATGGCCCCAGCTGCTGAAGCCCCATGTACCCGCTATCAATAGTAGCAACGGCTCCAGGGTTCAAATGATAGATAATGGTGCTGTCCAAACAACAACTATTAAGGATAGAATAGTGACCTAAACCGCACCCAACCTCACCCTCCTCAGCACTTTAAAGGAAGCTTTCAAGATGAAAAGCAAGCACTGTCATTTTTCCACATGTTTGTACAGCTCCTAGCGCAGTGAGGACTTAAGCTGGTGAGGTCTTTAGGCACTACTGCAATATAAATAATTAATACAAATAATTTTTAAAATGCTCTCTCTTTTAAAATGTCCCTACTTGGGTCATAAATAAAACTGTAGAAAACTGAAAGTTGTTTTGTTTTGTTTGTACTTTGAATCAATTCTGCTAGGTTTTTCTTATTATTATTATTAATGAAACTCGCATTTTAGGAAAACTGACCAGTCAAATTCCATTGTCAAAGCTTTCTGGTTCTCATGCACTAGTAGGGCTGTCCTTTTGTGATTGGATTTCCACTATCACAGGGAAATGCTTCAATCCTAAACCTTTCTTCTATTCCCTTACTTAGCAATTACTCCTAATAATTTACCATTACTCCCCTCCCCACCCCCTTTGTCTCTCTTGTCTGTTTCAATTGTAAGCTCTTTGGAGCAGCAACCATTTCTGGCTGTACAGCATCTAGCTCAGTGAGGTCCCAGTCTGGGCTGGGGTCTCTAAGCATTACTATAACACAACAAAATAATAAGTAATAACTAAATACTAGGTTTTGTAAAAACCCCTTTCTGCAATACTTAAATGTGAAATCTAGTACCCGGTCTGCAACAGTGCCAGCTCAAGATGTAGCTCCCCTGCCTCTTGCATCCAGCAGTGCAACATTTTCCTCCCGAGCTTCTCTAATGATCAGCCCTGAAGCCTGAGCCTTAATGATTTGAGCTGAATTAGTTTAACTGCAGATGTTGCTAATGACTGTGCACATAAATATTAAAAACTTTTCCACAATGCTGAATGCTAGTATCGGAAGCATGAGCACTAACACTCCAGCACCAGGAGATTAACTATTTACTGGCCTGCACAGTAACACTGACTGTACTTAGTGGCTTCCTTTTTCCCCCCTATAGGTTTGTCAGCCTGTTGTGAATCTTCCTTGAAATGCTTAAAAAGAAAAGGAGTACTTGTGGCACCTTAGAGACTAACCAATTTATTTGAGCATAAGCTTTCGTGAGCTACAGCTCACTTCATCGGATGCATACTGTGGAAAATACAGAAGATGTTTTTATACATACAAACCATGAAAAAATGGGTGTTTATCACTACAAAAGGTTTTCTCTCCCCCCACCCTACTCTCCTGCTGGTAATAGCTTAAACCAATTTATTTGAGCATAAGCTTTTGTGAGCTACAGCTCACTTCATCGGACGCATACTGTGGAAAATACAGAAGATGTTTTATAAATTGGTTAGTCTCTAAGGTGCTACAAGTACTCCTTTTCTCTTTGCGAATACAGACTAACACGGCTGCTACTCTGAAACCTTGAAATGCTTCACTATTTAACTCTTGATGTGCTTCCTCCTTGTCAAAGACCCCCTGTCAGGCAAATAGCCCCCATTCCGGCATTAGATCAATCCCAGATAGCACTGATATTTACCCATCTGACATCATTAATATCTATGGTTTGTTTACATTTTAAAAAATAAAGATTTGTAAACCCGTGGACATCGCTAATCTATGTAACAACATGTTCCTGTCACCGTCATCCTCCTCCATCTCCTGCCGTCCCCTCACTCTGTTTGTTAAAGAGACTTTTTGGAGTCCCTGCATAAATTGGACCCTAATCCTTCAATCTGATCAGCAAGCATGAACCCCTTGTCCTGCTGCAGAGCCCCACTGAAGACGTAAGGTACAGCCAATCGATGAAGCCGGGCAGAAAGTGAGATTTTGATCAAAAGGAAAGAAATTCATAGAAAATGTCAACGGTGCAACAAACAACAACAAAAATCGAAACCAGAAAACTTGGACTTGGAAATGTCACTGTGACGCACCATGAGAAATGGAGTGCAACTGGGGAGCCCAGCCCAGCCCATAGAGGAGAATGGGGGCACGAGGCACCTGAACTAAGACTTCCACGAGGAACCGCTGCGGCACATCCAAATTGAAATCTTCTGATTTTGGCCAAAAGTTTTTGCCTTTCAGGTACTCAGTTTTCCAACTAAAAGTCAACATTTTCACCAAAAAAATCAACTTCTTTAGTCAATTTGCCATTAAAAAAACAGTTTTGATGAGCCATTTTTGACCAGCCCCATCACTGCCGTGCTCTGCAAGGGGTCTGTACTAGTGGAGCTGACTGCAGACTTGGGGCTTCAGAGAATAACCTCCTCGGAGCCTGAGGGCATTGCCTGCAGAGCCTAATATAATGGGGCTCTGCTCATGACTGGGGCCTCTGGCACAATACAAATAAATAATTGTCACCCCCATCCTCTGGTTTGCAGTTGGCACAGGTGACCTAATGGAATCTATAGGTCCCTCACGGCAGCCACAGCGCGAGCAGCGCCTTCTGGTTTGTTCCCAGGCTCGTGTTTACATGCTCTCTTTGCCCAGTTCCCAGTTGTAAACATCCTGTGATTTTCACTGGATTGTTTGCACAGCTGAGAGAGTCCAGAAGGAGCAAACCTGCTCCCCTCCTCCCTCTCCCAGAGCTCCCTGTGGCCAACCAGCACCTGCAGCGGGACCTTGCCAAGGCTGGAGACTTCTCTCCTGTACAATACTAGGGGCACTTTGGATCGCAGGCACTCTCCAGCGTTTGCAACACTTTCTCCTCCCTGCTAAGCCTGGCTGCACCATTCTCAGCCTTTGCATAAAATGCCTTAAGATCCCGGGATGAAAGGCACTCTAGAAGGCCAATGAATTAATATCACTGCAGTAGCTTAATAGGCAAGCACATGGGAACATGACAGGGAAGTACTGTCTGCCCAGGGGCGCCCAAGATTGCAGACCAGTACACTACATTTGCTGCTGCCATTCACTGCCCTCCTCCTGGCATATAAAGAGGAACCAAGCCTCTTCGACCCTATCCTCCAACAGCCTCACTGTCTCCACAGTCATTGCAGGATCCAGTTCATTACTAGTCTCTTTGATCCCATCTTGCTCATGGACACAGATTCTCCTCTCCCATCAGTTAGTACCATCCTCCTCTCTGCCCCTCATACAATCTGGCCGCAACTGAGACTGCATGGAGACTATTTTAAAAACACAATAACAGAGATTCAAATGAAACGTATGCCCCCAAATTAAAAAACAAAACAAAACAAAAAGTAGGAGGACCAAAAAAATGCCACCATGGTTAAACAGTGGAGTAAAAGAGGCGGTTAGAGGCAAAAAGGCCTCCTTTAACAATTGGAAATCAAATCCTAGGAAAATAGAATCTGGCAAGTCAAGCATAAGAGTATAATCAGGCAGGCCTAGAACGAATTTAAATGCAACTAGTTAAAGACATAAAAAAAAAAAACCAACAGCAAAAAAAATTTAAGTACATTAGAAGCAGGAAGCCTGCCAAAAAATCAGTGGGGCCACTGGACAATCCAGGTGCTAAAGGAGCACTCAAGGAAGACAAGGCCGTTGCAGAGAAGCTAAATTAATTCTTTTCATTGGTCTTCACTGCAGAGGATGGGGAGGAGATCCGCACGATGGAGACATTCTTTTTAAGTGACAAATCTGAGGAATTGTCCCAGATTGAGGTGTCATTAGAGGAACAAATTGATAAATTAAACAGTAATAAGTCACCAGGACCTGATGGTATTCACCCAAGTGTTCTAAAAGAACTGATATGAAATTGCAGAACTACTAACTGTGGTATGCCACCTACTCCTTAAATCAGCCTCTGTACCAAATGACTGGAGGATAGCTAAGATAATGCCTACTTTTTTAAAAAAAAGTCTCCAGAGCAGATCCTGGCAATTACAGGCTGGTAAGATTAACTTCAGTATCAGGCAAAATGGTTGAAACTATAGTAAAGGAAGAATTATCAGACACACAGATAAACAAGGTATGTTAGGGAAGAGTCAGTATATCTTTTGTAAAGGGAAATCATTCCTCACCAATTTGTTAGAATTTTTTAAGGGTGTCAACAAGCATGTGGACAAGGATGATCCAGTTGATACAGTGTACCTGGACTTTCAGAAAGCTTTTGACAAAGTCTCTCACAAAAGGCTCTTAAGCAAATTAAGCTGTCATGGGATAAGAGGGGAGATCCTCTCATGCATTAGTAATTGGTTAAAAGACAGGAAAACAAAGGGTAGGAATAAAGGGTCAGTTTTCGCAATGCAGAGAAGTAAATAGCAGGGTCCCACAAAGATCTGTACTCGGACCTGTGCTATTCAACATATTCATAAGTGATCTGGAACACAGGGTGAACAGTGAGATGGCAAAATTTGCAGATGATACAAAATTACAAGATAGTTAAGTCCAAAGCTGACTGTGAAGAGTTCCAAAGGGATTCCATAAAACTGGGTGACTGGGCAGCAAAATGGCAGATGACATTCAGTGTTGATAAATGCAAAGTAATGCACATTGGAAAAAATAATAGCAATTATACATACAAACTAATGGGATCAAAATTAGCTGTTACCACGCAAGAAAGAGATCTTGGAATCACCGCTGATAGCTGATAGTTCTCTGAAAAACATCTGCTCAATGCACAGCCTTAGTCAAAAAAGCTAACAGAATGTAAGGAACCATTAGGAAAGGGATAGATAATATGACAGAAAATATTACCATGCCACTATATGAATCCATGGTATGCCCACACTTTGAATCTTACATGCAGCTCTGATCATCCCATCCCAAAAAGAGATATTAGAATTGGAAAAGGTACAGAGAAGGGCAACAAAAATGATTAGGAGTATGGGACATCTTCCATATGAAAAGAGAGTTAGAAGACTGGGTCTGTTCATCTTAGAAAAGATGACTAAGGGGAGATAAATGTCTATACCAGGGGTTCTCAACCTTTTTCTTTCTGGGACCCCCTCCCCCACACACTATAAAAACTCCATGGCCCACCTGTGTCACAATAACTGTTTTTCTGCATATAAAAGCCAGGGTCAGCATTAGGGGGTAGCAAGCAGGGCAATTGCCCAAGACCTCATGCCACAGGCATCCCCGCAAAGCTACATTGCTTAGGCTTCAGCTTCAGCCCCAAGTGGTGGGTTTCTGCCCTGAGCCCCATTGAGTCTAATGCTGGCCCGGCTTGGTGGACCCCCTGAAACCTGATCGCCGCCTCCAGGGGGCCCCGGACCCCTGGTTGAGAACCACGGGTCTATACAATTATGAATGGTGTGGAGAAATTGAATAAAGAAGTGTTATTTACCCCTTCACATAATACAAGAAGTAGAGGTTACCCAGTTGAATTAATAGGCAGCAGGTTTAAAACAAACAATAGGAAGTACTTCTTCACACAACACGCAGTCAACCTGTGGAACTCATTGCCAGGGGACGTTGTGAAGGCCAAAAATATAACTGGGTTCAAAAAAGAATTAGATAAGTTCAAGGAGGATAAATCCTTCAATAGCTGCTAGTCAAGGTGGTCAAGAACCCAAACCCATGCTCTGGATGTCCCTAAAGTTCCAACTTCCAGAAGCTGGGACTGGACAACAGGGGATGCATCATTCAAAATTGCCCTGTTCTGTTCATTCCTTCTTAAGCATCTGGCACTGGCCACTTCAAAAGACAGGATACAGGGCTAGATGGACCACTGGTCTGATCAGGATGGCCATTCTTATGTTCATTGGTGAGAGAACCTTCTCCTTTGCATCTCTTGCTAGCTACAACTCCCTTCCCTCCTCATTCAAATCTGAGCTCTAAACCTCTCTTTTGTCCCTTAGTTTTTCTCTTCCTCTGCTACTATTGGTTATTTAGTGCTACAACATGCAGCATTTATCTCCATATAGGCTTTTAGGATATGCTTTGTATGACATGCAAGGTTATCGTGGAGTAGTAACCAGTGCATGCTTTTTGTGGGTTTGTTTTTCAAAGACCAGGCTTTGCATGCATCCTCCTTCATTTTGTTTTGCTTTCTGCTAAACAAGGCAGCACTTATCTACAGAACACTTGGAACACATCACTGTCCTTTGCATGATAAGGTCATGTGCTTGGCACTGTGCCTTCAACCCAAGAAAGTGAAATAAAGTAAAGCCTCAGGCTTTAGAGAGCCATATCCTTCTATTCTCCTGGAGGACAGGAGACCCTCTACGGCCAAACTGAAGAATTTTTAACTTCTTAATCCTACCAATTTTCATTCTGCAACTAACAGCCGCACCTGCAGCTGTGATCTCATCAATTCTCACAAGTCCAGCAGAGTCAGGCCTGCTTGGTGCTTAGGATTTCCTTGGTAACCATTCACCTAAAGTACCATGGGAAATGATGCTAGTGATTCAGTAAGTGATACTGTTTTCTCTCAGAACTGAATGAATGCTCTAACATGATGCTGAGATGCTGTCTTTTGGTGTAGACATAGACTAAAGTCCTGACCATTAGCGATCATTGAAGATCCCAGGCTATTTTACTAGTGAAGCATTGTTAGCTCTGCTATCCTGGCCCAATCCCAATCAGGGTAATAACATTCCACCTCCCTAAAATTGTCGTCTTCAATTTCAGTTAGAGATGTCTTCTTTTTCCTGTCCTAGACTCTGTGTGGTGCTGCAGGGTGCTATTAGACAGCTGCTGTGTTCAACCCTATAGCCATCCTTCATTTTAGTGAGGGGGTCAAGGATTCTGTATTTGACAAAGTACTTGGGGATGCTTCAAATGAAAAGCACTATTGAAATGGAAGACATTATATTGCTGTTCCAGGAAGAAGGACTGCTAAGCAGAGATGGGGTCCACCTATCAAGGAAGGAGAAGAACATATTTGGATACTGACTGGCTAACCTAGTGAGGAGGGCTTTAAACTAGGTTTGATGGGGGCAGGTGACAAAAGCCCACAGGTAAGTCCAAAACATGGAGACCTGGGAGAAGGGTCAGAATCTGGGGGGGAACATTGGCCATTGTAACAGGGATAAGGGAGAGACAAGAGAGAACATAGGGAGGAAATCAAATCAGTATCTTAGATGTCTGTATACTAATGTGAGAAGTATGGGGAATAAGCAAGAAGAACTTGAAATGCTAGTAAATAAACACAACTATGACATAGTTGGCATCACAGAGACTTGGTGGGATAATACACACGACTGGAATATAGGTATAGAAGGGTACAGCTTGCTCAGGAAGGACAGGCAGGGGAAAAAGGGAGGAGGTGTTGCTATATATTAAAAGTGTATACACTTGGACCAAGGTTAGGATGGAAATAGGAGACAGACTTGTTGAAAGTCTCTGGGTAAGGATAAAAGGGGTAAAAAACAAGGGTGATGTCATGGTAGGGGTCTCCTACAGACCACCGAACCAGGAAGGAGAGGTGAATGAGGCTTTTTTTAAACAACTAACAAAATCATCCAAAGCACAGGACTTGGTGGTGATGGGGGACTTCAACTACTCAGACATATTGGGAAAATAATACAGCAGGGCACAGATTATTCAACAGGTTCTTGGAATGTATTGAAGACAATTTTTTTATTTCAGAAGGTACTGAAAGCTACTAGGGAAGAGGCTGTTCTAGATTTGATTTTGACAAATAGGGAGGAACTGGCCGAGGATTTGAAAGTAGAAGGCAGCTTGGGTGAAAGTGATCATGAAATAATAGAGTTCATGATTCTAAGGAATGGTAGGAGGGAGAACAGCAAAATAAAGACAATGGATTTCAAGAAGGCAGACTTTAGCAAACTCAGGGAGTTGGTAGGTAAGATCCCATGGAAAGCGAGTCTAAGGGGAAAAACAACTGAAGACAGTTGGCAGTTTTTCAGAGACATTGTTAAGGGCACAAGACAAGAGCAAGCTATACGACTGCATAGGAAAGATAGGAAGTACGGCAAGAGACCACCCTGGCTTAACCAGAAGATCTTCAATGATCTGAAACTAAAAAAAAAAAGAGAGTCTTACAAAAAGTGGAAACTTGATCAAATTACAAAGGATGAATATAAACAAATAACACATGTATGTAGGGACAAAATTAGAAAGGTCATGGCACAAAATGAGATTAAACTAGCTAAAGACACAAAGGGTAACAAGGAAACATTCTACAAGTACATTAGAAGCAAAAGGAAAATCAAGGACAGAGTAGGCCCAGTACTCAATGGTGGGGGGGAGGGGCGACAATAACAGAAAATGTGGATATGGTAGAAGTGTTAAATGATTTTTTTGTTTCAGTTTTCCCCAAAAAGGTTAGTAGCGATGGGACGTCATAGTGAGTGCCAGTGAGAATGAGGTAGGATCAGAAGTAAGTTAAAAATTGCTTAGACAAGTTAAATATCTTCAAGTCACCAGGGCCTGATGAAATACATCCTAGAATACTCAAGGAGCTGACTGAGGCGATATCTGAGCCATTAGCGATTATCTTTGAAAAGTCATGGAAGATGGGAGAGATTCCAGAGGACAGGGAAAGGCCAAATATAGTGCCAATCTATAAAAAGGGAAATAAAGACAACCCTGGGGAAATACAGACCAGTCAACTTAACTTCAATACCCGAAAAAATAAAGGAACAAATAATTAAGCAATCAATTTGCAAACATCTAAAAGATAATAAGATGATAAGTAACAGTCAGCATGGATTTGTCAAGATTAAATTGTGTCAAACCAACCTAATAGCTTTCTTTGACAGGGTAAAAAGCCCAGTGGATGGGGGGAAGTGATAGATATGGTATATCGTGACTTTAGTAAGGTTTTTGATACTGTCTCTCATGACCTTCTCATAAACGCACTATGGAAATACAACCTAGATGGAGCTACTTTAAGGTGGGTGCATAACTGGTTGGAAAACCATTCCCAGAGAAGCAGCCGTGTTAGTCTGTATTCGCAAAAAGAAAAGGAGTACTTGTGGCACCTTAGAGACTAACAAATTTATTTGAGCATAAGCTTTCGTGAGCTATAGCATCCGATGAAGTGAGCTGTAGCTCATGAAAGCTTATGCTCAAATAAATTTGTTAGTCTCTAAGGTGCCACAAGTACTCCTTTTCATTCCCAGAGAGTAAGTTATTAGTGGTTCACAGTCAAGATGGAAGGGCATATCAAATGGGGTCCCACAGGGATCAGTTCTGGGTCCAGTCCTGTTCAATATCTTCATCAAGGATTTAGATAATGGCATAGAGAGTACACTTATAAAGTTTGCAGATGATACCAAGCTGGGAGGGGTTGCAAGTGCTTTGGAGGATAGGATCAAAATTCAAAATGATCTGGACAAACTGCAGAAATGGTCTGAAGTAAATAGGATTAAATTCGATGAAGACAAATGCAAAGTACTCCACTTAGGAAGGAACAATCAGTTGCACACATACAAAATGGGAAATGACTGCCTAGTATGGAGTACTGCAGAAAGGGATCAGGGGGTCAAAGTGGAGCATGAGCTAAATATAAGTCAACAGTGTAACACTGTTTCAAAGAAAGCAAACATCATTCTGGGATTATTAGCAGGAGTGTTGTAAGTGAGACAAGAGAAGTAATTCTTCTGCTCTATTCCACGCTGATAAGGCTTCAGCTGGAGTATTCTATCCAGTTCTGGGTACCACATTTTAGGAAAGATATGGACAAATTGAAGAAAGTCCAGAGAAGAGCAATAAAAGTTATTAAAAGTCTAGAAAATGACCTGTGAGAGAAGATTGAAATAATTGGGTTTGTTTAGCCTGGAGAAGAGAAGACTGAGAGGGGACATAACAGTTTCTAAGCACATAAAAAGGTTGTTACGAGGAGGAGGGAGAAAATTATTCTCCTTAATTTTGGAGGATAGGACAAGAAGCAATGGGCATAAATTGCAGCAAGGTATAGGTTTAGGTTGGACATTAGGAAAAACTTCCTAATAGTCAGGGTAGTTAAGCACTGGAATAACTTGCCTAGGGAGGTTGTGGAGTCTCCGTCACTGGGGATTTTTAAGAGGAGGTTAGACAAACACCTGTAAGGGATGGTCTAGATAATACTTAGTCCTGCCGTGAGTGCAGGGGACTGGACTAGATGACCTCTCGAGGTCCCTTCCAGTCCTATGATTCTATATTCAGTCCTTCCCATAGGCCAGGAAGCTAAAGATGGCCAAGTTGCTCTTTGTAGGTGGTTTAGTGCACACTTATAGATGTAAAGATGGACAAAGATCAGAGACAATGGCAAAAGAGATAAAGGAGTTATGTGAAACCAGGAGAAGCAGGTCAGGCATGAAATAAAAACAACAGCAAAAGGTTAAAATGCAGATCTGCCCTGCAAATTGACTCTAAATATGGCATAATGGGGCCTCAATGATTTCACATTACATTTCCTCTGAAGATCAAATAAGGTTCTATTCCGCTCAGGCATTTACCAGTAACAAAGATTCTGCAGGTCAGTTTCTGTCTTCAGTTGCATCTGTGCAACCCCACTGCCTTTGGATTCTGCCCTCAGCTAACCCAGGCAACTCTCCTGCCTTCACCTCTTACAATGATTGTCCTGAAAGAAATTGCACAGTTGTAAACAAAGGCACCCTCTGACTCAGGTGATTGGAACCTAGTTACCAAGGCTGTTGACGATGCACAATCCAGAACTGAAGCTGACTTTGTTTCCGATGGCTGTATTTGCTCAGCAGGACAGACAAGAATAAAGAGACATGTTGAACTTAAATTTTGTCACTGCAGTAAAGAGATGCAACTCTGGGCAAAGGGAGGAGGACTGTGGAGTAAGAAGGTGCTGTTTTTATACAGCCCCCTTTCAGACTAGAATCACACTTTTAAACTCTCATTCTTCATAAAAATCAGAGAAGGATCTGAAATGCACATGTACAAAATGAATCAGGAACCTGATCTTCCCAAGAGAGATTCTACAGCCTCTCTGCTCCCACATATGGGTCTTCTATGCAGCTGGAGGAAGTGTAGAGGTTGGTGGCAAATGCACAAACCACTGGAGTCAAAGCTGATTCCTAAATATGAGGCATGTTTGCCAGGGGAATCTTAAATCCTTGTGGGGTTTGATTCTCTCTGCAGTTAGAGGCTTGAGAGTTTTACAAGGGTAACTTAAGCTCTCTGCGAAGCTATGAGGACAGGAAAACCCAACATAAAAAAAAAATTCTCCCTGGCTCCCAGGATATAGATAAATATTTCCCTCAGCCCCCATCACCCCCCCCACCCCCCCAAAAAAGAGGAAGGACTCCAATTAAGCTCTGTAAATTGATCAAGCACATTGTTTGAAGTTTGTTTACTTTAAATGCAGTTGGATAAATATGGTGACCTATTAAACACACACACACTGAAAAAGTGCCAGTGAAATGTTTAAAGTTAACTGAGAACAGAACTTTCCTGGAATCCATCCTTGACCTCTCAAAACATATGGTTTCATTTTTCCCCTCTTAAAAAAAAAAAAGGCAGATCGTGTGTTTCCAATAGATTCCTTTGATATATTCCCAGGCAATCAAAAAGAAGACGGCTGCCAAGAGGTAGATCTAGCGAGTTTACTGTGAAAGAATTTATCATTTCACACACAATCAATGAGCCATTTACAGCACTGCGTGTCGCTATGTCAGGACTGTAGCCCCAGCAAGGTCACCTGTCACAAGCTGCCCGTGAATCTATTAGTTGCAGCTCCACCACCAAGGACAGCTGCTTGTGGCTGCCAGTGATACGGGTTCGGGGTCATCTCCGCACAGATTTCAAACAAAGAGACATCCAGATACCAGCGGTTAGGGATGCTCGTCCCAGGCTATATATGTTGGGCTAACTTCAGTTTTCAGCTACGTTGTTGTGAATCCCAAGTAACTTCACTGAAGTCCATGCACTGAGAGCAGAATCTGGCCTGCTGTTTCTTCAGCATTTTGGCCCCCAGGATATGCAGCGCCTCCATCCAACCTCACAGAAGCCCCTGTCAGGGGCAAGCAGTGCCTCTCCCCAAGATACTTCTGCTAGTTACCTGTCAGAATAGACTGTCAGAGACGCAACTTCTAATGTACTGCTGAGTCTGGGCTAAGCACCATCTGAATCCGGTCAGCTTTTGCTTAACTCAGTTCTCATGGACACCAATAGGAGTTGGATATTAAAAGCAAATGCAAATAGAGGAGACTATCCAGATTTTGTCATGGATACTATACTCCCACACAGCTGCCAATTGGATCAGGTATGTACCTACCTGCTACTCTCGGAAGAAAGTACGTGTGCAGGGTAAACCACACGATAGCATTTATAACTGAATTAGTACTAGCTAGTGCATAGTCTATAAGGGCCCCCGCTGGTCTGTGCCCTGGAATCCTCTGTACATCTGATCTCCAGGGGATTTCTGCACACAGACTCCCTGGAGGAATGGACCTCACGAGCAGCATTTGGGAAGATATTCAGAGGGAGAGATAAATTAATAACCCATAAAGAAAATGTCTTTTTGTATACCCAAAGGATTTTACTCTGACTGGGCTCACCATTTGCTTTACAGTTTCTCTCTGTAAGGCATTGTCAAGTTCATTAACACACTCAGCATTTCTCTCTTGTGGCACCTTTTAGCCACGGATCTCGAAACATTTTCCTAACTCTAATTAAACCGTGCAACTCTCCTGAGAGGTAGGGATGAAAATACGTTTGGGACACAGTCAATCAAGAGTGACTGGCAGCAAACTGTATGTCAGGATATAAATAAATCTAACACCAAATGAACGCCTCTTTCAGAGTATTCTATTATACCAAAGAGCTTTGAAAGAAATGGACTGACTTGGGGAAGAAGAAAAGGAGTACTTGTGGCACCTTAGAGACTAACCAATTTATTTGAGCATGAGCTTTCGTGAGCTACAGCTCACTTCATCGGATGCATACTGTGGAAGCCGCAGAAGACATTATATACACACAGAGACCATGAAACAGAGACCATGAGACTGTCCAGTTTGACCAATGTACATGGCAGAGGGGCATTGCTGGCACATGATGGCATATATCACATTGGTGGATGTGCAGGTGAACGAGCCTCTGATAGTGTGGCTGATGTTATTAGGCCCTGTGATGGTGTCCCCTGAATAGATATGTGGGCACAGTTGGCAACAGGCTTTGTTGCAAGGATAGGTTCCTGGGTTAGTGGTTCTGTTGTGTGGTATGTGGTTGTTGGTGAGTATTTGCTTCAGGTTGGGGGGCTGTCTGTAGGCAAGGACTGGCCTGTCTCCCAAGATTTGTGAGAGTGTTGGGTCATCCTTCAGGATAGGTTGACAGTCTCTACGTAAAAGAATAAATGGACACAAATCAGATGTCAAGAATTATAACACTCATAAACCAGTCGGAGAACACTTCAATCTCTCTGGTCACGCAATCACAGACATGAAGGTCGCTATCTTACAACAAAAAAACTTCAAATCCAGACTCCAGCAAGAAACTGCTGAATTGGAATTCATTTGCAAATTGGATACTATTAATTTAGGCTTAAATATGGACTGGGAGTGGCTAAGTCATTATGCAAGGTAGCCTATTTCCCCTTGTTTTTTCCTACCCCCCCCCCCCAGACGTTCTGGTTAAACTTGGATTTATGCTGGAAATGGGTTTCTGTGTGTGTTTTGGGGGGGGGGGGTGAGAAAACCTGGATTTGTGCTGGAAATGGCCCACCTTGATTATCATGCACATTGTAGGGAGAGTGGTCACTTTGGATAAGCTATTACCAGCAGGAGAGTGAGTTTGTGTGTGTGTGTTTTTTGGAAGAAAAAAAAAGGGGGGGGGGGTGAGAAAACCTGTATTTGTGCTGGAAATGTCCCACCTTGATTTTCATGCACGTTGTAAGGAGAGTGGTCACTTTGGATAGGCTATTACCAGCAGGAGAGTGAGTTTGTGTGTGTGGTTTTTGGAGGGGGGTGAGGGGGTGAGAGAACCTGGATTTGTGCAGGAAATGGCCCACCTTGATTATCATACACATTGTGAAGAGAGTGGTCACTTTGGATGGGCTATTACCAGCAGGAGAGTGAGTTTGTGTGTGGGGGGGGCGGAGGGTGAGAAAACCTGGATTTGTGCTGGAAATGGCCCAACTTGATGATCACTTCAGATAAGCTATTACCAGCAGGAGAGTGGGGTGGGAGGAGGTATTGTTTCATGGTCTCTGTGTGTATATAATGTCTTCTGCAGCTTCCACAGTATGCATCCGATGAAGTGAGCTGTAGCTCACGAAAGCTTATGCTCAAATAAATTGGTTAGTCTCTAAGGTGCCACAAGTACTCCTTTTCTTTTTGTGAATACAGACTAACACGGCTGTTACTCTGAAACCTGACTTGGGGAAGGCCTCTGTTTATCTGAATGCTTGCTTCAGTCTAAACTGTTCCTCACAATGCCCCCTCTGCCCAACTGCAGCAATTTTGTTTGTGGTAAAGGATGTCATGATAATATACGTATCTCAGTTGCATATGCTTCATGGCAGTCAGTGGGGACAGAACATCGAACCTTGCCCCTTGAGCTGACAGAGGATCTCTGTTCGCTGCAACAGGATTTCAGTTTTGTGTCTTTCGTGGGACCGCCACAAACAGCCAACAGGGTCACCACACTAACTATGCAAGCCTGACACTGAAGGACAGTGGTCCTTTTCCTAACAGTAATTAATTGAGGGACACATGCCTATCACACACGCCACCTCCTGTGAAACGCGCAGCAAACCTGTGAGCCTCTATTTTGCAGAGGGGGAGTTTCTAGATGTATGGCGCTGGACAGTGTGCATGGAGATGGTTTCCTGTTACTGAAATGTTATATTAAAGTGTACCCCTTTTCTTTTTTGAGTTGCCTAAGAAAAAGCTAGTGACAGTTCAGGGTGGATGGAAGATATGTGGTCTAATCAAGATCCCTTCTCCATCGACTCTTTGTCCCTTGCAATTCCCTTGTCCCCCCAAATGAGATTATCTTCTCAGTCAAATCTTGGTTTTGGAGCAAAACCAGGATGGCTTCAGATCTGCATGGGGGTTGAATTGATGGCTTTCCTTTTAAAGACAATACCTCTGTTATATATACCAGCTCATTTTCCTCCTTTAAAATGTCCGTTTCAGTCTCAGGCTGTTAATAGACATCTGACCCTCAGTTCATCTTGCCAAGTATTTGCTTTTATTTCTGCCTTTGGATAACATTTTAAAATTCCTGAGGAGATAAACAAGAGGATTAACTAAGTGGTAACAAAAGGAAAACCTGTGATAAGGCATGAGAGGAGCGGCAACTCGAGCTAGGGAATGTAAATGTTTGTAAACCCTGTTCTCAACTAGAGAGAGTTACAAGAAAGACTCGGCCCTGTAGTCTCTGTCGTGCTATTTACAGGAAACAGTTTGCTGGTCTGCTACCAGGGTGCTCCCCAGTCATGATAGCAAAGAGACAGGCATCAGGGGTAGTTCAAGCAATTCCCTCAAAGCCATTTGACCTCCCGCCCCCACCCCCAGAGAGGCTGGAAAGCCCAACATTCAGGGTGCACCTTTCTGTTTACACCTCCCCAGATAAAGCCCTGGTGGGAGTGAGGGTTGGAGATTGTTAAAATAATAGTGGGTGCAGGCTTCCTATTAAACAAATAGTGGAGGAAACCTACCTTCATTCCCCTGTTTCACTGACTTCTTCCAGTTTATTCTCTGCATCCTACATTGCTTTTTTCAGAAGCTGCAACTTCTGATCTATCGTGAGCTCCTCTTCTTCCTCATCTCTCCTATCCCTTTAAGGTTGTTTTGTGCCTATATAATTGCCACCACTGAACTGGGTGAAAACCACTTGACTTCTTCATGCTGGATGTCTGATAACACTGAGTATTTCAGAATAAACAGAACAAATGGGAATCGCCTCTTCAGTGAACTTAAGCCTGATTTACCCTTAAAAGTCTTGGTGGCATTCGTTATGGTGGTTGGGTGTGGTTTTTTTGCCAAAGTAGCTATGTTGTCAAAAGCTCTAGTGTAGATGCAATTATACCAGCAAAGAGAGCTTTGGTTAATGTAGCTTATTTCACCCAGGGAAAGCTATGCTGGCAAAAGGATTTTTATCCCAGTATAATCTGTGTCTATATGATCTTCCAGCAAACCTTTCAAGTGTAGATGAGGCTTTACTGTCATTAGGATGCTAACTCAGAATTTTTGGCTTCTTTGGTAATTCCAAAATGTGTGCGTGTGTATGTTCTCCTGCCGTCTTCAAGCAGGTCCTCTCCCTTCACATAGTCTATGTAGTTATACTGGAGACCAGTATAGTTTGAAATATTTTAAACTGCACCAGTAAGAGGTTCTCATGTTTTTTAACCAGATACTAGAGCAGCATGGTCCACTGGAAAGACCCTGTCTGGCCTTGGACAAGTCATGTAACCTCTCTGTGCCCATGGAAGGTGAACTGTAGTTGTTCTTATGTCTTTTCTCCATATATACTTTATATGGGCTTCTTTATTAACACACACAAATGAAAACTCTAGTCCTTTGGTGTCTAGCAGGGTAGATGTCTCAGTTTTCCCGACACTTCATTAACAGGTGTTTGTTTTGGGTAGGCAAACTTCTTCTCAAGATATTACCCATCCACGCACACAATTATAGATAATGCCACAAGTCATCTCTGCTCAACCTTTGTTTTGACTGAAGGTGCAAAATGTTTCTTAGCTACCTCAAAGTCTGACATCCTTAGAATTCCTTTCTGCATCCACTTGTCCAAAATGATTAGCTACCCAGTTATCTTTACTGAGGGTTTTCCCTATAGGTGTCCCTGAACTTTTTCCTATAGTGCAATTTGGTTTTACAGTGTACTCCACACAACATTTCCCACACAGAAATAGCATTTGAGTATAAAGCTTTATGTAATTTAAATAAGCACCTGTATGTCACTGGTAATATACAGTTTTTACAGTACATTTTCCCAGGGCATTAATGTTCTAGCTTTTAATTATAAACAATAGATCTGTGTCATAGTCAAAGTCTTTTGATCTACATTTGTTGTTTCAAACCTCATTTGTTTAGTCATATTGTAATCTGATTCGTTTTAGTCTGGAATTTTTGTTTTGTTTCTTTTGAAGACTATCCATTTGTAGTATTTGAGAACTAGTAATTAACCTGTGGTGCTCCTACAATCTTTATACCATTACCCCTGCACCACAAGTTTAACATCTAACGGGGTTCTTACCTCTGTAATTCATCCGATAATTTGTTTTTATAGAGGTCTCGAGTTGTCTTTGGCATTATTTTTGTTTTCATACTTTTATTCTGATTCCAAAATATTTCATTTTTTTCAGACCCAGCAACACGTCATTCTTTAATGTCTGAAGCCAGCCAACCAACACGTAGAGATAGGACCTTCTAACTTAGTCCTTTTCACCTTATACCCTCTGCTACTATTGCTAGTGTTTTTGGTATCAAACAGCAGGATCTTGGATTAGGAACAAACAGTTATCTACATTCCATAGTTATAGTCCTGCACTCCAAGGGCTTTTAAAAAATCTCCTTATTGCTACTGATAGTGATTCTAAAGCTAAAGAAAACAGAATCAGAGCTAAAGGGCATGCTTGCATAATACCTTCCACAAAAGGGCAGGTTTTCAAATGTGAATTTCCTGGACAGAAGTTAAATTAGCCCCTGTGCAGAGAAGCAAGAACAAGGTTTAAGCATCATTTTAAGTCCCACTTCGGACCTCAAAATTAAGGCTGAAGTAGGATATAAGTGAGGGACAGGCCTTGTGCAAACTCTCTGCCCAGGTGTGAATTTCACCCAGAGGCTTGATTAATGTGCTCTCTTATTTATTTGGTAACACTTTAGTTTTGTACACAGTCATCGGTGACAAACATCAACAGTTCCCTATGATGAAAGCAAGAGCAACACCATGAGATTATTTAACATGGTCTTGTGCCATGACATTGCTGGGAAATAGGGAAGTGAGGAAAAGAGTTGCGGAGGGAGTAGGAGTAATGAAAACACAGAATTTTTCATCTTCAGGATGTTGATTTAAATCCAAGGGAGGTAGGCACTGACTAAGGGCATGTTTACACTTACTGCTGAGCATGTGTGGTGAAGATGCTCCATGCCAACGTTGAATAAAAATACATCCCCGTGAGCAGCAGAAGCTATGGCAGCGGGAGAGCTTCTATGCACACTAGCTCTATGCCAGAGTAATTTGTGTCACTCGGAGGGTGGAATATTCACACCCCTGAGCGACATAGGTTTTGCCAACATAAGGGGTAGTGTAGATAGAGCCTAAGGGGTTCTAACACCTTTTGGGTGAAGTCAGTCCATTTCCTAGTGTCCACCACACAATGCCCACTGAACTGCAGCTCAGTTAAGAGTCTCACGGTGACCCAATTCTTGGCTGCGCTTGTGGCATAAAGGACTCCAGCGACGACCAGATCCCCTAGCAGGAACTTTCCAGCTACAGAGGGGCTCCCCACACTGACAGGTGGTGGTATAATACCCCTATTCCTCTCTCAGTCCCTGACATAGGGATGTGCCAGAAGTATAGCCAGAGTGCAGAATGCCCTGTCCTATCTGGGCTGCAAACCAGCCACCAGCTTAGGTTGGAGCAGCTCCTAGAGCCATTGTTAACTTATATCACCAGCTATGCCAGCCCCTACTCCATAAATCCACTTTTGCCCCTTGCTTCTCCTGGGCTATACCTCCTGATTTCACGTCTAGAGGTGATTCCACCAGATCACGGGTAGGCTGGGACGTGTGAGCATGCATTACCGCTCCATTACTTGTGAGAGTAAACAGAGATCTTCAGACTCCAGCAGAATCAGAGTGGCCCTTTGAGCACAATTAAATTCAAACAGGAAAAAAAATTAAAGAAAAAATGTTAAGCTAACATTACAAGCTGGGTGAAACCTTATTGTAGGTTGAATTGAGACTGATCATTAAGATTAATAGGTATGAGCTCATCCTTCAGTTAAAAGAACTGTAATGATAAACCCGCACCTAAGACCAAAAAAGAAAAAAAAAAAAAAAACGCATGTGAACCCAGGCAGGAGCTTTTACTGGGTATTGTTTTGGGTAGAGGGTGTAGGTGGGAAGGAGGGAACGGACAAAAAGCTGGGAAAGACACATACACAGAGAGAAAGAGTGTGCGCGCGCACGCGTGCTGAATGTATGGTGGCTGACCCTAGAAGAAACCTGGGGAGAGGTTTTGGGTCAGGAGTGCAGGCTGAAAAAAGTGCTCTTGGTGTTGGCAGCAAAACCAGCAGTTTCCTGTATTTGATTCCTGCTACTTTTTAGAGACAAAAGGACTTTCGACAGTCTTTGTAAATAAACAAAACAGCATCAGAAAGACATACCTGACTGTCAACTATTTTTCCTCCTAACTGGAGCAACCTACTAGACCCCAATATTTTGGCTAGCCGCTCCAGACAAAGGGGTGACAAGACAGACAGGAATAGCCCACAGCACTGTAAATTGACTTGTCATGTATTTCTTTTACAACTCTGCAGTTTAAAAGAAATAGGTGACCACAAATAATTTAAAAATATGAAAAGCCAGCCACGAAATCTGGCTGCAAATGTTGGAAAATGCATTTCTAAGTGAAAATTACTCACTTGGTTTTGCTCTCATGGGGAGGTAGGATAGAGAAGGGTTAAAGGCATCCGGGGACTCAGGAATGCAGACCTGGCATTCCCATTTCACCTGAAACAAGCACTTGAGGGTTTACACACTGAACTAAAAATAGGAAAGATTTAGGATATCGTTTGCCTTAAAGGAAGGGGAAACTTCTGAACACAAGAGGAAACAGGCCCCTTGGACACAGTTGGAGACCTGTTCTTTACAAGCAACGAATTAATTCTTGTTATGGATGAGAGGTCAAGAAGGATGTGAGAATTAAGTCTTCTGTTTACAGCCTGGATGATCTTCCCTGCACTGCTATGGCAACATACCATAAGACAGAGCAGCACCATTAACCCTGCTCTGGGGCCTGATCCCGGAAGGTGCTGAACCTTCTCCACTCACAGAGACAGCAGGGAGAGCTGAGAGCATTCAGGGCTAGGTTTACAAATGGATCTAGGTGCCTAAAGATGAAGCTAGGCACTCAGTGGGATTTATTCAAAATGCTTAAGCCGTTTAGGCACCTAAGTCCCATAGAAAATCAAGCCCTCAGTACCTTGCAGGACTAAACTCCTAATAACTAGGCTATGCCAAGGAATTAGGCCCTGTCATATTTAGTATGGGGTACTTAAGACATGGAAAATTAAGATTTCATTTTGGATCAGTTCACATTTCAGGGGGGGTTGTTAAGCTTGTTTTCACAGATTTCCACATTTGAAGCAAACTAGATGCTTTTAATTTTGTGCTGTATATTAAAGAGTGGGCCAAATTTGGATCTCTATTACACTGAAGTAACTCTGAGTTACTCTGGATTTACACTCATACAAGTGAAATCAGAAACCAGCATGTCACAATGTGTATATACAGAAGCAAAAGATATCTCCTTCTGTGAGATTTTCCAAAGCTCTTTACAACAATTCCTAGTCCCTGGCCCTTCCTGGAGTTAGCTCTAATTTTTATTTTTAAGCATTCCCTGTTTAGGTTCCACAGTTGTTGCATGTCTCAATTTGCTCTTATTGCTTTACTTTATACATTTATTTAGTCTAATTTTCCACTGGTGTGTAATCTGCATTTGACAGCAATGCAGTTTCCTTTCAATTATTTTAAAAATATGTTTGGATGCAAACATTTTAATGAGTCCCAAATTTCCATGTGTGCAGTTGTAAACACTCTCGCATCTCTGTGCACAAAAACTCTACCCAAGGAGACAATCCAGATGAGGGCAAAGGCTTCTGTAAATGTGCACTGGTACCTGTTAAATGCAGAGAACTTGCACCTCTCCCTCTCTCTCTGAGAAACCCCCAATATACAGAGACAACACAATTACATCACTCAGGACTTTTCCCCATGTTTGGCGCAACAAAGAATAAACTGTGCTATTCTCAGTCACATCATATGGGCCCAGGCCAACTTCTGTTTAACAACAGAAAGACTCCAGTTTACTTCAGTTCAAGTAAGACCAGGCCCTAAAGACCTGTGATAGAGTAAGCTGCCCCACAGACAGCCCATCTGTTAAATTGCTAATTCACAAATTCTCTCAGACTCCCTTACTGAGTTATATGCAAAGTCTCAAGGAGAAGATACAAAAAGAAAACTCAACTGCAGGGTGGACGCTGCAAAGCTGCTTCTTCCATCTTCCAAGTGCTCTTATCTCAAGAAGTAGAAAGTTGGACATTCCTACCTTAAGACTATGATTTTGGCAGGACTTTCTCTGGAAGCAGGAGAAGCCAGTACTTGCTCAGAGCTGTTGGACTCTATTTTAGGTCATGTGATAGTGAGGCAGGTGAGTGCTGCTGTTCCTACCTTAATACAGCACCATCCGGTGTTAAGGCTGCAGTATTGCAAAGAAGGAAACAGTGCAGCTTCCCACTGAAGGGGGGAATTTGTGCTAATAGGTGGTTAATTTTCTCTAATTCTGGTTTGTTTGTGTGTGACTTGTTAGTGATGGACCCTTATTCCCTCATGGGCAGAGGAATTAGGGTGGGAAAATGTTTTAATGGGAGAAAAAGTAATTAATAAAAGAGTGAAAGAGATAGAGACAGAATGAAATGAAACCTGCATGGAGAAGTGGAAAGGGCTGATTGGCTAAAACCAGTAAGGGGTGGAGCCAAGAGGTTATAAAACTGATCTCAAGCTCCAGAAGCTCAATCCAGGTCAGGACTTGAAGTCAGTTAGAGATGGGCTCAAAGGTTTCAACCAGATGCCTTTTTGCCCTGAAAAGCAGGTTTTATGAAGGGGAGATTATTTCATGAGACTGTTGTCACTGGACCATTGTCAGTCAAACTCATATTCCTTTATGGGATCTTAAATTAGAGTCCATTTACTTTTGATATCTACAATAGGTTCCTGACTCCTTTCTGCTCTCTGTCTCATCACTGTTTCAATGAAGCTATACACCCTGCCCCCCACTACAACTGTAGAGTGACAGGCCCTGATGCTGCATTCACTTAGGCATATTCTTAACTTTAAGCATGTCACATTGCCAAGAGTGGGGCTTAGATCTGGAATAGTTGGGATATCTTCTCCACCTGGGATTCCTCCATAGCCTCCCTCTCTCTCTCTCATATATATTGGTGCCTGAATAAATGCCCTAATGAGCTTTCTGCTCACAGTCACTGGGCCTGGCCCCATCCAGGATACAGGTTCTGAAAGGAGACTCAGTCCTATTAGCAAGATATGGGCAGGGCTGGTCCTATCCTGTCTCACATGCACGGATATCAACAGACAGTACATGTCACTGAAAAGCCCAGACAGACCGTCCTTAAAATGGGTTGGATACCAGAACAAACCAGGGCTAGGTTTAAACAAACAGACTTTCCAGCATCCATCTACTCTTTCCTTAATCCTTGAGGGGGTCACATATATTTGTACTGTGTATTCATACTAAGTCAATAAAGCTATAATAATGTAAATGTAGAGCAACAGTTATGGGCCGACATATTGTTGCAACGTACAAATTTCCTCTGCTGGCTCCGTTTGGATAGGTTTGGCACGGAAGCCCAGTGCAGGGGACACTAGCATGAGCTTGACTATACACAATAGAAGGGGCTTATCTACAGGAAGAGTAGAAGAAAAAGAATCATTCACTTTTGAGTTCTAATCCCAGATCTGCTATTGGTGTGCCTTGGCCAATTCACTTCAACTCTCTGTGCCTCAGCTTCCTAGCTGCAACATAGGGATGATTAAATTTACCAGAATATAGAGGTAGTGGAAGGCTTAATTTGCAAAATGCTGATGTTGTTACATGGTAGGGCCCATTTACACTACTCCTCAATGAATTCCCCAAAGAGCAAAAGCCCGTAATAATATAAATAACTCCACTGCCTTCAAACTCATTTTAGAACGTTAATAAAGGTTTTTGTTTATTACGTAACTAACTCCCAAACCTTCTGCTGTATTTTTCATCTGCTGGTGCTGCCTGGCGCTGTATCTGTATTTGTGCTAGATTGTAAATGTGAAGAGGAGGGGGGTGAGACCATATACACACACACACACACACACACACACACAGGATGTCACGCCTATTTTCCACTGAGCTACTTTTGCCAAGAAGTGACATTGTTGGAGCATCCAGCCAAAAACGACCGGGCTAACCGTAATCAAGCGATCTTTAAATAACTCCTGACAGATTTTTTTTTTTTTAAATGAGAAGTCTTCTACATCTGATTAAACTATACTGCAAAGGGGGACTCATAACCTTTCCAGTTTCCTGGCCTCGGTCAGGGCTGTGTTGCAATTACCAAACACTGCACTGCAGTTTTTAAGCTAAAAAAACCATGTGTTTCAAACTCCAATTCCCTTTGCACTCACTCAACGGTCTCTTTCCACAGTTTTGTGATTTCCTCATGGAGATCAACCAAATTGGTAAAGTAAATATTTCCATCTAAAAAAAAGTCTTCATGAAAACTGCAGGCGGTTCAGTTCTGTTCTCATTTGTATGCTGGCGAGGTAGAGGTAGAATTAATTGAATTGAAATTTAATATAATAATGTCAGACACAGGAGGTAACTGTTCCGCGCTACCCGGCACTGGTGAGGCCTCAGCTGGAGTACTGGGTCCAATTCTGGTCACCACATTTTAAGAAAGGAAGACACATTAGCTAGTGGTCTGACAGAGAATACTGCACTGAACAGAGTATTTTGGCAGGAGCAGACACATGGAGCAGACCCCATTTGATATAACGCAAGGAAGAAAAAATGTTTAAGATGTGACCAAGCTGGAAAGAATCCAGAGGAGAGCAACAAAAATGCTAAGGGGTTTAGAAAACATGACATACGAGGAAAGATTGAAACATGTTTAATTTAAAGAAAAGAAGGCTGTAGGGAGGGACATGAAAAGTTTTCAGATATGTTCAGGACTGTTATGCAGAGGACAGTGATCAGTTGTTCTCCATCTCCACCAAGGGGAACAAGAAATAATTGGCTTAGTTTGCAGCAAGGAAGATTTATGATAGATATTAGGAGAGCTTTCTGACTCTAAGGAGAGTTAAGCACTGGAACGGGTTACCTAAGGAGGTTATGAACTCGTCATTGGTGGGTTTTAAGAATAGCTTAGACCAGAGGTGGGCAAACTACGGCCCACGGGCCACATCCGGCCCACGGGATCCTCCTGCCCGGCCCCTGAGCTCCTGGTCCGGGAGGCTAGCCCTCCTCCCCCGCACCTCAGCTCACTGTGCCGCCGGCGCAATGCTCTGGGCGGTGGGGCTGCAGAGCCGAGCCTGACCCGGTGCTCTGTGCTGCGCGGGGCCGTGGCTGGCTCCAGCTGGGCAGCGCGGCTGTAGCGCCGCCAGTCACAGGTGCTCCAGGCAGCACGGTAAGGGGGCAGGGGGTTGGACAGAGGGCAGGGAAGTTTGAGGGGGTGGTCAGAGGCCAGGAGTGTGGATAGGGGTCGGGGTGGTCAGGGGTCGCAGGGGGCAGTCAGGAAGGAGGGGGGGGTTGGATGGGGCAGTGGGGGGAGTCAGGGGCAGGGGTTTTGGGGGCAGTCGGGGACAGGGAGAAGGGGTGGTTGGATGGGGCAGGGGTCCTGGGGGGGGGCAGTCAGGCATGAGAGGAGGGGTTGGAGGGGGTGATGGGGGGCAGTCAGGGGCAGGGGTTCCGGGGGCGGTCAGAGAGAAGGGGTGGGGGGCCCAGGGGAGCAGTCACAAATGAGAGAAGGGGTTGGATGGGGTGTGGGGGGGTCCAGGAGCAGTCAGGGGACAGGCGGTGGTGGATTAAATCTATACCTACCTCCTATAAAACAGAAATTAATGACCTGCCAATGCTACATGCAGATGACAATAACACTGAATGTGTGAATAGTTTCTCTCTCTAGGTAGTCACTTGACAGTGGGAGGTTCTATAACCAAGGAAATCACATGTTGCATCAATCTTGGATCAGTGGCATTTCAGTGTCTTCAAAGGGCTCTGTTTGAGCAGCAGGATATCTGTTTGGCAACTAAGGTACGAGTGTTCAACATGGTACTAATAATAACCCTGTTAGATGGAGCAGAAACATGGCTATTAAAAGCAGCTGAGGAGAGGAAACTAAACAGTTCTCAGTGTCAAAAGTTACAGCAAATATTCTTAACATCTGTTGGTTTGATTTTGCCATGAAAAAGGAAACACAATCCCAGCAAGCTGCAGCTTGCATCACCTGAGAACAAGACAATTGTTATGGTGGGATCATGCCCAATGTGCAGAAGGTGCCACACTTTTACAGAACGTTTATAGGGCTGAGGTTGAAGGAAGTAGAGCACAAGGCCAACCGTGAACGAGGTTGGAAGATGCAATTTTGAGGGATTTAGGATGCCTAGGTCCTGCCATATTGACTCCTGCTGAAGGAAGAGACTTGCGAAGGACCATTCAAGGTGGAAGTCCATTCTACGGACCATCAGGGCTACATCATAGCAATGTGACTTTGCTACTGCTGTGCAGGAACAAGCGTTATCCATGAAAACCCAAAGTTTTGGGAAATATGGGGGACACTCATGTTATTGTTATTGGAAGGGGTGGTCAATTAATGCACTCGCCAGAAGGTGCACAGTTGTTGGTATGAACTCCCTGGAGCTATGCGAACAGATTACACCTGTTACAAATTCAAAACTTGGCAAACTGATTGAGTGAAACTGATCTGAGCTTCCCACAAATCTTCCTCTTCATGGAAGCCAGGGATAGAATTTATGGTTTAGATTCCCAGCTATATAAGACTTGCAAACATGGGAGAGGGCAGTATGTTGAGACCATTACACAGCATGTGTGAAGAGGGGTTTCTTTTCTCTGAAGTTGATAGAGTGTAAGATTTTAGGCAGCTCAAAATGAAAAAAGGAACAGGTCCTCTACATAACTTTTTAGGGTGAAGGAGGGGACATGCAGCCCATTCAAATTTGTCCTCTATCTGCCTTTGGTTTGTCCTTGCATAATTCCAGTGGTTGGCTGCGCAAGAGAGGATACCACATCCCCACTCTTCTCCAGTGGGCCTGTCTATTTCTGAAAATTTTAAGATTTAATTTAATAAAAATCAAGTTTCAGGCTCTTATGATTAAAAGTAAAAATTTCCAAGGTAAGAAGCAAACTGATGCAATTCTGCCCTACGGTCTGTACTCAGATTTCATGCACAGTTGCCAACTTTCACACAGTAAATAGGCACCCCGACTTTCACAATAAGCCAAAAATCAAGCTAATCCCATTTCAAAACAAGGCCAAAACAAGCCAATCCCTAAGAACCCCAACACTATATGTGACTAGATTCCCCCCAGTGTGCAGCCTGGGACTGTGGTGGGCCTGCTGTGCATCCCTGACTCTTTCTCTTGCCCCTTGCCCCTGCTTGCTCTCACCCGTGCTCCTGCTTTCCAGGAGCCAATCAAAAAAAAGAAGCAACAAGCAACAAGCTACATGCCAAAAACTAGCCAACAAGCAACTCATAAGACAATTAAGCCAAAAATAAGCCCAATTTCCCCCCCCCCCTTTTTTTGGTGTGGGTTTGGCATGTCTTGATTTCATGGTGGTGGATACACAAGAACGAACGTAGAACAGACCAACTAGCCAGAAAAAATATCTCCTCAATATCTCCCCAACTCCCCGACAAGCTTCTTTACCAGCAAATAATATTTCCTGTTTTGCCAAATTTCTGTCCTGTATCCTGGTTGTACTCCTTCAGACATGCACAGTAGAAAGGAATAACAATTCATCCAGAAGAAATAAAAGACAACAACAACAACAAAATACTACAGACTGAGTTTTATTTTCCAGCTCCTGAGCATGGCAACAGAAAAAGAGAATAGTGCAAAAATAATTCTTCTGTTAGAAAACAACTTACTGTAACAGTTACTGGGGAAAGAAAGCAGTTACTCTGCCTAAGAAATGTTCCTTCTACCATTAGGATCTCATAGACCTACCACTGGTGAACTCAGTTTTTTACTAAAATAAATACACAAATAAATAAATGTAGCTTTGGGTTTTGTTTTGTTTTTTTTTTAAAAGGGGGGGAGAAATTATTATCGATTGACAGAAACACTATTCTCACTCTCGACATTTGTGCTCATCAGTTTTTCCCAAAACTTCAAAAGATTATGTCATTACTCCCTCTCTCTTCCCCCCCCCCAACAAAAATGTCCCTTTTAAGAGGCCTTTAACCCCCTGAAGAGCAAACGGGGCCTCTTGCTGCCATCCTGTTTTATACATTTCTAGGAAGTCAATTCCAGTTACAGGATTTGTTTTTACAAGAAAGATGCTCAGATTCTACATTACATAGGGGAGGGGAGTCATTCATCTGCCTATGTAAGTACTCAAACTACACTGGGATTCTGCGTATTTTAGCAATTGCTTTAAAGCGTCTGTTAAAATATAATAAAACGGTTAGTATAATATAATTATGCTTGAAGTTGCTATACTCCAATTAAACCTAGGCCAGATATGAAAAGCTCAGTGGAAAGCAATAACATCACTTTAAGAGTATTGTCATATGTACACTAGCCAACGAATTGTCTGGGGGCTGTAAGCTAGCTTTCCATTGGGGTACTGTGTTCAATTAGAGCCCCTTTTCCTGTAATGGGAGTTACATACATGCCAAGGAAACAACAGAACCCTACATTTTTCCAGTTTCATTCTGCAATGACATGGATCTATTTTTCCATGTAAAGATCCAGCCATTTAAAAACGGAGTACCAAATTAAATTAGAATTTGTTTTTAATTTAAACCCAAACATTTGGCACATCAAGACTCAAAGAGCAAGGAGAGAGAAAACTCACACCAAACGCTTGCCCCAAAAGCGCTTTTCTAAGCAATAATACTGGGAACTGTGCAACCCGGAAGGACAGAACACATTGGGACAGCTGTATTGTAAGGCTTGCCACGTATGGATGTGCTAAAACAGGTCTGTCAAACCAGTGCAATGACAAGAGAGAACCAGACTTATCTCTGCAACGGCCCTGATCCAACACTCATTGTAGTCAAAAGGAGTCTTTCTACACTGTCGTCAGTGGGTGCTGGGTAAGGCTCCTGAACTTTAATAAACTTTGGCTACATTCACAATGAATGGCCAAACTATGTTATGAACTGGGTTTTGCACCATGTTTAAATGGTGTTTAAAAGGCAACTTGCAAATGCACTACAGTTGCACTGCAGAAAAGCCAACTGTGCAGAAATCCACTGCTGTTGTCCATGGATTACACAGCTAAACAACAAGACAAATGAGCTCGCAAGCAAGGGAGACAGACAGAGACACACCCACCCTTCATTAAAATTTCTGTAGTGCTGTGACCAATTGTTTTAATTTAACCTCTGGCTCCCAGATTTGCTGACCCAGTATTATTTAAGCAACTGTTGGCAGCTCATGAAGATTAGAAATATCAAGCTCCTCTTCTAAAGATTAACAATGAAAACACATCAACTCCGACAAGCCTGCTGAGACTTACTCACCTCCAGATGATCAGCATTCTTTCCCTTCCAATGCAAGATGAGGGTGGAAAAAAAAGAAAAGAAATGGAAGTATTCAACTCATACCAGAAGTAAACGAACAAACTTTACATCAGCAGCTTAAAGACAAAGGGCAAGCTTTTCAAAAGTAACTTGTGATTTTGGGTACCCAATTTCAGGCAAGCAAAAATGGCCAGATCTTCAAACAGTGGGCCCTTCTCAAATTGTGTAACCAAAAATTGAAGAACCCTAAATTGTCAGTGCTAGTCAAAATGTTCCAAATTTAAATTTTTCAACCCGGGGGAGGGGAGGAAAGAAAGGGGATTAATTTTTTGCCAAACATTTTTCAGAAAAAATTTGATCCTGTTTTTCTGACCTGCTATATAATTGGTTGGGAAAATTCACATTTTGCTTTTTTGACCAAAAAATTTTTCAGCTAAAAAAGGGACACCTTTCCCCCCCCCAAATTCAAAAAAATAGAAGTTTCCCCATGTTTCAACCACATTTTTGAAAATGTGAGCCAGAGAACTGGATTCTCCTCTCACACTGGTGCAAACTCCATTTACTCCGATCTACACCTGCGTAAGTGAGATCAGATCAGGTCCCAAAGTGAATTGGATTGAGTGTTAATACCCCTTTTTGGCGTACACAGAAAATGTCTGTGGTAATTAAAAACAAACAAACAAAAAAAGCAAACCTATGATAAAAATAAATTTCAAAACACAGGATCCACATTTTAAAACACATTGAAGGTATTTTTATGGCTAACTACAGACATGATAATACAGACATTTACAAAAGATTTAGTGCATATTTACACTTTTTAAAAAAAGAATTAAAGCTGCCACATTCTTCAAAGATTTTAGGGCTATTTCAACAAGTGAGTTACAAAAGAGCTCATTCCCCAATTATGAAATCAACTTGACAATTTAAACAAAAAGGAAAAAAATAATCCACACAATTTATTTTAATATAGATTTATATAGAAAAAAAGACCATTCTCTTGATACATTTTCTACGGTTGTTAAATAGCAAACTTATCATGTTTCCATTCATGGTTTGATATTTTGGACCCTAAAAGATAAGCAGCACATTGGTCAGTTTCTTCTGGCTCGTCCCTGTAGGTCACAACTCCAGGGAAAGGAAAACCAAGACAGCATAAATTGTAACCCATCTAACAATTACTATTCTATAAATGGAGAACTAGAGGACTAGAATCCTGGAGAATCTCTCTCAGAACCACTGAAGTCAACGGGAGTTTTACCATTGAGTCTATGGAGAGGCAAACCTCTAAAGGTTCTGATCAGCATCAAGTTGACCTGTGGATGTTGAGTGGAATCCCAAGGGACAGGTCACCAAGATTTATTTCAACACTTCTGCTTCTGGTCCCAGCCAGAAAGCGGAGGTGACTGAAAAATTATTTAAACATTTGAGAACTAAAACAAAACCCCCAAAGGCTCTGCTTGAGTTAGGAGAGGGAAGGGCCTGTTATTTTAATCTAAACTCCTTAGCTCAGTACTTGTTTTACATTTACACAACAGTGCAAACAAGACAGGTTTCAATGCTTTCCTGAAAGCCTAAGAAACATTACTAGAAATCAAAAACTAAAACCACCCTAGAGTAAGATCTTTTGGGGGAAGGAAAAGAAGTATTTTCTTCATAAATACAGTAGTACAATTATATTTACTGTCTTTTACTTTCTAGACATAAAACTGCTAGCTTTTTTAAAAGTTCCTATATGAATATACGAAAAGAGAACCCCCTGGCACATTTGACACGGTGTGGAGAATTACAGTAAATCCTGTACTGGCGCTCACCAGTCGTAATGGGTGTCAAAATCCAAAGGCCAAAAAAAGTCTGTCCATACTAAATGTGCGGTGTTACACGACCACCAGTGTAATGGCCAGATAAATAACAGTCTCTGTGGTGGCTGCTAGTAATAGGATTCACTGGACAGATGTCTAGAGAGACTATTGCAACACATAATGTGAGCAATGGGCTCCTGGAGCATGCAGTGTTCTTGGTAACTTTTGAGTGAATCCTGCAAACCAGCCACATGGATAGCTCTTAGGAAAACCCACTAACTCATTTAATCAACAAACAGCTGTTAGATGGGAGCATTTAAAGTCACCAGTGACATGGGGCCATATCTGAACCAATCATCTAGTGATGAAAGGTTCTGTCTCCTATTACTCAGTCCCCTGGGCCATCAAATCTCAGGGGAGTTCCCCATGGAAAGCATTTGTGGGACTGGACACTTTGTGAGCATTTAAGGGGAAAGAGAAAGAGATGAAAAATGTATGCTTGTTCTGCTCTACAAAGAGGAATATGAGGTTTTCCTTATAAAAGCTGCAACTCTGCTTCTAATACCCGAGTTTAAGACAAACTCTTAGTCTAAAGTTTGGTTTGAGATTTAAGCTCATTGCAATTACTTTGAATTACAATCTTACTTCAGTAGAAAGTAGTCTACAGAAAGAAAAGGACCAGGTGTGCAGTTTGACTTCTTTAAGTAGCTTCTGTTTAAAAACAAAACTGAAAAAACTGTACAGAGAAAGACTGAAAACTATATCACACGACTCCCACAAAGAAAGCAGCTTGTTTAGACTCACATCAGGATCACTCAGGGAAGACTTAGGGGAAAGCACATATTCCTGATGGCTCCTAGTTTGTCAACCCAGCAAGAGGACCTCAGATCCCCAGCTTACACAAGAATAATCCACCTTTTTTTCCTTTCTTTCTTTTTTAAATGGCTGACTGTAATAAAAACTTAACTCACAACATCAATGCTAGAAAACAGGGAAATTAACTAAAGCAATATGAAATTGTGGGCAATGTTTCCTTCCAAACTCATTCACATTTGCACAGAACTGCCTAAGGCACCATGTAATACTGAAGTTTTTCATTACTGGAGACCTCTAGCCTGCATTTTCAGGAGGAGACCATTGCTGTGCAGTTTCTGTGTTTCATTCAGAAAGCTTAACCCTCTATTTCTTTTCTTCATTAGAATAATTACAATGGAATTTTGTTATAAGGAATGAGTTGGGGGAGGACAAACAACCAGTGTTGACTGGTCCATCCTAATCATCAACACACATGGACCCAGGCAAATTGGAGTTTACCCAATCAGACATATGTGCATAATTGATCCATACATTTTAGTTCCAATGCCGGTCAATTGAGTTAGAATGGACTAATGGGCACAGGATAGAACATTTCTTCCCTGCCTCTGAGTAGCACTCAAGAAGGTACAGTTTTCCCAGACTTTGAAAGACTAACGAAAAGACTTCCACTTCTCACCCTGAATCCCTCTCACAGCTATACTCTCAATCTCCCTAGCTGTTCACTGTATTAAACCCAGCACACAAAACGTACAATAGGGAACAATCCTACGGCAGGAAGATGGATAAGGTCACACAATGCTTCCAATGACAACAAAGGAAGGAGAAGCATCATTTAGAATCATCCCGGGTAGGCATTACTTGATGTCATGGGATGAAATTAAGCAAAAAAGAACGTTAGCTATTTTCAACAGTGAGAGCTATGAGGCTGTGAAGGCATCCCCATGGGAAGGGGAAGAACACTTGCCTGGACAAAATATAACAGAATGAACTTTAAGGAACAATTCTGCACAGGCCAAGAGGAAAGACGAGGACCTACCTGGTAGAGCTGGGCCAACTCTTAAAGTACAGCTCTGAATTATCCCACACATTGTGGGTGTCCAGTTTTGGGGGGTGGATTCAGGCTGTTAGAGAAAGAGGTCAGTGGCAAAGTTAGGGTATTTGCACTGTGGCCATCTCTTACCAACATACTTTGCCATCTCTAAATTTTATGGTTCTAAGAGCTCTCAATGATTAAAATTAGCAAGTGGCAAACCCACCAGGACCCAGAGGAATTGCCTTTCAAGAGTAAAGCATGATCCATTCTGCTGAACGAATGCTTCAAGTAAAATATAATCCCACTCTGAGCGGATATTCGGGCATTACAGTGTTAACTTTGGGACAGGATGAAAACCAAGAAAGCTATCACGAGGCCTACTAATGGGGGACACCTTTCTGGGTTTTCTTCTCCCCTGTAAAATCCAGGCTGCTCCCACTGATCTGTTAAGGCCAATTACTTTAATCCTTTTAAAAGCCGATTAGCCAGAGGCTAGAAGACACAGTACCAATAGGTGATAGCGCTGCAGCCTCCATACTCCCACTGCAATTTAGGGCCTAATGCACTAAGGTGCCTAGTGCTCTCGACTCAGTGGGAATGAAGGGTACTGAGCCCATTGTAGGATAAGGCTTGGTGCTTTAACGTGAAGTTACTTCACTCCATGGCAAGATTTGGCTACTACAATGCTGTAGTGGAATTCTGGGATCAGCTGAGATGCTTTAGCAGCACTGTCAGGTAAAGACATAAAATTTAAGGAAACCAAGTGTTTTAAAACAAACTAATATTAATACAAGTGTTTTCATAAATTTTTTTAAAAACCCTCAAAACAAACCTTTTTTAAAATGTGTCTGAACACCCCCCCTGCAGGGTTTGCAACCCATGCACTGCAGCATTTGGGCTAGTTCCTAAAAACCTGAAAGTGAAACTGATGATGAACAACTGTGAAACTTATTCCCTTAAATACTTTAAAACACAGAAATGCTGCTCTCTCCAGTTAGAAGAGGGAAATATTTTGGAAGCACACAGAATTTGCCACTTGAAACTTTTGACAATGACCAACTGTACCCTTTGCCTTGTATAAGGTACTAACTTGGACACTTTGCTATATGAAAAGAGAATCCGTTATTTCATGGAATGAGGGACATACAAACTAGAAGGAGATTTGAAATAGAGGGAAATATACCAAAAATAATTCTCTATCAAGGTCTAATGCAGCAGATCAAGTTGCTAATATTCAAATACTACAGGGCTCAACACCTACACCGGTGGAAATTCAGAGTAATTCCACTGAAGACAGTGGAGTTACAATGGTGAAAAACGGATGTTATTGAGATCAGGATTAGGCCCACAGTTTCTTCATATTTATTAACTTAAAACCTGAATGCAATATATTATTTATCTACTGTATAAATTACTCAAAATTATATATGTATAAAAGTACTGGGGACCCTCTGATACTGCTGAAAATAACAAACATGACATTAATCTCTGGAGTTATTAAAAATAATGTGACTGAGATAGAGTACAAAAAAACCCCAAAAAAGTGCATGAGCACATTGTGAAAACTGAAATCCTTCCAGCCCTGGAATATGGGATATCCATGTTGACTTTGTATTACTGAGGGCAATAGAGAAAAAAAGCTCCCTTGATCATCTCTTATGAGTTTTACAAAGCTACTCAGAATACCTGTACTCTGGAGCCTTCAGTGACATTCAGAACAAAGCACACCAATCTGGTTGTGATGTTACGTGGTCATTGTGTGACCTGGTGCTCAATAAATTTGCAGAGTCATTACGCCCATCTTGGCAGTGTTCAAATGAAATTAACCAACTGCTGTGAAAGTAAGTACTATTTTTTTTTTAAAAAATACAAGGTTTTAAAAATACTGAAATTAAAAATAGAATTTAGTGCATTTAAGACCTTGGTTTTATCCAGACATTACCAGATCCAGTATTTAAAAACAAGCTTGGGGAGGAAAAAAGGGGAGGGAACGACTTTCAAAGAACAAGTATTTTATAATTTAGAACAAATTATAAATTAACCTGTCCACATTTTGGAGACATAATATACAAGAGCAAAGAGCTGAGTGTTCCTTTATTACTCAGGTATTCTATTTTTTCCAATAAAAATGTCTTTTTTAAAAAAATTCTTGCTATTGTGTCCCAGCTTTGATACAAGTTCAGCCTTTCAGATGAGGTATTCCACCATTTCTGCATCAGTGAGGTCCTGCCCCAAGCTGTGAACAGGCGGTTTTCTTTCCAAAGTGCTGGAGTGGAAAACTGGCCCATCTATATCAAGAGGAGGAAACATATCAGAAAGAATCAAGTTATAACTCCAGTTGCCAACTACAGCTACAGTGGGGATATGATTGGAAGAAGGGAGTTTCCTGCTTATTCATAAAGGCAGTTTGTGATGCTGGCCAACAGACTGACAGCAGCTCTTGAAATTTAAAAATTCAGATTTTCTCTCTTTCCTTACTTTCTCTCTTTCATAGTTATGCAACGATGTATAAATCTGCAGTGCGTTAAACTCAGTATAGTCACTCCGGCTTTACACCAACGTAATGGAGATCAGAATCTGTCCCTTTGGCATTAACCTTTCACCAAAGGGCGCTCTGAGACCCAGCCTTTACTGTGATAATCACCTAGCTCATATCACCCTTCCAACATCTAAACCCATAGAATTGGCAGTCCCAAAAGGCTCTGCATGACTAGCACCCTGAAACAGAAATTACACCGACCTCATACCAATGCTCCACTGGGGACCAGCTGGGTCTAGTTACCTGTTTTGTCTGAATTGTAGGGCATGCTGGTCGTGGGAAGTCGCCCTGGTACAAGGGCCACAGCAGAGGAAGCAGCTTTATTTTGTTCACTTCCCCTGTCTGTCTGAGTGCTGCAGTCTCGGCTGCCCGTTTTCGAGTGTGCAGACAGCAGCGGGGTGGAGGGAAGGACCGGCGAGGGCGTTGAAGAAATGGATTCCGAGCGATATTCTGGACCCAGCAGAACCCCTTTGTGGACAGAAAGGGAAGAAGATTTTAAAGCACTTACATATAAGGAGCATCTCAGCACTAGTTCTGCCCAGTTCACAGTTTTGCACTTCTCCCCCTCCTTTCAACGGCCAATCTCAAAGTGCTTTACGAAGGACTGCATTATCCCCATTTTACAGACGGGGAAAGTAAGGCACAGATGTTGGGAAAACCAAGGTCGCTCAGCACTATAAAGGTAATGTTGGAATAGGTTTCATCTCCTAGGCCCTATCTCCAACCACTAGACAATGCTGCTTCTCCTCCACGGCCCACTTCTGTGTAGTCCTGCTCACCCTGAAGTCAATTGCAAAAAATTCCCATTTACAGCAATGGGAGTAGGGTTGGGCCCCAAGCCATTTACAGAAAAAATAACTAATAACTTGGACTAACTACAACACATTTTCTCCAAATAAAGGCTGTGAGCCCTTCAGGCCAGTGACCATATCTTTGTATCTGTTTGTGGCGCACCTAGCACCCTCGGTCAGGACATCGTCCTTCCACTGCTTGCACTGCCCTGAGTGGTTTTAGACCGCGCTCCCTTAACATAACTAGCCATGCTTTTGTTAGGATTACGTTACCTAAACTGCCCTTCCAGCTTTTGTCCTCCCTCTTCTCTTCCAATATGGGAGTGCTGCTCAGTGTTGAAGAGTGGGACAGCAAGCCTGATCCAGCGTTAGAAATTGACATCAGGGACTTAGCTGGTCTCATTGAAGATAGCTGATCTGTCTTACTGGTCTCTTTCCGGGAGCGCTGCTGGAGGACTTTAATCATGGCATCCTTTTCAATGATCTGAGCATGGAGAGTCTTTATCCTAAGAGGATAACAAAAAGAACAGTATCTTCAGACTGATGCTTCAAAGTCCACTGTGTTCTCGTAACTATCCCTTGCTTTTTAGGCATTCGGGGAATTAGTGCAGCTCTTTGTTAAAGAGAATGCAACTGAGCTAACTTGAATAATGGGTGCTCACTGGCCCATCGTGGCATAGGGCCAGATCATGGACAAGACTTTCTACACTTGAGAGATTTTCACTGAGCTGCCCACCTCAGGCTACTGGACACAACAACTGCAGCATCAGTTTGAGATCCAAGAGCTATGGCCAGAAAGCCAAGGGATAAGGAAGAGGAGGGATTAATGCTCTTCAGCAAATCTGCACTGTGCCAAACACCAAGACAAACACCCCCATGGAACCGCACTGTTAAGACATGATCCAAATTTACCTGAGCTTGGTGTTAGAAGCACACGTCTGTATGAAGGTGGTGAAGAGGAACAAGAAGAGCAGACAAATATGGACAGAACATTAAAAAAATAAATAGAATCAAGAGTCTGAGGGGCATTTTACTTCTGAATCCAAACCATACCAACAGTGAAAGAAAATGCAATTGTTTTGTTCAACCAAGCGAACACAACCTGGTATCTCTCATATTTCATTGCTATAAGTGAGGCTACCAATACCCCGACGCGATGATTCCCAATAGCCTGCCCCAGCCATCAACTTAAAATTACAATGCGAAAGAAGCTGTCTGAGAACAAACTGTATTTTACCTGCCCTCCATGTCAAGACACCGCCTATTGGCCATCAGGATCTCCTCTTCTTCCTTCTGAATGCGAGCTTCCAAAGAGGTGTCGTAGCTAGCATTAGGCGAGTGGCTGATCACAGTTGTGTCCCTGAGAATGAGCAGTATAGCAGATAAAGGACCATAGGAATGCACTGTCCTCATCCCAACAGCACACAATGATCTCTCAAAACTATTTAACAAAGATATCCACTTCTTTGAGTAAAGGCTTGTTCAAGGTCTCCATTTCTGGCTATGGATCTCAAACCAGGAAAACCCATCTCCCAGCACTAAAGAAACAACAGAGATGTCTTAAGTCACTAAAAACAAGGGCCCACTCTATACACAATGCTGCTCATCTAAAGGTGTGTTTCTAAACAGATTTAGTTAAACCCAGGCAAGTTTATGTGTAGTCAAGGACAAGGATGTAGGGAAAATGGCACCCCAGGATGAGAGGCTAGACACATATATTCTCTTTTAAGCTAGAATATAGTGAATTTGTGTCTGATGATTTTAGATATATAGTCCTCTCTCCTACAGGCTAGTGCTCAAATATTTTGGGTACTGGTTGGATATGGAGTATAAACAGCTCTCTTTCACTTTACCTTCTACACAACACACTTAGGGTTCCCCCATTGCAGTGGTTCTCAACCTGTTTACCATTAGTGTGTACCAATACTACCTGTATGGCCCTTAGGAGGTCACACGGGCCACAGCTCTGTGCTAACTGGGCCACAGGTTGAGAACCACTGTCCCATTGCAATTTTTGCATAGTCTACTAAACACACACCAAGCATTTAATGCTGCTATACCCTTACATTTCAGATAGATTTCTTTTTAACACGTCCTAGGAAGACCAGCCTGCCATTTAGGTTAAAAACACCACACACCAAACACTCAGGCTCGGATTTTTGAAATCAGTTAGGGGATACAGACACCAAATAGGAACTGGACATCCAAACCCCTTAGGTGGTTTTGAGAGTCTCAGCCCAAATGTTACAGTAGGATGAGAAGAGAGTTTATGTTATTACTCTGTAGCATCCCATATTTTAAACAATGTGATGCAGGATAATAAAACTAATACAGCAATATTACAACCCTTGTTCACTTCAATACCAGTCATCATGCTATGCCATTATACCACCATGTGGGTCCTAACAATTACAAGGCCCCATACAACATAAATGCACATTCAAATAACATTAAGACTGCAGCAGCCTGAGACAGGATGAGAGCTACCAAATCATTATAATGTGCCAATTTTACTTCCCATGGCTGGCAGGGTTAAGAGTGGAGTGGCCAGCATACCTCTCACTCTGCCAAGGCACGAACAGGGGATGCAGTGAATGGCAAAACCCCAAAATAAGGAACACAAAGAGACTATTCAGACAGGAAGCTTAAAAATGGTGTCGCCTTGAAATGAGGAACATTTGGGAGGAATGGTGGCCAATCTTAACTTGGAATTAACTTTCTGACTGTCAGATGCTAGGGAAGTACTAGATCTGTCTCTTTTAAGGACCAGCAGTTGGAAGGAAACAGGAAACTAAACTCTGGAGATGGGAGCTTTCCTGACTCTGGAAACCTTCCTTGCTTGTTTACTTAACTACAACACCAACTGGCTTAATGTGTCCTCTCCCCATATGTGACAACCAACGGACCACACTCCTATTTATCAGCGTGGACTGAAAATATAACATGTCCCCTGGACACACATTAAAGAAGCCATTTAGAGAATCTCAGGGAAGCTGGAAAACAGTGCACAAGAAGCATTAATACCTTGAGGTAACAGGCTGCTTCTGGAGTGAGAGAAGATAACCCTTTAAATGCTAATACAGCAAATGCTGCAACTCTCCTTGCTGATTTTTATTATGATCCTGCAATAAGTTACGAACCTAGGCAAAAGTACCAAAGTTGCAACATCTGCACTTGAATCTGGTTTACAAAATGGACTAAAATAAAGCCCTCTGTCAGGAGGCAGGCACCAGTTAACAATAAAATCACATGTAAGCACTGCCCAATTGGACTCCATTAGCAGCACTTGCTCACCAGCTAACTGAAGCCTATTGACAGCAAGTATTTCTGGATAGTCGTCTTGGAATCTAAGCTGGATACCAAATTTCAGACACCATTCCCTCCCTGCCCCCACAAACGATGCCATCTTACGCAGCCAAATGCTTTAAGCAGAATTTCTGTGTATGTGTCTTTGGTTAACAGCCATATTGTGGACAATACCACAAAGTAGTTTGCAAAAATAGTCTGGTGAACAAATGTGGCATTCAGGCCAAATGTGAATCACCACGCTTCCCAGATCTTACGTGACGGCAGCAAGGACAGATTCTTGTAAATCTTTTTCTGCTCTACCTCTATTTTTGAATCAGCAGCTTCCAGGAGCCATTCAGATGAATACTTGTATGAAAAACACAGTTCTTTCATTTGAGGAAACAGTCCCTTCAAAGTTTCTAAATGCTGGCAACTATGCAGAAATCCCAGCGAAAGCAGCCAAGCTCTAACTCCATTCCAGGAGTTTTAGCTGATGATGTGTGCAGGGCAAGGGGAGGTGTCATGGAAAAGTGAGACTCAGGGTAACATTCGTTGGTAGGAAATATGACATTCTACTGGAAAAATACCCTGCTATGAATAGTCTCATTTACCTCTGAGCAGCCACCGTAGCTGCCGCATCCAAAGCAAACTGTCTCATCACGCTCTCCTCTAGGTACTTCTGTTCCCATTTAGTCATGTCGGCTTCCAGGGCAAGAATTCTCTCCTCCTTCTCCCGCAGGAGTTCCATAAGTGCTGTGGCGTTGTACTCCGAGGCACTGGCAGTCTGAGATGTACCTTGACGCTGATTTTCAAAAGAACAAAATGCATCAGAATAGATTTGGAAGAGCCTGTTCTCACACGGGGGATGAAGAGGCCGGCTTAGTTATCAGCTTAATGGAGCAATCGTTGGGCAGAATTCTATGGCCTGCGTTATGCAGGAGGTCAGACCAGATGATCGTAATGGTCCCTTCAAGCTTTAAAACTCATAAATCAGCAGCTGGGGCAAATCAGCTGAGCTCCACTGAAGCCATTGAAGATATGCTGATTTACCCCAGCTGAGAATCTGCCCCATGAATAATTCTGTTCATGAACACCGTGACCCAATTAAAATATTAGATAATACCGACACACCTACCACCACTACTCTCTCTCTCTATATATATATCACTCCAGTTTTACACTAAAGTAAGTAATGCCTCTACCTTAAATGGAGTTGCACCAGAGTAAGCAAGATTTGAATCAGGCTAAAGAGTTTAACAATCATTGGTAATGTTGTGCCACACTGAGTTATGAACAAGCGATATGGATAAAGACCCAGCCACATCATAACCAGGTGAAAAAAATGCTTTTGCCTTGTATTGAGATTTCCAACACAGCTCCAATCACAAGATGCAGCATGTGATATCATTCACTTATTACGATAAGGAATATAATTAGTTAGAAAAGCAAGCTTTGTTTATAATGAAAAGATGGAAAGTGTCTGGCACAATGACAAAAAGCCACTAGAGGCAAGGGAACTAGAACTAGGAGAAGACAATGTATGAGACCCCTTCTAATTTTTGCAAAATGAATCCCGGGTATTAGAAAAGGGGCTGAGATTAGACATTGTCACATATAAAGTGGGATCACATGCTATACTTGGGAACTGAGGGGGGGAAGTAATTAAACTCTAAGAGGAGGTTTGGAACATAGATACATTTATTCCATTTGGAGCCAATAAGCCAAAGAGAGGCATACTGGAAAATACAAAAAGATGTTTGAGATTTTCTATGCTAAAAGCTCAAAGAATAATATTAAACAGGAAAGTATTATAAGGAGACTTTTCTGGGAGTGCAAGACCTTGTGCCCAGAAAGCTAGTTATGAAAAGCTCATTTATAAGAGAAGGAATCAAACAGACAATCTAATGTGTGTGACTCAGGGTTCAGATTATTTTACATTTTCTGTTTCCTTAAGATGAACCATGGTTTAAAGCAAAAATCTTGTTACGTCCACTTACAAGTTGTTAGTTTTAAATAACTTTGTAATTTGAACACTGCAAATAATTCTCAAATTATGTCAATTCGATATATTTTCTGTATTAGATAGGAAGAATTTTTAAACAACATTTATATCTAGACCCATTATAGAATGTGTTAAATCTGGTCTTCTTTCAAGACAGTTTCATTAATAATATAACTTATTTCTTCCTTCATATACTTATGTTTTTGTTTAAACATTTTTTTATTAATCCTATCATTAGAGTTAATCACATAATATCATATCATTTCTAGTAAAAAAATGGAAGTAGTTTACCATTTAATTTACTGTCTATTATATTGTGGCATATGTTTCAGTCAATTGGATTTTTAGCTGTAATCTGAGGCAGCCCCCACTGTCCCCAAAAAACAGTTACCTGCAAACTATCATATTGTCGTAATTCTTCTCCCTCACTTATGGCATGTCTGCATTTGCATTGTTAGTCCTGTTTTACCTTGTGTTAATTAAACAATTGTTAATTCTAGAGCAAATGTTTGTTCTAGGGTTTAAACATTTGTTCCTAGTCACATTTAACTCTATGTTGCAGTTTAGGGCTAAACACAACGAGGAACAAATATCTGTATCCTACTTACACCAGAATTTACAATCACATTAATTAACATGTGTTAACATGGGGTCAAACAGGACTCAAAAGTCAAATTCAATTCATACTGTCCCCAGAAGAAATATTTTCCTTTCATCCCATTGTAAAAATGGGCTCAATACAAATTGTTAGAGCATATTATATATTAGTGGTTACAAATTTCCATCAACAGCATTTGTGTTATCAGGCTTCAAAAGCCTTCCAAAGAGCGTTCTGTCTTCAGGCCAATGTTTGAGGCTGTGTGAACAGATGTGACCACCTAACAAATCTTGGCAGGAATGGGGGAGGGGCGCATGTCAGGGGTGTCTTAAAAATTAAAGACAAATTACAAATTAAAATGCAAAGCAGGAGTCATTAAGAGTCCAAAACAATTTCGAGATATATGCCTGCAGCCTCCCAGATGAGGAATCAGCTATTATTTTTAATTTTAAAACGTTGGGATAGAATTTAAAGGTTTACTCAGTTGAGTGAAACCAATACCAACCCAGCAAGGTAATGGCAACATTTTGCAAAAGAATATTTTTGCTATAGTTCTATACAAAAGAGGGGAAAGATCATGCTCTGCTGCATGTTTTGTGCATGTTTAGACAGGAAAACCTTACTAGGAATATACTGACATGAAAAACTGCTCAGTGCATGGACTAATCCAGGTTACCTGCTGCATCCGGAGAGACTCCAGTTCTCTCTCCAGGCGAGTTCGGAGCCGGTGCTCCAACTGTTCTCGCTTCTCGCAGGCTGCCTGCAGCTGAACCAGTGCCTGCTGCATCTTCTCCACCTTCTCCACATAAACCTGCTTCTTTTTCAGCTGAAACAAGAGAGGACAACGATCATAACTTTAGTTCCCACCTGCTCCCCGTTCTTCTTTCCTCTTCTCTCATTCCCAGTCACAGTTAGGCCCAATCTAGGTACCCATATGCCCTCCCCACCCCATTGCCTTAGTATCTGAACATTCACAAGCATTAATGAATATATCCTCACAACCTCCCTGTGAGGCAGGAAAGGATTATCTCCATTTTACAGATGGGGATCTGAGGCACAGACAGGATAAGTGATTTGCCCAAAGTCACACCGGCAGTTTGTGTCAAAGCCAGGAATTACAGCTTGTCAAAAAATGCAGAGAAAGTTTTGAAAACATGAAAGTTTTTGACCAGCTCTACAAAGAATTACACCCAGAACTCCTGCGCCCCAATCTGAGGCCATAACCATCAGACCATGAAGAGCACCAAAATAACATTATAACCAGATTAAGGACTTGTATTCTGTCCACACTGCAGACAGAATAGTACTAGCAACAACTGTGCATGGTTCTAGGCATTGTTCCAGAGGCCAGAGTGACCTAGGAAGTCCCACTCTATTCTTCTCTCTCACTGCCCCCGAAGACTTATGCTAGCCAAACCACATTAACCTGACCTATCAAAACTATCAGGCTGGGAGACCTATTTATGAAACATTAGGGCCCCAGCAGGATTAAAACACAGTCCAGACTTGTATGATTTTGTAACCTCAATTACTGCTGCTCTGAGTGGCACGGTAAGCACGTGGGGGTCAGGGGACAGGGAGCCGGCAGGGATTGGATAGATGTGGGAGTCCTGGGGGGCCTGTCAGGGGTCGGGGGTGTGGATGGGGTCAGGGGACGGGGGGTTGGATTGGGGGTGGGGCCCTGGGGGGCGATTAGGGGTGGGGGGGTCCCAGGAGGGGGCGGTCAGGGGACAAGGAGCGGGGTGGGGGGGTGAGAAGTGGGAAGGGAGGGGGAGGGGGAGGGGGCGGGGGCAAGGCTGTTTGGGGAGGCACAGCCTTGCCTACCCGGCCCTCCATACAGTTTCGCAGTCCCGATGTGGGCCTCGGGCCAAAAAGTTTGCCCACCCCTGCACATTTAAAGACCATACTATAAACACACCCAAGAACCATGCTAGAATATGCTTTGGCCTTTCTCATATGGAGAGGCCCAAACCACGTGTTATCCATGTTAAGGAACCATGGCCCAACTCTGTTTGAAGGGTTTAAACGCAGTGGATACTGCAGTCCAAATGAGGCCTACAACACAGCTATAAAGATGGCTGCCAGAGGGGAAAAATACGAACAACTGTTGTTAGCTAGGTTTGGGCTTCAAGTGCTGGGCAGGGCCCTAGGCGATGACAACCCACTGACTACCCTTGGGTGAATTCTGCGCCACAACAGAAAAATGCCCCCCTCTAACCCTCCCCCCCCCCGCAGATTCTCTTTGTTTCCTTGCAGAAAATGGTTTCTGTGGGGAAGAAAAGAGAAGCTGCTCACTCACCTCTCTTCCTCCCCCTTCCTTGCCCCCCCCCCAGCTCAGATGCATTTGTTCAGGCAGCCAGGGGAGAGGGAAATCACTGGGGCAAGGGGGGTGGGTGGGTCTCGGAATTAGTCCTAGTAGTTCCCTCTCCCCCTCCCCCTCCCCCTCCCTGCACAGAACAACCAGGGCTGGGTTAGATCAACCCCCAGAAACTTCCCCTGGCTGCAGGAAGCTCTGCACCGTCTGGGTGTGGGGGGGAGGCTGAGCAGTGGTGGTGGGGTTTGGACGGGGGGGGTCCCAGATGCACAGGGGTTGGGCGGACGGCGGAACAGCTCGCTGTACAGTGACCCTTCCACCCACCCGTGCATCCCTTTCCTTCTCTGTACCCAGAACCCCACACCGAGTCCCTGTGCATACAGATTCGCCCCCGCACCCAAACTGCGCCACACAGAACCCTGGTACTCTTGAGGGAATTCTATGCCAAACAATTAAAAATTTTAAAATTCTGCAAAGTTCTGCATATTTTATTTGTCAAAATAGCACAATATAATCAGACCATTTTCAATTATTTTGGTAATTTATTTCAAAATACTTGTCAGCAAATAATTGAAAATGATGTGATTAAATTGTATTATTTTATCAAATAAATACGCAGAATTTTAAAATATCGTGGGCAGAATTTTTAATTGTTGGCACAGAATTCCCTCAGCGTAACTGACACAATAATGGCTGAAGAAGGCAGTACTCCCAGGGAGACTCAGAGCCCAATTTGCAGGGGACACTGTTGCAAAATTTAGACTCTCTTGATTTCCCTATGTCATCCCTCAAAAAATTCTCATCATATGCTCCTCAGTCCCTCTGCATCAAGCCACTATAGACAGTGCTTAATTTGTAATGAAAGAGGTGCAGGGGCTCAAGCAATTTTTTTACTTTCGTAACTGATGTGACAAACCTAGAGGTGCTGCGGCTCAGCCCTGGCAAGCCCTGGCACAAATTAAGTACTGACTATCGAGAACCCAGTGTGAGTAGTACAGTAGGTAAGCTCCAGACAGCAACATCTTATTTTCCACCAGTCCCAAGTCTGGTATCATTTATTCCCAAACTCAGCAGACACCTAATCTCACAGCATGATGCCGTGCTGCTGCCCTAAAGGATTTTCCAGAGACTGGTATTTTATTATAAAGGTATGATAAACAATGAGTAACCCAACCAAAGATTTCCCAAACAGGGCAGGTACAGTAAGTAGGTATTTTTACCTCTCGATTGCTCAAGATTTCAAATGTATTTGGATCAGGAGATGCAAGAACATGTTACTGCAATTTTACATTAAATTCTTGCTATTGAAAACAATGAATTAAAAGAATGATGATATGAAGATTGAAATTGTTGGATGAATAGCTCTAAGTGCTTTACAAGGATTAAACTAACCCTTTTAATTCCCCAGTAAGGTGGATATTACTGTACCAGTTTTACAGTTGAGTTAATGGAGGCTCAGAGCAGTTAAGTGACTGCCAAAACTCACATGCAGTGCGTTAGCAGCAGAGCCAAGAACAGAACCCAGGAGTTTCTGGTTCTGAGTCCTTGTTTTTGCACAGGGGTCACACTTCCTGTACAAATGCAGGGTACAACATGATAACGTGCTTGGGAAAATGCAAAAACACAGTAATTCATGCAGGAAAATTAGCAATGATCTCTAACTCTCTAATGCATGAAATAAACCAAGGATCTTGGGACTCCCAGTGCTATCCAATGAGTTACTATATTTCCAAAATTTTGTAAAGCACAATTTTTTTAAAAAAAGCAGCCAATCATCTGCTAAAAGAAAATACATTTATTAGTTTTATAATTAAATAAATATGAGAATGTGTGTGGATTAAGTTTTTGGCCTACAGTCAACAAATACCAAGAGCCCAGCCAAAAAAAGAATTAGGCCACAGAAATTCAACTGAAATGTTCACTTTGAAAATGCTCCCAGCAGCCGAACCTGCAGGTGAAATGTTGTAACACAGGTGATTGCCCAACATATTAGCACTGCCCGCACATGTTTAACTAATGTACCAAACCTAAAGTACAGGCATGGCTTGTTCAGTGGCGTTTCGTAAAGTCAGATTTCTTTTTCTTTAAAAGAAACCAGAGTTATCCTTTCCATGTCAAGCAGCATTAGGTACATAAAAAAATAAGTTTAAAAGGGGCTTTAGTACAGAAACACTTTAACTCATCTTTGTTCAACGAAATTAAAAGATGGGTAAATTTTAACATCCCTTTGGGTACATCTTCACTGCAAGCCCCTTGTGCTGAGGCAGGACCAAGTACACCTATACCATCCCTGACGGGTGTTTGTCCAACCTGTTCTTAAAAATCTCCAATCACGGGGATTCCCAAACCTCCCTTGGAACCCTGTTCCTGATCTTAAATACCCTTATAGTTAAAAACTCTTTCCTACTATCTAACCTAAATCTCCCTTGCTGGAGATTAAGCCCATTACTTCTTGTCCTACCTTCAGTGAACATGGAGAATAATTGATCACAGTCCTCTTTATAACAGCCCTTAACATATCTGAAGACTGTTATCAGGTCCCCTCCTCAGTTGTCTTTTCTCAAGACTAAACATACCCTGGTTTTTTTTAATCTTTCCTCATAAGTCAAGTTTTCTAAAAAATTTTTTGTCATTTTTGTTGCTCTCCTCTGGACTCTCTCCAATTTGTCCACATCTTTCCTAAAGAGTGGCACTCAAAATTGGACACAGTACTCTAGCTGAGGCCTCACCAGTGCTGAGTAGAGCAGGGTAATTACCTCCCGTGACTAAAGGCTTGTCTACATTACCTGCTGGATCGACAGGCAGCAATCAATCCAGCGGGGGTCGATTTATCGCATCTAGTCTAGATGCGATAAATCGACCGCCGAGCACTCTCCAGTACTCCACCAGGGCGAGAGGCACAGGCGGAGTCGACGGGGGAGTGTCAGCCGTCAACTTACCGCAGTGAAGACACCGTGGTAAGTAGATCTAAGTACGTCAACTTCAGCTACTTTATTCACGTAGCTGAAGTTGCGTAACTTAGATCGATCTCCCCACCCCACCCCACCCCCCTGGGTAGACCAGGCCTTACATACAACACTCCTGTTAACACACCCCAGAATGTTATTAGTCTTTTTTGCAACTGCATCGCACTGTGGACTCCCATTCAATTTGTGATCCACTACAGCCCCCAGATCCTTTTCAGCAGTACTTCCACCTAGCCAGTTATTCCCTATTTTGTAGCTGTGCATTTGATTTTTCCTTCCTAAGCGAAGTACTTTGCACTTGTCTTTATTTTTAATTCAGACCAATTCTCCAACTTGTTGAGATTGTTCTGAATTTTAATCCGGTCTTCCAAAGTGCCTGTACCCAGGGTTCCTGGTGGGCTTGTACTCTGGCTGCTATCCCATGCTACTCTGTCTACACAGCTATTTGTTACCCATGCTAGCTAGATTAAAGCTAGCATGAGTATCCCTGCCTGTGCTACAATCACACCTTAGATGCCTTTGAAAATTTGATTTCTGTAAAGTATCTCCACTACCTTATGCACGAGATACCATGTTACCTCTTGCAATTATTGTACTCAATCAACACACAGTATATTCTATATTCAAAGTTATACAATGAAGTGGTATTTTTTCCCCATCTCTGACTTCTTCGCTACTATGACTATCAGCTTGGAGCAATAAACTGTGAACCTGGATTCATCCGCTGAAGTCTTATTGCAGAAGTTTAGTTCTATTTTATCTTCTGGATGGATTTGTCCTCAATATAAAAAGGCCCAGGAATATTGCAGCCAAGCACAGAGGGAATTTATTAACATAAATCAAGAATATGAGTATGTTTTCCTAAGACTGGAATTGGAAACAGCGTTTCTTGAACGTTGCCAAAATGCTGCAGGCAAAAGAGAAAAAAAGAAAGCACCAAGCTGAGGCTTGTTCTTTGTTAACTGTCATGGTTCCCCCCAATAAGAAAACAAAACCGGCTGCTCCACGCTGATGGCCATAACAACATCTGCCAGTTGGAGAGACGGCAGCAGTGGATGCTCGAGTCCTTCTGTAACTGGCTTCTCAGTCAACAGGTGCTCCACTTAACAGCTCTCTCTTGCTCGTTTATGAAGATGTAGAGAGCAGTATCTGCCTCCCGTTCCTTCCCTTCCAGCAAGATCTGGAAACTCTTTTTAAGCAGCTGCAACTTTGGACCAGTAACACCCGCAAGTCAAGAAGAGCCTGCAGGGAAGCACTGTACATTCAACGTGCCCTTTCCCATCACCAACAACCTGATGGTTCAATTTCTTCTCCAAAAACTCCTGACTTCTAGACTATTTCTTAACATTTTCCCCACAACCACTGAACTATTTAACTCCCAGATGCAAATTCTAACCAATTCGGATGCTTTGGTTGCTAGCTTCACTCTATTTCTTTGCATTATGATATGAATTTATCCAACGTAAATCCGTTTGTTAATCTTTTCTCTTAGCCTGGTATCAAATTTAAGTTTAAATCCTGTGTGCTTCACTGTGATTTATTTGTAGAAAATAGATTGAGAACGATTTTTTTTAAACACGCAAACATAACAAAATGTCAGATTTTTCAATGATACTGAATGTAATCGGGTAATAAATTAATGTTCACATTACCTATAGTAACTCATCTTTTGGAGGGGGTGCTGTGAAGTTACAGAGTACTCTATCATATTAATAGTCTTCCATTAATATAGCACCTTTTAAAATCAAAAGATCCCAAAAGACTTCAAGTATGTCCACTCAGGGCTGGGAGGCTGCCAGCTATTGCACAGCATCCCAGCACAACCATGCTGGGAGACAGAAATTTTTCTACAGTACCTGGTGCAATTCTAACAGCACAGGGCTAGATACATACATACAAATCCTTTTAACTTCACTGCCTGGCTACTTTGCAAAGTTCATTTCCAGATACCTAGGGTGTCGTTTTAATTCTGTCAGACATTTTAACTGTTGCAACGATGTCGAATTTAACCGTTTAAAATAGATGCTATCATTTTTCCAGGAAGAATTCCAAAATAACACCCTCCCTTCTAAAACATTCCTCCTGAAGTCCTGCCACACAGTTTTACACAGATGTCTAAGGGCGACATAATGGGTAATGGGAATAAATTGCACAAAGTTAAAATCAGCCAGTGAAGTGCCCCAAAAAGATTCCTTGGTCCCCTGATCAAGCAGTTTTTTCATTCTTCTTTTACTGTGAAGACTGTTTCTGTAGTCAAGACATTTCTGGTAGGTTTCAGTGCAATAAAGAGCAGCAAGGCAGGCTAGGGATTCTAAGGCTACATTGTTCAAGAGAGTTCTGGCTGACCTGAGCAGTTCTTTGTTTCCAAGTTAGTCAGAAAGATTTTATTGCTTAAAAACGACTGCACATTGAAATCCATGAACTGCAAGACTCCCAGCAAACAGAAATAAATCCATCTCTCTAAATACACAGGAATGAAATAATTAAACAAATACATTCATTGAGCTGTGGAGAGCAGGAACTAGCTCTTCACATGGGAACATACTTAAAACACCCACTTCCCAGAACAATGCAGAGAATTCCTTAGCAATTCCAGCCACCAGGCTACCTGAGGTATTCTTTGCCACAGAGAGCATTTGATCAGACGTGCAGAACTACTGGTCCAAAAATCAGTTATAGCAAAGAACAATGTGTTCCCATCTAGAGATAGGCAGCTGAATATTATTAGAATTGCTCCCTGAAAGAGACTGATTGGTAAAACTCCAAGAGCCAAACAAATACAGTTCATCCATTTTATTAAGCGCTTTAGAGACAAATCCTGCAATATCCTCAAGGGCTCCAGAATCCTTGTAGTTAAACTAGTGCCATTCTGTGGGGCAAGGCAGCGGGGTGCAGAAAGACAGCGGAGGTCACACCCATCCAGTGAGGAGCCCAGCTCTGCCGGGGGCTTCAGGTGCAGGGAACAAAGGCAGTCAGGGCAGAAGACCCTTCCCTATACAGGTCCTTAGCTGCAAAGGGAGCACAGAGGCTGCTGCATCCTTCAGGCTGGAGTAGCCTCCATGGAGCAAATTCAGCCCAGAAAGCAATGACAGGAGAAAAGGGGGGAAATTCCTCCCCTTCAAAGAGATGTATAGCTCCAGATGAGTTACTCAGTGAGGATTTTTGGGAGAGGACATCCTGCATAACCAGCAATGATTCAGAAACCCTCCCAGCCATTATCCTCTTTGTTTTGGATAGCACTATGTCAGCATCTGCCTCCCACCCGCCGTTTTTGAGATCTTCAACATATTTTTTAAAATCTTTCCAGTGTGTTTTGATTCTATAATGGGTTGATCCTAAAGCTGAATCAGTTCAGATGCAGCTGAAAATGTATTTCCCCACATGAATTTGCTCACTATTTCCAAAACATACTAAGAAAAGAGTATCCGATGAAGTGAGCTGTAGCTCACGAAAGCTTATGCTCAAATAAATTGGTTAGTCTCTAAGGTGCCACAAGTACTCCTTTTCTTTTTGCGAATACAGACTAACACGGCTGTTACTCTGAAACCTAAGAAAAGAGCGCAAGCACATTTAACCCATATATAACGTATGTAACTCTCTCTCTGCTGTTGGACTATATTCCTGTAAGATTCCTGTGAACCCTCAGTTTGACTGAATTCAGTTCCAGTAAGATGCCACTGGCCTCAGCAAGAGTTCATGCTGAAGCAATTTGGTAATACTATCCTCTTACTAGGGAGTAGGGTTTGCTGCATGGGAAGGTCATAATATTGTCTCTCCATTTGTTTGGGTTAAAGCCTCAAAGCCACCTCTGGAAAATTACTAACAGGCAGAAACAGAGTTGGAAATGCAGCAGTAAAAAAGCCATTTCTGCATCATTACAGAACGACAGGTCATTAAAGACATGTACACACTACTTAGGGGGAAAAAATGTAAAAGCACCTTTCTCTCCTCCCATTGCCATACACACATGCATGAACAAGGTTTGCAAATAAAGTATTTCCTTTAAAAATGATTGTTATGAATGACATCTTGGATACAGCATATAAGATACAGTAGACACCATTAAGAAGTCAACATTTCAACATCTGCCCACAGATAAACCTCACAGTGTAACCAGAAATATCACATTATTCCCCTACACTGTAGATAAACCAGGAAAACCTGTGCTATCTTAGCTCTGGTAGCTGGTTTATGTTCACATTTTATGGCTGTAACGTCTTATGTCTTCTAGAAGCTTCCTTTGTAAAGAATATTTCCTTCAAAATTTGTTTCCAGGGTTTTTCCCAATGTGCTTTATAAATTTGGGAGGAGGTTGTTTTCCTTTACATTGTGAGTTGCACGTGTGTTATCTACTAATCTGTACTTTTAGTGGCAATTGCTTTACTTTGGGACTGTTGTATCTGGACCGCTCGGGCTCTGTTCTGTGGTGGAACCAAGAGAATGAAAGTTATACTCCGATAAAGTTGCATTTTGGGAGGAAATGTGGCAGCTTGGTTGAAGTTTGGCCCTCCATCAAGAGAATGTTAAGAGTCCACTGGCTTAAGGAGAAATTGAGTTTAAAATCATCTTTTTAAAATAAGACTTCTAAAAGCAGTGCTGGTGACCCTTTCCTCCATTATCACCAGCTGTGGCTGGGTACTGCAGTAGGCACCTATGACAAATTCCTGTTGCCATACTGAAAGCCTGGTACGCAGAGTCAATGGGTCTGGTCACTATGGCCAGTTCTGCAAATTCTGCAACTCTGTTAACATTAACTTAGCCAGATTAGTATATGCTACCTATAGTGTCTTGCCCACAGTAGACTCTTAAAACCTGTTAGTTAGCATGTAACCCAACACATGCTAATAATGCAATTTTAAATCCTAGTCCAGACAAGGCCTATATTGGAACAAATCCTAGCCCCCTACCATCTTCCTGCATACTGTACACCAAAACCACTCAAACCTTTGCAATGCAGTTGAGGACAGAATGGCAATCCATGCTCCAAAACTACTGACTCCTACAATGGGGGCTGAAGAAAAGTCTCCTTTAGTTGACAGGAGTATCAAGTCCATAGTACACAATTAACCAGTTGGGACTGCAAGATATTTTACAGCCAGCATGTATTTTAGTTCTGGTATGTAGAATTCATGTAAACTATGTTTTAGTTATATAAACAATCAGGGTTTTTCACTGAGGAGGAAAAGGCTAAATATTGCCCTAGAAATGGATTTGGTATGACACTGTAATCACTCAGTTGTTACTGTGAAACTGTGACACTTAGTAATGAGGCCTAAAGTAGAAGGGAGAAGGAAACTGACTAGAAATATATTACCGAACTTTATATAAAAATGTTGCCCCTACATATGCAGCATACATGAAGCCAACCCATGCTAATGCTAAAATACTTGCACTTCAATAGCACCTTTTAACTCAAAGAGCTTTAAACCACTCAGGCCCACAACACTTCTATGAGATGGGCAAGTATTACACCCTACTTTGCTCAGATGAGAAATAGATGCGATAGGGGAAATTTAAATACTTGGCCCAAGGTCACACAAAGTCAGTGTTACAGCCAGCAGCAGAACCCAGGAGTCCAGGCGCCTGCTCCAATTTCTGCACCAAATTGTCTCCCAGTCTGACCTACACTGTGCATTCCTGACATGCTAGAAAAAATGATAACCATTGCTATGCTGTATAGGGTTAACAATTCCCTCAGTAGCTTCTTAGGCCACATCTACACTACCCGCCGGATCGGCGGGTAGTGATCGATCTGTCGGGGATCTATTTATCGTATCTAGTGTAGACGCAATAAATCGATCCCCGATCGCTCTGCCATCGACTCCAGAACTCCACCAGGGCGAGAGGTGGAAGCAGAGTCGATGCGGGAGCGGCGGCTGTCGATCCCGTGCCGCGAGGACGTGAAGTGATTCTAAGTCGATCTAAGATACGTCGACTTTAGCTACGCTATTCTTGTAGCTGAAGTTGCGTATCTTAGATCGATCCCCCCCCCAGTGTAGACCAGGCCTTAGACACTCATTCAAGCAAAGGAAAGAACTAGACTAACTGGCATATGCCAGCTATTCCGCAGCCAGCCCATTCTTCTTTAAATTCAATGTCTCAAAAAAGCCAGCAATTTTTCCCATGATCCCAGAGGCAGCCACCAAAATAGTTGTCCTCTTGATCAGCCTGAGCCAACAGTGAGGAAGAAGATTCATTGGCCTGGATTGTTGGCATTAGCACCAGCCATTTCCTTAACTACATTAAGTAAATTATCTCCTTAATGAGACTGCTATGGCCACAGGAAAACAGAGAAGTTCTTTGATTGGGAGTTTAACAAGCGTTTACTAATTTGCACCTACAGCCTAGACAAGACACATTTTGCTGCAAACTGTGAGCCAGGTTTCCAAAGAGCTCAGCTCCCATTCAGACACCTCAATGAAGAGGACAGAATTTCAAGTGTTCTGCACCCAGCAGCTCCCACTGGTTCTCAGTGGGAGCTGAACTCATTTCAAAACTTGCCCTTGTGGGTCAATTGGTCTTCCCTTACCCCTGACTGCTAAGCAGGAGTCCCCACTGAAATCAATGAGGTACGATATGGAGGCAACAGCAGCAGGATGTGATCCGATTTCTCCCAGATACATTGAGTAGTAACATTTTATTTTAAATACACATTAAATAAAAGCATAGTCCTTAACTACCAATGAGATGACGGCCTTTTAAATACCTAAGATAAACACACAGAAAGATGGGGTTCTTTTTTTTCTCCTTGGGTTACTTATCTTGTTATATACATGCCCCTGGCCTACTGCATGTTGAGAAACATAAGTGCAGGGCTTATAGTCAGGCCTGCGTCTCATACATAGCAGTACAGAGGTACCGCTGGCTCAGTTGTACGTGAGCATCAGGAGGAGGGAAAGCCATAGTTCACATTACAGCTTCAAGCGGCTACTCAGCTCCTCCCTCAAGATCTTACCAAGGCCCTCTGGCAGAGGGAGGACAATGAAACCCTCATTATTTCTGAAGTAAAAAAAAATATGGATGATAAACACCACCTGAAATAATTTTGAAATCACAGATAAGTAGTTAAGGGCAAACATTATATGATACACACAGACATATACTGGGTACTGTAGACATATTTGCTTTGAGTTCCTTTAAGTATCCGTGATCATACCCCTACTATTGCCCAGAAATAAACCAACTTCATCTAATTTTAATTTCAGTTGCACCTTATTTTAAACTTTTATTTAAAGAAACATTTAATCTACTATTAACAATGCAGGAAAATACTCTGTGAGCGTTCCTTTCTCCTACTCTAGCAGCCTCCACAATGTGTTTGGAGAACTCCAAGGAGGCTGCTTTCTCAGTATTAATAGTACTTTTATATAACCCTTTCACCCTGCCACCAAGATCTTAGAATACAGAATATTAATTAAGACTCAGAACATTCCGATGAGGTAGGCAAGTAGTTTTATTCCCAGGTTTTAGAAGAGGAATATACAGGCTCAGAAAGTTAGGTGACTTGCCCAAGTCAGTGAGTCAGTAACAGAGCTGAGAAAAGAATCCCTTCATCCTGATTGCAAGTCAAATTTTTAAGTTCAGCGGCACATAGTTTCTAGCTCTGATATAAATTAGAATAAATTCTGTTTTTTAAAAGGATCTGACAGATATCAGACAGGATGAGAATCTGCTGAGTAGGAAGCCAAAGAGGAAGAAAAAAAAAACAACCAACCACACAATACAGGATGCAACAACCAGGGCCACTGCCAAGTGTTAACATAACTAACTCCACCCTCTTCTGCAGCACTAATTTGGAAATTCCTGACAATTATGGGGACTGCCTATTCGGGCAAAGCACGCAGGAATAAAAGAAATCATTGACAAATTGTTCAGATATCTTAGTCACTGTACACCACAAAATCATAGCCTGACATTTAGAGTCCTTTTCAAATTGTTACTCTAAGCACTGAGCTGTTTCCTGTGCCTTCTTTTGGAAACTTACTGAAAAAGCAAATGAAGGATTTGAGAAGCCCTCACAGTTTAGTGCCAATGAGGCAACAAATCCTTCATGATCCTAAGTATTTTAATGAAAAGTGATTTGGGAGAACTGCAAAGAGTGGTCATTTTTTCTCCATTCTCCCCATGCCTCCACTAAAGAGTGCAACCCTGACAGTTAATTTCTGCTCACTTGCTGAGAAGCTTCATATTTATCTGCAACAGGAAAGGTGGCACTTCCTGTGGGGCCTAGATTCAAGCAATGGCTGGATAAAAAACACCACAAACCTTCATACAGACTACACTATAGTGCATTTGACCTAAAAACAGGGATCATTAAGTATATCCCATATTTTATTTTAAAAAAATTAATCTATTGGCAGAATATTTATAAGACCGCAGCATACCACAAATCTCTTACTAATACAAGATGGCTTTTTAGAAATACAACATGTGCATGTTTATCTATTACTAATCTGCTGTCATTCAGATGCTATAATGATGGAAGCAGCGACAGCACCCTCTCTCATTTTAAAAGCCTACACCTGACAACTCTTTACTCTCCGGAGCATACACAAGGCCAAATTCAGCCTGGACATAAGCTGCTGCAGCTCTTCTGAAGTCAATGGAGTTGTGTCAGCTGCAACCAGGGCTGAATTTGCCTCTTGGTCTTTAACAACCTCTCAGTCCTCCAGCCTCACGAAGTCCCCACCCCCTCTCAGGCCCACTTCCCTTGTTATCTTGAGGAGCAAAGCCAAGTCTCACAGCACTATACCTGGGGCAGCTCAAATATTCGACAGCGTTGGTGTGACATTAGTGCTGGTGAAAGATGCTAAATCAACAGTCCCTGAGCAGGAATTCCTCTGCTTATCTCCAGAACAAGCAGCAGCAGGGCCAGCTTTCCTCACACTGCCCCAGATGTGCAAGAACCCCTCATGTTTTCAGAGGGCAGTTCATATTCCATATCCAGTCAATCCTTAACCTCTCTAATTTGGTGTAAAGCTGAAGTTCCATTTCTCCCAATGACTCCACATCCACCTCTCTCTCTGCCCTCTTCTCCTCCCACAACTCTAGAGTTTGCCAAAGTCTTTTCCCAGACATCCCACTTTGATTGCTTCAACTACTTGCATCTTCATACCTTCTGTCTCAGACATGTCAATCCTCTCCTTTAAGGAGAGTCTGAAAACCCTCCCATTCCACTGCATGACCACATAGCATGTGCATGGCTCCTGTTTATATTGTACTTTAGTCTGTAGTTCCTCAGGATGGGGATTCTTTTGGCTGGCACACACACACACACAAACGACAAGGGGATGCACACCAACCAAGGAGCGGCATATAAATGGAATCGTAATAGTCTGCAAAGATTGCCATTTGCCAACCACCATGGGGTTTTTTGTGACACAGGCGTTTCCACTGGGAAACAGAATGTTGATTCTTTGCTTATTAAAAAAAAATTTTTAATTCAAATTATGCTTTTAAAACTGTTTTCCTTTATTAACTGCTCTTCAACTCCACCCAGTTCAATATGAGTAAGGAATACAAAGTGATCAGTGTAGCTCTGTACCAGAACACCACCAAAGCATTAGTGGACAACAGCATGAGAGGAGATTATTCACTATTAGTTAAAAGCCCACCCCGACCTGAGTTCCCCCAAAATTCTGGGGGTGTTTGGATTTGAGATTTCAGTTCAAGCCCATCTTTATCATTGATTAAAACAGGAGGAAAATGAAACGTCGTTGCTCAAAGGATGAAAGCCCTTAATGGAAATACAGGCTTATGGCTTATATACGCTCTGTTTTTGCACCAATTTAATTAACTGATGCAAGCTAAACAGATACAAACAGCTTTAAAGATAGCAGATTTCCTACCCAGTTTGTAAAAGGTAAATCACTGCCACATTCTCTTTCATTAACATGTACCTGGAGCTACCCCAATTTCTCTCTACCAGTGACCTTACCTCTTCCTCCAGTTTCACCACTTTGGCCTGAGCATTGTTTAAGGCCTGATCACGGATCTCAATGTGCCTTCGCTGATCCTCGTTGGTGGAGCGTGCAGCAGCTAGTTCTATCTCCAGTTTCTCCTTCTCCCTCTGCGTTTCTTTATCTACGGAAATAAAAGTGGGAAATGTAAAATAGATGGAGCTTTCTTTGACAGACGACTAGGAGTGGGGCATTCCCCTAAATTCTACCAGTGATCAAGAACAAGGGGGTCTTTGCTGACAGCTGCTTGCTCGCCAAAGAATGGAAAGGGCCAACATCTCTCTCTATACAGAGGGATAGAGATAATAGATTGCTGAGAAAAATATGTTAAATTCGGTCATTTATCTTACCCTGATTAGATAGATGGCTAAGAGAATGCAGCACCTTTTATCTCTAGCTCACTGGTTTAAGATCAGAAAACAAGCTAACCTGGTAACATCACTGCTTGCTGGCTGGGTGATGGCAGGGATGCAAAGGGGATCTGTCCAATTTAGGGCCACAATGTAATGTTTGCTTTTGACACGCCCTATTCTGTGATGAGCACATTTTTAAATTAATCCATAAATACAGAAATATAAATAAAATACCATGACAGCTCACTGACCTCAGTTCAGTTCCTGACGGGCAAGTGTCTTCATTACTGAAGCACCGCCCAGTGGCCCCCTTTGCCGGCATTTTCAGAGGGGCCAGGAAATGAATGAGCAATGAAAGCTCATCTCTCCTCTGTCGCCCTTAAAAGTGACACCCCAGGTCAGGACTGAGGCATGTTGGCCTGCACTGTCACTGGCCCAATTGTACCCATGCTTTGGTTACATAAAGAATTCACCCTCTAAGGCATCACCTGGCACCATTTGCCAGCACTGTATGCATTTGCCAGTTGTTCACACTGGATGAAGAACTAACTGATGCTTGATGCAGGAATTACGGGTGGGGTTCTAAAGCCTGTGTTGCACAGGAGGTCAGACTAGAAGATCATAATGGTCCTTTCTAGCCTTAAAATCTATTACATTGTTTGGATTTCGTCTTTAACATTGCTATTTGATGGCTTCTCATCTCTTGAAGCAAGGATTAGTAGGCTCAGATAACGCTGCTAGTGATGAGGCACACAGACTGCAAGCTTGGACTTCAGGTTTTTTAATAGTTTTTGAAAGCAGATTCACTTGGGCTATTGGTACAATTTTACACGTTTGCTTCCTCTGCCCTCTAAAGTGTTTATTTCAGTCCTGACTATTTCCCTTCGCAGTCAATTCTAGCCTCAGCAGGTCCAATTCATACTGTGAGACTCCAAGCCATGCTACTTGTGTCCCAGCTGGACAATGGGTGGTGTCCAGATTTACACACCACCACAAATGCCAGAAGCAAATGCACACACTGTCATCCTACCATGGAAACAGTCAAGTCAAGACAAAATTGACTGGAATCTACTCCATGCTCACTGACTGCTCCAGTTACGTTGCCATCTGTCAAGAGCTGAACTTCACGAATGCCTTAGAATCTGTGCCGTTACACTGCATGTTCATTCACAGAAGTAGTAAACAGGGCAAAATCAGGCCCAGGGGAAATATAATGCAAGCGTATAAAGCAAACCTGTAAGTGAGCAAAGCAAGAGTGCTGAGCGGACGTGCTTTCTGCAGAGTCACTGCAGTCCTCAGAAGAAGCCAATCACTTGCACTGGTAACATTAATTCAACTTCAGAATGCACCCCTGCAGCAATCTACATTCGGCATTGACAACACCAGAGAAACTGCATTCCAAAAACTAATATCCCATGCAAAGGAATGAGGACAAGCAGTGAAAGTTTTTGAAAAACAGATGCCAGACCTTAGCTGTTAGTGTAGACAGTGTGTGGTGTACACCAGCGTATAAATATATCTACAGGCACAGAGCGCTTCCCATTCTTTCACCAGAAAAGAGCCAAGTGTGGAGTGTTAGCAGCATAGAGAAGCTACAAACTCCCTTCTGTGAGGGGACCAGAGCAGCCCAAAAAATGGTTGCTGTGGCAGGGAGGGAGCATAACCAGGGCAGCCAAGAAGAAGTATGTCCATGCAGCACATTTACAGGGCAGCCTCTGAAGTGGGGCTGTTAGGGAGCCCTGATTGCAACCTTAAGCTGGCTTCTGCTGGCAGAAACATGTGGGATAATAGATGGCAGCAATACCACCTGCCCTTCCCTAGGTGATTCTTTCCTACAGCCCAAGGATCGCATCAGCTGGTATTGCAGGTTTAAAATCACAGCCTGGAGGATTGTAACCTACAGATTCACACATACAGGGCCCAGTTCTGCTCCCAAAATCAATGCCAGTTTTGCTACTGACTTCAGTGAGAACAGGATCCAGCCTCTGTGATTTATGCAGACAGACATCTCATAAGAGGAATGGTACACCTCTAGATATCAAGCCATAAAACACAGCATTTCTCCCCTCTTGTACTTTTATCTCAACATCTATTAATCCAGTTTAAAAAACAAACTAAACTAATCTTACAACTAAGTAGACTTCCCAATACCATCTTCAGGGATTTACATGGACAGCTAAGCCCTGTGACTTCAAAGCCACATACTCACAACATGAACGGCTAAGTGAACGGAGGTAGATTGAGGACAGCACAAGGGAGGGATTTCAGCACTGCAAAGGAGGAGAAGTGGAGTGTATTGCACCACTGCAAATCCTCTTTATTTTGCAATTTTATCTCTCTCTCTTTTTTTTAAAAGACATTATATAACACAACTGGAAAGAAGCAAGCATTGTCAGAAGGGTGGAGTGCACCATGGAATTAGGAGGAAAGTTGACTCACTGCCATAAGCCTCAAGATATTTCAGTACAGGGGAAAGGCAAAATTTCATACCTGCAATTTTGGTTTGCCCTGTGATGGATCCACTGCTCTGGACATAAGTCATGACCCTTGGGTATCTCTGCCCAGCCCAGCAGAATAGAGGCAGAGCTCCTCCTTTTTATTCTTTTAGACTGAAAGTTCTCCCTGCCAGCATCTTTGCTAAACTGACCATGCCAATGAGCGACTGTCTGGGAAATAGCTGGGGGATCCACAGCCCTGGATCTCAACTTAGCTCCTCGTCTGCCCTCACTTCCTTCCAAGCCCTTGCCCATGTGAGGGATCAGAATTCCACCCTATGCATGGAAGCACACTGATGTTATGGACCCTCACCACCCAGTGATAGGATTTACCCTGTAAGCAGGTTGCTTTGTGTTTGTAGGTGAGCAGATGTATTTTATGTGCTGACAGAAGGAGAAACCTGAATTCAACTTCTTCTTGCACTGGTAGTTTCAGAGACTCTCCAATGTGCCCTACATCACAGTAATATCTGAGTGCATGACAAGACAGACTGATATGGACTACATGACACCACCTGAATGGAGGATTTTTCCCAGCCTGAGTGGCACATTTTTCCTAACCACAGTAAACCTCTGACTCACTTTGTGCAAAGAGCTGAGAGATGGTTTTCCGATTGTCCTCAGATCCCTCAAATTCCTTCTCAGCAAGCTGCTTGTTGGCCGTCTCCATACGCTCTGCAGAATTTTTTTTGAAGAGGAGAAACAACAAGAGAATGAAAAACTTTCAGAAATGCTGTTAGAATCACTAAGTGAGTTGCATCTACTCTGGACGTGTAAAAACAAGTTCTATGCAAAGGACTCCTGGTTCTAAACAATTTGAAACAAAAAGCCTGGATCAGAAACTGAAGGGGCAGTTGCTTTTGCAACACACACAGATGCTGTTTACATATTTCTAGCTCCAACACTCTTCGGGAAATATTTTAGAGAATTCAGTGGGGGATGAAGCTAACAGAATTCTCTATAAATTACTCTAAAAATTTCTGTTGCACTGCCGTGTTGTTGTAGCTGTGTTGGTCCCAGGATATTAGAGAGACTGGGTGGGTGAGATAATACCTTTTATTGGACCAACTCCTGTCGGGGAGAGAGACAAGTTTCGAGCTTACACTGAGCTCTTCTTCAGGTCTCTCAGATTCCCTCACCTACCTTGTCTTTCTAAAGATCTATAACATGTAAGAGTTAAGAAAATTAAAAAAAAACAAAAATAAAAAAAATCACAAGAGTGTTGAACTATCCTATGGAATTTTATCCCAGGGACATAATTTTCTTTTAAATAACACAGGATGGCTCCAAAAACCTGTAGAAAGGATATCATTTTTTAAAATTAACTTCCGCAAGGGTATGTCATTCTCTCGCAATCCTCCACTAAATCTTCTGGGCAGAAGTTAGAAAACTATAAGCCCTAGTGGCCTGATCTCTGATTACTTGACTTTCCAGAAAAATGAATAGCCCTAATAGTAAGTGTATCAACATTTGTCTCTTGAAACAGCAGAGCTAACAAAAGGCTATATCAGTCTTAGGACACATATATTAATTGCTTAGGATGTCTGATTTGCTGGGAAAAAAAAGAGGTTAGTTTATTTATTACAAGCTTCCGTATGTCACCCTCCACTGTAGTACTGGACACTATGCATTTTAAAACCTACGCCAATGAGTCTCAGACTCAGGCTCATACTACAGCACTAAAACCAGCTGCGTAGAGGTTTGAGCTCGGGTTCTAAAGCCTAGGGAGGTGGGAAGGCTTCGGAACCCAAGCTCCAGCCCGAGATGCAACCCAGACGCCGAGAATGACTGCTGTGGGTTTTTAAAACAACAATGTAGACATACCCTACATGGCTTTAGGCCAAGACAAAATATTTCCCGTTCTCCAAAGTCACCCGGCTTTAAACGGTTAGAGACCATGTGGAAAGCGATGGCAGATAACACACAGGAGAACCAGAAAGCATTTACAGAAAAGGCTGAACAACTAGTTAAAATTATTCTGAGTTTATGTTTCTAAAACCACAAGCCGTTTTCTCCCTTTGAAAATTAAATGCTTAACCATTGCCAATCTCGGCTCGAACACCACTCACTGACAGCCTCAATTCCCTACCACGATACTGATGGAACTTCTTACCAAGAGCCAGACACTACTAAGGAAATACAGACAGCATCTTGCCCTGGAAGGGAAAGGGGAGTCTGAAGGAAGAGCTGCCTGGATTGATAAGGAATGTTGAGTGCAAAGGGGTCACTGGACAGGACATGAATGTCAGCATTCACAGTTTCACACTGGCACTTGAATAAAATGTTTTTAGAATACAACGTGAGAAATAGCCCCAGGATTATATCCTGGGATATAGTTTTGGCTTGTCACTATCTTTCTGTTTCCTTAATGATTAACAGGCTGGAAGTTAGATATTGCAGTAATCAACTGAACCTCACCTTTCAACACTCCCAGCACTCTGATGACAACACTAGACAGTTGAGAATACCTGGAGTATTAGGTCATGCTCTGTAAGCGTATCAGCCATAATGAGTGAATCACAACGGAAAACAGACAAGTACAAAAGAATTTTTTTTAAATTGAAATTTTTAATGTTTTACCTCTCAAATCCCTGTTGAAATCATGAAGCCTACGAATTTCTCCTTCCAGCTTATTTCTCATAGCCTTTTCCAGGGCATCCCGCTTAGAGGAGGACTTCTCCAGGTTTTTATATGCTTCCGAAACTTGCTGAATTTCTGTTTCCAGCTGCAGAGCAAATTAAAGCATCCATTTCCTTTAGCATTAACAATGCCTGGCACTTAGGTAGCATCTTTCTTCTGAGGTTCTCAAAGCGCTTTATTGAACAAAGATTTATTAAGCCTCGAGTGAGGGAAAGCATGATTCTAGCCATTGTACAGGTGGGTAAAACTGCGACACAAAGTCGTTGTGACGTACCCCAGGTCACACAGGGAGTCAGTAGCACAGCTAGACAAAGAGCTGGAGTCCTGTCTTCCAGGCCCTTGCTCTTCATTACAACAGTCAGTGCGGGGAACAGTTACTTGAAAAGACAGAAATGCGTTTTTGCAGGTTTTGATGCTGGGGCCTGGGAGCGGGGGCACAACTACCCAGTGAAACCACCATAAGCTTGGTCAAAAAGCAATTTCATAGAAGGACTTTGATGCAAAAATTAAAGCCAAAGAACAAGCAAAGCATATAAATAAAATTATATTTAAAAATATTAATACCAAACTGTAAGTTACCGATGTGCTTTGCAGATTTGTATTTATTTAGGGTATAACAATCTATTTTGTATGTTCTACTTACAAATCTTCAATCTAATTAATAAATAACAATAATACCCAACTCATAGATAGTGTTTTCATCAGTAGATCTCCAAGAGATTTACAATGGAGGTCAGCATCATTATCCCCATTTTACAGATGGGGAAATGGAAGCACAGAGCAGTGACATGACTTGCCTAAGGTCCCCCAGTAAGCCTGTGGCAGGGCAGAGAACACAGCCCAAGCAAGTCTCCTGAATCCCAGTCTAGTATCCTATCCTCTAAGGGTATGTCTACAGTGGCAAAACTTTTGTTGATCAGGGGTGTTAAAAAAACAAACAAAACCACACACACTCCAAACGACAAAAGTTTTACTGATGAAAAGCACCGGTATGTACAGCACTTCGTCAGCAGGACCACTGTCCTGCCGACAAAGCTGCTGCCGCTCATGGGGGGTGTGTGTGGAAGTTTTTTGTTGACAGGAGAGCTCTCTCCTGCTGACAAACAGCAGCTACACTGCGTGGCTTTTAGCGGCAGAGCTGTGCCGCTAAAAGCCACGTAGTGTAGCCATAGCCTAAGAGACACAGCTCTGAAAATAAACCAGACTATTTGGTCAGTCGTCATTTAACTTCAATTTACAGAGTCTTGAAGCCACAGTTGTTTAAACAGTAAAATATAGCTTTCCCCATCCCCTCTCACTGTACAGCCTCTTGGTTTGATGTCTAAGTAGGGAACTGCTCACCAGAGACAGAAGCCAATTCACTTCCAGTTCTCCAAAGCAGGCAGAACATGTTAATGTCACTTTGGCATTAACAATCCACCAAACAGCAGACCTCACCAGACCTCCTGGGGCAAGAAGTTGATTGGAGGGGTGGGGGAAGGGGGGAAAGAGAATTCCTTTATCCCTTGTTATCAGGAAGCTGTCAAACACTTCACTAAAACACTTCCCTCACTGGAACCTCCCTAAAACTGAACAAACCAACCTGGGCAGAAGTCATGTTGGGAATAAGCAGCCATGGGAAGAAATAGCAAACACAGGATCCCAGACATCGTAGGAGAAACAAGAACAACTAGGTAAAAGTTACAACAGCCAGGCACTTCAAGGGCCTTGCAGGCTGTTTAGGGGCCAAAGTGCAGTTCAAGACCCAAAAAGAGGTTTGCAGAGTCCTGAACTGCAGCCCGTGCTCACCTTCTCTCCACATCTGCAGGGTAAAGGGAGAGCTGACTGATCAACTGCAGGTTCTAATTGCTGGTGAATTCAACAAGCAATTTATCTTTGTCTGTCTATCAGGCAAGCACAACTACAAACACACACTACTGACAATTCTTTTAAGAATTATAAAAGCCATACATGGCGGTGTGATGGCGAGGGCTGTCTCTCTTACTTTGCCAATCCCTGCTGTATAAAGCAAGCAACAGTGAGGCTACTAGAATGACACGTGAATTGTGTTATGTCGGGGATTTAAGTGGATTTATAGTGCCAGAGAGAAGAGCTGGCTTGACAGCCCTGAAAGTCCAAACTTCTTTATTTACCCACAGTTTGGGGTATACACAGCATAGGCAGCAGCTGTGCAAGCTTCTCTCACAATACACTGTCAGGCAGTTTTGGAGGGACCATTTCTGGGGCAAGAAGGTAGTTCAGTCCCCATGACTGACTTAGTCTTTGGCCTATGGAATCTCAAGTATTTCTAGAGAACTCACCATCATAATACCTAAGCCTTCTCCAGACCTAACGGGAAGATCATACCATCTGCAGCCTCAATGTTATTAGAACTGGCTTTAAGTAACTGAGCTAACCAGTCAAGCAACCCACCTCTCTGAGACTAGCACCCTTATTGGCAATTGGAACAGGCACAATCGTCTACTAGGTGCAGAAATGAGGCCACCAGCTCATCACACGTAGATCAACAAAACGCCAGCAGAGGATAAAGCTTAGGTACTACCAACATGAGCAGGTTCCAAACTGGGTATGGAGATGAAAGGCTCCAGAACAGATAACCAATCCCCTGAACCATGGGCGGCAGGTATAATAGGCCAGGGAAGGCTGTGCCTGCCCTGGCGCTGCTGCTGCAACCCCAGCTGCCAGTTTTGGCAGTTTCCACATCTGCAGGAGGACATTTTTATTATGTGCTATGCAGGTTCCAGGGCAGCTGAGGAGGCCCTAGAACCTGCATGGTTCATATGAAGCTGACAGGTAGCTCCAATCCACCCGCCGCTGCCTGGCTGCTCTTCTCCTCCACCGTGGCCTCCCCGCTGCCGATGACAGTCCTCCCACCCCAGGATCTGGACGCCTTTCTGTCCTCAGACAGGTACATTGGCCTCTGTGCCCCCTTAATGTGGGGAGATGAAGCTGCCCCTGCCCAGAGGACATGGAGCCCCCAAGGGGCAGGTTCCAGAGCAGGGGGGCTGCAGTGCAATGAGACTGGCACCTCGATAGGACCCAGGAGGAGCTGGCTGGGAAGAATGGCTGGACTCCCTGCCTTGGGGCAGCAGCAGCAGGAAGTGATTGTGAATCGCACTCCCCGCTGTGTGCAGTGACTCGGGATCACACACTCCTTGCAAGGTCCCTGAGCCCTGGGGCTCTGCTGCTGGGGACCCCTGAGCCCTGGCTGCAGCTGGGAAAGGTGAATCTTGAGGAGTAACATTCCTGCTGCTCCCCAGGAGCCTCTCCCAGTGCAGAGACCTCAGCCTAGCTAGGGCACCCCTTCCTTTGACCCAGCCCCTGCTCACAGGGAGGGCACCGCTTGGATGGAAGGTAAAAGAGACCTTCCCATTCCCCCTCACACGGTGCCTCCCGGTTCTACCCTGGCTGCAGGGGGGAGGGTTTGGCCCCAGGCTGCTCCCAGCTGGGCTGTGGCCAGGAAAGCTGCCGCCAGCTCCCATTCTTGGCAGGGTGCATGAAGCCAGCCTGCGGTGTGCTGAGGGCTGGGACAGTGACATGTGGGGGGACAGAGAAGGGAGAGCATGCAGCTGCAAGGGAGCGCTGTGCTCCTTGCTCCTTCTGCGCGCACATGGGCTTACTTGCATGCCCCTTGCCTCGCAGCCTCAGCTATATCTGCTGACATGCATGCCACTCCTCTGCACATTCAATACATTCTTCTACATGCCTGCCCGCCTCCCTGTCATCTGAGTGTTACTCATTACTTGCTATGAGATCAGTGCACTAACGGCTTGGACAGCGAAGTGCAGCATTTGTGCACAATTACCCTTCCTGTGCCATTTAAAACAAGAAACCGATAATGTTACTTTCTCACAGTTTTACCGCCCCGCCCAACACCCCCCATGTCTATTAGGAGAATGGCTTTATTGGGTTAGGGGAAGGAGGAGATTCTAATTGAAGAGATTACTCCTAGGTATCAGAGTTTTCCTGAGGAGCCTTTAATTTCCTCCACCAAACCCTCTTGCTCTGAATCTAAATGAGAAGTTGCTGCTGCTTTTCGAAGTGGTATTCCTGAGCCTTCTCCGTTGACGGGGCTTATATTGCACTCCATGTGCTCTGAAGCAGGGCAGCCCCGTGTAGCTCTTGCAGGGACAACCCGCACAGCGGCTGTTCGAGGATGTGGGCAAGAGGGGACTGAAGGGGAAACAGGGATGTGTGAAGGGGCAGGATGCGGGTGGAGGGAGATGCAGGGAGCAGGATGGAATGGGGGGCAGGGGCAATGGGTGAGCTGCATGGACGATGGGGAAATACGGGGGAATCGGGACAGGGAGGGAATTGTGGAGCTCTGGTAGGAGGAGGGATGCAGGGGGCACGAGCAGAGAGGGGGGAAGGAGAGGAGGGACCAGTGAGTGGGGGAGGGGGCGGGGCCATAGGTGGAAGAGGCGGGAGGGAGAGCTAGCCTATAAGGGGAAGCGTCACAAGCCACCCATGCCCTGAACCGTCCAGCCCACATTTGTTTTGTTGTCATTTTAACTACAGAGAATATTAGATAAAGGAGAAGGTCAGTTCCATTCAACACCCACCTTCTGTAACCTTGCCACTTTCTCATAGCACCCATCCAACTCCTGCCGTAAGGATCGGTTCTCCTCTGACAGGATCTCCACCATCTGCTGGGCCCTGGAAACAATGGCAAAAGGATCTACTTGTATCTGCTGATAAGGAGAAGGTATCTGCTGAGCCCTTGGCATTAATGTGTAGGAATCTCCTTGCTGCTGCTGCGGCTGCGGCTGGCCTAGACCAGGCTGGCATAGCCGGTAGAAATCTCCCTGATGGACTTGGTTTGACAGGAACAGCTGCTGGGTCCGCGGTAGAAAGCATGGGTCTCCCTGATTTGGAGTCAGAGGTTGCTGATGCTGGGAAGGAGACAATCTGGATGGTGGTGGAGACTGCAGTAAGGTCAAAGATCCCAAGGACGTTAAGGAGGAAGTTGGGCTGTGATGGTGAGGGGGTCTCTGCTGTAACTGCAGGTGTAGGTCAGGGTTTTGCCTGTAAAACAATAAGAGCAAATTCAGCTGAAGTTCTGCAGAGCATCACACATCAACCAAGCTGTATGGCAAGGTGCCGAATGCAAGTACATGTAACAGCTGCTATCGGCAGGATGTTCCGTACACAAAACTTTAATGCAAATACGTTAAGTATGAAAAATCATGTAAAGAGGCGCTTCAAAACCACTAACCAGCTGTGTGGAAAAAATCCCAAACATAACAACTGTCCTAAGCTCATGAGTACGTTTGTACAGAGCTGGCATAAGAAACTACCTTGAGATCCACTCTGTCAACCACTCCAGAATAGCACTATTGTAATTCAGAATACACTGGCAATATATTTATTAAAAATCAAATCTGAACTGTTGAAAGGAGAACTATTTTGCGTGTGTTTACTTTTCCTCACTTTACATGGATAATATATTAAACTAAGGACAGTTGAGCCAGTCCTGTACTGAATTGCATAGGCTCCGTTGCAAAGGTCCTGCCAGCAAAGAAAATCTTTCTGCAATTCAGGATACAGATTTAAAAGGAACAGGCTATGGTCTCGTTTATTACTGGGCCAGCTGCTGTTGGCTCAAGTACACTGAAATACCCACTAATGAGCCACAGCACTGCCAGCGGAGAGAGTTAAAAGGAGGTGATAGCCAGCCTGACAGTTGGGATCAGGATCAGAATTTGGGTCCAGAAGCTTCCTCAGTCCCAACACAACAGGTATTTTACAGATCACCTTTGTACCCAATATGCAGAGGATGAGAGTCTGTTACAGATCTGTCTAAACAACTTTAACTCAAGCTGTAGCAGCTCATGCATGCAGCTGTGGAGGTCCCCAGCTCACATCCTGGTGTGTTGGTCAAGATGGCAGCTGTCACTTGAGCACTTCACATATCTAATAGACTGCTCAGCCTCAGGGGAAGGAGTGCCAGAGCTCTTTCCTCCAGAGACTCCCTCTGGTTGATGTGTGGAACAGCACTGTCAGCCTGCATGGGGAGCCATGGCCAGGCCTGGAGGAAAAACTCTCATACTGTTGTGGGAAGGAGTAAGAGATGAGGAAACTTGAAGATCTCTCTCTCCCCATCCCACCATAAATTTCCCATGCACATATGCCCACCTCCTTTAAAAACAGTTCAATTTGGTGAAGTTCTGAGGACACTTTTTATTTAACAGTCTAGTTCTCTAAACAGTGTCCAGTCCCTTCCTAAAAGTTATCCTGGTATGGGACAAGTTTGGTATTTCCCATTCTGTAAAACATTCCTGTTCTTCTGCTGTAACTTCTTAACCCTTTGGCTGCTGTTCAAGCTTGCAGGTGGAATGCACTCGCAACTCTGCATCAGGTATGGCCAGGAGGAATGACACCTATTGTGCTGCTCTGCACTGCTGAACATACCAAGTACATCCACCTACTGGGCTGCTCTGTTGACCATACCAGGGACGTTAGGTGGAATACACCTGCTGCGCTGCAGAATTCCCCAGGTACATCCTTCCATTCCATCCAGCGAAACATTAATTAATAATTGCAAGTGCTTAGGGGAATTAGTAGCTAAAGGGTTACATAAAATATTTGTCAGAGGATGTTTGAGTGCTTAGAATTGGCCTTCCTGTACTGTACAAAGCTCATGCATCAACTTTTCATACACATCCAAAGAGGAAACATCTGCATTAATCACATCTTGTTAGCAAGATATTTTAGAGGTCATATATTCTGAGCCTCTGCATGGGATATACTACCTCGGGGTTACACGTCCTGTGCCTTATTTAACATAAATGCATGCCACTGTATCCAGCATGTGATTGTTACTTTTAACTGGTCTTCTTCTGGTCAAAGCCACTCCTGTTTACATAGAACAAGTTACATCTGTTGTCTCTTATTACTAGGAACATAGGTTAGAAATCCCTCTTTGGCTCTCACATTCCCTAGCAGGCTAACAAACGCAGCCAGAGAGGCAACTCACTGTCACTTCAGAAAAACTAAGTACTGGTCTGGTTATTGCCCATATCATTACTACCCTCTAATGACTGTGTTACTTACTGTTTGCTAGTAACATTATTTCAATTAATGCATTTCCCTAGGAAAGATCAGATGCAGCATGTGGTTTTCAGGGATGGGGGAAGAAAGAGAAGATGTGCAATTAATTTCCTCAGCAATGTTCAGCTCAGATGTAAAATCTGGTTATTTCTCTACTGGGAGGTTACTGCTTTATACCTTTTTTTTTTAACCCAATAGTGGCGACTGAGGCAAAAAGGTCAAGAGACTTGCTCAAGGTCAATGCTTCAACCAGGAGAGGAATCCTGAGTCTTCATGACACCCAACCCTTTCGTCTAACCAAAAGACCTAAAAGAGAACCTGGCCTCTAACATTCCACCTTAAATGGTCACAAATGCCTCACAGAAACCTCTGAAAAAAATCCCAATTAGAGAAAATTCTGCAGATGAAGCTAATCTTGAGATATTTTATTAAATCATCAAGGAAAGTTACATGAAACGTTAGACTTTTGCTTCTTCAGAATTCACTGGCTCCTGGAGTTTATTCCCAAGTGACATCATAATCCTCTGCGTGAGGATTATCATTTCCATAATAACCTGACCATGATGTCAAACACAGCACTATGTTGACCGACAGTGGTCCAATCAGTTTCTGTATGAATTTACATTTTCAATAAGTTGCCAACCCTTATGTTTCCAAGAAAACCTTCCAGACATGAACTGACGTTGTACTCTCTGTCCGAGTATGCAGCAGACAGCCTGAAGCACTAACCAACACAGGTCAAATGCCTCCATTAATCTAAATGGTTTGTTAACAAACATTGTAAGCCTAAGAAGGATCATTAAAATGTTAACATTATTTACTACTTCAATACAAATCATTTTAGTGGAAGTATTTTGTTACTCTGCAATGGCGAGTAAAGTTTGGGAAGAGTATTATTCTCTCCATCTCTTCACCCGACTGCAGGTGAGCAGAAGGAGCAGGTAAGTATTGAAGGGAGGTTACCATTTTTGTGCATGTGTTCCTGATAACAGTAATAATTAAAAAAACAAAACAAAAAAAAAAACCACGAGTGGAAAAAAAAGTAAGTATAGAAAGTTGCAGCTGAGCTACTGCTAAACAGAATACATTTCCAAGATTGCCAACCGGCCGAGGGTCGCAGAGCTCACCTATGCGGCATCTCGCCTTCTAAAATTAGTCTGGGCTTGTGGGTTCCAGCACTGACCTGAGAACCAGGACTCCTTAGTGCTACTATCAGTTCTGACACTAGCTAGATGTCTGATCTTGGGCAAGCCACAAATTCTAAGTGCCTTTACTTTCCCCATTTGTAAAATGGGGGTAATGCCACCACCTTTTAAAAACACCCTGAAATCCTCAATTGCAAAGCTCAATATACAAGTTCAAACTGTTACTCAGTGGTGTTAAATCCTGCAATTTTCTCTTGTGGTATCTGGTGGTCTTCTCAAAGCCCCAGCTCCTGGGTTCCTCCGATGATGAGAGAATTACAACTGTCACCTTATTTTAATATAGCACATTTCTAACCCACAAAGTTATGGAGAAAAGATTGAGAACATGACATGTGTGAACCATACAGGCTCAGAAACCAGAAGACAAATAAAGTGAACCCAAAACGTTTTGTGATTTTTGTTTGTTTGTATTAGACTTCTGGATTTTTAAGTCAATCTCATTATGTTTGAGGCCCAACTCGTTATTTTCGAGCACACGGGACTGGCAAGTTATTAATCAACTCAACAAATACTTAACTCTGTGAAAGACAATGGCTAACCATAACTTGGCATTTTATGCATAGCTTAAAAATATATATTTTTTATTTATAGTTCTGTTCACTAGGTGCTAGACATTATCCAAACACTCAAGAAAAAACTCACAATCTATGTAAAACAAATATATATATTATTTATTAAATTTACTCCAGTGTACAACTGAGCGACAAGCTATACTGGATGGGGACATCAGAAATTCCAACTGCAGAAGAAATTAGAGCAATAATTTTACTGAGTGTTTCCTAAATTGGGAAGACCAGCTCCTAAGGGGCCTCTTCACTTTCAAGACTGCATCTTGAGAGAATTCCTGCTTTCCACTCCCTGGTGCATCTCCACGCAGCATACAACATGGAGCGGTGCAGATTACGTACTTGGATTTGTGGTTTTGCCCACTACAAAAGAAAGTAGGTATTTTAGCTGTGAGGGCAGAGATGTCGGAAAATACTACATGGTAATAAGAACACCAACCAAAACAGTGTAGATTCCTGCATTAGAAGCCCTGAATGTTGCATGCACTGCACACATCACATCATACACAAAGTCTCCAGGGGGAAATAAAGAGACCAGAGAAGGTACCTGACTCATTAAAAACTCTCCTTCTCCCCTTTCTCTCCTTCGTGCTCAAGCAGTTACACTTCCCCTTTCTCCCACAGCCCTCCTGTCCCAAACTTGGAAACATTAACCACCAAAGTGAGCAGCCTTCACATGATCAGACAGACAGCTGAAATCTAACTGAAGTATTTTTGTTTTGCTTCCTGTTCATACCTGATCATCATCTACTTGGACACAGCTCAGGCTGCAGAGGGGAAAACAGTATGCTGAAAAAATACTAATTATGGGCCTAATTCTGCAGCACTCGTTCACAAGTGCAGTCCCACTGTGGGCAACAGAAGTAGTCCCCCACACAAGAGCTGATGGATCAGGTCCAAAATGGGGCTGGAACTTGAATTATTCATCAGGATCACTGAAGTGCAACAGGCAGCTACTAGGGAGAGAATCAGGCCTCTGAAGCTTCACATTCATCTTACCCATATTCAATTATTTTTAAAATTTCTAAAAGTGCCAAGTAATAACATGGATGCGTCAGTCTGAATCCCTGGCTGGCCTGATATTTCCATGAATCCAACGTCATTATGAACATATATATGTTCCCAAACTAACACCACCCAGAAGCAGGTGAGGCAGACAGTTTGCAGTTAACCTGGTGGGTTAAACTTACCACACCAACCATTCTTTTCCCAGATTCAAAAGGGTGAATCATGAGAATGCTGTGAGTTCCCTAGTGTTTATCTTGCTCAACCAGTTTTCGTTTAACTGGGTTGTTTGGTCACCCTCAAATTCCACTAAACAATGAGGGGGGAAAACCTTCAGAAGTGGGTGTGGTTTCAAGAGCAGAAAGAAAGGTCTTTGTTTCCTTTCTGTGCAGTTAAAAAAAATTATTTATCAGGATTCGTTTGCGTTTTCAAATATAAACAGCCCCAGTGCATGCACAAGAGAGAATTTTGAAGATTTTCAGAATGAGAATTTCGAAGATTTTCAGCATTCCAGACAAGGCTACAAAGCCATTCATTGCCCTTCCCTGACTCTCAGAAAGTGTCCCCCTTTTAAAAGTTGTGGACTTTTAAAATGCCCAGTCCATTGCCCACCTGCACCTTTAGCAGCACGGAAGGTTTATTGTTTTAATGACAATATGTTTAAAGAGGGAGGGGGGTGGGTTTTGCTATGCTGCTCTGTAATTTATGGATTAGGAGCTAACAGTTTACTCTTCTAATTGTTCCACCATTTCAGCAGTTGCTTCCAAAGGAAACCTCTGCCCTGTGCAGCTATGCAGGTTAAAAAGTAACCTCGTGGATTCACAGTGCTTTGAAGACAAATTTAAGTTGCTTCCCAACACCTGAAAACTTGCCAGCTGAATCTCCTTCCATTGGCCAGGATCCAGCCAATACAGAAAAGTAAGCTGTTGGTGTGGTTTCAAATGCCTCTCTCTGTACACAGAAAATAGGCTAAGTCTCTCATATGAAGAATATTCCCACTGAGGGATAATCGTTAAGGGTCTCTTGCCCTTTTCAGCTTGCATAGCAATTTGTGGCCTTGCCTATGGATTTTGTGAACCATTTGCAACCAACTTCTACAGTCATTAGTCCCACTGGGAAAAAACAAACAAAACCAAAAAACCCTCCTCCTTTCCTGGCTTATTTATTATTTATGTCGACAGATCAAAGGGCCTTCTCAACAGGCCTGTTTGCTGCAGAAAGCATTTCAGATCATGAACAATGGCGAATGAAGCCTGAAAATAGCTTCCAGTAGGGCTGGAAGGATCCACATAGATTCAGATTCTCCAGAGCTCTGAATCTATTCCAAAAACACTGGCTCTTCTCTTCCTCCCACCCCACTCTTTAGACACAAATACACACAGCCTCCCCTGCCTACTTTTGTAATACTTCACTGACCTCGTGTTGCTGCTTTAGAGCATTGTCCAGCCACAAAACAAGGCAGAAATCATTACACTGATGTCCACTAGCTTGAAACATTTGAAGTGGGTTTCCACTTGGTCTAAGAGAGAAATCTGATTCACCCTGGGCTGGGTCTTAAAGTTGGGTAGGACGAAAGAAAAGGGAGCTTAGAGCCAGGTAGCATTGCAGTTTAATAAACTTGAACTGCTTCACCCACCCAGGATATCAGTATTTACCCCAGATCAGATCCAGCTCCTGAACCAGAGCAAATTAGAACAGGTCAGGATCTCAATTAATTCAGGGAAAAAAATAATGGCTGCTAAACAAACAAGTCTGGGATGATGCACTTTCCCCTTTCCTAAGTGAGCTCATATAAAAACATTTAGGTGCGGTTTATACCCTAATAATCTATTGTCCTGGCAGATCCAGTTAAAGCATGGCTTAACCTTGCAGCAAGAGATTGCATGTTTCAACAGTGAATCATGCTACAGCTTTGGCTTTTTAGCAGAGCAGTTGCATGGCTCAGGAACCTGGATAAAACTCAATGTGGACCCATCTATGCTGCAAGATCTGTAAAACTGTATTTTAAACAGCGTTAGGCCACTACAGCAAGGAATTTGGCCCCTAACACCTGGGCAACAGTCCTACCATACTATAGCTATAGCCTTACACAACAGAGATGGGATCTTCGTTCAAACCCAACCTGCACTGGGAGGCTGAGTTTTGCCCCTTCTTTGCTTCTTACAAAGATAAAACCCACTGAGTTGGGAAGGTGACTAAGCAGTTAAGGGGCTGCTTACCTGATTGACCCATACTCAGGAGGATGCTGATACCTCATCATAGGCCCATCGGATCTACTCTGCTGGCTCATGCGATGATCACCATAGAAATGTCCAGGGTCCTGAGGTTTGCAGTTCATGGGTGGGGTGGACATGTTTTTGTAAGGGTACTCTGGTGGAGGGCCCCGGTGCTCTATTGCTTTCATATTCGGCTGGGGAGGCGTGGGCACTGAGTTTTTATAGAAATCATTGGAACTGGAGTTTTTGTACAGGTCATTTGGCTGCTGGGGGGAAAGCGGAGCACTCGTGACGGGTGCATGGGCCTTGACACCACTGGTGGCCAACGACAGTTGCATCAGTCTCTCACTAAGAGAGCGAACGTGTCCTTGCTTGAGGTCCTTAAGTCCTTCATCCTGATGGACTTTCCCAGGGTTCACTCGCTGAACCGTAGGCCGCCCTTCAGTCCTCATCTTTTGATTGGTTACCCCCGTCACATAAAATGCTGCCCCAACGCTAGCATGTGGCTGGCCTCTGAAATACTGTGACTGGACTTTGGCTTCTTCGTACGTTGGGAGGTCTTCACTGTTCTGAAGTCTTGGAGAGAGCTGCTTCTCCATGATGCTATTGTCCACTTGAATCTCCTGGCCCTGGGGCTCTTGGCGGGCAGCATGAGTCACAAGCTGATGGTCCTGGGTGCTCAGCCCTTCGTTCTGAGACCCTGGACTCCCACTGCTGTTGAAAGGGGGTGCATTTCCTGTGGCTTGTTGATGTAAGGCAAGGAGGTTGCGGTTGTCATTTGGGTTTCCGTATCGGAGCTGCTCCTGCAGCAGACGCTGTAAAACTGTCGTAGCTGTTTGCTCTTCTGAATTCCTCATCTCAAACTGTGGTGCCTCTGGGGTGGAATGCAAAAGCTGCCCTTGACCTACGGAGAGGAGACGTGGTTAGCAACTCTTCATTGGCTCACTGTTTAGGAGCAATGGCTTGAAATTGAAGAAAAATATAAGTTAGATTAAAAGGATTTTCATAACAATGAGGGTCATTAAGACCGTCAGACACTGGAAGGACCTGCCTAATAAGGTGGCGAAGACTCCACTGACTGCAGGTGGCAGGGCTATGGACGGAATGCCCCAAACAGGAAGGCTGATCATTGGCAAAAAGGAGACCTATAATTCACAACATGGTGGTAAAATGACTGAGCTACACTGTACACCCATTCCTGACAGTGGTGAATTGCAGTTCCCATTTTTGCCATGTAAACAAGGACCAAGAAGAGAATAGGGAACTCAGCACGTAATCGGTTCAATTTAAGAAGAAAACAAGAAATACACTAAATAAGTTATATGCTCAGAGTGAAAAATGAGAATCCCCATCACTTGGGTCATTTAAAGTAAACTAATGAACGCCTGACTAGATGGTTATTTTTTTAGAGTAGCTGTAGGTTTGAGGGCAGATTTTTAAAGTCCAGTCTCCCTTTTGCACCCACTACTATATACTGGTTTAAGTGATGTCATTTAGACATCTAACTTCCTGACACACAGGCATAATAAAGTAGATAGACGTCTAAATGACATCATTTACAACCACACAACTATGGGGGAAGGGGTGGTGAGTGCGCTGGAGGAGGAGGAGGAGGAGGAGGACGGGGAGGAATCATCAGATTGACTCTGAGTTTGAAAGGAAAAACATTGTGAACATCATTTAAGAAACTCATAGATCAATGTCGAGTACATACTAAGACTCTGTCTACACTAAAGGGAAAAGTCGATCTAAGCCATGCAATTTGAGTTACATGAATAGCGTAACTCAAATTCACATAGCTTAGATCTACTTACCGCGGGGTCCACACTACGCGACATCGACAGGAGACGCTCTCCCGTCGACTCCCCTTACTCTTCTCGATCAGGTGGAGTACAGGAGTTGACGGGAGAGCGATCGGCTGTCGATTTAGCAGGTCTGAAGACCACTGATGCATCGATCGCCACAGCATCAATCCTCCGGTAAGTGTAGACATGCCCTAAGTAAGGGCTCGATGGTCAGGGAGCCAAAGTAGTCAGACGGGACTAAGCCACTGCATCTCCCATTAGAGTTGCAAGGACTCAGCACTTCTGAAAACCAGTCCCAACATGTCCCTTATTGGGCATGCAAGAATTGATGCACCCCAAATCCAGGGTCATTTTTGAAAGTGTGAGCAAAAGTAGCTTGCTTTTTTAGTGACAGTCTGTAGCAAAGCCAGGGCTAGAATCCAGGTCTCCTGACTCTTCTGAAGTATTCTTCATTATGTGTCTTAACTACATGTCCATCCAACCTCCTCTGCTCTGTCATGCCAGCTTACAGTGTAGACATATCAGCCACAAACTATTGCTTACGATGATGTATTGTCAAGAGAGAAGACTCTTCTCCAGAGTCTACTAGAGAGAAAATTAGAACACACCCTATTCCATAAAGCCTTTTCAACAATCTGAGAATTCAGATACTGACACATGCACTGGATTTTCACTTCTTTGAAATCATATCTACTATGGCATGTACCTTATTTCCGTCACTTTGACTTCCTCAGTCAGGAGGAGCAGTTCTGCTACATGAGGGGACACCTGACCTTCCGCCTGCAAGTCCAAAATCTCCACTCAGAAATGGTTTCAGTCCCTTCAGTAATTGGGATCACTTGATGCTCTCTTCACTCCCCAAAAAATTCTGAAAGAGAAAGAACATTTTAACCAGCAGTTTGGAGGACATCAGGAGTTACAAAACTTGGTCAATATTTCATGCTCCCCAACCCTTCACCTACTACCCACTTTTCTTGAACCTAAAGATTTCAGTCCCTATGAGATGAACAAATCCTACTGCCCAACATCTAACTCCAGACACTTCTTAATCATTACAGTTTTCTTCCTTGAGAACAACGGTAGCTAAATTATGTTCTGTCCTATTTGTGCCTTCAAAAGAAACAGTGATAAAAACTCCCCAATTCTTTAAACTGCTGAAGATGCCCTGATGGCTGCCTTTCAATGGTACTGTATACACACATCAATAATAAATATAGTACCTTCCATCAGAAGATCGCAAAGCACTTTACAAACATTAATGAATTACGCATCATAACATCCCTGTGAGGCAAGTAAGAATTATCCCAATTTTTAGGTGGGAAAAGTGAGGAACAGTTGCTACTGGTCTAGCAAAGTGGTTCTCAAAGCTGGTCCACTGCTTGTTCAGGGAAAGCCCCTGGCGCACCAGACCAGTTTGTTTACCTACTGCATCTGCAGATTCAGCCGATCGTGACTCCCACTGGCCGCGGTTCGCAACTCCAGGCCAATGGCGGCTGTGGGAAGCGGTGTGGGCCAAGGGACGTGTTGGCCACCCTTCCCGCAGTCCCCATTGGCCTGGAGTGGCGAACTGCGGCCAGTGGGAGCCACAATCAGCCGAACCTGCGGACGCGGCAGGTAAACAAACCGGTCTGGCGCACCAGGGGTTTTCCCTGAACAAGCGGCAGACCGGCTTTGAGAACCACTGGTCTAGCAGAAGTATACGGCGGAGCCCAGATCTACCTCCAAAATCCTGTTCTTTAGCATCATCCTTTGCCCTTTAGGATGAAAAAGCACTGCAGCAATTTAAAATAATATTTTAATATCTTTGAAACTAGAGGGAGACAAAAATCAGATCAAACTTCTACATTTATATATGAAATTGAACATAAATTCCTAGGTGTGTTCTTGACACTCTCAAATAGAGATGTTAAATCGACTAATAAACTAGGATCTCTGAAGAGGGAGTGAATCATGCAAAGGAAGTGGCACATACTAGTATATACAGCACTTACGTATTTTAGGAACAGACAATTATAACAAAACAAAATAAAAGCAAGCAAAAAAAACAATTAGTCATTGAGGTGTATAATTTAACATGATTTCCTGGAATGTTTCAAAAAATAAAGTCAATAGATGCAGTGAAGGAATGCAGACATGAATGCTTCTGTCTCAGTCTTATTACAGCACACATCCACACCCAAAGAAATGATCTCAGGTCTGTAAGTTAACTACTTAGGGTGTCATCAGCAATTTCAATACATATGAACAATATCTAACTATGGAACAAGCTTGTGTTGTGTGGTGTGTTATATGCAAGATGGTGGCTAAGAACTAACACCTAATGTCAAATTCTTAACAAGTGACTTAACTTGAGAGGGATATATTGAAAACAGCTGCCAAAAATATGCAGCAAGAGATCCTTTAAACCCAGGCTTTAAGATAGCAGATAGCTAGAGCAACTTCCAGCCTCTTTTCCCAGTATTACCCAACTTAAGTTCAAGGATCCTTAGTCCCACTCATACCAATATCATCATTAAGTCACTTTTTACAAAAGTTGCCCAAAGCAACCTTTTTTATGAGAACACAAAAAGGCTTTTATCATGTAATATGATGTTGTCTTTCCACCCAACTACAGTACTTCTTTGGTGTCAAGTGGGCAAATGTGGATCGTATCTTCCTGTTAAAATGCAAAGTCATTTGAGGGAGAATTCCATAAATCCTGCTTCTCAATTTAAAAGATTTCTCAACAGAGCAATTCAATCTCTGTGTGTCTAACGCCCTCTAATATTCCTGAAAGAGTAAAGAAGTGCTAAGTATCTCCGCAGTTATTTCACACACACACTTTTACCTCAACACAGCACTAACTTCTTGCATTGATCCAATAGAACAAAAAAGACCACATCCCACTTCAAAAAAAATTCCAGCTGTGATTAAGGAACACTAAATAATCCACCTGTACTTCGGGCCCAAATTAGGAACCATCCCTGGAAAACTGGGACAAGAGGCGAATCCAGTTATACTATGGGAATGCTCTAACCAATAGATCCTGCTTTCTTGAAACCCCAGTTGTTAGCAATGTTATTGCTGACCCAACTTTATTAGCTACACCTTATTTAATTATCACTCACAAAGAGGGCCTTGGGCAAATTGCTTGTGTGGGGAGATCCTTGTATTCTGTAGTGCTCTTGTGCGGAATGCTGGAAATTCTATAGCAGAGCCATTTAAATGGAGGTTTTTATGTAATTAAACATGAAAATGATCAGTACAATTAGTACTGCAGCTTATGTGTTATTTATCTGGATACTAAATTCTATTTATGCTCCCCCAATATTTTCAGTTTTCCATGTGCCAAAGATTTCTGCATTGAAAACACAGAAGTGCATTGCAAGTTGTCAAGGGGAGGCTGGAGGCTTTGGCACCTGGAAAGGCATGGGAGGCTGGAGTTTGGGCATAATCACATTATATGATACCTATGCCAAAATGATTGGCAGTGAACTAGTTCATGCTGCCATTTAAATGGTCAACTTTAGGTTTCAGGCTTAACCATTAAGATGAATGGGGCCACTCACGCCTACGGTTTCAGACAGCCTGCAAAGTCGTTTTCTTCCAAAGCATAAAGGCTAGAAACACTTTTTACAAAGAAAGATTCAGTTCTAGAGTACAGTTCTGCTGCAAGGGGCCAACTGAGGTGAATTCCACAGGCTGCATTATGAAAATAAACTGACATATGAAATACTCACCACTCTTGATGAGTGACTACAATGATATAGCTACATATTACCCTGCGTGGAGTGACTGCAGCAGTAAGAACACAAGTGAAAGGACGCATCTCTTTTCTGCTTGCGAAAGTAAGTAGAATGTAAGATTCCGTGTGATTGCAACCTGTACACACTTGCCCTGAATTACTGCTTAGCCAAGAAGCTAATTAGCTAACATCAGGTGGGATAAAAACAGGTTCACCTCCTCCACGTCCTCCTCAGAAGGGCTGAAGTACAATTAAGCACATTCAGTTTTAATACTCAATCCTGTACCATCCATACAAATAAAATATAGTCCAATGGCTTTATGGACTCACAAGCTCCATACTTCCAGCCACTTCAAAGTGGACAATAACAGCATTCCCAAGTAGCCTAATGGCTTTGCTGGATGGTGCTATGGTCTATTTCTTTAGAAATGTAGATATGATCCAGACCCTCCCCCAGGCTGGCAGGAGCAGATACAGTTTGGCTCTCTGTCAAACACACTTTAATAGGCAGCTGAAAAGTTCTGTGGCATCAGAGGTCTTTGCTTGCCCTTGTCGGCTCCAGGAGAATGGTGAGGAGATGCTTAGTGTGAAGGTGACGGTCTTGGACTGTGTCAGAAATTAAAAGGTATCTCTAGAAGTGCTTAGATAAAGAGGGGCCATGAAGCATAACAGATACCTTAGACAGGACTGGGTAAAAGCAGAGACTAGCTCACATTCTGAGTGATCTGTAATGGAGAAAACAAGCTTCCCTTTTCCATACAGCCTAAACAGGGGCCCAATCCTGCAATTGTTTATTCACATGAGTAGCCTTTACAACCTTCAGGCCACCTGGAAATGCAGTTACTGCGCACGTGTGCACACACAAACACACCCTTTGAAGTGGCTGGAAATGTTGGGTTCATGAGGGTGAGGACATCGAGCCATTTAATGAATGATGCAGGTCAGGGTGCCAGAATGGAGGGGCCATGGCCCCCCCACTTTTTAACATGGGCATAGTTTGGTGGTGAGGGGCCACGTTCCCTGCCCCGCAAACTGCAAGCCTTGGGCAGGCACAAAGCAGGGCAGGCAGGGGCTGCTGTGCTTCATGATGGAGGAGCTGATCAGGTCCCCTGCCGCAAAGCGCAGTCCCTGCCCGCAGCGCCAGCCTCCTTCCGGTGCGGGCCCCTCTCATTGGCCCCATCCCTGCTCCTCTTACCCCCAAGGCCCCACCTCCTGGCCAGGCCAGGGAGCCAGGAATGCTGTGGGGAGCCCTGGACCCTCCACCTATCCTGGGCGGCACACCCCGGGTCCAGGTGGCAGGGAAAAGGGCTAGGGGCTGCTCTCGTGCCCCTGGCCCAGGACAGTTGGAGGGTCCCCCAGTTTACCACCACCCGGCTCCAGCTTTTTTCAGCCTGGCCAAGTGGCAGGGCCTCAGGGGGAAGAGCAGCAGCAGGAAATGGGACGATGGAGAAGGCGGGGCCACAGAGGCGGAGCCTTGTGCCCCTCTCCCCCCACTTCTACCAAGGTTCCAGCGCTCCTGATGCAGGTTATAACTAAGCATTCTTAACTGTACTCCAACCCTTTCTAAGGAGGAGAGAGGAGAATATATGGAAGGATTGCCCTTGAGAATAAAGGTTTTCGAGGTATGCATGCCCTCTGGCTCTAATACCCAAAACCCCAGAGGCATGGACGCACAAGTCCCCAGAGTTCTGATAATATTTTACCATCTGCTTCTGAACAGAGCACAACTGTTCCCAATTAAATTTCAAAGTATAGAGCCCACAGGTAAACGCCACCAAAGCAAATTTGTTGCCTAACATGTGCTTCCCTAGCTTAGATTCAATTATTCCTTTCTCAGTTGCTTGTGTTTGCTGACGATGTCTCAGGTGATCTTGCAGGTGCGGCAACCAGCAGGTGCATGTATCAGTGCCAGCATTACACATCTTCATTCCAAAGGGACAGAGTCATCACACGAAAGAGGAAAACTTCCTCCTTTTAGCTAAAACCAAGAAGTAGTGCCACTTGGAACCATGCAAATTAGACACATGCTTTTAGCATTAGATCATCAGGCATTCTACTGCAGCAAGGGGCTCAGGAATCTAGGTAGATCTATCATAGTTCTAGCGACTGATACAACTCTCAAGTACCATGTTGACAAGAATCGTACAGTGGCTAAATACCCTCCCAACCTGCTCACCATATTGGAAGCAGGTCAGAAGGAAATAAAGTAAAGCTTGGCAAGCCTGAACAGAAAGCAGTGAGTGAAAACCTTACTTGCACTGACCTAATAACAGTTGAGTCATATCATCAGTAAGGGTAAGAGGCTCCTCAGGAGCCTGAAGGAGAGGTGAAAAGACCTCACCCATACTCCCAATTCCTGTTCTTCCATCATAAAGAAAGGTTTCAGAGTAACAGCCGTGTTAGTCTGTATTCGCAAAAAGAAAAGGAGTACTTGTGGCACCTTAGAGACTAACCAATTTATTTGAGCATAAGCTTTCGTGAGCTACAGCTCACTTCATCGGATGCATACTGTGGAAAGAAAAGTATCCATTTCTTTACAAGGACCTTATCCTTAAAATTTCAGACCTTAAAATTAGTAATTTTAGCTCAATATAATTTAGGTTTTTTATTGTAAAAACGAAGCAGGAAATGCTTTACAAAATCCAGTATAAATGGAAATGTTTCCTGGGCTTGTTTTTAAATATTTCAGTAAAAAGAGGTGTTAAGGATTTAAAGGTTCTCCAGCAGTACTGCAAACCCAAACTCAACAGTGTTGATCAAATGGGTAAGGGGCATTATTCCTGATATCTTGGTCAAATTGCAAGATCTACTGACTTTGGGGTGTGCTCTTACACAGCTGTTGCAATGTACTCCAGAGGAGACTACTGTTTAGCAAGAGACATAGTAATTCCTGCACATCTAGTGTGAACTCCTGACTCCACTGAAGTCAATGGGAATTTTACTGTTGACTTGCATAGGACCAGGATTCGACCATAGATGTTTGCATGATATAACTAGATCAGTTTTGAATAGACTTAGTTACACTAGAAAGTGCAAGTTTTCTAATACAGACCAGGCCTTACATCGCATTAAGGTCATTGGTGAATTTTATCAATATATATTAGGCCAAATTCATTCTTGCTGAACTTCATTGACTTCAACAACTCTTGAGTTTTTTAGACCAGCCTTGTGAATTGTCAAACCCAAACAGCCTTTTGAATTCAACATTTAGTTTTGTTTTTACAGACACTTGACTCCTTACTGCTGCCAGTACTCAGGCAGCGCTGGGCTTCTGTCCTCAGCAGCCCCATCCCACAAATATCCCAAGTATGCGTCGGCCGCATTTTCATTTCATTGTGTGGTTTCTCCATTCCTTTGCTGATTTAGTCCAGACCTCTCTTTTGCATTCTCAGATAATGAAAACCATGTGTGGTTAAAATAAAATCTTCAAAACACACAAACCAGTTTCATCTGCATTATCAAGACTGAGAAAAATGTTTAGGGTGGTTCATTTGTCCCTATAAATAGGATCAAAATGTTAAGCTGTGCATTAGATAAAAAGGTTGGAATCAACTTCTACATTTTAAAAAGCAGAATTAATTCCCATAGCATAAGACAAAGTGACCATGGAAATGCATTACCTAGCCAGAGATTTATGTTGCATGTTATTCTTAGGTAGTTTTTCCTGATATGTCAGTTAAGACATGCCAAAATAATTCAGTTAATGCAGATCTCTAATATTAATAAAAACTCACAGTGGATAAGGGAAAAAAAACTTAACCATGGCCTGATGTTAGCATAGAATTAATTCCCTGGATTTTGCCCATATATCACAGCTCTAGCCTTGTTTAGGGCCAGATTCTAAAAGCCCTTTTCATGCTGAGAGGCACTTTGTTCCACAAACAGTCATACTGAAGTGAAATGGCTACTGGCAGAGTGTGGGTATCAGAATCTGGCCCTTCATTTTTTCAGGTTTTTATTTGCAGAAAGAAGCCAAGTAAATACATACTTTTCTATCCAATGGCTAAATATTGATAACTTTTTAATTATTCATGAGCCTCACAGATTATAAATACCTCCTTCTGAGAAACTATGACCCAATCCTCCTCCTGAGGGACTATAACCAGGCTTGGTTGTGGTAGTACTGAGACAAACCTAGGTCACAGACAGGCCTGTTATGTGGTACCAGTGGTAATAAGGTGAACTGCAAAGCTTTTTTTTTTTTTTTTAAATTAATGGAAAGCTGGCTCAAGATCCTGTTTAATCAATGTTTAAAAAGTCAGAGCAGTTTAAAACTGATATGCATTATTCTTTCATCATAATGATGTGTGATTTGCATTTTTAAGTACTTTATGAATATTAAGTCTCAAAACCCCAGGGAAAGGGAATATTATTGTACCCATTTTACAGATGGGTAAACTGCAGTGCTGAGTGGTTAGGGCCGATCTACACTTAAATATTTTGCCAGTATAGCTGTGCCAGTTAGGGGAGTGATTTTTTTTTCAACAATATATAGCTATGCTGGCAAAAGCCGTAGAGAGGATGCAGTTATACCAGCAAAAACTTGCTTTTGCTTGTATACTTATTTTGCTCAGGGAACTGGTATAAGCAATGTTAGCAAAAGGATTTGTTTGTTGGTATAGGCTGCATCTACACTAGGAGGTTTTGCCAGTATAGTTATATCAACAAACCTTTTAAACAAAGATCTGGCCTAGGTGACTTTGCTCAAGGACACAGGAAATCAGAGACCTTGTTTACACACAAAACTTGCACCAGTTTAATTAGAATTGGTTATTAAAATAAATTCAGTATAAACAGTGCAAATACTGATGAAGGGACTATTAAATCAAATACACCTGGTTTACATCCATTTACTTAAGGTCCATAGAGTACCAACACAATTTAAAGCAAGAGTTAAACTGATTTAAGTGTCTTCATATTAAGGGCTTGCACCAGTTTGACTAGATAGATTTTTAAATCAATTTAGTTAAATCAGTGTACTTGTCTAGTATAAGCAACGTCCTAGTTTTATGTTCTAACCATTATTGGTGTATTATATGCATTAACAGTGGCTGCACGGAAAACAACCAAAAAATAATCCAAGCTCCCCATGATTTTCACATATTTTGTTCTAAAATAGAATTGTGATTTAAGCTTATATGCATATGTCATTAAGGATTCAGAATCTCAGACAGTATTAAACAGCTTCTTCTGTTTTTTAACCAGAAGTTTGCTATTCAGAGATAAATTAGACAAGAGTCATCCTGGGAACTAGAAGTTAAAAAAAAAAAAAAAAAAAAAAAGGCTACAGAGATCTGAATGGCCCTGCTTATAGCTGAGCATCCTCTGCAGGACAGCAAATACAGAAGAACTCTTTGGACCATTAAGGAAAACACGTGAAGATCTGGCTGTTGTAAACACGGAGAGGGCACTTATGTTTTCATCACCAAACTGGCAATACATGACTTGCTCACCACAACATGACATGTTAGATTTTATTACAGGTGGCTAACTAGCATTGACTTCCTGCCACTACATCCCTGTGCAAGGCTCCAGCACCCAGGCCTTGCCCACTTAAAATCATCACAGCAAACACCACATTTAATACCCGATTTTAGAAACAAACTTCAAGGCAGTCTATATTTCTCCACTGCTCAGGGAAAGAGTTGTTTGCTTATTTATTTATTATTTATTTTTAAAATATATCAGTCATTAACTCTACCAGATCAGAGCCACTCATTCATTCCTCATTCTCTGATCTCTCACTTAAGCCAACTGTTTGGTTCACACTTTAATGGCCATCAATATACACAACACATTTACACAGGTAAGATTTAATAAGTTATTATTTAGAAAATACATCTGGGTGTCTAAGTAAAGAAAAATTACAACAGCTTTGCAAAACTCCACTTGTTTGGAGGGGTTTAACAGACAAGAAAAGTAAATATTATACTGCAGACTTAAACTTTAATTGGTCTTATGATTCTTTTGCTTTACTGTTTCCTGTCATCCCATAGGCAGGGGTTGGGAGATCTTTGCCTGAGCTGTTAAAAGTTTCATGACAGTTTTGCAAGGCTGAGTTACATGCAATATTACAGAAATATTATGGTTTTATGGTGTCTTCTGATACACTTAACTGCAACATTTTCATACAGACAAACTGTCAATCTAAGTGGTAAATCCAGTCTAGAGATACTTGAAGCATGAACCAAATATTTTTACAAGAACTGAAACTACCTCCGTGGCACCGGGCCTGCAATAGATTCACTCTATGTAGCTGGCTGGCACTGCATTCCAAAGCAGCTTTGGGATGCTCTCTATTTTACTCTGAATAAGAATTTAACAAATTAGTGAATCATGCAGCCAATCTGGATTCATAAGAAAGCCATTTGCCTCCTCTCTCATAAAAGACAATGATCTAAAGCAGCAGTTCTCAAACTGTGGGTCATGACCCCAAAGTGGGTCGTGACCCCATTTTAATGGGATCACCAGGGCTGTCTTAGACTTGCTGAGACCCAGGGCTGAAGCCCAAGTACCACCGCCCGGGGCCGAAGCTGAAGCCTTGGGCTTCAGCTTTGGCCCCACCCCCCAGGGCAGCGGGGCTTGGGCGGGCTCAGGCTTCTGTCCCCCCTCCTGGGGTCATGTAGTAATTTTTCTTCTCAGAAGTGGGTCATGGTGCAATGAAGTTTGAAAACCCCTGATCTAAAGCAGTGATGCTCAGACCTCAGTGGTTCAGGAGCCAAATTAGCAATCAACATTACCCAAAAGAGCCACAGTAGTGTGAATTCATTGTTTCATTTACTAGATATATTATTCTCACAGCAAAATGACTGACCAGTATTATTATTTTATCAACTACAATTGGTCAATAACAAAGTAAAAGCATCCTGATTGGTTAATAATTAAATCACAGTGTTTTAATATCATGTGCTGCAAAGAGCCATAGGAGACACATTAAAGAGCCACTTGCAGCTCCCCAGGCTCAATCTGAGTATCACTGATCTAAAGACAGTTTTCAGCTGATTAAATGAATACTGGGGGGGAAGAGGGGAATTCAGCACCTTATGGAGAAGCTCAACCCCAAAAGTGATAATGCCCTATAACGGGGAAAGCAAGTAAGAGAGACAGATGAAAGTCCACCTGAGAAAATAACCACAAATTGGACCAAATAAGACACACAAAATTCTTGGTAACACGAAACTTGCCAATTTGCAGAAGCATCGTGGCCCAGATTTAACACAATGGCATAGAGGCTGGAACTAGGGGTGCTGCCGCACCCCGTCTTGAAGAGGTTTCCATTACATACAGGGTTTACAGTTTGGTTCAATGGCTCTCAGCATCCCCACTATACAAGTTGTTCCAGCAACCCTGCACAATGGATTGAATTGTTTTGGCAAATCCTCTACTGCTTAATGGCACTTCATACCTACAGCAATGGGCAGTTTGGAACACTTATCTGAACAGCCAAGAGAGTCAGATCCTCATTATACTCCAACTGGCTATAAGGAGAGAGCGAGCCTTCTACCTTATTGCCAGTCACTAAGCATGGCTGTTCTTACAATATTACAAACACTTGGTCTCCATGGAAGGGGCATACCTAGCAGCAAACACTAGCAACAGAGAACATTCCACTCCCATCCACAATAAGAGAAAAGTTCTGTAAAACTACTACCCTTAGAAAATCTTCCAAGAGACTTCCCCAATCAATGAATATCTACCGTTAGCACCAAAAGTCCATGAAAACAGGATGTCCCATTAAAGTTCGGGAGCGGTGGGGGTGTCAAAAGAGGGTCTCCTGCTTATTTTTAAATTATTATTTAAAGAGGGAACATAATCCAAGAGTGGGAACAAGCCTAGAACCTTATGCCAAGAACAAGGATGTGCTTTTCCTTTATGAATTTACGCATGGCCCAAAGCCAAACAGCATTCTGCTCCAGATCCAAAATCCCTATGTTCATGGGTGTTCAGACTCAGGCTTCTTGATTTAAACCAAATTCTAATGCAAAATCTTAACACTGAGGAACAGTTGTACTTTCACTGGGGTAAAATCAATGGCCCCTTTAAAAGCCATCAACGTAACAGAATGAAGAATTGAGAGCCAGCAGTGTGCCCTAAAAAGGTATCAACAGGTAGGTACACTCACAGCTAAACAATATTTTTACATTAGCGGACAAAAGGTCATTTCCCATTGGACCGTCAACTTCAGTTGATTATCGGGAATAAAGCAGCATCACTATTTTTTAAGCTATCAGTGCCCTGAATCAATGTCAAATATTTCCCAACGTTAAAAAAAAAAAAAATGGAAGCCTCATTGAGGAGTAGAAGTTTTACATATTTATTATTATGTTGTGAAATGTGAAAGTTCTACTTTATTATTTATTTTGTGCTAGGCACTGTACAAACACAGAGCACAGTGACCCATTAAGACATCCCCATTAAGAAACTCATTATTTCTAGACTGGCTTCACAGGGAGAAAAAAATGGGATGAGTACATTTGCAATCCAAAAATCATCAATTTCACCAACATGGTAAGGAATGCTTGGCAGTGAAACACTGCAGCCCTGCTATTAAATACGAAATGAAAACGGTCAGTCCGTTTATATGGAACGTGGGGGATGGGGAGGAGGAAAAACATTTAATTCTCTGTACTCCCACTCAGTCTTAATATTCTTTTACAAAGCGAATGGCTTGCGTTAGTCAGGGTACATCTGAAAGTACATAATTCAAGCCTTCATTTACAATCATAAATCTTCTTTATTCTGGAAAGATCCCTACCAGGTGACAATGAGTGCATAAATTGTTAAAGCCAACATTAAGTGCTTGTGCATCGCAAGTCATTTTGCATTTAAAAACATTAGCCCTTGAATATTAATGTGGATGGCATATATACCACCATGGGAACTCCATGGAAATTCACCAATAATGTACCATAGAAGTATTGCCATATAACCCACTTTAGCATAAAGAAGCTGTAAAAAGACAATTCTCCAAAGGCACTTTCACTATATGGTATCTTTGGAAGGTGGTGGGGCAGAGATAAAAGTACTTACCAACTCTTTCCATATGGATCAAACATTCATGCTATAGCCTCTCCAGTCTAGTAACTTACGGAATGTGATCCTCTGACCTTAAGTACTTCCAAATCAGCTGCCCTTTTAAGTATACTATATTCTAGTGAGATTTTATACATTCAAATCAAAAGTAAGAGTATGGTCTGGTGGCTCAGATATCACATTCTATACTACATGTGGACCACAGATTCAATTCACAGTCATTAGACTGCCAGGCTGGCAAAGGGCAATATTCTTTGCTCCATTTCCATGAGCAGAAAGAGCCAACAATGTCACTTCCTACTTTGGAAATGCGGAAGCAGCCCCTGCTCTATAGCATGCTTCCTGGGACCTGACTCAGGGCTCTAAGGGTAGGGAGCCTTGGTCACCAGAATAAATATGAGGTGGCAGAAGTGGAGAACAGCAGCAGTCACACTCTGCAGTGTGCTTCCCTCTGCACCCCACAGATCTGCAACTGAATTTCCAGTTAGGCATCGATGCTGCTTTCTTGAAAAGCCAGGTCAGCTAACGTGAAAGGTATATTGTCACAGGGTAGCTAAGCAGAGACACAAGGCCTCTGCAGATCTTAGGAGATCCACCGATTTAGAGGACACTGACAATTGCCCCTTCCATGGTGGTGGAATAGGAGGCTTTTCCCACTCCCCTTCCACCCCCCACCCCTCCAGAAAGAAAAGGACATTGTGAAGGAAATGTTGCAAGCCAAAACTTGGAATTTCCTGCGTTATCCTCAGGGAAAACCCACACAGTGGGGAAGAACCTGGCACTGAGACAGGGAATGCCTCAGAAGCAACCAGACCTGTCTTATGGAGACACTTCACATTTCAACATGGAACAAGAACCCTCCATGGATAAGAGCACTCCTGGTATAGTCCAGGTAGAATCTCACAGAGGCTTCTGTGGACATGACACACAGTTTTGGAAGAAGCGAAGGTGGGTGTAGTGGAGAGGGAGAAGAAAAATTAAAAGCACGTGAAACATTCTCACAGACAAACCACAGTATATGTGCGCTGTGGATTAACACTAACTCACTAAAGAAAACAGCCTGCCACAAAAGGTGTGTTGCCCTGCTAGGAGACTGGGCCTTCATCTGATCATTCTCTGCGCATGACCATACAGAACTGTTCATCTTAGAATGAAACTTCCTAGAAACACAGCTCCCAACTACCCATAGGTTCAGTACAGCGCCAAGTTCACCAACCATGCTCACTAAATAATACATGGTTATACAATCGTACACACGCACTCTGTGCATTGGTGACCGACATTTTTATATTTGATAAGCACAATAGAGAATAAAACACTTTGATTAAACACTTTATATATAACTAGAGCTTCAATGCAGCAGGAAGAAATCTTGATACGGTATGGAAGCCAAGATTACACACACACACTGAGCCCTGGGTATTTCTCTGTAAAATCGGAAAAGCAGAAAATCTTGAAATGTAGATTCAGACTTTAACTTTTCCCACAGCAGTGGAAGAAAACGAGAAACACCGCTGCCGTGAACGAGAGCAGCGAGCAACCTCACTTAAGCTAGCCTTGCAAAATTCTACTTGCCCAGTCACCCAGGGCAAGCAAAATGTCATTGCTGCACTTTTAATGACAATTTTGCAAGGCTAGGCTTAAATATTTGCAGGAGGTGACAGGTCAAATAATGACCCCAGGTTCTCAGACACCACAGTGATGGACAAAGAAACTAACCAGAAGACAGGAGAGCAAATCTAACGCCTAGGTTTATGCTATCACAAATAATGCGGGCTCCACTGTGCCATAAACACTTACTTCTCTTACCTACTTTTGAGCTGGAGACAAAAGGATTTTCTTCTTTTTTTCCAAACTGACCAGACTCTTGTAGCTCTTTGGGTCAGCTACACAAAGGACGCCTTGCTGCCAACAGAATTTTCACTTTGTGCTCTTTTTACCCCAGGGAGTAAAGGGCGAAACACTGGATTCAGGAGGGAAGGCGGCTGCAGTACACGATTCAACAGGCTGGCTTCACAGGCAGAGGCAGAGATGTTGCACTTCAGGGAGCTTTCACTGCAAATCCTTCCTTCATTCTCAGTGTCGATAAATAATAGTTTGCTGGGGGGGGATTCTGTGGGCGGAATTTATGGCTCGACTTTTTTTTAATACAAGTAATCAGGATCGACGTATAAAAAATCCAACTGCAGACCGATCAGACGTGCCTGGTTTCCCTGGAAGAAAGAATGTGGTTTATTTAAGAATGGCAAAAAGGAGAACAGAGCTTCAAAAGTTTCCTCCGTCCCAGTACAATTTGCTAAGTACAAATTCTCCTTGTCAAGCCCAGAACTGCACAGGAAACTCCGGTGCCCCTCTGCCCAGGGAGGGAAAAGCGGCCATCCAACCACTGCATTCCGGCCTCGGAGGAAAGTTACTGATCTCAATGAATTGCTCTCACACAAGAAGTATTTCTTTTTTTAAAATATGCCTTCTGCACAAAGAGGTTCCTGAGCTCCCCAGACCTCAGGGACTGATCTCCCATTAATGGGAAAACATGGCTGGGGAGGAGAATATCCTGCAAAAAGAGATCAAGCCCAAGAAAAGCAGCTTCTCTCTTCCCTTTTCCTTCTTCCGACTCTCTCTCGGTCTCTCCCCCAGCCTGGATTCCCGCTGGGACTGTGCGACTATGTTATGAGAAAAATGCAGGAAGCACACCTCCTCCACCTCCCCCTAGCAGCAGCCTTTCCAAGCCACACTGCAGCCCTGCTGCTGGAGCCTCATCCTCAAGACACCCAAAAGGAAAATCCCTCCGAAAGTTTAGCTGAACAGAGTCCAGACTGGAAAGAGCAACTTCAGCATGTTGTAGAACTGCGGGAGGAGCCAGGAGAGAAGGAAAGCCTTCCCAGCCACTCTTTTTATGTCTATTGGACAGCTCCATCTTCGGTGCAGTTTTCTGTTGGCTGACTGGCTTGTCAATCACACCACACACGTTTAAAAAAACCCAGAAACCCAAGACAAGCTTCTATTGTATTCTTGCTGGAGCAGCAGGAAGATTTAAGTCTGAACCTCTCGTCTCAGGAGAGGTGTACCGAGGACTCATTGCCCCTGCAGGAAATTCTGTAAGGAAAATGACATCTAGTGAAGAACTACAGCCCCCTGAAGAAGCAGCTAAAAACCTGTTTTAATCTTGAGGAGGAAGGGGGGAAAAATAGAACCAAGCATCTCTTCTGAATTCCTTAAAATACCTTTCAACAAATTGGAAGCGCTGATAGCACCAGAGATCGGATATCGTTGTTTCACCTTGGTCACCTGAATCAGCTTGCTTGCAATTCGAATGAAGAAAATCAAGTTAAATGTGTGCGCAAACTTTGTAGTGTAATAGTTGGCCTTTTATCTGTAGTGGCTAATTGGTTCATATTGGTAAAGGGCTTTGAAGGTGAAAAGCACTGTGAGCTCCTTAACTGCTTATCATTGTGCACTGCTCTATGCACACACTATGATTTCTCTATAAATATGAGTTTATTTACACAATCCTATTTAGATACTAAGATATATATTGTAAGCTATAAAATATTTAACCACTTGATACTTGTAAAAGCACTCAGATCATTGGATGAAAAGTGTGATTACTATGTGTTTTATTTATTTTTTTATATATTGGCAAATATATACTTCAAGCTGTAACATATTTTTACAACTTGATACCTGTAAAAGCACTTTGAGACCACTGGATGAAAAACACTATTATAAAGCATTTTTCATCCAATGATCTCAAAATGCTATTACAAATATCAAGCTGTAAAAATGTTACAGCTTGAAGCATATATTTGAATATATAAATATGATATATTTCATGAATATAGTCATTTTTATTATATATACTTGTTTACATACTTATACAAAAACCATTGTATGTAAAATGACATACTAATAAATAAAATACATATCATTGCACTTTTCATCCAATGATCTCAAAGTGCTTTTATAAATATTACTTTAAGCTTCACAACATCCGTGTGAGGTAGGGAAGTAATTGTGATGTAAAAACAAGGGATGTTCTTGCGTATGTGCATTTGTGCAGTTCTTATTCACTGATATTTAATAAATAATGAAATAATAATAAATATATATTGATCTGGGTTCGTTAGGCCTAATCTAGCCTTACTTCAATGCAGAAGGAAAATCAGCATGAATTCAGTGGGACAAGTCACTTGGATGAAGTCAGTCATATGCTTAAGTGTTTCCAGGATTAGGCCCCACATTTTGAAAACATCAAGTCAATTCAGCACAGCTAAATGAGAACTCCAATTTACACAACATGCAGAAAATAACTGAAAGCGTGGAAAAAATAGATGATGACTAAATACATGAAAATCAGGTAAGTGCATTTAAGCAGGACACTTTAAAGGAGGAGTCCCCTGTACTAAATGTTTTACTCAAAAATAAAACTGTTAAATATTCTTCCAGAGCCCAAACCTGCAAGTTCTGAGAATCTAAAACCCCCATTGCCCTCCCAGAATTGCACCTGAATGATAGATTTGAGAAGAGTGTATGCTCCATGCCTTCTCTAGATTTGTGCCAAATACAACCACAATATTGTCAACTCTCACGATTTTACGAAGTCTCATGATTTGTTTTTTTCTTAAAATCTCAGCTCCTAGAATCATGTGATTAACTTTAAAAAAAAAAAAAAGGAAAGGAAAGGTGAAATTCTAAGGAAGCTTCTTTCTAGCCATCCCGGTTGCAGAGTTAAGCTTGAAAACATAGCCCTCACCGCGCCTTTCAAAAACAGAAGACAAAGAAAAAGAACCCAAAACGTAATATTTCCAAATCTCATTATTTTTAATCCAATCTCATTATTTTGGGGGCCCTGCCTCATGGTTTTTCAACATTTGGGATTGGCAATACCACAACCATTAGTATAGTTGTAATTGTGCAAACCTCTAGCATAGTCAGGCAAAGCTGCTATCTACACCAGTGCTGGAGCTTGAAACAGATACGCTCCACTGGTGCAAATAGCCTCTTCGTCTGTCTGTTCTAGGGGTACACTGCACCCCTGCCCTGTAATCGGGGCAAATCCCCAATCCAAACAAGGTCTGAGATAACAATATGGCCCCTCCTCTCAAAGGTTTCAGAGTAGCAGCCGTGTTAGTCTGTATTCGCAAAAAGAAAAGGAGTACTTGTGGCACCTTAGAGACTAACAAATTTATTTGAGCATATTGATGAAGTGAGCTGTAGCTCACGAAAGCATATGCTCAAATAAATTTGTTAGTCTCTAAGGTGCCACAACTACTACTCCTCTCAAAAGGACCTTCTGGGTAGCAGAATATTTACATACAAACTATTTCCTTGCCTTTCTCACAATTCACCTCCTCCTTTGTTTACATACAATAAACTCTAATCCTTTGTTTGCCACATCACCTCTCTGTGAGGTCATTTCATTGTCTGAAAAGCAGGATGGAGATTACTGGGGTGACAGTGTTTATTTGTTTTCTGACGACCTCTTTCAGTAACTTGCAATTTCAAGAAAGAATAAGATGAAAAAGAAAGGAGGGAAGAGGTCTATCCATCATGGCAATTCATCTCCCTCATTTTATAGTTCAGGCCCAAGGCCTGCAAATATTTGCACCATTGAGTAGCTTCATTTACTTTGCAGGATCAGGCCTTAAAGTAACACCAATTTCCAGAAGTGTTCATCAAGCAGCAGTTTCCACTGGCCACTGGTCAAACCGTGCTGCTTGCATTGTAAAACTTGTCCAGTAAAAGACATTACCGCATTAGGGTTGCCAGGCGTCCGGCTTTCAACCGGAATGCCCGGTCGAAAAGGGACCCTAGCAGCTCCAGTCAGCACCGTTGACCAGGCCATTAAAACTCCAGGGTAGGCAGGGAGCCTGCCTTAGCCCCGACCAGGAGCTGCCTTAGGTAAGTGCCACCTGGCCTGAGCCTGCACCCCAAACCCCCTGCCCCAGGTCGGAACCCCCTCCCGCATCCGAACCCCCTCCCGCATCCAAACTCCCTCCCAGACCCTGCACTCCCTCCCACACCCCAACCCTCTGCCCCAGCCCTGAGCCCCCTCCTGGAGCCCGCACCCACTCCTGCACCTGAACCCCCTGCCCAAGCCCTGGGCCCCCTCCCTCACCCAAACTCCCTCCCGGAGCCTGCACCTCAGCCTCCTGCCCCAGTCCTGATCCTACTCCCACACTCCAAACCCCTTGGCCCCAGCCCAAAGCTCCCTCCTGCACCCCTAACCCCTCATCCCCAGACCCACCCCAGAGCCTGCACCCCCAGCCGGAGCCCTCACTCCCTCCCATACCTCAACCCCCTGCCCCAGCATAGAGCCCCCTCCTACACTCCTCATTTCTGGCCCCACCCCAGCGTTCACACCCCCAGCTGGAGCCCTCCCCCTCTCCTGCACCCCAACCCCCTGTCCCAGCCCAGTGAAAGTGAGTGAGGGTGGGGGAGAGCAAGTGACAGTTGGAGGGGGGCTGGAGTGAGCGGGAGGTAGTGCCTCAGAGAAGGGCCAGGGCCGGGCCTTGTAGAAGGGGTGGGGTAGGGACGTTCAGTTTTGTGCAATTAGAAAGCTGGCAGCCACATACGTCATCCACCTTGTCTTGTCCAATTCAAGTCAGTTCAGTGGGACTATTATTGTGAGGAAGGACAGCCTGATGTGGCCCTTCACCTTTTAACTGCTTTACCCACAAGACTTATTTACATATGTTCACAAATCTATTATAAAAATAATCTGGAAACAATTTCAGGAAAATAAAGCAACTCTCCCCCAGAAATTCCAAAAGCCTGCACATATAAATACACAAGTTTTTTTCTGTAACTGATGCTCATTCGCTGGAAAAATTTAGCAAAAACAAAAGTAGGAACACATGTAAACAATTCATTAACATTCCCACAACATTTACAGCTAGAACAGGTAAACAGAGCACAATATATGCCAGAAGTTATGGTGAGGAGTGTGCTGGAAATACATAGCTATAGCTGGATGAAACATTTATAAATAACCCTGAAATATATGATCCCACCACATAACTGCCTACCTCCTGCATCCCAAAAGAAAACTTGTAGCATGGCAAATGGAGGTTCATCAACAAAGCAAAATATTTTTAAATTCACACTGTGAAAAATGGCTTGCCTTGCCCAAGGCATATTAACCTCAAGTCATCTTCCTCTGTTTATTCAAAAGAACATTAGTGCAGCGCTTTTTTAAACCAATCAGCAATAACAGCGTTATCTGAACAGGAAAAGAACAAAGAGAGATGCATGAAATCCAAATTCTCCTCAGAAAACGTTCTTCCTTTGCATCCTCACTCCCCCACCCCTCCAGCTAGCGCAGGACTCGTGAGCTATGGCACACACTGACTCAAGTGCTGCCAGATGAAGGAACCTAGCAGTTTTCCACACACAGATCACACTAGAATGTGGGAATTCAGGAAACAGCACAAGAAAGAGGTTCCTAATAACCACGCCAGCATTCTCCGGCCAAGTTATGCAATCACGCAAAGGTTACAATAGGTATATTCAAGGCAGAGAAGATAAATATCACTGTGGAAAAAATTTGGAAGTAGAAAAATAAATCCTGAGCCCATCCTATTCCTAGAATAGTACTTGATAACCTGGGATCCCCCAACCTATGATTTTTGAGGGGCTGCCGCTCTTTGCATTCTTTAAAATGACTTCATTTAAAATTTCTCCCTTCAGTAACCACTGCAGCTTTGTTCTCTTTTCTCCTCAGCAGCTGGAGTTTAGGAAGCTGCTCATATCACCCTCACTAAATGGGACAGATTCCCAGCTAAGCCTAATGTCCACTAAATACAGCTGAGGGGCTGTAAATGCTGCAACACCAGTGCCACCCCCATCCCTGGCATAGAAAGTGTGTTGCTGGTTATGGCCCCTGGGGCCATTATGTCAGCTGAGACTACACAGATCACAGTAGCACTGTGGCTATTCCCCTTTTGCCCCAGCCTCCCTCCTACACTGAAAGCTCCAGGGGGGGCAGTGGTTATACTGGCTCTCCAAAGCCAGTGAGTTCCCCACTGTGAGAGTGGCACAAAGTTGCCAGAGACGAGAATATGGCCCTACACATTCATTTCACTCAGAGATTTATGGAATTTCGAGCTAAAGCAGCAGACTGAGTTAAATACTGTAATATGAAAAGATCACACAATCAATAGAAACATACAGGATGGAGCCAGAAAAAGAGATGTGGCTAGGAAGTTTACTGAAGGTAGAGGAGCCAAAGAACAGGTAGTTATGAGAGAGAATATTTCCTTGTCTTGCTCTCCCCATATAAATAAGATCATTAACATCAAGGGCTTTATTCTGAGCGAATGCAGTCGTTAAAAAGGAATTATAAGAATATTCTGTTTTTATTTTCGTCCACAGATCCCAGTGCTACAAAGTTGGCTAAGAATTATTATTGCTGCTTTATAGAGAAGGGACTGGAGGTACAGAGGGGATAAGTGATTTGCCCAACATTAGTGAACCAAAGGATGAGCCAGGAATAGAACCCAAAAGACTCATGATGCCTTTCCCATATTTTATCCAGTGGATAACACTACCTATAAGAAAAGTCTCCTTAAAACTTCCCCTCAGCTGAGAACTGCGCCTTGTGAAAAGAGAAAGGTCAATCTACTTGGCCCAGCAGAAGTGAGGATGAGGCATACATTCAATGTGAAACAGGTCTTTGTACACCATGAGATGGTAATGATGGGTACTTGCATCCCAATGATATTAAAAATTACTACTGTAAAACCTAGCATGTTTGGGGTTATTAGGAAAATTCTGCTTTCCAGAATACAGACATTTGAACAGTTATGAGCCATTTCTAATGGAGAGCTTCAAAGCTCATCTCTCTCACCAGCAGAAGTTGGTCCAATAAAAGATATTGCCTTACCCATCTTTTCTCTCTTATCGGCCATACCGTCTTGTTTCCCCCTCTCAGTGCTCACGGGTGTCTTTCTACAGCAGTTTATTAACCTGCTAATTCTACACAATAAAATTTTAATGACCGTGTAATTTAGCAAACTGCTGTGGGGAAAGTAATTACTGTAGAAAACTTTTACATCGACCTGGTCTACATTACAAAGTTAGGTTGACATAAGCCACCTTGCTTCTACCTAGCTGTGCATGTGTCTACACTTAAATTGGTCTCTTACCCATGTAAGTACCCCATTACAGCAACGCAGTAACACCTTCCTGAGCAGCACTGAGCCATGGTCTATGTACTGAGGTTGACGCAGCGCAAGTGTAGACACTGCATTACTTATGGCAACCCTAACAGTCCTCCAGCAGCTGTCCCACAATGCCCAACACTGACCACTCTGATCACAATTGTGAACTCTGCTGCCCAGGGGCCACAGAGACTAGAAGGCCCTGTCCCCTTTAAAGCCCTGGGAATTTTTGAAATACCTTTTCCTGATTTTCCAGCTTGGCAAGCATACCTACCTGCTCTCCACTGTTGCGTGCAACTGTCCAGCTTACCATGCCAGCTACACGCTCCAGATGTGCTCCAGTTTGGAGTAGACAGGAGATATTGGATCTCCTGGGCCTGTGAGGAGACCAGATTATGCAGCACAGCTATGGACCGGTTGTAGAAACACTGACATCTACAAGCAGACTGCAAGGCGGATGCAGGAGAAGGGTTATGACAGAGATCAGCAGCAGTGCCATGTGAAAGCAAAGGAACTGCGTGAGCCATATCAGAAGGCCAAGGAGGCCAACAGTCGATCTGGTGCCAAGCCACAGACCTGCCGGTTTTACAAAGAGCTGCATGACATACTTGGTATAGACACTGCACGCCACCATGGATACCTTCAAGGAGCCCAAGACACGGGCTCCTAGTGTAAATAGTGAGGACGAGGAGGAGGAGTTGGAAAGGAAGAGGAGGGGAACATGTGACCAGGTGGTCCAGCTATGCCACAAGCCAGGACCTGTTTGAGATTCCACTGCAGACCAATCAGTCCCGACAGTCGAGCATGGGTAAGCCCGATGCAGGGTAAGGAACCTTGGGTAAGTGTGCAAATGTGTTTCCCATTACCGTGATGTACTGATGGTGCCCCAACTTAACAGGTCACAGCCATTAATTTTTCATTAATTTACTCTCACTAGAAGAGATAGCAGTACAACAAAGAGGGGTAGCGTTGTTAATCTGCTTTTCATTCTTCTGTAGAGTTACGGGGGGCGCTAAGAAGCCATTTGTTTATGTATACAGAGATGACCCTTGAATCCTCCTGAGAGATCTTGATGCAACTGTCACAGATGTACTCTGCAATCATCTGTCAGAGGTTTCTATGGATAGCAGCCATATTTATTCCTCCATGGTAGGACACTTTCCTATGCCAGTCAGCCATAACTTCAGCAGACACCATTGTAGCACGTAAGCTAGCAGCATGTGGGCCCAGGCAGCTTTTGGGATACCAGCAGCAGCTGTGCTCTCTGTGCCTTTGTTTCCCTCAGGAGTGAGATATCAGCTAAAATCACCACTGGCTGTGGAAAAGGCTGCCAATATTCAGAGCCAACACTGATGTCGGTGAAGCGTCCCCGATGATTCACCAACACTTGCATAACCATAGAAAAGTAGCCCTTTCTGTTGATGTACTCAAAGGCAAGTTGATCTGGGGACATGGGTGCTGTCTATTGCACCACTACAGTTCAGGAACCCCATTACTGCAAACTTATCCCTTATATCCTGCACATTGCCAAAAGTCACAGCAGGAGACAATTAATGGCCCTGCACACTTGCATGACAACAGCCCCCACAGTGGATTTTCCAATTCCAAAATGATTTCCCACTGACCAGCAGCAACCCAATGCTGCAAGTTTCCACAGTGAGATCGCAACTTGCTTCTCCACTTTCAGTGCAGCTCTCATTTTGGTGTCCTCCTGCTGGAGGCCTGGGCAGAGGTTAGCACACAGATCCAGGAACAAGAAAAGGAGTACTTGTGGCACCTTAGAGACTAACCAATTTATTTGAGCATAAGCTTTCGTGAGCTACAGCTCACCTTCATCGGATGCATGTAGCCTTGTGCATCTGAAAGTTCTGCAGTCACTGCTCGTCATCCCAAGCCCACATTACAATGCAATCCCACCAGTAAGTGCCTGTTTCTCAGGCCTAAAAGCAGCGCTCCACCATCTATAGCTGCTCTGTGAATGCCACCAACAACCTTGAATTGGTTCTCACTATGTTCCACAGCAATCTGCCCTCCAAGAAATCATCATGTTCCCCGCTGATGTGGTTCTTCTTACAGCTCTGCAAATACCATCCAATGTTTGCAACACTTATGATAGTAGTACAGAGCTGTGTATGCCACATGCTTCTGTCAGAGAAGGCTGACGGGGGGGGGGGAATGCATGGGTTTGTGAAATTTTTACAAAGTCACAAAAATTATGGGGTGGAGAGAGTGGCATGTTGGGAAGTTGACCCTTTGCTCACAGCCACCCCTGCTAGACTCATTTCTGTCCCACCACGGACAGCCAAAACTTCCCCAAAAATAGCGCGCTGAACAATGGTGAGTTGTACATCAGGATACCTACCACACTGTTCATTGACACAAGCACTCCTGGTGAGTATGTGCAGCGCTGATGGAAGGAGCCAAGTACACATGCGCACAAGCACTATACTAATTGTGGCGGCTTTATGCCAACGTAACTAGCGTCGACCAAAATTTGTAGTGTAGACATGGCCATAGATAGCCTCAGACCCTGTTTATCCCAGGCTTTACACTGAATTGAGGAACATGGTTCCAGCTAATACTAGGATTGGCGGTTTAAACACAGTTCCTTAACCCAGTTCCCAGCACAGAGTAGTTGGGACTTTAGTGTGTGCAGTGGAACAAAAGCAGCCTCACCCACTGAAAATGGAAAACAAAATGAGCGACAATGTTTCCACCATTAATCCCTTTCGGCTACAGCCTGTAAGGGAAGTGCTATAATTAGCAAGCACAGGCCCCCTTTTACAGAGCAATTCGGAAGAAATAGTTAGAATGCTGCTAAGCAATCACCGACTACAGAAAAATTAAATTAAATGTATTGGCTTCACTCTGGCTATATTCATGCCCAATTCCCACAGACTTACATGGGAGTTTTGCCTAAGAAAAGGCTTCAAGATCAGATTCTTAAGAAGGGATTTGATTTAATCATCTCTAAACCAAGTATATTAATAAGGACCTATCTCACAGAGGACCTGTGACCATGCTGAGATCTTTGGGTGTAAAATACTATTACTGAAGTGTTCTAGGATTTAAAAGTTTACTGCTTGTCTCTACATAGGATCTGATCTAAAGCCCACTGGAATCAATGGAAAGACTTCCATTGACTCCAGTGGGCTTTGGATCAGATCCACAGTGGACTGTGTGTTATAAAACAGTGTATAAAAAGGCGCTGTAGTGCAGGGGCCGCTTTCCATGCACTTCAACACAGTGATCATTTGATCAAATTAGGTCATATTCATCAATGACTATTTAAATGTGGGAATATCAATCACAAACGCCATTACCAGTGATATCAGTAATTATTTGTATTATTATTAATATTACTCTACTGATCTCCTTTTTTCCCCTAATGTCGACACATTATTAAGGAACGGTGCCACAATAAAAAGTGATAGAGGACATGGAATTCCAGTATAATCAATACTTCACCACAATGAAAATTATACATTACACAATTTACTCTTCCCAACCAAAATTAATGCTTCTGTTCTAGACTGCAGTTTATTTGTCTTAAAGGTCACTTACAAAGAAAAATATTAGGCTCGTGCATCTCTTTTTCCCCCTCTTTCTGTTGTACAAAGAAAGCCATATTTTTATATATTATAATATAGATATACACACACACTTTTTTTGCATTTGAAATTAGAATTTGCCCTGTACGACTCCATGATGAAGAACTAACAATATGATGATACCACAAAAGAATGAAAGTTTAGCAAGTGAGAGGGAAAAGGGATGTTTAGTCAGATAGTGTATTGTTTTGTGTTGTTAACAGCTATTTAACTGCAGTGATTACTGAACATTTTGAAGAAAGGAAGTGTTTACTAAAATTTCAATACGAAGTTCTGAGAACTCACAATAGAACATGTTCTGAAACATTCAGCAAGTCCTCCAGAAGAAGCAGACTTCATATTCTTGATATTCCTAAGGCTAAAAAAAGGCAAATTTTCTTTTCGGAAAAAAGAAAGATCTTTCAGGCCCTCTTTATACATCATAAAGAAGCAAAGTAACAACAATAACAAAAAAAGAAAAAGAAATAAAGAACACAAGCCCATTTGTATTTAAGTCCTTTGCAGCTCACTTTTAATATCAGAGTCACAGAATTGAGAGCTGAAAGAGATCTAATTGATCTTTTTATCCACCCCCCTGCAAGAATAAGAGCATAGCCTCAATCCTACAATGACAGGTTTCAGAGTAACAGCCGAGTTAGTCTTTATTCGCAAAAAGAAAAGGAGTACTTGTGGCACCTTAGAGACTAACCAATTTATTTGAGCATAAGCTTTCGTGAGCTACAGCTCACTTCATTGGAAGCTTATGCTCAAATAAATTGGTTAGTCTCTAAGGTGCCACAAGTACTCCTTTTCTTTAAGCAAATGGATAATTTTTAGAATTACATTTCTCCTTTGATGGAACTAAAAGCAGCAAGACAGTGAGTATCAGATAATTGATTGAAACTTTCTTTTCCTAAAATAAAAAAAGTACAGATTTGATCACGGAACAAGGTCTAATCAGATTTTTCCAATCCGTTTGAGATGCTGGTTCTGAGTTCTGACAGAGCACCAGCATCCTCTGCTGGTGATACCAAGTTTAATAGGCCATTTAGAGGAAAAATGAACAAAGAAAATCAATTCTATTTTAAAAACACAATATGCCATTTTTTTTAAATGGGCTATAAATTGGACCCATTTCAACTTAACAAACAACAGCAACACTAAACAGATTGCTAAACTTTGGCAGACAGAACAGTCACTTTTAAGAGGCCAGATCACCCTAGCAGATCATTATGTTTGGTATCTTTGCCAGCTCAGAAACCATTATTTATAATTTGGTCCATACTGGAATAAATTTAACTGTTGCAGGTAGTAAACATCCTGTTTTTACTGCTGTTCACAGTAGAAAGCACCTGTTCTGCGCTACTGAATAGTCCAGACACAATCTGTCAGAACAGGGCTTCCATAACGCTGAATCTTCCAGCTATCTGATCCTCAATTATGGCATTCCATCAATTTCATTACTGCTGTGACAAGTAACAGCAGCACATTAAAGGTGCATCTACACAACACTGTTTTCCCTTCAAATTTCCCACTGTAGCACTGGCATGGGTGCAGCTGTGCCAGCAGTATCAACAGCAGAACAGCTAGTGTAGGCTAGCCACTGGCTTTCTAACTAAAGTGCAGTCCAGACCTGCTCTAAGCCCTATCTGCACTAGGGCTTCCATCATGAAACTGCAACGGCGGTGTGTCACAGGTCCTAATTCTCCTGGTGTACGCATAAGCCTTGTCTACACACAAAAGTTATATAGTTAAAATATAGTATCGTTAAAGTGGTACACCTCCCCCCCCGCACTGCAGACTCAGTTATACTGGTATTTATACAAGTAGTATTGCATCCACACTAGGGGTTGCATCGGTATAACTATATCGGTAAAAAATAAAAATCACACCCCACCCCAACATAGTTATACCAGACTGTATGTAGAGCAGACCTCAGTCAGAAGGGTTAAGACTGGCAAACTGAATCTGTGTGCAGCTCAAGAAAGTGTGGGGAAACAAAAGAGACAATGTGAGTTCAGGACAGAGTATTCATTAGCCTTAGGTTTGAGTTTCCTGGGTTTTGCCAGTTTGTTTCCCATTGAACACTTTTCAAAAGTAGCTTTTTGTTCTTCTGATTTCCTTCTTAATATACAGTAATGAAAAGCCATGATATTCAAGTTATTTCTTGGAGACTCGTCTCTTCAATAAATACACATTAAGCTGCTTAAAATGGTCTCTGTTTTGTTGTTTAAATGTCTTGAAAACAGGAATGGGATTCTTTTGATGGATTGTAATGGGCTTGGGATCAGACCCTTATATAATATACTTGATCCAAGGATCTCAAAAGGCCTCACAAATATTGGCCTAAGGTATTAAACACATACATAAAGAAATTAATTTTTTAAAAATACATGGGGCTTTGGCATGCATCTCCATCAATTCAACAGTACGAGCCGCACTACAGACCTGCTGCTGGAGTTTTTACCGCTGTGTCTGTTTCAACCCTTGCCTCTGCCTCAAGAGCTCTTTCTTGTTGGCAACATTTAATGAGGGGGCACAGGCTGCAATTTATTCACCAGGCTGAAGAAACCCATCTTCACATCTCTACCACAGCTGACCTGGCCACAGCAGTGGAACAAATCACCCAGTGCTTCTGGAAGGAATTTTCAGGAGTTCAGCACCCAACGTACGGAGGTCTTTTGAAAATTGGCCATAAGCATCACAATGGGAGCTGCTGGATGCCAAGCACTTTTGAAGATACAACCCTTAATTAGGTGCCTAAATGGGAGTGGAGCTCTTTTGAAAATCTAACCCTCATTGTGGATGCTTGAACACTCCAAAATCTGGCCTTGGGTTCTTTTATATATGACCCTAAAAACCATGGGACTGGGTGAGGTCTGTTTGCTACGTAATCCAGATAAAACTGAGACAAGGGCAGTGGTTTGGAGAAAGCAGCCAGAACAGTTGGCAGAAGTTGGGGGAGGGGATGGACTGAGTGCTGCAGGGGCTTGGGTCTATTTTACCATTCTCATCTCAGCTGGTAGATATCCTTTATAGTGTATTTTGCATTGTGTATTTTAATTTATGGGACGACCATAAAGACAACAGGACGGACATCTATAGAGAGTTTTATAACCCTAAACCAAATACAATTGTGAGGGCTACCAAGAATAAATAAATAATAATAATGATAATCAATAGTACAACACAAATAGATAAGATTCAACATATAGCAAAGTCAATTTCAACAGCAATTGGTCCAATGCATTCTGGTTCTGGAGAACTTCATCCTAACAACAACACTTTCCGCTTACATATAATCCCAAAGCACTTTTTAACCATACAATCACCAGTGAGATGCAGTTAACTCTGGGGTGGAGGGTGACAGCCAAATGACACACAGCACGTTGCACAAACCGTGTGAGGAACAAAAGCAGCCAAAGCAAACTCCTACTCTTACTCGAAGTGCCAGGTGGTTTCAAACATGAGGCTCCACACTTTTGTTCAAGACACTGATACTCAGGACCATGGCAGGTATACACAAAGAGATCACTGCAATATTAGAAGGTGCTAAAAGCAGGAGTCGAAAGAATTCGAGAGGAATTGTGACACCAGTACAGGGCACTTATACCACAGAAAGTGTGGACATTTCTCCCTTTTATTAGCTGTGTTGTACCTGCTGGGCTGCTCGTATACCCCTCTCTCCATACTCATACTAACCCTCACCTCAGTCAGAAATATGAATTCAGTAGTCAGCTCTGGCCCTTGGTCACGCATGCAGACTCCTAAGCTTCGGACATCAAAAGCAAACACACGTAAGAGTCACTGTAACAGGACTGAGGCAGCACAACAGCCTCCCTGTAAAGGAACCTGAATCTTCTATTTGATCACACTATGCAAATATCTAGTTCTACCAAGACTAGGAAATTCAGTGAATTAAAGAGTTAATAAGAGAACCCAACAGTGCCCCACCTACATCTGCTGGCCAAACACTGGCACATGAAAGGAAATGGAAGTGTCTCCTGGGGTCAAGGGGTAGCAATGAGCTCTCTACAGACATGCAGTCGAAGTAACTAAAGGCTTCATTGTGTGAACATGTATTCTACCGGGAATCATCTTCCCTTTCTCCCATAGGCGACATTTTAGAGTGTGCTGGAGGACACACAGGGATGCTTGGTGTGACACACAGCCACAGTCACCTCCATAATGCTCACCAAACAATCCAGCACACTGCTTTTTCCACAGTCTCCTTCCAGCCCATCTCTTCCCCTCCCATTTCTCTGCAATTCATATAGTCCCACACTCTCAGCCTTGGTCTTCACTTAAAATTTAGATTGACCTACCTATGTCACCCAGGGGTGTGAAAAGCTGACCTAACTCCCTGTGTAGACACAGCTAGGTCAATGGAAGAACTGTTCCATCAACCTAGCTACCACCGCTCAGGGAGGTGGATTACCTACATCAGTATAGGAAACATCTATGCTATAGTGCTACAGTGCCCATACCAGTTTACACATGCCCTGAGTTTCTCTGTTACCATTTCACTTCCTTTGTCTCCTCCTCACTGCTTTCTCTTCCTCCATTCTCTGCCTCCCAGCTTCTCTCCATTCCCCCTCTTCCCTCCATAGGTCAACTCTCTCAGGCATTTAGAATACATCCAATATTACAGTATGTATGTAGGTGATTAATACTTTAAACTTTAACCATGCCTTACATTCACAGTGGCTTTACAGATTTAAATCAAGGTTCCCTGCTTGCTGATTTAAATGACGATTAAAATCAGTGATTTAAATTGCTTTGATTTGAAAAAATCCAACCTGCAGTGGGCATGCATACAGCTGCTTAAATCTTGACACCCACTGCCTAGCTCATGAGTAAGCCCCAGCAGGATCCTCAATTAGGGGTTCCCCCACAAATCTCACCTGCAGAGCCCAGGTCAGTAAATGTTCTCAGAGGACACCTACCAGACCGGGCCTTGCACAAAAACATAGCTGTGGTGATGGGATCACCCCGCACCCCTCCTTATGTCCAACAGGCCAGCATATAGACCCCCAGTCAACCTTCTGGGGAGCAGGGACATGAATCAGGTTTCATGTCCCGGGTGAGTGCCCTGATCACCGGGCTCTAAGATATTCTGAGGAAGGCTACCCTCAATCTTTCCTGTTGTAGCTACTCCACTTTGTATAAATAATTAAACACTCATTGGAACAGCAATTTGAACTTGGTTCTACCACATCCCTGGTGAATGCTTTAACCACTGGGCAATAAAATTATTCTCACTCACTCTCCCTGGCCCAACAAACATTTAAGCATTTCATACAAAGTGGAACAGCTCCACCAGGAGAAACTTCCACCCCAGATTACCCTAGCCCAGTGGGCGCTATGTTCACATGGGAGACCTGGGTTCAACTTCCTGTTCCACATCGGGCAAAATGGGGATTTGAACCTAGGTCTCCCACATCCTTCACCACCTTTATGAGAGAAAGGGCTAACCTGGCATAGGCATCTAACTTCAGAAAAGGAGTCGTGGCTTGTCTTCTGATTAGAGGGAGGCACCTCCCTCTGGCCCAGAGTTAGGTGGCTAATTCCTTTTGAGGGGCAAGACTTAAGCCCCACCTTTCTCTTCAGCATTTCCCACTGGATAGCTTAGGCAGCTCCTTGTTCAGCTTGCTGGCTTGGTGGATCCCCTTCTTAGGTGCCTAATTTTCCCAGGCATTGTCCAGGAAACCTGGTCACCTAATTCAGAGCTGTGGATTCGATTCGGAGGCACGACACCTAAAAATGGGGTGCTGCTATGCTGAGTCTAAGTCCCCTTTGCAGATCTAGCCCTAATTCTGCAGCAGCACCAGGAATGGCACCTAGACCATTGTTCCTTTCTCTTTAGTTCCACCTAAGATTTGAGGCTCCTTCTATACTGGCAATTTTCAAGAAATTTCCCACCCTTGTACTAGGACTGGTGCAATTCCACAGTGGTAGCAATGGTGGGAAAGCTAGACCAGGCACATTGTATTGTGAGGCAATGATCTCTTTGGTGAGAAGACATACCAAGAGGCCACAAACAAGTACTTTTTCTACACAGTGAGACTGCGGCAATTAGGTCACCATTGAGCATTATCATCACAATCCAGGGCAGACACATTCCTAGGGAATAACTATGACATGACATCAAGCACTCAGACTGCGGAAGAGGATATTGTCTGTAGTGGTACTCAAAGTGACCAATGTAGGGAAACATCAATCCTGGGGTGTTCTGTTTCCAATAGGCAGAGGAAGAGGACAAGATACATAGATCTGGTTTAGCACTAGGATAGGATTCAGAGTTTGGGTTTGAGGCTTACACAGGAGAATTCAGATCCATTTATGACAAAGTGTCACATACTGACCTTATAAAATTTTGGCCCAGCATTCTTCACAAAGTTTCCCTCGTCTTAGGAGTCATGTAAACTGAATTTAGATTCTGAGTTCCAGTTTTGGGCAATCTCTAATTTTGAATTACTCTTTCTCTTCTATGAATAGACTGAAGTAGATCCAGGACCAACTCTGATAGGTTCAGACTCTAGGTTTGAATAAGCTCCCTAACATGCACATACTTATTCGAATGACGGAACTTGGATAAGAGACCAACTGACAGAATATTCTCCCTGAGGCACCTCAACCCTGGAATTCACTCCCCAGCTCCCCTTCCTTTGGTCTATAATAACCTAAATACATTAATCTACAAGGCCACAAAGCCCTTTGATTTGAGCAGGTGCTTGAGGACAATTGAGATTTGGGAGCTAATATGGTATGGAGTTTTATTTGATGTGGAAATTGTGGTTTTGTGGAATGGCTTCTTGTGTGTGGGAAAAGGTCATTGGTTGTCACTGCTGCTTTCATTAATTGGATTGTATTCTTAACTATCTGTGGAGGGTGCCTAGTGCCTGTGACAGGCATTCTTAATGGGAATAATAATACTTACCTGTTTTGTAAAGCACTTTGAATTCTACTGATGAAAAGTGCTAAGTAAACACTAGGTATTATTATTATATATTGGAATCAAAATTAAATTAAAGCAGAAGCTCTCCTCCCCTGAACAAGTCATATCTCCTGCTTCTATCACACCGCTTTGGGACTGAAACCAGGCTCTTTGCCAGGATTAAGCCACTAACTTTATGTGAAGTGACAGTTAGTGCCAGAACTCTGGTCTCTGCTGTGGCCCCTTTGAGACATGCTAACCAAGCCGCTGAGGATTCCTCCAGCATAGGAAGCAGCAGCAGGAAGGGGCATTACTGAAGAGCCTTGTGCTGCAGAACTAACAGAACCACCCCTAGGAAGCCACTGATGTAGGAACCTTGGGCTGCTCCAATTTATGTGGAGGGGTCTATCAGCTCCTAGCTGCCTCCAAGAGAACAAAGGAGATTTAAACCCACCTTGGGTCCAATTTATATGCTATGCTTCATCAGTACCCAAAATCTAGCTTTTACTGCCTAATCTTGCATCCCTTACACAGATAAATAGCCCACTGAAATTAATAGGATTTATTCCCTGTGCTTGGATTGCAGGGTCATAGTGGATATTTAATACGTTTAATGAAGACAGAATCCCAACCTACATATTCTCCCAATTTGCCATCACCTCAGTGCCTGGCCTCAAAGATCATTAGGCCCAGACCCTGCCCAAGGCTGCAGTGATTAGCAAGATCCCGACACTTATTCAAGAACAAAGAACTGAAACAAATTTATGGAGCTAAATGCGATTTGCAGGAAGCGGCACAAAACTATAACTACTGACTCTGCTGGGATTATTGTAAACTGAGTGAAAAGTTTGTTCTCTTGACACATCCCAGCTGGTGGGTATGGATTCACTTACCCTCTTTCGAATTTAAAGAGGCCTAGGGGACGGATGGAAAAAGAGAGCAGAATCTTTATGTAGATGCTATAATAAAACTATAATAAAGAACAATATTGTCAGACATATAGATTAACATAATTTGTTGAGGAAGAGTCAACATGGTTTTAGTAAAGGGAAATCATGCCTCACCAATCTACTAGAATTCTTTGAGGGGGTCAACAAGCATTATGGACCAAGGGGATCCAGTGCATATAGTGTACTTAGATTTTCAGAAAGCCTTTGACAAGGTCCCTCACCAAAAGCTCTTACGCAAAGTAAGCTGCCACGGGATAAGAGGGAAGATGCTCTCATGGATTGGTAACTGGTTAAAAGATAGGAAACAAAGGATAGGCATAAATGGTCAGTTTTCAGAATGGAGAGAGATAAATAGTGATGTCCCCCAGGGGTCTGTTCTGGGACCAGTCCTATTCAACATATTCATAAATGATCTGGAAAAAGGGGTAAACAGTGAGGTGGCAAAATTTGCAGATGATACAAAATTAGTAAAGATAGTTAAGACCCCGGCAGACTGCGAAGAGCTACAAAGGGATCTCTCGTGACTGGGCAACAAAATGATGGGGCCTAAATTAGCTGTTACCACTCAAGAAAGAGATTTTGGAGTCATTGTGGATAGTACTCTGAAAACACCCACTCAATGTGCAGCGACAGTCAAAAAAGCAAACAGAACGTTGGGAATAATTAAGAAAGGGATAGATAATAAGACAGAAAATATCATATTGCCTCAATATAAATCCATGGTACGCCCCCATCTTGAATACTGTGTGCAGATGTGGTCGCCCCATCTCAAAGAAGATTTCTGAAACTTTTTCAATTCCAGTATAAGGGCAACAAAAATTATTAGGGGTATGGAACAGCTTCCATATGAGGAGAGATTAATAAGACTGGGACTTTTCAGCTTATAAAAGAAACGGCTAAGGGGAGATAATGATTGAGGTCTATAAAATCGTGACTGGTGTAGAGAAAGTAGATAAGGAAATGTTGTTTACTACTTCTCATAACACAACAACTAGAGGGGTCACCAAATGAAATTAATAGGCAGGAGGTTTAAAACAAATAAAAGGAAGTATTTTTTCACACAATGCACAGTCAGCCTGTGGAACTCCTTGCCAGAGAATGTTGTGAAGGCCAAGACCATAACAGGGTTCAAAAAAGAACTAGATAAATTTATGGAAGATAGGTTCGTCAATGGCTATTAGCCAGGATCGGCAGGAATGGTGTCCCTGGTGTTTGCCAGAAGCTGGGAATGGGCAACAGGGAATGGATCACTTGATGATGACCTGTTCTGTTCATTCCCTCTGGGGCACCTGGCGTTGGCCACTGTCAGAAGACAGGATACTGGGCTAGATGGACCTTTGGTCTGACCCAGTAGGGCCATTCTTATGTTCTTATGCTACAGGTTTGGGGCTGGGGGTGCAGGTGGGACAGGGCAGTCCCACACTTTGGTGTTGGGGAGGGGCATGTGCTCTCGCTGGGCTTTAAGGCAAGCTGGAGGGGGGAGGGAAGCCCCTTCCTCTGTCTGATAAATACCCCCACCCCTCTTGTATTCAAACATCTCACAGTTATTAATGAATAGACAGAGACAGACAGACACACACACACACACCCCCCACAAGGTCACAAAAGGAAGCTGTGGTAAAGCCAGGAACTGGACACAGGTCTCCAGGGTCCAGCCCAGTGCCTTAGCCACAAAACCAGCCCTCCAGCTCCTGCCTCGGCCCACTAAAGCGGAGCAGGGGGAAGACAGGCCAGACAACCCCCCGCCCCTTTGAACTGCGGGGAGGGCAAGACAGCTCCTCTCGGGCGATACAGGGTGGGCAGAGAGCCAGGAAAGCCAGACTGCACCCGCAGGACTCTGGTGCAGGTGCGGAAAGGGGACAGAAGGGGAGGGCCGCCCCCCGTCACCTGCGGGGAGCCCGGAGGCGGGGCAGCCCCATCCCCGGGACTCTGGGGAGGGAGTAGCGGGGACTAGAGGAGGGGTCGGTGGGGAGGAAGGGGAAGAGATGGGCAGCGAGGGGAAGCCAGTCCCCCTCTCTCGAGGCTCCGGAGGGAGGGGAGGAAACCAGCCGGTTTTGTTTCTCCCCGCTGCCGTTTGGAGGGAGCTGGAGCCACAGATCCCTCTCTCAGCAAATGCCCTTCAAGCCCCGCGACAGCGAGGAGGGGGAGGAGGATGGGCGCATCCCCCCTTTGTTGGCGGACACAAAGTAGTTCAAAGGGCAGCGGCGGAAAAGCTCCTGCAGCCCGTGCAGAGCCCCTGGTCGGCCGGGAGCCGCGCCCGCCTGCACCCGAGCCGGCCCCACGCCCCCGGCCCCCGGGGCGGAGCGCGGGCAGCAGCTGGGTGTAGCCAGGGACGGACCCTCGCGCGCCGGGTAGATCCTGCCCCTGGCCCTGTGGGGCAGCGCCCCGGCGCCTTACCCCGCGGGCACCTGCCCCAGCAGCCGCCCGCCACTTCATCCATCTTGCGCCGCGCCCCCGGGAGGTGACAAAGCCGAAGCCGGCACGAGAATGAGACACACCGAGGCGCTCTGGGAACGGCCTGCCGCCGCTTCGCCGATTAACTTTCACCAGGCGCCGCCGACTACGACTCCCAGCATGCCCCACTGTGGGAACCCGCTGCAAAGGCTGCTGGGAAGTGTAGTTCTCTCCCCCTGACGCGCCCCCAAAGGTCCCCAGGGAAGACGTGAGTCCACAGCGGTGCTGCACTGGGGCGGGGGGCGTCTCCGCCCGGATCCCGGGGCCTTGTGAGCCATACTGAAAATAGCCACCGCTGTTATGTTTTTCTATACACAAAAAGCAACCTTTTGCTTGCATGACTTATGTTAGGCTAAGGCAGAGATTGTCCAATTGACTCTTGGTGAGCTGGCTGCTCCTACTAACTGTTGTTTTATGCATATGTGCAATCTTATAGACAGTACACGCACAGCCCTACAGAGAGCGAAGAGAGCATTCACCATAAAGACATGTTCCCTTCCCCAGATTTTATCCAATAAGCTACAACCCCAAAAGACTGAGGTTTGTAATGAGTAGATTGCCTGTGAAGTCTAAATATTTATTACTTTTTACATCTGAGACTGACTGGGGAACCCAATGTGGGACTGGGGGAGAAAAGAAACTAGAAATAGCTTTTTTAAAAAACCCACATATTTTAATCTTAGCTTCCTCTGACCATGCATGAATAATTACGCAGATTTTTGCAGGTATGGCTTCTAGCTGTTATTCATGTGTTGTAGGCAGCTGCACTCCACCATGTTTTATAACAGCCCTGTCTCATTGAGCCTGCCCTATTGACAACACAACTCATTGGTGTGCCACTCTCATTCTTTTGTGTCACTGGATTGTGGGGGACCAGTAACAAACTCTCTTTATGGAGCTGCTTTCTCAGACTTTCCAGTAAAAGGTCAGCGGGTGCCCATTAAATAGTAACAGCATTTTCTTCTTCATCAGCAGCACCATAAAAATGGCTCAGACTCAAATGTGACTAAGGGCAGCATCCATGCACAGTGATTTCTGTTGTTTAGCAGCATTTTTTGGTGGTAGTGCCTGATTCTGGAACTTGCCACTCACATTTAAAAGGTTTCCGTTTCAATATCACTTATCTGAATTAGTGTAGCTTTCAAACCTATGAAACTCACTGCCCCCCAGATGATCCCAAGCCTTCACAATGGGATTTGAGAACTCTCTCTTTACATGTGCCATCCCATGACAACAGGGCCAAAGATATACAGTAAGAGGAAAAGGGAACATTCCAAAATGAGCATACAGATATCCACATACTATCTGTAGATAACTGGTATTAGTAGGCAGTATAGTTCCCAGCCCTTTAAAATTGTATGCAACCCTTGATTTTGTTTTAGCACCTAGATACCACTGTGATTAAGTACCTTAAAAATATCTTGATACATGACTTTAATGGCTATTTCTAATGTATTGCTGGATTTGCATTTTTTTAGATAAACCTTGCAGAGTTTTAAATGATACTCTTCTAGATATGATTTTATTATTCTGCTTTAATTGTATTTGTTTAGAATTTGGTTCGGAGGGCATGATAAATCAAAAACATTAAAGGTTAATCTCCATACTATGTTATAAATCATCCTATAATGGAAATGTGGTGTTAGAACACAAAGATCGTAAGCTGATGATGGGAAATTGTACAGAATAATATATTTAGCAAGTGAAGAGTAACAAAAATATAGAAGCAAGGAAGAACTTCAGCCCTTGCAGCTGGGAGTGAAACATTTTAAAATAAAAGGCTTTAAAAGACTTGTGTGAATTTAGCCCTGGTGCTAAGTGTCACATTCACAGCAACTGAGTGAAGCCTTTCATTTACGCACAGAACCAAGATGCTACATTATAGCACAAGCCATTTAAAAATTATCTACAGTATAATAAAAAGGTCATGAGCCACCTCAGTACTTCAGCCCTGTGAATGCCATCGACCCTAACTTGGAAAGACCATCATTCAGTCCTTGAGTCTGTCAGCTGACTCTCTCAAGGCGGCCTGCTACTGTCACGTGTGGCAGTTGTGGTGTAACAGTTGTTGATTGTCAACTGTTGCAATTTTATTATCCCTTTACCTGCATTTCTAAGGTACCTGCATGGGTGCAAGAGCAGCAGCCATTTCCTGAGTCACAATTGATTCAGCATGTCAGAGGAGCGAGACACAGTCCCTTGAAGGCATTACTTTTGCTCTTCCTTTTTTTATTTCTCTTAATCTATGGTTTCCTCAAACTTGTTCATAATCCAAGCCATATTTTAACAAAGGATTTCTCATGGATGGTGCCCTTTCTATTTACAAGTGCATGATATTCTTGTGGCAACTACCTGCATGGAATAGTGAGGTTACAGGAAAGTTTTAAATTTAGTTGTCTTTTAAGTGGATCCAGTAGCTGAAAAAGAGCAGGGGGTGGAGGCAGACTTAGGGTTGCATTTATAAATGCAAGCATTAGAGGTGTTCAAAAACCAAAAGGCAATTTTTTCATAGCCAGCTCTCCCAAAGCATGTGTGAAATGTAACTCAGCCCAGCTGTAAACATTTTTTTCTCATCTGTGTAGACAGATGTCAGAAAACAGTGTTTTAGGCCCAAATACCTACACCTGCAAAAACTTGTTTTGTCCACACTGATAAGTCATTAGATCACCTTTACCTCACAGTGATGTTTCACAAGTTACTGCTGTAGCACCTACAGTGTGAACAACCTATTAAGAGTCCAGTAGTCAGTCTAGTAAGAAGCTAATTGGACGTTTTACAGCATATTTACATTTCAGTCCAAAAGGCACATATGGTACACAGCCCCCACATCTCACTGATACAAGATATGTCCCAGAAGCCAGAGCATATGCCACCTCCCTTCCGCCCAGTGTTTTCTTCTGTTGAAGACTGCATATTTTAGAACACTGTCGCTAAATTTCCTGTACAGGGAAGCTGTTAGGAGTCTCCTTAGCTGCTGCATCCTGTTATGTAACACAGCAGTTCTCAAACTTTAGCAACCCAAGGACCCCCATTTTGATTTAAAATTTTCAGGGACCCCCAAGCCCCACCACTAAGCCCTTACCCTGCCCCCTTCCCCAAGGCCATGCCCCTGCCCCACCCTTCCTCTGAAGCACCGCCCCTCCTCACTGCATCCCCCCTCCCTTTCCCCCACTTTCACCATGCTGGAGCAGGTGGTTGGGTGCAGGAGGGGGGTGCACGGTGTGGGCTCTGGGAGGGAGTTTGGTTCAGGCTCTGGCTGGGGTGTGGGCTACAGTTGGGCGGCACTTACCTTGGGTGGCTCCTGAAAACATCCGGCACATCCCCCTTGCAGCAGCTCCTAGGCGGGGGGGCAGGTGTCTCTGTGCGCACTGCTCCTGCCCACAGGCACTGTCCCATAGCTTCTGTTGGCTGCAGTTCCTGGCCAATGGGAGCTGCAGAGTCAGCGCTCAGGATGGGGTGGCAGTGCATGGAGGCTCCCTACCCCACCCCTCAAGGACATGCCAGCCGCTTCCAGGAGAGGTGCAGAGCTGGGGCAGGGAGCCTGCCTTAGCCCTGCTGCGCCACCGGACTTTTAGCGTGCAGGAGGCATTGAGAAGGAGGGGGAGGAGTTGATCAGTGGGGCCCTGCAGACCCCCAGGGGTACCTTCGGGGACCTGCAGGGGTCCACAGACCCCAGTTTGAGAAACGCTGATGTAACAGGTTTAGAACAAGCAGGGGGAGGAGGAGAATATGGAGGAGGAGTTCTTTTATTTTAAATTTATTCTCTTTAAAATGCGGTTTCTATGATTGCTCCCCAATTGTCCTATAATGGTGGCTAGAGAGGGTCTCAGATAAGAGTTTCAGCTATGCCACATTTAGTGCACACCTTAGTGCTTTTATAATTGCTTCCCTTAACAGTTTGAAAGGAGGTTAATTTTTTGAAGTTGATTCTCAAAGAGTGAGCCAAGGCGGCACCCAGGTCTTTCTTTTGTTTCACTTGCGTGTACATGCAATGCAGGAGCGGGAAAAGAATGCTTATAACTTTCAGGGATTCCTAGATTTCTAGTATATCCAAACTGGATGTATCATATACCAGCTAAATGAGCTGATTTCTTTCAGATTTGCAAGTGCTTATCCAAGTCTGAAATTGCCCAAATTTCATCCTAATCTGTTATCTGAAATTAGTTTTAGCTCTAATCTAGGAATTTAAATTTATGTATCTTATCAAATAGTGGAGGAATTCTGGCATAATGGTATATATGCTGATTTTTTAGGGTAAGGTCCTGTTGTTGCCCTGATAACAAATCTGGCATCTGCAAGTGCTTCAAAGTAACGAGCATCATACTCCTGAAACTGATTTTCCTGGCATATTAGGATGCTAATAATGCCAAACACTTGGACAGCTTGAAAATGCATTTTAGAAGTTAACAATGCATTAGCACAAAAGGGAAAAAACCCAAACATATGAAGCACAGCTTTAGATGAGTGCGTTCTTGTGCAGGTGACTAACTACGTGAAGGAAGGAACACACACCAACTGGTGAGCACTGACACATTTATTCAGCAGCTATTACAGTCAATCTCAAAAACAAAAAGAAATGTTTTTGAACTGTGTCAAGTGACAAAAAACAGCTGCTAAAAACACTGAGCAAGCTTAACGCAGCAATCTATTTTGAGAAACAGACATTTAGTAAGGGTTAATCTCTTTAAGAGGCAAAATATAAATATATACACTCTAAATTAACACCAACAATTTAACGCACTACATTAGTTCAAGTGGGATAACCGTGGACAAATCCACATCATGTAAACTGTAGACTCAAGCCACCTCCATTGTCCTCTTCTCATAATGCCATCTAATTTCGGTTTACATTCTGTGATCTGCCTCTTGCAGAGCTGAGATACAGAAGCGCAGCAGTGTTGATGGTTAGGGGCTGTGCACAGGAACATACTGGGGAAGCGTTCTGTCCATTACACATTGCTTAGAGCATTCACACCAGGAAGAACTTTACCTGTTAGCAATTTAAAAACCCAAGGAAAGTTAGGTTTACTTTAAAAAAAAATAATCAAAAAAAATCAAGTTTAACCTAGTATCTTGCAACATTTTAACAAATCAGTCACAATTGAGCTGCAAGAGGACACTAACCCCACATACCCCTGTTAATTTTTGTAGCTATTAGTGTTATACTTAGCTGCTTTATATGAGCAAACACACTTAAAGCGCCAATGAACATCTGATACACAACTGTATTCATATGAAAACAGAAAATCCCTTTACATGAAAGGTAAAAAAAGTCAAGATTCCTCTGCTCAATTAACATGGCCTGTACAATTCTATCCAAGTCCCTCTTACGATCTAATCCAAAGCCCATTGAATTCAATGGAAAGACTCCCATTGACTGCAATGGGCTTTGGATCTGGCCGTTAATGCTGTTCCATATTTTTGGATCATAGGTGACCTGCAGACCTGGAAATGGAAAGGGATTTTGTGGGGAGTTAACATTACAAGCCTTTATTTAAATCAAAACGAAATAAAAACCCCACAACTCGTGTTAAATACCAGATTACTGAAGTACAGGATTTTTCAAAAAAAATCTATTTTTTCCCCCACTGTTTATGCCATTTTACTCCTGCACCTCATTTGGTTTTGAGGATGAAAATAGACTATTTGGTTTCACTTTCGTTGAGTCAGTCTTATTCTTATGCCGTAGTACAATGCTGCAATAGTTGATTTTTAAAGAGCTCACAACGCTTAAGTATTTCTAATCAGTTAGGGGTTCATTACATTTAGAGACTGTACGCACAAAACCTACATTTGGGCCAAAACTAAACAACTTTGTCCTTTCAATTAAGTCAGCTGCACAGTGCCCCTTCCAGCAATTTGCATTTTTTCCCTTCACCATTACTCCCTAGGCAACAGAAACAAAAGCCCTGTCTAGCATACAACCGCTGAACCGCATTATCTGTCTATTGTGGCTTCTCTTTTATACAGTATGTGACAGCACTAGAGAATTTACACATATTGGGAAACAGCTAATCATCAGAGGAAATGAAAACCCATTCACAGTACAATACAACCCCCATAAAAGAGTCCTATAAATTCTCACTATTTTAAACTTTCAACTCTACTAGTGTAGAATTCTAAGTGACCACTAGAGGGCACCTTAAAATGAGTGGATAGTTTAAAAGAATGTTCTAAAGCTACTGTAAATTTTGGCTAGAAGTACAGACTATTCAGCCTTTTTACATCGGTTGCTTTAGGAAACCCTTTAAAGAACTATTACAAGGATTAACTAACTATTCCTGGTGTTAGCATCTGACACAAAGCCTCTTAGTATGTTTAAATTTTTCCTTTTTTTAAAAAAAAAATGGGGATGGGAGAGCAAAGGCATGGCCGGAAGTTTAAAAAAAACAAAGGTGAACTCTTAAAATAGTGTGTTTTAGTTTCTACCAATTCATTTCTGCCCCTTCTGGAATGAGAAATTCTGTTTTTAGAATAGTACTGGAAGAAAAGAGGAAAGGAAAGGGAGTAGAGTAAGGAATGAAAGTAGCATTTAAAATAAAAAAGTCACTAGGTATCTCAAAGGTAGTGACAAAGCACGTCCTATGGCTGGTGAAATACAAGGGACACATTACTATGCCACCCCAAAGTAAGCCCCAGGCTAGCTGAGAACCAGCAGATCTACTCCCTCCCCCTCCCCCCCTCTCAGTTTCTGAACTAGATTAACAGAAGGAAAGAAGTTACCCTCTAGAAGTTCCAAGCTGGCACCACCTCCGGTGCTGACATGGCTGACTAGATCCTCGGTGTTCCATTTAGCACAGGCAGTAGCAGTGTCTCCACCACCTGTTAAACAAAGCAAATTAATTATAGATCGAAGGAAATTTAAATTCATCCAACTAGAGAAAGCTGGCATGGAAGAATCTGCTCTTCCTCGCAAGGCTGTGTGTCAGCCGAGTCTACCCCAGCAGTGTGCTCAGCACCCTTCAAGGCCACACTTGCTGCCAGAGCAGAACTGAACAGTCCCTTAAGGAAGGGCATGAGATTTTACAATCACTTTGTAACTCGATGCCAGCAAGCAGCAACTTACAATATATCGACACAAAATCTTACCAATAATGGTGATGCAACCCTTGCCAGTAACTTCCACAACTTTATCCATCAGTGCTTTGGTTGCTTTGGCAAACTTTTCCCACTCAAATACACCAACTGGACCATTCCACACAATTTGCTTGGCCCTGCCCACAGCTTCCACAAACTTCTTAGTACTTTCAGGACCACAATCCAAGCCCTAACAGGTAAGAGAACATGGATGCAATTACTGTACAGCTTCATCATATAGGTGGCTTCCTTAAATAATTAAAAAAAAAAAAACACCACCACACACACACACACACACACACACAACCTCACTAAATCAGAGATTCCTGCACCACCTCTCAGTCACATCAGCCTGACAGGTGCTAGCCACATCTGATCTGTGTCAGTCTGAAAGACACAGTCACCTCCTTGGGACAAGGACTAGTGAACTTATTTATAACGCAGTAGGTTCATTGCTAGTGCAGGAACAGCAACAGATTGGATAAGAGGTGAGCGCTTTCCCCCCCCTCCCCAGGCAGTGAATATTGAGGAACTAGGAGGAAATTGCTAGCTGTTGCTGCTATATGGTGAAGCCTGCTGTGGTATTTCTCTTATTATGAACAGTCATTTGAAAAGAAAGTTAAAGCACTCAGCCTTGGAGAGGAGTCTTTGCCATTCACTATAAGTCTAAATACAGAAATTGCACATCCCCTATTTTATGCAGAACCTCTCTGATCTGAAATCAGAAGGTTTTAAAAGGAATTTTATTTTTTTCATCTTAGTATCGGAAAAGTTACTCAAGATTTATACTTAAAAATGCAAGACAAGACACATATTTTCACAACTTATTTAGTCAATATACACTACACGGCTGAGTACGTGCACAAGCTTCCTGCACAGAATCTTAGAAAAGATGCTCATCCTCTCCCCAATGTACTTTCCCTAGTTTATTTAGTGAGACTGGAAATAAGGTGTAAATTTTTAACAGGGAGGTTCCTTAACCATTAAAAAAAAAAATGCTCCAGTTCAAAAAGGAATTATTTTGGGGAAGATTTATGGCTTGTGCTATACAGGAGATTAGACTAGATGGGGCGGGCAAACTTTTTGGCCTGAGGGCCGCGCCGCATCAGGTTTCTGAAATTGTATGGAGGGCCGGTTAGGGAAGGCTGTGCCTCCCCAAACAGCCAGGCATGGCCTGCCCCATCCAACCCCTGCCGTTCCCTGATGGCCACCCCAGGGACCCCTGCCCCATCCACGCCCCCTGCTCTGAGTCCCCTGACCACCCCCAGACCCCTCGCCCCAAACTGCCCCCTGCCGCCCCATCCAACCCCCCTCTCCTTCCCTGACTCTTCCCTCCCCCGCCCAGGATCCCTGCCCCATCCAACCACCCCTTCTCCTTGACTGCCCCCAGACACCCTGCCCCTAACTTCCCCCCTCCACCCCATCCAACCCCTTGCTCCTTCCTGACTGCCCTCCCCGGCACCCCTACTCCCATTCAACCTTACCCGCTGACCACCCCAACCCCCATCCACACCCCTGGCCCATGACCACCCCCCACCCCCCCCGAACTCTCCTGCCCTCTATCCAAACCCTCCCCCTGCCCCCTTACCACGCTGTCTGGAGCACCGGTGGCTGGCAGCATGGCTGCACCAGGACATCCAGCCACACTGCGCAGCACAGAGCACCGGGTCAGGCCGGGCTCTGCCTTGTGCTGGCGGAGCAGTGAGCTGAGGCTGGGAGGGAGGGGGGACTGCGGGGGAGGATCCGGGGGCGAGCCTCCCGGGCCAAGAACTCAGGGGCTGGACAGGATGGTCCTGCAGGCCGGATGTGGCCCGCAGGCCTTAGTTTGCCCACCTCTGGACTAGATGATTGCAATGGTCCCTTCTGGCCTTAGAATCTATAAATCTATTACACCTACCATCCAGCCAGCAGGGATCCCTGAGGCCACAGTGGCTTCCCCACTTTGTGCATTCTCATCAAATTTATCTGCGGTAATAAAGTCAACGGGCAGAGTGATCCTCACACCATTCTTCTCAGCCTTGGCCATCAGGTCCTTGATGATCTTTGATCCCTCTTCATCAAACAGAGAATTGCCAATCTAGAGGAGGAAGAGTGCGGTGGGATATTTGAAAAGAATTTCTTTCAGCTTTCAATCACTATGAAGGGGTTGCTATGGGTCTACTAATCTGAAGCAGCAGGGAAAGCTTGTTTTGAGGCTCCAAAGGGCTATCTACACCGTGATACCAAGTATCAGAGTCCAGGCCTACTGATTTGGGCTCAGGGATAAAAATAGCAGTGTAGACACCTCGTGGGGTGTCAGAGCCCAGGCTACTTGTATAGCACAGCAGCCTGAGTCTCACAAGCCCAAGTCAATTGACCTAGCCATAGCAATGCCATGGGTCTTTTACTGCAGTGGAGATATACCTAATATGCGCTTTAAGAGAGAAATTCACCCCTGGGCTGAGGGTCAGCATGAGTCCTTTGCCCCACAGAATTCCTTTTCTGAAGGCTGACACTGGATTGCCTTTGTTGCTGGCTCTCTGTACAGGGCTGAGCTTCGCCCAAGGCCCAAAGTACTTACTTTCAAATTATTACTCATTCCTTGACAGCATCCAGACCTCAGCGATAGGCCCCCATAATGCTGGCAAATTGAGACCACTCAGTATTACATTTGTTCTCGAGTTAGATTATGAACTTTCATTTCTGAACTCCAGGAGAAGGGAGAGAGAATGATCTAGTGCAAGCACCTGGCCTCCCTCCTCCTCAAACAGGCAGAACTGCTGGTTTCGTACCTCCATATTGTTGAGTACTTTGAGGAAAGTGAAAGCCATTCCACCACCAATGATCATCTCATTGACTTGATCCAACATGTTATTGATGAGCTGAATCTTATCCTGAACTTTAGCTCTGGTGGGAGGAGAGAGGAAGAGAAAGCAAGTAATATAGTTAGACAACACTATTTGAGCAGGATTTTTTTGATTTAAGCAGTGCATTTTTCCTGGATCTTTGTACCTTGCAGGAGGTGACAACATGCAAGGCAGAGCCATTTTAGCCACCCAAGAATTGCAACACTCAGCCTGATATGCTCCAGGCTTTGCATCTCAAGGCCATCCTGCAACAGCTGGTATAACAAAATCAGGGAGTAATACTACAACAGCACTGGCAGCACCTCCTAGGAGATAAATATTCAGCACTTCATATTTTCATATCACTGTATAAATATTACCTATTCAAGCCTCACCACACCCATGTAGCGGCTACAATTCCCATTTTACAAACTGGGGGGAAAAAGTGACACTTGCCAGGCTTCCCAGAAAGACAGCAACAGAACTGGGATTAGAACATCAGAGTTCTTGACTGCAGCTAATGCATAATCCACTGTGATCTCACACTGGCCCCTGATGCTCAGTTTATGTAATTAGCCCAGCACTACCACTCCATTAAGTTAGAAGTGCAGCAGAAAAAGCCACCTTCAAGCTACCTGAACTGCTTCAAGATCAAAGCCAGTACAGAATCCCTCTCCCCCAAAAAGAAAAGGAGTCTATTTTAGGCATAAGTTTCAGATCACAATGCTATGACAGTGTCCATAATACTAAAATTTCAGAGATGGCACCACGTGTATCCATCTCTTGCTCTCCCCTCTCTTTAATATGAAGTGTTGCAGATTTTCTTCTCTAACAGAGGGCTTGTCTACATTAGGGATTTACCCCACTATTGCCAACCCCAGTTCAACTCCACAGACATTACATCACCAGGAGCCACAGCACAGACAGTGCACTGGTGCCAACACCATTTTAAGCAGCTGGGCTCCTAATGTTGCTAACACTGTTGCAGCTGAACTGGTGGGCAAGTTTTGTAGGGTACACAGGGCCAAAGAGCAAACCAGCAACCAGGTCATATAGAAGTCCCACGCCCTGTGCAGCCAGCAGCAGTCCCAAGCTGGAAGAAGATGCACGTGATAAGAACATTAAAAATGACAGGGTCTAAATTAGCTGTTACCACTCAAGCAAGAGACCTTGGAGTCATCGTGCATAGGTCTCTGAAAACATTTGCTCAGTGTGCAGCAGCAGTCAAAAATGCTAACAGAATGTTAGGAACCATTAGGAAAGGGACAGATAAGAAGACAGTAAATAGCATTTCACCACATAAATCCATGGTATGCCCATATCTTGAATTCTACATGCAGTTTTGGTCATCCCATCTCCAAAAAATATATTAGAAACAGAAAAAGTACAGAGAAGGGCAACAAAAATGATTAAGGGTATGGAACAGCTTCCATATGAGGAGAGATTAAAAAGACTGGGACTTTCTGGCTTGGAAAAAAGACGATTAAGGGGGAATATGATAGAGATCTATAAAATCATGAATGGTGTGGAGAAAGTGAATATGGAAGTGTTATTTACCCCTTCACAACACAAGAACTAGGGGGCACCCAATGAAATTAATAGGCAGCAGGTTTAAAGCAAGCAAAAGGAAGTACTTCTTCACATAACATAGTCAACCTGTGGAACTGGTTGCCAGGGGAGACTGTGAAAGCCAAAACTATAACTGGGTTCAAAAAAGAATTAGATAAGTTCATGGAGGAGAGGACCATCAATAGCTATTAGTAAGGCTACGTTTTAGTCAGGGGTATTTTTAGTAAAAATCAAGGACAGGTCCCAGACAGTAAACAAAAATTCACGGCCCATGGCCTGTCCATGACTTTTACTAAAAATACCAGTGAACAGAACTGGGGGCGGGGGGCCCTGAGCCAGGCGCACCAGCCACTGCAGAAGTCAGGGAAAGTCACGGAATCCATGACCTCTATGACAAATTCGCAGCCTTAGCTATTAGCCAAGACAGTCAGGAATGCAACCCCATGCAGTGGGTGTCCCTAAACCTCTGACTGCTAGTTGCTGGGACTGGATGACAGGAGATGGATCACTTGATGACTTCCCTGTTCTGTTGGCTTCCTTGAAAGCACCTGGAATCAGCCAGTCAGAACACAGGACACTGGGCTAGATGGACCATTAGTGTGACCCAGTACGGCCATTCTTATGGTCTTATTTGCAGTGTGATCTCTTGATTTCACCAATAACCTTGATGTTCTGATAATCTGTCCCTTCAAGATGCAACTCGAGCAGGAGCTTCCACTACCAAGAACTAAAGCACTGCTCCCTTTAATTCTGAAAGAACCATTCAGGCCAAATGCTGCCATTGGTGTTGTGCATGCAGCTCCTACCACTCTCCTAGACTGGCATGTGCATATAACAGAAGGCAAGATGTGACTCTAAGATTCTGAAGGGTGTCAATAAAGGCAGCATTGCTGAGAGTGTCGCTAAGCCCAGGTCATGTTATGAAGAATAAACAATGAGCTTTTTATATTCTATAAATAAAACAGTATTTCTTAAGAAACAGGTTAAATTTTTGGGCAGAACGAGAAGCAGGAGTAAGTGGAATCTCAGAAGAGAATATGAGTATTCATGTTATTTAATAATCATGTCTTACTGGACCACAAGAGACTACGCAGAGTCCAAGCCTCATATCACTTAGCCAGGTGTCTACATTGTGTTTTTATTCATTCCTCAGGGTCAAAGCGACCCTGGCAGAACCAACATGCCAGCCTGAAAAGCGCGCATACATACCACAAGAATGAGCAGCACATGGGGAGATTACTCCTAGTTACTCAACAGCTGTCCCCCCGGGGAAAGTCTTTGTACATTAATTGCCTGTAAAGAGCTGAAGTGAATCTAACTACAGTAGGTCACAGTTGCATAATGACAAATAGTGTCAACTTACAGAAAGAGACGTTGAGTTTGCATTAGGTCTGTACTCTGAACCCCAGTAGAAAGGTTGCTAACTGACAACCTTCTGTATCAAGGCCACTGTTTACATCTAAAAGCTCTTCTGGTTCGTTTGCACAGCATAATGCTGCTGGCTAAGGCTGTGTCTACACTGCCATTTTCAGCGCTAAAACTTTAGTCGTTCAGGGGTGTGAAAAAACATCCCCCTGAGTGACAAAAGTTTTTGCACTAAAAGTGCCAGGATAGATAGCGCTTTACCCCTTGTTCAGGGTGGTGGTTTGTTTTTTTAAATCGCCGGGAGAGCTCTCCCCCGGCAATAAAGTGTGTCTACGCTGCCCACATCACAGCGTGGCCACGGCCGCACTGTAACGTGGGCAGCGTAGACATACCCTTACTCTGATTAGGGCAGCTAAAAAACTAGCACAGTATTCAAACAGAGCCTGCCAGCAACACTGGAGTGGACAGAGCCAGTCAGCTCCTCTGTAGGGTGTGAATTACATGGGACTCAAGATTTGCTCACCATTTTTTGGTTAGGAAGAAAATAATTCTTGTTCACAACACAAACTGGTAGAACTGTTCATTCACTCTACCACTCAAGTGGGTGTGTGTTAAAATGAAATAGTCCATGTAAAATACACTTTTGGCTCTTACCCTCCAAGGATTGCCAAGAAGGGCCTCTCCGGACTCTCCAGAGCCTTTGCAAAGTAATCCAGTTCTTTCTTCATCAGGAAGCCAGCAGCTTTCTGAGGCAGATTAACACCTACCATGGAGCTGTGGAATCAAAAGGGGGGAAAAGAGTTCTGTAATCTGTAGAAGAGCCATCCAACAGCAAAATCCTAACATTCCTAGTGCCAGGGGACCTTAATGTCCACAGTAGCATATGTTAACCCTTTATTCAGCAACAGCAGCAAGAGATCTGTATGAAAACAATGACCACACACGCGTCTAATCTTACTGTGTTTAGTGTTCTGTAGATAGCTCAGAGAATTTTTGCATGTTTACAGCAAGGGCCAACACCTGAAATTCTGGGGTGGGAATAACAAAAATAAAAGCAGATTCATTTTCACATAGCCCTGGATTATGAAATAAAGCCCAGCAAGCAGGCCCTCCCTGGAGTTTGCGCATGTATATATGCGCACCCCACACATGTGGATGTCTGCTGAACTAAGTTTCAATCTTTAGGGCAAAGGATAACAATTACAGAGTTGTTTGCCTGATAGTCTAGAGAAGTCCTAGCCAAGTGATTTTAACTCTATGTCCAATCTTTCACTGCTTGTCTTCAAGGGAAACGCGTACAACGCTTTCAAAAGGCTAGCCTGGGAACTTAAACAAGTCTGCTAGACACCAAAACACCATGGACTTAACAGAGACACTGGTTTTTGGCTCATTACAAAAATTTGTCACACACACACACTGCCTGCTACCCTTTAATTGCCCACTTCAAACTCTTTATGCATAACAATCTAACCCCCACTTGCCCACTCCGTTTCAAGTGACCATTTCCAATATGCATTACCCTTTTGCTTAACAATCTGTCTGAATTTTTATTTGGCCAGACCCTCTGCTTCCTTCTCCAGACCTGAAGAAGAGCTTTCAAAAGCTTGTACCTTCCCCCAACAGAAGTTGGTGCAATAAAAGTCCTCACCCATTTTGTCTCTCAAGTGATTTAAGTTTCAATAGCCTAAAAGTCAGTTCAAAGTTCATATGCTTGCCAATTCTTATAATAAGAGGTAAACTCTAAATGCTACAAAATGAACAGGACTCGACTATACGGTAGCTAGGTTAAATTCAGCCATTTGCTCAGAAAGGGTGCATGGGTATGGGTAAAAGCTGCATGGACTATGTCATTCAAGACTAAACTTAGTTCGCTGACAATGGAACTGGGGATTTCTCAGCATACATCCAGAAATAATGTCACAAGGCTATTGAAGGTAAAGCTGTATGTACATTTCCCATGTGGTGGGAAGCTCAGCAGGTCTTTGGTACCTGGAAAGATACTGGAGCAAATTATTATACAATGAATTTGTAAGCACCTAGAGGATAATAGGGTTACAAGGAACAGCCAGCATGGATTTGTCAAGAACAGATCATGCCAAAACAACCTGGCCTAGTGGATACGGAGGAAGAAGTAGATGTGATCGATCTTGATTTCAGTAAGGCTTTTGACACAGTCCCATATGACATTCTCATAAGCAAAACAAAAAAATGCAGTTCAGATGAAATTACTATAAGGTGGGTGCACAACTGGGTCAAAGACCATGCTCAATGGTTCACTGTCAACGGGGAGACCATATTGATTGGGGTTCTACAAGGGTCAATCCTGGGTCAGGAAAAGTCAGTATTTAAACTTAGATAACAGAGAGGAGAGTACGCTTATAAGATATGTGGATGACACCGAGCTGGGAGAGGTTGCAAGCACTCTGGAGGATAGGGTTAGAATTCCAAACAAACTTGACAAACTGGAGAACTGGTCTGAAATCAACAAGATGAAATTCAATAAAGACAAGCACAAAGTACTTCACTTTGGAAGGAAAAAAAATTAAATGCACAAATTACAAAATGGGGAATAACTGGTTATGCAGTAATACTACTGAACAAGATCTGGGTGTTATACTGTATCACAAATTGAATAGGAATCAGTGTGATGCAGATATAAAAAAGGCTAATATTCTGGAGTGCACTAACAGGAGTGTCATGTGTAAGACACAGGAGGTAATTGTTCCGCTCTACTCGGTACTGGTGAGGCCTCAGCTGGAGTACTGTGTCCAGTTCTGGGTGCCACACTTTAAGAAAGATGTCAAAGTGGGCAGAGTCCATAGGACTGCAACAAAAATGAGAAAAGGTTTAGCAAATCTGACCTGTGGGGAAAGGCTAAAAACTGGGCATGTTTAGTCCTGAGAACAGAAGACTGAGGGGCAACCTGATAACAGTCTTCAGGCATGTTAAGGGCAGTTATAAAGAGAACTGCTCTCCATGTCCACTGAAAATAGGGCAAGTAATACTGGGCTGAATCTGCAGCAAGGGAGATTTAGGTTAGATATTAGGAAAAACTTTCTAGCTATTAGAGTAGTTAAGCACTGGAATAAGCTTCCAAAGGAGGTTGTGGAATCCCCATCTTTGGAGGTTAGACAAACACTTGTCAAGGAGGGTCAAGATTTACTGGGTCCTGCCTCAGCACAGAAGGCTGGACTTGACTTCTCAAGATCCCTTTCAGCCTTACATTTCTATGATTCTATATTTGGATCCCCCCCAAATCACAGCCCCAGCAGGCTTCATTTCCCTGAAGATTTATATCCATTTTTGAATGACTAGGGGTACTCAACATGCAAATGTCAAACTTTATCAGAGTTGAGTTGCAGTTGCTAATCTGAAAATCCCCTTTGCAGTGCTGTTCAGGACACCTTGCTAGTATAGAAGACCAGGACCAAGCAAACTCGCATATCCAGAGTGAATCCGAAGGACAGATATCATTCAGTAACACTGCCTGCAGAAGGTGGTTAACATACCTGTGAGCTCGGTGGGCAGTTCCAAAAGCATCATTGATATAAACATCTCCCAGTTTAGAAAGAGAAGCTCTGAAAGCATCCACCTTTGCAGGCTCAGCCTTGATCTGAGGGGATAAAGACAAGTTTGTGTTACTTAGTTACAATACGAACTGGCAGTTCTGCAACGAATAATTGCAAAGCAGACTCAGTTGTTCATTTTGGGTCTACAAATCAAACTACTGAAAGAAGGGAACATCTGAGAAGCTTGTTAGTACCCATGACCTAGAAGACAGCTTTTTGATACTGGTCAGGACTTATCTCATAGCCTCTTTTCCAGCCCAACCACTGGCAACAAGAGATTTTAACTGAGTTTAGTATTCATGACAGAGACACACCATTTTGCTCTTGTGGGCTGAGAAGAAGGGACGCCAAAAAAGAATTTCAGAATTTAGACTAATGCTATCAGTAGCTCCCAAGCTGACCAATTTAAGTGCTTTTCAGAGCCAATAATTGCTAGAAGCAGAACAGGAGATGGATCTAGATGTAGACTTCGCTGCAGAGTGATGTGCTTAACAAGCTTCGGAGATTTCCCATCATGTTCAGTGTGCACCAGAAATCATCAATAGCCCCACAGGGCCACAGATTAGTAATAGCACTGTTACTGCAGCATCGATTTTCATTCTGTTCGGACAAGAACCAAGCCTGCCACATCCTCCTTTACTGTCACACTCCATTGTCTGTGCCCCTGTTGATATGCTACAGCATGTAGTCAGCCAGTTAGAGACTGAAGAGTAAGTTGGAATAAGTGCAGACAATTATTTCTTTTGGAAGGAAATGAGTCTGGCCCTCTCAGTATAAGACATATTGTCTTCCAAGAGTTAGGTTGTGGCAAGAAATACCAGCCGTTCATGGTTTCTTAGTGCCCATAATGGGAGCACCCTCTTTTCAGAGGCTCACTTGCACGCCAGGCTATTTTTTCTAAGCTAGAGTCTTGTGTGTCAGGCTATAAAGGGCACCATACTGTACATCAGCATTCCACTCCATGCACTGTATCTGAAGGGAGCCAAAGCCTGCCTGGCTAATGGGGTCACCAATGCTAAGAAAAGAAACCATCTGAGAGCAAGTGCTCTTCCTGACCTTCAAGAAAATGTCAGAGGTACAAGGCAGCATGGACCCTGTATGGTTGCTGATGGGAAACCAGTCTTATTCAAGGTATTTCAGAGTGCTAGTACGATACGGTGGTTAAACAACCCATTAGTACCCCTAGAAATAAGACTGAAATGGACACTTGGTTCTCACAGTTACAAAGAGGTAATAAATTCTCTCCTTCCATACTATATTTTCTCCGTTCACATCCCAAAATAAAAACCCTTCAGCTGCAGCCAGTAGCTTCCCCATAACCCTTTGCTCTGCTCCTCCCTTTATAACAGTGCCCGCTACTGCGCCTTCATCCTGAGCTCCTGGCATCAATAGCATCATCTTTCAGCTTTTTACCTGTCAATATGGTCACTCAATATCATTATGTTTACATATGAGCAGTATGTGTTCTAAGGAAGTTGTGTCATTTTCTGCCCTAGTCATCAGATGCTTTTAACCTGCCAAGAAGTTGTCAGATTAGCTACAAACAGTAAAGCAATACACTAACATGTCCAATCATTTCAGCTGAGTGGATTTTATTCCGAACTGTAAAAGGGAAAAACAACAACAACAACAAAAAAAAAAAAAAAAAAAAAAAAAAAAAAAAAAAACCCACAAAACTCCTATCCATCAAGAAAGCTTCAGGACCAGAAGGCCAGTTTTTACACCACACCCATCACCATAGTATGCAGTGGCAAATCCAGAACACAGCTACTAACCAAGCATCTGGTCATTCCCCAACTAAATCTTTTTGCATTTCCACAGTGGCCTCAACAGCAAGCAGAGCCACACAGTGTTTTATGTGGTATCGTATTAGTGCCTTTCAAACAGGCATTTGGAGAGTAAATGCTGCCAGCTATATCAGAGTCTTTCTAAACACATTCTATAAAATATCCCACACAGCCCCTTGTCACTCCTGCTTGCCCTACAATAGTGAATAAGGGAAAGACACAACTGAGTTAAAAATGAGATGTCTCACCTTGTTCCCTGAAGCATCTTTCCCTTTCCCCTCTTCTTCTACATGGAATCGGAGGTTTTCCAAGAGGATGATGGAGCCAGTTGGAGGATCAGCACAGGCCTTCTCCACCTCTGGACCCACACAGTCCTTCAGAAACAAGACCTTCCTGGAAGCACGAGTCAAGACACACAGATGCATCTAACTGACATAAGATCCATTTATAGCGAGAGCCTGCATAAACTCAACAGCTATTATACTTTACCTGCCAATCAATGCTTCAAGTTCTCCAACCACTGGTGCCAAGGAGAATTTGTCAGGCATAGGGACTCCATCAGGTCGACCCAGATGACTCATCAGAACCACAGATTTGGCACCATGATCCAAGCAGTGCTTGATGCTAGGGACAGCTGCCTTGATTCTGTAACCACAAAGAAAATGACAGAAGAGAAGTTGGTAAGGGGTTCAATTTGAGCTCCCAGAGAACTGAACTTGTTGGCCATTAAGCATGGGAAGCAGACTCCTTGAAGCATATCTGCTGGGAGTGACCTCTAACAGAAGTAAGGGCAAGCTGAAGAGAGAAACAGCAGAAATAGGTTCTCATCTGAACAAATTGCAAGACATTATTACATGACGGGGAAAGTCCACCACAGGTTTCCCTCAGACATTTGTAAAATCCATCCTTATTCTTAAAACACTGCACAGCATTACCAACAATACTACACCATATGGGATATCCAGCCCCTCCATAGGTCTGCAACAGGCACTGGTTATAATGATTGGTATGGTTGATGTTAACATCCAGGAGCCCATAAGGTAGAACTTTGCACGTGGAGATTATCCAGTAGCATGCACTCACAGCAACGGCACTATGGGGAGCTTCAGGAGTCCCAGAGTGCACTGGTATAACTCTAGTAGCAAGATGAACCGAGTATGGACATGTCTAACAGCTTCAGAAACAGTAAGTACAATCTGCACTACTAGATTTCTACCCATTTTTCAGTAGCTGAACTGCTGCTATCTTCTACTGTAGACAGGGCACAGGAGTTTTATGTACATCATCTAACCCTGATAGTTGTTCAGAACGCCAGTAGACACTGCACCTTACAGAAACTAGCACCCCCCTCCCCATTGTTGCCCTAGAAGCTGAACCAATAGAGTCACAGAGTTTAAGGCCAAAAGGGACCCCCAGATCATTTAGCCTGACCTCTGGTATGTCACTAACCACCAGCATCACCCTGTACCTGCACACTAAATCCAACAACTGAAATGTGATCAAAGTATTACATCCCACAGGAAACTATGATGTGCCCCAGACAGAAAATAGGAGGGACCGAGGTACACCAGTGCCCAAGGCCAGCACAGTGGCAGAGAAATGATTAAGCAAGATATGCCCAGATAATCCTGGCAAGTGACCTGAACCCACACACGACTGGGGGTTTTGCCTTTCTCAAGGTCCCTGTCAATCTGACCTGGGGAAAATTGCTTCTGTCCCCACACATACTGATCAGTTAGACCCTGAGCATGTGAGCAAGAACCAATGACCAAGCACTTGAGAAAGAGGATACCTGGTCCCATCTCCAGCCATGGCTATCCTGATGCTTCAGAGGAAGGGATTCCCCCTCCCGCACAAATACACTGGGGGGTGGACCCCTTCCTAATCCCTGCAGGTGGCCGGTAGTAATGGTGGGAAAATTTATCAAAAATATACTAGTGTAAACAGGGCTAGTATCTGTCTGTAGGTGCTGGAACAGTTACAAGGACGAGCAAAACAACTAGCCATTTGATCTTAATGTCCCGAACAACTGTTTCCTTGATTAGAACTAAGATCCCACCTGCACCAACTGGGGTCAACCAAAATGACATACGGCATGTTTTGTACAACAGTTGTCCCCTTCTATATCTGCAAAACAATCATTTTCAAAACACTGATGTGGTTGTGTGAGAGGAGAGGTGCCTTTGGCACCCCATGTCAACTGTAGCAGATTCTCACATGAGAATACAGCCCGGGAAAACACAGTTTCTTGACAGTTATAACATTGCAACCATGCTTAGCGTGGAAGCAAAGGCTTTGGTCTCTGCTAGGGAAATTTTTTTTTACAAATGTCCCACTATTGCTAACACCAGCAGTGGCTAATCTGATCTCTAGTATAGATGGGTTGTTGACAGCCACAGGCATTTTTAATAATGTTTCGGAGTTAGGCTTTCTCCAGGACAATTTAGATGACATAGTGGTAGCAGCTGGTGGCCTAACCACACTAACACATCATTGCTAACGCCATTGGAGCTGAACTGTATAGAATATGTCCTTAATATGGACAGGGCCACCAAGGCTTCTACTTGGATTTTAAGAAGAGTCTTACCTTTGGTTGTTTGTTATTTTGTTGTTCTTCATTGGAACATTGAAATCAACCCTAAAAGAAAAAAAAACGTTTTAAGCTCAATTGCAAATAACTGATTTCCTTTAAAAAGAGGTGGGGAACTTGCTAATTAGGAAAGCAATTTAAGAGCTCACTGAAGTGCAAGGTTTTCAGTTCTACCCTAATGTACAGCAAGTCTCAACATGAAACTGGTATGTGACTGAAAACATCGGAATAGTGAGGTCACAGTAGCCAGGGTGTAGAAGGCAGGAAGGGAACAAAAAAAGTTACATTAAATCTCTTCTTATGGATTCAATGGATGCTGCCACTTGTGAGTAAACATTAGTATCCATGAAAATTACATTGTTATAAGAGAAAGAAAAAAAGAGCATGGAAGCTTAAGGTAAACTATAGCATGTCATCACCGTGTTTAGTTATAAAAAATCTTGAACGTTGTTAAAAGAATCATGCAATGTGACTACAGGTAAAGACATGACCGCATCTGAGCCAGGAAAAAGAGGACTGCAAAATTATGCCATATTTGACTTTGCATTGAATATCTTGCAGCATTAGAGCCAAACCTGCAAGCCTTCCATAAAGCTAACTCCCATGGGTCTGATGGTTTGATATCAACAAGAGTACTATATGCACAATCAGGCCCCATGATATGAAACCCCAACAACACAGTTTATTCTCAATGGAGAGGAACAAGCTTTATGAAATATCAGCTAGTTTCTTGCTCTTTGGAAGTCACTATGCAGACTCCTCCACTGAAGTGGAGGCAGGCACAAGTAAAGAGGGAGATGTTTAAAGACGAATGGCAAGCTAGGTGCCTAGCTTCCACTGACTTTCAACGGAAGTTAGGCGTCTTCGAAAATTGCTCTCAAAACTCCATTTCTCCAGCAGGATGCCAAGATTCATTTTCTACTTCTCTCAGAATCTTCCAGACCCAACAGTTAGTCATAAAGCATCTTCTAACAAAAAACAAAAAAATAAAACAAAACAAAAAAAATACTAAATTTATTATCTCTGCCTATGTCTGCAGTCAGCCTGAAATAGAAGCTTTGAATGGTGTGTCCTTCCCCACTCATCTCAGTGCGTTAACTCTGAAGCCTATTGTTTACATTTATGTGGTAAACACCGCTTACAATTTTATTACTGATCAAGTCACACAACAATCATCCCTCCTCCTTACTAGGACCTGCACAATGTACTGAGAGTAGCATCGCATTTTGGTAACACAACTGGGCAAGGCTTGGAAGAGTACCATTACTTCCTCCTCCCTGCCCAATTTAGACTTTTGCTCTGGCACCCACTGAAAAGGTAAGCTGATGCTCAGCTAGTGAGCTGATATGAAAGATTAATTGGCTCTGCAGACTGCAGTTCTCCAGCTAAGTCAGCAGCAATGATAAAACATCCTTAGGAAACCACATCCCCAGAACAATTATGATCAGGCCTTAATACTGCAGGGTAAAGAGAGGGAAGAAAATAAAACAATCCTGGTTTCAGAGTAACAGCCATGTTAGTCTGTATTCGCAAAAAGAAAAGGAGTACTTGTGGCACCTTAGAGACTAACCAATTTATTTGAGCATAAGCTTTCGTGAGCTACAGCTCACTTCATCGGTTGGTTACGCCATCAGGGCCCCTATAATACCTCTGTGGGTGAGTGGTGGAAAGCAGAAGGATTCCATGAAGTATTCCAGATATTGCCTGCAACTCTGATCTCTTCCATTTATTCTGTATGCACTCATGTCTTTCAATCACAGGATTTTCAAAGCAGAGGCCCGTGATTTTTGTTGGTCCCACTGGTGTATTGTGCTGTGCACTTAATTTATCATTTATAAGCTCCTTAATTATCCCTAGTCTTTCTGTGGTTAGTTACTTGAGCTTTCTTGCATTCTATTCAGCAGATCTCATGTGGATTTGGAGGGTAATTTCCCAACAGCACATTGGCCAGATGGTGAGAGAAAAGGGAGGAGTTTCTGCCATTTCGGTCTAGCATACTAGTACCCATAAGCTAAGGCATGACAGGAAGTTGTGTTGCATAATAACTGAAGGCGGAACTTATTCACAGGATGCCAGAATGACAGAGAATGTTAGAACTTAATGAGAGCAGCCCTCTCTTTGCTTTTACTTTCAGCAATTCTGACAGGAAAACGTTGCTGAAGCATGATGACTAATGAGCAAAGCCTTTTAATTTGGGGGAAAACGGTAACTTTTACTCTGTAAAAGCAGTATCCCAGCATCTGGATGAGTAAATGAGATATTACCCTGGAGTTTGTGTGTCATAATATGAAATGGTCCCAAAATCCAGCAGGTTGCATGCATTTTTCTCTGCAGTGTGCTTAGTAAAAAAATGCATGAGGCCAGATCTTTAAAAGCTGCCAGCAAAATAGGAGTAGCTGAGCAGAAAGAATTGAACTGGCAGCCCATGGTACAACAGACTAATAAAAAAAAAAAAACCCCCACCACCACAACACTGTCACTGTTTTACAATCATGAAGCAAACGAACAATTTGCTTAGCAAAGTCTCCAGTCCACCATTGCCTCCCTCTGCAGCCTTATAGCTAATAGACAAAGAAACCAGATTGCTCCTTAAACCGAATAAATGTAAGACTTATGGAAGTCACTAAACCACCAGTTTTGCTTAGGGCTCCTACCCTTTTGCATTAGCACTGAAAGACGGGTGCGGTATATATACACACACCAAAAATTATCTGAGTGAACAGGAGTAAAAAAAAAAAAAAAAAAAAAAAAATTGTTAAATTCAGTATCAATTAGAAGACAAGCTAATTCTTTTCAGAGAAATGTGCTTCAGATAAAAAACACAGATCAACCCTGACATCTTGTCTGCAATTTTGTATTTCCGTTTAGCAGCCTTGTTATGGTACAGATATATTTAAAAAATTAGCAGCAATACTGTGTTAGAAGGATGGTAATCAAGCAAAAAGTAAAGTGAGTTTAGGAATTATTTGGGTGACTTGAAATATTTCACCTCAGATGATGAATGCATATCACTCAGCAGACTTTGGACGGTTGATTGATTGTATCGACCCCACAATTCAAAGAGGAGAGAAGTAGAAAAGACATTTAAAGCCTTTGGTACAGTGGACATAGAAAGGAGAGACCATACTAAATTGGTAAACATGCAAGCCTTTGATCAAAGGAGTCAATTTCTTCATAAGGTACCAACTGAATCACTTTTAAAACAACACGTTATTTCTTAAATCACAGAAGTTAAGAATGGAGACCCTCTGATTTTACTAGATTCTATCAGCCAGTCCATCTTCTGCCAATGCAGAGTTGACACGTCACAGGAAAAACTGGTCAAATAGCAAGTAGTTAAAAAAAAAAAAAAAAAAAAAACTGAAATTCTTGTTCTTCTGTATTTGGGAAATGAACCAGGATGCATTTTGGGTTCTCTTTGGTTGAGTTTCTTCTGTCCATCTGGCAATACCAGCCTCCAGACAGCCAAAATCTTGCTGAATTATTTGAAAACAGAAGTTCACAAGACATTTCACAGAGGGGAAAAAAAAAAAAGTCATTTTTACGGACTAGGAGCAGGCACAAAGGAAGTTAGTGGTATGGCCATTACATTCCACCTGCCACTCGTGCACCAAATTAAGTGGTATGCACTTGTTATGTTGAGATGACCTTGGGAAAAGCCTTTGCCCTAGAAAGAACAAAATCTAAAGCTTACGTGCATGCAGATGTGCCTCAAAGCACTAGTGTACCAAAAGAGTTCACAGTGCCTAGTGTACCAATTCCCAGGTCAGGCTTAAAATTGATTTCTATAAAGGCCAACTGAATTTCTGTTTAAGAGTCTGATATCAGGAGGTGCAATGCACCAACAATTCAATGAGACTCTCTAGTTGTGCTAACAGGAATCACCGTTATTCAGTTAACAGCAATTAGTTCATTTTCAGTTGTTTATTGGAACAATTGGTCTAGTTTAAAGGGGGGGGTGCATATTAAGTAAATATCCGTACATTTATAGCCTGAAATTTCAGTCCCCTGGGTAAGCAGTGCAAGATCTATACATGTTCCTATGTCAGAATGGATATTCAGAGCCATCAGAGGACTATCCCATAAACTTTTGCCAGGTGAACTCACATCCCTGCCTGTCAATCATAAACTTCCTAAAAGGAAACATATCTATTTCATTCCATCTTATTCAGATTAGAATTCACAGTATTCCATCACCAGGCTGATAAAGGGCATTTAAAGAAAAGCCACAGAAAAGAGTTTGTTGGACTAATAAAAAAAAAAAAAAGCGTGTAGATGATTGCCTGATGGTTAAACGGGATACATTTTTAAGAAAGGTTTCAGATAGCAGCCATGTTAGTCTGTATCCGCAAAAAGAACAGATGTTACTGTGCCACCTTAAAGACTAACAAATTTATTAGAGCATAAGCTTTTGTGGGCTACAGCCCACTTCATCGGACACATAGAATGGAACATATAGTAAGAAGATTATACACACACACACACAGAGAAAAAGTGGAAGTTGCCATACAAACTGTAAGACACTAATTAATTAAGATGAGCTATTATCAGGAGAAAAAAAAACTTTTGTAGTGATAATCAAGATGGCCCATTTAGACAGTTGACAAAGACAGACCAGTGCAATTTATGTCAAACCCCCAGGAACAGTCTGAGTGAAAATTAGACCTAATTTTATTTTTCCAAAATGTCCTTATACAGTTTGAAATGCCTCCTCAATACAATTCTAACAGGAAAAAAAAAAAGATACCCTATCCACCTTTCCTAAAGGTTCCCATTTCCTAAAGGTTCCCTAAAGGATCCCATTGGGTGTGTGTCACAATCACAGGCACACATCGCACCGCATGCCCTAGAGAGAAGTCTGCTCACTGACGCATCACTCACACAAGCTGCGGCAGTTTCACGAAGCTGGGCCCAAGTAAAATATGAACCAACACGTGGTTGCTAGATTGGGGGGGTTGGGATTTTTTTTTTAAATGCCCTGCCTTTTTAGGAACGTGTACTGAGATCATTAGAATAAATCCCTGAAATTTACTGGGTCGCTGATTGGAGCCATAACCTCATTCTCAATCACACACAGATCTTTTACAGATTTTTGGCACACTCATGAGGGTAACATTTAAAAAAAAAAAAAAAAAAAGGAGCGTGAAGAACGACTGGCTGTTGCCAAAGCATGTGCTACTTGATGCCTTACGTAAAACTCCAGCTGCTGGAGTCCTAAGAACCTTACTTTAATTTAAAAAGAGAGAGAGAAAATTTCTGGCCCTCGTGGCTGTGGAGAAAACCTGGAAAAACGTGCCCCGAACCCATGTGAAAAGCTGAAACACCGGAACCCAAAAGAAAAAAGAATCTGGGTTCTGTATTTCAGAAGCTCATTATTTTTGATCCAATCTCATGGGGGGAGGGGAGGTGACGCCTGATTTTTGAATGCCCGGCTGGGCTTGGCGAGTGACATTACCAAGGCGGCCCTCTGGAGAAGGCCGGCCGCAGTCACGCTGCCCGGGAGCAGGCGCGCCCGGAGGAGACCCTGTCTCACACCTGGGCCGGCCTGGCCCGGCAGGAGCTGGGTGGGGGTGGGTCTACCTCATCCAAGCGGGCCCCACTCACTCCCTGCCCCCGGAGCCGGCTGCCTCCACCACGGGGCCCTGCCCGGGCCGCAGCCGGTGCCGTGCCCAGCCCGGCTCCTCACCTCATGATCACCCGCTTGCCCTTCACATCCACCTTGTCCAAGGTGAGCTTGGTGGAGAGAGACATCGTGCCCGCCGCTGGCTCCGCCCTGCCCAACGCGCCCCAGATCCGCCGCCCGCTGCTCTCCCTGCCGCAGCCCGCCGCGCTCTGCCCGGCGCCTGGGTCACCCCGGCGCGGCGGCAGAACCGGCCCGCCCCCCGCCCGGAGCCCATTGGGCACCCGGCCGCGCCGCGCCAGGCAACTGGCCGGGCCGCCTGTCAATCAGCGAGAAGCGGCCGCCTCCCCGGGAGGCTGAGCCTGCCTGGTTGGGCGATCACGTCCCGCACGGAGCCCTAGCTCACCGAGGGCGGGGACATGGCCGCCTGAGGGGCGGGGCGCGGGGGGGTCCGGCTCTCGGTGACGCGGGCTGTAGGGCCGCCCCTTCCCCCTGCTTTGGGAAAATGGGGCTTCAAGTGCACCCTGTGGCGGCCTACTCTATGCACTGCTAGGCCTGGACCGCTTGTAACATCCTCATGCACCCACTGGTGGATACGCAGTTACATGCCGCCATGCGTTTCATCTCTGGCCCCCTGCATCCGACTCCCCTCCCATGGCTTCCAGTTCTGAGCAATATTGCTCCTCCTCCTATCAGGCCAGAGGTTGCCAGTGGCAGGTTACTGGAGAAAGTACGCGCCAGCTCAAGCCTACCGCTGCACAATGACCTTTTTAAACCACCAGCTGCACATTCGCCTTCGCATTGCCCATTATGATCTCATCCGCCACGCCAGGATGTTAGGGAGGAAACACTGGTGAGAGGAATGGATATGTTTTATAATCCCCAACCAGTCCCTTGGCGCCGACCCCACAATTTGTCCGCCTGGTTTTGACCTGGCCCATCACCAATGGTCCCTGTTGAACAGGTTCTGGACCGGGCAAGGTCTCTGTGCAGCCAACCAGTATCGCTGGAACCTTCATGACAGCTCTTTGCGCAGCTATGGCGCTACACAGATGATGACGCACATTGTCGATGAATGCCTGCCAACTCGGTTCAGCGGTGGCCTAGAAGAAATGCATCACGCCCCTGAAGATGCCATCGCTTGGCTAAACGACTATGCACACGCTAAATAAAAATAACACGCTAAACGCCAGTGACAGGTAGGGGTGAGGGGTGTTCTGCTCAGCGTAATGAGTGTGTAAAGACCCTGTCCTTCCACCAGAGAGATCACAGGCACACAGAACCGTCTGGAACATTTAGTTCTAGCCTCTTTGATGTTCCATGCTGTGTGAGAGAACTCAATAGAACTAATTTTGCCACTTCTTTTTACTACGGGCATGGCCTATGTAAAAGTATTAATACATAATAATAAATGTCTTTAGATAGGGTGAGACAAGGTGGTCTATCTTTTACTAGACTAACTTCTATTACTGAAAGAGGCAAGCTTTCAAGCTTCGGGGAGCTCTTCTGCAGGTCTTTAGATAGAGGTGTTCATTGCAGAACAAGTCCTAGTGTATTACACATTAATACGTCCACAGTTCTGTAGATAGAGTTGAAAACATATATACTCTGAGATAATCTTGCCTTCCATTCATGTCACATTTTTAAGTATTGGATTGTCTAAATATACATGTTCAAAGCCCTGTCCAAATATGCACACAATGATCCACTGATCATATGCTCTGTCCTCTGTGTTAGACAGCAGTTCCTGGAGCACCTAGTGTTCATTTTTTTTAGGATTCTAAGCATTGTAAAAATCATGTTCTTTCAGTCCTCGGGTGGAAACTAAGATGAATCAGCAGAGAACACCGACAGTGGATGCTGACTCCTTTTACGATATGGGGCAGCTGACGACGTACACAGCCACAGACTGCCCTGTCTATGGAACATCACAAGGAAAAATAAACAGTAACATTTAAAATGTGTACACACACGTATTTTCCAACCATACTCACAATATACCTAGACCCTCCCAAGGAGAGATCTGACTCCTTACAATATGATCCTAAACCACAGTAGATTTACTGTGATGCATTTATATCCAATTCTGTATGATAAGGGCATTGTGTAAGTGTTTCACTACCTTATGGAAAGCTTGCAAAGGCTCATCCATCTCTCTGACCACTACCCCATGATAATCATCCACATCCAAATCATCCACTAATAATACTGCCAAATATGATACAGAGCAGAGCAGCAGTGACTGCAGGGCTCGGGGAGCAAAAAGTGAAGGAGTTAGGGACACAGGTTTTGTTTTCATCCATCCTCCAGGTTGAGAATAAGGGCCCAGGCAGGGGACACATGCATCCTAAAGATGAATGCATGGCTGCACAGTTGGTGTAGACAGGAGTGCTTTGGCTTCCTTGATAGTAGAATTCTGTTCTGAGAAAAATGACTGCTGGGAAGAGACAGGGTCCACCTGACCAAGAAAGGGATGAACATCTTCAATCACCTACTCGCCAACTGAGTGAGGAGCACTTTAAACTAGGTTCAAAGGGGGAAGATGACAAAAGCCCACACCCAGGTAGTAAAAAAAGGTGACCAAAAACAGGGATAGATGGGTTTTTTTGTGGTTGGGGGGGGTGTTTATCAGGGAAATGGAAAATTACAGTAGGGTCATAGAAACAAGAAGGATAACAGTGGGGGAAATCTGCTCAGCATCTTAGATGTCTATACACAAATGCAAGAAATATGGGGAATAAACAGCAACAGCTGGTACTATTAGTACATAAACTGAATTATGACAATTCGTATCACAGATTTGAGGAGATAAATCTCATTATTAGAATATCGGTATAGAGAAGCATAGCTTGTTCAAGGAGGACAGGCAAGGAAAAAAGGGAAGAGGTGTTGCATTATACATCAAGAACGTATATACTTGTTTGGAGGTCAAGAAGGAGTGCACACTGCATACTAGCACTTTCAAAGGACAGGATTAGAATTCAAAATGACCTTAACAAACTGAAGAATTGGCCTGGTATCAACAAAATGAAATTCAATAAAGCAATGTGCAAGGCACTATACTTAGGAAGAAAAAATCAAATGCACAAATACAAAACAGGGAATAACTAGTTATGGGGTTTAAAGCGGATCACAAATTGAATAAAAGTCAACAATGTAATGCGGTTGCAAAAAAGGCTAATATAATTCTGGGGTGTATTAACAGGAGTGTCATGTGTAAGGCCATGTCTGCACTACCTGCCGGATCGGCAGGTAGTGATTGCTCTATCAGGGATTGATTTATCGTGTCTAGTGTAGACGCGATAAATCGATCCCCGATCGCTCTGCCGTCGACTCCGGAACTCCACCACGGTGAGAGGTGGAAGTGGAGTCGACGGGGGAGCAGCGGCCGTCGATCCCGTGCCGCGAGGACGCGAAGTAAGTGATTCTAAATTGATCTAAGATATGTCAACTTCAGCTACACTATTCTCGTAGCTGAAGTTGTGTATCTTAGATCAATCCACCCTCCCCCCCAGTGTAGACCAGGCCTAAGACAAGGGAGATAACTGTCCCACTTCACTTGGCTCTGGTGAGACGCTAGCTGCAGTAGTGTCCAAATTGTGGTTGCGACAATTCAAGAAAGCTGTGAACAAATTGGAGAGAGTCCAGAGGAGTGCAACAAAAATGATAAAAGGTTTAGAAAACCTGATCTAGGAGGAAAGATTAAAAAAACTGGGCATATTTAGTCTTCAGAAAAGATGATGGGGGTGGGGTGGGGAGGAACCTGATAACAGTCTTCAAATATGTTAAGGGCTGTTAAAAGAGGACTGTGATCAATTGTTCTCCATATCCACTGAAGGTAGGACAAGAATGGGCTTAATCTACAACAAGGGAGATTTAGAACATTTTTTCCTATTATCTAACCTGACTATAAGGCTATATACCAGCGATGGACTCAAGAAAATTCATGTATGCGGATGATATTGCCAAGCCTTCATACCATCGGTTGCACCCTAACCCAATATCTTAGCACTATGGCTGATTATTTTCAATGCTGGAAACGTAGGCCTAATCCAAAAAAACTCCAAACAAACGTGGTAACTGCTTTCCATCTGAACTATAAAATGGCTAATATCAAACTTGATATCAAACTCAAGTAAGAGTCTTGTTATACGTGTAAGCAGTGTCAGGATGAGCTCCACCCTGACATCTGGTGGTGAGGTGTGGCAAGTTGTGGAAAAAAAAAAACTTCAGGGGCTGATCTCATTTGCATAGGCACACCCACGCCGCCTAGACTGAGGCCATAGCTGCCCAAATGGTCACTTCGGCTGCTGTGGGATCCCCAGTGTCTCTGTTATTGGGGCAGGAAGAATAAATTGTTATTACCCTGATTATGGGAACTGTGCTTGGAACTGTACTTGGCCTTTTGCTATGATGGAGGGACTCACCATCAACTAAGTAGCACTCGCTAGGCAAGGGTCATGGGTTCCAAAACTGTGTGAATTGAGAGAGACTTGAGACAGGTATTAGTACCTGGTGGTGTGGGCCCCTTTGTGAGGGCCTGAAGCACCAATTGCACCTCTGTCTCTCTCCACTGTGGAATGTCAGAGCTAATTTTGGGTCTATTAAGAGTCTTGCTACAGGTACTATGCTGCATTCACTTTGGCCTTAAGGTGCACCAGCACTAAGGCCCCCACTACTATGAGCTGAAATCACTGAGAGCTGAACTCACTAAGAGCTGAAATCACTGAGCACTGTGTCAAGTAGTGGGGAGCCGGAAGATCTAGAGTGCAGCGGTGTGTTTGTGAGACAGCGAGCTGAGCAGAACTGTTCGTGAGACGGCGAGCTGTGCGGAGTGGAGCCGGTCGTGGTGGAGCGGAGCTGTCTGTGAGACAGCGTGTGTTCGTGAGACGGCGAGCTGTGCAGAGCGGAGCCATTCATGAGACAGCCAGCTGAGCAGAGCTGTTCTTGAGACAGCGAGCGGAGCAGAGCCGGTTGTGGTGGAGTGGAGCCGTTCGTGAGACAGCGGTGTGTTCGTGAGACGGCGAGCTGAGCAGAGCTGTTTGTGAGATGGCGAGCGGTGCAGAGCGGAGCCGGTCGTGGTGGATCAGAGCCGTTCGTGAGACAGCGTAGCAGAGCAGAGCCCTGTGGGGCAGTCCGCTTCAGGACACGTAAGGTGCCCCTTGCCCCTTTTCCCCACACACAGGCACATTTTAGCCAGACTGGGGAGTAACACTATGCAGATGAACTTTTGAACTCTGGGGCTGGACTTTTTGGACTTTGGGTGATTTGTGGATTGCTGGACTCAAGAGACGTTTGGGTGCTGGGACTCAAGAACCCGAGGGAAAGGGGCATGCCCAAATTTGCTTGGGGTGGTTTTTTTGCTCATGGGTTGTGTTATGAATCCTGTTGGTGGTGTTTCCCCAACATAATGCCACATTGTTTCTCTCTGTTATTAAAAGGCTTTTTGCTACACTCAGACTATGTGCTTGCGAGAGGGGAAGTATTGCCTCTTGGAGGTGCCCAGCGGGAGTGGTATATATTTGTCCCAGGTCACTGGGTGGGGGCTCGAGCCAGTTTGCATTGTGTTATTGGAATGGATCCCCTAGATATTGAACCCGGCCCTTGTTGCTGCCAACTCTGATGGGCAGAAGGGTTACATACGCTACAGAGCTGAAACTGCTGATATTTGGGTCTATGCATTAGACCTACTCTGGGCTAGCGGTTCTGATGCAAGAAGACTATCCAGGTGCACCAGCAGTGAGGCTCCCCTACTAAGAGCTGAGATCACTGAGAGCTGTGTTAAGTAGGGGGGACCTGAAGACATATTGGTGGGCCGCTAGTGGAGGGGCGTGGCCAATGGGGTGGCAGGTGGAGAGGTGTTTTATGGAGGAGGGATATCTCAGTGGTTTGAGCATTGGCCGGCTAAACCCAGGGTTGTGAGTTCAATCCTTGAGGGGACCATTTAGGGATCTGGGGAAAAAATTGGGGATTGGTCCTGCTTTGAGCAGGGGGTTGGACTAGATGACCTCCTGAGGTCCCTTCCAACCCTGATATTCTAGGATTCTATGTGCAGCTCTGTGGTGAAAGCATCAGCCAAGAAGCTAATTCAAAGTATCTTGGCGTTACACTGGAGTTTGATCTTTAGACAGCACCTCAAGAACACCCACAATAAGGTCAGGTCTTGTGTCGTGCTTATCAGAAAATTGGCCAGAACATCATGGGGCTCCAGTCCATGGACCTTACGAACCGCAACAACTGCCTTGGTATATTCTGTATCTGAATATTGTGCACCAGTGTGGTCTCACAGAAGTCACACTAAACTCCTTGACACTCAACTCAATAATGCTATGCACATAGTGTCAGGGACGCTCAAATCTACTCCAGTTGACTGGCTCCCGCTCCTATCGCACATCCAACCTCCACAGATTAGAAGAGCTGCTCAGACATCTTGCTTTCTTAATCATGTCAATGCAAATATGAGGATCCCAATGCATCATGACCTGCAGAACCCGCCAAAGACGAGATTAAAATCCTGCAACCCTCTACGGAACCGTATCAAGATCCTTACGCCCAACTTTGCTGCTGAGGCTCAATGGAGAGTCACATGGAGCACTTCGACCACTCAAAACAAACCGCTTATTATTGATCCTGTTGAAGAACCACCGGGTTTTGATTTATGTCGGAAAGACTGGTGCAGATTGAATCACATCAGAACATCTCATGGGAGATGTAGACAAACCCTCTTTAAACAGAAAATGAGGCAAACACCTGTATGCAACTGTGGTCACCAGGCACAAACGATAGAGCACATCATATCTGAATGTCCTCTTTGTTCTTTTGACGGGGCCTGAAGGACATTCACCAGCTCACTGCTGCAGCAATGTGCTGACTATCAAACTCAGATATAAATTTGTAGTTGTTGCTACCTACCCAAGCCACATGAAAGAAGAAGAACTATAAGGCTTCTAAGGAAGGCTGTGGAATCCCCATCATTGGAGATTTTTAAGAACAGGTTGGACAAACACTGTCAGGGATGATCTAGGTTTACTTGGTCCTGCCACATTGCAGGAGGCTGGACTAGATATCCTCTTAAGATCCCTTCCAATCCTACATTTCTAGAATTTCTTTGCTTTTATGGTAAAAAAGTGCGAAGAAACAAAATGAAACAGTTCTATTCAGGTTGAACAAAATGGCTGTTTGAAATTAAGTTTTTGACAACTTTTTTAATTTGGTGAATTTTTTTTTAGAATTTTTGGTTTTGTTACAGGAAGAATGGGATTTATTTTCTGATTTTTCACAAATGCAAGCAAATGTAAAGAGTCATTTGTCCAACTCTAGTTGTGAGGATGAAATCCATTACGGAGGGGGAAACGCTCAGTCAAAACAGCCATATAAGTAGACAGATAGACTTATCGGTTCTCTTCTGGTGGCTTTCAGGCAGCTCCCAGCATTCTTGTTAACAGCAAAGAGTTCTTGCTTTTTCTCTTGCTCCTCTTCTATAAACAGCAATCCACAGTGGTCACAGTGTTGCTGGCCTCTTCTCTTTAGATCCTACTACCACATAATCTTACCTATTCTGTCTTTCAGTGTTTCAAATGAAGATGAAGAGATGAACACACCTCTCTGACCAAATTCATCTTACTAGGTTACTCCAAACCACTAGGCCTCAAGGGGTTACTCCTTAGTTCATATTTGAAAGATTAGGATTTGTACACACACACACAAAATGAACTAAAAATTGGTTTTAGTCTCCACCTTTAGATAATTTAGTGCAAATCTATGTGGACACTTCTTTTGGAATAAGAATGTTCTATTTTAATTTAAATTGGTAAAAAATAATAGACCTCAACAAAATAGGACACTCAATCTGAAATAAGTGTGTCCACACACAGACTTGCACCAAAATAGCTAAAGGTGTGAATTAAAACCAATGTTGCTATTTTGGTTTCAGTTTGTGCGTAAACAAGCCCCTAAATTCACCACCACAATGGCTAGAAACATAGGTCTCATCCCTGCACTAAAATTCCCAGACCTATGTGTGTGGCACCCCATTACTTTCAATGGCGATCTGCACCTGCAGACCTGTTTGCAGGATTCCCATGCTAATGTTTTTTTAAAGGAAAGCTAAGGACTCAACCCTGCAAAGACACAGGCTATGTCTACATGCACACCTTACAGCCATGCCCCTGTAAGGTGTGCAGTGTAGCCATTCTTCGTCGGCAGGAGAGAGCTTGCCTGCTAACAAAATAAAACCACCCGCAACGAGAGGCGGTAGTGCTCCCGTCGACAAAGTGCTGTCCACACTGACACTTTTTGTTGACAAAACTTTTTGACAAAAGTTTACCGACGAAAGTGCAGTGTAGACATAGCCTCACACACACGCTTAACTTTCCATACTGTAAGCAGTCCCAACAAAATCAATGGGACCTTACCATGCATAAGTTAAGCACCTATGTAGATCTTTTCAGAATCAGAGCCTGAGAGTGACAGAGAGGACTTATTAAGCAACTGTGACTTTTTCACAAAAGACAGAAATACTTCACAGCCAACAATGCCTTTACTTATACATTCATAGAGACAGGGATAAAGTGTGCATGATGCTGGAAAAGCAATCACAGGAAGGGGAACAGAAAGAAGCCTCAGCAAACATGCTGGTAGGAGAGGAGTACTTGTGGCACCTTAGAGACTAAACAATTTATTTGAGCATAAGCTTTCGTGAGCTACAGCTCACTTCATCGGATGCATACTGTGGAAACTGCAGAAGTTTCTAAGTCTCTAAGGTGCCACGAGTACTCCTTTTCTTTTTGCGAATACAGACTAACACAGCTGTTACGCTGGTAGGAGAATTGCTTTGGTGGAGAGGTGTATATTTTGCAGACAGCAAAATGTTAGAGGCAGTTCTATTATTGTTTTTATTTTAAATGTTGTGTTTGGGAGATTATACTGTGGAAGTCAGCAGATTAGCCAGTGAACTCAACAGCAACACCCCCACCCCACTGCCTGTCATTTTTGTGTCCTTGCATCTTTCATTCTGAGCCCTTTGAATTATTGCAGCAATCATTCTGGCCATGCACAGTACCTGCAGAGATCTAGGACTTAGACTTAAACTCTGGTCAGAACAAAGGGTGCCATGACCTCACACAGGGGCCCTCAGGTTAAATTTCTTCTCTGTTTAGGATGCTTCAAGTACAACTTTATGCTAGTTAGCAGTTTATTTTGGATATGGAGTGACTACATAAATGAAAGGTTCCAGTCTGCAATAATGCTATCTGATATCTTTTACCCACAGATCTCAAAGTGTGCATAACCAACATTAATTGACCATGCCCACAGCATCCCAGCCCATTTTATAGCTGGACCAATTGAGGCACAAAGGTGAAATTACTTGCCAAAGATCATATATTGTAGCAGACCAATGGCAGAGCTGACAATAAAAATAAAAAAATCCCAATTCACAGTAAATCACATTCCCAAATAAGAGGGTCATCTATGAAATTGGAAAGGGGGAGCAAGGTTGAAACAGCTTGTGGTGCCAGACAGATGGTTCCATAATGCCCACCCACTACATGTGACTATTTAAATATGCTGCAAAGCAACTCTACTTAGGTGAATAAAGAATACTTTCTAAAAGCCATATATTTTAAGCTTTATAGTGAAGCACAGCAATACAGCTTCACAACAGGAGTATTAGAATGGAATTCTGGAAAGCACTTTAAAAAACAGGCATTGAACATTACATTTTGACAACATTATAATTATAAAGTTGAAGGCACAATCTTGACAGAATTATAGTGTAATATTACATACTTATAGGTGTAAATTTAAACAGACAGAACAGTACTAAAATTAGTATTTCACAGAATTGTTCACCGTTCCTTTTCTGATACCAAACTTAATAAAAAAAGATTCCTCTAAAGTTAAAAATATTTGCTTGGAACTTCTGGTTTCTTGGCCAGAAAACAAAATATTCTTATCGGCTCATGTAATTAAACATTGCCCTGCGTCTGTTCTGATTTTGTTGGTCTTACAGCTCCTTTTGGTATCAAATTGATTACATGTAATAAGAGGCATGCCTGTATCATTTGTAAAAGTTTACTGGTAAATCCAGTGTAAAATTTCAGACAATGATTATTTTCAGGGCTTTGTTTTGTTTTTTTAAATAAACCAGAGGTCTTACATCTATCTAATGACAGTACAGGAAATAATAATAATAAATAAACTAGTTTGATGCATAGTTTCATTTTAACTGAATATTTTAAAATGGTTTTGATGACACATAATCACAGGATTTCAAGATGTCCATAGACAGGAGTAAAGTATATTTACAGAAAAAAATTAGCACATTTACATGTGTTCAAACATTTTACCTTTTATGCTACTTCACCTGCACTGTACATTCAAACTGGAAAACATTTTGGTTCTTTAACTTCAAGCACAGCATGAAATATTTTATTCACAAAGCATCAACATAAACATTCTAAAATGTCAGCAAGTTCCTATACTGACATTTACCAGGAAAAAACCTTGTTTTCAAAAAGACTGACTCAGATTTTCTGGACCAGATGTACAATACTGAGTATGTCAATGCAATGTATATTCATTCAAGTGCAAAACAAACTTTCAATCACCTGATTAAAATAAGAGGCTCCTTGTTATTGGATACCACTGTGCGTGTGCAGTAACTGGATCAAATACTGGTTTTAATGATACAGAAATAATTAAAGAGGGACTTTCATACAAGGAAAACTTGCAGATTTAACCACATCTATTCATCTTAAACACTGAGTAATAAATTGTTCTCATTACCGTATGTTTGCTAACTACCAACCAAGAGTTTAAAACCAGGATTTGTCCCAAGTGACCATTCTTGATTCCTGAAGTAAAAGTCTTAATTTTGATATTTTTTCCATGCAACAGATGTGATAAGCATAGGATTATGAACCTGTTCCTGCTCCCACATAAGTGAGTGGCAAAATTCCCATTTTTGAGTAGGACAGGGCCCAATTGTATTTGTTGCAAGATCAGGCAGAAGATGACCAATTACTAGCATAATTCAAAACCAGTTCTCTTGTATAAAGAAACAGGCTGCTGCCATGTAAAATTCCTCCTTGAGAAAACAAATCAGGCAGAATACTCCCCATTGCACCTGCTGAGTCTTGCCAGAAAGAGCCTCTGAAAATGAGGGTAGGTGAAAAACAAAACTGGAATCATGGAAGCAACATATGTGATCTTAAAGCAATAAATGCTGCATGGCAATATTTTATTGGTTTCTACATAACAATTCATCCACTAATCAGAAATAGCTGTGTTGTTCAAGACTGAGAATACCACTTAATAGAATGGCTTTACTATAGCATAAATTAAAGTTTCCTGACACTAAAAAGGACAAATATACTTATAATCTAGATTGAAATATTTCTTAAAATCTTATCAGTTTGTGATCTCATGAAACCAAATTCCCGAATGGAAATTTGATGTTTTCCTACTCCTTATTTTCTCTTTAATGTGGAAACAACAAAAAGTTATATACTGCATTCAGCATTACGATGTGTGTAAAATACTCTCTCATCACACCCTAGGGACAACGTATTCTGCTGCACAAAACTTCCTGTTTTCAGACTTTATATTTTCCCTTGTGAAGCGACAGTCATTTCAGTAGTGAAAATTATACAATACAGTAAACATTTGCTTTTGACATTTTACATAACCTGTGCATAACCACTGATTCTTAATTTAAAAACTAGAACACTAACATTTACTGTTCTCTGTGTCTATTCTCTGACAGATGGACTGACCTCTCTGAAAAACACAAATGAGGATTAAACTCTCACACCATGGATTAGACCTCATGGTATAGTTCCTCATCATTATTTACCTAGTAAAGTGGTAAACAGCTCTCTCAGCAAAGGATTTCAAGAATAAGATTTGCAGATTAGCCAATATTCCAGGGAGGTAAATGGTTGATAAACACCTAGTTGCTTTCTCAGTGAGAAATTTCATTTTTAATATTTATGATTAGCGATCAAAAATCTAATTTTGAGAATTCAGTATTATAACAAGTGAAGGTGGGCCCAATTCACATAGTCTGGATCTGGATAGTCCCAAATTGACGTGGTTGGGAACCCGGGTTTTGGTTCAGGGCTCTGGTACACTATTAACATCTTTACAAGCAATTGACATTAGCTCAGTAGGTAGTAAATGGAGCAAAGACTGTGTGGTAACATTACCTAAGTGTGAAGGCGTAACTGTAAAGATTACAATGGTGGACCTTGTAACATCAGTATGAATCACCGCAATTCATTTAAAGGGAATTGGCAGGTGCTGGTAACTAATAATAACTCCACTGAATGCTAACAGGCTTTTTAAAAAAAAAAAAAAAATTCAGGTAGTAGCATACTCTATTACTTCCTCAGAAGAGCATGGGAGAAATCGCAGGTGGTGTGTTTTCTGAGCTAGCAGAGGCTGGGAGAGGCAAGACATATCAACCCATTCTGTGTGTACTTAATGTGCTTTCTAGCAGACAATCTCAGTCGCAGGAGTGTATTGGGACACAGATATACAGAGAAAGGAAAGAAGTTTAGCGGGGAGAAGATGGAGGGAAATAAACCAAAGCTCCCTCAGTTCTCTCTCTCTCTATATGACCAGGATCCAGAACAAGGGAGAAGAGATGGCAAGGGGTTTGGTTTAAAAACAAAAACAAACAAAAAAAAACATTCTAAGCTTTTGCAGGACAATTTCTTGTATGGAATAAGTTATAAATGAGAGAAATCCCAAAAGTTATGCAATAAGGCACATCCATTTGCAAATGAAGAGCACTTTCAGTGTTTATAGCTGTGGTCATCAACATCTTTGATACAGCAAACATATCAGCCATGCTACACATCAAGAAACTGTCCCCAGTTGCCTGTTGGTCAGTCCTCTACTCCATTTCTGGTTCCCCTGTGTGTTTTCTTAATTGTATTTCAGCATCTTCTAGAAAAATAGTGTGACATTAATAGCTTCTTAGCTACATTACCTGGCTTCAATTGCAGGCTCCAGCCGCCACTGCCCTTTCTTTCTTTGCTGTGTCTGGTAAAAAATACTGGAAGGTCACTGCAAATAAATGGACCAGCTTCAGTGTTTAAAACATGAAAAAATATTTTCTTTCCTGTACAATTGGGCAATTTATACCTAGAGAAGATAAGAGGAAAATCCTTAAAACAAGTAAGACCTCTGGAACTTATCAGTGCGTACAGAATTCTAGCTAACTGTATCTTTTTAAGAGCCTTTCATAATGCTGTGTCTTCTTCCTCTCTGAAATCTCCCACTAGAAGTGAGTGCTTATCTGGTTCACTGAGAACAATGCTGTTGAGGGAGCGTTTATCTGAGAACAGGGAATTTAGTGAGGCTCTACTATAACTGATGATTTGATCCATTAAGCTCAGTTTGGTAGAAGCTGTCCCAGTATCATCAATTCCAACATGGACACATATTTCCGAACGACTCTTCTGTCTCATATTGCCATGGGCACGGAGCTCATATTTCTCATAACTTGGTTTCTTGTAGCTAAGGAAAAAAAATCCAGTATAAATTAGTTGGCAGTAACTGTGAATAGAAACAACCCGATGTGGAAAGAAACTGTACTGCAGATGCTCATGTACAAATCAGTACAGTTAATACCCACTGCCATTCATAATTTGAATACATAGTGCAGTGTTAAAAACATCTAATTTCTCCTCTTTTGGTTGATTCTAATACCAAATGAGAGCTTTATTTTAAAACAATACACAGACGGGGAAGGGAGAGCAAAACAGATTGGTACCACTTCTTATATTTAACTGCTTGACTGGGTATTAAAATTCCAAGGTACATCCTGGTAGAAAGCATCTACAGGTTTTGTTAATGGAAGAAGCATGCGCCAGTGTTCTACTATAATTAGGAAATCATCGCCTTTTCTACCCATGGCCCTTTGACGCCTGCACTCGCTGGTTCCCACACTATATGGTATCACATCTACCACAGCTCTCCATTGAAGTTGGCTGAGGGGTAAGAAATAACACAAGCCATAGCATTTAACAGGGTACTGTTTATTGCAATACTTCATACTGTTAAGTCCTCAATGCCAGCAGGTGTGGTGTTCCCAGCTGTGTTGCATCATAGCCACAGAATCTGTAGAAAAGCCAGCATGGCAACAAAACTTCCCACAGATTTTCAGTGACAAGAGTTATTACATACTAAGTGCACTACTGATTTTTATAACTCCCATCATGTACACCTGGCGTGGTTGCAGTTCAAACTCACATGTTTAACAAAACTGCCTGACATATTTTGGATCAACTGGCTACACCGATGAAGCAAAACGGACAAAAAAGAAACCAAGAAGGAACTGTATTGAGAAGGTGACCATCCTGGAGACAGCCACTACTAAAGATGGACTTGCCTGAATTCCAGATTTAGGATTAGAGTTTAAGAATCTCTAACTCTTCATCCTGTGCTCAGTTCACTAGACCCCTCTGCCTCTAAACTAAGAGACCTATGACTGCAAATCAAAATAAATACAGAATTTTTCACTTACAGCTTTAGCAACAGAGAAGAACACACAACGGAAACAGAAGAGGCAGCCATTGCAGCAGAGCCCATCCATGGCTGCAAAACGATACCAAATGGCAGAAAGACACCTAGGAAAGAAACCAGCACTGATTCCAGAAAAACCATATAAGAACAGAATATTCCTTATACAGTACCTTTAATGCACTGTATACAACCAAGCAAGTGTCCCTATGGATGACTATACATGAAGTTTTAGTTTCATTTTAACATTAACAAACATGACTAAGTTCTAGTGTATGCAAAACAGAAACACAGGTAGGAATAATCATTTTGTCATTTCTATACTAAAATTTACAGCTGTATTAGCTAAAATGGGTTATCTAGCATGTGTTAAAATACAACAGAAAGTTCAAGTGTAGGCATAGCTTATTTTCCCTGCAGTAAATGGTTCTCTTCATGAAGTCAAAACCAGGGGTTTTCACGCCTCATTCAACAAAACGTTTCTCTTAAATATATGTCGATGTACAGACCATCTCTATATTAATCATAATAGGGGATAGCTCCCTGTTACTCCACCACCATCTCTTTAAAGGTAAAGAACTTGTATTGATAATCACTTACAGACAAGAAAGATGGGTACCATTTTATGGAAAAAAAACCCCACTGCAATCATCTATTAATAAAGCACAATGTCAGTACTACAACAGAACACTCACGTACCAGCAGCAACAGGAATTCCCACGAGATTATAAATTAGAGCAAAGACAAAGTTGAACCGGATTGTTCTGACGGTCTTCCTTGATAAATCTATACTTGCCACCACATCCAACAAATCGTTCTGCAAATTAAAGTGTTTATAGGAAAAGTCAAAGAAAACTAATGTCACATATGAAATGTTATCATATTACTGTTTTCAAAGCTAAATACTGTGCACTGAGCATTTCTAAAAGATGCAAGTGTCTCTCTAGTAGGTGTTTTTAGATTGTCAGTCCTTCCTCTATTTTATGTTTGTACAGTGACCAGCACAATAAGTGTTTGGAGTCCCTGGGCACTGATGCAAAACAAATAAATAATATGTTTACAGCAACATTAGTGTTGATACAGTCATTTGTCAGGGTTCCTATCAAACTCTGTTTTTCAGGCATTTATAACCAGGCTGTGAAAATTCATTCTTAAGTGCAACTTAGCACGCAGGAAGATGTGATCAACAGATGTTCTAGGTGTGATCTAGGTGTTATAGCGTCCTACCAAAATAAAGTTTAATTTTCAATGTTCCATTCCTTCCCCAAAGGTCACCCTCATTCCCCCTCCTTTACCCATCCTCAAACTTGGCACTGTTGCCACAATACATCCAGCAAAAGAAAGCTGGCTGCAGCTTCCTTCCAGAGCCAATGAACATCACACCTTTAGGAGTCAGAGAAAGATAGTTTCCTCCCTGCTCCAATTCCATTGCTCTGTAGGGATGGAGCACATCATCTCTGCAGTTGTCCCAGTCAGGCCAGTGTTGGAGTGAGGGACTGAGCACAGGTCCCAAACAACAGCTTTCACTTCACTGCCTCTGGCATGCCCCACCCATTTTTCTTTAACGAAACAAGCTTAGTTCCATTACTCACTCTAATTAAAACCACATCTGCTGCCTCAATGGCTACATCAGTGCCTGTGCCAATTGCAATTCCAACATTAGCCATGGCAAGAGCGGGGGAATCATTGATACCATCTCCCACCATTGCTACCCGCTTGCCATCCTCTTGTAACTGTTTCACTTTGGCTACCTTGTGCGAGGGAAGAACCTCAGCAAACACTTTGGTGATGCCAACCTAAAGGAAGAGAAAGAATAAAACCATATTACAACTCTTCCATGTGCTGTCCAAGACTCTGTCTCTGAATTTATATGCTTTCTATTCTCTCTGGTGAGGAGCAGACAGTATCCCTCTGAGTGAACCAAATACAATCCAATTTCACTTTAAGTAACATACCACACTGGAGACTTCCCCCCCCACTGCCACACTATTTTATCATTTCCCCAATGAGGTCACTGGCACAAGGGAGAGCCTAGTCTATTTTAGGGATGTGACTTGATGTTAGCAAGAAAAGTAGTAATTGTGATTACTGGATTAGCAAAGGGAGACCAATTCTATTAAAAAAGCTGAAATTTAAAAAGTTAATAGGAAGATATAAAGCAGGAAACAGTCCTAATTCACCCTTTTAGCAGAGAATTTACAGACTGCTGAGAAGACACTAATTGCTATAACAACTCAAAGAAACCAAGGAGATCTAGAAGAGTAATCTTCAAGAAGAGTAATCTTTCTCCAATGATCAATGTATTTTCATGCCAGCTATTTAAGTAGAGATACTTACACAGATAATTGCTTGAGGATCATTCAATAATAAACTGATTTTATTATGCACTATGAGGGTTAAAAGGGACATCATCAGGCTAAAAGTCCTGGTCCAAATCTGATGTAAGAAGTTGCAATACACTGAAGTCAGAGTTATAGCTGCTTACAAAAAACCTACAAGTGTTTCTGTACTAGTTACTAACATCTTGGATTTTTTTTTACACTTTTGGCACTTTTCACCTTCAACCAATTTTGCTATGTATGAGCGGGGGGGGGGGGCGGTTGGGACGATGACACACTAAAACATGAAATGAGATATTCCCTCCCCTTGGAGTAGAGCATAACAGAGTTCATTGGGGGGGTAGGGAGAATACCATGAAGAAAATTGTAAGTCAATTAGATATTCAGCAATTTACCTCAGAGGCAATATATCTCGCTGTTTTACTGTTGTCTCCAGTCATCAGAACAACTTCTAAACCCATAGTCTTCAAAATGTGGACTGCCAATTCAGCTTCAGGTTTCACTGTATCAGCAATAGCTATCAAGCCACACAGCACTCCTAATACAGACAGCATGAAAATGAACGTGTTCCTATTAAAGTTCTTTTCCCCACCTTTAGCAGGCAGTGGGTCCTAGAAGACCCTCTCAGAGCCCAAAGGATCCTCTCTCCTTCTTTATTAGTCTCCTAACCCTTAAAAGTCCTTGTAGTGTGCCCAAACATCCGTGCAGTAAAGGAGAAATGGACGAGGCTCTATCTTTCAAAACGTTACAAAAAGTTGAAAGCCAGAGACTCATTTGTGGTCACATGATTCTATACAAGAGCAAGGTATTATTAATTATTATTATTATTAATAATAATAATCCAGATTATAGTTTCAGGGTCAATTGTTTCCCTCATCACTTTCTATTTAAATGCTCACAAGTCAATTCCAACAACACAGAAAAGGGACAACAATCTTACCGTCAACAGCTACAAGGACTGCAGTGCAACCTCTACATTCGTATTCAATCAAGGCATTATCAATATCGCTTTTAAGAAGGAGGCCATTTCTATTCATCCATTCCCGGTTTCCAATGAGAACAGAATACTTTTGATGATTCAAAGTAGCTGAAGGAAGAAAATACAATCCTACAATCATGTGGATACATTTAAGTTAATCCGGACAGGAGTTCACATGGTGCTCAGACAGATTAGTAGCATCATTACCCAAAATCTAAATAATACTTAGGAACTGTTTTCTTCTTACAAACGTTTCTTTTCCTGTTTATTTTTTGATAAATGAATTAACTGTTCTGCAATAGGAGGCTGATAGCATTTACTTGGACCTACAGTTGTAACATGGGACAACTAATACACATGAAAGCCATGAGCTGAGCCTCTTTTGAGCAAAGACTGGTCAAGAGCGTAAGTTACATGAAGATTTTGGGTAGTAATCATCTGGGAAGAAGCACAGTTTTAAAGAGAACACAGAAGGGCAGTGGGAGCAGACTCCCATGTTCTATTTCCAGCTCTGACACGAATTACCTTTACCACAGAACTTTAAAATCTCTGTGTCCCATTTTAATAGAGCTCCTTTTAGCCCACGTTCCTTAGAGATACGGAAGCATCAGTGACCCCATTCCACAGATGAATAAAATACACAGCTATTAAATTAAGTAAAGAGCAACTCCTTTGTACCTCCAGGAGGTTGCAGACCCAGTTCTCCAGAGGGGAAAGGTTAGTGACCCATGGCAGCCTCTTCCCCCAGCATCCTCAACAAAAGTCAGACAAAACCAGATCATCATTCTTGGCACAAATTTTATTTTACACGCATGTGTCAGCTTACTTGGCAATTGGGCATCAATAATCAAGGCAGGTTGCATTGACTCCTCAATGTTCTCATCAACTCTTATGAGTGTCATATTCTTAATATTATTTTCTTCAACCTTCTCATTCCTCCTGTACAGCAATGCTTCAATATTGGTGACTTTACAGCTAATGCCACAGCCTGCTACTACCTGAAAATCTGTACAGGTTCCAAGGGTTTCTGAGTCCAGTTCCTAAGAGAAAAGGTCAAACATTTTCTGAAAAATACAGAACCAGTTGCATTTATAAGAGTGCTGACAGTAAATTACACCCAAACCCAAATCTAGAACATGAGCAGATAAAATGCAATCATCAAAACACAAGTTTAAGTGTCAGGCTCCAGTGTAAACAGTACCAAATCACTCTCATGCCTTCATCATTTTCAACTTTCAGAACTCTCCGAGTAAAAGGCCACTTCAATAAGCCAACCACTTTCTAGTCAGTGCAAGGTTATTCACAGACGCACACACAATATTGAGACAAAGCTCTATAGGAGAGGATCTCTATCACTGCAAAATATTCTGCCCATCTAAAAGAATCTCAGTACCATACCTTCTTGCAGTATTTTGTTATTGCTGTCCCCAGAGGGTGCTCACTGTTACTCTCGGCAGTCCCAACTATTGCCAAAATCTTATTACGTGGCATCTGGTTATCCTCCACTAGAATCTTCACCTGCATCACTACTGGAGTTCCACGGGTAATGGTTCCTGTTTTATCAAATACCACCACCTTTACCTGCAGCAAAACAGAAAACTGCATTGTTGCATAAAGGTCTTACTGCAGAATCATTCAGATGCAAAGTTACTGTCCAAAGTTACTACCTAGCCACTTACAGACAACATGCAGTGATAACTTCTGTGTTTGGAAACAAATGCAGAATACTGGCACGTAGAGTCCTACTATAAATTAAAGCCTTGGAAAAATAAATAGCATTTTTACCTTATGAGCCATCTCTAGTGGTTCTCCACCTTTGATCAATATGCCATTCTGAGCTCCTACCCCAGTACCCACCATCACAGCTGTTGGGGTTGCTAATCCCAATGAACAAGGACAGGCAATGCACAAAACTGTGATGGCGGCTTGGAAAGCAAAGCGGATTACTACTTCGGTTTTGGAAATGCTTTTATTGTAACCCTGTGGACACAGAAACACATTTTAGTAACAGATTAAGGAACACTGTAAACCATGTAGTCAACTATACATTTTCTTAGTCACAAAGGCATATTTGTAATTACATAAAAAAAAAATCTATGTTTGAAGAATGTTAAAGTTGAAAAGTAAAGCACTCGAAAGTTAGTAAGTACCAGAATTCTGATTGCCCACGCAACCTTATTCTGTCCTATATTGCATATACATATCACATGCTAATTTTACCCATAAGACACCTGCCTCATTCTATTTATTTTCTCAAACTAAAGAATATAAGCCATGAGACTCCCTTAAACTGTACCATAATAAACAATACTCTAATCACTACATATGGTGATTAATGGCCTATAAATATTCTCCACTAGACTCTTCATCTGCATCCTCTGTCAGAAAAAATAATCAAGCAAGAAACTGCCATCTTAACTGTCTGATGGTGCAAATTAGGGCCCCAGTCCTATACTGAGATCCACCAGTGTGTAAAGTCTATTGATTTCAAGCTGGATTCTCCATGGGGCTGTGCCAGCAGATCCTGATGCAGAACTGGGACCTATATTGAAGAGATCATCTTTCCCAAAGGAAAGGAAATTTGGAAGGTTCAAGGTTTTTGTAATGTCAAGTTATTGCTTTGTTTGTTTTAAAAAGTTAATAATTAGTTTAATAATTAAGTTAACCAATTAAAATATTTTTTAAAAACAAGATATTTTTGTTAATCATTGAACTCTTTCAGGTTTGTAAGTTTGATACTTTTTCAAAATAAAGTTCCCATTTCTGAGTCTTTTTAGTAGAGAAGCTGACACTTTCAGTCCTAATTTGTATCAGACAGAGCCATTACTAAGTAGTACTAATAAGGGCAGGCCTTCACGACCTGCGGGATCGGCGGGTAGCGATATATCTATCGGGGATAGATTTATCACGTCTCGTCTAGACGCGATAAATCGATCCCCAAACGTGCTCCCCTTGGACTCCAGAACTCCAGCTCGTGAGAGGCGGAGTCGACGGGGGAGTGGCAGTGGTCGACTCACTGCCATCCTCACGGCCAGGTAAGTTAACCTAAGATACGCCGACTTCAGCTACGCTATTTGCGTAGCTGAAGTTGCATATCTTAGGTTGACCCCTCACACACAGTGTAGACCAGGGCTAAGATAGCTGCTTTCCAAGTAGTTTTAAATATTTTGTAAAGACTTAGTTAACTATCACGTGCTATATGACTTTGCAGTTTTCCTTTCATAAGCAAAAATATAGAAAAACATTGCAGCATGTGAACAACATACTAGACAAATGACTGTGAGGATATTCTAGGATGGAACTGTTGCAGTCAAACAGACTTCTATTACACCTATTATTTAATAACATTTAAGAAAGTGATTTAAGAGAGTCACTTACATGAAAATATATTTCCACAACTTCAAAACTGACAAACCCAATTACAATCCAAGCAAAAAGGGTAACCACAGAGACAGCCACAATAAAAGGAACAAAATAGCCACTAAGTTTGTCTGCAAATTGCTGGATTGGAGCCTATGGGAGAGAAAATACAAAAACATAAATTCTAATCACATGATACTCTCTTCCATGCTTTTAAGCACTAGTGTAAACAGAGTATCTCAGCATATTCAACATATACTTCTAATAAAACCTAGATAGTCTCTCAATAGTTTTGACATTTTGACATGACTTCAGAGAATTAAGAGACTCAGAACTTTGAAGTTTTGAGTTCAAAGTTTCTCTGATTGATATATCGACATTGCTTGGTGTCTTGATTTTAAGAGTTATACTGAGGTTTAAAAGACTCTAAACTTTATGCGATTTGCTGAATAGAGGCCTAAATGAAGAGGCAGAAACTAATAGTTTAAATGAATGCCACTATTCAGAAAAAGTACCTTTGAGGTTTGTGCCTCCTCCACAAGTTTGACAATCTGAGAGAGAGTTGTATCAGCTCCGACGTGAGTTGCAGAGATCAGCAGTGACCCATTCTGATTAATAGAACCGGCAATAACTGTACTGCCAGGTTTTTTAGTCACAGGCATTGCTTCACCTACATAAAGGCCAACAGCAGACATTAGGCTGGCAAATTCTGATTTTGACAGTGTTATTTTTCCTACTGCTCTCTAGTCCTAACATACAATTAGAAAACATACAAGCAAAACAGTGAACTTTAATCTCCCTTGTTCATAAGTATTTGATGCAAAGAAATATTTTAAATTTTTTTAAAAGCAAACAGCTTACCTGTGATGAGGGACTCATCTACCATAGACTGTCCTTCAATAACATAGCCATCAACTGGGAATTTTCCTCCTGGAACTACTTTGACAACATCACCCCGTTGAACCAGTTCAACGTCAACCTGATCTTCACTGAGAAGGAGTATAGTACATTTAATAAAACATGGTTAGTGATGTTACCAAGTCAAAAAGCAGTTTTCAGGATTATATACAGCAGAATCTCACCAATTCATACATTGCTAATTGACAAAGGGCATTTTGTGATGCTTTATACTTGTTTTATTATTTATTATTTGTGTACTTGCCAATTCAGAAAATCCGTTCAATTTCAAAGCGCAAATTAGCAAGGTTCCACTATGGCATATCAGAATGGTATCAATTTTATTACATTTTAATGTTACATCTGGCAAATTCTCTTAAGCTGAACAAGTTATTTGTTGTGCACATCTTCAGCAAGGTAAAAGTATTAGTTCAAAAACAAAGAAAAGAAAGGAAGGACAAAGCAAAATACCTCAAAAGAATGTTGTCTGGTCCTAGGTTAACGAGAGTTGCTTCTGTAGCTTGTAGTGAAATTAGTCTTGAAAGGGCTTCCGATGTTTTACCCTAGAATATGAATTGACACATTTCCCTTTGATCACGCTATCAACAAAAAATAAATCACAGGCTAAACAGCTACATGCAATACAATTCACCCTTTAAAACAAACACTTCTTGCAAACTGACTAGAAAAAATAAATTTGACATTTTAAATAGTTTTCAGAATTGCTGAAAATCGTTTTGCAACATGAACAAATGATAAGCAACCAGGATAACACTTTCCCATGTGATTTCATTTTAAAACATGCACACCCTATAACTACACACATGTAATTTCCTGCAATTTGTAGATGTAACACTTTACACCAAATATTTATAAAAATACAAAGTTCAGTCTTGCTTCTGTTTTCTTACAAGCTGCGATTTTGCTTGCTAAGTATTGCCTCTGTATCTCACTAAAAAGTTAATCTTTCATGCTTTCTAGTGCAACCTGTCTCAAACATTTTATAGTATTTTATTTCATGTCAACCACATGAGCAGGTACTTTTATTTTGCTTTACCTTTGCCATATGTTCTAACCACCGGCCCAATGCAATGAACACAAATAGCATAGGAGGTGTGTCGAAGAAAGTCACAGGATTCACTTTTGCTTTTTCAGCCATTGCAACTAGAAGAATAACGAAGGAGTAGACAAATGCAATGGTGGTTGCCAAAACAATGAGCACATCCATGTTAGCAGTTTTATGCTTCAGGGCTTTGTATGCTTGAATGTAGAAGTACCAGCCCCCAAATAACTGTAACAATAACAACCACAACTGTACTTTACTCATTTGAAAATACAAAGGCAAAAATTACTGCTCTAAAGCTACTTTATTGAAAGTGAGAGGTGCAGAGTTCTTTTCCGTGCATCCTTTTTTAAAGTTCAGGTTAAAAAAGTTTAAATATTAATATTTCAATTGATATGAAGAACAAACATTTAACAAGTCTACCGCAAATCAAGGGAGCGCAAATTAAAAAAAGACTAATAATTACAATGCTAAAATATAGAAGATGATGGATCCAATCCTGCTCCCACTGAAGTCAAAATACCCACTGATTTCAATGAAAGCAGGCCCCATAGCAGTTTCAATAAGCATTCACAAAGTGATCTTTTATGCTTAATTTTTTTAACGTTCCATTATAAAAAGACAATTTCTATTTGTGAATTTCTAATGACAGCAAACTGAAAGTCACCATGTTTTTATTTACCTGAACAGGGACACACAATAAAAAAGACAGAAAATTCATTACGGACAATCCTGGCAGGACCTGACGCTCCAAGAACATAGAAGAGTGATAGGCCTCCATTTCCTCCTTGCTCATGTTGCGATGCTGGTGAACACCTGAGAAGTGACTGTCCATAATCATCATGTAAATCATCAGCACCATTACAGGAATGCAGAAAACCAGACTCACAAGAAAAGATCTTTTCCACCTTAGATAAGGGGAAAAAATTATGAAAATCTGACTTGTTTTGCAAGTAACAGATAATTAATCATGACACAGATAACATTTTAGCTACAATGTCTGTAGAGACCAACAAAGTAATTTGTGAAAACTACACTACTGGTTCAAAAACAGCCTCAAATTTTAAAAGAAGAATCAATGAACATTTAAGTAGAATTTAAAACAGACTGAGTAATACTTACTGCCTTATTTCCTGTTTGTGGTCTAGATGGCTAGCAGATCTGTCCTTCTTGACTAAAGAAGTATCAAAACCTAAATCCTAGAAGAGAAATGTAGCAAGGATTTGATTTTACCATACAGAGGATTAATATCACAAAAGATACACTTTCATCTTGATTTGCAGGTAGTCATCAATACTGCACAAGGAGAAAACACCTTCAACTGTATTTCTTTGTCCAGGCAAGTAAATATCACCTGTGATATTATAGTTATACAATTTATACATGAACATGTTAACTGCTCTACAGTACACAAAAGCCATTCCCTGCCATCTAGAAAAAGGAATTTGCCCACTGGCACAGACAATTGGAACATACTTATGCGGGCAATGTAAACTTATTTCTACTTTTTTTAAGACATCTTGTGCTGTATAGAGATATTTGTAGGTTATCTGGTGGAGCAGGCCATGCATTCAGCTTGCTTCATTAGCACATTTATAAGGTCATTCTTTCACTTTCTATGTCAAAAGGTACCTCAGAAATAGCTGTCAGACTTAGGCTTCAACTTGTTCTAAAATGCTCTTCCAGCCTTTCCTTGCAGGGCATGGACAAAGTCACCAAGGAGTACTGTTCTGCTGGCATATGGAGTTTCCCTGACTGCCAGAACACCTGTTCTCTATGTTGACTTCTCTACACCGATGGTGAGAAGAGTGGGTGGAAGAGAAAGGGGACAGGATTTTGGTGTTGATATACCTCTGTTCCATAACCATTACATACCAAGAGTTCTTGTATTCCAGGGTTTAGAACTCCGGGAAGCATATTGGATATTCTATAAGATTTTCAGTGGCCCAATGAAACAGTTTAATACCACGTAAGCACTTACCTCTACTGTTTGTATAATATCTCGAGGACCAACAATCTCAGGATCATATTTAATGTGTGCTTTGTTGGTTGCAAGAGCCACTGAGCTGTATAATACACCTTTAGTCTTCATAAGGGTGGATTCTATTTTATGTACACATGAGGCACATGTCATTCCTCTCACCTGTTAAACACAAATTCTTGCCTGTTATCAAAACCAAAGACTGATTTTTTAAAATAATAGTGAATACTTTTTCATCTATTACAAACAGAGAATCTGAGAAGAATTAGGAAACCATAAACTGTGCTTTTGTTATCTGAGTTATAGCATCCCTAGATGGTATAAGAAAAACAAAAAAACCTTTTGGAATATACAGCTATCTGACCAGCAGGTGGCACTGTGGCTTGATATTTGAATAATGTGTAGGTTAGCAAATCCACATATAGTTTGTAATATTTATCTATCTTTAGGTTTTATTTTGCTGCCCATCACCACAGTATATGAGCCACTTCCTACCAAATCAATTGCAATAACAAAGCCTCTAGTGGAGGCATATAAATTGCACATCTTCACAGAAGGTTGAAAAACTCTGAATGCTACCTTTTTCCATTTATAGTCAATATACAATTTTTAAAAAGACTGAAGGGGTGGTACAAAGGTCAGCATTTCAGCTTTTTGCATCCTTGCTAATATTTCAAGCTTTCAATAAAAGGCATGGATTGAATACACTGGGAAAAGGTACATTTGTCATATATTTGGGAGGTTTGTTGCTATTTGACATGTATTATTGCATTTGTTTCTAACCCACCTGTGCATAGCTTTCCACTGACATTTAACCTTATAGAAGCAGATATTCTATTTGAAAGTCACATTTTCAGCTAAAAACTGTCTACTTATTTTTGGTAAAAGCAATCTTTAAGATTACTCTAACAAAGATTAAAAGATTAGAGGGGAAAAACAGCTTTTCCCCCCTTTTTACCCAGTTCCTAGTGTAGACCAAGGTGTTTGTGCATTGGACTGCACTGGGTGAAAAGTTAACTTCAGCTGTTTCGTTGATGGTCAGTCACATTTTCTGTCTCACACTTAGCATGATGACATCATTCTCAAGTCTTGCTCTAGGGATACTCGCATGCACTATCCCTAAGCTCTGGAAGAGCATGTTTATTAGTAACAGCAAAGCTGGAACTGACACCGAAGAGGACACATGCAGCAATCAGGAGTATGCATGGAGAGGAAGGTGGGGAAGAGGCAACTGGAGAGGAAGGATGGTCTACTGGCTAAAGCGCTAGCCTGGGATTAAAGAGACCTGGGACCAGTTCCCTGGTGCTTCCTGTGTGACCTTGGGCAAGCTTTTTAAATGGGGATAACTTTACTTCTGTATATCACAGGAGTGTTGTTAGAATAAATACATTAAGAATTGTGAGGCATTCAAGTACTATTGGTAATGGGTGCCATTAAGACAGAGAGACTTATGTAAAACCATGTTTGGTGTTGCTATTCTCAGATCTGCCCATAAGTCTCCTATAAACATCAACAGAGGAACATAAGAACTCTTAAAATTTTTAAAATATTTTTTAACTCTGTACTATTTAAAGGTGCTTTATCAGAATCTTGAATTTATCTTTTAATCAATCAATCAATACAGAAGTTTACACTGTCATTTTAACTATAGATTTTATCCAACGGTAACAGCCAAATGCAGCTATCTATTTTACAAATATCTATTTTTCTTTGAATCAGACAATCCTATCTGTATGGAAAGCTTTCTAGGAAGTAAAAACATTACACATGCACATTGAACAATAAATATAAATATAAATTATTGATATGGTTTTATTTATTAAAATGATCTGCTTACAACAAGTTCTAGAATTCCATCTCCATCATAGTTTTCCATAACAGTAGCTCCAAATCCCAATTCACGGATTAGATCTGCTATGAGTGATGGCTGTATGATAGCAGGGTCATATCTCACTTCTGCCTTCCCTGCCATTAGAGCAACAAGCACAGAACATATTCCTAGAAATATACAACCAGAAAGTACAGTGTTAATTAAACATTGTATTAGAACAATGTGCAAACACATTTAGTTTAGTAAACATACTGCACCTCAATCACCATATTACAGGAGGCTAGCAATTACCCACATTCACTAAAACTGTGAAACAGGTAGCCTGCACCTAGCATAGTGTGGGGGCACTTTCAGAACAAGCAATAAAAGGTAGGCTCTGAGAGAACACGTGTACTGGACGAATCTAAGTCTAGAGGTAAAGGAAGACGAGGAAAACTGAGGGAAATGCCAGATTTACTACTTGTTTAAGTTGGTTAATTTCAAAAATTCCAGTTTATGATACATTAAGGGAGCTCGAAAACATCCTCAATTTTTTTTTTCAAAAATTCCTTTTAAGAAATTTAAGAAACACACTTTGTAAGGGTTTTAGGGCTCCCCACTATTTGTATTTCCAAAGGCCTTTTCTGTAAGAAATAAACTGATTGAATATATGTGAGAAAAGAGAAAGGAACTAACACGCAGTCCTGACAAACACAGAACAAAAGAATTTTCTCTACTTTCCAGTTTCTCCCAGCACCAAAGGATTAAAGCATCAAATAATCCAAGATTTGTCCAACTTTCACATTATTTTAAACTGATTAAGTATAGCCTTCATTTGCCATTGTTATTTGACCCTGCAGTATTTTGCTTCTGCAGAGCTCCTCATCCTGTTAGCAAAGGGAGCACAGAATTATGGTCATAACTATGAATTACATTTAGGACCATGTAACGGTGTAAGAGCTTGGCTCTTTATCCCTCCCTACTTGCTAGACCACAAACAGTTTTTATGAGTCTGCCAATGCCTCCAAGTTACCAGGTCTATCTGGTCCTTTAGATCAAACAGTAAAGGCTCATTGCTTTTAGTTCCGGGGACCTTGGGTTCCATCCCCACTGATGACCTAAGGCGGGGAGGAGTGAAGGGGAGAAAGTAGTTACCACAAGGAAGTAAAGCAGGAAAAGCATGGTTAACTTGGCCTCAGTATGGGCTTGTCTGTGTAATGGGGAGAGTTAGCTAACACTGAGTTGAAAATCTGGAAAGTATTTTAAGCGTGCTGAACAAACAAAATGCAATTGTCTAGCTTCTAAAAGGGCAATAATAGAGAGAATACAAAAACAAAAACTGAATGGAGAAATGAGTGCCATTTTAAAAAGAATTACTTGCCCTCTAAAAAGTTGAAACAATTCATTTTGTACTGACCAGAGTTTTTAAGGATTAAAGATCCACTGTGTACATCAGTAACTGGTTTATTCTCAAAGTGCAGGAGACTCTCTGTATTGTACATTGTCAATGTGTTGCACATGTTGAATGCTAATTAATACCATGCTATGGGTGGGACAGGCAAACAGAGGGTATGTACCTAGGAGTAAGTATGAGATCAGAGTTTTATAAGCTGCAGCCCCAATGCACAGGGGAGTGATGTACTGATGAAATGAGAAGCTTCAACTTTATGTCACCCTCTACGCTCTCCCTTGTGCTTTGGGGCTGCAGCCGATAAAACTGTTTTAATCTCCCTAGAAATCAGAAAGTTGATTTTACAATGTGTTTAATCCTTTGAGTGCTATAATTCCACTCCTGCCAAGGCAATTTAGAGTAGTATGTATCAAGTGTGGCAATGGAGCTTTATAGTTAGTGTGCAGGACCACATACTTTATACCCAGTAATGCAACAGTGTGTAGGATGTACACTGTAAAACAACCAAAATTCAACGGGTGGTTGTTTCTCCCTCTAACCCCACGTTAAAATTCCACTACGACAGCTGTAAAGGTATCTCTAAAACACGTTTAGAGATTTAACAGGTTTTACTGAAGTATATCTCACCATCTTCTCTCCTCAAATTTCTCTCAATATTTGCTACGCAGGAAGCACAGGTCATGCCAGTGACCTGGATGTAACACTTCGATGGAGTCCTTGCCTCCTGTTTATCATCATGGACTGGTGACACTTTGGAGTGTAGCGCTGTTTCGTAAAGCATATTATCCTGAGAGTCTAACAGCAGTTCCAGTGAAGGCTGAGTTATTAATACCAATGGTTCTGTCTTTGCTGGGGAGTGGGAAAAAAATCATAAATCATGAATTTATTAACAACCTCTGAAACAAGTTATGACCCATACACAACATAGCATGACTGCACATTACTGTAGTATTTCTGATTGAGAAGCTGAATTGCACTCACTTTATCAGAAAGATGCATGTATTTGCTCTGTGGGTGCTAAGTCAAATAACTAAGCCTACCTCTGCTCTGATGCCTAGAAACCACTCCCTTAGATACTAGTTAGGCAACTGACAAACTGTGACTTCTGTTTTTCTGCTCAGCTGTGTTCATTTTGTTACCTTTTTTACTCACCCTCCCACATCATCTGTTTTGTCCTTCTGTTGTATCCTGTCTGTTACATAGATGGTTAGCTTTCTGGGGCAAGGAATGACTCCTTGTTATATGTCTGAACAGTACTCAGGCCAGGCCTATATTAGGAAATTAGGTCAGCATAACGACATCATTCAAGGGTGTGAAAAATGTACCCTCTTGAGCAAAGCAGTTAAAGTGACCTGACCCCTGGTATAGACAGTGCTAGGTTGACAGGAGGGCTTCTCCCATAGACACAGCTACCACCTGTCGCAGAGTGGGAGTACCTACATGGACGGGAGAAGCCCTCCCATCAGTGTAGGTAGCGTCTTCACTGAAGCGGCGCCATTGCACTGTAGACCTGCCCTAGTTGTGACACCAAGCACCGCTGTATTTACACCTTACCCTCTATTGTAATAATCTGCAATTAATCCAGAGGACTAAGGAAATGAGTCTCCACACTATAGGGGTGGGTCTCCACATGTACAACCCCATTAGCATGAAAAGTAATTATACAGATAGTACCTCATTCAGCAAGTTGAGTCTGTACCCCATACGTCTGTACATTTAACTCTAGGCAGTATGATATGCTGAAGGGAAGTGAATTAGTTATACAAACTCGGTACAAAAAATGTAGCTTGGCATTACCTGATAAGGAAGCATCAAATCCCATGTCCTCTATTGCAGATCTTAAGTCTTCTGGACAAGTTAGGAGAGGGTCATATTTTATAGTCCCATTATGATTCACAAGAGACACAGATATTGATTTTACACCTGGCTTTCGGGAAATGACTCCCTCAATAGATTGCACACAAGAATTACAAGTCATTCCCTCAATATTTACCACAGTAACTTGAGTAACAGATTGGTTGGTGCTGTTTAAAGCTGTCTGAGAAGATTTCACTGGAGATATCTGTGCATTGAAAAGCTCAACGTTGTCATATTCATCAGGAAGACTGACTTGAAACGTCTCCGGTGATACTGCCTCTATGGCTCTTCTCAGCGCATCTATGCTGATGAAGTCTGGGTTGTACTTTACAGTAGCTGTTTTCTTCTCTAAAGAAACTACTATGCTCGCTACCGATGGGAGTGCTGATATGCTGCTCTGAATATTTAAGACACACGAATTGCAGTGCATGCCATCGACTCTGAAAACAATGGCCTTTAAGTCATTAATATGCTTTGGACTTTTTTGAAGTGTTCCCTCTGAACATTTGGTTTGGGTGTTCTTTAAACGCTCCACATCAATAACACCCAGCTTGAGGGGTTTGGGCTGTTTTTTGATAAATGCTGTGAAACCTGCAGCTTCAATTTGGTTTTTGATTTCCTCTGCTGTAATTAGATGAGGCTGATACACAATAACAGCTTCCTGATTGTCCAGGGAAACTAAAAATTAAACAGAAAAATGTATTAGTGTCTTTGCTCCCCATCCCCTCCTCATAATATTCTATTTAAATATCACTGACCATAGAGAGTCCTATGAACAGCGCATCTTGTCAATGGAGTAAAATTTTCAAAAAGTGATTTAATCACTAAGTCTCACCGAAAGTCAATGGGATGGACTTAGGCTCTTAAGTGCTTAAATCACTGAAAAGGGGACTTAGATACTTTTGAAAACTGTACCCAAAGTGATCTAGTTTTCCTACCTTTGGTGCCTAATACTGCAACAGGTCTTAATCTCCTGTTGCCTCATTTTTTGACCTTTCCTAGAAAGTTCATGCCTTGCCTAACAGTGTGTTAGTCATTTCTTACATTAATGCTAAACAAACTCTTCCATCATAGACCCCCAAGTCATTTTCTTTATGTTATAGACAATTAAATATGTGTTTCTGCCATCTCCATTTATGATACTACCTTACATACAACATTATTAGTTATTTAAAGTTAAATATAATTAGAGCTATGAAAGAAAGAGGAGCTCTATTACTCCGGTCTCAATCGAAACGTAAAGTAATCATGTGAGACCAATAGCTTGGTCAGAGACTGGGTTATTTTCTTTATGACACTCTGTCAACAAACTCCAATACTAATTGCATCCTGTTGTCTCTAGGCCTGGCAGTCTCCTAAGCAAAGATGATGCACTTTACCAAACTGTAAACCGGTTTTGTAAAGGAGGCAAGTGCTCATTCACTGGGGAAGGGAAAGAGACTAGAATGCTCCTGTTAGAAACTAGAATCGGATCAAACTCATTTTCACTTGTGCTCTAAAACGTGAAACTGTGATTCCACTGATACACAGGTGAATCATCCTACTGAACGACCTAACTTCATGACAGATCGCATCAACAGATATGAAAAAAGGACAGAGTAATCAATTAACAATCTACATGTAAAATTAAAATAAAGCATTACCTTTAATCCGCTGTACCCCTTGCAGTTTGCCAAGCTTTCCTTCTATGGTGCTGGAGCAAGAATGGCAGGTCATCCCCTCTACCTTCATCCTTAGCACAACATCACATGCTTGAGACCAAATGGAATCTTCACCAGTCCCTGATGTCTTCTCTGGTGCTGCAGTATTTAAATCTATGCCTGGCACCATTTGAATAATCTGGTTGCCATTTATAATAGAAGAAATGAATGTCACAACTGCAGTTTTTTGGTCAGAGGAAATTTTAACACCTAAGATACCTTTGTTCTTTAGTAGGGCGTTACAGATCTGTTCACATGTTACATGTGACTGAGTAGGAATGGTTAGAAAAGTAGTGTCAAGTAAAACAGGTTGTGGGTCTGAATCAGCCAGGGTAGCATCAAATCCCATGTCAACTATAACTTCCTGAAGGGATTCTGGAGTCTGGAGTCTGGGGTCATAGATAATGGTTGCATTCTTTCCTTCCAGAGATACCTTGAAGAGGAAAAAAAATGACTTAGAGCTAATACCACCCACTAGTTTAATGTCAAACAGCTTTTATCTACTGTAGGATAAGCATGAAAAAGACAGTTACCTTTTCCATAACTGGTGTTCTTCGAGATGTGTGGCTCATGTCTATTCCACAATAGGTGTGCGCGCTCAGCATGTGCACCGGTGCCAGAAGTTTTTCCCCCTAGCAGTACCCGTAGGGGGAGAGCGCCCCCTGCGACCCCTGGAGTGGTGCCTGCCTGGCGCGGTATAAGGGGAGCTGCACACTCCCCCGGACCCTCAGTTCCTTCTTGCCAGACAACTCCGACAGAGGGGAAGGAGGGCGGGATGTGGAATAGACATGAGCAACACATCTCGAAGAACACCAGTTACAGAAAAGGTAACTGTCTTTTCTTCGAGTGACTGCTCATGTGTATTCCACAATAGGTGATTCCAAGCTATATCTGTTGGAGGTGGGTAGGAGTTCACAAGTTCCCAGGACAGAGTACCGCCCTGCCGAACCCGGCATCATCCCTGGCCTGGGAGACAACTGCATAGTGCAAGATGAACGTATGAACCGAAGACCACGTGGCGGCCCTACAGATGTCCTGAATGGGGACGTGGGCCACAAAGGCAGCTGACGAGGCCTGTGCCCGAGTCGAGTGTACCCTCACAATGGGCAATGGGGGGACACCCGCCAGCTCATAACAGGAACAGATGCACAAATTGATCCAATTGGAAAGCCACTGAATGGAAATCGGCTGGACCCTCGCGCACTCAGCTGAGGTGACGAATAGTTGCAAGGACTTTCTGAACGGCTTGGTCTGCTCGAGGTAGAAAGACAGAACCAGTTGCACATCGAGTGTGTGGAGACGGCGCTCCTCACTGGACGCGTCGGGCTTGGGGCAGAGGACCGGTAGAAAAATGATCTGACCCATGTGATAAGCAGAGACCACCTTCAGGAGGAATGCGGGGTGTGGGCGGAGCTGGACCTTATCTTTATGAAAGATCGTGTACAGCAGCTCGGAGGTCAGGGCCCTGAGCTCCGAGACTCGCCTGGCCAACGTGATTGCAACCAGGAAGGCCACTTTCCATGAGAGATGAGACCAGGAGCACGTGGCCAATGGTTCAAACGGGGGCCCCGTGAGATGAGTCAACACCAAGTTTAGGACCTACTGCAGAACTGGGGGTCTAGAATACGGAAAAAGACGGTCCAACCCCTTGAGGAACTGGCCAGTCATAAAATGGGAAAACACCGTGTGCCCCTGCACCGGTGGATGGAAGGCCAATATGGCTGCCAGGTGCACCTTGACTGACGAAGGCGCCAGGCCCTGAGCTCTCAGGTGGAGGAGGTAGTCAAGAATAAGCTGGATCGGGGCGGTCATGGGAGAGACACCATGGTCCGCCACCCATCTAGAAAAAAAGAGACCACTTGGCCAAATAAGCGCGGCGAGTGGAGGGCCATCTACTTTCAAGGATGACACGCTGAACCTGTTCTGAGCACGTCCTCTCCTCTCTGCCTAACCACTGGTCAGCCACGCCATGAGGTGAAGAGCCGCTAGGCTGGGATGGAGGAGGCGACCCTGGTCCTGAGAGAGCAGGTCCGGGAGGAGCAGCAACGGCCACGGTGGAGCTACCGCCAGGCCTGTGAGGGTCCCGTACCAATGTTGCCTGGGCCACGTCGGAGCAATCAGGATGACCCAGGCCTTGTCCGTCTTTATCTTCTCCAGGACCCTGCTGATTAGAGGGAGCGGGGGAAAGGCGTAGAGTAGCCGGCCTGACCAGGACAGGATAAAGGCATCGGAGATAGTGCCCCTCCCCAGGCCCCCCCGGAGCAGAACCGGGGAAATCGCCAGTTCTGTCGAGTCGCGAGTAGGTCCACCTGGGGAGTTCCCCACCTTCGTAAGAGCCGGTGGGCCACTTCCGGGTGGAGGGACCACTCATGTTCCAAGGAAAAGTCCCTGCTCACGCAATCCGCTCTCTCATTCCGAGCGCCCAGTAGGTGGAAGGCCTTCAGGTGGATGTCGTAGGCTACACAGAGTCCCACAGCCTCAGGGCTTCGTGGCAGAGGGCAGAGGATCAGGCCCTGGCTTGCCTGTTGATATAGAACATGGAGACTGTGTTGTCCGTGAGGACCCTGACTACCTTGCCCTCCAGGTGCAAGCGGAAGGCCATACACACCAGCCGCACCGCCCTGATTTCCTTGACATTTATATGTAGGGTCAGATCTTGGGCCGACCACAGGCCTTGGGTCTGAAAGTTCCCCACATGGGCCCCAAACCCAGGTCCGACGCGTCCCACAACCCAGCTCCAACAACGGGGCTCTGTCCCTGAACGGGACCCCTTGGAGCATGTTGTTTGGGGTGAACCACCACTGTAGGGAGGTGATCACAGAGTCCAGCACAGTGAAGACCTTGTCCATCCTGTCCATGGCCTAGGAGAACTTCGAGGCCAACCAGAGTTGGAGGGGCCACATCCTGAGTCTGGCAAGATGGACCACGTACATGCATGCCGACATGTGACCCAAGAGCTGCAGGCAAACCCCGGCTGTTGTCACTGGGAACTTTGAGACCAAGTCAATGAGACCTTTCAGGGTCTCGAATCTGTCTGGCAGGAAAGAGGCTGTGGCCAACACTGCGTCCAGGAGCACCTCAACAAACTCTATGCGTTGGACCAGGACCAACGTGGACTTGGTGCTGTTTACCAACAGGCCCAAGGCAGTGCATGTGGACAGGAGGAGCGCCACGTGATCCCTCACCTGGGACTGGGAGGTGCCCTGGACCAGTCAATCGTCCAGATAGGGAAAAATCTGGACCCCCCCACCGTCTGAGGTAGGCCGCTACCACTGTCATGCATTTCGTAAACACCCTGGGAGGAATGGACAGACCAAATGGAAGGACCATGAACTGGTAGTGATTCTGTCCCACCACGAAATGGAGGAAGCGCCTGTACCCCTCGAATATGTGGATGTGGAAGTACAAGTCCTGCAGATCGAGGGCAGCATACCTGTCCCCGGGATCCAGGGAGGGGATGATGGAGGCCAGGGAAACCATGCGGAACTTGAGTTTCACCATGTACTGGTTCAGACCTCGCAGATCCAGGATGGGTCTGAGCCCCCCTTTGGCCTTCGGGATAAGGAAGTATCAGGAGCAATACCCCTTGCCCATGAACTCCTTGGGCACCGCCACTACCGCTCCTCGTCCTAAGAGCCGCCCCACCTCCTGCTCAAGCAAAGCCTCATGCGAGGGGTCCCCCAATAGGGACGGGAGCGGGAGGTGGCTGGGCGGGGAGGAAGTAAACTGGAGGGTGTAACCTCGGGAGATGGTGTGAGGACCCATCAGTCTGAGGTTGGCCAGTTGGAGAAGGGGACCGGTAGAAAAATGTCCTGACCCATGTGATAAGCACTCGATGTGCAACTGGTTCTGGCTTTCTACCTCGAGCAGACCAAGCCGTTCAGAAAGTTGGAGAAGGGGAGCTTTATTGAGGGTGGATCCCTGATGAGGACTGGTGGCGTGCCCCCAAGCATCCCATCAAAAGCACCTTTTCCCCGCCTGCTTGCCCTTACAAGAGCCAGGTTGGGGGGCTGTCGAGACTGCCTCTGAGGGCATCTCTTATAGTCTCGCTGTTTCTTGTGGGCGGCCTCATACTTCGGGAGGGCGACCTGGACGGGAGTCTGCTGCAGCTTGAACTTAGGTCTTGCCAGAGCCGGTACATATAGGCCCAGAATCTGGAGGGTCGTGCGGGAGTCTTTCATGACGTGACGCCTTGTATCTGTCTCCTCCGCAAACAGGGCTTTCCCATCAAACGGGAGATCCTGCATGGAGGACTGCGCCTTGCTGGAAAGCCCAGAGAGCAGGAGCCATGACGCCCGTCTCGTGGACACCACGGAGGCCATGGATCGTGCGGCCGTATCTGCAGCATCTGAGGCTGCCTGCAGGGACGCCCTAGTGGCCGCTGCCCCCTCCTCCACTAGCACCTTGAACTCCTTTCTATCGCACTCCTGGAGGGAGTCCTCACAGATTGAATTCGTACCGGCCCAGGAGAGCCTGATGATTTGCCACTCACAACTGGAAGCTCGAAGACTAATAAATTTTCCTTGCAAAAGAGTCCAGACTCCGAGAGTTCTTAGTTCTTTGGGTTTGGGGCTGGTTGACCCTGCCATTCCCTGTGGTTGACCAACTCGACCACCAGGGAGTTGGGCGCCAGGTGGGTATACAAGTACGCATGCCCCTTGGTGGGTTCAAAGTATTTGTGTTCTGCTTTCTTAGAGATGGGGCCAACAAGGCTGGTGTCTGCCACGGGGCATTTGAAATGTTAGCCACCCCTTCATGGAGAGGCAAGGCCACCCTACCCAGTGCCGACGAGGACAGCACGTTAAACAGGGAGTCTGAGGGCTCCTCCAGCTCCTCTGCCTGGAGGTGGAGGCTTGCTGTCGCTCTCTTTAAGAGTTCTTGATGGGCCCTGAAGTCCTCCTGCAGGCGCAGGGGGGCTGGGCCACAATCGCCTCCTCTGGACGGGGAGAGGAGGCCAGTGCGGTGCTCTGGGTATCAGCCAGCATCGGAGGGTCCATCACCTGTTTGGACTTCAGGAACAGTGCTGAGGACATACGTCCCACCGACTTCATCTTTGGGGGTCTGGAGAGGGAGGCCGATGGTGCTTTCGAAGCTCTGACCACCGAGCGAGGCCCCACCGGGGGCTGCACCAGAGGCCACGGTGCCCACTGGTACCATTGGGGCAGCCACGATGCTCAGTGCCACTGCACCTGCTGCTGCACCAGTGGGGCCAGCTGTTCGGCTTGGCTGGCCTGGACCATCGAAGGGCAGCTACGAATGGAGGCCGAGCTGGCGTATGATCTGCTGCTGCCTTTGGACCGGGAGGAGCGGCGGTGCCGGGATCGACATCGGCCATGGGACCACAATCTAAACATGAAGGATTGGTACCGACGGTAGCAGCTGCTCCGCGAACAGCTTCGATGGGCGGACCCGCAATGGCGAGACGCCAGCAATCGACGCCCGGGACTGCGATGTCTTGGCGGAGACTTGGAGTGGGAGTCCGAGCGGGAACGGCGTCGACGATCATGCCGTGACTGGCTGTGGTACCCATTCTGAGACAAGGACCATTGGCAGTGCCTGCCGCGGTCCCGTCAATAATCACTCCTTGAGGACGAGCGGTGCCAAGAGTCCCGGCCATATGGAACCCAGCCAGACAGTCTGGTCGGCGTCGAGGGCGATCCACCTGGACTCTGCCCCGAGCGGTCGCTGGGCAGTGAACTGCATTGGGAACATTCCCTCAACCAAGACCGAGCCAGAGGTGACTGTGGAGATCCCAGCAGCGGCTTCCCTCTGGAGAGTGGGGCCAACATCAGCGGCGCTCCTGGCACCGGTATGGACATAACGTCCCGGGCCGCCTGGAGGGCTTCAGGCATGGAAGGCATCTGGACATCCAGAGAAGCCTGTTCCGAAGGGGCTGAGCTACTCCGCTCGATGTGAGTCAGAGTCCTGGGGCCCAGTGGTGAGTGACAACTGCCCAACATGGGTCTAGCCTCTGTCCTGGATTTCCCTCCGTGCTGCTGCAAAGAGGGAGTCTTCCTGGCCCTCTTGGCTTGCCCTGTGAACGGGGAGCAGTGCCGACTGGTCGATGGAACCGAAGGGTCGCCACGTACCAACGCCGTGGTGCCGGGGACCATTCTGGAGCGGCGTGCTGGAGATGGGGCCAGCACCAACTCCATCAGTAGCCTAATGTCCCTTTCTCTTTTGGTCCGAAGCTCAAACGACTTGCAAATCTTGCACCTTTCGCTGATATGGGTTTCTCCCAAACAGCGCAAACAGTCTGCGTGTGGGTCACTTCTCAGCATAGAACGCCTACAAGAGCCACACGACTTAAACCACGGGGCATGCCCCGGCCCAGGCTCACTGACTGACTAAACTAACTAAACAGCTAACTAACTACAGATACTAACACTGAACAAACAAACAGTACTGGGGATCGAGCTACAGCAAAGCTGGAGCAGAGTAGTTCCGACGCACCTTCCCTGGCAGCAAGAAGGAACTGAGGGTGGGGGGGAGCGCGCAGCTCCCCTTTTACCACACCAGGCAGGCGCCACTCCAGGGGTTGCAGGGGGCACTCCCCCCCTACGGGCACTGCTTGGGGAAAAACTTCCGGCACCGGTGCATGTGGCGAGCACGCACACCTATTGTGGAATACACATGAGCAATCACTCAAAGAGGAATTAAAGTATTAGAGTTATCTTAAGTTTAGTTAAGGAAATATATAAGTACATGAGAAGCATCAGAACATCAGTACATCAGAAGCAGGAAGCCTGCTAAACAACCAGTGGGGCCCCTGGACAATCGAGATACAAAAGGAGCACTTAAAGACGATAAAGTCATCGCAGAGAAACTAAATGAATTCTTTGCTTCAGTCTTCACGGCTGAGGATGTTAGGGAGATTCCCAAACCTGAGCCGTCTTTTGTAGGTGACAAATATGAGGAATTGTCACAGACTGAAGTGTCACTAGAGGCGGTTTTGGAATTAATTGAGAAACTTAACAGTAACAAGTCACCGGGACCAGATGGCATTCATCCAGGAGTTCTGAAAGAACTCAAATGTGAAATTGCGGAACTATTAACTATGGTTTGTAACCTGTCCTTTAAATCAGCTACTGTACCCAATGACTGGAAGATAGCTAATGTAACGCCAATATTTAAGAAGGGCTCTAGAGGTGATCCTGGCAATTACAGACCGGTAAGTCTAACGTCAGTACCGGGCAAATTAGTTGAAACAATAGTAAAGAATAAAATTGTCAGAAACATAGATCATCATAAATTGTTATGAAAAAGTCAACATGGTTTCTGTAAAGGGAGATCATGTCTTACTAATCTATTAGAGTTCTTTGAGGGGGTCAACAAACATGTGGACAAGGGGGATCCAGTGGACATAGTGTACTTAGATTTCCAGAAAGCCTTTGACAAGGTCCCTCATCAAAGGCTCTTACGTAAATTAAGTTGTCATGGGATAAGAGGGAAGATCCTTTCATGGATTGAGAACTGGTTAAAAGACAGGGAACAAAGGGTAGGACTAAACAGTAAATTTTCAGAATGGAGAGCGGTAACTAGTGGTGTTCCCCAAGGGTCGGTCCTAGGACCAATCCTATTCAACTTATTCATAAATGATCTGGAGAAAGGGGTAAACAGAGAGGTGGCAAAGTTTGCAGATGATACTAAACTGCTCAAGATAGTTAAGACCAAAGCAGACTGTGAAGAACTTCAAAAAGATCTCACAAAACTAAGTGATTGGGCAACAAAATGGCAAATGAAATTTAATGTGGATAAATGTAAAGTAATGCACATTGAAAAAAATAACCCCAACTATACATACAATACGATGGGCGCTAATTTAGCTACAACTAATCAGGAGAAAGATCTTGGAGTCATCGTGGATAGTTCTCTGAAGACATCCACACGGGATGTTAGAAATCATTAAAAAAGGGATAGAGAATAAGACGGAGAATATCTTCTTGCCCTTATATAAATCTATGGTACACCCACATCTTGAATACTGCGTACAGATGTGGTCCCCTCATCTTAAAAAAGATATACTGGCATTAGAAAAGGTTCAGAAAAGGGCAAGTAAAATGATCAGGGATTTGGAACGGGTCCCATATGAGGAGAGATTAAAGAGGCTAGGACTTTTCAGCTTGGAAAAGAGGAGACTAAGGGGGGATATGATAGAGGTATATAAAATCATGAGTAGTGTGGAGAAAGTGAATAAGGAAAAGTTATTTACTTGTTCCCATAATATAAGAACTAGGGGCCACCAAATGAAATTAAATGGGTAGCAGGTTTAAAACAAATAAAAGGAAGTTCTTCTTCACTCAGTGCACAGTCAACCTGTGGAACTCCTTGCCTGAGGAGGTTGTGAAGGCTAGGACTATAACAGGGTTTAAAAGAGAACTGGATAAATTCATGGAGGTTAAGTCCATTAGTGGCTATTGGCCAGATGGGTAAGGAATGGTGTCCCTAGCCTCTGTTTGTCAGAGTGTGGAGATGGATGGCAGGAGAGAGATCACTCGATCATTACCTGTTAGGTTCACTCCCGCTGGGGCACCTGGCATTGGCCACTGTCGGTAGACAGGATACTGGGCTGAATGGACCTTTGGTCTGACCCAGTATGGCCGTTCTTATGTTCTTATATGCGTTGTAAAGAAAGGCCCTGATTAACAAGTAGAAGGAAGGCCTTGAAAATAATACAGCCAGAAGGAATAAAATAGGGAGGATGTCCAATTCAAAGAATAACTAATGAGATAAGGGAAAGTTGCTAAAAAGAATGCCTCTAATCGATAGGGGTGACTGCAGATGGTTTTAAAGAAGACAAAAAATATCTGTCTTAAAATGAGACAACATGGCCTTTCCAACCACATACCAGTGTTAAAGCTTATGTGAACCCGGTGCAACGGAAAAACTGTTGGTCCACAAGAAGGAGGGGAGGAGATAGGTAGGAATGGCCTTGGGAAGGGGGAATGGCCTTGTAAATCTTATCTGGGTTAAGAATGGAAATAAGAGTGAACGGTCTCAAATTGGTTTTTAGCTGAAGTCAGTAATTGGCAATGACATCACTTTTCTGCTGAACAGTTTAAAAAAGTAAACTCTTAAAAGGTGCATTGCTAATACCTGCCTAACCACACTGGAGCCAACCAATATAGGTTTAAGCACCAGAGATGACCCAGGCCTGCCAATAGTGAGGGGGCAGAGTGAGGGCAGCCAGCTTCAGCAGTGTTAGTGTGCATGCTCAGTCCATGTGAGCATGCTCAATACAAGCCAAGCAGCAAATGGGGAGGGGCACATGCCCCCACAAGCCCATACACACATCGCCTCTGCTAAGTGCCCCTGGGTGTAGCTTGTTTGTAAGTATCTTGATCAAATGTTTATAAATGTTTTGTTATTGTTTGTATGTAGTAAATTGCTTATTATTTAGAGCAATTGTATAAGTATCATTTGGCCTTTGGATTTAATAGAAAAATGTATGGTTAAATTAGTGTTTGTTCATTTCCCATACTAATAATTTCAAATATGAATAATTCCAACACCTACCATAGTGACACTTCTCCATTATCATTTGCCCTTGAGGGCTCACCTGAAGACGAAGTCTGAGACTCTACTTATGAAAACCATAAATTAATTTATGTTCACCTGTGTGACAACATCATGATTGGATATGGGAGGCTCTACCACAGAAGCAGTCCGCCAATTTCAGAATCTTATGCTCTATTATACTGCATACACTGCTCTCACACAGCAACTTTCATACATTGTTTCAATGCTTTTTACAGTACATATTAAAACCCTAAAGTGAAGGTCTGTTGAACTGGATTAGTCATTGCAAACAAATGTATCAAATCTAATCTTAAAAAGCAGAAACTGCGCAAAGGCACAACTCTGATCTGTCATACAATGGTGCAGTAATGGATTATGGGAGTGTGAGAAGAAAAAGAAAGGAAACAAACCAGAGATGTGGGGGGCTTAACTCTGTAACATTCCCAGACATCTGTTGAATCTGTTTATAGCTCTCTACTCAAACAGAGCCTTACATATAATCTGAGTTGTGTGGTCTACAACAGCCTGTTTTAGAACGAATGGATTATTTACAGAAAACAGGAGGGGGCGGGGAAAGCATTAGGGGATGGGCAGATGGCTGAAAAAGTAAGTCTGCAAAAGCAAGACTTTATTATTATTATTTAAAATGTATGTTGCAGTAGTGCCTAGACACCTCAGCCTGGTCAGCTCCTCATTAACAACACTAAGATTTTGTCACAGATATTTTTAGTAAAAATCATGGACAGGTCACAGGCAATAAAGAAAAATTCATGGAAGCCCGTGACCTGTCCCTGACTTTTACTAAAAATATCCGTGACAAAATGGAGACCCCCTAGGACTCTCACCGCCCATGGGGGCTTGGAGCTGCGGGGTCCCCCTGCCCGTGGCAGCTGGGAGCTGCGGGGAGCTCCATGGTCCCCCCTGCCTCTCACGGTGGCCGGGTGCTCCGGGGCAGGAGGAACCCCGGAGTAGTTGTCAATATTTTTGTGATGCCAACACCTGTCCACTATGCAATGGATGGTGACCACTAACTCATTTTACACCATCATCAGATAGTAAATTTTCTGTCACTTCCAACCCAGGCCAGTTTGTTTAGTATGTAAACCAACGCTGAAGGTGATATAACCCCATTTATTATTTAAGATAAGCAAAAGAGCTGTAAATTCCTAGTATGAATTCACCAAATCACATTAGTAGAACTTTGCTAAGCCTCATTTTACTAACACACACACACACACACACACACTTTATAATCTGGATACTCAAAAAAATATGACCCTCCCTTCTTTGCAGCAAAGGTTTAAAACCAGCGTCTTGGAGTAAGGTTTCTTGTTACTTTATATTTACAACTTTCAGTTACTGAGAACACTTCATAATGTGCTAAAATACAAATGTCAAAACAAATAAAGATTTTGCAGTGTATTTTCCCTTTTTATTATATTTGCTTCCTCCATTTGCAAAATTCAATCATTTGCAATGACCCTCCCATTTTCAGTATGGTTCTGCTGTAACAAATAAATCAAATTAAGAAGTGTTTGGTTGGTGCTGGCCCAGTGATCTTGTAGAGATGCAGCACAGTTCCACTCAGGGGAATTATTTTGCATACACAGGCTGCCAGCATATGAGAAGTTCAAGAGGGTGGCTACCCATTAGAGAGAAAATATCTAAACTACAAACAAGTATTCACATTATAACAAGCAGAAATACATAGGGCCTGCTTGCTAATCTCTAAAAATTATACATAAAAGGTGTATCATTTCTTACAGCTAAGCCAAGAATTAGCTTTAGTGTAATTTTTCCCCATATCAGCAGTTAATTCCTGATGCTGACCTATAATTATTGAAAACATGCTTATTCTACTAGACTTTGTACAGACTCTACAGTAATTTCATATTGGTGAGAGTTACATTTCACATTTGCTTGTGCTGCAAATGTAATTCTCTCTGCATGTCCCTTTCCCCACCATCAGTACCTAAGGGATGTTCTCTTTCATGCCTATTATTATGTGCGTACTTAGCAGTAAACCCTGCCATAATTACACATTTCTGGAGAAAATTAGCAGCTTCCTGCAGTGGTACTGGACAAATTTTTTACACTGTGTTTTCTTTTTAAATTTTATCTGCTACATTCTGTGATGTCGTGTTTAACTATCAATCTTTAGGTCATAATTTAAATCCAATTTAAAATGAAATAAGGAAGTTTGCATAAACCGTTTATTGAGGAAACAGATATCTTGTATAGGAAACCTTCTTTCCAGTTCTTCATATGGTTCCTTAAGGCCTCTATGGAATGGACCATCTTTTTGTTCTGTGTTTGTACAGCACCTAGGGCTATGGGGTCATGGTCCATAATTGGGGCTCCTAGGTGCTACCACAATACAAATAAATAATATAATGGCATAAAATACTCCCACAGATGATCTTGAGTGAGGACATACAGACTGAAAACTGAAACCAAAGTACAAAAACTCTCTGTTGACTTTACCCTGAGATGCATGTCAACTGTTAGAACAACATACAATAGAAGAAACATAACTTTGTCACATCCTACTTATATTCCAAACATGTCAGTTCGGGATGTAAGAGTTTAACCGGTTAACCGACAAGCTTGATGCTTATTGGTTTCTGCTAAAGATTAAAGTCTGCTTAGTGTCCCAGCTGCCGTGAGGTGTGCCCAGCATCCCTCCAAGCTGCCGGCCCCACGTACCCGGAGTCCCTCCAGGCTGCCAGCCTCGTGGCCAGGACTCTGGATCCCAATGTAAAACATGGGGGTGCTGCAGCACCCCTGCACCTTTAGTTCCCTGGGTAAACATTTAACTGTGTAACCAATAGAATTTTAATTAGTTACATGGTTACTGTTTTTACACATTATGTACATCCCTAATGTCAGTGCACTCTGAATAGAACTGGTTACAAGGACATAATCTAATGGAAAAGATATACATATGAAAAACCTTTTCTATAAGGGTGTTTCATATTTATATAGCACTACAGTCGTACATGGTGCAGTATGACAGCTAAATTCTGCCAAATAAACAGGGTCTCTATCAAAAGAGCTTGTGTGACGCATGGCTAGAAAGGGTTAAACATCCTGCAAAATAAATAACCCTCAAAAGACAGGTAGGGAGATAATGTTTGTGTTTTTGTGTATTTACATATGTATAAGTAGGGTCGACAATGTAATCAACAGTCTTTGTCTATGCTGTATTCTGATAATTCAGAGGCCAAAGGACGATGCTATCATTTAAATGAATTGTAAACATGGGATATCTTGGTATTCATCTCCTTGAAATGTACTGTAAATGGTGGAGGAACAAGCAAATGGCCATATGTTAATTCATATAGCTAAGCACCAGTGATGGACCTCCTTCAAAATCATCCTTTTTCCTTTTGTTCCCTGAGGAAATCCCAACTTGTCAAAGAGGACATGAAATTGTATAAAAGACCCGTGGGTCCTGATTCTGTCATCTCAGATCTGCTTAAACTTCATTGGGGAAGTTTGAGTAGCAAGACTGAGGTCCCAGTTATGCTGGTACGCCCTGAATATGAGATTTGGACATTTGACCTATGAACTGAATTCTAAAAGGACTCTTTGCAACTACGAAGCTCACCATCTCTGTTATGAATCTGCACCTCAATGAACTGAATTCATGTCTGTATGTATATTGATATTTTAACCATACTCTCTCTTTTGTTTTTTAATAAATTTTAGTTTAGTTAATAAGAATTAGGTGTAGCGTGTATTTGGGTAAGATCTGAAACATTCATTAACCTGGGAGGTAATGTGTCCAGTCCTTTGGGGTTGGTAGAACCTTTTCTTTTATATGATGAAATAAGATTTACAGAAATTTTTATCATATTTGACGTAGGTACCTGGATGGAAGCCTGAGGCTGGATCACTTTAAGGGAACTGTATTGTTTGGACTCCTGAGTAACCAGTGAGGTAATAAAGAAGCTGTTTTATGCTGTCTTGGTAAATCTAGATATTGGAATATCCACTAGCTTTATGGGGATTGTCTGCCCCATTCTTTGGAGTTCACCCTAATTGAGTGACCATAGCTGGCTCCCCACTAAGACCCTGGTCACAGCTTGCAATTCAAAGGCATAAATTAATGCAATACAGAATAGTAAATCTTTATAGCTGGAAATCTTTGCAGAACAGGTGGGTTTCAGAAGAATTGTGAATGAGATGACATAGATGAAGTGGAATGGTTAGGAGATAAGTTTAGGTGGAGCACAGGGATGCAGAAGGCTATAGAGTAGGAATGGTGGATGTGCCAGACAGAGTTTTGAAAGTCAGGAGAAGTTTCAATTTTATGAGGAAAAGTTAATGCAAATAGCCAAGAGCAGGGTTGTGTATTAAAGAAATGGACAGAACAGAATGTGTTGTTAGTAGCAACATTTGAGATATAAGGGAGGAGACAAACTGGAGAGAAGACTTCAGTACTTGGAGGTAGGATAACACCAGAGCATGGACTAGCATCCTAGAAGCAGGGATAGAGAGGATCAAATTCTACTGAATGAGACACAGCTTTAGAATTTCAACATGAGAACAAAAAGTTTTAGAGGTTCACAGACGTCCTACTCTTTCACGTGATACAATACAAATACCCCCAATTTAATTTGCTCCCAATTGGAATGGAATCAAACATGATTATTTCAATTTCCGAAAGGGCAAACCAATACCAGTCACAGGCCCAACACATTATCTTCCAATTTTATCTTTTCCTTGGGCAAAAAACAACCAGGAGACCATTGCTGTGATCAAATTACATCAGTTTAATCATTTTAATGACCACCTTCCTCCTTTTCTGTCATCAATTACGCAATTTGGCAGAATCAATAACAAGGATACCGTAGTTTATTGGTTTTCTTGCAATTACAAAACAAAATAAGCCAAATTAAAGCTGTGTGTGGCTGCATTAGACGTCCAACATATGCTTCCTTTGCTGGCCTATCTGATAACCCTTAAACACAGCAGTGCCTTATTATTCACAGAGATTATGCATGGGCCAAGGGGAGAATAAATCTGTCCACCTAACTCAAAGTTTTGTTTCTGTAATGTGGACTAAGTATTAACTATGACCTCTTGATTTTCATTATAAGCCTTTTCCACTTAAACTTTTAGTGTCTACAATATATTTTTGGCCAAATATGGCTTGGCAAGAGCTGTATTAGAATAATATTTCTAGCCCACTGTTTCAAAACAAAGTGGTTAATGCCTTTTTTTTTAAACACTCATTTCACAGTGTACTTGCTACTAATGGGGCTATACAGAGCATGTTATCTTCAGGGAGGTCATGAATCATTCATTCCTAGCATAGGCTTCTGAGTACAATTTTCAGGAGGAGGGTGGAACAATTTAAACTATGTTAGATTCTATAATGTCAAAACTTTCAGGTAATTTTCCAAAGGCACCAAGGGAAGGATACTAAAATAATTTTATTTTGCAGATAGTATTTTTCATTCATTTAATTCTTCATTTTACTTAGTTTTGGTGGAGGATTATTTATTGGTCTGATCTCTCAATGTTACTATTAAAGTAGTAACCCTTGCTAAAAACAATGAACAATGAATAAAACCAGAGGATCTGTTTTTTGTTACCAGAATCAATCAAGTTCAAATTCTATTAAGTCACCAATGGAGATCAAAAGTAGGATCTAGTGTAAATACCACTGTTGTTCACAGATCTCTGTAGCCGGCACCAACTCCTTGTTTAGGTAGAAGTAACCTGTACTAGCTGGTTGCATCATATCCTCTGATAAACAGCTGCGCATCACAGCTAGTTATAGTGACTGCGTGCCAAAAAATAGGCTCCACTGTTTTGGCAAGCCCAATGTTTGTCTAGACCACATCTGTTAAGATGGAAATACCTCCCTACAGAAAGCAGGGGTACATTGTTTTATGCAGGATCATTTAACTGCCACAGAATGTTAACACCTCATTTGCAGGGGAAAACTTCACCTATGCACCAAGCAGTTGGGATTAACAGCACACTGTTGTTGTAATTGGTAGGATTAAATATGCTTTCTGGCACCAAACAACAGGTCACAAGACTAGAATGGATTGATCAGGTGTTAAATTGCTTTATTATTTATAAACATATTGTAAAATGGATGTATTGGTTAGAATGGAACAGCTTATATTGCTAAAAATATTCCCGTTAAAACAGTTTTGTTTCAAGTTAGACAGATTCTTTTTTTTTTTTTTCCAGAATAGCCCATGTTACAAAAGCTGTATTTCTTGTTTGAGCCAGAATCTCTGAAGCACGAAGTTTTGATTAAAAGTAGATAAATTTTTCTACTAAAAGCTCAACCCCTTTTAAAACACTTTTGTATAGTAATAGTTAAATTAATAAGGAAAAAGAACTACTTTTTTCTCTTAAAAGAGCACAATGCAGCTAATACCACCTCCCATTCCCATATAAACACAGTAAAAAGGAAAGGGAATTCTGAATGCCTGGCAGGGACATCAAGAATCTCCCCTTTCCCTTGCATTACTCCCCATCCCCACTCTCAAGTTCCACATCGTAGTGACATTCCTTTTCCTGGTGACAGGCACCATGGTTAATTAGTTTGGGATTCACTGAGCCACTCAAGGCACACTCTCCTTTCACAGGCTATACAAGCTGCCTCACTACATTGCAAGTCTGGAAGAAAAGACCTGAAGAGGTTTAGGGTAAAACAGCCACAGGAAGGCAACTGGACAGAACACTGGATTGTGATTTAGGAGATCTTAGGCAAGTCACGTCACCTCTGTGCCTCAGTTTCCCCCATCTGTAAAATGAGAATAATGATGCTTACTGCCTTTGTAAAGGTGTTATTAGATATCTAATGGAAAGCCTTACGTAGGAGCTAAGTGTTACTACTACTATTTTACTGGGATTAAAAGTGGACCACCACCACCACTTTTCCTGTAGTTTGACCTCTATCTGCTCTCTTCTTTTGGACTCTACATAATGTCCTCTCCTCTGCTTTCTATACATGACATTGCTGAACTCGGTTAAGTATGAGAGAAAAGGTGCTTTAGAAAAAACATGAAATGAATTGTCATCAGTTGCAGGAAAAGTATATCTCTGCATTTCTCTGGCACTGGAAATATGCCAAAGCCACTCTAAACAGCAGATCCACAGATAATAAAATGACTATGTAGTTTTTAAGTCCTTTCCTCCTCTGCTGCATACTTCAGATCAATCTTTATCATGGCTTCTCCCATCAGAACCATATCACGTAGGAGACTTTGGTAGAGTTACTTACTTGGATGTTGTGAATTCCATTCATTTTCCCAATGTGTTGTTCAATGGTCTGAACACAAGAATTGCATGTCATCCCCTCCACGGAGACTACCATGGATCTTGCCCCCAGTGACGGATCCATTCTGCTTCAGTCTTCACATTCCTATCAGTCAAAAGGAAATACTGAGACATGAATTAAAAAGAAAGCAATCCAACCTCATATTGCATTAAAGGTCAAAAACAAGGTGACCCGCATAAGATTAAATAGATATTGTAACTGGGAACATATAAATTAAGTACAAGTAACAACTTGGTGGGGGCTAGGAACTGCAGAGAAACAGATGTCTAAAAAGGAATCCTTTAACCACTTACATACATCCTTTACCTTTGAATATATACTTATTAAGTATTCAGGAAGAAAAGAGTTCATACATTTAAAACTTGCTCTATGCTATAGACAAGACAATTTAATTGCATGTATCAGTTCTGAATCACTAGTGTTCTACCTCCAAGCAAGGAGTTAAAAAAAACCCAATAAGATGTAGCTTTTGGTAATGTCAATTACCATGGAACTGGGTGAAATCTGAAGGAGAGAAGAATGCACAAGAAGAGAATTAATTCTTCCACAGATCTGTTTGTTTTACACATTATTGTGTGACTAACAAGAACACCAGCCATATGGGATGTAGTCCTAAGAAATGAACTGGAAAAGATAGGGGGCCTTTCTGACGTGTCCTTGAGGTAGCTCTACTTACTACTACTTAGCATGATGTTGCATTCATTTCTGTTTGTGTAAATGCTAAAATGTACTGAACCAAATAATTAAATGGAAGGTAATTAAAAGTATATTTTCAAGTTTGAAAATTAAACTAGGAGAAGTAAACAAACAAAAGTAGAATTTGATGCAAAATATTTAGATTATGTAAGCCATTGGCAAAAAAAATTAAGTCATAGAAAACAAGAATAAGCTTTGAAACAAGGAGAAAAAGGGGAAGGAATTTATGTCTTTTACAAATAAAAATTACAACGGACATTTGACCAGGAAAGAGTATGAGCAATTGCTGAAGAAAAAAGTAATTAACTGCCTAATGTCTGACAGCAATGAAAACAGCAGAGTGTATAGATGATTTCAACGGGAGTACTCATGCATTTAAAGCAAACCACAAGCTTAAGTGCTTTGCTGGTAATGGGAATTTATTGTGAGAAAACTAAACTACAGTATAACATTCAAAATGTTTCATAAAACTGGTTTTGCAGAGAGACTTTGCCTCCTGTAATTCATCCAGAATGAATATGCTGTTCCTCCCCATGACACAAGGGCATGAAAATATCTGGTTTCGCTTTGAAATCTACTAGAACAGCCCAAAGATTGTGAAGCAACCACTTTAATATCAGGATTATCTCTTATCTTGAACTCACATACATGACTATCACAAGAAAAAACACAAAAGTTGAAACTCTTCTGAAGAATGCTTCATAATGAGATGAAAGGTGAGTGACACTTTGGTCTAATTAGCATCCATTTCAACAAACTAAGAATATATGTTTTTCCTCAGAAGATTTCAAAGTGAAGGGGAAATGTAACAATGAACATATCTGAAAAACACCTCGGTGTAAACTCAAAGCTTGTCTCTCTAACGAACTTGTCTGTCAGGCAGCCACTATAGCATGGGAGAAGAGTAAATGGAATCAAAATTCAGTTTTTAAGAAGTAGGAATGGCTATATTCATCCAGCTCTCTGGAAACAAACATGACAAGTGTGTGTCTTATCTTCCTTCTTTTGCTATATAAATTGGTGGTTTTCAGCTCCATAAACGCAGCACAAAATGAATTAACTTTAAGGAATATGGGAATTTCTTAATTTGATTATTTAATAAAACTCTTGAAGTTTTAACAACTATTTCCCTCTTTACTCTTGCCTCCTCATGCTCTTTCAAGGTCAACCACAGGAATGTTCCTGCCATTTTATAGCCCTGTTGACACCCTAAGGGAATATTCAGAAAGACATCCTACTTTCCACATAATGCTGCTGCTATACAGTGAAACCTGTTTTAAGTGACCACCCGAGAGACTGATGGTACTTGGCTTCTTCATGGAGGTAGACATTTAATGAAAGGGAGCAGAAGTGTACTCAACATGCTCCCAGTTCAAAAATACATCCCTATTCATATTCAGGAGAATGAGTCAGTACACTCTTGAGCGCTCTCCTGAATAAAAATAGATTTAAACATGTTCATAACTGCTTTCCTGAATCAGGGTCAGTGTTTGTGGATACTCTACAACAGTCGGGAGAAAAGAGATGGCCTAATTAGTGGGGGAGCATCATTAGTACAAATTTCAGGTTTTTTTCTCCCCTCCTCTTTATATTACTTCTAGAAAATTTTCATAGGGAAAACAGGATCTTTAAAAGTTCATCTGCACCTGCTGCTTATTTGTCACCCAGATTCAGAACCTGGTTTATTACACAACAAATAATTTCAGTAAAGATTATTTCTTTCCACAACAAACAGAGAAAAAGGATTTCAGGTGAGGAATAAGCAGCAGCTGCACTTGAACTCAAAAGGCCTTTTTCATCCAAACATCCTTCATAGTAAATATATATGTTTATCAGCAGAATTTTTCTCCACTTTTTTCCCTAGACATCAGTGAGTAACATAGTGTGTGCATATGCTGGGATTTCCAGTAATGGAAATATTAATTCTGTAATACATTAATACAGCTTGACATATTTATTGTTCACATTACAATTAGCTTACAATGGATCTTGCCTATCTCGCTGCCCTTATCTTCTCCAACACATGCCCTCTAAGGTGCACTTCTACACTCCCTTTATATTTCACTCACTCATGACTTTGGGTGTGCCCCCAGAATGACCTTCCCACTAATTTATGCCAACCTCCCAACTTCTCCTCCAAAAATCTCTTTAAAACCCTCTATCCTGTGATGTGCTCCAACCACAATAACCCCCACTACTCTGTCTTTGTTATTTTATTGTTCTATACTGTACTAGTTTGCATCACTGGACAGGGCAAGATGCCTGTTATTTGCTTGGCATATACCCCCTCTACCCCCACAAACATATAGTGCTTTGTATAATTATATAAATAACTAATAAATGCCACACAAAAAATTAATGGCATGAAAAACTCTACATGTAAAGGAATTAATCTAGTGCCTTTTTAAAGGGTAAAACAGAGTAATGATGAAATGCCAGCACACAAGCATTAACATTTTTCACTTATTGAAAGGTTTTTAAGTGCAAAGCTGGTAATAGGAAAAATTATAAAGTTTCTGGCAACTAACTAAATTTTTTCATATGGCACAACTTTGCTAGAGAAAAGTTCATCTGATGATGATGCAGAACACAGTGAATATAGAGCCTCACACACCAATTTAACAATCACTTTTTAGGGTACAGTCCTACTTAAAGCACTTACTTATCTCATGACATTTAGTGCAAACATTTCAAAAGTTTTATAAATATTTAATTAGAGATGATTCTCCGATTTGTTCGATCCATACCCTTACAAAACTTGAACAACCTAGTTTAAAGTCACCATACTTCAATGCATTTAGTAATTCTCTGGAAGACTTCTGCTACTGCAGGTTAAGGGATTGGTCTTGAAATGAGCTGAGAACATACAACAACGTGCTGAGTGCCCTCAACAGCAACTGAAATAAGTGAAAAATGTGCAGGTTTGGGCACAAAGTGACTAGAACCTGGCACCACGCTCAATCCAACTCCTCTTAAAGACAATGGGATGTTTCTGGCACTCTGCTGTAATTACAGTTAAGAAAACCTCTCTGTTTAAAGATTGACTTTGCTATGTGCTCTAAAATATGCACATCTACTCAGATTGTCTTGTAATTTGTTGTTAATGCAGAGCTCAGGTTGCCGGATAGTATCTTATGCACATCCAGAATGTCAAATTCAGCAAAATTCAAACCCCTGAAAACCAAAAAATACAAAGTTAAGGTATACTCCAAGACAACCTTAACTCTGACCTCTTTGAGCAATATTCTGGTACATTCTTAACGCATACTTGCACTCTGCCTTTGCAGATATTGCAGAACATTCAGGAAAAGGGTACATGACCACTATAAGACAGTGTCTAATGCCTGTGGCATTATGCCCCATATTCTTCATAGTAATATTATGATATGAATATGGCATAATTATGATGTATTTTGTGCAAGACAAGGCACCTGAGATATCGTTGGAAAGGTTATGATTTACTGAATATGATTATAATATTTATATGCATGTGTCATTTTTGTATCTGAAGTTAGAAATGTTATCTATGCACCTATTACAAATATGTTTACAGCTGGGGAATAGTCATTAGACAGAATGCAATCAGTCTAAACTGATGGCTGGAAAGGGCCATTAGGAAAAACAATAGGTCATAGAAGATGCTAATCTCTCTCCAGGAAAGGCTTCCTGTGGATGCTGCAAACAGCCTCTAAGGCTGCAGGGTCATGTGATCAAGTCACCTGATACTGGACTCCATGATAATACTAGTATTTTTCCACTGACCGGAGGTGGGAATCACACTGGAAGACAAAGGATTCCCGCCATATGTAAAACCTATTTAAGGTAGGGGAGTAACATAATCAGGGTTGGTTCTTCATTGCATCCCCGCCCAAGATGACTGCTGTAAACATATAAGAAACAAAGACTGAATAAGGGGAGAAGGACTGAGCCCAGGCTGGAAGATTGTCTAGACTGCAAATGAAATATCTGAAGATTTAAGCTGCAGGAAAGTGCAGCTGGCCATCAAGTATCTCTGCAATCTGCCTAAAACATTATTTAGGGTGAGAAATTACTACTTGTAACCAGGTTTCAGAGTAGCAGCCATGTTAGTCTGTATCCGCAAAAAGAAAAGGAGGACTTGTGGTAGCTGTAGCTCACGAAAGCTTATGCTCAAATAAATTTGTTAGTCTCTAAGGTGCCACAAGTCCTCCTTTACTTGTAACCAGTTTCTTTAGTATCTTAAACTTAGATTGCGTTTTTGTTTTATTTGATGGATAATCTGCTTTGACCTGTTTGTTATCCCTTATAATCACTTAAAATCTCTTTTGCAGTAATAAACTTGTTTTTGTTTTCTCTAAAACCCAGTGTGTGGAATTCATAACTGGGGTGCAAAAAGCTGTTGCATATCTCTCTCCACATTGAGGGAGGGGCAAATTTCATGAGCTTACGCTGTATAGTTCTCTGTGCAGTGCAAGATGGTACAATTTTGGGTCTAACCTCTAGAGGGGTCATGCACTTGAGTATTGGGCAATTCCTTCGCTGTGTCTTTTCATGCAGAGCTGATCTCAGCATGTGTGTGTGTTTCTGCAGCTGGGTGTGTCCCTACCTGTATGTGTGCTGGTAAAGTGCAGTCTGAAGCCTGAGGGAGGGCTTGGCTAACTTGCCTCAGAAGTACAGCGTGAAGGGAGCCCAAGCTGGTGGGTCAGGCAGGCTCAGTGGTACCCCAGTCCCAGGTAGCACCTTGGAGGGGAGGGAAACCTGTAACAATGCCTTCTCTTTGGTAAAGACAAAACTCATGTTTAGGCGAGCTGTACTGAATAGGAGCTACCTACACCTGCCCTACACTGAAACATTTAGCCCACAGAACCACCACCACAGCTGCTAGATTTTTAGAAACCTTCACTCCCTTTTATAACCCCTTCACCCTTATGCACAGGATGCCATTTAACACTATATTTATCATTAAACCCACAGAGCAGTCTCATTTGAGGCCTCGCTGCTCATAAGCCCCATGGTAAGTGACACTAAGCTACTGAGACAACTACAGAACTTTCTGATCCTACAGATCATCTCTGAAATGAGGCATGCTAATTTCTCAAGGAATACATGCATCTTCTGACTTTGATCACACAAATGGGGAGCGGGGGGGGGAGGGGAGGGTTTCAGATCCCTTCCCCCACAAATGGGCAGAGACCCCCAGATCTCCTCCTACCACAATCACAACTATGCCAAGCTGCTTCCTCCAACTACACAACACATTGTATTCACAGCGGGAGCGAATACACATAATTCCCAGTGGCTATTGCCAGGTCCAGAGTCAGAGTTAAAGACTCATTGACATGTATCTTAACTTTATATTTCCTGGTTTTCAGAGGTTCGGTTTTGCTGAACAAGACATTCTGGAAGGATAGGAGATACCAAAAGGCAACCTTAACTCCATATTAACAAAGCTTCTTTTTTGTCAGTGAACTGATTTCAAAGGGGGGTTGGATCAGGCCTCGTCTGAATACCATCAGCAACATTTTTTGGTATTCATTTTCAGCCACAATTTCCTTTAAAAATCTATAGCAGTGGTTTTCAGTCTGTGACCCGCAAACCCCTAGGTGTCCACAGGCTACGTCTAAGATTTCCAAAGGGGTTCGTACTGCCATTCGAAATTTTTTAGAGGTCTATAAATAAAAAAAGGTTATAAAAACCACAGATCTATAGATTCAAATTATTCTTAAAATTCTTCAAGCTAGAATTTTGCCAAAGCTTTATTTCAGTTTCAACAAAACAGAATGGTAAATCAGATCTGAGTTTGTCCATAATTTACAAACTGCTCAGTATTTCTGCAAAGAAGATTATGATCAGTGTGATCTTATGCAATAGAACCTTGGCACCATTGAGGTTTGTAACTACATTCTGTCCAGTTTGTGTATGTTACTTGCTTCCTTGTAGTTGCAAGATTACTATTTAAAAGATACAACCTGAAATGAAAAAGTAAAGAGCAAAACTAGCCACAAACCACTGAATGCCAAACTGCTGAACAAATGCCCTTGAACAGATTTCTAAACTAGGTACAGCACAATTTCCCTGAATTTAGTACTCTGCATCTAGTTTCTGATGGGGTTAATTCCCACATGCTTCTTGCAAAAATCATTTAAAATAGATTATTCTGGTTTCATCCTTTCATCCCAACCAAGACTGGTTTGCAAGGGCAACAGGCAGAAGCAGGACTCCAAACTCCTCAAAGTTGGAGGATCAGAAATGACAAAAGTTACCTTTGCCTTTGGTCCTGCTGCTGGGGATTGGTTTGGGAAGAGAAGATGATGTTAGGCAGGAAGCTATTTTCTCTCTCTCCTGGTCTCATTGCTAGAGAAGACAGGGTCAGTCTGCTGATTGCAGAGTCTGCAGGAAATGTGGGGCCCCAAGCAGCCACTGGCTCTGTTTGTACTTAGGGCTAGTGTAGAAGTCAGTATTAACACTTGCATGAACTAGAATAATCATGAGCTACTACCTCAAAGAGCCAAACAACAAAAATGAATAAATAGGTGGAACAAACAGAAGACATTTTATTCTTCTACAACTACTACAAAAACAAGAATTCTGAGATCAGTAGTGCTAAAGGGGCTAAGAACAATGCACACAAATGATAGCCAGCAGATCTATTGCTTGACACGCAGTATAATCACAACTGGCACAATAATTATTGACTGCACCCCATGTGATGGGTCCTCATCTTTCATCTAGTAGTCTCATTTTTCATTAGTAATTTTTAGCTATGGGGAGTCTGCTCGTGTTTTTTTTAAACACAAGTCAAAATGCCTAATGATGCTTAATAAGCTTCTTTCATGGTAGCCTCCACAACTGTTATGCACTGAAATGCTAATCCATTAATAAAGATTCTGTGCATTAGGAATGATAAAAAAAGGCAAACAGAACAGTGTGTTAAGATATGGTAACATAAAAAATCGTGCCAAGAGGCATGAAGGACTTACAATCCATTGACATGAGTTCCTGATAAGCCACAGCCTTATTTCTGAATTTTTCAATCCAAGTTATCTAGCATAGCCTTCCATAGCTATATCTCTTGGGGGGGGGGGGGCGGGGGGGGGGAGAAGAGAGGGGAATTCCAGCTTTTCAAAGCCTAAAACAGCTGCCTGGTTTAGAAAATGTTAAGCTCAGTCACAACTCTTCAATACAGATGTCAGCCAATCACCCAGCCAAACCCCTCACCTCTTGAACCTTCTTTTTAAAAGTCCATATATAAAAAATGCCAGTAACATAGGACTGATACTCAGAAGGAAGTTGTGTTATGTAAACAACACTATGGACTTCTGGAATGCAATTAGTTTGCAAAATTGCACATATGCCAAAGGCACGATTTTTTCCCTGGAATTATGGGATCAGGGGAAATATTAACTGTTAAAGTTAAATTTTAGGCTGTTCAGTATAAATCTGTGAAGTTGCATTATATGTAGATACAAGCAAACTAGCAGTATTACTTTAATGCTTTATAAAATATGTTATTTATCAAAACCATTATATAATACAACCAATTCAGTTAGCACCCTTATTGATAATAGAGGTGGGTAAAATTCACCAAACAAAAAATCTAATTTGGCGTCAACCAAAATTATTCGTGAATTTAGGTCAAATTCAGCAAATAGTGTCAGACAAAAAAAGAAGAAAAAATAACCCTGAAAGCCAAAAAAGACTTATTTCAAAACTCAGTTCAAAATTTACCTTGCTTTATTGAAAAAATTAAAGGATAAAAAACATCCAAAAATTACATGGAATTTAAAAAAATATGTTTGTTTCTAATTGAACTTAATATTTTGTTTAAGCCAAAAAAATCAATTATTTGTCGATAGCTCTAACAGAGGCAATTGCTAAACTCTCTTTTTAGCCAAGAGGGAGCTGTCTCTTCACCTCACACTTGAAAAGCAACTATAATAGCACTATCTAAAAACACCCGTTATTTTAAAAATTGACTACATTGCTTTAAGTAATTGAAAAATAAATTTAATAACCATTAAATAATTTATTAAAAAATTCCTAGAGCTTAAAAGCTGCGTAACAATAAATATAAAAAATGCTGAAAATAAATCACAATATCAATTTTTGAAAAGCAAGAGTTTACAGTATGGAATTGTTACATGAACATTCATAGTAACAGCTGTGATGGTAGATTAATACTGAACAGTATCTGACTATTATATCTTGTAGTCAATATTATCTCAAATAAGGATAAAATAGATGACAAACCAAAGAACAAATAAGTAACATATCAAGAGGAAGCATGTTCTAACAGTTAAAACACATGATGAAGTCAGAAGATCTGTGTTCTATTCTGGGTTTTGCCATAGATTTCCTGTGTGGCAAGTCAACCTGCATTTCCCTATTTTTAAAACAGGGACAAAGGGTGAAAAAGAAAAACAGTGCAGCTTTCCCACCATACAGGGGTGCAGCAAGGCCTGATACAGGCATGTTAGTAAAGTGCTTTGAGACATTCAGATGTGGAAGGAACTAATTTGATTACAGCCAGGCACCCAATCATGACCTCCTAGCAGGGTTGCCAACTTTCTGATCACACAAAACCGAACACCCCTGCCCTGCCCCTTCTCCGAGGCCCCATCCATGCACCACCCCACTCCAGCCCCCCACTCAGTCACTCACTCTTCCCCACCCTCACTCACTTTCACCAGGCTGGGCCAGGGGATTGGGGTGCAGGAGGGGGCTCTGGGCTGCGCCAGGGGGTTGGGGTGCAGGGGGATGAGGCCAGGGATGAGGCGTTTGGGGTGCAGGAGGGGGTTCCTGGCTGGAGCAGGGGGCTGGAGCAGGTCCTGGTGGCGCCTACCGCGGCTTCGAGGAAGCGGCCGCCAGATCCCTGCAGTCTCTAGGCACATAGGCGGCCAGGCAGCTTTGTGCAGTGCGCGCTGCCTTCGTGCCCACAGGCACCGCCCCTCGCCGCTCCCATTGGTCATGGTTCCTGGCCAATGGGAGCTGTGGAGCTGGTACTCGGGGCGGGGACAGCAGGTGGAGCCTCCCAGTCCCTGGCCACCTGGACCTGGCAGCCGCTTTTACAGAAGCAGCACAAAGCCAGGGTAGGTAGGGAGCCTGCCTTAGCCCTGGGCCCCCGGTGTGACGCCGACCGGAGCCACCAGGGTCCCTTTTCAACCGGGTGTTCTGGTTGAAAAACAGACACCTGGCAACCCTACCACCTATACGGCTAGTTTTCATACTGTCCGTCCAGCATAATATCTAAATAAATTAATCTCAAGATTATGTCACTCCAGTTTGATGGGTTTGAAGGTGTACATTTCATGTACAGAAAAAGACTTTTCCTCCAAAAAGGATCCTCACCAGGAGCAAAATATATCTCCAATGGACTTTCACAAATTCTATCAAGAAGGGCAGGCTTTTTTTGTTGTTGTTAAAACTTTGAGGCCTTCTTTGTATACCATAATTAATTAGTAAAAAGCACAAGATTTTTGCTTTGCAGTTCATGTGAAAAAAAGTTTCCCTAACATAAAGATACTGAAGAATTTTTAAGAGCTCTAGTCATTCCTGATATGGATTACTAAGTTGGCTGAAGTTTTGTCAGAAATTGATTTTATTATATATATATATATATATATATATATATATATATATATATAAAAAAGCTATTTTTTGTACGAAGGTAATGCCTATAGGCCCAAATCAACATCAGGCCCAACATAGGCCCAAATCAACCATTGTGCTAAGCACTCCACAGGCACTTACTTCCAATCCAACCAGACAAGTGGGAGCAGAAACAGTGGGGATGTGACTTGCCAAAGGTTACACATCAGGTGATCAGCAGCACTGCAATTAGAATCCAGGTCTTCTCACTTGTGCCAATGCCCTATCTGTTGGACTATACAGCCTCTCATTAGGTTCTCCAATTTCTTTCAGGGTGCTAAAGTCATATATAGACCCAAGGGAAGAAGTTCACCCTTAGATTAGACAAAGTTATTAGATCTTTACGATGTACTTACTGTTATGCATTCCCTTGTTAAGAGATATTTATGATAAGAACAGTATTTATCAGAGGCCTGCAACCAAAACCAGGGTTAATGTGACTTGTTGCAAATGGTTGACAACATTCATTTGATTATTTTTATTATTTGATTTACTTGCACCCAAATCTAAAGGTGACAGGTAAAGAAGCATTTTCAAATAAAACTGATTTTTAAAGTTATGTCTATTGAACACTGATTGACTGTGATAATCTAGTCTGACATCCCATACTTCTGACATGCAAGAAGAACATAAGAATGGCCATACTGGGTCAGATCAATGGTCCATCTAACCCTAAGCCTGATACTTGAAAGGGAATGAACAGAACAGGCAATCATCCAGTCCCAGCATCTGTCAGTCAGAGGCTTAGGGACACTCAGAGTGTGGCGCTGCATCCCTGACCAACTTGGCTAATAGCCACTGATGGACCTAACCTCCAGGAATTTATCTAATTATTTGTTTAATCCAGTTATAGTTTTGGCATTCACACCATCCCCTGGCAAACAGGTCCACAGGTTGACTGAGTATTGTGTGAAGAAGTACTTCCCTTTGTTCAAAATTGGCTGCCTCTTAGTTTCATTGTCTGACCCCTGGTTATGTGAGAAGAGTTTCCCAAGGCTCTGCATGGCACGGTCTACCCTAATCCGAGAGCCACAGTTTTTACTGAGACAGATCTTAAAGCCATACTCTCTGCTACAGTTTCATGTAGTTATTTTGTCAGAGCTGCTACACCCACTGGGGTGGAGTCCCCTGCACAGGGTACCCAGCTGCTGTAACTCTGCAGGGCAGGTGGGGTGGCGAACCAGCAGCCCCAGCTTCTTAACCAAATGCTCTAACCACTACACCACCTCCAGTTACAGGTGTTTGTGCACGTTGTGCCACTACTCATTTACTCCAATGCTAGATGGAGCACTCCACACTGAGACCTGGAATCTGCATAGGGTGCACCTCCTTATTGATTAGCAGCAAGTCATGTTGTGGAAATTAGTGGACCATGCTGTACCATGACACAATATGGCCATCCTTGTCTATAACAATTCAAATTTTCATTCTTCATAAACCCTGATCATTCTCTTGGCATTAGGTACACACACTATTTGAGGCAGAATGGCAAAAGATAATACAGGTAGTGACAAAATACTGCATTTCGCACTTGGATAATTTGTATAGCCTAAATTTTCAAGTGTGCCTGGTGATTTGGGGTGCCAACTTTTTTGGATACTCATGTTGAGACATTTTAAAGGAGTCTGATCTTCAGAGAACAAGTGTTAGTACTTAAAATTAGGCCCCTTCAAGGTGTTATTAACTAGACAACCAAAAATGAAAAGTACCCAAAAAGTCACTGATCCATTTTGAAAATGTAGGCCTACATTTTAAAAACATTAACTCAGTCTCAAAACCCCACTGTCAGGTAGGGAAGTATCCCCATTTTACAAATGGGAAAACTGAAACACAACATTATGTGAGGTGCTGGATGTCATGCAGCAATATATGGCATATCAGTAACCAGAACCTGGTAGTTCCTAACTCAGTATGTTTAACTACTAGCTGATTCTACCTACCAAAATAAAAGATATCAGAAGCATGATAAAATTATTTTTAATTAAGAGCATTAAATTGTTTGCAAATGAGATGTGCACACAAACCAGGATCTGCTGGTTCCTGGAAAATACAGCTCCTAACTGGATGGAGCTTCTTGGAAATGTCACTTTTGACCTCGATTTTTGACAAGACAATATATGAAAAGAAATGACAATTCTTTTAGAGTAAATATCCAAGAGAAGTAGAAGGCATATTTTTGCAACATCAAACTTTTTGCAAGAGACGTGCAGAAAAAGAAAGGAGAAGAGTCATCTTTGAAAGCAGTTAATTTTTCCTCTCATCTATGCCTGTTAGCTAAGACCAGGAAAAAGAAATTACTTTCTGACTTTTGAAGATATCTTCCAGTTATGCTGTATCCTGCTAAACTGTTTCCTTTATCAGGAAAAGGAGTCTGTTTCTTGGTATAAAATCCAAACTAAGGCAGACAGAAGATGCTGCCAGTTCAGATAGCAATTATTCTGATAGGGTGGGGTCATGCTTAAAGACAGCAAGATAAACAAGAGCTTGGGAACCTGTGCAGTTTCCACTCACAGCTCACTCTCTCCTTCCGGCAGAGCGACCAGAGACGAAGACAACTCACTCATCTATCCTATCATGTAGGAACTTCCGATGTCATGAAACTGAAACTGTTCTTGTGGTAAGTACCCTTTTATTAGAATAAGGATGTTATAAAAATCCTAGAATAGGGTATGATACCATCTTCCTCTTCTTCACATATGGCCAAAACAACAGTTTGAACCTAATTTAAACAAAAAACAAACAAATTTACATCTGAATTAGGGCTTGTCTACACTGGCACTTTACAGCGCTGCAACTTTCTTGCTCAGGGGTGTGAAAAAACACTCCCCTGAGCACTACAAATTTCAGCGCTGTAAAGTGCCAGTGTAGATACTGCATCAGCACTGCGAGCCAGGCCCCTTGTGGAGGTGGGTTTTTTAGAGCACTGGGAGAGCTCTCTCCCAGCGCTATGCCACGACTACACAAGCCACGTTAAAGCGCTGCCGTGGCAGCGCTTTAACATTGCCAGTGAAGACGTGCCCTAAGTCACAAGGTTCTACACTCAGTACTACTTCTAAGGGTAGAAACGTCTGGTTGAAGCTGAAAAGGAACTTTGTGACCACAATTTCTTCCTAGTGATAATATTAAATGAAGACAAACTCTCCATTAAATAGCCTGCGACATGCTAATTATGTTATATAATTTGGCTAGCACAAATATTAATAATTAATCCTTATACTCCTGTGTTCAAGATACATCTTACCCTTATTTCACATGTGGGGACAGACACCAAAGTTAAATGACATGTCCAAAGCCACACAGTGAGTTGAGGAGGAGTAGCCATGTTAGTCTATTTCAGCAAAAACGAGGAGTCTTGTGGCACCTTAAAGACTAACAAATTTATTAGAGCATAAGCTTTTGTGGGCTATGACCCACTTCTTCAGATGTATAGAGTGAAAATTACAGTGGGCAGGCATAAATATACAGCACAAGAAAAGATGGGAGTTGCCTTACCAAGTGGGCGGTTAAAATGCTCTCCCACTGGTTTGTGATATATGCCATCATTTGCCAGCAATACCCCTCTGCCATGTACATTGGCCAAACAGGACAGTCTCTAAACAAAAGAATAAATGGACACAAAGCAGACATCAAGAATTATAACATTCAAAAACCAGTGGGAGAACATTCTAACTTCCCTCAACACTCAATTTCAGACTTAAAAGTGGCCATTCTTCAACAAACAACTTCAAAAACAGACTTCAACCACAAACTGCAGAACTGGAATTTGTTTGCAAACTTGACACCATCAAATTAGGCCTGAATAAAGACTGGGAATGGCTGGGTCACTACAAGAAGTAATCTCCCATCAACTGTGAAGTATGTGCCATCCATCCTGATGGAATTGGCATCGTTAGCACTACAAAAAGTAATTTTTACTCTGTTGACATTCCCTCCTTCTTGTCAACTATTGGGAATGGGACACATGCACCCTGATTGAATCACTGACCCCTCACTTGGTAAGGCAACTCCAATCTTTTCTTGTGCTGTATATTTATGCCTGCCTACTGTAATTTTCACTTCATACATCTGAAGAAGTGGGTCATAGCCCACAAAAGCTTATGCTCTAATAAATTTGTTAGTCTTTAAGGTGCCATGAGACTCCTCGTTGTTTTTACAGTGAGCTGAGAGTGACAGAGCCAGGATTTTAACTTTTGAGTTCCTGATTCCCAATCATGTCAATCACTATACCATTGTTTATTGAACTGTTCCACCCCATCATCTTCAAATCCATATGGTAGGACATACTCTACCAGCTATAAGAAGCAACAATACTGAAAATTAATTTTTAAAAACCGTCCTGGGGCATTTTTAAACTCCCATAAGAAGGGACCATTCTAATGAATTAGAAGGCCCACCCAGATGGTTTTCAAAACTTCTCTGGCTTATGTTATGTTGGGGGTTTTTTTTTGCATTAATATGATTTGCTAATCTCTAGATGCATTCAAACAACCATAAACACATAAGCATTAAACAACTGCTACCCCATGATTACTCAAAACAACTAAGGTCTGGTCTACACAAAAAAAATTAGGTCAGTTTACTATGTCAATCAGGGATATAAAAAATCCACACCCCTGAGGAGCATAATAAAGCTAACCTAAGTCCCCACGTAGACAGTGCTAGGCCTAAGGAAGAATTCTTCTGTCGACCCAGCTATCACCTCTCGGAGAGGTGGATTACCTATGGCGACAAGAGAATCCCTCCTGTTGGCATAGGCACCGTCTACACTGAAGTGGGCACAGCTGTATCATTTTAAGTGTAGACAAGCCCTAAAATATGTTACCTCTCTGACCAAAGAGACACCAGTTCTCCTAAGCAACTAAATCAGTAAATGCCTTTGTAAACAGATGAGTGTTGCAGCATGCCATGAATATTGAACTTGGCTTCTGTGGGACCAATGCTGTACATTACTTTACTTTCTTTCAACAGAAACTCAGAAAATAGATAGCATTTGTAGAGCAACAGACTGTTACCATCTTAAGTTCCAAATCATGGTCATTTGTGAGGTGGAATAAATCTGAAAAGTACCTTCCACTTTGTGGAATGTAGGCTGAAGGATTATCTCCTGTATCAAGACTGTAGTGGGTCAAACTACAATATGGTCTTATTGATACATTTAGAAGGACACAGGCTACCTATAAACTCAAGGGCATTTTTTATCTGCAGTAGCTCAGACAGGAAGCTCATTCTACAAGGAATGATTAAAGTCTGATGATGGTAGAGGCAAGATCTGGCTGAAGCGTCATCTGTAAATCAAAATCCTATTTAGCATTTGAAAAGTATGCCAAGTAGCATATATAATTATATACTAAAGTTTAAGATCGTAACCATTACACCAGCAGGTAAGCAGTGTCTAGTGAGTAACTTGTAATACAAGATTATCAAGTACACATTTATAAAACTGTATTAATCAGACTTTGTTTTAGAGATAAAAAATGGTTGAACTCAAAACCAAGGGATTGTTCCAACTGTAGACCCTCTACAAACAAAGAGGATTTAGGACTTGCCATCACAAACAAGCAGCATGTCAGTCTAAGGGAGGCAGTTTCTACCATTAATTTAAATAGAAACAACTAGGATGCAAGAAACCAAAAGGTTCTCAATCCATCGCTGCTGTGCTGGAAGAAAGTCAAAAGCATCACCACCTTATATACAAGCTTGGCCTCAAATGGCATTTGTAAGGCACCCGATAGCTTTTTATTGTACTTTTTATTATATTCTTTACTGTGTAATATCCTTAGAAATGCCTCTCTCTGCCAGTTTTTATCCTTTCCCATTATTCTTCTCCCTGTATTTTACAAAACACAAAACAATACTACTTCCTTGTTTGTACATCAACACCATCAATGAAGTCAGCACAATACTAGAAAGAGGCTGGCTCTGCAATTGCAGAATACCAAATAGTGAAGATGCTCTCAGTGGCTGAGTAGCTGGTTTATCGTAAATATTTAGACTCCACAGGACCTTTGCCACTAGACTGAGGTCCTGTAGGCTTCATTATTTGGTCTGATTGTCTCTCTAGGTTGGATTCCAAATACCACATTTTCTCCAAGGGACTCACTAAAAAGTGTTTGCAATAAGTGGTTGAGGAGACACGAAGGGAAAGAACCTATATTTCTCAAAGGCAATTTTCCCTGTAGAAGAGGAAAAGAAGCTGTAATCTGGCAGAGAGAGATAACAGAGAGATACAGCGCCACAACCAGTTAAGCCACCGTTCCTAACGTGCAAACAGTGAATTTTGAAAGTAGAAAAATCACAAATGGCATCAAATGAAGTTTGAAGGGTCCAAAATATAATCACTCAACTGCATGTTACTATGTGGACATTAAAAAAAAAAAAAAAAAAGTCAGTCATGTAAAATGAAGGCTGCAAGACTGCTAAAATCCCAGACTCTCAACTGGGTGTCCCACCTAAAATAAACTAAGGGCTTGTATTTTCTGTTTTATCCTTGTGACCAATAAGGATACATAGCACATATACAACACTGACCATTTTTTTAAGTTTTGTACAAATATTCATCCTCAAAATACCTTTGGGAGGGTCAACATCTCAATTTACAGCTGGCAAAAATTAAGAGAGGTCAGTGGATTTATCTGAAATCATACAGCTGGTTGGAACAGAATCCCAAAGGTATTACACTAGTATTCTGTTTACTGCTAGAGATAAATTTGGGTTTATAAACCAGTGATTCCTTATTTGTACGTATTCATATTTATTATTTGTATTATGGTAGCATGAAAGACGTGTTAGAAATTGCATGAAAAAAAAATGTGTGGCCCCTACCTCAAAGACATTACAATCTGCAAAGATACAAAACAGGCAAAGGTTGGGCAAAAGGGGTATAGGACACAAGGTATATGATCAGGCTGATAACAGGCACATGTCTTGTTAGGACCAGGTTGCCAGCTATGTTGTAATTTATTATTTCTAATTGTTAAAGCATTTCTTTGTAAAATTACAGAAGTGGAGTTTTTTGAGTAGTCTGGAGGGAAAGTTACACCAGAGCTTGCCAGTGAGGCTAGCCAAATTGAACTTTTTGGTCTTTACTGGCAAATCATTACATGCACTGCTCTTATCTATGCAGTAATGTAACTAGATAGTCCAGGGATAACAGCACATCCTAAACGCACATCTAAGTTTTGTGAGACTCTCAACTGGTTATGTTTCACATTGCTTGAATTAAAAACTAAAAAAATCCAGATATTAACAAATCCTGCCTGAGTTATACAGACTATGAAAAATCCTTTCAGGGCTTCTAGCTCTTTATAAGATGCACATCAGAAAGTATACATGGCAAATATTTTTACTTCAGTTCAAACAAGAGCTTAATAAAACTTGAGATCAATTAATAGCAAATCCTGTTTCTTGCTTCTATCCTTCCCAGCAACCACTGTCGACAATAGCAAATGGAGGGTTTTGGACAATATGAATATAGCCCAAATAGGACCATTCTAAACATCAAGGAATAGAATGCATCTTAATTATGTGGGTATATAATAAGACTAACAGAGGCGTCTTATTTTTTAGGTTAGTCTCAAAATACTAACAAGAACAATGCATAATTAATTATCCAAGCATAAATAAAAATATGAGAACAGTAAGAACAGTAAATGACATGTTTTGCCTGTTCACCACCTGTGGGAGAGGCAGGTGGACTTTCACTATCCAAGCTGGGAGAAATAAAAGAAAATAAAACAAAATACACCATCCAAATCTGCATAAGAGATGTATAGATTTTATGAACCCTTTAATAATCTAGAGTGTTACCAATAAAAGTGAAGAGTCATGTTTGATTATGGCATGTTATTAAGCCAGGAGTAACCTTCTAATCACCACCTTATATTTCCCGAAATTACCTGGATCATCGTGAAAGACCAGATGGATCGGGTAATATCTTTTACTGGACCAAGTTCTGTTAAGAGACAAGCTTTTGAGCTTACACTGAGCTCTTCTTCAGCTCTTACTGAAATAGAGCTTTGTGTATACTAGAAAGTTTCTCTTTCACCAAGGGAAGTAAAAGATATTACTTGACCCACCTTGTGTCCCTCATACCCTGGGACCAACAGCTTCAACAATCCTGCATGGATCATCCTGGCCATACCTAGTCACACATACCTGTAGGGGATGCGAAGGAGAGATAGAGGGGAGGCTTCTCCTGCTGGCATAGCCCCTCACACCAGCGGCAGGTCTAATGCATTCTCCCTCCCGACTTCCCCCAACATACATACAGCTCAAACATTTTGCGGGATGGGAAAACTGTCCCCCCCCCCCAATGTTCCTGGAGCGCCCACCACGGCCAGAAGCTCAGCGACCGAGAGAGCGGGGCGGCGGGAAGAGCTGTCACCAGAGCCCGTGGCTGCTGGGCCTGAGGAGCGCGCTGCCCGCAGTCACAGCTTCCCCCACCCCACGCCAGAGCCGGGCTGAAGCCCACCACAGCGCGGGGGGCAGCAGTGACCAAGGCAGACTGGGGAAGGAGATACGCGCGATGACCACCTTGTCCGGGGACGGGCCCCTCAGCGTCGGGCGAGGGAACGCGCGCGCGCGCGCGCGCACACGCACTCACCCAGCAGCTCTCCGCCAGCAGAGCTCCGGCTCCTCAACAGCTGCGCTAGCCACTCCCGCCCCCCAGCGCGGCAGCGGAGACTCCGCCCCCTGACAGCCCCACCCCGCTACCATTGCCAGCCACTCTGCGCCGTCCCCGTGCAGAAAGCCACGTGACAGAGCTCAGGCTAGTCCCTCCAATCACGTGACAAGGGAGTGACTAAAGCTGTACCGGAGCCTCAAGGGAAAGGGGCCCAATGACCCGCAGTCCCCAACCCCGCGAGAAAGGGGAAGGGTGGAACATTTTCAGTCAAGCGTTTTTGCTACAGCAAGGCCTTGGCGACATCGCAGTCACAGGACTGTACAGGAAGTTTGATTCTCTCCCCCCGCCCCAATACCATTTCTGGTCAAGTAGCTGCGGTTTAGTTTTGAAAAGCAGAATGGAACATCACAGGTTAATTTAAGGATCTCGTTTACAAAATCAAAGGTCCGCGAGCAATGGGGGAACAAGGTCATTTCGTTCAAATTTTTCAAGGAAGTGGGAGTGGAGTTCTGTGGCAAGGAGGGTGAACCCAGCACACAACATAGAAGAAGAAGAGGAGGTGGTGACTAAGGCAGATTGCTGCCCTGGTTTATTTTTCTAAAAGTGATTAGAGTTTAGAAACCTACTGTAACCTCAGCATATGAGGGTGGGTGTCATACAGTACTCCCATTAGAGAAGGGTGTCTTAGGAAGAGGCTATATTCAGGCACTTCCATTCTTCCCAGTTTTCACTTTAGCACCTTTCCGCAGAAGTGTATACAAATTTCTTTTAAATTAAGTACTGTGTTTTGACCTTCATACGCACACTGATGCGGTTCCTTTACCAGATACCCCAAAAAGGAAGCAGTACAACTCTATTAATAAAAAGAAAAGGAGTACTTGTGGCACCTTGGAAACTAACATTTATTTGAGCATAAGCTTTTGTGAGCTGTAGCTCACGAAAGCTTATGCTCAAATAAATTTGTTAGTCTCCAAAGTGCCACAAGTATTCCTTTTCTTTTTGCGAATACGGACTAACACAGCTGCTACTCCAAAAACTATATTAATGTATTTTAGCACCACAGTTGAGGGTGGGGGAAAGACGGGGCACATGCCCTACACACCTCTAACTGTGATCTTAGTGCAGAGAATTGCACCAGTAAACATATCAAGAGCTACTAAAATTTGTTTATAAAATACTCCTTTTGGGATATAACTTAAAAATCAGAAGGGATCAGGTATCAAAGTCTTAAACCACTAATGTCATATACCTGCAAAGTGAAAAAAGGGCCCTATAATCACCAGAGGTAATATTCCCACATCCAATTAGGCCAGAAAGTCAGTCTTCAGCCTTATATGGCAGGATACATTTGAGTTTCAAATCATAGGACTGGAAGGGACCTTAAGAGGTCATCTAGTCCAGCCCCCTGCATTCATGACAGGATTAAGTATTAAGTGTCAACATAAGTTTAGGAAGTAAGATGGTCAGAACACCCCAGAGTTATCAGGCACCCTTGCACAAGTGCTGCAACAGGAAGTCAGGCAGCAACTGGTTCCTCAGACTGGTCTAGGGTGTATTGTGCTAGGCACTACTTAAATATACAAAGAATCAGCAAATTAATGACAATTTCTATAGACAATTGGGATGAGGATTTCACCCAGTGCCTCTGCCTTTCAGTCTAAAAACAGGTTCAGCCTACAGAGACTTCTGCCAGCATAGGTATGTTGATCAGGTGTGTGAAGAGTGATCCCTGACAGACAGTTATGCTGGCAGAAGCCTCTAATGGGATTTGCTAGTATAACTGCATCTACATCCTCACTGACACCAAAGCACTTTTACTAGTATAGGCTTTCACTATACCAGTGAAAAGCACAGCTGCATCCAAACTAGGAGTGCTTTTCTGGTATAGCATCCAGCATTCCAATGTTGGTAAAATGCTTCTGGTATAGCCAGAGCCTCAGTCAGACTTAAGAGCATTCATGGCTCCAAACAGCACCACCAATGGCAAGAAGGCAGGCATTACTAACTTCCCACCGACCTCCTGAGTTCAAGAACCATTTCAGCAGGAGCCCGATGTCAAGCAGAAGCCATGTTTAGCCCTCTTATACAGGCAATCTATTCTTGAACATTTTGGCCTCCCCTCTATATTATCACTAGCTACCGGTACTTAGTTTTGCAGACTGTAAGCATATACTTCTTGCTGCTATCTCCACACTATGATTATTCTGGCTAATGGGTACTTTTAAAATGTACTCAGATAAGTTCACTTTCCATTACCCAGTAAGAAGTAGGGGATGCTGGGGATGCTAGATTCCTGAAAGGGAGACTTGATAAACTAGTGCCCCTTGCAGCCCTTAAGACGACTGCTATGTGAAAAAAAAAAAGACAATACAATGCTTCTTTGTTAAAACTATGATTTAAGAATGGAAGATGTGTCCCTGCAGTAAGTCTGCATCCAGAGTCCAGCTGAAGTGAATAAAGTCTACACAAGTAGACGTGTCTGTCCACATGCTCTTAAATGTCTGGTTATTGCAAAAAGATCCATTTGCCTTCAGTTACTTCATCATCTGCATCTATCCTAAACTCATATCAGTGGTTCTTAAGGAACATCATGTATCTAAAATTCAAGATTTTATAACCAAGCAATAGTCTTAAAATTGCTCACTATACTTTTATAGCAAGCTATGAAACATGGGACAGGAATAAGACCTAGATGAACAAAAGAATTTTTAAATATATTTATTAAACCAGTAATGCCACATCACAGATAGCAATAATCAGTGAACAGATGCCATTACATGTATGGCATAAATGAAAGTTTCAGACCAGTTCAGGATTACTGCACATTTCAGTCCAGAATAAGGAAAGGCTATTTCTCTCTCCATTCTTTTGGGGTAACTTTGCCAACAGGTGATAAATTCCACTCAATTCCAGTTTGTGTTGCCACCTGTAATAGATTAAAAAGTTATATAAGAACAAGTTTGTCTAATTCCAAGGCCCAGAAGATCACTGTAATCATCTAGGCTGATCTCCTGTATATCATAGAACTTACCCAAATTATTTTGGGTAGCATATCTTTTAGAAAAACATCCAATCTTGTTTTAAAAAGTGGTCAGTGATGGAGAATCCACCATGACCCTTGATAAGTTGTTCCAGTGGCTGATTACTCTCCTGTTAAATAATTATGCCTTATTTCCAGTCTGAGTTGGTCTAGCTTCAACTCTCAGCTATTGGATTATGTTATACCTTGCTCTGCTAGACTGAAGAGACCATTATTAGGTACCTACCATATTGATGGTTCATTTTTCATAAATTTCACAGTTATAGCATTTTTAAAATCTTGAATTTCACAGTTTCAGATATTTAAATCTTAACATGAGTATGTATTTAAAAATGGTAAAATATAAACATGTAAAGCCCTTAAGATTCAGTATTTCTACAACTGGGGGTCCTGACTCAAAAGGATGGTCACAAGGCTATTGGAGGGTCACGATATTGCCTCTATTATTTCTGCACTGCCTTCAGAGCTGAGTGGTCAGAGAGCAGCGGACGGGCGCCCAGCTCTGAAAGCAACACTGCCACCAGGAGCAGCACTGCTACCTATAATAGCCTTGCTAACCCCTTTTGGGTGGGGACCCCCCGTTTGAGAAAAGCTGTGTACTTTTGTGTACTTTTACTCTGTAGCATAGAATACTTACTATAAAAAGAGTACCCTATTACATGGTGAAAGTACACAAAAGATGTCATGGTCTGTGATGCATTTTTCACAGCCATTAATTTGATAGGACCCTAACCATTATTAATAGTTAGTAGCCCTCAAATCCAATAAAGCTATACAGAGTAAAAGTTATGCATATTAGGTGTCTCCTTTTAGGAGTGACAGTTTTATAGTATCTTTAACCTATGCAACTGTTCAAGAACAAAAAGTTAAAAAAAGAACAGTTGAAGGGCATCATTCTTATCAGTATTATTTTTACTCTCAGATTTGACATCTTATTCAGCCCCTTACACTGATTCCATTGGTATTACATTTATACTATTTTACAACAGTAACTGATATTACAGAAATATTAATAACTTGACATCCACACCTGTCTTTTACTAAACTCTAAATAAAAGAAGGCTTATGTCACATACTGTATTAGAAATCTATATTTAAAACATTTAAAAACGGATACTGTGAAATTCAGGGGATAACAGCATCAGTCCAATATCTTGCTCTTATAGTACAGCCACACAATATTTTTACTAACATAAAAAGAAAACTTGAGTTGAATAGCTCACTCATCCAACTGCCCATTTTGGAAATGCATTATTAGACAAAGGAAGTGTGCTTAGCTTATATTTAATCAAGCTGTTTAACAGTTCTGAAGACTTGCAGTAAATTGATATTCAAAATAAGTGCCTATTGAAGCCCTACATATATAAAGCTGTACTAATGAATCGCTTCCCTTTGGGGTACTAATGCATACAAAATTACTCTTTCAGGAAACCCAAAGCCCTACACTTCGAGTTGCTTCGTACAGGCAAATCCTTATAAAGGTGCATAAGGACTTGCAAATTCAGGGCTATAGTTACAGCAGACACTAGTGATAGTACCAATCATATAGTACTTACATATCCCCAAATGGAGACACAAAATAGGGCTCCACCAAGTAGTATAACGTTGCCATATTTATCATGGAAGTCAGATGCATGTTTGTGGTGACTCTGTCTTGCTGCAATCCACTGAGTGCCCCGAGCTAAGAGAAATTGTCAAAATGTAAGATGTACCAATGGACTGATATACACATCCATTCAAGTCTCTGGCAGTCCTCCCATCCATCCCCTAGAAAAAATGTACTTCAGAACACTAAGAGTAAGGATGATCTTCATTAAAACAAAGAGCTAGACACAAGACTTTGTAACATTCTGGCAGCATTACAAAGCCACACAATTGCTGCAACAGAGAAAATGATCCATTTTAGACAAATCCATCAAAGACTTGTTAACATTTTATTTTATTTGGTTGGCAAGCTACTTTAAAACTCTTATTAGGCAGGTAACTATAAAATACACCCACAGAAATGAAGACCTTTTGTTCACTCAATTTTGAATCTCTAGTGCCACTCTAGGTACATCCGATGAAGTGAGCTGTAGCTCACGAAAGCTCATGCTCAAATAAATTGGTTAGTCTCTAAGGTGCCACAAGTACTCCTTTTCTTTTTACTCTAGGTACAATCACGTCCTCAAATGCTAAAATATATGGTTAGTCTATAAACTTATCAATACACACTTTTTCACAAAGAATGTCTGTAATTAATCCAAGTGTTTCCAGAAGGAGCAAAGAAGCCAGAAAACTTATGATGGTATCTCTCTCACACACACACACACAAAACCAGGAAAAAGACTCACGCACTGTGTAGACAATGCTAATTGAAATATAAATCCCAAGAGCTGAAAAATTTTGTATGAACTTACTCTTGTGAAATTAAATGTACTAGGTAAGATCAAGGCCCAGACAACCAACTTCAAGAAGGCTGTAACCTGATGTTATTTCCAGAGCATTTTACGTAGGCAATGCACTGAAAGAGTCACACACTAAAACATGGTCTCCCTAACATTAAACCCCCGCCCTTTTTTTAGCTTCCACTTTAAAAACCACTGAGCTTAAATTAAGCGTTTTGCCAAACATTTACATATGTACTCAAACAAGACATCACCCATCAATCCGTAGGCTTCCAGTATATATCAATAGCGCCCACTCTGCCTTGGAAAGTAACAATCCAAGGTCTCATTCCTACAACAGCATCCATACGAGCAAACCCCTGTGCCCACGCCATTCCCCACGCCTCGGCGGAGGCTACCCGGACGGGGAACGGGCTCGCGGCGGCAACTGACTGCAGGGGTCGGGGGGGCTCGGTTCCAGTGCGGACCAGGTCGCTGCGGAGCGGCGGGGAAGGAGCGCTACACGGCTCAAGAGCTCTCGGTTCAGAGGGGACTGGGATTCTGGGAACACCCGCCCAGCTGTGCCCCAAGACCCCTCCACAGCTCACCGCTCAGGCGCATGGCGGATCTGGCCAGAGGCAACATATTGGCGTCTCGGACAGATAATTTCTGCCCTTCTCCTTCTGCGCCTTATACCCTTGCGAGCAGTGAAAAACAAAATGGTGGCCAGCCAGGAAGTCCGCACGCTGCGCATGCGCCCCGTGGGGAATGTATTCCATCCTCTTCCTGAGTGCGGCCCCACGGCATTCTAGGAAATGTAGTTTCTGCGGTTGCGTGGAGGGGCTCTTACAACCATATGGGAAGAAGCCGCTGTACCCGGGAAGCTGGGGGCTCGGGACTCCCACGGGCTCCCCCACACTCCCTACGTTAGTGATGGCTTTTGCTATGGGCATTAGTCAGTCAGGAGAAGAATCTTAGTGGCGCTGACTCTGCAGTGAAGAATAAGGATCTCCCAGCTGCCTTTTTCAATAGCGGTGTCAGGATGGCCGAGTGGTCTAAGGCGCCAGACTCAAGGCTTAAAGTGCCTTCCTCTCTCGAGGGTTGGGTGTTCTGGTCTCCGTATGGAGGCGTGGGTTCGAATCCCACTTCTGACACATTTTTTTTCTTTTCGGTATTTGTGCGAGTAAAACACCGAGTTTAACTGTAATAAGCACCCGAGGAAGCGTTTTACTACGCGGCAGGGTAGGGATCACTTCACGCAGACAGGAATTTACATAATATAAATATACATTGTGGCGCCCATTAAATAGGGACTTACATTATAAAAATGACTGAATAAAGACAGGGATTTACATTATATATTCAGAGAAAGTCTTAACTGATTCATAGGCATGATCTAACATGGTCATTGATGTATCGATCTTAATAATGTAAAATCCCTGTGGCTCTGATTTTACAAATACATGTGCATATGAGTAAAATTAAGCATGTAGTTATATGATTGAAAGATCACAGTTTATATCTATACAAACAGGTGCATAGAATAAGTATAAAGAACATATTTAAATACTTAAATCACGTAAACTCTTGCATATGTAATGGCTACCAAATTAAAATCTCTCAGTAAGAATATGTCGAGAAAGATAGAATTTAAATCCATACCTATGTCATACATCGAAAGATATAGGTATGGAAGTACATTCCATCTCTTTCTTGATAGTGATATAGATGCATGCATGATAGTGCCTTGTCTTTATACAAAGAACGTGCATTCCTGTATGTATAGCGGAAATCTCTATTCGTATATAACTATGTATGTTATCGATATTGATTTATTATAGCTATACTGATATATTCCAGACAGTTTTTATGATCCATGAAGAGACAAACCGCGAAACTGCTCTGCTTAGGTCAACGAGGTTCCACTTGCGTGCAAGGGTCTTCTTAGGTAGACCCAGTTACAGCACGAGGGTCCAAATCTGCACAAAGTATGACAGGATACAAGAAATAAAACTTGACGGATCAAGATGATACTTTAAAATAAATACCACAGAATAGGAATATAGGATTGTGTAGCTGCATGAGAGGGGTATTTGAGGATCTACTATAAAGATTATTTTCCTAATTATAATACTCCCGGCATGCACTATTTCTTCAGAGGCATCCAGCCATCCTGTTGGTTGCTCCTGCTATCCTATGTCTAACCGAATATAAATATATAATAAAATGTATAAATGTATAATAAAAGTGTCTTCTGTGTATTAACAGACCCATCTGCCTTCAGAGGGTCGGCGCCTTCAGACCTCATGGACTTTTCATAGACGCTGAAGAACATGGTTAGTAGTTAATATAGTAACAATTTCAGGGGCAAACAGTTGAAAGTTGCACCATAAACCGTGGAGCAATGAAGCTTGGAAATGGAGAACCAGAGACGTAATGCACAGTGCTCAGAAAAATGGAAGCCAAGGAAAGCAATCTGGAAAACGGACTTTTAGCTGAAGAGAAGTACTGGTTAGTCATCAGTAACGCTGAAAATGCAATCCTGGGGTGCTTCACGAGGATAGCACATTAAGATTCACATTCACAATGTGACAGGACAGGAAAAGACTGTCAGTGCAATGTGAGCTGCGGATGAGACTCCCAGACAAATAATAGCTGAAATAGCACCTAGAATAATGTGCAAGCCAGACTGGACACCTCGGTACCACGAGGCACCCCTCTCTGCATTGCTGATGCTGCCCTGTGCCCTGTCTGTAATGCTGTCCTTACTCCAACTATTTAACTGCAGTGACGCTACTGCCTCAGCTCATCGCACTCCAACACCCAGGCCAGTTTAGCTCCGCCCTGTATCCTGCGGTCCCTATCACAGCCCATCCGACTACTAGTTCCGCTCCTTGGCCCTCCGAACCGACTCCTCCCAATTCATCAAACAACCAATCGCACTACAACAGCTTGCCTCTTTATGATTGGCTGACGGCTGAGGACGTTAGACCAATACAAAATGAGCTGGAGCCAAGGACGTGAATGGAAAGTAGTCTGTCCGCCTTGTTCGGCCAATAGAGTGGTGCTCCGAGTAAGCGGCAGGGCCAATCAGTGGCGTGTGCCGGTGGAACGAGCGGACATGGCGGCGTTGCGGGTGCTGATGTTGGGGGTCTTGGTGGTGCTGATGGCTTGCGAGGGACCCTGGGCTGCAGGGCAGAAGCGGAAGGAGGTGAGGGCCCTCCGCCACCAGCTGGGTTGAGGGAGAAACCGGCCCGGGATTCCCAGAGCTATAAGGGCCATAGTCTGCCTGGCTACCTTCCGCTGGGGGAGCCCGGCCATGTCCTTGGGCTGCCCAGCCTTGGGGAGCCGGGCCCCCGCCTGTGGGGAGCCGTCCGCCCGGAGGGGGGCAGCGTGGGGAGCCGGGCCCCCGCCTGTGGGGAGCCGTCCGCCCGGAGGGGGGCAGCGTGGGGAGCCGGGCCCCCGCCTGTGGGGAGCCGTCCGCCCGGAGGGGGGCAGCGTGGGGAGCCGGGCCCCCGCCTGTGGGGAGCCGTCCGCCTGGAGGGGGGCAGCGTGGGGAGCCGGGTCGTGGCTGAGGCGAGGTCATCTGTGGTCATCGGTAGGGAAGAATTGTGGACCTTACTTAGTTGCTGTCACTAAGATGTGTCCGAGCTTACATGCAGATAAGTGTTTTTATATGTGAAAATGATTGCACTACTTGTGTATGGGTTTGTCTGGATTAGCTAAAGAGAATGGAGCCTATTAACAGTATCCCGAATAGAGAAATCGTTGCAACTGAGCAGTTATTTTTTGAACAAGGTAATGTTCTTAAGTTACAGGAAGTGATCCAAAACTAATCTATAATTTAATTTAAATCAGTAGGCTTGTTTAGTATTACTGGACAATATTAGGATCTGTTTTCTTGGTACATTAATGCCTGATCATTGGCTTTTGACCTGATTTTTTTTGGAAGTACTGAACACTCAGAACTCCCATTGAACATTGTTATAATAAAAAACTGTGGACTCTCTCAACCTGACCACATAATGTGTGTCTTGCTTTCTTTTGGATTTCAGTCATCTTGTTGAAATGTCACCATGAGACTGTTAATGGTTCAGAGTATCAAAAGACAAGACTTTTTTTAATGTCAGTCCAGTTTTTAAAATAAACATTTTTGACTTCATTTTTTAGATGGTTTTATCTGAAAAAGTTAGCCAGCTGATGGAGTGGGCCAGCAAAAGAGCTGTTATCCGAATGAATGGAGACAAGTTTCGTCGCCTTGTAAAGGCACCACCAAGAAATTACTCAGTGGTTGTGATGTTCACTGCTCTTCAGCCTCACAGACAGTGTGCCGTGTGCAAGTATGGACTTAATTAAATTCTAAAGAACTTAAATGTAATGGTTACTGTAAAAGGTGCCATATGTTCTGAGTGGGTAAAAGCTGTACCGACCTACTTTGCAATACCTTTTTCTTGAATTTGAGCAGTTTCAGAGTGGGAGAGAGCTATTAAGACACAATAAACTGTAGTAGTATTTTTCTAATGCAATCTCTTATATATGCACATGCACAGATCATCTAAAGTCATATTAACTGTGTTGATCTCTGTGCTGCAATAATTGCAGCTGTGCAGTATGAAAAAGGGAAGTTTTTGGAGGGGTTAACATTAATCTTTTTGGGTGAATGGCTAAACACTTTTTTTAGAGTTTGCTGTTGAGCCTTGCAGTTTAAGATTTTGCTCATATCTAGAGTATTTATTTACATTTATACTGTATCAGATTCTGGGTTCTGCTTCTGCCACTTTGCATTGCTCCAGAGATATAAAGGGACACTGAAGATGGCTTTAATGGCTAGTCAGGGAAATCTCTGGGTCACCTCCATGTACAGAAGCATGTTGGGGGAAGAGGGCGTACCTTGAATTCTGCTGCATTCTGATGATCCTCAGCTGTCACAGCAGCACCTTGGAGCACAGGCAGCTGGGCACAATGAAAAACAGCCTTGAGCATCAGTTTTTCGTATGCCCTGCTTCCTGATGGTGGGCCCAGCGCAGCTTGACCAGTCCAGAAGATCTGCCCCACACCTTAAAAACAAAAAACTCTGTGTGCCCAGTGCTGAAAACAGAGGAATGAGCAATGAAGCATGACACATCTTGTTAGTTTTAAAATCTTAACTGAAAAGGAGTTTTGGTGTGGTTGGGAGATGTTACTTCCAGTGAGATGTTAGAGCTGGAAGGATGTTCACAGGTCCCTCTGTTTTGGACATAGCCTCATGTGTATAGCATCTGGTTTTATATGTTTTTTTTTTTTTTCTTCAGGCAAGCTGATGAAGAATACCAGATTCTGGCAAACTCCTGGCGATACTCCAGTGCATTTACCAATAAGGTTTTTTTTGCCATGGTGGATTTTGATGAAGGCTCGGATGTATTTCAGATGGTAATATATTTTTCATTTTTTAAAGTGATTTTTAGTTGGGGAGAACTGGGGGGGGGGTAGTGATAAAGAAATCTACAATACAGAAGATATGGTACAGTATTACCATAATGAGGGATGCTGGCCAATCTGTAACGAAACTGCTGCAAAATAGAAATTGCACAGATTTTTTTTAAAACCACAGCAACCCTCCAATCCATGAGAAATATGCAAGATTTGTTTGCTAATGTGACAGTAGCACTAATAGGCCAAACTACTAATAATATGCAAGTAACAGTGCTGAATAGGCATGAGTGATAGACTGGATGACCTGATTAGGTCTTTTATGTCTAACTCTTGTAATGCCATTCAGTGTAATAATGGAATTACAGTGACTTGTAAAATACCGGAACTAATTTAAATGTTTTTGGCAGTTTGCAAAAGACTTCTAACTCTAAACAGTGATGGGGGAGGGAAAAACCTTTAATTTGTTATAAAGGTATTTTTAAGAAACTCGGTGTCCCATTTAAAGGAGCAGTGTCAGAAAACTGATTCTTTTTTTTTTTTTTAACTGACTGGAAATATTTTCATGTCCGTCTGATTTTCAGAAATGTGACAAGTTACTAGGAATGCACAGTAAATTACTCTTTAAAATGTCCACTTAATTTTTTCCTAAAAATAAAAGACCATGTTAGTTATAGGCAAACAATCTGTGGTCTGTCTCTTAAGACACAAAATCTGTTTTTGAAAGAAGTGCAAAATCCTCAGAAGAAACTAGAAATGCCACCCTCCTTGCAGTCTTTCAAGTTACTTGGAACCTGTGCAGCTCAATCATACAGATTATTCAGGATAGTACTTGATCCAGAATGTACATTATGTTTGTGTTAATTTGTTTTCAGAGAATTATCAAATCTTGATCTTGGAGATTTACAGTTGGACCTTTACAAAACTGTGATTTCTGTTTCATGTTGAAGCAACTCAAAAGGAAAATCAGATTTTGTAGCTGATTTGCCAAGCTTTGAGTGCCATGATTGTTTCAGTCTAAAAGCATAATTCAGTCCAGGGTCACTGAAAGGTTTACACATCCTATCTAAGATTTAGGCTCACAGTGAAACTTTGGTGAAGCCGTGCTGTTGGAAATTTTATGCAGGTCTTTTATGACAGAAATAGCTGCTTCGCTATAGAAATATGCTAGAACACATTAAGAGAAGGCTCATCAGTATTCATTAAGATGTATGCGATTATCTTTTGATGCCAATACGTTTACTCTAGACACTACTATATAGATTTCTTTATAGATATACTTGTATACAAAGACTCAAAAAACCTTCCTTTATGAGCAACGGCAAGAATAGTACTTTACCATATAGACAACTCTCAGGAGCTTTATCTCTCAGCTGATTTCAGGTACATGTATTAACTGTACAGCCTTCTTTTGAGTTCTTTGCTGACCACAGATGTCAGTATTGAAGACATGAGAATATTGTTTATATTAGAAAATAAACAGTGCTGTGTTAAACCTAATGGGAGAATATCCAGTTTCAAACTGCTTTCTGAGATGTGCATTATTGTTAGCATTGGGTATCGAATAACTGTGGGTGTCTCAGGACATTCTGGATACTAAAGAGAGAAGAAAGTATGGAGCATTCAAGAAGAATGTGTCTGACTAATGTACTGTATACATAATTTTGTGTCATGGATTTTTGCATATCCTAGACCATTTTTTGAGAAAAAACATTCAAGCTACAATACCATTTTTTGTTGAAATACCCATGAGATCTATTTTATGAATAGCCCTTCTGTTTAATTACGTGAATAAGCTACAGGACAAAACATGAATGAGAAACAAATAAAATAAGAAAAGTGCAATAAAATAAAAAAAGTTTAAATGGCTAAATAACTTTAATTCTTGATGCTTCACTTCTACTTTTATTTATTAATCTTTTTAATGCAGCTAAACATGAACTCGGCTCCAACCTTCATTAACTTCCCAGCTAAAGGGAAACCTAAAAGGGGTGACACGTATGAGCTGCAAGTGCGAGGTTTTGCGGCCGAGCAGCTTGCTCGCTGGATAGCTGATAGGACTGATGTCAATGTAAGTACAGATGGACTTTCATTTCCTTCCTGCAATGTAAATCTAGCTGTGGAGAGTCTGTTTGCCAGATATACACAATGGGGAAGGAAATCTATTCTAATTGGCTACTCAGTGACACTGTTAAAAGCAGGTCCTAAGCCCAGCTGTGTCTAGCTGAGCTTTGGAGATGAAGTATCTCTTAAAAACAGGCAACTTGTTTAACATGCCACATTATAATATTTTACATTTATTTAATGCTCTCCCCCTAGAATGATTCCAAATCCCTTTACAAACTTGTGTGGATTCACCCACCAGTAAAAGCATCCACCTCCATGGAAATAAAGCTGTTTTATCATTATCACAGGAAGAATATTAAATATGGCCTAACAGATTTTGCTCTATAGTATGTATTATTGAAACAAAAGATAAAAGGCATTCATTTCTGAACTACAGTTAGAATTATTAAAGAAATATTAAGTTGGTGTGTTGTGTACATTGGTATGGTTTTATTTCTCCATATTCATCCTGTTTTTTTTAAAAAAGAATTTTTTTAAGATAACCGTTTGCTTGCATAGATTCGAGTGATAAGACCTCCAAATTATGCTGGTCCCTTGATGTTGGGTCTGCTGCTGGCGGTCATTGGTGGCCTTGTGTACTTACGGAGAAGCAACCTGGATTTTCTCTATAACAAAACTGGCTGGGCTTTTGCTGCTTTGGTAAGCAAAAATACTTGATCCAGATTGAATTGAAAGGGAAGGAAATATTGCATTTGCTTTGTTACCTCTCCTGCGTGGGAAACTATTTAGTGGTGAAACAAATAACCTTTTTCCGTCAACTGGGCGTATTATAAACCAGATTCTCCTACTGACCTCAGAGTAAGCTGAACATGAGCAATTTAGGAGAGCATTTGTAACCAAACAGATGAGGCCAGACTACATGCCACATCCCTCCACACAGATTGTTAGTGTGAATTTTATTTAAAATGAGTTTTTTACCCAGTTTATACTTAGGCTCTGATTATCCCTAGTCTAATTCAGTAAAAACTCATTTTTCAGGATATTAAAATACAGGCTTCAGACTCAAACATTTGCTATTTGGCCTCCGGAATTGCAGCTTAAAGTCCTAAGTATTGGTACAGGTGCTGGGTATATAAAAAGGGCTGAATAATTTTATGACCAACAGTGTTTGAAGTTATTCAAGATACAGTCAATCAAATGTTATATATCAGGGCATATGTTGATAGCATTCAGAAGATCGGAAAGAATCTTTCCCTGCTATACGGCTTTGGTGTGGTTTTGTTTGCTATTAGTTGATACCAGACTTGATGGGACAGCGGCCTGATCTAGTTTGGCAAATCCAGTGTTCCTTGAAATGTGAGCTTATTGTTCTTCTAAGAAGAGAGGACATCTTGGCTAGAACGTAGTACACTGTAAAGAGTCTTTTGATCTTAATGGCAAAATCCAGAAGCACGGGGACCAAGAGTTCGGTGTAATGCAGATCATATTACTACAGTATTCATATTTTACATAAAGGGTTATTTGTGCCACAGACTTTCAGGTTTGAGTGCAGATGATTTTTGAAAAACCTGACTTCTGGAAGGAAAAGTCCATACTTTTGGTTAGAGTGAAGATGAGGTTCATGTAGCTTTTTTTCTTGGTTGTCTGGTAGTACTACTTGATTGCAAGCTTTTCAGTTCAAACTGTGAGAAACATTATCAGTTAAGAATAGATATTGTGGTATGCGTTGTATAAGGCGACATCAACATCTGTACATTCCTGGGTGAAGTGAATTGCAAAGATGAAAACTGAATAGAGAGACGTATGAGGTCCATACTAATTTGTCTTATGTTCTTCCTTTCTAGTGTTTTGTGCTAGCAATGACATCAGGCCAAATGTGGAATCACATCAGAGGGCCACCATATGCTCATAAGAATCCCCATACAGGACAAGTGGTAAGTCTTTATCTTTGTAGGATTACAGTGAAAAGATCCATGTTAAAAAACACAAAATCCAGGATGCGAGTTTTGTTTCTGACTTCTCGCTTCCTGTGTCAGCAAGAGTAGGAATACTATAGAAGGAGCTCTTGAGCAGTCAGTGGGCAAATTTGAGGAGTTGTATTAACTGGTTTAGAAGGAATACCTATTTATCCTCTGCCAGAAATATAGGAATCATGAAAGAAGGGCCTCGAGAGTAAGATGTGGGAACAGGAATCTCCTCAGGGCTCCAGCATGGATTTAGAGGGACCCACATCGGGTCCTATCATTCTTTTGACTAAGAAGGACAAAGAAACATGACCTTTTTGTTATGGATTGTGATTAATATTTTGGATGTTATCACAAAGCAATGAAGTCAGAATTTGCCAATCAAGTTTACTACATAGTTGTTAGCACTTAGAGAACATAAAGTAAATGTGACAGTATATACTAAATTGGTTTGAAGTTCATTACAACCAGACTGCTATTTGCTGTAGTGCCTTATAATTTAGCGTCAATGCCACAAGAATGGTGCTATTAACCCTATGATCCAAGAACAAAGGCTGCTTAATGTGTGATTCAGTTTAAGTGTTTTGTCTTTTGTAGCTATTTCTCTTGTGTGCAATAAAATACATAAAAATAAAACTAGAAATGTAGTCACTAATCAGACTAAGAATGATCATTTTGACCAGCCTGATGACATGCCATGCTCAACTCAGTATGATAAATCACTCTAATTCATGACTAGATAGCATGTAATAGCTAATACTAAAAAGGGAATGGTCTAGACAGAACCCTGTATTAGGAGCAGGGAAAAACAATTCAGAAGAGACAACTCCATTGTCTATAGTTCCATTTATTTATTTTAAATGCTGAGGGACTTCTTAGTTTCAGGTATGCTGCCTTTTAAGAGGAGGCTTCCATTTCTTGCTGTAGACATATCAAAAGTTAAGTGAAGATACAAAAAAGAATTACTTAGGATAGATAAGTACAAATTATTGTGTTAGGTGAGTCAGAAATGATACCTGTTTTATTTTCTACTTCCAAACTTGGAATTACATTTTATAGATATTTTGCTAACCGCTTTCTTCTAGAATATATTCTTGTTACTAATCTATTTTAGAGGAAGCGCAATAGTTGCACTGTCTGCTTAGACTCTGGAGGTACATTATTTTAACAGAACTGGCTTTTTTTTAATCTACTTTTTATCTCAAGCCCATCCATCCTTCTTTGTCTTGTCTCCATAAATTTTAATTCCATCTCTCATATGCCCCCCGCTGCTCTACTCTGTCACTTCCATACACACATTTTAAAAAATGAAACTAAGACCTCTCCAGGCAGTGGGAGAAGTGTCAGCAGTTGGACTTTTAAGCAACTTTCTTCTGCTGCTTTCAGGTTCTGTGTTAAACCATTTTATTGCCTCCCAGAACCTGGCCTGCCTTTTTTTTTTAACATGTACAACTTCTCTCCTCACCTCCTCCACATACCCAGTAACTAGTATGTAAAGCCATTATTTCTATTTGTATGTACTCAGACATGCTTTTGTTCTCTTTGGCAATGTTTTACTGAACTTTTATAATAATTTAATCCTATGACTTATTAAAAAGTTATATCAGCCTGTCTTGTCCTCTTCAGTTCTGCCTTGCATATCAGATAGGCAAGATGCAACTCAAGTGCTTCTCAGTTGTACTGGGTATATGACATCTCTTGAGATGCCTGTGCCCCAGATATTGACACTGAACTGAATGCTGCTTCACAGATCGTTAAATTAACTTGTGAGTAAAATGTGAAATTATATCATGATCTTTACCCAGACAGACACATACACTTTCAAACCACATGTTCCTTTTTAATTCTCTGCGTGTTATAAAGTATTGCTGAGCTGCTGTCAAAAATGTTGTTGTGCTTGGATCTAACATAGCCCTGCATACGCAAAGCTTTCCATATGTAACTGACTAGCAGTAAAATTTTATTCTCCATATAGTCTAAGCTGTTTGTTAACCTGTTCAGTTTGCAACCTTTTAATATCAAACAAACCATGCTTAATATTTTATTGTCTAAGCCACATTGAGTGAAAATAATTTTCATTTCTAATATTTTTCTTATCTGCATTTCCTGTGTTTTGCTATTGCTTTCTGTTTATCTCGTTCTCAATGGCCAGATTTTATATCCATTACTAATTACTTTAAACTCTGCTCCAAAGTTTCTTTCTTAATTGAATTTTGTCTTTTACAGAACTATATCCATGGAAGCAGCCAAGCCCAATTTGTGGCTGAAACACACATTGTTCTACTGTTTAGTATCCTTTATAATGAAATATACATATCTGATGGCAATTTAATTTTCTGCCAAACATATACCTTCTCCCTTCACTACAGGAGTAGTTTGCTAAGATTCAAACTGATCACATAATACCGATATTGGTGACCACAACCTTGCAGTGCCTTTATAATATGTCAACAGCTAACATTTCGTTATGCCCACAATCTGCCAATTCAACAGGATTAGGTATCATTCTCTTCGTATGTCCTTAAATGAAGCTGTGGAAGACTGCATTCTTTGAGACAGCCTGTGTTAGTGTCTGGCAATAGGTAAGTGGAAGCAGAACTAATCATTCTTTCTCTCTCTGTTGGTGGAGTATTTCCTCTGTACTAAGACTTCCTGTCCAATGGAATCCCATAGATGCTTAGTTCATGGGCCACTGCACACTTCTAAGTTCTCCTATCATTATATTAATCTTAGCTATTATGCTAATGTTTCACACCTTTTGTTTTCCTGTCTTGACAGAGTAAACTTATAGCTTTGTCACCACTGCCTTCACATGTGTTTTTTAAAGTTTTTCTTCTGGACAAGAGGAATATCTTCCAATTCAACTCCTCTCTCCTATTTTTCCTCAGCTCAGATGTGCAACTTTTTTCCTTCCACTGTCGGTAACCTTAGTTGTCCTTGTTTCTGAACTTTCCTCCTCAAGCATCTTTTGTGTTTCTGTAAATCCACCAATTCCGACCTCCACATCACTTCTGTATGCCACTGCCTTATCTCCTTACTGAAATCTTCGTCCAGGTGTTCGTCTCCTCGCCTTTTCTGTAGCAACAACCTCTCTACAGCCTCAAAGTCCCCGCTCTTCAGATACCCCTGCCTGCATTTTCAAAGTACAAAGAGCAGAAAATGTACCATAATAACATCAAGCTAGTGCATTGGCTCCACATCTACTAGTTCATTTTAAGATCTAGTACAAAATTCCCTTCCCTTTTCCTTTAACCTCTCCATAATATACTGCAGCCATCCTGTAGACCTTTCCTTTCCCGTAGTAAGGTCACTGGTGCATGAGCCTCTCGATTACAGCTGTTGCCATCTGGAGCAGACTTTCTAGGGTGTCTCCACCTCAAGCTCTCTTCTCATCTGAAAATGCAGTCTACCTTTTTTCTACTCACCCACCCCCAATTCCTTTCCTTTTTGTAGTTTAATTCTGCTAAGCATTTTGGAGGTACACATTATATAAATGATACAAAACTTAAAATCGCATTAACTTTCTCATTGTTTCACATTCCTAGTTTTAAAACAAAAACAAAAAACTACAGTTGACCTTGTAATTCTCAGCTCGTATCCGGTTTCATCAGGCTCCAAAATGGGTCTTGTGTGAATTATTTTTCTTCCCCCCCAGAGTCTCTCTTTATTTCAGTAAATGACAGGCTCAGTCTTTTGTCTCTTTACAATATTACAGTGTAGTCACAATATATGATAACTTGTCAGTTCAGGTGAATGAAGAAATTAGTGTTAAGTTTGATACAGAGCACCAGGAATCTTTGTTTTCTTTCACTGCACTTTTGATTTATTCTGGTTGTTTTAAGCAGGTGATAGTGTTTTGTGACTCTGTGTTTTGAAAGGGTTTCCAAATTTCAGTGCATTTATTGAACAGCATGGGAGATATTTTTTGAGGCAAAAATGTTGCCATAAAGACCAGTTTTGGGGCAGAGGGAATTTCTTTCCTTTTTTAGCTATTATTACTCTCCTCTATTGGTTCTGAATCTAGTCAAATTCCACCTATCAAGAGGTGTCAGGCAGATTGCAATGACAAGATGTTAAAACAAATTGGGGGCTTTAAAGTGCTCTCATTTTGTGTGTCTGTGTTTCCACTCCCTCCATGTACCTACCAAATTTTCTAATCATTAAAGCTCTTCAAAAAAGGCACAATTTGGTAGTATCATTTCATAATTAAGTCATTCTTTTCATGTAGCTTCACTAACTGAAGAGTCATTTCAACTGGAATTGAAGGGTCTATAAGTCAATGATAAAAACCCATTCTTTTTCAGTGGGAGCAGGATTAGGCCTGAAATGTACATATTAGAATGCAATTAAACAATGTAGGGCTTGCGTTCTGTTTTGTTTTCAAAAGAGTTTCACTATGTTAGATTTCCTTATGGTCAAATACAGCATAACCAGCTTATAAATCCTGACCTTAATTTTAGCAGTATTTTTACTGGTGAATAATAGTTCAAACTGAATAACAGAAAAGTCCAGACTTTGCTGTTTGTGCCTGTTATAGTCTGTCAAATTAAACAAAAACAGAAATATATTAACTACCATCTTGTTAGGCCAACAGAATTTAAATAACATGGACAAGCTTTTGAGAGTCACTTCTCATCAGGAATGGGAAGGTGAACAAGGTAGAGCAATATGAATTAGAGGCAAGGTCTTAATTCATACCTCCCTCTTTCTGAGGGAAAAGTACTATTTGTTGCAAGCTTGCTTAGTCTAATTATGATTTGTAGCTAGTGCAGTTAAACAGATCCCTTACATTTTCCTGGTTTTTGCTCTTCTGTGTTTCCTGGAATAATAGTACCATTACTGCATGTTAGTTGTAATTTTTCTACAGTGTCTATCTTGGTTGGGGAGTCTTTAATCTTTCTAATAAGTTTTGTATGTGCCACATATGTGATTATGATTGAATGGATTTATTAAATTTAAAAATAAGTACATGGTGTCTCTGTCAGTTTAGCCTTAAACAGCTTTTCAGATGGTGGTGTTACTTTAGGAATGGTACTCCTGCATGAAGCTGCTACCTCTGATATGGAGGTGGGGAAAAGAAAAAGTAAGTACTACTTCTAATCCAAGCAGTGCATTTTGTTGCTTAATTGAATCTCCATCAAGGGAAGATGCATTCAGGAAATGTTTCCAGTGTGATGGTTTAGGACAGTGCTGGCACTCTTATTAGCTTCCGCCCCGCCCCAAGGTGTTTAGGTTCTCTGCACTTAATTCTTCGTTCACTAAATCTAGCAAAACCATAAAATTCAAAGTTAATTCACATTCCCTCTTTTATTCATACAATTGTTGGAGTGGACTTGGAGCACAGAGGAGAGAAGCAAGATAGTGTCTCACTATTGTCTCGTTTCTCTGTGAGAGACTACTAAAAGATAAAAGCTCAACTATTTATTAAACTCATAATTGAGGGATGAGCACTGGGGTAGCTCCAGGTTGTCAAATATATATTTGATTTTCTAAAATGGCCTTTAACTAAAAATCCAGATTAGTCATCATCCAAGAAATGGACATAAAGCTCCAGGCCTTAGTCCTTTTAAAGCCTTTTCCTCAGGGTTTATTTGTTTATTATGCACAGATTATCATGAAGCAGAGAGCAAATCAGCTGGAAAACACTGTGCAATAGTTCCTCGGAGGCTTTCCTTGCTTTAACCAGCCAGGAGGGGAGAAGATACAGCTTTCTTCTTTGACTCACCTTCCCCTTCCTTTTTATAGTTCATCCTGAATAGCAATGTGACAGGCAGCGACCTGCTAATCCTTTACACACTGGGGTGCCTTTAGCTTGTCACATTCCACAGTTCTATTTTAGAACCTGATAAAGCATGTACACCTCAAGTAACATTATGTACATTTGGTTCGTGTAACAAAGACGACTAATGTTCTTTCAGTCTATTGTCAGTTCACAGATTATTAACCTAATAGATTGTGGCAGTTATGGTTTATCACAGAGGTTCTCAAACATTTATTTGTAGGCTGCTTCTTAAAGGGACACTGTCACCTTCAGGTTTTTTTAAATGCTTGTATATCATCTGTGTTGTCTGTTTTATAGAAATGTTTTGCACATTTCCTTCTCTACGGTTCATGACGGTTGGTTCAGCAGAAAAGTATACGCTGACCCAACCACAACCTTCTATATTATAATGTGCAAGAACTCTTATTTGGCCGTGCACTAGCTCCTCTCATTTATCTGCAACTGTTAATTCTGCTCAAACTCCCCCTGCACACTCAGCCCTGTGGATGGGAGCAGGGAGTTATTGACACCAGCCTTTGTCTCCTTTGCCCTGCTACTTCCCAACCTAGGGATGAAATTACCTTCCCCTATTCTGCTGCTCCACAACGTACGTACGTACGTACGTGTGTGTGTGAGAGAGAGAGAGATGCTTTCCTCTACCCAGTTGAACTGTTGTGCATAGTATACCCTGAAAGAGGTGAACTTTCTGTTTCTACAGAAGCATTTGGAGGAGCTTAGTGAGGTGCAAGAGAGGGGGAAAAAAAGGCATTCTGGGTTATATGGACTTTTATAAGTGCTATGTAATATTTGTTAATTAAAAGAGATGGAGGGGCTTGTTTTTCTATACTGGATCTGCATTATCTATATAGGGTGTGTCACGCTGTCTGGAGTGGCCCGCTACCATGAGTGCCAACCTCAAGGCAGACTGTCAAGAAGTAGGGCAAAGGCCCCAAACTGGTTGTATGTTTTATAATTAGATTTCACCAACCCAGTAACAAGTGTTAACTCCTAAAGCACTATAAGTCTTACCATGGAGTCTCAGTCACATTGGGCATTCCAGTCTATCTTGCCATCCAGGCGAGCTGGACTTAGTGATAGGTGGTTGCTATACACCAAAGATCACAAAATACTGTATTCAGGTTACTCCTAGAGCCAAAGGACCCCAGTCAGCTACCCAAGTCAATTTGTACCTTATATCTCACACCAAAGACAATGCTTGTAGCCAATCCTATAGTAAACTATTTAAGAATTTATTAACTAAGAAGAGAAATGAGAGAGTTAGTTATTACAAGGTTAAAGCAAGCAAACACATATAAACAAATGAGTTAGTGTATAGTTTCAAAAGGTGACAGAGTTGTTGTTATCTGTCAGCTCTGAATGTCTTTTAGGACTAACCCAGGTTGACCCTGCAGATCTCTGCTTCTATTTCATAGCTCTGGCCCTGTGAGTCCAAACAGCAAAAGAGATGAAAAATGTTCTTGTCAGCTAGTTGTATTTTCTTCTTCCTGAATTCAAGCTGATGGGACGAGCCCTTTTGCATGTAGCCTCTTCAAGAGTGGAAGGGGCAATTAATAAAGGCTATGTCTACACTGCACTTTCGTCGCTAAAACTTTTGTCACTTGGGTGTGAAACACCCCCCACCTACCTCCCGGGAACAAGTTTTAGCAACAAAAAGCGCTGCTGTGGACAGCACTTCGTCGTCGCGAGCTGCACTCCTGTCAACAGAACTACCGCTCCTCATAGGGGGTAGTTTTATTTTGTCGCTCGAGAGAGCTAGAGAGCCACACACTGCACACCTTACAACAGCGAGGCTGCAGCAGCACAGCCATACCGTTATAAGGTGTGCTGTGTAGACATAGCCAAAGCCTTTGTATTGTGGTGTCCCACAATGGCCCATTTAGTTTTGATAGGCCTTCTTGATGAACAGGAGATGATCCCTCCTGACTGGGCTCAGAGTTTCAGAGCAAACTTTTTTTTTTTTACAGTTGCAAAGCAAACACTTAAATATTTCCTGATAGCGTGTGATAAACATATTATAAGTGAGATTAATGCATGCAGCAATTCACAAGCATTTTATAAAGTCTAAACACCTGGTTGTAAGTTCAGTACCCATCTTAACCATACTAACACACAGGAAAAAACAGACTGGTTTCCAGCAGTGAATTTGTCAGTGCTCTGCTGAGGTCTAAAGCCTTGACAAGAGCTGGCACCTGGTCTGCCAGCATCACAGGGTGGGATTTTTTTCAAAGGGACTCAGCAATCGCCTAATCCTGCTCCTGTTGACATCCACAGTTAAATGCCCATTGAGTGCAGCAGGTGGAGATTTAGCTGTTATTGAGCATTTTTAAAGCCCTATCCATAGTGGTGTTTTCAGGGTAGACTTACCTGTCTGGTCATTTTATTCTGCACTGTGTTGCTTATCTACAGTAATGTGTGTAGCTGGTGTTGGCCTGGTGGTATTATTCTTCAGCTGGCTGCTCTCTGTCTTCAGATCTAAATACCATGGCTACCCATACAGGTATGGCTTTTTTGCTGTTTAAATTATTGTGCTTTAATACATAAGTGTTGGTGTAGCTATATTATATTGATTAGAACAGAGAATATTCTAGTAAATAAACATACAGTGACTTAAAACATTGAGATTTTATAAAAATATAGGGGTGCTACTTGCATGGTTTACAGTGTAACTAAAAATCAATAAACTGTTACCTTACATTCATTTTGATTGGGGTTTCCCTTCCCAACAGTTTTTTGACAAAAGTGGGTGACTATAAAAAACAATACTTTGCCTGAAGTCCACTTCAGAAGAAAAATGGAAAACAAACTGTCCTGAAAACCCTTTTTTTGGTGAAACTAGGGGTGTAAAAGCAAATTGATTGCAGTAATGACCAGAAACTTTTACCTGTTGTGGTCAACAGTTTAGTCCCTGTTTCCTCTATCCTATTCAAAACAAAAGAAAAAGTGCTACGGTACTTTTTATAATCTGACAGGTATAGAGTAAGTAAGAACCCAAAGATTACTTAGTATTAAACATCTTTAATGCCCCATTGTCATTACTCGCCATAAATTCGGTAATAGGAGTGAAGCATTTGATGACCTTAAAGCTTTTTTCCTATATTTTTTTTCCAATTCACCTCTTTCTTAATCGTTACCTCATTAGAGATGAGATTTTTTTCAAAGCTGCTTAAGGGATTTGGAACCCAAATTCTACCTGGAGTTCTAAATTTCTTGGGCTGAGATCTTCAAAGCTGTCTGTATCTCTGCATTTGTTATATGGAGCATCTGGTACAGTTTTTGAGGGGCTGAAGTCCTAATCAATAGGACTCTATATAACACCAGGTTTTGATTTGTAACTATTTTATCCTTTTTGGGGAAAATTTTTAGAAGTTCAAATGGGAGTTAGGAAGCCAGCTCCCATTGACCTCCTCTTCTATTGCTAGTTTGATTTGCCCTTGCTTCTGTAGGCTGATATTTTCATCTTTCTGCCAGGGCAATCGTTCTTTCAAAAAAAATTCTATTAAAATCAATATTGTGTTTTGGAACTAATGAGGGCATGCTTCTAGAGCAATGGACAAAGTTGGATCACTGCTCTTTCTAGTGACTGATGTGGAAGGAGACTGTCAGAACCCCCACGTTTTCAGCTTTTAATTCTCCTACCATCAATGACCTTTGTATGTTAATCAACTTTGTAGCCCAGGAGGTATGGATGTGGTTCTCTCCAGAGCCAATCAACTTTATGAGTTACTATAGGACTTGCTGTAAAGGGACTTCTCCCCAACTACTTCCACCTCAGCTGTACCATATACCCAGTTCATGTCATGTTACATTCTCCCATATGCCCCTAATCATTCTAAATGAAACCGTCTAGAAAACTAAATGGAATATTTCTTACTTTAATTCAGTTCTTTTTTCAAAAATATCCTATGTTTTGTTGCAGTTTCCTGATGAGTTAAAGGATTCCACAAGCTGGGAGCATTTGAAAGATGTCAACTCTGAAATTGTGTGTAATGGAACTGAAGAGCTAAATGTGTATGGTTCATGCTACCTCTCTTTAAAGCGAATGAGATAGTTAAACACTGAACCAAAGAAAATGTGTAGTGCCTTAATGTGACATGGAGTATTAAGATTCAGTCTTTTTTCATAAGCTTTACATCATGTTAAACCATTTTACTTTAAACCTAGTGGAATTCAAAACTTAGATTATGGACTACTAGTGTTTCTTTGAAATAACTAGAAACAGTACTTACATTCAGTTTGATAATTTGTTTGCCTCATTTTGTTTTCTGCTCCCTCATAGGTGAGGGGGGTGGTATGTTTTTTGTTTCGTTTTTTTTAATTACATTCTCTTTCCTGTCTACCTGTTGCTACTCTTGCTGGCATTTTTCCTTTCCCTTTTTTCATAACTCTGATGCCTGAGTCATACCCTTTCATGAATGAAGGGGCCAAATTCAGCATGTACCTGGAAACCTCTTCCTTTTTTCTGGAACACTCTCCAGCTTCTAGTGGCAAATGTGCAGATCTTACAGTCCTCAACTTGAATCTCTTGTATTTGACTGCAATGCAGTGCAACTGATTACCCCCATAGATTAAGGGAAAGTCATCAACATATAGCACTGGTGAATGCATGTGGAATCTTGAATTAAGTTACCTAGAGTGGTTTAATATTGAGTTTTCCCCTCAATGCTCAACACTCCCCATTACCAAAAAGACACTGATATATTTTTTTAATAAAATTACCACCATTTGTTGCAGTCTCTGCTATCCTGAGCTGTCTGATAGGTCTGGGAAATCCCCCCTTCCCCTCTGAACACATTGTCCTGTTACTAATTGGCCAGTGGGGATTCTGACTGCCTAAGACTGAAACTCCCCTGTATGCAATAAATGCTGGCATAGTGAGTCCAGTCTACATAGCCCAAGGTCAGGAATGTTCTTAGCCTTTTCTTCATTCTAAATAGTTGATTCTGAAAAACTAATCTGAAACATAGCCCAAAAGATAGCCAGTTTCAGCTGATAAAGCAGAGGGATCCTAAATGTGGTTTAAAAATATTCTCAGAATCCTGCCAAACCAGCAGACATGCAAGCACTTTCAGTCAGTATCACTTGGAACTGTAACTTGCCACCTCCTTTAACTTGTTCTAATTTCCTTCAGCCTTACTTACCAGGGAGATTGGGTGGGGGGAATACGGGTATGATCCTAGGATAAATATTACTATCCCAGTGGAGATTCTCTTAGTTTTATAGTAGCCCTTTCTGCTTGTTAGAGGAAATAAGAGCAGAAAATGGTGTGCCCCTGAGAAACTTCCTTCTTCATCCCATCCCTAAGAAGGAGGAGACTTGACTTCTTGTGCTTCAGCCCAAATAGTCTTAAAATTCCATGACTAGGAATTCCAGCACCTATACTGGTGGGAACTCTTTCAGCTTGACTAGATAGTGCTACCTGCTGCAGGGCAGAACAAATGCTTGGAGGTAGTTTTATCATGGAGGATGTTATAAATAGGTAATTTCTCACTTCCTGTCCTCTTCTCTGTCCCAAAGGGGCAAGGGCTATGGAAGTCTTCTTTAGACTGAAGAGTACATGAGAAATAACCGCTTCATTCAAACTAGAATATTACTGTTATGCAAGTTCGCTAAGTTAACTTACATCTCAAGTGCCTTAACTACACTAATCTAGTCTTTTGGTAATGGTTCAATTTAAATATTGAGATGTTTTTGTACGGCTCAGAATGATGAGCTTTAGTGGCACAGATAATCACATGATTGACTGGATTTTGGACAACTTTCAATAAAATGTTTTACAGTCTGATCCTTGTTCTTGCGTCTGAAATTTAAACATATATTATAAAATATTCTATTAATAAAATAGAAAGTTGTGATTCCTTTTGAAAGTGAAGTTAATTTTTCTCACTCCAGTATATTGACCTAATAGACTTTTTGTCAGCAGTATGACCAGATAAACTGTCTGGGGCCTACTGGACTAGGACAGAAAATATAGTCCCAAAATACAACAGTGTTAGGAGAAAACTACTCTTCTGGCTAGGAAATTCTATCTTGGTCTTATGGATTTTCTTGTACATTCCCTCTGATGCATTTGGCTACTGTCCTGAGAGAGGATATTGGGCTAGATGGGCTACTGGTCTTATCCAGTATGGCATTTTGTATAGGAAGAAGCAAGCTAGCACTGAGTGCTGGAACTTTGAAGATGTTTGCAATGCAATTATGAATTGCTTCAGCTGTTGCTTTTTCATCAGTACTCCACGAATGCTGCCATTAGTTATTTTCAAACTTGCTGAACTTCAACTGTTGGGAACATAGTCATGATATCTAAGCTATCCAGACCGTAGCTACTAAGGACTCTGTTTCTGAGAAGGTAAAGTCTTTGTTGCTTTAACTATTGTTGTTAGGCTTGTTTCTAGTAATAGTTTTAAATACACGAGGTACATTTTATAGGCTCTTCAGAGGAGCACATAGTTTATATGACTTACTAGCTTTCAAGCAGTTGTAGGAAACTTGTGGACCAGACCATTTTAGTGGGTAGAGAGGAAGGATGGCATTTATGGTTAAGGCAGTGGATTTACAGGCAAGAGATCTAGATTCTCCTGCTCTGTGACTTTGAGCAAGCCACTTAATCTCTGTGGCTGAGTGCCCCACTTATAAAATGGGGATAATGTTTTACGTCTCTCACCATTTCTCTGTCTTCTCTACCAAGACTGTAAATACAATGCATAGACTTGGAGGCAAGGTGAATTAAAATAGAGCAAACAAAGTGCTCTAATAAAGACCTGTAAGGTCCCTGTTTTGTGCCAAGGAGATCTGCTTAGGGATCTAACAGTCAGGGTTGAACTACCTACACTCTGTAGAACCATTAGTTTGAATTTTAGCAGATTCCACTTGCCCCTTCAATCCACCTACATCAACTGAACACCATCAATTCCCTCTGTGTATGCCTTTAGACCAAAGGGTTGTGTCTGTTCTGTGCAGACATTAAAGATCCCATTATGCTGCTCAGAAGAGTGAGGGGCTTTGAGCTGGCCTTCTCAGCAAAAATTTCCAATTCCAGCACTGCTGCCCTCAGTTGTGCTATTGTGGTAGCTATACATTTAAATATTTTGGGATTACAGACTATGTGTAAGTGTAAAACTATGCAGACAGCATAAGGCAAGTATAGTAGGCTTGGCTGTAGTCTGCTATGCAAATTGGGTTTACCAAATCATGTAACCAGACTGTCAGACTAAGCATTTCTAGTCTGAAAATTTAATTCTGCTTCTTTTAAAAAAAACAAATAAAACCACTTCTCCTCTGGAGGTGGAGAGAAATCAAATAGCTTTATCTGGGTAATGCAGCAGCAGTGAACATAGGGGCTCATGCAGTGGTGAGCTGGAGCCGGTTAGCTAGAACTGGTTGTTAAATTTAGAAGCCCTTTTAGAACTGGTTGTTCCATGAGGGACAACCAGTTCTAAAAGGGCTTCTAAATTTAACTGGCCAAAAGTGGCGCCTTAGGCGCCGACTCCATGGGTTCTCCAGCCCTGGAGCACCAGGGGGAAAATTTGGTGGGTGCAGAGCACCCACCGGCAGCTCCCCGCCCGGCCCCAGCTCACCTCCGCTCCGCCGCCGCCTCCTCCCCTGAACACGCCGCCCTGCTCTGCTTCTCCACCCCACCCCCACCCCCCAGGCTTCCCACGAATCAGCTGTTCGTGCAGGAAGCTGGGGCAGGCTGAGAAGCAGGCTGCGGCTTCCTGCTCAGGCCAAGGGAGGCGGAGGTGAGAGGAGGGCTGCCCGTGCCGCAGCAGGTAACCTGCGGGGGGGCATGCAGGGGAACTGTTCCCCGCCCCAGCTCACCTCCGCCACCCTTGGCCTGAGCGGGAAGCCGCCACCTGCTTCTCAGCCCTCCCAGGCTTCCCGCCGAACAGCTGATTCACGGGAAGCTGGGGGAGGGGGTGGAGAAGCAGAGGGGGGCAGCGCGTTCAGCGGAGGAGGCGGAGCGGAGGTGAGGTGATCTGGGGCTGGGCACGGGGGGGGAGCTGCTGGTGGTGCTCTGAACCCACCAAATTTTCCCCGTGGGTGCTCCAGCCACTACGGTGGCCCACGAGACCCTCCTGCCCGGTTCTGGGTGCAGTCAGGGGACAGGGGCGGGAGGTGGATGGGGCAGGGGTCCTGGGGGGGGGGGCGTCAGGGAACGCGGGGGTGTTGGATGGGGCAGGGGTCCTGGGGGGGGGGGCGTCAGGGAACGCGGGGGTGTTGGATGGGGCAGGAGTCCCGGAGGGCGGGGGTGGGCAACGACCCCCTCGTGGGGTGAGGAGGGAACCCGTTGTTAAGATTTTGGCAGCTCATCACTGGGCTCGTGTAATACAGCGGTGGCCACATTTCACGTTACCTTTTCCTCTTCGCAGGAGATCAAGACAGTCATGCTTTGAAGGGAGAGTCCTTATAAATTAAATTTCCTGCCGACAGAGCAAGTTTGTGCCCACAAACCAAAGTGAGAGCATTTTATGTAGCAGAAGTGCTGCAATTAAGAGAACAATTCACTATATTAAAAAAAAAAATTAAAGTAGAAGAGGGGAGGGAGAGCAGTTTTTTCTCTAATGAAATAGGAAATTGAGTGGAAAATGAACAACTGGAGTGATTTTGTTTATGTAAACAAGACCTGACAATGAAGGTGTGATTCCTCAGTATGGCAGACAACAGAACTTGCTGGTTTCCTCCTTTGAAGAAATGAGCGAGTGTGAATTCTTTGTGTATGCTAGACACTGTTTTTAGAATAATAGTAATTGAATGCAATTTTTGGGAGCCCTTTGGGTGCTAAGGTAGGTGGTTGTCCTACAAAAAGGGAAGCATCCAAATGACTTTAAATCTGGTTCCATCTACACAAGCAAGACAAAGCCATTGTGCAACTGTGCTTTAACGCTAAAATTGGATCATTTGTCTCAATGGCCATCAAAGAGTACTGCTTCCATTTCCTTTTCTGTAAAATGGAGACCATTAGAAATTCACTTACAGAGGTGTTGTGAAGTTTAACTAGCAACTATAATATCCTTTTCAGAGTAGCAGCCATGTTAATCTGTATTCGCAAAAAGAAAAGGCGTACTAGTAGCACCTTAGAGACTGACTAATTTATTTGAGCATAAGCTTTCATGAGCTACAGCTCACTTCATCGGATGCATATCCTTGTGATTAAAGATAGTAATAGGTAAAAAAAATCAGCTCAAACTTTGGAATCCCATTATTTTTATTGCTTGTGTAGCAAAAGTTACCCAATGCATAGAACCTAAACTTCCATTTTTTGAAAAAAGTGAATTCCTACTCCTACTGTAGTCAATGGGACCAGGATTTCACCAGTTATGGACAGGGACTAGCATGAACCAGGACATGGGGATCACAAACAAGGACCTCTGCTGGCCGTATCAGTTTCTCCAGAATTTAAGCGTTAAGGTTTTAGGTTGGATGCTTTTGAAGATAATCTTCTGAACATTAGTCAATTAAATGCTCTCTTCCAGAGTCTGAAGCCCTGTCTTCCCCAATCCTCTTAATGGAATGTTTGCTCTGAAACCTAACATTTATGTCACTGACTGTTTCAGTAAGAACACCTACCTATTGTGAAATTTTGTGTGGGGCTAAAATATTATAACATTTCCTCCTCTTCCCAGTTATGCAGGAAATTGGCTCTATCCAAACAAACCTCTCCAATTCACATCAGTAAGATGTGAAGATTAATGCATAGATGAGATTTGCTTGTTGAATAGTATTGTGCTTGTAGAAGATAGAGTCTCTGTCCCAAGGGCTTTATGATCTAAGAATAGAAGCTCCCAGCCAAGGAATAGAAGACATATCCAATTGCATAGCATAGCTCATTCTAAACTTGTTCAAATACATAATAAAATGGTTACTACCTTTCTATAACTGTTGTTCTTCAAGATATTGCATATATCTGTTCCACTGTAGGTGTATGCATACCTTGTGCACAGTTGTTGGAGAACTTTTTCCCTCAGCGGTACCTCTTGCGGTGTCTTGAGCACCCTTTCTCATCACGTGTGCTAGTATAAGAGATGGAGCCATCCTCAGTCCCCCTCAGTTCCTTCATACGGGATAGACACTGATAGAGAGAGGGGAGGGAGTGTGGGTTGTGAAATGGACAGTTGCAATGTATCTCAAAGAACAACACCATGGTTAAGACCTAAGTTCCCTGTAAGCTGTGCAGTCACGCGGCAGGCTATCAAGGGCCGTGCAGGCGGGGAGAGACGCCCCTACCCATGCCCACCACAGCTGCCAGGGAGAGGAGCCCCTCTGGCAGCCCAGCCCAGCCCTGTCAGAGCTGCCAGGGAGAGGAGCCCCTACCTTGGCCCAGTCCAGCCCCACCAGAACTGCCCAGGAGAGGTACTTCTCCCTCGGCCTGGCCCAGCCCCACCAGAGCTGCCGCGGCTGGGGAGAGGTGCTTCTCACCCAGCCCTGAGCTGCTGCAGCGAGAGAGGGCTGGGGGGAGTCCTCTCTTCCCACCATAGCCCCAGGGCAGCCTGTACCCCAAACTGCTCATCCCCAAAGCCCACACCCCCCGCACTCCAACCCTCTGCCCCAGCCCTGAGCCCCTTCCCATACCCTGAATCCCTCATCCCCAGCCCCACCCCAGAGCCTTCACCCCTAGTCAGATCCCTCACACCCCCGCACGCCAACCCTTTGTTCCAGCCCTGAGCCCCCTCCCAGACTCCAAACCCCTTGGCCCCATCACACATCACCTCTGTACTGGTGCATATAACAACATTCATTCCACATATGGATGTAAAAAATTAGAGGGAACACTGCTTAAGAGCCATGAATCTTATGTTACCTGGGCCCAAGCACTTAGGAAGTGGGATAAACAATTTGTAAACAAAAGGTGGGAAACAAATGGAACTGGTACACCGCCTTTGACCAATGCATCAAAATGTCTGTTTGGATGAGGGGGCTGGACAGGATGAGCCCACTGATGCTGAAGAGTGGCAGTGGATGTTGTCTTCTATAACCCCTGTACTTTCTCCTCAGCGGATCTTGAGGCTTGGAAGCAAAATCCTGGTATCTGCATGGCAGTTGAGGATTGAACTGTTTCCTCTTCGTTGCCTAAGTATAGTATCCTATAGATTTTAATGTTTCCCTGGAATCTTTTAGGCTTCTAGGTCCTCAATGGTCTGCTGGACTTCTGAGGAGATCCCAGACGACTATAACCATGAACATCTCATAGAAATGGGTGATGCCAGGGTTTGAGCTGCCACATTTGTGCCATCTAAACTGTCCCGAATAGCAGTTCTGCCAACTAGCTTGCTGTCATAAATATAAAGGGAAGGGTAACCACCTTTCTGTATACAGAATTATAAAATCCCTCCTGGCCAGAGGCAAAACCCTTTCACTTGTAAAGGGTTAAGAAGCTAGGATAACCTCGCTGACACCTGACCAAAATGACCAATGAGGAGTCAAGTTACTTTCAAAACTGGGGGGGAGGGGGGAGCAAAGGGTCTATCTGTCTGTGTGATGCTTTTGCCAGGACCAGGTCAGGAATGCTGTTCAGAGCTTCTGTTAAGTTAGTAAGTAATCTAGCTAGAAATGCGTTAGATTTTCTTTTGTTTAATGGCTGGTAAAATAGCTGTGCTGAATGGAATGTATATTCCTGTTTTTGTGTCTTTTTGTAACTTATGGTTTTGCCTAGAGGGATTCTCTATGTTTTGAATCTGATTACCCTGTAAGGTATTTACCATCCTGATTTTACAGAGGTGATTCTTTTACTTTTTCTTTAATTAAAATTCTTCTTTTAAGAACCTGATTGTTTTTTAATTGTTCTTAAGATCCAAGGGTTTGGATCTGTATTCATTGATGCAAATTGGTGAGGATCTTTATCAAGCCTTCCCCAGGAAAGGGGGTGTAGGACTTGGGGGGATATTTTGGCGGGAAGACGCCTCCAAGTGGGCTCTTTCCCTGTTCTTTGTTTAACACGCTTGGTGGTGGCAGCATAGGGTTCGAGGACAAGGCAAAGTTTGTACCTTGAGGAAGTTTTTAACCTAAGCTGGTAAGAATAAGCTTAGGAGGTCTTTCATGCAGGTCCCCACATCTGTACCCTAGAGTTCAGAGTGGGGAAGGAACCTTGACACTTGCCCTCATCGACTATTACTTCAAAATTCTGCCTACAGTCCTCTGGTAACTTGTCTTTTAAATTTTATAATGCTATCCCAAAGGGTGAAGTCATAGTAGGTGAGCAATCCTGTTGGTTTGCAATCCTGAGTTGCAGATTCCCTGTAGAAGAAAGGTTGCATCCAACAAGTCCAGCCTCTTCAAAAGTTTGCCTTTGGCTGTCGATGGTTGGTGTCCTTGTTCATTAGCATGCTCTCCTGTTCAATAGCAGCTGCCACCACCAAGGAACTTGCAGAAGGGAGAAAATACAAATGGTCATATCCCTTAGAGGGGATATAGTATCTCTGTTTAGCTTGCTTTGCTGTGGGGGTAAGGAGGATGGTTCTGCCACAGTGCCTTGACTGGCTCCATAATGGCTTCATTAATTGGAAGAGTCACTCTGGAAGAATGTCCACTAACTTGAGACAGCTTTCACTCATCTCCTCTGCCTGAATGTCAAGAATAGAGGACACCCTTCTCAATAGATCTAGATGAGTTCTGTGGTCTTCTGGTGGTGGTGGATTGCTTGCTGCCTCAATAGCCTCATCTGACAATGAGGAAGAGGATGACACAAGATTCTGAGGTGGTGGCTGCTCCGTGACTTGTGCTGGGGGAAGCTGCCTAAATGACTTCTGGCTGCTCAGTAGTGGGTACTGGAGATTGATGCTCTTGGTGCAGATGCCCTGAGAGCAGTCTCAATGACAAAGAACTAGGTGGTTGAGGAGGGGTCTAGTGGGAAGAGGGCTACCCCACTTGTCCAGAATGGCCATTCATATGGATCTGAGACCCATCCTTGACTGGGCAATTGCTCCTTAGGAGGAAGCCAGTGCTGTGACTGTGGCATATCCTATGGTCCCCGTCTCTGATGAACGGTATGCCCTCTGTCTTGGATGTCATAAAGATGAATGCACCTCTGAGTCCGATGAGGAAGAATCTGAAATGTCGGACAATGGGGCACAGGGGCCAGAAACAGCTGGGACTGGGAATAGGTAGCCTGGTACCAGGGATATCATCCGAGGCTTGCCCTTGGACTGCACCAGCCTTTGCGGAAGCTTGGGAGGTAATGGTACTATGGGTTCCTGATGCAGTGAGGGAGGCACCACAAGCGTCGGTGCTGAGTGAAAAGTACTTCTTGTGCTGCTGAGGATATCGGTACTGAGAAGCTTAGAAGGTCCCTTGTGGCTGCATAGGCCTCCACATGTTTGGGAGCAAGCAATGACTGGTCCTTTGGGACTTGGAGTAACCAGTATGTTGCTGTGATCCTTGGTGTAAAGAACCATCTATCACAAAGGTAGGCTTACGTGGGTGGCAAAACAGATCAGAGTACCCAAGTCTGTGACTCCATGTAAGGGCTCTTATAGTGTCTGAGGGGTTTACACTTGCTAATTCATTGTTGAAATCTAAGTATAGAACTCACAACTAATTTGGAGTTTGTGCCCTGCTTCTTAACAGTCTGTCCTGAGGTTGGTACTCACACTTGACTTGAGCCACTGCAAGACACCTTGACACCTTCCACTCCTACTCAGCCAGATAACTTTAAAATATTTCAGGATTTTTTGTGTCACATAGAAGAGACTTTAGAAATCCCTGTGGTGCTTGTGCAAGAAAAACTGCATAAACCACTAGATATTCTGCACTCCTCTTATGCCTGGACAGATTACCATGATCATTTATGAGGGGCTACTAGAACAAGAAAAACATTTGTGGCAGTCTCCAGCATCTTTGGCACTTACCTCTAAAAATGGTAGATAGATATTATGAACTCCCTTGAAAGGGGTTTGAATATTTTAAAGACATATCTAGTTCCTTGATCTCTGGTAATGCTGATAGTGCATGAAAGGTCCACATAGCAAGGATTCAAAAAATTACTTCAAGAGACATGGATTCCTCCCCAGAGATAGGTTTATTTGGCAGGAAAATTTACTTATAATGAAGTCTGCATCTCAAATTACCAGGCACTTCTGTTAAAGTATGATTACATTAATTGTGACAAGGTATCACAGTGTATAGAGAAATTCCCTCAAGAACATTGGGAGGAACGGAAATCTATTGTATCTGAGGTACAATTGGTAGTTCACACACTGCTACAGGAAGCGTTTGATGTGTTGGATACCACAGCATACTCAGTGGCCACCTCCATCACCATGCACAGGACTTCCTGGCTTTAATCTTCAGAAATAACAAAGGAGGTCCAAACAACAGTTGAGGACCTCCCATTCAAAGGGTGTGATCTGCTTAATGCAAAACTGATGAAGTCCTGAATTCTCTGAAAGATGTGAGAGCCAGTCTCTGTTCCTTGGGAGTTTACATGCCAGCTCCTAGGAGAAAGCAATACAGGTAACGAAGTTATTTTATTATTACATATTACATATTATTATTAAATTATTACAACCCCTAAAGATCATTAGAGCCACCAAGGAAGGAGCAGATGTTCCAATACAGAACTCTTCTTCTACTGCACACCCTGTGTCCACCTCATGACAGCAAGTTTGATACCATCATCAAGAGCTGCACAGAAAGTCTGAAAGATCTATGCCCTTCTCCCCCAACCTCTTTTTGGCAACAACATTTTTTATTTTAAAAACACCTGGAACCTCATTACTTTAGACCACTGGATCTTAGAAATTAATAAACTTGGAGTATTCCATTCAATCTGAGTCCTTTTCTACCCAACCCTGCTTCCCTATCTCTATTCAGGGACCCCTCTTACGAGAAACTGTTAAAGCAAGAAGGGGAAAAAATAGATCTAGTTTGCCATGGAACATACAGTACTTTCAATATATATTAAAATACTACAGTAGTGTAGCAAGGTGGAGCATGTCATGTGGTTTTTCTTTTCCTCCCTACAGTTTCATCCCTGGTGTGACATTCTATACCTTGGGGGAGCATCCTGGAACCCCCATATTCCTCATTTTTATATAATCATGATCTTACATGTAAAGGTATCAGGGGAAAGGTTATGATCTGCTGAAAGTCATTTCTCTATCCATATATGGATATCATGCATATGAAGTTATGAGAATTGTGTTGTATGGTTGTCACTAAAACATGCCCTAAGTTGGGAGATCAGCCAGATATTAGCTCCCCAGAGGCAACAGCAAGGAAAATAATCAACACCCGGGTGGGGTGTCAATCAACCCATCAACAACCATTGTCCAGCAAGGGAGCTACAATGCAAAAACTTAGGGCTTGTCTACACTGGCACTTTACAGCGCTGCAACTGAAAAAATACCCCCCTGAGCACTGCAAGTTTCAGCACTGTAAAGTGCCAGCGTAGGCAGTGCACCAGCACTGGGAGCCGCGCTCCCAGCACTAGTAGCTATTCCCCTCATGGAGGTGGGTTTTCTAAAGCGCTGGGAGAGCTCTCTCCCAGTGCTGGTGCTGCGACTACACAGCCATGTTAAAGCGCTGCGGTGGCAGCGTTTTAACGTTGCTAGTGAAGACATGCCCCTACCTGCATGAGTCCACACCAGGGGAATTTCTCAACCTTGCCAGGAGACAGCAATGCCCACCCAGACATGCCTGGACTTGTGTTTTCCAAGCACATGAACTCAGGGTATAAAACCAAACACATGGGGCCCATGCTTAGCCTTTCTCCTTCACCCCACCTATGCTGCAAGCAATGAGGACACTCTGAAGACTCCAACTGAGGGGACTGGCCCAGATTTAAGGGACAAATCTATATGTTAAGGACTGCAATATCCGGTGCGGTGAGAAAAACTGCTTAATCTAGATGTTGCCCACTCTAATAAGGTTGAGAGTTTAGATTGCGTGTTTATATTTTCTTTTGGTAACTAACTCTGACTTTTTGCCTATCACTTAATATCACCTAAAATCTATCTTTTGCAGTTAATAAATTTGTTTTACTGTCTATCTTTACCAGTGAGTTTGTATGAAGTGTGTGGCAAATCTGCTCAGGCTTTGCAAAGGCTGGTGTATGTCCACTTCCCATTGATGAAATGGTGAACCAATTAATAAATTTGCACTGCTCATCTTGAGCAGTGCAAGATAGTATATTCCTGAGGTACAGTGCTAGGAGCTGGGGTGATTTAGTTGATTCCTCTCTGTGTGATTCATGAGTGGCTCTGGGAGCATTCAAGCAATCTAGCTGGCTGTGGGGCTCCACATGTGGTTGTGCTGAGTGATAACAGCACCTGGAGGGGTTTGCTGCTGGTCACTAGCAAGACATTGTGAGAGACAGACCAGGCTGGAGAAAGTTCAGGGGGCACAGCGGTCCCACAGTCCCAGGCTGCACCCCAGGGATCCCGTCACACTTGGTTATTACTTGTTTCTCACAGGCTTATGCCCCTTGTATTTCTCAACTTTTTTTATTCAGCTGTAGAAAAATCATCAGTTCTTTTAAGGCCTGATCCTGCACCATTGACTTCAATAGGTGCAGGATGGAGTCCTCCACTGAGCGTTGTCCCAGATACCAAATCAGGGCAACAAGTCTGTTGCTCTCATCAAAGGGTGAGAGGCTGGCAGCAAATCAAAAGTTACAAAGCTGCAGCTGACTGTCTGTTTTAAGTCTTATCTTAGCTGAAGTTAGTTAATGATGCTGGGCAAGTATTTTAGCAAGGGTGCTTTTGTATACAGCGTATTGGGTATTTGCTGCATTCTGTTTATGATCTTTGAATATTTAAAATGTTATAAACATACTTATATACTTATACCTACTGGGATAGGCCATCAAATGGGATAGGGCATCAAACTACTGGGATAGGCCATCCTGGAAATAACATGAGTTATTATTATTGTGAGTAAATATATTATTGACTCATGTTATTTCCATGATTTTTCTCTTTGTCACTGATTTCTCAATTGACAGGAAAGATGCCCATAGTTAACACTGAGGCCAGATAATTGACATCTCCAGTAAGTGAGTAGGTGAGTAAAGTGGCATTTGGATTTCCCTTGCAGATGCCATATTTCTATAGTCCATTAATTCAAACTGATTTAATTCAGGAATTCTTGGGAACCTAACTTGTGGCATGTTAATGAGTCCCCCAAAATATTTTGTGTTCCCAAGAAATTATTAATATTACAATTATGCTTAGAGACTTTAACTGAGCTGAAGATCCACTGGGCTAGGTCCTATACAAAGAGTAAGAGATAGTCAGTGACCTAAATAGATGACAATCTAAGGTCCTGATTCTCTATGTGTCTACTCATTTAAATTTACTATTGTGAGTAGTTGCATTGATTGTACAATAGTAAAGTTAATCATGTACGTAAGTGGTCATATCAGGGCCTAATTTATGCAAAACGTGTGAGGAAAGGGACATAACATACCAGCAGAGTGATGTAATGACTTGAAGTGTCAATCCATTTTTTTATTTTGAGTTTTAATTTTTAAATCTGTAAATGCTGCAGTGCACAGGCGTTATCTATATTGATGTTTGACAGATTAGTACACTGATGGGCTTTTTGAAAGGACGTTCTCTCCTTCGGTCATGAGTGACACTATGTTTAAGTATCATGGCGATGATCCTGTACAAAAAATAGCTAGAGACAGAGACACTATTGCCTTGCTAAGTGTCTGTGGCGGCAGCTGCTACTAGCTCTTTGCTTGGGCGAATGACCAATGTAGGCGCGGAGAAGACAAAGCGAACAAGCTTTCTTCTCCCTTTCATGGGTAACGTCATACCATTCCATGTCTGACGTCAAGTCCTCAAGGATGACGTAACCATTCATACAGCCAATCACAGCTAGAAAGATGACGTAAACGACCTTAGCAACAGGCCCAGTCCGAGCGGGCCAATTAGAAAATCGATGGGGGTGGCAGGCAGCCAATGGGATACGGCGAGGGAGGAAGGCGGCAGGAGGCCGGTCGTCTCCCTCATCTTCCCTCCGACAAGATGGCGGCGGTGCTGGCGATGGCGACCCTAACGGCTTTGTGTCCCTTCAGCGCCTGAGCTCGGTTCCGGCCTGGCCGGGGGTACCGAGCAGCGGCGACATGACCGCGGAGCCCATGAGGTACGGACCGAAACACTCTCCCTCTAGGGTCTGACGAGCCTCCGCTGCGGAGAGGCGGCTGGGGATACTGTAGTCACTTTCTTCCCACCCAGGGAGTAGAGGCGGCAGCGCCGCTCCCCGCTGCGGGCCGGTACCGCAGGAGGGTGGAGGGGAGGCTGGGGAAAGCATCGGCAGAGAAGGCCGCGGGGCAGAGTAAGGGATCGCGGGCCAGAGGCCGGGCAGGGGGAGGGGACCGGCGGGACGGAGGTTAAGTGCGGTCTGGCTGCTGTCTGTGCGCGCGGGGCTTAACCCGGCTGGGCTGAGGGAGAGGGGCCCGGGGGCGCTTATATTCCCCTCGCCGGTGTGCTCGGGGGTAGTGCTGCGCCCCCGGCTCGGCCGGGGCAGGCGCACGGCCTGTTCCCTCGGCCAGTCCCGCCGCGGGGTGGAGGGGGCCCCGCTCCGAAGCTCGCGTTCTTAAGGTTGGGGGCGTTGATGCTTCGTTTCCATTCTGCCTTGCCTGGAGAGAGCCGGAGCGGGACCTGGCTTGGCGGACCAGGTTGAGGGGCGGTGCCCTCTCCTGACCCCCAGCCCTGGATGGAGTTTTTGCGTCAGCGAATGTCTTGGTACCATAGCGGTGCTGCCGCCTCTCCCCTCCTCCTCCAACGTGTTTATCCACAGTGAAAGTTCCTTCTCCCCTATTGGCCCTCCACAGTAAAGGATCTATTTTTACATCACAATCAGTGTCTGCGACCGCAGGAAAGCTGATCTTCATACAAGGTGTTCACCCTAAGCATCTTAGTCTATAGGCAGACTTTTCTCTAGCTTGCAGACTGGAAACGTTCTCTCCTGCCTCCCAGCAGGGGAGGCTTCTTGCAGCTCTTTGCTTTCTAGGACCTACTCTTGTCTGCTGTGTTAAATTCCTTTCTTTGCTGCATACAGTAAATTATGCTATACCAGGCCACAAATCAGCTTCAGTGCTGACGAACAGGTGCTATGTTTTACCATTAATACATAATTAGTTTTGTGTGCCTTCCAACATACAGACATTTCAGGGGAAGGTGACCAAGGAGCATGGTCCATCAACTGCACAGCACTCTGAATGCTTAAGATGTGATATGAATAATAAACGATTGTCAGTTAACCTTCATGAACATTGTCTAGCCTTGTTCACAAAATCAAAACAAAAATTGAAGGAAAAGTAGCATCACGTGAACTTGTATTAAGATTCTCAGTAAAGATTCTTAAGCAATCATAGTTGTTTACATGGATTTTTTTCCTCTGTGGCTCTAAACTCTTTATGGCATCTTTGCAGTTGGTAGCACATTAACAGTACAGCATCCTTTTAGTGAAGTTTGGGTTTGATTACATTTCTATTTGTTTTTGTATTATTTTTCAGTCAAAACAAAAGAGGGGTCTGATTTTTTTCCTTTGCTTTCCCTTGTTTGTGTAGTTGTTTATTTACCATAAACTCCCAGTAGGGTTTCTGCCAATACTGATAGGAATGGTAATTTTCTCCCCTTATATGTTCCCGGCCCTGAAAGCCTTTTAATTTCTTAGTTAGCTGTGCCTGAAGGCCTCTAGCAGTGTAAACAAAAATATTAACAAAGTTAACATAAAGCAGGCTGATCAATTCCAGGAGCAGAAACTACAACAAACAAGCTGTCCCTAACATAAAATAGGGTGACCTTAAACAGATAAACCATCACAGGGTCTGTTGTATATACATTTTTTATTTTAAATTAATTGATTATTTTACAGAAGAAGCGATCTCTTCAGACCCCCCACTCCTCCCCTCAGACACCCTCCATGACCCTTTGGGTCATGATCTCCAAAGTATGGGAAACACTGGGTTGAAGAGTTCAGTGTGAGAATATAAAACAGAAGCAGTGTAGTCACTAGAACAAATTACCCCTTAAAGCAGGGGTTCTCAACTTTTTTCTTTCTGAGGCCCCCTCAACATGCTGTAAAAACTCCACGGCCCACCTGTGCCACAACAACTGTTTTTCTGCATATAAAAGCCAGGGCCAGCATTAGGGGGCAAACAGGGCAGTTGCTTGGGGCCCCCACGAAGCTACACTGCTCAGGCTTCTGCTTCAACCCCCAGTGATGGGGTTCAGGGCTCTGGGCTTCAGACCTATGCGGTTGGGCTTCAGCTTTGCGCCCTGGGCCCCAGTGAGTCTAATGCTGGCCCTGCTTGGCGGACCCCCTGAAGCTTGCTTGCGGCCTCCTAGGGGGCCCTGGACGACTGGTTGAGAATCACTGCCTTAAAGGGTTACCTTCATGAGTAATGGTAACACACTGGTTTGGGCGGGGGGGGGGGGGTGATTGGTATGGGAGAGGGTAACAAACTTGAAGTTACTTTCCTAGAGGAAGAAATTAGTCAGGGAATTGTTCTGTGCTGGTAGTATGGCGTGAAAGATTGATAACTTTGGAATGTATGTAGAAATATTTACAAAAGTTGATTGAGTTCAAAATATCTACTACTGGCTTCTTTCAAATTACATTATTGCTGCATTACACAACATGTATCATGTCATGCTGCAACATCACTCATTCAGAGTTAATGGATGCAGGTTACCTTAAGAAAGAAAAATGAGATCAGGTTTCCCACCAAGATGTTAGGGCAAATCTGTCAACATATTCTCTGTACAAGACAAATATTGAATGTATTAACTTAAAAGCTAAAGCGAAGTTGTTAGTTCTATTGAACTGTGCATTATTCATCTATAGCATCATTAAGGCTGCATTGAAAAGGCCCCTTTACTCAGCAGATGACAGGTGAATTTTCTACAAAGATGTTGTATGAAGTCACTTCTAACTGCAGAAGAAACATTTTAAAATAACTCCCTTTCAAAGTTTTCTCTGTCTTCATATTTCTTTGAGTTCCGCATAGTCCACTCAAACTTCACATCTGTTCTGGTAATATCTTGGATGTAGGCCACTTCTGAATGTTTAACATTAAACTTCTAGTTAGTTAGGTCTCCTTATTTGTCATAACCTTAGTCCCTCCAAGATTAGCAGCAGAACTACTCAGTTACTTTCATTTTAAACACTGGCAACCTGGGTTCCAAAATCATGACCCCCCAAAAGTCTTATTTTCAATAAAATTTCATTTTTGTCTGGGTTTCCAATCAGTTCTATCCCTGACTTGCCAGCTGTGCTCCGTACCAGAAAAGATGAACCAGAAAAGCTTGCTGAACAGCAGTAGGCTCTGGGGTGGACTATGGGGTGATATCAGGTGGTGAGCAGAGATGCAGGAGTCGGGGAGAGAGAATGGTCCTTGTGGGAGAGAATGGGGTTAAGCAGGGATGATTAAAGGAAGAGTCATCTGTGGCACAGTTTCTGTGCCAAGGCATTATTACATCAAGGGCTACCCTCATACTCCAGCTCTCCTCTCCACCTCTTCCCCTGGTTCAAGTCAGCTTAAGCCCAACTTTTTAATCATATTCCCTGTTTACTTCCCATGGTGCCCTACAGCCTCATACACAGCCTTACTCACCTGTAGAACAAAGGCTGCAAGTTGTTCAAGATGAAATATATTTGGGCTATGGATTATGAAAAGCAGGTAGTTCAGGCTGAGAAGGGGAGTTAAATAAGTGGATCAGAGCTGGGCATCGAATGACTTTACTTATTTTCTTTCTGTTTAGAACAGGCATCAAACATATGGGCAATGGGCCAGATCCAGCCCAATTGATGTATTTATGTAGCCTACGTGATATTCAGATTGTGCAAAATACCAGCTTTCATTTAAAAAAAAAATGTTTCTGGCCCTCCTGGTTTTGAAGAAAACCTTCCAAATGTGAAAAACAACAATAAAGAGATGTAGTGATGCCTTCCCGAATCTGCAAACAACCTAAAACAATGGTTCCAAACAGTGAACTCCCGTATCCTCTATTAATCTCAGTGGAATGGCAACAAAAACATTTTAATGTGAACACTAGCTGTTGCACTGCTGATCATTTTAACAGATGGAAAGGGATGGGAGTGAAGCTCACAGGAGGGGTACAGAGAATAGAAGTTGCTGCAGGAAAGGAAAGACAGAGGAAAAAGTAGAGGAGATACAAAAAGACAAGGAAGCGGGAGAGAAACAGAGAAAGAAGGGTAAAAAAGGAAGAAAAACAAAAGGATAGAAACAGTAGCAGCCCAAACAAGGAGAGGAGCATATTTTCACTGTAGACTAGTGCAGAATAAGTGTGTGTTAACTCTCTGCTGAAAAAACAGTATGAAACCTGTATCTATCTGTGCCTGGATTTATCTTAGGAAAAACAGTATGTCTTTATTAAGTGTATTTTGTGTGAGGCAAAGTGCAGGTGCAAATGCGCATAGTCCATGACAAAACATGTCACTGAATTGGAATATTGGATGTATCTGCAGTAAGGCCTTAGTGTACTGCTGAGGCTCACCTGACCATATTTCATGTCATTGGACCTCAGTTCTGGCTGACGGGTGATACAGAAAGATGAACTGGTTTGTGAATAGGGCAGTAGCAAGTTGTTCCAATGATGGCTCAGAAAGGGAAAAAAAATGCAGAAATATAATGGCAAACATGATGTATTGTTTTACACTGATTTGAAACCATGGTATGTAGTGTGCTCTGAAGTTCTAGCTGTGGAGTATATGGTGCCTTCAAAGTTCTTGTAACATTTAGGGACCAGACAGCTGACACTTAAAGATAAAAGGAAGGCTTTTTTTTTTTTTTTTTTTTTTCAGAGAAAGCTTGAAGCCTTGAAAAATCCTCAGGGCTTGATTACTCAGACTAGCAGTGTCAATACCAGTGCCCTTCAGGTGACTTATTTGGTGTATCTGCAAACTGCAAATCACACGGTTTTATATGGTGTATATGATTGTTTCAGAATTTTGTTAAGGTTAGAAACACCTACCAGATAACATGGTTTCTCATGTTTGTCACATGGGTAACGATATATGAGACAAACTGCTTTTATAACTTTGGAAAAGTCTGTAGCTGGCAATTCAGCTTGATGAGTCAAAAGAAGTCTGAAGATGTCTCTCTGCATCTGACGACGCATCTACACTGCAAAGTTGTCTACAAAACTTTTATCGTTCACGGGTACTTAAAGCCACCTCTTTCCTCCCCCCCCCCCCCCCCCCGCGCGAAAGACAAAAGCTTTGCTTACGTAAGTGGCAGTGTGAACACGGCTTTGTCTTCTGCTGACAAAGCTAACGCCGCTCACGAGTCTGGAAGTATTTTGAGGGCAAAAGTGCCAACAAAGTACTGACAAAGAGCGTTTACACACGCTGACTTCTAATGACATGGCTGTGTCGACACAGCCTTGCTACTAAAAGCTGCGTGGTGTAGACAAGCCCTGAGATACTGCCTGATCTGAGGGGTTGTTTGATATCTCTAGTGCTACACAGCTAATATTTGTGAGGTAAGTTTCTGATGGTTCTGTTGGAGAGTTGATCTTCTGTAAAGCACAACAGCAGAATGCTATTCAAGACATTTCAAAACGTGTTTAGTCTTCCACATTTAGTAGGAGCTATGTATGATAATCTGGATGCATCGTGCCAAGGTGGTGACAGATAAGGGTAGTATACTAGTCCACTGATCCAGAACATCACACTAAATACATCCCTGCCTCACTGTTTCATAAACTGCTAAACTCTTGATGATAAGAAAATGCCTGAATGTCTGTGTCATGTCATAGATGAATTCAGAACTTTTGCATTGCTCTGTAACTACGAACAATGCTTTCAAACTGAAGAGTTGAGACTATTTTCCTCCTGTCTCACAGGTGGGAAAGAGATGTAGTGACAAGTAAAGTGTTAACTTAATTCTTTTAATTACAAGCAAAAGTGGAGATTTCCCATAATAATTAAATCTCCCTGTAGTGAGGGGGCGTGGCCTCCCTCCCAGATGGACAGGGAAACTCCCTCACCCACCTCCTGGTGGGCAGAGCCAGGGCATCCACACCCATCCAGCTGGAAATAGAAGGGCGGGACAGGAACCAGAATATAATGGGTGGGTCTTCAAGCTCAGCTGGGCCAGAGCTGCAGGAGCTCCTCAAGCTCTAGCAGCAGGTGGCCTGACAGACACCACTACAGCACCAAAGCCCCAGAGGAGCTGCCGGGGGTGCAGAGGACCTGTAGGGGTTGCTATTAGCTGTCTACCCCGGGAAGACTGATGATGACCTTGAGACCCGAGTACTGCACAGTGGGAGTGTAGGAAGTAGCCCATGGGAACCAGGTGATAATCCGGTTGTATTGTGACCCGAAACTAGGTCAGTATGTTTCGGGCAGATCCCTGCTGACCAGTGACAGAACATTCTGCCCAGCCCTGGGCTGGGACCCGATGGAGTTGGGTGGGCTCAGGTCCCCCTACCACTCCACCCCTGGGGTGGCAGCCTCCCCACCTCAGGCCAAGAGGCCTGCGTTGGTCTGCTGTCTGCCAGAGCTAGGACATCAGACTGTTTGCTGTCTGCCCAGTCAGAGGGCTGAACCCCTAACTGTTTGGTATTCCTCCCTGCCTAGGGGCAGGGTCCCTAGAGTCCTTTGCCCTGACTGCATGGCATGGCTACTTAACTGTTTGGTGTTCCGTCCTGCCGGAGGCTCAAGCAGCCAGTGCTAATTCCTCCTGAACTTGACGCCTACAGCAAGGGGACGTAGCCTCCCTCCCAGATGGACGGGGAGGGATGAACCCAACCTCCTACATTCCCCTTGCTGACACTCTAATTAATTCATAGGGGTGGCATATTTAGCCTACCTTGTTAACATCTTTGATCACCTGAACCCACTAAACACTTATTTCAGGGCTGAATATGAATGATTCTGCCTGCACAAACAGGGTAGAAACATTCTTTAGAAAATTTGTTCTTCCCAAGTGCAAAGAAAACCTGGAGACATTCTGTACCTTGGGGGAGTGTCCTGTAACTCCCATATTCCTCATTTATATATGATTGTGATTTTGCATATAGAGCAGGGCTTGTGAGTATCGGGGGAAAGGTTATGGTCTGCTGAAAGTAATTTCTCTATCCATATACACCTCTACCCTGATATAACACGAATTCGGATATAACGTGGTAAAGCAGTGCTCCAGGGGGGTGGGGCTGCGCGCTCTGGTGAATCAAAGCAAGTTTGATATAACGCGGTTTCACCTATAACACGGTAAGATTTTTTTTGGCTCCCGAGGACAGCGTTATATCGGGGTAGAGGTGTACATATATCATTCATGCATATGAAGTTATGAGAATTGTGTTGTATGGTTGTCACTAAAACATGCTGTAAATTGGAGAATCAGTCAGATATTAGCTCCCCAGAGGCAACAGAAAGGAAAGTAGCCAACACCCGGGTGGGGTGTCAAACAACCCATCACCAGCCATTGTCCAGCAAGGGAACTACAATGCAATGACTTACCTGCATGAGGCCACACCAGGGGAATTGCTCAACCTTGCCTGGAGACTCAGCAATGCCCCCAGACATGCCTGGACTTGTGTTTTCCAAGCACGTGGACTAAGGGTATAAAACCGAACACAGGGGGCTCATGCTTGGCCTTTCTCCTTCACCCACCTGTACTGCAAGGAACAAGGACACTCAGAAGACTCCAACTGGGGGGACTGCCCCAGATTTCAAGGGTAAAATCTCTGTACTATGAACTGTGGGGTGAGAAAAATTGCTTAATCTAGATGTTGCCTAGTCTAATAGGGTTGAGAGTTTAGACTGCATGCTTACATTTTCTTTTGTTTTGGTAACTAACTCTGACTTTTTGCCTATCACTTAAAATCTATCTCTTGTAGTCAATACATTTGTTTTACTGTTTATCTTTACCAGTGAGTTTGTATGAAGTGTGTGGCAAATCTGCTCAGGTTTTGCAAAGGCTGGTGTAGATCCACTTTCCATTGATGAACCAATTAATAAATTTGCATTGCTCATCTTGAGCAGTGCAAGACAGTATATTCCTGAGATACAGTGCTGGGAGCTGGGGGTTTGGCTCTGGTGCTTTTCTCTGTGTGATTCATGAGTGGCTCTGGGAGCATTCATGCAATCTAGCTGGCTGTGGGGCTCCACATGTGTTTGTGCTGAGTGATCACAGCGCCCGGAGGGGTTTGCTGTTGGTTACTAGCAAGGCATTATGAGAGACAGCCCAGGTTGAAGAGAGTTTAGGGGGCACAGCAGTCTCACAGTCCCAGGCTGCACCCCGGGGATCCCATCACCGTCATTTTTATCTTCTTTGAAGGAATTTAGGAGGCTATCAGACTATCAAGTACTCATAAATCACCTTTGAAGGGAACTTAAGACTTAATTATTAGACTGTTTTTCTACTGTCCCATAGTTGTGGAAAGAAGTTTACCCTTGGTGGTGTTGATGCTGACTGCAAAACATTGCAAAACAAACTGACAGATCACTCTTGGGCCAAAACCCACAACTAACTTTTCTCTAGCAGAAACTCCATAGACTTGTCTGTCTTCTGAAGGAATCGCCAGCCTTCCTTAGTTGCAGAAGCCATGGAAGTTTTAATCTCACCTTCATCCCTTATTTCCGTAAGTCAGGTTTCTTTTCAGTGGCAATTTTTTTTATCACAACTGCCTGTCTATTGAAAGTGAAGTAGAATTGTATTGCCCCAATTCCATTTTGTCTGAAATATCATTCATCAGCAAAGCAGGTTCATTCATCAGATGGATTTGTGAATGTATATAGTACAGCCTGCACCCAGTTTAACAGAAAAGAGGTGCTTCTCTACTTGAAAGAAGTGAAGAGAAAGTAGAAGTCTGGAAGAATGGCTGTAGCTGAGGGTATGTATGAAAGAATTGCACAGCACCACCAAGGCAATTCAGATGGATAAAGGCACACTAAGTATAAGAACATAACTTCTACATCCAGAATTTGTTTCTAAGTCCATTTAGCTTCCCCCTTTCCTTTTAACAGGCTGAATATTGAGAAGAATTACAAGTCCTCAAATGTTGATTTTTGTACTCCAAAAACAAACCTTAGTCATATATGTATTAGTGAAATGATAACTAAAACTCAGGAATGCGCAGCTGAGAGAAGGGGGTCATATATTTATTTTGTGGACTATGAATTGGTTGCCACCTTTGTGGAAACAGGCAGTGCTGGAGCACTGGATGAAGACCGGAGAACAAGATCAGTTCAGACATATATCTAAATGAATTTAACAGTAACAGTCTCCACAAGGAATGTGATAGGATAAACTTAATCTTGTTTGGGGAACATCTTCAGAAACTCTGAATAGGAAGAAGTCTTCAAAATAGTATCTGAGTTGCCTTAGTTATCATTAATTTTTTTGTTTTTTTCTGAAACGCTAATTTTTGAAGCATTGATTGAAAAATGAAACTCTTCAGAGGTAGGAGTATGTGTGGTTTTAGGATGAAATTAAGCTCAGTGCAAATGTGTACTGTATTAAAGACTAAAATAGATTGGGGCTAGGGAGGGGAGCATGGGAGGGAGGGAGGAATTGTGGTGTTCAGTTTATATTATCCAAGCTCAAGGTGAAATGAAGAGACTTGAGCCTGGATAAGACTGTGAAATAAATATTATGTAGACCAAAGGTGCCTCTGCCTAAACAGTTTTTATTGCTTGTTTACTATCAGCAGTTGCACATTTAACAGAAACATAGGGCTACCAAGAAAACTGAGCAGGAATGAAAATTGTGCAAAACTCTGGAGCGAAAATAGAGCAAACCAAGACAACTAATGTCCTAAGCACTGGTGTGTCCTTGTTGCAGGCATAAATGAAATACAGACCAACCTTTAGACTTTAATGTGAGGAAACACTAACCTGGGAACCTTTGCCGGACCTATTTGGCTGTCGCTAGTCCATGACAAAGATATTTGGCAACGTCATAGGGAGGCCTTCATTCAAAATGAGGTAATGATGCAGCATCATAGAGAGTTTGTTGTAAACAGTTCAGAGGAAAAAACAGAAAATAATAAAAGCAATTTTTGTATTAAAGCAGTGAAGTATTTATCTGTTATTGGATGTAATCCTTGCTTCTGTATATCTAAAACTGTTTTACATGAAAATGACTATTGCCTGCCTGTCCCTGTTTGTGTTTTTATGCTAAACTTTTGCTTTGATTATGCTTTTGTTGGGGGAATCTAGCATTACCATATAGCAGTGTTTCTTAACCTTTTCATGCTGGCGACCTCATTTGGACATTAAAAAAAAAAAAAAGGTCTCCTCCTCCTCGCCCCCCGCATCGCACACTTTAAGCTTGGGGCTTCAGCTTCAGCTTCTCTCGGCTCAGGGCTTCAGCCCAGCATGGGGCTGAAACATGTAAATTAGCTTTGCAGGGTCTCCTGTGGCGTGGGGCAATTGCCCTGATTCCTACCCCCTAACACCAGCCCTGCTTGTGACCCCCCCCCCCAATCCCTCCACCAGCCCTTGTGGGGGTCACAACCCCCAGGTTGAGAAACACTGCCATATGGTATTTTTACCTATCAAAGTTCTCTGTATGCTTAACATTCCTTTACTTGTTCTCCGGTACCTATTTTTTCTATTCTCAAGCTTGTCCTAAGTAGTCTTCCTAGTTATCAACTTCTCAGCTTGGTTATTTGAAAAGAAAAATATTTAGCCTTTTAGTGCAACAGTGCAGCCTTCAGGAAAACCCATGCTATTGTCAGATAGTTTGGATGCCATTTGAATAAAACTAAATTGTTTAATCTTCCTTGAACAGAGTACGGATTCTTTTAGTGAACTTTTGTTCACCTGTTCTCCATTTTCCTTTTTATGAGCAGTTAGTGTCTCTGGAGAGTCTTTTGTGATATTTGCTTTCCTTACTCAGTATACTCCGAGGGCATTTCATGCATGTCCCCAAATGTCCTAAAGTTTGCTGGGTATCCTTTGATTAAACCCCTGTGATTATAAAGTCAATTCTTACCAAAATAAGATATTAATCAAGTAATGAGTTAATGAAATCTAAGAATAGCACCTCAGGATATAACACAGTAATATGGGACACGATGCCTGCGTTGTCTTTTTTAAAAAATGAGTACTTTGATAGTCTGCTATTTTTGAGGACATTCATAGTTTGAATTTTCGGGTTGTTACCACACTAAAATTACCGTATATACTCGATCATAAGCCGCTTGGTTTATAAGCCGACACCGCCCCCACCCCCCCACACACAATGGATAAGTAAAAATGGACAATTTTTATGACCCATTCATAAGCCAACCCTATAATTCAGGGGTCAGCAAACTTTGGCTCCTGGGCCATCAGGATAAGCTGCTGGCGGGCCGAGATGGCTTGTTTACCTTGAGTGTCCGCAGGCATGGATGTAAACCTAAGTAAACAAAGTGTCCCAGCGCGCTAGCTGCTTACCCTGACGGGCCGGGACAGCAACTGGTGGGGAAATTTTTTTGTGGGGAGAAGCTGGGGGTAAGGGGACCACCCACCACTAGCCCCCCACACTCTCCCCATCCCATCCTCTCCCACCTTATTTGGGGAGGGCCAGGGGAGAATGTCTTTGGCCTGGCTGGCCCTGCTCTGGCAGGCCAGACCGGGCGGCACAGCCTCAGCATGTTCCAGTGGGCTGGGCTGGGTGGCACGGCTGCAGCGTGTTCCGCTGGGCGCCGGCCACAGCCTGCTCTGGTGGGCGGGGCCAAGCAGTGTGGCTGCAGCCTGCCAGCCCCGGAGCTGCAGCTCATTTGGAGGCTGTGGGGAGAGCAGCATGGCCAGAAGCCGAGAGACTCTGGCCCCGCCTCTTCCCTTCTGGTTCTGCTGGCTGTGCTGCTTCTTCTTGCTTCCTCTGTTGTGTGGAGGGGCTGTGTCCCACCTCTCCCTATCTATACCCGTTCATAAGCCGACCCCCTTCTCTGATGCTTCCTTTTTTTTTTTTTTTTTACTAAAAAAATTCAGCTTATGAACGAGTATATATGGTAATTTAAATTGTCCTGGTAACAGATGTAAGCAAGGTCTGACTTGAAATTGCTTAATTAGCATATACATTTGAAATCATTTACAAAAATGTTCAGTTTTAGCCCAATATTTTGAGCTACCACAGAACTGCCGCCCCAGTTGAAAACTGTTAATGAGTTTTGAACATTAACTACCACAAAGGACATAACTTAAATTGTTTTATAAAAATATAGTAGTAAAAACATACTTTTAATGTTATAGGATGGTTTGATTTTTTTTACAGTGTATTTTGGACTACTGTTTGTATACTGTATGATGTGTTAAGTCCTTAGTACAAGGCAGATTTGTTCACTTCTGCTATGACTGGTTATCAGTAAATGAGTAAAATATATTTAATTGTATACATTGTCTACTTCAGCCCTTTCAATTTGTCTGTTCCATGTTCTTGAGTCATTTTTCATGCGTACAACTATCAGACCACAGCCTTAACACATTTTATAGGAGAGTACTATGTAGTCTCTGGCCTTTTGATGGGAGACTTCTGAATTGGGGTAAGGCTCCAGACATCTTTTCTTCTGGGTGTAGTGTCTCTTCAGGGTTATCTATGTGAAAGTTCTGAAACAACTGTCTGAAAGTAATGGTCTCATAAAAAAAGATTCATAAAAACTAGAGAGAAAAATCAATAACTGTATGCATAAAGTCCAGTTTGAAACTGAAAACCTTAACTAGGTAGCCTCACTATGGTTTTACTTACAATGAAATAAGAATACTTCCAATTTTTGTCTGCTATCCTTTAGATCAGGGAACATTTTGGAGACATAACCTCAGGGTCTTTTTCACTTTTCCTCTCTCTCCTTTCACTCTGGCTATGGCTAGCTTATCATACCAGGTACACTTCAGAGTTATTTACATAAATGTTCTCTCTGATGGGGTCATCATTGCCTTTTATGAAATCACAATTGTATATTTTAAAGTCATGCATTCTAATGTCCACTGGTCTTGTTTAAACTTATTCGAGGGGTTTTATTTTATTTACTTTGCCTTTCTTTTTCATATATTTATTGGAAGGTGCGTTCCTGCCACAGTAGATTTTCAGCCCTTGTTTGCATCTCCTCTGTCCCCCTGTGTGCTTGTCTTAACCAAAGGTGTTAACTTTGAAATCAGTTAATTTTCAGCCCCTTAAAGAAGTAGTTATATTTCTCTTAGTCATTCCATCTTATCAGAATCCCAACTGTAGATGAAATATGAATTCACAGATGCAAAATCCATCACATTATAATTGGCTTTACCACTTAACTGACATTTTTGGAAGTAAACATTTAAATGTTGTAAGTACTTAATACTGGACAGACGTTGGTCACTGTTGACATAGGTTATATGCAGTAGTGATTTTGAGGAGAAGAAAATCACTCTTGTTACCAATCACTTTAGCCGTCCAGCTCCCCAGAATTTTAATTGTGTGAAATTGCAGTGCTGTAGCCATGTTGGTTCCAGGATATGAAAGAGACAAGGTGGGTGAGGTAATATCTTTTATTGGACCAACTTTTGTTGGTGAAAGAGACAAGATTTTGAGCTACACAGCGCTCTTTTTCAGGTCAAAGATACTACCTCATCCACCTTGTCTCTCTGTTATGTGAAACGGAAGTTATAGAGGATGGAAGAGTAAAGTAAATTAATACTCCTGTTTACAACAATTTACCTAACATCTGGCTGCAATTTAAAAAAAAAAAATCTGCATAGATTTTACAATCAGTAAAGGGCTACTTAAATTGTGGCCACTGAGTTCTCATTATGCTGCAAGATGCCATTTTACGTTTTAAAGTGGAAAGTGATAATGATTTAACATTTTATAGTTGCCTAAAAAGGCAGTGAAAATCTTGTGTACTTTAAGTATTAAAAAAAAAAGCTACAACTGACTAAAGAATCTGCAGACATGTGAGCTAGTGCTCTGAAAAAGTAAACTAATGAAGAACACAAACATTGCTCTCAGAGATGTTCTTGAAAGATTTTTAATTTTACAGTGGTTCCTACACCATTGACTGTCAGGAACCATTAAAAATTCAATATGTTATATATGTGGATAACTTTTATAGTGAGAATAACTAATTACTTTATGAGGTAGTCCATACCTGTATTTTGAAGATGCATGAGGAAAGTAATTCTAAATAATACAGTTTGGAAGGTAACAAATTAATAGTTTGTATTTTTAAAGCACTTCCATCTAAGGATCTCAAAATTTTTGGAGTATATCTAGATTAGGAAAATTTTTTTACTCATTTATCTTAGTCTAGATATACCTTAAATGTTTGTAAGGCACTTTAACTAGTTTTAAAACCCTAGTTTAATTTAACTTTCTCTGTCTACGCTAAGGTTTTAAAACGTTTTAATTGATATTAAAAAAAAAAAAAGTTTTATCCTATCCTAGATTATCCTTATAGAATTAAGACTTACAACACCGCTGTGAATGCAGATCACTAGCAAATATACTGTAGGGAACAATGCTACATGGCAAAGGAATAGACTGTAGGACTTAATGGTTCTATTCTATCTCTGATTTTTTTCTTAAGAAATTATTAAAAATTACCATTTAAAGTGTGCACTATCAGAAAATTTGATGTCTTGAAAATAGTTTTAAAAAGCACAATTTGGATGTGCCCCTTTAATGGCAGTGTTGAAGGATTATCTTACACAGGGGTTAGTCTAGTTGATTATGTATGATTTTTCAGTTACTGTACCAACAGCTGGAAAAAGACATATGAGCACAGGAAAGCTTTTGGACGGTGGTCTCCAACCTTTTTATGTGCAAGATCACTTTTTGAAATTAAGATCAACCCAGGATCTGCCCTGCCCCCTCCCTCCATTCCCTCTCTCCCTCCGTTGCTCACTCTCCCCCACCCTCACTCACTTTCACCAGGCTGGGGCAGGGCGTTGGGGTACGGGAGGGGATGCGGCGCTGGGTTGGAGTTGGGGGGTTTGGAGTTTGGGAGGGGGCTCAGGGCTGAGCCTGGGGCAGGGGATTGGGGTGCAGGAGGGGGTGAGGGGTGCGGGCTCTGGGAGGGAGTTTGCATGCAGGAGGGGGCTCCTGGCTAGGGTAGAGGGTTGGGATGCAGGAGAGGATGAGGGGTGCAGGCTCAGGGCTGGGGCAGGAGGTTGGGGTGTGGGGTCTGGGAGGGAGTTTGCTCCAGCCAAGAGCCCCCTCCTGCACCCAGAGTGTTGGGGTGCAGTGAGGGGTGTGGGCTCTGGGAGGGAGTTGGGGGTGCAGGCTCAGGGCTGGGGCAGGGGGTTGGGATGAAGGAGGGTGTGTGAGGTGCAGGCTCTGGCCGGGAGGCGCTTACCACAGGCAGCTCCTGGTCGGCGGAGCAACAGGGCTAAGACAGGCTGCCTGCCTTCCCTGGCCTCATGCTGCTCCCAGAAGTGGCTGGCATGTCTCTGCGGCCCAGGGGCCAGCAGGCTGTTCTGTGTGCTGCCTCTGTCCCCGCCCTCCAGCGCCAACTCTGCAGCTCCCATTGGCTGGGAGCTGCGGTCAATGGGGTCGGCGGGCGCGGGCAGCACACAGAGACCCGTGCCAGCCACTTCCAGGAGCGGCGTGGGGCCCGGGCAAGCAGGCAGCCTGCTGAGCCCTGCTGCGCTGCCAGACAGCGATTGACTGGCAGAGGCTCCAGGATCGCGATTGACTGGTTGGTGACCACTGCTTTAGGAGGTGGGAGAAAAATATGTGGAGAGCCTGAGACAAGAAACCTTTTTAAAAAGTAGTGCTAATAAGGTAACTGGTGAATTAGAGCCTTGTCTTATTCTTAAGAAAAATTGTGTACATGGGAGAGAAATGACCAATGGCTCCTGTTCTATAAAACTGGCTAATTGAAAATTCTGTTGGCAATAGTATCAGTAAACTAATTCAAATAAAGATATCAGGCAGTCATCTGCTCGTACACGATTGTCTTTTGACAAGATACACGTGTTGCTGGTTGTCTTCTGAGACACTCAGTAAATAATTGGGATGGCTGGTTTGATGTAAGCTTTGTATGGGTAAGTTAAAATAATGTCTGATTCCATGCATCGTTACAATTTTTTTTCTTTAGGCCATGTAGAGAAACTGCTTGCAATTTCTGTTTGGGTTATGTATCCACAGACAGACCAATATAAGTGATTCACATTTTTAGCTATTATTTAATTAATCTCTTAGTTATGCACAATGTTTTTGCTATGTTCTTTCCTTTTAATTTCTTTGAATAGCAGTGCACTTTTCTTGGCTTCTGTAAATATTTCATTTTTTTAATTACATGAAATACGGCTTTTTAAAATGTGACATGCTTTATTGTAAAATTTATACTAATGTAGTCCTAAATGCTTATATTTCAGTGCCAAATCTGCACTTACAGATTTTTTTTCAAAATTACAGGGGGGTTATTTTTGCATATTTTGGTATCCTGTTTTGAGATAGATGTTTTGGTTAAAAAAAAAAAAGCCTTGCTTTGGAAGATCTTCAGTTCCTTTATTGATATGTAGTACTTAAGAACAAGCAGCATTCATTTCAAGCTTGCACTATATATTAATTAATAAAGTAGCATGAGATAGTGAGACTAATTTCAAGTGACACTTCTGTGTTTTATCAGTGAAAGCAAGTTGAATACGTTGGTGCAGAAGCTTCATGACTTTTTGGCTCACTCTTCCGAAGAATCTGAGGATGCAAACTCGCCTCCAAGACTATCTGTGAGCAAAAGTATAGGTAAAATATATATATATTTTCTCTCTTTTAAATGTACACTCTTATTCAGCATCTTGGAATGTAGTGCAATAAAATGCATTTTGATGTACAGATATGCAATATTGTTCTTGCTGTTTCCTTCTTAAATGGAGATATCTGGATAAATATACAGTAGATTCTTGGTATAAATTGCTTTTCATTTGTGAATATAAATATTCTGTATGTTATGACACTTTTAAACCAACAAAGTATTCAGTATTCCGTTTCATGGAAGTTAAACTATCTGTGTGTCCTTGGGGTGGGGGATGTTTGTATCTCCTCTGGGATGCTTTTGGTTCAGATTTCTCATGGTTCCCTATATTAACAATGCGTAATAGAAACATCTTGTTTTTCTGCTGAAGTTAAGATCTTTTGACCCTCACAATTGTGGAACAGAGTGCGGGGGAGTTGTTTTCATGTTAATTGTGGGAACAATTTGTGAATTAAGTCAGAAACCACTAAAACAAAAGGGCTTTTCTAAAGCAAATGATTAGGTTTCTTCTAGAAAATTATTGGTATCTCCAAAATATCTAATAGGTAAGTACTGGATTTAAAAAACAACAACTTCATTTTAACTACTGTCAATAATGAAGGCTTTTAAAATAAACACACAGCAGAAAATTATAATCTAATGTATAGTAGGAATCTGGATTTGTTATAGATATAGAACTTTTCAGACTCCAACTTTCCTAAAACGCTTTCCATAGCAATGAAGTGACTGTGTGAGGAAAGTTGGGATTGTATTAGCCGAGGAATGTATTTTGTTCTATTTTCAGACAGATCCATGGGATCTCTAAAAGGATGCTGTCAAAAGAAATAGTTAACTTTTCACTAACAACTCATTACCTTATTAAAATTGACAGAAATTTAAAATCTAATTTTACTTGATTATCACCTGTGTTTTTTCTTATATTTCTCAGATCATATAGTGAAATAAGACTGGTCATTTTCACTTTGTATTTACTTCAGCTTTCTTATTCTCCTTATATAACAGGATGCAACTGTTTTGCATTTCTAATGTTTAGGAATATTTGAAATATTCTTTTTATACAAAAAAATAAGTGCTCTGTCAGATACACAGCATTGATTTCAATGGAGCTAAGACAATTTACATCAACTGAAGATCTTTTATATTCATATTGGGTTATGTAAAACTTCTGTTAGAGTCACAAACTTCTGCTATACTTGATAATATCCCTTTGATTTAACTGGAGTTCTGCTTAAAATTTCATCTTAAGTGTAGCATTTCTGACAATATTGTCCCCTTATTACTGCATTGTAGTGTCAACACTGACTGTACGATTCAATTCCTGTTTGGTGCTTCAGTGCTTTATTTCAGGGCACCTTTGCCAAAACCAAACTGTGACATGGATAAACAGATATCTGTCATTGTGAAGTTGTTCTGGGGAGGATACTGTTTGCAGCACCTCTCTCCCAGTCCTGTGTAGTTACAAATGTGACTCTAGCTCTTGTCCGTGAAAGAGAATTACTGTGGAGCAGAGATACACCAATTGCTTAGTCCTTTTGACAGATTTCAAGGGTGTATGTGTGTGATATCACACACATACACATTATATATAATTACAAAAAACTACTGTCCCTTTGTGTGTATGAACTATAATAGTCTTTAATCATTTGGTCGCATGCTATTTTTCCATAGGATATTTTTCATGCAATGCCCTGCTCTGGGGATGAATTGTGTAATAAAAAAGATTGTCTTTAAAGACCCTTTAAAGACCCTCCTCATTTGTTGGAAGGTGTCGAGTGAATGAGGCAGAGGATTGCAGAAAGAGAAAGGAGGGTCTCATGGTCTTCACTGTTGTCCTGGAGAACTGGATTTTGGCCCTGCCTCTGCCACAGAGTTCCTGTGTGATGCTAAACAAGTCACTTAAACCAAACCTTTGAGGTGCTCGCTAATTGTGTGTTTAGCTCAGGGGTTCTCAGACTTTTGCACTGGCAACCCCTTTCACACCGCAAGCCTCTGAGTGTGACCCCCCCCCCTTATACATTAAAAACACTTTTTTATATATTTAACACCATTATAAATGCTGGAGGCAAAGTGGAGTTTGGGGTGGAGGCTGACAGCTCGTGACCTCTTGAGGGATCCTGACCCCCAGTTTGAGAACCCCTGGCCCTAGCTTGATATCTTGAAGTCTGATTGGCAGAAGTGCTGACCACTCATAATTGAAATCAATGGGAGTTGTCCTTAGAACATATTCTGAAAGTATTCTGAAAAATCAGGTCCTAGGATTTTCAAGTTGGCTCCCCAAAATTAGTGAATGCTTTTGACCATATTCTCTGTGCGTCAGTTCCCCATCTGTAAATGTGAGATAATACCACCCCCTCATCTCAAGAGAAGTTTTGAGAAGACTAATTAATTTTTCTTTGAAGCACTCAGCTTACTATAGTGATGAGCACCATAAAAAAGCCATGTGGAAATAATTTTTTCTTCATAACAGGATTTGAACAGTCTATAATAAATTGAACAATGAGGAGAAAACAAAATATTGAATAGCTGCTCATTAATCACTGTTTATCCAGTGCACTGAATGAGACTGTAGTCCTGTAGAAAAATACTATGTGATCATATAGTTTAACACTGTATCGCAATGCATACACACAAGGGGGCTGAATGAAGCTTATTCGGGCAACCTTAATCTTGAAAGTTCCTAAGTTTTGTGTGCCTGATTATGCAACTTTAGTGGTCTTTTAACATAGTTTGTGTGTGTGTGTGTAACTTTCTCATTTTTTTTTTTTTAAAGAAGAACTTCTGTTTTTTCAGTTTGCTGTCATGTGGCATCACAACACCACATGGGTGGAACCTTTAGATACACTACACAGACTTCTGCCACTTGAACTAGTGGAGTAACTGATAGCAATAGTAAGTTGTTATCCTCTATGTGGATCAGTACTAGAGGGACATCAGACACACATTTAAACAGTGATTTTCACAGATATTTGCTGGCAGAGGAGGAATAGTGAGACTCAGGAATTTGGCATTCCAGGCTCTGGAAGGGAGTGTTTTCTAGTGGTCACAGCCACTTCGGCTCATTTCCTCCAGACTTGTCCCCCTTCTGCCTCATCCCTTCCAAGGTGTTCCAGTCATGTCCCGTCCTGTCCCCTCCCCCCCAGCTCCTTGCACCAGTCCTAGTATCCTTATCTTCCCAGTCCCAGACTCTACTCAAGCTTCTCGTTTCAGTCTTTTTGCCCAGCAAGTTCTTATTTCCCCCTCCAGGCTTGCTGTCATAGTTCGGATCTCTGACTTCATCATTCTCTCATCCCGTCTTCACACCTAGTCATGGTCTCTTCCCAGCCAGTTCTGATTTCACTCCCTTTTGAGCTCCTTGCCCACAATCTGTCCTCCCTACCCCTCCTGCTCCTCACTGTATTCTCCTTGTCCAGCCAGTCTTAGTCTACCCTTTCCCCACCGTGACTCCTAGTCTTCTTGCCCAGCAAGTCTGGCCCCCCCCTGCCCCCAGCAGCTTCCTGCTCCAGCCTCTTCACCTCCTACTGCATAACTGTTGTCTCAGTCTCACCAGACTTTGTGTGCCAATATACTCTCCTTCCTGACCAGTCTGGCTTCTGTCTCTTGTGTATTTGAATCGGACAGCTTCCTCCTTCATACTGCACTGCCTGGATGTGTTACAAGGGAGTATAGGTGTCATTGAGAGCATAGGAAAGACAGGCTCCCTGCTTTCAATTCCCCATCTTGATGTACCCCTAGACTGGAGAGAACATGCTCAGTTGCTGTGTGGTGACGGCATGTTCAGTCTGGTCAGCACTGTGATACGAGGGGGTGCAACATGCTTAGTCAGTTTGTGGGTATGGTGACAGTCTGGTCACATGTAGGCGCAGTGAGATTTGAGCATGCCCAGTGAAGATGGAATCTTCTGAAATTTTAGCTGTTAAAATCAAAGTATTCTCTACTGAGCATGTGCAAACTGAAATTGTTACAACTTAACCAAAGTTAAGCGAATTTTGATGAGGATGCCAAGAGGCACATCCTTGGCACATCACCCCTCAGCCAAATTTCAAGTAATTAGTTGTCACAATTTTGGCACGAGTGTACCTTATACCCTTCCCTTGGTCTCTTAAGGGCACCCGCTTAAGGTTTTCAGTACTCAGCCATCACCTCTGTTAAGTGGAGACATGCATCTCTCTTCCTCTTGATGGGGATTTTAAGGCTTCCCTTCCCAACTCCCTGCACTTTGATATCCCTAGCAAGCCAGTCTACTTAAAGGCCAGTCTACCTGTGCTTTGCTTTCTCCCCAAAGGCTATGAACAGCATATAACCATCAGCTACAAGTTACCATACTGCTCTTTCTAAGCAAGCATGTTTATTCTTAAGGTAAAAGCATTATAGAGAAAACAAAACAAAAGCTCCTTCAGGCATGCTAAAAGCTTACAGTAAGTCACCCATTATTCTTATAGGGCCCTAGTAGGCCAAAGTCTTTCCAGCCCTCCACAAGGGTTCAGCCCCGCTTGGACAGAAGGTCCTGTCTGTTTGCTGGATCAGAAAGAAGGCTTTGAGTCAGTTTAAATGCAGCCCTTTTAAGCCAAAAGCCCTTTCTTGGTTTTCCTAGTCTCTTGTAACCCAGTTTGAGTCCCTATATGCAAATACCCCAGTGGGTGGTACCTGTCTGGTACAATGAGTGATTCTCCTTAATCACCCTACAGTGTTTTAGTTCCTGAAGGAGGTGTAGTAATTCACCCCCATGGAGTAGAACACAATCATACATATAATTCCTGAGCCACAGTGATACATAAGCATAATATAATATGTTCCCCCAAAGACAGTGCATATGGTTGCAATATCTGTCACAATAGTCACAGGGTTTAAGGCCAGAAGGGACCACCAGATCAGCTAGCCTGACCTCCTGTATGTCACGTGCCACCAACACCACCCAGCGCCCACATGCTAAACCCAACAATTGAAATGTGACCAAAATGTCACAGCCCGCAGGACACTACATGGTTATTTGCCACAGGCAGAGAATAGGAGGGTGACTTGGGGGAAAATTCCTTCCTGACGCCACATGGTGATCAGAGCCTGAGGATGTTAGCAAGAAAAATCCAGCTAAATATCTTGCTGCAAAACAGAGGGACACGAGAGCACTTCAGAGAAATGGTCTGAAGAATTTAATACAGAGAAAACATTTTTCCTTACTGTCATTTTCATAAACATCTGCATTGTATTGGCTGAAATTTTCCAAAAAAAACGATTAAGCCTGAGGCAGACACAGCCAGTGTGGAAAAATTCAGCCCAAACAGTTTGCAAAATTATAAGAAACTGAAAATAGGGTCTTATAATGTAAAGAGTGCTATGAGCCTAATCTATAATATTCATGTGATATCCATATGAAAAATAACGTTTTTGTACTTTCCATTAATCCATTTCCTGTCAGGCTCCTTCTAACATTCTAAGCTTTTGAGCAACTTCATATAGCTGCATTATAAAGAATACTGAAACAGAAATATTCCCTTCTCCCCCTCAAAAAACCTATAACATTTCTCTCAAAATTACACTTGATGGGGGTTCAGTCCTGGATCAATGACATGTTTAAGATTTAATATCCCACAACCCATTAGGGCTAGAAATAGGAGGTCTGTATATCTTGAAAGAGGAGACTCCACAATATCAAATGGGATACATCACTTATTTTTAGCTGTGCTAGCTAGGTCTTTGATATATCAGTCCTTAAAATCACAATGTTATGTACAGAAGTTTCAGGAATGTATTGGTTGTTACTGCTTTTCATGTGAAGCATGTGTAGTTGCACTCTGGCTCTCTGGCTCCTCTAGTATGATTTCCTTATTGGTGGGAAAAGGTTGAAAAATAGTAGCAGTGGTATTTTTAAAAAAAATCTAAATAAAATTTTCTGTAAATTATTTGGCATATGTGCAATAGATGATGCCATGGTGTTATGCAAAGGTTTTATTGTGATTCTATATAAAACTCACTCCTCATCCCCACTGACTAATTGTCCATTTAGTAATGTTTTAATAATGCTGTAAAAAAGTTTATACCAACCATCATTTATAATTTAAAGAATTGTTAGTGATTTCTACCATTCAGTGAATTACATTTTTTCCCTCCTTGTACAGGTAAAAGTAGTGGGCCTGAAAATAGTCCAACTCCAATGGAAAATAACAGGGAAGAGGTAGGAATAAAGTATATGGTGCATTTGATTTACAGTAATGCTGGTAATTCAAAAATGGCTGGTATAGATTAAATTTTAATTAAAATCTGTATTGGATTACACTACCATATCTGCTGAATGTGAACGTTGATTAGGGAACTTTTTCTAAAAGTTGAATTAAAAAAACACAATATAACCTTTTAAATGGATATGAATGACATCCATTATGACTAGGCAAGCAATGAAGCAATCACAATTTAAAAATAAAAAGTAAAATAATAAATTCAATGTACTTTCATAGTTTTGACTACTTTCATATTTTTCCTATGGTACTTCATAATGCATGAGTAAATGTATACTTTGTGGAAGGTATCACATTGTACTATTATGAGGCTTCTAACCACTATTAAATCTTTGCTGAGAAGTGGGGAGCTGCTGCAATTTTGTGAATTATCATGGTTGGGAAGTGGCAAATTACGTAACAGTAAGTAATACCCTTTTCATGAAAGTATTAGGGCTGTCAGTTAATCACAGTTAATTCATGTAATTAACTAAAAACAAAAACAAATCGCGGTTAAAAAACAATTGTGATTAATTGCAGTTTTAATCGCACTGTTAATAGAATACCAATTGACATTTTTTATAAATATTTTTGGATGTTTTTCTACATTTTCAAATATATTGATTTCAGTTACAACACAAAATACAAAGTATTCAGTGTTCACTTTATATTATTTTTGACAGATATTTGCACTGTAAAAAAGAGAAACAAAAGATAGTGTTTCAGTTCACTTCATACAAGTACTGTAGTGCGATCTCTTTATCATAAAAGTGCAACTTACAAATGTAGATTTTGTTTTGTTACATAACTGCACTCAGAAACAAAAGAATGTAAACCTTTAGAGCCGACATAATCCATGTAGTTCTACTTCTTGTTCAGCCAGTTGCTAAGAGAAACAAGTTTGTTTACATTTATGGAAGATAATGTTGCCCACTTCTTATTTACAATGTCACCTGAAAGTGAGAACAGGGCTTTGTGTGGCACTTTTGTAGCTGGCATTGCAAGGTATTTATGTGCGAGATATGCTAAACATTCATATGCCCCTTCATGCTTCGGCCACCATTCCAGAGGATGTGCTTCCGTGCTGATGACGGGTTCTGCTCAATAATGATCCAAAGCTATTCGGACTGATGCTTGTTCATTTTCATCATCTGAGTCAGATGCCACCAACAGAAAGTTGATTTTCCTTTTTGGTGGTTCAGGTTCTGTAGTTTCTGCATCGTAGTGTTGCTCTTTTAAGACTTCTGACAGCATGCTCCACATCTTGTCCCTCTCAGATTTTGGATGGCACTTCAGATTCTTAAACCTTGGGTCGAGTGCTGTAGCTATCTTTAGAAATCGCACATTGGTTCTTCCTTTGTGTTTTGTCAAATCTGCAGTGTTCTTAAATTGAACAGTGTGCTGGGTCATCATCCGAGGCTGCTATAATGTGAAATATATGGCAGAATGCAGGTAAAACACCAAGCAGGAGATACAGAATTCTCCCCCAAGGAGTTCAGTCACATATTTAATTAATGCTTTATTTTTTTAATGAGCATCATCAGCATGGAAGCATGTTCTCTGGAACTGTGGCCGAAGGATGACGGGACATATGAAGGTTTAGCATATCTCACATGTAAAGCGGGCAGCATTATCTCCCGTAAATGTAAACAAACTTGTTTGTGTTAGCGATTGGCTGAATAAGAAGTAGGATGGAGTGGACTTGTAGACTCTAAATTTTACATTGTTTTATTTTTGAGTGCAGTTATATAACACAAGTGTAGATTTTGTTTTAAGTTACACTTTCACAATAAAGAGATCACACTACAGTACTTCTATGAGGTGAATTGAAAACAGTATCTTTTGTTTACCTTTTTTACAGTGCAAATATCTGATAAAAATAATATAAAGTGAGCACTGTACACTTTGTATTCTGTTATGATTGAAATCAATATATTTGAAAATGTAAAAAAAAAAAACAAAAAAAATTTATCATTTCAATTGGTATTCTATTATTAACAGTGCAATTAATCACATCCTCAAGTGACCCACAAATATTGATGATATGCTCTTGAGTGAGCCACACCCAGTCCTTAGCCCAGAAAGTTGTGAAGTGCGAGCCGTAACTGTTAAATGGACCCTTTGGGATTGAGGATTGCAGGGAAATAAAATCTTATGAAGGGGTCCTCTACTATTTTTAATACTTCCTCAATTTCCTGCAAATTTGGTGCATAAGAAATATGGTGTGTGATTCTGTGAATTTCTCAGATCACAATAATATTTCTTTATAATTTCTGATGCAGTGTATGCTTGGTGGGGCTCAAAATATATATTCATTTTAAGAGATCTTAATCCAGGTAGTAATTTATAAACGAAAAAGTCTCATAATTGAATCCAGCTAATTACAACACTACGTTTACAAGCAAAACTTTAATTTTTGTTCTGCTACCCTTGATATGAAATGTAGTATGAACAAGAAATGGGATATGATTGGTTTAAACCCAGCTAGAAATTGACTTCTGAGTTGCTGCTGTATACCTAAGAATCCAAGAAAATAATTTTTTGTTGGTGTATGTTCTGGTCACACACTAACAGATGTTTGTGACTTCAAAATTTTTCCTTGTTTTTAGGGCAATAGCTCTTCAGAAAGATCCAAATCTTTAGGATCATCACGTTCGAAAAGGTTAGTTTGAAAAGGAAAATGTGAATAATACTATTTGTAACTAGGTGCTTTCCCTAACTTGGTCTACAGAAACAATCTATGCAGGGCCAGATTACTATATAGTGTAGATTGGTATGGAGCCATGTAACTTCAGGCTGATTTACACCAGCTGAGGAGGCTCACTGTGTCAAGTTCAAATTTACCCCCTTCCTGGAGTATGGCTTTATTAACAAAGTCTTGATGGTATCTTGTTTTCTGTCTCAAGGCTCATCAGGCATAAATGCTCATTGGGTTCCTCCTTCAGGACTATCACCCTACACCCAGGATTTTTTTCCCTTGGAAAAGTCATTTCTTTGTATTCAAGTGGGGTAATGAGTTTACCCTGTCTTAGTGAGTCACTAATACCCAATAAAATCAATACTTTACCAACAAAATCAAGACTTGGTAACAGTATGAGGTGTTTCAGACAAATACTGCCAGTCTGATGCACTTCAGTTTATTCATGGTTTTTTTGTTCTCTTTCAAGAAGTAATGCACTAAGGTAATAGTTTCTCAGTTTGTGCCTAAAGAAAACACATTCTCTGTGTGGCCAAAAATAACTGCATTTTATCAACCTTACGCTGATCACATTCCTTCTTGTCTTTTGCCATCTTTTGGTAAACCTTACGGTTCTGTCCTTCAGATCCTTTTAAAATATGTAAAACAAAACAACATATAATCTTTTCTCTGGGGGGAATAAAAAAAAATTTATGTATCTCTAAGAACAAAATTCCTCTTCTGTTTACTGTTGTCATGCTTGCCCAGTCTACTTCTCTCTGCTTCATCATCTCATGCAGTTTAAATTAGATTTAAAAAATAGAATTTAAAATTACCAGGTTCCTGACCCAAGGGAGATTGTTTGATTGCAAAGCACCATGTACACCTAAATTGCTATAAAATATTTATCACAAATGTGGATTTTTTTTTCTGTTCATACAGGAAACCTACAGTTGTAACAAAATATGTTGGATCAGATGATGAACAAACCTTACCTGAAACTGTAAATGAAGATGTTTCAAATGAAAACTCAGAAAATGATGTTGATATGAAAAGCTTACCTAAAGGTAGAGCATTCATTTTCTGTGTGTCTGAATTCTGCGAATTAGTGTCAAGATTATATGATGGAATATGCATAATAGCCACAAAGGGAAACATTGTATACTTTGTCTGGTTTTTTTTATTTTTATTTTTTTTGTAAAGTGCCAACCTTAGCAAGCAGGATATTGAGGCCCTACTATGATTATAGCATTCAAAAGGTTAAAATATTTTGTTTTCAAATGTCTACTTTGAACCCCACATACATAAATCACTGGATCTACCAGGATGCACTGATTATTTAATTCAAAATATGCATTGGAATCCATATTTTTGTGGAAATAAAGACAACATGAAACAGGAAATGGTATTTTGCTTTTGTTCTTTTGTAAACATTCCGGGTAAAATTTTCAGAAGTACCTAAGTCCCATTTGAGAATGGGATTTAGTTCTCGTAAGTGACTGATTTTGAAAATTTTACCCTTTGCTTAAAAGTATTAGAGGTTAGGCCAGATCTTGAAATATGTTTAAAAACAAAACAGAAAAAGCTGGTCATTATTGGATTATTTTTAAATGCAATACTTTTAAAACACCCTCTACACCATGGGGGGAGGGATAGCTCAGTGGTTTGAGCATTGGCCTGTTAAACCCAGCATTGTGAGTTCAATCCTTGAGAGGGCCGTTTAGGGATCTGTGGCAAAATTGGGGATTGGTCCTGCTTTGAGCAGGGGGTTGGACTAGATGACTTCCTGGTCCCCTCCAAACCTGAGATTCTATGATATTTTTGGTTTTAGCATGGTTTAAAAAGAACAACAAAAAAGCTTGCCTTTCTTAGCTCCATAAAAGACACAGTATAGCAGAGACCCCAGAAGCAGTCATTGTATGGTTATTTTTACAGAATGTTGTATTACTGCAAATTCCCAGGAGAGACAGGTTTGAAACCCAGCTCTAAATGTGAAATTACACTTTTTTTCTTCACGTAACTTTGGTTAGCACTGTTCGGTTTTGTTAAAACATTAGTAAATTTAATAATTTTGTAAAAAAGGAAAATGAGATTTTGCCCTGTTGGTGGGGGGAGGGAAGAAATTTCTACAGCTTTTGAGAGATGCTCAGTTAGCTGTCCTAAAACTCCGGGAGCCACGGAACAGTTGCATTGCAAGCTCACCCACATTGTCTCACTGTTATGCTTTATTCTGTTCTTCATGTACTGCATCTGGGGGTAGAGAGGGTAGTTCGCTCTCCAGGGTCGATTCAGTCTTGGATCTCTGTCCTACAATTGCAATATCAGTGCCAGTTTGAGGTGTGTGGTATTGATATTTGTAATATGGACACCTGTGCAGTAGGATATATTTATCAGTCAGTCATCATATAGCTTGTTGGGGGAAAACTATATGCAATGTTGGCTTTTATTTAAACAGGAGTCTTGCACTTCACTGGAATGTCACTTGGATATGTAATGGTTTCCACCTTTTAAATGAAATCATTCTAGGTACAGTGGTTGTACAACCAGAGCCAGTGCTGAATGAAGACAAAGATGATTTTAAAGGGCCTGAATTTAGAAGCAGAAATATCGTTAAAATGAAACCTGAAGCTCCCAAAAAGCGTGGAGGTAAATACATTTTATAACATGTTTAAAATGGGTTTAAACTGCTGTTTATAGCCACATTTGGTACATCCAAAAATTGTACATATTTCCTAAAAATACCTCCACTCTTCTGGCTGTTAGTTCACTAAGGGTTCTGTCCTGCTGAAATTAGCCTCCATTGCTGTCCTTGCAGTGCAGCAGTGAAAGCTAAGATTTTACAGTAACTAATCTCCTGCCTTGGGTAGCCATAGCATGCTTCATTAGGTATTCTGTGTAAATCTTCTTCACTCTGTTCCCAGGAGTTTGATTCCATTCTGCTATTTTGCCATATCCTTTTCTAGGGAATAGTGGCATACCATTGCATACCCCAGAATTTAAAAAAAAACATGGTCGATCCAGTAGCCTGTGGGCTGAATTTCACCTGCAGGATAGTTCCGTCTGGCCCCTGAACACATAGTATAGAACAAAATGGCATCCTCCGCATAGTGTGACCTTATACATACGGTATATCCAAGGTCATTGTGTGGAGGGTGCCATTTTGGACTTACAAAGGCATGCAAGTATAACTGCATGCCTTATTAAAAATGTCATGCATGCCACTGCTAGGGAATGATGTTGGAACTCCACTGAATGTATTTTCTGAGGCTCCAAGAAATCCATAGAGATGTAAGCAGAGACAGAACGTTAGTTGGTAAGGAAGATGTTTTTGTTTTGAAATCCCAGATTAATTTAATTTCTTGGCACTTCCCTGGCTATTGGTTATATACCTTAGGTCATCTGTGGAAAGTTGTTATGCCAGCCAATTTTTCTCGACATCTACTAGAATTGATATGCAAGTACATAGATGCTAATGGATAATATAAATTCATCTTTTATGGACTTGGAAAACAGAAAAGAACAAGCAAGAGGCCATGCATAAACTACTCTGAAAAAATATAAATAAGTGACTGTACATTCCTTTCTCCCCTTATAGTGCAGGCAGTTTTGTAATTCACATACGAAAAATAGTAATCAGTAACTTACTTCAGCCTAGTTACTTCTTTTTTTATTATAATAGTTGATATAAATAACTTTTTTTTCCCCTCATATGTAGTTTAGGTATTTAATAGGAACCAAAAATAATGACCGTGAAAAAGTTTACTTACTCTTTTGTGTGCATGTGTGAGGTGTTTTAGGGGTTTTTTTGAACATTGATCTTTCCTCTAACTAGATTGGCTAATTGAAGGACCACATGGTTCATTTTTAATTATATTATTAGATGTTACATTCAGGACAGAATCTCATGGTTTTGTCTGAAGTGATAAAGTGCGATCACTGAGGTCGTTCCTGCTCACCACCACATGGTCTCTTGTGATATACCTTCGAAAAGACTTTTATTCTTGTAAATGGTATTTTTGTTGTTTTTATAGTAGTTTTAGTGTGTGTTTTAGTTTTTAGGATTTTAAGGTCTTTGGGACGCCATTTTGCTGGTCTCCCTCCTGGGTACTGGATTATGCTGAAGACACTGGGGTTCAAGATCTGCGCTTTCTGCCCTTGCTTGTTCTCAGTCAACAACAAGCACCAATGCTGCCTTTACTGCATAGGGGAAGCCCACTTTGCATCCAAGTGAAGTATCTGCCTCTCTTTCCCAAGCCATACCTGAGAAGGCTGTGCTCTCCACTTCAAGAAGCACCTCATGGAGGTTGCCATGAAGCTGCAGTAGGATCCAGACCAGGGAACCCCCTCATAGATTGGTCTGAGCAATCAAGGAGTGTGCCTCCCTACCACGGAGCTCCAGTCTGGTTCTGCTGGTACCAGTGCTATGGACCTCAGGCTGAGGCTTAGTCGTGAGTGAATATAAGCGCAGCAGTAAGTTTCCTCCAAGCCCAAGAAGGATACTGCCCTGTCCACGAGTTCTGTTCATAGGGAAGCAGAAAGTTCCAAAGCTCACAAGCATGATAAAAAGTTGTATAGCCCATTGGATCTGCCAGTTCCATCCACTGAGCCACATACTCCTTCCAGGTTGGCACTGCTTAAGTCGATGGAATCTTCGGTTCTGAGGCAGTCCTCTGTTTGGCTCCCATTCCGGCTCTGGTTCCGACTACAGTGTGTATCGCTGACACCAGGGAGACTTGAGTTGGCTCATGAGCTCTTTGTCATGGAGGAGGTAAGGTCTCCGTGTTTTCAAGTGCCATCGCCTTCTAGGGGAGTATGCTCTCTTACATTAGACTTGCCTGTTACTCTATGGTTCCCGTGGGTCCGCTGGTTCCAGTGGCACCACCATTTGTACCAGCCTGACTTTTCAGCATTGGAGGACTCTGACAGAGTGCAGGGTCTGGCCCTCCCATACTGCCAATATAAGTACCCCAAGGTTCTGCTGACTCAGTGGCAGTACTCTCTCTTTCCCCAGCAATGGAGCCATTGGTACTCTGCTCTTTGGGGCTCTCCATAGCAGCTGCCGGATCTGCCTGGTTGGTCCTACTGGGGATTGTGGCTGCAGTATCCCCCTTCAGAACCTTCCTGCTCCACTTGAGAGGTGTCTTTTTATCTTGTCTCTTCAACCATCATCAAGTTGGCATTCCAAACCAATGTTGGAGGCTGTTCCACTTAGTCTGACTCCAAAGGTACTGCTGGAACTCCAGAGGCTGCAGTGTCTTTGACTCCCTCCTCACCCCTGGATGACTACTGTCAATTCCAGGAACTTTTACGTAGGGTGGCTGCTGCTCTCCACATTCCACTGGAGGAAGTACAGGACCAACAGCACCAGCTGCTTGACATCTTATGTACCTCGGTACCAGCCAGAGTGGCTCTACTGATCAAAAATGCCATTCTTCAACCAGCCCATATTGTCTGGCACACTCTAGCCACTTGCACACCCACCCCCAAGGGGGTGGAGATGAAGTACGATGTACCTGAAAAGGGGTCTGAGTTTCTGTTCTCTCATCCCCCCACCCAATTCCCTCATCATACAGGCAGCGATGGAGTGGGCCCAGCAGCAACAACATGCATACTCCACACAGCAGACAAAGAGGGCAAGCAACTCGACCTGGGTCGCAAGGTATTCTCCTCTGCCAGCCTCCAATTTCGTATCTCCAGTTACTTTGCTCTATTAGCTAAATACAGTTTCTTTACCTACAGGAAGTTGGGAGACTTTGCAGACAAACTTCCCCAGCAGGACTGAGCTCGCTTCCAGGCTATGCTACAGGAGGGGAAACTAGTTGTGATATTGAGACTCCTGGACGTAGCAGACACTTCTTCACGGATGATGGCTATGGAATTGCTATGTGGAGGGAGTCATGGCTGCCTTTGTCAGGTTTCCCAAGGGAAGTCCAGAACAACATAGAGCAGTGGTCCCCAAACTGTGGGGCATGCCCCCCTGGGGGGATATGGAGGAATGTTTGAGGGGGCGCACGATGAAGCCTGGATCAGCCCCCATGCTAGGTAGGGAGGGAGCACCACCCAGTTGCAGCTCCAGCCCCAGTCACAGGTCTGGCCCCAGGCCAGCTCCTCCCCCATCCCCAGTTCTGCCTCCAGCTCTGCCTTCAGCCTAGTCTCATCTGGTGAGCCAATTATGCAGTAATGGTGGTGTTGGTGGGGCTTAGACCTATTCCATTACTGGTAAGGGGGGTGAGACAGGAAAAGTTTGGGCACCACTGCCATAGAGGACCTCCCTTTCAATGAATCTCATCTCTTTTTTTAGTCAGAAGACTGATGAGTCCCTCCACTCCCTTAAAGACTCCAGCGCCACTCTGCTGTCTCTGGGTATCTACATAGTAGCACCCAAGTTTTACCAAGCTTTACCACCCGCAACCAGTCAACATTCTAGAGCTCCCCATTTCTTCCATCAGCAGTCCTGTGAGCTGCCTTGCAAATGGCAGGACCCAATGGCCCCACCCTCTGGGTTCTTCATCACAACCTACAGCATCTCGTACTCAGTCTTTGCAGAAGCAATACTTCTGAGGGCACCTAGAGAGCCGGCAACCACCCTACCTCATGCTATACTTCTGAGTCCCCTCTTCAGGGAGCGTCTATGACGCTTGTTTCTAGTTTGGAGTGCAATAACAACGGACAAATGGGTCCTAGATGTCATTTGACATGGCTATATGATCAAGTTTGTGACGTTACCTCATCCACGTCATCTGGCCTTGCCTCAGGGACCACTCTCACGACAGTATCCTTGCTCTAGAAGTGGTCTCCCTACTGCAGAGGGGAGCGATAGAACATGTTCCTGTGACCAGTCTGGACGCAGGGTTTTATTCTACTTATTTCCTAGTCCCCAAGAACATAGGCGGTGGGTATAATAGGCCTGGGGAGGCTCTGTCTCTCCTGTCACGGCCACCAGACCCTGGTTGCGATGTTTGGAGCCGAAGTTTTTGCTTCATTAGGCCCCATGCAGGTTCTGGGGCAGCTGAGGAGGCGGTATGTGCTATTCAGCTTCCCAGGTTCATCGGTAATATCCCTGGACTCCAGAGAGATTACTGAGGAACCCACGAAGCTGAATTTGAAATATCATCTGAGCCGCCCCGGAACCTGCATTGGGCATATCAAAAGTGTTGGGAGAGACGCTTTTCCCTGGGGTGGCTTGCGGTCTGGGGAGGGAAGGTGCAGCTATAGCTGCCCTGGGGCTTCTTTGGGTGGGGGTGGGGGCGCTCCGGGCAAGTGGGATGGGGGCTCGGGGCTTCAGCCAGCCCAGGGCTGCTCCAGCCAAGGGGGGGTGGATGTTCGTGGCTTTGCCCACCCGGGGCTCCTCTGGTCAAGAATGTGGGGGGCGCTCAGGGCTTTGGCCAGCCCAGGGCTCCTCCGGCCAGGGATGTGGGGGAGTGAGGACGCGCTCTGGCCTTCAGCCAGCCTGGGGCTCCTCCGGCCAAGGGGCAGGGTGCTCGGAGCTTCAGTCAGCCCAGGGCTCCTCTGGCCGGGGAGCAGAGGGATGATGCTCAGGGCTTCTCTGGGCGGTGGGGAGGTCGCACTTATGTCTCCAGCTGCGGGCTGGGGGAGCACGGGTGGAAGTGGCAGAGCAGGGGGCTGGCCTTCCTGAAGGGGGGCTCCACCCGCTGCCCATGCTGAAGAAGAAAACTGATCTTAGACCTCTGTCATCTCAACCGCTTCATATGCAAGCCAAAGTTTCATATGGTCACCATAGCAGCCACCATTACTTTGTTAGAAAGAGGCATGTTGTTTATGGCCCTTGTCTGTAGGACGCTTACTTCTACGTGGATATCCATCCTACCCACAGACATTTTCTGAGATTCACGCCAGACCTCTGTCACTTCTGATACAGGATTTTACCGTTCCAAATCACCACTGCTCCTTGGGTCTTCACCAAAGTTTTCTCGGTACTGGCAGCCCACCTCCGGTGCCAAGGGATCCTTATATTCCCATATCTTGATGATTGGCTGCTAACAGCACAATGAAAAGGGGAGGGTTGCACCTTGACTCCATGCTGCTCACACTCCACTCCTCTTTGGGGGTGAGTATAAACATTGAAAAATTGACTTTGGATCCTATACAGTCCCTGGAATTCATTGGGGCCCACATCCGTGCAATCTTGACATGCGCCTACCTACTGGAGGATAGGTTCCAGACCCTACAAGAGCTGAGTTTCCAAGGTGATTTTGAGTCCTTCTGTTCAGGCCAAGACTTATCTCTCTCTTCTTGGCCACATGGCGGCTTGCACATATGGTACCACCTTCACTTATCTCCAATTTTGCTGCTTACAGTTGTGGCTCCAGAGGCCCTTTTCTCCCACATGCCACGCCATAGACTTCCTACTGACCGTTTCCCACGAAGTTCTCTCCTCCCTCAACTGGTGGACGGACCCAGGACAGGTCTACACCAGGATACCATTCCTTCCATTCTCCCCAAGCACGACAATCATCACAGACGTGTTGCTCGTCAAGTAGGGTGCCCACATGGGTAAGCACATGACTCAAGGGAGTTGGACTGCTCTGGAATCCTGGATGCACATCATCATCCTGGAACTTCGGGCAGTGCTGAAAGCATGTTGTGCATTTCTCCCGTCCATCCACTCCTGTTATGTTCTTATCATGTCAGAAAACACCACCACCATTTGCTACATGGGACCTACACTTTGTGTGGAGGCAGTTTGTCTTTAGGATTGGTGCATTGCCCACAAGATCCTGTTGTCAGCAGTAGGGATGTAAAAGTTTAAGCAGTTAACCAATAAGCATCAGTGTTATCGGTTTAGGTTAACGATTAAACTCTGCTGCCACCTGGCATCCTGGCTGCTGCCCGGCATCCCAGCGCCGGCCCAGGGGCTCTGCTGCCGCCCCGCATCCAAGACTCCATTGCGAGCGCAGGGCCGGCAGCCGGGTTCCGCGTAAGATGTGGGGGTGCTGCAGCACCCGCCGCACCCCTAGTTCCCCGTGTATGTGAAATCCTTAATGGTTAACTGTTTAACCAATAGAATTTTAATAGTTCTAACGCTTAATATTTTTAAACCATATTTACATCCCTAGTCGGAAGCATACCTTCCCAGGACTCAAAATGTAATTGCGGACTTCTCACCAGGAAATTCATGACTGACCACGAATGGGAGCTCCATGACTCTGTGGTCGTCAATGTTTTCGACCGCTGGAGGACTCCTATCTGGACCTCTTTGCCTCCCACATCAATAGCAAATGCACCCAGTACTGCTCTGGGTGGGGGGACTCTGCTCCCTTTCCCGAGGTGATGCCCTTTCCCTCCTCTGGTTAGACCAGATCTATTTACACCTTTTCTCCCCTACTGCTCCTGTGGAGTGTCCTACACAAGATCAGGTGGGACAGAATGACTGCCATTCTGATCAGCCTGTTCTGGCCTTGCCAGTTCTGATTTCCCCTTCTTCTCCACATCAGTGTGTTCCCCGCTTCCGCTGCCAACTTTCTTGGAACTCGTCATTCAACACAGCACGAGGATCCGCCATCCCAATCTACAGACTTCACCTCAGAGCTTGGTTTTTGGATGGGCATCTTCGCTAGTGCGGGAATGTTTATCAGCAGTACAAGAAATCCTCTCAAGTAGCAGACAGAAGCCCAGAAGGTGGTCCTATAGGCCACGTGGAAGCATTTCACCTCATGGGCCCAACAGAGGGGTATTGCTTCTGAACATGTGGACATCCTTCTTTTGGACTCTCTCCTCTTCCTGAAGATGTCAGGCCTCGCTCTCAACTCCATCAAGGTGCACATAGCCGCTATCAGTGCCTTCCACCCCTCTCTGGAAGGGCACTCCCTTTACTCATCCCTCCTGATTACCAGGTTTTGGAAGGGCCTCCTATGGACTTATCCTCCTGTTCGACGCATCGCTCCCCAGTCGCACCTCAATCTTGTTCTGATGGTGTTGAACTCTTTGAACCTGCTCCCTGTCTCACCTCTCCATGAAGGGTGCCTTCCTGGTACCTATTACTGCCAGGAGAAGGGTTGATGAGCTAGGGGACACGATGGCAGACCTCCCCCCCCACCATATTCATAAGTACAAAATTTCCCTGAGCTTGCACCCTAAGTTTCTGCCAAAGGTTGTATCCTGCTTTCATCTTAACCAGTTCGTACACTTAACCTCTTTCTTTCCAGAAGAATACTGCCTTCGCTCCCTCGACGTCTGCTGGGCCCTGACTGTCTGTCTGCAGAGGACGAGATCTGCCGGGCCCTGACTATCTATCTGTAGAGGACTAGACTTTTTATCGCTAGAGTGGGAAGAATTAAAGGGCAAGTGATCTCCGCTCAGAGGGCTTCTAAGTGGGTTTCAGGGTGCATTATGCCCTATTATCAGTTATCAGAACTGTCTCCACTCCTTGGGGTACAAGCCCACTCCATGAGAGCGCAAGCATTGACCACAGCTGTGCTTCATGACGTACTGCTTACGGACATATGTAGGGAGGCCATATGGGTTTCAGTACATACATTCTCTTTCCATTACGCTTTGATGTGAGACTCTGCGACGGATGCCTCATTCTGTGCAGCTGTTCTCCGTTCCACGGTTCCATCATCTTCTTCACACCCTCCTCTTAGCTAGGTACTACTTGTTAATCACCCTCAGTGGAATACATTAGGGACCATTGCTAGAAGAGGAGGAGGTTATTTACGTGTAACTGGAGGTTCTTCGAGATGTGTGGTCCCTATCTATATTCCAGTCCTGCCCTCCTTCTCCTCTGCTGTGGATTTCTTGGTTTGCAGTGGAGGAGGAACTGAGGGCATGGTTGGTCCGCCTCTTCCTTTATCGCCTCAGACGAAACTATGAGGTGGAGCAAGAGCACATGCATGGACCAACGGACGCTACTACTTTCAAAGTCTCTGGTTCTGGATGCATGGCGCATTTATATAACCCCTCAGTGGAATACAGAGGGACCGCACATCTTGAAGAACCTCCAGTTACATTTATGTAACTTCCTCATATTGCAAATAAATCTTACCAGTTTTTTTTTTTTTTTTTTTGGTGAGACTAGAAGGCTGGTTCATAAAGGTAATAGTATTGATGTACTAGACTTCTGTGAGAGGCATTTGACTTGGAGCCGTACAACATTTTGATTAAAAAAAAACCCTAAAATGATATAAAATCAACATGGCACATGTTAAATGATTTAAAACTGTCTGATAGGTCTCAAAATGTAATTGTAAATGGGGGAATCTGTCATCAGGCAGGTGTTTTTTGTACCGGGGGTCCCATAGGGACTGGTTCTTAGCCCTATGCTATTTAACGTTTATCAGTGATCCGAAAGAAAACAGAATTACAGAGAATGTTTGCAAATTACATAAAGATTAGGGGAGTGGTAGAATAATAAAGATGGCACTGATACAGAGCAATCTGGGTTGCTTCATAAACTGAATTTAAGCAAATAATACGGTTTTTCAATACAGTCCAATATAAAGTCACACATCTAGGAACAAAGAGCGCAGGCCATGCTTATAGGATGAGGAACTCTAACCTGGGAGACAGTGACAGTGAAAAAGATTTGGGAGTCATGGTGGATAATCAGCTAAATGTGAGCTCCCAGTGAGAGACTGTAGCCAAAAGGTCTAATGTGATACTTGGATGTACAAACAGAAATATCCAGGAGTAGAGAAGTTATTTTACCTGTGTGTTTGGTGCTGGTGCAAAATCTTTTGGAATTCTGGGTGTCTAGTTCTGGTCTCCACAATACAAGAAAGATGTTGAAAAATTGGAGAGGGTTCCGAGACGACCCATAAGAATAACTGAAGGATTGGAAAACATGAGACTAAAGGAATCATGCTTTCAGTGATGGTTAACTGGTAACTAGATCACAATCTGTAAGTACCTAAATAAGGAAGATACATTTGTTACTAGAGTGATCTTCCTTCTAGCATACAAAGGCAAACTGGTATCTAGTGGCTGGAAGTTGAAGCTAAACAAATTCAATCTCAAAATAAGGTGCACATTTTTAACAGTGAGGGTAATTAACCATTGGAACAGCCTGCCAAGGGTTTTGGTCGGTATTCCGTCACTGGAAATGTTTAAATCAAGATTGTATCTTTTTCTAAAAGATGTGGTCTAGTTGAAACAGGAACTAATTCAGTGAGGTCCTGTAGCCTGTGTTATGCAGGAGGTCAGACTAGATCATCACAAAGGTCCCTTCTGGCTTTGGAATCTATGAAGCTTTCCGTGGCTTGGTCTGCTTTTCTTCACCAGAGCAAACATTGGTTAGATTTAGTTGTTTTAACCTGGAGAAAAGATCAGCAAATGTAAACTATCTTGTTCCAGGGCAGCCAAGGACCAAGATTTGGGTTTGCATGCTTTCCTGGTATGTTGTGGGTGAAAGGACTGTTACATGCCTTCTCCCTGTTTCATTTAGTTTCCAAAAGTCTTAAAGATAGGGCAGGGACCAGATTAATTTGACTTCTCCAACTTGGGTCAGTTAGGTATTCAATGCCCTTTACAAGGAATGTCTTGTCTTTTTTCTCATTAGTAATACATCTCTTATTTTAAAAGAACAGCAGCCATTTTCATGAATTTTTTAAATCTTTTCATCAGTCATCTTGGTTTCTGAGTACTTACAGGTTAAACTATTTCATTTCTCTTTAGAGTTAAGAAATTTCTTTTTAGAATGGAAGGAACCAAGGAAAACATATACTTAAAAAATTTCAAGTGTTTGCAAGTGGTTTAACAGTGTTAAACCTAAGCTTTGTTCAATCCCCTTACCTTTAAAATAGAAAAGTTTGTATCATCAATATGTATACATTTATAAGCAGCTTCTGCCTGCCATGTACCAATGGTGAGGTGATTCTACTTTTTCTGACCTCTGAGCTTTTTGGAGAGTCTTTTGCCCTCACACCTATACCATAAAATACAGGGAATATATCTGGACTAGAGTTTGTAGTCCTGTTTTAATTTGCCATGGGTAAATGACGCAACTTTGTGTCCTGTAACAAACATTTGTGGAGCATCTAGATTGCTATTTATAATGGTGTTTAGTTAACTGATTGCCTGTTAATTTGATCCAAGAAAAAATTCTTCCATTTCCTAGCAAGTTATAAGTCTTAGGAAAAAATACAGGCAGCATTATATACTGATATTAAATAACTATTACATGTTATTACTTCAGGCAGTTCCACCATCCTTGTGGAATACAGTGTAACGGGGATTAGCCATAACCGCCTCTTCCTTACTAACATCACTTTCTGATGTTGTGGTTACCAGGGGGGCAGTCTTTGAAGAAAAAAAGTTGAACTTTTGCCCAGAAATTTCAAAGGGAGGCTTACATCAATTTAATAAGAATGCAGGCCATGTTATTCAGTTTTGTCCTGGGCTTAGGTCAAAATTTTGAAACCTAAGTGCCTAAAGTTAGGCTCCTAAATTCTTGCTTAGCTGCTTAAATAGAAGTGACCTTTCAGAGTTACGGAGCATCTGCAGCTTCCACTGGAAAAAAATCTGCTCTTTTGTGTTCAGTTCACAAAGCATTATTCTCTTGAGTCTGGAGCAAGATCAAAAGATTGGTTTAGTAGGGGATTGCTTCTGTCCTTGTTTAAATAATACTCCTGGGTGAATTCTGTGTCAAAAAATGAAAAATTCTGCACACATTTTAAAATTCTGCAAAATTCTAGTTATTTTATTTGTCAAAATATCACAATACAGTCATGCCAGTTTCAGTTACTTTGGTAATTTATTTCACAATACCTGCCAACAAGTATGTCTGTAACTGTTACAGACAACAAATAAGATTGAGGGACATTTTTTTTGACAAATAAATTCCTTACTAGGCATATTAATACAAAACTTTGAATAATTCATTTAAACTATAATACAGAAACATATTTCCTACACGCTTCAGAAGCAGTTTAAAGGCTTGGGGGACTCAGGGGTAATGGAGGAGCTGAGGAAGAGGAAAGGAGCTTGGGATTGAACCTTGAGGGTTGTTGGATGTGGGTAGGAGGAGTATGGAACAGTTGAGTTTTTTTTTTGTGGGGTGAAGGGATTGTTAAGAAGTCTTCCCCCTGCAGACTCTGGCTGACCCCTAGCCTCTAATTCAGTCAGGCACATCTGCCACTGCCGCATGCGTCCCCATGTGTGCCCTCCTGTTCCCATGTGGCCCTGCATTCCCACTCAGCCACTTTCTCCCCCTGTCTCCATGTGTCTCTGCACCCTCACTCATCCATCCCCTCCCCCGTCCTCGTGTCCCTGCACCCCCACTCCCATTCAGTTCCCCCCCCCGTCTTCTCCCCATCAGCCCTTCTGAACTGCAGTCTGTGACACCCCTCCCTCCCTCCCCCCAGCAGCCCCATGTGCCCCATGCTGTCCATCCACCTATATCCTATGCCTCCTGACCTGGCCCCACAGGCAGGGTGCTATGAGGAACGCAGTCTCTTCTTTTCCCTATGTGCAGCTGAGGCTGCTCCCTCGGCGCCACAGCAGCTTCTGGTCGGTGAAAGTGCAGGACTTCTCCGGCAGAATGTATTTTCTGTGGAGAAAAAATATTCTGCGCAGGACATGAATTCTGCATGTGCGCAGTGGTGCAGAATTCCCCCAGGAGTAAAATAAGCACTCCCTTCAGAAGGTTACCTTCTGTTAAATGGAATTTTCCTAATATATTGCTTCTGAAGATTCATATATCAGCCCTTCCTTCTTCAGAGTCTATAAATACTCAAGAAGAGTGAGGGTCAGAGAGTGGGTAGAAGGGTTATGTGACCTTTTATAGTACCATTTTCTAGAATGCTCAGATCCAAGGACCCCATAATAGTTATGCAGTTAAAGGTTTCTTGGCTCCTGAGTGTGATATACAATTCCTGCACTGTGGTTCTGCAGCGGTAACACGTTTGGACAACTCAGTTTTTGGGGTAGTAACCTTCTGTTTTGCAATGTTTCATGTCATCTTTATATGATATATTTAAATAGATGCCTCCAAACGGCTGAGTTTGGTGATAGTTGTTCCTACAGAAATATCTAAAGGTCTAATACATGCAAGGGGTGAGTGGGATGTGGAGAGGATAGTTTTGCAGCAACTCTACAGTTTTTCATGTGTCTTCCTGGAAATTCTATATGGTTTCACATTGGAATTCCTTCATGGTTTTGATTCCAAAAGATATTTATTTTATCTCAGAATCATTAGGCTTGTATGAACTAAGATGATGCATGGGTTTAACTGAAGGTGTGATGATCTTAATGTCTGTAAGGGAGATGATGATAAATTGGTGCAGTGTCATATCTCTAGTTAAAATGGTGCAACTTTGTGTATAGAGAGAGCCTTTGTGTTCTTTGCTGGTGCTTTCTACTGTTTCATGTCCAGCTGATGGGCCAGTGATTGCTTTGTGTTGATTGCAAAACACTATAAAAACAGTGCGGTGTTATGTAAAATTTTACATAGTGAGTAGCATTCATTACTTTGTGGAAACTTAATTGTGTATTTTTCTAACATATTTAAATGAACATAGTACTTGTGAAAACTGCCAAGTTGGTACCCCGGAAGTGAAAACCCTCGTTCCATCCATGAAACAAGCATAGCATAGGCTGAAGCAGTGCAGATTTTCCCCACGCTGACATGGTAGTATGCTTCCACCATATTTTGGAGGGACTCTGTCTGCACTAGCCTCTTAACCTCTAGATAGTGTCCAATGTATCTTTAAAAAGAAAAAAGAAAAGGAGTACTTGTGGCACCTTAGAGAATAAACTGGTTAGTCTCTAAGGTGCCACAAGTACTCCTTTTCTTTTTTCTTTTTACGAATACAGACTAACACGGCTGTTACTCTGAAACCTGTCAATGTATCTTTGGCTGTCTTCTAAATTTGACAGTTTTGGTAATGTTTTGTGTGTTGTTTCCTGTCCACCGTGTAATGGACAGAGACTAGCAACTCATCTTACATTAAATACCAAGCACTCATTGGCTGATAATGACTTTTGACAGCTATCATCTTGGGCCACGTTTGGTCTTGTGACCTAGTTGTCGAAGGCTCTGTATTTCATTAGTGATTGCCCCATAACCATCTAGCTCCTGTCTTCCTTAACTATTCCTCCTTTCCCCTAAAATACAAGTTTTGGTTAAACTGAATGTTTCAGAGACTCTTGCTGCCTGCAGATGTACTGATAGACATGGCCTTAATTTCTATCTTGAAATATTTTTCGTAATGGTAATGTAAACCATTTGAGCAAGAACAGACCTTGTAACTTTATTTTAAAAAAATACTGTAACCTTGCAGTATAGCTTGAATAAAAACTAGCATAACATTCAGAATATTGATATAACCAGGTATTTATTTACCATGCAAATCTGGTGAAATTTCTGTCCGGATAGACAGAGTTTTGAACACACTGATATTCATGAAAATAGAACACTTATAATAGCATATGTAGTATAAAATGACTGACCAGATATACTAATGGCAATATTCTTTGATTCAGATCTTGTCATGGTCATCCATACTACTAGTCTACAGTATTGAAATAGGCTGTATCTGGCACACACCTTAGTACAAGTGGTGGCTATTTACCTTCTGAGCAAGAGAATATTAAACATATACTTCCTACTCGGCTTTGGCAGCCAGGAAACTTCTAGATGAAATTCAGGATTTTAATTACCATTTTCAAAGTGGCACACTCCGTCAAGAGCTGCTTTCCACAGTTTGTATTCATATCAATCTAGTGAACCAAGCTTAAGGTCCTAAAGGATGAGGCTTGAGTGGGCATGGAGTTCCTTGGAATTTTACTGCCAGAAATTTGAATTCAAGCCAATACCATAATATTATATAATATAAAACTACAGCTTTTTCCCTATTCTTTGGTTCTGACCTTTATAAGAACTAGTTTAGACACTATGGGAGGGATAAAATCTTCAGAATGTTTGAGGAATTACAGAAATGGTGCAACTGGCCTGGGATCGGTCAGGTCTTCATGTATTCTTTTTATAGATGTGGTGCTGAACAGGATTGTAAAGTGAAAATTCCAGCCAAATGTTTCTTGTCCTCTTCCTGGTAAGCTGAATTACCAGTTGAGATCTTACATTTTGTCAAAATTAAGGATAATATACTGATTCTGATCGAAATATAACCTACAGTTCTGTAAGATAAAACACCATAAATCTTTGTTTCTAGACTAGTACTTGGAAAAAATGGGGTTGAGCAGGTCAAACTTGTATATCCTGTTGTGAGGTGTTCGAGACTCAAGTACTAGCATAGAGGTTTTCATGAACAAGATAATTTATTTTCCTTCAATGACAAAAATATGTTTCTTGTTAGCCAAAGGAAGGAAAAGCCAAGAGTATACAACGGGCTGGCCGGAAAGCTGACTTGCTGTACCTATTTTACAAAACCCATCTTAAGCCTGAAGTTGGTTCAAGGATTTGAAATGCCCTTTCCATTTCATATCAAGTACTTTGTTCTAAGAATCCCAAAATATTCTCAAGTCTGTTAACACACACTGATGTACCCAGCAGATGAAAATGTCTGACTCTGAATGAGATCTATTGTTTTCACCTTTCTTTGTAAAGCTTTCTTCCTCTTTACTTAAGCCTAACAGACTCTGAGTCCATTTAAGGCTCTGTCTCCATTTTCAAAATCTCTGAATCTTTGCCAGTAGTCTGTATTTTTGTTTTTGAAAAGTTCAGTAGGTTCCTGAACTCTTTTTGGTATTTGTGCCTGATTCTGTGTATGTGTTTTAAAGCCTTTAAACGAAGTCTCATCTCTTGGATTCACAGCCTCCTGAATTGATACAGGCAGACAGGTTGCAGTTGACATAAGTCATCCTGCAGCCTTCTCCTGCTTTACTGCTTGATTCCAACTTAATACAGTGGCTGTGGGGTTTCTCAGCTGGCTTCCCTTCTTTTCTTGGCAGCATCACTGCTTATAAGTAAGAATAAAAGTTGTTAAATGGAACAGTTTGTACTAAAAGACCACACTACAGGTGGAAGCCCCACCACAGCAAACAGGACTAAACCAACTGGAAAACTGGAGTAGTAGCTACCAGTAGGATGGTCAAAGTGTATTTTGTCAAACTGTCATTTCAGATACAGAAAACATTTATAGATGACAAAATGAATGTGAACTTCCAGGACAGTGTGTTGAGCAGAATGGTCTGGAGGTGTCCTGTACAATTGCTACAAAATATTGCCTTAATCTATTTTTGATCTTATACAACGTTTCACACAAAATCAGAGAGATTTTATTTATATTTTTAACTTTTCATAGACTTGTTTTCCTTATTTCTCATTCAGAAATAAATTTAAAAATCTGAAGGAAATATTAAAATATTTATTTATAAACTGCCGTGGTATTTAATGAAGAAGAATAACTGAAAGTTGAGGGATTTTACTGTACAATGTAGGACCATGATTAAATGTATTTTTACTGACAGTTCAAGTATGTCCTCATAAAATAACAATTTAATCCAAGTATATAACCTCACCAAGGAAGAATTTTTTTTTCCCCTGGATACATTTTATCTGGAAAGCAGATAATGGCCCAAAACCTCTTCATTAGCCTTTAAAAAAAGGTGAGTGGTTATAGAAAGCTTCCTCTAAAGCTGGGTGGTGTAGCATTAGAATGGGTTTTGAAGTAAACAAATAATTTGACAAACCAAAATGTTGTAATAAGGAAACACAGTAGTTGTTCATAGATTTCTTTTAAAAACTAATATGTCATTTATAATCCCCTATAGAGGAAGGACTGCATGGAATTGTAAGCTGTACAGCCTGTGGGCAACAAGTGAACCATTTTCAAAAGGATTCAATCTATAGACATCCTACACTGAAAGTTCTTATCTGTAAGGTATGTAATAAACTGTGCCTCCATGTGCCTTTTCATTTCTTAAAAAAAGTGATCTATCACTACATGTTCTCTGTGTATTGTTTTCTCTTGTTAGCCTGTTAAACTTTGCAATGTACATAAACAAGGAAACTGGTAGCAGAAAAGGAAAAAGCAAGTATTAAAATGTGCAGTTACTTTGATAAAGCTTATACACCACAAATGTTTAATTTATTGTGGTTTCTTTGGAATTAGTTTTAAAGTGTTAATAATTTTGGAATATATCATGAAACTACTCTCATTTTGATGTTTATGGTTTTATATGCTATAATGGGGTTCCAAATCAGTCTGCCTCGCCCAAGAGGCATAGCACAAAAGGCTCAGCACCAAGGTAAGGAAGAAGAGGTGACTTTAAGGACTCCTTTGCACTACTTGGAACTAGGCAGCTACCTGGAGTTCAAACAGCCCCTGATATAAATTAGATCAATGACAGGGTCCGCTCTAACTTATGGCAACTTTCCCACTGGTTGTGTATGGGCAGCACCACAGTCCAGAATTCTGTAGCACTGACCACTATGGGTAGATCACCTCCAACCCATGTCCATTCCATCATGCCCCTACATTAAAGTCTTTGAAGGAGGCAGTGTAGGGTGGCCTATGTTGGCCCAATGCTGTGCCTGCAATGGGGGAATTCACCCATGCCCTGTTGTGTCAATTCTTTAAGCTCGTGGAGTCATAGGTGCCGACTGTGTGGGTGCTCCAGGGCTGGGGCATCCACAGGGAAAAATTAGTGGGCGCTCTGCATCCACTTGTAGCCAAGCTTCCCCCACCCCTTCCTCCGCCCCCAGCGCGCTGCATCCCCACTCCTCCCCCTCCCTCCCAGCGCTTCCCGGACACACCCCCACCCTCCCGCCACCTAACAGCTTTTGGCGGTGCTTAAGACTTTCCGGGAGGGAGGGGGAGGAGCGGGGACATGGTGTGCTCAGGGGAGGAGGCGGGGAAGGGGCAGGGACTTGAGGGGAGGGGGCGGGAAGGGGGTGGGGACTTTGGGGAATGGGGACAGGGTAAGGGCGGGGCAGGGGCGGGGCCAGGGGAGGGGTTGAGCACCCACTGGGAAGAGGGAAGTCAGCACCTATGGGTGGAGTGACATGTAGGGTCTGTGATGTGGGCTGTATTTGGCCTTCAGGTTTTTCAGTTGGTCTAGTACTATGTCCTTAAGGATTGACACACTGGATCTGATTTGAGGTCCATCTTGACCAGTATCCTGACTCAGACAATGGGCCAATACCAGCTGCTTCTCAGGAAATTACAAAATCTCTGACAAAAGTAGGTACAGAATAACCAGTCCACAAGGAACATTGCTTCCAGTCCCATTGTAACTCTGAATAGTCAAGTTATATATATTTATTTGAGCTTAAGCTTTCGTGAGCTACAGCTCACTTCCATCTTTTTGCGGATACAGACTAACACGGCTGCTACTCTGAAACTAGTTTTCTATATGTGTCCAATCTATTTTTTTAATCTCGCTAAACTCTTAACCTCAATTATGCCTTGTGTCAGTGAGTTCTACTGATTAATTGTAAGGTGATATTTACTTTTATCAGTTTTACATTTCCTTTCTTTTAAATTCATTGAATGCTGCCTTGTTTTTTAATATTTTAAGAAGGGAGAACAGATCAGGAATTCTCTGTACCTTTCGTTATTTTCTATCCCTGTGTCATTTCCTTTCTTATTTGTCTCTTAACTAAGGTAAACAGTTCCAGACTTTTCAATATCTCATCATGGGGGTGTTTTCCTACGTCTCTTAACTACTCTTGTTGTCTGTCTCTGAATCATATTTTTGCTATAACTTTTTTTGTCATAGGATGACCAGGTACTGAACTCTGTATTCCAGGCGAGGGTGCATCATTACTTTACACACACCACATGTGGATAGATCCTGACGCTGTTTTTCAGGATTGTGATGACAGTGGGTACAAGTGAGGGCAGCATTTGGTGTACAGTCTTTTGTCAGCTCTTGTTCAAGGAAAACTGATAAGTCACTGGAGCTCTACTTAAAAAAAGACTGAATAAGGACTTCAGAATTTGACCTAACCAGTTCAGGAACCGCAGTCATTACTATTAATCAAGTGGGCTTAATGTTTAGCAGCTTTTGGTAGTGCACAAATCTTATTTTAAAAGTTTTAAACTTAATTTCATAAACTCTGTTCCTGTACGAATTGTTGCGTTGCTAACATCAACAACAACATGAGGTTGAAATGATAGTTGCAGCTACGCTGGGGGTTTTGTTGGTTTAGCTATCGTGGTCAGGGTGGTTTTTTTTGTTTTTTGTTTCCTTCCACGCCCCTGACCAATGTAGCTATGCAGAGATAAGTGTAGACCAATACTGAATATAAAAAATAATAGTCAACTTGGAAGTTTTAGAATAAAAAAAACCTGTGGTCTTCAAAAGAAGGCAAACATATTTAATTTTCAAATAAGGCTTGTACCATTCAGTTCAGAAAAGTCATTGTGTAGGAGCTGCTGTGTCTTTGGAGTGTTGTTAAGATTAGTTACAATTTTGTAAACAGCAGGTGAAAATGAGAGAGAACATCTTAAAGGGGTTTCTAGTTTTCATTTATAGACAGTGATCTGAAGTTCTAAGAACATTTTAAGAGTCTGACTTTAATGCATTCATTAGATTAAGTCATAAAGATTTATTAAATTCCATCCCACTTTAATTGAAAAAAAATTCCTTGTCCACCTATTTGCCTTGCAGACTTGCTACAAATATTATATGAGTGATGACATTAGCCGTGATTCAGATGGAATGGATGAACAGTGTAGGTAAGTATGTAAACACCACTATAATATTACCCACATCAATTAAAACAATAATGAAATGCCCACTGTCCAGCTAACAGACCCATAATATTATGTTGATATTTCAATTTTAAATTTTAGCACAAACTAGGAAAACATAAATATAAAGAAATCAAGTAATTAGCCCTTTTAGTTAAAAGTTGACTATCACATGACTTAAAACCTAAACATCAGTTTATGTATACTTAGTTAAGTTTCCAACACCAGCTTTATATATGTCTTCTGATCATTATCCCATAAATAGCATTTATCAGGTGGGCCACTGAAGCTCACTTTCCCAGAGAAAACTTGATATATTGGTCTATAAACTGCAAACCCACTAATTATATATGTAAGAGGTAGAAGCTAAAACCCTCACTCACTCTTATGTCATCAACCAGAGGCCACATTGTCTCATATTACTATCCAGATATGGTCCACTCAGAACTTTGCATCTGTCCAGTAAACCAAGAATAGGTTTATTCTATCCTGGTCACTTTCTGGTCTTCGTCAGACTGTGTGTTCCAGACATGTTCCAAAAAGAAAAATTTTCTCCTACATACACTGAGTATACACAGTTCAGGATACCTTCCTCCCCCCATCCAGTACCTCATGAACCCCTGCAAAATGGGCCTCAGTAGCCCTGTACCTGTGATATGGGTCAGAAAGGGAGGTGCAGTTTGCATCATTGTATTACAAAAGACCATACTCTTATAATTCTCGTACTGAACAGGGAAGACTTAAGTTTCTTTCATGTGGCAATTTTTTCGGTTCCCCTGCCAGGCAAGTTCTCCTGGAGGCTAGGCAAGGGTTTTTGGAGCTGTACTTGAATATTTCTGGTTTTCTGAACTGTTAGTTCAGCATTTTAATCTACTGCCTTTCAATGTCTTTTTTGTTAATTATTGTGTTTCAGTAATGTTCTAAATTAGTAGATATCTGCTTGCCATCTTTTGAAATGAAAATTTTGCCTTTGATTAGTAACTTTTAAAATATTTTAACTTTTTAAATCAAACTTTAAAAATGATCAATTAAACTTTTGTCTAAACAATTAATGTAATTTGTTTTGGGGTAGCATTTTTAACATTTCCCAATCATCATTTCAGATGGTGTGCTGAAGGTGGAAATTTAATTTGCTGCGACTTTTGCCATAATGCCTTCTGCAAAAAGTGCATTTTGCGCAACCTGGGTCGAAAGGAGCTGTCAGCCATAATGGATGAAAATAACCAATGGCATTGCTACATTTGCCACCCAGAACCTTTGTTGGACTTGGTCACTGCATGTGACAGTGTTTTTGAAAATTTAGAACAGTTATTGCAACAAAACAAGAAGAAGATCAGAGTTGAGAGTGAAAAAAGTAAAATATATGATCACACACTCAAATTTTCTCCAAAGAGAAATATTTCAAATTGTAATGGAGAAGAAAAGAAATTAGATGACTCATATTCTGGTTCTTTAACCTATTCCTATAAAGCACTAATGGTGCCAAAAGACATGCTTAAAAAGACAAAAAAACTGGTTGAGACCACAACTAATATGAACGCTAGTTTTGTAAGTTTTTTGAAAACGGCAGTAGAAAATTCAGAAATAAACTCTACCATACAGCTACGTCAGCTGAAAGCTTTTAAATCTGTGTTGAGTGACATAAAAAAAGCTCATTTAGCATTAGAAGAAGGTCTGAATCAAGAGATTCAAGCTTTGGATGTTAAAATCAAAGAGAAGAATACCAAAGAGAAAAAAACTGATATTAAACTAGAAAAAAATGAGGTGAAAAGAGATGAAGGAAAGGAACATGTAGAGTTGAAAGAGGACGCTGTAAAGTCAGTGAAAAAAGCTGTGTCAGAACAGCCTAACAATGAGCCCATGGACCAAAATGTTCCAGCAACACAACAAACAGAAAACAAGAATACTAGCAGTGAAGATAAAAAGTCTGAGACAAATGAAGAGCCTCAGTATGAACCTAATAGTACTGAGGCTTTAGACATGGATATTGTGTCTGTTCCTTCATCAGTCCCTGAAGATATTTTTGAGACTCTAGAATCGGCTATGGAAACTCAGAGTGCAGCAGATGAACAGGGCACTGGAAGTACAGCAACAGAGCTGGAGACAGTAAATGCAAATATAAAATGTACTACACCTTCAAAAGACATTAAAGGAGGTACCAAGTTAAAAGCATCAGCTAAAGTAAGAAAAGAATTGTTTGTAAAACTGACTCCTGTTTCCCTTTCTGATTCTCCAGTTAAAGCTGAAGATCAAGACAGTAATCCAGTAAAGGGAGATCAGAATGCTGATGTAACACCCAAGGCAGAAAACTGTGATTCTGGAAAAGAAAATCATTACATTGGTAATGAACACTCACCTGAAAATGAAACTGTCCTCTTGGTAGAGGAATCTGATCTCAGGAGGTCTCCACGTGTGAAGACTACACCTCTGAGGCGTCAAACAGACATGAATCCTTTAACATCTAATTCAGAAGAGGACAGCAATGACACATACTGTGAGAAGCGCAAGCAAAAATCATCAACCCAGTCAAGGAGAAAAAAAGATAAAAGAAATTCTTCTGACAGTACTACTGATCATCCTAAACCTAATAAGCTTTCTAAATCAAAAAAAGCAGACATATTGGACCAAAGTTCAGATTCGGATGAGATGCCAGCAGTCCTTAAAGAAGTAGCCATGATGAGTCCTAGTTCCTCAGATATTGACAGCAATAGTGAGACATCCAATAATCAGAAGAATGCTTTAAATGATCTAACGAAACAACCAGTGAAGTATGAGAATGGAAAGCGCAAAAGAAAAAGCTCCACTTCTGGTTCCGATTTAGTTGCCAAAAAAGGCAAATCAACTAAAGGCTCCACTTCTGCAAAAAAGAAACGACAGAACCCTTCAGATTCTTCAAATTATGACTCAGAGTTAGAAAGAGAGATAAAGAGTTTGAGTAAAATAGAGTCTGCAAAAAAAGCCAAAAAGAAATACCCCAGAAAAGAAGAGAATTATGATTCTTCTGAAGATGAGCAGAATAAAAAAGGATCTACTAGTAAGAAAAAAATAAATTTGACGAAACAGCAGGTTGAATCATCTGATGATGCTGAGAAGTCATCCCCAGAGAAAGAGGAGATTAGTCATTCTTCTGAAGATAAAAAAATTAGGAAGGGGCAAACAGTCAATGAAAAGAAAAGCAGAGATTTACAAGAAAAAACTTCGAAGGCGAAGCATGACGGATCATCTGATACTGAGAAATCATCCCTGGAAAAAGAGGAGAGTTGTCATTCTTCTGATGGTAAAAAGAGAGCAGAAGCAAAAGAAAAGAAAAACAGAAATTTGAAAAAGAGAAAGGTACAGAATGATTCTTTGGACAGAACTGAGAAGTCTGCAGAGAAGGAGCAGAGTTGTGATTCTTCAGAAGACAAAACCAAGAATAAAAAAGAAACAGAAGGTAAAGAAAACAAAAAAGAAAACTTGAAAAAGAAAAATTATAAGAAAGAACAGAATGGTTCTTCTTCTGATGGAGATAAATCATCCCCAGAGAAAAAGAGCTACATTTCCTCTGAAAATAAGAGTAAAAAGGAAATGGCTGTTGAGGAAAAGAGAGAGAGAAATTTGAGAGAGAGAACATCGAAGAAGTTGCAGAATGATTCCTCTTCAGATGCTGAGAAGTCCCCAAAGAAAGAGGAGAGTTCTTCTGAAGATGTTAAACAGAATAAAAAACGAATAGAAGCTAAAGAAAAGAAAAAAGTAAGCCACAAAAAGAAAACTTCCAAGAAAGAACGGAATGATTCATTGTCCTCTTCTGATGAGGAGCCTTATGAAGACAATAAAAAAAAGAGTAAAAAGAGTTCAGCTAAGGAGAATAAAAAGGGTAACTTAAAAGTGGAAAAAAGAATGTCTAAACAGAAGGATGACATCACCTGTTCCTCCTCATCAGATGAGGAAGAAAATGAGGACCAGAATTCAGCAGGCGATGGAAGCAGTGATGAGCAGAAGATTAAGCCCGTGACTGAAAGCTTAATACTGTCCTCCAACACAGGATTTTGTCAGTCTTCAGGTGTGCAAAGGTCTACAATTTGATTAGCATATTAATACAGGGAGGTTGATAGTATGAGTTGGGTAGTCATATTAATTTAATAATCTAGTAGTGCAAATGCTTAAGTGAAAATATCTGTAAATGTGACTGTGCATTCCAAAATTTAAGCCATATTTCTAAAACCTATTTTCTAATGTGATGTGTTCAGAAGTTTTGTGATGTCACTTGCAACCAGTTACCATTTGACTTGTGCTAACCTCGGCAAACAGCCATTTAACTTAATTTACAAATCACCTTGGACTTTTTATTTAATTTTAATACGTTTTCTAAGAAAATATTTGAGAAACTGGAACCATAGTCTGTAATACCATTGTGGGTTGGCTTTCTTATGCCTATTCTTAGTTGCTTTTGTTTGTCTAATGAATACAGAACATGAATTGGGTTTAGGTAGTAGAGAACAGGAGAGCTCACATCAGATCTTCTAGCTTTGGGTCATGTAATGGAGAAGAGTATCAAGCCTTGTGGTATAATGTGTCCTTTGGAGAATTAGCTATAGTTTATGCATGTGCACTTTTTATATTGGGCCAGATTATCTCTGTGTCCCATGAAATAGATTCTAGAAAATGACATCTGTTGCTAACGTCTATCAGGCTGCTATTTATTATTTGAACAGATTTTTATGCATTTTAAAAGTGCTTCTGAGAGCATGGGGGCTAATTCTTTTTCTTGCCCAGACTTGAGAGGAGGACCCCCTTTGATCAGCATCTGATTAGTCCTTTATTCTTTAAAAAATTCAGAGTAGCACAGCTGGAACTTCTAGGTTTGGAGAACCTAAAAATAAGGACGAAGGGTGATCTTGAGGTTAAAAGGGCACTATCAAGTTTCATTTCCAGCTGAACAATTTATATCTATGGTTGTTACTAAGATTACTCTGAGAGAGAAACTTTTTCCAGACTGTTTCCATTGACATTCTACAGTACTTTTTTTTCTGTACTTGATTTCACTGCATTATAGTTGATGCACACCCTTTCCCATGGCTTGTGAGACTGAAGCTGAAACAGAAGATTCAGTAAGCACAGGGCCGGCTCCAGGCACCAGCTTTCCAAGCAGGTGCTTGGGGCGGCATTGAGAATGGGGCGGCAGTCCGTGTCCCGCTGCAGCAATTTGGTGGAGCCCCGCTGCTCTTCCGGGCGTGGCGGCAATTCGGCAGCAGCTGCTTGGGGCAGCAAAATTGGTAGAGCTGCCCCTGAGTAGGCAGGAGTATGCACAGAAAGGGAAAGGGTGGGGACAAGAGGGCATTGTTGCTTCTGGGTCTTCCTTCTCAAAAAAGTAACAAAAACAAAAAAATTGAAAATGTATTTCAAAGGGTACTGAATCAGAAAATTTATTTATTTATTTTAAATTAGATAATTCAGAAAATTCAAGTTGACAATGTTCCTGTAAAGCACAGACCTCAGGAACTCCCAGGTTCTGTTTCAAGTTCTGCCACAGACTGTTTGACTTCAGGAGAATTACTGAACCTTTGTGTTTTATTTTCCCTGTATGTAAAATGGAGAGAATACTTGCCAATGGTACTTTATTCAGTAATGTTTGTAAATTACTTTGAGATCGTTGGATAGAAGGCACTATAAAAGAGCACACTTTTGTTAACAATATATTGAGCTATTGTTTTTAGAGTAGTTGTTACTGATACATCTTGTTCATATATTACTATTCCGATTATAATAGGGTCAAAATCTAACACAGTTATGCAGAAATCTTGTAAAAAAGTTGATTTTCATGTACCGTTAGAGTGGAACTGGAACATGCTAATTTACCTAACAAGCAGTGGTATAATGGGTCTGAAGATTCGGTCTTCTAGGGGTTTTTGTTTTTTAAATTTTCTGCTTTAGGGAGAGATAACATGCTCAGTGTTAATGTAGGAGCTTCTAATCTATCTAGGATCAATGGATTAATTTAACCATTCTTAAATTAAAAATGTAAGGCTCTTTGCTGGTCTCTTATATAAAGAATTTAGACTGTTCAAAAAGTCTGGCAACTGCAGATAGTTCAAGAGACTTGTTCTGTTTATAAGATACGTTCCCTGTTTGAAGCTACTTTGATTTGGAATCAGTGCAATTAACTCTGCTCTGAATATGCAGTAAGCAGAAGATCTAACAAAGTTTTCTGTACCGCTCCCTTGTGTTCCACCTCAAGAATACCTTAAAGGAGATTTGGTATGTTATAAGAGCTATTTAACACTGAGCCATTATCCAAATTCAACAGGTCATCTTAGGGTAACCAGTTCTTTGAGTATGTGTAAGTATGGATTCCAGTGTAGTTGTGCATGCATCGCATACGTGTGAGATTGGAGTCTTTGGACTAGAAATGTCTTTTGGAGCCATGTATGTGCCCTTTGTCTACTATGCTACAGTGCCGGGGAGAAAGGGTGAAGCAGCTGCAGCCCATTCCTCAATTCCTCTTACCACCCATGGCAGTGACATTGAACAACGGTGCCCGAGTTGCTACTAATTTACATTTGCTGATTATTCTACCCAACAATTCTTATCGTGCCAGTCATCTACCTAACTAGTAGGAAATCTTAGTCTCCAAAAGAGTATTTTTTTTACACTGCAAAACCACTACACAATTTGACATGACATATACAGTCTTTGGTAAGTAGAGGTTCAAAAGTGAAGGTGCTTGATATATAGCTCAGTATTGTGGAGCATTAATAAAAGATTTCACTATGCCTGACTTTTTTGCCAGTACTATTAGTCCATTTTTCAGTGGGCTATTAAATTTACACAAGTTCATGCCATTTAATATAAAAATGTAAAGAGAATAGCATTAAAGATATAGAATGTTTTTCTTCCTTAAATGGGCCATAAACTTCAAGACACTACTCAGACAAGGATTTACTGGTCACAAATGGAAACTTAATTATCTCAATGTCTGGCAGCATTTAGGAATTCAAGCGTACGTATATAGTAGAGGAGTATACCACAAACCATAATGGTAATGTACAAGATAACATCATTTCTGCAGCTTCACGAAAGTGCAAGGTGAAGCATTTTATACAGTTTAAAGAGAGACTTCTCTTCCCCAAATCCTTACATAAAATTACATCAATTAATCGAATAGTGATACCCTATAAGAAAAATGATTCATCATTTTGTGAATCATATTGCATAAATGATATCAAAGAATTGTAAAGCAGTAAGTAGCAGTGTAGCATAGGGCAAGTTTGCCCAATGATATTCACCCCATTATATGCACTGGCTTGCCTTCTATTCTATTCTGTTGTAATGCAAGAAACCATTAGGCCTATATCCTGTAAGATATTAGCTGGAGCATAAGTGTGGTTAAGTAGGCCGTCTCCCTTAGCACAGATCAGCGGTTACCTTTAGATTTGGGGAACTAAGAAGAGTTTGCTCACCAGTAGGAGCTAGAATGTTCCAGTAAGTGCTACTGCAAGGAACATGGAAGTAATAACTGCAAATCCACTTAAGCAAGGGATGATGGTATGATCATGCGCTGAAATGGTAGTCACGCAGATCAATATGTTAACATATAAAATAAGTACACCTTGGTATTATACTGGTAAAAAGGCTACATGTGGGCATATGAACAGATGATGCTAAGGCCCTGTAACAGGGCAGTCACCATGTGGCCCGGGGCTGGTCTTTCCCTGGGCCTCTTCCATTGCCGTCTGCTTCTTTTCTACTTGACCCTTCAACTCGTTGGGGGACTTGTACCATTGGACACTGCATGACGGAGACAGAGTTGGTCCTTTTGTCCCCAACTAAGGGTGTGAGCATGCAATTCTAAAGCTTATACATAGAATGATACCACAGATTACCCTGATCCTGTATTATCTTTCTTATGTGGCTTGGATCATTTCTAGCTTTCTCCATTATTTTAATAAAGGTATCTAAGGCTTTATTTTGCCCTCAGTGTGAGTATCCTTGTTACTCACACCAAGACGCCCCACAAAATATTGAACTCCATAGTGTGAATTCTGTATAGCCTGATTCTGGGGGGAAGAACCTAATTGCAGTCAGATCAATTGGTCATTAATCTAAACATCAACCTTAAAAAGGGTCAGGCAACAATAGGAATGAGAGAGCGTCTGAAGCTTATACCTGTGGATTAAAAAAGGGTATTGGAGGTGGGGGTGGGGGGAGAGATTGAATCATATGGAAATGGTGGATGAGGCTCAAGCACATGATGGCATGAAGTTACAAGAATTGGGTACTAAAGAACTTGTCCTGTTCCCTTGGATTTCTTTACACCTTTGATTCCCATGGGAATAGAATTGGGCCTTAAGGGACTTTAAGCAGAGGAGAAAATAATTTGTGTGTGGGGTGGACTTCTAAAGGAAGAGAAGATTCAACTATTAAAGGTGACCTACAAGTGGAATTTAAAAGTAATCCACCAACATACTAGCAATATCTGTTGAAAGTCCCTACTAACCAAGCAGAGGGACGTATTGAACGCAAGAACTACTGACGCTTCACCCTTCTTTAGTAGGTCCCCTGATACCCAGTCCTACTGCTGATTGCTGGCTGGCTCCCATTCTATGGCAATGTTACATCAACTAGAGAACCTTGAAAGCCATATGAAGTAGCAACAAAGAATACTTACTTGACCACTTGTGGACCAATTCCTCTTTTCATTGGCTAGACGTCACTGGACGATCAGAAATTTGTTTTTAAAAAATGAATTTTCAGTGTGTAGACTGAATGTCCATAGACTATACTGGAAGTAGTTTAGCACACATTGCCGGATACTCTTGTGTCATTATAATTCCATTTGCAAATCAACTTTTAAAAGAGTTAAAAACATTTTAGGGAAAAATAGTGTGTGTGAACTAAAAAGGTAGTTGGCAGGGTCAAGATCAGAATGTATAACTCCCTTCTCTCGTGTAATTTTAAGGAAGGAAAAAATTTCCTCCTGCTTAAGTTGACTTCTGGTTTTAATAGATAAATTAGGTATATTAACTTCCTGCATTTGTGAGGTATGTTATATAATAAGCTGAATTTTGATATTGTTGCTCTAAGGCTAATCAGCATAGTTCTCAAAATACAAGTCTTCATACATAAATGTGCATGCTCCAAGATGGATGGATGTTGCTTGGTTTTCCTTGGTAGTACAGAGAGGGAAGTAGATCATCAGGAGAAACTTTTTCCTGCTGAAATATTTCTTGTGAAGACTAGGCAGCTCAGTTATGAGTAAGCAAGCTCTTGTATACTTGGAAGTTGATAGTACTGTAGCTTATTTGCCATCATCTTTTCAGTCTCTGTGAATTTGGTGATGGGAATCCAGTCGTGAAGTGGACAAGAAAACCTAAAATTTTCATTTTTAAAATACCTGAAGAGTGTAGCATTCAATTATTGTGCATTTTAAAGTAAAATCTATACAGATTATGGCTTCATTTTATATGGTATTAAAGATTTGCTTGAAAATTACAATAGTAAATATAGATGTTAACAAGGCTCTTGCTTCAAAGAGTTTTCTACTATTAGATATTGTATGGGGGAATACTTTGTCTATTCAAGATTGCTTTTTTTATTTTTTTAAAGGTTGGGTTGTGATATTTAGTACCAAGTTATCTTTAAATTGAGTGTGTGCTGCAACAGGTCACATATAATAGAAAATTGATATGTGCATTGCTGGTTTTATCCTTATGTCAAATCTCTGACTTTTTTCCCAGGGGATGAAGGAGATACTAAATCGGGGGCTGTTCCAATGGAGGAGGAGGAGGATGACGACGATCCTGAGAATAGGTATGATTCCATCCATAAGGACTTTAAAAAGATTATAACACACCCTAGGCGTGGGCGCAAACCGGCGCAACGGAACAGCAAGCAGGTTGTAAAAACCAGGACTGCCTGCCTTGTAAAGACTCGCTCACAGGCTTCCCGCAAGTTTGAACGAGAGGCCAGAAAACAGAGGCCAAAATCCAGAAATGTAAAGAAAATATTTAGAAGTGTTAACTAACACACCTTGCATAGGGTGTGTTATAAATGCATTGCAGCACTGTCTGTTTTATATTCCTATGTAAAATGTGGGTTTTGTGATAAGCTCTTCATTGAGACAAGTAAAAGCCTGCTTTGATAAATGTGAATTTCAGCTACTTACATGAATAGATGATAAAAATTGGCATCTGTGCAATATACAATGACAAAATCTTTATAGTGGATCTTGATTATTAGAGCTACATAATTTGTTTTTTTTTATTAAAACACCTTTTCTCATTAGAAAGATAAAGCAAAAATATGGGAACACGTTTATGGAGAAAACATTTTCATGGATATTCTGGACTGTTAATGAAATTGAGGTTTAATAAATTGATGAGTACCTGAAATCACCTACATGATGGTTAAGGTCTTGATGCTACATGCACTCATACATAGGCTTACTTGCCATGAAGGGAACTACTCACATGCGTAGTGAAGCATGTGAATGAGTGATTTCAGGATCTGGGCCTATATATTATTTAGTTTTAAAATTTAAATTTATAAAAACTAATAGATGTAATTTTACTTTTAGGTGGTTGTTTTTTTAAACGTATGTCATATTTTACTATTACAATGTAGTCCTCAAAAAGTAGTTTGGATAGTGAATGAAATAAAATGTAAAAGTTTTTGGCTTTTGAATTAGTAACAGCATAAACGAAGTATTAATTTAAAGGGACTCTATGCTAAACACTCAATTATGAGCAGGAGTTTCTTTTTGGAAGCTATTGTAGTTTAAGTTTTTCCAAGAAAACTTTATACAGTATTTCTGAAACTGAATTCTTTGTCCTGTAGTAAATGTGGGACCGACTTTGTAACTTTACAACATAACTGTTGATGGAGTCTGCTTTTCTGCTTCTGAGCCTTATTAGCATAGAATATTGTGTCTGTTCCACAAAATAGCTGCGTTTTGTTACATAGCTGAAGTGAATTTAAAAACAGAATTTTGTTATATGGACCTCAGTTGGGTACAGAAATATTGCTGCTAATCTAGCTCTTCTGTATGTTCAGTTTTAAAATTTAAGCATTTTAATTCACTTCTTAAAAAATAACTTTTAAGGGACTGACAGCACAGGTCCATAAGCACAACATTTAAACATTGTTAACCTTACTTTTATTTAAATATACTTTAATTTCACTCTACCTTTGTTACGTTTTTAAACATTTCTGGTTGATGATTCAGCTGATTTAAAGCAAATATTTATCATTGAAAGCTCAGCTTTTTACAGTACAAATGTTAACTGGTAGATTTGACCTGTTACTGTGGAGGGGATTATCGTGTTTCTCCGTACAACCCCTACAGGTCTTGAACAAAATAGATTTGGTCACTAAATATCATTATATTTTCTTTTAGGTTTTAAAATCAGTTTGTGTAACTTTTCAAACTGAATCATTGTTTAAATTTTTATCTAGGAAATATTCTGAATATACATTTCTGAGGTGTAGGGGGAGGTATTTGTTACCAAATACACTTTTCAACCTTCAGGAAGTAATTGATAACTGAACTCACTAATATTACATTCAACACTCATTGTACTTTGTACCGTAATCACTGGTACAAAACTGTAAAAAGATGGAAAACATTTTGAGAAGATTTAAAAAAATTTTTTTTTCTTTACTCAACACAACTTTAGAAAAATATTTTGTGTTACTCAGACAAGCTGCCTCTTTTCTACCAGACCAAAGAGGGTACCTAGTACCCAATGAGATATTTATAGTGTGGGCACTCATGGTTGCAAGTCTCTAGTTTAGTTTAGAAGTTCTATTGTTTGAATACATTTGAATGTGAATGACATGAATAATTTTTTTAATAAGTCTTGAAATCATCTTTGCCAAAGTGCAATATCTGAGTTGGTCACAATATGACAGGCAGTGCTGTATGCTGTCATCTTATGTTGTGTATTTGTTTATTGTTGGTCCTTCTGATCTTTTAAATGGTACTGTTAATATGTTCGCAGTAGTTTTGTTTATTAAGAGGTAAATAGTGTATTAATGCAGAATGCCTTTTAAGTATTTGATGGATGCAATAAATTTTTGTAAAACATTTTTCTTGTCCAAGCATTTAATTTAATTGTAATACCTCTATGAGAGATGGAAAATCAGATCGTTGATACAAAGGCATAATACAGTCTATAGAACAAAGTATTTGGTAAATTATTAATCTGAAGGAAAGTATTTTTGTGTGTGTACTAAATGTCAGTCAAACATACATATATAAAACTATAAATACGAATACAACTAAATATTAAAAATACGCTAAAGGTGAAATTTAATTAAATTTCTAATACTCTTAAAGGATGCTGCTTTCTATTAGCGCAGCCTTATGGTTTTGTCTCTTTAGCAGCTTATTTTGGACAATTCGATTATACATATAACTAATATGTGTTTATGGACACCACCTGTGAGTTGATTTAATTTAATTAAGAATGTTAACACATAGTGTTAATCGTTATTTTTAGTTAAATTCTCAGCTAAATTTGTTTTACAGTGGCAACATTGTATCCTCAAGATTTTTGAAAAGCTATAAATGAGTCAGTTCTTGCCAAAGGGTTACTGCCTATTTAGACATTACAGGGTGTGGGGAACAGAGTCACAAAGATGTGAAATAACTTGCTAAAGATCACACAGCAAGTCTGTGGCAGAGCTGGGAATAGCATCCAGGTCTCCTCACTTGCAGCCCAGTATACTATTGAGTGGATCGCATGGCCCCAGTTTTTTTGTTTTTATTTTTATTTAAAAATTTTATAGCATTTAATTGTAATTGATGTTGGCTAAGAATCCACCTCGGTTCCCCGATCCCAGGAAAATAAATAAAAATCCCCCAGAGATTTGTTGGGGGAAACAGATTTGCACACTATCATAATCTGTATTGTCTTGGCGCTTCTACAGTTTGATGGTTAAACAAGTGCTGAAAAGAATAAAAGTTTGTCAGTGTAGGTAACTGCTGATCTTCGGTCTTAATTACTTTCTAAAGATTTGGAAGTTGAACTTGAAGTTGCAATAGATTTTATTACTTTGAGGTCAGATATAATTTAACTTAATAAAACTGATTTCAAGAACTAAACATCCAGTTTCACATGATGCTGTGAATACTGTTATGCCAAATATTTATCAGAAGCATTTACAGGGTTTGATCTGTTCAGCACTGTCTTTTCAGTATTGTTTACCAATTTCATTATATATAATCCTTTGATTACACCAAAAGTGGAAAAATAGTCCTAATTTCTAAACATGCTTTACATTTTCAGACTAGAGCACCACTTCAGTGGAACATACTAGAGAATATCTAGTTTTTGAGGACCATAATTTGTATCTTATTTCTACTAAATAAATAGTTGCATCCCCTGTTGATGTGCAGTGTTTGAACTTTCTTTCACTAGGTGAAAAATTAGTGTTTTTAATGTCTTGTGGAACATAAAAGTATTTAGTTATTAATCTGCCAATTTCAGAAATGCTTATTAATTAATATTATTTAATTAGTAATAATTAAAATTATTCAGCTTGAGGAAGTTCAGATGATGATGGTACTGTGGACAGTGACCTGTATCCTTAGGAGCAGGCTGGAATAGAGAAGAAATAGTATTCTATGTGTGCATACTCAAGTTTGTACTTGTGAAGAAATTCTGCTGAATGTATTCTTTAGATTTCTCTCAGCAAACATTATTCTGTAAATGTGAAAAAACCCTTCCTTTTAAGAGTCAAAATCCACTTTATTTAAATAAATATATAAATATATGTATATTTTAAAAGATGGTTTGCAATGCAGGTAAGAATTTGTTATCCAATTTCAAATTTTATTAACTCTTTTAGCACTATTGAGGATAATGTGAAATCATTTAGGTGCACTGGTACAGGGCAGTATGTTGAGACTTGTGAACTTAATTTTAAGTTTTGCAATGTTTTTTTTCATCGGTACCTTATTCCTTTCCTGGTGTTGAGTGTGTTTCTTATGTAAAAGTTAGCAAACCTACTGGTGATGTCCACATGACCTAGATTATACTTTAAGGTTAAAATAACTTATATATGAAAGTTACAAAATAATTAAAAATAAGGAAATAGTTCCCCTTTTTTGGGAATCCAAACCATTGTATTCTGAAGAAAATTACAACTGATCTGGGCAAATAAGTACAGTATTCAAAAAAACTACAAAAGGGGGAAGATTTAAATTTCAAATACAGGTAACTATTTATTCCTCCGGTCAGATATTATACACATTCATTAATATTTAAAATTTACTCTCTTCTCTTATTTCTCCTACACGGACTGATACAAAGCTAATTGAAATGAATGGGACTTTGTCCATATGAACTTCAATAAATGTTGGGTCAGGTCCACAAAATGAAGTCTGTTGATATAAGTAATTAAAAGCAACTTTTTAGGTAAACTTGTTTTAAAAAAATAGTTTGATATCATGACTCATCTAGTTATATATGGGTCAGATAATTCTTTAATGTCTTAATATTTCCTCTGTGGATGCTGCAGGTCAGTGTGACTTAGTGCACCAACCATAAACATCTTCATGCTCTTGGATAATTTTTAATTCCCCCCCTTTCTTTTCTTTTAAATAATAACAGTTGAACACATGCCTGTCTTGAATTTCTTATTTGAAATCATATTAAAGTGTATTAAAAGATGGAAAATATTGTATGATTGAAGTGTAATTGCAAAAACCGTGGGGAAAATAAAATAGTGGTCTTGGAAAATTTGGCATTGTTTTGGGGGCACAAATTAATTCCTGGAAAATTTAAATAAAGTATAAATAAAATAAAATATATTTTATAGTTCAATGTGACTACTAATTACTTGAATTGTGTAATATAAAAAGCAACACATTAGGGTCAGTTATTTCTGTGCCAGTTCCGAATGAAGAATAGAACTGTTCAAATTCCTGGCTTTTGAACTGGGTTTCTGATTAGCTATAGATACTTCCCTTTCCTGAATTACTTACTTACTTACTTTATTTACATACATACATACATACAATAAAATGCTTTTCATCATTACTGCTAAAATGATCGGATCTGATCGAGAAAATACATGAAATCTTGCAGTTAACATTGCAGACAGGAGAAATATATTTAAAAATATTATTATTTTTATTCCTCAATTCCATAGGACCTGATCCCCTATGAGGGACAATTCTTTTTTCCCCCTTGAAGTAAAGTATCAGATTAAGTCCACAATTTTCTTGTCCATTTGTACATCACTTTTCCCTGTATGTATTTTCATACTTGATTTTCCTTTGTTGAAAGATCCTGTAAATAATGCATTTTTCATAGTCTAAATTATTGTATTTTAACTGAAAATATTTTTGGGTTGGAATGGGAGGCTATGAGAAGTTGATCAACCTTTTTTTTGTTCCACAGGAAGTGGGATAATAGTCTGACTCTGCAAGTTTATATAGACCCGTAACTTTTGACAAATCACTGTTTTCTTCATCTGTGGGTCACTGTGCCTAAGAGGGTTGCTGGCAGATGTTTGAGGGGATGTGAGACTGCTCTCATCCCTTTTCTCTGGTCTTCTACTGATGTAGATTTTTCCAGCCATTTGCAACCACATCTTCTTGAGAAACCGTGTGTGCCCTATAAAACACTGCACTTATTCCTGCTGCATCTCCTTTGAAGTACAAGGGCACAGACATAAAGGATTGTAACATATACCTCAGGAACAGCTGTCAGGAGCAAAATGTGGAGTTATAGTATAAAAAATTGTTTTAGTGCATATCCTTTATCTTCAGAATTCAAGGTGTTCAGTGCATACTGCCTTTACCACAAATTAAATGCATAGAGGAAAGTGTCCAGAGATTGACTGTTGGTTTTTTGTCTCTAATCATTTAGAGACTTGGCCCAAAACACTTAGTGTTCCTGAGGCCATTAGAACTAAAAAAAAATAAATAATAAAATCAGCTTAATATTGCATCACAGTTTATTAGAAAAGATGAGTGACCTGGAAGATGGGACAGGTGGGAAGGAATGAAATGGGCCCAAGTTATTAAATGTTGCTTTAAAAAAAACACATTTCAGCAAAATCTGCAGTAAACATGGTTTAAAATTGGAAAGTGCTTATTTGGGAGCACTGCAAAGAACTTTTTCCAAAGCAGATTACCATGTTTAACATATGAAATGTCAGTTAGAATATCCTCTCATTACCACCATGATTGCTCTCCATTCCTAATTCTTTCTGAGCTCACAACCCTGTTACTGAAGTGCTGAATTATATAAGATTACATTTGTCATTCATTGATCTATTGTGTAAGCGATGGAATACATAGTATTTTTTGTTTTACTTCAAAGAATTGCCAAGAAAATGCTTTTAGAAGAAATCAAAGCCAATCTTTCCTCTGATGAGGATGTATCTTCAGATGAAGAATCAGATGAAGGAAAAAAGAAGACGGGAAAGAAAAATGAAAATGCAGAAGATGATGGTGAGCACCAAAATGTGGCAGGAAAAAAGTGGTGCTTTAGAATCTGTCATAATTTCAGAAGTCGTTCGGGGAAAGATAACAGCAAAATCAGTAAACAATCCCCAAACAACATCATGCATTTTTTTATACCAACTGCCAAACTGAACTCAGTCAGTATGGTTCTGTGGGTTTCTCTGTTTGACTTCTGTAAAAGTGTACTTTTACTTTATGATCATATCGTTATAACCAATTTAGAATCGAGTATGTGCTAAGCAATATTTGATTAATAAAAGACAATAAGACATACAAGTATTATTCCTGGGGGAATTCTGCACCAAAAAGTTAAATTCTGTTTACAACATTTTAAAATTCTGCATATTTTATTTGTCAAAATAATGCAATATAATCACGCTGGTTTCAATTATTTTGGTAATTTATTTAAACTACAATACAGTGGATGGAGAATGGGAGTGGGGAGCAGTGGAGAAAATCCCTAAACCCCCTTGCCTAATAATAATGTAACTAGGTTTGACCTTTTATTTCTAGTTATTAGACAACAAATATATGCAGCCATATGCTCAGTGGTACATCATAGGCAACTGAAGAGCAAGTGAGGGCTGTGGAATCAAACTCACAATTTATGTTGGCTACTGACCATGTCCAGATAGGTCAGTAGCAAACAGTTCATGGAGTACATTTTGATAGGAAATTTTTTCAGTCCCAAAACTTAGTTCAGTTCTAATCACTAAAGCACCATAAGCTTTTATAAGGCCATACGGTCCTTTATACCACTCTGGCAATGTGTAAAGGAGCCTTAAAACTTTTATACCTGTTTTTTACTCCTGGGGGAATTCACAAAGACAATGGGAACAATTCACTAAGCAGGCCGGCTGCTGCATTCTGCTCTGCTTTAGGGGACGGAGCCTGCCCCACGCCTGCCTCCTCAGAAACAGCCCAACGCCCTGTCCCTCCATGCTGAGCATGCCACAATAGCAAGTGAGAGGGACAGTGTCTGTCTGTCTGTCTCTCACAGGCATGACTGCCGAGCCCTCCCTTCCTCCCCCCCCCCCCCCCGATTGATGTCTCTACTGGCTGCTCCAGGAGCCCAAACTGACCTGCCTGCGCTGCCGGGGAGGGGCGTGTGACCACTCTTGTAGCTTCCCTTTGCTTCCCCATGAGAATTCATTTTTCCGCAGGGAAACAAAGAAATCTGTCGGAGATATGAATTCTGTGCGTGCTCAGTGATGTAAAATTCCCCCAGGAGTAAAGTATGTGAGATATGTATGACGAAAACAAAATTGCTTCAGTTGATAAACCATGTGATAACTGTAAGATCAAACCATTTCCACTGCAAAGATAAGGGGGGGGGGGAGTGCATATGTGCATTTGTTCGATCACATCTTCCTGGAAATATTTAATAGATGAAATGCAACTTAAATGAGCAAATAGCTACCTGTATGAGTTCTGTGCTGATTTTTCTTCTCTCTGACAGAGGAGAATGAAAAGGAAGATAATTCTGAATCAGATTCAGATGATGAAGAGTCTAAGAAGCCTAGATATAGACACAGACTGCTGAGACACAAGCTAAGTATGAGTGATGGAGAATCTGAGGAAGAAAAAAAGGGAAAATCTAAAGATGCAAAAGAAGGCAAACGCAGAAATAGAAGGAAAGGTACAAAATTTAAATGTTTGTGTGGCAGAATGTATTTGTGGTTGGATGAAATATGTTCAGTTATGTGGCGTAATGGAGATTTCCAGTGAACAAAAGATTTCCCGGAATTCCAAATTGTCTTCCTCACACCTCCTCTCACTCTTTCACACCTATAGTTGTTTCTTGTTTTGCAGTTGAGATTGAGGAAGTTAGTGCCATCAACTCTCTACAGGCAAATAAGGGAAAACAGTGTTGTTGTCACTGAATTTTTGTCAATACGGTTCTTTGTTCGTGTGTGTGTGTTTTCAAAATACTCTAATTATAATCTTTAATCATGGGACAGTGAACTCCCCATGAAATTATTTGGTAAGTTTTTGATGAAATAATAATTTAAAAAACCTATCATTGAAACTATTTGAAATATTTATTTACAAGGGCAAAAGCTAGCAAATTCAAAGAAAATGATGTTAACTCAAACACATTTTCTTAAAGTCCATTTAAACTAAATCAGTATATCTAAAACTAGAACAATTTGGAAAGAACTCAGATTTTGAACTAGGAATTTTAAAATATATTTTTTACACATCTCCTCCTGTGCTGTCATCCCAGACTGTTGTCTGTTTTTGTTCATTTACTAGGTTTATTATAACACAGTGATTATTCCAGGATAGTTTACTCTTATTTAATCCCCTTCTCTCTGTTAAATCTCCCTCCCTCTCTTCTCCCCACACTCAAAAAAATTGGGTTAATCTGGTTGAGTCATGAAATTTTAATACCAAATCAAATAGGTATAATTCAGGAAAACCCAATTTTTCCTCCTCCTTCCTCCTGCAACTGCTATCTCTTCCTCACACTATACATAGGCCCTTGTGTCACCAGAAATTTCCTTCATCCTAGAGAGTTAAACTCTACATCTCTCCAAGTTCTTCTAAAGTGGTTCACAATAGGACGGCAGATGGAACTCTTAAATGAAAACTTGGGTTTATTTCTCATTTTTCTTGTCTTAAGAAGCTAAGAATGCAGCTCTTCTAGCTTTTTCTGGGTTGAGGAGCAAAGGAATGACTGTTAGTGCAGATTTCTTACATCTAATAACCGTGGGACCAACTGGGACCAACACTGCAGACTCCAATAACCATGGCATTTCAGAGTGTAAATGGTTTATTTACATTGGAAGCAAATTATCCCTATTGCACAATTTGAAAGTAGATTTATATTTTTAGTGTTGCAGTAATGCCAGGATACCATACATGTGTAGTCTTCCATGTACCTAAGGATGAATCATCCTGTATTGTATTATATTTACAGTGTTCCCCCATAAAAGTCTCTCATTTTTGCATCTTCTGTGATATTGTTGTAACTTTTACAGTATTTTAGCAAATAAAACGCCAGACCAAGGCATGGCCGGACCAATCTCCAGAACCCTTTAGTCATAAGTCTCCTCAATTACCTTAACCCTGACCTGGAGCAGTAAAATTTCTTTCACTTCAAATAGCTCAGTGACTTGGTCCTCCGTTGTTATACCTCTCCAAGTACATAAAACAAACAAAAACCTAACTCCCAGTTACTCATATTCTGTTATTTACTGAGTAGCATTTTATTTACTTATTGCAACATATACCATTTAGTAAGAAACTCGTATAGCTTTCCAGTGTATTCAAAATTAATCTTAAATGATAAAATAGGACTGAATAGCATACTGTATTTTTAGCTGCTTATAAATGTCAGACTTTAAAAAATCATGAGTCAGGCCCCCCAAAATTATGAACTATAGACACTGGCCTCTTTTTGAGTCTTCATGACTTAAACATAATGAACTCATGATAAAATCATTAAAGATGGCAATCTGGTATAAAGAGGTAGCACACTTTGCATGAGATGGGAGAAATGAAATGAACTCTCAGCACAAAGGATTTAGATTTGCCTTTTTTTTCGTAGAAGTTGCTGATCCTGACAATGCTCGTTGGCGTTGGCAGTGCTGTTGTCCGAAAACACTGACATCCATAAAAAGGAGATAACAAACTAGCCCTTGCAGTGAACGTTTAGTGTGACTGAGTAAAGCAACTGTATTCTAACTTAGTCTTTGCGTCAGCATATTAAATCCACACACTTCACCAAAAATCACAGTTTCTCAATCTGGGTTGAGCACTTGTTTTCATATAAAATACTCAGATTTGTGTATATTTTAAAACTTGGTTATGTATATCAACTTTTAATGGTGGTATGGTTGACTCTGTTTATAACTCCTTTCAGATAGAAAAGTCTTAATCTGGGATTATTTTCTACATCACTAACTTGATTTTTGTAGTACTTACTTTAATATGAATTGGATAAATACTACATTCCACTTTATATGCACAAAGCATGATTACAATGGCTATAAATAAGGAACTGTACAGGGCTTGAAGGAAACACTACTATCAATCCTTGGAAGCAGTGCAGGATGGCTCTGTAGATCCTCTGTGCCTGCTCTTCTAGCTCTCGAGTAACAGCTGTGACCTCTGAATGTACCCTGAATCTGTATTGTCATTATCAGGGTTGGGGGACCTTGAATGGCTTCAACATCCCTGAGAGTATTTACTTGTTTTGAATAAGTATCTGTTTATGTATACCTCATTTCAACTACCCCGTCTCCCATTTTAATGGGAAAAACTGTTCAACTTTCTATCCGTTGCAAATATATATTAAATCGTTTTTCAACAGTTAGCTTATATCCAATAAATTCTTTGGTCTGATGTGTGAAAAGTCAATCCAAATTGGTCTGAAACTTTAAAGCAATGAGGTCCAACTCTTGGGTAGTGGATAAATTTAATGAAATATGGAAATCTTATTTGGGACATAGCTGAAGGCCATCTGTAAAGCTTTTTATTTGGGTGGTGGGGAAAAGGGAGAAATGTGAAACTATCCTCATGTTTGTAATTCTCAAGAAATGTTCCATTGAATGGGCAGTGTCAGGCAAAAAATTCATATACTTTTTTTTATACAACAGTTTATTATCTATGTTACTAACAGTGTAGACTATTCATATTTTAATCTAATTTAGGGGTTGTCTATATGGTGGAGTAATGCACGGTACGGGGTGTGGTTTCTAAAGTGAACTAATGTTTTGCACATTAATTGGTCTGTGTAGATCCTCATGGTGCTCATTAAAAGTGTCCTACTGCGCTTTAACCTATCCCAAGCACAGTGTTATAAAACACTAGGGAATTTTTAGTGCACACCAGCAGAGTCTACATAGACCAATAAAAGCACAGCACATTTAGTGTGCTTTAGAAAACATGCCTCTGTAGTGTGAATTGCTGCTTCGTGTAACCAAAGCCTTGCTTTTCATCAAGTGTGATTCTCATCAGTTGGTTTTCACTTTTTTGTTTTCATGTACTAGACCAGTGGTCTCCAACCTTTTTACTCCCAAGATCACTTTTTGAATTTAAGGGCAACCCAGGATCTACCCCGCCCTTTCCCTGAGGGCCCTGCCACTTCCCCAAATCCCCGCCCCGCTCACTCTATCCCCCCTTTCTCTTTTGCTCTCTCTCCCCCACCTTCACTCACTTTCACCGGGCTGGGGTAAGGGGTTGGGGTTCAGGAGGGGGCTCCGGGCTGAGCCTGGGGTAGGAGGTTGGGGTGCAGGAGGGGGCTCAGGGCTGGGGCAGAGTGTTGAGGTGTGTGTGGGGGTGCTGGCTCTAGGAATGGGGTCAGGGCTGGGCTGCAGGAGGGGGTATGGGGTGCTTTCTCAGAGAGGGGGGTCAGGACTGGGGCAGGGGGTTGGGGTGCAGGAGGGGGTGCAGGCTCTAGGAAGGAGTTTGGGTGCAGGCCAGTGGGAGCTGTGGGGGTGGTGCTTGCAGGCAGGAGTAGCACGCAGAAGAAGACCTCTATCCCTTCTCTCTCCTCCCCCCCCCACCCCCCAATCCCCGCCCGCGTGGGGGCATGCTGGCTGCTTATGGGAGTGGCATGGGGTCAGGGCAGGCAGGGAGCCTACCTTAGCAGCAGCTCTGGTGCACCGCCTGAGAGCGCGTTCGCCTGGGAGAGTTTCCAGGATCGACCAGTCGATTCCGATAGACTAGTTGGTGACCACTGTACTAGACCAATAAGGGAAAATCAAATCCAAACAAAACTGTTCAGTGAATTAAAAAGAATCTTAAAATATTATTGTTAATATTAGGGTTTCTAACAAAACATATTACTTACAATATACCTTTAAAAGACCTCTTTATTACCTTTTGAGTTATTTTTAAAAAAATTTGCATTGGGTTTTTAATATGTAGCAGTTCAAAGCCATATGTGTTTCAATTGCATTTCAGGCGTTTCATGCTATCTTCTCTGCTCTGTCTATTGAAACAACTATTGCTGCACTACCTTACTGAGATATTTTATTACCTGCACATGAGGGCATTTATTGACCAAGAATTTACAAGTGCTACGAGCAGCAGAAATTAATTTCAAACAAATTACTTTTGTATTATTAGTAAAGTTATATTGATATTACTTTAGGTTACAACAGAGGTCGATATGTTCTTTTTTTTTTTTTTTATTCTTAAAGTGAGCAGTGATGATTCAGATGACTCAGAATTTCATGAATCTGGAGTTAGTGAAGAAGTCAGTGAATCTGAAGATGAGCAACGTCCTAGAACAAGGTATAAATAAACTTTAGTTCTAATCATCTCTGGTGAGCTTTTTAAAAACTGATTATTGGGAAGGTACAATCCTATCACATGTCATGTCTGAAATGTTTAGATGTGTTCTAAGAACCTGATCCAAAGACTGCCATTGACTTCAATGGTTTTTAGATCAGACACTAAATTTTAGTAAAAAGAAAAGGAGTACTTGTGGCGCCTTAGAGACTAACAAATTTATTTGAGCATAAGCTTTCGTGAGCTACAGCTCACTTCATCTGAGTTGAAACAAATTTTAGTTGTTTGTTACAGAATTTCGGTATCTGCAATTTCATTTATTTCAAAAGCCTGGAAGTTGAGTTGAGTGTGAGAGTTCGAACTTCCTCGTTTATGTCTCAGTATAATTAGGAGAGTTGGGATACGAGAAGATAAGACCATTAAAAACACGTGGTGTTTTTCTAACACGTTTGCTGCAGTCAAGGAACAATGGCTTCTAATTAAGGATTGAGTTTTAATGAGGTTATGGGAAGTTGTCTAGGATGTAATCTTCTTGTTTGTGTAGTGTGAAAGAGACAGGTGGAAAATAAACCACTAACATTGATACTATTTTGCTATGGAAGTGATGTGTGTACAAACCAGTTACAATATAGGTGTCGCAATACTCAATGCAAAACTACGATGTGGCATTTTCCTTTACCCCTTTAGAAATTATAGCACCCTATTGGTAAACTGTGCAATCTACTCCATTATTGCCTGATAAAGTCAATAATTCATCATTATTGCATATCTGAAGATAGTAAAGGGGTCCACATTACAGAAGAACATATTGTTTTGCATTTCTGTTAAGGAATAAACAGTTCATCTAGAGAATTGATATAATAGTGATGCTCCTCTTGTAAGAGGATGTTAGTCTATAGGGTGAAAAGAGAGAAATACACCATTGTATTGAGTAGTAGAGTATTTTATAAGAGGAAAACAAACATTTGATCCATCAGTGTTCTCCTTTTTATCAATGAAATTTTTTCCCATTTCTCAGATCTGCTAAGAAAGCTGAGGCAGAAGAAAATCAGCGGAGTTACAAGCAGAAAAAGAAAAGACGACGCATAAAGGTTCAGGAGGATTCTTCTAGTGAAAACAATAATAAGGTACCATATAGCAATGCCTTATGTTCTGAACAAATTGTTGAAACCGATGATAACTAAGATTTTGTCACAGATGTTTTTATGAAAAGTCACGGACAGGTCACGGGCAATAAAGAAGAATTCACAGAAGCCTGTGACCTGTCTGGGACTTTCCCTAAAAATATCCACGACAAAATGGGGAGCTCAATTTGGGGGTCCCTACACCACCCACAGTGGCTAGGCAGCTGCAGGGGACCGCTCAGAGGTCCGGGTGCCCCCACCACCCACAGTAGCCTACAGCTCCCAGCCGCCACGGGCTGAAGTCACTGGTGTCACTGGAAGTCACGGATTCTGTGACTTCTGTGACCTTCGTGGAAAAAATTGTAACCTTAATGATAACTAGAGTTTGCTTTTGCAAAGTGCAATTAGGGAGTCTTCATTTTCTGTATGTCTTGTAACATTTTAAAATTTTTAACTCGCATATTCTCTTTATTACAATTACATTTTTACATTAAACTGTTAGTAGGTGATTGAGTCTGCCAAACCAGATTAAACTTCAAATGCAGATGACTGTATACCTAAGCTTCTGAAGTCTTTCAAGAGTCTTTATTTTTGGCACTTGTTCTTCCTTATGAGACTTCAGTCCAAACTTAAATTACAGTGAAAAAAGTTTGGTCTAAATGATCCTACTTGCTGATGGCATATTTTTATACACTACAAACTAATCCATAAAGCCCAGTACTCTGGCAGCCTTCAAATTCGTACTTGAGATTCTCTTCTTCTGTGACACTTCCAATATATAGCTAGTTGATAATAGGTACCTAATAGAATTACTGATATTAATAATAATCATTTCTCTATCAATTCAGTACTTTATTCATTCATTCTTTATTAAAAAATACTTAAAACCTGTTAATTTTACATGCAGCTTGTTTGTATAATCATATTTTCTTGTCAGTGTCACTCACATCCTCTGTCCCCCATCCCTCTAATATTTCCATTGTTGCATCTTGTTTTAAACTAAATTGTAGTCCGTTGGGGTTAGAGGTGGTCTCCTAGGTGTTTGTATAATCCCAGTGCATTGGGACACCAGTCCTGATTTGGTGACCTTCTGGATGCTATTCTAATGTAAACTTCACTTCTTGATTCTTTTTCCTATTTACATGGGGTCGGAAGCGTCCACCATTCTTCGCCACGCCTTCTGGTCCATGGCAGTTCTTTGTAGGTCTTCGACTTCCAGTCCCTTTCTCTTCAAACTTCCTCCCACGTTTTCTTTGCTGGTCATTCTTTTCCCATTTCCATTCTTATTGCATGTCCAGACAACCTCAAATAGAATGTTATTCTAATACTAACAATACGTAGTATAAACCTCTATACACTTGATTTTTTTTTTTTGTTTTATTTCTACCCTTTAGTCAGAGACCATGTGCTGGAATGGTAGGGATATGGATTATTAAGAAATCAATTTGAGGAGCAGTGGCAGATTTCTGTGGGGAGAAGCTGTCTGCAATAGGCCAGATTCTAGACAATGGTTTTGATCTTTTAAATGTTGAACAATACATATATTTTGGATTTTAGACAAAATTCAAAAACACACATTAGGTAACAGTTGAACACCTTTCATTATATCTCACAGTATGTGCAATTATAGTGTCTGACTCTGAACAGCGTGGAGAAAAAATGTAAAGCAGATGATTTAAAATGTCTTACTTTTTTTGGAATGTCCTCTTTATGAATGCACAGATAATATATTTCTGTATATGACTACCTATAGAATAATATGTACATTTTGTTTAATCAGTGGACATTTTCTGAAAGATACAGGCATGCAGTAATAGTAAATATTCAAGATTAAAAAGGGAAACCACCAAATATGTTTGTCTCGTATATGCAGAAAGATCCTCAGTTTATTCAAGTGGAAAGAAAAAATAAAAAAAACTATATTAATTTCTTCCAGGTGCAATAGTGTAAAATAAAATAAGTACTAAGCAGATTGTTGAGTTTAGTATCTTTATTTAATTCACGGAAACAGAGAATTAATTAGCACACAAGTTATAATTGCTAGCTCTTTTAGAGGTCATCATAATCTTAGGTAATGGAAGGGAAAAGGAATTATTCTGATGAATAGTTTGTATAGCTGTCTAAGGGATAGATACAGGCATCAAAATCAGCTCAAAGAGAGTCCTGGCTGTTTTTGGTTTTTAGTTTTTCATCCGATGAAGTGAGCTGTAGCTCACGAAAGCTTATGCTCAAATAAATTGGTTAGTCTCTAAGGTGCCACAAGTACTCCTTTTCTTTTTGCGAATATAGACTAACACGGCTGTTACTCTGAAACCTTTAGTAAAGCTGTTCTCCATAATTGTTGTATCAAGAAAATATTTTGTTTGGTCAAAAACTTAAAAAATACATTTATTATTTGAAGTTTTGTCCCTTAATTTAACAGAGTATAGCACACAGTAACTCTGTTGGTATTTTTTTAAAATGCGGGGATTGACAGTAACGCCCTTATGTAGTGTTGTTTAGACTAGTTAGTAGGTATTTCACAACTTTAAATAAACCCCTTACAACTCTTTCACTTTGGAAATAATGAAACTTGTGTGAATTAGTGTCTGAAGAGAATAGTTCAGCTGGCATATTTTCTACTTCAGGATCCAGATATTTATAGTTTATATCCATAATGGAGATTTAAAAGGCTCTGTCAATTGGATTATTATTTCAGATTTCAGTTAAAACTTGTCTCAATATATTGTTTGTGAGAGGGAAAATCCAATGTTTTTGTTACATTTCTATTTTTCAGAATATTTCCCAAGGATTCACATTTAGAGCTCAAAGAAACATCATTTTCTTACAGTGAACAGTCCAGTTTGCAGCCATTACAGTGAAGGAGTGAGAGAGTTCTTCCCAATTTTTGATTTCGCCTGCAGATTTCCAACCTGCTGATCTATAGAGATCACTTTTCAATCAGAATAATCCTTTTTTTCTCTAACTGCTTTACAGAATACTCAGATTTTAAACCTATGGATTATACAGTGGAAGGATTTTTTTTCTTTCATTGTCCTTAGACTTTCGAATGGTTGATTTTTTTTCTGTTTTAGAAATAGCTACTTAGCCATGTGAATGAAGGACATTTCAGATATCAGACTTTATTTTAAAATCAGGTGTTCCTGCTGGTAAACTATTTGAGTTAGGACATACTTGATTTCTCTTTAGATTTGATTTATATTCTTTCAAGCCATAAAACAGACCAAATAGGAAAATATACAAACAGTAAAAACGAATACTTTAAGTAAAAAAAGCCAAAACAGAACTCTGTTACATAACTATTTTTTCTTAAATAAGAAAACTGTTGACTAGACTAGATAAAATTCCATTAATAGAAACTAAAACCAGCTACGTTTTGGAGTTATGTGAAGACACACAGCTATTACTTTTAAGTAAAGTGGAATTTCTTAACCAAACTTGGAAGAGTCATTATCCACCTGACCAGTGGCAATAGCTGGAGCGAGGAGTCAACCAGGTCTTGTAGGATTTCTCTGGTTATACCGTATTGAATAGCAGTAATGGGGAGGAAAATATTATAAGCTTCCCTTTGTGTTGTCACAACTGAAATTACTGGTGGTAGAAGTGGATTTAGGTCCAGGTATGGGTATGTCTAGTTGAAGAGGGAAAGAGTGCTTTTTTCATTTTTAGCAATATCATTTGAAAACACCCCTTAATATCTTTGTGTAGGCATAATTTAAAATAATGTAACCTGTGTTTTTTAAATGTGTTAAACTGTCAACACAAGTTGGTAAAGGATCTTTCAAATTATGCTGGATAATTCAATTTGAAAACTCCTTTTTCTGTTTAGGTAAGAACTGTGTCACAAAGTTCGATCATTTATTCAAAAGTCAGGATTATAATAGTCCTCGTGTCTCAGGTTTTATACTAATGATTAATTGGTTTGATTTGTAATAGAGTAATTCTGAGGATGAAGATGACAATGATTCAAAATCTCCTGGAAAAGGCCGGAAGAAAATACGAAAGATTCTTAAAGATGATAAGCTTAGAACAGAAACACAAAATGCACTGAAGGAGGAGGAAGAGAGAAGAAAACGTATTGCAGAAAGAGAAAGAGAGAGAGAGAAATTAAGAGAGGTACATCTCATTTATTTATTTTTTACTTTTGCATGAGATATTGATTGAAAGTTTAATTGCTGATGGTGTTTAAAGACATCATAAATTTAGCTGCGGGTAAGGAATTTTAAGTGTTTAGAAATTATAGATTTGTGGAACCATATGTAATAGGATGACAATCCCCTTAAGGATAGTAAGGATTAGTGGTCAGGTATCTTAAACTGCTGGTTCTCAACCTATTTACCATTGTGGGCCGCATATGCAGCTCTCTGTGTTATGGGACCACATCCACACAATATATGTACTACCTCTATGGCCCTGAGGATGTCGCATGGGCCGCAGCTCGTGCTGATTGGGCCGCAAGTGGGCCATGGGTTGAGAACCACCATCTTAAAGGGACACACCACAGACCAGGTGTTGACTGATCTCCCTGAAAGGGACAGTCACACCATAAATCACACATTCATACTTAAACTTGTAATTTGTTGCAGAATAAAGCTTTTTTGTTTAAGGTTAATGATCAATAAATAAGGAATTATTGTTTCGTGTCTCAACTGTTGAAATTATTTTTTGTGGAGACAAATCTTGGAACTGAGATGTTAGGGGATAAAAAGGGGAAGATTGCTTAAAATCTTTCCTTTTGGATTTAGCAAACAGGGCCTTGCTATTTCATTGAACTTGTGTGTTTAAAAGGGCTTGAATTAATCATGTGCAAAGCATTCCTATAATACATTGTTTTTTGCTTCCAGGTGATAGAAATAGAAGATGCTTCACCTCTGAAGTGTCCGATCACAACTAAACTGGTTTTAGATGAAGATGAAGAAACCAAAGAACCTATAGTACAGGTTCACAGAAACATAGTTACCAAACTGAAACCACATCAAGTAGATGGTAAGAAAATATAAAGAAAATTATGTTAATTGAACTTTTTTTTTTTTCCCCTTGTGCTGGCAGGGCCTACATGTTGAACTGGTGTCTTATGTACGATTACTTGGGAAATGCTGTTAACTATGAGTTTTTGTTTTATTGTGTTGGAAATATCTTAATCTGATTGCTGATTTATATAAAAATATCTTTTCAGATAAGTTCTTTAATAAATTTAAAACGTTTAATACTTTTTAAAGGAGCTCTTAAAAAAAATTCTCTCCAGGTGTTCAGTTCATGTGGGATTGCTGTTGTGAATCTTTGAAAAAAACAAAGAAATCTGCAGGTTCCGGATGCATTCTTGCCCACTGCATGGGTCTAGGAAAAACATTGCAGGTAAGTGGCAAAGGACTTTTGGTGAGGCATCCTGTACTCTGGAACCCACTCTCTCAACTGGTCCAACCAGAGGCCAAGTTTAATCACTTTCAGGACACAGTGTAAGACCCACCCCTTCTCCTAGGCAATGGCCTGATGAGGTTGCTTAAAAAGAGGAAGTGCGTGTTGGTAGAGATTGGTCCTCTTTTCTGAAAGAGTTGGCGTTAATATGTATTTGCCGTTTATAAAATATGTTCATGCACCCTGAGCTCTATCAATGTGCATATTATACTTGCCTAAAAATAACTAAATTAGGTAATAAATTTGGTCTTAGTTTAAAAGCGTATGATCTGTATAGAGTTAATACATACAACTTCTTTGCATTCCAAAATAATACGTAGCTACAGGGGGATGAACAAGCATCTGTTATTTTCATTTGAAACCCATATTTCTGAATTTATTTAACATTACTCTTATTTTTCAAGTAGGCTGTGCTCTCTAAAACATTCCTTCTTCAGTGAGTGTGCTATTTAAATTGGTTCCTTTCCTCAGTGGCTCCGGATTATCCCCTGCTCATGTCTGAGATACCTGTCTGTTCACTATCAGTGATTTCATTTGTAGTACTACTATAGCAGAGTTCTGTAGAGATTTAGCCCTTATTTTCTCAAGGGGAAGTTGTATTAAAATCAGGCAACTCAGATGCAGTATAGGTTTTAATATATTAAAAAAATAGTCTCATCTCCAGTGTGAAGAGACTGCTGTCTTTAGAAGTAGCATCCTGTTGGAAGATATGATGCCTCTAAGAGTATCAACATTTATGGATGTCACAAACGATTATTTTGTCAATCTTAAATCATAGGACGTGTTATGGTTTCACATAAATCCTGAAATTGACCTTTTAGTATTTCCTAAAACAATTCTGAATTGGCATAATCTGACTTTTAGGCAAACCTTTAGTACCTTATACTGGACATTGGAAAATATTGGAGTCTGTTAATATGACAAATGTGCAAGTTGGATCATCTGATAATCCAGATGATAAACAAGAGAGTTTTCTATCACTACGAAATATTTTCACAGCAGAAGGTTTCTTTTTCTCTGTCACCTATAACTGCTCATATGATTAAGGAATTAATGGATGTAACTCTCCTGTAATTGGACAGAAGGCCAGTAACAAACATACATTGTGTCTTCATGGGCATTCTTTATAATCTAATCACAATTGGTTCCTCCTGCCCCCTTTACAATTATTTTTCAGTACTTCCTCTCTAACCTTCGGCTGCTTCTGTGTTCTTTTGTCCTCCACTTATTTCCATTGTAAGAAGTAGATTTAAGACAGGTTTTAAGAGATTTTCTATAACACCTTGAAATAACAAGGAGATGAAGGTCAAGTAAAATGAGTGGTCAAAGTCTCCAGGATGGCTTAAATGACCAATTTCTTTGGGCACTCTTTCCTTTCACTCTTGAGTATTTTTAGCATAAGATGTTAACAGCAGCTCGCATCTTAATAAGAGCAGGTATACTAGTTCTCCCCCTGGTGATGGCAGCATAGTTCCAAGGGCTAAAAGCAGCTTAGTTTGCATTGAACGTTGCATATTTGCAGCACAGTCCTGAAGTTTGGAATGAACTGTTTTATGGTGTACAGAACTGGTCACCATACTGAAGGAATTGTTAACTTGGAAAGCATGTAATGCAAGATTGGTGCCAAGTTTCAAGAAACTCCAGTCTTTCCTTGTAAATAATTTAAGGAGTTGGGCTTATTCTCACTGGGGAAGAAAGGAGGCTCAAACACACAGGGCGGTCCCTAGGGGGGTGTGGGGCCGGGACAACCCCCACTCCACCCCAGGCCCCGCCCCCACTCCATCCCTTCCCCCAACCCCCGGCCTCTGCTCTGCCCTGCCTCTTCCCAAAGTTTTAACTACTACTCCCCCAAAAAGGGTGAGGCTGTTTGGGTAGGAAGATTGTTGTTTGTAAACTTTTATACATTATTTGGAGAAAATGAAGACTGGACATGGATGTGTGTGTAATGATGGTAGTGCTGTGTGTGTCTGTGTGCAACTTTTTTTTTTCCTTAAGTATTCTCCTATTAAGTAGTAGTTTGCTTGGTTCCCTTTACAGGTAGTGAGCTTTCTCCATACAGTTCTGTTGTGTGATAAACTGGATTTCAGCACAGCTCTCGTGGTGTGTCCACTGAACACTGCCTTGAACTGGCTGAATGAGTTTGAAAAATGGCAAGAAGGTTTAGAAGATGATGAGAAACTAGAGGTATTTCATTTTTAAGAATTTTCTTTTTTTAAAAGTCCCTTATATAGCTGAACAGTTTGAGTAATTATGACAAAATTACACCATTCAAAGTGCACACTAGAGATTGTGTTTTATGTATACAGAAAATTTACTTGTACTGATGTAGTAGGTGTGATCTAGGTATGTAAAAGTTGTGTAGTACTCTGCAAGACTCCTGTTTTGTCTTGGTTAAAAGCAGAGTCCAACATCCAATATTCTCTTTCAAAAGGTTTCTGAATTAGCAACTGTAAAACGCCCTCAAGAAAGATCCTATATGCTGCAGCGATGGCAGGAAGATGGAGGAGTTATGATCATAGGTTATGAGATGTACCGTAATCTTGCACAAGGCAGGAATGTGAAAAGTAGAAAACTTAAGGAAATATTTAACAAGGCTCTGGTTGATCCAGGTAAGTGAATGTTGTTAATGTAAGGACTCAGAGTAGCAATTAAGCTGTCCATTTAAGGGTATGGGCTGAATTTAGAACTCTTGCAAGTGGGAAATGTTTTAGTATTTTTCTTTTTACATATACTTTTAGGAAAATCATTTAATGATGTATTAATGAACCCACTAAGCTGTTTTATTTACAGTTAACTTAGTTTCTGCACGGGTGATTTCTGTAACACAGGTATCTTACAAAAATTTTCAGTTATGACTCAGAGTATTTTAAGCTAGGACTCTCTTGTGGATATGAATGAGATGTACTCAAATGAAAAAAGATACAAGGTACAAAAAATATGTTGATGACCTTTCCTCATCTCTTAAATATCCCTTTTGGTCAACCTTGTTTTTTCTTCAAGTGATTGCACATGTCCATTCCAGTGCAGATATGTGCACGCCCTGAGCACAGTCACCAGAAATTTTTTCTTCAGTGGTATCCATCGGGTCGGCTCTGGTGCTGCGTATCCATTGCACCGGTATAAAGGGCCTTGCCAACCCCACACCCCCTGAGTTCGTTCTTACCACCCATGACAGTTGCTGGGACTGTTCCCCTCACTCTTGCAAGTTCTCAGTAGACTTTGTCTTCTCAGTATTTGCTGTTGATAGTTACGTCTTGGTAGTTAGTTCAGTTAGTTCTCTCTGTTTAGCGTCCGCTCTCAGTACCGAGGCATGCCTCGGTTGCCAGGCTTCAAGCCTTGTGCTTCTTGCAACTAGGCTGTGCCCCTGAGTAACCTGCACTCCAGTTGTCTTAAGTGCTTGGGTGAAGCTTATATTGGGGACTTCTGCAAAATTTGCAGAGACTTTAAGCCCCATACCAAAAAGGATGGAGAGGCTAGACTGAACTAATGGAAGCAGAGGTGAGACCCTCCTTGGAACCATGCCATTCGGACTTGGCACCAAGTACCTCAGCATCAGTGAGGAGTGCTCCTTCCACTGTCCAGCAGTCACAGAGCCATTTGACATCCCCAATGCCAAGGAAGAAAGAGAAGAAGCTGCTGACCGAGAGAGGATGTTCTCCGACCCCAAGGATGGCCAGACATGGAGACCAGAGCAAAGTGTGACCTGTATCAGGTCACTTCTTGGCTCTGGCAGCTCAGTTAATGCTTTGATTCCGGCCCCTATGTGGGCTCCTTTGAGTCTGGTACCAGCCGAACTGTCAGCACTGGGAGGTCAGCATGGTGCCGGGATTATTGCAATGCCGTCCACGGCTGAGGCTTTAGCTTCGGCCAGAAACTTGCTCTCGCTGTTGGTACCAGAGTCACAGACAGTACAAGAGTTTGGTGGTGGTGGTGCTGGCTGGTGGAAGGGAGCATGTGGCCACTGGTTACTATTTGGTACCGGGGCCTTCAGTGCCATTTAAAGGGAAACGAGCCATGTTGGCTCAGTCCTTGTCTTCCCCACCCTGGCACTGGTCACCGGCACCAGTGGGAGCCACTCCTCCATGGTCGCCATGCAGAGACTCCTCCTCCAACAATTTTAAATGAATGGGTAACACAAGAGAATTGCGGGGGGGGAGGGAAAGGAGGATCTAAACCTTCAAAAACCTAAAACAGTGAAAAGAAATTTTAAGATACACTGATGAAACTTATGTGCATCCCCAGTGTTTGATTAATGCACAGTTCTACTAATTGGGAAACTCAGATCCCTGAATGCTTTTTTTTCTGTGAGTAGGGAAATTAAAAGTTAAGGAAAAATCAGTATCTGTGGGAGGGAAGAAGTCAACAATGAACTAGATATTCTGAGCGGGTCGTGAGTCTGGAAAGCTGCCAGCTGCCTAAAGTGGAGAGCCAGGGCAAAACTGTTTGCCTAATATGTAATCTCCCTGCTACAGACAGCCTTGGCTTCCCTGTTTCATCCAGTAGGGAGGCCACTGAAGTATAACACGAGTGAAGAAAAGCTGTGAACTCTCTTCAGCTGAAACTGCTATTCATCAGAAGAGTGACCTGCACCACTCTTCTGATGAATAGACCCTAAATAGTTCTTGGCTGTCTGATGGCTCATTGTGCTCTGCCTTGTCTCCATCTCCATCATGTCCAAACTCATGTCCTTTTTCTGGGTTGGTCCTTCACAGCAGCATGGGAAAAATTAATGGCTGATCAAATGACAATGACCACAAAGCAAGACAAATTAATTTTAAATTCTAAGTCTTTGGCTTCATGAAGGTGCATTAGGCAAGATGCATTTAGTCATAAAGGAGTTGCTAGCTTATTCTTACTGATGAGGAAAGAATGGTCTTGTGACTAAAACACATGATTAGTAGCCCTGAGATCTGTCTCTCTTTGATTTTGGGCTTCTTTGTGCCTCAGTTTTCTCCATTTGTAAAGCTGAATTAATACTTCTCAAGCACTTTGAGATTCTTTGATGGAAAATACAATATAAATGCATTGTGTTATTTAATAGGTACACCTTGAGTGATGGGTCTCTGATCTCAGCGTTAGCTTCTAGGAGAATGATGAGGAGCTATTCTACAATGGCCTAGATTAGACATGCATATTTGTCATGAAAAAGTACTAGTCTAAGCACAAAACCTAGTTATTTGGCTTTGACTGTGATAATGAAAGAAACAAATCGTATGGTTACTTGTTAGAAAAGTCTACTTGTCGTGGATGAACGGGCAGGTAGAATTTTGCAAAGCTGTATTGGAAACAAACTATCTTTATGAGGGATTGATCAGGCAACTGGCTTTCTAAAAGAAGTTTTCATATATTTTTTCTCTCTTGCTATCTTGGCATCCAAATTTATAGAGGTAGTTGTAAATTTAAATCTTAAGAATTTTTGTGTAAGTTAAGTATCAAGAAGTGATTGAGATGTGTTGGCATTAAACCCAATAAAAATGAAGTTGTTGCTTTGCTTGAAATTATAAAATTAATGTTAAAAAAAAAAAAGTTTGGGGGAACTTTGAGCTGGGCCTTTGATATTATTTGACATCAAATAAAATTTGCCTTTTACCAGTGGGCAAATCAAGTTTACCACTTGGATAACTCATCAGGCTTTCAACTCTATCTGTTGTCAAGTAGGATATTGCATACTGCTCTGTTGTCTTCATACAGAAAGTTGCTGTTGGACTTTGGTTCTCTTTATAACTTCTTCTCAGTCACCAATAGATGGCAATGTAACGTGACTTTAAAAATGTGTGCTTATGAAACTTGACAGGGAAAACGTGCATTACTAATATACGTTTTACAGTGTGGTTGTAGCCGTGTTGATTCCAGGATATTAGAGAAACAAGGTGGGTGAGATAATATCTTTTATTGGACCAACTTCTGTTGGTGAGAGAGACAAGCTTTTGAGCTACCCAGAGCTCTTCCTTAGGTTCAATAAAACATATTCCCTCACTCATCTTGTCTCTATAGTGTGCGTTTAGACGTTTTTAATAGGAATGTACTGTAAAACGTTTTGCTTAATTCTACCCACTAATACATTATGCACTACGTTATGTATCTTGGAAAAATCAACTACTCTGAATGCATTTGCAAGCCAAGGGTATGGGCTTTAAAGCCCTTAAATCTAGAGAGCTTTATTTAAAAACAGCATATGGTTGCCTGTTAATAGAGCAAAGTCAGACTCTTGTAGATGGCAAGCGTCCTCGTGGTTACAGAAAATAAAGTTAATTGCATTAGACATCTTGATTTTCTTCTAGGCCCTGACTTTGTTATTTGTGATGAAGGGCACATATTAAAAAATGAAGCTTCTGCTGTTTCTAAAGCTATGAATTCTATACGATCCAGGAGGAGAATAATTCTTACAGGAACACCCCTGCAGAATAATCTTATAGAATGTAAGTAAATGCTTCTGTAGTCAGTGCAGAAAACATTTCCTTCAATACATTTCTGCCAGTGTAGAATATATTATTATAAATATATTTAGTTTTGAAGTAGGAGAAAATAATGTGTTCCTGGTGGTACCAGACCACACCTTACAGCTAGTAGAATAATTTTCATTACTTTTTAGTTTACCTTCTGGATAAATGTATTGGAGATGTTTTAGCTATGTAAACTGCTTTAGAAATCTGATGCTTACACACTAAGTCACTCTTGGAAGTCTAGTTAATTTAGAATGAAATCCCCTGGTAATGCGTGCCTCTACTGACTGCCATAATTTTGTTTTCAACTATTACAAAACCTACTATAACTATAATTTTTCTATATCATTGCTTCCCTGCATGTTTAAGCCCACTGGCAGTACGACATTCCAAGTAAGTCTTACATCAATGCATCAGATCAACATTTATGCCAATTTTTCAAAAATGGTTAATACCTTCTGAAAATCTAAGTACATAGGTACCTAAATATGGATGGTAGATGTTTAACTTTAAGGACTCACTTGGGAAAATTTTGGCCTTAAATTACCTTGCTTAACAGAAAAGAGTTTATGAATGGTGTACACACACCCATTGTCTGCTTTTCTTAAAACAAACTTTTCCATAGGAACTATTTAATTTTAAAGAACTGGAGTTGATCTTTCTCTTCCAGATCACTGCATGGTTAATTTTATCAAGGAAAATTTGCTTGGGTCAATTAAGGAATTCAGAAATCGGTTTATAAATCCCATCCAGAATGGTCAGTGTGCAGACTCCACCTTGGTAGATGTTAGAGTAATGAAGAAGCGTGCCCACATACTGTATGAGATGCTAGCTGGATGTGTTCAGGTATGGAAATACTTTACCTTCACGTTAACTCAAGCAACTTAACATTATAGTAATCTATTTTCCTTTGAATTAAAAAAATGTTATGGTTTGGGTCCTCTAAATTTGCATCTACAATTGCTACATACATAGTCCAGTAATTTCATTATCATTTTGACTCAATGTATAGTTTTCATAAGTAGTTTGAATTGTAAATAATTCAGAAATCCCATATAAACAGAAAATCTTGTAAAAGCTTCACAGTCTTTACAAACCCTGTCAGTGCATCCTAGGCAGGACACATACAACTTGGAGAATTGTTTTCCTGACTTACTGGACAAGTAATCTATATTATCAGGTAGGATATCAGTACTTCAGTTTTGAAATATTCTGAATTTAAACTTAAAAACCAGCCTGCCTTTTACTGTTTCCTAAAATGTATGGTAAGATGGAGGTCCATGGAGAACTGTCTAATTGTTGAAGCTGGCTCTCCTGTTTCCATTTGAGAGAATCAAAATAGATGGAAGAGCAGCAAGGGGGGATGAAGACTGATTAACTTTTTTTAAAAGGACGAAACACCTGTTGCCCGAAAGACACCTAAAAATACATAAATCCTTCCCCAATATTACTTTTTCATGTTTAGGCAGTTGCTGTCATTGCCACAGAGATGTTATAAATGATTATGAAGGGGTGTGATGGTGAGTCATGTGGTCATAAATAGGGAAGGGGGCTGGACTATCAGGCAGTGTCTCTATTTAAAGAAATAATAATAATAAAAAATAAAAATGGTCCACACTGGAAATTTTTCTTGGTATCTCCTGCACCAATACATCTGAAAATGGAAAGCCACTTGAAGATACACAGTAGCAAGAGGGGCCTTACGCAGCTGAAGCTAAATATACAGTAGTACAGTACTGGAAAACAAGCCATTCCCACTGAGCTGTCCTGCTCATATCAGAAAGAAGGAAGGCAGCAACTATGAAAATCTTAATTAATACACAAATAACTTAATATTTAAGCATTATTAGATGTCCTAAACTAGTCCCTGGGTCCAACAAACTTCTCTTGGTTTGCCATAAAGGGAGTAGCCCTGTGACAAACTGTGGGGAGTTTTGTCAGCCCCCAAACTGTCAACACCCACCATTTTGAGGGTGAGGAGGCAGATGAAGAGTAGCAGAGACTGTAGGCAAGTGAATGAGGAAAGGGATTAGAAATAGGATTGCCAAACAAGCATTCAAAAATCATGAATCACACCCACCCTCCAAAATCATGAGTGGCTTTCCTGTGGAGTCACATTCAGTGTCCATAATACAAACACTGTCATGTGGGGCTCGTTCACCCAGACCTGAAGAAGGTAACTATGCTGAAGAGAAGCAGTCACTGGAAACAACTATTGAAATTGCATTTGACACAGCAGAGACGGAAAATGTGTGCATAGAGGAGATATGTGTAGTGTGCGACCAGCTGCACTAGATTAAATGGTCTTGTGCAGATGGGCTGGTATAATTTGGCTTTCATTGTGTATTATAGTTTTTTCTCTGTGGTTAGAAAACATCCTAGAGGTGGCTTTTGTGGTACATTTGGTCTCTTAAGGTGCCACAGGTTTTTAAACTCTGAGTAAGAATCCACTTGCTTTATACACACTTATCTGTTTGACTAACATCCTTCTGTAAATTAACAGAGGAAAGATTACACAGCATTAACGAAGTTCCTGCCACCAAAATATGAATATGTTTTAGCAGTTAGAATGACATCTATTCAGTGTAAGCTGTATCAGTACTACTTGGATCACTTGACAGGTAGGTAACTAAAGTACACTTAGGTAATGTGATTAATCATCATTTAATCAGGTTTTTTTTAATGTTTTCATAACACGCTATAAATGGTCCCTTTTGGTTTGCTGTAGAAGTCCACTTTGGCGCAGATGGTTACATATAACTAAATATTTACTGAAGAATACGAATACTTACATTTCTTGTTTGTGGTTCATTACTCCTTTCCTTTCTCTTCCTCCCCAAAAATATAATTTAAGTAATTCATACATTATGTGGATTAATTGCTGGTACTCTTTAAGCAAACACGTTATTTCAAGCGGACTTTGGATTATTACACAAGTCTTTTACATCTGGGGACCCACATTTGTTTCAAGAGGAAATTAGTTGATTTGATCACATCCTAGACCTGGTTTGTCCTCAGAATCTTTCAGCGTGCCTTTGTTCCGAGGGCAGTACTGGTTAATCTTTCACGTTACTCATTTGCAAGCATGATATGGAGTTGCCCCCTCTGTCTCATTCCACATCCCACTGGTCTGGTAGTGAAAAGACTTAAGTTTGTCCTTAGATTTCCGTGATGTCTCAGGACCAGTTTGCCTTTCTAATTTTTAACTTCCTTAGTATTTTAGAAGAAGCAAGGCCACACACAAACTTGTTGAATTTAAAAAATCTTACAGCTTGAGCAAAGGCATGTTCAAATGCTGAGAACTGCTGTGCTCTTGACTCTAAAACATTGGTGGTTTTCTTGGGGCTTGCAGTTCAGCATCTTGCAAGACCTGCCAGTGTCAGCAGCACTTCTAAAGTGATAGTGTTGTATTTACCATCAATAATGGTAACTCAAGAAGCTAGCAAAGGCCTTATGCACTCAGTGGCACAATTGGACCAAATTCCACAGCAGCAGCTCTAAAGTTCTACAGCAACTATCCCTAAACTCTGTAGCAACACTAATTTATTCTATGATAATGAAATATTCTTCATGTTAAATTCTGTAGTTGCAGAATATATGGTCATGATGATGATACAGTCATATTTTTATCTAATGAATAACCTAGCATACATTTGCTTTTTAGAACTGTTACTAAATTAGTCCATCATACAAATGTGTACTAACTTAATCTTTTTAGCATTAGATAGACTGAAGTATGTGGCACAGTTTAAATTGATTGTATCTAGTTGCTGCAGTGACTGTTCATGATTTGTTTTGCTGTTGCAGTTACCCTCCCAAGTTTAATTCAAGAAAAGGATGATAAAAGATTAATTGCATTTTGTATCAAACTGTGATTTACAGGAGATGTTCAACTTGGATATGATATTCAGAGTGTTGTCTTACTTGCTTGGATTATAGCTGGGTGTAGTTTGTGGTGTCTTAGCTAAATTGCCAGCTAGGTTTTCTTTTTCAAACTTTGTGTGGGCTGTTTCCTTTATTTCAGTTAAGATGCTAATCTAAACAGTCATCCGCAACCAGTGTTGGTAATTTCATTTATAAAAATTGCAGGTCTAAAAACCAAAAGCTCTTTTTCAGGTTTTGTTTGTTTTGTTTTGTTTTTTTTAATAAGGAGTAAAACCTTTATTTAAACCCCCCCCCCCCCCACGTGAGTGTGTTTCAAAGCAGAACACATACAGTGTTTTAATAGTCTTGTAGAGCTCATCACTAATCAACCCTATAACTTAGTCTATTCTGTATTAACAAATTTATTTGGGCATAGGCTTTTGTGGGCTAAAACCCACTTCATCAGATGCATGGAATGAAAAATACAGTCAGCAGTATATGTATTACAGCACATGAAAAGATGGGAGTTGCCTTACCAAGTAGGGGGTCAGCATCATCAAGGATCTACAACCTATCCTGAAGGACGATCCCTCACTCTCGCAGACCTTGGGAGACGGGCCAGTCCTCACTTACAGATAGCTCCCCAACCTGAAGCAAATACTCACCAGCAACTACACATCACACAACAAAAACACTAACCGAGGAACCAATCCCTGCAACAAACCCCGTTGCCAACTCTTTCTGCATATCTATTCAAGGGACACCATCATAGCCACATCAGCCACACCGTCAGGGGCTCATTCACCTGCACATCCACCAATGTGATATATGCCAGCAATGCGCCTCTGCCATGTACATTGGTCAAACCGGACAGTCTCTGCGAAGAAGAATAAATGGACACAAATCAGACACCAAGAATTGTAATATTCAAAAATCAGTAGAGAACACTTCAATTTCCCTGGATACTCAATAACAGACTTAAAAGTGGCAATTCTTCAACAAAAAAAACTTGAAAAACAGACTTCAATGAGAAACTGCAGAACTGGAATGAATTTGCAAACTGGACACCATCAAATTAGGCCTGAATAAAGACTGGGAGTGGATGGGTCACTACAAAAAGTAATTTTCCCTCTGCTGATACTCACACCTTGTCAACTGTTTTTGGTCAACATCCACCTTGATTGCATTGGCCTCATTAGCACTACAAAAGTAATTTTCCCTCTGATATTCACCCCTTCTTATCAACTGTTGAGAATAGGCCACTTCCACCTTAATTGAATTGGCCTCGTTAACACTGGCCCCCCACTTGGTAAAGCAACTCCTATCTTTTCATGTGCTGTAATATATATACTGTCTACTGTGTATTTTTCACTCCATGCATCTGATGAAGTGGGTTTTAGCCCACGAAAGCTTATGCCCAAATAAATTTGTTAGACTCTAAGGTGCCACAAGGACTCCATTGTTTTTGCTGAAACAGAATAACATGGCTACCACTCTGAAATCTCTATTCAGTATTGGCTCTCACCTATATAAATGCACTGAAGAAAAATATATTTGTATTCTGTTCATTACTACAACATTCCAAATGCATATCCTCCTAAAGTTATCCGTGTGCTTAAAAATAAGTGAGCTGTAAGTTTCATCGAAACAGCTCAGTAGGTGAAAACACACTGCTTCCTCAGAACAACTATTTTCTATCAAAGCAATAGAAGTAGTTTTGTGAAGTCTTCAAAACTTTTGCTGGCTTCTTATACTTGTGTTTGTCTGCTGAAATTTTTAGGCTTCCTGGTATAAACTGTGTTTTACCTACCATGCTACAAACAACATACCCTTAAAAATATGTATCTCATGGGGCACATACTGACTGAAAAATTAGCCCAGTGTGACTAATCTTTTAGTGCTGTTACTTTGTTCTTATTCTGTGCTGCCACTGAAGAATTCCCTATTCATTTACTGGACAGCAGTTGCTTGCATACCTTTTACTTTGTAGCTGATAGAAGGCAAACAGCCTGATCCAGTGGCCGCTGAAGTCAATAGAAAGGTTCTCATGTACTTCAATGGGCTTTGAGTCTCTCACACCCCAGGGATGTACGATGTTCTGTGATAAGTCATTAGTTTTTTTTTTATTGAGACTAAATCTCCCCAGCTCACTCAAGGACTGACAGTGTCGCAAATCTATCTAGATCTTGAGTCTTCCTTGTTAATATACATCCATATTGCTATCTTCTAAGCCTTTTTACTGGTCCTTAAGTTAAGTGCCACTTTCTGCATTTGGTATTCCAGCAGTTTCAACTAAGCGAAGTACCTTCTGATTTGTATTAGTTAAATATCTGAAAAATGAATCCTACTACTGAGGCTGAAGTTCCAGTAGAAGAAATTTCTTTTTACCCACAAATACAAATAAAAATAAAAAGTTCAGTGTTTTATCGAAGTACTTTCAGATGTGGTACAAGTTGCCGCTAGAATACATAATCTTAGAAAGTTAGTTTTTACTCCAAATATGAAAATAGTTTTTCTACTTTTCATTAATGTAGAAAATATTATATCATCTGTAATAATTTTTTTAATTGCATGACAGATTTTAGAGGAGGTGGTCTCTTCTCTGTTTCTGTATCATGGAGTTAGGGCATCTGAACTTAGCACTTTTGTAGGGACCCTTCCAAATCCATAAGAGCCATCCCAGCTACCACAGTATTATTTTTACCTTTTATTAGGAACATAAAGGAATAATTATTACATGGAGCTAACTGTAGAGTAACTCTTCATAATGTGGCAAAAAGCAGCTTGCTATCATACTTTCCCTTATGCCTTCATTTTACTACAGTCTTCTTTCTATAGCCTGTTGACTGAAATTCTTGAATAAGTTTTTGAGCCTGGTTCACCCACAGGCATTTATTTTTGTGATTCAGCAAATGTATGATTTTTCCAGTTATTTTGTTTAAACAGGCTTCACTGTACAGATAAGTCAGTTTCAAAAACTTCAAGTTGACATAGTTTCTTTGGCAACACTTTAGGCCTGTGGTGCCCAACCTTATTACACAGGAGGGCCACATAAACCTAAGCACAAATTTGTGAGAGCCAACAGATTCTGTTTTGTATGTATTTAGATAGGTTGTTTCTATGTACAGTATTGTCTATTTAAAAACAAAGAAAGAAATCCAGTGCATAAAACGTGCATCAGCATTATAGAAAACAGGAAAAAAACAGCAAAGAGCGCACACAATGATGTAAACCTGATGACAAAACGCTAATGAATCATCTGTTAGTATATTGTGTTGAAGCAGGCCGCAAGCCTTATGAAATGCTCTGGTGGGCCATGGGTTGGATACCCCTGCTTTAGGCTATTAAAAATAAAAGAATTTTTTTAATCCAGTCGTTCACCACAAATGCTGTTCACTTTTTGCAGCAAATTCAGCTTAGTCAATGAAAATAGACAAGGTATTTACACCTTCTGGCTGTTTTACATTAGCACAGTTTTAAAGTTACAAAATATGCCAGGAAATAGTTACATTAAACAATGATCTGAATTAACTGAAACTTTACAAAATCATAACATTTATATTAATCTTAGGTTTTATAAATAATTGCTTTTATAAACGTGAATAAACCTGAGTGCCCCTTCACTGGGATTTATATGTATTCCCATTGAGGAGAGAATGCACTCCTTTGTAAAAATGTTATCATGTAACTCATCAAGAAAAAGACGGAAATCTAGTTTTGACCGTTTTAACTAGAAAAGAATCCTGTAACTAGGTAACTTGACCTCTCTAAAAGAGAAATTACAATGTGAGATGTGCACCTGGAGAGAACACTCTATACTAAACAAATGTGTTGTTCAAAGGGGGAACAGTATTTGGAAAACTTACTTCAAGCTTTCATTCTATAATCTGAACTTTATTGTCAGGTGTAGGTAGTAGCAGTGAAGGTGGAAGAGGCAAAGCTGGAGCTAAGCTCTTCCAGGACTTCCAGATGTTAAGCAGAATCTGGACTCACCCTTGGTGTTTGCAGCTGGACTATATTAGTAAAGAAAATAAGGTAAATTAGAGATATCAAAATACATACTTCTGCTTCTATTGAAAGCTTTCCAAATAAGACATGACAAATGCTAGGTAGATTTTTGGCAAATTAATGGAAATCTCTGTTGGTGTGGGGCACAGTGATTTTGCCAGCTATTTCACTTATGGCCACTAATTCCCCCCCCTCCCCCCCCCGGGAAATTTTGTCATCATTAAAACATTTTGAAATGTTGATCTTTCACTGAACTCTTGGTTTGTTTAAATGAAGAATAAACAGATGTTTGTGTTTTAATAGAGGCTTCAGTCTAGATGATGGTACTTAATAAAAATCTGTGTTCTAAGAATATTAATTTTGTTTTTCAGGGCTACTTTGATGAAGACAGTTTGGATGAGTTCATAGCTTCAGATTCAGATGAAACTTCAATGAGTTTAAGCTCTGATGATTATGCTAAGTAAATTGAGCTTTTCTGTGTGAAACATACGTGCTTAACTTAAATTCTGTTAGATTTCTTTTCTTTTAAAGTTACAAAAATTTAAGCAATATTTTTGGGGTTTTTTGTTTTTTTACTGTTACAGCTGTTGGATCTCTCACCTGCAGATTTTTAAATAGTGAACATACAATGTTATGTTTCTAGGAAAAAAAAATCCAAGGGGAAGAAAGCGAAGAAAGAGAGTAGCTCAAGTGGAAGTGGAAGTGATAATGATGTGGAAGTGATTAAAGTCTGGAATTCAAGATCTCGTGGGGGTGGAGAAGGAAATACAGAGGAACTTGCAAACAACCCTCCGTCGGCTGTAAAGTCAGACGAAGGTGAGTGTAATGCACAAGTAAACCGGGATATGATGCTGCATCATGTTGAAAAAGGTGATCGTGACAAGGCTGGGAATTAGTGCAGTCCATGCTTATACTATGCCTGGTTACAACTGGTGAGTCCTCAGTTCAATAAAGCCATTCTCCCCACCAATTCCCCTCCCCACAAAACAAACCCTAATATAGATATACTTTTAGAAAACAAAGGGAGAATCAGCCTAAGGGTGAGTTTGTGTTGTGACAGAGCAACTAACTATTGTTTTTCTTTTATTTTTGAGCAAAATACCCTGCAAGCCTGCTTCAGGTGACACAAACCAACAGTTTCATTCTTGTAAAACTTAAGGTCGATTCGGAGTAGAATTCAGAGGTGAACAGTGCTGCTGGATGATAGATAAATGTGTTACTTTTCACCTTCTAAATGGGGTCTATGAGGAAATCTGAATAAAAAGATTAGTAACAAGAATATTCTACATAATGCATTGATGCATCTGGAATTTTATTTGGATGTTGACCTAGCAGATGGCTGTAACAGATCTAGAATAAGGTGGCTGTTTTGAGATTATTATTCAGCTGCATACATCTGTAAACTTCACTTTCAAATGGTTGTTTTTAAATAATCTTGTTTTCCTTTTCTGCTGAGTGATGGGAATCATTTGTAGGTAAATTTTTGGCAGGTTCATTTTATGGGTTTAATAACCTTTCCTAGATAAATTACTCTTATGACAGTGAATTTGAATTCATAATTAAAATACATTTGTAAATATATGTTCTCCCTTGTTTTTATAAACAGTTGTGATTAAAATACAGTTGTAAAAGGGTGGTGGTCCTTTTATATAGAGATAATATATATAGGAATATATTATCAGCATTAATTTATAATAATAAAAAGGAAACAATCTGTCATACCATTTCTTACTAATCTCAAATCACTACAATGTTAGTGGGTAATACTAAAGGTTCTACTATCCATGACCTCATCTAACTTCATATACATAGTTTTAAAATGGATGCTTGGTACAGTGTGAGTTTGAGGAGGGTTTGCCCTGTTTCCATCTTGCTTCAGATATAAAAGGTCCACCTGCACTGTAGACTGCTGTGAGTATGTCTCCTGTGTGCAAGTCCTGGAATGAGATTAAGATGGGAATAGATGTGATCCCATCACACTTATAAGTCTAGGCTTGTCCCCTCGCACATGCAGGTATCATTTTGAACTAAGTAGCTCGTTCAGTGGTATTTGACTCATCTGGATTTATTGGTGGATCTTGGATCATGTCCCAGGTCTTGTCTGAAAGGGTGGGGTTCAGTAACAGAAGGGATGAAGACTGCCTTCCTTTGTGTCTCCACTTCTCTTCCCACACAGGATCTTGCTGATTTCTTCCAAGAAAAAGTTGATAAAATACAATGTGACCTTCTCCTTCCGCTAGGCTTGCCTTCCCTTCTCTGCTTTTCCTATAGTTCTACCCTCCTCCTCTCTCAAAGACACAGATGTTTCTCATCTACTGTCCTCCTCTAATTCCCCAGTGACCCCATGTCCTCCCATCTCCTGCTCACCTACCCTCCTTCTCATCCATTTCCTTACTCTTCTCCGATACTCTGACTCTCCTCTGGTTTTTTCTCCTCACAATTCAAGCATACTTCAGTTTCTCTCATCTTAAAAAACGACGCCACACCTTTGATCCATTTGCCTCTCCAACTACTGCCCCCTCTCCTTTCTTCCTTTCATCTGAGTTCTTGAATGTGCTGTTTACAGTCATTCTCTGGGGTTCTTCTCCAGTCTACCTTCTGACCCTTGCACTCCACTGAAACCACTCTTGCCAAAGTCTCTCTAATGACCTCTTTCTAGCCAGAGCTCTGCACTAATACTCCATCCTTGTCCTCCTTGAGCTGTCAGCTGATTTTGACACTATTGACCATGTTCTTCTTGAAATCTTATCTTCCCTTGGCTTCTCTGACTCTGTCCTTTCATAGTTCTCCTTCTCTGATTGCTCCTTCAGCATGTCCTTTGGAAAATTCTCCTGACCCCCACCCCCCTCCCAATTTTTTGTGGTGTTCCACAGGGCTCTGTCCTTGTTCTCCTTCTCTTCTCCCTCTACACCTTATTTCTCCTAGATCTACCTCTACTCCAGATCTGCCTCGTTATGTCAAAACTAAAATCTCAGCCTCTCTGACATGGATGTCCAGCTGAAGCTCAACAGAGCCCTTAATCAGAACCCCTCCTCCAAGTCCTCCCCACTAACTCCTAAGTGAAAGTGAATGAGAAAGATATGACCTCTAGTTTCTCACATCCAAGCTGTATCTAAATCTTGCACATTCTCTCTGCATAACGTCTCTAAGGTGTGGCCTTTCTTCTCCATCCACACAATTAAACTAATCCAGGCTGCCTCATCTCACATCTTGATTTCTGCAACATCCTTTTCTGTGGCAGTGATAAATGTAATCTTGCCCTTCTCATATCCATTCAAAATGCTATTGTAAAAATATTTTTCCTAGCCCATCACTTTGACCATGTCCCCCATCTTTGCATTCCTCCACTAGCTCTCTTTATGCTTTTGCATCAAACATAAGCTACTTGTCTTCTCTTTCAAGGCTCTTCACAACCTATCCTCACCCTACGTATCCTTACTCATTCACTACTGAGATGTCAACTCCTGCTTTCAGTCAGCCCATGCTGCCAGCCACCATCACCCACTTGTTAAATTTTCAAACAAGGACCTTTTATACATCCTCCCATGTTTGGGAGGACCTCCCTATAAACATCTTCAACACCTACTTCTTCACACGCCTTCAAAACCCTCCTTAAACACTCCTTTGCCATGGGTACAAAATGCTTAATGACGGTTAGGCTGCTGCTGTGTTGAAACCACTGTCTAGCATGCTGACCAATATTGTCTCATTGTTTCTTTGTACTCCCCTGTCTGTCTGTCCCTCTGTTGTCTTATAGTTTGATTGTAAGCTCTTTGGGGCAGGGACCATCCTTTTCTTCTGTTTGTTCAGCACTTAGCACAAATGGGGTCCTGGTCCAATAAATAAATAATAAACAATAACATTTCCCCTTCATCATATTCAGATCATCTCCTGCAATTTGAGGTTATAGACCACCTTTTCTCCCACTAGGCAGTGGACCTATTTCAGTGGGTCTCCAGTGTAGACTGAAACTCACTTTAGTTTGACCTTCTGGCCAGCATGGGGGAGGGAGGGAGGGAGTGTGTGTGTATTTTTGAGGGGCAGGCACTCTTTCCGTGACCTGGTAATCACTCTTTCCGTGATTTGTTTCTTGTTCTTGACCATATATACCATGGGTGGGCAAACTACGGCCCGCAGGCCAGATCCAGCCTGGTAGCTGCATGATGCAGCTTGGCCCCGCTCTGGTGCTCCCACCGGGGCGCTGGGTCAGGCACTGCACCACGTGGCTCGGCCCCGCTCCGGCCGGGGCGCTGGGTCGGGGGCCGGCACCACGTGGCTCGGCCCCGCTCCGGCCAGGGCGCTGGGTCGGGGGCCAGCACCACGTGGCTCGGCCCCGCTCCGGCCGGGGCGCTGGGTCGGGGGCCGGCACCACGTGGCTCGGCCCCGCTCCGGCCGGGGCGCTGGGTCGGGGGCCGGCACCACGTGGCTCGGCCCCGCTCCGGCCGGGGCGCTGGGTCGGGGGCCGCAACCACGTGGCTCGGCCCCGCTCCGGCCGGGGTGCTGGGTCGGGGGCCACAACCACGTGGCTCGGCCCCGCTCCGGCCGGGGTGCTGGGTCAGGGGCCCACCACGTTTGAGGTAAGCGCTGCTTGGAGCCTGCACCCCTGAGTCTCTCCCCTGCCCCAGCCCTGATCCCCTTCCCGCTCTCCAAACCCCTCGATCCCAGCCCAGAGTACCCTCCTGCACTCCAAATCTCTCATCCCCAGCCAGAACCTGCACCCCTGCCCCAGCCCTGATGCCCCTCGTGCCCTCCGAACCCCCCAGTCCCAGCCCAAAGCATCCTCCTATACCCCAAACTTTTCAGCCCCAGCCCGCACCCCTATCCTGCCCCGCACCCCAACCCCAATTTTGTGAGCATTCATGGCCCGCCATACAATTTCTATTCCCTGATGTGACCCTCGGGCCAAAAAGTTTGCCCACCCCTGGTCTATACAATGGCTCTTTCATACACTTATGCCAATTTCAGTTTTATTTAACCTTTTAAATAAAATTCATATAGCAGCAGTATAACTAAATGTTGTGTGATAATACTTTCAAAAAAGGAAATTTCTAGTTCAGGCATGCACAGCCTGCATCCTTTACATGCTGCATTGTCAGGTATTAACATCAAACAATGTCACTAACATGACTTAAACAGTCACACCAGCCTACATTAGGGACAGAATTCAGCATTCATTTAAAAGTATGCTTAAAAAAATATGTGCAAAGAAATTTTCAAATGAAAGTTCTTTTGCAGGTTAATTCCTTCCTCTGCACTGAAGGAGGTATTTGCAGAAATGTTGAGGATGACTATTCTGTCATGATGAAGTTGCCTTTCAGCTAGTTTGCTATATGTGGTCTTAAAAGTTGAATGTTTTGAATTAATAGTAAGATAATAAGAGAAAAATATTCTGTATAAGTAAATACCTCAGTAAGATCAAAGTTTTTAAGTGAAAGAAGCTTTGTATTTAATTCTAATAAATCAATATTTATCACACTAACGCAAAGGAGATTAAAGGCAGAAACATACAACACCGTAAAAAGAATTTAGGTAACATAAATAAAGTCAGCTCCTGATTCCTGTCTACATTTCAGGATCAAATGATGAGGTTGCAAATAAGCCTACATGTATATTTGAATTCAAAAGTGTTTCACAATAGATAAAGAGAATACTAATACCCTGGAAGGAGAGCATGCTGTATTTCAAATAGTTCACAACCAGGTGTTGTTGAATGACAAATCTAGAGCTAAACAAATGTTGCTTGTTTTGTTGGGTATTCAGTTATTTTGGCATAGAAATGCAGTGAGATACAGACTTTCCTAATTCTCTCTAGCTTGTCAGGTTTACCACTTTTAATCTTCTACATTTTTAGGAGGAGTGACTCGGATATAAAGTATCATCACTTGCTTGAAGTTTGACTGAAGTCAGCTTATTAGGGTATAGAAGTGGCAAGTTAACTAAAAGTTTTATGTAAATAGCAGATTAGACAGCTGTTTATGATCTCAAGTCAATAACATTATATAGACTTAAATTAGGAATACATTTACGTTCCAAAACAAAATGTAAACTCTTTGGGGAGAGACTCTGTGTGTACTTGTACAGTGCCTAGTACAAAGGATCTTTCCTGATGAAGGCCTCTGAGTATTACCTCAGTCTGGATTTTTAATAATCATATGAAAATTGTCTCCTCCTTTGCTTTTTTTGTTAAACAACTAAATATTAGAATCCCTTTTGTAGGCAAATGTGGATGACACCATTAACAGGAATGTGTTTAAAAAAATAATGGTGTTTTGCACTTAATGTTAACTATTGCAAAAGAAATAAATCCAAAACTCTAGTTTTGATGGTACTTCCTGTATATTATGCCTTTTGCAAAGAGTTTTTTTTTTTTTTAAAGTCTCATCACTAAGAGAATTTTAAATCTATTTTCCCAGACCCCTACCCCCTAAATGCAAAAAAAAAAAATGTATTGTTGGGAACAATCTTGCATAGCTCTGGTTTGATGAACTAGATAACCCCAAGGCCCAAGTACAGTGCCCTTTCTAAGGGTTGTAGATATTTGCTTGGAATTTAAGATCAGTATTTTAAAAGCAGTTATATCATTTTTGTAAAATCTGTGATTGAGTTTTAGGAAGCAAATATTAGTTGTGGGTGAAGAAGTTGAATGCTACTTTAGGAAAATGGAAGGTGACAGGACTGTGTGTTAAAACAGTACGTAACACAGAAAAAGTGTGTGGCAGATAGTGACCCTCTAAGGATAACACACTAGTCTCTGAATTTTTTCTTTAATTCCATACCACTAACTGGCAGGACCTTTGGTTGAAGGGATAAGCCTTCTATATCTTAGAACATAAGAATGGCCATACTGGGTGAGACCAAATGTCCATCTAGACCAGTATCCTGTCTTTCGACAGTGGCCAATGACAGGTGCCCCAGAGGAAATGAACGGAACAGGTAATCACCAAGTGATCCATCCCATCACCCATTCCCAGCCTCCGGTAAACAGAGGGTAGGGACACCATTCCTGTCCATCCTGGCTAATAGCCATTGATGGACCTATTCTCCATGAACTTAGGATTTTCTTTTTTCTTCAAAAAAAGTAGATGTTATAGTCTTGGCCTTCACAACATCGTCCGGCAAGGAGTACCACAGGTTGACTGTGTGTTGTGTGAAAAAATACTTCCTTTTGTTTGTTTTAAACCTGCTGCCTATTAATTTCATTTGGTGACCTGTAGTTCTTGTGTTATGAGAAGGAGTAAAGAACACTTCCTTATTTACTGTCTCCACACCAGTCATGATTTTATAGACCTCTATCCTATCTCCACTTAATCATCTCTTTACCAAACTGAAAAGTCTCAGTCTTATTAATCTCTCCTCATAAGGCAACTGTTCCATACCCCTAGTCATTTTTGTTGCCCTTTTCTGAAACATTTCCAGTTCCAACATGCCTTTTTTGAGATGGAGCAACCACATTTGCATGCAGTATTCAAGATGTGGGCGTACCATGGATTTATATAGAGGGAGTATGATATTTTCTGACTTATTTATCCTTTTCTTAATGATTCCCAACATTCTGTTAGCTTTTTTGACTGCCACTGCACCTTGAGTGGATGTTTTCAGAGCACTATCCACAATGACTCCAAGATCTTTCTTGAGTGGTAACAGCAAATTTAGACCCCATCATTTTATACATATAGTTGGGATTATGTTTTCCAATGTGCATTACTTTGCATTTATCAACATTGAATTTCATCTGCCATTTTGTTGCTCGGTCACCCAGTATTGAGAGATCCTTATGTAGCTCTTCGCAGTCTGCCTGGGATTTAACTATCTTGCGCAATTTTGTATCATCTGCAAATTTTGCCATCTCACTGTTTACCCCTTTTCCCAGATCATTTATGAATATATTGAATAGGACGGGGCCCGGTATAGACCCCTGGGGGACATCACTATTTACCTCTCTTCATTCTGAAAAATGACCATTTATTCTTACTCTTTGTTTCCTATCTTTTAACCAGTTACCAATCCATGAGAGGACCTTCCCTCTTATGATGACAGCTTACTTTGCTCATGAGCTTTTGGTGAGGGACTTCGTTAAAGGCTTTCTGAAAATCTAAGTACAATATAGCCACTGGATCCCCTTTGTCCACATGCTTGTTGACCCCCTCAAAGCATTTTAGTAGATTGGTGAGGCATGATTTCCCTTTACAAAAACCATGTTGACTCTTCTCCAACAAGTTATGTTCAACTGTGTGTCTGACAATGTTTTTCTTTACTTTATTTTCAACCAGTTTGCCTGGTACTGAAGTCAGGCTTACCATCCTGTTACTGCTGGGATCACCTCTGGAGTCCTCTTTTAAAAATTTGTGTCACTTTTAAAAATCGGCGTCTTAAGAGTTTTTTTTAAAACATTTGCCTTTTAGGAAAAGTCTCATGCTTTCGTTTTGAGGAGATTCTTTTTAGCTTAGTAGTGTTTTTGTTATACAGGTAAAGCCACATCCTCTTCCAACCCAGGCAGCCCAGCTCCAGACTGGTACAAAGATTTTGTCACTGATGCAGATGCTGAAGTGTTGGAACATTCTGGGAAAATGGTGCTTCTCTTTGAAATTCTTCGCATGGCGGAAGAGCTTGGAGATAAAGTGTAAGTCATGTTAAATAATATATAGATTTGTGGAAATTTTTTAAATTGTTTAAATATATTATTCTGCCTTACCATTCTTTATTGTCCACCCTTTGTTAACACTTATTTTGCGCTCAGAGCTGTAGCTCAATGTGTTAGAGATGTGTGTGTTTAACTTATTTTTATCAGAAGAGCGTTCCATGCTTGTCCAGTACTCCACCAAAGACATTCACTCCATTTTAAAGATCACATTCAGGGTGAAGGAAGAGAAGTAAAGCAAAACAATACAATAATTACATGCATTGAATGAATTTTAGTGGAAAATGTTGTATATTTCCGTATTTCTCTTTTCAGTCTAGTTTTTAGCCAGTCTCTAATATCACTGGATTTGATAGAAGATTTTCTGGAACTGGCAAGCAGGGACAAAACTGACAAAGATAAACCTGTTATTTATAAAGGTTAGTATAGCATTTCTATATCTTCCAAACAGTGACAGTGGAGAGAATTTCTTAATGTCATTTCCTGCTACAGATAGTATAGGTGTGAATTTTAATCCAATCCAGGGTACAGTGATTTTTTTTCACTTTACTGACCCATTGCCAATTCCTCTGGCTTCCCAGCTCGTCACTGGGGCTATCTCTGTAGAAAACCCAATATTTGACATATTGTGGTCCAAACTCCTTTTTAAAGAAAAAGTGAAACATTGGGTCTATCTCAAGATGTTATTTGATTATTGTAACATTCTCTCAAAGGATAAATTTGTGTAAAATTGATTTAGTTCTCCCGAAGACATGCCAAAACCAATATGATAAGTTGATGTTTAGCTAGTTTTTGTATTTTTGGGACAACACATTGTATAACTTGGTGTAGCATCTGTAATATTTCCATCTTTCCACCTCAGAATTGTTCTGTAAAGTTAATTTGGTGATGGAGGCATCTGCAGAAGGAGGAATTCTTTTTTGCCTATGAAAGTCATTAAGGAAATTAGTTATTAAACTCCTTAATGTATTTGTTCTTGAATAAGTGTATGCTAATTAGTTATTAAATTCCTTAATGTATTTGTTCTTGAATAAGTGTATGCTAATTCTGTAGTTGGAAAACTATTATGGTTTTGTGGACTGAATATGGGCTCAAGGGCCAGGAAGTCTTGCATACTAGTCCCACATCTGGCACAGTCTCACTGGGTGGCCTTCAGCAAGTCACTTAATCTGTCTGTCTGTACCTCATCTAAAAGAAGGGGGTGATAATACCTACTTCACATGAGTATTATGAGAATCAAACTGAAGCACAGACATTAATCAGACATGTAAAATATAAAAGTAAATATTGTTAGAATGGCACTAACATCTGAACCTAAACCCTGTGGTCCGCTATGCATAACACCAAAAACATACGTTCGCTGGTAACATTTCTCAGGCTTGGTTTCAAATGTGTGCCTCATTTTTAAATTTATTTAACATGTTGAGGAGGCTATATTTTATCTAAAAAAAAGTTCAGATGTTTAATTATTTTGCATTTGATTATCTCAAAAATAGCTCCTTTTTAAATCTTTCAGTTTGGTACATTTATACTCTTGAGTAAGGGCTGTGTGCTTTGTCTTGTTTGAAAGAACATTGTTTTTGAAATAAAAGTTCTGGATATTTGAAGAGAGCATTCTGAATAGAAACAATAGATTAGTTTCTTAAACTTTGCAAATAGAAATCAGAATGTGATACTCTAAATCATTCCTCCTGATCATTTAGGGTTGTCCAAATGAAGGAGTCCATTATACAGCTAGTTTATTAACCCTCTTTAGAGTATGGATCTGTTACTCAGGTTGAACGCTGCTTATCACCCTTTTCCTGTGACAGTATGCTCACGTTTCCGTCACATTTCAACTTGTCACCTGCACAGCAGACTTAAAAATTGTGAAGCTAATTATTCCTTTTTAGCTCTTTGTTCATTCTAGATGGAAGGGAGATGAAACAGCTAATTCATTCTCAGACCAGAAGAGTTGCTACACTTTTCCCAACATCACCAAATATGGGAGGGCTATTGGTCCAATTGCATGCTGTCTACCCCACCTGCTGTGGATCTTAGGCTGTTGCTACTGATTGCAAGCGTGTGCCATATTTCATGTATTTATTATATTCTAAGCAGATGGGATGTCTTCTAGAAGTAGGGGGAGGAAGGTTTAGTCAGGGGCCATACAAAATGAAAACAGTTTTTACAAATGGAAAAACACTGAGTCTGATCCTCATTTTTAAGAGAGGTTATTAAAGGAAATGACACTGGCTGTGCTGAAAAATTTAACATTTTGAGATTTTAATCAACCACACATTTCTAAACCTGCTCCCTTGTGTTGCATTGCAATAGGCTTTTTCATGTTCTCACACATGGCACAAGGTATATTGTATTAGATCATATTTTCTTAGTAATGTGTCAGTAGTGTGAACTTTTTTCTCTAACTATAGATGTACATGTGTACTGTAGCATTTTGTTTTACATCTCTGTAATCTTGCAGTGAAAGATCCTTCATACTGTGTTTTATATGAATTCATATAACATTCCTTAAAAGATTTTTGTTTTGGCAGCACGGTGTTGAGCAATTAAATACCAAGTAATACAGGGACTTAGAAATATCAATATCATAGTTAGCTAGCTAGACATCGATAGGTCTCCAGCTGCTGTCTATTTATATATTTATTTTATTGCTCACTGCTGCTGTATTACCCGGAACTCTGTTGTCCATATAGCAAGCTTCTAAAGAGTATTTCCAGTATTTTGCTTCAGAACATTGGTCATCTGTGACCTCTGAGCTGTATATATCTTTATAGCCTGTCCATGTAACCTGAGCTAATTTTACATGGTCTTTGTTTTTTCCTGTTTGTGATGGTTCTGTTGATGTACAACTAGGTCATCAATTCCATATAGACATCTCTGTCATGACTTAGCATGCAGTTTCTCATAATTCATTGTCACTCAGCATTACTACTTCCTACAAGAGCTGCTCTGATTTTAATCGATGGCCCGGTGGGGTTCATTTTGTGTAAATAAACCTTGACCTGCAGAAAAAAATAAAAGGTTAGTTCTAAAAGGGAAGAGAAAAAACTGCTTCTATCAGCTGTAATTTTTTTTTACATTTGGAAAGAAGTAGCCATAACTCACTGGCTAATTAAACTCAAGCAGCTGCTCTAAATTTCAGTTCCAGAATGATTATACCTTGACTTTTTGAAATCCCCTTTCAAGCATTTACCTAAGGGGTACAATTTCTTATAAGAGAGACTGCAGCCTAGAGTAATTGGAAACATACAGACTCCAAAGATCAATTAGAAAATTAGGGTTACTGGCATAATGCCTAAAGGTTAAATGTAGTTACTTTTTACAATTAACTTTTGCACTGAGGTTAAACAAGAAACTCGACTGATTTTGTTGCAAACGTGTCCAGACCTCTAGAAATTTGATATGACAAAGGGGGCTGGGAAACACGTGAATCTTAGAAGAGCTAACTAAAGGTTACTGAAAATATTGCAATTAAAGTTTTCCCTCAGTGTATAAATCTTAATAAATCTCTCTAAATTGCAGGCTGCGTAAAGCTGCTTGTGGAAGTTTCACTTAGTTCATTTTTTTTAAATTGAGACTTTTCCTTGGGAAGAAGACAATACTGCTGGACCCTACATAGGGGGTAGAATCCTATTCAGAAAATAAATGTTATTTCATTCTTGGTTAACTCTAATTCTGCACTTCTTATTTTGGGCAAGGCTACCTGAGGATTGGGGAGTATCACAAAAGATATGAACTATTAGAGTAAAGGCTTTGGATACTTACTGTCCCAAATTATGATTACCACTATTTTCTGTAATCCTTCTGTGGATTATATTTCATAATTCAGGTTACACTGCATCATTTTCACAGCTCAACTGAGACGAGCAGCAATGGCAGGTACCCCGTTATGGGTTCTTCATTTATTTGTGCACATGTACTTTGGGGCACGGACATCATAGAGATCAAGTTCCTTGGGTATAAAATATTTTGATTGTTATAGAATAGCTGGTTCATGTGAGGTTGCATGATTGCTCCCTTAACTTTTAGTCTCAATCTGGCCCTGAATGATCAGTATGTAAATTATTGTGCTGCTAATATTTTCATATTGTGCTGGTGTCATTTAATCACCTTACCTTCAAATTTCTAGGTGAAGGAAAATGGTTCAGAAATATTGACTACTATCGTTTAGATGGTTCAACCACGGCTCAGTCAAGAAAGAAATGGGCTGAAGAATTTAATGACGAAACTAATGTGAGGTAAGATCATTCTATGTAGCTTTTTATTTCCTATCTCTTTTCTTCCTACATCTGTTTTGTACTTATACTACTTATGAACTCTTTTTAAGATAGTGCAGATACCAAAATATCCTCCCAGTGATAGAACTTTAATTATTTTTAAAGATACTTTTACATAGGTTTTGTACCTGTACTGTTGCCCCTTCTTCCTCTGTAGTGTGTGTGTGTATGTATGTAATATTTTATAGCTAAGTGTCCCAGCACTTTCTGTTATGAGATCCTGTTTTCAGTTGCTTATAACTTTGCTGACCTACGTAATTTAAATTTAAATTTTCTATGTCGGGTGTCTGCCTCTGATTATAGGCAAGTCATGTAAACTAAAACTTTCACAGGTGGCCAGTGTGTTCCTTCATTTTCTTAGTATCCAACTTGAGACACCTGGGGTTTGATTTGCAGCAGGGCTGAGCACTCAGAATTGCAACAAAGGTGAATGGGAATTCTGTTCTGAACATATAAAGTGCTATTAAATGCTAATTATGCTGAAATAGTAGGCTCTGGGTATCTCAAATTGAGCACCCAGAATTAGTTGACAATTTTGCCTTTAGTCTCTTTGTCTCAGCTCCCCCTGTGTAAAAAATATTGATACCATTGCACCTCATGGGGATGTAAAACTTCAGTCATGAGATTATTACATGGTGCCACTGTATGGCAGAGTTAAAAGGTATTTCGGTACCCTATGTATTTTTGTACCTTAATTTTTTTGTTTTCTTTTAAGTTTAATAACAACTCTGGATTTCCTGGGTATATACACCTGGCTTTGGGATAATTGCAAAATCCATATAACGTACATTACCCTACATTACTAATATGTACTCTTAACATTAACTCTATTTTCATGTAATTTTTGTCTGGGAATTTTAGTCTTATCCAGGAGAGAATTTTTTGTGTGTGTGTGTGTGTTTGTAACGTAAACTATGCATGTGCAAGGCCACTGCACCAACCTGCTAACGTTTAAATTAGTAATGTAGTTTGTCTCTAGACACTCTCTCTCAATACTGGCCAAATGTGAATGAATTTTAAAGACAATTATTTACGCTAAACATGGAGATGACCAGACTGCAAAAATTAATGAATTAAATAAGGGGTAGCAAAATAAGCTTTCATATTGATTTTTCTTAACTTTGAGTTAAGTCAGTGAAATAATGAAAAACAACTTTTAGTTTTGACTTGTGAGTTTGATAGTGTGTAGTTCCGCCCTTAATGAGGAGAAATGCATTTGATGTTGGGATTTTATTTGAGAAGAAAGGACTTCTGTCATTTTGTTAAAGGTTTCCTATTAAGTTGGTTGATTATAGGGTTTACTCTATGCCACATGCCTTGTCCTTTGATGTGGCAAGCTTACTATCCCTTGCACATGTTGAACATATTCAGCCAACTTCTGAATGGAACAAATGGGAATCACTCTGTTGCAGCATTGGCCCATTAACCTGACAATAAATGCATCTCACTAATATTTATTTACTAAATTAGTTTGAAAATGAATGAAAAGGTTATTCCTTATATCTCCTCAACAAGGTTAGGTTTTCTCCAATAAACAGTTCTCAGTGTAACAGGTATGCTTTGTATTGCATTTTCACAGCTATTTGTGTACAATTTTGAATTTTCATAAATATAAATGTTCTCTTTCTATAGCACTGTTTCATGGATAATTTAGTTATGGTTGGAAAAGACTATTTTCAGATGCATATAACAGTTTGAAAATATTAATCGTTGGCTGATATTTTTCATGATTGTTGACATTGGTTTTTGTGGAGAAATTCTAGTAAAAATATAGCTGGCTTTTTTTGTTTTGTTTTTTCAGGCCCCTTGTTGTGCGTGGATAAGTTTGAAATATAAACCTTAAACCATACAGCTGAAACCGTCCCTCAATTTCTCTGTCAATTTGGTTTTGGTTTTATAATTATATTTTCCTCTTTATTAAAATTTCTCTCCTTCTGTTACAATTGGAAAGGCCTACACAAACGGGGAAGAAGACTGGCTGTACAGTGAAACCAGCCATACACTAAGTTTTTTATCAGATGAATAAAGCAAACTGAAAAACGGATTTTTTTTTTCCTCAAGTCTAATTTAGTTATCGTAAGTTTTATTTGTAACAATAGCAGTTATGGAACTTCTGTCTGAATTTTTTTTATTACATGTTTGAAAATTGCATATCAAATATACAGGAAGCTAACATTTCTGGATCCTGATACTGCCCCAGTCTGAGACATTTGAGCCATGTCATGCTTCCTGCATATATGGGAGGCTGTTCAGATTTGTCAGTGAGGCCTTTGGGCGTGACCACACTCCTGCTTTCATGCCAAAGTCTCTGCCTCAGTTTTGAAAATCTACAGGATCTAGAACACAAATATTCTCTTTTTAAACTCTCTAAGACACATGCACCAGTGGCATCAAAGTTAAAGTATATGTCAATATCTGTTGTGAGGGGGTTTTCTTCCCTAGATGGAAAAATAGAAGCCATCCACAGAGGGAACCTTGAAGCTATTTCAGCAGCCCATAAGGGCTTACAGGGCAACCACATGCTGCAGATGACCTACAAATCCTTAACTGCCAGAACCATGGTTGATTCAAGTGGTATGCTAAGTAGAGTGTTCATAGTGAATACATCCATGGGACATCAGGAAGCTGGCAACAAGAGCCATGGAAGCAAATGCAGTGACCTGGCATTGACTCTAGCTTAGTTCCTGAGTAGCAGATAACTATTCAAAGGAAATCCTCTGTGCCTCAAAATTTGCAGGTAGAATTCTGGCTGGTGAGAAGTCCAATGAAGGTCAAGGACGAATACAGCCTTATATAAGGGCATAAGCTCCTTTCATTCCTACTCCCCCCAAAAAATACCAGAAAAGGGATGCCAAGTGGAAGTCCAGATCAGAGAATGGGTTCAATCCCTCTTTCCAATCCAAATATTAATGTATTAACGCAACTAGGATTACTTCCATCCACAAATTGGTTTAGTGACAGGCTGTTCCACTTCTCAGACGTCTAATTTTAATCAGCTTCAGACAGGTGGATACAGGCGATAGTGCAAGATGAATACTTAGTCACTCTGGAACTTTAAGCACCTTCATCATCACCTCTCCATCCTCAAGAAAGAGCAAGCACTTCCAAAGTGGTGTTCCAGATTTTTCTAAGTATGAAAAAGAACTAGAGGAGATCAGGCTCAAGAGAGTGAAAAGGTTGACGAAGAAAACAGTTCAGAATGGAGACTCTAGCTTTTGCTACCATTGGAATCTCTTCGGAGGACTTCATGGGCTCAACAGAACCTTATGTGAATTTTATAGTCAGGCCCTGTTTTCACCAGTTTCTTCATTTTGCCTACAAAAATCACCAATTTTAATAAATAACATTACCTTTCAATCTATCCTCTGCTCCTTTGGTATTCACAAAGCCATTTAGTTACACTAACTTACTGAAGGAGTCCAGGGATTTATCTATATCTATTCATTAAAGGCAGACTCATCATAGCATCGTTTTCAGGGGCCACAGAGGAAATTACATTAAGGATCCTTTCTGTACTTCAAGCATAAGGGTTCCTGGTAAACTTAGCTGTTCTTCAAGAGGATCATCCACCTAGGGAGACCCAAAGAGAACTAGAGTCTTCCTGAAACAGTAGAGATTGAAAAGATCCAGGCACTATTCTGGAAGGTGTTACAGAACTGAAGGTCATCCATCTATTGTCACTTGCATTTATCTTCTGTCTGAGGAGTAATCAGTGTTCAAGAGACATGACCGTACATGACAGAGCTTCAGGGATTCCTCCTGGGGTCTGGAACCATTCCCAATATGAGATGATATAAAGGAAAGAGAAGAGTGACAATCCCACAGTTAATCATTTCCCTGCCATTGCAGGGGCTTTGCGCATGGTATACCTCAGTCCCTCCTATTCTCTGCCTGTAGCACATAGTAGTCTAGTCTCCTGTGGGCTGTAATACTTTGGTCTAATTTTGGTTCTTGGGGTTAGTATGGGGGTGCTGGGTGGGGTTGGAGGCTTGTGATATACATCAGGTCAGATTAGATGATCTAGTGGTTACTTCTGGCCTTAAAATCTATGGTTCCATGGTGATAGAAAAACCCATATGATGGCAGGATCCTCCTTCCACTACCCAGTCCCTGAAATCTTGTCTACTGATACAAGTATTTCAGATTGCGGAGCACACATGGACCATCAAAATACAAAGAGTGGATAAAAAGGTCAGAGGCAGAAAGGTTCCTGAACAACATCTTGAAAGAGATCTAGATAGAGTTAGGCTGGCTCTTTGGCATTTTATTAGTGCTAAGGGAAATAGTATGTCCTAGTTCAGACAAAAAAGGAAACCCCACAACTGTGGCATATATAAATCAGTAGTGGCGTACAAATGTTTCAAGTCTAAATGCTGAAACAATACAGATTTTTTTTCCTGGACAAAAGCTCAGCTGGCCTGCATTAAAATGGTCCATGTAAAGAAGTCACTGAACACATAATCAGACTGGTTAAACTATCTGCAGACAGTCAATATTCTATATGGTCCCTGAATCAGGAAGTATTCTTTCTGATATCCGTAGAGCCAGGTTCAAGTATATACATCCAGGTGAAACTCAGAGGTGTGGCTTTTCTTCACCAGGGAAGCAGACCACAAATTAGCAAGGCCACGCTGACTCTCAGATAGCTAGATTGGTTTCTTTCCTTCTCCCCCTCCTTCTGCCACTAGGAAGAAAGTGATTTATTAGATAAAAGAGGAAACATCTATCTATTCCTTATACGTTCTTTTCAACTGCTAGAAATGGCCCACCTTGATTATCACTACAAAAGGTTCCCCCCGCCCCCGCTCTCCTGCTGGTAATAGCTCACCTTACCTGATCACTCTTGTTACAGTGTGTATGGTAACACCTATTGTTTCATGTTGTCTGTGTATATAAATCTCCCCACTGTATTTTCCACTTCATGCATCCGATGAAATGAGCTGTAGCTCACGAAAGCTTAAGCTCAAATAAATTTATTAGTCTCTAAGGTGCCACAAGTACTCCTTTTCTTTTTGCGGATACAGACTAACACGGCTGCTACTCTGAAATCTATCATTTTTGTCACTGCAAATTGGCCAAGAAGGTATTTAGACCTAGTGGAAAAGTTGCAAAAGTCCCTGCTCTGTCTTTCCATTAGGTAGATGTCTGCTCCTGCATTCTGTTCCAGACTGACCGAGCCTAAAACTTTGGCTTTGAGTAGCAAGAACTGAACAAAATGGGATACTTTTCCAAAGTATACTCTTCTAACCTCATTCAGGCTGTCCTATTCTCTGCCTATGCAAGCTTTTGAACTGAATGCCCGTAAGGATGTTAACATACAAAAATCAGCACCAGGAAATCAGGCATTCCAGCTCTTTTTGGAGTTCTTTGCGGTGGCCTTGACTTCAATCTTAGGCTTCCTTCCACAGTGTCTTATATCTCGGTGTTAAACTAGGCCATAAACTCATGCTCATCTAAATACCTGATGTCATCAAAGTAGCTTATAGTAGTATAACTGTCCAAACCAACCATTAGGTGTATCTTTCTTATCTAGAATTGGCCCAGAGTGGTACAAGTTCTTATGAACCATCCAATGGCCTGAAATGCCCTTTTTTATTTCTTTTCCATGAAAACTTTCTTCTTGGTTGTAACCAGGTTGGCAAGAACAGTCTTGGAAATCTCTGCTTTTAGGAATACACATCTTCTTACTGTATCTTCTGTGATGACAAAGTAGTTATTGGTAATCAAGGTTAACTCATAGGAAATTGTTTTGTCTTCATTTACTTTGAATCTTCGACACCTGAAAGGATAAGTACAGCATATGTCAGAACAGCAATTAAAATATTCCTAAGTGGAACTGATCAGTATAGAAAAACATCATCTTTGTTCATTTCCATTTACCCTAAATGTCTAGCCTTGAATGCATCCAAATACTCTGTGGCTAGGTGGATCAAATAATGTATCACTGAAGCAAATTAAGCCACAGATAGACTGATTCCAGGAGAGAGAGAGGAAAAAAAAAAAAACGTGATTCAACTTATTCCACAATCTCATCCTGGTCAGAAAGAACATCAGCTACCACAGAGGAAATCTGTGAAGCTACCACCTTATCATCCATGGATACTTTTATATATCAGTACAGACAGAAAAGTGTCTCCAAACAATGTTGTCTCAAAATAGATTAATACCATTTTAGGCAAGGGGAAACAAGTTTGCTTCTGTCCTCCTTATGTCTTCCTCTCTCTAATATTTTCTTCCTGCTCACTACATCCCAAATGTCTTGGACTTGGGGAACTTTCAGGATTGAGAATGGAAAGTTTACCAAATTACTGCTTTACTGGGTCTGACCTGTCTCAATGTCCACTTCACTCAAGATGAGTTTTTCAGGTATGTTGATGATGGTCTCTGTGGGTCCATCTGTTTAGTTAACACAGTTGAATTAGGCATTATGGTTGTTTGTTTAATTTAATAAGGATTCAGAGTTTCCATAAAGCACTGGAAGTTCATATCTGGAGTAAAGGCAGAAGGTGCATCGCCAAGCCCTGGTGCCTCATGAGCTACCTCTACTCTCAGATAGATAGATATACGTGTGCATGCGTGTGTGTGTGTGTGTATATAATATGCAATTGTACATATTAATTGAAGCTCTCTTTTGTTTCATGAATTTTCCCAAATACACATGTCAACATTCAAATTAATATCTGTAATGCAGCCAATTTTATATTTAAAAAGCAATAAATGGAATAAACTTAATTCATGCAGTGTTAAAACTGCACTAATCAATGACTTAAGTTATATTCCCCAAATTCTGCCACTACTTACATGTTAAGTTGCAAGTTAAAACTTATGCAGTAATAAGAATATTACACACTTGCAAAAAGGTACAATTACTGTTGTTATAACTTTAGAATCCCTGCATTTTGTGTTTTTTAAAATGTCAATCTTAACGTTACATGAGATTTTTTGCGTTGTTAATTTAAAGTTAATCTTGGGTGATAGTGACATGTAAAGAAACAAAGGTGCGTTATTTTATAAAAAAATGTCCTAGAAACAGTTTCATGCCAAGGAATTTTTAAAGTCTGCTTTCCAGATAATAGTTCCAATGACACCAACCAGCATGTATTCATTTTTAAATGATGGTTTAACTTGGCATAACTAATTTTCTTACATTTGATCCTGAATTCAGATGTCTGAAGAAAAAGATTTTTTTTCCTCTCAGAACAATTCTTGGTAACAAATGACTTCTTAAAGTCCCTGTCCTGTAGTTCTGACAGCTGGTTAGCAGCTTTGCCCTTTTATTTAGAACATAAGTTGCAAATTTTACAACTTCATGGTTTTAGAAGATTTTGAATCTATAATAATTTATGAATAATTCATAATAGGACCTCAGAGGATTTAGGTTACAGCATTTCACAAACTTCATGTTTATAACAGTTAAGGAATCCAAGGTAAGAGAAGTCAGTTTGTAAAATATTACATTTCATAATTTTATTTTTTGTTGTTTCAGAGGTCGTTTGTTTATTATTTCCACTAAGGCAGGATCCCTTGGAATTAATCTGGTGGCTGCTAATAGAGTGATTATCTTTGACGCCTCTTGGAATCCATCCTATGATATTCAGAGTATCTTTAGGGTTTACCGCTTTGGGCAGAACAAACCTGTGTTTGTGTACAGGTTCTTGGCTCAGGTACGTATGATTTGGATGCTTCTCATTCATCCTTTCAGGCTCATATCCTGATGTCTTATCTGTAAAGACGGACCCTTACATCCTTATGGACTCTTTTTGAAGTCTGTGGGGGGCTACACAGGAAGAGGGGTCCACTGGTGTAGATCAGATAGTAGAATTGGGGTTTAAGATTGTCAGACCATTAGAAAAGAAAAAAATTGTGAATATTAAGTCCAGAAGGGTCCAGTAAGATCAGCTAGTCTGACCTACAACATAATACATACCGCAGATTTTCACTCATGATTCCTGCATCAAGTTCACAGCTTCTGGTTGAGCCAGAGCATATCTTTTAGAAAGACGTCCAGTCCTGTTTTAAAGACTCCCAAGTGATGGAGAATCCACCATATCCATAGGTAATTTGTTCCTGTTTTTGTTTAACCTCGCTGTTTAAAAATATGTGCCTTATTTTTAGTCTGAATTTGTCTAGCTCCAGCTTCAAGCCATTGGATCTTGTGCCTTTTTCTGATAGATTCAAGGCCCTCTACTACAAGAATTTTTTCTAATTTAAGTAGTTATAGGTCTTCAATTCATATCTTAATCTTCTAATTATTTATCTTAATAGCTTGAACTTCTTTAGTCTCTTACTGTAAGATAAGGAGTACTTGTGGCACCTTAGAGACTAACCAATTTATTTGAGCATAAGCTTTCGTGAGCTACAGCTCACTTCATCAGATGCAACATGAGCTGTAGCTCACGAAAGCTTATGCTCAAATAAATTGGTTAGTCTCTAAGGTGCCACAAGTACTCCTTTTCTTTTTGCGAATACAGACTAACACGACTGCTACTCTGAATACTGTAAGATAGTTTTTCCAGATCTTAAATCATTCTTGTAGCTTTTATCTGAATCATTTTCAGTGTAACATCCTTTTTAAAATTGTGAACACCAGAACTACACGCGCTATTTTCATTTAATCTATATAGAATGCCAATACTACTCCCTACGTCTGCTCTCTATTCTCCTGCTTATACATTCAAGGATCACATTTTCTTACCCACCATATCACACCAGAACTCATGTTCAGTTGAGCCCAGTCCCATGTCCCCTAAGTTTTTTTTTTTTTAAAAGCTGTCATTGAATGTAACCCATCTGTTTCTTATTTAGTGTGATTTTTGTTTTTGTTTAACTTAAAATAAGGTGAATGATGCAACAGAATTATCAATTTTTTTCATATTCATATTTTAAAAACTACAATTTAGGGAGGTTGTGCAAAAGCTGATTTCTTCAGGGAGCTAAAGAAATTAAAATATATTGATTACTCTAATAAATAGACAGGCACCATTAGTTGCATTGGCAGTTCATATTCCTTTGTGGTGTTTCATTCAGGGACTACATTCATTTTTAAACAATTTAGCAAACTACGGGAGACGTATTGGAGTAAAGTTCTTTATCTTTTTGAACAAACGTTAATGATATGATAGTGTTGTTCTTACCATTGCTGTTTTTCTCAGTGACAGAATAACTTGATCCCATTTGTGTGTTTAGATTTATAAAAACAAATATTTGGGGTTTTTTTAGGGAACAATGGAGGACAAGATATATGATCGTCAAGTTACAAAGCAGTCACTGTCTTTCCGAGTAGTTGACCAGCAGCAGGTTGAGCGTCACTTTACCATGAATGAGCTTACAGAGCTCTATACCTTTGAGCCAGACTTGCTGGATGACCCTAATTCAGAAAAGAAAAAGAAGAGGGATACACCCATGCTGCCAAAGGTAACATAATTCACAAATCTTTCATAAATCTTTAAGCCTGTTCAAGTGGACAGTGCTCTCTTTCTTAGGAGGGAAAGAGTGTTTACTTTTAAAGGGAAACAAATAAGAGGGGACATGATAAAAGTATATAAGATAATGAATGATATAGGGAAGGTAAATGGATCTTCTGTTCCTCCTGACCCTCAACACAAGAACAAGGGGACCTTCAATTCACTTAAAAGGTTGGAAATTCATACCAAAAAAGGGAAGGATTTTTCCCGCAACATGTGATTAAACTGTGGAACTTGTTGCCAGAAGAAGTCATTGAGGCCAAGATTCAAAAAGGGATTGGATATTTACATGGATGTCAGGAATGTTCAGAGTTATCACACTGAATGATGACAAATTTTTAGCGGCTATTAAACCTTGTTCTTCAGGGTTTAAGTCATCGGTGGGCAAACTACAGCCCACGGGCCACATCCAACCTGTGGGACCATTCTGCCCAGCCCCTGAGCTCCTGGCCCGGGAGGCTCACCCCCGGTCCCTCCCTCGCTGTTCCCCTGCCCATGCAGTTATGTTGCTGCCGCGCGGGTTCCTGCCACTCTGAGCGGCATGGTGAGGCGGTGGTGGCGGTGGGGGGGTTGGGTAGGGGGTGCCGGGAGGCAGTCAGGGAGCGGTTAGGGGCGGGCGTTCCTGGGGGGTCAGTCAGGGGACAGGGAGCAGGGGGCGGCTGGATGGGGCGGAGGTTCTGGGACAGTCGGGGAACAGGAGGGGGTTTGATAGGGTGTGGGAGTCCTGGGGGGCCTGTCAGGCGGCGAGGGTGTGGATAGGTTGGGGCAGTCAGGGAGCAGGGGAGGTTGGATAGGGGGTGGGATCCCAGGGGGGGCGGTTTGGGGTGGGGGATCCCAGGAGGGGCAGTCAGGGGACAAGGAGCGGGGGGGTTGGATGGGTCGGGGATTCTGAGGGGGACAGTCTGGGGGCTGGAAGTGGGAGAGGGTGAATAGGGGGCAGGGGCCAGGCTGTTTAGGGGGCACAGCCTTCCCTACCCCGGCCCTCCATATAGTTTTGCGTCCCGGTGTGGCTCTCGGGCCAAAAGGTTTGCCCACCCCTGGTTTAAGTCAATCTATGTCAGTCTTACAGTAACTTCAAGTAGAGAAAGTGTGTTATAGCCATAAATACACAGAGCACTTGTTTTGTTCGTTGTTTTCAAAACAGATTTGAAAATAAGGTAAGTGTAAGATAGCTATTGTTTGTAGTACATTTAAGATCACAGTTAATAAAAATAAATTTAACATTAAATGTAGTCTGATAAAGGTTGATTCCTGAGTAACCAACGTGTTGTGAAATTAAGTCTTTCACTTACTATAACAATCATTTCATACAACTTCACGTTTTCCATGTATAAAATAACCTAAGTAGGTCCTTTATGTAGTAAAGTGATCATATTTCTTTGTTTTATTTGTAAGACTTTTGTAGTTGGCCCCTGGAGAAAATATTTAGGGCTTTTTTAGGTGGGTTTTTTTCAGTTGCAGCTGAATTAGTATTGAATGGTTTCATAATATTGAAGCAAAGTGGACCAAACTTCTGCAGGACCTAAGAACCACCACACAGCCCACCACCAAGTGCAAGACGCATTCTTTTGACTTTGCATTTGCTAATATTAACAAATAAAAAAAGTACTATTTAATTTTTTTTATTCCCATGCAATTCTTGAGGAAAGGAAGGGAGAAAGAAATAAACCACACATGGTAGAAGCTACTCATCTAACTTAATATATTTCTGTTAGGCACTGAGATACTACAGTAATGAAGGCACTCCTGAAAAGAATACAATAGAATAGAAATAATGTCAAAATGATGTAATTTGGTATTAATTTAAATTTGTTGTAAGCAATTAAAGAGCAAATGTTCCAAGCATACATGTAGGGAAAATATAGATATTTCTAAATGACTTGGTTGCTATTGTATTTAATTGATTGTAAACTGTCTGGAGGGGGAGAAAGGCTTTTCTCCTGCTTTATCGTGACCCTGTTTCTTTTTCAATGAAAGATGGCATATTCTCCATTTTAAATAATCTATTTTTAGATTACTAGAATATGATTCATTATTGTTAAACACCAGACTGGTTTTCCTTGAATTGTTAGGCCAGACATTTTTTTAGATGGATTTTTACTAGACCACCTAGAGTGCCATGCAGCTGTCAGAGGGCTTTAGGCGATGTTAGCCCAGTACAGAGCCACTATAGCATGGTCATTTTAAAACACTTGAAAACAAACTTTATTGACTCTATCTAAACCCTTCTTATTATGAGGTTTTTCAATTCAAGCAGCAAGTCATAGATCATTTTCTTAATAGTGGTTTTATTGTAACTTTGTCAGTGAATTAAATTCTCTCGTTATTTAATTTGTTTCTCCAGTTTAGAATTAACATCTGCTTTAAAAGAAAATTATTTATAAAGTTAATATATTACCCTATTTTGATTATTTCATTTACTGTATGTTGATAGCTCCACAAAGAATAGTTGGTGCATCTCAGGATATTTGTATATTCTTAAGAATAGTTCTTCATAATATATCAAAATGCCTCTTCAGTAAAATTTGGACTGGTTTTGGTCTTCATGAAATGATCTGATTATGATTAGTGATTTTGGAATTTTGAGCAAACCATCTTCTGTAGTAATTATACTCTGAAAGTTACGTCTTTTCTAACGTACAATTTTACTAATGCTCACAAGAGTCTATCCAGTTGTGAATATTAAAATACCACTACGGAGTTAAATGTTGGAAATAAATTCCAAAAATATAGATTTGTTTAAATAAAAAGTCTGTGTCATTAGAATGGATATCTTGACAGAGAGACATGAGTGTAGAAAAAAGACACACATACAAGTTGACAAACTGATATAATACTTCAGAACAAATTTGCACACATCAACTAAATTCCTCATCCCACTAAAGTGATGATAGGCAAGTTGTGAAGAGACAGACTGAACAGGAGGTTAGGTTATCCACCTTTACACAACAGGTAAAAATTTCCCATTCAGCATATGGGATGTGGAACTGGAGACGTCTTGTATATCTATTTCAAAGGAAAGTTGTACTGATTTAACTCAGCACAAGACTTTAAACATTCATTTGTTGAAAACGCTTAATTTCAAATATTTGTTTAGGTTTTTTTTATTTATATGTGAGTAGATTGCTCTCAAGAAAGACTGCCCCAGCAAGCAAACAGTTTTCGTCCTCATTCAGGGCTGGTTTTAATATCAGAACAGTTTGTGTCAACATTTAGTTTTAAATATTAAACTTCACACATTAGTTATCTTCCTATCATCCAGATAGAGACAGATGGGCCGGGGGTGAATTCCTGCACATACGCAAGTCCCCCCCTGCTAGAAAAAAGAAAATCTCTGTATATTGTAATTCTGCTTGGCTGTGCCTTGGTTCTCTTTCCAGTCCAGTTGCCAGTTTGGTGTTCTTTTAAGGATGTACACTTCATTATATGCTATGTACAAACTTCTAAGTATTTATAACTTTTCACTTGAGAGGCTATACATTATCAGCTAATTATCTCCTTGTTTTAGCAGCTTCTGGCTTGCACAGAATAATTCCTTGTGTGCTGGTTCCTGTATTCTCACAACACTAACTGAGAATACTGGTGATCTGTTAACGTGTAACGTGTCTGTCCTTTCTCTCCTTTTCTCCCTCCTCCTCAACTAGATTTTTGGGTAGGATAGTTTAAGATCCAGTCATGTGAGGTGCTGAGCTCTCTCAGCTCCTACTGAAGTTGGGAATTAAGGGTGCTCCCTGGAGACACTCATTGCCTTGCACAAATCATGAATCTGTCAAAGGAGGTGTATAATTTTTAATGTATGTTTTCAAACAGCACTGTGTGGTGTAGATCGGCAGTTCTCAGTCAGTGTCCCGGGGTCCCCTGGGGTGCGGCAAGCAGGTTTCAGGGGGTCCGCCAAGCAGGGCCGGTGTTAGATTCACTGGGGCAGAAAGCTCAAGCCCCAGGCCTTAAGCCTTGTCAGCCAGGGCTGAAGACTGAGCAACTTAGGTTTGTGGAACCCCCTGTGACATGGGGCCCCAGGCAAGTGCCCTCCTTGGTACCCCCTAACATGGGCCCTGGCTTTTATACGCAGAAAAATAGTTGTTGTGGCACGGGTGGGCCGTGGAGTTTTTACAGCATGTTTGGGGGCATAAAGAAAGAAAGGTTGAGATCCCCTGGCAGAGATGATACCCACTGTCTCTTTGTATCATGGGTCATTTTATGCTGAAACCTTACAAACCTGTTTTAAAATGTGAAGTTTTGAGGAGTATAAACCATTTTTTTAAAAAAATCAGTTTTTGTGCAAGTCCTTCTTAAAAAGCAACTCGTGTGTATTTCCATGATTTCACAATTGTATATTTTTTCAAGTACAATTAATTTGACACTTATTTCAAAATTAAACATAAAAAAGAAAAATTACTTTGAACATGGAGCCAGACATTTTTCTGTCCACAAATTAGGACAGAATCAAATTCCATCTCCATTAGATTCAGTGGGAGAAACTGGGCAGTTTTGCTACTTTGGATTCTGCAATCATTTTTTCTGTAGCTTTGTTTTATGCCTTAACTTTGTATTTTTTTTTCCCATAATCAGGTGATCTCTTTTCTCCAAACTGGATGCTCCTCCAAAACCAGCTATTTCCTTACACTCCTCTGCTTAATCTTTCTCACAAGTGCCAGGTTCCTTGCCTGCATGTTGCATTATTCTCATAGCTTTCCTCAACCACCACTCTTCTTCCCACCAACGAACAGTCTATATTTTGCTCTTCCAAAATCAGCAGCCACGCCCCCAAAACCCTTGCTGTAGGGTCAGTGAGTAACTGGAAGTAGCTATACATTTACAATGAGTAGAATTTTGGGACTTAGTCAAGCAGCCTAGCACTGGAGAGGGCGAGGAGGATTGGGCTAAGGTGTGCAATGAAAGAAGACTGTTTTTACAGGACCATCAGATATGGGCATGCAAATTACTTGTCATCTCTTGAAAGTCCGGGACACTGTCTGCCTACAAAAATATATATAGTTAAAGAAAACAAAACTACACATAGGAGAAACAATCACTTAAGATTCAAACTGAATTGTTTCCTCTCATTAAAACGGAGAATGATTTTGTTCCTGTCCTATTTTGCCATCACAAGTTGGCAACCTCTTTTGATATTTGTTACTGGTTCTAACATGAGTCAGAATATTCCAACTTCATCAGGTAGGGGATTGTATACATGAAATATTTTTCTTTTTTTTTTTCATTTACTATGGAAAAAATTGAAGATGAATCCCTGGAGTTTTACTTTAATTCTTTTGGCTTCTTTTTAATTCAGTTTGGCTTCAGTTTGCTTTTTTTAGATGTATTTATTTTTTCACTGTAAATTGATTAATTATTTTTGGTTCCATCCTTTCCAGCACTGAGTTATTTTACCTACAAATCCTTGAGTAGTCCAGTAACCATTTTGACTGCTTCTTGATCCATACATTTTGCATATAAATGTCATTGTTGATTGTCTCTTACTTATGGCTGTCTTTTTTGTTTCTTTTGAATTAGACACTTTTTAAAATAAGGTATATCTCAGGCTCTAGGCATCTTTAACATAAAGACAAACATCAACATAAATCTATACAAAGGTAGCGTAGGATGCACCAGCCTTCAATCCTAATAACTATACTTCCTAATTATTGTAATTTCACCAGTTTTCCTTCTAATATCTGATTTTTGGTGTTCTGTGAATTTATTGTTGTTCATGAGAAGCAAGAGGAAGTCTAAGGAAAGGGTTGGCCCATTACTCAATGAGGAGGGGAAAGACAGTAATAGAAAATGCAGCAGTGGCCGGAGTTTTAAATGCCATTTTTGTTTCAGTTTTCACCTAAAAGGTTAGCAGTTATCGGATGACTAACAAACGTCCATGAAAAGGGTTTTGGATCGGAGGCTAAAATAGGGAAAGAGCAAGTTAAGAATTACTTCAACAAGCTAGATGACTTCAAGTCGGCAGGGCCTGATGAAATACATCCTAGAATACTTAAGGAACTGGCTGAAGAGATCTCTCAGGAGTTAGAGCTTTTAGAATGCGTGGAGGAGAGGAGAGAGCCCATCAGCAGAAAAGGACAAATATAGAACCTGTCTATAAAAAGGGAAATAAAGGCAACCCAGGGAATTATAGGCCAGTCAGCTAACTTTGGTACCCAGAAAGATAATGGAGCAGATAATCAAACAATGAATTTGCAAGCACCTAGAGGATAATATAAGTAACAGTCAACATGGATTTGTCAAGAACAAATCATGTCAAACCAACCTAATATCCTTCTTTGACAAGGTAACAAGTCTTGTGGATGGGGGGAGGAAGGGAGTAAATGTGATATTTATCAACTTTATTTCATAAGACTTTTGATACAATCTCACATGACCTTCTCAAGCAAACTAGGGAAATACAGCCTAAACAAACCAACTATAAGATGGATGCACAGCTGATTGGAAAACTGTAATCAGAGTAAATATCAATGGTCCACAGTTAAGCAGGAAGGGCATATTGAGTGAGGTCCTGCAAGGATCTTTCCTGGGTTTGATTCTATTCAGTATCTTCCTCAGTGATTTTGATAATGGCAGAGAGAGTACACTTATAAAATTTGCGGATGATACAAGATGGGAGGAGTTGCAAGTGCTTTGGAGGGCAGGATTAGAATTTAAAATGATTTTGACAAACGGAAGAAATTGTCTGAAATAAATAGGATGAAAATTCCGTAAGGACAAATGCAAAGTGCTGCATTTAGGAAGGAATAATAATTTGCACAAATACAAAATGGGATACGACTGCCTAGGAAGGAGTACTGCAGAAAAGGATCTGGGGGCTATCATGGATCACAAACTATGAGTCAAAAGTACAATACTGTTGCAAAAAAATGAACATCAATTTAGATGATGTAAGTATAGAAATAATTACTGTATATACAGTGGGCTTTGTGTAGATTTCTGTTATGCTGGTGACTAGTTATCTAATCCAGACTGAAGTTTTAGGCACTTCAAAGCGTTTTTAGTTTTGTAGAACAGCAGATTATAAGGTTAGAAGGCACACTGGAGCTATTATCTTTCCTTGGAAGAGATAGTTTAAACAGAACTCTCTCAGTTTACTATATTTTTATTATATTTCAGATGTTATGTTTTGCTTTGCGTTGGGCTTTTCAGCAATGGAGGTGGGTGCTTTAAATAAATTGACTTATGAGTACTATTATAGTGTTTTTAAATAGATTCCCACAAATTTTTACACTGAACTCCCACAGGATTATGTGCTGGGGGAAAGATTTAGCACAGCAGTTCTCAACGGGGGAGGGGGGGTCCACAGCCCCCTGTTGGGCCACAAGCCCTTTTTACAGGGGCCGTGGGGCTGAAGCCGGGAGCCCCAGGGCTGAAGCCCTGAGCCCCAGCATCCCCTGCGGGGCCGAAACCCCAGCTACCTCCACCCTGAGGTACCCCCTGCCTGCACCCTGAGCAGTTTTCAAACTTTTTGAGCTGAGCCCCTCCCCCCTTTGAGTTATAATTTTTGGTTGTGTGCCCCTCCCAACCGAGACAGGCCGGGTGGCCTGCTGAGAAGATGAATCAGGCGATAGAGGTGGTGTTCTCTTCCCGGACCCCACCCAAGCCCCGCTGGGCCCTGCCCCCCAAAATAGAAGTCAAGCTATGCCTTATAGCATGTTGGGTCATGGGGCGGGGGGAGCGCTCGGAAAGAAAAAGGTTGAGAACCCCTGATTTAGCGCATGTTAAAGTCACTGTCAAAATATTTTTCCCCAATTGTTGGCTTGGCTTTTTCATTTTGTAACAGGTATGTTCGAAGTGACAAGTTCAAGCAGTTGTCACTTTACCGCTTATGGCCACTGGCACTAGACTTCCCAAAGAGGTGTTGCAGGAGCAGACCAAAGGCCAGGTGGGGAGAGGTACTGCTTAAGCCTGTGCTCCAACCCAGGGTTGTGAGTTCAATCCTTGACAGGGCCACTTAGGGATCGGGGGCAAAAATTGGGGATTGGTACTGCTTTGTGCAGGGGGTTGGACTAGATGACCTCCCGAGGTCCCTTCCAGCCCTGATATTCTATGAAACAGTGTCCCTAGGAGCATCCAGTAGCGTGTACCCTGTCATTTATTCTTGTGTCATCGTCATGTCCCCAATACCACCAGCAGCACCGCCTATCAGCAAAAGCAAGCAATGCCTTAATGCGGGGGTAGTCAATTATTTTTTGTCAAGATATAGTCAAGGTCCAGACTCCAAAGAAAATAATAAAAAATGATTATAGTAAGTACATCAAAAGATTTTGGGGTCTGTTTGAAAGCATCTGGCAGTCTGGATTTGCCTGTGGTCCACCTATTGACTATTCCTGCCTTAATGCCACAGTATTTATGTTGTTAAATATAGGATTGGCTGAGTTAAGGTCATTTAATGCAGATTGGAAAGTCAGATAAAACTAATAGTTCTGACTGGGTTGGGCATAGTATCTCTTTAGCAGTAGTTTGCAATATGTGAGCATTAGTTGTCTGGGATTTAGCAAGTGTTTGCTTTTTCACTGTAGTCTAAGAAGAGAAAAATTGTGGATTCTTAAAAAGCTGCTAACTCCAGAATAGTAAATTTCTCTGCTCCTTTTCTATCAGTCACTGAATTGGATGAGAAAAGGTCTTTATTTTATGACTCAGTATATAGGTTGTGTGCCCTCCTGGGTTAGTCTTCTTTTAGATGTAATTCTTCTGTTGCATTTAGTTCCATGAAAAGTTGAAAATGACAACTGGGAGAAACATTTTTGAAGTTTGGACACATTTTCCAGCAAATTTTCAGTTCAGCACCAAAATTGCATTTCAGTATCGTTTTAAAAACCTATAAACCATATTGCTAAATGCTTTTTTTAAATTTCAGAGTATACTAATGCAAATCAAACTTTTTTGCTGAATTTCACATAAAATTGAATTAATTAGTTTTTCAGTGTAAAAACATTTAAGAAAATGTAATGGCGGTATCTTACTTAGCTTTCAATCGTCATCGCTTTATTTAATACAAAATAAAGTTTAGACAAAGAAAAGCAAACATACACAGTTGGATGTAATTTAAACCACATTTTGATGACTCTGCTGGCCAAGTGAGTGTGGATTATATTCCAGTATTGTTTTCAGTAATAGTGTTACTATGGAAACTAATGCATATGCACGTATAAGAACCCTCCACACACTTATGTACAGCTACAGTATGTTGAGAAAGCTTTTATTGTGTTAACTTCATTTTGTAATCTCTTCTGGACTTTCACCCACCTCCCTTAAATGTTTTCTGTGTATCCTATTACCACATCCTTTCTCTTCTGCTAAATCCCATTATTTGATTCATGTGCCCTTTAGTCACACGGATATATCGCAGAATTTGCTCCTGAGGGGCTGAAGGAGAATGTGGTGGCTCCCACATGAAGAGGCCAGTTGATAGGACAAGGATGAAACGAAGAGGTTGACTTTTTAAAAAAAGATGTTAACTGCTTTAATACTCAAAATTATGGTTTGTTTTTTGCTTGTGTAGCAGTATAAAGTGTAGAAGCAGATAGTTGTCACTTGTGATTAAGGAATTGGACTGAGATTCAGGATATCTGGGTTCGCTTCCTGGTTCTGCCACAGGCTCCCTGTGTGACCTTGGCTACAAGTCACTTTTTCTCTGTGGATCAATTCCATACCTTCTACTTGTATTTGTTTCCCTTTCTCCCATCTTAGGTCTATATAGACTGTGAGCTCTTCAGAGCAGGAACACAATCTGAACTTTGTGGTCCAAACAGGAGCGGGATCTAGCAATCTTATGGGCCTTGTTTCTGTTGATCCTTAGAGGCATTGCTTTCATTTCAACATCATCATCTGGGTGCCCATGGAGAAGGAAATGTTGACTCAGTAAAAATGAAGACTGCTAAACCTTTAACTTTAGTTTAAGATACAAGCAGCTTTGTTCCAACCATTCTTTTCCCCTCCATTTGTTTTTATTTCATTTTTTAATTGAGATAACATGATCTCATTACGTGACATCTGTATTCCTATCAAGGACAAGGCACCTAAATACGTTAGTTACTGCCACGTTCTCTTTTATTTGCTTAATTAATAAATTAGGGTTTTTTAGGTTAGTGACTGACTTTTGAAAAATAGTAATGGTTTTTAACACAGCTCCATAGGACCTTTAATATTCAGGACTTTGAATAAAACAATTTGCAACTGAGGTCATTTAAATATTTTAGTTATTATAAACGTGTAAAAGTATTAGTATAGTATAGAATGTGAGTGTCCAAAGCATGGCCTGTTGGCCAAATCCAGCACATGGAACCCAGACATGTGACGTTTTAATATAGAGATGTGGAGACTACATATCCCAACACATGCATTTTGCCGTTTTGAAAAAGGTGGCCCCTTCCAGGGGCTATTGGTGGTATAGTTGTGAAACTGTTCCTGGAGTTTCAGGTTGAAACGTGCAATTTGGACTCAAAACTTTCCAACTCATAAAATCCAACAGGGAGGTTCTACCTCATCACCGAAGGAGATTATCATTACCTCCCGTCAGGGGCAGGGTGCAAGCATCTCTTAAAGAAGCAATTATTTTGCACATTTCATTCTATTTAGGTTCTATACTGCATCAGTCATTGTGGAATCTGGGTATACTGTAGTGGTGCACGAAGTGATTTGACTATCTGTTGCATGAGGTTGTTTCTCCATTACCTTTCCCATCAGGAAAACTACATTTGTTTTTTTTTTTTAATTTCTTCTAGTTTTGTTTATATATGAAGTGCTTTGAGCTCTATTGTGAAAGTCAGGTCAAAGAAATATGACTTGCACATGCTCAGCAAAAATATACTGTAGCACTATTACAGATAAAAATATTTAATAAGTGACCTTCATTTCATGGTACTTTTTCATTTAAACAGGATACAATTCTGGCAGAATTGCTTCAGATCCACAAAGAACATATAGTGGGCTATCATGAGCATGATTCCCTCCTAGACCATAAAGAGGAGGAAGAATTGACCGAAGAGGAAAGGAAGGCAGCTTGGGCAGAATATGAAGCTGAAAAGAAGGTAAAGATGCCTGCCCTAACGTAAAGTGGGTGTCATGTGTGTAAAAAATAACCATCAGTTTAAAAAAAAAATTATAATTGTTCTGTAAGCATAATGAATCTTTGTAGAAATAGCTCTATTACAGGCTTGGAAATGGGCTTCTGAATAATATTATGTAAAATGGTCATTTTAAATATCACCTCTATAAAAGCTAAACAGACTATGAAAAATGAAAAGATAGATGCTGTTTTGGTGGTGGACTTTTGTATGTATTTGCTTCAAGATATTTTTACTTAGTGTTTGTTACTTTTTTTTATTAATAATTAGCTTTGTAGTTTTCACATTTCATATTATACATCCAGCTGACATTCTTTAGTATACTTCATTCTGAAAATGTATGGAAAATCTCTACCTTTTGAGATTTTTTTAATGGAAAAATGGGCATCTCATTTCAAAACAAGCCCTCCGCCTCTCCCCCAACCCCAGAAAATATAATCCAGTTGAGGCATAAGTAAATACTGGAAGTGGCTTGAGAGTTTGCAGTTCATTCATTCCCAAAGTCCTAGATTCTTAAACTAGAGACAGTTCTTTTGTTTGCTTTGTTTTTTAATTATAACCCAGGAATTACTAGATCAAAAAGAAGTGGGAGAAGGAAATTGAGTGCATAACAAGGATTTTATAAACTGTCAGAAAGGGAGATACCCACTGATGGTAACGTAATTACTTTGGTTTGAATTATGAACAGAAAGACAGAAAGTTTTAGTGGGAATGGTCATTGCAATAAGTAGAACGAACTTTCTAGTGTTTAAGACAATAAAAATCTTTGTTCTTAAAATATGCTTATAAATCTGTGACTTAGTTCAAAAGTCTTGAAAATAATTACATTTCACTTAACTCAGTGGGAGAACAGAGAAAACTGAAACTAGCCTCCATTATCATACTGTACAAGGAGAATAAGAACTTAAGTATTGGTTTGTTTGGTGTAAATAGGAGTATTGTTGCTAGAGTACTCCTCTAAAGGATGTAAAGGCAGCAGAAGTGAAAAATGCCTGAAAGATGTTGCACCTGGGTGATCAGATCTGATGATTAAGATATTTTCTCTTTTGAATTCACAAAGTGGGAAATATGGAAAGTTGCTGAAGATTTTAAGTGGGCATCTGACTCAGGGAGAATTTCAGGAGTTTGCAGATATGAAGAGTAGTTGGAGATTTTTGGTAGCAATGTAATTTCTCTGAGGGAACCAAAGTACTGTGTGAGATATGACACTAAAACATCTGGATGGCTCCAAGTGGATAAGTTTAACAGTCATCTATATGAAGTTGTGTAGGGCCAGAAATGGACCATGAACTCATGTCTTGAACGGTTTCTTGTTTCTGTCATCTGTTTTTAATTTTTTTTTTTTAATGTCTTGTCCTGAGGACAAAAGTTCTCACGAAAGAACACCATACCCAATCTGGATGGGGGAGTATGATCAGAGGAAAATGTCCTGTGAGTCCCGTCCCCCCTCAAAAGGGATTAAAACCCCTTAATTTACTATATTTCATGTGTCTTCCAAACTTACTTATGAACAGGACCTAGAACAAAATTACCCAAGAAACCCTTTCATTCATGCCTGGGCAGCTGGAAAGGCTTCTGAATAATTCTTTTCCTGTTACAAGTGTCTTTTTACAGTTTTATCATCTTGTATAGTGCATAATAGCTCTTGACATTTATTTTAAAAACATATAAAGTAGTACCATTTCCAGTAGACAAAACAACCTGCCTGAAGGATACAAGAACATCATGCATGAGTACAACCCTGCGTGGTGTGCAACTCCTCTCTGGGAGCTTGCAAGCTGCTTGTACACACTAGCATGACCAGGGACAGTTGCCAGTGACTCTAGTGCCCACCCCAGTGGGTGGGGCGGGGAGATACTGCCATGCTGGAGGAACTGCCAGCGGCCCGACATGCTGCTACTTTTGCTCGTGTGGTTCCTGGTAGAGCCCTTCAGCTTTGCGGATACCAATTTATATCCGCGGTTCTAAATTTTGTATCGTGCAGGGCTCTATGCATGGGGGTTAGAATCTAAGGACTGGAATGATCAAGCAATTGAAAATCTGTTTTCTCTATTTCGTTTGAAATGTGAAGCCCTGCAAAATTTAGATTTTTTGGAAGATTGTTGAGTAATTCCTACCAAAATTTTGAGAATTCTATGTTCGTTGGTATTTAATAGGAATTCTGCAGTAAAAAGACCTTTTTTCAATTTTAAAAAATTAGGCTATATGTGAATTACAGTATATGAGAATCCTTAACAAACACAGGATGGTTTATGGCAAAGCTGAAAGTGCTATTAATACACCTAGCTAGTTACCAACTCCTAATGTTACTAATTAATGCACATTGCCACTATTCTTAATATTTAAATCATACCCTTCCTAAAACAGAGCAACAGTTTATATACATATAGAGTCTGAAAGAAGCATCCTCAGAGTTGTCCAACTTCATTATATAAATACCAGATTTTGAAATCTGAGAGAAAGTTAACCACTTCAGATCAGACTCTGATTAAGAGAAAAAGAATAATACCTATTCAGGATTGATTCTGTGATATCCAAGATAAAATTATATAGGGTTGATTTATGGAGACCTAGTTGTTGCAAAGGCATAGCTTTATACCTGCCTGGCATAGCTGCTTTTTTAACAGTCCGAAAGGAAAGGGTTTACTGTATTGGTGTCTGTAATTCAAATTTATTTACAGAAAAAGTATTCATCTTTGCTTTTTGCAGAGGGTGGGATTATTTGTTCTTATAAGGAACATTGGTGGTTACACTACGCCTATTTAGGCATTGGTGTCCCTACATTTTGGAAATACAGGTTTGCCAGAATATCCTAATGGCTTTGTGCAATCTGACATGCCTCTCAGTTGCTTTGTGGTATAATTTGTTTGAATATTTTGGGGAATTATTTTTCTGCTTCAATAACTTTTGTGATCTAACTGGTGTTTTTGACTTTTATTTCAACAATGGACTTGTGTATTTGAGAATTATTCCTTGCAAGAGGTCTTGTATTTCTTTCTTCCAATGAATAAAACTCTGCATACTGCATTTCTATCAAGTCAGGCTAACCCTGTTCAGCTAGTTTTTCTGTATTTGATTAATTCATTTTTGAAGTCCTTGCTCTGTTGTTGATGTATCTGTAATGGTGTCTGGCTACACAAATGTGTACTACTGTATCCATATCGCACTACTTCAGCATGTGCTTAAAAATCAGTTATCATATAAACCTTAAACAATGTATTTTGTCAGATTATATACATATCACATACACACTTTTACATTAGTGTAGTATGTATCACTAGACAAATTGAAGACATTGTTAGGATTTTCTTCTCTTACTATGTTTATACCAAATAATTATAGATGAACTAGACTCAAATCTCAAGACACATACTGAGGCTTCTCTAAGTAGTTGGAAACTTAATCATTTTGATTCCACGCTTTGGAAAGAATTTTCAATACACTCAGATGGTTCCACTTCTAAGGGTTAAAACTTTATAAGATCTTTGATTTCTCTTGTAGGGTGTGTTTTGTTTGTGTGTGTGTTCAGTTCTTTCCTAGAATTGACAGCAGTGGCATGCTATAGCACTTAGGAATATTCATAGTCGCTAAACCTAAGTACAATTTTTGTTTTTAAGGGTCTGACCATGCGCTTCAACATGCCAGCTGGGACTAATATGCCCCCTATCAATTTCAACTCTCAAACTCCATATATTCCGTTCAATTTGGGAGCATTGTCGGCAATGAGTAACCAACAGCTAGAGGTAGGTAGTGAAATCCAAATGGCACAGTGTATCCACAATGCTTTGAGCATGTCTCAGATATTCAAATTAAGTTACAAATCAGTAATTACTGAAATTTTTTTAACGTCCTGATAAGTAATACCTTCTAGTTGAATGTAACATTTTTTAAAAGTAGGTTTGTGATATGTCTCTTTAGTTGAAATCTATTAACTTGTGTGTGCATATTGAAATGTTTATAGCAACAGTGTATTCTGATTATAGGAAGCTGATCACTGTAGCATTTGTATAATATTAGGAATGTACTAGTATAATTTAAAACAAGAAGTAATGTTGAACACAGTCATAGTGAGTATGAATGTGACAATTGTAATAATTTTACAATGCCAACTGCAAAAAGTTTGTTAGGTGCAAAATTCGTCACTTAGGTCTAACACAGTTTTGATCTTCTAAAAAGCACTGAGTGAGCAATTGTTTTCAGTTGACTTATTTGTATTTTCTGTTCATTTACTTACCTCCAAAGTCTAATTGTGTGTGAATTTATTTCCATCATATTACCCAACTCTGTGTGTTCACTTGTGTAAAAAAGTTTCAAATATAGTTACATAAATTGGAGATGGAGAAAAGCATTTCTAAATGTGTGGACAACTTAATCTCTTGCTTTGCACCTATCCTTTATAATTCATTGTCTGCTGTTCTCTCAGGACCTCATTAATCAAGGAAGAGAAAAAGTTGTGGAAGCAACCAACAGTGTAACTGCAGTGAGAATTCAGCCCCTTGAAGATATAATTTCAACTATAGTAAGTAAAATAGATATTATTCCACATTTGGTCAGGAGCTGGAAAAATGTTAAGAAGCAGTGTCAAGCAAAGAAGTGACTACAGATTATAAACAGTCATCCAGTTAATTGTCATATTATTTCTTCTTCATTAATAAAGCAGTATTTTTAATTAGTGCTGATTTCTGTTACCACAATTTGTAATAACAGCTAATTAATGATGTAGTTGGGTAATAGCACCTGTGTGCATAGTAGAATCTTATAGTGCCAACAATTTGGTCCATAGCTCCATGTCAGTATTTCCCAGACAGTGAAAATGCTGGCTTCCTGCAAATGAGACTGATTGGCTCAGCTGAGTATTTTTTCCCCCTGTTTTCTTCTCCATACATTTTCCCCTTTTAAAAGAAAATTTTTATTGGCAATATAAAGATCTAATAACTTCTGGTTATAGTTATAAAACTGTACTTCCCCAGAATATTTACTGGAAACTGGGCGGTCAGTCAATGCCAACTATATTAATCCAGCTCTGAAAAAATTGCGAGAACTTGATTGCCCTTACTTTTCTATCAGGGTGACTAATAAAATGTATTTTTTTTCCTTTTCAGTGGAAGGAAAATCTGACCCTGACAGAGACCCAAGTGCAGGCCTTGGCCCTAAGCAGACAGGCAAGCCAGGAGCTTGATGTTAAGCGCCGAGAAGCCATCTACAATGATGTCTTGACAAAACAACAGATGGTAAGAATTCTGAATGCCTTTTAGATAGTTATGTTTGTTTGGATTGGGATGCATGAGTGATACCAACCTGAACTAGCACATGATATTAAAGATGTTTTTGTAGAATGCCAGCTTCTTATCAATCCCTTGGGCCCAGTAATTACCAACAGTGTGTTTTGCTCCTCCACACCAGAAAGTGCTGAGTCATACAATGTTTTGGACTAGCATTGCTCATTTAGGGAGATGTTGTGTAAAGTAGATTGCAAATTCCATCTCCTGAATTCTGCTATTAATTCATGTATTTGAAGTGCTTGAAGACTAAGTGGCTTAAGGAAAACCAAATACTAAAGTGGTAATAGGCATGTAGCATACAGTGACCTTTACACAAGACCCAGTCTCCTTAAAGATGTTAACTTTCTAATCATATATAGGAACTTGCATCTCTTCAGGATAGTTCTGTTTACAGCAGTTTAGTTCCATGGGAAAACAAATCAACAGCACTCCTGCGTGCATTAAATCTTCCTTAAAACAAGTCAGAAACCAAAATAATCCATGCCAATGCTCTTTCTGAAACCTTTCTCATCACCCTTTCCTGGTGTGTTCCTTTACCATTCACAGGCTTTGTATTGGAAAGTTCTAACTCCTGGCACTAAGGAATTATTTTATGCAGAATGCACATAACTTAAAACCACGTAACTCATTAGGACTTTCTAAGTAATCTTGAGAAATCTGAAACTTTCCCAGTAGGTGCTAGTCCAACTGGAAGTATTTTCTCCTTTGGTGTTTGTCACTAAATGTTTATTTGCCCATCAACTTGGAGGATTTTCAAAGGGATGTTAAATAGTACCTGACAACAAATGCTGTAACTAATACAGGGGAGTAATTTCACAGTAGAGTGCATATCACCATGGCAACTAACATAAATGCTGCCTGCAATACAATAGGCAAGTCATTAGGAGACCTTAGTCCTACGTGGTGTTACTAACTGGTTTCTACTGTAATCCGCTTGTGAATGCCATCACGTTAGTGATGGGGATAACAATGATGTTTTTTTCTTCAGCCATGGTACCCCTAACAAATTGATTTTTAACTCTAAACTTGATATTTGCTGCAGTAAGACAGGTCATGCACTTGTAACAGCTCCACTTTCCCTCCACACAGTTAATCAGTTGTGTTCAGCGGATACTCATGAACAGAAGACTACAGCAGCAGTACAATCAGCAGCAGCAGCAGCAAATGTCTTATCAGCAAGCAGCAATGAGTCATCTCATGATGCCAAAGCCTCCAAATTTAATCATGAACCCTTCCACCTACCAGCAGATAGATATGAGAGGAATGTATCAGGCAGTTTCTGGTGGTCTGCAGCCACCGCCATTGCAGCGTGCCCCACCCCCAATGAGAGGCAAAAATCCAGGACCTTCCCAAGGGAAATAAATGTGATTTTGCACTAAACGGATTGTTAAAATCAGAGAGAACTTTTTTATTTTTTTAGGAATCAATGGCTTAACAGAACTCAACTGCATAAATAGTTTGGATCCCTTAAATGCCATGTTCCATATTAGCGTTTCAACTGTGTTTAAATAGGATGTAACATTTTTCCCTCTCATGTCAGTGATGTTGCCTAGAATCTTCTTACATGTGTTGAATACAGGAGATATCAAATTGTTTTCAGTGAAAACAAGCCCTTCCATAATAGTAGCAGCTCCACAGGTTTACTGTCTAAAGTCCTATGCTTGTTTTTAGTAGCCATAAAACCATCATCAAACATGAGAAACTTAGGTAAGAATACAGATCTGTATGTTTCAGTATTCCATATATAAAATGTACACAGCTGAGTTCTTGATTAGAGTTGATTCCTCAAATTATGGAATACTTTTATACCTACCCATTTCTTGAAATTAGTGAGTGTGATAAGACAGAGAAAAATGATATTGTTTCCTTTTGACTGAAGTCTGGACTCGTGCTATATCATCTGTGCAGAATAAAACATAGGAACTGAAAATTCTCTTGAGACAAAATTGAGTGCAATATTCTTAAATACTACGGCTCTAAAACGTTGTCATGCAGTTATATAGAAACCGTGTATACAGCCTTAAATCATGACTTGAGAAGAGAATTTTTTCTTCTCCAGTCTTCTGCCACTTGTTATTTTCAGTTTTATGTGATGGAATAACTGGTAGATTTAAATTTACAGCTTTGTATCCTTCACACATTATTTCACTGTTCGCTGACTCTGATACAAAGCACATTTCTGTTAACTCCTTGATGCTGGTGCTAGTGTCTCTTCCCTTTGCTGGCAATGGGAGAGGGACCAAAAAAATCAAATTACTGGTATTTTGGAGGTTAAGATAGTGGTGGTTCTTAGGGTCACTCCCTGTTTTATAAACAACATCACAATGGCAGAACCATTGCCAACTTTGAATTCATACACTGAATGTGCTTTAACAATTTCCAGTTCTGCCAGAATTGTGAAATAATTCTCCTTGTATAGATAAGGATCTCTGCCTACCATGTTCTTCTCCCTACCCCTTCTTTCATTTTTGTAAGAATATAAGTTAGTCCAAAAAGACCTTGATTCTTTGATTTTTTTTTTTTTAATTTTTTTTTTTTTTTTAATAATCTAGACCAAGGTACATTTCTGATTGGTTACATGTCATTAATACCTACGTTCCCAACATTTTAATGGGATAGTAACACATTTTCTGTGCTTATGATGATCCAGTTACACACACACACACGACTTTTCTTTGCATATAGTTTGGCTGATACTATTTTTAAAGGAAAACGTTTTTAGAATGTGAGAGACAAATTAAATGACAGGAATATTTGAGGTGATACTGTATCAGGTATTGAAAACAGAATTTTTGAGAAACGAAAGCTGGATGGAGGGATTTGCTGTAGATATTGCTGTACTCACATGACTTGCTGACATCAACTAGAAGAGTTTTGGCTTCTTGAATCACTCTTGAAGGACTTTTTTGAGTTTTTATGTCCTCAAAAGACAAGTGTTTCCACATCTAAAATATACAAATCTTGTGAGATATTTCATTTGGGGTTTGAATTTTGGTTTGTGATATGTGTAGAATTTGTTAGATCTGCTGCAAAACCAGCTAACAAAATTGTTGGTTTGGATTTTTTCCTGTTACAAGACATCGCAAGAAAACCCTCTATGTTCTAAGCCTTTGCCAGCTCCGTAATCAGATTTATTTAATTTGAGGGGGGAGAGGAGCCAGAAAAGGTGCATTCATTTTAGAAGAAGTTAAAAAAATTAGACTTTGTGAGACAAGCATTTGAATGCAAATGTACTCTGGACAACTGTCATGGATATTCCTGCATGTCGTGAATAAGACAAATATGTTCTACCAGACCTGGGAATTTTCAATGGAGTTCTACGATAACTTGCTCAAAGACTTAAATGTGGAAGTTTTAGGCAACATTTAAAGGCACATTTTTTCCACCATGGACAAAACTATGGATAACAGAAGACTAATGCATAAGAAGATTAATCAAAGATAAGAAGCATTGAAATAAAACTTGGACCACTTTGTATACATGTTCCTCACTTGACATTTTAGCTGCATAATGTGTGTATAACATGAAGCTTTAACAAATATTTAAAGACAGAACATTACATCAATAAGGTAATAAAAGGCTCATTTTTATATTTGTTTTAGATGTTTTAACTAGTTGAAATGGCTTAAGATGACAAATAAAAATGTTGCTTGTAATACAGTTTTGCCTGCTAAATTCTCCACATTTTGTAACCTGTTTATTCCTTTGGATGTAAAGCGTTTTTGCTTAGTATTGTGATATTGTATATGTTTTGTCCCAGTTGTATAGTAATGTTTCAGTCCATCAACCAGCTTTGGCTGCTGAAATCATACAGCTGTGAAGACTTGCCTTTGTTTCTGTTAGACGGCTTTTCAGTTCTGTATTAAATATCTTCAGTACTGTAGAAAAGATGTCACCTCGTCCTATAAGGCTGTTTTGTAATATATATATAAGGACTGGAAATGTGTTTTTAAAGAAAAGCAGCATTCAAGTATGACAATATACTATCTGTGTTTTCACCATTCAAAGTGCTGTTTAGTAGTTGAAACTTAAACTATTTAATATCTCATTTAATAAAGTGACCAAAATACATAAACATGTGCGGTGCTGCATTTTTAACATGCTGTTAGATCCACGTTGTTTACAGCCCCTGAGGAATTTGTTATTTGAGAAATAACAAAGTAATGGTTGTGAGTGGCGCATTAACTGACATCTCTCTGGTATAATCTCTCTCTCTCCACATTTTTAGTTCAGGATTCGGGAAAAATACTTATAGGGGACCCAGGAGATAGTTCCAGAGGTATTAGCGTCTACATAAATCGCCCCTGCCTTTGGAGATTCCCCAGAGATTCATTTGACACTCAGGATCTGTGGAGTGCCAGATGACCACCATCCTGGTCAGTTCCACAGATGTTGGAAGAGAAAATACTGCAACCTCCTTTCATGATGCATCATCTAAAGCAGTGGTTCTCAAAGCCGGTCCACCGCTTGTTCAGGGAAAGTCCCTGGCGGACCAGACCGGTTTGTTTAGCTGCCACGTCTGCAGGTTCGGCTGATCGCGGCTCCCACTGGCTGCGGTTCGCCGCTGCAGGCCAATGGCGGCTGTGGGAAGGGCAGCCAGCATGTCCCTTGGCCCGTGCTGCTTCCCGCAGCCGCCATTGGCCTGGAGCCAGTGGGAGCCGTGATCAGCCGAACCTGCGGACGCAGCAGGTAAACAAACTGGTCCGGCGTGCTAGGGGCTTTCCCTGAACAAGCGGCGGACTGGCTTTGAAAACCACTGATCTAAAGAATCTCTGCAAATGGAACTATTACAGCTTCCTGGGATTTTGATCTGAGTGCAAGAGTGATCTCTTTTGCCCAACATCGGATAAACTAAATTGTAATATAAAGAGACATTTTTCAAACTGAGTTTGGGGAAAGTGTAGCAGATAAAGTACTTGATGCTAAGAGGTGCTGAACACCTGAAACTCGCTGACTTCATGGGAGCGGCAGGCTCCCAAACCCCCCCTTAGTATTAGGCCTCTAAGTTTGGTATTCGAAGTTGTATGTTTTTAATATTTGTTTTGATGACTGCAAATATAGAGTCATGTTTTATTACATACCAACTATTAAATACTAAGTGATCCATGTGACTTTAATCAAAGCCTAATCCAATAACAATTACCACTTATTATAGCAAAGAATCTCACAATGTGTATCTTAATTTTCTTCTGGCTCTTGTCTATACATGTTAACAGCACAGCAGGTAGAAGCGGGTGTCTGCTGTACCTAGCATATTGATCTGCTGATGCTGCTTGTTGCATTTTGGTAATTTTTTGGGGATGTAGTTAAGAAGAAATCTGAGACTCTTAAATCTTGCATTAAGCCAGCCTTGCAAATCTTTTATGCAAACTTGCCAACACAGGCACAAAATCTACGTCCCTCACCCTCTTCCCTCCATGATGGGGAAAAAAAGTGTAACCTTTCAAAATCAGTTACTTGCTGTAGGTGAGTAAAACTTTGGAAGGCTGTGCTGTACATACTCTAAGAATTACTCCTAAAAACTCCTTTGCCATCACAATTACAAAACAATCACAAAAGCTGTTGGTGTGCTGAGACCACATGCCTGTCATGCAAATCAATATTGTCTCATTGTTTCCTTGTACTCCACCACCTGTAGGTAGCCATGGCTGTCTCTTGTGTTATATTTAGATTGTAAGTCCTTTTTTCTGTGTGTGTTCAGTGCCTAGCACAAAGGTGTCCTGGTCCGTAACTGGGATTCCTAGGTGCTATGATAATAAGTATTTATATGAGAGACAAGGTGGGTGAGGTAATATCTTTTATTGAACCAACTTCTGTTGGTGAGAGAGACGAGCTTTCAAGCCACACAGAGCTCTTCTTAAGGTCTGGGAAAGCAACTCCCAGCCAAAGCAAAATGCAAGGTGGAACAGATTGTTTAGCTTAAGTAGTTAGCATAGGAGCTAGTTGGTCCAATAAAACACATTACCTCACCCACCTTGTCTCTAATATCCTGGAACCGACACAGCTACATGCATATAAGTATTTATATGGTTCACATCATCCCCATTCTTCTGCTCATGATATATCCTGTGACCTCAATAGTTCCACACTCCTTGGAGTTGACTTTGCTTGACATCAGGATTAATTTATTCCTAAACTGTACTGAAGCAGATCAGACTTGGAGTTGAAATAATTGCAATACCATGCACAGACTTTCCCTTCTTTCAGTCCTATTATTTTTCCCCCACCCAGGACCACCTCAGCCATTACTACTTGTGCCTGCCGAAGAGTCAGTCAGTATGGTTAGACCAAATCACCTAATGTGAGGAGTTTAAAACCTCAAGACAGCTGTACAGTGAAAAGTCCAGCTCTTCAGTGATTAGCTGAAAAAGGGGAAGTCAACTGTTTTTTCAGAGGGGTGCTAAAATGCATGAGAGGCAGAAGTGCAAGGGAACAGTGTAAGATCTATTCATGTGAATCTAGAATTAAGGATTCTAGAGAAATTAGCAACAGTGTTAGGGTAATGTGCAGCCCCCCACTCAATGGAACTGGTGCCTTTGTACTACACAGGTTAGGGTTAGAAGGCAGATTTTTCTGGAGCCTAGGCAGTGGGTCTGTATTCTCTGGGTGCTATGGAGCCTAGCTATATGAATCTACTGGATGGATGTCCCCTAGGAAGCAGAAGGAGAACAGCAACAGGGGCTACTGTGACTGCAAGGTTGGCTCTTCCATCACTCCCTAGCCTACAGGGAAGAGCCCTACCCTCTGAAATACAGCTCCCTTTGAACCAAGTCAGGCTAAATTGGTGCAGAAGGGCGGGTGGTCTTGTGATTAGGGAACAGAACTGGGAATTGTTACTTCCTGGGTGACTGAACAAGTACTTTAACCTCTCTGTGCCAACATTTGCTCCTGTAAATGTAAAATACAGCATTTTCCTTACATGGTACTATAATATTTTCAAATCTGCTGTGCTCTACATGCAAAATAGCATTAGTTGGGGGAGGCACTTGATACTGAAGCTCTCTTGGGCAGGAATAATCTCTTTAAGGTTTATCTCTAGCACCTGTAACTGTCCAGGTGGGTTTCCTCAGGACTTTGCTCAAATGGAGCAGTGAGAAAGGAGCCCCCATCTGATGACATCCACCCAGCTGCCTTACTTTACAGAGAGATTTTAAGATGAGAAATTTAAACTTTCAACATAAGGAAACAATATAAACAACCAAAATACAATATACATTTAGTTTTTCTTTCACTAATTCAAAACAAGTTTCAAGTTGAAGCATTGCGAACATTTTTTCCTGTGGACCAGGGGCTACACAGCAGCCTTGGAACTCGTCTGTCAGTGCAATTGGTGTGTGGAATTTTCATTATGGAAATTATATGATTGTAGGAAAAACATTTCACCCAATGCCTTTCATGCTGCTCTACTGTACTGATTTCAGAGTCCATCTGCAATTCTTGTGAAAAGGACTACAAGCTATAGGAACTACTGACACAATGTAAAATACTAGCATTTCCAACACATTTACAAGTGTAAAAGGTCCATTCTATTACACTTTTCATAAATGAGCCTGACTCTGACTTCTGATATAGGTACTGAGACTTAGATGTTTCAGTGATGACTCAGAGAATAAAGGAAAAAAACATTTTATTTCAAACACTGGATTAAATTCCTTCATGTCTAGCTCATTCGGGTAAAGCTCTTTCAATCTTTACCTTGCCACTTGAAGTCTGCTGTCCGTAGTGGTGGTTGCATTGCGTACACTCAGCTGCAAGGACAGAAATGTTTGGGAGAGCAGAGTACTGTTGCAAGGAACTGGCAAGATTGTCAAGAAGGGGAAATGATACTAGATAAAAAACCTGTGTGCATCAGACAGAGCTGTGTTAACAATATAATACACATGAAGCAGCTGATCTGACCATCCTTATTTTGGTAAAACTAACATGGGAATCAAGTAAGGGTGGCGGGCTAAGACCTACAAGAGTTTGTGCTTCCCCACAGCTATTCATACAGCTCCTTAAAGGCAAAACTGAAAAACAACACTAAAAGATGAGGTTGCAAGCAAAACATTTTTAAAGCTACAGGTCTTGATTTTCTTTTACATATGGAGACATAAGTGTCTCAGACATTATTAGCTCTTTGGATTTAAAGTGCAGGTGAACTCTACAAAGTGACCATGTAAAAACGGCACATTCTTATTCAACAGACCTGCTCCCTATGTGTATTCAGAGTCAAACTTGCCGATGTCAATGTCAGAATATCAATTGGACTGTTAGCCCTATAGAGGCCATACAACTGAAGAGAAAGGGAGCTGGAATCTTGAGCTTAATCAGCAGAATTTGTTAATTTACTCTCCATCAATTGAGGGTATAATACAGCACAGGTGTTATCAAGGGCTTAGAAGACACTGGGCAATTTGTACTGTAAAACTTTTATCAGTAATAGTGCGGGTGGGGGACAAGAGCTAGAGAGAGACCAACTTAATTTTCCAGAGCTAAGGCTGAGTTTGCGGGTCTAGCAGGTAGAAAAACCACCTTTTAGCCCATGAGCCAATAAGTTCAGCTCTCTTCAGTGCAGCATTTAATCACAGTTAAGTGCTGTGCTAAATCAGTGTCTTAACTTGAAGACTGAGCACATTTGACATGGAATCGATGGGATAAAATTAACAAAGCATCCCATAAGGCAGTTTTCACAGAGGGCACCCTTCAGAGTTGGCACTGATTCAGGAAAGCATGTCAGAATAGCATGTGCTCCAGTGCTTCCCAGAATTAGGGCCTTTTAGCAGTAGCAATGAAGGTTGACTGGGAAGGAGCTGCCCATTTCTTGAGATGTTAACGCCGGACACAGGTTATTCTTCCAGCAATGCCTGTTGCTGAAATTGTCATTACTATGATAAGGTGAATGTTTCGAAATACTCTGGAATGACTGTTTTAGGTTTTGCTATGTGTTTTCTCTCTGCAATGCCTCTGCCTGTGCTCATGTTTGACTATTTTTTTGCAGCATTAGCGCTGGGCTGGTTTGTTAGTCAGAAAGGTTGTTGCTCAATGTTCTATTTAGTTTTTAGAATGGACCTGTAATCACTCCTTAATCCTGTCATGTGTACCGGAGTCTCATTAACACTACATGGGTAAATACTGCATATGTGTTCAAACTCCTTTGAATTCCTTCAAGCTCTTTGCTATCCTGCAGCAGTGGTTAGTTAACATTTGTAAAGTACTTTGAAGACACAAAGCAGTGAGTGCTAAAATACTAAAAGTGGTAAAGATGTGTTGAACATCGTATCGCCTTAACTTCAGTTATGAATGAGAGCTCCTCATCCTTGTGCCTCTGCTGGAAGTCTTTCTGGAGCTAAATCTTTCCCAGTGTATCGTTTTATTTTGCCTATATTACTGCAACTGAGAAATGTCTGAGTGAAATCCTGGCTCCACTGAATTCACTGGGAGTTTTGCCCCAACAAAACTTTATCTTGACCTGATCAGGTGCTGCCTTTGAGTGCCACCTTTCACTAGCGCTGGGTTTTATGGATTTGTGCTGCCCGTCACAAGGTTCTCATGGTTTGTTTGCCTCCACCTCAACCCAAAACACTGTACTGTTCGTTCTCATGGTAAGTAAACAAAACAAAGTTAGTGAGAAATCCACAATATAAAGACAACTTTATTGCCAATAAGCTCTTAAAACTCTTTTTTTTCCTGTTTCAGTAGGACCTTATTCTTCCTGATGAAAATCCGGTCATAACATCTCTCATTAAAAATAAAATTATTTTGAAATAAATAAATATATAAAATAAATATCATATACATTTTATAAATAGTTTTGTCCTTATGCACAGTATCCATGCTTACATCTTAATAATGTTTCCCACCCTCACTCCCACCCTCAACAGCAGGAAAAAAAACACACATCAAGACCAGTCCATAATAATCCATGTTGCAAATTCCAGGGCCACTTCAGCAGGGTACCATTTGAAGGGCATCTTCTTAAAACGTAACCATTCCAAGCTTACCAGCAGCATCTGTATCAGTTCTGTGGTCTTTTTCTTTCCTGTAATCAAGTTGTTGTGGGTCATTTGGTTTTTTTGTTTTGAATCATCATTGTATGTGAATATTCCACCTCTTTCATAACCTCCAGGTAAAGACAGTGAATGAAAATGAAAGATTATATGGAGGGCTCCCTCCCCATACCCTATCCCCCACCCCCACAAATAACCCAGCTTTGATATACACTTTAAACAATGAGGAACGGCAGTGTTGAATTCAAGGTAAGTGCTTTTCTATGTTATCTAAGTTTATAGGAATGATGGAATGACTATTAATATAGTGCTCCAGGAAAAAGCTTGGAACCCAAGTATGTACATTGATTGGACAGCGGCAGGAAATATCACCTATAGTGAAAAAGGTCTCTGTACATTGCAGGTATTTTAGCAGGGTCCACGGGTCTGGGTAAAAAATGAGTGAACTTCTGGTGTCTCTTAGTCCTGTATCCTTCACGCGGTGAGCCGTCCTTGTTCAAAGCCACATAATACTGTCTCTCAGAGTCGGAATGTTTGTAGAGGGTCGAGGCATAGGTGTTGTACCAGTTTTCTTCAAACTGCTCTCGGAAAACGCACTCCCTCGTAAGTTTCTTCTGTGTTGGGGAGTGACGAGAAGGAGAGAAAAGGCACACGCATGAACTTTATACTTGTAATGCTTTATAGATTCCATTTCCTCCTCATCTTGCACCTCAATTTCCTGAACTTTCTTGGCTTCCTAATTTTGGCTCCCCTAAGGCTGGCTGCTGCTGACTGTAAAGTGCACCCTTGCAACATGCTTCATTTCCCATTCATTAATTCTAGAGCTAAGCCCAATATCATAAAAGCCCCAATTCAAATACCCTTGAACTTTGAGAGGGAAGGCAGCAAAATCCAACCTGAGATCTGGATCTGAATTTTGCTGTTTTAAAAATAGGCTGAACCAAAACTCAAAACCTGAACACCCGTGGAATAAGGAGTGTTTGAGATCTGTATTTGAATGTTGCAGCTTGGCTACATCTTTAATTAACACAGGGAAAGGTTCAGGCCTAAGATGGTATCACTGTGCTTTGTATGCTGCATGATACACAGCATTAAGGGCTGCTACAAGGAGATCAGATTTTGCCTGTCACCTTAAGCACAAGACTTGTCAAATGTACAGATACTTCTAGCTGACCAGCGATTAAAAGTGGAAAAGGGGGCAGTTAATTTCAAAGGTTTAAATAACCCTGAAATGCACTTTGAACTCTCAGAGCACACAACCATATAAAATACAATAATGAAAGGACTATAATCTCTGGAAAAGCCAGAGAACTGTGGTCTGAGGCCATAAGCGTAATGGAAAAAGGTCTTTGTGCTCAGCGGCATATTATTGTCCTACAGCCAGGACACCAACCGATAATGGTTTGTAATGGGAACTGGGGCCCAGATCCCGGAGCACAGTGTGGCTGCTGTGTGCCCACACTGGCAGCCAACTCTTAGTCATAGGGTCAAAGGCCAGAAGGCACCACTTGATCCTTTAGTCTGAACCTCCTCTATATCACAGTCCACTACCAGCACCTGCACATTAAACCCAACAATCGAAATGTGACCAAAGTATTACAGCCCACAGGAGACTAGAGTGTTCTGTGCCCCAGGCAGAGAATAACAGGGACTGAGGTCCCAGGGAAATGATTAAGTGAGATATACCCAGATAATCCTGGCAAGTGACTTGTACCCACTTGGTGCAGGAAGCAACCCCCTCCCCCCAAAGGTCACTGCCAATCTGACCTGGGGGAAATTCCTCCCAACGCCACATATGCTGATCAGTTAGACCTGGGGTAGTCAATTATTTTTTTGTAAAGGTCCAAATTTCTTGCTCAAGGTATAGTCAAGATCCAGACTCCAGAGAAAATAATAATAGAAAAAATAAGTAAATAAAAAGATTTTGGGGTCCGTTCAAAAGAATGTGGCACTCCAGATTTGGCCTGCGGTCTGCCTATTTGACTACCCCTGAGTTAGACAGGGAGCAAGAAATAGCCAGCTAAGCACCTGAGAGCACGAATACTCGGTGTCACCTCAGAGCCCCGGTCCTCCCTTCCAGTGTCCTATCTCCAGCTGTGGCCATCCTGATGCTTCAGAGGAAGGAGATTTAAAAAAAACAAAAACAAAAAAAACCTCCCAGAATACATTGGGGGAATGCCTTCCTGACTCCTGCTGGTGGTCCACTAAAACCCTGAAGCATGAGGTTTAGGAACATAAGAGGTAAACTGGAAGTGAGCCCTAGAACTGCTGAGCCTCTGCCCCATCATCACAAGCAATCCCATCATGCAATTGCACTCATAAATTTGTCCAGCTCTCTCTTAAAACTATTTAAGTTGTTTGCCCCCACAACTCCTACTGGGAGGCTGTTCTAGTCTGGGCATGGAGCCAGTGTAATCAGCCATCGGAGGATCATCTCAGCACAGGGAAATTCTCAGGTGACACAGAGTCACTGGAGTGACTGGGACATAGGGGACATCTGCGGCCTCCCTCTCTCCCATTGATCTCTGTCTGCCATAACTGCATATTGGGGCTTTTGGCTGCTGGCATTGACGTTAAACAACGTGAAAGGGACATGCACCAAGTTGACAGCGTTGCATGGAGAGTAGTATATTGCTAACTGCAAAAGGGCAGGTTAGATCTGTCACAGAAAAGATTTGCAATTAACCTTCTACATTTAGCAACATACAGATTTATTAAATGGAGAAAAAATGAAAGCACTGAGGGAGTAGATGGCTTTGATCTTTGGGGCTGTTAAATTCACACACACAAATATATGCAAAATTAGCACAGAGAAAAATGACTTCCCTACTGAACCCTTACAAAAACACTAGACTATTCTACAGCAACGTCCCAAAATATGGCCCTAACGCCAGTACAAGATATCATTTAATGGGCCTTTACTGTAGAATACTGTTATACCTTTTAATAAGGGAATCCTGGTCAAAATGTTGACGCCTCTTCCAATAGTTGGTGTTTTTCTTAAAGCCCTAGCTCTTGGAATCCTATGATTTCAAGAGAATCTGTTTTCACCTTCTTTTTATTATTTTTTTTAAAGAAAGTTTCTAGTCCTTCATGATTGCACAAAAAAGCTTGCAAATGTGACCTGAGTTGTACCCTGAAGCCAAATAAAATTAATACAAAAATATTTTATGTATTATTTGTTTTAAATTCTCATGTTTTTTAACATTTGGGCTTGATGATACTGCTGTTACAGCCACCTGGCCAGTATGAAGAACATTTTCTAATGCACAGGTCTGTGGTGGCAGAAAGGAAAATTCCAATGATATTGTACTGAAATTAACTCTTGTTACCAACTAAGATTATATGCTATTATATTGACATTTCTGTGGCATGACATTAATGAATTCGTAGTTTGATCTGGCCTGATTGTGGGACTGTCTGTTGCTTTAAAATTGCACGTACAGCACTTCAAAGCAAAACAAGCAGAATGCAGGTTAGTTTCCTACGTTTCAATAGTACAGCTTAAGGTTCTGACACCAAGAGATGGTGAGCACCCAACTCCTACTGACTTCAATAGGAGTGGTAGTAGCTGAACTCTTTTCAGAAGCAAGCCCTACTCCTTCCTGAAGTACAATCTCACTTTCTGTTACCTGGTATAATTGTTGTTCAAATTAAAATTAAATTAATGCCAAATGGAAAACAAGAGTGACAAGAATGCAGATTTAGGGTCCCTGCTGTTGTGTGGTTTAAATTTTTCAACCAACATTTTTCTCAGTACTTATATGCCAATAGACTCCAACAGGATCTCACAACGTTTCCCTAGACATTACCCCCTGAGGGCTCTGCATATGCCTTTTACAACAAGTGTAACTGCACATTCCATCCTTCTGGGCTGTCTGCCTAATCTGTGAACATGCGGCACATCAATCGAGAGAAAAAGCTTTCTCCCTTTTGCCCTACTCTATGCATGTGTAATGCCATGAAGGACATTGATATACTATCCTCACTTCCACCAAGATGCTTACCAAAAATTAGCCATCTAAGGTGGCGTAGGTTGAAGTGGGGAGGGATAGCTCAGTAGGTTGAAGGGGGAAGGGAGTGGTTTGAGCATTGGCCTGCTAAACCCAGGGTTGTGAGTTCAATCCTTGAGGGGGCCATTTAAGGATCTGGGGCAAAAATTGGAGATTGGCCCTGCTTTGAGCAGGGGGTTGGACTAGATGACCTCCTGAGATCCCTTCCAACCCTGATATTCTATGACACTTGAAGGCAGCAGATAATTATTAATGTATAGGTTATAAAAGAAAAAAACCAACAACCCAAACTGCCAGTAATTTGGAACCATTGAGTCGTGCTCATCACTAACCTACATAAATGTGTGATCTGATCATTGTTGCTCTCATCTTTCCTCCTGTTATTTGTTATACTCATTTGGTGCATTTTATTTCAAATTAGATAAGTCTTCAGAGCAGAGAGTATGTGCAGGGATGCAGACTAGAATAATGGGGCCCCAATCCTAATGGAGGCTTTTGCTCACTAGGATGATTTAAATAGTTCATAATAATGATGATGTGGCAGGTTTTGATTTTGAGAAACAAGACTAAGGTTTGAGCATCACCATGTCACCCTGTATCGCCTACATTGCACATGCCCTATATATTTAGACATGCAGTTAATAGCTTATCAGTCAGTTAAATATATGCAATATAGGTGAATTAATTTTACTACTAACCCTTAACTGCCTTTTTTCTGTTTAAATGTGTAAACTTAACACGTAGCTCTCTGCATTTAAATTTTGGGGGTTTTTTATTTCGAGGAGTATTTTAAAGGACGTGAGGGGGAAAAGGGGAAATTGCCTATGCACAGAAGCATTTAAATTATCTCTCTTAGGCTCTGAAGTTCACACCTCATGAAGAGAAATGGGGTTTGTGCAAGTGGTAGTGTGTGGGGTTTCTATGAAGGTTTGTACATCCGGATTACACCAGTTTAATGTACGGTGTGATTCTAAAGTGATTTGGTTCAATCAGTGTAAAAAGCTGGGTTGTCCTGTTTCAGTTTGAAGGCGCTTTACTTCAATTTGGGTTCAATTGATTAGGAATGGATTTAAATTACACTGAAATAAGCTCCTTTTAAACAGAAATATAAGTGTGTCCACACATGGGTTTGCATTGTTTTAACTAAACCAGTGCAAATTTGTGTGTGTAGAAAAGGCCTGAGGGGGATTTATTTTGCTTTAGGTTAAATCGATTAGCTCAAACCAATTCCTGAACTAACACACTCTTAAACTGAAATTAAAGGCTGAAACCCTGGCCATATTGAAGTCAATGGCAATTTTGCCATTGACTTCAATCGGGGTTAGGTTATCATCTGGAGCATCCACAAAGAGATTTGCACTGGTTTAACTAATCAGTTTAAAACCCGATTTAAGTTAAAATTGATGCAGTTTTCTGATGTAGACTCAGTCTAATTTTGATGGATTGTGCTGGGTGTATTTTAGTAAGACATTTACAGTCTCAATTCTGCAGCAGCCCAGGGGCCTATTTCATCAGGCAGAGACACTATACTATGAGAATGTCACAGAGGGGGTGGATCTTCATTAACTTCCACTAAAAGTCTTAGCTGATGTCTGTGCCAAAGGATTTTTCAATCACAGAACTTTCTATCCTTCCCTGTCTCCAAATCAGTGCTACCAAGGCCTGATTCCTCTGTAAGAACCATTTACAAGCATTGTTTGGAGGGATTTTCCAGCTATTTTGGAGTTATTGGTAAGCAAAACAAGTCTCTCATCTTCATCAGTTTTAAACAGGCTGAAGTGATTTTCCAATGGGATGAGACCAAGCATGGAAAATGTCAGTGCCAAAGGGGCATTTTTTAGAAGGTTATGAGAACACAGGAGTTATAATGAAAGTCCCACCATAACTTTAAGTACAGCTTTCATTATTGAAAAGCTATAATATAAATGTATGCATCTGCAGACGTAAATATATATTCCTGTGTGAACCCAGATCATTCAAAGTGACACACTGTTCAGATGAGAGAACACAAACACACACCCTGATGGTGCGCTATAATTTATTGCCTGGCCTTTAGTTTATGATCACCACAATATCCCTGAATGGCAGAACCACAAGTGAGCTACACAAAGCTCCCAAACAAAGGCTAATAATAAAAGCTTTATACCCATCATGTTCTTGTCTGTTTTCTTTATCCCAAATATTTGTCAGGTTTTGTTAGAGCTTGGGTTGGTCTCTCTCTCTGCTTTTTTCTACTTCAACTTTGGTTGCAACTATGACAACAATGGAATAATTGATATGTGTGGAGCTACATGACATCCACAGGTGCAGTACAGAGTCATTTGATTGGTTGTAACAGGCTTGCAGATGACCATGTCCTTAGGGAAGGCTGGCCGCTTATGTGGTGACCCTGTTGGACTCTCATATGGGCAGTACGCAGGCTAGCCCAGCTCTCAGAAGGCACTGTGTAAGTTTTATAGTATTACAATGATTATAAAACCTCAAACTTACCGACCCATACAGCTCTCCTCTCTCATTCATTCCGAGGTAGAGTCCTGAATCCACCCCACGGATACTAACCAGCCCCACCGCCAGGCTAATGAACTCCAAAATCCCTAAAGAAGAGGAATACAGATCATTCAGAGAACAGAACTGACACCAGGTACAAGTGACAAAAATAAATCAGCCTTCCCCTGCCTGTTGGAAGAGCTCTTTGTTTACAGGGCGTTCTATGGGCCCTGACTCTCCTCTTGCTCACACAAATGTAACCCACTGACTTGCACTCTGAAATCCTCACCTGTGAAGCATTACTATAGCCTTACAAAGTTTAACTTCCTCAGGGAGAGTAATCCTTTATTAGTAAAGTATCATTAGCTTCCTTGCCAGTCACTGCAGGACGGGACAGGTGAATATTTTGTGCCTGGTCTGATAACTGTCCTTAACATTCTGGAAGGCTCTATAGTAACAATGTTTATTATCCACTGAAAGTTAGGTGGTGATGACCCCCACCATGCTTCCTGTTTGTGGACAGTCTGAGGGGACTGGCTCAGCGGAAAACCCTTTGGAGGTTTGCAGGGATGGCACGGCAGGGTTATGGACGATTTCCCTCTCTCTTAGTTCAGAGGTTGGTTATGTACTTGTGTCTGTGTGCATGTGTGTGCGCAGGCATCTCAACGAATTCACTGGGAGCTATGGCATGGAAGAGAAGAGTGTGTTCACTCCCCCAGTCCAAGCTTCTGTTTAAACTGATGGGAGAGAGATTTCCACTGACCGAACATCTCCCTCCTTCTAACCTTTCATACAGCTCTGAATCTATTACCACAGCTCCTAGAACATCCAGCCCGGGATGAGCACACCTCCCCCACCCCGCTCACGTTACCTCGCACGGCTCCTCATGTGCGTGTGCCCCGGAATTCTCAGTGCACCACGTGGGGTGAGTTTGGTCATCTGCCACCTGATGACTTTACTGGGAGTCACGTGGCTTGAAACCCACCCCTCCAGCCGCACCTGCTTTTGACTCTTTGGAAATGTACCTTCCAGTATGTCAGGTGCATCGCTCATACAACAAGGACGGTATGGCTAAATATAGGACAGATGTCCCACTTTCCCTCCACTCCCTCAATCATAGGGTAGGTAGCCTTCTCACTCAGCTATGCTGGCAGTTAAACTAGTGGCAACAAGGTAGACTTCCTAGTTTAACTTAAATTTTGCTCCCACAGATAAGCTGTTTTTTGGTTTTACTTCCCAGCTCGTGCCTTGACACTTGCGTGGTGTTAGAATTATTCCACCAGCAGCTATAAGACAGGTAGCTTAGTGCCCTTCTTTTACATGTGCTAGCTGTGAATGTAGTCCCAATTTAATCTCTCCACCCTACTGACTAACATACCATGGACCCGATCAAATTTCCAATAAAGTCAGCAAGAGCTGCTGGGTGTTGAGCACTTTTGGAAACCAGTCACTTATTTAGGAGCTGAAATGTGGACTTCCGAGCCAAAATGTAGACTTCTGTTTTTTAAAATCTTGACCTAAATGTTCTTAATGGATTGGCACACACATTTTCTAGAGGGTTAAATCTGCAGCCATATTCCGTCTGGGAAAACCTATCCTTCCTATGACCCCAGACTCGCTTCTGCCAGTGAAGTGAGTCACCCTGTTGTGACTCTAGTACAAAAAAATGGAAGAATACAAATTGTTTCCTTACGTTCTGTGCTTTCTACAAAGGGATATGTGGCAGGATCCAGAAATTACCAGTACTTGTTTTCTAGCAAGCAGGGAGTTAACTCCTACCTTAGACAAAAGTCCCAGTCAGACAGTCTGGGGCAATACAGGGGACTCTTTAAGAACAGGCCTTTGGTACTCAGCAAGGGCGGGGGGGGGGGCCTTTTTAGAAGGCCCATTGGACACAGACTGGCTTGTGCTCTAGACTGCGGAGGTTTTCTGCTCACTACTGATATCTTTTCTGGGAGGTGGCACGGTCCAGTGAACTGGGAGTCGAGGCCTAGCTTCTATTTCTTCCTCTGCAAGTCACTAATTCTGTAACGTGGGGCAAGTTACTTAACCTCTGTTCCTTTGCAAAGTGCTTTAAGATGTCCGGGTGTAAAGGGCTATATAACTGTTAACTAATATGCTACACCATTTTGTTTTCTTATTGTACATATTGACCTTTAATCCATAAGAATCCCTTTCCTAGACGTAGAGACCATCCTGAATGAGACTATTTTTTTGTTGCTGAAGCAACAAATTCAGTTCACCAATTTACAATACTTTGGGGGTTTATTGCATTTGTGTTGAGTACATTTATCCTCTTGCAGTTTCACAATCAGCAACATTTGGGATGGGACATGAGGCCAAGGGGATTAATAAATAAAAGGGTGGGGGGAGGAGTTTTAAATTGACTGGGCAAAGTCTGAATGAGAGGCTCACATAAGGGAACAGGAATATAGCACTATCTTAGAAACTAGGAGCCTCTTTCTCACCCAGTAAGATTAATTAATTTTTATTTGAGTGAGAAATGCCTGAAAATGTTTGAGAACCGTGAATCTATCTTAAGTACTTATTTCCATTTCCATAGCATCTAAGTGCCTCATAACCCTTGTGAGAGATGTACTATTACCCCCACTTTACAGATGGGGAAGTGAAGCACAGAAAGCCTAAGTGACTTGTCCAAGGTACAACAGGAAGACTATAACATAGCTGGGAGTTAAACCATAGTTTCCCAAGTCGTAGACTAGCATCTTATGCACTAAACTCTCCTTCTCCTTTCTAAAATGGATGGGTAAACAAATACTTATCCTACTCTGGGGTAGATGTCTACCTCTATTTTTGCAGGCACTTAACTCTCTTCCAGTATACTCATGACAATCTCTTTTGACAATGTCACTTGTAATATTCTTCTTTTCTGATCATTCGAGTGGCACTTAGAGAAGCGAACCAAAGACAACTATGTTGAAATAACATTAAGAGTGTAACTTAAACCCACAAAAGTCAGGAGAGAGAGTGAAGGCTGAAAAAAATGTGGGCGGACATCCATCTTGTCCTTAACTCACTCCAATTGCTAGACAAAATTGCAGCTTTATGCCTCTGATCTCCACCAGCACAGGGAGTGGCCACTGGGGTTAGATCAAGAATTTACTTTCTAACTGTAGTGGGGTGTGTTTATGAAAGTACGTGATTTTCTTTTCCAACACTTGTCTCTTCTTTTGTTGCTTGATTATTCATTCTGCTTGCTCTTTGAGTCCCTCTACATAATATTCAGAGAGATTTGACTAGAACTATTGCTGGATGAAGTAAACACTGAAGGGATGAATAATCCTTCTAGCCTCCTTTGTAATGGCCAGATCCCACTCACTGTTACATTACTAAATGAATGTTTAAGGAACTGTTCAGCTGGCTGCACCTGTCTCTTTTTGCACAACTATATCCATGTGCCTGGGTGTAGAAATATCAGATGTTGTACTGATCTCTACAAACCTAAAGCTTCAGCTAAAAACCTCAACAACTGTTTGGGAACAGGTGCACTAAAGAATGAATGTCAAAGTCTTCAGAGGAGCTTCCTCTACAGATTTCACTAGCTTCCCCTCAAAAAAAACAAACAAAAAAAACACTTCAATACAGACTTTTTAGATCTGTGCCTGGGGGAGTTCTGTTTGCTGTCCTTATTACTCTTCAGTCTAAACTTCGACAGCCTGATTCTCTTCTCAGGGCTTGTCTACACTGGAAATTTACAGCAGTGCAACTTTCTCACTCAGGGGTGTGAAAAAACACCCCCCTTGAGTGCAGCAAGTTTCAGCACTGTAAAGCACCAGTGTAGACAGTCACCAGCGCTGGGAGCTGCGCACCCAGCACTGGGAGCTACACCCCTCGTGGAGGTGGGTTTTTTTTTAGAGCGCTGGGCAAGTTCTCTCCCACCACTGCGCCGTGACCACACAAGCCACGTTAAAGCTACACTTATAGATTAGATTACCTGTAACTTTGTTGAAGTCAGTGGAGTAACACTAGTGTAAAACTGGCATAAGTCAGAAGAGAATTGATCCCTGGTTGCAAGGAGTTCCCCAGTAGGTCTAGCATTCACATAAGGAGTGTTTCTCCTGGGGAACTGATATCAATTCAAAATCCCTTCCAGATTTCTGCTAATCATCCATTTCTTTGGTATAGGAAAAGGTCTTGGCAGACCAGTAATAACTGAGATATGGTTTCAAATTCTTCCAGTTTCATCTATGATTCTTTAGGTAGGGCTATTAGTTTTGTGCTGACATCTGGGAACTTCTCCAACATGAGACCTAGCTTTGCTCTACAAATCCTGGAGAGTCTTTCTGCAGGATCCTGAGCTAATCCTATTCAAAGAGGAATGTGCTTCAACCTATAGGCTACAGTATTCTCCATATATATGACCCTGTTACCGTCTTTATTTCCTGTGGACATATCTCTTGAATCCCACACTAGGCCTCCCTCCCTTTGCCCCCAGAGGCTAGGAGCTCCCCATCATATTACTCTGACAGCATTTTGCTTCGTTGTCTTACTTTAAAGAAAACTTTTAAGTCTTGTACAGATTTAGACTCTGCACTTTGGGGATGGATCAACAGAGGATGGTGCAGACACAGTACACTTTTTCCTGAACCCCATCCAACATTACAAGATAGATAACAAGTCCAGTTCCACCCCTTATTCCAGCTGCAGTTGGATAGATGCCATGGCTGTGGTGTCCCGGAGTGTTATCCTTGGAGTGGATCTAATTATCTGCTTAGGAGGTCAGGGTGCATCTTCCCACTCTATGGGTCCTGTCAAGCTAGCACCCAAATCTCAGGAGTTTCTAAATCTGGCCACATTAAACTTAGTACCCTAAAGTAAACCCCATCTTTGGCTATAATCTAGGTCTTTCACCATGCTTTTCCAGTTCCCCAGAATTGTGTAGTGTGCCTATTTCTGTAATAATTCATTGTCTTCTGACTGGTGCATGCAAAATTCAGGAATGCATTGGTACATGAAATTCTAATGCAAACCAGACCAGTTACATTGGAATTTAAATATTCATGGCTACTGAATGCAGATGGTGAATACAGTGTGCCAGTACATTATTACTTTGCATTTCTGTTGCAGCTAAGCTCAGTCCAACTTTATCTGAACATGAGGATTCCAGTGTAATCCTCTGGGGTCTTGCCCTGCAATTATAACAAATAACTATTTATTTTACGCTGCCTTTGGGAAAAACCCGAAGGAGAAATCTGTAATATTTTATATCTGACGTCTGGTCTAGTTTACGTAGCTGGATGCTGACTAGTAAAACACTTATGGAATGCTAACGTTTCAATTTATTGCACACACACTATGATTAACTCTTAATCTTAACCTTGCAAAACTAATGAAACATATTTGCTTATTTTCATATGTGCAGTTTCCAAACTTTGTTTAGAGACAAATTTATTTTATCTTAAGTTTCAAAAAGTGGAACTGGGTGAGGTTCTGTCATTAGATGCTGATAGTTTATTTGTCTAAAGATGTGTAAAAAGTGATCAGAAAAGTAGCAATAAAGTGGCAGAAATAGATAAAAAATATACAATAGATACAAAGGACTTTCTTTCAGTTCCTCTTAATATGGGAACCCATCACATGTTGTGAGATGAAGGGGAAAAGGTATGTGTCTTTCGGGAGGTAATTAAAGAGCACTTGCCCCATGAGCCTATTACTACCTTACTCTGACCTGTGGGTTATGACTTTTTTGTTGATTTAGGCAAGGACATGCTACCTGCACCTGGTGTTTATGCAAGGTACAGTACACAGTCAGGGGTTTTGGTTTTTTTGTTTGATTCCAATCAATTCAAAATCCTTGCCTTCAAACAATAATAACAAAAATATTCATAAACTATTATTTCTCAGATAAAATGTATGAGTAACAAAGCTTAGAAGACAGAATAGAAATCCTTTCAGTGAGGAGTTAAATTATTGCAAGCCACAAAAAGTCACAAGAATGTTTCTTGCAACCTGTTGACTGTACAATTGAGATCACCAACTTGGGACTTGTTGATAGTTTACACAGACACCTGCACCATTTGCCAAAGTAGCAGGAGTTTTTCTTAACTCTGTTCAGACTTACTGTACTTCTGTGCCTGTGGCTTGAGATGCATTTTTCAAAGATTACATAACAGTCATTAGAGATCTGTGAGTTTCTGTGATACTAATACAGACTCTGAAGTCTTTTCCATCTTTGCCCTGGATGCTAGGTAAATCAGCAATGTTCTGTCTATTCTCATTTCATTTTTCCTCCTTCTGAAGGTTAAGGTCACCAAATATTTTCTCAAAAAAAAAAATCTTTCTGCCCTGCTGATTCTGCTTTGGGGACATTCTTAATGGCTATGCAAGTAAGGCAAAAGAAAAGACTTTAGCCCACAAACTCTGCAAAGGCAAAAAACCACAAAGTTTGTTTTTGTTTGTTTTCCCAGAGTGCTGTGTCTTCTTTCTTTTGCCTTTCGAGCTATGCTTAGCTTCAGAGGTTCGAAAAGAGCTGAAGTAGCCAGCAAGTTGCTTTTTTAAAAAAATCATGGTTTTGTGCACCTGCAGAATGACTTAGCACTGGTAGAATAGGAAATTGAAAATAAAAATGCCCAAATTTCTGGGGAGTGAGCGCATTTGTTTAGAATTCTAATTATATCCATTCCAGGGATGATTTATATTAATAGTGTAATTAGTTTTGCATGTGAGACAGGCGGCTGGGCTCTTTGAACAAGTTCATAAAGAAAACAGGCAGCCTCAGAGCCATCGCGTGTATTGAGCAGAGAAAAGACACCTGTTTCTTGGATGGGGGAAGATGTGGAGACAACTCTCCCACTTGGAGGGGGGGGGAGAAAAGGGGTTTAACCCCTCACTTTTGGGGGGGGGGAGATCACAAGGATGCATTGCATCGGGTTCAATGAGGAATTTTATAAAAGGTCTAAAAGAAACAGGAATAAGCAGAGGCAAACACGTGGTTTGGAAGCTAACCAAGTTCGGGATTTTAAGGCTGTAAACAGTGTTAACAAGGTGACTCGTGGGCACTTTTCTATTCTTCTGCACGACTCCAGGGAACTTTTCCGCAAGATAAGGTGCCCTCACCTACTGTCTCACCGCCAGGAAAGGACTCGGAGCCAGGCACCGAAACCCCGAGGGATTAACCTGCCCCCACAAAAGCTTTTGCACCCTCCCCAGTTTCCCTGGCTGTGTTCAGGCACGACAGACCTCTCCCCAGAATCCTCACTGCATCTCTCCCCCTCCTTCCTCCGCTTCCCAGTGTGGGAGTCTTGATTTGGCATTTGAATCCGTGAACCCCAGTCGGACCAGGCAGGCAGAGAAGATTCCCTGATACGCCTGTAGCAATGCAAAGAATGCGGAGCTTGTCTTCTGCTCAAACGCAGGGGGAAGAAGTGCAAAAAGCATATTTGGCACACGCAAAAAGAATGTGGAGGCAAATGGAGGTGAACTCAGGATCCTCAACCTGCTTTGTCTGGGACTGCAGGAAACTCAGACCAGACCCTAAGCAATCAGTGGAAAAGCGAGACTGGAACACCCCGCCCTTGCATTCCCCCCCCCCCCCATCCCCCAGCAGCTCCCACACGTATAAGGAAAAATCAGTGATAAAGAATATAAGCCCCTTTCTTACCGAATCTGCTGTGGTCCTGCCTGGTGCCATGCACCGTGCCATTGGGGAAGATTTCCAGATGGAAGCCCGTCCTGCAGTAAAGCTGCCTCCGCCTGAGGATACCTTTAAGGTGAGCAAAGTCAGTGGGAGATCCCCTCTGGAGCCTTCCTTCAATCTGTCCCAATCTCTCATTCAAAAAACCAGGAGAATCAGCTAAAGCAACATTCCCAAGAGAGGAGGAAAATCCATGCAAATCCAAATCCAGAGATCCAAGAAAGCCCCCTACCTCAGCCATCGCAATAGCAGAGAGAGCGTGTGTGTATGTGTGAGAGAGTGAGAATAGTGAATGTCTGTGCAAACAATAAAAAATTGCTGGTCTCTTTTTAAAAATGTGTGTGTGTATTATATATAACTAACCAGCTGTGAGCTTGGCTGCCTTCAAGTAACTTCTCTACCCTCTCACAGTGTCTGATTTGAACGCCTGACCTTGCTTTGAATAAAAGTATTGTTTTTCCTTTGCATTGATCTCCTCTTGCCTTTCATAGCTGGATATGTCCAGCTATCAGATGCAAACTGCACTTTATATACATACACACTCCCCTTACATTGACATATTGGATATTTAAATGCAAGCCACACCTCACTGGCATCCCCTTTGGCTATTGCTTTTTTTTTTTCTTTTTCTTCTTCTCTGATCCATTTGGCTTTTTTTTTTTTTTAAGAGAGAGAGAAGAGGGAAAAAAAGCTTCACTCCCTCTTTTATTATGAAAAAATGGCAGGAAAAGGCTACACATTGCACTGAGGCATAACAGCTTTTGGCAGGTTCTTGTAAAACTGCTGATGAAATCATGGAGCCCTGTGTATGCAACCCTACTGATACACAGACTGCACATTGCTGCTGGCCATCCAAAACACTTTGTGCGCGTGTAGCAGTTTGTCTTTCCCCTTCCTTCAGTTCAGTGTGTCTGGTTAGTTACACCAAGCATACTACTTTCACAAAGAAACCAACTTTCCCATCCCCCATCTCCTATTTTTCACACCAACCCTAAATTAATCACATTAAAAACCCTTTCCTATTCAGAACTCTGTATTTCAGTCAAAGGTTTTATTTTGTGGGGCTGAGGTTGGGGTTTGGAAGGGGAATACATTTCAGACACTTTTTTTTGCAACATTAGACCCATCTGTAATTTTTTGCCCTGCACAACAGACATAGTGGTAGGGGTAGTGGGGGAGGGAGGATAACATGTAAGGAGAAAACTTTAGAAGCATTTTTCAGCTAAATATGTAAAAACTGAAAGAGATCTTTTTGAAAAATGATACTTCAGATTTTATTACTTGATTTTACAAGCCACTTGAGAGAAGAATATATGGAAGGAGTTTCCAAGCCTGTTGTGGGCTTTCTCCCCACCTTTTTCATGTTGGAAACAGGTGTTTCCTAGCTCTCTCTTGCCCTGTGACACTGTATCTGTAACAGCAGCTGCTGGGCGAGCTGCAGACAGACAGAGTCAGGCACAGGGAGACATGGGGACCAGAAAATGCGTGGAAAAAAAAATTCCCCGGAGGGGAGCTTGAACCCTGCTTTGATGCAATAAAAGGGACATTTTTTCAGAGCTCCTTTCCCCTCTCCGTCCCCCCGCTGTAGCCCTACCACCCCCACTTTCTGGGCTGCACGGGCAGACAGCAGAGGACTCCCAAAGGCAAGGAGTGTCTGTGCTCTTGACCACTAGAAGGCGCTGTCGCTCGCTGTATTGCTTGGTATCCGCGCTCCTGTCCTTCCACTTGGCCTGTGTGTGGTGAGGGGACGCGGCCGTCCCCCTCCCCGAGTCGGCTTGGAGTGGGGAGGGACAAGGCGATCTGCTCTCTACCGCCGCCCGCTGGAGAGCAGCAGGGCAGCGCTTAGAGCCAGGGGAGGCAGACAGCCTGCCATGGAGACACAGCAAAGGGGATTAGAAACAATAGCTACAGGGAGCTGAAAATGCTGGGAGATTAATGGCCCTAAAACAACCCCCCCATCAACCAAACCCCCCCCCCACTATTCAATGTCAGCTTTTCCGAGGAAAATAATTCCTTCCAATAACTCTTTGTCCTTCCCCTCCCACTGTCCAGCCAAGCCCATCACACCCCTTAACAGACATGTCTAGAACCTCCCAACATCGCTGTGAGGGGAGAGGGGCATTATCCCCATTGTATGGAGGGGTAAACTAAGGCACAAAATGGTGCAGCGACTTGCTGAAGGACAAAAAGCAAGAGGAACAGAAGCCAGGAGTCCTGATTGGCAGTCTGCTGCTCTATGCCTCCCTAGACCTGTCTTTTCTTATGTGAAATATAATAAATCACTAACAATAAAAGTGAAATAACAGCCCAAGTTTTTGTCTGGAGCAGAGGTAGAAGCAGGTTTTAAATGAAGGCTATTGTGTCCAAGAGATATGGCTGTCAGTGGATGACTGGAATTTGGGCTGATGTTAACAGTGATATTTGAAGCATAAAAGGATTTTTTTTTTTTTAAATCTCTTCCTGGAATTTAACAGAAATTTAACAATTGCCTTTCACTGTCTGTTCTTACATTGGAGAAATTCTCTCTTGGTGGGCAAAAAATCTGTTGGTGGATGACTGAAGAATAGATTGTACAGGGTGAAAATGGCAAAAGTCCAAGATAAAAACAAACCCTATCAAGTTAAATAATCATTAAGGTCTAATAGTGCAAACTCTACTAGGTGTAATGCTAACAGTCAACAGGATACTCACAATGGAGAACACTGTGGATGAAATCTTGGCCCCACTGAAGTTAATAGGAGTTTTGTCATGGATTTAACTGGGGCCAGGATTTCCTCTTATGTCTGGGAAGTAAGTGTTTAAAGGGTCAGGGCCTAGATGTATTAGAAAAAGGAGAAAGAGAGAGAGACTCCTTCATAATGGGCCTGATCCATACCCCACTGAAGGTAATAGGCATCTCTTTCCATGGACTTCAAGGGGCTTTGGATCAGGTCCAATATCCTTAAACCAAATCCAAAGGAGGACTAGAGGGGCATTCAGGAAACTGACTAGGGGTACTAGGGTTCAATTACATTACAGTAAAATCCAGGATTTAATAAAAAACACAAACCTACATGCTTAATGTAAAACAAAAGCAGGGAAATCCCCAGCCCAGGCTGACATTCCTCTCTTAACTCTGGTGATTATGGTTAGCTTTTGCAGTGTCTGCAATACAGTCTGTAGGAAATTATATAGCCCACTACAACAATGCAGGATGTTTAGGCACAATAGGGTGAGGGGAAGGTAGCTTTCACTTCCTTTTTTATCTTTAATTTCCTGTTTTTTTGCTAAGAGGATGAAAAAAGAGTAGAGAAATTTGTTTCCTGCAATGTTACAAAATATATATAATTTAAATTTGAGGGTCTGGATTGACGCCTTTAAAGGAGGAACACATAGTTAGCTATTTTCCCATGTATTGTATAGAATATAATTTTGTACTAATTTATTTCTTAAAAAGCAGGAGAAAATTATATACAACGTGCCACAATACAGGGGAAAACTATAAATCTATATAATACATTGCATATATGTTATAATCCATCTAGTTTCCCCCAGGTTTATGCACTGATTAAAGTGTATATTGTCTACTGGGAGAATTGGAGTGATTACAGCCAAATTAATCTCTCTTTCTATTTAAACAAGTTTGCTGCAATATTTATATTCATTTGAGCATAATGGACCTTTCAGAGCCATTACCATCTATTGTGGGAATGCACATTTAGCCCGGTAGTAAAACTCCTGATTACATTTATTTGTTAAATAATTACTGTTCATAGGCAACAGCAACATTTGATATCTCACCTACTAATTGTAAAATCAAAGGCTTTGATCCTGCAATTGACTCTTCACAGGCACAGGACTGCACCCATCTGCAACAAATTGCAGGACAGGGGTCAGAGTTATAAATTAGTTAGAAAAGAGTAAAATGAATAAAATAATCAAACCCTGATACTGTAGATCCTCTGCCCAAGACAATGCCATTGATAAAGGATCCAGGTAGGGTTGCCAGTTTTGGTTAGATCTGTTCCTAGAGATTTTATCACATGACATAATCTTTAATTCCTGGAGACTCCAGGCCAATCCTGGAGGGTTGGCAACCCTACCTAGGCCTGGATAAAAAAATTTTAATAGCATTGATAGCTATGGTCACATACAAGAAATCAGTTATATGAGGAACAAGACAATTTAGAGAATAAGGAAACATCGTGGAGACCCTTTTCACTGTATTATAATAATACCTTCACTTCTCCAGCACCACCCATCCAAGGATCTTAGTGCACTGTACACATTTTTCTGAATTAAGACTCACAACCCCATTCTGTGAGGTACTGAATAAACAGATTTTCTTAATGGGGAGATTTTATTAAATCCTTTAATTGACTGTGATTCAATTTGTTGTTTAATTTATGAGTGTAATTATTGTGGTAGCATTTAAAAGCTCCAATCTCAAATGAGGACTCTATTGTGCTAGGTCCTCTACAAACACAAAACAAAAATACAGCCCCTGCCACAAGGAATCCTCGGAACTTTACTCAGGGAAGGAGTCCTATTGATGTACATGACATGAACAAGGTGAGTACCTCATATTTTATTTAATTATGGTTAGAGTAGGTGGCAGAGCCAGGATTAGAATCCAATGCTAAACCTGTCACATTTGGGTGCCTAAGTTTAGGAGACAAATCTATAACTAGGCACCTAATTAAGTGGGCTGATTTTCACAGGTGATGAGCGCCCACACTCTCATTTATTTAGGCACCAGAAATGGATAAGTTTTAAAATAGTGGCATTAACATTTAGGAAACTCAACTCTCCAGGTAGCACAGCTCATTCAGAAGCCATGATATTATTATTTCCCCTGTGAAGAGGAATTATTGCTACCTGGTGACTAGGAAATCTACATCCTCCTGAAGGAGGTATTCTATGAATGACAGCTCCTCCTTAGTTCCACTCTATTTGGGAGTTGCAAGTGCTCAGCACCTCTGAAAATCAGGCTTCTTAGGTGGGTAAATGTGGATTTAAGAATCTGGCTTGAGGCACTCAAGCTAATACACCTCAGGAGCCTAAAGGACTTTGATCTGTATATCCAAACTCCCCTGCTCCAACCCCTTGATAATTAGTGTGGTATGAGAATCTCAATCAGGAAAGGGGCATGCTTCTTTACTCCAGGAGAGCACTGCATGTTACAGTGGGCTCCATTTCTAAGTGTTTTAGTACTATCCGTGTTAGAATAACATGAGCCTTGATAATTCAAGTAACAGACTGCCTTTTATGTTAATAGGCCAAGCTTGTCTACACTGGAAAATTTACTGGTATAATTATACCACTATAGTTATGCTGGAAAATTTCCCCATGTAGACAAGCCCACAGTAAAAGTGTGACCCCTTTGTTCTAGTATCTGAATTATGGAAGTGAAGAGGAGTTGAATAAACATGCAGAGCTCTGTTGCTTAAAGGTGTTTAAAAATGTGATTTAGCACTTTGATATGTCCTGACTTTGGAGACTTGTGTAGGATCTTTCTACCTGCCAGTGGCCTGAGTTCAGAAGTTGGTGATATTATTAAAGAAAAACCTGTATCTTCTTTCCTCGTTGTACCAGCCTGCATCCAATCTTGTAACTATTTCCTGGTAGAATATATGCATATATGCTCTGACAAAGGAGAAAATTTATTTTCTATGCTTTCCCTCTGTATGTAAGTCACATATCTACCTATTATGAGTTTATGGCATGATACCAGGCCAATGTAGCTGTGATTCATTGTTAACTTGTTCAACCTGGGGTAGTGTTGGTGGATGGTAGGAGTGTAGTGTCCTGGTAAAATCCCCTCCAGTTTCTTGACCAAGCCTAGTAACAACTAAGAAGGGAGAGCCTCAAATAATCCATTCTAGTAGGGTGTCTCATGACACATGAGGACCTAAACTGCTTCAGAGAGTGCTGAATTACAAGTGAGTCAGTTCCCTCTCTGATTTCACTGCTGAAGAGGGAGAAGGATAGCCTTGGAGTTGCAAAGCATGCATAGGTTGCAAGAGTCCCAGCGAAACAGGGCCTCAAGAGGTTGCTTGGTTGGTTTGTGCGTAAGGTCCCTGACCTCAAGTTTTACCCTAGGCCTTGTTGTATGCTAGGGCAAGACTTGAGGAGTTTTGGCTTATGTTGTGCAGATGCTTGTAAGTGTTGCCACATTCAGCAAAGCTGATGGTTACTTTAATACCCAATCTTAGTGCATCAAGTTAAGAAGCTCTCGCTCACCCAGGTGTTTTGGTTTAAAGATGGAATCTGGGGCAAGGCTGGATCTAGTTCTCTGAGTGGGTTCACCTGACCTTATTGCTAATATGCATGACATATAACGAAACAGAATTTAATATCCTAATTTCTCTGCAGGTGAGAGAATACATGAGGAAATCCCAGAGAAACATAAAGAACATTCTATTCCAATGCAAATAAGATGAGTGTTGCCCTGTATGATTGTTACTCTTCTTTTCTGCTTAAGTTTCTATCCTTTTCTATTTCAGATATGCATAGAAATGTCCACTGGGAGCATGTCTGTACAGTATATATATTAGTTGATAGATGGTGTTGCCATTAAGGCAAAGGATTGGGAGTCAGAACTGAGTTCTATATCTGCCTGTGCCAAAGCTTGCTTTGAACCACTCTGTGCTTCTGTTTCATCATCTGTAAAATGGAGATGATACTTGTCTCTCTCATCAGAGGGTTGTAAAGCTGAACTCATCAATGTTTTGTAATGTGCTTTGAAAGCCTCAGATGGAAGGCCCTACAGAAATGGGTAGTACTAATATTCTCATATGAAATTTTGAAATAAAGGGTAGTTGAAAAGGGGATAAGAAAGTGAAAAGTGAATGCCTGAGTATTCTTAAATGCCATGAATGTGGGTCCTAGTAATAAAGTGCAGTTTGAGATACTCATGATGGTGTTCTTTGCGGGACCCGGAAATGGCAGACACTGAACGTAGCCAAAAATCTGGAAGGCTAACATTGCACTGCTCAATGGCCAAGTTGGCAACTTGCTGCTCAGAGATCTTGGGCAACAGGAAACCTCCTGCTAGGAAGGAATTAACAGAGACACTGCAGTTTCTATTTTCATGATTCTCTGCCATTGTGGTTGTACTGTTAGGCTTATATTCATTGTGCAATGACACAAAAATACAAGCATATTTTGTCATAGCTCACCTATTGCTTTGGCTTATGTGATTTTTAAGGAAGGGTAATAAGCCATTTATTCTGTCTTGACCTGTACATTATGCAGATGATGATGTCTCTGTTAAGTGATCCTCACAGCTCAAGGAGGAAAGGAACCAAAGAGCATGTTTGTTTGTTTTAAATCTTTCCCAGCTTTCCTTTTTCACTTATTAATGAGCATGGGGGGACGCGGGGAGGAGAGTGAGAATGCATGCTGGGATGTGAACATACATGTTTGAGTTTGTATGCCTTTACAGTTGAGAGCATGTGTACGTACAAGCATGTGTGGGCATCTGCAGGCTTCTCTGAGCTTTTCAGTTCTGCAGGTTAATTTGATCTTATGCTTATGACACTGCAGTTTTTGGGCTAAACCTTGCAAACATTCTACATGAGTACTAAGTATATATTTCATGTATATACCTACTGTATTTTCCACTCCATGCATCTGACGAAGTGGGTTTTAGCCCACGAAAGCTTATGCCCAAATAAATGTGTTAGTCTCTAAGGTGCCACAAGTACTCCTTGTTGTTTTCACATGAGTAAAATTGCTCACATGCATTCATGGAGGATTGGCCCATATAATTACAAGGTGACACATTTATACTAAGGAAGATGTTTTTTAAAACTCTGTAAATAGGATTCTTGGTTTTGCTAATTATTAAGTACATTCCTTTCTAGAATTCTAAATAATGTGTGAGTTCTTTTCTTTAATAAATTTCCTTAAATAATGTATTGCATTCCCACTGCCAAAAAGGCACCTGGGCACTTTTGAAACTAAAATAAATCTGTGTTTAAACCATTAATGGTAAGTAATCAAATGCCCAGCTCCCACTCTGCCCCAGCACCATATCTGTGCAGAGGGGAGTTAAATAGATATGAAAAGCCAACCCAAACAGGCATGCCTGTGCTGAGTCCTGAAAAAAGCCAATGGATAGGGAGGGAGATATTCCGTGGAGGCCCTGCAGCTTTGTCCTACACTGAGGGCTTGATCTTGCAAGTTGTTTCTACTCCCAATAAAGTCCAGATCGAGCCCCGTGCAAGATCTGATAGGTTCCTTTTCAGAACAGTGAGAAATTAGTGTAAGATGAATTCTGTTATAACATGAGGCTCACTTTAGTAGAGCTGGTTAAAAATGGGAAAGAGAAGCTAAGAAGAAATAGTAATGCAAATATTTCCCTATATCTCATCTGACAATACAAGTGAGTGAAGTCAATTTGTAACGTCCAGGAGGGTTGTTACCGCCCACTAAGATTTGGGGGAGAATTCTTTGTTCAGGGCCAGTTCTAGGGGTGGATGAGCAGGGCAGTTGCCATGGGCGCCAATTTCCAAGGGGCTCTGTACTGCCTTTTTTTTTTTTTTTTTTTTTTTTTTTATTATGCCATTTTGGGGTGAGGAAGTCTGAAAACATTTTCCACCCTGGCCTGCAAAATGGCCAGGACTGCTCCTAACTGGGAATAATAATGGAACAATTAAAATTGCACTTATTCAAAACTATTTTCTTTTTGTGTCATACTGAATGGTAAGCATAACCAAGGATCAATCAATGACACTGCATTATTTACAAATGTAGACTCTTCTCAGCGCTGTTCAGCTCTAGGCCCTGATACAGCATAGCACATAAGCACATGCTTTAAGTTGCATTGACTTAAATGAAACTACATTTCAATAGGACTTAAGTACAAGCTTAAAATTAAGTGCATTGCTGAACTGGGGTCCTAATAAATATTAATGAATACGTTGACACAAACTTTCTCAGTTGCAGAGCAATGTGTATTCTACCAGACAAGTGGATAGGGAATTTAATTTAAGACTGAATCCTGTATTGCCCTTAAAAGTGTTCCGCTGAAGCCAACTTTGGAAAAAAAACACCCCCACATCAGTTTAAGGACAAAATTTTAAAAAGAAACATTGCAGGAAAAAGGGGACAAAGAACAAAGTGCAGTGCTTCAGTTCAAAGGAAAATCTACATTCTATGCAATGGGACCAAATCTTTCTCATTTTATTTACACAAAGTTTCTCTTTGACTGCTATATATGATGGAGATATACAGAGCTACTCTTCGATAATGAAAACCTAAAAGTCAGGTTTTGTTACAAAAAAATTTTGTACAAAATTAATTTAAAATAATTTCAGGAAACATTGTTCTTCATTTAAATAGTTTTAATATAAAAATTCATTTGCTGTGTTGCAAACCCCAACACCACAACATTGGACTAATTTATGAGAACCAGAAAGTGAACCTGAGTAGAAATTTAAAATGAAATAATCTCATGTAGTTTCATTGTCCTGCCTAAGTGAAGAGAATGAATCACAGAAATGGTGAAAAGTACATGAGTTTTAAGTGACCATTAATTAACAGGCTTTTTTTTTTAAAATATGGGGTGCCACACTAATGACAAATGCTGATACCATGTATCGCTCTTACATCATACAAGGTCATAACTGCGTGTGCTGGATTCCAGTTTCTGCAATCATCCTTACACATCTTTTAAAAAGAAATTTGGGGTGGGGAGGGAGGAATAACTAGGTCAGAACAAACGGCCAAATGAATGTACAATCATCAAGGCTGGAATAAATGCAGCATGCAGTAACGACTATACTTTTAGAGGGGAGTTTCAAGATCTGAAAATGTTTCACAAATGTTTAACTAGGTCTTACAACATCTCTTAGAGATGGCTATGCATTATTATCACTTTTTTACAGATTGGAAAATTTAGGAACAGAAAAGTTTAGTGATTTAGCCAAGGACACACAGGGTATGTCTTCCCAGCAAAGCGAACTTGGGTGATTGGCACCCAAGGTTAGCCTACCCTGGATGTAAGCATCCACACCGCAAAGCCCTCCCTTAGTTACTGTGCCAGCACTTGTGGTGTCCTCCCCCATGAGTGTCTGCTAGGACTTCTGGGGGTATATACTATGCTGCAGTAAGCAGAGCAGCTATATGACTCTTCCCCAGTCAACTGTGGGACAATAGTCTGTCCTTCTGGGCACACACAGAATTGTGAGAAGGCATTGGAGGAATCTCAGCACTGAGAAATGGGTGATGTACCATCTGGAATTAAAGTCTCACTTGGGTTTGACCCTCGAGCCCCAGATAAGCTGGGTTGAAAGGACCACCAAAGTTGGGGGAGAGAGTTTTGTATGTGGATGGGAGGAGGTTTAGGAGCAACACCCAAGTCAGAGCTCATGTTAACTTAGACACAGAGTCAGTGGCACAGCTGAGCTAGAACCCAGGAATCTTAACTCCTAGTCCACTCCTGAAAACCGCAAAATTCACTTACAACAGACTTCAATAAGGGAAGGAGAAGAGGAGGATCTTCTCAGATAGTCATATCGGAACATGATGGAAAAATCCTGTTGCTGGGGACTCCTCTAGATTAGAAACCTCCCATTGTGTCTCCCTCAAGCTCACAATAAATGTACCAAAAATTGAAAGTGAAAGTAACCCTTGCCCCTTTCCAGACACTTGGCTTATCGACATGGCATTTTGGACCGAGCAGGAGTGAGTTTCCCAGCCTAGGTCAACAGACTTGTGCTCCTAGAGTGATGCTAGTGTTCTACAAACAGCTGTATCGATAGCGCTTTGAAGTTACAGCTCTTTTTAGAAAGCTAGTCCTGCTAGCTGAAGAGTGTCGACTGAGACGCTTGGTCCAAAATGCTGGGTAGAGAGATCCTTGGAAATGTTGCCATGCTTTATACATGATGTAGTGACAGCTGTGACTCATGACTGATGTTGGGATGATGATTTATCTTAGTCTGCACCATTTCCTTTCCTTATGGAAGACAAAAGCAAATGCAAACGAAGCATGTTGACACATTTCTTTGCAAACAGACTTGATAACAGCACAATGATGCCCAATTGGAAGAGCTAGGTCTAGGTTTGGTAGAAGGAAATGATAGGGTCTCAGGTATACAGTACCTCACAGGAAGATTGTAATGAGACCCAGCCAGCTATAAGAAAGAAAACAAACCCTACTGATTTTAGTCCAAGCGAAGAAAGAGAAAAAGAACAGATGCATGCGTTCTTCTGTCCATGCACAAACTGCAATCAGCAGTGCTGAGTTAGAAGCAGATAATAGCCTAGACTTCTTTTCTTATTGTGCTTCCTGCTGAAGAAATGCCCTGGCTCACAGAGCAAAAAGATTTAATTTGGGGCGGGGGAAGGGGGAGGAAGAGTAAGGACCTCACACAAGAACTGACCTAAACGCCAAGGAGGTTTGAATAATCTAATTTACAATAAAATGGTATTTACAATGTTATCAGACAAAGCTTAGCAGTGTTAAGTTAAACAGCATATAATGTGATTAGTGAGGGGGTCATGCCCATGATGTCATGCAAATTCTCTGAACTCTCAGTATGGGAAGATAATGTCTCAGGCATTTATTCTCTTGTGACATGTAAAAGCTCCCTAAAGGTTTGGGTTGGGAGGACAGCACGCGCGTGGGTGTGTGTGCGCGTGCGTGGGGGTGTGTGTGTGTGTGTGTGTGTATATATATATAATATAAAAGAACAAAATCCCAATGTGGCTTATTAGTTCAAATAGAAAAATTCTCTCAGCATGACAGATCTCAACTGCATGTACATACAAGGGATACTGAATGCATCCGATGAAGTGAGCTGTAGCTCACGAAAGCTTATGCTCAAATAAATTGGTTAGTCTCTAAGGTGCCACTAGTACTCCTTTTCTTTTTGCGAATACAGACTAACACGGCTGCTACTCTGAAACAAGGGATAATGCAACTTAGTGGTTAGAACAGGGGCTTGGGAGTTGGAAGGTCTGAGTTTTATTTCTGATTCTGCCACTGACTTGCTGTTTTTCCTTGTGCAAATCATTTAAACTCTCTGTACTTCTGTTTATCCCATATTTAAAATGGAGAGAAAGTAATAATATTCACACACCTTTGTAAAGTGCTCCAAGATCCTTAGGTAAAAGGCCCTATATAAGTGTAAACTATTGTGATTCTGCTCCTAATGCAAAACCAGTATGGAATATGCAACAGCAACCTTCAGTGTAGATTAGAGTGGAGAACTTCATTGTGGGCAATGGCTCATATGTACAGCATTAAATCCTGGCATCCCTCTTTATGTAAAAATGCAAAAATTGTGGGTTTTTTAAAAGCAAATTGTCTAAACTAATTAATCCACAGACCATTAAAGAATCAAAATGACAAAAGTAAGATAAAAGTTTTAAATTCAAAGATAATGTGATGCTTATTTTAGAACATATTTTAAGTCTAAAGGAGCTCTTAATACTAACAGTTAAATCAGCAAAAGTCCCATTAAACTTTAAAACCCTTAGAGTGTGTATGACAGGCCAGACTGTGAACTCAGGGATTGTCTACACTTACTGGGGGATCAATGCGTAGCGATCGATGCATCAGTGGTTGATTTAGCGGGTCTAGTGAAGACCCGCTAAATCGACCGCAGATCACTCTCCCATCGACTCTTGTACTCCACCAGATCGAGAAGAGTAAGGGGAGTTGACGGGAGAGTGTCTCCCATCAACGACGCGTAGTGTGGACCTCGCGGTAGGTAGATCTAAGCTACGTCGACTTGAGTTATGCTATTCACGTAACTCAAATTGCGTCACTTAGATCGACTTTTCCCTGTAATATAGGCAAAGCTGAATAACTCTAGTGTAGATCTGGAGTAACTCCATTGAAGTGAATGGGATCACTCCAGATTTACACCATATAAACTGAACTCAGAACCTAGCCCACTTTATTTCATGCTTACTCTTTAATGGAAGCATACAGCTTCTTTACTCCCACTTCTTGCCATGAGGTGAAAACAGTATTAATTGTTTCATTCTAATTTAGGGATTGACTATATGGTATTTCTTTTCTCAATGATGAAGAAAATAAACACTGGCTAGACATAAAGTCAAGTGGAAGTTGAAGTTGCTTGGGCCATCACAAGATCAGGCCCAAAAACAGAATACAGGAAATCTTTATCTCAAAAAGGGGAATGGGGTGGATAAGGACAAACAGGATTTGAAACAAAAGACCATGCAATATAATATCCATAGGATGTGGCAAACTCAACTGAAACAGAGTTGTATCATGTGCGTCTTTTATCACGACAATGATCCTTTGTATTAGCTGGAGCACTGATTGATGTTTAGGGCATTATCTCTGCTCTGATGAAGAATGCCTACATCAATTTTATTTGACTGCAGAGGGATGCCCTTGGGAATAAATCACTGTTCAGAAAAGGGAAGCCAAACTTTTGTCTCTGCATGGCTGATGAATCATGAGCAGGAGCCAAGTGCAATATGCACAGAGCGCAATGGAGCATTAGCCAGTCAGCTCAGGCATGTGGGATGTACTAATTACAAGAAAGAATGAAAGCAAAGCCTGCAGGTAGTCACCTTTTAAATAATCAGGGCTGACAGTTTTATTACAGTAGCAGAGGTTAACACTTCGTAGGTATGTGCTACATCATGTGTGCTGCCTGTATGAAATATTCTTTGAGCATTACATAATGTATTTAGTGGACAATTTTTATTTCAGGCATTTTTATATTACTAATGATTTTCCCCCTTCCCCCCTTAGAGTTAATTATAAAAGGAATATCTTATTGTTGCTGCAGGTGCTGCCAGTGGATTATGCTGAATAATGTATCATATAGAGTTTTCAGATGAGCTATGGGTAATTCACCAAGGAGGGATATACATTCTAAAACTCAGAACATTTCCAAGAATTAATATTTCCAATACCCCTTTGTAAGATACGTTAAAATAAGTTCTTGAATTTTTGTACCTGGACAAACCGAGGCAACTGTGGTCAAGCTGACTGAGCATAGTATGATTAGACAGGAGACCTGGGTTTTCTTATGGACTCTGTAACTGACTTGTTATGTGATCATGGTCAAGCTGGTCTGTGCCTCTGTTGCCCCATCTGTAAAATGGGGGATAATGATACTTTTATCTGACGTTTGTAAAGAGTTTTGGGGTGTATGATGAAAAGCATGATGAGAGTATAAAATAATGTACTTACATAGTATTTAATTAATATCATAAAGTTTTTCACATCTTAAAGCATGAATCTTTCCGTTCACAAGATGTCCTCCTAATAGCCAGGGCTGACGAGGATGGGGGCAAAGGGAAGACAAATGTACCAGGGCCCTGCCCTGCAAAAAGCAGTAACTGGGATGAAATGTGGGGGGTGGGAGGCAGGGCCCAGCCAACATGATGTACCAGGGCCCCAAATTTTTCTCAGTTGGCCTGCTCATAACTCCCACAGGAAACAAGTTAATTGGTAAGCAAATAACTGTAGCTGCAGTATCCCCTTGGGGCCAAATTCCTGTTCCATGTTATGAAAGCAGTAAAAGGTGCCGTGCCCTCAGCAGGTGCCGCACAAAGGGCATGTCTCAGCTTGCCTCTGTAAGGCAGAAACTGTCAGGGCACTAGCTTCTTGAGGCTCAGCATAGATTTCCAAACCCAGTGCTAAACAGCTGTGTGACAGAGCCTTGAAAAATTGGTACTAATCTAACTAAATAAATGGGGATTTAACCAAATAGAATGTAGCTGCAAAATAATATCCAAAAATTCTTACTGTGCTCTCCTTTGGTAAAACAATCCCTCTTACTTCCTCCCACATAATGTACGCTGGAGAAGAGAACTAATGTTTAATCATAGGCTGTTTGGGTCCACACTGTGGAGTTACAGAACACAATAAGTAATGAAGTTGAATCATTTCATTAAGTGTGACAGCCTTGGCTATGTTAATTAACACAATAATAGCTTCAGCTAGATCAGGGGTGGGCAAACTTTTTGACCCGAGGGCCGCATCTGTAAGTAGAAATTGTATGGCTGGCCATGAATGCTCACAAAATTGGGGTTGGGGATGCAGGAGGGAGTGAGGGCTCTGGTTGGGGTTGGGGGCTCTGGGGTGGAGCCAGAAATGAGAAGTTCAGGGTACAGGAGGGGGCTCTGGGCTGGGATGGGGGAGTGTGGGGGGGTAAGGGCACTGGCTGGGGGTGCGGGCTCTGTGGTGGGGCTGGGGATGAGGAGTTTGGGGTGCAGGAGGTTGCTCCAGGCTGTGACTGAGGGGTTCAGAGGCCGGGAGGGGGATGAGGGCTGGGGCAGGGGTTGGGGCATGGGGAGAGGCTCAGAGGTGCAGGCTCTGGCCAGTGCTTACCTCAAGCGGCTCCCGGAAACAGCAGCCATATCGCAACTCTGCCTCCTACGTGGAGGCATGGCCAGACGGCTCTGCATGCTGCCCTGTCCGCAGGTGCCACCCCTGCAATTCCTATTGGCTGCAGTTCCCGGCCAATGGGAGCTGCGGGGGTGGCACTTGGGGCAGTGTGCAGAGTGGAGCCCCCTGGCTGCCCCTACACATAGGAGCCGGAGCCGGGCCATGCAGCCGCTTCTGGGAGCGGCATGGAGCAGGCCCTGACCCTGCTCCCCGGCTGGAGCACCAGACGGGGGCCATGCCAGGCCATTACTTCTGGGAGCTGCATAGAGCGGCCCCCGATCCTGCTCCCCGGCTGGAGCGCCGGAGCAGGGCAAGCCCTAGACCCTGCTCCTGAGTGGGAGCTAGAGGGCTGGCTTAAAATGGCTGGCGGGCCACATTTGGCCCGCGGGCCATAGTTTGCCCACCCCTGATCTAGATCAATCCATAAGCAATTTACACCTACAAAGATGTATCGCACCAGTCACGTCTGAAATACAGTCACCTTTGTGTGTTAATTCAGGAGTTGTTTAACAGCACTCAGTTCCTAGCAGTTCAGGATGGGAGAAAAGAAGATCTTTGTTGCTACATATCTTCTGGATTTTCACTGCACTAAACTTCCTGATGAGTGTCCAGGCTTTCATGATAGATCTTGACATACCACTTCTGAGATTGCTTTTCTCCAGTGTGCTCTTTGGGCTACATTCAGGCTCTCTAGGAGGTGGTTGTCTATTTCTTGGTCGCTGGATTTTTCTTCCTGTTTAAGGAGGCCTGCACATTTTTTCATCCAGATATCATGTATAGTTTATTTTTGGCACCCACATGGGATGGACTTTGTGGTGGTGACCTTCCTGAACCGCATCATACAGATGCATCATGCATGATACCCAAGATACGGTGAAAATCTGAGGTTATAGCTTTACCAAAACTTGGTAAAGCCCACTCTTTTTAGGAGCCAACTATTGCCCAAATATCACTTCTGAATTATAGCTACAAACTCCTGCAGGCAGATGATAGAACAACTTTTGCATGATGATCAGGCAGGGTTCTGAACAAATAGAAGCACCCGTGATCCAGTGATAGCACTTCCTATGAACATCGACAGTACATTTCAACAGATGCAGAAAACTAGAGCCTGTCTCTTTTGATCTTACAGCAGCCTATGACACTATCTGGCACACTGGTCTGCTGTACAAGATGTCAGCAGTTCTTTACAATGGGTTGTCATGGCAACTGAGCTGATGTGCCAAGGTAGAGATTTTCAGGTGGCTCTGGGCCACAAAACCAGCACCTGGAGATTCCAGAAGAACAGACTCCTGCAAGGCTCTGCGCTGGCACCAGCTTTATTTATATAATGTATTAACCAATAACGTACCAAACACCATCTCCAGACGGCTCACATACACAATGAAATCTGGCCTTAAGAGACCATGATTTCTAAAAGATTGAAGAGAACCTGAACTGTGATATGGTTGCCATAGGTGACTATTGCAAGAAATGATGATTGAAACCAGGTACATCCAAAACTGTGCCAACATGCGTTCACTGACACCATGCTCGGAGCCAGCTTGAGCTTATCTTTTTAGCATAGGATACAAAGATGCTGTATATAGGGGTCCCCCTAAAATGCGCACTTGCATACAAATACCAACTTACTAAAGTTATTCAAAAGATCAGGAGCAAACCTCTCCTGAACAAATTAGTGAAGTCTATCTGGGGAGCAAATGTGCCAACACTGTATAGTTTGGGGCTTGCTCTCTGCTATTCAGTTGGTGAATAATATGCCCCAGTTTGGTTAATTTCTGCCCACGCTAGACTAGTAGACACACCATGTCTTACTCATACCATAAGTATTATCACAGGCACACCAAAGCCAACAACAAACTTTATGGTTCCCAGTCCTAGCCAATAATCCTCCACCTAATATCCAGTGTCTGAATGTAGCCAACAAATTGATCACTAAGATACAGAAAACGACACACTTCAGGGATATATGAGATGCACCTTTCCACCGACTGCATAGCAGAAATTCTGTCTGGATAATGTTGCATACTTTCCATCTAACTAATAATGTCATCAGCTTACAATGGTGGGCAGAATGGGAACAAGCCTCTGCCACTACCAGGAACTTCCAGATCATCATCAAACCAGATGCATGACTACCTGGCTTTGGGCTCCCATGCCACCTCTGGAGCCAGCTTAACAGGTTCAGATGTGGCATGTTTTGCTGTGCCAAGACCATCCATGCCTGGGGCATCCAAGACAACCCATCCAAGTCTGTGGTGAATGCTGCATGCAGTCTCGATGGTTGTTTTGTGCTGGGCTCTTTGGAGGTCTTAGCAAACGGAACATTGCTGACTCAAAGGCCATTGACTGGCTCCAGACTCTTTTTAGCTGGGTTTTTTTGTTTGTTGTTTCTCCCGCTATCCCCTGCCCCCGCAACCTTGCCTAGTCTTGCTCATATGTAATAACTATGTAGTGATTTAGAATACTTTATTAAAATAAAACTACAGGGGTCAAGTTTAAGAAGGCAAGTTTAAGAAGACATAATTATTCCAAATGCAATTTAACTAAGACTTTGGAATTGTCTACCATTTGCAAAAAGTGATCTGGGATCATCTTTTTGGTTTGTTTAGTTCTGTAAAGCATTTTGAGATGCAGGTTGTATGAAAGATGGCGTACCAGATAACATCATATTGCATTAATGACCATAAGTGGTCAGGGCCATTATGTACATCTGCTCTTAAAGGTGACACCTGTAGCAGCACCTTTTTGGTCAGTACGGAATCAGAGGGCAGAGCGCCGCACACTGAATTGCTTGTGCCATTTTCTACGACATCCTCCAGTGCTTCTTGGAGGTCTGCCCTTCTTCAAATACTGGCTAGACATGACTGTCCTTAGCTTGTGAGACCTGTCAGATCACTTAACCATAACAGTTAGACTTGATAGACCAGACTAAAAAGGTGAAATGGGGGAGGGGAAACAGATATCAAATGTAACTGTGAGCTAAGTAACTACTAAAGACTAACACAGGAAAAATAGGATATGTCCAGTTAACGGTTTTTTTTAAGAAAAAATCAACTGTTTTCAAACTGCCAGTAGTTTTGTTTTATTTCCAGGTCATAAACCTTGCTTGCAATCCTGTATCTTTGCAGAGTGTATGTGCTCAGCAAAATGATCAGAAGTTAAACAGCAACAGCTGCCAGAGAAGACCAAGATGTACTAGCAAATCATTTTAGTTAAAAGGAAGACAAAAATCTATGGAGTACGGAAGTGAGTTTTAAATTAGCCATTGCACTAAACTCAGCACTAACAAAGGACCATCTGCAGGCTTCCACAAAACAAACTAGAGCATTGAGTTAAAACTAATGGAAGCCAGTCATTGAAAAGGTTTTCCTTATTTACCTAATTGGAAGCAAAATAATTCCTTTGGTAGTTGTCTTGTTTAACAAAATTTCTCCCTTTTCCTGATTTATATACAGTAAGATGAGCTTGTTAATTACAACCATATTTCTCTCTGTGCAGATTGGTGAGTGTTTGTTTGGGAAAACCTGGAAACTACATCCACAAATCAGGTGGAAAGATCTGCAGTGCAAATTCCTCATAGACTGCCAGATTAAAGTCTTAATCTGGAAGACATCCTGAACTTCATTATCCTGTTCTGTGTATTGGGGCAGCTCTGCTGAGTTTAGTGCAAAGTGGGCCATAGTGGAAATCAGAGGAATAAATTCATTAGAAGTTTGCACTGGAGCTAAGATTTGAATTGGAGCTCCTGGGGATCCTTTATCAACTAAACCAGCCTGATTTCCTTCCTCATTCCATTATTTCTGGAGCTAATTTTCAGATAAAGTAGAAAGCGGCTGTTTCTTTTTGATACTTTTTTTTTCTAAATATTGCAGAGATTATAATTTAGGGAAGGATGCTGCCTCATTAAGTTTTTCTCATTGAATTCAGTGACAACAGGATCAGGGCCTTAAGGCAGCAGGAAGGACTGCGTCAGCCATAGCCTCCCTAGGACAACGACTTGTCTTGATTATAGTATTAGTTTGGTAATGGAAGATGAGCTCACCCCTGTGAAAGATTAAATAAAGTATCACAACTTGGCTGGCCTTAAAACAACTTCCTTCTCAGCTATGTTTTGAAACCTTGCAGCCTCCATGGTATTCTGTAATTTGAAGAGAGGGTCATAAAAATGTTTGCAAAAATGTGTCCTATGTCTGATGGCAAGAAGACAAAAGCACAGATGGATAAAGGGCATGACTAGAGGTGATATTTCTCTTTCTAATAATAAAGTAAAAATAAATAATTTATTTGAGGATTTCAAAAGCAAGTGAAATTAATCAGCCCGGACCCTGCCACTAATCTGAACGCTTCGGAGCTTTGAAGTTTTTGAAATCCATATCCAAACTTTGCAACACACATACTTCTCTGTTCAAAACCTATTTATGTCAATGAAGCATATAATGTAAATTATTTCTTAGGTACAAGATGACATGTCAATAGGACTGATACTTGCTCATTTGACATGGGATGATGGATGTTGTGGGCATTGTAATGAGTGCTCTTAATGTTGCGACTGCATATATAAGGGAGCGTTGAGGTATTATAGGTTGGCAATGTTAACTGGTCTGCTTTTTTCCAGATTCTGTAATGTTAATATCACATTGGTTTGTGTGGTCACTGTGATGGGGTGTGCGCCCCATTCTGGCCTTGAAAGGGATGAATTAGGCTGGATAGGCCCAATCAGCCAATTAAGTTGCAAACACAGGGGACATTTAGGCTATGTGGAGGGCACTAATTAGAAGGAAGCTTATGTGTGAGGGAACTGGTTTACTTCTGTAAAGTTAGGCTGATGAAGGACCAGATCTTAAATGCTCACCTTAGGGTCCTGGACTGGAACCCAGAGTAAAGGGTGGGCCTGAGTTTCCCTACCATCCACTGCAGAGTGGTATTGCCTGGGACAGTGAATGGGAAGACTGCCTGAGTCACTGTGGGAGTCAGGGAAGCAGGTGTGAGGACTGCTTGTGCAGAGAGACTTTGAAAGACAAGTGAGCTGTAACTCACGAAAGCTTATGCTCAAATAAATTTGTTAGTCTCTAAGGTGCTACAAGTCCTCCTTTTCTTTTTCCCTAGAAGGGGAATCACAGTGTGACCTGACTGGAGGGCTGAGTCACGAAGATGCTGTACTGTGACTCTGTGAGCAGGAGGAGAGTTGTAACAGTGGAAGAGAAGAAAGGGGGAGCTGAACTGGGTGGAGCTAATCACTAGAAGGGGGTGCCACCCAGTAGTGAGTAGAGCAACCTGTAACAGTCACTTTAAAACACTGGCATTCAAGAGGAGGTATTGTTTAAGCTGATTCTTAGTTTATTTATGAATTTTATCTTTCAAGTTGAATAAGCTGCTGTGCTAATGACTCAAGTTGTATGTTCATTCTGGTGCCATGCCATGCCCTCTCTTGATCAAATGTATCCTAGTTGGCCTTTACTTTTAAATATTTCTGGGTAGTTTGATTGTTTGGAGTGTCTTCCTCTAAAGACATTTCTACATTTAAAAAGTGTAGTGTGAAAGGAAGAAAAGAGCCACCTCTGATCACTTCACTGGAGTTAAAGAAGGGATTAATTTAGCCCATTATTTACACATGAGACAGGAACAGTTTCTTTGGATGTGGGAATGATCTGCCTGCTACAACAACACTGCATGCTGCCTGATTCATGATATCTACCTTAAAAGCAGATATCATGACATCTGACTAGTCTGGCATTTCGTTCTTGAACAAGCTCAGAAAGAGGGCTGTTAATTAGCTTATTTTCCTTCAAAATGTAAAATAAGGCAGAATATAATAAGTATTCTACTGGCAAGTGTCTTAACTCTAAGAACTCTTAGAAATTCAAAGAACTGGAGGAGGCGTCTGTGAAACGTACATGCAAAGTGGAGAAATTCAAGCAGACTGGCTGCCAGTAACTTGAAGACACCCATAACGATTGCTTGTACTTGCATGGTTTATTATGACTCATAACTACACAGCCAGAGTTCCAACCAGAGCATGTAATTCCTGGAAGGTAGGAGAACCCCCGCCCCCTCGAAAAAAGAGAATTTTTAGTTCTGTACATTTCTTTAGCATTGCCAACTACTACTAACCTGATAACGCTTCAAACAGTGCTAACTGATCAACGCCACAGTGCTTGTACCATCCTCCTACCATCTGTAGAATCCTATCCAAAACATACGTAAATATTCTATCTAGTCTGAGGACTCAGTTTATGTTAATTTGGATAGAAGTTGCTTTAGGTTTGGGCTAGCTGCTAGACAGCCCAACTTAATGAATAGAGTTACCTGTGCAGCCAAATCTTATATAAAAGGGTCAACAATTCTACAAATGTGGATTTGCTGATTATTGTTGAAGAGTCAGTCCTTTATCAAGTGTAGTTATCTGAAATCCTTTGGCTAAAACCTATGCTAGCAAGTGCTTTTGCTTTTCAGAAGCAATATGGCTTAATACTGGTATACAACATGTTGCAGATGGCAACTTCATGTGCAATCAGGCATTAATGTGTGCCTCAGTTAGCCCCAAATAACCAAGATTTGGGGGCTGACTCTCCTCTTAAGTACACCAGTTCTACACATGTATAACACCATTTATTTCAGTAGCGTTACTCCCGATCTACACTGGTGTAAGTGAGAGTAGAATTGGTCTCATAGTCTTTCTATTTTTCTGTTTCAGCAAAAAACAAACCAAAAAACCCACATTCATCTGTGGGACATTTTTGGTGATCTTAAACTGCTTTGCTTTACAGAGCTTTGTAGCTGAGTGGATCAAGAGAAACCGTTACTACAATGTCTATGAGTACTTGTGGCACCTTAGAGACTAACCAATTTATTTGAGCATAAGCTTTCGTGAGCTACAGCTCACTTCATTGGATGCATACTGTGGAAAGTACAGAAGATCTTTTTATACACACAAACCATGAAAAAATGGGTGTTTACCACTACAAAAGGTTTTCTCTCCCCCCACCCCACTCTCCTGCTGGTAATAGCTTATCTAAAGTGATCACTCTCCTTACAATGTGTATGATAATCAAGGTGGGCCATTTCCAGCACAAATCCAGGGTTTAACAAGAACGTCTGAGGGCGGGGGGGGGGGGGAGGAAAAAACAAGGGGAAATAGGTTACCTTGCATAATGACTTAGCCACTCCCAGTCTCTATTCAAGCCTAAGTTAATTGTATCCAATTTGCAAATGAATTCCAATTCAGCAGTCTCTCGCTGGAGTCTGGATTTGAAGTTTTTCTGTTGTAATATCGCAACTTTCATGTCTGTAATCGCGTGACCAGAGAAATTGAAGTGTTTAAGATCCGCTTGGCTTAACGGTGAAATCCTAGCGGATCTTAAACATAAAAAAGAAGCTTACAAGAAGCGGACGGTTGGACATATGACCAGGGATGAGTATAAAAATATTGCTCGGGCATGTAGGAATGAAATCAGGAGGGCCAAATCGCACCTGGAGCTGCAGCTAGCAAGAGATGTCAAGAGTAACAAGAAGGGTTTCTTCAGGTATGTTGGCAACAAGAAGAAAGCCAAGGAAAGTGTGGGCCCCTTACTGAATGAGGGAGGCAACCTAGTGACAGAGGATGTGGAAAAAGCTAATGTACTCAATGCTTTTTTTGCCTCTGTCTTCACGAACAAGGTCAGCTCCCAGACTGCTGCGCCGGGCATCACAACATGGGGAGTAGATGGCCAGCCCTCAATGGAGAAAGAGGTGGTTAGGGACTATTTAGAAAAGCTGGACGTGCACAAGTCCATGGGGCCGGAGGAGTTGCATCCGAGGGTGCTAAAGGAATTGGCGGATGTGATTGCAGAGCCACTGGCCATTATCTTTGAAAACTCGTGGCGAACGGGGGAAGTCCCAGATGACTGGAAAAAGGCTAATGTAGTGCCAATCTTTAAAAAAAGGAAGAGGGAGAATCCTGGGAACTACAGGCCAGACAGCCTCACCTCAGTCCCCGGAAAAATCATGGAGCAGGTCCTCAAGGAATCACTCCTGAAGCATTAACATGAGAGGAAAGTGATCAGGAACAGTCAGCATGGATTCACCAAGGGTAGGTCATGCCCAAATAAATTGGTTAGTCTCTAAGGTGCCACAAGTACTCCTTTTCTTTTTGCGAATACAGACTAACACAGCTGTTACTCTGAATGTCTATATACAATGTCTATATAACTCTCTGACTCTTCACTGGCCTACTAGAGAGCTCAGCAGAAAATTAGAATTGCTTTATGAAGCCACTTAAGTTTGAACAGAGAGGACAACAGCCTTTCTTCATTTTAAAGTACAATGAGTTAATGAGGAACCAGTTGTGGATATGAACATTGTGTTTAATAGGTGGCTATAGATGCAGAACCTTTAAAAGATAGAGGAAAAGAACACCGTATGTCCCTTTCTTGCTGTGTAAGGTATTGTTATGGAGATATACAAACTCCACAGGGGAAAAGAAGTGGTTAAAGATCTGTTCTGGGTGCAGGCAGCTCTACCCTGCCACACCTTCAAGGAATGCAGAAGCTGTAGGGGGAGCTTAAAAGGGGAGCAGAGCAGCTCACTTGTTGGCAGACCAGGGAAGAAAACAGACCTTCAGTCCTCCGCTCCAGAAGGCAGGAGCTTCCCAGATGACCACTGCCTTGAGGGAAGAGAGGGCCTCATGCTGATGCACCTTGACAAAGAATAATTTTTCTCTTTCTTATTAACTCTGTTTATTTGCATTAATTCCCTTTGTCTTTTGTTCACAGATTGCCCTGGAAAGGGAGAGACTTGCAAGTGACCTGGCTGGAAGCTGAGTCACAGGAAGAGGCGGGTCACGGCAGCAGCTGTCAACAGGAGACACCCAGCAGGGAGAAAGCTGCTACATCACACCCAGCCACAAGGAGATGACAGCGGTGAGTCAACCTCTTCAGACATACATACTGTGAAAGTTCCAATTAATATATTAAAGTCACTTCTGTGAGGGGGAGAAAATGTGATGACACAATATGGGGCTTAATTCCACTCATTCGAGAGTGGTCCCATACAAGTGACTAAAAGCTACATGATTAGTGGAAAATTAACCACCAAGGAAAAAAAGGCCCAATCCAAAGCCTGCTTAAGTCAATGGGAGTCTTCCCACTGACTTTAATGCACTTTTTGTCTCAAACCCATGGTTCACTTATTTGTCTCTTAATATTCTGAACTTTCTGTCTATCTGGTTCTTGGTAAAGATGTTTAAGAATATTAGAAGTACAATCAGAAACTAAGAGATGTTTTCTCTGCTGCAGAATTGCAGTGGTAATTATGAGGCTCAAAGACAGGTGTGGAATAGTGATAAAGCATTTACTCTTCTGCAGCTCTGAAAGGTCTGACAGTTTTTTGGGATGAAACAGCTGACTATTAAGGACCTCAGATTCTTTCCAAGGAATCTCACAGATAGCTGGGAGTGAAGACGCTGAGTCACTTCTTGGGAGAGGATTGTGTTTTTTACCCTCAATGTAGGGTGGGGCCATAATATTAATCATTATTATGGATAAAAACAAACAAATCCAGACTGCAGTGTTGATCCGATCTGTTTCTCTGCTTTCTGCACTGATATTAACTAAAGTGCATTGTATTCTTATGTTTATCTCTTCCTCACAATGGTTGTGTTAATATTTTCTTCAAATAGAAACAACCGGAGAGAACAGGTCCCAACTCCACGAACCAACCAGTTTTTGAAATTCTTGAATTATGAAGGAAAGTCCTTTCTATAGCATAATACTAATGTAACTGCAGTAGCCAGAAAATTAACAATTCCCACAGGTTAGACATTCCTTATGTGTAGTCATTAATGTATATGTAACTCTGGTTTAAGGTTTTAATCTTTGTGCTCTTTCAAAAATGTGGTTTTGATGGAAGTTACATGTTAATTGTTTTTATACTTCTTTAACTTTTATTTCTAAAGCCCCAATCCTTTAGGGCCTGCTGACCAACCAATACAACTCTTAATGCTTTATTAGCATGCACTGAATTCTTGATTTGTCTTACATCACTATCCCACACATCTTCTGCTTTCTCCACTCCTCCAGCTTCAGTGCTCCATTGCTCTTCTTCTTCTGCTCCCATCTCTGTTACTTTCTTCAGGCATGGAAAGCTCTTCTTATTCCAGCTTTCTAAGCCACTCCCTTCCCTTGTTCAAAACCTTCCTTAAGGCTCACTTATTCTGCAGGGTCAATAAGAAGTGAGCCAACCAATCAAAAACCATATTTCTGTAACTCTAGATTATTCCTCTAGCCCCATGTATGTCATATCTCTTCTCTTTTAGACTATAAACACCTCAGGGCAAGCTCTGTCTCCATTCCGTGCATTGTACCACATAGAGCATTTAGCCAGTGATGAAAATTTGCACTTACGTAGCACCATACACCTGAGTATCTGAATGCTCTTTACACGTATAATCATACTGGCATTTAGTAAGCGAGATAGCTTGAGGGAGGCTGGATCTGGGTTAGAATTAGACTAGCATTTAGGGTTCAAGGTTGAATTAAAGGTAGGGTTTGGATTTGCCAGAATTATACACTCAAACAAGATTTTTTTAATTTTATTTTTTTTGCCATCAAATTGCAGAAGTCTCTTGATTGATCACCTGATCTCTTGAAATTGATCGATCTGCTCCAGATTTATGGCAGGGTAGTTAAGAGCAGGGTCTGGGCATAACATTTTTTTAGTCACTTTTACAATGTAAACTGAAAAAGAAAAGTTTTGCCTAATTCTGGAAATATAACTATGAGACGGTGGTAAGACAAGTGCCAGCTCAGTTCAAAGTCTAGGCATTGGCTGAGAACTGACAAGCTCGTAGCTTGAAACCAGGCCCATTTGTTTGTGATTGTTGAATGTATTTGGTGAAAACTAATGGCATTCTTTGTTTTCACTCATGTGTATCCTGTTATAATGTAATAGCCAACATTTACATTTTATATACTCTAACTAAATAACCCATCAAATGAGAACGAAGCCTTGTGTAATGCAAATGAAGAAAACTTTAACAGGAAAGTGCTAATTCTTGTGCATTTTAAAACAAGTGGTCATTTTCTGTGATGACTGGTAGAGGTGCTGGAACAATTTTTATAGTGTGGGTTCTGAGAGCCATTGAACCAAACTGTAAAGCCTATATATAATGGAAACCACTTCAAACTAGGGGATGCAGAAACATGCCTAGTTTGAGCACCTATGATGATTGGAGATCAGACTCTAAATGTGTTCCTCTCTCTCTCTCTCTGTCATTACTCCCTGAGGTAAGGGTCACCTGGATGAAGCCCAAAACTTCACCTGCACCCCAACCCCCTGCCCCAGCCGTGAACCCACTCTCGCACTCCAAACCACTCAGCCCCAGCCCGGAGCTCCCTCCTGCACCCCAAACCCCTCATCCCTGGCCCCACGCCAGAGTCTGCACTCCCAGTCAGAGCCCTCACCTCTCATTTCAGGCCCCACCCTGGAGACCACGCCCCAGCCCAGTGAAAGTGAGTGAGGGTGGGGGAGAGTGAGGGAGGGGGGTGGTGGAGTGAGTGGGGGCGGGGCAGTGGCAGGGCCTTGGGGAAGGTGGGGCAAGGGTGTTCGGTTTTGTGCAATCAGAAAGTTGGCAACCCTACTCATCATGTCATTTCAACAAGTGTAAAACACCATGTGGCAGAACAGGGGTAAACCCTTTGAATGCCCTGCTAAATTGCTGGCTAAGCCCTGCTTTCTGGTAGGGAGGCCAGGTGCGGGGGCCCAGGCAGTCAGCAGAGAGCCCAGCTGCAGGCCCTAACAAGGGCTGGCTCACTGCTATGAGTTGAGTTAAATAGCGACAGCTGGGCTGAGGACGAGAGGGCTATAAAAGCCCTGAGGAAAGCTCAGTGAAGAGGCTACCCTGGGAGGGGATAGGAGGGTTACATCTCTGTGTAAGGGGACTGTTGCCCCCTTACTAACATTCAGTGGGGTGTTTTGGTTGGCTAGCTCCCAGTACTAAAAGGGGAAGGGTCTATAGGAAATCAGGACCCTGAGACTGACAGTCCCCGGGAACAATGGCGAGAGGCCAATGCTCCAGGTTAGCCTGCCCACCCTGTCATTCAGGCTGATCAGAGAGTCAGAAGGCTAGAGAGGTCCCGTCCTCCGTGTGAGCCGGTTTTGCCTGGGTCAGACAGAGTGGGGCTGAGCTAAGGAAAAAGCAGGGGCCCAAGCTGAGCTGGGGAGCAGAGCTATGCGAGATCCAGAGAGAGCAGACCCTGTCCTGGAAGCAGAGCTGCAGCCCCAAAGCCAGAGGCACAGCCCAGAGAGAGTAGACTTGCCCTGGGAGGAGAGCTGCAGCAACTAGAGCCAGAGGGGCCAGAAAAGCAGCCCAGGAAGCAGGTCAGCACTGGGAGCAGAGTCACAGAAGCAGCCTGCAGAACAGACCTGTCCTGGGAGCAGAGCTGCAGCAACCAGAGCCAGAGGGGCCAAAGAAGCAGCGCAGGGAGCTGGAGGCAGAGCAGCAGCAGCAGTGCAGAGACAGAGTGGTGCAGCTGGGGCTGGAGCAGTCTGGAGCTGGGTGCGGTGAGCAGCTGGGGAAACCGAGGGGGACCCTGGGCAGCAGGCCCAGCACAGGGAAATGCCTCAGCCAAAAGGCTCTGCAGGCCAGGCTTGGATCGTAACCCCAACAGGGCGGGCGCGACACTGGGAAGAAGGGTCCTACCACTTAGAGCTTGAGAGCGTGTGGCCACCACCAGAGCAAGTGTCCAACCCACAGCATCCCTGCAGCACAGCCAGGGCCTGAGAAGGAGGCCTGGGACTTACAAGGAACAGACTGTGAACTGCCCTGACATTCCAGAGACACTGTTTGTGATGTTCCCTGCCACAGAATGGGTTGATGTGTTTCCTTTAACCTTTCCCATGTTTCCTTATTCTTTTTAAAATTAATTGTTGATTAAATAACTTGCATTTGCTTTAACTTGCATGTAATGGTCAGTGGGTCAGAGAAGTGCCCAGTGCAGAGAGAGTACCCCAGAGTGGGGACACCCTAGCCCCTGTCCTAGGTGACCACAGCAGAGTTGGGGGTCAAGCCCTTCAGGAATTCTGGGCCCAGCCTTGTTGGGGTTACGAGGGCTCTGCCAGACAGGAGAGTGGAAGGGGAGTCCTCAACGGCAGGGAGGCCACTGGGTAAAGGAAGTGGGAGCGAGGACTCAGATCCTTTCGCTAGCCCACTTCACCAGGGTAGTGCAGAAGCCATGAAAGTTTCCCACAAGAGCGGGTCTATTCCCCCGCTTACATCTGTCTCCTCACCCAAGGAATGGCGCCCCACGGGCCAGCAGACTCTGGGAAGGGTCTGACTGGGGATAGCTGTTGGGGGGTGGGGGGGGGGGAAGGGGGATAACACTGTTGCACTGTAAATAAAGACACAAGGGTGAAGCATCGACGAAGGCATGGGGACTCTTTATTTAACCAGTCGGCACAGGCACGAGAGAGTGGAAACTTGTGCAGACCCTGTGACACACCCCCAAATAGCTAGAGCTGCGATTAAAATCACAAGAGCTAGCAATACAGGTATGGCCTTGGAAAATAAGAAAATGCAACTGGCTACCTGGGATATTCTGTGAGATTGCCCTGTGAGCCTATGCAGGGCTGCAGCGACTCCCTTGCAGTATGGCCTCCTGGCCACCAGGAGCAGTGGCTGCTGCGGTGCCAATACCGAGGACAAAGAGACTAAGTTATCTTCACGCTCTCCTGAGCGGGCCTCGTGCCTGTGTGGTGCTGCTGTGCGGAGACAGGAAGAGGTCTGGCTGGAGGACCTTGCCGGCAGGGAGGTGAGGGCCAGAGTGGGATGTGGGAACAGGAGTTCAAGGGGGGTAGGAGTGGGGTGGGGTGGACTCCTCTTCATGCCCTTCTGCCCTGTATGGTTTCCCTAGCCTGTTCCCCTCCTTGGATCCCTGGCCCCTCATTCTGTCTTATTTGAGACATGATCTATGTTTAATTCTGTAAAAAACCTGTCTGTCCTGGAGCACAAGCTATGCTCAAACAGGTTGCCAAGTAGGCTTCTAGCATATCTGTTTTTAACTCTTTCTGAACATGATGCTGTGGTAGCTAACCTAGCTTGGGGCTCTGGAGAGGATTATGTTTTGATTCGCATTTTAATGTGGTAAGTGAAACCATGCTATATGCTATCTATATGCTGTGTTTTAAATACATTTCCAAACCACAGCATAGATGTACAGGCCCACATTTTCAAAAGCAGGCTTAAAACAGCGTACCAAATATTTATGGATGAGCAGTTTGGAATGCCCCATGTCTTATATTCTTGTGTGCAAATGGCATTTATGTAAGTGAGTTAGGTAGGAAGATGTCTTTGTCCCTGATCTGGAATGACAAATGCGTTTTTTATTCACAAACTGAGTTTGTGGATGAACAAAATCACATGCAAACTTGGAGGTGCAATGTTAGTCTTGCAGATTTTAGAAGCTGCATTGAGGTCCTCTGAAAACTGTGCCTAACTTAATCCCGTTGTGTATCAAACCTACAATAAGCTGCAATTTCATTATCAAAAGAAAAGCAAAAGTAGAGATGTTTGGGAATCAGGTATGACAGTTTTAGGGATGTATGTGCACGAGTGCAGCCTTTTACTAGAAGGTCAGCAACAGCAGGGTCTTGTATGTGGTCTCTCGTGAAACAAAACAGCAGCAGTTAATGTATTTTATGAGTAAAGATGCAAGCAGTATCCTTTGAAAACTGAAAAAAGATATGGTGGGTATAAGCACAAATGAGAGGTATAGTCCCTGCCCTGAAGGCCTTGCAGTTTTTCGGTTCTGAGTTTATAGATCTGTTTCTTCTAGTTCAAATCTATTTTTCCCTTCAAATGTGATTCAAAAATTCCAGGATGATTTGTTAAAGAAAATTCCAAAGGCATCTTGTTCTCTGTATAGGGATAGAGGAATCCTGAAAAAGTTACTTGTCCAAAGTAGTATGCCTTGTATAAGATTGTGGGGTGTTTTTCCTTTGCTTGCTCTCTGTTCTATTTCTCACTGTCTCTGCTAAGCAAAATGTGAACTGTATAACATTTTGTATAAACCATTTGAGTCAAATCTTCTAATTTAAACTAAATGAATTAATCCCATCCTATTCTGAACCCCACCTAAATGGCACATGACCAATATTCAGAGACTTTGTAATGCAACATTTCTGCCACTGAAGCAAGAAGAAAAATAGACCCTCACGTGGTTGGCTGATCCATATAAGCCACTATTTAGTGAATAGGCCCTTTGGTGTGTCACTACTTTCTCCTCGTTTGATAAACCTGAGACATGGTTACTTTGCAGCTTTGGCACTATATACCTGGCTTGGGAATGGTGTGATGAAAACTGAGATTGGATCTCTGTGCTGCTGACTTGCTAATTTTGGACATAATTGCAAGTCTCAAGGCCAGTATGCCTTTCAACAGCAGAATACAGTGTCTGATACATAAAAACTTACTTCACAATAGAACTTTTAAAGATTTTTAGAGTCACTTTTTCCCCATGGTCTAGTTCTAGCTCATATGTCACCCTAAGGTCACTGATCTGAGCCCAGGTCCAAAGCTGTTGATGACAAATCATAATTGTGTAATGGCTTTTCTGTGCATTAGGTGAAATGTGTTGTTCACCACATTCTTTTACCAGGGAACAAATGGGGATCATTTGGAGGGGGGCAGGGAAGATACTACCACAGTTTGCCCTCCTGTTGATAGACGCATCTGAGAGGCTAAGGAGCCTCGGGCCATGGAAGCTGGTAGTCCCTCCAAAATAGAACTCAGGCATGTGGGGGAAGTTTACAGTACCACTGCTCATGCAGTTCTGTCAAACCACCACCTTTCTCCACTGAGAGACATTGCACTGAATCTCTTCACTGGCAGTCATCCCAGCTAACTAGACGTGACTGTAATTAAGAGGAACTATTAAATGGGTTCTATGGCAGCAAATGTACGTGCATCCCTTTCATTTTTACTAAATGGTTTTGAAAAAGAGCCTAAACTTCTGACATTTCAGCAGTCCGGTGCCTGATGAGTTTTCCTTTTCATTGATGTCTAGTAATTTCATTTTGCACACAAAAGAAAGTATTTTTAACTGACAAAAGTACTACAACGGTACAAAAAAATCAACAGTTATTCATAACTGTTAACCAAGGTTTGTCCTTGGACAAACTCACAATTTAGTTACGCAATGACTCTTGACTCTTTATTCTGAGTATTCTTCAGATAAATTGTGATGTGTTGGATTTAATAGCACTCCCCGCACCACAGTGAGAACTGCCTTGCTTAAAGAGTCTTGGAGCCAGGACTCAATGTACCCCCTAGTTATGAGGTCAGTGTCCCTTAACAGGTGTTAGGCGTAGCCAGCAGAGGAGGATCCACCTCGTCATTGGGATGGCAGCCAGGAGTCTTACACAGGCTATTGCTGTGTAAGAACAGTATCTCCCACACCAACAAATAATGTACTTAAACTATGGAGTTTAACAGCTAGCTGGAACCAAACACAACTGGAAACGGAAAAGACAAGTATTTCTAAGTGCTGCAGTTTTCAAGTCATGATCCAGCAAACCTACACACCGTAACATTTCCTTGTTTGCACAGCATAATCAGATGATGAAGAGGATGATTTTTATTTTGCATTTAATTTAAAAAGAGATGTTAAGAGAAGACATGCAGCATGATCTAGTGATTAGAGTTCTGATAGTCTAGAGATGCAGGTTCTCACTGCATGACCTTGGGGAAATCGTTATACTTCTTTGTGACTCAATTTACCCTCTGGAAATGGGGAAAACATTGTGTATGTCAGATGAAATGTGTAAGCTTTTTTTTTCCTTTGATGAGGAGACCGGGCTGCTTATGAAGGATATTTCCTATTTAATGCCAGCACCCTGCAGTATGCACTATGTTTTTTGCATGCTGCTTCTGAAACCTCAAACACAGTGACTGTCTTTGGGCAGATCAAGATCAGATGCATGCAGCTTCCCTTAGATACCATCAAAGCTATGCTTATGTTGGCTGGAGAGGTGACTTCAGGACCCCACAGGTGGTACTTGTCTGATTGTCATCAGCATATGTCATCCCTGTCTGGAAAATTGAAACTGTCTTTGGAAATGGAGCTGGAGCCTTTTGGATGGTAATACTTATATCTATTGGTACCCTCTATTAACAAAAGTGTTTTGGGGAGAATCAGTTGTTTATGAAGAGTCGATAATAATAATAATAATTAATAATAATGTTAAACTAGAGGATAACTTCCTACTACTGCTACCAAGTAATTGAGGTACTCCTATAACCTAAAGGGTAGGAGTTCTGTGTTGCAGTGCTGAAAGGCCCAGGTTCAAATCCTACTGAAATCCAATGCAAAAGGGTCCTCAAGTGTGCAGAAATAGGACAGAGGTGGTGTTCAGATCTATATTGAGTTAAGATTTGGGTGTTCAGGCTGAATCTGGGCTAGGATTGGAATTATATGATGGTGAAAACTTACCTTTAGTTCTCACAAAATTTTGGCCCAAGATGGCAGGACAAGGACAAAACCGCTTTTGTGATACTTCCTCCATCTTGAATGGTGCTGAAATCTTGTGAAAACTTGTCATGAGGGTCGGGCACATCATATCTGGTTTTTAGAATTGGGTTCCTTCTGGATTTGGATCTGATAAGAAACCAGAAAAACAAAGGCAGTTTCTTTCAATATGGGGATTTAAATCCAAACTTCTCCGCCCCAGTGTTGAAGAGGTTCCTATCTGAAGGTCTGATTTCAGGCAATTTTCATTGAGGGAGTGACTGTTTAAAGAGCCGCAGGAGCCCTAGAAACTGAAGTCTTTTGTTCACAAGCCATGTACAGTGCAGATGACAGCAATCCGTTTTCCCCATGCATTGCCAACAAGCTTAACCCTGAGCTGGAAAGACTTTACTCTGGAGAAGTGAAAGGAAATTCAGTCTCTGAGCTAACTCAGCCCTTTATTTCCTTGGAACAAACATTGCCAAGTGTACAAAGTTATGATGATTATGTGATGAGGACCCATTGTCCACTGGGGATTTAAGGACCCTATGATTTTAATGGAAGGCTGCAAAATAAACGGTCCCACAGGACAGTGGGTCTGGAGGTAGGCAGTAGAGCCTCAATATACTTATCCCTGTTATACTTGGACACCTTTGAGAGCTTCAAGGTAAAACTTTTGATGTCTCTTTTACAATGATCTGTTTCCTTACATATTTTGAAACATCTGTTCCAATAGTACTAAAAGTTTGCTGTGACCGATAACTTTTCCAATGCTAAGCACTTGTTAAAATCATAACATGTGTTCAGACCAGACCTGGATAAAGATTGTGCTATTCTCCAAATTATATTGAAAGTTTGGCAATTTTCTTCAAGTTACAACATAACTTTCCCATGAAGTCTAAATATAGACTTAAAAGTAAAAAGTCTTTCCTGTTTAGTGGAGAATAATAGTGACCTTTACTGTGTCCAAATCCTATTTTTAAAACCCAGGATTCAGGGATGTGTTGCTGTTTGGGTATTTTTTCAATTAGCAATTCTAATGGACAGTGGCCTGTTTTCTGAGCAATGCCACTTCAGTTGCCCAACTCTTAATTTCTTTGCAGTCTTTCTTTTGTGAAATGTTAACCTACTTGATCAGCATCTGATAAATGCTGTTTCAGGAGGACATAGGGACTCAGCAGAGGTAACAATCTATCCATCCACCTGTAATGTGTACATTTTGGGCCAGATTCTAGCTGATGTAAAATGGCCTGGCTCTGACTCCACCAGCTGAGGATCTGTCCCTTCTCACTAATGAAGACCAAGGTGGTGGAAGTTTTTCCAGCCCTACATGAAATTTTTATTATTTTTAAAGTCTTTCATTTAAGATTTTCATTTGTTCTGACTTTGGGTTAATTTTGTTCTAACAAAATTGGCAGCATTTTCTAGTAGTCAGAGAAAGGGACACTTGGGTTCTGTTCTTCAGTTTGCCACTGACTCACTTTTCAAAGTTAGGGACCTTACAGTCTGATACTACTAATGCTATTTGCTGTAAGTGCTTACTAACACATAGTTTCAGTTGTTTTAATGGGACTACTCATGTTGTTAGTACTTCAAGTCTCTGGGCGCTGTGGATGCTTAGAATCTTTGGAATTCAGGCCATTTATTTAGATGTCTTTTTGAAGGCACCTGTTTTGAAAATGTTGATATTAATTTTTCAATGCCTCAGCTTACTCATCTTACAAATGGGCATAATGATACCCAACTCATAGGCACATCATGAGGCTTAAGAAACCAATGTTTGTAAAACACTTGTCAATCGTTCATTGCTAGGTGATCTATAAATGCCAAATGCTGTGGGGATAATTGATTCTGTTGTTTTTATTCACTATTTCACTTACCTTACTGATGAAAATGATGTCTATAGAAAACCTGACAGGCTTCATCAGTTCAAGGAAATTGTTCACTCGGCATTTACTCTGACTGCAGGCCTGATCCTGGAAAGTGCTGAATTCCTCTTATGAGCTGCGCCTCGTTGACTTCAACATTTTGCCAGATTGGGTCCTATACTTATTCCTGCTGCTTCAGATATCTTTGCTTGTAGGGCCCTAATTCATATGGAATAATCTAAAACTGCATTGTTTGATTCTTGATGAATCTTGGATCTTCATGAAATTCTCTCTGTTCAAGCTTATTATTTTAGTGTTTTCCATTAATAGTGAGATTTATGCTTGGCAGCTATGCCAATGCAGGGCAAGAACTCAAAGCCTTTAATACCAAGTATTTTATATGCCTTCACAGTATGTCAGATAAATCCAATTGAAAACAGCTCTTTAAATCTTTCTGTAGCAAATACCAAACAGATTTTTCAAGGAAGCTTTGTGTGTGGTTTCTCTTTTCTTCATTTTTTTTTTTCTTTTTTTAAGAAGGCGGCCAGAAGTTGTACTTTTGTTGTTACCATAGATTCTTCTTGTCGGATCCAAATATTCCTAATAGTCAGTGGGAAATTGATTTGAAACAAAATGTTAAATCATATTTTTAGGAACAAAATTCAAGTGTTTCTGTTAATCCCTCTGACATAATATGGCTAGACAGATACTTTTTCATTTGGTAACCTCAGATTCAATTCTTGAATCTATTATACTGGTCAATAAACTACTTTCTTGGAAATCCATAAGGTCTTTTCATTACTGGGGGGGATAGGGTTGGAAAGGACCAAAGCAGGGGGTGGGGAAAAGAGTGGTATTTTCACCTTTCTTACAGGGTGTTACAATGATGAATAGCAAAAGTTATACAACTTTAGGTGTTTAAAATATTGAAGGGTGCCCCTTCAGTATCAAAGCTCTTTAATGGTTTTATAAGTAATCTAGATTTATTCTAAAACCTTCTGTTCTAAAGACAATTCTGATTTGGGAAAAAACAAAATTCCAGAAATCTCCATAGAGCCTTATGATATGTCTGGCATGACTTTCAGAACAGAATTTCAGATAAACATCAAAACCTTGGAGTTTTTGGGGTTCAGTCATCATTCCTAGGTATTTTTTATAATTTTTATTTTTGTGTGAATTTAGTGCTTATGAAAAGGGGTTGGACTGAAACCACTGGAGACTGAAATTATCTCAAGTATTTTTTTTTTAAATTGTATTATAGTGGTGTTTAGAGGCCCCAACCAGGACTAGGATTCCAATGTGCTAGATGTTGTACAAATGTACTATAAGAGATTCACTGCCCCAAAGGGCTTACAACATACATTGAAATTATTAAATTTAAATCTCAGTTTACAATGCGCAGACAGTGCAATGTATGTTATCCTCCATGTTGCTTCAACCCTGACTTAGGAGCTAGGCCCACTCAGTTCTTGGCCTTGCTTCTGAGATTGCTATCTAGTTTGTTGATTTTTGTTTTTGTTCTAAGTAGTTTGGACTCTGGGAACTTGACTGAGACTGGCAAATTCACTGCACACATGCCACTGTACAGTCATCAAATACTAACCCCTTTCAGTTGCTACTGACCTAGGGTCAGTGAAGTAGCAACAAAAAAATAAAGGAACCAGGACTTGGGAGTGCATTTATCCTACAGCCACATTGAGAGAGACAGTGCAGTATGCATCCGATGAAGTGAGCTGTAGCTCACGAAAGCTTATGCTCAAATAAATTGGTTAATCTCTAAGGTGCCACAAGTACTCCTTTTCTTTTTGCAAATACAGACCAACACGGCTGTTACTCTGAAACCAGTGCAGAGTTGTGGGGCAACGTATCCCCCTCATATCCTCTTAGTTCTTGTACCTAAGCATGGGTTGGATTTGAACAGGTGAATGACTGTATAGTCCATTAGCAATCCCCTGAACCAATTCAGGCCCCCAGTTCCCTTTCCCACCCTTGACACTTGGTATAATTTATGTAGTAATTACACTTCAGTTGTAACTCAATTCCCAGTTTTGCTCTTTGTACAGAAATTAGCACTGAAAGGCATAGCAGTGATGGAGGGCCCTGCAATAACAACCAGGAGGTTGATCTATTTAATAAACATTTGTCAAAGATACCATTTTAATGACTTTGAGAACACAATAGGGCTAACTGTATTTCAGAAGTTCAGCACTGGTTTACACTCTCTTTGAATTTCATGTTGCAACGTCAGCGTTGAGTGATGCTATTAAAGACCCGTGAAATGGAGAACTACCCTAATTCCCCCTCCAAAATAAAAAGCAGAGAAGAAAAACAATGATTCTCTGAATTATTTATCTTTATCCAGTTCCTCTGTCAGTGAGGGGATGAAGCGAAAAATTCAGAACAAAGTAACTTAAAAAAATCAAAGGATTAAAACCCTATGCATGTGATCCTGATGAATTGGATGATTCAGAAGATGTTAACCAGAGCAACAGCTGTAATGGAAGGAAAGCCTGTAAAACACACAGGTTTTCTGATTTATTGTGGTAATCAAGCCTAGAAGTGGGCAGGCACTGGGTGGTACAGAATACCAAAACCTCCCCCCCCCTCCCTTTTTTTTTTTTTTTGGTGCTGCCTGGAAGATATATTTCAGTCTATGGGGGAAAAAGTTGAGTTTTATTCACCTTTAAAGAATATTTTTCCCTTCAAAAATGAAAGCATTGAACCAGCACTTTCCTGACTCTCACCTAAAATCTTCTTAGGTTTAAAATGACTATTGATATGGACTGTTCATTATTAGGTTCATTATTAGGTTCATTATTAGTTCATTAGGTTCATTCAGTTCAGGTTCATTAGGTTCATTATAGTTCATTATTATTTGTAAAGTGCCTAGCGTTATTATTAGGTTCATTATTAGTTCATTAGGTTCATTCAGTTCAGGTTCATTAGGTTCATTATAGTTCATTATTATTTGTAAAGTGCCTAGCGTATTGGGATTCTGATCCCAGATGAAGGCTGTAGGCACTACCATAATGCACATAAGTGATCAGAAACTGAAAACATAAATATAGACACTGGATTGATTAGGAAAATACAAAAACTCCATAGCCATTATCCTCCATCAATCTGACTATGACAGTTTGGTAGGGACTAAGTTCATAAGAATAGTTCATGACCTTATCTCATGGGCTTTATGGAAAGGTTTGAGTTAAATCCAACCCTGGATGTGAGTTGCCTTGCCAACCTCATTTTCTAGGGTAAAATCACCCAAAAACATGATGACCAAGATTCAATAAGACTTCAGAGGTGACATGTGAGGGGGTCATGTTGGGTCACACCTCCCTCCCCCTCCAGATTTGCTGCTTTGCTTGTACTGAGCATGTTCACATGGAATGAGCATGTTCAGTAACACTGCCGAAGCTGGGTGCCCTCCCTCTGTTTCCTCTGTCAGCAGGCACAGGTTGTCTCTGCCTGACCTTGCCTACATTCTTCACCAATAACAGTCAGGCTTCAGTCTGGTAGTACATGGGATGGATATGGTCTTGATCTTTGTAACATAAATTATTCTTCTATGTGTTACTGTACTTTGTACCAGCCATTCAATGGGACTTGGGCTCCTTAGTCGTGAAAGTGCTTTCGAAAATTTTACCCAATATGTACAAAGACTGGCTGTTCAGAACGCAGCACAAAACCCATCTTTCCATATGAGGTCCCCTTCATCAGTAATAAGGGCTCAACAGTCATCCAGTATTTATCACATTTAGGTAAGTTTGAAAAAAATTCTCTAGGTACAGGATTCTTTTAGCAGTAGTGTGTGTGTGTGTTTGGAAAAAGGACAAGAACATGCAAGGTCTATGTGAGTTGTAGGGAAACAAATTACAAAGTAGAATATCTGCCAAAACACAATCTCAAACTTTGCATAGTAGACACATGGCTATAATATTTGATTGTTTACCCTGACACAGAGACTAATTATTATCAAGCATTCCTTAGGCTTAAACAATATCATCTCTTGTTTACTATCTCTGCATTTGTAATACAGCGTACTTAATGTCTCTGGTCCAAAATATAATAAAACAATATCAAGGAGTAGTTTTGTTTATTTCTATTACTTTTAATCCAGTAACTTTAATAAAGTTTCATGTGCTCATCACCTCTGGAAATAAGGCCACTTTTTTGCTTAATTGCCTAATATTGTTCTAGATGCTTAACTTCAGGCACTCAAGTTTGAAAAATTTAATCTTCATGCTGTAGCTCAACCAGAAGTTACGTGCTTGATGCAAAAATTCCTTGGTGAAATTCTATGTCCTGTGTAATGCTGGAGGTCAGACTTTGATGATCATAAGGGTCCCTTCCAGCCTTAAAATCTATAAATCTGTGTTGACACCAAGGGCCCAATCCAGAATCCACTGTAGTCAATGGGAACCTTTGTATTCATTTCAGTGGCCTTTGGATCAAAACCCAAATACCCAATGCTGGCCCATTCTAATATTTTAGGGCATCTAAAGTTAGGCAGGAATTTAGTTGTCTAGCTTAACATACCAAGTTTGTTGCATAGGAAGAATGCAAAGAACAAATGTAGAGGAGAGAGCAAAATATGTAAACCCTTTGGGAGTACTTATGGTATTTTATATCTTAAATATGGGGAAGACTGCAAAGACATTGGCAGCAGTAAATATTGTACATCCATTTTTAATGGTGCTCACCAAAACCAAAAATGCCTCAAAAAGTGTACTTTTTGAAAAATGAGTTAGTATTTATCCATCTATGCAATATGTATTTTTCATGGGAAGAGTTTTTCTTTCCAAGTTCATATCTAGAAACAAAAGTCCTATTTATTTTTGATGAGAGACTGCAATGACATTGCAACTGCAGGTGAAGACTTGTCTCTTATTTATTCCTTTTTATTGCTCATGAACCTTTGCCATGGTCCCAACAACAGCATGAAATGTTAGTTTCAGGTTCCTGTGGAGTAATACAATAAACCTCCTGAATAGCCTTATGACACAAGGACTCACAAAACTGCCGGTGAACAACACCAGCCATAACTAATGGGCCTATGTAAATTCTAACCATTTGTGAGATTGGGGTTGGGGGGGGGAATTATTATCCCAAGTGCTTTTGTTTTTATCAGGCTCACTATCATGTCCCAGTCTTCTGATTTCTATTTGTAGCACTTCTGTAGTCTGTTATTTTTGTTGAGAAAATAATTTTTTTTGCTCATCACAATTTTCTGGGGGTGGGGGAGGGGAGGGAAAGGTTGATCAGATACAGGGGAGAATTTTTGTTTGGTTTCCTATCTGTCCTGGATGCACAAAGCAAGAAAAAGTTTCAACTTTAAGATGTTGCCTCTTGAGGTGATTATAGAGCCAAATGTATAATTTATCACATGAATCGAGCTTGTTACTTTTTGAGTGTTTGTGTAATATCTATAAACAGACTGTGAATTTCTTGAACTTGTTTTATACTTCTTTGACTTGATCATCCATCTATATCAGGATTTTTTGGCTAAGCCTGTGAGGCCATACACTCATCTTGATGGCCTTTCTTTGTCTGTCTGTAATGTGATAACTTTTGAATGCTGCATCTGGTCAATTCCAAAATTTTAGGGAATGTTCTAGGCATCAGTGGGCATTACACTACTGATTTTTGGGGTAAAATAAAAAATAAACCTGAAAGGGGGAAATGGGGGACAAATGGAGTCCTTAACCTGTGTTTAACACAGTTACAGCTTCAGGAACCTCTGTAGTTGTCTGTAGATCAAACAACTAGGTGCTGGGACCAAGTAACACCTTGCAACTAATACCTCTATCTCAACTCTGCCTATCCTCCCAACAGAGTTTAACATATTGACTCGCTGAATGATTGATCTCCCAGAGAAAAAGAAATAATAATGTGGGGAGGGAAGGGGGATTTTGCACAGAGCCTCTGACATGGGGAGAGGGGAGAAGAAGGAACCTGGAGTGGGGGGGATTGGGGAGCATGCAGAGCCCCAGTTGTGGGACCCTGGCATGGGGGAATAGAGGGCACACACAGCCCCTGCCATGGAGGAAGAGGGGAATGGGGGAGTACACAGAGCTGCTGGCCGCAGGAGGCAGAATGGGGGACCCTTTTATATGTGGGAAAGGAAGAAGAGGGATGCATGCAAAATCTCTGGAATGAGAGAATACAGGACCCTGATATAGGGAGAATGGGGGGCCCACATAGAGACCTTGGCATGAGAAAAGGGGCGGAATGCTGGGGGGAGGGGTAGCCAGAGACCTTGGCATGGAGGGAGAGAATGGGGGCCAGTGGTGTGTGAGGATGAGGACGTGGGCAATACACTGAGACCTTGCCTTGGGGGAAGAGGGGATTGGGGAACTCATAGCCGTAAGCATGAGGGAGTGGGTAGAGAGAGTTGCAGGGAGTCTGAGGCATGGGGGAGAGTGTAGAGGGGGTTGGGAGGCTGGCACACAGGGAGCTTGTGAGACTGGGGAGCGGGAGAATGGAGGAATGCAATAAGTCCCTGGTGTGCCTACAGAAGCTATGCAGCATGCAACTCTCTAGCTTTATAAAGTGCCTATTGTAGCACTAAATGCTTACAATCTGTTCTCTGCAAATATTCAATACTTGTAATTCAAGCTTTTGCTTAGTTGTGATTGGTCAAGCAAGCCATGTGGCATGGTTTCTGTTCCATGAGTGGATGAGCATGCAAGCTCTTTTGACATGAATTCTCATTTACGCACATCTGACCCTGAATTTTGTTTTGGCAAACAGCTGAATTTCTCATGAATGGTCAGGGAAAGAAAGCGCCTATGAACTTGATGAATTATTAACCAATTCTAGCAGATATTCATAGAACATTTCTTGCAGTATTTTCCTACCTTTGCCCAGGTGTTTCAATAAAAGTACCTATTTTAAACTCTAGGCACTTACATCACTATTATTAAAAAGAAAAGGAGTACTTGTGGTACCTTAGAGACTAACCAATTTATTTGAGCATAAGCTTTCGTGAGCTACAGCTCATTTCATCGGATGCATACTGTGGAAAATACAGAAGATGTTTTTATACACACAAACCGTGTATAAAAACATCTTCTGTATTTTCCACAGTATGCATTGATGAAGTGAGCTGTAGCTCACAAAAGCTTATGCTCAAATAAATTGGTTAGTCTCTAAGGTGCCACACGTACTCCTTTTCTTTTTGCGAATACAGACTAACACGGCTGTTACTCTGAAACCTATCACTATTATTATTTACTATAGTAGTAGTGCCTAGGAACCCCAGTCAGGGACCAAGACCTCTTTGCACTAGGCACTGTACAAACATAGTATTTATTTAAATGAGAAACATCAATAAAATCGTATTGTCAGGAATTCAGCTGGTTCTGGGCATGGTGGCCCAGCAACCCAATGAGCTCTGCTGGGCCCAGTAAACCCTCACTAAGTGATTGTGCCCCCTGATAGGACAGGACGGCCAACAGACCCTAATCATGGTAACAACAGCACCACAATGCCTGCTCAGTGTGTTCCATGCCAGCAGCTGTGCCAGACCTGTTTCCTGTTGAGCTCTTGCTCCATTTCTTGCCTATTCTGTCCAGCGAGGGTTGCCAACTTTCTAATCGCACAAAACTGAACACCCTAGTCCTGCACCTTCTGTGAGATCCTGCCCCCACTCACTACATTCCCCCTCCTTTGTTGGCTCGCTCTCTCCCACCCTCACTCACTTTCACTGGGCTGGGGCAGGGGGTTGGGGTGCAGGAGGAGGTCAGGGCTCTGGCTGGGGATGCGGGCTCTGGGGTGGGACTGGGGATGAGGGCTTTAGGATGTAGAAGGGGCTCTGGGTTTGCGGGGGGGCAGGCTCAAGGCTGGGGCAAGAGGTTGGGGCACGGGCTTACCTCTGGTGGCTCCTGGTCAGGGGTGCAGTGGCGGGGCTAGGTAGGTTTCCATTCTTCTTTCTTGCAGTGTAGTCATAAAACATCAGAACTGACGTGCTGCTACCCAATCACTAATCCAGCAGGTGCAGTTTGGAAAATCTAACAATACATCTGATGAAGAACCAAATACTTTTTGGTCAGTCTTAAGAGATACTGTGCCCTGCAGTTTAGAATCCTGTAAGCAATGACATATGCCTGGATTCACCTGTGGCTTTTATATAAAGCTTTCATCAGTGATTTTTATTTTTAAAGATAAGGGGACATAGTTTATCATGCAGCTGGTACTTTTAGATTTGTAATTGAGACACCATTACTGAAATTCCACAATCAGAACACATTTGGTGGTTCTGTTAAATTTATCATTATTTGGCTGCCTCTAGTCACATCTGTTTGTATTCTTACTCTTAAGTGTATCTTTGCCATCATAATGTTGATTATATTTGAAGCAAAAAGAATTTTCATAAATAATATTTACCGGTAGCTGTGAGCTGGACTCTAGAGTCTGTGTGTGTGTCAAGAACATGTTTTAACCTGAGTATGTTGCAAACATGACATGAAAGAAGCACAGAAAATGGATCTCTGTTACATTCCATTGGAACGTTGATTCATTTTCAAAGCCAAGGCTAGGTAGTTAGTCCATAAGGAAGAAAAAGCAAGGGGAAAAGATTTGATGGGAAGAACACTTTGGGAAAATGCAAATATTTGGGAAAAAAGACTTTGGGTGGGGGAAGAACTGCATCATAACTACAGCATTTAAGTCAGTATCTCCCTCCTATTACCCCCCTTCCCCCGCTGACATCTATTACACGCACAGTATGTGATTTCATGAAAAATTTAAATTTATGAAGCGTCATCAGGCAGATCTGTTTGCTTTTGTGTGTTTGAGTAAATCTCTGATATAGATCATTAGCTAGACTATGCCTAGTCTTTATCAGGGGCACAACAGAGGGAGGATGAGGGCTCCCTCTCTCTCTCTCTTTGTGCTCTCAGTATACAAAGCCCAGGAGAGCCTAGCATTGACAGTGGCAGTCGATTTCCCAAAGAAGAAGGAAGGATTTGCCAAAGGTGGGACTATGGCCTTACGCTGAACCATCCAGCAGAGCTGGCTCAGTGCAGGGCCAAGGAGAGTGCATCTTGTTTCCCAGAAAAAGGGTGTTCCAAAGGCTTCTCAGACCAATATACCTGACTGCCTTGTGCCTGCCTGGTGCACAATGCATATGGGAATGATCACTGGTGCAAAGGCATTCCTCACCTCTGCCCCAACATGGACAGTTCAACTGTTGAGTCTTTTCTTTAGTTAAGCAATGCAAATGAAAAGAACCTTAAAGTGGTACAGGTAATTAGTTAAGCAGTTGCTTAACTAAGATTTATTTCATACTCTATCTTTCTTACAACAGGCTGGTGAGTGGTTGACATATAGTATTTCTGCATGTCAGAGACTGCCTTTTGGAATCATTGTAAAACTGTCTGGAAAGTTAAACTTTGTAAGTTATGTTAATGTTAAAAACTTTATTTACTGGTTTGACAGACATCAGAAATGTTTTCATCAGCTTTACATGAGTCATAGAGTATAAAAATATGAATCTGAAGTAGTTGCTTATAATTGTACTAGTAGCTGAAAACCCATGCTGCCACACAGGAGTGGCAGTCTTTCTCATACAACCAATGAAATTGTTGCATGTAAATTAGCTGTAGGGCAAGTGTGGTAGTTGGCTGAGTTACCTCTGTTATTGTGACTTAATTAGCATCATAGAGACTAGATGGGATGTATTAATATAGAGGGGTAATAGCTCATTCAGGAAGGACAAAAAATGCATGTGTTGCATTATACATCAAGAATATATACACTTGTTCTGAGGTCCAGGAGGAGATAAGAGGCAGATCAGTTGTCAGTCTCTGGGTAAAGATAAAATTGGTAAAAAATAAAGGTGATATCATGGTAAAGGGTCTCCTATAGATCACTAAATCAGGAAGAGGAGGTGCATGATCCATTTCTAAAACAACAGAAATATCCAAAACACAAGTCCTGGTGATAACGGGGGATTTTAACTACTTAGACATCTGTTGTAAAAGTAATATGGCAAAACACAAAATTTCCAATAAGTTCTTGGAACATATTGGGGACAAATGTTTGTTTTAGAAAGTGGAAATAACCAAGAAGACAGCCATTTTAGACTTGGTTCTGACCAACTGGGAGCGATCATGCGTGAAAGTGATCATGAAATGATACATTTCATTATTCAAAGGAAAGGAAGGAGTGAGAGCCGCAGAATAAGGACAGTATACTTCAAAAAAGAAGACTTTAACAGGTTCAGATAACTAGTAGTTAAGGTTCCATGGGAAGAAAAACTAAGGGGAAAAGATGTTCAGAAGAGTTGGCAGTTTAAGGAGACAATATTAAAGGCACAACTGCAAACTATCTTGAAGCGAAGGAAAGATAAGAAGAATAATAAGGGGCCATCATGGCTCCATCAAGAGCTCTTACCTGAAAATCAAAAAAGAATCTCACAAAAAGTGTAAATATGGACAAATTGCTAAAGAAGAGTAAAAAGAATAGCTCAAGTATGTAGGAACAAAATCAAAATGCCAAAGGCACAAAATGAGCTATGCCTAGCAAGGGACATAAAAGGCAATAAGAACAGGTTCTTTAAATACATTAGGAGAAAGATGAAGGAAAGTGTAGGTCCTTTACTTAGTGTGAAAAGAGAACTAGTAACTGATGACATCAAGAAAGTTGAGGTGTTTAATGCCTATTTGTCTTCCATAAAAAAATTAATGGTGACCAGTCATTCAGCACAGTTAATATTGACAACAAGGGGAAAGAAACCCAAGCCGAAACAGGGAAAGAACAGGTTAAAGAGTATTTAGGTAAGTGAGATGTATTCAAGCCAGCAGGGCCTGATCAAACTCATCCTAAGGGACCGAAGGAACTAGCTGAAACAATCTTGGAACCATTAGCAATTATCTTTGAGAACTCATGGAAGATGGGTGAGGACCCAGAGGACTGGAGAAGGGCAAACATAGCACCTACCTTTTAAAAGGGCACAAAGAGGATCCAGGGAATTACAGAACGGCCAGCCTAACTTCGATACCTGGAAAGATACTGGAATAACTTATTTCAGAGTAGCAGCCGTGTTAGTCTGTATCTGCAAAAAGAAAAGGAGTACTTGTGGCACCTTAGAGACTAACCAATTTATTTGAGCATAAGCTTTCGTGAGCTACAGCTCACTTCATCGGATGCATGCAGTGGAAAATACAGTGGGGAGATTTGTATACACAGAGAACATGAAACAATGGGTGTTACCATACACACTGTAACAAGAGTGATCAGGTAAGGTGAGCTATTACCAGCAGGAGAGTGGGGTGGGGGGCAGGGGAACCTTTTGCAGTGATAACTGTTCCTCACACGTTCTTGTCAACTGCTGGAAATGGCCCACCTTGATTATCACTGCAAAAGGTTCTCTCCCCGCCCCCACTCTCCTGCTGGTAATAGCTCACCTTACCTGATCACTCTTGTTGCAGTGTGTATGGTAACACCCATTGTTTCATGTTCTCTGTGTATATAAATCTCCCCCTGTATTTTCCACTGCATGCATCCGATGAAGTGAGCTGTAGCTCATGAAAGCTTATGCTCAAATAAATTTGTTAGTCTCTAAGGTGCCACAAGTCCTCCTTTTCTTTTTGCAGAACAACTTATTAATCAATTTGTAAGCACCTAGATCATAATAGGGTTTTAAGGAATAGCCAGCATGGTTTAGTCAAGAACAAAGCATGTCAGATCAACCTAATTTTCTTCTTTAACAGGGTTACTGGCCTAGTGGATGGGGTGAAACGAGTAGATGCGATATATTTTGAATTTTAGTAAGGCTTTTGACACAACCACATGACATTCTCATAAGCAAACTAGGGAAATGTGGTATAGAGGAAATTACTGTATGTGGGTGTACAACAGGTTGAAAGACAAAACTCAAAACTGCTTACAACTCGAAACAACCTTGACAAATTTGAGAATTGGTCTGAAATCAACAAGATGAAATTCAATAAGGGAAAAAGGGGAAAAAAATCAAAATGGGGAATAACTGGCTAGGTAGTACTGCTGAAAAGGATTGGGGGTTATAGTCGATAACAAATTGAATGAAAATCAACAAAGTGATGCAGTTGTGAAAAAGGCTGATATCATTCTGAGGTGTATTAAACCTGACCTGTGCAGAAAAATTTTAAAAAGCTGGGCATGTTTTGTCTTGAGAAAAGAAGACTGAGGGGGGACCTGATAAGTCTTCAGGTATGTTAAGGGCAGTTATAAAGAGGAATGTGATCAATTATTCTTCATGCCCACTGATGGTAGGGTAAGAAGTAATGGTGTTAATTTTCAGCAAGGCAGATTTAAGTTAGCTATTAGGAAAAATTTCTAACTATAAGGATAGTTAAGCACTGGAAAAGGCTTCCAAGGGGAACTTTCATTGGAGGTTTTTAAGAACATGTCGGACAAACACCTGTGTGGAATGGCTAAGTTTACTTGTTCCTGCCTCAGTGCAGGAGGCTGGACAAGATGACCTCTCAAGGCCCCTTCCAGCTCTACCTTGCTATGATATCATAATGGTCTAGGATTCTTGGCATGGCGTAAATATATGCCTTACTGTAGTGGTGTGTACACCACGCAGATGTAATTCATAAAGTCAAAATTGCTGAGAACTTAAAAGTACATGTTCCCCAAGGTTTGTGCACAGAGCTGCTCCCTGGCTAGAGGTACAACCAGCTCTTTGTTATCCCACCTAGCTGTTACTCCCACCTTCTCTGATCAACTGTCACATTCCAACTGCCACAGAATTTTGGGACTCCAACATTCCATCTGGTTCTCTCAGAGAGTATGACTGAGTGTGAGTGAAAATGTGTGTTCTGGGAGATTTGTGTGGGCGGTATATGAGGGATAAATGTGTGCAGCTGTGAGAGGCGGTGTGTGTTTGGGGTTAGTGTGTGTGCTGGTTGTGTTGTTGTGTATTTGGTCTTTAAGAACTGTGGTAGTTGGGGCATGTGATCCATCATCTGTGCAGTCTCTCTTATGCAGCCAATGCAGTTGTTGCATGCAAAATAGTTGTAGAGTAAAAGTGGTGACTGGTTGAGTTATCTGTGATATCACAGTGCGTTAGGACTCTTGGCATGGCATAGATACATACCTCCCTGTAGCTGTACTCCACATGGGTGTAATTCATACAGTTAAAATGGCTGAGAACTTAAAAGCTGCATGGCAACAGACCATGCATCCAGTAATGACTGAACCTGGTGATAATTTGAGCAGAAAGAGCTCTCAAGCACGCTTGTAGCTGTTTCCATCACTTTTCTAGGCTTCAGAATGACAATCCTGGAATCTTAATAAATAGATGGTAAGAATGCCATTAGAAATATCAGCATGTTTTGAATATCTCTGTGTGTGTGTGTGTAATGTTTTATATATATATATATATATATATACACACACACTAGTGTATGTGCATATATGCATGTTTCTGTATGTGTGTATGTTTGTAAAATATGACATGTATCACATTGTATTTATAAACATTTCCACTCATGGGATTAAAAAGGAATAATTTAATATTTGGACTTTGTAGAAGATACCAAAGTGTATTTTAGCTGAGATAAGCTAATGGCTGATCTTACTGACTTAGCTTTTTCTCTAAGGCAAATCCTTTGGTTTATCTAGTAGAAATGCTACTTATTGACTACATGGGTTTCAGTTAGGATCCTGGACACAGTGATATGCTGACTGGAAGGGAGACATTGGTCGATGACAGGTTTCAGAGTAACAGCCTTGTTAGTCTGTATTCGCAAAAAGAAAAGGAGTACTTGTGGCACCTTAGAGACTAACCAATTTATTTGAGCATAAGCTTTTGTGAGCTACAGCTCACTTCATCATTAAGCTTCCCTCGTGTGTTTAGCTGCCTCTGGCAGGTGCAGCACTCTTCAAATGGTTTGGAAACAGACAGCTGATTGATCTCTCATTTATTGATTTCCCCACCCCTCTTCTTCACCCAGGCTTTCTTTTGGCCTGAACTAATTACAGATTAGGACAGTTCAGAAGCTATTGTTTGAGAGAACTACTAGATAGTCCCCAGGTCAAACCCTGTAACTTTGCCTAATGCAAACAAGATTTTGTTTTGTAAGAGAAACTTAATGGGAATGGTAAACTGTCAAAATCTGGTAAACTGAGCTCTGTGAAATCTATCTGAACTTGAGAGGCACTAGTTATACTTCATCAGTGAGGTAAGAAAATAAATATATTCATGTACCTTGGCTCAAAAAATATTTTAGGCAACAAAGAGATCTCTGGTTAGAAATACAGTTAGGACTTGACAGCCTGGCAACAGTTCCTGCTCTGACACTGAGCAATAATAGTGAGTGCTGTTTTTTTCACAGAAGTTGGAACTGTGTTGACAGATCTTCCCATGTTATAAGCACAGTTTCAGGTCAGAAGCAGTGGTGGCATGCCTCCTGGAGAGCCACACACAATTGCTAATGTATATGTTTTTTTAAAAAGACAAATTAAAACTCCCTTTTTATCTTGCCTTATTTTTCTATTAAGACTACCTAGCATGGAAACCTGCTGGATGGAGGAACAGAAAAGACACTGAGAAAGGGTCAGACTACTTTTTTTTTTTTTTTAAAAAGACATTTGTTTTCCTTCCCCCCATTTTCTCCTTGTCTCTCCTGTTGAAATCGTGATAGTGCTTCTTGTTTGACTGGCTACCCCTCTCTCCCATCTCTGTTAGGTGAGCACAGTCCAGTATGGATCCCCTGCTGATAGTGAGATCACACGGAGTATTTCTGGTACTCTCCAAATGGTTTTGTCAGCAAAATAATCTGGGAGCATAAATCAGACTTTATTTTTTTTTCTTAAAATAAGTTTATTTGTTATTTATATTACAAATAGCACTGGGACTATTTATAGCCAGGACTGGGACTCGACTGCATTAGGCACTGAGCAAACAAAGGATGTATCTTCTCTGAAAAGAGTTCAATCTAACTAAAGAAAGATGCAAGAAGTGAATGTAGCAAACAATCGGAGGGAAGGGGAAAAGACAATGAGAGTAACAGTAGTAATGTCATATGGTCCACAAAATAGCAACAAAAGGAGGAGAGATGGACACAAGAAAATCTCCCTAAGATGTCTACACTATGGAGGAAACTGGAGCCTACACCTGTGTACGCTGCAGTGTGAACTGTATTGTCTACAACTGAAAGCTTCAGGAGTTTACAGGACCATATTTTTTTCTATGTTTAACTATGCATTTTAGCTGCCTTACAGGATTTTGGGGGTAATAGAACCATCAGAGTTAGCCTTTTTGAACCTTTGGTATGTTTAGAATGTCAATTAACTTTATTTAATAAGATATTATCAAGATGGATTAGGCCCCAAAATTGACTTATCTTAAAAGCTGTCATAATGTAAGAGAGAAGTTAGCATGTCCCTAAATTAGTTATCTTAAAGTGGATGGTATTGGTAGTTTATTAATCGCAGAGATAAGTCTGACTGCTAGTGGTTGTAGATGGAAGGCAAGCTGTAACTGAAATGGTGAGAAATCCAAGTATTGAGCATGAAAGAAAGGGGAGGAGATTGAGTGAGTGGACATATGGCATAATTTAAAGCTTTTCTCTGTGGCACTTCTACCATGTATAATGTGCAGAGCTCTGTTCTTACATCTGAGTTTCTAATTTGAGAATCTGGAGAGATTGGAAATGTCATAAAACTGGCTTGTGTGTATACCCACCGCTGTCCTGTGTTGAACAAAATCTGAACTATTCTACAGTGTCATAGCCTTGTGTGGCTAATGAAGTTTTTTTTTTTTAACTTAAGCAGTAGAGGTTTGTGCTTTTGGAGCAGGAGGATCAGCATTTCAATCTTGCTCTTGTCATGAAACATATGTGAAGCCCTGGGGGTAGTACAGTGGAAACCACAAAATTTCTAGATGACTGCATATTAGTTAAAATGTCTAGTTAGGTGTGTGCTATCCGGCAACTCCAGAGCTGAGTTTCCAGGAAACCTTTACAGCTTTTGCAATAACAATAGTGTTCATATACAACTTTGTTTATCGTAGGCACCTACAATGAATTATTTGGGTTTTATCTGTGAAATTTCTGGCCAGTGGAAGGACTGGTTTTACAAAGAATAAGTGTAGGTTGGAACGCTAGTGGACTTAAACCCTTACAAGGAGAAAACAATATTTTAAGGAAAATCATATTTTGGGCCCAACAAGTTTGACCATGATAATTACTGCCAGAACCTTAAATGCTGTTGTGTTTAGCAAATGTTTCCATCAAATTCTACAATCATTTGGAATGTTCCCTTTTTTAGTGAAATGAATGCTTGTAAACTGCCAGATGATTAACAGTGTTTGCTGCGATGTACACAACTGAGGGCGCCCCGAGAGAATCTGCTATGCTTTGCTACTGTAATTTCCAGTAAAGGTTTGGTCAAGATTTGAAGCTGTGTCAAATGTATTTTGCAGCTTTAAGTTAAATTCAGACCTGCCAAAAGGTTCTTGATTGCTAGTTTTTCTGGCTGAAAGCATTTAAATGCTCACTCCACCAAGTCTCCATAGCTTCCCTTGTTCCCCCATGCAGAGCACTCCCTATCTTTCCCCGACATCCTGACTTTTCTCCTCTGCCCCCTGACTCTCCCTGCCCTCCATGCAGATTAGCCACCCCAGCTTCCCTTCCAATCCCTGACACCCTGACTCCCCGACGTCCCATGCAGAGCACTGACCCTGACTCACCCTTCCTAATCCTGATGCTCCAACCTCCCCCCTCCTGCCCTGGCTCACTCTGCTCCTCATGCAGAAAAGAGGAAAGAACTGCTTCTTAGCTGTCTTGGATATTTCTAAATAAACTGAAAGCAGCAAATCATAGTTCTTTCAGTCCCACCAAAACATTGCAGTTCACAAATTCATAAAGTTGCATTAGCATTACCCCATCAGCACATTCAGTCATTCTTAGCGTGATGGCAATGACTTTTGCATGAATATTTGTTGTAGGTGTTATTTAGTTATAAACTATAACCTTCTTCTTTGGCATAAGAAAAAACAAGAGCTGGCTCTAGTCAAGAAATGTTGTACGCTGCGTTTTCAGAACCATTAATTTATCCACCTTAATCACCAGTTAAATTATCTCATCCTTCATCTTTTTTCCCTTCTTTTGTCACTCCAAGGAAGGAATATTTCTATCACAATAAAGATTGTTGTGTATTCAAAACAGGAAGCAAAAAGTATTATTGCCGAGCTATGCTGGAAGGACAGGAGACACCGGATATGGTTTAATTAGGCCACAACTTTTTTCCTAAATGTCTAAAAGTACCCGGCAGATAGAATTGTGCAACAGAGGTAATTCCATAATCATTTACACATACATGGGGAAGAGGGCTGCTGTCAGCCCTCCCCCTTTACCCTTACGGGTTTTCTGCCAACCTGCTGCTGGGACCCTGCCCCTTCCTCCCTTGAATGAGGATTAAGGGGAGGGGAGCTATAAAAGGAGAGGGTAGTTGTTCCCTGCTCTACCAGTCATAGGAGCCCTGAACCCCCCTTGTTTCTATTCCTTTAAAGAATGCCTCCTTTAAGTCCTTTTCCAATCCATTTTATCTGATTACCCTATCCCTTCCCTACACAGTACCTGCATTGGATCTCCACCACAAGGAGGTGCCAGCAATGAGCTTGGGTGTCTTCCCCACCATAACTAGCCAGGTTCCCAGAACTCTACTAATGCCTTCTTTAATATCAGCCAAAATGTGTCGACTCCCAAGTCTGACAGGTGGATCACATCCTCCCTGAATAATTCTGGTGCCCCATATGCTATTTCCAGATGAGAAATTACTGACCCCCCCACCCGCCGTCTATGAATTTGGCTACCTCTGTATTCATATCCCTCCTAAGTTTGTCGACTCGAGGTATCTTCACAGCTCCCTGCCACACCCTGTGTTGCAACATGCCTGACCAAATAACTTTTACTCCTGGAAAAATTCCAGGATCTGTCCCAAGTCCCTCTTAGCTCTGATCATTAAGTCCATCCCTTTACACATTGCCAAATATTTTCCCTGAGGTGAACCACAATCAATCTGGTGCCTTGACTTGAATGTGCCTTTTATAGTAAAAAAACCTCAGTCCTTCAAAATGCTGAAAACACTGTTCAGGTGATAATTGTATTTTTTATTTAAGCATCACCGTGATTTCACACTGTACAAGAGAATAAATAAATAAAACCATTTCCTGAAATGAGGCACTTAGGCACTGTAGTAAATGAAGTGTGTGTGCTGGGGGGGAAGCTCCCTTTTATGGACACCCAGCCAGCCAGTAGCTATAAAATCCCTCTTAGTAGCCGTTCTCTAATTGCTCTACCTGTAAAGGGTTAAAAAGTCTCACTGCTATGCATAGGTAAAAGGAAGTGAGTGGGCACCTGGCCTAAAGAGTCAATGGGAAGGCTAGAACTTTTTAAAAGAAAACTCCCCTTTTGTCTGTCTGTTGTTGTTCTCCTGGGGAGAGGTGGACAGGGCAGAGCTATGCTGTAAGAAGCTTGGGCCAGGTATGAAAAAAACTATCAGTATCATACCTAGAGATTACTCGTTTAAAACCCCAGATATGTAAGTAAATCAGGAAATGTCTAGGAAGACGTGATTAGGTTTATCTCTTGTATTGCTTTATGGCTTGTGTATTCCTCTGTGCTAATCCCAGGTGCTTTTATTTTGCTTGTAACCCTTAAGCTGGACCTCAAGAAAGCTATTCTTGCTGTTTAATCCTTGTATTTTGCTCTTTTTAAATCTAGCAATAGCCCAAGTTCCCAGATGTATTTTCTTTCCTTTTTTTTTAAAGTAATATTTACCTTTTTTAATAACAGAATTGGATTTTTGTGTCTTAAGGGGTTTGTGCACTTTTTATTTTTAATTAGCTGGTGGCAACAGCTAATTTCCTCCCCCCCCCACCTTTTTTTTTTCTCAGCTCTTCCCCAGAGGGGTGTGTGTGTGTGAAAGTGCTTGAGGGTACCCCAGAGGAAGGAATTCCCAAGTGAGCCTTCCAGGTCTCTCAGAGAGGTTCTGCTCTTGGGTGATGACAGTGTTTACCAATCCAAGGTCAGAGAAAAGCTGAAACCTTGGGAGTTGAATACAATCCTGGATTGGCCAGTATTAATTTTTAAAATCCTTGCGGGCCCCCACCTTCTGCACTCGAAGTGCCAGAGTGGGGAATTAGCCTTGACGGCACACAAAAGACTAGATGCCAAGGTTAAAAAAAAATAGCTTGCTCAAGGACAAAAAAGTAGCACTCAGTGGAGTCTGTAGCCTGTACAAAGAAAATTTAGAGGGAATCTTGCAGGGAACAGCTTTGTTTCAACCCATATTCTCAAAATGGTTTCATTTTGCTACATCTACACCCTGACAAGGCAAGTGATGTTGAATTGTTTCTCTCTCTCTCTCTTTGTCACTGTATATAGCATGCATGTGTTTGGTATATGTTTTTCTGTCCCATTTCTCTCCTCCTACAACAGTTGGATGCACAACAACAAATGTATGTGAGCATTTGTACTTTGTATTTCTGTTAGTATATCTGTGCAAGAAAAGAAATGTTGTTCGTTGTCAAGGTTCCTTCCCCACTCTGAACTCTAGGGTACAGATGTGGGGACCTGCATGAAAACCTCCTAAGCTTACTTTTACCAGCTTAGGTTAAAACTTCCCCAAGGTACAAACTATTTTACCCTTTGCCCTTGGACTTCCACTGCCACCACCAAACATTTATCTGGGTTTATTTATTAGGAAAGCATTGTTTGGAAACGTCTTTCCCCTCAAAATCCTCCCAACCCTTGCACCCCATTTCCTGGGGAAGGTTTGGTAAAAATCCTCACCAATTTGCATAGGTGACCACAGACCCAAACCCCTGGATCTTAAGAACAATAAAAAAAAGCATTCAGTTCTTGAAAAGAAGAATTTTAATAGAAGTAACAGTAAAAAAGAAGTAACAATAAAAAGAATCACCTCTGTAAAATCAAGATGGTAAATACCTTACAGGGTAATTAGATTCAAAACACAGAGAATCCCTCTAGGCAAAACCTTAAGTTACAAAAAGACACACAGACAGGAATATCCATTCTATTCAGCACAGCTTAATTTCTCAGCCATTTAAAGAAATCATAATCTAACACATATCTAGCTAGATTACTTACTAAGTTCTAAGACTCCATTCCTGTTCTGTCCCCAGCAAAAGCATCACACAAACAGACTCTTTGTTTTTCCCTCCCTCCAGCTTTTGAAAGTATCTTGTCTCCTCATTGGTCATTTTGGTCAGGTGCCACCGATGTTATCCTAGCTTCTTAACCCTTTACAGGTGAGAGGATTTTTCCTCTGGCCAGGAGGGATTTTAAAGGGGTTTACCCTTCCCTTTATATTTATGACATTTGTAGATCACTGTTGTGACTTGTGCAGTGCTGATGTATACAAGAAAATTCCTGAAGGTAGGCACTTTGATATGTTCGGTGGTGTCTGATCCGCTTAAATTTTATTCTCTGAAGTTCATTCACTTTTGTGATCTGTTCCTCACTTTACCAGTATACACTGCTACAGCTGAGCAAAGTTTCTTGGCACTCCAAAGACTGAAATCTGTTCTCAGAACAATGATGACCCAAGAACATTTGAACAATACAATGCTTTTTTGTACAAACCAACTGAAGATGTCTGAAATTGCAAAGGAGTTCATGTCAACTAATGACAGGTGCATCCACTTTTTTGGAACACTTTAAGACAAGGCGCCTTTTCTTGTGTGTCTGGTTTCCCCATTGTTTTATGTCACCAAATTCATTGTTTTCATAAAAAGAAAAGGAGTACAGACTAACACGGCTGTTACTCTGAAACCTGTTTTCATAAAAACATCATAAAATACACTACGCATGTGAGTTTGAGGAGTGGTTTGGTGGGCGCAGTTTGAGGAATGCACAGTTCAGTATGGGGTACAGTGTGTACAGAAAACTGTCTGTCAAGAGACATACAGGTTTGATATCTTAATACACTATGTAGTTTATTTAGGTTTCAGTATGGATCTCAGGGCCCCACACTCCATTGTTCAAAGCAAGCTTGTGCTGCTTATGGGCAAGAGGCCTTGGAAGAAATGGCCTTGGGGAGGGACTCAAAGGATGAGTAAACATAAAAATGGCCATACTGGGTCAGACCAATGGTCCACCTAGCCTAGTATCCCATTTTTCAATAGTTGCCAATGTCAGATACTTCAGAGGGAATGAACAAATCATCAAGTGATCCATCCTCTGTTGCCCATTCTCAGCTTCTGGCAAACAAAAGCTAGGGACACTTCAGGACATGATTTTGCATCCTTACCCATCCTGGCTAATAGCCACTGATGAACCTATCCTCCATGAACTTACCTAGCTATTTTTTTGAACACTGTCATAGTCTTGGTCTTCACAACATCCCTTGGCAAACAGTTCCACAGGTTGACTGTGCATTGTGTGAAGAAATACTTCCTTTTGTTTTTTTTTAAACCTGTTGCCTATTAATTTCATTCGGTGATCCCTAGTTCTTGTGTTATGAGAAGGAGTAAATAACACTTCCTTATTTACTTTCTCCACACCAGACATGATTTTATAGACCTCCATCATATCCCCCTTAGTCATCTCTTTTCCAAGCTGAAAAGTCCCAGTTTATTAATCTCACCTCATAGGGAAGGTGTTTCATACCCCTAATCATACTTGTTGCCCCTTTCTATACCTTTTCCAATATATATTTTTTTGAGATGGGGCGACTAGATCTGCACACAGTATACAAGATATGGGCATACCATGGATTTATATTGAGGCAATATGATATTTTCTGTTTTATTATCTATCCCTCTCTTAATGATTCCCAATATGGTTAGCTTTTTTGACTTCTGCTACTCATTGAGTGGATATTTTCAAAGAACTATCCACAATGACTCCAAAATCTCTTTCTTGAGTGGTAATAGGTAACTTAGACCCCATCATTTTATATGTATAGTTGGGATTATGTTTTCCAATGTGCACTGCTTTGCATTTATCAACATTTAATTTCATTTGCCATTTTGATGCCCAGTCACCCAGATTCATGAGATCCCTTTGTAACTCTACACAGTCTGCTTTGGACTTAACTGTCTTGAGTAGTTTTGTATCTTCTTCAAGTGCTTGCTTATGTCCATTCTAAGTAGGTATGTGCACGCCCACGTGCATGGTAGCCAGAGATTTTTCCCTTAGCGGTATCCATAGGACTGGCTCTGGTGCCCCCTTGAGCCCTGTGCTCATGTGCCCTGCCGCCCTCTCTGTTCCTTCTTATCACCAGTGATGGTGGCTGGAACACTGCTTGCTCTTGCAAGTGCCCCTAGTGCTTCTTGAACTCTGAGTTGTTTCTCCCACCTGCTATAGTAACCGCTCATTCCACAAGAGCAAAGGCTTCCTCAGTGGCCTTCCTAGCACAGATCCCGATTCAAGATATTGGTCTTCAGTCCATACCTTTGTGTCCCACTATGCTATCACTTAACAGGCTCAGGACAATGCTGGCTTTGGTAGAGCAGTGTTGCAAGCTGCACGAAAGTGAACTCCAGACCCGCCTCCAAAGGGTACTGCTCATGAGTCACCTTCATGGTATGGACATGAGCAAGCACTCGAAGAAGAAAAAATGATTGCTTACCTTTCGTAACTGTTGATTGCAAGATGTGTTGCTTATGTCCATTCCTTGACCTGCCCTCCATCCCCACCATCAGAGTAGACAGCAAGAAGGAATTGAGAGCCGGCGCCCCATATACTGTTGCATGAGCACGGGGTCCCAGGGGGCATCAGAGCCGCCCCTATGGATACTGCTAAGGGAAAAATCTCTGGCTATTGTTCATGTGGGCACACACCTACATGGAATGAACATAAGCAACACATCTCGAAGAACAATCCGTTACGAGAGGTAAGCAACTGTTTATCTGTTTATTCCTTTTTCCAGATCATTTATGAATGTATTGAACAGCTGTGGTCCCACTACAGATCCTTGGGGGACCCCACTATTTATCTCTCTTCACTGTGAAAACTGACCCTTTATTCCTACTCTTTGTTTCCTATCTTTTAACCAGTTACTGGTCCATGAGAGGACCTTCCCTCTTAACCCACGACCGTTTACTTTTCTTAAGAGCCTTTGAGCCACCAATTGGAAGGCATGAGATGCCTTGTGCCAGGGTTGGGGGTTCCACGATCACCGCTCCCAAGAGAAGGAGGCAGGTGATGGTGGTTGGGGACTCTCTCCTTAGGGGGACTGAGTCATCTATCTGCTGCCCCAACCGAGAAAACCGAGAAGTCTGCTGCTTGCCAGGAGCTAGGATTCACGATGTGACGGAGAGACTGCCGAGACTCATCAAGCCCTCGGATCGCTACCCCTTTCTGCTTCTCCACGTGGGCACCAATGATACTGCCAAGAATGACCTTGAGCGGATCACTGCAGACTACATGGCTCTGGGAAGAAGGATAAAGGAGTTTGAGGTGCAAGTGGTGTTCTCGTCCATCCTCCCCATGGAAGGAAAAGGCCTGGGTAGAGACCGTCGAATTGTGAAAGTCAATGAATGGCTATGCAGGTGGTGTCGGAGAGAAGGCTTTGGATTCTTTGACCATGGGATGGTGCTCCAAGAAGGTGGAGTGCTAGGCAGGGACGGGCTCCACCTAATGAAGAGAGGGAAGAGCATCTTCGCAAGCAGGCTGGCTAACCTAGTGAGGAGGGCTTTAAACTAGGTTCACCGGGGGAAGGAGACCAAAGCCCTGAGGTAAGTGGGGAAATGGGATACTAGGAGGAAGCATGAGCAGGAGAGCGCGAGAGGGGAAGGCTCCTGCCTCATACGAAGAAAGCAGGGCAAACAGCAAGTTATCTCAAGTGCCTATACACAAATGCAAGAAGCCTGGGAAACCAGCAGGGAGAACTGGAAGTCCTGGCACAGTCAAGGAATTATGATGTGATTGGAATAACAGAGACTTGGTGGGATAACTCACATGACTGGAGTACTGTCATGGATGGATATAAACTGTTCAGGAAGGACAGGCAGGGCAGAAAAGGTGGGGGAGTTGCACTGTATGTAAGAGAGCAGTATGATTGCTCAGAGCTCCAGTATGAAACTGCAGAAAAACCTGAGAGTCTCTGGATTAAGTTTAGAAGTGTGAGCAACAAGGGTGATGTCGTGGTGGGAGTCTGCTATAGACCACCGGACCAGGGGGATGAGGTGGACGAGGCTTTCTACCGGCAACTCACGGAAGTTACTAGATCGCAGGCCCTGGTTCTCATGGGAGACTTCCATCACCCTGATATCTGCTGGGAGTGCAATACAGCAGTGCACAGACAATCCAGGAAGTTTTTGGAAAGTGTAGGGGACAATTTCCTGGTGCAAGTGCTGGAGGAACCAACTAGGGGCAGAGCTCTTCTTGACCTGCTGCTCACAAACCAGGAAGAATTAGTAGGGGAAGCAAAAGTGGATGGGAACCTGGGAGGCAGTGACCATGAGATGGTTGAGTTCAGGATCCTGACACAGGGAAGAAAGGAGAGCAGCAGAATACGGACCCTGGACTTCAGAAAAGCAGACTTTGACAACCTCAGGGAACTGATGGGCAGGATCCCCTGGGAGAATAACATGAGGGGGAAAGGAGTCCAGGAGAGCTGGCTGTATTTTAGAGTCCTTATTGAGGTTACAGGGACAAACCATTCCGATGTGTAGAAAGAACAGTAAATATGGCAGGCGACCAGCTTGGCTTAACAGTGAAATCCTTGCTGATCTTAAACACAAAAAAGAAGCTTACAAGAAGTGGAAGATTGGACAAATGACCAGGGAAGAGTATAAAAATATTGCTTGGGCATGCAGGAGTGAAATCAGGAAGGCCAAATCACACCTGGAGTTGCAGCTAGCAAGAGATGTTAAGAGTAACAAGAAGGGTTTCTTCAGGTATGTTAGCAACAAGAAGAAAGTCAAGGAAAGTGTGGGCCCCTTACTGAATGAGGGAGGCAACCTAGTGACAGAGAATGTGGAAAAAGCTAATGTACTCAATACTTTTTTGCCTCTGTCTTCACGAATAAGGTCAGCTCCCAGACTACTGCACTGGGCAGCACAGCATGGGGAGGAGGTGAACAGCCCTCTGTGGAGAAAGACGTGGTTTGGGACTATTTAGAAAAGCTGGATGAGCACAAGTCCATGGGGCCGGATACGCTGCATCCGAGAGTGCTAAAGGAGTTGGCGGATGTGATTGCAGAGCCATTGGCCATTATCTTTGAAAACTCATGGCGATCGGGGGAGGTCCCGGACGACTGGAAAAAGGCTAATGTAGTGCCCATCTTTAAAAAAGGGAAGAAGGAGGATCCTGGGAACTACAGGCCAGTCAGCCTCACCTCAGTCCCTGGAAAAATCATGGAGCAGGTCCTCAAGGAATCAATTCTGAAGCACTTAGAGGAGAGGAAAGTGATCAGAAACAGTCAGCTTGGATTCACCAAGGGCAAGTCATGCCTGACTAATCTAATTGCCTTCTATGACAAGATAACTAGCTCTGTGGATGAGGGGAAAGCAGTGGACGTGTTGTTCCTTGACTTTAGCAAAGCTTTTGACACAGTCTCCCACAGTATTCTTGCCAGCAAGTTAAAGAAGTATGGGCTGGATGAATGGACTATAAGGTGGATAGAAAGTTGGCTAGATTGTCGGGCTCAATGGGTAGTGATCAATGGCTCCATGTCTAGTTGGCAGCTGGTATCAAGTGGAGTGCCCCAAGGGTCGGTCCTGGGGCCGGTTTTGTTCAATATCCTCACCAGGAGCGCTTCCACTGACCTAAGACGGGCAGTGTGAGGAGCTGAGAGCCCAGTTTCAGCTGCCTCCTGGGCTCCTGGCAAGCTGCCCCCCCCCCCCCCCCGGCTCCCTGTTCTCAGTTGGGAGCAGGATAAGTCACCCAGGGCTTCTTGCCTCCCTGTTTGCCCCTGGGAGGGGGGAAGCCACCTGGGGCTTCTCCCCCTCAGGGAGTGGAGTCCAGCTGCCCTGACTTCTCGGCCCCCGCCCGCACCCCACCGGGAGTGAGCAGTCTTGTCACTTTCACAGCTCCAGCATGGAGCTGTGAAATTGGTAAGACAGCCAAGCTTCCCAGCAGGGAGGGAGAGGAAGCCACCGGGGCTTCTCGCCTACCCGTTCCCCACTGGGAGCGGGGTCCAGCCTCCCAACTCTCCAAGGGAGTAGGGGGCAGCTGGACTCTAGCTGCTTGGCTTTCTTGTCAAATTCACAGCTCCTCTGACAGGCCTACCGCAGCATCCTCTGGATCACATTGACATTCTTGTGGTACATGAGTAATGTTTCTGCTTGGTGTCTTTGCATTTGCCAGTCTATATTCTTCATCAAGCAGAACACTTGAATTCACATTTCATACTCAGAGATTTTTAATGGAAATGATTCTCTAGCTCTTCAAAGAAGGACTATTACACCCTTACAATTCTCCTGTAAAGCATTACAATATTCCTTCCTGAAACTGTTTGGCTGAGAAGTGGTTTGATGTCTATATCCTTTCTTTGGACTGTGTCTTGCAGTATAGGGGTTTAGATTTGATAATCTAGTCAGTCTTTTCCATTTTGAACTACTTTGATCCCAAAATGAACATGTAAGGGATTGATTCTTGCTACAATGCAAAATACTCCTCTACTATCCACAATGCCAAGCTCATCCCTGCTCTGTGGATTTCCCATTGGATCTGAGATGAGTACAGAAGATGGTCTCCATCGTTTGGAGAGAAGAATTTGCCCTGAGCAGTGTGTGTGTGTGTGTGTTTTGTTTTTTGCTTGGTTGGTTTAGGGTTTTTTATTTGCAGAGAGTAACACAGGGGACATGATGGAAATATTTGACCTTGGTCATATGGTAAGTCAGTGCTGGCATAGCACATGGGTCTCTGTGGTCACTGATCATAGGCTCCGTTCCAAATGGATGTGCTTCAAAAAGGTGACCCTGTTTTTGCTCACATCTCAGATGCCCTCAGAAAACTCTTTGTAGTAGCTATCTCAGCATCTGTTTTTGTTTTTGTTTTAAACACCATTGCAACCTTTGCAAAAGATTATTTTGGAGGAGGAAATGACATGATTGAAGGACTGGATGGCCTGCTAAGAAAGGTTGGTTGGTGGTAGGAAAAGATCAGGGAGTGGTGGACCTGGAGGGACCAAACCTCTCTATTATTATGACATCATCTCATGCCCCTAGCACTGGCCCTGAGTAGAAATGGCAGAGTACCTAAGTACATTATACTGTATACTGATTAAAGTTCTTTAAAACTCAAGTGAGACTAAAGGACTCAAATTTATTTATGGTGTTTTTCTATTGTCTTCAGGGATTAATTTGGATGACAAGGATGTATTTGGCCCAACAAGTAGAATTTCAAAAGAGCAAATTTGGCAAAAGATTTGAGAAGTAACAGGTGAAGGTAAATAAAATTGAGCTCTGGAGGGAAAGGATGAAGAAGAAAAATGGAAAGTGTGCAAAGACAAATATATGGCCAAAGACTGGGGCCAGAGTCATGTACAAATACACTTGGGGGCCACTCCTGCTGACACGTACTTGCAACTTTCTCTGATGTTCTTGTGAAAACTATTTCAGCCATGGAATTAAAAAAAAATAAATAAGAAGAGGCAGGTGTGTCTGTATGAACAATTGCCGTAACACTGATGAGAACTGTTATCTTATGTATCGTTACGTAGTCGGAGGGTGGGGGATTTATTCTTTCAGCATTCCAAAACTTGATTATTATTCCTACAGGATTTACGTTCAGTAGATTTCCTGCCTGTAGCCTTTGTCTTAGAGAGATTTCTGACAAAATTATTTATCTTATGGGATAATATACACTCTTACCAGTGCTGATGACAAAACTTTGTGCTGAAGGGTACATTTGGAAATACTGAAAATTCCCTTCAGATTGCATCTAGAGGTCACACATGACTCCTTATCAAGATCAGCTAACACAATAGGACTCAGTAAACCCAAAAGACAGTGTTACTATTGTATGTAAAGACACTCAAATCAGGGCCCCGAATTAGCAAACTGGTTAAGCATGCACTTTAAGCATGTGAGTTATACCATTGATTTCAGTGGGATGACTTAAGTGCTTTAAGTTAAAAGCTTGCTTAAAGTCTTTGGTGGGCCCCAATCCAAACTGGCTTTCAGTATGTTATAGGCTAACTTCCCGGGAATGGCACTGAATTAGAGGTGTGCTAAAGTATTTGTAACAAGATGAAAAATTACTTACAATCCAAGGTTTTTATTACTTTTTCAGTTTTATATGAACACAAAAATGAAACCATTTCTGTGTCACTTGAGTATATGAAGTTTCAAAAAGAAATGGGCTAATTTTCTAAGTGAAAGCGACTGCATTGTGAATATGTAAATAGTCACATTTTTACATGTTTACGATGCTGAAGTGGTTTTATCTCCAAAAATTAGGTATGAAGTGAAATAAAATAAAAATTGTGAACAAACATAGTTCTGTGCTGAATATTTCTCATGGGCTGCACAGAGGCAAGTTAATAGCGCTCTGCACAGGCACATGGGTCCACCCATGCAGATACGATTGCAGATTAGGGTATCTGTGTGTAATGTAGAAGTATGTGCATGTTGCTTTCAATGCTTCCTAGTGGTGGTCCTATTTATACCTATTTATAATTAGTAAAGAAATGTCTGTTGAGGAAAATAGGAGCATAAACTCTGGCAAATGAAGTGTAAAAATACAATTAGGAAGGCCAAAAAAGAATTTGAAGAACAGCTAGCCAAAGACTCAAAAAGTAATAGCAAAAATGTTTTTCAGTACATCAGAAGCAGGAAGCCTGCTTAGCAACTAGTGGGACCAATCAACGATCGAGATGCTAAAGGAGCACTCAAAGACGATAAGGCCATTGTGGAGAAATTAAATGAATTCTTTGCATCGGTCTTCACGGTTGAGGATGTGAGGGAGATTCCCAAACCTGAGCCATTCTTTTTAGGTGACAGATCTGGGGAATTGTCCCAGATTGAGGTGTCATTAGAGGAGGTTTTGGAACAAATTGATAAACTAAACTGTAATAAGTGACCAGGACCACATGGTGTTCACCCAAGAGTTCTGAAGGAACTCAAATGTGAAATTGCAGAACTACTAACTGTAGTCTGTAACCTATCATTTAAATCAGCTTCTGTACCAAATGACTGGAGGATAGCTTATGTGACACCAATTTTTAAAAAGGGGTCCAGAGGTGATCCTGGCAATTACAGGCCAGTAAGCCTGACTTTGGTACCGGGCAAACTGGTTGAAACTACAGTAAAGAACAAAATTGTCAGACACATAGATTAACATAACTTGTTGAGGAAGAGTCAACATGGTTTTTGTAAAGGGAAAACATGCCTCACCAATGTAGTAGAATTCTTTGATGGGGTTTACAAGCATGTGGACAAGGGGGATCCAGTGCATATAGTGTACCTAGATTTTCAGAAAGCCTTTGACAAGCTCTCTCACCAAACACTCTTAAGCAAAGAAGGCAGTCATGGGATAAGAGGGAATGTCCTCTCATGGATTGGTAAGTGGTTAAAAGATAGGAAACAAAGGGTAGGAATAAATGGTCAGTTTTCAGAATGGAGAGAGGTAAATAGTGGTGACCCCCAGGGGTCTGTACTGGGACTCCTGTACTGGGACCAGTCCTATTTAACATATTCATAAATGATCTGGAAAAAGGGGTAAACAGTGAGGTGGCAAAATTTGCAGATGATACAAAACTACTCAAGATACTTAAATCCCAGGCAGACTGCAAAGAGCTACAAAGGGATCTCTCAAAACTGCATGTCTGGGCAACAAAATGGCAGATGAAATTTAATGTTGATAAATGCAAAGTAATGTACATTGGAAAACATAATCCCAACTATACATATAAAATGAGGGGGTCTAAATTAGCTGTTACCACTAAAGAAAGAGACCTTGAAGCAAACAGAATGTTGGGAATCATTAAGAAAGGGATAGCTAATAAGACAGAAAATATCATATTGCTTCTATGTAAATCAATGGTACACCCATATCTTGAATACTGCGTGCAGATGTGGTCGTTGTGCAGATGGTTACCATCTCAAAAAAGGTATATTGGAATTGGAAAAGGTTCGGAAAAGGGCAACAAAAATTATTAGGGGTATGGAACGGTTTGTGTATGAGGAGAGATTAATAAGACTGGGACTTGTCATCTCTTGTCCAAGATGAATAAGGGGGTATATGATAGAGGTCTATAAAATCATGACTGGTGTGGAGAAAGTAAATAAGGAAGTGTTATTTACTCCTCATAACATAAGAACTCGGGGGCACCAAATGAAATTAATAGGCAGCAGGTTTAAAACAAACAAAAGGAAGTATTTCTTCACACAATGCACAGTCAACCTGTGGAACTCCTTGCCAGAGGATGTTGTGAAGGCCAAGACTATAACAGGGTTCAAGAAAGAACTAGAGAAATTCATGGAGGATAGGTCCATCAATGGCTATTAGCCAGGATGGGCAGGGATGGTGTCCCTAGCCTCTGTTTGTCAGAAGCTGGGAATGGGTGACAGGGGATGGATCACTTGATGATTACCTATTCTGTTCATTCTCTCTGGGGTACCCAGCATTCGCCACTGTTGGAAGACAGGATATTGGCTCGATTGATCTTTGGTCTGACCCAGTATGGCTATTCTTATGGATGACGCATTGACCCTACCCAAAATCCTTGTCATAAAGTTGGGAGTTTACAAATTATGGTGGACTGTTATCAGTAAACCTCAAGTACTGTCTGTGTGTCTGTCTGTCTTTATTTATTTCTGAAGAAGGTTTTGCTTTGATGTGTGCATGAGCTGCAATATTCTTCCTTAATTAGAGTTGAGAGAATAATTTGAAACAAATTAATTTTGTTTAATTAAATTTGGCCTGTTTCTTTGCTTGTAGATGAGTAAATCTCAATTTCCTTGAACATATTTGTTCAGATTTATTCTACAAATATCTTTTCACATTTTTTCCTCTAATGGTTTGATCTTGGATGTGTAACATTTGAGCTGTGTTGCAGATAGTTTTGATTACTAGAGCTCTGTGTAGCTTGAAAGCTTCTCTCTCTCTCTCTCTCCCCAACAGAAGTTGGTCCAATAAAAGATATAGCCTCACCCACCTTGTCTCTGAAAGGACATAGCATATTAGTTACATTTCTAAAAGTCTCTCTCTTCTCTCTTTTAAAAAAGAAAAAAAATCAAACAACTTGTTAAACATGTGTCTAGACTAGAAATTCTCCCCTGAGCTCCTGGTAACTACAGGTGCTTGTCTTGCTCAGGACACACCCTCTGTGTACATTCCTCACATTCCACAAGTGACTTTGCTTATATAACCTTAACTACACTACCTCCCTAAATAGCTAAACTGCGGGTTTCTTTCACTTACCCCACATGACTATCCTTATCACTCCAGCAGGGCTTACTCTGCACAAATCCCTTCTCCATTTCTTGTTCCATAACTCTTATTACAACAGCTAAACATTAAGGCCTCAGTTCAGGAAAATATGCTTATTCAGAAGAGCACTTAAACACTTGCTTATGTCCTACTGAAGTCAGTGTGATTATTCATATTAATCATTCTTTCCAATGCAGTTTACTTTTAAAAGCTATGAGGCCATGTTTACACTATAGTACCAACTTTGGATGCATGTTATACATATACCAAAGTTGGTAGATCACTTGGGCACATGAATTCTTGGGTACTTGCACATACAAACCAGGTATGCTTGTGTCGATGGAAAGAGTGGTGCACCATTGGCAGGTATCCCAATGTGCCTCATGTCACTGTCGATCCCAATAACTTTTGAGAAATTTTCTCAATGTGTTATGAGATAGAAATGGCTCACCTAGGGATCTGTGGGAGCTATGGGTCAGGGTTCCCAGCATGCAGTTTTCTCCATCCCATAATGCCATCCATGGTCCATAATTTTCATGCCTTTTTAAAAAAACATCCCACAAACCCAGATGGCACTTCTCGGTGTCTGCCATCATTGACAGAAGCATGGAGCCCATAGACCTCTGCACTATTCTCATGAATGTTACAAATAACAGAAGAATTGTGAGTCCTGTATTTGCAGGCACGCAGGAAGTACCACAACAACAGGGAACATGACGATTTCTTCGAGGACAGTTTGCTAAGGGACATAGCAAAAAACACTTCAGGGTTGTTGGTGGCATTAACGGAGCAGCTGCAGGTGGTGGAGTGCTGCTTCTAGGTCCGAGAAACTAGCACTGACTAGTGGGATTGCATCATAATGCGGGCTTGGGACAACATACAGTGGCTGCAGTATTTTGGTATGTGAAAGGCCACATTCCTGGATCTGTGCGCCAGGCTTACCCTAGCCCTTCAGTGCAGGCAGACAACAATGAGAGCTATGCTGACCGAGGAGAAGTGAGTGGTGTTTGCAGTCTGGAATCCTGCAACACCAGATTGCTACCAGCCAGTGGGAAATTACTGGAGTTGGAAATCGACAGTGGGGGCTATAGTCATGCAAGTGTTTAGGGCTACTAATCATCTCCTGTATGTGACTCTCAGCAATGTGGATGGATTTTCAGTATTGGGGTTCCCAAACTGAAGTGGGGTGATAGATGGCACACACATGCCTATTTTGGCACCAGCCCACCTTGCCACAGAGTACATCAACAGAAAGGCTACTTCTCTATAGTTATGTAGGTGTTTGGTGGATCACCAGGGATGCTTCACCAGTATCAGTGTGGACTGGTGAGGGAAGATGTATGACACTCGCGTATTTAAGAACGCAGAACTGTTCAGAAAGCTGCAAGCAGGGACATTCTTTCCTGACTGGAGGATTACCACTGAGGATATTTAAATGCTTACTCCCCTGGCTCATGAAGCTGTACGCTGGACACCTGTACAGCACCAAGAAAAGATTTATGTACTGGCTCAGCAGGTGCAAAATGACTGTTAAATGTGCTTTGGGTAAATGGAAGGGACACTGGCTCTGTTCACAGCCTGCCTCTTGCCTGCAGGCACTGCCCACCCCCCCAAGCTCCCTTTGGCTGATTCCTGGCCAATGGGAATGCGGAGCCGATTCTTGGGGTGGGGACAGTGCGTGGAGCCCCGTGGCCCCCCTGTCTAGAAGCCCGACCTGCTGCTGGCCACTTCCGGGGCGCAGTGCAGCATCGGAACAGGTAGGCACTAGCCTGCCTTAGCTGGGCAGCACCACTGATGGGACTTTTAACCTCCAGGTCGGTGATGCTGACCAGAGTGACCCAGTGCCTTACATGCCGCAACCCGATACTGGGTCGCAACCCGAACTTTGAAAAATGCTGGGTTAGAGCACTGGACTGAAAGGTGCTGTTGCTGACTCTGCGATTGAATCATAGTGTGACTTTGGGCAAGTCATTGCAACAGTGTGTCCCTCTGTATTGCCATCTGTAACATGGTAATGATAATACTTACCCATCTTTTGTAAAGTACTTTGAGATCCTTCGATGAAAGATACGATTTAAGTGCCAAGTATTCTTACAGTCACTTAAAATAGTGCACTTGAAATCGATTCCCCCTTCACTTAACTGCAAAGACCTGAGTTCAGGCTTGCATTTTTCTCAAAATTTGCTGAGCTTTTTGGTGTCATTAACCATTGCAAGGGGAAACATAGAAACCAAGAATTGCTAGGTAGATAAAAGGGAAAATGATTTTAAAAATGTTTTGTCTGAAAATAATTTTGTATTTCACTGATTTATCTTCAGTAGTTTTCAGAAATGATTCTCAGAAGCTGCCGAGTTTCATCTTTAACCATCACTAATATTCATCTCAGAAATTTTTGAGAGAGGGCAGCCCTTTAATATAAGTATGACTTTTCATATTGGGAGGTACTGCCGTGTCTTTCTTTAACTGTAAGCTTACCCCTGGAAGACATTGCTTTCCAATACTACCTTTAACTAGAATTTAGCAATAAAAATATTAATTGGGGCACACAGCTCATGAATTTGCATAACCCTTGGAATGTTAATAATGTCACAATAAAATATAGCTCACAACATGAGTTCAAAAAATGTCTACTGTATATCTTGAAAGTTTAGCCAAGCCTCCAGACTGTCACGCCAAGCCTTATACCCATCACAGATCAGCATGGATTGTCAAACTGATACCTTTATTCAGGATCAAGATTAGAGAGAAATGATATCAGCATAAAGCAAGCATCATCAGTTCAAATGAAGCTGTTCTTTCCTGATGCTTTTGCATCAGCCAGTTATCTGGGGTTTTAATTTAATAATGTATTTGCTCTATATCTCTATTTATTTTTAAATTCTTGGCTAATTTACCTTCCTTAGCAATTTTTATAACTTTCATTTTTCATTTCTCAGATGCCTTCATTTGTGTCAGCTAATTGCTTTCCATACTTCCCTTAACGAGGCTTATCTGTTGCCATCATATCAAATGTTCTCTGATTTTGCTGGTGCTGAAGAAATCTCACTGATGACCTCATGTTCCTGTGGCTTGGCTTTTTTGCTCTACTCTGATTTTTAAAGGTGACCTCCAAATGATTTTTTAAAAATTGGTCTTGTAGGGCTTAAGCTCTTTTTTGCTCTTCATGTTGTATATGAAGAAGGCCAGAAATTTTTTTCGTAGAAAAAAAATTAAAAATTGTTTTCCTGTCTGTCTGTTTTTCTGGTGAAATATCAGGAATGCAAAGCTGGTCTTTCCTGGTTTTCCTGGAAGAACTTTTGGTGGTCTTAAAGCATGTGTATTTGTATGTTTCTTACAGCTTAATTAAAGGAGTGGTGTGTGTTTTTGGAGCTGGATTTTTAACAAAGATATGTTTCCTCCAAGTTGTGCATTAGTCATTGAAGCTAAATAACTGTTTATTTTTTGTTAACAAATAAAAAGTTTAAAATAGATTGGTTACAAATTCCTCTCACTCCCAATTGCTCAACCTTCACTCTTTTGACTCTTGTGTAGTCATCATTTCACTAATTCTCTAGTCATCACAGGGTCTTCTTGGGTAAACAATACCTGAACATTTAATGTTGAAAAACAAGCAAAGAAAACGTCTCTCCTTTCAGGTCATGTTTATACATTAGAATAGGGGTGGGCAAACTTTTTGGCCCGAGGGCCGCATCTGGGTGGTGAAATTGCATGAAGGGCCATGAATGTAGGGCTGGGGAAGGGAGTTGGGGTGTGGGAGGGAGGGAGTGTGGGGTGTGGAGAGGGTGCAGGAAGGGGCTCAGGGCAAGGGGTCGGGGCAGAGGAGGGGTGCTGGGTATACGAGGGGGCTCAGGGAAGGGGGTTGGGGTTAGGTTGACCAGATAGCTAGTGTGAAAAATCGGGATGGGGGTGGGGGGTAATTGGAGCCTATATAAGAAAAAGCCCCAAATATTGGGACTGTGTCTATAAAATCGGGACATCTGGTCACCCTACTTGGGGTACAGGAGGGGGTGCACAGTGCAGGAGGGGGCTAAGGGCAGTGGTGCAGGGAAGGGTGCGGAGTGCAGAAGGGGGCTTGGGGCAGGGGCTTGGGGTGCGTGCAGGGTGCAGGAGGGGGCTCAGGGCAGGGGGTTGGGGGGATGTGGTGCTGGCCGCTTCTGGGAGCGGTGTGGGGCCCATGGCTCCACAGGGGTAGCAATCCCGCAGGCCGGATCCAAAGCCCTGAGGGGCTGGATCCAGCCCACGGGCTGTAGTTTGCCCACCCCTGCATTAGAAAGTAGCAAAAAGGCAAAGAGCAAGCTAGTTTTCCATTTTGTAGGTCACTTCTTAAAGATTTTACAGACTGAGCAAGATGGGGCCTGGTGGGGCTCAGATGGGAGGCCTTCAGGAATAAACCAATTTCAGCCCAACCTGTCTCTTTTTTCAGAGGTGCTAAGTACTTGTAACTCCGCTTGAAGTTAGCTGGAATGATGGGTGCTCAGCACCTTTAAGAACAAAGTGATTATTTATTATTATTAATTTTATAAACTGCAAACATAAAGTGTGTCAAGCTGGAAACCCAAAACTTGATGCACCTTTTGAAAATTTAGGCCATATTGAATATGGACATAACAATTTTCTTAGAGCAGTGGCTCTCAACCTTTCCAGGGTACTGTACCCCTTTCAGGAATCTGATTTGTCTTGCATACCCCCAAGTTTCATCCCCCTGCTTAAAAACTACTTGTTTACAAAATCAGACATAAAAATACATCACTAGGAATATAAATATTGTACTTACATTTCAGTGTATAGTAGTATATAGTGCAGTATAAAGAAGTCATTGTATGATATTTTAGTTTGTACTGACTTCGTTAGTGCTTTTTCTGTAGCCTGTTGTAAAACTAAGCAAATATCTAGATGAGTTGATGTATCCCTTGGAAGACCACTGCGTACCCCCATGGGTACATGTACCCCTGGTTGAGAACCACTGTCTTAGAGGCCCTTCTGAATATTGGCCTAGCTCTGTAAAGTGCTTTTCATTCCCACTGACTCCCAGGTCCTTCTCTCTGGGCATCTTTGGAACTCATATCCACATGGGCCCCAGCCACCCTAGCGTCAGCATGCTGCTTCCCTGAATAGGAGCAGCCTACCTGGGCTGGGACCAAAGGGGAAGAGCAAGCAGGGCTTCAGGGAGGAGCATGGGTGGGGCCACGCTGGGCTGTTTGGGGAGGCACAGCCTCCCCCAGCCTATGCAATGCACCGCCCATGCATATCCACACTAAATCATTCTGTAATCCTCTCTAGGCAGGCCCTGTACTGGAATTGCAAAGGTGTCAGGTGCAATGCTAGAGAGCTTATTCATGGCTTCTCTTTGCTGGGCTTTGTTATTTTGGAGGGCTGTATTGTGACAGGTGATATGCCTCTTTAACTCTCAATGTCTTCACTTCAGTGTGCTCAGCCCTTATCAGGACTGAGGGCGATAATCACCAAATTTCTCATCTATCTTAGAGGGAAAGTAAAATTAAAAAAACAGTTGTGCGAATGTGTTCTTTAAGCAAGCTAAAGGAATCTGCTACTGACATGTAACTCCTCTGTCTCGGTGCTCACATTGATGCATTCTGTTTGCTTGTTATAAATCTAAATTGCCATGTATAAAGATATTTACAGCTAGATTATCTAGTATAAAGTTATTTAGAGAGAGATCATCTAGCACAGGAAATATTTTGTTGGAATAGAGAGAGAACTGGAGAAATGAACTGAAAAGGCATCAAGTTTTACACTGTTAAACATTCTAAAAATAAACTGGAAACATTAAAGTATCTGATTTTTTTCCCTCTTCCCTCTTCTCCTCCTCCCTCTCAGGCATGTGTACTCATAAAATTTAATGGAGTGAAATTGCTTGAAAGAACTGGGCCATTTTTTACTCCTTGATACATATGTGAACAATTTTAATAAAAAAAAGGTTGATTCTTAAACAGCTTGTGGTCGATAATTTGTACTGGACAGATGGATTTGGTCACTGTAAGCCAAATAAATAAATTAGCGCTATCTTTGAAATGTGTAGCCAAGCTTGGCATCTGCGGTTACCATACTCTCTCTTCAGTTCAGATGCTTTCACCTGTGCTGCTGAACCAGCCTAACTTTGTTCTATTTGGCCTTGAGTTAGAACAGAGGACCACCTGCCTGGAAGAGATGTGAAATGTTACGCGTGCCTTTGTAATGGGATAGAGTACCAGAGTACCAAGTCTGCAAATATTTTACTGAGCAGGTCATGTATTAAGTAGAGGACTGAAAGGCAAAATGATAAATGATGAGGTCATCCCTTTAGAACTGGTGTCCAGGTGGTGAAAAGCCCGAGGTCCAAGGATAAAAAGTTAACTTCCTTTTAGGTTAGCCAGCTTAATGTGTTTGCCTTAATTTTCACTGTATTTACCAGTTTGTCTCAAAGTTTTTTGGTGGTTTTGTATATAAATACAACGATCCCACTTTATAATTACAAAGGGAGGATATGTTTAGCTGTTCTGATTAAAAAAGATGAATTCAGAAAAATTAAAGTGATGCTCTTGGGTAATTTAGGCCAAAAATGTACATTTTGCGTAGGAGTACCATTTTACCAAGTCCAACGTCAATATTTTAATGAATTTTTCCAGAGAGATTTTTCTCTATGGGGAGAGTGATGAGGGTTGGATTTAAACATTCCACTCCAGTTTTTGTACCCCATACATTGAGCATTGGCTAGTACATGAGAATCCAAAAGTGAAACTGAATAGAAATGAAAATAGAATTGACTATTCCAAGCTAAGTGAAATGTAACAAACAGCATAATTGATGAAATGTAACTTCTGATTTACAGTATTAGTTTTATTATAAAATGTCGATAGGTGAACAGGGAAAGAAATTGTTTTATTTGAAATGATTTTTTTATCTGAGATTGTTCCTTTAATTAAATATGCATATCAAGGTGTCCATGTGTGAACAAGTGTTAGATTTGGATGGGATTGAACAGTTAGACTAATAAATTTGTGTGTGTGTATTGGTGCATGTTCATACGCAGGTTAGGTTTATTTACGTTTTGTGCAAATTATACATGGCTTCCCATTTACTGATAGTGGGGGAGGGCAGTGCAGTTGGAAAGGTTGGAAAAAATTCCAACTATCAATCTGTTGATACAACTGTCAATCACTGGGAATTCTGATGGAAATAAATTCTGATCTGAGTAACATAGTATTGCAAAGGCAATGGGGCCCACTGAATAGGGCACTGATGGGAACCAGGAGACCCCGGTTCTATTTCCAGCTTTTGTCATTTACTTGCTCTGGGCAAGTTATTACAATTTCTGTGATTATCCTTGTCACACCAAGTCTTTTCTAGTTTTGGTAGAGGAGGAGACGGTGGGAGAATAGATATTTTTGCCTAACTGCGAAGGGAATTATGCTCTGGGTGAGAAGGAAGACTTTAGGCTGCCAAAGCTGTAATTTTTTGTGGAATATCATTTGTGAAGCTCCCAAGCACCAGTTTGTGTTCAGATGTGGGCTGAGCGCTATGGTGGGAGCATTTAAAAATCATTAAAGTTGATAAACTTTCTGAAATTTACTGGGATACTCTTGATAGCGGCTCATTGCTTCTGTGTGGGCAGCTTACATTTTTGGTGCCTGCATGGTGGAAAGTTTTCTGATGCTTTCATTTTGCTGACAGTTGAGCATTTAGTAGGTTTAACGTTATGTTTACTTGCTGTATATTATTCAGCCACTAGATGTTTCTGAGTTCTAGACAGGGTGTGGTCTCTGGTAATCAACAGGGACAAACCTGAGACTCAAGCTGTGTGGAAACCTGTTTGTATGTGTCTATAGCATGTAGTTAAAAAATGCCCCCTGTTTAAAGTAGACTGTGGTTCCTTATATCATGACAGCAGGAAAGCTTATTTCAGAGAGGCAAGTCACCTGTGTACGTCAATGACAGTTTTGCCTGACTAAAGCTTGCAGGATGCAGACCCTCTGTGGAAGTATTTTGTAGGTACCAGATGTGCCTGTTAGTTAGGTGTGGGCAGCCCAGAGGCATATCATGTAGCTGAAGGATGTAGAGAAAGTTTTCTATATTAAAATAGGTCATGTTCATTAGACATTATAGGTAGAACTTTCAAAAGAGCCCAAGTGACGTAGACACATAAGTCCTATTGAAAGCCACTGACTGTCAATGGGACTTGTGCTCTTAACTCACTTTGGTGCTTTGGAAATCCCCTTCTCCCCCATGGCTTTGGACTCATCAAGCAGTGGAACCTCTCAGCAAAATGATTAAACCAGAAGACTACTCTAGCTTTCATATAGTAAGAGTCTAACCTGGTGAGATCATGGATACTGCCTGTGGGGTGCTGAGCACCCTTGACTCCACTGATGTCAGCAGGACTTGTGGATACGCAGCACCTCACAGGATTTGGCCCTCTCAGGGCATTGTCCTGGAGGACTGCAAAGATCAGCATAAAACTAATCATACAAACATTATTATAAACATAGTCCCAGCTAAAAAAGAAAAGGGGTAATAAGAATGATTGGAATTCTTTACCCATCATTTGCTTTTATCACAATAAGATATGAAACTCTGGGGTGGTCGGAATTCTTTTTCAAGGAACTCTTTTTTTTCCCTTTTAATTAACTTGAGTGGCATCTAGCAAGAGTGAATAAACTAATGGTAACAATTTGAAACAACTTTTTAGTGAAAGGCAAAAAACCTTCCATGAAAAATGTGCAGTAATAGTTTTTTTCCTTTCTTTTTTTCTCAGTCTTTCCTTAGTAAATGCTAAGGAGTCCACCCTGAACCAGATGTTGGGAGTCTATAGTTTAGTGTTTCTGGATCGGTGCCCAAACTTTTACCTATCTTTTCAGCTATTTACATGGGTTTTATTTCTCCAGCTGTGCTTTCATTGATACTGTACAGTTGCAGACCTGCTAAATTAAGAGTCACTAGTGTAGGGTATTACTGTATTTTCAGTGAGACTAACAGTGATATTAAGCATCAAATGAAAATCATTTGGGCTTTGTTTCGTGAACAGGAGGATCAGACTTAATGAAGGATGTGAAGAAATTTGCCATGGACAATGATAACATAGAGGGAGGGAAGGGAGGCGTATAGGAGTGTTTTTCAAAAACTACCACAGAGAGGGAACAGACAGCTGCTGCATATGTATGGAAAAGGTGCATGGGGATGTCTTTTGTTTAAAGCAGACTAAACTTTCACTCTGTTGTTTGACTTTAAAACTATTTTTAGTTTTAATGGTTTCTACTTTAGTTGCCTTTTCAGTTTCCATCCTTACCTTGTACATTTCTTTTTTTTAAATTTGTCCTTGTGGATTAGAGTATCACAGGCTTATTCTCAAGAGCATCTTTGGCTTATTAATGCTTGGAATATTAGTTGAAGGCACACACTCTTCCAGCCAATGTAGCATAGAACCCACATCTAGAGGGGCTTCCAGGGGTAAGCTGCATGGGATAGATGAGCTGGCCAGCTTTGTTTAGCGAGAGGTAACTAAAGTACTGTACTTTGATAACTTTGTCTTTGTGGTACTGTGAAATAAGAACATAAGAATGGCCATACTGTGTCAGATCAATGGTCTATCTTGCCCAGTATCCTATCTTCCAACATTGGCTGGTGCCAGATGCTTCAGAGGGAATGGTCAGAACAGGTCAATTTTGAGTGATCCATCCCATCCAGTCCCAGTTTCTTGTAGTCCAAGGTTTAGGGTCACCTGAAGCATGGGGTTGTGTCCCTGACTTTCTTGGCTAATAGCCATTAATGGACCTTAACCTCCATGAAGTTACTTAATTCTTTTTCTGAACCGAGTTGTACTTTTGGCCTTCAAAACATCCCCTGGCAACAAATTCCATAGGTTGACTGTGCATTGTGTGAAGTAACTCCTTTTGTTTGTTTTAAATCTTCTGTCTGTTCATTTCATTGGGTGGACACTGGTTCTTGTGTTATGTGAAGGAGTAAATAACACTTCCTTACTCACTTTCTCCACACCATTCATGATTTAATAGACCTCCATCATATTCCCCCTTAGCTGTCTCTTTTCTAAACTGAACAATCCGAGTCTTTTTAATCTCTTCTCATATGGAAGCTGTTCTATACCCTTAATCATTTTTGTTGCCCTTCTCTGTACTTTTTCCAATTCAATATATCTTTTTTGAGATGGGGTGACCAGAACTGCATGCAGTATTCAAGGTGTGGGCATACTATGGATTTATATAGTGGCATTATGATATTTTCTGTCTTATTATCTATCCCTTTCCTAATGGTTCCTTTTTGTTAGCTTTTTTGACTGCTGCTGCACACAGAGCAGATGTTTTCAGAGAATTATCCACAATGACTCCAAGATCTCTTTCTTGAGTGGCAACAGTGAATTTCAACCCCATTATTTTGTTTGTATAGTTGGGATTATGTTTTCCAACATGTATTATTTTGAATTTATCAACATTGAATTTCATCTGCCATTTTGTTCTTCAGTCCCCACGTTTTGTGAGATTCCTTTGGAACTCTTCACAGTCAGCTTTGAATTTAACTATCTTGAGTAATTTTGTATCATCTGCAAACTTTGCCACCTCCTTGTTTATTCCTTTTTCCAGATCATTTATGAATGTATTGAAAGCCATGGTCCCATTATAGATCCTTGGGGGATACCACTAAGTAATTCTTTCTCCACTGTGAAAACTGACCATTTATTCCTACCCTTTGTTACCTATCTTTTAACCAGTTACTGATCCATGAGAGGACCTTCCCTTTTATCCCATGGCTGCCTTCTTTGCTTAAGTGCCTTCGGTAGGGGACCTTGAAAAAGCCTTTCTGAAAGTCCAAGTATATTATATATACTGGATCACCCTTGTTCACATGTATATTGGCACTCTCAAAGAATTCTAATAGATTGGCGAGGCATGATTTCCCTTTACAAAAGCCATGTTGACTCTTCCCCAACATATTGTGTTCATCTATGTGTCTGCTAATTCTGTTCTTTACTATAGTTTCAACCAATTTGTCTGGTACTGAAGTTAGCCTTATTAGTCTGTAATTGTCAGGATCACCTCTGGAGCCTTTAAAAAAAACAAAACAGCATCACATTAGTTATCTGCCAGTCATCTGGAATAGAGGCTGATTTGAGTGATAGGTAACATACCATAGTTAGTAGTTCTTTAATTTCATATTTGAGTTCCTTCAGAATTCTTGGGTGAATACCACCTGGTCCTGGCCAGTTATTAGTGTTTAATGTATCAATTTGTTCCAAAACCTCCTCTACTGACACCTCCGCCTGGTGCAGTTCCTCATAATTGTCAGATAAAAAGAATGGCTCAGGTATAGAAATCTCCCTCACATCCTCTGCAGTGAAGACAGATGCAAAGAATTCATTTAGCTTCTCCACAATGGCCTTGTTGTCTTGAGTGCTCCTTGAGCACATTGATCATCTATTGGCTCCTACTGATTGATTGGCAGGCTTTCTGCTTCTCATATACTTAAAAATGTTGCTGTTAGGTTTTGTCTTTTGCTAGTTGTTCTTCAAATTCTTTTTTTCGGCCTGCCCAATTATACTTTTACACTTGACTTGCCAGAGTTTGTTTCTTTCTATTTTCACCAGTAGGATTTGACTTCCAATTTTTGAAACATGTCTTTTGTCTTCTACTCTGTTGTTTAGTTATGGTGGCTGGGTTTTTTGGTCCTCTTTAATGTTTTTTTTAATTTGGGGTGTGTATATGTAATATATATATAGTTTGAGCCTCTGTCGTGGTGTTCTAAAAAACCTTCCAGGCAGCTTGCAGGCATTTCACTGTTGTGATTGATCCTTGTAATTTCAATTTAATTAGTATCCTCATTTTTGTGTAGTTCCCCTTTTTGAAATTAAATGCTGTTATGGTGGGTTTCTTTGGTATTTTCTAGCCTACAAGGATGTTAAATTTATTTACGTTGTGCTCACTATTACCAAGCGGTTCAGCTGTGTTCACCTCTTGGACCACATCCAGTGTGCCACTTATGACTAAATCAAGAATTGCCTTTCCTGTCGTGGGATCCAGGACTAGCTGCTCCAAGAAACAGTCATTAATGGTGTCTAGAAATTTTATCTCTGCATACCAACCTGAGGGGGCATGTTCCCGGTCAATATGGGAATCATAGAATCATAGAATATCAGGGTTGGAAGGGACCTCAGGAGGTCATCTAGTCCAACCCCCTGCTCAAAGCAGGACCAATCCCCAGTTTTTGCCCCAGATCCCTAAATGGCCCCCTCAAGGATTGAACTCACAGCCCTGGGTTTAGGAGGCCAGTGCTCAAACCACTGAGCTATCCCTCCCCCCTTATTATTGAGTTTTCTGGTTTGTTTCTCTAATCTCGCTGAGCATTTCATGGTCACTGTCACCATTCTGGTCACCATCACAGTCACTGTCGCCATCCTAGCATATTCCCACAGCTACATTCTTACTATTCAAGCATGGAATTTATATCCATAGAGATTCTGTGGTACTGTTTTAAAAGATTTTTACTATGTTTGACTCTACGCTCTATTTCATATACAGTGCCACTCCCTCTCCAGTGAGACTTACTCTGTCATTCCCATACATATTGTACCCTGGTATTACCATGTCCCGTTGAATATCATCGTTACACCGAGTTTCTGTGATGCCTATTATGTCAATATCATTTAATCCCAGGCACTGAAGTTCACCCATTTTAGTAGGTATTTAGATTTCTTGCATTTTGTATACAAGCACTTCTAAGAATTGTCACTTTTTAGTTGTCTGCCTTCATATAATATAAGTGAATGTGACTCTCTTGCATACGAATGTTTCTCTTCAGCTCATATCTATACTTTATCAACTTCTATCCTCTCCTCTTTACTAGGATATAGAGTATTCCTTTAATAAATCCTCCCATAAGGGATGTGTCTTCCCGAACCACGTGCTCCTGCGCACCTGTCAGCTTTTCCCCAGCCCTTAGTTTAAAACCTCTTCTATGACCTTTTTAATATTACATGCCAGCAATCTGGTTTTGGTTTAGGTGGAGCCTGTCCTTCCTCTATAGGCTCCTTCTTTCCCCAAAAGGTTCCCCAGTTCCTAGTAAATCTAAATCCTTTCTCCAAACACCATTATCTCATTGACTCATTGACTGTCCAGTGGGCCCTGCGCATGGAACTGGAAGCACTTTAGAGACTGCTACTATGGAGATCCTGGGTTTTAATCTCTAACCTAGCAGCCTAAATTTGACCTCTAGGACCTCTCTGCTACTTTTCCCTATGTCACTGGTACCTACATGTACCACGACTACTGGCTCCTCCCCAGCACTGTACATAAGTTTGTCTAGATGTCCTGAGAGGTCTGCAACCTTTGCACCTGTCAGGCAATTCAGCATGCAGTTCTCCTGGTCATCACAAACCCAGGTATCTATATTTCTAATACCGAAATCCCCTGTTACTATTACCCATCTCGTCCTAATAACAGGGGTCCTCGTCCCTTGAGTGGTATCCTCAGTGCAGAGGACATCGTCTAGAAGGAGGGTCCCAACTATGGGATTTAAGTTTATAGTGTGGCCTGCTGTGATGGGGGTTGGGGGACTGTGTGCTGAGCCTAGCAGTTTGTTTTCCCTCTGCTCCAGCTTGATGTTCTCCTTCCCCAAGACTTTCATCCACCCCAAGAGCACAGAGGCTGTCAGAGTGGGGATGGGACTGCTCTGCTGTGTCCCAGAAAGTCTCACCTGTGTAGCTCTGTGTTTCCCTTAGGTCCTCCAGTTCAGCAACTCTGGTCCCAGTAAAAACAACGAGGAGTCTGGTGGCACCTTAAAGACTAACCAGTTTATTTGGGCATAAGCTTTCGTGGGTAAAAACCCCCACTTCTTCAGGTGCATGGAGTGAAAATTTTCATGCATCTGAAGAAGTGGAGTTCTTTACCCACGAAAGCTTATGCCCAAATAAACCTGTTAGTCTTTAACGTGCCATTGGACTCCTCGTTGTTTTTGTGGCTACAGACTAACATGGCTATCCCTCTGATATCTGGTCTCAGTGATATTCTGAGGGCCATGAGCTGCTTGCACCCAGTGCGGACACATGCCACACACCCACAAGGCAGGTAACACATGCTGCATTCAATTTAATAAACTGGATAGTCCCCACTCTGCTGCTGGACTTCTACCTGCATTATTTTTATTCTTTCTGGGGATTTGTTTGTTTGTTTTTGGTGTGTCTGTGTTTTTGGGTGGGTGGGTGTGGGGGAGAGTTATTGGCCGAAGTTTAGAGACTATTGATTAGGTGTTTCTTGCTCTCACACTCCTTCTCTAAACTCCCCCATAAAAATCCCCATTTGCTGCTCCTGTTTGCTAGCTCCTCTGGTCGCTTACAGGCTGACTTTTTTAAACCCATGTTCTTCCTAAGTTACCCAGTCCCCTTGTCAGGGATTCTAAAGGGAAAAGGGATTGAAGGATGTCAGACTAGAGTTTCATTAGGAAGCTCTCAGCCTTGCCTAGCAAACTGCAAGGCTCAGCACACAGTCCCCCAACCCCCATCACAGCAGGCCACACTATAAACTTAAATCAAGCAGGCACAAGGCAAGCACACAACAAACAAACTGGTAGGTGGCAAACTGGCCCCGAGGGTCATGTAGTTGCTCCTTCTACACCTGGAGAACTCCCTCGCAAAAATCCCATTTGCTGCTCCTGTTTAATAGCTGTTGCCAGTGATGCCAGCAACAATAAAATACCCGTGTGCTTGTGCATTGAGAATGGAGCATCTGCTCCAGCAACATTCGTAGGGTGAGCAAACACTTCCTTAGCTTTTGCATGTCAGATGCACATTTGTAGATTAATTTCACTTTTAATTTCTTGTTTTATTATGTCAGTAAACCCTTATTGTGTGAAGTTATTTGTTTACATTATGTAGAGTGGAACAATGGGCAGTTAAAGATCTTAGCAGTTGTCCTTGATATGACATGCCAAATCTACCTCCATCCCACACAGACCCCACCATTATCTCACTTTTATTGAGGTGAATTATGTACATCAGAATGAGCTAATTGAACAGACACTTGTTTACATTAGAGAAATCTGTTGTGCTTTCATACTTTCTGCATTATTTTATCCTTCTGTTTCCATATGAACAGAGTAATGATATACTTTTGGTATGAATTATTTTTAGTTAAGTGAAATAGCAAACAAGAAAGAACAAAAGTAAAGCCTCCATGAGAGGCAACAGTGTATGCATCTCTTATGTGACAGTCTGCACTGAACTGAACACAAAATAGCTGCTTGTCTCTGTAGAAACTTGAGACTTTAGGCATTTAAAGATGCAGTACACAGAAAACAAAAGGTTGCTTACCTAAATGCAACTCCTTCATTTTGCCTCCTGTGTCCCATATTCTAGGCTTTAGGAGATTGAGAAGTGTGGCTAGTTGTCTTTTGTGTTGCAATGGGTAGCACCATACATTCCTATATCCACATTCTAATCCCTTGCATGATGCCTAAACCAGTTCATAGAATTGTTGAAATACCTACATTAAAAACCCTCTTTTGTGCCAGCATAGCTCTTTTCTACATCAAATTTAATTAATGTCCTTAAAATTTGCAGTTGGCCCAGTTGTGAGGGAAATTCAGGTCCCGATCTGAACTTCACAAGGTTTTTGGATCTGGATTTGGGCCCATTTTACTTTGTGTAACTTGCCACTCTTTAAAAAATCTGCTCCTGCCTCCCCTGGCAAAATGGCAACAATTTTAAAAGATAAAGTTTCCCAATAAAAATCTGTTTATAGATTTTCTTCAATAAAAACACTTAATTTTTAGTGATTGTCAAAGGGGCCACACTGACAACTGGCGCTGGAGACTGAAGACCTTAGGCTACGGACACAGGTTAAATAAGGGCAGTGACAAGGTAGGTTTCCCCCACAGTGTGTCTAAACCCTATTTTACAGAGCGGAGTTCAGTTTTCTTACCTATTGTCTGATCGAAAACCATTGAATTCATTAGAAGGACTCCCACTGACTTCAGTGGGGCTTTGGATCCTATATCCTTGGTCTTTCTAACAAAATACCAACATGGAGGCCAGGCAGCAATGGTGGTTTTGAACAGATGTCTGGTGATAATCCACCAACTCTTATCAGAACAGGTTTCAGAGTAACAGCCGTGTTAGTCTGTATTCGCAAAAAGAAAAGGAGTACTTGTGGTACCTCAGAGACTAACCAATTTATTTGAGCATAGCTTTCGTGAGCTACAGCTCACTTCATCGGATGCATCCGATGAAGTGAGCTGTAGCTCATGAAAGCTTATGATCAAATAAATTGGTTAGTCTCTAGGGTGCCACAAGTACTCTTATCAGAACAGTCACTTAAGAACCACCCTCTGATGAGCAAGTTTGGTCACTATTGATGTAGTCTGGATTTGAACCAGTGCCATTGAACCATTGGTTAGTTCTATACGACTGTATTGTTTTGTGGAGTTTTTCAAATAAACTACATCTGCAAGAGTAACCTCTACAGTGCACTAGAAGCTTGACTCCCAGACTCTGTAGACAGACTTGCGCTAGCTCTATTTGAATTAACATGCTAAAAAGAGCAGCATGGATGTTGTGGCATAAATGGCAGCTTGGGTTAGCCACCTGAGGTTGGACTGAAGGGGTCAGGTGGGCTTTGGACTTGGGTATTTAGTGTGAGCCGCAGTGTCCACACTGCTATTTTAGCACATTAGCTTGAGCAGAGCTAGCGTGAGTCTCTACCCGGGCTGGGAGTCACGTTTGCTGTTGCAGTGTAGACATTCCCTCAATGCTTTAGAGAGAGTACAGCTGGAGAGCTAAAACCAAGTAACAGAAGGAGAGAGAAATGATGAGCTGCAGGCAAGGAAAGATGGGGAGATTGAGGAAGGGTGTTCTAGAATGCTGGGTCCATTGAGACAAAGGCTGTCTGAGTGGCAATGATAAGTTTGCATAGCTGGGTTAGACTCAGAGGAACAGAAAAATTACAAATCAGTTTTTGTCATCAGACTTGCAGTGTAAATACTGTACTAGCACTTTCACAAATTATATTAGATGAGATTCAAACAATTATAAAACGGTCCAGGTGAGAGAGAGGTTGTCAGGATGGACATAGAGGGCTCCAGAGCTACTGTAACTTGCCAAAACTGAAATGAGAGAGGCCTTACAGAATGGTTGTATTGTACAGGATCACCACGTATCCTTCCAAGTGAGCTAGTTGTGGGCAAGGAAACGTTCTGGACAAAATACATGGGATGCTCAAGATGTTATAGACAAGTGCCTTCAGCATCCTTTTCGGACGGCATTCTTACAAGCACCCTAATGAAGTCATAGATATGATGTGTACAAAGAAGGTGTGTCTGAGTCTGGTGGACTGGATTGGACTGTGGTTGGAATACAAGATTGGGGTCAAGCACCTATGTATTCTAATCCAGACTTTAGTACTGACTTCAATCTGTGGAGCTAAATTAATACCATAAAGCTCTTGCTCCTACAGTTCCTGTGCTCCCACAGCATTATCTGCTAACAGTGTTATAGTTCAGGCCAAGATTTTGTCATGGATATTTTTAGTAAAAGTCACGGACAGGTCACGGGCAATTAACAAAAATTCATGGAAGTCTGTGACCTGTCCCTGGCTTTTACTAAAAATAATTGTGACAAAATGGGGAGCAAGGAGGGTCAAGCACCCACTACTGCTGGCCAGCTATGGGGTCCCCCCACCACTCGCAGTGGCTGGGCAGCTGCATGGTCTCCCCACGGCAGCTGGGCACCTCCAGCCCCGCCGCCCCAAAGCTGATGCGGAAAATGTCCTGGAAGTCTCTGGAAGTCACAGATTCTGTGATTTCCATGACAAAATCTTAGCCTTAGTTATAGCATATACCTTTTTAGTAAGGAATTAGAGATTTTTACATTTTTACACCACGATTTTTGGCATCTTTTATCATTTTTATCCTAACGATGTGTTTCGGTTGCTAAGCTGATTATGGTAGTTGAAAATAAATAAACTGCTTCCTCGCTTACATGTCTTTCCCATTCCAAACAGATTCTTGGAAATTTGGGCCTAAGTTTTTTTTTTTTTTAAAGATTTCTGAAAGTTCACATAGAATATTTTCAAATGTACTCACTTGCATTTGTACACTCAAAATTGGTACGCACAAATCCTGCTTACTGTCAAATGGGTTTGTACAGATGTAGATGGCTATTGCACACACATAACAAATATCTGTTCAAAAGTTCCTGTTTTATGCACATAATTAGTTGCACTTACAGATACTGTATGTGAATTTTTGGAGATTGTTTGTTTGAAAATTAGACCTTCTAGCTTACAGCTCATGAAGCTGCTATGGGACCAAATCCTTGTCCTATTAAAGACAATGGGAAGTGATTGCCTCTGATTTATCTGGACTAGGATTTAACCTTTATTTCTAAAACTTTCATAATTCACCTGTAGTCTTCTGATCATCTGTTTCCCTTCCCAGCAACCCCCTGGAACTTTCACCTTCTTGTTCTACTTTCACCTTCTTGAACACAAATGCCCCTTGGCTGGCCAGCTTTCTGTTCTTTAATTGAAGTAGCAGTTTACTACAGTCTGTACAATTCAGCTCTGTCTCTTCTGGAGTCTTTTGTACATAGTCATGGGTGAGGGAAATAACAGATGTCACTGGAAAAGCTTATTTTCAAGTGGAAACTTTGTGAAATGTAATAATTTGTTGACATTTATTTCTTCCCTTTATTGGACACACTGAAAGGATTTGCAAGCAAATATTTGGGAACCCTTCTCTTTAGAGCTAGAAGGTTCATAAAGTTCAAGAGGTATCCTTTATGCAAGCCTGTGGACCAGACAACTTCAAGGTTTCATGACTTGGGTCTCAGCACAACAAACTTATTTTCTGAGCGATAGGAGTTGGGATTGGCCATAGGTTCTCCCCTCATGACAGGAAAGTTTTATTCTGGTCAATTTTGGTTAAATTGAGAGAGGTTTGTTTGACAATTTCTCTCTCTCTCTCTCTCTCTCTTTCTCTTTCTTTCAGGAAAGCAAAACAAAAATGAAACACACCTCAAAGGTAACTTTTGCTCTGCATTATCTTTGTTTCTTTTATAATGGAAAGGGAACTGATCTAGTGTGTTAATCAGTCAAGAAGCAACCTATTTTCCGTTCTGTCCATAGTTTATAAGAAGTGTCCAAAGAATAGAATTTGCTTGTGCATTTTTTGATTATTTCAAAAACCGTAATGGCTATGCTAGCAGTAAAAGTGTCATGAAATTACTGTAAGGTTGCATGAGTTTTGGCCATAAATCTTATTCGCCTCAGCTAGATCTCATACTTTAATTCACAGGGGTATAAAATACTATTTATACTACTTCTTAGTTCACTTAATCATAATTAAATGACTTCAGAGGGCAATAATTCCTAGAGACTCTTTCTTTGATGTGACACAAATAACAAACTCTTTGTAATGTGTAGGTGTTCTACTTCACTTTTACATTTTGCCACAGTCTTATACAACATATAATGTTCTCTTTAGCTACAGGCATATGCTCTAGTTACATGCAACATATGGGTCACAGATGGGCTGACATGGCCACATGACATCTTTTTTAATTTCATTGCACTGTATTGAGGATATGCTTGGACCTTTTCATGATGGCTTGAAAGGGGTCTACTAAGGGTTTTCTTTTTCTCCACCTGTGCATTTGTATACCAGTTTTTTGCCTTTAGATTGTGTCATATTAATAAACAACGTTATCAAAATCATACCATGATGACAAATTTATTGTTGCCTTAAGCATGGCTTCATTGCAAAGTATTCACAGCTTCTTTTCTGATTTTTGGATATGCCTGATATGCTTGGGCTTGCTTTTTCTCCACTGATCCCCAGCAAGAGGACATTCTTAGGAAGCAGAGAGGGGCCTGAGCCAAAACCCTGGCTCCAAATATCCTTGATTTTGGAGAGTTTTTGAAAACTAGATTTGAATTTTCAAAATGATCTAAACCAAAATAACAATATTTTGCCCTTCTATTGGACCTTCTATCCAAGCATGTGAACCATGGCTGCTGATACCATGATTGTTAGCATGGACCAAACTCAAGACCTTCAGCAACAAAAGCACAGGTCTCTAGGCCAGAGCCTGAATGGAACCTTTGGGTTCTACCAAAATAGACATAATAAATGATTTTTAAAAATAGTAAATTGCAGAAGTTTGTGTGCTGTGCTTGAGGAACTGAGGTTATCAAGACGTAATCCTGGTTGGGAAGTGAATGGTTACTTTAATTTCAATATCAACACATCAGCGTTCTCAGAGCCTTTGTCAAAGGTCTGATTCTTGTTGTCTATGGTTGAGGAGCTTTGACTTGACAGCACATTGGATTAGTGCCAAGAGGAAATATAGGTTTGCCATATCAGAACAAACCACTGGGTCATTTATCCAGCCTTTGACAGTGGCCAAAAATACGTTAGAGGAAGATGAATGCCCCATTTGTACAAGGCTGTGTAAATGTGATGGAGATGGGAATTATTTGTTACGTTATGTCTGGTAGCCAGAATATAAAAGAGAATAACTACAGGATGGTGAGTTTGATTCCTTACAAGTATCGCTGGCAGTTGATCCATTACGATAGAAGCAATCCCTGTTCATTCAACAGTGAAACTAATACCTGGCAAGACTGACTGAGCACTCCAGCCTCTGACCTTTGTTTCCCACTATTAGTTGGGTGTTCTCCTCCTGGCCTAATGTTATGGTACGGAGATTGAACTAACACAAAAGCTCAGAAGAAGGAGGTGGGGTGAGGGATACTAGAGTACCCATCCAACTCATAAATTGTCTTTCCTGCCCTTTGAAGTTCTTTTGTACTGCCTATGAAAGCCCTGAAGCCTTGCAGGTTTGGACTTTCTGCAATAGAAAAATTGCAGTCAAGCCAGGAGTTAGTCATTAAGCTAAAATATTTTATACTTGAGAAGGTTTCTTTTTTGTTTTCCAAAATGTGAAAAATAAGCTGCTACTTCAGGAGCACTTGTCAGATGTGCAGATACAGCATTTCTTTTCCCCAAAGTGACCGGGTCTGAAATCAAAGCTGAGAGGAGGTGGGGTAACTAGGAACTGCTCCAGTATCTCAGCAACTAAGTTTTAACTCTGATTATGTTGTTGTTGTTGTGTTTCCAGACCAGATTCCTTTATTCCTAAATTTCACATTTTTGGTTACAAGTTGACACAATGGATGAAAAAACAGACTTAAAAAAGAAGGTCTTACAGTTGTGTTGAAAGTCTATTTCTGTCACATGTTTTACATTTTGCTAATCCCTTTTAAAAAAAGCTTTCTCTATGTCTTCCTGGTCAGATGGTTTGATTAAGCAAATATAACAACAGGTTTTTTCAATTATCTGACCCACAGTATCTGAACTTACATCATGCATTTTCTTTGGAGGCTGGAACCAAAACTCTTTAGGTAAATAACTGGGAATTTTACATTTATTTCAGCTGCCTGTTTCTTTAAAGAACAGACTCAAGCCCTATTCCATTGTTAAGAATTTGTGCTGAATTACATACGTTTTTTAAGGCAAATATCTGTTAGAACTAACCCAGAATGGGAAAGTGTCATGAAAATACACCAGTCTTTGGATAAATTTGCTTTGCATATTTCATATGCTTTAATTAAGAACAAGACTACTGGCTCCGGATGAAAAAACGATTTTTTGGGGAGAAAAAGAAAATATATTTTCAATAGAAATGTGTTTGGACCAATGCCCAGATTAAAATCTCCCCTAATTTTGTGAAAGTTTAAATCTAGAGCTAAACTTTGTCTTTGCTGGCTATCTCTAATTTTACATATAACGTGATATAGTTGAGATCCGATGAAGTGAGCTGTAGCTCACGAAAGCTTATGCTGAAATAAATTTGTTAGTCTCTAAGGTGCCACAAGTCCTCCTTTTCTTTTTGCGGATACAGACTAACACGGCTGCTACTCTGAAAGTTGAGATTTTGTTAGTTTTAAGATAAAATCTATAATTGCTGATATACTTGCACCTGACTGATAAGATTTATCCTTTTAGAGGAAAACTATTTCAAATAATCTACAGTGGATTCAATATTGTAAACTCATGATGCCTAAATTGATGCTAGTTACTTCTGTAATCCCTTTAAAGTACTTTTGACGAGCAGAGAGGGGACTGCAGTAGAGTTGATGCAGCCCTCGAGTGTATTAACTCTCTGCAAACTTTTCCACAGGGTTAGGGGGAGGGAGGGGAAACAATGCATATGGTTTTTCCACCTTACCAGTCCTGCCTCTCTTGTCTCTGACCTGCTCCTTCACTGCTCCTGATCTTCAACTCAACTTGTATTTTGTCAGGATTGAGTGGAATTCTGACCTCTCAAATTTTTAGTCTGCTCTAAATCTAGAACCCACCTTTTTGTGTAGGTTTTAAATTTGGTATAAGTTATTGCACTCATTCCAGGAACAGAGGGATGAGAGCAGAGAACAAAACAGAAGAGTTAATTTAGTTCTCCATTTTTCTATATCAGGCTTAGGGACATCACTTGTACTATACTTATGGGCTCCGTGTTTCCTTTGGCCAGTTGATTTATTCACAAAAATGTCTTTAAAGATGTTTTATCCATTCTGTTATCCCTTTAATATGTATCCTCCTTGAGCTGAATACATTTGTCCCAGTTTTCTCTGAATAGTTCCCTGCAAAGTATTTTGTTTTAGAAATGAATTAGGTTTGTAGTTTGTAAATACAATACACTTACCAAAGCTTGTCACTTTTCTGTAAAACGGCCTCTGAAATCCGTCTCCTTCTCCATCTCTTCAGGTAACACCCTGGTCTAGTCTTTGGCCATTGCTCACCTGTAACTCTCTGTCCCCTCTGCCATCCCAACACCCAACCTATTCCCCTTTAGTATATGGTACATTCAAAATGCTATAACATATACAATTAATCTGTCACTGCTCTGATCCAGTTGGTCCTCAACAGGTTTTCCATCACCTGTATCCTTTTTAATTTCCTCATCCTGATCATCACCTATAACTTTGCTGTTGTCTGCATCTTAAATCTCATCTCTTACCACTTCCTGTCCCCCTTCACTCCACCAACACCACAGTCCTGACGACCTTCCTTCAATCCCACCCGACCTCCTGGGTATGTACTAGGATGGCTAGTCCAAGCCTCTGCCCGTGCCAGTGCAGTAGCACTGCTATTTTTAGCCTGCTATGTTGAGCAGAACAAGTGTGTGTCTGCCTGAGCTGGGAATTACACCTCCCAGCTGCTGTGTAGACGTACCCTTTGTGTTCTTCTCCTACTCTAGTCTTGAGGTTTCTCCCATATTGCCCCTTAAACCTGGAAACATCCTAATGCAGCTAGTTCCAGTCCTCTCCTCTTCTTATTTCCTCCAAAGGTCACTTCTATAAACACTGTCAGTTAATGCTATGGTTCATTAAAAAATAACAGACAAAACCAAACTGGTGCTGCCCTGCAATATATCTCCAGCGGGGACTATTTGTGCCTATGTTTATTTTGTTTCTAACTGTTGCCTATGTTTAACTTCCCTGACCGTGAGCTTCTTTGACCAGGACTCTCTCTCCTTGGGATCTGTACAATGTTGAGCACACTGTCCGTGTTCGATAAATAATAAGTGATTATTTACTAAAGGGTCATTTTGCCTCTCCCTTTGTATTGATTTTTCTCATTAGCAGAATGGAGTTACATGTCTGTCTCAAATGAACATAAAAGAACCTGAAGTCTGAAACGATCCTTTTTAGGGGATGAGGGCCTGCACCCACTCCACAATAAAAATGGATTCAATAGAAGGTATTAACAGGGAACTGGAATTTTTCAAACTCAGTTTAAAGGAAAAATACACAATTTTTGACTGTGTCAACAGCAATGCCACTACTTGCTCTCTCTCAGTACAAAGAGTGCACATACTGTTATAGTTATTGGCAGTGAGGAAATGGAAGTGAAACCAACTCAGGTACTGAAAGGAGGACAGTCTGATTGCTGAATGTTATCTCTTGGATTTTACAACTTTGTTTTGTGATTACTAACTAAAGATGGGTCTGAAACCTGTGGATCCAAACCTCTGGATCTGAATAGCACAGAATTTTGAGATATTCAAAACTCACATCCAGATTTCAAAAATAAATATATTTATTCATTTGTAGTTTTACTACTTAGTCTGCAGAAGAGAAGAATGAGGGGGGATTTGATAGCTACTTTCAACTACCTGAGAGGTGGTTCCAGAGAGGATGGTTCTAGACTATTCTCAGTGGTAGAAGAGGACAGGACAAGGAGTAATGGTCTCAAGTTGCAGTGGGGGAGGTTTAGGTTGGATATTAGGAAAAACTTTTTCACCAAGAGGGTGGTGAAACACTGGAATGTGTTACCTAGGGAGGTGGTAGAATCTCCTTCCTTAGAATTTTAAGGTCAGGCTTGACAAAGCCCTGGCTGGGATGATTTAATTGGGGATTGGTCCTGCTTTGAGCAGGGGGTTGGACTAGATGACCTCCTGAGGTCCCTTCCAACCCTGATATTCTATGATTCTATGATACTCTACAGAAAAGAAAAGAGCACCGATCCAGTGCTCTGGGTGCCCTGGACAATATTTTTAAAATACACTAATATCTAAAGATTCCCATACACTAAAGAGTCCCATCGGTTTTCCCAAGATCAAATCAAAACAAATATTAATTAATTTCACAAAATCTCTGACAGAGTCTCACACCATTTGTATCCATCTCTTCCCCATTTCTTTGTGGACCAGGAAGAAGAGTTGTGCTTTGCAGTCTTCCCTGAACATTAACAAACTCAAGCTGTTATGGACCAAGATGAGGAGTGAATCCCAAAGGCCTAGGGCCCTAATGGAAACTGTCCAGCCAATGCCCCCAGCCTTATACCTAGGGTGACCAGATGTCCCAATTTTATTGGGACAGTCGCGATATTTGGGACTTTATCTTATATAGGCGCTTATTACCCTCCCACCTCCTGTCCCAATTTTTTACGCTCGCTGTCTGGTCACTCTACTTATACCAATGGGTCTCCAGCTCTGGTGTCTCCACTGACCACAGATGTGGCAGCATGTCACAGGGCAAGAGATGTGAAAATAAAACCCTTTAGCAAGTGACTGATATCTTTGTAATGGGCCAAGCCAGAACCCCAGTTTCAAACACTGAATGCTTGTATTCAAACTGTTAGTTTAACCCCTCTATGTAAGAGTTTTTTGCTTTTCTTTTTTTCGTTTTATTAAATCTGGTTTGAACTCTTTGGATGGTGTGAAACTACACAGATGCATGGAAGAGAGGGTTTGAGAATGACAGCATCTTGCTAAAATCTGTGGAATCTAATAATATCCTGATAATAGAGCTGGGTGGAAACTATTTTCCCATTTTGCAAGAATTTTCAAGATTTTCAAACATTTTTTCCATCCCAAATCAGGGCAAAAAGTTAAAATCTCAAAAATATTCACAAACCAGAAATCAGAAAAACAATTTGGCTCAATTGAAACATTTTGTTTCAATCCTTTCAAAAAATTATTTCAGTTTTGAACTTGAGAATTTTTACATTTTTTACTATAAATTAACTTAAATTTTGAATCAAAGTCATTTTGACCTAAAAAACAAACTTGTTCATTTTGAAAATGTCAAAATGGGCATGTTTATAATTTTAAATCCTTTTTTCAGAATTTTTTCAAAATGGGAAATTAGTCAAAAATGACTTTCCTGCCGTTATGGTTTTGAGCAATTGGCATTTCCTGATTTTAAAAAAAATGTTGAAAAATTCTCAACCAGATTTACCTGAAAATGCCACATGATTCTCAGTGATATTGATGTGAGCTGTGCATGTGCAACCAATATGTAGCTTGTCGGTGTTATTTAGAGTGGATTAAGTGGATTGGATAAAATTAGAACTGATATGAAATATTGCTCAAAAGTATAGATGGGCTTATACTGCTAAATGTGCATTTGTATTTTGCACTCCTCAATGACTGAAGCTGGTGATTGGAACCAATCTTTTGGTTCAGGATCCATGTTTGCTCCAAACCTCTTGAGGTTAGTTGGTTCATCAACCCACAAAAGATGCCCACGGTGCTCCTTGATTCTTCACAGTTATTTAAAGAATTGGTTTAGGTTACAGTGTTGCACCTTTTGTCAGCTGGCTTTTGTAAAGAATTGTACAAAGGCAAGTAGTCCTATTTTTGCAGACTTATCTTCCTTAAAGGTCAAGGACTTTCTTCCTCCTCCTGAAACCTTAGAAGACCCCTAGGCCCTGTATCTCCCGCCAGACATTAAAGGGTACATTTCAAAGCAGTGAGTGTGGGAGGTACATACACAAATCTTTTTAACAAATAATGGGATTTATTTCCGACTTGATCCGCTTGAGCACCACTTAAAAAACTTACCTCTGAACATGTGTCTTAAAAGTCCTTCAGTCACCACTCTTTGGGATACAGAATTTGTTGGCAGGCAGGGTGTGGACATTGCTTACCTTGTGTGTGTTGGTGGGAGGGAAAGTAAAAGGCAGTTTAATGGCTTCATAGCCATTTAGTGCCCTTGGGGCAGCTGCCTAAGCTGACCATGGTAAGACACTACTATTCTGGAGCTTGCATCAAAACTAGATCACATCTGCGAGTTAAAAAGACGGGTTTCAGAGTAACAGAATGTAAAAAGAATGTATGTAGGCCTTTGGCAATGAAAAAAGCTCCCATCATTTTCATAGCCCTGCTGCAAGCATACCAGGGCCACACAGATCACATTGTTAAACTTGCATTGTGCACTGACTTCTTTCCAATCCCAGGTCTGTCTGAGAGCCTGGCCCTTATTTTCAAAGCACTAAGTGATCCAGGCCCAAGTTATTAGAGATACTGACTATGACTCTACACCCCTATGCAATGCAAACAGTGAGCACGCTGAAACCGATGGAGCCCAGATTTAAACTTGTGGGAGCAGGCAGCAGGGCATTCTCAGTGGAGGAAATCGTTACCACCAAAGAGAAGGCTGAGTCCAGAAGAAAAGTTATAGGAGGAATGTGAATGAAATGAGAGCAATGACTGTGGATAAGAATGGGGAGGATATCCCTTAAGTAGGAAGCAGCATAGAAGAAAGGACAGTGATGGCTGAGGGAGTAGTGGATGAAAGGGGCATCAAGACTGAAGAGAGTTTGGCTATGTGGGCCAGGCAGATTTATGTTGGGCATTGAAGGTGAAAACAAGGAGCCTAATCTTTGGTGTCTGCTCATTCCCTTTCATGCCTTATAAGCAGTGCAAAGGAGATGGAGAGCTGTCCTAGCAGGGTAACTTGAGATTTCTCTTCCATAGGGAACCCCTGAATGGCATAAAGCTGGCATACATTTATGGCACTTACTCTTGGACCTCTGCTCAATGTAGTGGGTGTGCAGGGGGAGGGAGGGATTGTGGCTGGAATACTCAGTATGGGAAGCGATCCTGGGATGGTGTAATTGCCTTAAGGGGCTATCCCAGGCAGTGCAATTTAGAGCAGCACTGAAACTTCTTTAACATGTGCTGTGTGCTGAGTGGGCCAAACTGGTTCCTAGCTGCTCCGAGTATTGGTGCTGTAGAAAGATGACAGAAAGCTTATCTATGTTTCCTTTCCTGAGGTGTTTCAAGCGCAGCTCAGCTGCACCTGAGAATCTGATCAGGAAACTGATGTGGTTGTGAAGAGGAAACTAGTGAAGGGATTAAATAAGGGAGGTAAATACCGGAGAGGGAGAGGAATTATTTAAGCTCAGTACCAATGTGGACACAAGAACAAATGGATATAAAATGGCCTCCAGGAAGTTTAGACTTGAAATTAGACGAAGGTTTCTAACCATCAGAGGAGTGAAGTTTTGGAATAGCCTTCCAAGGGAAGCAGTGGGGGCAAAAGATCTATCTGGCTTTAAGATTAAACTCGATAAGTTTATGGAGGAGATAGTATGATGGGATAACATGGTTTTGGTAATTAAATATTCATAGTAAATAGGCCCAATGGCCTGTGATGGGATATTAGATGGGGTGGGATCTGAGTTACCCAGGAAAGAATTTTCTGTAGTATCTGGCTGGTGAGTCTTGCCCATATGCTCAGGGTTTAGCTGATTGCCATATCTGGGGTCGGGAAGGAATTTTCCTCCAGGGCAGATTGGAAGAGGCCCTGGAGGTTTTTCGCCTTCATCTGTAGCATGGGGTACGGGTCACTTGCTGGAGGATTCTCTGCTCCTTGAAGTCTTTAAACCACGATTTGAGGACTTCAATAGCTCAGACATAGGTGAGAGGTTTTTTGCAGGAGTGGTGGGTGAAATTCTGTGGCCTGTGTTGTGCAGGAAGTCAGACTAGATGATCATAATGGTCCCTTCTGACCTAAATATCTATGAATCTAGGTGATGTCAGATGGGGCAAGAACTAATTTTTGAAATCTGTTTTAGATTAGGGGTCTTGGACTTTAAATCCTCTCCTTCACACCATAGTCCCTTAACCCAACTAACATCAGCTCAAAATAATTCAAGAAAAAAAGTTTGATTATGCCATCAAATATTGAACGTTTCCTTTGTTTTGTTTCTTAAATTTAAAAAATAGTTGTAGATGAGATATTTCTTTAATATTGTGTTGCTATTGATATATGACCCCGAGCAGGTTTATTCCATCCGGATGCACAGTTCACTCAAATGAATTATTAGAGCAATCCCAAAATCCATAGTAGAAAAGCGAGCAATTAACCTTTACTAATAAGAGCCAGAGGTAGGCTTTGAGAGAGTAAAAGTGAAGTAGGTAGCTGGTGTTTAGTTTCAACAGCTAATTTTAACACCAGCAGATGGTGCTAAAATGTCCATTTTTTAAAACAAACATCTCAAATTTCCTTAAAATCATAAACTGTCAGGGAAAGATAAATTGAGATACATTAGCTAATTGCTGTGGAAAGTTCAAGCTACGGTGATATTAGTCATCATTTTATTTAGACTAGCATAACATGCATGGAAACTTATGTAGCCCTTTTTTATTTTGCTTTTAAGCTGTATCAGTTTTCCTTGAGTCAGGTCTTTACCTTGAGTAAGGTAATTAAAGTATTTCAGGAATTTCCATCCATATGCAAATCTGAAGATTAAAAACACTCTGATGTACAATTTTTACAGACAATTAAGAGAAAGATTTATGTGTTTGATTTGTTTTTCCTTTATCTGAGTACAAGCTACAGAGGAAACAATTGGTAATTCTTTATTCCCAAGACATTACTCTGCGGCTTTGAAAAATGTTGCTTTGTTAGTTGCTAGTCTATCTGGAAAGACGTACTACAGTATTTTTTAACCTGTAGTAGCCCTTAATACCAAATGGAAAATACAAAAAATTAAATACAGGAACTGACTGGGTAGCTCAGGGAGGTTGGTAAAGGGACACAGAGTCTGTTCAGTGGCCTATGTGAAATGGGTTGATGTGTCTCACAAATAGCTCATAGTGGATAAGAGTCTATATACATAAAAATGATAACCACAACTGGCACCATTGTTGGTAGTTTCAATAGAGAGGCAAGGACTGAATAGGCCACTTAAAATAAACTATTCTCTACCTGTTAGAGGGAATGTAATGTGTTGGATTTGTATGCATATGCATGTCCATATGATATGGGGGAGAAGACAGAGAAATACCATATTTTCTGTGGCTGGCCCACGGAGCGGGTAAGTGACCTCACAACTAGCAACAGCTAAGAGTTTTCCTGTAGCTCAGATAGTACAGGTCTGTGTTTCTGGATCAGAAGGACCAAAGTCTGAGTCTCATCTCCTCACGGGTGAGTGTGTGATTAATATAGTAATGGTCTGCTGCACATGGATTTATAACAGTGGTCCCTTTAAGTAAGAACTGAAGCACATTTCTCAAGGTAGAGTGGGGAACTCTCCATGCTTTATATGTTGCGTGTATAAACTGAAGGTTTCAGTCTCAAGGTCAATCCAGCACTTTCATTATTATCATCATCCTTGTTTGTAGTCTGCTAGTACTTAAAAGTGCGTTTCAGATTCATTTTAAACACACAGCTTTACTCTCTGTAGATATATTATACAGTTAGTATGAAGAAATGAGTATTGTAATAATATTGGTTGTACAGCACCAGATAATACAGCCACAGAGCAGAAACCAGGCAGACAACCAGCTTGCACCCCCAAATACTATAAATCCTCTTTAAAAACAGACATGGAGGGTGGGATTTTGACTGAGGTCACCAGGGCAAACTCAGTTTAGGTCTTTTCCAAAAAAGCCAAACAGTATGCACAGAATACATAGACCTCAATTTATGTACCTTAGGGAGATGAAGGAGTACACCAATCCTGTGGTTCTGGGGAGTCTGGGTATCTCAGACCTGAGCCTACAAAATTAAACCATCCTTTCTAATGCCTAAAGACATATTTAAAAGTTGCTTGTCTTTGTCATTCAAGTCTGGAGATTATTGCTAGTGAGGTATTTTAATCATTGTATTCAATAGCTGTGAGCCAGATCCTGATGTCTCTTCCATTGACTTCAGTGACAATTTTCCCTGAATAAGGGTTGAGAAATGACTTCAGAATGTATCCCCATAAAAATAACTTGATATGACTATTGAATGTTTTAGCCAGCCATGAGGTCACTTCGTACTATGCAGCATCCTGCTGCTCACTTATAAATACCCCTACCGTAGCAGTCGCCTAACTGATGCAGCAGATTAACACCATGAAAAGGTATCCATAAAGACTTATTAAAAATGGTATGTAACTATTTTTGGCAATGATGCGTGTATAATTATTTGCTGACCTATTGAATTGGTCATTGAAACACTGTGAAATTCAGGTTTTAATAAGCATTGCCATCATGATAATTAAAGGCTCTGTCTTATGGGAATGTGTGCTTGTTAAATTGTAATTTGGTTTAAAAAATAATTAAAGACAGAGGTTATTTAGGAAGGAAGGCTTAAGACCAAGATTGTATCTGAAAGAGATTAAAGACAGGAAGCCCCAGGGTATTGCAGTCCTGAAATGCAACTCTTATGAAAGAAAATAAAGAATTATAGGCAGCACAGGTAGTGATGCCTATAGTTAAAGTTGTCCAACACTTTCTATTATAAGATTCTGTTTTCAGTTGCTTATAACTTTGCCAAACTTAAACCATTTGGGCTGAAATTTTCCATGCCAAGTGTCTGCCTCAGACTGAATTTTTTGGAAAGTTTCAGCTAGAACGGTTCAGCCACTTCTCAGAATGAGAATGAGGTTAGGGAAAAATACATTGTTTTGCCCATGTTAAAAATCTTACAACTGTTTCCTTGAGAAGCTCTAATGCCTCTATCCTTTGGAGCAGGGATTTGAAACTTTGCAGGGGAGTTGCCCTAATGTCAGGGCTGTGCATTTTCCCACACCGATAAAAATTCACCCAAATTTGGCCAACTTAAAAAAAATCAGTTTTCATGTGCCCAGAGACTTGTTACAGTCTGGCAGCCAACTTCTCTGAAGATTCATCTGCAGTTAGCACGCTTTATGTCTTCACTGCTATTATGTACCAACTGGACTGCACATACACCATCCCCAGAGTGACCAAGCATGTTCCATCATGGGACTGCAGGGACTGATCAGGATTTCCCTGCAATTGCTCTTCCTGGTTGCTAGACGCTGCTGTGGCACTCAGCATAGGAACTGAGAGCAAGAAGATAGTCTGTCTTATGCTCTTAGTGACCCTCCTGCTTGTGCCCAGGCAGTGTGGAGGAGAAGGAAGAATCTGCTTGACTTGAAAGCAGAGAGCTGAGGGACAGGGAGTGGGATGAGGGGAAGAGATGCAGGGTGGTGGGGACAGTGGCAGGAGTAGGATCTCAGAGGCGTGGGGAAATAGAAGCCTGGAAGGGAAGGGGCAATTGGAGCAGGAACTGGGAGAGTGGGACACAAGGCTTGGAGGATGGCTAGGAAAAAGAGGGGGAGAGTATGGGCAGAAGTCATGGAGTGGAAGGATAGATGCAGAAGGGGACAGGCAAGAACAGGTATAATTGCAGGAAGTGGGGATAGGAGCAGAAGAGGAGTCTGGGAGGGACAGGGGCGGAAGGGTCTGTAATCACTAGAGGACACTCCCATATAGAATTTGGAACTCATCCTATTATTCCTGAGTCTCAGCTGTCCTTTTCTGTTTAGCAAATAGGTTTGAAACCCTCTGACAAAACGTGTTTCTCCATCCCCTCTAGTGGCAGATCCACACAGAAGATAACAGCCTTCTCCAACTATCAATTGCTCTGTCAGGTCAAGAGGATTGTAATGTGAATCTTAAGGTCCCAACCCTGCAGATGACTCATATTGGGGAGTCTGTATGATTCCACCTGATATATTTTTGTTTTTTAAAAAAAAATTTTAAAAAAAACTTTGGAAATTACATAATAAAAGACATTAAAAGAATGTTAAGGTTGCAAAGTCAAGCACTAAAAGGTTAGGAAGCGGCAGAATTAAGTTTGCCATGGCCATTCAAGCCATCTTGATTATGCTGTCAAAACCAGCATGTTGTTTTATGCTCTCTCACTCTAAAGTACTTTCTTAACAGTCCAATCACAATTCTCAATTCAGATTGTTTGTTTATTTTTAAATTATTATAATTTTTTACAATTACTGCGGTTCAGTTCAAGAACCAGTGATGATCCATGCTTTAAGGCACAGCTGTACTTAGAATGCAGCAGTATAAAAATAGCATCTACATTAGAGATAGACCAACACTAGAACCTCTAATCCAAACCCTTAGGATTTTTTGGTGGGCCTATATGAGTGAAGTGTTCATTTCAGATTCCTGGATCTATACCCTGCCTCTTTGGTTTTGTTTCTGGATTGAGTCCAGAGCTGGAAAGGGTCTGGTTTCTGGTTCAATTCTCACAAAAACAGCTTGCAAAATGTTGGTTCCGTTGAACCTACATTGCTCCCCTGAGTTAGCCTGATCATTAGCCTAAACCTGATTTCGATCTGGATCCTCATCTGAAGGCTTCCTCCTCATCCCATCTGAACAGCTTACCCAGTGCTGCTCCTTTAGGTTCTTGGATTCACATCTGTTTTATCTTGGATTCACAAAATCTCTTTGTCTGCCACTCAACAGCAGCAAAGAAAAATTTTATAAAGAGTTGATCATCTCTCAGACAGTACCTACAAAGGTGTACCAATAAGGAACTAGCAATGCAGGATCTTCTTTCTGAGGTGAAACTAAAAATCTATTCTAAACTAGAGACCATCTTTAAATGAAATGAAATTTTCATAGACTTAATGTGTAAGAGACAGTCTTTGGCATTTATTACACAGTTATTAGCCACACTGAAATCCAACCCAATTATTAGCTTGTCCACTATCTCAGCTGTCCAATCTTCAAACCCAGTTTTCAGACAGGTACACATTCCTCAGTCACTGTCTCTATTTGAGACCAATTAGGTAGTTCAATTTTTAATCCCCTATTCCCTAGCCTTTTTAGCATGTCTGGTCTAATAACTGTTATGTTTGAGCTGGTGCCCACTATTTCCAGGCATTTCATAGATCCTATTACACATTCAACAGCCAAACTCCCATTATTGTTTAACTGTTTAGATGTAAACAAAAACTGTGGGGCCCATCCTTGAACCTCCAAGCGTTGCCCCTTCAGGTTGACCATTTCCCAAATTGGGAGTGGGGCATTCACTAGACACTTGTGATGCTCTGTTCTGGCCAGCTTTGCATTTTTAACATACCTTGTTTACAAACCAAATTTATCACTTTTTTCAGGTCATTCAAAATGAATCCCCTTTTCCATCATACATATTAGTCACAGAGTTGTACTTACAGGATTCCTGGTGATCAGCTTCCGTCTTCCTCACTCATGGCTGCTTCCTCTTCTGGTACACTGCTGCTAATTTTACAGTTTCATGGAGTGTTTTTGGCCTTTCACCAAACTTGATCTACAAGTTCAAGTCTAGCTGTCTATAAATTGGTCCACTGCCAATTTCTCCTGAAAATCCTTGCTGGTGTCTTGGTATGCCAGGAACACAAGTCTCCACAGGTCTGCTGCCAGTTTAGGTGGAGAATCTCTCCCCCGGCACTCCCCCCATGCTTAGTTGTACCAGGCTGGCTTCAAACAACATATCAAGGGCTTGTACTATATCTGGATAATTCAGTCTCTTTTATGGGGGTAAGTTCTGTAGCACCATCAGAGCTGGGTAACTCAGGTTGGCTGCTAGGATTCTCCCTTTCTGTCCATCTTCCCAGCCATTCACTTGGGCTATGATGATGAACTGAGTCAAATACCCCTCCCAGGGAATTTTTGCCATTATTTGTCCTGGGACAATTTGACCTCTCCCCTCTGGGGTCCTTGTGGGTAACAAACAGGTTAGAAAAGTGTTGTAAGTGTTCTGTCTTACCTGGTTCTCTGGCTGGCCCAGTTCCTCACTTAAGTAGATTCTTACAACTATCTTAAATGAAAGGTGGTGGTAGCACTCAATCTATAACATAACCAGTGCAGTATACATTGGTTTCTCTCATTGTGGACAGGACGTTGGAAGCACTGTACCTTTTGAACCTTGTTGCTCCATCCCACAGTGCAGTCCCTGGCATTTGTAAATTGCTCAGCCTCCCTGTTCCAAGCAAGAGTACAGAGTGCCATGGGATAGTTGCTTGAAAAGTCCTGGAATGCAGTGAGGTACTGTGGATAATTGCATGATTGCCAACTTCATGGATTTGGTTGAAGGTAATACGGATGGAATCATTAAAAATGATTATTTTTTCTGCTATTGAATTCAGGGAAGTCTTATGGCCTATGTTATGCAGGAGGTCAGACTAGATGATCACGTGGTCCTTTATGGCCTTATAATATATGAATCTATTGAGCCAATTAATATACTAAATTGATTGCTCATTTATTTATTTGCTGCGTAGTGGCTTAAGTTCTTAATTGTTTACAAATCACGTCTGTTTGCCCTTCACCTATGGCTCTCCCCACAGCCCCCGTTCCCTTATCCTCATCACCCTCCTCTTCATTGACTTGCTCTATATGCTTGCTTGCTATTATCCTCCCCCTTCAGTTCCCACCAGCTCTGTATACTCTTCTCCCTCTCCCCTTCTCAGATCCCCACCTCTCGCAAATCTGTGCCTTTCTCTACATCCTCCTCTTACTCTACTGCTGTGAACAACACTGCCATCTCTCAGTCGCCCAAGACCGTAATCTGGGCTTCATCTTTAACTTGGTCCTCTCTTTAGACCCATACATCCAGGTCAGGTGTAAATCATGCTGTGTTTTCCTTCATTACATAACAAAGATCTGACATCTTCTCTTGTCTCATGTTTTCCAGACCTTTATCACCTCATACCCTGACTATTGCAATCTCCTCCTCTGTGGCTTTGACTTCTGCAACCTTGCCTTTCTGAAGTCCATGCAAAACTCTGCTATTTAGATCATCTTCCTGGCCCGTCATTCTCACTATTTCACACACACCTCTTGAATCCTTCCACTGGGTTGTCCTTATCTTTTCCAATTTATCCCTGCTCTATCTGTCAGCTTTGTGATATTATTACATTATAAGCTGCGTCTTTGCTTTGCCAACAATGCCAGCTTTTACAACCTGTTAATTATCTCCCATAAGCACCTTCGTGCTTTCTCTCATGCCATCCTCTTGTGTGGTATAATCCCCCTGGAAAAGTCTGTAAAGCTACTACTTTATTCAAATCCTTCTTTAAAACTGTCTGCTGCCATGATGCCTAAAGAACAATGCTAGCTGATAATGATTAGACAGATGACACACTAAACTGTGTGCTCAGCTGTACTCACATTATTGTTACCTGTTCCTTCCCTTTCCTTTCCATCCCTCACCCTCACTTGTTGTTTCATCTGTCTGTTTCTTGTCACTAGCCAACAGCATAAAAACTTTGGAGCAGGGAAGGCCTTTTTAGTACATTTGTATAGCACCTAACACAGCATAGCTCTCATCCCTGATTGGGATCTCTAGGCACAGTTGTTATACTAGGAAGGAAACATATCTCAATTTGAGAGATCTAAAGGTCTAGAAATGCACTCAGTTTGCATCCTGAAAAATTATGCTTTTAAATTTTCCATGTTCTCATAAGCTGCCAGGCTATGTCATCAGTGTGTGTCTATCAAACAACAGAAAACTCTTCTTATTATGTAATTTAAAAAATCCTACATTATGGACGAGTATATGAAATATTTTTGGAAGATTTTTTTTTCTTTAATGTACCTTGTGTATGTTGTCCTTGCAACACTGCTTTTTGCTATGGTAACAACTTCTTTTTCATTGGAATCGAGCATAAATGTGTAATGCTGCATCAACCCCTTTACTCCTGAGAGAAATTAGCTTTAGAAGATTTTTCTGCCAAACTTTCTAGGAGGAAAAAAATGTTGAAAAATGTGCAATAATTGAGAAAAACAAGATTTTATTTTACATAGGAATGTTTCCCAATAAGATGTGTCATTGTCTGTTTGATTATGGTCCTATATTTGGAAACATTGACCATTTTTAAATAAAGGGGTGGAGAGATTTTTTTTGCACACTATATTTCATTTCTGTTATTTTTCATATCAGAAAAGTAAGTGGTTTCTTTCTTGAGTCAAATGAGCAACAGATGGAACTTCCTGCTCCCCTCCCATACTTCCACTTGAGGATCAACATCAGCTGTGGCTTTGTGGAGAGGCATAGTGTGGGACTGAGATTGCAATTTAGCATCTGATCTGAGTATGTAATAACAATTAGGAGCTCCAGGGTCCAGCAGCACAATCATGGGCCTTGGAATACACTTGTATCTGGATGTGTTCTAAATCTAAGCTCTCTGGAGGGTAATAAGCCTGCAAGCAGGCCAAGAAAAGGAAAAGGAGAGAACTTGGTTTGGAGGTACTTTAGGACTTCCCTGGAGGTCCTTCAACCAGTGAATCATCAATGTTGAAATATTTGCAGCCAATTTCCAAGTTCAGGCTGAATTGTGGAAAGGGAAAGAAGAAAGCTATATAAATTGGACAGATGAATTGTCTCCTCAGGATCCCTAATAATTGATAGACACTTCATACTATCAAGTCTGTCACCATAATGGATACAGTTATGCCATATTATTCAAATTAGGCCTGATACTGCAAGATGCTCAGGAGTTCCTGCCAGGTTCTAACTACCCTCTCTTCTCAATAAAGTCGACAGAAATATCTGATCTGGTGATCAAGAGCAGACTTCAGTCTATAGGGCTGTCAATCTTGTACCTTTCTTGTGAATTGTCCTATCATGCACAAATAAATGAAATTTTAGATTTCTCAAAAGTACAGTGAGAATACAAAATGCTATACATGTGCAGTCACAGTGCAGGGTAACTGTATCTTGTATTTCCTCTCAGTGGTCCAGCAAGGGCACCCACTCTCAGGCTTCCTGCTCCCCAGCCATTCCCTTTCATGGGTGGAGACCTGCATCTCACTGCCCTGTAATCAGGGCAGTGAGATGCAGGTCTCCACCAGGCTGCACAGTTTCCTGCCTTCACTGTTATTCCCAGCAGAGACAGGCTGCCCAAGCAAGTACACCTGCTGGCTTTCACTTCAGAGACAGTTAACAGCATGACTGCCTAGTTATAGATACCACTACAGGAAAAAAAACATTAAAAACAATAAAAGAACATGCTTTATACGTGCATGCTTATAAGCTTACCAGAGATCACTTCAACTCTAACATGTGCTCTGGCAGGAGCAGTCCTTCAACACCCCATTCACAGTGTTTCCTTGTGGTTTCAAGTTTATCTAAGCTTCAGCTCAGAACAAGCACGTAGTCTTACAGAGCCTCAGTAGGCCCAGTCCTTCCAGCCCTTCCCTAAGGACTGGGGTCCTTTATGTACCAGGAGTACTGTCCTTTTGCTGGATCAGGAAGAAGGCTTTGAGCCTTTTTAAAACCAGGCTCTTTATCCAAAAATCCTTTCTTTGTCTGTTGTCCTTGGAGAATCCAGTTTGAACTGGCATATACACATCTCTCTGGGAGGGTGGCTTCAAAAGGCTGATAATGGAGGAAGTACATTAGCATCTCCCTCCTCATAGAGGAGTTACATACAATTCCACGGTAACACATACACAATTGCATTTTTAATACAATGAATGCAAAAAAAAATTAACCTAATCCAATAATGTTTAATTTAATTCAGTAACGTTTGACCAGGATGTTGTCATTCTGTCACAAGTGTCTCTGAGGTAATTTGTAAGAGAAAGGATATTGTAAGACATTGCTGCTGAGATTGTGTCACCACACTGTTGGTGGCACTGTAACTGCCTGAGACATATTACAGCTGGGATCTGATGCCAGTTTGCAGCCATTTCTTATGCCCCACTAATGCAAGCAGTGGTTTAAACCACAATCTCATTTTAACAGTGGAGGGTCCTCATGATTCAACTACAGTGTGATCTTTGCCCTGCCCTGTAAATTAACTCTGAGCAGACCTGTGAGTTAATTTTGTCGACACACTTTCAGATGTCACTGGTCTTTATTTCCTATGAATACAACTTGCATAGGGAAAGGAAATTAAGATACTATTTATAGGGGCTAATCCTGCAGTCTTAACTCCAGGCAAAAATCTGTAGAAGTCAATGAGTGCAGAGTTCATTCTGAAGTGCAGCTACGGTTAGAAAAATATCACCTTCTTACTTGACAAATCTGTTTCCTGTGTATCTTTGAGTCCTACCTTCTTATTACAGTGACACAAGCAAGTGTGTATTGTTGTTAGTACCATGTAGCCAGAGGGAGCTGGGGTCTATTCTGCCTGGTGTATCCTTAGTGAAAGTGCTAGAAAATATCTAATTCAAGAAGCTTTGTAGCTGATGAGGATGTGAAAGTCTGTAAAGAGCTTTGTGATTGTTCAGGATAAACAGGACCATATAAATGTAATCTGTTGTTTTATATAAAGGGTGAGAAAAAGTAATTTCATTATGATTAAAAATATGATGTGTCTTTTTTAATGCAGAAAATTTCCCCAAAAAACAACTTGCAAATTAAGAGAATAACTGCATAAGATCAGTTGTGTCAGAGAATATTATACTGAATTTGTTTTTAACCTGCTTCCCAGTGGTTTCTTCTGTTCTCTAAGTTAGTGAGTGGTCAAACATTTTTTTTTGCGGTGTCATTCCCAGGAATATGGAATGAGTTACCACTAGAAGTATGTCCTATCTATTCCTCCACTCTCTGGAGAAAAACTGATGACATTTACTCCATATATGCTAGGGAGTTTGAGGGTAGTCTGGAATTTGGTTTTACTTATAGCAATATTTGAGGATGGTGGACTGTTATTTTTATTTTATTGACTTTACAAAATTGTTGCACAGCCAATGAAAAAATATCTAAAAATTAAGTAAAATGTTCCACGTTGAACATTTTTAGCTCTCTTAGCTCCCAGTGGTTTTATTTGGGACACACTAATCATTTTTACTTCTCTGTGAATCAAATACTGAGATTCTTCTTTATCCTAAGGTCCACATATCAATTACAATGGGTACTTCAGCCTGTTTGCAGCTTGGGGGCCAAACCAGACCTCCCAGTCACTGGCAGTAGGTAAATGGTCCGTCATCTGAAACTCTCACTGTTTTTTCCCTGTTGCCGTAACAGCAGGCAGGCTGAACCAGTCTGTGACTGGTGGGATCAATAACAATGAAAGGATGTTACAGATTGCCAAGAAAATATTCATTTCCCTAATATTGGCTGCTGGGTGAAGGTAGCTGTAACTAATTTTGTATGCCACTAACAATGTAGTGATACCATCTGATTTTAAAGAACCATTTGCATGGATGTAACATTATCCAGTTCCAGTGTGTTGTGGGAAGTTATAATTGTAGGCTTTCTGTGCTGCAGTTACTTGATACAACAGGACTGAGTCAAAAGTGCTTTCGTATCTCCAGTTTATAAGCTCCCTGGCTTCTGTGGGTTTTTTTCTCTACCCTAATTTTATTTAATTGTAGCTTTTCCATTTTTAATTCTGTTCTCATTATCAAATCCAGTATGTTAGCTGTAGGAGGTGTAGGGGTTCTGTGATTGTAAAACCCAGACTCCTACATATGAGGTTTTTTTCTCTCTCAGCATCGGCATGAATATGTATTGAGTCTTCTGAAGCCACAACATGGCTAGAAGGTGCCTGATAAAAGAGGTACCATAATTTATTTCTGTAGTTTGCATTGCTAAATGAACAGCTGAAAGCAGAGAAGGGCAGATACAATATTCCACCACTTACTCATATTTCTAACAGTTTCAGCTGATTCAGTCATACCAGGGCCGGCCCTAGATTTTTTGCTGCCCCAAGCTCCGAGAGCGCAAGCAAAAAAAAAAAAAAGGTGTGGGGGGGGAAGGTGGCCGGAATGCCGCCCCTGGAATTGTGCTGCCCCAAGCACGTGCTTGCTTTGCTGGTGCCTAGAGGCAGTCCTGAGTCATCCTACTTTTATTTCCAATACCAACAAAATAGCATCTGTAAGTTACTCTAGGTAGGATAAAAATTAGAAAGAATTTGGTTGTCATCCTTGGACACAAGGTGATCACCACTTGGGTCTCTGGAAGGAGTTTCTTCCCATGATTCATAATTGGCTTGGTGCATTATTACTTTTTTTTAGGCTTTTCAGTGAAGCATCTAAAGTTGGCTACTGACAGAGACAAGATACTGGAATAGATGGACCATGTCTCCGTTCCATTATGGCACTTTCTATCTACTTAAATCTAAAATCTATCAAAAAGATGCTAGAAACATTTACTTGTAACTGTCTAGTAAGGTGGGTTTCTTCCCTGTCATTTGGAAAATTTGAGTTTTGTATGTTCATACAATAAAGTTGCTCAGGTCACTCATTTCATATTATCTTTTTCTGTGAGACTAGAGATGTCGCCGTGGAATGGTGTTGTGGAAAAATGCAGTTACAATTAAAACATACCTTTAAATAAAAATAATTGAATACAATTAAGAAGTTTTGTTTGGGAGAACTATTTCAGGATTTCTTATTGTGTACCTGATGTCATTAACTTATAAAATAAACTAATGACAAAATATAAACTGTTCATTTTAAATACTTAATAACAGACCCTTGCTTGCTATTCCATAAATTTGGTCTATGGGATGGACTCTATACTATCAGGATTCCCAAAATCAGTTTTCCAAACAGGAGTAGACATGCTTGAGATACATATGACCAGAGGGACTATTATGTGAGTGACTACCTGGAGTAAAGTTTTGGCTGAAATTAAATGTAGTATCAGTTAGTATCTGATCTGACTTGTATTGGGAGAAATCAAGCTGAAGTAGACTCCAGGGGGATTGACTCAATCTAATAGGCTGCTTCCATCTTTAACTATGATCCTGTGGAAGTAGGAAAAGATAAATAAATCCACAACAAAAATTCATTCTATTGGAGGAGGAAAGCAAGGAAAGAAAATGCTAATCTGAAAAATACCTGGCAAAAATAGCACTTTAGTATAACTGTAAGCATGGCACAATTAATATAGATTTGGAAGAGCGAACTCTATTCATTGCAACAAAGCTATCTGATAAATTTTTTACAGAAACTTTATTATGTCGTCTTATCCTGCTATTTGTCAAGGTCAGTGACAGTGGGACAAGTTTGGTGGGATTCTCCCATCAATCCACAAGGGTGCACTGTACTAACATTAGTTCCACTAGTGAAACTGTTTAGTAATCACTGCTCCTTCCCAAGAGGCTTTGACTAAGAGCAGCTGCATGATGCATGTGCTTACAGGAGGGCACCTTCAGGTTAAGAAAACACTAATTTATGTCTGAAAATGGTTCTCGGGTCAACTGCTACCAAGACATGAAAAACTGGATCTGAAGGAGCACTATCTTAAGGAAAAAACTAAAGTATAATGCCAAAGATTCTGTGGGTTATTAGACCTACTGTATGTAATCAATATATTTTAATATAGAGATAATTTATATATGTGGCTTGATCCTGCAAGGTATTGAGCATCCATGACTTCTGCTGATTCCAAGGATATGGCCTATAATCTCTATATTAAAATAATGGTAAAGGTTTGACATAACCCTTCAAAAGCCATGGCGTTCAGAGTTAAAGCTTCCTACTGGCACTCTGAGGAATTGTCTACACATAGTTATTCAGGAATAGCTATTTGGAATAACTCCATACATGGACACTCTTATTGCAGAATACGAATGTTGATGCATAGAATTATTCCAGAATAGCTATTACATTTTAAATTGACAATTGTACCTTATTCCCGAATAATTCTCCTGTATAGACAAGCCCTTATGCATGTTGGCATGCTTGCATGTATGGTTCTGTGGTTTTTATTTTTTATTTTTTTTTGGATCATATATGTGTGCAAATTTTAGTGCTCCTGGAAGAAGGTATATCTTGAATGAATGCATTCTTCTGTTATCTCCAGAAAAGATACAACTGTAGAAATACAAACGTCCACACAGCCACACCAATTTGCTTAACCCTGAACAGCTATGTTATATGAAACAAGTTGATTACTGCAGTTTTTAAATAGGTGACCACATCAGAGAATCCACAAAAACAACTGGTACTAATTGGTGGCATCCTCTTGGCAGTCTCAGAAAAGAGCCTTTGGAGTGAATGGACATGCAGATTGAAATCCTTTCTCACTCCTAATAGTGATCTCTTCAGACTGCAGGTCAAGATTGAGGTGTATAGGTTGGGCTAGATGACGGAAGCTTGTATATATTTGTACTACATATTCTAAACCCTAGAAAATGTACTTTATCTGATTCATTTTACTTCATAAAATCTAGCTAAGTTCCATGCCGTGCTTTTATTAGCAACAAGAACATGATAATTAGCCAAAGGGAAATAGAGAATAAACAAGAAGTAGGTTAGGAGGCTTTTTTTATTTTCCTTATCCATTCTATTTGCTTTAAAACTCCTTATGTTACACTCCTATATTAAAAAGAAAAGGAGTACTTGTGGCACCTTAGAGACTAACCAATTTATTTGAGCATAAGCTTTCGTGAGCTACAGCTCACTTCATCGGAAGTTAGCTGTAGCTCACGAAAGCTTATGCTCAAATAAATTGGTTAGTCTCTAAGGTGCCACAAGTACTCCTTTTCTTTTTGCAAAAACAGACTAACATGGCTGTTACTCTGAATCCTATATTAAAGTGGGCTTTCTGCTGCACAGTAGTGGCCGTATCTATTAGCAGACGGGGTGAATCAAAGCTAAGTGCTTCCCAAACTAACTAAAAATGCAGGTCCCAAACCCTTTCACTTATGTTTGGGGGAAGAGGGGGCAGAAGTACTGATATTTGAGTTGGACAATTTTGCACTGTGTTTGGAACGCAGTACATCAGTCATCTGATCCATTTGTTCATCAAATATGACTTTCTCAAACTTTTAAAAAAATGTTTTGTTGGGTCCTTTTCTTTTTCTTTCTTTCTTTCTTTTCTCAGATCTCACTCTGGGACTCATCTGGTGCTATCTCACTTGATTATTATGCTTGCCTCCACAGCTCTGCCTCTATTAAGAGAATTGCAACCACCCTAGGTGAATTCCTCGCATTCCAGGCCAAAAGCAGAACAGATTTAGAAACTAATACTGCTTGGCTGATGATCACTGCCATTCCCTTTTCTGTCACTTTTCTCTTTAATTTAATTAAATCCAAGACCTTAACGTTATATTTTTGGAATTGGATCTAGAAGCTGTGCTAGCTATTTCTCTGTTAATGGTTCTCTGAATCTTTGCATCTGTGATAGTAATAAGAAAAACGACACACACTCCAGGTCTGAGCTTGGAAGCTGGCACCTGTTGCCTTTCAGCTCAGGAGTCAACTTGACTCAGAATGAGATGGAACTCTACTGATTAAGATACATTAAGTGATGCTGCATTTTAATCCATATTAAAGACAATCGTTTCTATTTCTGTTCAATGAGTATCTTCTTGGCTGATTTAAAAAAAAACAAATATTGTGAATTCAGTTACTTGCCAGTCATTGTCACATGTGAATCTAGTGTCAACAGCTCAATAATGCTCTTGTCGAGCCCCGATAACATTCAGCATTCATTTTTTTCATTAAATTTAAGATGCTATAACACATCAAATGGTTTGGGCCCTGGCAATATAAAAGACCCTCCTTGATTGCTCTGAAGCAGTTATGATCCTCAGAGGCGCCTGAGCTAATACTCTGCTTTAAAACAGAGGGGTCTGTTGATAGCTCCTCTCTTCAAAAGGGATCCTTTACTTTGATATGTTCTTGGAAAGACAGGATTTATTTACATTCATGGCATGGCTCTTCTTGGATTTTTTCAGGAGGGGTACAGGGTATTGGGATGACTGATTACTTGGCGTTAGTTTCAATATTTGATGAGGTCCTTAAGTATTGTTGATCTGTCTGTATATGTATATGTTGCAAAGTGGCTCTTGGTGGTAAAGTATATTTGTGCGAAGCATGCTTATCCTTGGGTATAATTTATATGTGCACAAACCCTTATGGTTTTAGATGGTCAAAATATACAGTGATAGTATGTAGTTAACCAGTGGAAGAACAATCATTCACCCTTGCCCTCACAACACACAAGCAACACTAAGGTAATAGCACCACCCAGCAAAAGCCTCTAAACATAAAGTTAAAGCTGATGAGTAATTTTATATGGGTAGGAGGGAGATTTAGTTGGCATAGTCTCAAAGTGGTTATCGTTAAACTGCAGGGTAACTCTTAATAATAAATGTCTAGGTCTGACCTCTAGGGGTTGTTCACTGTCTGCATTTACTGAGGGGTAAAGGTTAAACGAGAACTTGGTCATCCTGAATACATTCCTTGTATATTTAGGACTCACGGACTGCAATAGAAGATAAAGTTGCATGGGCAGTACCAGCATGTCTGAAGCAAAGTGAGAGAGAGAGAGAGGAAAAACTGTGATGTCATAAAAGTCTTTGCTACTCTACTACTGTCGATATACGTACAGTACTAAATACCAAAATTCAATATTTGGGAGCCATGGCCTGTTTCCAAACCTGCCAGCATTTGAGATGTAAAGTCAATACTGGAGGGAAATACACCTTTTAAAGTAATTGAAATACATTGCACTAGGAGAAGTTTGCTTTAAACTTTCTTTTTGAGATTCAGAGGGGAAAACACTTAAATTAAATATGAACAGTTGGAATGTGCTATTGAAAGCCTCTGAACCCCTGTGTAGTTAATACCATAATAAGGGCTGATGGAGCATTATGGGCCAAATTTGGAGAGCTACTGAGTACCTGCAGCTCCCATTGCAATCAATGGAAGTTGCAGGTGTACAGCTGCTGTCAGGTTTTAGCGTTGAGCTTGGATGACTGACCCAAAAGGAAAAGCCATAAGGGAAATTAATTAGTGGTGTGGAAGAAATATGTCACTGCCCCTGCTCAGCTGGTAGGTACATATTGGAGAAAGATGATATTGGGTATCAGGGCCTGCACCAAAAAATTTGGCAGAAGTCAAAATGCCCTGTTGTAGTTACTAGGCTTGAGGAAAACTTTCATAGAAGATTATATAACCCCTATTACACTATTTATTTATTTATTTATTACACTTCTTATATAACACCATAGATAGTCTATTTGGGGCACTCTGATCTCTCACATGCAAAGGTAAATATGTACGTAAGGCTTATAAAATATGTACTGAAATAAAATTTAGGCACTGAAGTGACATAATGGACCAAATTCTTTCCTGGTGTAGCTCCATTAACCTAAGTTGATTAACCAGAGCTGAGTATATTTGCCCCATTATTTTCCTGGTTAAATATCTATTTTGGTAATAAATTTATTTATTCAACAAGCAAACAAAATATTGATTTTACTATAAGTGCTAATTTAGGAAAGTTATATTATTTACTCAGATCATAATTATTTTAAAGAAGTCATTACACTGCTAAACAAAATCATTTTTGATCCAAAAGGTGGTAAAACCTCTGAAGAAGTTATTGTCCTTTGTTAGTAATGGCTCCAAAAGAGCCAATAAACCAAGAACTAAAAATCCTGTCTGTGTGACTACTGCTCATGCACTGTCAGGGATGAATGCTGGGAAAGAGCACAAAGCCAAAACGAATGGGTTGTGGTGCTAGGAAAATACGTTTCGACTTGTGGGTCTTTGTACTCTCAGTTTCTCATGCACTAGCATAGAGCTGTTGCGTTTGGGTTTCCATTCCTGGCTGTGTTCAGGAAAGTTTTTATTATTATTATTACTGCTCCTAGTACTTTTGTGGTAGAGCCCAGAGGCATCAGTTTGTGGACCAGAGCCAGGCAGTGCACAGACTTAGCGGAAATATAGTCAGGGTCACAAAAGATTTAAAATCAACATGTAAAACCAGAGACAATGAGTGGATACAACAATCATATGAGGGAATGCAAGGAAACAAAATCATATGATTGGTGTGCTATGCAGTGGTTAGAGCACACCACTGTTTAGCCGTTGTTATATTTAAATCCCTCCTCTTGACTCTCTCCCCACACAAAGAAAAAAGTATACATTGAATTAAATTAAAAAAGTTTCTATTTGGTTTGTATTACTCCTTTCCACACAAAACCAAGAGACCCAATTCTGCTTCCATTCAAGTCCAATGACCATTTGCTTCAAAAGGAACAGGAATGGGGATTAAATGTTGACCGTTCGACCAGATGATTCCTGAAATAGGCTGAGATTTTGCCTCAGTTCTGGTTCCTTTGACTTTTGACTTTGTAGTTTGTTTCACTTTATTTCCCCATAGTATCTTCTGCATAGTGTGTCTGCATCTCAGAACACCACAGTCAGATGTAATAGTATGGCATATAAGCATTTTTCATACTAATTTAAAGTAGAAATGAGTCCGAGTTGAAAAATTTTATGTCTGAGACTTTGGTTTAGCCCAGGGGCCAAATGTGATGTTCACATCCACATCAGGTGCTGACCTTCCCCAAAGTTTAGGGATGATTGGATCCAGGGTTCTGGTTCAGACCCTTCTTTAAACAATATATGACGGAGAATGGAGAAAGTAGTTGTAGTATGGTCTCTGTCTAAGGTTGAATTGAAAAGGTAGCTTTTAAGGTGAGATTTGAAGACAGGGCTGCTCAGGGGACAGAAAATAGAGACTGCCAAATAAATGGGGCAGCACAAATGTAGAAGTGAACCTCAAGTTCACAGAATTTGCAAGAGGGAAGGGAGATCAAGATTCAATAAATATAGAGAGTGCAGAAATAAATAGGTTGATGTGAAATGAGGTGCATGCAATGGAGCAAGTCTGTTGATATTATGAAACCCAGAATGGCAATTTTGAGTTTCATCTGAATATGAACAGGAAGCTGATGGAGAATGCACAGTTCACACTGTATATGATGCGACTGTAATTCCTGGGCCAAGACTGAGTAGTGTGGATGTCAGGGGCCCTATATTCTAGTTAGACCCTCTGTATTTTTGAGAATGGGATTTAGGAAGACTATAAAAGAGTTTGCTTTGTAGTAGTGACACCTATTGTACTAAGAAGGGTGAATATAAAGAAAATAAAGCAAGAGTGATGGGAAATCCTCTAAAGCATTTTCACCTCAACAGAATTTATACTTGTCAAGGAAGGAAGACTTTAAAAAACCCACTGAAAAAGTTTGAGCTCTACTACTTTCATCTTTATTCTCTGAGAAGTTTCAAATATCAAGAGCAGAGAGGGAGATTGAATCTCTAATTAGTAAAGGGAGCAGGTAAGACATTAATTGATTTGTTATGCTACCGCTTTGTCCTGTGCTGTATTTCAGAAAAATAAGACAGCTGTAATGTTCTTCAGCAACAGAGCACAGATTTTCATATGCTAGAGAGTTAGAAAATGTTGTTGCCTATTGTACTGGTGAGCATGTACTTTTCACCTTTGTGACAGTCTGTACTGCTGTGTTCACCCCTTTTTTACAGGACTCTGATAAATGTTGTACAAAGGATGCCTTGTGAGGTATCATTTGAAAACTCATAGTTCGCTGATCAGTATTGTCCTGGTAAAATATGTGTGGCAACATTGTATGTAAAGTTATAAGATTCTATGGTATGGTATTATTAAAAGCACCCACAAACGAGCAAGCCACTGCCTCAGCCAGGTGTCAGCAAAATCAAATGGACTATCACCTGGTTAAGTGGCCATTCTTTGGAAGGAAACAGGATATGGAAAGATTTACATTTTGATGAAAAGCAGCAGGGGTTCCCACCCATATGGATTTTCTGTCTCCTGAAACTCAGCTGGAGATGATTCTTAAAGAAGAGGAAAAATATAAGAAGGAAGAACAAAGGCCCCAAATCATCTCTCCATTCATCTCTACTCATGGCATTGACAACACTTGAACGACAAAGGAAGCATCATTGGACTGGGGAGAGATCCTGGCTGAAAGGAATTCAGCCAGTAAGACTGCTATAACAGGAGGTGCAGCATGGGGCATGGGTCACTTGCTGGAGGATTCTCTGCAACTTGAAGTCTTTAAACCACGATTTGAGGACTTTAATAGCTCAGACAGAGGTTAGGGCAGTGGTCCCCAACCTTTCTGTGGGAATAGCATATTCCTATTCCCAGAAGACTGTGGCGGGTGCCAGACACCCTGCCGCCGAGAAGCGGCAGCAGCAAGAAGCGTCGCTGCCAAAATGCCACCGAGAAATGGCAGTGTTTCTCGGTGACATTTCAGTGGGCGGGTCTCCAGTGGCCGCGCTTGGCGGTGGCATTTTGGCGGCACGGTGTCAGGCGGGCACACACAATTGTCCTGGCGGATGCCATTGCACCCACAGGCACCACGTTGGGGACCCCTGGGTTAGGGGCTTGTTACAGGCGTGGGTGGGTGAAATTCTGTGGCCAGCGTTGTGCAGGAGGTCAGACTAGACGATCATAATGATCCATTCTGACCTTAAAGTCTATGATTCTACGAGACCTTTGCTTTGAATTCACTTTAGCTTGTTAAGTTAGGCATTAGTTGTGATTTACTTTTATTTTCTTGTGACCAATTCTGACTTTTGTTTTTCATTACTTGTAATTAGGGCTGTCAATTAATCACAGTTAACTCTTGCGATTAACTAAAAAAATTAATTGTTATTAAAAAAAATTATTACGATTAATCACACTGTTAAACAATAGAATACCAATTGAAATTTATTAAATATTTATGAATTTTTTTCTACATTTTCATATGTATTGTATTCTGTGTTGTAACTGAAATCAAAGTGTATATTATTTTTGATTATATACACTTGCACTGTAAAAATGACTAAGAAATAGTATTTTTCAATTTACCTCATACAAGTACTGGTGTGCAATCTCTTTGTTGTGAAAGTGTGTAGTTTTTTTGTTACATAACTGCACTCAAAAACAAAACAATGTAAAACTTCAGAGCCTACAAGTCCACTCAGTCCTACTTCTTGCTCGGCCAATTGCTAAGACAAACAAGTTTGTTTATATTTACAGGAGATAATGCTGCCCTCTTCTTATTTACAATGTCACTAGAAAGTGAGAACAGGCATTTGCATGACATTGCAAGGTATTTACATGCTAGATATGCTAAATATTTGTATGGCCCTCCATGCTTTGGCCCGCATTCCAGAGGACATATTTCCTTGTTGATGTTGCTCATTAAAAAAATAATGTGTAAATTAAATTTGTGACTGAACTTCTAGGGAGAGAATTGTATGTCCCCTGCTCTGTTTTACCCGCATTCTGCCATATATTTCATGTTATAGCAGTCTCGGATGATGACCCAGCACATGTTCATTTTAAGAAGACTTTCACTGCAGATTTGACAAAATGCAAAGAAGGTACCAATGTGAGATTTCTAAAGATAGCTACAGCACTCAACCCAAGGTTTAAGAATCTGAAGTACTTTCCAAAATCTGAGAGGGATGAGGTGTGGAGCATGCTTTCAGAAGTCTTAAAAGAGCAACACTCTGATGCAGAAACTACAGAACCCGAACCACCACCAAAAAAAAAAAATTAAACTTCTGCTGGTGGCATGTGACTCAGATAGTGAAAACGAACATGCATTGGTCTGCACTGCTTTGGATTGTTATCGAGCAGAACCCATCATCAGCATGACTGTACACTTTGTATTCGGTGTTGTAATTGAAATCAATATATTTGAAAATGTAGAAAACATTCACAAATATTTAAATAAATGGTATTCTATTATTGTTTACCAGTGTGATTAATCACAATTAATTTTTTTAATTGCATGATTAATCATGATTAATTTTTAATTGCTTGACAGCCCTACTTGTAATCACTTAAAATCTATATTTCTGTAGTTAATAAACTTGTTTTATTGTTTTATCTAAACAAGTGTGCTTGGATTGATATGTTTGGGAAACTCCATTTGCGATAACAGAATTTGTGCATATTATTTTCTATTAATAAAATGATCGGACTTTATATGAGCTTATATTGTCCAGGAGAGTGCTGGGCATTACAAGACGCACATTTCTGGGGGGAAGTCTGGGACTGGGAATTTGCTGGTGTTACTCTGCAGTGTAATTCAAGAGTGGCTGGCCATAGCACTCATACAGTATAACTGGGAGTAATTTACATGCTGGAGGCTGTGTGAGAGCAGACCAGGAGTGGTTGCTCTCATAGTGAAGCAATGTAAAAGGCACCCCAGATTGGAGAATTGAGAGGACACGGTTTTTCAACAGTCCAGACTGTATCCTGGATAATGTCACAATCATATTTTGGAAATACTGGATTTTTGTGGATTTGTTTTAATTTTAAATTGTTTTTTGAGGAGCCAGTTTTAAAGATCTGGAATTCCTTTCATTTAAAAAACAATGCATGGAGAATCATTAAAGCAATATGTTCTCTTCTAAAAGGTTGCTGTAGTACAAACCTAAAAACATTTGCAAGAGTGGCATAGTTCATATATCTATGTACAATGTAGGACATTAGAAAGCTGCAAAAGATGAAGAGAAGAAAAGATGGAGGGAAGGATATATTTTAATCAGGACTGGATTGGAACTCAGGGCCGACCTTCACATGTAATAGTGTCTGTCATAACTCTGGAGTCCCAGATTTCATGCAGAAACTTCATAGTATCACTGTTGAATCCTTTGAAAGTTATAATCAATTAAGGTGTTTAGTAGTGTTAGCTTGATTCATGATTTGGAACCAAAGCTGCTTTTCATTTCAAGATAGTATATAAGAAGTAATATTGTGATCTAGATTTGGATTTGGGTGTTACAAGAATCTTTATAAAAGCAGTATATGCATATGTATCATGTATGTAGATAGTTAATACGAAGAGTTATTGACATAGAAGAATGTGTAGCATTGGTCATTGTTTGTTGGTTCAATAAAGTTATTAGGCACTGCAAAAGGCTTCCTGACTACAGATCTTAACAGTGGGGATATCTAACCTTCAGGAGAATAAAATACTGATGTTTTTAATATGGTTTCAAGGTCTATGTAGATATCTTGGAAACTTCTAGAGCAAGGATACTGCTGTGTAAAATGTGTATACACTGGTTCAGTGTGTGTTCTGTATAGGTACAGCACTTAGGACAATTGAGTCCTAGTCCAAGACTACAACACCTAGGCACTACGGTAATACAAATAATAAATAATGATCGTAATTAATCCATGAGCTGCAAGCATACAGGCACCAGAACTGTCAAAGAGATAGAACCTAGAGACTTTGGCTCCCAAACATAGCTCTCTACCACTTGAACTAAATCTCGTAGGGATGTTTGCACTAGAACAGGAAAGTGTAAATTCCATCTTGAGGAGACATATCTGCACTAGCTCTGATTGAGCTAGTGTGCTAAAAACAGAAGTGTAGCTCAGCAAAGTGAGTGTTGGGAGGAGCTAGTCACCCTGAATATGATCCCATCCGAGACTATAGTGTGGTGTGTACTGGGGTGGCTGGCCTCTTGTGACATCACAGCTACAGTTCTGTTTTTAACACAATCAGAACTAGTGCAGGTATGTGTTCATGAACTGGAATTTACACCTTCCAGCTCTAGTGTAGGCATACCCTTAATCTCTTTTAGTTGTAGTTTTGGGGTTCCTGTCCTTTGTACCAACTATTAGAAGGAGACATGGTCAAATGCTTTGATAGTATAAGATATTAGAATGGCAGCAAAGCCTTTTTGGGTCTCACTTAGCCTTAGATCAGTTTTGTGGTCATTAAGTGTTAGTGCTTGTCTACACAGGAAAGTTACACTGGTATAAGGTAAGGTGTGAATTTAAACCAATATAGTTATACCAGTATATCCACTGATGTGGATACTCTTACTCTGGAATAAATGCATTTCAGTTTATTTTATTTCTCTTTGGAAGGGATTAAATCTAATCTCCCCCGAAAAGCACTCTTTTTTCTGGAACAAGGTTGTCTACATGGGGAGTTATACTGGTATAATTAAACCAGCAAAGCTATATCAATATTAATGTACCAATATAACTGGTAAAACTTTCCCATGTAGACAAGCACTTAGATCAGAACAGATTAACATTGTTCCCAATGGAATTACTAAAAAGATTACCACATAGTTTCCACAAAATATTGTGAGCCTCATCTCTGACTTGGATGGATCAATTACTCTGAGGGCTGATAAGCTATCAGTAGTGCTTTCTCCATGTCTATTCTGTCTTTGTTCTAAGTGCTGAGACTTATCGTGTTGTTACAACATAGGTTCCACAAAATAATGCTTGCCATTTCACGGTGACTGAGCCATATTTGTACCTCTTCTGCCATGCAGAATGCCCAGTGATGTCAGCGGGAATAACATATGTGGATTGAAGGCTATGTATGGCTTTAATAACTCCTCTTACCATGATGGTATATAAAGATGACAGAAGAAAGGCTGACAATTGCATTTTCTGGAGAACTAAATTGCTCTTTTGTTTTTTAAAAGACATTCTTTATCATTTGATTGTTGTTCTCTCCCCCACTCCTCGCCTGAAGTCAAATAAAAAAAAGATAAAATGAGTGATGAAAAAAAGAAGACCCAGTCCTATGGTTTTTGGAGGGGGTTGGTGTGGAGGGGAGGGGAGACACAAGCCAAAATAAGTGTTTGACTGTTTTGCAAGATAATCTGTACAGTGATGTAATATCAGGCACCTGGTGCAATCACATCATCATTGGTTTCAGCTTTTTTTATGACTAACAAAAAAAATTAGCCAACAAGTAGAAAAAAAAAGCTGTAGGCCAGATGTTCTTTGAGAATGGAATAAAGTGAGAGGTGAAGTAAGTGTTTGACAAGAATGCACAGGGAGAAGATTAATCACCACTTCAGTGTTCCATGTCCAAAATGATTGTGTCTGTGCTTGTTTATGAATGTCTGATTTTGAATTAGACAACTGGTGTTCTCATCAAAATACAAACACAGAGAATTGCTCATTTGAATAGAGGACTAATATCAGACAGATGTAAGTGATTTGGATGTCTTTAAATAAAGCAGAAAGCAGCAAACTGTTAAAAGAAAAAACAAACTGTTTGACCAAAACTACCATGATATGTCTTGTTGATGGTATGAAAAATCAACTTGTCACTTCTGTTTTAAGTACACAATCATTATCATCTCCTTTTTCCAATCTCAAAGTTGGGTAGGGCTGACTTCTGTTTGGTTCTTCTGTTTGTTTGTTATTTAGTTAAGTACCTAGACTGCCAGCCACCTCAAGTCTAGGCTTAAGTACAAAATAGTAAGTGCTTAAACTGTTGAGAAGATCGATCACCACATTCTAATAGTGTACGTGGCATTGTTTTTAAATTGGTAAATTACATATTTATTTTTACTGAGATTAGTAAGAATGAACTGGGAAAATATAAGAAAGGTACAATATGTAAAGTGTATATGCCGCCCAGGTAGCAAGCAGCAGAATTTAGCAAGCAGCAAACTGTTCCTAACTCTAATAAATAAGTGAAATAAGAACATAACAGAAGAATATAAGAATGGCCATACTGAGTCAGACCAATTGTCCATCTAGCTCAATATTCTCTCTTCTGACAGTGGCCAATGCTAGATGCTTCAAAGCGAATGAACATAACAGGGCAATTATCAAGTGATCCATCCCCTTTTGTCCAGTCCCAGCATCTGGCAGTCAGAGGGTTAGGAACATCCAGAGCATGGGGTTGAATCCTTGACCGTATTGGCTAATAGCTATTGATGGAGCTGTCTTCCATTAACTTATCTAGTTCTTTTTTGAACCTAGTTATAGTTTTGGCTTTCACAACATCCCCTGGAAACAAGTTCCACAGGTTGAGTGTGTGAAGTAGTACTTCCTTTTGTTTGTTTTAAACCAGCTGCCTATTAATTTCATTGGGTGACCCCTGGTTCTTGTGTTATGTGAAAGAGTAAATAATACTTACTTTCTCCATACCATTCATGATTTTATAGACCTTTATCATATCCCCCTTTAGTTGTCTCTTTTCCAAGCTGAACAGTTGTAGTCTTTAATCTCTCCTCATAAGGAAACTGTTCCATACCTGTAATAATTTTTGTTGCCCTTCTCTGTACCTTGTCCATTTCTAATATGTGTCTTTTTTGAGATAAGGTGACCAGAACTGCATGCAGTATTCAAGGTGTGAGTGTACCATGGATTTGTATAGTGTCTAACATTGTTAGCTTTTTTGACTGCTGCTGAACGTTGAGTGGATGTTTTCAGAGAACTATCCACAATGACTCCAAGATCTCTTTCTTGAGTGGTAACAGCTAATTTAGAACCCATCGTTTTGTATGTATAGTCGGGATTATGGTTCCCAATATCCATTACTTTGTATTTATCAACATTGAATTTCATCTGCCATTTTGTTCTGCAGCGACCCAGGTTTGTAAGATTCCTTTGGAACTCTTCACAGTCAGCTTTGGACTTAACTATCTTGAGTAATTTTGTATCATCTGCAAACTTTGCCACCTCACTGTTTACCCCTTTTTCCAGATCATTTACGAATATGGTGTCTGTACAGATCCCTGAGGTATACCACTAGTTACCTTTCTCCATTCTGAATAGTGACCATTTATTTCTATCATTTGTTTCTTGTCTTTTAACCAGTTACTGATCCGTGAGAATACCTTCCCTCTTATCCCATGACAGCTTAGTTTGCCTAAGAGCCTTTGGTGAGGGACCTTGTCAAAGCCTTTCTGAAAGTCCAAGTACACTATATGCACTGGATCATGCTTGTCCACATATTTGCTGACCCCCTCAAAGAACTGATATGATGTGTGTATACGTATGCACAGTACTACACATGATATACATTGTGTGTCTATGTGTATATTTTCTTGAGAATTAGATAATTATCTTATTTTAGGATCTGGCATTAAATATTAAAGCTGAAGGAAAGAAATTGGAGCTATTTTAGAAAACTACAAATACAACAAATAAAATTGGTTGGATATTATTACACTGTACCGCAACAAAGATGAATATGTATTTATCACTTATGTATTTGGTTACATATTCTGTTCATAATAAATAATTTTGCAAGCAAATCTTGGAAGCGCTGATCATAAATATAATAAAAATTGTAATTATGCTTTTCAAAGTGGGACCCTGATATTGATTGAAGTCTCTATGAAATACTGTAATAGTAATAATAATAATAATTTATTGCTAATCATAAAATTACCCTATGAAACTTCTCACATGATGGTCAACAGACACTTTGTGCAAAGAAAACAAATAACCACCCTAGCTCATGCATGTGCGGATGAATATTGCTATATAATGGTATATATGCAGTATCATCTTTGTTATCCACATATCAATTATCCAATTGTCATATCCTCTGTCTACTAATTAACTCAAACATTCTCTTGATTATTTGAATGTATTCAGTGTTCCCCATGACACTGAGATTATTAACACTACTTTGTAAATATTGTTGAGGTTTTTCCTTTTGTCTTAAGTGCTGTGTGTATCATGATGAGTGGAACTGGAGTCAGAGGGCTCAGATTCTCTGGAGGGCCTATTATGGAGGGTGTGACAGATATGGCAATTTTCTGCAATATCTTTGGGAGCTCATATTGGATTAAGTTTAAATAGCTGTGGAGTCCATTGTATTATAAATGCAAAGATTATGTATTATTCTGGAACTGTATGTAACTTGTCTAGGGGGAAATCATGGCCAATGTAAACGCTAGGATGCATTATGAGCTTCAAAGAACTATTTTGAACAATGTGCAAGACAAGAAGGAACTTCTAGGACAAACAAAGTTAAATGAATATTCTAGGAAATAGCTGACGGAAGGGGAATGCAAATTCCCACCTCTAGACCCAACCTTTAGAAGCTACGCCCCGTCGAGAGAACCATTGTCTGACTGATTACATAGTCATAGTTTCTGAAGATCAAAGACCTGAGCTGTATAAAAGAAAGGCTAGCTTATGCATAGGTGTGCTTGTCCTGAGCCAAGATGGTTATGAACTTATCACCACAGGAAAACTTTTTTGTGGGGTGTGCAGGACTGATCTTCTATCAGAGCGCTTGTAGGAGATGGGGATTATTGCTGGTAAGCTTACTAGGATGCATTAGATTTTTTTTTATTGTTTTAAATATGTTTTCTTTATAATGCTTTCACATTAAGAATAAATGTGCCTGCTTAAGAAGGGCTGTGTTCTAATTGTGGGCAATTACACTGTTTATAGCCTCTGAGGAGAAAGCAAAGCATAGATACAGGCTCGTTAGGCTGTCTGACTTGCTGGGGAACTCACAGTGTAGGCAGGGAGCTATGCAGCCTGGGAAAACCCTGGTCAGGAGGGAGAGAGACATAGGTCTCTGCCCGAGAGAGGTGATGGCTGAGGAGGCAGGAGTCTAGAGTGGATGTCCTTGCTGGACAATGCAGGGGTAGTACAGGTGCAGTTGGTCTGAACTGTGACAGAGGGGACACCAGGGGAACAGAGAACACAGGGAGTTAAGCTTAAAGAAACTCAGCCACATGGACAGGGCAGTCCACTTAATAAAGTTCCATTTGTTCAGCTTAACCTTCATTCAGCAATTCTCTTTGCAAAAGTTCACTCTCCTTTTATCTGGACATTCTCATTCCTTGTCTTCTGTAAAGATGGGCCTGTTTGAAAGAGTTTGGATTTTAGGGTTGATTCAGAGGCTATCCAAATTCAACTCTTAATCTAATGAAGCTGGTATTTTGATTTCTCTGCTTCCATTCCCCACCCAAAGCCAATCACAAAAAAAGAAAAAAAAAGGAGCCAGGGACGGGGGGACTGTAGCCAAACATTTCAGAGCTATTACGATTCAGTTTAGAATTTCTGTCGAGAAATGGCTGAAGTACAGGATGTGAAATGGCATTGTTATGTTTGTGTCTCAGTGATCCCTGGTTAGGTCTAAAAAGTTTTTTGTTGATTTTTTTTTTAAAGAAGCTTTTTCTGCTGTGTTCTTTTTGGGATCTGACAGCCAAGCTGCATTCTATCCTTCTCATGTATCACCACCATCTTATAAATATACCGCCTCCTTGAAGTGTGGTTTAAGTTTCCACCCTTTTCTCGCCCTCATGCTTGCTATCACCCCTGTTTGGAGTGACTTTGCACCCCTCTCCTCATGTGGGTCGGGTCCTGGCTTCTTTTCTGGCACCTGATGCCTCCATCCAAGTGCGCTTCTCACTGTGCCTTTTCACAGGGTGCTGCTCCTTGAGAAAAGAAAGACTAATACTGCTACCTGGCAAGGAGTGTAAAGCCTAGTATGCAGGAGCAATAAAGTAAATACAACAAACTCTGGCAAAGGAATGACACGCAGAATAACAGTATAACAAAGGGGGACTTTACTGGGAACAGGAAAATAGGATCTGGGGAAGGAATGGGCTAATGATAATAAATAATAAATGTTAATAAACCAATACCCCATTTCTTAATACTCATCAGTGGTCCAACCTCCAGCTTCCTCCCTGGCACTTTCTCAAAGCAGATGGTTCACTGAGGTTTCAAGGCCTGAGGTGGTGGAGTATTGCAGTGCTGTTGTGTTGGCCCACTTAAATAACAGTTCCCTTATTTTCTCTTCACTCCTGGGGTCTTCTCCTGACTCCAGCTGGGTTTGCTGTTCCCTGGTCTGTAATTCTCCTGAGATGTTGGCTTGCTCTTGATACCAGTTGAGATCTTTGTCCGCTGGATGCTGGTGACTACAGTGCTGGAGCTGCTTGATGCATGCAGCTTAAGAGTGTCAGAGCTGTGCAAAAACTCCTGTTGGGGGTGAGTGGGAGTTTAGCAGGGACTCTGAGCTGAGGTCTTCCTCTCCCATTCCAGCAGCCATACTAAAACTAAAGCTACATTCTTTCTCCTTTATGTAAAGTCAGGCTGCCCCATCTCTGTAGGGCTGTGTAGGGCTTGTCATTGGTCCAGTGAACTTTTTGTCCAGATCACGCCACGCAGAAGCTTTCCTATTGGACTCAGCAGGGTTTCTAGTTCCTTCTGTCCCCGCTCCTGACTCCGTGCATACTGGAAAATGAGGTCAGAGGGCTATGGTTGCAGTTTTAGTTGTAGTTGTTTTGCTGGAGTCCCCTGGAGGATTGATCTGGGACACCAGGAGCTGCCAAAGTTAAAGTGCTGGCTAAATACACCCTAAATACACTTATGCAATTCCATTAGCATTGGGGACATTTTTACAGTTATTTTCAAGACAGAACCCCACTTGAGGGATCCTTTCTGACCCTTCCACAGCTTATCATTTCCATGGCAGTCAGACGACCATGCTGAATGGCTCAAACTTCTGCATTACAGAGATCTGTGTGGGTTTGTTTGTTTATGTTTCAAGATTAACTGGGATTGGCGATTCATATTGGATGCATATGAATATTTACTGATACCCACGTCTTTTGCCATTAATAAACATGTGAAAATTACTCTTATACTAAAAAGCATTATTTCTCTTTTGCTACTTTTATAAACAAAGGAATTTTCAAAATCCCAATAATATTTAGGCCAAACACTAAGAGAGTAAGACCTTCTTTTCTGTTTATCCTATAACAAAATGCATACACTATATTTGTAAGAGTGTGTATAGTTCAGGGGACCCTCAATTTTATGAAATCCCTTTTCATCCCCTGGTAACCCACTGCACATACACTGGATTTTACAAAGGTTTTGGGCATCTCCCTTAATAAAATTCAAATGATACTGTAGTAGTATTCTACAGGCAGTCTGGAAGCCTGAATATATGTCCTGTAATGCTCCAAACCTCTGTCACCCTAAGGTTCAGAACTTTTGAGGTGACTCTCAAATCGAGACCTCCCGCATGGTAATACACTGTGTCACCAGAGTAATCTTTGGGCAAGACTGACATGTAATTCTGCTGAACGTGTATAAGGCCACTAAATCCTCCTGCAAACAACCTCAGGTATTGTGATGTCACAGTCACCCACACACAGATTACTTGTGAAATGGGACTTCCTGCTGCAGTATTTTAAATATGAATAATTCTTTTCTTACCTTAGTCTACTCAAAGAATTTGATTTTAGAAACACAGTAGAGACGTATATCTTGATACAAGCATCTCCAAAGTTCAGGTGCAGTTGGACCTGATGTTTTGGTGTGGCTATGTGAATTTAGTGGTAGGAACCTAGGAATTGCAATACTGAAGCACGCCAGTTTCTAATCTTGGCCAGTATCTTGTCTTCAGCAGTGCCACATACCAGATGATCCAGAGAAAGGTGCAAGAAATCCTGCAGTAGGTAGCTACTGAAGAACCTGCCCATGGGAAATGTTTATTCCTAACTCCTGACAAATAGGGAGTGGTGTATGCCTTGAAACGTAAGGTTTTGTATCCCTTCCAAAACTCGTGTGTTTTTAAATTTTTAAAAAATCCTTACTAATATAACTCTGGATGTTCTCATTATCCATATAATGTTCAAATCTTTTTTTTTAATCCAGCTAAGCTCTTGGTCCTAACAATATCTTATAGCATTAAATGTTCTTGAAAGAAGCTGGTTTGACAGCACTGGAGATTGAGGTCCTTTTTAGCCACCCAGTAAATACATCATGGGCACTACAGTACATGGTTGCCACACTGCCCTGCCAACATTCCTCAGCTCTGACTTGAAGGCACCACCTATGGAGATAAAATTTTACTCTTATCATTCAGTTCTAGGTCTCTCTGTCAAGAGTGTTAACAAAGAGGCCAGTTAGTGCCAATTGTAGTCATAGCTTTTTGATGTGGAGACTTGTTCATCAGGAAGTGAGATCACTAGATTCATTTTCACAGAGGCTGCCTAACGGTCGCAAGTGTGTAACAATTTTGATCCCCATTCAACTGGGATGGATTTAAATAGGCAAAACCCAGCAAATTACTTATTACCAATCCTTTAAATCATCCAGTTCCCCAATACTTTGAGATGCCTGGATGAAAAGAGGTACAAAGTGCATTGTGACCAAAACAGTAAGATACACTTTGTGAAACAGGTAGGTGTTGGTGGGTAGCCTTGTTGGTCTGTATCGACAAAAACAATGAGGAGTCCGGTGGCACCTTAAAGACTAACAGATTTATTTGGGCATAAACTTTCGTGGGTAAAAAACCCACTTCTTCAGATGCACCAAAGCTCATGCCCAAATAAATCTGTCAGGTAAGTGTTGTTATTCCCATTTTGCAAATGGAGAAACTCAGCCTCAGAAATGTTGAGTGTCTTTTCCAAAGTCACGTAGCAAGTCATTTGCTGAGTCTCTTGGGGTCTGATGTATGTTTATCAGGTAACATAATTTGGTAATCTGAATACAGTACTTTGCACCGCCATTTTATTTGCCAAAATCACAAGAGACATTTACAATCTCACTATTTTAATATGGTGTTATTTCCCCCCATCGATATTAGACAAAAATGTTTTAATATATCAGTAATCTTTGTACAATTAAAAATTTAATTGTACATAAATGAAGTTTCTATATTCACTATCTTAAAAGATTAGTTCCTGCAGGCCTGCTGTTCACATCAGTAGCAATATAAAACAACAACATAGCCCCATATAATGACAAATCATCTAGCCTAAGTCTGCCAATAGCTCTTTCCACTTTAGTTCTACGAAGAGATTAAACCTCAGATTATCATTTCTCATTGAATCAGGCTATATTTTCCAGTCATGTTTGCTATCATTTTCCCTAGGTGACCCTAAAACATTTTATAATTTTATTCCATGTATCTGTCTGAGTATAAAGCTACACTCATGCATCATTTAACACTCCTCTGCTGAGAAGGTCGATGTTTTGGCAAGGTTTGGTGTTGATGTCTTTATGAATGGAAAATTTTGGTTTTACACTATATCAGTAACCCTGTAGATGTGATATTGGGATGTAGGGATCTAATATCTTGGAAAATGCCTGGTGGGAGCCAACTCTGCTCTTGTTAGGCTTGCTTTTGAAAGAGAGGCTGACTTTTGCAGCATATAAAAGTGCCATTCAACTGTCCACTGAAAAATGAAAGGGTGAAGAGCAAGAAATCTGCCATTTTTATTTTGGCCCATAGTCATTAGTTTAGATAACTAGCTACTTAATTAATTTTCATAATAGCAAATTTATTTCATTTATGTAGTAGCAAATTAAGAATTAAATGTTGACTTTACCATAGGTTAATAGTATTACACATTATTAAATGACCTTTTTAAAATATGTTTCAATATCCAGGATTACATTGATATTATTTTTTTAAAATAAAATCCTAGGATAGATTTTAAATTAAAATATTCTGAAAAATAATGAAAAGGGGATTATATCTTTCCTCTTCTTTATGGTAGTATGTTGTGGAATATCTAAGTATCCTTTTAGGTCCCGCCCCTATAGTCCACTATAAATGCAAAACTCTAATGGCGCCAGTGGCAAAACTCCCATTGAGTTTTTTGGAACCTTACTTGGAACCTGACAATTCCACCTGCATTATAGGAAAGAAATGTGTGGACGGTTGCTTTTTTTGTTTAATTTATTTTCTTGCAGAAACTCGATGGAATTCATTCTGGAGTCATGTGAAAGCTTCAGGTCTGTCCTCCTTCTTTCTGGGATTCACCTGTGTCTTTCACAGAGCAATGTTCATAAATCATTCTATTATTTTCAGAGAATGAGAATGCTGATGGTTCTCTGCTCCCTTCTTCTTTCGCACAAGTTCAGAATTTGTTATGTAATAATTAGAAATGGGCCATTCAAAATGGTGGCAAGCATTCTACCATTTGTGGGCCAAAATCTTGTGAGAACTGCTTGCAAGATTTTCAAAAAGAAAAGGAGTACTTGTGGCACCTTAGAGACTAACAAATTTATTTGAGCAAAAGCTTTCGTGAGCTACAGCTCACTTCATCGGATATCCAATGAAGTGAGCTGTAGCTCACGAAAGCTTATGCTCAAATAAATTTGTTAGTCTCTAAGGTGCCACAAGTACTCCTTTTCTTTTTGCGAATACAGACTAACACGGCTGTTACTCTGAAACCTTTCAAGATTTTAATACCATTGAGCCCGAATCAGAGCTTGGGTTAGAACCTTAATCTAACTCTAGTGTGGATCCAAACACAGCCTCTTTGGTCTGTTTTAGAATAATAGAATATTGCCTGTGCGTCAGAGAGATCACTCAAAAGCCTGAAGCTAGGCAGGTATGTATCCATCTTAGAACTTTGTCACCACTGACACCTGACCCTTAGCATGAAGAACTGTAGCTGTGTCCAGGGAATTCCTATTTTTACTATTTATGATAGAAAAATATTAAAAAGTTCTAGTGCTAATTTCCAGTTTTAATTATAGCATTATAGAAAGCATGCTGCCCTGTGTATTTCTGAAGCACATACTCTCAATACTATTCAGTCTTTAGTTTCCTGTTTTCAGAAATTCTGCCCACCACAACCTTTTTTTAAAACCTTTATTGATATTTTGATATTGATTGGTATTTGCCTTTGAATCTAGAGAAATTAACAAACAGGGAATGCCTTTCCTGATAATTCTACAAACGCAAACAAAAAACCCTTTTTACTCATCTGCACTTATATCACATTCTAAGTACTCAGTCAGTTCCATTCGTTTTGGGAGATAGGTAAATAAGGATAGCAATCCCAATTTTACAGATAAGGAAGTATTGGCACAGGGTATCAAGCCAAAGCCAGGATTCAAAGTCAGCAGTTCATAGTTTCCAGACCTGTGCGTAGTCCACTAGATCTCACGAGTATTGCAAATTCTAATTCATTCAACCCTCCTGCAATCTAGTCATTTTAGGATTTGTAATTTTATAAGCTCATATCAGTGTTAATTGCCATGAAGGACTCTGGTTATCTCAAGACAATTAAGAGATAAGAAGAGAATTGGTGGAAGAGTGAATCAGGGGTCACAGTCTGGTTCACTATACAGGCAACCAATATGTTCATTCTGATAAATGAAAACAAAATACAATGTTTAAAAGAAGCCAAAAAATATCCTAATAAATACTTAGAGTTTGACCATCACACAGAGTTGGGTTTTCTTGGCAAGAGGGGCAGGAGTCATTTCTGAACAAACAAGATTGAAATTTATGTCTTAGTGGAGCAATATTGGAAGCCTGTTTGACATACTGCACAAAGGCCATTTCCAATGCTTTCAGCCAAATGAATTTCCTCCATGTAGAAAAGGGGAAAAACATGTGCTGTGTTTATTTCAGATGCAAGCTCCATCCGTACCCAAGAGCAGATAGGCTATGCTTAGAATGTAGGAATAACTCACTGACTCCACCAGTGAGTCAAAGGCAATGGATGTTCATTTTTTAACTACAGGTCTATGCAGATTTTCAGAGATGCTGGGCACCTGCAGCACCCATTGATGTAAGCGGGATTGTCGGTGCTCAGAATGTCTGACAATCAGGGCTCTAGAGGACAGCGATTGTCTTCAAGCACACTTGTACATGTCTAGCTGTTCTTGTGAGCTTTAGTGAATACTTGTACAAGAGGTTTATAAAAGAGGCTGAGATGAGAAATATCCTTAGAGATAGGAATTACTTTATCTCTTCAGAAATATTAACTAATTAGTTCTTCCAACACCCTGTGAGGTAGGAAAGTATTATTATCCCTATTTGTGAAAATGAAAACAGGCACAGAGGTTAAGAGACTGCTGCCTTTGAGTCCTATGCTTAGTCTATTAGACTATATTGCCTCTCAGCTAATTAGTAATAGGTACAATTTTTCAAAAACACCTGTGTGATTTAGGAGCTTGTCACATTATCAAAAGTGACTTAGACACCTAGGGTTAGATTTGTAAAGGTATTTAGGTGTTGAAAGATGCAGATAGATGCCCACTGGGAGTTTCAAAAGCACCTAGGTGCCAAACTCCCATTGAAATGAAAGAAATGAAATTGTACTTTGGCATTTCAACTTTGGGTCATGTCAAGAGATACAGAAGCATGTGGGGACAGATATAAAACAAAATATTTTTAAAATATGAATTGTTTTAATCTAAAAAAAGCTTGGTTCAGATGTAGTTGTAGTATGGACCAAAGACTGAGAGATTATTTCTTCTCCTTGTGCACCCCACAGCCTAGCAGGGATCTCATGCATGCAGCGGGTCATGGGCTGAGCAGAACTTTTCCTGCAATTGCTTCTCTTTTGTCACTAAGGGCCACCATGGCACCAGCCACCGGAACTGAAAAAGGTAGAGGGTCTCTCCTCTGCTGTTAGTGCCTCCCCTGCTGGTGTCCAGGCATCCTGAAGGAGAAGTGGGGAAAGGCTTGACTGGACAAGAGGGCTGTGAGGAGCTGAGGGAGGAGTGGGGCAGCATAAAGTCAGCCTAATGGGATGGGGCAGAGGGCAGGATAAATGGAAGTAGGAATAGAATGGGGGAAGGCTGCCTCAGTCTCTCCTCCCCCTCCCCTCAAGTCCTCCCCACAGGTTGCCTTAAGTTCTGCTCCTTGCACCTCCCTTGCCCACAAGTCCCTAGCTCCCCAGCCAGAGTCTGCTACTGGATGCCTTTGATTCCCACTAGCATCTGAAGACTTCTCAGTCATTCCTGGCTCCCACAGCCCCCAAACTGCCTCTAGCACTTCCAGCCCTCCTTTTGTGTGAATGGAAGAGAGAAGCTCCTTTCCCCTCATCTACCTCCAATTTCCATGGATTGGACACGCTCAAAGAGGTGGACATCAGTGCCTGTTTCTCACTAGCAATAATGTCACACCTGGAGCTGCACAAAACATAATGTTTATGGATATGGAGGTAGAGTAGTTAAGGATGGAAAAAAGTTACTAGATCAAGCTCCTCACCCCTTTTAAGTAGCCTGATGTAAGTCTTTGCTAATGGCCATATATGATACTAAAAATAGGCCTGAACCTCAAGGTTTAGAGTGGTTCAAATCATAGGGGCTTGTGACTATCTGTATGACATATTTAACTGATGTGAGCCTGAACCTTATCCCAAAGGCTGAGAACTCTCTCTCTCTCTCTAATATTTGCTGTGTTAACAGTTTGATCCACTACAAATGATTCGAAAGGGAATAAAAAATTAGCAGGTAGTTGTGAAAATTGTATGAATAATAACCACCTGTTTTTTAAAATGTGTTTGATGTTGTAATAGTTGGTAAATACTGAATGGTTCTAAATCTTTAATTCCATGTTTTCCTTCCCTATGTAATTCCTTTATCCACAACTTTCCCTTCCTACAATATTAAGCAGCAGATGGTATAAGCCAGTTAGATGCTGCTCTCTTCCCCAGAGTTTCCTGCATTTCAGAGATGTTGCAAAATGCTTTTAGATCATTTGGGATAAAAGACATTATATAAATGTTGTTGCCCCTTTTTGATCCAAGCAGCTAGTCAAAATTTGCAGGCTGTCGGTGTTCCAGTTGTGAGTAGAAATTGGTGGTAGTCAGGTTTTTCTTTGACGCAGTTTTGTTTATTTACAAAGAATGTACGAAGCCTGTGTCTGTTATCACAGCAGGAATCAAATAGCAGGAAACAGCTTCTTTTGCTCGCAGTAGGAAGAGTACTCTCTTTCAGTCTGCATGCCTGACACAAAAACCTCTCCCCAGGTTTCTTCCAGGGTCAGCCACATGCTTGTAGCTGCCCTTCAGGCTTCCTCTCTTCCTTAGTCTGTTCTTGTCTGACCTCAGTTTCTGTGAGATCTCTTCTCACCCCTCCCCATAAAACTCCAAAACAATCTCTCTCCCACCACAATATTCAGCCAAACTCCTGGGCGGGTTCACACACAATTGTGTTAGATGGGTCTTATGCTTACAGTTATGTTATTTGAAGGACGAGTCCACATCTACCAGTCTCAACGGGATTTTAATTCAGAAAGGTTTCGCCCAGCTCATAACATAAATTATTAATGTTATGTTGTATTACAAAACATTTCAACACAAAATATGTTCTGTTCTTAAAAAATTGTTGCAGCATTACTTCTTTTCTATGGTTTAAATTGGATTAACGGTATAAAGGGGTTTGGTTTCTCTGCAGAGCTGGCCTCTGGAATCTTCTCAATCTTTTTGACAGTTTTAACTTTTAAAACCTTTCCTGAGAATTATTTTTCTCTGAGCTCCTATTTTAAAGGGCTTATTTGCTTTAAGAAATTGCTTGCTTGCTTGCTGTCATTGTGAAGGAATATATCAAACCTGGTGTCAATAAGCTTAATTGGAGTGAAAGTCTGATTGGGTTTTGGGGAGGAGGGTGTATTTTGCCCCCTTGCTGAGCCCTAGAAAAGAACAGGCAGTTCATCTTCACCACAGCAGAAATCCAGAGGAATAATCAGGAAATGTGTAAGTAAAACCATCATTTGAAGATTAAAAAGAAAAACTCAGCTAGTGTTGGTGTTTAGTGTTGGTGTTGCTAGTGGATCAATGCATCAGACCTTATATCTTGAGTAAGTGAGAGCTTAAAAACACGAAGGATGTAATTAGCAGGCGAGCATTTAGACCTGACGAAAGGGAGATGGTGGGACTGGAAGATCAGACCAATTTTGGGAAAGAAGGGAAGTTTTCTGGATCAGGGACAAGTTAGTGGTTCCTAGAGAGGACCCTGCCAGCTAGGTTGGCATATCTTGGTTCCTGTTAGAAGGGCTGAGTTCTTCATAGGAAATTACTTCAGTGTGCATTTGGACATGAAGAAAAGTTCTGGGAGGCAGAGAGGAAAATAGTGCATTGCAAGGAAACCTCTGATGGACAAATGCTTTTAACTGGCTAGGGCTATTCTAAGTAGGCATGAGATAGAGAGAGGTTAAGAAGAGGATGTATAATTGTATGGCTCCCATACAGTACAGGAAGTTATGAAGTAGCAGAGTCACTGAAAAAAGTGAACTTCAATGTATTTGTCATTAATGCTAATGGACTCAAATTGTTTAACGGAACACAGAGGTGGATATAAAATCAAAGTGTGTGTGTTGACTGCAGGATTATTTTGTGTTTTTTGTCTTTGGACAATAAAACTGTACCTAGAAAGAGACTCTAGGTGTGGCAGTGGGTCTGGCAGGGGCTGGGGACAACCCAGCACCTTACAATGGCTGAATAGGTCTTCCTAATATCTATAATATTTGATATAATTTTCTATAACTATGTATAATATAGAACTATATAATATCAAGAGAGGCAAGCCTTACGATACCTTGGTAAGGCTTTTTACACAGGTAAACTGAGGCACAAAGACCCAGAAACAGAGTTCAGAGGCCTGATTCTTCTGTCACTTATACCAGTTGTATAATGGTGTAAATATCCACTAACTTCAATGGAGTTATTCCTCATTTACACCAGTGTAAGTGAAAGGGGAATCAGGTCTCCAAAAGTCCTGAATCTATGTTCCATGCTCTAACTACTATATATCACCTGATTAGGATGACATGAGTGATGCTGTCTGTTAAGTGCCTTGACGTTATCAATAAAAGGCTGGGAAAGCCATATGTTAAGTATGTGTGATGCACTAAGGCACCAGTTATGCAGCTGATAGTATGTGGGCAGGTGTGTCTAGGCAGAGCCTTGTTGAATTGAATGGAATTCTGCATGGGTATAGTGGTCCATCTGCACGCTATCCGTTATAAGATTAGTGCATAAATAATTCCAGTTATTCAATATTGATAATGAGCTATTTCAGGTGATGGCAAGGGATCACGTTATAGTAAATCTATTAGTACAGTGCTGGGATATTTAAAAATAAAGACTAAAACTCGGGTTTGTTTTAGAAAAAATGGCCAGTTGAGTCCCCTTCACATATATTTTTGTGCGAAATTCAGTAAACTCACAGATATTTTCTAAGTGAAAACATCTTTGCATTTGGAGTAACTGTTTTTTTCTTTTTCTTCATGACACCACATCTTGAAAGAATAGTGCAGCAGGGTGAGATGAAAGACAAACCTCATAAAAGACTATTTTGTAGTATTAACTCTAGAAGAAGGGAACTTTTTCCCCCAAAATCTTTGTCAAGGCCGCTGTAAAAACTTCTGTGTTGACAGCTCAGATTACATATAATCCCCCAGCTGTGAAAGGACAATTAGTGCCAAAATCTCTACAAAAGCTTTCAGTTCTCAACAGGTGCATCGCCATTGTGTTCAGGTTTAACATCCACCTGCCAATATTTGGGGAAGGAAATTTCCACCTTCTGCCATTATCCCCCCACCCCCCAAATATCAGCTCCTATTACAGCCTCTATCAGAGCAGCTCCAGTCTCATATTGTACAAGAAAAATGAACAAGGCTGTACTTCTATTCTTTTGTCTTGTGTCTCTATTCCATTAGCTTTCTTTAGCTTTTTGATTAAAGGAATCTTAATTTTGTGGGGGAGGGAGTGGAATTGCTGCATTTGTTGTCTCATATATATTATGAGCCTCATTCTCCTCAAATTTATGCTTGTGAAAATCAGGAGTTAACTCTCTTTACAATGCTATCCATCATCATAAATTTTAATACAAATGGAAGAAAGTACTTCTTCACACAAGACACTGTCAAAATGTGGAACTCTTTGTCATGGGACATTGGGAAGGCCAAAAGTATAACTGGGTTAAAAAAAGAATCAGGTAAATTCATGGAGGATAGGTCTATCAATGGCTATTAGCCAAGATGATCAGGAATGCAACCCTATGTTCTGAGTGTCCCTAAACTTCCAACTGCTAGAACCTGGGATTGGATGACAGAAGATGAATCACTCAAAATTGTTCTGTTCATTCCCTCTGAAGCATCTGGCACTGGCCACTTCAGAAGACAGGATACTGTGGTTGACTTGTGTGGCCATTCTTATGTTTTAATGAGTTCATCTGATACCATAATTTATGTTTATTATTTTCTAATATAATTAAGAAAAACAAAAATGGAATATCTTTGCTTTCAAGGACATGTATTTCTCTTAATCTGAGGGAAATAAAGACACATTGGACATATTGATAGCTGATGTCACAACTTTGCAGTCGGTGGAGTTATAGCAGGGCTGAAATTGTCCATTACTTTTCATTTATGGCATTTCACTTGTTAGTGGGTGAGAGAAAAATGTTAATTTATAAAACCCTTTTTCTAGATGGGATGTGTCATTTGATAATGAGTTTTGTTTCCACCTTTAGCTCGGGAAATATTCAATAAATTACGTAGTTTAACTTTGCACGGCACCCTGTACAAGGGGGTCTTCGTCCAAATTTGGCTTCTAGGTGCCACTGTAATTCAAATAATAATACATATTTCTGACATGTCAGTAGGAGGGGAAGCCAGATAACTTATGTAGTACCTCTCGTGTAGTATGTGTCATCATGTTGTGTTATGGGCTAAAGAGCTGAATGGGGAATAGTTGATGGATCTTAAGAAATGAAAACTGCTTGAGATGGCACTGACTTATAAACAATTCCAAATATTTTTGGCATAGTTTTCAGAAATTTATTTTCTCTTTATACTTTTTTTTATAGGTAGAAATAAGTTCCTGAATATTTATCAGGAAGAAGTGACCTGCACACATGAAATTCTACGAGATCAAAAACCTGATATTTTTGGCAAAGCAAGCACTTCAGAAGGTTGCAGCCTACAGGGAGGCTGACTGCCTGGTGAGTTAATGGTTTATAATAGAAGAAGGGAAGCACTTCTGGTTTAATTATGAGAGCGATCAGATGATCTAGTAAAACATGATGGCTCTTTACATTTTGTTGCCCTTTTGCCTAAACGGTTAGACAATATTTGGGGTCTTGCCAGATTGTTTCTATTAGGAGGAGTAATTGCTGATATGAATCATGTATTTCTTTGGTGCAATCTTGTTTATTTACAAAGGATATACACAAAGTTTTGTTTTCTTGAACACAGTAGTTCATTTATTTGCTCACAACTTCCAAGCCGGTCTTTCTAGCCAGGCCTGTGGCTCTGTCTCTGCTTTATCTCAGGGCCGTGCTCATGACTGTTTCTTGGGTTCTCTCTTTGCTTTCTGATTGCTTTTTGCTTCTGACACACATGCACACACACAGATGCATACAGCTCCAAAAAGCCAAATGCCCCAGCCCCTGCATTTGCCATAAATTCCCAGTCCCAGGAAAACTCCTCAGCAAAATCCAGCAACTTTATCTTGCTTTTACTTTTGGTTAAGAGAGTATTTCCCCCCACCTCAACATACAACAACCATGTATGTGAAACAATTTAAGAAGGGATGCTATTCCAGTGACTTCTCTATGGTATTACCCACAATATTTGTCATTTTCTAATTGCCTCTACTGAATACTTTTTAGAGTTGTTTATAAAAAAGCAGATGAAATTTTATCTTAGTGTCATGACATTTTAAAAAAAACTGTTTAATGTTCAGTAAATTGTGTAGATGATTTTTAGGCCCCGATCCTGAAAACATATACATATGTGTTTGAGGACTCGTAGGGGTTAATCCCATTGAAGTTAACGGGGTTACTTCACATGCTTAAAGTTATGAACATATATGTTTGCAGGATCAGAGCATTAATTAGTTCTATGACATCTGTACTGTTGATAAAGGTAGTTTGTGATTAAATTGTCTGTCTTTAACACCTTACATGTTAGTGTGCTAATTAAATGCTTGTAAAACAATAAGTGTAGTGTAGATATACAAAAGAGATAGCTGTAGATAGTTGTAACTTGGGTTGTGTAGGGGAAGTTTGCATTAGTGGAAGTCTGTACAAGTATTGTATTGCTTGCTACTTTCTACTGATTTACAGTCCTGTATTAATGCAGTATACTCAAACCACAAGTAAAGTAGGAAGAATGACAATAGACCACTAAAGGTCTGTTGCAACCCAAAATTATTCTAAGATTTGATTTTAAAAGCTAGTAATTTCTCAGGAAAGTCACACTTATGAAGTAACAATTTCTCTTCATTCGGCACAGACTTGAATGATACATTGAATTCAGTATTGGAAAGATACCAGTCATGGATCCATAGTTGAGACGATATAGTGTTTTCACTTACAGCACACATTTAATTTCTTATTTATAAAGAATATAACATATCCTCCCCAAAATTATAACATTTACTATTTGAGCACTGAGTGAATTTTCTGAGAATGTACAATAACTTAATTTGTGATAAATTTAATTTTTAAATAGGCCCTTTAAGAAATTTACCACCTGGTAGCAGATTAATTTAAATCCCAAATGATCCCAGTAATGGAATAATGCAGACTTTTCAAACCTTCTATACAAATAAAACTCACTGAAATAGTGTACACAGGCAGCATTTGACGTAAAAAAAAAAAAGGATTTATGGTCATTTTTTGCCATTATTCTACCCAACAGAAAGTTTCGCCTTTAGGAGAGATTGAACAATAACGTTTTTCAGAAAATTCCACAAACAAACAATTTCCTTTTTTCAAAATAGCTGCCACCCCCTTTGTTCTCAATAAGACTGAAGTGCAAAGATGCTCTCTATCAACGTGCCCTTCTTAGAAATAGCCACTATCACCCATTATTTTCAATAGGACAGAAGTCACAGATTGCTCTTGGCAAAGATGACCATTGCCTCCATTCAGCTGCTCTTCACAGTGCTCCCCTCCATCTTCTGACTGCATATAGAGCCACCATCTTCCTTGCAGGCAGTGTGGCTTCCCTTATATTGGAAACAATGGGGAATGCTGGCTTTTTATAAAGTGCCCTCTTAACTGAGGGCAGCTTTTGGCCTTGGGCCTAATCAGAACAATAATTGATGGCAGCAGTTTTGAAAGTGTGCAAGTCTTTGTGAGTTTAGCAGGAAAATGGAATATACCGACCTTTTCCAACAGATAAACTTTCAATTATGAAAATTAACAGCAATAAATTACCATTTTCCCAAATATTTGCAAAAACTACTTATTGCACCAGACTGACTCACTGTGAAAGGCAGGATGGGGAAATTTGTTGGGTGGACAGTTAGTGTGCTAATTCACATTTGTATGCAGATTGTTTCGGGGAATATAGGGTGTGAGTGTAGGAGAATGCAGATAGGAGGAAGGGGGAAAGTAATATATATCTGTGTGAAGGAAAGGGGAGAATAAGTGGAAGAGGAAATTGGGTTCTGTGTGTACAGAGGAATGAACAGAATTTAGGAAGAAAATGGATTGTGTACTTTGTCTGGTTTACATCATAAAGTACTTGTAAACCTCAGTGTAACTGGGGAGAGGGGGCAGGGGGAAGTGTTTTAAAAAAACAAAGTAAAACTCATTTTTAAAATCAGCGGCATGTAAGCTGGGCTACAAATTGTTATGTGTTAATCATAGTTGGTATGGTTATTGCATGGTTTCTGATAATTAAAAAGTTATTTTCCATTTAATTTAATTTAGGCCCCAGGGTTTTTTGTTGAAAATGAATACATTTTTCTAAAACCTAATGTGAATACAAATGTTTTAATGAAATTTTACATTATTTTAAATCTTCTTTTAAGTTTTAAGTGTTCTGAACTTAAATTCAGCCTCTCACTGCTAGTGGACAAAAATTTGAAAGGGAAACGGAAGACTCTTGTTTCATTGCTCAAGATATGTAAAATGCAAACAGTGGAGGATAAAAGCAGTGAAAATAAAATTATATTTTTAAAATGTTAGTTACATTTGCTACATATTGCTACATAGTCAGAAATACCTTAAATTGATAACCAAGTGATGTACAGTACTGCTAAATACACTAAAGTCATTCCAAAGGCCGGGGGCCTGCAAGTGAGAACTATTGACTCTGGAAAGTTAAGTGCCAAGGAGAAAGTACAATCAGACAGGGGAATCATTTATCACTAAAACTAACACTGTTGGGGAGTTGATATTATTTCCAATTCATAGCTGTGGAAAAATGAGACAGATTGTCGTTATCCAAGATTAAACAGCAGGACAGTGACAAATCTGGGATTTGAATTCAGAGTGCTTGACTCCCAGTTCCAATCTTAAAGTCCACAGAATACTTAAGTCTTTGAAGCATTTGCTAATACTGAATTGTGGTATGTCAAGGGCCTGAAGTAATAAAAATACATTTCTACTAGTTGTAGTGCTGGATGTTATCTGCATAGAAATTAGCATGGTTAAAGTGGGCATTAAGACCTCTCACATAAAAAAGTGGGTTAAAGATGGCACTCCAGCATCGGCAAGGACAAAGGTAAGATGTAAAATTTTGTCAGAAGGGAAAAAGGAGGGGTTAGATATGTAAAATTCAAAGCAGAGAGTCAGTGATGGAGGCAGTGGTTCTTTGCTTTAGATACTCAGGATAGGCTAAGTAGAGTCCCTTTTTGTTTTTTTTAGCTTGTAGTTTTCAAATGAAGTTCCTTGAGATCAAATACAACCCCCTGACTCATTCAAAGTTTAATGGACTGGCATTCCTTGATGAGGCAGAAATCCCCATGTTGCATTGGCAGAGCATGTTCATTTATTGTACATGCTCAGTAAATTCCAGTGGATTACATACATTTTCCTAAACCTATAGATATAGTTTCACCATGCAGATTCATCTGTGAGGTTAGTGATAAATCATATGGGGAAAAAATCCATTTGAGTGTGGTAATTGCATCAACTTGTATTATTTTAGTTCAGCATGGTCACAGATATAAATGTCCTTAAAAGAACCAGAAAAAAGATACACATTTACTATCCCCCTTCCTCCCCCCCATCATCCCCATTTTTCACTTGCTTCTACGAACAATTGCTAATATATAGGCCTGGAAGTACTTAAAGACCTTCATATTTTTGAACGATTGACTGGCTCCTTAACTTAAAAAAAATGTAAAGTGGTGAAAGGAAATCTTCTGTTGCTGCAGAAATGTAAAAGTAACATTTTTGGCAAGCCACATTGGATGATGTCATTCTGGAGAATGTGTTAAAGTCTGTTATTTTACAGCGGGAACTGATTTCTCTAGGCAGATCAAGTCTATGGGCACTTAGTGTCCCTCTCAACTTTAGCCAAACAAGATCTGTGCGTTTTTACACATCATTTGGTGGTAATAAACCATGCACACTTTTAAACCTGGGACCCAAAGGCATTTATTTTTTTCTAATATATATATTTTTAAAAAATCTTTTTGATCTTGTGCATAGTATTTATCATCTGGGTCCATCTCTTGAATTGATAAAGGAGCAATGGTTGCAGGCACTGGGTGTTGCTTGCCTCTTGTAGTGGACTTCTGGGAAATGAGAATACAAAGAGCAGCTTTATAAGAAGCATTACTTTTTTTGCTTCTCTGACATACTGCCAGTAACTCGTGTGGTGACAATTCCTTGCTGTTTTTTTTTCCACGTGGTTGTCAGTACTTAGTCAGTAGATAAGTGGAGTAGCAGCAATTCTGTGAACATGTTCATTTTTGCCAGGGTAAAAGCTGATTCTCAGATCTGAAATACATTAACTCCAGCCCAAACCTTTGGTAATCTTCAGATACCTTTGATATTTAAAGCATTAAGTGACAAGGATTAGATTCCCCTGAAATGATCAAAGAGTGAGTATGAGTTAGGTGGTCTTTGTAAGGTGTAAGGAATGTCCAGTTTAGAACCAGTACCTTTAATTCACTTGTAGGCTAGGAAGTGGATTGTTGCTTGTTACCTTTTAAATCAGCGTTGTTTTGATAACAGCTGCTCTACCTCATCTGGTGACTATTTAGCCTAGTCACATGGTATTGGTGTTTAAAACAAAAATCAAAAGAACAAAATAAGTAGCAAAGAATACAGAGGGCCAGATTCCGATCTCTGTTATGCTAGAGTAACTTTGTTGACTTCATTGGCGCTATTTGGTATTTACACTGATGTGATTAGAGTCAAATTCTGACTCAGTCTCCAAACAGAATTTTCTGGCTCTGAAATAAGAAACTTCAGGATCAGCCCAAAATTCTGTTGAGAGAGGCTATTCCATTCCATGCTTTACATTTGGTTTCCATGCTCTTTTTTTTGTAATAAAAATAATGTACTAATAAAATTAATTACCTGTGTTCCTAATACCTTTATGCAGGTTGAATTCAATTTGACTGCTTAAATAAGGGGGCACAGTCAGGCCTCATAATTATTAAATTTGAAAAAAAAATTCAGTTTACCATTTGTGTTCCTTCTTTGCATTTCACTCAGGGTGACTATGAAAATATAATAGCCTGTTGAGTAACACTTCTGTTTCTAATACTACTACTACTTAAATAGTGTTTTCCATCTGCAGATTTCAGAGTATTTTACAGAAGAGATTTTCTGTCTCCTAGTTGGCTTTATTTCTTCTTCTTGTGCACTGGCATCAGGCTATTATATTACAATTTACAGTGCTGCTGGGGGTTGTTTAAATCCACCATGAAAACTGCTTGGAATAAAATTTTTAGAAAGGAAATTCATTAAAATATTAGGTTGCGTAAAATCTTATCTTTATTAAGAAAACTTATTTGCTGGATCTTTGCCATTGTTACTTTTACAGTAACATCCTTTCATGTCCTGTGTTGTAAAGATAATTTTATCTCAATACTGAGAGCAATATTTTAGAAATGATCATATGGGGCAAATCCTGCTGGTTCTGTGGAACTTTTGAAGGATAGTTATTCTAAGTGAGGCTGGTAGCACCACTTTTTATTAAGGTTGCCCAACACTTCTCATTATATGGGCTTTTTTCGGTTGCTTATAACTTTGCCAAACTAACTATTGGGGCTGAAATTTTCCATGCCTGTTGTCTGCCTCAGGCTGAATTTTTTTTTCAAGTTTCATCCCAAAAGTTTCTGCTGTTTCTGAGAACAAGGCTAGAGAAAAATAAATTGTTTTACAGTGTTAAAGATTCTGTCTAGTTTTGAGATGCTCATGGTTTTGACCAGGGACTTTAAATTTGCAGTGTGGTTGCTTTTATGTCTGGGATTTGCCTTTCACTATTCCTCTGAAAATCCATCCAAATTTGGCTTGGTTATGAGGCTTTGAAAAAAAAAATCAGTTCATACATGCTCAGTAGAGACTTTTTGGAGTTTAACGGCTAAAATCTCAGTCTATTCTGTCCTCACTGAGCATGCTCCAACCCCTCATAGCTCTTAGGGCTCACTAGACTGTGCATGCACGATCACTACAAACAATTGATCATGCAGGGGCAGAGCCAGACTTTTCCTGTAATTGCAGCTCCTGGCTGTGGTGAGGCTGGGCACAGGAACTTAAGAGCAGGGATCCTGACTCTTGTGGTCTCTCCTGTTGGACCTGGGGAGAAAGAAGAGAGTAGATTGGGGCAAAGAGCCTGGTGAGACTAGGACTGAGGGAGGATGGGTGGGAAGAGAGAAATTATAACAGGGTTCTGGTTGGGAAATGGGAACCTGGGAGAGCCTAAGACTAGTTGGGGAAGGAGATTGGAACTGAGGGGGTGGGTTTGAATGGAGGGGAGGCTGGGACTGGGAACTGAGAAGAGGAAGCCTGGAGTGGCTAGATAAGGGGAATAGGGCTGGTGTGTGAAATGGGGAGGGATAGGGAGCCATTTTGTGTGTGTGTGGGAATATTGAGATCAGATGAAGAGCTGGGGTGGGGGGAGATCGGGACTGTCTGGGTAAGGAGATTGGGTCTGGGAACTAGTGGGGAGGGACCTAGTGTGTGCGCGGGGGCTGGCAGTGGAGACAGATCTCATGAAGAGCTGGGGTGTGGGGAGATAACTGAGATTGGGTGCCAAAGAGAATGGGACAAGAAGCTAGAGAGGGGAGTGGGATGAGGCAAGTAGCTGGGTTTGGAAGAGAGATCAGATGAGGAGACAGAAGAGGAGGAGAGAGACAGATCAGTCAAGGATGAGGTGCCGGAAGAGGGAATCTGAGACTTGCTGGGCAAATAGAGCTGTATGAGAAGCCATGAGAATGGAGACTGGGACAAGGAGCAGGGCTGGGGAAGGCTTTGTCTACGCTAGCACTTTTGGCGGTAAAATTTTTGTTGGTCAGGGGTATGAAAAAAACCAACACCCCAACCAATGTAAGTTGCACTGACAAAAGCGCTGGTGTGGACAGCACTATGTCAGCGGGAGATGCTCTCCCACTGACATAGCTACCACCGCCCGTTGGGGGTGGTTTAATTATGCCGGCGGGAGAGCTCTCTCTTGTCAGCATAGAGCATCTACACAGGAGGCCTTACAGCAGCACAGCCGCAGCGGTACAGCTGTGCCACCATAAGGTCTGTAGTGTAGACATAGCCAAAGAGACAAGACCAGAACAGGGCTAGGTTGGAGGGGACAGGGCAGAATGGGTCAAGCTTTGGTGGGGGGAGGTATAAATAGGCACAACAGTCTCTGACCACTCGAGCACATTCCCCTCCAGTGTCTGGAATGGAACCCAAGATTCCTGAGACTCGCCATTCCTTTGGTGTCAGCAAATATCTGTGTAATCTACTGGCAAAGTGCGTGTCTATCTCTCCCCCCTAGCGCTGGTCCACATAGCAATGCAAGTTGTCATCCTTTATCAGATACTAAATTAACTCAAGTGGCAGAGGTCTGTGTGGTGGATCTAAAGATCCCACTCTGCTGATGAACCATGTGGGTGTCAATACAAGGGAATTTGCTTGTTTTGGTTTGCTTTTAAAAAAAAAAACAAAAACCCTCAGTAATTACACTTACAAACACCTACAAACATCAAGTTTGCAAAGTCAACCACTTGACATTTAGGAACTGCCTGAATTAAGGTTGCCTGTGGAACTGGCCCCTTTGGACATGATCATGGTTCACCCTGTGCGCAGAATGAGGTAGGAGTCCTGATGAAAAAGTAGTATGTGATCATGTAATTAAAGGCTGCACAATGCATATCCACTGAGGACAGGACAAGAAGTAATGGGCTTAAATTGCAGCAAGGGAGATGTAGGTTAGCCATTAAGAAAAAATTCCTAATTTAAGTGTAGTTCACCACTGAAACAAATTACCTCGGGAGGTTGTGAAATCTCTGCCATTGGAGGATTTTAAAGACGGGTTAGACACACACCTGTCAGGGATGCGCTAGAAAATATTTAGTCCTGCCTCAGTGCAGGGGACTGGACTAGATCAGTGGCTCTAAACCTTTCAATACTGCTGTACCCCTTTCAGGAGTCTGTTTTTTCTTGTGTACCCCCAAATTATTCCTCACTTAAAAACTACTTGCTTACAAAATCGGACATAAAAGTACAAAAGTGTCACAGCAGACTGTTACTGAAAAATTGCAGACTTTCTCATTTTTACCATATAATTACAAAATAAATCAATTTGAATATATATATTGTACTTACATTTCAGTGTATAGTACACAGAGCAGTATGATTAAGTCATTGTCTGTATGAAATTTTAGCTTGTACTGACTTTGTTAGTGCTTTTTATGTAGTCTGCTGTAAAACTAGGCAAATATCTAGATGAGTTGATGTATCCGTTGGGAGACCTCTGTGTATCCCCTGGGGTACACATACCTTTGGTTGAGAAGCACTGGACTAGATAACCGATGAAGGTCCCTTCTAGTCCTACATTTCTGTGATTCTGTGAAAGCTTAACTTTTACATTTCCTGACTTTTTCTGGAAAATGAACATTTGAATTTCCTTAGGTTTTAGGGGTGGGGGGGGGTTAAGAAAAAGGAAAGGAAACTGCTTGTGCTTAAACATTAGAGCTGGTTCAGAAGCAGACAAACAATCTTGCAAAATTTTTCAATGCAGTTTCCATTTCTCATATTTCAAATTAGACCCTGTCAGACTCCTGGCTGAGCTCCCCCTTGTGGATGCTCACCATGCAGCTTGGTTTGGACTCTCACTCTGGATCCATGAGCTTCTAAGCTCCTTTGGGTCTGGGCACACTCAAGCCACAGTCTCTGGCCCCGCTCAAACACACTTCCTGAGCACAGGGTTTGTCTGGCACCACTTCTCTGGGCTCCCAAGATTGCTAAAGCACATCCTCCCCACAGCTCCACCCTTGGATACTCCAGATTATAGTTTAGCCTATCAGGGACCATGAGTTTGTAGCAAGAAGATACGGACTTGCAGAGGGATTTCTAAACCGTTCACTCTTTCACTCAAAAGTACAGGATATGCATACAGCTAGGCAAAATAAGAAATACCTCCTATGCAATTCCTTCCCTCACCATGCTTAATCATTCTCTGGGTTTTGGTCAGTACATTCACAGGTCCCTTCTCATGGACCTCACTCCCTCCAGGTCAGTCTTTTCCTGGTTAGAGAGTCTCCTCTGTGTTTGACTCCTGCAGTAATCTCCTCCTTGGTTTGATCAGGTCCAGCAGTCAAACAATTCCTCTCACTCAGAAATCATGTCCTTTTGTGTTCCCTGAACCTCCCAGAGCCTGTGGGTTTCTCTTCAAGAACAAGTTCCAACACCTTGTTTCTTTGTTCCTTCTTTTCTGCTCAAGTTTTCCACTGCTCTAACCCATTCTCCTGTAGGGACTCTGGTTAGAACTGGTTTTCTCCATGGCTATAGCGGTCTCATTTTTCTACAGCGCCCCCATTTGAATGAAAGGCTATTCATGTTAATGACTCTCAGTTGTTCCTGGTCTAGGAGGTGTGTGACAGCAGCCATGGTAGCAAATGGTTTCCTGCTGCAGTTTCCCCTAATGTCATCAATAAGTTCACTGAGGCTTTATGTATGGAACAAAGATCCTTCTGAGGGGTCTAGTTCATTAAAGAACCAACAAAAATTCAAGGAAGTCTTTACCCCAGTGTCTTAGTTGTGAGACAGAGTCAGTTTCCTATATGGGTGCACCACGCCTCTCCATCTTCTCTTGTCTTGGGTTCCTTCCTAAGAGTCAGGCCTCTTGCTGTTACCTGGGAAGAATCCTTCCCTGGAGCCAGGGTTCTGTCTGCAGAGATCAGCTATAACTTTTCTCCAAGGCTGCATGTAGATCTTGGTAGACTTGGCTTCCGGTCACTGGTTGCTCCCTGTCCCTCACATCACACCTTCCAATGAGCTCTCCTCAGGAGCTTCCTGTCTCTAGGAACCATATTAGTTGAGCCCTTTATCAGGCTGTTTAGCTAACTAGCTGCCAACCAACCACCTAAAGGATTTAATCACTTCCAGGTGGGTTGAGTTGGCTCGTTCTCTGTTACAGGGCCTGTCACAGGTAAGCTGGTCCCTGATTCCCTTGAAAGGGCCAGCCTCTGTGATAAAGCAATTTCATAAAATTAACCAGAATTCATAAGAGTCACCAAGACAAATGTCCCAACTTTCACAAAGATCTGGAAATTTTTTTTTTAACCAAAATTGAAATTAGTTGTTTGCTAAACACATTTTTAAGGCAACAAACATTTTGATGTCTATTTTGAAAACAATGTTGGTAAGGATTTTGATTTAAATGTAGTGAAAAAATGAAAATTTCAATAATATCAAAAAACGTTCATGAAATGTCTTTTTTTTTTCCAATGAAAAACTATGCAAAAATTTTGAGCAGCTCTATAAATCATGTTAGCATTTAAATGGCCCCAGTAAAGAACTGAAGTTCAACCCCATTAAGGTGAATGAAGTTGGGAGCAGTGACCCCCCAATTTCATCATAATACTCCTTAGCTATTATATAGCCTTTTTCATTTGCAGTACCAGTAATAATGATTTTATGGTAGCACCCAAAGACTTTGCTGAGGATGATTTTTGGATGGGGAGCTAGTTGTAGCAAGAAAGAGTATCAGAGTATCCCTTTATATCAGGGGTAGGCAACCTATGGCATGCATGCCAAAGGCGGTGTGCACGCTGATTTTCAGTGGCACTCACACTGCCCGGGTCCTGGCCACCGGTCTGGGGGGCTCTGCATTTTAATTTAATTTTAAATGAAGCTTCTTAAACATTTTAAAAACCTTATTTGCTTTACATACAACAATAGTTTAGTTATATATTATAGACTTATAGAAAGAGACCTTCTAAAAACGTTAAAATGTATTACTGGCACACGAAACCTTAAATTAGAGTGAATTAATGAAGACTCGGCACACCACTTCTGAAAGGTTGCCGACCCCTACTTTATATTATGATAACTTTGTCTATCCATCTGAAGAGATTTAAAAAAAAAAAAGCTTAGAACTTGATTAAATTACAGCAATTGTTGTGGAGAATTGTGAGAGTATTTTATTTTATTTTATTTTATTTTTCTTATGCTCAGGTTTTTTTCTTTTGTCTCTGATGTTAATACTGTGTTCTGGAGAATTTTGCTGTTAACTTGCTATTTTTGAAATGCACCGTTCCTCATGCAAATTATCCCAGTAGCGGCCACTGCCAACCAGGCAGGAAAGAAACGGAAATTCTCCCACTCTCTCCATCATGCCTAATTTCATTAGGCTCTGCTATAAATCTTAGTGGATGACCTATGAACATACTCTGCAGTATTTTTTTTGCTTAAACTTGCCAAAGACATGTCTCCTCACTAAGGACTATGACGTGTGATGTTAAAACTTTCAAAGATCACCTGTTTGGAGTTATCTGTATGTGAATTACTGGTAGTCAGAAGAGAAAATATTATAGGTATGTTAGAAGATGTTAATGGGTGCCATCAGTCGCAGACATGGTTAAAGCTGATGAGTATACTTCATTCAGGCTAAATGGAAGGAGCCTTTTTGTGTAGTTTTCAGAGTAACAGCCGTGTTAGTCTGTATTCGCAAAAAGAAAAGGAGTACTTGTGGCACCTTAGAGACTAACCAATTTATTTGAGCATAAGCTTTTGTGAGCTACAGCTCACTTCATCGGATGCATACTGTGGAAAGTATAGAAGATCTTATTATATACACACAAAGCATGAAAAAATACCTCCTCCCACCCCACTCTCCTGCTGGTAATAGCTTATCTAAAGTGATCACTCTCCTTACAATGTGTATGATAATCAAGTTGGGCCATTTCCAGCACAAATCCAGGTTTTCTCACCCCCCCCCCCACACACAAACTCACTCTCCTGCTGGTAATAGCTTATGCAAAGTGACCACTCTCCTTACAATGTGTATGATAATCAAGGTGGGCCATTTCCAGCACAAATCCAGGGTTTAACAAGAACGTCTGGGGGGGGGGTAGGAAAAAACAAGGGGAAATAGGCTACCTTGCATAATGACTAAGCCACTCCCAGTCTCTATTCAAGCCTAAGTTAATTGTATCCAATTTGCAAATGAATTCCAATTCAGCAGTTTCTCGCTGGAGTCTGGATTTGAAGTTTTTTTGTTGTAAAATAGCGACTTTCAGGTCTGTAATCGCGTGACCAGAGAGATTGAAGTGTTCTCCGACTGCTTTATGAATGTTATAATTCTTGACATCTGATTTGTGTCCAAATTCTCTTTTACGTAGAGACTGTCCAGTTTGACCAATGTACATGGCAGAGGGGCATTGCTGGCACATGATGGCATATATCACATTGGTGGATGTGCAGGTGAACGAGCCTCTGATAGTGTGGCTGATGTTATTAGGCCCTGTGATGGTGTCCCCTGAATAGATATGTGGGCACAGTTGGCAACGGGCTTTGTTGCAAGGATAGGTTCCTTGGTTAGTGGTTCTGTTGTGTGGTATGTGGTTGCTGGTGAGTATTTGCTTCAGTTTGGGGGGCTGTCTGTAGGCAAGGACTGGCCTGTCTCCCAAGATTTGTGAGAGTGTTGGGTCATCCTTCAGGATAGGTTGTAGATCCTTAATAATGCGTTGGAGGGGTTTTAGTTGGGGGCTGAAGGTGACGGCTAGCGTTCTGTTATTTTCTTTGTTAGGCCTGTCATGTAGTAGGTGACTTCTGGGAACTCTTCTGGCTCTATCAATCTGTTTCTTCACTTCCGCAGGTGGGTATTGTAGTTGTAAGAATGCTTGATAGAGATCTTGTAGGTGTCTGTCTCTGTCTGAGGGGTTGGAGCAAATGCAGTTGTATCGCAGTGCTTGGCTGTAGACGATGGATCGTGTGGTGCGGTCAGGGTGAAAGCTGGAGGCATGTAGGTAGGAATAGCGGTCAGTAGGTTTCCGGTATAGGGTGGTGTTTATGTGACCATCGTTTATTAGCACTGTAGTGTCCAGGAAGTGGATCTCTTGTGTGGACTGGACCAGGCTGAGGTTGATGGTGGGATGGAAATTGTTGAAATCATGGTGGAATTCCTCAAGGGCTTCTTTTCCATGGGTCCAGATGATGAAGATGTCATCAATATAGCGCAAGTAGAGTAGGGGCGTTAGGGGACGAGAGCTGAGGAAGCGTTGTTCTAAATCAGCCATAAAAATGTTGGCATACTGTGGGGCCATGCGGGTACCCATAGCAGTGCCGCTGATCTGAAGGTATACATTGTCCCCAAATGTAAAATAGTTATGGGTAAGGACAAAGTCACAAAGTTCAGCCACCAGGTTAGCTGTGACATTATCGGGGATAGTGTTCTTGATGGCTTGTAGTCCATCTTTGTGTGGAATGTTGGTGTAGAGGGCTTCTACATCCATAGTGGCCAGGATGGTGTTATCAGGAAGATCACCGATGGATTGTAGTTTCCTCAGGAAGTCAGTGGTGTCTCGAAGGTAGCTGGGAGTGCTGGTAGTATGGGGCCTGAGGAGGGAGTCTACATAGCCAGACAATCCTGCTGTCAGGGTGCCAATGCCTGAGATGATATGAGTGATAGCTGCAACAATAAGAAGCCAGCTTCTGAAGCAATGGGCAGCATGGCAAGGCCTGAGCAGAAGTTATGTGGACCAAGAAGTTTTCCCGGGGAAATGGAGGGGCTAGGGGATTGATTGGTTGCAGCTGTGTGTGTCTGTGTGTGGCAGCAGTAGAAAGCCAGCGGACAGTGAGAGAGGCAGTCATGTGCATGGCTCTGAGAAGCAGAGGTAGAGCTCCTTGGGGCACAGGACTCACTAGAAAAACAGGCTTGGATTTCTAAGCAAGGAAACTGCTGCTATTGTTTCTTTCTACTATGTTCAGGGAAATGGGAATTTGTGGCCTGTTTGTAAATAAGCAGGATTGTACCAAAGAAATACCTGACTCATATGATCAATTTCTCCTCCTAACAAAACAACCAGGCAAATCCCCAAATATTGGCTAATGGCTTAGGCCAAAAAGGGGCAACAGTATATTGTTTTACCCATTTAAAACTCAAAAACATATTAACTCTATTTCTTCAAACTTTTTACACACAATCAACTTCAGAAAGTTATGAACCTCTGACAACTGTTTTGCTATAGTAACAATAGACTTGTTTATTATGTTAAACCTACCTATGAGAATCCAGCTGATAGAAATGTTCAATGTTATGACTACTTTAGCTATGATTACTGTGATTTCCTTTTCAAATCATCCAGTATATCCCTGCTTAGATAAATAATCCACACAATATTCCCCCAAATATCTCTCTAATAACATATACATACCACTGTGTTCTAATAACTCATACTTTAAATGGTTTAAATATAGGAATCTTATGGGGCTATAATACAGAGGTCATGGAGGGTGAAGTGATGCTCTTGATCTGATGCGGGGAAGTGGTCCGTAATAATAATAAACTGGATTCTTTGTTCAAGCAAACTGTCAAAAACATATCAGCTCCCCATATAGGATTTTTCCCTTTCCACCTGACTTCTTCCTGAAGCTCTCTAATGTTCTCAAGTATGTATTGCTTTTGCTCATTCCTAGGGTTACCATACATCCAGTTTGTCCTCAACATTGCCTCTTTTTTGAGGCTCTGTCTTCTGTCTGGGTGGATTTTTCAAATGAGGGGAAATATCTGGAATTTTTGCACACATTGCAGCTTAGAAAGAGCCCAGATTGGTCCGCTTCCTGATTGGTTCCCCTGCATTTGCACCTGATTGATCCATTCCCCTGTAGCCAGAGCTGCCAGATCCCACCCACCCAGTCCCCGGCTCCTGGCCCTGGGGAGCGGGTCCCAGGAGGTGCTGACTGATGGCTGTTTCTGCATCCTGGGCTTGTGCCAGACACCTTGACAGGGAGCAACACTGCCCCCAACCTCCAGTGAGTACCCCCACCAGCACCCCTAACTATACCTCATCTCAAGCTCCCGCGTCCTGTGGGAGTGTTCTCTTTTTGGGAACCTGAAGTATGGTAACCCTACTCATTCCTGCTTTATTCAGTTAGCACTAAATACATCATAGGAAACCAATTGGTCCCATGCTTTTAGCTGTTCCCATAAAATAAGAAAAAAGGGAAAGTAAAGAAAGGCAATACATTACCCCTGGGGGCATTCTGTGCCAAAAAATTAAAAATTCTGCACCCAAAAAAAAAAATTTTTGCACACAATATTTTAAAATTCTGCAAAATTCTGCAAATTTTATTTGTCAAAATAACACTACATAATCATGCAAGTTTCAATTATTTTGATAATTTATTTCAAAATACCTTTCAGCACTTATGTCTGTAACAATCCAGACACAAAAATTCCCCCAGGAGTAAAAGGTTAAAGAAATCCCTATGACAATCCAGTTCCTGTTTCTCTGCCTTCTTCCCACCCCAGAGCCCAGCTGGGGGGCCAGACACCCACAATCCCTCTCCCCCCCACCCCCTGAGCCCAGCCACTGTGCCCCCCCAGCTAATACACCCAACCCCCCAAGAGACCAGTCCAGCTCAGATCCCCACACCCTCTCCCCCGCAAGCCCAGCCGCAGGACTCCCCCTTGCCCAGATACCACCACCCCTCACTCCCAGAGTCCAAATACCTACCCCCACTCTGCCCCAGAGCCCAGCTGTGCCCCCCCCCCAGTTCAGACACCTGCTCCCCTCCCCTCCAGAGCCCAGGGATCCAGAGGGAGAAACAGCCTGATGCTGGGTCCTGGGCTTGTGTGGAGTTTCCTGCATGCCACTGTCTCCTTCTCTTAGGGTGTGTGGGGAACTATAGCTGCTGGGAACCCTCTAGCTTCCTCCCCTTCCCCCTGGCAGTGTCTTCTGTGTCCAGCAGCCCCTACGAGCGATCAGCAACACTGCAGCCCATTTCTGTGGGGGAGAGGAAATTCTGCATGCACAGTATTGATTTCTGCAAAATTCTGCATTGCGCAGTGGCGCAGAATTCCCCCAGAAGTAACACATTTAGATGACATGTAAAAAAAGAAAAGAAAACAGTTCCTTATTCGACATCTATTCATTCTCTGCATTTCATTGCCACAAAGAATCATCAGCGTATTCATACTGTGCATGGAATGAGAAAGGAACAGGAAAAGTTTATTACCATATGTGCAGCTATCTAATTTTAGACTATAATAAGGGTGATCAGCCCTCATACTAGCAGGTATAAACTCATTGTCTTTGAGGATCAAGGAAAGAAATCTTTCCTCAAACTAATTTTCCCCATGTATAGCAGTTTTCATATACAGCTAGGTGCATTCTCCAGAAAGAGGGTTGCTGCCTTCTGAAACCTCAGATACAGGCCCATGCAGGATACAAGAATTAAAGAAAAATGATCTGGAAAGTCTCTTGTTCTTACAGTAATTTACAAGCACTTCACCCACTATCACCATCGCTGGTAACCAATCAGATTTGGAACTTAGTCATATGCATAAATCATTTAAACCAATGATACTGTTCATGTAAAATTAGCAGGATTTGGTTTGTTCTGAGTTTAGTACAACAGGCCTAGTATATAGAGTTACATAATATGTAATCTGTTTCTCTAACTGTAACTTCTAACCACAATATCCAAGTCCCACATACCACCATAAGAATTAATCCTAGGGGAAGAAAATTTTCATTGTTGTCATCTTAAAAGTTGATACATAAAAGAATAGAAGGTCTGAAGCCTTATGGAGTGTGCTTAACCAAAGAAGCTAATACATATTCTTACTGTGTACCCCTTGTCCTGTCCAGTATCCACTGTTTCCCATGTAGACTTCCATGACCGTGTCTTGTTTTATTTTAACATTGTAAGCTCCTGCAGGGGCAGAGACTTTTTATTGGCCTTGTGAATAGAGGTGGGCAAAAAAATGTTGGTCAAAATATTTTTCAGTGAAAAATGCCAAGTTAGCAATGTGAAAATGTTTCACAAATTCATGTCTGTTTTGCCAAAGTGTTCATGTTAAACAAACAATATAATCTGGAAAAAAAATGTTTTGAAGTTTCAAAGGAAAACATTTTAATTATTTTAGTTCAAAGGACTTATTTCAAAATGTCCATAAAGTTTATTTAAAATTTTTTTTAAACATAAAAGAAGTTCAAAGTAGAAATGAAATATTTAATTCTGGTTTGAACTTAATGTTTTGTTCAAAATAATATTTTTTTACTTTTCCATTTGCTGAACATTTCAAAACAATTTGTTCTCAGTTCAACTTGAAACAAAAAGACCTTTAAAAAATTTTTTTTGGACTTGCCAGCGAACCAAAAAATCCGATTATTCACAGAACTCTATTTGCGAGGCTTCTAGCACACTTTTGGGTGGTTGATTAAAAAAATAATATGTATGATTGCATTATGTGTTACACCAGTTCTGCAGGAAAACAGACTTTCACCTATCTAATGAAGTGTTAAGTTTGATTTACTGTTTATGTGTTCAATAGTAGATGTTAGCCAGAATTCAGATAATTTAAATCCTATAAACTGGCTATGCCAAAGGCAGCATAAACTGGAGAGTCATCAGCATGTATGTAATAGTTCACACAATGTAATACTATCTAGATTTTCATCATTAATTTTCCTGGACTAAAACCTAGTAGAAAAATTGGAGAGGTTTCAGCTGGAAAATAGTCATAAAATCTAAATGTTCTATGGAATATCATATTAATATTTGTCATTTTGCAGCAGTTCTTTGGTAATGCTTGTTTTTCAAGCACTTCATCCCACTATAATTAAAGTGAAAAAAATCCACTATTTTTTTCTTTCTATTTTTTTTAGTGCATTTAATTCGTTCTGTGGGTGGGCTCAGGAAACCCATAGCGGGGAAATTCGAACAAATCCACCACCAGCAGAAATAACTGACCTGACAGCAAAAGAGACACTTGCTGAAGCACTTTGAAAAATAGTATATTTTTGGGGTGTACTTTTACTCTCCATCATTATTAATATTCTCTTAGGGTGAAATTAAGCCCAGTGCAGCAGCCGCTATGCATTAGTGAAACCCTACAAGCCCATAATCCAGGGACAAGGTGCTCAGAACAAACAGCATATGCCAAGGAAGTGCATATTTCCCTCTAACTGACCTTCCAATGTGCCTCTCTCAACCACGACATGGTTAGACAGAAGCGCCGTCTCAATGGGTCATTCAGTCCTTGGCCTCTCTCCTGAGGCAGCCAGCAACAGGGCTGAGTAATGCCAAGTAGATGGGTGGCTTTTGTAATGTGAGTACTTGTCCACAGGAACTGCACTGAAGTAGATGGCTCAAACTCTGTGCCTATGCAGTACTTTACCTCTGTGTTGGAACTACCTACAACGGTAACATTGGATGGCACTTTTTGTGATGTGAATAGATATCCACAAGGGACTGGATTGAGACCCCTAGTTTATTTCATCTAGGCTACCCACCAGCTATCATAAGGAAAATTTTTTAGCTATAGCACTAAACACCCGAACCGAGTTGGAACCAGTGTGTCAAATATATCAAGTTTTTCCTGCTAATTCACTAAGTCATACAATCTCCTATGACTTGATCCCTGCTGCTTACCAATAATTTTAGCACTAATTTGGGAATAATGTTTGTTAGTTATCATGACCTGAATTCTCTTCTCAGATTCTAGGGAACAACTTTCATCAATGTCAGTTTGTTCACAAGTATGTGAGTGCAGAATAATGGCCCAATGCATAAAGTTCTCAGCAAAATAGGGTGATCTTTAAATCTTGAGGACATTCCAAGTCAGATGACAGAAATATAATGGTTGGTCAAATATTGGGTATTAAAATAACTTCAGAAGGAAAATGTGAATATTTTTAATATAAGAAAACAAAGATTTCATATATGTTATCGGTTGAGTTAAATGTCATTGAAACTGGTGGTGTAGCAGGTGCCCTTCATCTGGGATAAATGTAAGAAACAGCTAAGCTCCTTTGTGGAACCATATACAGTAGCTGAAACAATAGCAGCCTCCGCCCCGCAAAAAAGGCACATGCTGGCTAAAGGGTTTTGCTGGGTATCATTTTGTGAAGGTTTGTGTATCTGTGAAAGAGACAGAAAGACCAAAGAAGCAGAGCGAGAAGGCAACAAGGAAGTACCAGACAGCCACAGAAGCAGTAGCATTGCTACTGCTCTGTCTCGGACAAAAAGCTGAGAGAGAGAGGTTTTGGGCCAAGTGCTGACTAGAAAGGGGTTTGGAGCTTTGAGCAAAGAAACTGTCTCCTGGTATGCGATTCCTGCTGTGTGGAGGGAAACAGGACTATTTACATTCTTTGTAAATAAGCAGGATTGTATCAAAAATACCTGGCTCCATCATCAGTTCCTCCTCCTAACCGAAACAACTCACAGGACCCTAAATTTTGGCTAATTGCTCAGGTCAAAAAGGGGTAACAATATTCTTATTTCTTAGGCTGTGATCAGATGTCTTGCTCTGAAGGCTTTTTACTGAGTTACATCAGTGACACAATCAAAACTTACAAGATGTCATTCAATTCACTCTTTCAGTATGTACTATCATAATTTGGCTTTTATCCAAGAAATAGTTGCTTTTGTTAACATGTAAGGAAAAATGGTGTGGTTGAGATTTTCAAAGCAGTCTACGGCAGTGTTTCTCAAACTGGGGTCTGTGAGGGTGCTCCAGGGGGTCTGTGAGTCATGTCTGGGACCGCCGGCCCCGCTGATCAACTCCTCCCCCTCCCTCCAAGTGCCTCCTGCACATCGCAGAACAACTGTTCAGCGGCGTGCAGGAAGCAATGGGAGGGAGTGGGAGGAGCAGGGATGGTTCACGCTTGAAGGGAGTGGGTAAAAAGAGGTGAGGAAGAGGAGGGGCAGGGTTGGAGCTGGGGTGGGAAGAGGTGGAGTGGGGCCTTGGAGAAGGGTGGAGTGGGGGGTGGATTTTTTTCTTCAAATATAAATAAACATCACTAGGCTTGGAGGGCTGCAAAAATGTTAAATCAAAATGGGGGTCCTCGTGTTGCTAAAGTTTGAGAACTGCTGGCCTAGAGGATTTAGACAGTTATCTTTTATTAACTGTAATAGGAAATGTGTCTAAATCACCCAGACTGCTTTGAAAACCTCAACTTAGTGTTTGTAAATATACATACGGAAATATACTAGTTTCTCACTTTCTCTTTATAGGTGTGTTTATGTGTATATATTGTTACTATGTCAACATATACATATAATGTACATTATGGGTCAATGATGTGTGAGTAACCAGGATAAAATTATCACTGCATCCAGACAGTTGTTAAAGGGAATGAGTGAGGTAAAGCACCTTTTGTCTGGGCAGCAAAACCTTTTCTGAGGTTCCTTTGTGTTGCAGAGCTGCTTTACAAAAGAAGGGTTAATGGCTAGGCCACCTATCTAGACCACATAGAGCTAGGTGAGTATCTTGGACTAAAGGTTTTCCAGTTAGAAACCCCAGGGGCAGAGGCAGGAGCAAGTAACAATAGGTGAAATCCTGGCCCCAATGAAGTCAATGGCAAAACTTCTTTTGATTGAAATAAGACCAGGATTTCAGTGTGTTTTAATAGTTCTGTTTGAGAAGGGTCTAAGAAAGATAGAGGTCTAAGAGGTGTGCCACTTGGTGACAGGACAGTGCAGTGGTGCTTTCGCTGAGGTTTCTGCAAAGAGTTGCTTTTATGCAATTTACAATTAGTTCTGTTTAAGGACCTCGGGCTTGTCGGCAAAGGGGCAACAATATAAACATATTTTGTATTCCTCAGAGTTCTTTAAGTCTTTTGAGCAGATCATATTGTTAGCATTTGAAACTTAATGTTCTTTATAAGAGAGATTTGTTTAGTCTGTTCTCCTAAGGATCAGCTGTTGCTTTGGCTGTTTCATAGGATAATAGATATATGTGTGGATCTTATCATGGAATTTCTCTGAATATTAATAGGAGTTTTGAGGGCAGTTTACTCATACTTCATACTAAAAAGACACATCTGTCATTAAAATTGGAGAAGTCACAAATATGGCACTACCTGGAGCATCCCTGAAAGGCCTTATCTTGCAATCTGTATGACTAAATCTGCTAGGGAAATAGGGTATAATGTCAGGAGGAAGAATGATTCACAAAAGAAAACTGTGGGAAGACTAGGTTGTTTTTTTTTATTTTTAGGAGGTGCAATTAACATGAAAAGATTAAAAAAAAAAAAAAGAAAAGAAAAAAAGAAAGAAAAGGAGGGGGAGAAAGAACATATTCTCTTTTTACCTGAACTGCTAACATGTCTGTTTTTTAAATATATTTTTAAAAATACGCACCTAGCTTTATATTGATACCAGATGAATGGATTATTCATATTTATAAATTTCTAATTTTATGGTAGCTGCCCTTACCCACGATCCTTACACTAAAGAGCTACAGTGTAAATAGATCACGTATAGATTATGGGGTGCTCCTTGGGATGGAACTAACAGCAAGTTGTCATGGTGGTTTTATTTTGTATGTTTTTTTAAACACTTTTTTGAGAGAGGAGGTCTAGTGTCAGTAGCGCATGTTCGTTATAGTTTATTATATTAATAGGCAGGATCTCACTTTACTGCAGTTATTTCTGGTTTATGGTCTTTTATTTTGAGGTTGGAATCAGGCCATAAGCAATACTTGTATTTCATGGTCTATGAGCACTATCTATGTAGTTTGTTTTGTCATAAGAACAGATAGATCTGGATGGAAAACCGTTTAAAAGCAGTATCTCGTTGGGAGATAGGAAAGGACATATTATGGCTTGAATCAGCTAATTGGGCATGCAGAATTTTACTGTCTCATGTATGGAAAACAAATTCTGTTGCAGGCATATTTTCATTTGGTTAGGTGTCATCCTGGTGAAGAATGCATTTCTATAACTTCTGGTGAATTCTTGGTGAATAGCATTTGTAATTAAACAAGTTTTTACATACCCCATATTCCTTTCTGTATTACGCAGATGAATGGAGCGGTTGACTGTTGTTAAAGCCAGAAGTGTGCCTAATAATTGGCATGATAGAAAAGCAAATTGGTAGCTCAGTACCTTTTAAAAACAGCTGTAAAGTTTTTATTCAGTAGCAGAAGTCAATTGATTTTGTTTCCCTTTCTTCCTGGTTTGCCTTTGCTCTTGCTCTGTGGTCTGAGCATGTTACATTTTTCTCCCACAGCTGTTGAAGAGGTCTGCAAAAGAGCCAGGTTCAATGGCTCACACCTGTGTAAGCATTTGAGGTAGAATAGTGTGAATTAGCCAAAAGCTACAGATCTCAATGTAAACTGTTCTTCATTGTGGTAACTGAGGAGGGAGCTTCTACTGCTCCTGTGAAATGTTTCCCTGCTATATAACCTCAAAATATTAAAAAGAAAAACCAAACCCATAAAACCCTAAGGTCTCCAATTTTTATTTCATGCCAGGTCAGTGCATACCAGAGGCTTTCTCAGAGAGTGAGTCACACAGGACTTTTAAAATGTTGTCTGATTAAGACCCCAGTAGAACCTCTCAGTTTCATTTCTTGGGAGCTTTTTATGGACCCTATGGACTATTTTTGTCTTAAGTCATGTAAGTTTGTGGTAGAGTGCATAGATAAAAACAGTGGAACAGAGCACCACCACACTTTGGAGGCATTGTCATCTGCCTCAGTATCTTGAATCTAAAATGGGCTCAGCAACCCTCCACCCCGAACTTTGGAGCATTTGAAATATAGATAAAATTTTGCTTGTAGGGGTTTTCATCTTCTGACTTCCACTATGAGTTTCAGTGTCAGATGAACCCAGAATCTCTAAGTGAAACTCATTGGAAACTGGCAAGTTCCTCCTATTTTAGGAGGTTAGAATTGTACAAAATTACTGAGTTTAACGTAGTTTGCATGTGAAACCATAAATCTTTCCCTGATTTATGAAACTGAGCCCAGATTTGTTGAGTGTACCTTGGTATCATTTTGTAAGTTTCACACAGTTCTCCTTTATGCCATACACTTATGCACTGACAGGCTATTGGCTTGGAAACATGATTCTGAGGAGCAATTCTACAAAGAATTGTCCAGAATCCTTAGATGTGTAAGGTCGTTGATGACGTTATATGACAAACCTAGCCCCCAGTCTTTCTGTAATCACGGCAGTGAAAATTAACTTTTATTTCAAGACCTTCTACAATAAATAGCCCCAGGAAGAACATGAAACAATAAGCAGTTACGAGATTTGTGTAGCTATATGTTTGTAATAAATCCTTGGGGAGCTAAGATGTCATACTTGTTACTATGTTCCACACCCTTGCCAATTTGATCTTTGTAGCAACAATGGAAATAAAACTTGCCTTCTCCTGCTCTAAAACCAAGGCACCTACCCTACCACTCGAGATAAAGCAGAATCTTGGTTAGCGCTATATAGCTTTTCACACAGAACAGCAACTCTGTTTTCAGCAGCGGGTAGTGGTGCACATAACAAACACAACTCGGTTTATTATGGTATTTCATATATAGAGTAAGCTCTGTTACTCTATCCTGTGTATTCCCTCTTTCTCACTATGGTAGCTTTTCCAGAGAACTCTCACATTGAAGTGTATGAGGTGGTATGAAGACCTGAAGGAATCAAATTAACCAGGAGTCCAATTTAAAATCTAGGTGCCAGCTGTTTAGGCTGCTGGGTACGGTGAGCTTTTGGAATTGTAGTCAAATTATTTAGGAGCCTAAATTGGAGATGAGCTTTCTTGAAAATATGGTCTCACTTGGGAGTGCTGCATTTTCCTGAAAATCTGGCCTTAGGCCAGCTGGTGCTTACTTTGTGTCTCTGATTGTTCATAAATCAAATGATTGCACTTAGCCTGCCAATTGTTGTTTTGCATATTTAAATCTTGGGAGCTCCACATCAAACCCCTGCTACCATAATGTATTATCTAACAGTGGAAAGCTAGGCTCTCTTTATGGGCAAAACCTTTTCCACCTTCCTAGGGCTTGTCAACATGAGGAGTTTAGTTTGCATGGGATTGATGCTCACTACTTGGTGCACAATACATAAGCCATACTAGTAGCATGTACATGGGACAACTGTGCCATCTTTCAGTGTGTGTCGTGTACATTAAGCATATGGTATTTCGAGCAGATATTACATGGTCCTTTTGCTTCACTGCTGAGCTGTGTGCATTCTGGGATTTTTCTCACTGCACATTGAAGGGTGTCTTTTTTAATTTACAGGGTTTGAAGGGGCTGTCTGTTGTTTGTGTGCACGTAATGCTGCTGTGCACTATTCTGAGAGCCCTCCAACTGCTATCTCAGATTATTTTGTGGGTGTCTGTGACCGACCTGTTTACCTGTGTGCCCTGCACTGCCCTGGAATCAAGTTGACCTGATGTCCCCTCCCATGCTTAATCCATCTTAATCCGGCCCTGCTTTCTTGTCACAGGTTTACGACAGCAGTGTTGCAAAATATGCAGACTTGGCCAGCTAAACCAGACTCTTATTAGACAGAATGCAAAAGGAGAGGGACAGAAATTAAAAGAAATGAAGTGAGGAAGAAAAAGAATACAGGGGTGGGTGACACAGTCTCACATCCCCAGTTGGTGGTTGGGATGCAGCTGGAGCTGGTGGAGGCCCCTCTCTCTGGCCTGATTTGGTCAGGACATCTCTTAGGATCAGGATGCTAAAGGCTCAAAAATGTCATGGTAGACACCTGGGTCCTGAGAGATGGTTGGGATGGTAGCTATGATGGTAAAGCTGACTCCTTCCCCTTGTCAGCCAGTCACGGTACACAGCATTATGGTGGCCAGCTCTTTTCCACAGAGTCTCTTTTTGAGGACCCTGGAAGAGAGCGATGGGTGAATAGTTCATCTTCTCATTATTTTGTCCACCAGTTAGGCCTAACTTCCAATACACCAATTTTGGTTCTTTAATTTCCAGTCCTACACTTTTCTTGTTTACCAGTCATGATCTTAACACAGTCCTTGAATTATATCAGTAGACCTAGCCCAGTTTCTGTCTTGCTTTTGCACCTTTTGTCATATAACCTGGGACATGGGTGGTCATGCCTACTGGCTGCAGCAGGAGTCGGGCACAATAGTCAGAGCAGGAGTCATACCTAGTGGCTAGAACAGGAGTCAGTAGCCAGGAATCTGAGATGGAGTCAAAGGTCAGGTGCCAGAGCCAATGGTCACAGCCAGAGTCAGGAGCCAGAGCCTAGAATGTGAACCTGAGTCAGAGGCCAGTGGCCAGAGCTGGAGTTATGGGTCAGGAATAAGAGCTGAGGGTCAGAGCCAGGTTACCTGAAATGAGGCAAGGCAGGAGCAGGGCTGGGTCTAAGTTTGGGAACAAGCAGGCACAAGAGCTATTGCAGCCACTGGCGAATACTTTGACCAGCTGCTGAGCTTAAGAGCCAGTCTGTTGATTCTTCCAACCAATCAGTTGGCATAGCCAATCAGGCAGCTTCTTACGGGCCATTTGTCCTTGTTAGGTTGCCTGGAGCCTGGCTGTAAGAAACTTTAGGGCTAGAATGTGTGACCATGGGGGTTCTGGGCTGCTGATGCCTACACATCACCACAGGAGGTTTAGGCTGGGCTCCCAAAGGAGGACCCTATGAGGCTGGGCTCAGCAGGAAATACAGCCCAGCAGGACCTGAGTGGCAGCTCCTCGCAGCCCCCTGATCGGCTGGCACCAGTACTTAAGCCAGGAAGCCATGACTAGCTGTCTGAGCAACAACACAGACTGCCTGCCTGTCTCTGCTTCAGATCCCAGGTGTAAAAAACCCCAGCCTCCGGCTCTGCCTGTTTCCTGATGCAGGGCCGTCCTTACCCATACGCAAAGCAGGCAGCTGCGTGGGGCACCAGATTTCCTGGTGCCCTGAGCAGCTGCGTGCTGCTCCAGCCCCTGCTCCGGCTCTTGCCCAGGGCGCCTGCCCCTGCTCTGCCCTCGCCCCACCCCTTCCCGGTCCCAGCCCCGCCCCCATTCCTCTGAGGAGTGCAGCAGGGCCGGGTCTGCACTCACTGGCAGTGGGAGTGCAGCAACCTGGCCCCAGCCGTGCCACCGGTGAGTGCTGGGGCGTGGTTCCCCTGTCCGCCAAGCCAGCCCCCCCCCCGCGGAGGCTTGGGGCCCGCTCCTCCCCCGCAGAGGCCTGGTGCCCCAGACGCGCCCCCCATGGGGGGGGGGCTGCGTAGGGCCCCAGAACAGCTAGGAGTGGCCCTGTCCTGATGCCTGACTCTTGATTGCCCTCTGTCCTGTCTTGGACTCTGGCCTTGTGGTACCAGACCCGGCCCAAATCCTGACTTCAGCTCTGATTGCCCATGTCTTGGTAATGACACTGGGTCTGCTGCAGGCCCTGATTCTTGACAGTTTTTCTCATCAACAGGTGATATGGGTTATTGTGACATCTCATGAACTTTCACTCACATTTTACAGTTGATCTACAATTAGGATACATTTTAGGCCCAGTTATCAGAACACATGCATAGGGGAAGCCAGGTGAAAGCCAGTGGAATTCTGGGACTTGGGGTCAAACTCCAAAAATCCAGGATTCTGCTCCCTCCGTCCTGTGTTTCCTCTCTTTATGGACAGGTTAGTGCCATTTTCAAATTGCTGTTGGCCAGCAGGGACACAGCAATGTGCCCAGGGCCGGATTAAGACCTTTAGAGGCCCTAAGCATTGAAAAGATTATGGTGCCCCCCCATATGTAATTCAAAATAAAAACAATACTATACTGTAAAATAAAATTTTTTTTTTTGAAATGACACAAAACTTATATGTATGCTGAAATTAAAATAGCTTCTTTCTAGATTTTCTGATTGCAAAATCTGATTGCAAAATTCTGGATATGTTCATCAAAGCTGACTCGATGAAGCATGTCTGCTTCCATACACAATAGGGAAAGTGAATCATGTCTGTCCTGACACATTGTTGTTCTCTGAGGGTTTTGAATTCTTTTCAGCTGAGAAAAAGAGCATTCTGCGGAGCAGTTAGTAATCATCAATGTTAGAAAAATACGTAGTGCGATCTCTACATTTGGAAATTCACATTGTATTCCATCTTTCAGTATTGTGTCACGAAGATCAATGTGACTGAATTTCATTTTTCCTATTTCATTAAACTTTGCGCGCATATAACAGTGGAACTGCCGTACTTCTCCACAGAGATTCATGTTCAAGTCAACCGGGTATGAGTCAACTAGCTTTTGGGAACCTTGTGAATATTGTTCATCAGATAAGTCCATATCGTTTAGAAAAGAAAATCTACTTGATACTTCTTTGTACACTTCATCTCTCCTCTTCATATGAGCTTCAAGTGTATCAATTATAGCATAGTAAGTAGATACGCAAAATTTGTCTTTAGGATTCAATGCTGTTTCTGTTGAACTGCTATCATTTGCTTGTTTTTTCCTGATTCGCTTGCGGGACTGGGCTTCTTTGTAGTTAGTATCAGGCAAGATATCTTTTGATATGTCTTCAGATCTTTTGAAATCATTCCTCAAAGTGTGTAAGTGGTCTGCTAGTGATTGACAGAGGTCTGCACATGTTTTCAAATCCAATTCTTTTTCTTGGAGAGCTTGACTTGTGTCGTAAAAGTGTTGTAAAATTTCATTCCACGTGGTCAACATGAATACAAACTCTAGTTCTTGCATCTTGTTTGCAATGTTTTCTGCCTCTCGTATCTTTTCTCCCTTTTTCAATTGGTCTTCAGCTGTACTTTCTAATGCATCCACAATCTCTGAGTAGGACTCCAGAATTGCACTTGTTGCCACTGCATGTGCCTCCCAGCGAGTATTAGAGATTTCAGCACACAGATTTCAGTTGAACATATTGCCCAAATATGTTTTAAGAACTGCCCATCGGTGTGTTGAGGCAGAGAAAAATGTATAAAGTAACTGGACTGTTAAGAAAAAACTTACTGCCACCGGACAACAATCAACAGCACCGCGGCCAACAAGATTGAGAGTGTGTGCAGCACATGGTATGAATATGGCATATTTGTTCTGTTCTAAAAGCTTCTTCTACATTCCTTGATAATGCCCTGACATGTTGGCAACGTTGTCATAAGATTGACCTCTGCACTTTGAGAAATCTATTTTGCAAACTTGGCACAGATAATGCAGTACTTGATTTGCCATTTCTTCACCAGTGTGGCTTTTCAAATTGAGGAATGTTATATATCATTCAACTGCTTTTCCATCTGTGGGAGACACATATCTTAGTACGATACTCAATTGATCAATATGTGAAAGATAAGGTGTAGAGTCGACAGATAAACTGAAGTACCCAGTAGTACTCATTTCATCCACAATAGTTGAACGAACTTTGTCACTCATTAGACCAATGAGTTCATCACATATTGTCTTGGATAAGTATGATGGGTTACCTTTGCCAGCATTCCCATATTTTGAGATATGGCCTGCTAAAAATGGGTCAAACTGAGCCACAAGCTCCAACAATCCCAAGAAATTTCCATTCTGCAATGATCCAAATGTGTCATTTGATCCCCGGAAAGGCAGACCACGTTCAGCTAATGTTTGAATAACAGCTATAACACGTTGCAAGACATGTTGCCAGTATTCACGCTCCCCTTTAATTTGTTCTTCCAATTTTTGTGTCAGTCCAAAGCCCTGTCTTCAATTTAAATATGTCAACATTGAATCTCTGTGAGTAGTGCTATTTTCATGTTGTTCAATTAAAACAGTATTCCGCCAGTCACTAAATCCATCTGCAGCAAACCGGGATGTTGAAGGTTTATATACAAAAAGTTTGCAAACAAAACAGTACACAGACCCTGTTGATGGTGAATACAGTAGCCATTCTCGAGTATATTTCTCACCATTCTCTTTCATGCCGACAAATATTTTTTGTGGAAAATATCTTGTTTGTTTGCCATAGGTAAAAGTCTGACGTGATTTCTCAAATGGCCCAGTGTGTTGTTGACAGTCATTTGATCCACAGTCTATCCAGTAAGCTACATCATCGGTACTAAAGTCAACCCACATACCAGGATGTTTTCTCCTATTATTTACAGCATGAGCAGGTTCAGTCTCTGACACATCCACACCTTCTAGAACAATGTTTTACCACCAGGAGTAGGATGATTAGTTACAGTCTCTGACACATCCACAGGTTCTGGAATGGTGTTTGTTTCACCCATAGAAAAAGGGTCAGTCTCTGAAACACCTACAGGTTTTGGAACGATGTCTGTGCTACTGAGAGAAGCTGTTGCTTCTGATGGATTCGCTTTGAAAAATGTGAGCTTTGGAAGATTTTGGAATATTTCACTAGTTTTTTGTTTCTTTTCTTCCACCAGTTTACGGTTCTGTGCTCCACTCAGTTGGTTACGTTTCATCCTGCCCCTTATCTCAGTTATTAAAAAAACCAAACAAATTACACAACGTACACTATTTTTATGTGTGTGTGTATGTGTGTATATATATATATGACAGAAAAAACGAATCAAGTATGTATAACTCAGAAGACTATATCAATAATAAAACATAAATTTATTGCAGTACATGACAGGATCTGATTTCCTCGCATTATTTCGATCTACGTTAGTAGGACGCCCCCCTGGTTTAGGAGGGGATAAGTAATAAAAAGAGAACAGAAAAACAGGGGAAGAGTGTGTAGTGGAGTGTAAGGAAGTCTAACAAAGTTCTGATTTTTCCCATGATGACTACTTCGATGCTTTTTTTGAAATATCAAATATCAAATTTTTAAAAAAAAATCTTTTTTTTGTGCCCCCTGCTTTGCTGGTGCCCTAAGCACGTGCTTAGTCTGCCTATTGGGTAATCCAGCCCTGAATGTGCCTTGCTGCTATGCTGGCAACTGTAAATACACAGCGATTGTTTGGGCTTTATTTGAGCTCTCAGGTATCTTCAGTTTTGGACTTCAGTCATCACACCACCAAATAGTTGACATGGCTACAATAGCAGCTCCTGCAGCAGCAGACATGGAGGGAGGGAAGACAACACCGAGCAACTACTACTGTATTACACAAGCTCTTTCTGGAGCAACTTCACACAACGCCATTTCTGGGCTGCAGACTTGGGGTGACCAGCATTGGTGACAGAATTTCATGATGGTGAAGGCAACCTTTTGGGAGATCTGTGCTGAACTAGCCCCAGAGCTGCAGCATACCAACATGCAGTGTCCCACACCCACTAGGAAACAGGTCACCATTGCCATCTGGAAGCTGGCCGCTCCCAACTGTAACTGGTCTGTTGCCAACTAGTTCACCATAGAAAATCAACTGTAGGTGTGTACTTGCATGCCGAAGATACTGTTGCACTAAGTTATAAAACTTGGTAATGCTTAGGAGATTGATGGCGTTGCATGCATGGGGTTCCCATACTATCTTGGGGCAATGGATGGGACCCATGTGCCTATCATTTGCCTCCCATGTCAGGACTCCTCTATTTCTTAATTCCATCCTCTGAAATTCGGTCCAGTTTTGGGGAGATGGTAGGTGGTATATGGGTGGGGATTAGATTGAGAAGTTGTGATTTATGTTCCTGGTGTGGGCCTGCAGTTTATGCTGTCCCTTGGAGACTGTAGAGTGTTGGGATTTATGCTCCCAGTTTGGGGGCACAGTTCATGCGGTGCTTTGGAGGTAATTATATGAAGTCAGAGGAGTTGGTATTAGTGGGGATATTGGGAAAAGGGGGTGGAGAGGCTGGATACTAATGCCCTATGCATCCATTTTAGGTTGTCCTGACTCTCAGTGATGATACTCTAAGGTAGGTGACTAGGAAACAGAGGATAATTTAATTCAGAAAGGGAAAGGACAGATCAGCCATATGCTGTGAAATAATATGGTTCCTCCAAAGTGATGCAGGAGTACAAGGGAACTGTGAGCTGTGCCAGGGGCGGTGACCATACAGCTGTCCCACAGAATATCCAGACTAAAATCAGTTTCTCAGTTTAAGGGCATGGCTACACTTGCAGATGTAGAGCGCTTTGAGTTAAACCAGGCTTCGCAGAGCGCAGGAGGAAAGCGCTGCAGTCTATCCACACTGACAGCTTCAAGCACACTGGCGTGGCCACATTTGTGGCACTTGCAGCGGCATTGGGAGCGGTGCATTATGGGCAGCTATCCCAGCATGCAAGTGACTGCAACGTGCTTTTCAAATGGAGGAGGTGGGGTGAAGTGTGACAGGGAGTGTGTTGTGTGTATGTGGGGGGAGAGAGAGTGGGTTTTTGGGGGGCTGAGAGCATGTCAGCATGCTGTCTTGTAAGTTCAGACAGCAGCAGACCCCCTCCTCCTCCCCATCTCTCTCTCTCACACAACATTCCACACTAATGGTTGCTTTGTCTCAGAGTAGATAAGCAGCCGGCTGTCAGAAACGGGGCTTTCAAAGGGCATTTCCGCATTCCTACAGCCGATTCCAAACAATGACAAGAGTGGCCACTTGACTTAAGGGGATTATGGGACATTTCTGGAGGCTGATCAGAGCGCAGTAATACAACACCTTGTTCACACTGGTGCTGCGGTGCTCCAGCAGGGGTGCAGCAAATGTTATTCCACTCGCCGAGGTGGAGTACCAGCAGTGCTGTAGCCATGAAGTCAGAGTGCTCTATGTGCCTTGCCAGTGTGGACGGGTAGTGAGCTAGTGCACCCGGAGCTCCTTTATTGTGCTGTAACTCGCAAGTGTAGCCAAGCCCTTAGATTCTGTTTTGTCTCCCCTGCAGACATGCTGAAGGTGCAGAGAGAAATAGACTGGATTTTGCATTGATTGTTTGAAATCTTAACCACTCCCAGTCTTTCTATGAAACATGTAAATCTGTGAAAAGCCATTAAGAGCTGTATAGTTATGTTACCCCTAAGCTAAACTTCTTTTCCTATACGAATCCCTGTTACAGGGCATATATACCCCAGTAGGCAGAAGTAGCATTACTGTCTTTACGGTCATGCAGTGCACATGCCTACATAAACCTCACATAAGCTGTAAATACTAAACAGACTTTTTTCCTGGAACAACCGTTCCAATAATTTTTGAATTTCACACAACAAAATAGTATCATTATTTGAATCTGCTGTGTGTGGTGTGGTGCAGTTGTGAGTGCTCCATATGGCCACCATTTGAACATGCACATAGAGTTGTGGGGGGTGAGGAGTGCTTTTCATTTGCAAACAGCCAATGGTTGGGGCTTCAGCATGAGATAGAAGCCAGTTACCCAGCCAGGGCAGTCACCATTTTGAAAACATGTTTGGGAGCAGAATGAAAGGGGGCAGCGTTGGGCGAGGGAGAAAGGGAAGGAGGTGGGGGCTGGGGTCTCAGAAATGCTTCTAGTTCACGTCCACCGAAAAGGGCAGCATCCGTGGAGCCCTCAGAACAGAAGCTAGCATGACAGTATAGCATAATAAATGGTATAGATAAATCTGAACATAGACTCATAGACTGTCAGGGTTGGAAGGGACCTCAGGAGGTCATCTAGTCCAACCCCCTGCTCAGAGCAGGACCGATCCCCAATTAAATCATCCCAGCCAGGGCTTTGTCAAGCCTGACCTTAAAAACTTCTAAGGAAGGAGATTCCACCCCCTCCCTAGGTAACGCATTCCAGTGTTTCACCACCCTCCTAGTGAAAAAGTTTTTCCTAATATCCAACCTAAACCTCCCCCACTACAACTTGAGACCATGACTCCTTGTTCTGTCATCTGCTACGACTGAGAACAGTCTAGAGCCATCCTCTTTGGAACCCCCCTTCAGGTAGCTGAAAGCAGCTATCAAATCCCCCCCTCATTCTTCTCTTCCGTAGACTAAACATCCCCAGTTCCCTCAGCCTCTCCTCATAAGTCATGTGTTCCAGTCCCCTAGTCATTTTTGTTGCCAGGTCCCCTGGATAGGATCTTCCTCCTGTGTCCTAGGCTGGGCTTGGGGTTGGGAATTGGCCTGGCTTCCTACATGGCCACCCACAGGGTCCTTAGTTTTGAAAAGATCCTGATTGTTCGGGGAGATCTCTTCACTGACCTCCTTGTTGTCATCCTCTTCCAATGACTTGCAGCCATCCCTGGGCGGGGGGAGGGAGGCCAGAGTTTCCTTGGTGACAACAGCAGCAGTAGTACCGCTGTCCATAAGGGTGTGGGGTTCTGTAGTGGCGTGCCAGCAAAAAAAATCCTCCTAAAATAGACAGGTCAAAGGGCACTGTTGTTTTTGCCATCCCTGGGGGTGGGGGGCATGCATTTTTCTTAGCTGCTTGCTCTGATAAGACACTGGTAGGTGTCATGGCTGTGACCCTTCTTCTCCATTTACTTTGTGATCTCCTTAAAAAGTTTCTTATTATTGAGGTTGGTCTCAAGAGCTGCCAACACTGTCACTTCTCCCCAGATGGCGAGGAGATCAAGGATCTCACCATGGCTCCAAGTGGCTGCTCCAGGCATGTTGTAAGGCTGCTGCAGTAATATTACTGTAAGGCTGATATAGTCGAATCTGGGAGCAAATGAGCCAATCCTGCCCCTGCACCAATTTTTAGCGCGGGAGGGGACATCAGGTCAACTTGATTCCAGGGCAGTGCAGGGCACACAGGTAAACAGGTCGGTCACAGACACCCACAAAATAATGTGAGATAGCAGTTGGAGGGCTCTCAAAATAGTGCACAGCAGCATTACGTGCACACAAACAATAGACGGCGCTAACTCAATTTGAATCAAAACTTCAAAAGGATTCCAGAATTTGCTCCATGTAGAGAGTTAGTGCACTTTATAAGTTTGTTTGCAAGCATTTTAAATCCTCACAAATTCGAGTTACTACAGACTATACCCCCCAAGTAGACAAACCCTTAGCTTTTTGAACCCTTTGGAGAGTTTAGAATGGAGGCTGGTAACCTGATAGGGCAGAGGGCTGTTGTCTGCTGTATTTGAGCGTCATTGTTGCCTGGCAGTGAGAATCACTCTCAGGGAGAGTGGCTGCTTTGCAGAAGGGAGGATAACTTTTTTCTTGGGATTAGGAAGTACTGCTGCTGCTGCTACTGTAGACTGGTTTTTGTGTCATTGCTGGCAAAATATTTACTCCTGCTTTTGTTTAATTCCACTCAGCTAGTCTTATTCAAGTCTCTGTAACCGTGGAGCCATGTTATTTATGGCTGTTAGTTGTCAAATAGAACAATTCATTAAGCGGCTCAGTCTGCTGATGCCCTTTTGTTTTATTATTCAACTTCCTGACACCCTTCCATTACTGTCTCTAAGATGTCACAATGTTTCCAAGTTTTGCAACACCCTTTTTGTTGCTGAGGCCTTATTTAGCTGCCCATCCTGGCCCAAGCTGCCAGGATGAATGAGAGAGTCTTGCTCACAAAACCACATTCATTTCCCACCCCACCAGATCTAAAATCTTTGGGTATGTAGCTCAGACACAGGTATTTTAGATCTTGACTTTACTTAATGTGACAGCCTAGATCGATGCAGGATGTGTAGGACTCTTGGGTTGGATGTGCTTTCATTTATTGACACCTGGTATACTATCTCCTTCTTATCTGACTGAAGTTTGTCCAGTGAACTTTTGCCTTGGAGAAGTGGTAATATTTTGTAGTAATAACATATTCAAGCACATTTCCAGACTTGGTCACCAGAGGCTCAGTCCTGTTCAGCTGCCATAAATGGAAGTAGGATCAGGCTCAATGATACCTAGACTTAATTGATCCATATTCAAATGTGGTAGGTAAAGTGGTCTAAGTGAGTCATTATGATGGGATAGAAGAAACAGGATGTAGGCTGTAAAACAACAAACAGGATGGTATAAATAAATTCTGTTCAACCCCACTGACTTCATTGGGATTGCACAATGTGAATTAGGGCAGTATGAATTAGGTCCAGTGACTTTAATAATTCATTCTGTATTTCTTTTTATTTTTTTAATATGAATTTGGTACTTGTGAATGTGAGGGAGTAATAACGCTGGACTTTAGCCAGCCATAGTGTGGGCAAAGACAGTAAAATTCCATACACAGCTGTGCTAATGTGCCTCAATCCTAACTTACAACATTTCCTGCTGTTCTAGAACTGGTCTTGTCTTAAACAGACTGCCAATCATGACAATTTCAATAGTTTTGTGACAGGTTTCAGAGTAGCAGCTATGTTAGTCTGTATCAGCAAAAAGAAAAGGAGTACTTGTGGCACCTTAGAGACTAACAAATTTATTTGAGCATAAGCTTTCGTGAGCTACAGCTCACTTCATCGGATGCATTCAGTGGAAAATACAGTGGGGAGATTTATATACACAGAGAACATGAAACAATGGGTGTTACCATACACACTGTAACGAGAGTGATCAGGTAAGGTGAGCTATTACCAGCAGGAGAGTGGGGGGGGGGACCTTTTGTAGTGATAATCAAGGTGGGCCATTTCCAGCAGTTGACAAGAACGTCTGAGGAACGGGGGGAGGGGGAATAAACATGGGGAAATAGTTTTACTTTGTGTAATGACCCATCCACTCCTAGCCTTTATTCAAGCCTAAGTTAATTGTATCCAGTTTGCAAATTAATTCCAATTCAGCAGTCTTTCGTTGGAGTCTGTTTTTGAAGTTTTTTTGTTGAAGAATTGCCACTTTTAGTTCTGTAATCGAGTGACCAAAGAGATTGAAGTGTTCTCCAACTGGTTTTTGAATGTTATAATTCTTGACGTCTGATTTGTGTCCATTTATTCTTTTACGTAGAGACTGTCCAGGTTGGCCAATGTACATGGCAGAGGGGCATTGCTGGCACATGATGGCATATATCACATTGGTAGAAGTGAAACGTTAGTGCTCTGATTCACTGAAAATTTGAGTCCATTCTCCATATTGACTCTCTTGAGCACCTGCTAATCTGTTGGTTTCAGAAGTGGTTAGATTCTTTGGGCCTGACTTTGAATTTACTGTACTTATGATGGTGTAATTCAACTGACTTCAGTAGAAATACTTTTGAATTTAGATCAGCTTCAAGACCCCATTGACTAATTCAAACTTTATTCACATGTAAATCTCTTTGCATTTTACTATTTCAAATTATACCCTAGCATATTTGTCTTTGCTTGTATAAAGGTTTCATTTCTCTTTCTCCTGAACTTCCTCACCCATACCTTATCTATTGTCATGCTCTCTGTTCTATATTGATACTTTATCATGGCTTGTTGTCTTTTTTCTTTTTGCAAACCCTACCATGGTCTTGGTTTCTTTTAATGATCTGGAAAACCTCCAAAATTCCATATAAAGTCATCTGTATGATGATGTTCTCTTGAAGGATATTTATTGTCATGGTTTTCTGGGGACTTTGTGAAGATTTTTGGCAAAATTTGGAGTCCAGCTGTAAAGATGCTGGGCTGCCCATTCTTTCAGAAACAGAGAAGTCAGTTGCATAAGAATGTGTTGGAAATGGTGCAGTGTTCATTGTCTTTTGAAGGTAACATTCCCGCTACCTTATTCAAAGCCTTTTGATGTTCTGAACAAATCTTGAGTGGAACTTGATAATAGTCACTTGTTGTCATGCTCCTGTGAGGCTTTACATGTTTTGTAGCTGAGAGTGAGAAAGAAAATTGCCTGGTGATTAAGGCACTGAACTGGAATGCAAATTATTTGGGTTCTGGTCCTAGCTCTGACACAACTTTCCTGTGTGACCTCAGGCAAGTCATTTAATCTCTCAATGCCTCAATTTTCTGATATAGAAATTGTGAATAATAATATTTCTTTACCTCCTAGCAATACTGAGGCTAGATTAATATGAGATGTGCTCTGATTTTATAGCACCTTATCAGTGTCTTGACTTATTTGAATATCATATTAGGGATATTCATATGCTCAACTAATACAGAAAAATCAGTAAAAAAAGGTGAAAAGGTTTTCATAAATTTAATTTTAATTTCAATATACATCATATTTAGAGGTGAGAGGGAAAAATACTTCAGTATAATATTTTGTTCTAATGACAGCTTGTAGACTATCTATCTACAGTAATGAAGGTTGAATGAAAGAGTAACTGCCCACATCTGGTGTATGCAATAGTTTAGCTAACTACTCTCTTTTACAGGAATAACAAACAATCACTATATTATTAGGTTAAACATTTCTTAAACAAAAATTTGTTACTTTTGGAAACAAATGGTTAAATGAAAATCCCAATCCATGATCTGCATCAAATACAGGTGCCTCCCAAACTTGAATATCAGACTGAGGAAATGTCACTATCTTCTTTACAAGGGATATAATACCTGAATGCCAGAGTGCCATCTAGTGTTTCAAATCATTACAACAACATAATTGCAACTCTTACTGCAACTTCTCTAAATTTTTATGCCTATAGTTTCTGTCCTGGCTGCTCCTAGAGGGATTGGTTGAGACTGTCTGGGAAAGCCTAGTGCATGCACAAGGGATAACTGATTGTTGGTGAATGAGACTTGTTCTTCACAGACTGATATTGTAGAGAGATGGAGTGTAGCTGAACTGTGAAGCTCTGATCCAGTTCTCCCACAAATGTGATGGAACTGGAGATCATTCAGAGTGAAATTCAATACTCCAGGTATAGTAACTAGATAGATATTGAACATTTATATGTAGCAATTTATATTTAGCAATTTATAAGTCCTTGAACCTAAAGGGTCTGATTCTTTTCACACTAATATTGGTGTAAATGAAGAGCTCAGGGCTGTTTCCCTGATGCAAACTCAGTATGAATGAAAGGAGAATCAGGCAGCAAAACTTCAGTTAAGATAAACACCTGAGAGTCTGGAAGCTACTCCAAAGTAAATTACTGTCTTGAGTCTGCAAAATTAAACTGCAAATCTGACAAGTACAGTCTTCCTCACAGTACTTTGGTACTTTCACTGTTTGGCTCTGCCAGAACCAGGAACTGCTGAATCAGGTGGATATAATTAACAGAACTTTTTTGAACCTGCTAGAGACCTACCAGGGGGTGGGAGTAATTAGCACAAATAAAAAATTTCCCAGCCTGTGCAATGTTCTGTGGTTTTCAATTCCTAAGGCTCAGGTGCCTGAAAACAACATATTAAGTTCTGAACATGGCAGATGGCAGCCTAGTACTTGGAAAATCATCTTCCAGCTTCTAAGCAGTTTTTCTTTCCTGCCACACCTACAGTAAAAAGAATATCCTATTAAATCTGGTCTCCCAGCTGCAGCCTTAGGTCAGTCAAGATCCAGCCCTGTGGACAAGAAGTGCCAGCAAGGAGAGATGCCAGCCAAATGCTAAGAGCATGAGAGTACTCTCCTTTCCTTCTGCCCCCATCTTTGGTTCAAGTCAGGCCAGGGAGGATTATGAAATAGGTCTGTATGGCATGTTAGAAGCTGAGTCCTCTCATAATAGAATGTGTGATTTTTGGAATAAACCACCACAGCTACAGCAAGTTACACATTAAAACTCCTTTTCTTCAAAGCAACCAGGCCTGCTCTGACAGACAAGAAAACGAATCGTAGTGGCAGCTCAGACTTACATCAGCACAGCATACCCCGTGAAAAGGTCACCCTTTCAAGGCCAAGAATTTTTGTGTTAGAACTAGTATCCTATTAATTAATCTTTTTATTTTCTCTCTGTGTCAGTGTTAGATTTCAGTAGAGAATGGAGCTGTACTCTGGTAACTTTTTCTTACAAATGCCCCACTCACAAGGAGCTCTAGGGTACACTGCTCAATATGGGGTCTGAATTTAGGACTATACATGGTAGTCCTAATTCTCATTCCTCAATGATGATATTTTTTTCAAAAATCAATTCAGTTTTCAAACACCCTAAGGTTCGGGGTTGTTCAGATCCACGGTTGGCCCATTAAAGAAAGAGAGGCAGAGTGCAAAATTTTGATCTAGATTTTGGGTTTAAAACATTCCCGCACTCCAGTGGTGTTTGGATGCCTGGCTTCAGAGCAGGTTGATCTCCATGTAAAATGAAAAACGTGCTCATCTTGCAGGATATGTTCTGTGAATGGGGTTTGTGAACAGAAGAACCCTGTAGTGTGATTTACAGGGAATGGAAATGAATTAGCCCTTGCTGATTTGCTTGGAAGTTTAAGTTTGATACGTTCCATCCACCAAGGTAACCCACTCTTATTTCTTTCCTCCATTCTCACCATACCCCATGGGTCCCTCTGCTTAATTTGGATGTATTCACAAGGAGAGCTTGCTAAACTGACCCCTCCCACACTTCTTTTTGGGGCCAAGTGGTGCCCTCTTAAGGTTTTCATGGGGAATGAAGAAATCGTGAATTTTGTGGTTATGCAAATACCCTCCACTGATGATTGCAGAATGCATTGCAACTTAAGCCTTGTCTGCATTTAAATAGTTTTGCACAGTTCTGGTTAAAATCCTATAACAAGCTGGCAGTTTTTGCTCGAAAACCTCATCCTGTTAACTAGGTGATGCTCCTGCTGGGAACTATTTTGCTGACTCATTTTCATAACTCATTATCCTCACCCATATATAGGGGAGGTATATGTGTTGTTTCTGGAGAGAGAGAGGGGGAGAGAGAGAGAGAGGATCTATATGTAACTAAACAGTCGTTGCGGAGGGATCCTGAAGACAGCTACATTTCAGTTGGATTTTGTGTTGCTTCATTTTGGTGGCTTAACTGGAAAAACAAGAGCAGCTCATTTGGGAAAGGTTTCAGAGTAACAGCCGTGTTAGTCTGTATTCGCAAAAAGAAAAGGAGTACTTGTGGCACCTTAGAGACTAACCAATTTATTTGGGAAATAGTATCTTACATGTACATAGCTTTTTTTCATGGCAAAAGAAAACACCTAGCAAATCTACAAAATAATTTAGCACAAGAATTTGAGGATATTATACAAGGGGAAACTACAGAGGTGATATAGGCAAATAAAAGTAGTTACCATATTGAAATGTTGGATTTACATACTGCATACATACTGTATGCATAATGTCATGAGTTTTATTCAGCTCCTGAATTTTGTCTTTTGAAAGAATGCATACTTATTTTGAAAGCTGAATGATGATAAATGTGGATGGAAGGGTGAGGCAAGAGTTTGCCACAAAATCATAAATTTGTATCTGGGGATAGGTCTTCAGGTCTGTGTGTCATTCAAAAGACAACAACTTTAAAACACAGCACTCGCTTAACGCTATGTGAGTATGGGCTTCGAACTGCCCCAGAGGAGAAATAGAAGGGCATTGTATATATAAAGGGAAAGTGAGCATAGGGTAAGAGAGCTACTGTGGAGAAGGATATAGGTAACATTCATCAGCATGAGGCCCGTACTAGATGGTGGCAAACAGCACCAATGTAGGTGTAAAAATTCACCCCACAGGATGGAAGTGTGAAAGACTGCCTAGGGAACAGGGTGATGTATTGTAGATGGCCCACATTTCTAGGTGTCCTAGCATTAGAGAGAGAACTTGTGGAACCAAGAAAGCCAAGGCATCAGGTGAGTGGGCAAGTTGGCAGTGGTGAGTGGCCCAACAGTACACTCTACAAAGTCATTGGTAACTTGCTTCACTTGTTCATCCCCTGACTTCTGCTTGTTGAACAGAAATGGATGATCACATAGATATCCATGTCAGTTTCTGGTGGTGATTACTTTATATTTCCCCATTTTGTAAATCCCAGATATGCTAGTTTTGTATTGTTTTGTATTTTCTTGTATTTAAAAGGAGAATGCCTTGTTCCACGAGTATGCCCTAGTTGTAGTTGACTATGTGTTCACCCCACAGCTGCAGCCATTTCCAAGCTTAGTATTGTCTAGTTGCTCAAAATGGCATCTTTTCAATATTAGTACAGTTTGCTTTGGCTTGCTGATGAGTAGATATCTATGGAAAGCCATAGTGCACAGCCAAAGGCCTATTTTTGTCCTGAATCAATATAGCTTCGCAAGTGCAGGTCCAGGATCAACATAGATTTATGGAAACTTTTGCTATATGCCTAGCAGTTAGGGCTTTGTGCTCTCCAGAATATGCTTTGTCTTTGTAATCTGTGTGTCCTGAGTAAGGTATAAACAAGTGAAAAGAAAGGGAGGGGGAAAAAATTCTTGGAACAAATGAGATTTTATTTTCTGGCATCTACAATATAATCCTCGTTAAACTTTTTCCCACTTCAGGTCAAACACAGGTGTACGGTCAAGACACAGCTGCTACAAGATGGCTCCAAAAATGTTGATGATCAGACTTTGAGAGATGGTACAGAAAAACCTAGAACTGGTATAAACCTCCCCACCTCATCTTTCAACTACACAAAATAGATTATGTATTTCTGTATATGTATGTTTCTTGTTTGGATCTCAAAGTGCTTTAAAAGCATGGCGGAGGATGAATGTTATTGCCATCTTGTAGATGGGAAAATTTAGGCACAGAATGTTGAAGTGACTTGTCCACCAAAGTCACATAGTCAATCAGTGGCAGAACTGGGAATACAACTCAGGCTTTTTGAGCCTGGTTTCTTTCCCTAACCACTAATAAAGCTAATGTTAAAAAAATTATATAGTATACAAGTTAAGAAAAGAGTGTCTGTACATCTGGGTATAGTGCTTAGATTATCCACAAATACAAAGTTTGTTTTTAAAGTCATAAGATACATATAGTGCATAATCAGCAATAACCCAAATTTAGGTGAATAAATTTAACAATACAGTTTAGATATGAGCATCCAAGTATTCGGGTACATTACTCATGAAAAGTTATACAGAGAGTTGGTTGTGGAAAGCAAATATAGCAATGAGTGAAGATTGTCCCTCAGTAATTGAAAATTTAGGATAGGTTGTCCATTTAGAAAATACAATCCATGAGGAAAGTATTTCAGATACTTTCCTGACTATGATTCTCATCGGCACTCCAGCTCATCCATCCTGGTATTGCCAATGTCCGGTGATGTGTTCTATGTAGATGTCCCTCGACCATCTGATGGCATCCAACACCATGAGTTGCCACATCAGCCGAGCGTAGCACTCACTGATTCTGCATTCTCTCAACACTCGCTGGTTATTGGGGTCCCATGCGCCCAAGGCTCTGATGACCAGTGGTTGTATCTGAACCTAGTAACCCTTAGCTCTCAAGGTTTCAGCTAGAGGGGCGTATTTCTCTACCTTTCGAGCTTGGGCATCATGGAAGGCCGGGGTCCTGTTCTCGAACGGGACTGTGACGTCCACCATCATGATCTTCTTCTGATCCTCTTTGGTGATGACGATGTCTGGTTGCAGCTGGCTGTTGGTTCCGGGGATGGCAGAGTTCATGGCCACCTTCCCTGCGGGTGGCGGGATGGCTCTGACTAGGCAATCCGGGATGGCATTATGCTGCAGCTGCCAGGCTCTGGAATGGGGCTTGGCTTGCAGCTACACTGGACGTGGGGTAGTGTCTCGTTGGCATAGCCGCACTTCCTGCATCACTTGTCCCGATTCCCATGGCAGACAGCTCCGTTCAGTGGAACACAGTTGAGCCGGGCTCTGTGGATGAGCCTCTAATTGGCAAATTGGATGGAGCTGCCCCCGGGAAGGAAGTGGTTGCTGGCATCCCACTTGCACGTCACCTTGATACTATCCAACATAATCCTAAATCTTTTTTTGTGATAAAGCTTCTCCATCATGTTTATCCCCTGACATACATAGGAGTCCAAGTAATTGCCCATTTTTTCCCACAAGTCCTAGGTAGGTGGAATCAGAGCATTCCATAAGGAGTGGCTTACAGTTAGGGTGACCATATTTCCCTGTGTTGAATATGGGATACGTGGTAAAATTACTTGTATTCAAGCGAGTTCAATGATGATCAGTCAGAACTATGCAGTACAAACATTCAAATTAACATCAAGTTGACTGAGTCCCTGTTAAAAAGAAATACGGCGTAGCTGGATTCTTTTTATTTACCTTGTTATCTTTAAGGTTCACACAGGGAAAGGTGACACACACACACACACACTCCTGTATACCTCCCTCACACAGGGGGCATGACCGACCGACCCTCCCCTCCCTGCCCTGAGCTCTCCGCCCTCCATGCCTGGCTGGCTGGCCTCTCCTGGTACCTGATGCCGCACCTTCCTGAGCCAACACATGGGCAGGCACACAGGTCTCTGGTCCCCCTCCCCAGATTTCTGCCAGGGTTCACATGAGAATGTGGCCAGCAGCAGCCTTTTGGCACTGTGCAGGAGGGAAAGGATGGAAACTGCTCCCAGCCGCGGGGTTGGGGTGGGGAGGGATGACCTGGCCCATGTCTTTTGCAGAGCCCCTCTCTTCCTCCACCCCCCCCCCCCCCGGTCTGGCAGCAGCTTGTCCCTTCCTGTCTGCACAGTGTTGAAAGTCAGCTAACACCTCCAGGCTGCTGCTGGCCACCGACATAACCCAGCCGCCACTAGCTACAGCACGGGCAGGAAGGGGTTAAGCCCTAAGGATGCATTGTGCACCAGGGCCCAGGAAACCTGACTGGAGGGGCTTAGTGAGGGGGCCAAAGAGGTGGCTCAGCAGAGGGGAGAGGGGGGACTCTGCTCTGGAGCCTGCAGTGCTGTAGTGTGAACAGGCTGGAAATCGCTTCCCGCCGCCCCTCCACTCCAGAGCTTAGCTGAGGAACAGAGAGACTTCCTTGTGCCAGCACTGTGCGAGGCTTTGGCACACATGGGGCTCGACTCCTCTTGGCCAGTGCCCCAGGCTGGAGGGTCTTGGACTTTCCTGGGGGACTGGTGCAGCCAGAGGCGGTGGGGGAAGGAAGGATCCTGCCACCCAGGCTGTTAGTGAACTGAGCACTCCGACCGGGGATTGGTTCTCCGCACAGCACTTGGAATGGGACACACCCAGCTAGGGGGGATATGGCAGAGCAGCGGAGCTGGAAGGCGAAGGGGCAAAGCAGGGAGAGGACAAGGGTTACCAAGTGTCTGGTTTTTGACTGGAATGTCCGGTCGAAAAGGGACCCTGGCGGCTCAGGTCAGCACTGCCGACTGGGCTGTTAAAAGTCCGGTCAGTGTTGCTGCGGGTCTAAGGCAGGCTAGTTCCTACCTGTCCTGGCACCGTGCTGCACCGCAGAAGCGGCCAGCAGGTCGCTCTGTGCACTGTCCCCGCCCCGAGCACAGGCTCCACACTCCGACTGGCCGGGAACTGCAACCAATGGGAACTGGGAGGGCGCTGCCTGTGTGCGAGAGCAGCGCATGGAGCCTCCTGACCCCTCTACCTAGGACCTGGACCTGCTGGCCGCTTCAAGGGTGCAGCGCGGAGCCAGGAAAATCAGGGAGGCTGCCTTAGCGCTGCTGCACCGCTGACTCTGAGCCGCCTGAGGTAAGCCCACGCCCAAGCCCCAGCCCTGAGCCCCCCCCAAACCCAGAGCGCCCTTCTGTACCCCAAATGCCTCATCCCTGGGCCCACCACAGACCCTGCACCCCCAGCTGGAGCCCTCACCCCCTCACACCCCAGCCCAGAGCCCCCTCCCACACTCTGAACCCCTCAACCCCAACCACACCCCCGAGCCCACAACCCCAGCCCAGAGCCCATACCCCTCCAGCAGCCCAACCTCCTGCCTCAACCCGCAGCCCCCTCTTGCAGTCTGAATCCCTTGTCCCCAACCCCTAGCCTGGAGCCCCCAAATACCTAATTTGTGCATGAAATCATAATAAATGTGGACACAAACTAGGTTTGCAGTTATGCTGCCACATTAAAAGTCATGCTGTTATTTATATTTTGAATTGGACCAGAACTAGAACATCAAACTTGATCCTTCAAACAATAGAATAAAATAATATAAATAAAAATAAAATATATGTCAGTAACTGGTGATGAAAACAGAATATTGCAAGGAACAAGGAACTCAAGCCATTAGAAGTGGTATTAGGAGGAAGAGAAGAGAGGTTTTGAGAAAATTTAAAATATGAAGAAAGTTAATTTTTAAAAAGGAGATTTTCAAAGAATTGTGAGTAAAGAAGCAAAAGCCAATATTTTGGCACTTGGAATGGGAACAGAAGAAAGAATTGTGGTGAAAAGATGAACCAAGACAGCAAAAGGGAATGTGAGGAATAGTTGGGTAAGAAGGGTAGTACTGGTTGGGGTGACAGCATTAAATGTAGGAGTATGAATTTAAAGCATCAAAAGAGAAGGATAATAAGCCAATGAAATGAAAAAAAGAGAAGAGAGATATGTGACTAGCGAGGCCAAAACCACTTGGTCTGTTGGCATAGAAACAATTATGTGGCTAACTATTTTGGACGATGTACTAAAAATGATTTTTCCATTACACAGGGCCTGTGAGGTTGGGTTATCTTTCGTCATGACACAAGCCAAAACAGTGTGAATTGTAAAGAGGTTAGTAACACATTTGTGGCACGACTTGACATTTCCAAAATAACAACTGTTTACTCCACAAATCAATTGAGTTGCTTCATGCTCTGTGTTTACTGGCAGTCTTACACTGGGTCCACCTCAAGGTGATCTATAGCTTTAAATCCCTAAATGGATGAGGCTTTACCATAAAAATGATCACCCCTTTTCATGCTCCACCACAGTAGCTGTGTTCTGTAAGGATATGCATGTGATGGAACTGAGACTTTAATTTGGAGGACCTGGGGGACAAGGTGTTTTTGATGCACGGACCTCAGCTATGGAATTCATTTCCATACTGAGCTAGAGCGTTGTCACCTTCAGGTCACAGTGAAAGACCCATCTTGGAGTTGCAGAGTGGTCCTGCAAATGTATTGCTGGATGCAAATTGCCTACATTACTCTCTTCCTTGAAGTAAGCAGCTTTATTATGAAAGAAAGGGAGGAGAATCTGTCTTTTTACTTTTGGGAACTAACATGTATTCATGTAATGGCACTCAGAAGTGAATGTTATTGATTCTATATATGATACAATCAAAGTAGGCATCTTAATGAAAATATTTTCAAATAATTCCCAGATAAATCAGATCCAAGGCTACCTTAACTATCATCACACAGTTATTTACAATACAAATACTATAAGATAATATTTCCATAAGCACACACAGAGATTTGGGCCTGATTCTCCACTAGCTTGCATCTTGGGTCATCATTTACAACTGTAAAGTAGGTGTAAAATACTGTCATAGCAGAATGGTAGTATGTGTCAACCACCTCGCATCGTATAAATAACCACATAAGGTGTCAGAGCATTCAAGGCTATGTACTTGCCCATATAGATATGTCTGCAAGAGATATATGTTTTCTAAAAAGGAAATGAAGTTGATACCATAGTTCTTGTGTCATGGCTGGAACCTCACAAAGATACAGGATTTATATTTACATCTTTTCTGTGAGTCATGCTGTACTTCAAGACATGTGGCAGATGCAACAGCTGACTGCTTCACTACAGACAATCTTCCAAATTTACAACAAAATCTGAACAACAATAAAATAAAAGGGAGAAAATTGCAGTTTTTTACCAGTTTATTCTGGATTCCTCACTCTGCATAATGAGATGAAGACTGTTGGCACTTTTAGTCTAGGATGAAGAGTTTCTAGTTTCTCTGCAAGCAAGACTGAAGTTAGCCTTCCATTGTAAGCTTAATTTTGATACCCACCATCAACTTTGCCGAAACCAAACCAGTTTGCATGATATTTCACATGATAGATCTTATGCCAAGGTAGAATTTTTCTGAAAGTGTGTGGCATTTGGAAGACAGAATGATCTCATGTTTGAACATTGCCTTATTGATTTTTTTGGCTTGTCATATCTTCAAAATGGCTTGACCTAAAATGCCAAATTTGTTTTAATCTGTTGGTCTTTGTGAGGACTTAGTCTTTGACTAATTTGGGGAAATTATTCATGGAATCATTTCATTATTAAAAGCAGTATCTGCTTTTGTTATAAGTATGGAGTTTATAAACTCCATGTGACCCCTGATGCAGAGACCGCCATAATGGGAGAGTGACAGGTAGGGAACCACACTAAGTGATGAGGGGCTGTCTGGGGAAGCAGGAGAAAGTCGTGGTCTGGGGTGGGTTGTGGATGGTTAAAGAGCAAATCAGTTGGATTTGGAGGTCTTTGGAGGGAAGAGGAACCATCCAGCTGTCCACAAATAAATCCACTTTAAATATCCTCCAGCCCATGTAGCTCTCTCCCCATGATTGGTGAGGCTAGATGGAGAAGGAGGATACTAGGAGCTACATCTTGGGAGAAACGTCTCCTCCTTTCTTTAAAGCCAGGAAAAACAGTGTCTTACATCTCTTCATGAGAAATGACCATATTCAGTACAATAATTTGGGACACGTCCCAAATATACACGGATTTCAATTGTTAGTGTTGTTATATTGTGTTATCTTAAATTAGTTTCCTCACTTTACTCCATTTGAGCCACTCTGCTGTCACGCTCCAGTGAGAAAGGAGTGTGCTTGACCACATTGAAACAACAGGTGAACTACACAGAGTGATTTGATTAACAGCTCTGAGTGATTGGATTAGCAGTTGATGAGTTGTAATTTGAACTGTTGCATCTCCACTACATTATTAGCTTCAGCTCAGGAGTTGCAATCCATTCCCCCTGACAGGCTAGCTTGCAAGGTTAAAGCACCATTTAACTTAAGCTATAGATTTTTGTATGTGGATGGGATTTGGTTTAGGGGCAATAGTCAAGTTATAGCTCAAGCAAAGAGTGCAGTGAAGACAAGACCTTAGAACAGACATGTAGCTATGAAATCGGTGGCTATGCAGCTTTAAAGTGCCAGTGAAAATATTAGGTTGTTTATACACTTGAGGCTAAAAGTGGTGGGGAAGTTACACGGGTGTGTACAAAACCAAAGCCACATACTCTAGAGCCCTTGACTCCACAAGTAAGTAAAGTCGGATTTAGAAGGATTTGAAGCATACAGACATAAAGATTGTTAACTTCTTTACGTTCTTACCAAGATTTTCTTCATAAAAATCTCTCTCTTTTTATTGCAAGGTGCAATGGGTTTGCAGATTGTAAGGGTGGCAAGGTATGGAGATATAACTATGGTTAGCTAGGTGACCTTTACTGTGCATTTCCATGTTTTCTGTTTGTTGGATTTTTTGTTGTTGTGTTCTTTGCTTTAAGTTTAAAGTTAACTTTAAATTTCCAGGCTTTCTAAAGTTTTGTTATATGAAAACTGTAGTGTTCCCTTCAGTAAATGAGGGATTCAGCTTTGGCTTAGTATTTTGCCTCACAATTTTACTGTACATTTTATTTTTATTCTGTATCTATGGACCTGATGAGCTTCACTTACTGAAATCTACATTTTAAAAATGGGGGATCTAGATAAGCTGGCATTCTTCCATCAACAACCATTGGGTGCTATCTAAGTCAAAAATATGGAAAGTCTGTCAAGGTTTGTTTACACTGCCATACAACACCAATGGCTAGTTTGTGCCAGCTGGTTTGGGGTTGTGGGGCTTGGGCTGTGGGGTTATAAAATTGCAGTGTAAACTTTTGGGCTTGGGCTAGATCCCAAGCTTTGGGACCCAGACAGAGCCTGAATATATATGCCTCAATTTTAAAGCCCGACTTGAGCCTGAATCCGCTGACAAAGGCCAGCTCTGGGGGGATTTGTTTTGTTGCACTGTAGATATACCTTAGGCCAGTGGTTTTCAAACTTTTTTTTTTCTGGCGACCCAGTTGAAGAAAATTGTTGATGCCCATGACCCAATGGAGCTGGGGATGAGGGGTTTGGGTGTGGGAGGGGCTCAGGGTTGGGGCAGACGGTTGGGGTGAGGGCTGTGGGGTGGGGCTGGGAATGAGGGGTTCGGGGTGTGGGAGGGGGCTCTGGGCTGGGGTAGAGGGTTGGGATTGGGGAGGGGGTCAGGGCTCTGGGCTGGGGGTGCAGGCTCTTGATTGGGGCTGGGGATGAGGGGTTTGGGGTGCCGGAAGGGGCTCTGGGTTTTGGGGGGGCTCAGGGCTGGGGCAGGGGATTGGGGCGTGGGCTGACCTCGGGCAGCTCCCAGTCAGTGGCGCAGCGGGGGTGCTAAGGCAGGCTTCCTGCCTGTCCTGGCACCGCGGACCGTGCTGCACCCTGGAAGCGGCCAGCAGCAGGTCTGGCACCTAGGCGGAGGCATGCAAGCAGCTCCACGCAGCTCTCGTCCGCAGGCACCGTCCCCGGTGCTCAGGGCAGGGGCAATGTGCAGAGCCCCATGACCCCCCTGCCTAGGAGCTGGACCTGCTGCTGGCTGCTTCCGGGGCGCAGTGTGGTGTTGGAACAGGTAGGGACTAGCCTGCCATAGCTGGGCAGCACTGCCGATGGGACTTTTAATAGCCCGGTCAGCAGTGCTGATCAGAGCCGCTGCGTCCCAGTGCCTTCCATTCCGCAACCCAGTTCTGGGTCGCAACCCACGGTTTGAAAACCATTAGTTTAGGCTCTGTATTTTTCAACAGCTCATCCAGGGCAGCTCTAGTAAGGAAAAAGTTGCTTTATCCTCAGTTGGACAATAGGCAAAAACTTGTAAATTCTTATAAAATGTTGACTTGATTATCTATCAGGGCAGTCTGCACAGCACCAAAGACACTGCTAATTTTTTCACCCTGTGGAATGCATCAAGTGACTTCTCATGCTTTGAAATTACTATTATTCATCTTTGTTGTTGGAGATCAGTGGGAACATCATGTTTCCCGATGCCTAACACCCTTAGTTTCATGGAAAGAGGGCAAGCATTTTCATTTTTCCAATTTTTTTTAAAGCTTTTTTGGACCTTGGAACTGGCAGGAATTTTCTTTCCCTGCTATTACTAGTATTTGATTTGGCACAGAATGCTCTTACTGGAATTGCTTTGTATTAGAAGCATTCCCCTAAAGAGATAAAAACATGTGATTTATTAATCCTTGGTATTTTATTTAACAGATAAGTTGCTGGCTTTCCTTCTCTCTTCTCGTTCAGCATGTGGACAATATTTATTTATTGTCATTGTTGAGATTAGAATTAATATGATTAAATTCTAAATCAACTTTAGGCTTGGATAGATTCTGGATGTGGACTGATCCAGATGTTAATCCAAAATGGTATCTTAACAGTTGCAAAATTTTGGAACTAAATCCTTGTTTAACCATAATTGCTTGTTGGCTAACTCATGTAACCATAAAGACTCAGAACAGTGGAGACCTGAGAAAACTCATAACCTGCCCCTTCTGCGTTGGTCCATCGTGTCCTTAATTGGTATATTTACTTAACAAGTGTGATCAGAATTATAACATATGTCAACAACTGATGTGTGTGGTTTTATTTTTAAATTGGGAGGTTTATTTTTGTATCAGATATTCATTTGTTTTATCATATATACAGAAAAAAGAAAAGGAGTACTTGTGGCACCTTAGAGACTAACAAATTTATTTGAGCATAAGCTTTCCGATGAAGTGAGCTGTAGCTCACAAAAGCTTATGCTCAAATAAATTTGTTAGTCTCTAAGGTGCCACAAGTACTCCTTTTCTTTTTGCGAATACAGACTAACATGACTGCTACTCTGAAACCTGTCAATACACAGAAAAGTTAACCATTCACTAAGGTATCCTATGTGTTGTTTTTTTCCTACTAGAGTCAGCCTTCTAATTTCTGGGTAGACCTGTTAAACATTGTTGCCACTCCAATGCCCCCATCTCCTCAACTTCAGCTTACTCTGATCCACCATTATCACATCACCATGCATAGAGACAGCTTAAATATTTTAGGGAGGTATATTAAGGATGGCTTATTATATAAGTAAAAGGGAAGTGAGTGAGTGTGTGGGTGAAATCTTTAGGTGCCCCTCAGCTTTCTGCTGCAGAAGTACAACCCAGCTGCTTGTTCCTTTCAATATTAGAGATCAGTTTATATAGGTTTTTCAAAGAACCTTAAATGTTAGGAAATAGGCTAGAATCTTACTTAACAATGAAAGTTGAAATTCTCCTTTACATTTCTAGCTTTTCCAAATCAGGCTGTTCGCAATCTTGGGCTTCATATAGTCTAAAGGCCTAATATGTTACTTATAACAAGTATCAGGGCCAGATTCTCAGTCCCACTCGATCCCCTTTGTGGCATGTGAGCACTCCAGCAGATGTGACTTCTCAAATATAGTATAAAGTTGGTGGAGCTGACTCCTACTCCAACCTCCCACTTTCATACAGATAGGGGTGTGACAGGTCAGAGTGGAATAGAGCTCCCCTAGGACAGTTCACAGCCACTATATTGTCCATAGCCAGATGTCATAAGTTAGAACAGCTTCTAGTGTGCTCACTTACATTGGGGGTAGGATGGCTTAAGAATCAGGGAGCCACTCCTCTGCCTTATCTTATCATGTATGGTCCTTTGGGGACGGACTATAACCAGCTGTCCCAAGTTAGAGGTGCCCCTACTTGGGTCAAGAATCAGGGAGATGTTACTGGCTCCCTCACAGTCCCTTCGCAGGGCTGTGTGTGTTGTGATGCAGGATAGAATCTGGCCCTTTAAGTGATTTTTCACTGCAGTTTTTGCCTTAGTGATTCTCCTTAAATTGTTCCTTATTTTTACTAGAAAAAGAACCACTACATTTCAAAACTTAAGTACATACCTAGTTGCAATATACAGCATATGTGTAGATATCTTGTTTGTTAGGGATGGGCCTAAGCCATGGAGAGAACCAGCCTTGAATCCAAACTTCCCCAGGGTTCATGAGAAGGGCAGAGGAGAGGACTGAATCTGGGTGAAGAAAACAAAGATTTTCCTCCTGAACGATCCCAGTTTGGCAAATATGCATCAAGGATTTCTTTGATGTTCAGAGCTTATGTTGGAGCCTCAAAAGGTTCAGAGTGCAGGTGTGATTCATGTTAGACAAACACTCAAAATTTCAGAGTGTAACTTAATCGTCAGTGTCTGAAAACTCGGCTGGACATCTTTGAACAGGCTTTCTCGTGACACTTCTGAGAATATCTTCCCATTGGGTGAGAAATACAATGACAGTTCTAGGAATATTTTAATTTTGGAGAAAAGATTCATGATAGGATGTGTGAATTGCACTTTACATATTGCTCATCACTACTCAGAACAGATTTCATCTTACTTTTCAGGTTTTACCCTTTTGGGGAGCCTTTTTTAAGCACCACTTTATGAATCAGAAGACTGGAGGCATAAAGCCAGCCAGTTCTTAGTTCTCTTCTCGTCCCTCTGTCACATATAGCTTAATAGCATTTTTATGATAGGATTGGTTTCCAGCAGCTAAGGCAGTTTTTGTGTGTTACAGAAGGGTTCTAATAAACCTGGATCTTCCATGTGGCAGTTTTAAGTAATAAATTCCCAAATACTTCTTTGCATTTACTTTATGTAGCTTTTTTTTTCCTTTCAAGCATTAATTCATCTTCATCATTACAGTGAAATAGGAACTTTTTTACTGTCCTCATTTTATAGTTAGGGAAACTAAGTCATAGACATGAAGGGACTTCTCCAAGATTAGAGAAATAGTTAATGGTCAAAAACTCAAAAACAGGTTTTCCTGGTTTCCAGTTCTCAGATCACTAGAGTACTCCAGTTTCTTCTACATTTCATTTTATCTGTGCTGTCAGGAAAGTAGCACATCTTGGAATCGCCCTTGTTTTTACTGATTTTCTTTGGCACCTTATGAAATGACATCCTGTAACGGTCAGGAACTATTCACTAGCATGGGATCCATTGGCTGGGGAGATTGGATTTTTTTATTTAAAAGATTACATTAAAAATCAACAGTAATTTAAAATAGTAAAATAATGCTGTTAGAAAAAAAATTGATTCCTTTTTTAATTTTAAAATTTACCTGCAGACAAATGCTTGGCTGCCCCTAAGAAAACTACTGACCTAAACGTCAATGACCAGCCTTGCTTAAGACTTGATGCAGGGTCTCTCATGTCATTTTGGATGTACCTAGAGTTACTGCCAAACCATTTGGCACAGTTCAGGAGTGTGCTGATTGTGTGCAGCCCTTCATAGCACAGGGTGCCAAAAATTATAAAGGCCATTTTTTAATATTTTCCACAATGTCATATTGCTATTAATGTAAATTACAAAGAGATTTCTTTTTTATCAAAGCAACCTACAAAAAAAGAAAAAGTGGTGTAATCCATATAAATCACTTGCCTGTATCATGCAGAGCAAAATTCAGGGTCGGCAAGGCTAAGCTTTTCTATTTGAAATCAGGGTTTTCCCCCTGACTGTAAACATCTACTCAGAATTATGTGTGGTTTTAATGGACCCTACTCACCTCCATTCCAACCGTCGCACTCACTACCTATGCTGTACCTTTCATTTACTAGCTAAAAATTGAAGACTGACAGTGAAGTCACTACAGAAAACAGTTAAATATTTGACCTTGCTTACTGCTAATTTATATAAAAATCAGATTTATTTCTTTTTGGAGAAAAATTCAAAAGCACATTATATGTGCACTGGTCATCCTTGGTTTATTGCAGTCCAATGGAATAAGAGATTTTGTGTGTTGTAGTGGAGGGAACATTTTAACCATTTGTTTCTCTTTGCCATCTATTTTCTTTATCAGTTCAGAGCTTGTGCAAATTTCAGAGCTGCATATGATATTTCCCAGGCCAAAAAGGATACAGGCATCAGTGCCTCACGCCATATGTCCAGATTAATTACAGTAGAAAGATGCAAGGTGTTCTATCCTGTCCCATGCTGTGTAAACATCTACCCTCTGACAAGTGAAGGACTGAGTCAGTCTTGAAATCAGGTTTCTTGCAGGACAATGAATTGGTTTAATGCTAGATCATGAAACAGAACCTGAAATCTCTGTATGCGGTCTGTAGACCATTCATCTGTTTGCTTGCAGGAACACTAACAAGCATTATGAATTTATAACTGTCTTTTGCTGTGTTTCAGGTCACTGGCTGCTTAGGGAATGTTCTAATCAATGGGAACAAAAACAATGAGGAGTCAAAGAAGTGGGGTTTTTTTACCCACGAAAGCTTATGCCCAAATAAATCTGTTAGTCTTTAAGGTGTCACCGGACTCCTCGTTGTTTTTGTGGATACATACTAACATGGCTACCCCTCTGATACTAATCAATGGGAACTGTTTTAAAGTAAAGAACTAGCAGTGTTACTGAATATGTTCTATTGGACAGGAGTACTACCTGTAGGAAGGACTAGCTTCTCCTAATGAAGATGGAATGCCATCTACCAGAGTAACGTGTTGGGTGAGGTAATATCTTTTATTCGACCAACTTCTGTTCATGAGAGAGTAAAGCTCTCGAGCTTACCCAGAACTGCTGCTTCTACCAGAGTATGTAGCTATCATATGTAAGTACTGTCTGTAAGTACGTGCCAACTAACAATGAACAGCTTTACTGTCTGTTATTGAGGAAGAACAGGTCTAAGTCCGAGGGTTAACATCAAATAAGTTGGCTGTTTTTTCTTACCTATCCTACTTTGTGTAAAGATACCACTCCTGTATTTCAATTATTTTCAGCTAGGTATTGACATTCTACCTGGTCAAATAAAAAGTTCTCCAGTCGTTTCAGTTGGAAATTATGTCCCCCACCTCTATCCTGAACTGTTGTCTAGTTTAGTTTTTGTGCTGATTAAATGTTTTTTCTTTCCACACCAGAAATGGCTACACTTCTATCATGGGGAAGCAATCCTTGTGTTTTATAAGATCATATTCTATCCACATTCTCCATGCAGAGCCCCCTTTTATGGAAAAGGAATGTGTGATGACTGAAAGGAGAGTATAGCTCATAGCTTGTAAAGGTGGTGAAACTTCTTGTGTGATGCATGGAGTTTTAAGAATTGTGGTAATGCTATGCGGTTACTGTACTTTTAAACCCCAGAACATTCTAGGATGCAGAGTTAAAAAGATGTCAGTTGGAGGCAGTCATAGCTGCATAGGAGGCTGAATCCTGAATTAAGTAGGGACAGATCTATCTTGTAAATAGACCCATTCACTGTTTTAACTTGATTCATTTTTGTTACTTTATTTTTCTTGTTGTCTTGATCTGGTTGAAGTAATTAAATTAAATGCACATTTGTTTTACTGGATTGTGGGAGACAAAGGGTCTCACTATAAACGGTGCTATTTTAATGCATTGGTGTTGGTGTTTTGTATGCTCAACTGTGTGTGAGTGTCGTTGACTGGGCTTGGACCCTTCTGGAAATATCAACCCCCTGAAGTAACAATGGCAGGAATACATCTCTGTGCTAGCCCTTGAGGTTGATGTCGTTTTGAAAAGTACTGTCTGAGACTGGAAGGGAAAGAAACAGCAGCCCTTACTCCTGGACTAACTGCAGGTAAGTTAGTTTGCTGCACTGGCATACCTCCAACTGAACTCTTCTGAATGGTAGTCAGCTTAGTCCAGGCCAAGCTTGAGAGAGACTTTGTGTGGTGATATTTGGCAGCATAAGCTGTGCTTAGCAAGACTGGAACCTATAGAGTTAGATGCAACTGCAGGGTCAATCTGTACAGAAGGGTGAAGAAAATGTCTTTTGTGTTCCTTTCTACTAAGTTCTGTCTCTCCTCTACCATGTGGCACCATACATTCTCCAGTGACCAAATTCTAGTTCCATTGATTCCAGACTTATCCATTGGTTTCTTATAATTATACATTGTGTTCAATTGATTTGGCCCTATATAAACTCATTCTTTCTCTCTGTCACATCAAACCCAAGCCTCAATGGATATAAGATCCTGCTATAGTGTGTGCATGTCTGATTAAATTACTCTACAAAATGTCCTCATTTATAGCATTATTGTTGCTAAAGATTATGTTTCCTAGATTCCATTCTATGCTTGTATATTTTATTCCAAACTATACCTATTAATGCCCTTAATAAAATAAAATTAAAAAACCTCCTACATGAAATTTAAGAAATAGTATAGGTTAAAATAACAGTTATCAATTCAAGAGCTAGATAACTTTATTTAACATCTGTTTTCAGTTTCTGGATCTCTGTGCACAATTCCATGCCATGGAGTGATGTATTGAACCAGTTTACTGTGAATGCTGTATCCTGTGCACACAGCGCTGTTGCTTGACAAGTGTCACTGACCCATGAGACCAGTTGAAGGGTTTTGGCAGAGAATCAGTACAGTGAGGTCAATTCTGGTTTTCAGGGAGAGAGGGCTTTGGTGTTGGGAGTAAATAATGCCATTATAAAGTACTGCAGGATAAACTACTCCAGAGAAGATTCAGAGTCTTGTTTTAGAAAAGCATCCAAAGTAACTGATAATGATTCCAGGCTTGTCCATATTTCTTGGATGTGTAAAATCAGACTAGGAATCTCATGGAGCACAGACTTTTACACGATTTCCAGTATTACTTGCTCCCCTCTGAACTCTACATATCATAAACCTTTCCTGTGATAGTTTGACATTTCTCATTCTAATAACTTCACGTGCCCTTTTTTGCAAGTTCCCTTTTAGATCAAGGGCTATAGGCCTGTGTTTGTGGAATAAAATAATCTCAATTTTCTCCCCACCCCAAGAGTTATTGTGAAGTCCTAGGAGGCTGTGAAGCACTGCAAGACAACAGCCACAATGTTTGTAGATGGCCACAGATTTATTACCATATTTCCTATATAGCTCTTGGTCTGCCTGCCTGTTTAGTTAGGGGAGATGGGGGAGGCATTGCTATACAAAAGGTTTATCTAGATCAAAACATAAAAATACCATACCGGTGAGTCAGAAACAGGTAGACCAATATTTAGCAATGGCTAAATCTTTACAGAGATTCCTGTTGCATCTCTGCATTGAATAGACATTCCACTGTGAAATAAGGCAATGTCTACACTGTGGGAACTGTAAAAGAGTGCAGGTAGCAAGTAGGTGAGCCTGCACTCTGATCACTTAGATGCTCATTAGTGCCCCAGGAGAAGCTGATGAGGCTGGGGGAAGTGGGGGGTAAAAACTTAATTGGCCCCACATCAGTCCGGGGCTGATAAAAGAGGCACAGGAATGAAGTGCAGGGAGGGAGAGAGGGAGGAACAGGGCTCTCTGAGTCTAGTCATACAGGGGCCTCAGAGTAGGAAGACCTCTGTTCCCTTCAGCTTCTGTGGGGAGGGCCTAAAGCTCAGCAAATATTGTAGATAGGTGGGAGCACGGGGAACTGTAGTAATACTGGTGAAGGGAAATTGAAATAAAGTTTCACTGAGAGCACACCCGGTGGAGTCTATGCGGTATCTGCAGGGAAGAGGATGGGGCAGATACAGGTCTGTGTTACAGGGACTATTGCAGCATAGTGTCAAGTCTCAGGGGGTAGCTGTGTTAGTCTGTATCCACAAAAACATCTAGGAGTCCAGTGGCACCTTAAAGACCAACAGATTTATTTGGGCATAAGCTTTCATGGGTAAAAAACCGACTTCTTCAGATGCATGGAGTGAAAATTACCGATGAAGAGAAGGGAATTACCTCACAAGTGGAGAACCAGTGTTGCCAGGGCCAATTCAATCAGGGTGGATGTAGTCCACTCCCAATAATTGATGAGGAGGTGTCAGTTCCAGGAGAGGGAAAGTTGCTTTTGTAGTGAGCCAGCCACTCCCAGTCCCCATTCAAGCCCAAATTAATGGTGTTAAATTTGCAGATGAATTTTAGTTCTGCAGTTTCTCTTTGAAGTCTATTTCTGAAGTTTTTTTGCTCAAGTATGGCTGCTTTTAAATCTGTTGTAGAATGTTCAGGAAGATTGAAGTGTTCTCTTACTGGATTTTGTATGTTATCATTCCCGATGTCCGATTTGTGTCCATTTATTCTTTTACATAGAGACTGTCCGGTTTGGCCAATGTACATGGCAGAGGGGCATTGCTGGCATATGATGGCATATATAACATTAGTAGACTTGCAGGTGAATGAGTCCCTGATAGTGTGGCTGATGTGGTTGGGTCCTCTGATGATGTTGCTGGAGTAGATATGGGGACAGAGTAGGCAACGTGGTTTGTTACAGAGATTGGTTCCTGTGTTAGTGTTTCTGTGGTGTGGTGTGTAGTTGCCAATTATTGGGAGTGGGCTACATCCACCCTGATTGAATTGGCCCTGTCAGCACTGGTTCTTCACTTGTGAGGTAACTCCCTTCTCTTCATGTGTCAGTATATTTATTCCTGCATCTGTAATTTTCACTCCATGCATCTGAAGAAGTGGGCTTTTTACCCATGAAAACTTATGCCCAAATAAATCTGTTAGTCTTTAATGTGCCACCGAAATCCTTGTTGTTTTTATAGGGTTAGGGTAGCTACACTGGCATAACTCTATAGCGTAGACACAGCCTGCAGCGGCAGAAGGGATTTTTCTATCACTGTAGGAAGACCTCCTCTCTGAGCAATGGCAGCTAGGTCAACAGAAGCATTCTTCTGTTGATCTACCTGCATCCGCACTGGAGGTTAGGTTAGCATAGCTATGCCGCTGAGCAGTGTGGATTTTTCACACCTGAGCACTGTAGCTATGTCAACCTAAAGTTTAAATGTAGACCAGGCCAGTGACTGACGCAATATTTCCAAATTGAGGTGTATGACAAAGTACCTCGAAACCGAAGTGGTAACCTTCATGCAGGGTAGTTGCTTTTCACCTCATATCCAGTCCTTACAGCATCTATTTTGAAGTCCCTAGGCAGAGGAGAATTGCTTTTAAAGACAGAGTTTCAGGGCCAAGCTTATCCCTCATGTAACTCCATATGCTTCAGTATGATCAAACAGGGAAAATTTGACTCTCAGTCCCAGTTATTCTGAATTTACCAGAATTTAGGTCAACATAGCTACTGTGCTCGCGGGTGTGAAAAATCCACACTCCTGAGCATTGTAGCTATGTTGACCTAACCCCCATTATAGATGCGGCTAGGTGGACAGAAGAATGTTTCCGTTGGCCTAGCTACCGTTGCTCAAGGAGGTGGTGTTCCTACAGTGTGGGAAAACCCCCTTTTGTTGCTGTAGGCTGCATCTACACTACCAGGTTATGCTGGCATAACTACAGCACCATAGCTATGTCATGATAGTTCTCATTTTATAAATATGGCCTTAGTGTCAATTAAGGTAACTTTTTTGTTGTTTTTGTTTGCTGTAAGGTAGTAACTTGAATAAACTAAGTCACAAAAATTGTATAAAGCTTTACTCTGAAGTAGCTATACTTCCACATGAGAAAGTAGTGTGAGTCTATTTGTACCATATTCTCTGTACAGTTCCTTGTACAGTACATTTACTGTCCAGTGTCACCTTATACACCGTATGATAAGGCCTTATGCCTTAGATTTCGCTTGAATGTAATATGGGAGGTAATTTATTCTATATCTAGAAATATGATTATTTTTGTTTATGGTCTAAGTAACATACCCATTTGAATTATTCTCTAAATATTATGTGAATTAATCCTGTTTAATGTTCATATGCCCCAGTCTGACCATGAACTTGCTGGTTTGCATCTGTCTGGCTCTGATCATCCTTTTTCAATTTTCTGTGGTGTTAATGAGCTGAGGGGCTTAGGTCACAAGTGAAAATGAGTTCTTTGACCTTATTTATGTACATTGCACAACCACTGCTCAATCTGGCCCAACTGGCAGTCTCTGCTCAGCAGAGGCCCAGAGCAGGAATACCAATGGTAATGTAGGCCAGAACTGAGGTATATTGGCAGAGCTGTGTTGGGGCTCAAGATTGTTTACAGGTCAAGACTGAGTGGATTGGCACGGCTGTGTGCAGTGAAAATTGCCCATCTCCTGCTCTCACTATGTCTGGCTCTAATCAATCCTTCATCTTCTGAAGCACTGAAATTACTCAAGAAAGAAAATAAAAGGCAGTGTATGTGGTAATATGAGGATAGGGATGAGACTGGAAGCCAGGAGTGCTAATGATGCCTATCCTGTTTGAGACACTGACTCATCTAGTGACCTTGGGCAAGTCACTCAACCTTCTTTTGCTTTAGTCAACTCATCTGTAAAATTAGATAAAAGCAATACTTCATCAAACGCCAGATGCTGCATATGAAATGAGGTTTGATGAGGGAATAGACCATGAAAAATATGTATTTCCTTAATAAGAGTTTAAAGAAAATTGAACAAACATAAATGATCCGTTTGTTAGCAATTAAAAAGGTAAACCCCTATGAAAACATAGGATTTTATAGAAGCGTGGATTGCAATGTGGTATATTATTGCCTTAGTTTATTTTGCTTAATGTAGTGTTTGAAAAGCAGCCCTGTGCTAATTACTGATTAGCACAAGTTGAATGTCTAAAGTTGAAAAGCATGGGCTCAGATCTAAGAGAAACCTCATGCCAAGCCCCAGATTGTGGTGATTTTTTCCATTTGGAGCTTTCTGCTGTGATCCTGTGCCAGCTAGAGGGGTCAATCAACAGATTATGTGAAATGCTCCCTTTCCCAGTGGCCAGCCATGTTTCTCTCTATGGTACTCCCAAGTGTAACAGGAGTTTTAAAACTAGAGATGGACCTGAGCCACAAAGTTCATGTCCAGATCTGAACTTTCCCAGAATTTGGATGTTTAGATGAGTAGTTTTTGGTTCAGGGCCATCTCTATTTAAAATGTATCTGTGCTAGGCTATCTAAACCTATTGCTGTATGTGCGTTGAAAATAAAAACTCTCTCTAAGGTTCATATTTTCCAGGAATAATTTAAACTTATATATTCCTTGCTGCTATAGTAGGTGGTGTGCTACTAGCTAGCAGTATATACTTCGGAGTGTATTGCTACTTTCGAGGAGTTAGAGGAGAAGGCAAAAGCCTGGTAGCCTGATACAGAAAGATGATTTATGGCTCTCCTACAATGTTCAGAGGCTAAAAACCATGGTAGTATGTATTCACAGATACATGTCTGATCCATATCGCAGAAACATGACATTTGATAATCTAGCTGAAGCACATCTTGAAGACTTAAACTGAAGTGGCGATAGGTTGGCCTTGGTGCAAGAAGAGATGACAGTTGAGTGGACTACTATCTTAAGAGCCTATAGACAAATGGATGGTAATATAGATACAAAAATTACTGTTAATAATGAAGCTAGTTCCTGCCAAGCCTATATCTATTAGCTTATATGATTATAGTGAGCCCTGGCCCTTGAAGGACAGTAAGAAGCTTTGATGAAAATGGGTTGTGAGACAGCTGCCAGTTTGAGCAGGTAACAGGAAATAAACGGGTACATCATGTTGGAATAGGACTATGGCACAGAAGGGCACATTGTTGAACATGATATCTAATACGGGTTTGGAGGGATTCACTTGTTTTTCTCTTATACACAATTGGATTTAAAGTTCTTTTCCCAGGATGAATTTAACCTCCTTGACTATAATTCACACAGTTAGTTTATTTTAGCTCAGGGACCCACTGGAAGAAAGGGAGGAAAGAAGAAATTATGTAGAACAAAGTGCAGCTAAAAAGGATTTAAACATTTTTAATTGACAGTTATGTACAGTGCATGCACATCCCTATTTTTATACTGTGTGTTAGAGATCTTCATTTGAAAGATTATATATTTTATTTATAGACAGCACAACCTCAGTTATTCATGTCATGGGGGACAATGAATACTCAGGACATGAAGAGAATGTTCAGTAATGCTGGGGGATACAACCTTGTTTTGGATCAAAAGTAATTTTTGCATAATTGTAGTTTGGAAAATTATAGATGTACTGAGTCTGTCACCGTGTATAATTACGGGCCGTATTTTCAAACTTGGGCACCTAATGCTGCCTCTGCACACTCAGATTGGCATTTAAGCACCCAGATATTCCTGTTAGATATCTTAGCACTGAAATGAAAACATGTCATCAGATCTTTCACCTTAATGCACCCCCTCGTGGTTGGGCATGCTGTATGGTTGAACCTTCCCTTGAATTCTCGTCACCTGGGATATAAACAAGTCCACAGAGACCTTCGGGTATGAAGAAGTGGCCCCTTTGGAGGGTCTCAGTTATTAACAGAAAAGACCAATACAAAATATAAGCAAAATCTTCACCCCAGCTGGGAGACCGAGTCCATCTGCTCCCACCTGAGACCTCCGCTGACATCATCCAATCTCTCCACCTGGGGCTCTCTTGACTCATGTCCCTGACCCTGGAGTCAGGTCTCTTGCAGCTAAACTGGGTAGGGTTCGTCTCCAGAGTCAGGGTCCATGGAGAGCCATCAACTGCAGCTCTTCCCCAAGGCAGCACATATTTCCTGTCAGGCTGAGCTTCCTGCCACTGTCTGGGAGACCCCCCGGCTGAGATCAGGCCCTCCTGGATATCTGCCAGCTGCAGTTCTCCCATCTCTAGGACATACCTTCTAGCTTTCTGCTCTGGTGAGCCATCTTGAGAGCTCCTCTCCACAGGAACTTCCTGTATCCTTGGGAATGCCTTCTCTAATTGAGCTTGGGTAACCTTTATTAGGTCCAGCTGCTTGTTTACTGTTTAACCATTAATCAGCCACCTGGGACTGTCTGTTACTCCTAGGAGGGACTTCCATTCAGATTCAGGTTTTGGTTTGATTCATTTTATCTGTTCACTAAATGTATATCTTGATCCAAGATTGATTTTAGAATACTTCCAAAGTTCAGAGGTTTTTGTGTATTACGGTTTAGTTTGGGCCCATTATCATTCGTGTTTTTATACATACTGTACATCTGTTGAGAACCAAATAATTTCCCTTCATAAGATACTTTATTTCTTCTCCAAAGCTGCATAAAGGATCACATGCTGCTGAAGTTTCTCAGAAAGAAATATTTTTGCATGGTAAAATAGTCACATAATATCAATCCAAATGGTAAGAGTGCAAGTTAGGGCTACCTCTTCAGGCAGCTGTAATTTAAACACAACTCTTTGTGCCAAATTTCCAGGCTTTTTTCCCTTTTAATGAATACATGTTTTTTAGAAATGAAATACTTCTTGCCTTCTCTCCAATTCTGCACCCAATTCAGTGCTATGTACTCATGGTTTTGCCACAACAGGTGTTATGGGCTTCTCTGAAAGATTTCAGCAAATCTATCAAAATGATTAAGATTCTGAAAATAATTATTACATATTTAAAAAGCATCCTATTCAGCAAACAATGCAACACAAAGTGGAATGAAAATCAAATCACCATAATCAGAATTAATAATACCTTGCTCTGAGATAGCTCTTTTTTGAGGAGCTACTATCCTTTTAAGGTTTCAGAGTGGTAGCTTTGTTAGTCTGTATCAGCAAAAACAACAAGGAGTCTTTGTGGCACCTTAGTGACGAACAAATGTATTTGGGCATAAGCTTTCGTGGGCTAGAACCCACTTCATCAGATGCATGGAGTGGAAAATACAGGAGCAGGTATAAATACATGAAGATCTCTGCTCCTGTATTTTTCCACTCCATGCATCTGATGAAGTGGGTTCTAGCCCACGAAAGCTTATGCCCAAATAAATTTGTTAGTCTCTAAGGTGCCACAAAGACTCCTCGTTGTTTATCCTTTTAAGAAGCACCAATCACTGCCCTCAAAGCAAATATTTTGGAAAGTGTGTTTAATTCTTCAGAGTGAGGGGGGGAATAGTCCTTGCTGGTGTCAAATTGATTTTTAATAATCTGAGCAAAGTTATAGTTTTAAGTCTCCATTTTAAGGTCTTTATTTTTTTTTAACACATTTGACTGTAAATTCACTCTGTTCGTTTAAATAACCTTGATACCATCTGGGATTTGAAATTTGGGTTTTTAAAATATTTTGTTACTGCAATGAACAAGAGAGTTTTTTTGGAAATATTTAATATTGACTGAGCTGTCAGGGCTTGATTTCACTTGGTGAAACTGAGTGAGGTGATTCATTTCAGTAATTTGCCCATGTGGAGAGAGATACTTAGTTAGCAAGAAAGAACTTGTTGAGTGACTAGTGACTAATGAGAGTGGGGTTGAGTGAGTGAGGTAAAGGGCATTAGAAAAGGGGATGAACAACTCTGAATAAACATAAACTTGAATCAAACTTTTCTTTCGAGAATCTACATTTTTGTATAAACTTTTTCTTGTTTTGTTTCTTTGTTTTTTTATTTTTAAATGTTTATGCATTTCCTAGCTTGGGAGCAGAAAAGGAGGTATTGAATCCAGAAAGAGAATTTAGTCTCACAGTGTCATGTGATGTGTCTGCTGTTATGGCTGTTTTCTTTACACTACACCTAAAAATTTCTGTGGACTCTGCTGTCATGCAGAGACAAGCAGGCATTTTGTGTTTAGTTCAGCGCAGACTATCACAAATAGAAAACATGCCCTTCTTTCTCATGGAGACTTCATGTTTTCTTTTTTGTTCATTTTGTGTTAATCTGATTAAAAGTATCTGTTTGATCTTTGTGTATGGCAAAACACAACATTCACAATTTCTTTGGCCTGACCAAGAAAGAGATTTCTGACCTAACTTGTAGACCAGAAAGGTTTAGGTAAGTGTCTGAGATTTTGGATACTTATCCAAACAAAACTCCAAATCTTCTGTGGTTTATCTGTCTCTATTTGAAATGTGGATGCGAAGACTGGATCAGATGGGCCTGATCAGAAATGAACCTGAGCCAAAATAGTGGACCCAAAATTCCCTGAACTTCGGTGGTCCTTATCTGAATTTCATGGCTTGGGCCCATCTCTAGATCATCAGACCAAACGGGAATTAATTCAGAGTTTGTTGGCTGTTGTAATATAGCATGGTTCAGTAGTCAGAGTATGGAACTAGGAATCAGGAGATGGGGTCCTATTCCCAGCTCTGTCATAGACTTGCTGTGAGACCTGGGGAAAGCCACTTCACCTCTCTGCCTCAGATTTTCCATCTGTAAAATGGTGGTGATGATTACTAATGCTTTGAGATTTATGGATTAAAACACATTATGTACATGCTGAGTGTTATCATATGTGTTTTATCAGCTAGTTTAAACAATTAAAGATAGAGTTGTAAAACACCTAGGTGAAGATGGTATGAGAGGGACAAACTAGTACAGCATTTGTAATAGAAAAGTGTGCCACCGCACTATTGGCGAGAAGATATTTTGATATGCAGCCTGTATTGGATACAGTTATATTTCGTCTTTCTGAGCATTCCAACAAGGTTGCAATTTGTGGAGGTAGCTTTGTGCTGGAAACCTGTGGACAGCTGTATTTGACAAATTGAACTGACACCACCAATTTGTTTCACAACAAATAGGGCTGAACGTTAGTGGGCTAGGAGTGTGTATGGGAAGCTTGTTTTGTTGCCATCTGTGCTGAACTTGCTATGTGGACATAGAGGATTTCAGTCCTCCAGGACTGTCAGTCTGTCACTAAATTAATTGGTTAAAACTAACCATGATAATAAAAGCATAGATTTCGTTTCAGTGATTTATTCATTGTCTGTGGTTTCCATTACACTTTTTGCTTTAACAAGATTTCCTTGTAAATAACTCCTGAACCCAAATTGTTTACGAATTAACTAGCATACAGGTTGCCAGCATATGCAGAGAGTTATTGTCTTGTCTATAACATTGCTGTCTGTCCTGTTCTTTGATGCTCCCATACAAAGTTTTGGCTTCATCTATTGCAAGCTTACCACTCTTTGTGCAGTGAGGATAAATCATCAGTTCCCGTCATTATGCTAAATCATGGTTTGAGACCCCCAGAGGTGCAAAGATTATTCTTTTGCTCTTTAATTTATGAAGACATTTGCTCTTGAAATAACTGAAAGCAGCAGCTGTTTTGTTACTGATCATGAAGGAGCCATTCTGAAGGGCATTGAAATAAAAGATATCGTTGTTGGAAACCAGGCGCAATTTGCTGTAGATGTATCACAGAAAGCTATAGTAGTCTGCGTCCTGGCTCACGCAGCAGCCGGAGCCGATAGGAGGGGTTCTGGCTAGAAGAATATGCTTCAGCAGCTTGCATCTTATGAGTAAATGCATCTTATGAGCTGTTGGGCCAAATGAAAGAAGAAAACAGCATGGCATTTCTGCATTGCATGAGAGATAATCTGCAGCATGATACTTAAACTAAAACAGTCCGATAGATTTTAGACAAGCCCCCTGTCTACAGGAGCATCTGTCAAGTAACAGTGCCTAGATAAGAGTGGAGGAAGTGAAGTGGTGGTAAGCTTGTTTATATTAAATGACAAATTAAAACATGCCAACTATCTGCAATGTCAACCGGAGTGTCTGCATTCCACCCAGGAGGAGCTCTGGAACGGGGGGTTCAGAAGTTCAATCAATATTCTTTACCAATTCACAGGCTTCTGATATCAGCACTATTATTGTGAGCCCTCATGGTGTTTAAGAGGAACATGACCAAACAGTTGTTATTAGCTATGTACTTCCATAGCTTCTTCCATCCAAGGATTTGAAATACTTATAAACATTAATCAACCATCCCAAATCTACCTTAAAGTTGGACATTCCCCATTTATAGACAAGGAATATCATTTGGGACTTGTGTTCTTAAATCAGTTAGGTGCTTTTGAAATTCTCCCCTTATATCACTATGTAATCTTAAGTGAGTCACTCAGTGGCAGAGCTGAGACTAGAACCTAGATTTCCTGGCTCTCAGTCCTGCGTTTTAACCACTGGATCATGCTATCTCCAAAATGTAATTAGCTTTAACTGTCAATCTTCCTGATATGTTCTGTATTGCAAGAAGCACAGTCTGGGACTAAGTTACAGAGTAGAGCAATGGGTTAATCCTGGTTCAAATGAAAGGAGACCTAACCTGAATCTTTGCCAGATAAATTAGAAAAACTCTGTGTGTGTGTGTGTGTGTGTGTGTGTGTGAAAATAATATAGATACAGTTGTGGGTTATACAAATACAGTTTGTGCAGGACTGTTTTCTACATCTTAATTTCCGGGTTTGACCTGTTGGACTGTCTTTGAGTGTAAATGATTAAAATAGTTTGAGTGGATCCTGTTCTCCTTTTATTTCCAGCCCAGTATTGAAATACCCATTTAATAACACCTGCCTGGGTAATACAGCCTGCCTTGTACCCAGAGTGTTGTGGGCTGGTTGGTCAGCATTTGGGAGGATAAGAAAGTGAGGCTGATGCACATTCTCCTGGACCCTCTTGTTCCTGAAATTCTTCAGGAGATCTTGTTCTGCTGGAATTAGCAAAGGACTGGGACTCAAACTCTCGAGTACTACTCTTGGCTCTGACACTGACTCCTTTTTCTGTGGCCTTATGTTAGTCGCTCACACCTCTCTGTGCTTCACTTCCCACATATATAAAGTGCAGATAATCATAATAACCTACCTATCTGACAGGGCTGTTGAAGACTAATTAGATAATGTTAGTAAAGTGCTTTGAACATGGAAATGTAAGATTTAAGTGTTAACCTCTGTTAACCTAACCTATGCTAACCTATGCTCCCAGTTGATACAGTATACCTCCAGCATTGCTTGTCGCCCACACATCACCTCCTACCTGGGGGTCTGTTTCAACCTTCCATCTACCCCAAGTGCACACACATTTTTTTCTTTAAGGGGGAAGCTTACTCACCTGTTTGATTGTTCGTAAAGCTACTAGTGGGGGGGAACAGACCCATAAATAACTAACAGATGCACAAGTGCACCTTGGGGTGAATGTGTTATGGATACAACACTGTCATCACCTCCTTCACACACCCGTTTGTTATGTGCTCATGTGGTGTGCACCTGTGGCTTGTTGCTACTTTGGCTGTGCACTTGGTTGAAGTATGGAAGACCATGTGGGACTGAGGAACATATGGTACTTGTGATGGATCACCCACCGTGTGGAGACCTCTGCCAGACCTTGGCACAAAGAAGTGAGTGAACAATGAGTGTGAGGAAAGAAACCAACTTTCCAGATTAACTGTAAACCTTCTGACCTGAAGAAGAGCTCTATGTAAGCATGAAAGCTTGTCTCTCTCACCAACAGAAATTGGTCCAATAAAAGATATTACCTCACCCGTCTTGTCTCTGTAAACTTCCTTGATTTTTGTGGGTTTCAGCAAGACCTCTTCTCTGTAGTAGGGCCCTTTCTAAGCAGCAGGGGGTTTGGAGGGGGTTGTAACAGGGGAGGCCTAACACTTAAGCCCCACGGCTTCATTGGCAAGCTTAATTTTCCAGTTTAGTTCTTTATTTACCTACCACCTTATTGAAAATCCACCCTGCTCAGTGGTCATCCCAACTGCCCCTTATACTTGAGGATAGGAATTTGTTTGTTTTTATTTGAACACCAAAAAGACACCTATCCAAGAGCTCTCCCTGCCATGATGGGTAATTTAAATCACAGTTAAGAAAAACACCGGTAGTAGAGCAGAGGCCAGTCCCTCTTCAGCCAGGAACAGAATAGCCAGCCTTCATAGCATAAATATCTCATCTCAGATCCCCCATAAGCTCTTATCAAAAACCAAAACAAAAAAACCCTGGACCTGACAATCTTGTATACCTTAGCCATCTTCAAATGCCCACTCAAATAGATATATGCCTTGCCACATGCCTTGAAGGGCAACACAATTGGGGGTATTTGGGACAGGGTAAAGGGGGTGAATTCTAAAGCTAAGGGGCCCTCATGGAGATTGTCCTGCCAGCAGCTCTCACTCCCTTGAACGAAAGGAACTGCAGCTAGAGCATCACAGCTGAGGTACTCAAAATTCTTCCCTACTTTGGAATTGTGTTACCCCCAATGACGTTTCTTCAATACTATCAGCATAGGGCATATTGTGCAACTTGGGACCAAGTCATACTGTGACAATTTTTATAGTCATTTCATGAGTCCCTGAAAAGCAGGAATTTGTAATCATAATGCTAATACAATCATAACTATAGCAGTGCACTATCCTAGTACCAGGTAACCTTTGAAATTGAAGTTCTGTCATGTTGCATGGCATAGCAGCTGTGATATATCCAGTAAAAGTGCTTGTCCATAGATGCTGAATAGTCCCAGACAGAGCTGGACAAATAGAAGGGAGGGTTTTCCCATGAGCTTTCATCAAGCTAAGTTTTGTTTGTACATATATTGGTGGAAGTGAATTTCAGACGTGTAGCTGAGGTTTGTTTAATCATGAAACTAAATTTGTATGGGGAAGAAATAGTACTTTTTACAGGCTAGGTCATTGTGACAGGTCTGCCAAGCTGTCTCAGCCCCTTGTCAGGGCACCAGTGCCTCCATCAACCCCCTGGTTAAGGAAAACCAACTTGGGCCAGGCTAACAGTGAGTTTTAGTCCTCCGGAGGCCTAGAATGACCTGGAAGTGACATGGACCAATAGGGAGCCAGCAGGCCAGTTAAGAAGGCTTGCATGCTGCCTCTGAGAGTTGTACTGAATGAAGCTGGGACAGAGGAAGAGCTAACCCAGAACCCCCAGTGCCTCGGCTTCAAGCGCTGCCACCAATCACCTATCTCTTACATTTTGTTTGTTTAAAGGTGTGGAGAGGCATATACTGAGTTGGTAATTATTTAACTGCTTAAAGACTGTAGGCAGAGGTTATACACAGGCTGCCCTTCTCCGGACCAGCTGCCACACCTTGTAAACTGAGGTAGGGAGGGCCTGCCACTCTACACTTTCGCATGGGGCGGACTCAATAGCAGTGAGTAGATTTGCTTACATTTATCCAGCCAGGGAACAGAAACAACAGCATGTGACTTAGGTAACTAATCACACTGCATGAATTCACACATGAATACTAGCAATGAGCAGATTGCGAGCCATCATAACCAAAATTTGTTCTTGCAAACAATTTCTGAACAGCTGAGAATAATGAGGAAAATTGTAAAAATTGAGATCTTGGGTTTGCACCTGTGTAATTGCATTGGATTTGCTTCTGATTAACACTGGTGTTAGTGAGATCAGAATCAGGTCCAACATCACTACACTTTCATAGTTAAACGTAATAGACAGATAGATCTGATCTATTAGAGAACATGATGAAATTTGCCTGCAAAATATTCTAGTGAGAACCAACAGCATCTATGATTATTTGAAATTCAGTTCAAAGATTGTGCCCAGTTGGCTAAATAAAGAGTTCCATTTGGAGTCACTGTACCGAAGTACCTCCCAGCCATTCATATTTTTCTTTCTTCTACTAAATGTCTGCTCTAAGAGGCTGTTCTCTAAACATGGCAAGATATTTGTGATACCCTTAAAAGTGTGGAGTCCCCATTAACAAGCTGTGCTTCCTTTTTTCTTTGGCATCGTTGCACCTGTTTTGCCTGTGGCACTAGACACTGGATAATGAGGTAACCTAATGGGTTGAGTGCTGGCTCAAAAAAGGAAGCACAGCTTGTTAATGGGGACTCCACACTTTTAAGGGTATCACAAATATCTTGCCATGTCTCTTTAATAGTCCAGCAGGATGTATTTCGTGCACTTGTTTTAAGTAGCTATTGGGTGAGAGGGAGAACATCTTTGAGGGGCCCCTACTTTGCTTGCAGACATTTGTATTGCTATTATGATGGGGGGGTTTTGTTTTTGGATTAGCATTTCAGTAGGTTACAATACAAAGTAAAGGAGGAACATGCAGGGGTTTACTGGGAATTACGGATTAGGCATATGTCTCAGCACTGATATGACAAGGATTTTTTTTAATTTTTTTTGGGGGGGTGTGTGGGCTCCTCTGGGTTCCATCCATTTTTCCTACCCCTAGAAAACCTTTCACCTGGAGACAATTCAACTTGTCTTCTAGAAGCAGCTCCAGAACTTTCAGTCCTGCCCCGGGTCAGCTATGTGGTGGGAATGGCTATAAATTGCCCGAGGTGCTTTCTCGTGGCAGGAGATGAGCATGCTGCCTCAATAGCACTCTTAACCTAGGAATGAATGTGCATCCTCTTAGTGCTTCTCTACATGGCATGTGACTGCGCAGCAAGCCTGGTTGTGAATGTACACTGCGCCATCTTGCCGCCCAGTAACATGTCATGTGGACACTGCCATAACTCAGTGAAAGTCCCAAAGTGTGGCTTGGTGTACTAAAATTTCAAGTACTAGTACACCAAGCTGCATTTTCAGATAAAGAAACTAAGGGGCACAGATGAAGCAACTTGCCATGGTCATGCACATCTGAGAATAGAGTCCAAGGGCCCTATTCATCTATAGTGTAACTCCATTAACATTGATATAGTTACAGCAGGGATCAATTTGGTCCCAAATTCCCAGTCCTGTGAGCTAACTACACATTCTTAGAAACAAACCAGAGCCACGTTAAAGTAAAAAAAAATTACATCAGCAGACCATATCCATCTTTTATAAAATGGTGAAATCCAAGAAAATGAAACGGTACATTGATCAGAATGCAAATCTCCTATGTACACCTAAATGAATATTGTGGTTCTTTGAGTCTCTTGTACTAAGGGTTTATTAACTGACACTTGGGCAGTTCAGTAACCGATGATATGTAAGGCTTGGGTTTCACATGGCTTTTGTCAGGGCCAGCTCCAGGCACCAGCTTTCCAAGCAGGTGCTTGGGGCAGCATTCAGAATGGGGCAGCAGTCCGTGTCCCTCGGTGGCAGCTCCGCTGCTGGTGCGGCGGCGGCAATTCGGCAGTGACTGCTTGGGGCGGCAAAATTGGTAGAGCTGCCCCTGGCTTTTGTACAGCTCACTCACATATCAATGCTGCATAGCTCCAAGCTCTAACCCAGTAATGCAAGGATTTCTGTGCCTGCCTGTTCCTGCTGTAACCATGAGTCTCACATTAGGGAGAAGATTGATGAATCCTACAAAATAGCAAGTAATATGGGAAAACCATCTATTTGCTATATTAGTAACTCCCAAGAAATCATGATGGTAAGATGGTTGGTGTATGTATGTGGGCAGATTGTAGTAGAGTATTCACAAGTCCAGTCATGAGTAATAACATATAAACCAGGTTTCAGAGTAACAGCCATGTTAGTCTGTATTTGCAAAAAGAAAAGGAGTACTTGTGGCACCTTAGAGACGAACCAATTTATTTGAGCATAAGCTTTCGTGAATTGAGCTGTAGCTCATGAAAGCTTATGCTCAAATAAATTGGTTAGTCTCTAAGGTGCCACAAGTACTCCTTTTAACATATAAACCAGTCCCAATGCACTTAAGGAAATGACATCCTAATGATTCTCCAGGAAGCAGGTATGCATACGTGGATAGAATCCTCACCCCACCCGCAAACAAAATAAACCAGACCCTGGGAGGAGGGACTGCTTCTAAAGATGGGTAATTCTAAAATAACACTACATGACTCCTCAGCCTGGCTGTTCCTAGGGTCCTTCCCTCAGGATCACTGACCCAAACACTAGCACTGTGCCTGATGAGTACTCTGTTGTTATAATTGGGCCTACAAATTTACCTTAATTGTGAGTTCAACTGTAAAAAAGTGAGTGAAAGTTTATAAAGTGTCACAATACCCTGTAATAATAAATGTGGGGGGAGGACAGCCTGAATTAATTTAAACAGAAAGGATTTTACTCAAGGACTGTTTTAAGATAACCTGAACCAAAACTGGTGGACAAAATAATGAAGGGATGGGCTACTGCTGGCACTAGAACTCAAGAGTTCCAGGATTCCACTCCCCTACTCAGACCACTAGACTACACTGTCTTATTTGATGCACATTTTGGGCCAAATTCATCTATGAAGTAAGTCCACATTACTGGCATCAGTGGAATTACAGTAATTCTGAATTTGGGCCCTATGGACATATCCTGCCCCTTCCAGCCCCATTGACTTGATATTTGTGAATGGCCCAGGGGGAACAACAGTCAATCTCACTCTAGCATATTTCAGTAGAATGCAAATTATATAATGTGTATACTGCAAGGCTTCACAAGACAAGGGATTTTAAAGTTTCCTAAAATGAGACAATGCAGGTACAAGTGTATGAAGGAAATTAAGTGTTTCTGATTAATGTATCTATAGGTTATCCAGCTGTGAAGTCCAGATATTCATTAGAATATGTGTTAGTGCTAAATTTGTGTTGAGATTGTTCTTTCTGGAGTGCATGGGTACATAGACTCTGCAAGGTGAGATATAAATAGTAAGAGGGGAAGCAGAAAGGTAGGATAAAAAAGGGTAACTCAACTTCTGAGGAGGTAAGCGAGGTAGCCTGGTTGTTTTTTTTCTGTTTCTCTGCTATGGTTGCATTAGGATTCCATGTTAATGTTTTTTGATGTAATATCTCAAATACCCATAATGGACCAACTTCTAGTCTGTTACACCAATGTAAATTCTGAATAACTGCATTCTGTACTTTCAGTGATGTAACTGAGAGCAGCATTTAGACCATCATCCTTATTTCCCTATAGAGAAGGCTACTTTTTGCAAAGCTTTAATATTTTTAATGAGTCTGCAGATTACACCAAAAATCTTGGAAAGAAAACAAATCTATCAAAAGTTTTAAAAGCACAATTATGTGGTGAATTTCTTTTGCTCAGGGCACTGACTCAGGCTTCTGGTACCTCTGGGCAAGATTTTGATTCATGAATTGTTGCCATTCTATAACTAAACATTACTGCTGTTCTTAGATTTTGATGGAAAATGTAAGGTAAATTAAACCCTTATTCTACCCCCTGAGGTAGAAACAGGGACTAAACGACAGGAGATGGATGGCTCAATCAGGGTATGTCTACACAGCAACTAGACACCCACAGCTGGCCAGTGCCAGCCGACTCGGGCTCGTGGGGATCAGGCTATGGGGTTGTTTCATTACTGTGTAGACTTCTGGGCTCAGGCTGGAGCCTGAGCTCTGAGACCCTCCCACTTTGTAGGGTCGTAGAGCTGGGCTCCAACCCAAACCCGGGAGTTTATACAGCAGTGAAACACCCCTGCAGCCTGAGCCCCATGAGCTGAAATTAGCCGACGCGGGCCAGCCACGGGTGTCTAGTTGCAGTGTGGACATAGTCTAAATTGGCTTTTTCTGTTCACTCCCTCTGAAGCATCTGGCACCAGTCACTGTCAGAATAGAGGATACTGGGCTAGATGGACCATTGGTCTGACCCAGTAGGGCCATTCATATGTTAAACTGTTTCCCTTCAGTTACCTTAAGCTCCTGATTTTCATAAACCACCTTTTCTTGTCAAAATGAATTCCACGTTTTAGTTAGGTAAGGTGACATGTTATTAAGTGCCCCGTGGAGATGTCAGAATTCAACTGACTTATAGTGCACAAAAAACCAACACCCACCACACACAGACACTTCTTGACAACACCGAATTCTGTTTTGATAAGGTGGTCTGCTGTATATCAGATCTGTTCAGTGGCTCCAAACAGTTCACGGTTGTTTCTGTATTGGATGAACTCCCTCACTTTTGAGAATTTCATTTTCATTTCATGGGATAGTTATTATCAAGCAAATGCTTTTATTCATCTAAAATTGTTAATTTGGTATTCATGAAAACTGCTGGACTGAAAGGTATTGGAAGCTAATCTACTAACATGCTTCCTTCCAATCCTCTGTCCTGAATTGGTGGGAACAGCCCTACGTGTGAGAGAGGAGTTAACTCTCCAAAGCTTCTCTTCTGAGACTGCATAACAGAGTATGGCAGAGCCAGTTGTGATGGTAGGCAGGTGGGAGTATGTATTGACTCCTGCCCCTTTATAATCTGATTGACACAAGCCAGTCTTTTCACACAGCCTATCTGAACAAGTGAGGCAGAGTGGCCCAGTGGCTCACTGGAAATCCCAATGTGGTCAGTGACATTCAGGAAACTTGGTTTTATTTCTAGTTCTCGCTGGCTTTGGGCAAATCATTTCACTTCTCTGTGTTTCCTTCTCCTCCCACCTTTTGTCTTGTCTTATTTAGAATGTTAAGATCTTCAGAGCAGGGACTTTCTCTTAGTATGTGTTTATGTACAGTGCCTAGTGCAATGAGGTCCTGATCTTGCTTGGGCCCTCTTGGGGCTTCTATAATACAAATAATAAAAATAGTAATGAAAACTATCAGGTGATAACACTTTTTGTTCTCTGCTGCAGTTTTGAACTAGTAACAGAATCCATTGTATTATATTACCAACGCCCTGGGCTATCCAACTGCTCTTACCTTTCAATCCATTTAAAGATTACTGACTTGACTAAGTATCCGGGGGTAGCCGTGTTAGGCTGTATCCACAAAAACAACAAGGAGTCCAGTGACACCTTAAAGACTAACAGATTTGTTTGGGCATAAGCTTTCGTGAGTAAAAAACCACTTCTTCAGATGCTGAATTAATTTCTTAATTAGCTTCCCCTCACCTTCCATACATATTCAGGCTTCTGCTGTTCACCTTTAGGGCTCTGCACAATTCTGTTTCTCCTTGCATTTCTGTCCTTCCAATCTCATTTTCTAGCTCTTCCTCTCTTCTCTCTTCCTTCAGTCCACCTACACCACCTGCCTAACTTCTTCCTTTTTATCCTTCTCTACTCTTGTCTTCATAACTTATTCTTGGCAGCCCCTTATGCTTGGACAAGTCTGCCTTTTATAATACATTAATATTTGAAGTTTAGTCTTTATCTGGATCATTAGGTGTATCATATGTGTGTCTGATGAATCCCACTTTGGGGGCCAGGTTATGTTCTCTTCTATTTATTCATCACAGTCCTTCAGCGGTAGATGTCATGGTCCTTTTTCCATCCTTTATAGGTCACTAGAGCTCAAATACAACTCAGCTCTTCGTAAAGCAAATGTAGATTTCACCTTATTTCTACTGGGCTGGCTCCCTCAGCACATAACTGTTGTTGGATCTCTGAGTGCGGACTGGTGCGTTAGTTACAACGAATAATGCTCCAGCCCTGTGAATTACATCTTTCTTATTTTTAACATATCTAAGCTATGTTCTTCCTGCATTGATGTCTGACTTCTAGCCCCTTTTTCTTCTTTGTTCCTATTCACTGCTCCCAGCATGCACTGGATAAAAATATTTACTATCTTTAAAGGCCTAGACATTTTAATCATTCTGTGATACCTTGCTCAAGACAAAGCTATTGTCTGCAAGCAACAAATAATATAAATAATGACATAAATTTCAGAAGTTTGGGTTTGGGTTCATATTAACACCTGAAAGTTTGGATGCTTAACTAGACCTCCAGAGTCTGCAAATGGAAATGTCAAACAGCCTTCTCTTTAATGTAATTTGTAGAAGTTTTGGTTGAGGGTCTGGTTAGAAACTATTCATATTGCCTTCCTTGTGATATTTTGGTTGTTTTAGTTTCAATGAACACCACAAAAATGGAAGGTTAAGGGCTAATATCCCCATGTGACTTTTGGGTTTCCCTATGCACATCAGGTAAATAAACATTTCAGTCTGATTTCAGAGTAACAGCCGTGTTAGTCTGTATTCGTAAAAAGAAAAAAGAAAAGGAGTACTTGTGGCACCTTAGAGACTAACCAGTTTATTTGAGCATGAGCTTTCGTGAGCTACAGCTCACTTCATCGGATGCATAGCATATCGTCTTATTTTTGATTAAGGAAAATAGCAAGAAAGAACAGTTTCCATCACAGATCTCACACTGTGTGTGACTCCAATATACAGTCTGAACTGTATTTTGTCAGGTTTAGTTCTAAAAAGAGGAGAGTTTTAGAAGTGATTCTTGTTTTTTCCTCTCAAAACCAGTTTATCTGTCTTGTTCCAATGATTACATAGACATGCTCCTTTCTTCTAACAGAGTAGAATTGGGATTGAAAGTCTCTGTGCCACAGAGCACTCTACGTTTATTACACCTGTGTGACCAGTATGCTTGGCTCAATGCCATGAGTAGCCAAGTTCCTTTCCCGTAATTCCAAAATAACTGTGAAACATATAAATTCCTAGTCTTGACCTTTTTTGTACATTCCAGACAACTTTGGCATGAGAATATGCTTTCCCCAAACCCAGACTTGCGTTGCAATGTTACAGATCATGGACAGGAAATAGCTGCAAATGTGCTGTACACTTGCACATTTATTTCCATTTCTGTAGGGACCATAAAGTACAGTTTTGTGTTTTTAATCAACAACTTAACTTTTTCCCATAAGCATGTAAACTTCAGGGGCAACCTGACAAAAAGGTGTAGCTCAAATGGCTGTTCGCATCTTTAAACATCTATGGTTGGGCTGTGTACTAATAATATTGGCCCTCTCTAACTCTGGAACTATTGCATTTGGAGCGTGAACAGAGAGTCTGTAAAATAGCAGCAAATTATAGGGAACTATATACTATCTGAAGAAGAAAGACTCTAGAAGAGAATAATTAGAGAGATAGCAGTTGGGCCTGTTTCTTACCTTGGGTCTTGTACTATGCTTTCAATATGATGCTAAGGCAGTGGTCTCCAAACTCTTCATGGTTGCACCCCTCTTATCCTCATCCACACACTCGCCCCCGGGGAACCAGGGCTGGGAGTGGGACCACATTCTGCGGGGGTTGGGAACACAGACAGGGGTCCGCAGCTGGGGGCGGATCTGGGGCCGAGACAGAGCTGCTGCCAGGGGCAGGACTGGGGCCGGGAGCGGAGCTGCAGCAGGGAACCAAGGCTGGGGGCAGGCTGGGCCGGGAGCAGAGCTGCAGCCGGGGGCTGAGGCTGGGAGCGGAAGCCATGGTCTGGGGCCAGGGCTGGGGGCGAGGCTTGGGCTGCGGCCAGGAACAGAGCTAGGATCCAGAGCCGCGGCTAGAGCAGAGCTGGGGGAGCTGGAGCAGAGCTGGGGGCAGAGTGGGGCTGGGTGGCACTCCTGCCTCGCCCCTCTTGGGGGCTGGTCCAGGCCTCACTGCAACCATGCCTCTGAGCATCCTTAGGGGAGCGCGCCCCACAGTTTGGGGTCCTCTGTGCTAAGGCATGCTCTGGGACTTCTACTATGCTGTAGCAGTGTCTGCAAAGATGGTACCGTGTGGCTGGCTGCTGCACTTGCCAGGCAATAACTTGCCAGGTAGACAGGCCCTTATAGGGGTCTAAATCAGGAGTAACACCTGTGATTCAATGGAGGTTACACAAGTTTAAAACCAGTTTAAATGAGAGAAGACTCAAGCCTAGTTAAACACGACTCTGAACATGACAGTTTGATAAGAAAAATAATCCTTGAATAGCTGACATTGAAAGGGACAGGCAATTTTAATATTTTCTTTGATGTTTTATTAAACACAGTTCTTTTTACTTTTCATTCAGGGAAGTATTCTACATTTCTACTAGTTGCTCAGTGTTGTTCGATCCTTGGTTTCTCCAGCTGCAAAAATAATTGAATCATTAAATTACTTTTAAAATATCAAATTTTCTTTTAAAGCAGAGAACTTACCTTACAACTTTGAAACTTTGAGCCTTTACTAAGCAATTAAATGGTGAGTTGTATTTTCTGCATCTTAATCTGCTTCCCAGAAGAACTGTCTTGGCTGCCATTTCTCCTTGTGCTGAGAATTCAAGGTAAATGAGGGATTGGACCAATTGATTCTTTATTTCTTTCTATACTATCTACTATATAAATAACTGTCTACTGCATTTATGCCTTACGTATTTATAGTTTTATCAACATAATTCCTAGAGAGTTGCTCTACTTGAACTATGGGATCAGAAGGAAAAGGCAGCCTATATGAAAAGCAAGCAAGAAAGGAAAAGACATTTAAAATTAATCTCACAAACCCAGTTATCCTTCCATCTTGTACTGCTGCCTATTCTCATTTTATCTCTCATTCTCTATCCAGGACATCACACAGCTCAGTGTATGTACAGCTGCTTGAAACTCTGACTCATTCTTTTTCGAGTGATTGCTCATGTCCATTCAACTTAGGTGTGTGTGCTCGCCATATGCACCGGTGCCAGAAGTTTTTCCCTCAGCGGTATCCATAGGGGACCAGCTCTGGCGCCCCCTGGAGTGTCACGCGCATGCCGCAGCATATAGGGCACTGACAGCCTCCTCCATCCTCAGTTCCTTCTTGCCACCAGTGACGGTGAATGGAACTGGTGCTGCTTCTGCTAGAGCTGTTGCTTCTTGTTCATTCAAACTCATTTGCCTCTTAGTAGGTCCCTAAAGGGACTTCACCTCGGGACGGGGCATGCCCCAGTCTGCAGGCGTTAAACCCTACGATTGCTGTAAAAGGCCCATGCCCATTAGTGATCCACATAATAATAGTTTACAGTGCTTCGGCAAAGGTCACAGTGATAAGTGCAAAATCTGCAAGTCCTTCAAGCCCAGGATGAAGGAGGAGTGTGACATTCATTTGAAGGTGCTCCTGATGGAGTCTGCCCTTACTCTGATGTCGGAGCAGCGCTCCAATTTGGCACCAAGCACCATGACCTCAGTGCACAGCGCCCCTCCAGTACCGTCTATGAGCCAGCACTGGTCTCCTTCCATGGCTCCAGCCAAGAAGCTCAGGAACAAGGCGCGAGGAAGATCTCCAGCTTCCTGCAAGGGAAAGGACAAGTCTGGGGTGGACCAAGGCCCTGTCTCGGGTGCCTCTTCACCCCCTTCGGGATCCCAGGCCCCAGCTCAGGTCGAGTGGTGTAGCCCAGCCCACTCCCCATCAGCTACCCTGGATAGCAGCAGAGGTCCCCATCAGCTCCAGGTGCCATCCACACCGGAGGCCCTGTAAGCGGCGCAAGACATTATGTCCCTCCCGGTGCAGCCCCTCCCACTCTGGCCCCTGCAGGGTTCCAGTCCCAGGGTAAACCTGTGTTGGGACCACCACAGTCTTCACCTTTCCAGCAGTGCTCCCCGTTGTGGTGGACATCCCACCAACGGTCGCCCTCTCACAGCCAACATGCTTCTGACCACAATAGGCAGAAGCTTCGCAGCCCCATCCGGTCTCTGGATCTTGGACAAGGGCAGAGAGGCTCGAGGCGTGGCTCACCGGTAACCGGGCACAGACCTCTGGAGGCATGCGCCCCCGAGCAGGAGTTTCGGAGTTGGCGCCTGGAATCTCTGTGGCACTGGTACCGCTCCAGGGACAGGTTGAGGGACTGACGGTACCGTTCCCCAGACCGTCGCCGATTCCCCCAGGGTGGTGTCACCACATGTGGCTATATCTTCACGACACCAAGTCTGCTCTAGTTCCCGATCCTGCTCCACATCCCGATACTGCTCGTTAAGCATGAAGTGTAGATCATCGGCCCGGTGTTGTCGCAGATATGCAGAGCGCTGCCAGTCAACGAGGCCCCAATCCAGACACTCGTCGAGGTCAGCCAGATCCAACTCTGGGAGGGGTGACCCATACCAATTGGGACAGAGCCACCAATCAGCCGCGTCTTGGTCGCAGGGGAGCGACCACTTGGGCTCTGGCTCAGGCTCGGAGCAAGGTTCCCTAGCGGCACGACATTTAAAGGCTCTGGCACCTACGGTGCAGACTACATTGGCAGCACCGCAGCTGGGCCCGTGGCCTCAGACTCTGTGGCCAGCACAGTGGTACCCATGGAATTCATGGGGGTTCACTCAGCCCTCTCAGGTGGCCCACTTGGTATCTGGAGCTTTGGAGAGACGGGCAACTGCCCTCTCCCACCCCCCTCCAGCCCAAGAGGTCTCGGCTTCAGGCACCCTGCAGGCACAGGAGGAAGTGGGCGAGCAAGCCACCGGACCACCGATGGTTGCAGAGGACCCCTTTGTACCAGCTTCCTCATCATCATCACAAGACGAGGCCATAGTGGGGCCCCCTTCACCAGTGCCCCAGGATGATGCTAAGGTGCATCAGGAGCTGTTAAAGGGGGTTGCCACGAACCTGGGCCTCCAGGCAGAGGAGTTAGAGGAACCCAGAGGCTCCCTCTTTAATGTTCTTTGCCCCATGGCCCTGGCCAAGGTAGCTTTGCCCTTGCACGAGGTGGTCGCTAAAATTACAAATGCCCTCTGGCAAACCTCCTCCTCCTTGCCTACCATCTCCAAGAGGGTGGAGCATACGTACTTTGTGCCATCCAAGGGCCACTAGTACCTTTATACCCACCCTGCTCCCAATTCCATACTGGTAGAGGTGGTAAATGACAGGGAGAGACAGGGTCAACCAGGGGCTACCCCTAAGAATAAAGACTCAAGGAGACTGGATTTGTTTCGGCATAAAGTTTATTCGTCCTACAGTTGCGAGTGGCCAACCATCAGGCCTTACTAGGCTGCTATGATTTTAATATGTGGCAGGCCATGACCAAGTTAGAGAGCGTCCTTCCTGGGGCTTCTAGGAAGGAGTTCTGGGTGATCCTGGATGAGGGCTCAACTGCAGCCAGAGCAGCTCTCCAGGCGGCACTGGACGCGGTGGACACCACTGCCCGTACCATGGCATCGACCATCTCATTGTGCAGGGCTTCGTGGCTGCTCCTCTGTGGTCTTTCCTTGGAGGCTCAGTAGTCAATGCAAGACTTCCCTTTTGACGGGCACGCCTTGTTCGCAGAACAGACGGACGTTAAGCTCCATGGGCTGGAAGATTCCCATACAACCCTAAAAACACTGGGCCTGTATGTCCCCAGTCCTGCCCACAAGCGGGTTAAGCCTCAGCAGTCTCAGAGCCAGGGGAGCCACCCTTGCCAGGGGCCTCCCCACAAAAGTTCCAGGTGCTACAAGAAGTGCCCTGGCCACCAACCCCCGTCTACATCCCAAGCGGGCTCGACCCGCAGTAAGGAGACTGGCAAGCACCCATTTTGAGGGTACGTCCAAGGGTGACCTACCTGACTGTTCCCCAGATCCTTCCTTCCCTCAGTTTGCCAACTGCCTTTCTTCCTTCCTCCCTACCTCAGTGACCTCAATACGGTGGCGCAGGGTTACACCCGACAGTTACTTCCTACCCCCACTTCCCACCTCCACTCCCTGTCTCTCTTCAGGGACCCCTCTCACGAGAATCTTCTCGTACAGGAGGTAGAGGGTCTACTACAGCTGGGTGAGGTGGAGGTAGTTGCTGTGGAGTACAGGAATAAGGAGTTCTATTCCCAATACTTTTTAATTCCCAAAGCCAAGGGGGGTCTGCAGCCCATACTAGACCTGTGGGGCTTGAACTGTTACTTAGCGAAACTGAAGTTCCGCCTGGTGTCCCTGGCTTCCATCATCCCCTCCCTGCGTCCAGGAGACTGGTACGCTGCCCTTGATCTGAAATATGCGTACTTCCACATTGCCATCTTCGAGGGACACAGACGCTTCCTCCGGTTCATGGTAGGTCCCGACCGCTATCAGTTCGTGGTCCTCCCGTTAGGCCTAGCAACAGCACCACAGTGCATGTCAGTGGTGGCGGCTTACATCAGAGGTCGGGGTATCCAGATCTACCTGTACCTTGACATCTGACTCGTCAAGGGCATCTCCAGGTCCAAGGTCCAAGGGGACGTTGCAGTGCTGCTAGCCATGTGCCGTTGCCTCAGCCTGTTGGAGAATGACAAAAAATCCACTTTAGTTCCAGTACAGAGGATAGAGTTCATCAGAGCAGTGCTCAATTTGACCTGTGCCACTATGTCTCTGGGACTTCTGCATCGACCACGGAATCCATGTAGAAGCATGTCACCTTCTGGATGCCAGGAACACAGTAGCAGATCACCTAAGCAGGGACTTCTCCTCTCAGCATGAGTAGGTGCTCCACCCGGAAGTAACCAGCATAATTTTCCAGTGGTAGTGAACTCCCCAAGTGCATTTGTTCGCCACCAGGCAGAGTAGGAGGTGCCACAGGTTTTGCTCCAGAAGGGGTCTGGGCAAGGGTTCCCTCTCCAATGCCTTCCTCCTACCATGGGCAGGAAGCCTGATGTACGCATTCCATCCAATTCCACTCATCAGCAAGGTCCTAATGAAAATCAAGCGGGACAAGACGCAGCACTGGTTCAGGATGCTTTCAAGCTTGTCAGCGATCCCTCCCTGGCCCCTACCGAACCAACCAGACCTGCTGTCACAGGATCACGGCCGACTCTTGCACCCCAACCTTGCGTCCTTCCACCTCACAGTGTGGATGTTGCGTGGCTGAACCCAGATGAGCAGACCTGTTCGGACGGGGTCCAGAAGGTCTTCCTAGAGACTAGAAAGCCCTCAACTAGGCAGACCTACCTGGCAAAGTGGACAAGGTTCTCCCGGTGGGCAGCCAAACGGGGCATCTCCCCTTAGCATTCTTTGATGCAGTCCATCTTGGTCTACCTGCTTCATTTAAGGAACCAGGGCCTGGCACACTCTTCTATCAGAGTGCACCTGGTGGCCATTTCAGCCTTTCTTCCACCAATCCAGGGGCAGACTGTGTTCTCCCCTGACATGACAGTCAGGTTTTTTAGAGGTCTTGAGAGTCTCTTTCCTCAAGTTTGGTCCCCGGCCTCTCAGTGGGATCTTGGTTCTGTCCAGGCTCACAGGTCTGCCCTTTGAGCCTTTGGCCTTGTGCTCCCTATCTCACCTATCATGGAAGGTAGCTTTCCTGGTGGTGGTGACGTCGGCGAGGTGAGGCGAGGCGAGTCTCCAAGCTGCAAGCCCTGACCTCAGAACTGGCATACACGGTCTTCTATAAGGAAGAGGTCCAGCTCCGCCCCACCTGGCTTTCCTTCCCAAGGTGGTGTCTGCTTTCCACATGAGCCAGGACATCTTTCTTCCGGTCTTCTGCCCTAAGCCCAATGAAACTAGTGAAGAGAGGCGCCTCCATGCTTTGGACATAAGAAGACCTCTGGCTTTCTATCTAAATGGGACAAAACCTTTCTGTAAGTCGACTCAGCTGATAGGATGAAGGGCCTCCCAGTGTCCACTCAGAGGATTTCTAACTGAATCACCTCTTCCATTCAGATTTTCAACGAGTTAGTGGGAGTCCCTCTGCCGTCAATCGTCAGAGCCCACTCGAGTAGAGCGCAGGTATCCTCGGCGGCCTTCCTGGCACACATTCCAATCCAGGACATCTGTAAAGCCGCGACATGGTCCTCAGTACACACGTTCACGGCCCACTATGCCATCACGCAGCAGGCCAGGGATGATGCTGGGTTCGGCAGAGCTGTGTAGCAATCTACCTGTCCGTGAACTCCTTACCTGCCTCCAGGAGTACTGCTGGGAGTCACCTAAGTTGAATGGACATGAGCAATGTCTCAAAGAAGAAAAGAGTTACCTTTTTCCGTAGCTGGTGTTCTTTGAGATGTGTTGCTCATGTCCATTCCACGACCTGCCCTCCTTCCCCACTGTCGGAGTTTCCGTCAAGAAGGAGCTGAGGGTGGAGGGGGCCGGCTGAGCCCTATATGCTGCGGCATATGCGCGCCACTCCAGGGGGCACCAGAGCCGGTCCCCTGCTGAGGGAAAAACTTTCGGCACCAGTGCATGTAGTGAGCACACACACCTAAGTTGAATGGACATGAGCAACACATCTTGAAGAACACCAGTTACGGAAAAAGGTAACTGTCTTTTCTCTTGCTTTTGGGAAAATAAATTAAAATCACGTTAATCATTCTGATAGTATGCCTGAAGTACAAACCATTCATAGCATTTACTACTAGATGTGCAGATTCGCCAAAGTTCTCTCCTTTGATTAAAAAAAAAAGTTTTCTTTTGAGGTGAATTACTGCTTTTTTTTAGCGTCACTAAACTTTTCTTTTTCTAAATCTCTGTCACGGAATACTAATACTGGCAAAAAATGTCATTTTTCCTTGTGCGTGTTTAGCTGTTGTTCATTTGCTGTGGGAACAGTTTCATTTTCACACACCCTCTTTTTTTGTTTGTTTTTTTACAAACATGTGCCTGCCTTGAATTTGACATCCTTTATTTATTTTTGGTGTGTGCATTACAGAATGCATGACCTCAGCTATTCTGGCTTGTCCTGTTAATAGCATACCTGAATTCTTGGCAAAAACATCATTTGGGGAATGCTGAACAGCTCCAGGTTTTTTGGGTAGAAGAAATATAAAATTAATTAGCAACATAATTTAGGTCTTTATCTACCTTGTAAAAGCACACAAGTGTTTGTACTAGTAAGAGGCTCCTGGCTTAGATTTTGCTCTCTTGTTAAAAAGTAATATATTGCTTAGAGTAGTAATTATATTAACACCTCCAAAATTATCTCATCAGGTAAAACAAGAAGCATAGAAGAAAATAAGAGTAAGAACCATAACCTGGAATCAAGCACTGATAGCATATAAAACCATCTCTCAAAAGATGTTGAATAGATATTTTCCCTGATCCAGCATTTCAATCTGCTAATGCCGATGCCTGTGCCAGCCTTGAAACATACACTAGCAGGTCTTGTTGCAGGATTGGGCTCATTAACATTACATAGGGGAAAATGTGTTTCCTTTAAATAACAAGCTACCAATTGTGTCATTTCTCCGCAGTTTTGTTATTAGTATCATTCTCGAGTTTGACTATTTAAAGATATAAAAATTCTAGTAAGACATATAAAAGATGCAGTTTCCTTTCTAAAAATGATTCTTTCAGAAATCTGATTTGGATTAGATTCTTCCAGACAATGTTCAAGATGATTTTTTTTTTTGAACCTCTCTTTAAAATGTTTGGAACTCTCTTCTAAGAACTCACTGAGCAAATGCAAGTTCCCTAGTAATTGCTATTATTTTCTTAGCAAATGTAAGGGCTTCTCTACACTACCTGCCGGATCAGTGGGCAGCGATAGATCCAGCGGGGGGGTCGATTTATCGCATCTAGACGCGATAAATCGACCGCTGAGTACTCTCCCGTCGACTCCGGTACTCCAGCAGAACAAGAAGCACGAGCGGTGTCGACGGGAGAGCGTCAGCTGTCAACTTAATACAGTGAAGACACTGCAGTAAGTAGATCTAAGCACATTGACTTCAGCTATGCTATTCACGTAGCTGAAGTTGCGTATCTTAGATCGACCCCGTGTAGACAAGCCCTAAGACTGATATCAAACAGGATCCTATGAGCTGAAATATTCACTTTGAACACCAGACATTCACTCGCTCTCGCTCTCTCTCTCTCTCTCTCTCTCTCGTAGACAATTCAGTTTCTCTAACAAATCCTTTGCAAGGAAATATTGCTTTGAAGTAAAGCTAAGAAACTGGCAAAAATAAAAACTAGCTATTAAAAACTATATTTTAATACCATAAGTGATGTTTTCCTAGTTGAAATTCCAAGTGGCCTATTACCCTCATCTATGTTTTGTATTGGATTACATTTTTGGCCCTGGCTGTTAGCAGTGGCCTCACCCCCCACTGTCAGCAGTGTCTCTGAACTGATATGGTATCAGAACAGTGTCATTATATGGTAGCTTTCACAGAACTAATCCCATCTGGGGTAAAAGTTAGTGCTGTCTTTCAGAAGAATCCACTTAGGGTGACCAGATGTCCCGATTTTATAGGGACAGTCCTGATTTTTGGTTTTTTTTCTTATATAGGCTCCTATTACCCCCCACCACCTATCCTGATTTTTCACATTTGCTGTCTGGTCAGCAAATCCACTGGAGATGGAATTCAGCAGGAACTTGGCATCGATTATCAACAATCTATCATTAGGTTTCCAGTTAGTTTAAAACTCAGCTGTTTCTTAGAGTACTCCCAAGTCTATGGTAACAGTATTGGAATCAGTGGATATTGACCCCTGTTACCTGACAGAGGCATAATGTTCTGGAACCCTGACTTGATGTGACTGGGCCACGAAATAAGGACCAGTCTTTTATCAGCACTCCAGTGTATCACACTTTATTGCATGCTGTCAGAAGAAAACAGAAATCTGTGGCAAACATTGAACAAATGAAGCTACTGGAATTCCTGAGATTTCCCTGGAAGAGAACCTGGAAGAGAATTTTTTTTGTGGGAGAGGGAGGTGAGAGAGAAGAGACTGTCAAATCCTCCTGGAAGCAAATGTTTTTGAAGACAAATTTAGAAAGGCTGAAATCTTCCACTCTGTTACATGTGGCAGGCTGGGAGGCACTGCGATCTACAGTACCTTCTTTGTAGGAGCATGATGAGGGACTGCAGACACATTCAAAAATTTTAAGAATACTTGATCCATGCAAAAATCTCACTTGGGAAAGGTACGTTTTCTTTACAAGAGACCAGTTGCCAGATAAGACTGCTAGACCATTATGTTACAAAACTGTGTAGTAAAGCTAAGTTATGTGAATAAGAATAGTTAACCGATTAAGTAACTAAAGACTGAATTATTTGTGATATAAATGATAACTAGGTTAAATCAAGGTTAGTGCAAGAAATAGATTGATTGCAGTGCCAATGAAAATTCTGCTTCCCATATGAATGATAGCAAGCAATGAAAAATACTGAAGTGCATCTAATTAAAAATGCACACCAAAGTATACAAACAGAATGCAAGTAATCAAAATGGAAAAACAGATTTATTAGCAATACATCTGAAAGCGGTCACAACACACTGTGAAGGTGTACAGCACAAGAAATGGAATGCCATACATACAGTGAAAGCAGTCATTACAAGTGTGTGATGCTCAGCAAAAAGTGCAAAGAAATACAAAAGAAATACAAAATACATTGATGAACTCAGAGCTGAAGAATAAAGTTGTAGTAAAAAAAAAAAGCAGAGAAAGTAATAAACTGAACTGGTTCGTATTCATGTTCACCACAACTCATTACTGGATGGGCTCAGAATTGCTCTGCTGCATGGCATAGGCCTTAGATTACTAGTCAAATCATCTTGGAAGCAAGTAGTTTTGAAGACAAATCAGAAAGGCTGAAATCTTCCACTCTGTTGCATGTGGCATGCGAGAGGCTTCTGAAGCTCTATCTGGCTGCAGATTTGTTGCATTAGTATTTTCTGAGTGCGGTCTGTGTGCCTGGTGCTATACAAATGTAGAAGATGTGGTTTCTGTTCCCATTCTAATGACTTAGACAATACAGGACAGATAGATCAAATGGTACCAAAGTTTCTTTTCTCTAAACATGACTGTAGTGGGTTATCATTGTAAAGATTATTGGAAGAAGTGTGTTTTAAGAAAAAATTTGTATGAAAGGAGGGTGGTTGTTTGGTGGACAAAAAGTGAGAGACTGCTCCAAGCGCAAGGGACAGTGAATGAAAGCATGAAGAAAAAGGCAGGAGGAAGAGAGCAAGGATGGTTCCAGCACTAGACTAAGTAATCAAGACACCTGATTTGGTTCCCAGCCCTATTACAGACTTGTGTGTGACCTTGGGCAAATTGTTTAGGCCCTGCTTAAGAATGCTTAAGAATCTGAGTATCCCACTGAAGTCAAAGTATTTAAAGGTTTCAGAGTAGCAGCCATGTTAGTCTGTATTGACAAAAAGAAAAGGAGTACTTGGGTCTCCTAGGTGCCGCAAGTACTCCTTTTCTTTTTTTAAAGTATTTAAAGTTTGTGTAACTGGACAAGCTGCTTCCTGAGCACCCCCTCATAGCCAAAGCGCACTCTGCAGCACTCTCTCTCTATTTTCCCTTTTCAGGACTCCTTAGACCTCCATGAGAGGCTTTCTTGTGGACAGTAATGCCCGTCTGGATTTATTAACATAAACAATTCCAACTATCTTCAAAGTCCCAAAATATAGTTAATCACTACAACATATAGTCCATCAGTTCAACACCAATTCAGCTCTGCCAGTCCCAGGGTTATTCTTCAGTCCCAGCCTCCTCTTTTATCAAGCAGCTACTCCAGCCCCTTCTAGCTGGAGTCTTTCCCTGTTCTTCCCAACAGGGACTCCCCGGTCTTCCTACCTGGAGTCCTTTTTTCTCCAGGAAAAGTCCCAACCTGCTCCTGGTGTTGGCTTTTCTCCACTGAGAGGTCAGCAGTTGAAACTCTCTATTGGTCTGGTCCTCAGCATTCTTCAGCCTTCTAGCCCTGGCTTCAAGGCCTAAACCCTTTTCCCAGCCAGAGTTTCTAGCAGGAACCTCCTGCTCACTGCAGTACCTCTCTGCCACAATTTCCTCTTCCTGTTTCCTGCTCACCTCTGGTTCTTTATTGAGACCATCTGCCCTCTATCAGGTCCCATTGAAAAGTGGGCCAAGCCAATTCCCTCTTAAAGGGACCAGTCCACCATGTTATGTGTGCATAAGTGCTCTGCTGAGGTATTAATTCCTCTTTGTCTCAGTTCCCCGTGGACAAATGAGAGAGAGATTTTCCTATCAAAGAGAGGTGTTGTGAGGATAAAATTAATAACATTTGCAAGGTGCTTATTCAATACAGCAATGGGACCACAGAAGTACCTAGATAAATAAAAGGAGCAGTGAATCATGAAGTCTAGCCAGAATTGAGAGATATGGGGAAATAAGAAAGAAATGAGAAAAGAGATGAAGTCAGGGGCTGTTGGAATTGATATTGTGGACCCCACTTGCATAAAGCCACCTTTCTCACCCACTCCTGGTTGTGTACTGAGCAGCATTCAGGCAGACCCAGGATCCGAGTGTTGGCCATGTCTAACTGATCGTATTAGTCTCCTACTTTTATACATATTTTATTTTTAAATGCTATACCTCATGCCAGATTTTGCAATAACTAGCTTAGATTTATATGTTGTATTGTTTTTCCCTCCAGATCATCCTGTTCTTACTGCAGTTCATTTTAAAAATTATTTCTGTACTTGCTGCAGTTGAGTAGTAACATAAAAAGTTGCAGTTCATTATAGCTATCAACTAATCATTATCCTTCTGTTTGAGTTCAGCGGAATGAAGGTTTTCCAGTATAAAGTTTTCAATTTTCTTTCCTCTTTTGGCTGTTTTTTAAATAGAAAAATATTTCTAATCTTCCAGCAGGGGGAGACAAGAGTGTATTAGTTTTCCTCAGGGAAAATGGGGAAAAAATGGTTTGAAAAAAATATCCTCATGATTTATTTTCAGGCCCCCTCTCCAGATCACTCTAAGATTATTTAAAAAGAGAAGAGTAATGAGTTTTAAAAGACACAATTAATTTTAGGGTTCTGGAAAAATCAGACTCCGTATGAGAGATTCACCAGAAATTCTGGCAGGCTTTATTCTTTCATACTTCATTATGGTCTTTCAATCGCTTTATGGATATGTCTACACTGCAGTAAAACATCTGTGGCTGTCCCGTATCAGGTGACTCGGGCTCATAGGCCTTGGGCTGCAGGACTATAAAATTGCAGTGTAGACATGTGAGGGAAGCAGTGAATGTATTGCATAAAAGATTATGAAAAACCGGTTGCCAGCAAAGGTAATGCAGGGAAATCTAACTGTTCCATTGATTTTTTCCATTTATATGAAGTGTTCACTTAAGGGTCTAACCCTAAGCAGAGTTCAGATGTACTGAGGTACAAAAGCATATGTGCAGCTTGCTTTATGATAATTTGTTAGTGATTTCTTGCAGCTTTGATCAGCATCTTCCTTAGATAATGTATCTCCTCTCTCTCCCTCCCCCCCAGCCCCCCAGTTCAATATGCTTTCCTGGAGAATGCTTATTGCTAGTGAGGACTACCCACAGTAAATGGAAAAATTGGTTCAGAAGAAAATCAGAAAGTAATAAATCTTTGCTATTGCCAAACCAGATCTAAACCTCTGGGTTAAAAAAAAAAGTCTCTTTTTCTCAAATCCTTTTACCTTTGATACATAATTTCATCTGGTGAGGGAACTCCCAAAGAGTGATGCATGTGAGATTTCTTTTAATATTGGCATTTGGCTACTACCACACAAAGGCTGTTCAGATGCTGGGTTCTACAACTTCTAGCAGCGTATTAAATTTCAGTATCATCACACAATGTCCTTGTTATGGTGTTGTATCATCCCTGAAAGGTATTTTGGCAGCTTTCAACATCCTGTAAACTAGACTTGCATGATACAAGATTGCCCCATCAAATTAGGTGTATGCCCTAAATAACTTCACTAAACTGAATCCAATCTTTGTGTCCCTTAGGGTTCACCTGTCACTAATTTTACATGGCATGCTAAAGAAAAACACTTTTTCACCTTTCACCTTTGTAAATATCTTTTTAAGACTTAATGCTATTATTTCATCTCAGTCAGACTCCTTGAGATGAAAGGCAGAACCTTTTAAATTTGGCATCAGTTTTTACAAATCCTGCTTTACATGATCAGAATTTTGCAGGTATGCAAATGGAGACATAAATATTTTTAGGAGTGTTTATGTTGCATCAGTGCAAATTAGTTGTAATGCAAAAGGTGATATATAGTGGAATCTTGCCATCTTCTTGTTACCTTTCCTGTGCTTTTATTGTGATGTATGTTCAAATTGCTTACTAAGAAGAACGTTATCTTTAATTGCAGTGCAACATTTCAGTTCATTGTAAATATTAAATTGGCACAAATTCTAGGTTCTGCCTAAATTTATGTTAACATGGTTTCCTTCAGTAACGGAGAAGAGAGTTAATGTGAAATTTTCACTCTGGCATCAGTCATTTTTACAGTATTTCTTTCTGTGTGTATCTTTAGCACGGCTCACTGCTATTTATGTGGCTCTGGAGCCTGAAAAGGGTTCACTTTGGGAACCTGCGTAGATTAAGAGCTAGAGAACACCCCTGATCTCATGCAGACAAATGCATTGGAAATGGGTGAATAGATAGACTGTTGAAGGACCTTACCCCATTTTGAATGGGTGAGGAAGTTAACAGCCATACAAGAGATGATGGTTACTTATTGTTCACTGTGTATGTGAACAAGGATTGAACATTATGTGCTCACAAAAGACACCAAAATGCTTGTTGACATTAATTGAAACACATTTTCCAAGTGACTTGTAAATTTGAATGCAGTTTTTCATGGCTAAGCTTTTTTACATACATTCAGAAGTTGTTTACTCATGTCATGACCACTGCCATAAGTTGTCAAGCAGTGTTTAAACCCAGCACCTTCAGCATAGATCTCCATTATATGACATGAGCTAAAGGAGTAACCGCATTAACTACCAGCAGTAGTAGGCTGTTATCCTCTGTGGACTCGCTAGAGGCAGAAATGTAACATACACTTTGCAAGTGTGTTACACACACAAATTGATATCTAGTACTGCTCTTGGCCTCTCAATTTGCAAGTGCAGTGTGTACACACAATTGAAAGTTTTTGCATGCACAAAACTAGTATTGAAAAATTCCCTACACCAAAATACACACATAGGACCAGATTAAAACTCTGTTGAAAATGTTATGTGTATCCTACTGTATCACTTCTTCGCCACATTAAGCCTCTGTCTGGATTAATTATTTACTCTGAAGTCTCTGCTACTTTACCTGTAAGGTAGATCCAATCATCCTAGTGATATCATAAGGGCAGTGAAGATAGCCCAACATGTTGGGCTCATGGATTTAATGAAACTCTCTCTATTGCTTTGTAATATTAAAAAACCCTAGCTTTTGAGATTGATGAAACTCCTCAGCTTCACCTCACATGGGTTTAATCGGTGTCAGCAATTGCAGCAGCATCTGTCTCTCTCTTTCTCTGGTTTTACTTGAGGAGCTAGCGGTACCTAAAGGATTCCTGAGATTAGGCAGGAAATGGTTATTCAACTGGTGAGGAAGTCAGATTCTCTCATGGATCCCTTATATTTCTCTAAAATAGAAGAGACAAAGTGATTTGTACTGTTTCTTTGGGGTGTCTCAAGATTATACAGTATTTCCTTTCTTTCCTTAATCACAATTTCAGGAAGGAATAGTCAGGCTTCTTTGTTGTGTTTTCTTGGCTGGGGATCACTATAAAATCAGGACATGCATCCAAACAGCACACAGTAGACAGTCCATAAGATGCTGAGCAATAGCTGACTCAAGCCCTTCTTCGAGATGACGCACACTTTCTCAGTTCCCATTTTCCTAAGTTCCATGGTAACCAAAAGGTCAGCCTTATTCCCCAAACAGTGGGACTCAGATGTGAGTTTACAACACCGAGCATTTTTCATTCATCAAATCCTTTAGGGCCTATTCGTTGCTAGTGTTCATGTATGGGCGTATCTGTAGTTTTCCATGATCCTTTTGCACAGCTGGTTGGATGTGCAATCTGTATGCAGTTTAGCCAGAGAAACATCCAAAGCCACCCTGATGGCTCAACCCATAATGTAACCAACTATATCACCAGACAGTAGAGTCCTGGAGACCCCAGAATTTTCTTTCCTTCAGGGGATACCACAGGATGGCTGGGAGTGTGCTAGAAGTGTTCTGGAGGAGGGAGAAAGTGGATGCAGCTAACATTAACCTACTGCCCATGGCCAGTAGTAATAACATTTTCATTATCCAGAAAAGGATGAGAATCTATTTGCTTTTTCAGCTATAACTGTAGTAATTGCTGAGAACACATACTGTGCAATTGGGATAAATTAAGAGAGAAATGAAACACCGGTAGCCCACAGTGAGGCCTGACTCGGATCTCTCTTGTACCACTCTTACATCAGTGTAATCCCATTGATGTCCAGATTTACACCAGTGTAAATGAGCTCAGAATCAGATCCAGTATGGTTAGAGATACTGTGGGGGGGGGGGGAAAACAAACAATATAGCATCATCATATGGTGATCATCTTGCCACTCCACTAGTATCCCTGGAGGATGTTAAACAGAAGCTACAAAAGTGGGACATTTTTAAATCACCATGTCCAGATAGCTTGCACCAAGAGTCTTAAAAGAGCTGGCTCAGTAGATCGCTGGACCGTGAATGTTGATTTTCAATAAGTCTTGGAGCACTGGGGAAGTTCCAAAATACAGGAAAAAGGCTAATGTACCAATTTAAAAAAAGTTAAGTAGGATGATCCAGGTAATTGTAGCCCTGTCAGCATGACATCTATCCTGGGCAAGATAATGGAGTGGCTGATATGGGACTGGATTAATAAAGTATTAAAAGAGAGTAACGTAACTGATGAAAATCAACCTGGGTTTATGGAAAATAGGTCCTGTCAAATTAACTTGATATCCTTTTTTTAATGAGATTACAAGTTTGGTTGATAAAGGTAATGGTGATGATGTAATATATTTAGACTTCTGTAAGGCATTTGACTTAGTACTGCACAATATTTTGATTAAAAAACTAGAACAATAAAAAATTAACACGGCACACATTAAATGGATCAACAACTGGGTAACTGATAGTTCTTGAAGTTAATTGTAAATGAGGAATGGTCATCCAGTGGGTGTGTTTGCTGTGGTGTCCCACAAGGATTGGTTCTTGGCTCTATGCTATTTAATCTTTTTATCAATAACCTGGAAGAAAACATAAAATCATCAATGATGAAGTTTGTAGACAACCCCAAAATTTGGAGAGTGATAAATAATAAAAGGAAAGGTCACTGATACACAAGCAATCTGGATTGCGTGGTAAACTGGGTACAAGCCAACAATATGCATTTTAATACAGCGAAATGTAAATGTACATCTCTCGGAACAAAGAATGTAGGTAAGCCATATTTACAAGATGGGAGACTCTATCCTAGGAAGCAGTGACTCTGAAAAAGATTTGGGGGCCATGGTGGATAATCAGCTGAACCTGAGTTCCCAATGTGACACTGTGGTCAAAAGAGCTAATGTGATTCTGAGATGCATAAATGGGAATCTCAAGTTGGAGTAGAGGTTATTTTACCTCTTTGACACTGGTGCTACTGCACCTAGAATACTTGTCCAGGTCTGATGCCCACAATTCAAGAAGAATTGGAAGGGGTTCAGAAAAGATTCATGAGACCAATAAAAGGATTAAAACCTACCTTATAATGATAGACTCAAGGAGTTCAGTCTATTTATCTTAACGAAGAAAAGGTTAAGGTGAGAGTAATTAACCATTAGAACAATTTACTAAGGGTTGTGGTGGATTATCCACCACTGACAATTTTAATAGCAAGATTGGCTGTTTGTTTTTCTGAAAGATTATTTCAGGGAATTGTTATGGCCTGCCTTGCACAGGCAGTCACAGATGATCACAATGGTCCCTTGTGCCCTTGGAATCTCTGAATCTCTTAAAACAGGTGATTGCCTAACAAAAAGTTCTTTGTGCAATTTTCTTTAAGACACCAATTCAGCAAATTACCCTATTCCCCAAAGTATTTAGGTACATGCTTAGAGTTAAGCAAATACTTACATCCCATTGACATTAAAGTTAAGCATTTTTGGTGTTCTGCTTAATTGAATGGTTTCAGAGTAGCAGCCATGTTAGTCTGTATTCGCAAAAAGAAAAGGAGTACTTGTGGCACCTTAGAGACTGACAAATTTATTTGAGCATAAGCTTTCATGAGCTACAGCTCACTTCATCGGATGCATTCAGTGGAAAATACAGTGGGGGAAAAAAAGCTTATGCTCAAATAAATTGGTTCGTCTCTAAGGTGCCACAAGTACTCCTTTTCTTTTTACTTAAATGAAGTAAACATCATTTTGAATAGACAAATTACACTTACCAATTTTAGAACTAGTAAATGACTCCCAACTTTAGTAAAAGCTCATTTAGAGCTCATTGTAAAATGGGTTATATTCCCCATGGAAAATTTCAACTTGGTTGAAAAACCAAAAGTTTTAATTATTTTTGATGAAAAGTTGAAATTTTCCATAGGAAGTGCATGCCTTCATTGAAAAATTTTGTGTAATCAAAAGCTCATTTTTTGTCAAATCATTAACACCAAACTGAAAAGGTAACCAAGTGGTTCATGGTTCATGCACCAATTGTGCAATTGCTAAAGTAAATTCATGATCTTGATTATTCATTCCAACTATTATTTAACACAAAGCAAGCTGATCCTGTTTGACTGGTTGAACATTTATTGTATAGTGGCTCTTAAGTTATTATCAGCCCATAAAGTCAGGCTGATAAGTGCCTTTCTGAAGTCTGATTGGCGAACATACTACGTAGAGACTTCCTGTTTTTCACTCAGTATAGCACAACTAAACTAAGTTTTGTAAAAAGTTAGAAAAACATTTGTTGATATGATGGTTTAACTTACTGTTTAATAATGATAATAAATAACCTCCAAATAATGGAGTTAGTTTCTAAGCACTAATTACCCGTGACCTTTGGAGCTTATAAGCTTGAGGGAGTCTTAAACACAGAAGACATTTATGGCTTTGCATTTTTTTGTCTTTGTGTTTCATCACTCTAAATATATAAATGCTATTAAGATGGTTAATCTCCTGTGTTATGTATTTTAAAGTCCCATGTGTATAAAGTCCCATGTGAAAAGAATGTGCCTTGTGTTTTGCAACATTCTTTGTCTTATGATTTGATTTATCATCATCGTTAATGTTTAATATAATTAACTGGAAAGCCAGCATTACAAGTGTTGGTGTGTAATTACTCAAGCATGTTGAGCTGTCATTGAAATGGACAGCACATCAGAGACACCATACAAAGCGCATGTATATAGGTCAAACCAGGAGTTCCCAACTAATAAATCTATTATTCTAAACACTGCATGATCTTATAGAAAAACTCCATGAAAGGATGCAAGTCAATGGTAAGGACGCTCTTACAGCAGGCCATTCAGAGCAGCAGCAAAGATATGAAACTACTTATTAAGACATAGTGAATTCCAGCAGGTAAGCAGGATCTGATGCAAAAATTAAACCTACTTGCAGAATTTTCCCTAGAGATGATTTTGGCAGTAAACCAAAAATCCATCTTGGAATTTTAACCTTTTTCTTCAAGTGACTGCACATATTCATTTCACTGTAGGTATGCACACACACCTTGTGCACAGTTGTCAGAAAACTTTTTCAGTGGTGCTGGTGGGGGCAGCTTGACTGCCCTGTGCCATTGCGTGTCACTGTGTGTAGGTATAAGAGGGCTGAGAAGCCCCCAGCCCTTCTCACTTCCTTCTTACTGCCAATGACAGTTGGAGCCCTTCCAGTCTTGTTATTGCAAGTGCTTCCCTCACTCCTTGGATCTAGTTTGTTTTATTCTCTTAGTAGTTAGGTAGGTATAGAGTATTGTTAGTGACAGGTTTCCGTTTTAGGGGGTTTTAGACTATTTTTTAATCTCAGGACTGGGACTGGGGCCACGCCACTCTCTCTGGGGTTTGTCCTGCCAGTCATGTACCAAGTCGCTGATGGTCAGCAACCCAGAGCCCAGCGGCCTAAAATATTTGGTGGAGTCCCACATCAGTGACAGATGTCACAGTTGACCTGTGCCAGGTCTGTCGAGGCCAATCCCTGAAGTTTCCACAGAAAGACATCAAAAGCATGCAGTACCGATGCCTTCTATGCTTTCAGTACCTCAGAAACCAGTACAATCAAGGGGCAAACCACTGATGATATCCCTGATACTGCCATCGCTGGGCTTGGGTTACCTATCCCCAGTTCAGGCAGGATCTGCTCTACTTTTACCACAGGACTCAAGGTCATCTTCCTCAGACTCAGAGGTGAGGTCTTTTGTGTCCCAGTTAAGATGGGACAGATATCCTCCACTAGAGTCTTGGTGCCCAGGGGTCTTGCAGCAGTCTCAGGAGTGGGCCCATCTCAGGGGGCAATGCCCCATGCAAGAATGGGCCCCAACCACGTCAGTAGCTCTTCTGGACCCCGTGGGTGTCCCCCCTCATGCTAGGACCTTCCCTCACCTACCTCTGTTGGCTTTCTTGAGGGCTCACTGAGGCAACACAGGCAATACTCTTTGACACTCAGTCCTGGGATTGGTACTGAGAAGCTGGAAATTGCTTAGATGGCTCCTCCACCGCAATACCAGGCTTTGCTTTAGCATCCCAGTGCGTCATCTTCATCACCTGATGAGGCTACAGAGATGGTGAGTGATTCATTGCCTCCAGAGGATCACAAGGCTCACCAAAAGCGACTTAAAAGGGTGGCCTTTGTATTCGACATTCAGGGTGAAGAGGTAAGCAAGAAATCTCACAAGCTAGTGGACACATTAGCTTCAGCAGGGCCCTCCAGGGTGGTGCTCTTGATTAATGAAGCAATTTCTGAATCATAAAGAGTACTCTGGCAGACCCATTCTTCTCTCTCTCCCACAGCAAAACAGGCAGAGAGGAGGTACTGTGTCCCTTCTATGGGTTTTGAACATCTCTTCTCTCAGCCCACCCACCTCTGGGCTCTTTGGTTGTGACAGCAGCTAATGCATGGGAGAGGCAGGGGCTCAAAGTGTCAACACTGAAGGGAAAGGAGCTGAAGAGACTGGACTTGTGTGGCTATAAGGTTTATTTGATGAGAGGATGGCAACTTGGAATAGCTTGTTGGCTAGCAATTCTAAGTCGCTATAACTTTACTCTTTGGAAGAATGTGATGAAGTTTAAAGACAGGGTACCAGATGACAGCAGGCAGGAGTTCATTGTGATGGTGGAGGAGGGAAAGCTGTTGTCCAGGGCAGCACTCCAGGATAGCTTGGATGCGGCTGACTCAGCAGTTCGAACCATGGCATCTGCCATAACTATGAGAATATGTTAATGGCTGCAATCTCCTGGTTTCCCGCCAGATGTGCAGCAGACCATCCAAAACCTGCCTTTTGAAGGCCCCTCCCTCTTTTTGGAAAAGATAGGCAATAGCTACATAACCTAAAAGATTCCAGGATGACCCCAAAGTTGCTCGGAATCTATATGCTGACAACAAAAAAGCAGCAGTTCTGCTAGCAGCAGACACACAGATGTACGAGCTTTATAGCTTGGCCTCAAGATCTTCTGAGAAAAAGGGGCAAAAATTACAGGCAGCAACCACCTTCTCTGCCTCAGCAAGTTTTTTTCAACCAGCTGACCTGTCTAAACATGGATTTTGATGGGTTTGTCGAGAGCAATATACCAGTTCCCACAAGACTACTTGTTCCTACCCCATGTGTTTTCCAATCGTCTATCCCATTTCGTCTGTGCTTGGACTCACAGCACATCAGATTAGTGGTTCCTAAGCATCGTGGATCTGGGATACTCGGTTCAGTTTGTTTCTATCCCCCCTTCCCACCGCCTTTCCCCCTCCCTCTTCAGGGACCACTCTCACAAGGCTGTCCTTCTGCAGGAGATCCAATCTCTGCTTCAAGCAGGGGACACAGAGGCAGTTCCTCTGTTCCTCAGGGGAATGGGTTTTTATTCCCATTATTTCCTTATTCCCAATAGGAAAGGTGGTCTCAGACCTATTTTAGCATTTAAGAGAATTAAACAAATACCTAAAGAAAATTAGGTTCTGTATGGTTATCCTAGCTTCCATTTTTCCTTCCCTGGAACAAGGGGACTGGTATGCTTCCTCGACTTAAGATGCTTAATTCCATGTAGTAATCCATCAAGATAACCAGAAGTTTCTCATATTTGTAGTGAATGGAACCCACTATAAATTCACAGTACTGTACTTCCATTCAGCTGCCCCTCACGTTTTCACAAAGTCCATAGCAGTGGTACCTGCATATCTTCAGGGACTGGGTGTTTGTTTTCTTACCTAATCAACCAGCTTGTGAGAGGCTGGTCCGAGTCTCGAGTACTGTCCAGCATGACTATCATCCAGTCCACCATCACTGCACTGGGATTATTACTCAACTTGGACAAATGAATTCTGAAACCTGTGCAAAGTACAGCATTTATGGGAGCACTCCTGGATTCTATAAAAGCCCATGCATTTTTACCACAGTCAAGGTTCCAAACACTTCAAGGCTAGGTCATGGAACGAAAAGCACATCCCATTACCGCAGTGCACACTTTCCTCAGACTCCTGGGGCACATGGCAGCATGTACCTATGTGGTACAGCACTCCAGGTTACACTTCAGGAAGCTTCAAGGATGGCTAGCATTGGCCAGTCATCATCATCTAGACAGAGTGGTTCACATACCAGAGGTAATTTTTCCTCCATGGATTGATGAACAGACTCTCTGAAAATTTGTATGGTAGTTCCCTTTGTGTCCCACAACCACCATGTTGATCAAGGATGCCTCATCTTTGGGTTGGGGGACACACATGGGAACCCTGCCAGTCCAAGGTTTGTGATTTTCTCAAGATCTGAGGACGCATAAATGTCAGGGAACTGTGTGCTGTATGTCTAGCTTGTTCAGCTTTCTGTCCACATACTGTGGGAAAAAATCTGCTAGTGTTAATGGACAACACAGCAACTGTGTTTTATGTATGCAGGCAGGGAGAAATGTGTTGGTCGCAACTCTGCCAGGAGATAGCTCTCCTATGAGAGTTCAGGGTAGCCAACTCCATTCACCTCAGAGCTGGTTACCTTCCAGTTGTGCAGAACATATTGGCAGATCACCTGGACAAGTCCATCTTCCAGCTGTGGGGGACTTCCCAAACGGACCTGTTCACAACAAGGACCAACAGAAAGTGCCCTCAGTTCTGCTCCGAGAGAAGGCATGGCCCTGGATTGTTGACAGACACTTCTCTGCTACCCTGGAAGAACTCCCTGCTGTATGTCTTTTCCTCTAGTTTCATTACTGCCCAAAATCTTGTCCAAGACCAAACAGGACCATGCTTACCTCATATTTATAGCACCGGTGTGGTCTTGGCCCTATTAACCTTAGCAGTCAGACCTCCACTATATTTCCCATTAGATCCTGATGTGACTTTTCAGGACCATGGCTGTCTGCTCCATCCCAACCTCCAAGCTCTTCACTTGACAGCATGGATGCTCCATGGCTAACACCATTGGAAAGGGCTTACTCTAAAGATGTTCAGCAAGTATTTTTGAATAGTAGAAAGCCTTCAATTAGACATACTTACCTGGCCAAATGGAAACTTTTTTTTATCTGGTCTCAACATAAATGTGTCTCTGCAGAGCAGGATTCCAAACAACCAAGTATTGGACTAACCTGTGCACCTAAAACATTAAGGTCTGATACTTAGCTCTATTAAAGTACATTTGGCAGCTGTTTCAGCTTTCCACCCTATTCTTGGTGGATAATAGATCTTTCTTCCAACCCCATCACTTTCAGATTTCTAAAGGGTTAGACAGATTATAGCCACAGGTACAAGAACCTGTACCCCCATGGAATCAGAACCTTGTACTGGCAAAATTAATTGAGTCACCCTTTGAACCTATCACAACTTGCTCCCAGCTCCACCTCACTATGGAAGTGGTGGTTTTGGTTTCAATAACTTCAGCAAGAAGAGTGGGTCAATTGAGACCCTTGGTGTTAGAACCTCTCTATACAGTTTTCCATAAGGATAAAATTTACCTCCGTTCTCCCCCAAAATTTCTGACAAGTGTGATGTCCAAATTCCACACTAATCAGGCAATTCATTTGCTGACTTTCTTTCTGAAGCCTCATACTCATAGAAATGAGGAGAAACTTCATTCTTTAGATGTGAGAAGCACTTTAGCCTTCAACTTGAACCACATTAAGTCCTTTATATCCTCAATGCTGTTTGTCACTTTTGTGGACAGAATGAAAAGCCAACTGGTTTCTACTCAGAGGATTTCCTTCTGGATTTCTTCTGGTATTTGTTTGTGCTACTAGTTAGCGAAAGTCATGCCACCACCTACAGCATTGGCCCATTCGACTAGATCACAGGGAGCTTCAGCAGCTTTCCTGGCACAAGTACCTATTCAAGACATTTACAGCATGGTGACTTGTTCATTAGTCCACGCTTTTGCTGCTCATTATGCCATTTCCCATCAGTCCAAGAATGCTGCTAATTTTGGACAGGTTGTTCTCCAGTCACTGTTCAGATAGACTCCGGACCTGACTCCACATTAATCTGCTTGCGGGACACCTACAGTGGAATGCACACGTGCAATCACTGAACAAAGAAGAAACAGTTACCTGTCTTTCCATAATTGTTCTTTGAGGTGTGTTGCACTTGTTCATTCCACGACTCACTCTCCTTCCCCTCTCTGTTGGAGTCTGTCTGGTAAGAAGGAATTGTGGGGAGAGAGTCAGGGCAGTTCTGCTCTCCAATACCTGCTTGCAGTGGCATGTGATGACATATGAGCTGTCCAATTGGGAACCGCAGAGGGAAAAGTTGCCCGGCAATAGTGCACGAGGCACGTCCACCCCTACAATGGAATGGACATGTATAACACATCTTGAAGAACAGCAGTTATGCAAAGATTTGGTAACCATTTCTTCAGCTTTCACCAAATCTGAAGGGACTTCTTTCAGAACTATCTCTAATTTTCAAGTAATAATATGAGGTACTGCTAATCAGCAAGCAGTGCTGAGCTACTACACATACAAAGTACAATACACACGCACACAAATACTATTGATGTATGAACAAGCACAATCCAAGTGATCCAGATGGTCATCCATATCTTTGAAACCTCATACCCCATTTGGCACTCAAACATCTCCCAACAACTTCCATCAGGTTCCATCAGCATCTTGCCTGCTTTGTTGCCTCTCTGTAAAGGACAACCCAACAGTCTGATAAAGCAGTAACATTAAATATTTGCCTTTCAGTGAGAAAGGGTATAGATATCACTGAGTGGTAAAATAAGAGTATTTCTTCTTTTCCACAAAATCCTGCTGTTATATGTACTTTCATACTTCTGTTGGCTATTTCTTACTCCTGTCAGAAGCGAATAGGAGGCACTGTGGATTGGTGCTGTCATGATCTCATCAAGCTTGTGAAAAGAAAACAGTGGTAATGTGGAAAAATTATATTTTTCAGTATCTTCTGTGCTAAAGCAACAGTTGCCTAAGTTTATCCAAATGTTACTTCAGTGGCTGCTACAGCGCATGACTTAGACAGCTATGATCCTTCAACCCGAACAATCAGTTTCATTTTGGTGCAGATTCTTGTCAGAGTTTGGCTTGGCCTTTGCTTTTTATTTGGTCTGAAGCATAAGAGATCAGACTTTCAGAGGAATTTTAAGCTTGGTGTGTGTGTGTAATTTTTTCCTGATTTCAGACATATACAGAAATATACTGCATCTTATATATTTGATTAGCAGTTAACTGTGACTCCTAAGAAAGACAAACAAGGAAACTTTAATGGCAATACTATTAAATGCACATTATCTAATTTCTAATGTTCAGAGTTCTAATGATACATATATGAAGAAAAACGTTCTCTCCCCACCACATGAATACCATTGCCATTCTTTAGCCCACAACTCCTTGCCTTCTGAACTGAAGCCTTGATGAAATCTCCAAACATCAACAAAATTTTTAAAATGGGTAGCAGAGTTTTATTCTGTTGCCTCAAAGTCAGTCAGTCATGTACAGTGCAAATACAGAGGAGTTCTCATTATGTTCATAATTAAAATGGAAGGTTGACCTTGTGGCTAAAGAACAGGACTGGAGTCATGAGAAATGTGTCCTAGTCCCACATGGACTACTCAGTCTGAGTCAGATCACTTAATCACTCTGTGCCTCAGTTTCTCCGACTGTAAAATGATTAAAAACAATTAAATCACAAAATCATATTTTGTCAAAATGCCCTAGGGAGAAACTTTCCAAAGAATCACCATTACTTCTGATGTCTCAAGTTAAAATGAATGATTTAGGTTAGATCTGAACCTTATAACTGATTTTTCAGAGGTGCTGGGGACTTAAACTGGAGTTGTGGCTGTTAAGTACTTCTAAAAATCAGGTGTAAGGTTTCTCAGGGAAGGCTTTTAAAATCAGTAGCCACTCTCAGAGATTTTCTATATAATATATAATAAGCCAAAACAGTCAAAGTTAATTCATTTAAAATTCAGAAAAATTGTAGTGGGAAATTTCTTGCATTATTCATCCAACTCTTGTTATAAACAAATTCATTTCAAAGTCCTCTCTAGTGTTTGATTAGATGTAGAGAAAATAATTCTCTTCAACAGAGCTAGGCCTTTAATAGATGTATTCCTTAAAGTGGGCCCGACTGTGCTAAAATGCTAAGTGCAGCCAATTCCAAAGTTACTGATACAAAACAAAGATCTGTAAACCCTTATTCACATGCCTAGTCATCTCTTTTGACTGTGTAAAGTACTATGTAGTCATAACAATATTTAGCACTTACCCAGTAGTTTTCATCTCTAGGTCTCCAAGAGCATTACAAAGTACAATATTACTTACCCCATTTTACAGATGGGGGAACAAGCTGAGGGAGGGGAAGTGACCTGCCCTTGATCACACTGTCAGTCAGTGGCAGAGCCAGAACTAGAGCTCATGTTGCTTGATTATTCCATGCCCTATCATCTGCACCACGCTGCTTTAAAATACATAATTGATTAGTAGTATTGTTGACAATGAAGATTTTTTTAAAAAGTGGCCTGTGAGTGATCATTACCATTCACTCTAACACATCATCATGCTTTTCCTTCTCTGTCCAATATCCTTCTCCCCAATGGCACTCAAAGAGGTGACCGTCATCCAGGGTAATGTGCTAAAATAGTCCAAGTCCTTCCTAAAAGGATGATGTCAATGGGTAGTTATGGGAAACTGCATCTTCAGCACCCGACTCCTCACTTATGGAGCTCCACTAGGATCAGTTCTCTCTCCTGACCTTTTCAACATCTGCATGCAACCATTAGGTGAAAGATCAGATGACATGGACTCAATATATAGATGAGACACAGCTGTACCTAGCCTTCACCACATACGCCCACACCTCTAGCACCAGGATGGCCCAGTATTTGGATGCGATTAGCTCTTGGATGAAGAAGAGCTGTTTGAAGCTGAACCTGAACAAGACAGAGGTGATGCTGGTGGACAGAGGAAAGTATTGGGAAGAACATGAAGCTATGCTGCATTGTCCATTGGTTGAAGATGCACACCCTGGTCAACGTGGTCCATAGTCTTGGAGTACTCTTGAATTCCTAGTTGACACTGAGCTTTCACATAGCAGCATCCATGAGTAATGCTTTCTACCATCTCAGCTTGGCTAGAGAACTCTGTCCCATCTCGGCAGACAAGGATTGGGCCTTAGTTATTCATGCCTTCATCACCTCTCAGCTGGATTACAGCAAAGCAATATATCTGGGTATAAAACCTTCAGCATTTAGGCAACTCCATCAAGTACAGAATGCTGCAGCATCTCTGCTTAGCAACACAGGCTACCGCAAACATATCAGACCTGTCCTTTGCGCTCTAAACTGGCTTCCTACGGTATATCAAAGCAAGTTCAAGGTCTTAGTCCTTACCTTCAATGCACTCAATGGCCTGCACCCAGGATACCTAAAAGATCATCTAAAGCTCTAGGACAAAGACCATGATTGACAACTACATTCCTGGCACAATAAGAATAAAGATAGTCTATGCAGGAGATAGAACCCTCTCTGGGAGTGTTCTGAGACTCTGGAATGAACTCCCCCTGAACTCAAGATCATCACAAACCTCACCACCTTCTGCTCCAAGTGTAAGACATATTTCTTTGACTTGCCTTCTCTAAGCGTGTGTGTGTGTGTGTGCATGTTTATATATATATTGTGGCAAGGCACCTCCCTTGTCTCACCAGACCTAGCACTTCCCCCTCTGGCGATGGCAGGCCTGGGGTAAATCAGCCCCACTCTAGGAGGGGTTTGCCTTCCCCTTTCTGTGCTCCTTTGGTCATATTTTCAGGGTGGGTTCAGGGTCGACTTAAGGGGTGATCCTCTATCATAAACACAAAAACAAAGTGGGATATCTTTCCTTGCCTCCTCGCTGGGGCAGGGTGTCGTCCTGTAGTTTGTCATGGGGTGTCAGTCCTTCCCCTAGTAGACACTCAGGTTTGGCTCTTTCCCCTATGGGAAGGAGCACAGCCTGTCACCCTGGAGAAGCTTATTTCCCTGCTGTCACTAACCTTGCAGCAGCTTGTGTATGTCTCTCTCTAAAGTGCCACAAGGACTCCTCGTTGTTTTTGCTGATACAGACTAACACGGCTACCACTCTGAAACTTGTGTGTGTGTGTGTGTGTGTCTATCCTTTCCTCTTCCCTGAGGAGGGGGTTTTAAAGGCCTCAGGCAGCACTTAATAGGATTCAGGTGTCCCTAATTAATCTGAGGTAACCCCTTCTCAGCTTGTAGGGAAAAGGGCCTTTAACATTCTAGAGCTAACATATCAGGCTGCCAGGACCCTCTTGCAGCCATCCGGCTTTGTCACTATAGATAGATATAGATATGAATGAAAAAAAACACACTACCAAAACAAGACACTACACCAAACATGCTTATTCCATTGGGGAGAAGATGAGAGACAAACGCATGACAGATGTGTAGTCATGTGGCTTAATGTACTGCTGGAAGCTTCTCAGATACTATGAGATAAGCGTGGTATAAAAACCTATATAGAATAGAATAGGTTATCTTCAAACACTATGCATCAAGAAACACTATCTGTCTGAAACTTTTAAAGGCCCTCCTACATGCCAGAAACCCTATTAATTGTGCATTGTTGTTGTTATAACTCCTTCTACATCCCTAAGCATCCAGAGAGAAATACTGAGATTGTGTTTTTGTAGACATATTTTGAACACTTCAAAATAGCAGTGTACTTACAAAGCCAATTGGGCTGTTATGTAACTCCAGCCCAACTTGATTCCCCCATTCACTCTCTTCACTGTGCTGCTGCATTTGAGCCAACACCCATGTCCAGTCATATAGGGTGTGCTTGGTAGCTGCAGGTCCAAGACACCAGAATCTGCAATGTATTTTTCCAACAGCTTTGGATCTGTGTGGCTGCTTCTTAGCTGGCCTCAGCTTAGGCGTCATGTCTCGCCTCTTGGCTGGGCTCCACTCTTGGCTGCTGTCTTAACTCCCTGTGGGTCTGGCAATTGCGTCAGCCTGAAGGGCTGCTTTGCTCCTCAAGATGCCATTTTCCCTTTTAATTCAACTGAAAGACATTTACTTCCCTTTATTACATTTGAGCATTAGCATCCTCTTGTGATGATGCTTAAACAGTCTGTTATAGGCCACAATATTCAGCTGACATTATCCATAGGAACTTGTTCAGACTAAAATTAGGATTTTTTAATATCAGTAGTTGGGTATGTGTGTGTGGGAGGCGTAGAAAGGAAATAGTCTGAACTCCCTGGAATCAGTGTGTATGACAGTATATAGCCTCATTAATATACTTGATTCCAAGACAATGGTGTGTTCTTATTAGTCAGGGACTATTAGTCAGGACTACCGGGTTCTGTTCCTACCCCTAAAGATGACCTGCTACTCTAATCAAGTTGCTTAGCCTCTTTGTGCCACAGTGCAAAATAGAGCTAGTAATGCTTCACTTTTCCATCTGCAATCATTCCACAGAGTCAAGGGCTTGTGGAAGGAGAGCCTCAGGCAATGTTAATACACTATGAACTTATGTAGCGCCTTCCATTTGAAGACAAAAAGCAGCCATGTACTATGGAGTTTTCAGCCCAATGAGACTGAAAGGGGTAGCTCAGGTTTGACTTCTGATCCCAGCCTGGCAAAGCAGAGGAAATAACAAGCATTAGCAGAATAGCCAGAGTACAGAAGACCTGCCCCATTAATGTCATGTAGATTTACCTATTCACAGTGAAAATTAGCATTGCATCATTAGCACGATTAGGTCAGTGAGGGTTCTGTATCTGAAGAGATTCCCAGGACTCTGTAGGTTGTAAGAGATGTTTTCAGTGCTCTGGTATCCCTGTGACTCATAAAGAGACTGAGATACCACTCACTGGATCCACAGCTGCTAGAGGACAACTACTATCATGTGGCACTAAGATACTATGGTGATAGGTGCGTTAGAAATAGATGGATAACAGGACAGGGAAACAGATATCTGGGTTGTGTTCTCAGCTACACTACTAACCTGGAAAAATCATATTTAGTCTTGGTCTCTAAAATACTTATATATCTTACAGTTGTTTAGTGAGTAGAGCTGGTTGGGAAATAGAGTAGGGAAAACATGAAAAAAATTCTTTCCATGTGTTAAACATTTTTTTACCAGATGTAGAAGTGAGGGTTAATTCATGAATGTTTGTAAAGGGGTTTGAGATCCTCTGATGGAAGACAATATAGAAATGCAAAGTACTGTTACACGATGATAGTAGTGGTAGCTGCTACCTCAAAGCACTAAACACAGCTACTGCTTAGGATCAGCTAACTTCAGTAAAAGTGGATTTTTCATGTTTGTCTTGTTTTCCCAAGACCGTTCTTCTGTCTCTTAGCACAATTACAAAGTTACAAAAAATAAAGCAATTAATTTTTACAGAATGGGATCAGGCATGTGAGTTTCTGCAGTATAAATTAAGAAGGGCATGTTGCTACTTGTGTCAATTTGACAGGTGAATAAATTGTAAATCATTCTAAATCTAAAAATGATATTGCTCTACAAATGAGACAAACAAAGTTTCACATATAAGGTTGACAAATTTTCATTTAAGAATTCTTGTGGTTTAGATTTTTTTAAGGCCTCTACTATGTTGTGCAGTGTTATAATAAACTCTGGGTCTCATATGCTAATAAACTGAAATGTATTAACATGTAAGTGTAATCAGTAATCTGATCTAACAGAAGACAAATTACCAGAATTGCTTCTTTGGTCTTTGCATTCAGAATAGGAAGCTTCTATTGATTTTGAGTCTGATGAAAAGCTCGACTCTGTGATGAATTAACACGTTCTTAATCTTTCACTTCATGGAGACTTGAGTTCAAATCCTGGATTGTTCATAAGTGAAATCAACTTGGTGATATCAAACCAATGCCCAGTAGACATTTTCTGTTATGTCACAAAACTACCACATAGTGCAACAAGATTGGCAGTCTCTGCTTAGCACCAGCTAAGTACAGGAATATCTGAGGTTGCAGGTGAAGATAGAGGTGCATTGGCAGAACTGCATAGGAAAGCTCACACAGCTCCTTTTTATGCATAGACTACCTCAAGCCATCGTTATTAGTGCCTCACTTTAGTGAGGAATGCATTTAATAACACTATGTTGTGATCATTATGTGAAATGTCAGGGTCACTGTCTATGCAACAGGCTCTCAAAGGAACTACCCAGAACTAGCAGTTCAAAAACCAGGGCACCATATGTTCTGTGATCCGTGGCTACAGAATTAATCTCTTCCTACATAGTTGTGCTCTAAAACATCAGCTTTGTTTAAAATAAAATAGCTTCTAGACCAGTGGTTCCCAAACTAGGGGCACCGCTTGCTCAGGGAAAGCCCCTGGCGGGCCAGGCTGGTTTGTTTACCTGCCGCATCCACAGGTTTGGCCGATCGCAGCTCCTACTGGCCGCGGTTCACCGCTCCAGGCTAATGGGGGCTGGAAAGGCGGCCAGCATGTCCCTTGACCCACGCTGCTTCCGACAGCCCCCATTGGCCGAGAACGGCGAACCGTGGCCAGTGGGAGCTGTGATTGGCCAAACCTGCGGACGTGGCTGGTAAACAAACTGGCCCAGCCTGCCAGGGGCTTTCCCTGAACAAGTGGCACCCCTAGTTTGGGAACCACTGTTCTAGGCAATTAGGGCTACAGAGAAACAGTGGAGACATAAATGAACATAAAGAGTGCAGTGATGTCTGAGTCTGCAGAGAGGGTGCAATGATAGCTGTGAGATGTATAAACTCCTTCATTCATCTCAGGCAGGGTCCCCATGGACTCTGATTCTGCAGCCATGGAATTTGGCATTTTTCCAAGACGCTGTGGAATGCAGCATTTTTGCCATAGAATTCACCAATTTTGCTGCAGCTGGCACCTGGCATTTTGTTTTCTATCTTCCTACTTTGCCACCCTCTGGAGGTCTCATGCCCCTCAGCTTTCCCCACAAGGAAGCGTTAATTGTTTGACAGTGCATTCTCTCTGCTCTATTCCATGGAGTCAGCCAGCATGGAGTCATGGAACTAGAGCTAAAGTCTGGCTTGCAGCTAGGAAGCAGGAGGAACCAGAAGTGTAGGCTAACTAGCTAAGCTACCTGGAGAACAGCACAGCAGTGAAAGCTGAGGTGCTGAGAAGCTGAGCCAGTGAAATCTGGCTTTTTCTCTCACATAGATGATGGAAAAGTAGGTCCTAAGACAGGGTGTCTGGACAATATCATGACTGCCAATGCACCAGGAGAACATAGCAGAAAAAAATCTGTTGTCTGAAATAAATGTTGCTGAAAATAGTCACTGAAGAATTTTACATCAGTGAGTGTTTTCATAGCTATGAGCCATTGTGTGTCGGGAGGTGTATGTTCAGGGTAGGAGGATGTGAATGGAAGGTATTTAATGGAGATACGGTAAATTAACATTGCAAAAGGATGTTTCTTGCCACAGAATTCGGGTGTTCTTGCTGCAGAATTTGGTCCCATTGTGCTGCAGAGTATACAGGACCCACAGAAAGAATGATATTTGCAGTTGCTTAATGCCTTTTTTTTCTTTCCAGGCCACTATTTTATTTTAAAAAGGTATAATTACACATAGACTCTCTCCTTGAGCCTCTATGTAAATCCTGGGGGACTGATGTGATCTCTCAGGACCAGACCCTAATCAAAATACATTTTAGCTCCTCCCCCATCCTGACATGTATTATCTCAGCAGAAGGAAGTGAAATAATAAGCAGTCTGAGTGACATCAGAAACAACAACGTAACACTAAAAAACCTAACAAAAATATATCAAACTAGCATCACAAAAAATCTGCCTGCAGTGGACACTGAAAAACAACTGTGGTGTATAAAACATGGAGGAGGGCTGTTTACTGAGAAGATTTGAATCATAATGGCATAGCAGTACTTACCAGAATGCTCTGTTGAAAACAGTCAATAATTCATGCAGATAGCCTTTTTTATACCTTATCAATAAATTGTAAATCATATATTTGTTTGGCTGTGAATTATATGCAGAAGTCTTGTAAAGAGTAAATTCTTAATATAAACTACTAATTTCTTGTGGATATTTGATCTTTTACAAATTTGCATTTCTTTATGTAAGCAGAGTCAGGATGAGCTCCACCCTGACACCTGGTGGTGAGGTGTGGCAAGTTGTGGAAAAGAACTTCAGGGGCCAATCTCATTTGCATAGGCACACCCACCCCGCCTAGAATGAGGCCATAGCTGCCCAAATGGTCACTTTGGCTGCTGTGGGATCCCCAGTGTCTCTGTTATTGGGGCAGGAAGAATAAATTGTTATTACCCTGATTATGGGAACTGTGCTTGGAACTGTACTTGGCCTTTTGTTATGATGGAGGGACTCACCATCAACTAAGTAGCACTCGCTAGGCAAGAGTCATGGGTTCCAAAACTCTGAATTGAGAGAGACTGGGGACAAGTATTAATACTTGGTGGCATGGGCCTCTTCCATGCTAATTTGCACTACCTCCTCTCTCCACTGTGGAATATCAGAGCTAATTTTGATTTCCTTAGGAGTCTAGTTACAGGCTGCTGAGCTCACTTTGGGCTAATGGTGCACCAGCACTGAGGCTCCCCTACTACAAGCTGAATTCACCAAAGAGCTGAACTGACTAAGAGTTGAAATCACTGAGTGTTGTGTTAAGTAGTGGGGGAGCCTGAAGATATATTGTGGAGCAGTTCGTGGGACGGCGGGAGCTGCTTGTGGGACGTGGAGCAGAGCAGTGCATGGACCGGCTGGTGGAGCCGTTCGTGGGATGGCGGGAGCTGCTTGTGGGATGCGGAGTGGAGCAGTTCGTGGACCGGCTGATGGAGCAGTTCGTGGGGTGGCGGGAGCTGCTTGTGGGATGCGGAGCTGGTGGAGCGGAGCGGAGCCCTATGGAGCTGCGGGGCAGTCAGCTTCAGATCATGTAAGGTGCCCCTTACCTCTCTTCCCCCCGCCCCTGATCTCCACCCAGGTTGGGAGGTAAAGCTCTGCAGATAAACTTTCGAACTCTGGGACTCCCTGACAGAGACTTTTGGGTCATTGGACTTTTGGGACTTTGGGTGATTTCGGGTTGCTGGACTCAAGAACCAAAGGGAAAGGACACGACCCAATTTGCTTGGGGTGGGTTTTCGCTCATGGGTTGTGTTGTGAATCCTGTTGGTGGTGTTTCCCCAACATAATGCCACATTGTTTCTCTCTGTTATTAAAAGGCTTTTTGCCACACTCACACTCTGTGCTTGCGAGAGGGGAAGTATTGCCTCTTGGAGGCGCCCAGTGGGGGTGGTATATATTTGTCCCAGGTCACTGGGTGGGGGCTCGAGCCGGTTTTGCATTGTGTTATTGGAATGGATCCCCTAGATATTGAACCCGGCCCTTGTTGCTGCCAACTCTGACGGGCAGAAGGGTTACATTTATAACAGATAAACACTACTTTAATTGTCTGTCTGCGGTGAACTATTACTTTGAATTAAATGCAGCATGATATAAATTTTAAGGAAAGAGCATAAAGGCCCCCGACTGTGCAACAGAACTCCTATTAAAGGCAGGATTAGACTTTCTGTTGGACCAGTTCAGTAAATCATTCTTGGCCTCATCTCCTGAAGTTACAAAAATAAGTACATCCTGAAAAGAAAAGAATGTGACATAGCATGGATTTGGAGTAATCTACTTCTGAAAGTATGAAAGGGGGGATATTTTCCTATTAATAATACTGTTGTGACCCATTTCCAAGTTCCACTCTTGACTTTTTGTACATGCAGCCATCACTTTGGGACCAATATCCTTTACACTTACTTATGGTAGCACCATTTAGCCAAAAGTCTCCAAATACTTGAAATATATTTATTACATTTCACAACCCCCAAGAGAGAAAAGTAAAAATGAGGCACAGGGAATTAATTATTTTTAAAGTTGCACTACTAGTCAATTAAAGAGTTGGGAAAGAATTCAGGAGTCCTGATATCTCATCTCGTCACTTCTAATATTGAGACTATGCTCCCAGGCCTTTTGGTCTGCCTTATCAACACCCTATAATGAATGATTTAAACTAGTACAGAGGATACTATAGGCCAAATCCATCCCTGGGATAAGAGGGTGAACTTCAGTAAAGTTAATGTAGTTTTACCAGCTTACACCAAGATTGCATTTGACTCCCTAAATTAGTTTGCCTGCTTAGCAGTATGGATGCGGACAGGGACGCAGCCACAGAATACTCACAAAAAGTTGGGAGGGGTATTCCAAGGGGAATTGTATCCCAGAAGGTAATTCAGTCCAGTGATCTATGCTTGGACCATATCTATATTCTTCAAGTCTCTACTCTTCATGAACGAGAGTCCACTTTGGCACCCCATCCTTAGTAACGGGGGAGTGGGGAGGTGGAACAAAAGGGTAGTCCATATTTTATATACATGGAGAGCTACTATGAAGGGAGAAAAATAATAGACACTGACTAAATAGGGTCTCATCTCTCCACAAGTGATCTCCAGGGAATTATAAGACATGCTAGAGGAATCTGGGAACAAACACTGATAGGCTGTTTGGTCCCATTTTAGCCTAATAATTTCCAAATTACTATGTTAACCTTTTCGCCTTTATTGACAGGTCACCAGAGGTAGCTTTTTGTCAAGATCTATAAAAAGACTTCATTTTAAATGGGTCATTTTTCCTCTCTAACACAATATACTAGTTGGAAACATCAAGTCACACGTTGGATAAGACCCCACTGTATATTCTAAATGCTCTGACCTTATTCCTTTCGGTTTTGAAAGCTATGCTGGATAAGATTCCACAGTGTGTAAAATCAAAACTTATTAAGATTAAAAAGAACAGGCTTGAAGTATACACATTAATCTTCTTCTAATATTAAAATTACATGCGGTGAGGAATTACAGTCTGATAGATGGAGAATTGAATTCACTCTCTTGGACTCCATCTGCTCTTTGGGGAGTCTTTTTGAGGGGCTAAATTTTAAAGAAATCTGTTAAAAATCTGTTTGGAAACTTTTCAATATGGTGCAACACTGGAAAAAAGCTGGTTTATGGACAACTTTTATTTTTCTGCAAAGGGGCGTTTACCACAGTCACAAATGGTGACTTATCAGTTGCCTGTAATTTATAGCAGGTGGATGATTGCTCACCGCAAGTTTTTAAAATCAATTAACAAAGAACATGACCTTAATCTAAATTATTCAAAATACCCATTACAAATGACTTCAAATTGTGGTTAGCCAATATCCTCTTTCCTTGTTGGTTTTCCATCCATCCTTTCTTATCTAGGATGTTGAAAACTGCAGCACAATGGTGCTGGATAAAGAATACTAAAGCTGGTGAGCATTAAACCCTCTGCTGGCTTCTCCCCTGTCTGCCAGTTACAGTCCATATCTTTCCAGCTGTTGTGGCACTGCATACTTGATACAGTGGAAGTGTAGTCTAGTGCTTAGAGCACAGCGCTGAGTCAGGATTCCTGTTTTTTTCCCTCTTTTACGTGGCCTTGTGCAAATTGTTTTCTCTGCCTCATTTTCCCCATAATCATAGCTCCCTATCTCACAGGGACTTGTGAAGCTTAATTATTTGTAAAAGGATTTGCAATCCTGGGATGAAAACGCATATGTGCAGTATACTCCCATTTATTCGAATAGCATGGGGGACATGGATTTTATTCAAAAAATCGTGAATTCAGATAATCGAGAGGGCAGCCTCTTCCCCCAATCCCTCCAGCACTCTCCTTGGCACTCAAATAGCTGGACAGAGTATAGACTTCACTATTGTCACTATGCATGCACAGTAACAGCAAGGTAGCAGATTCCCTAGTATCTGTGCTGCTCCTGCTGCTGCTTGGCTTGGTGTGTGTGCCCCAGCACAGGCTCCTGCAGGCCTCCTGGGGAGCAGCAGGGAGGCTGCCCTGAAGAGGGAGTTGTGTATTTTGGTGCTGCATCAGCCAGGGCCAGAGCTAGAGAGGAGGTGAGGGGGCAGAAGGAAGCAATGTGCATGCAGGCAGCTGGACATGGGTGACAGAGTATTTCGCTGGGAAGCAGGGTGCACACTAGCAGCAGGGTATTTCACTGTGGGGACTGCATGCTGGATGCCTAACTGAGAGATTGGACACTAGCAGTTGTTTTAGGAGTGGGGACAAGGAAGGGATTCAGATAATGTGGAGGTTTGGATAATAGGGTTTTGGCTAAACTGGAGTATATTGTAAATGTATTGCTAAAGTATGTGAATTTTGTGACTAATACTCGTCGTTCAATATTAAAAATGTTCAAGAGACCAAATGACCTAGACTAGCGACATTTATTAAGTAAAACAAATCAGTACACTAAAAGGAGACATACGTACATCATTCCATGAAGCTATTGCAGTGTTCACCTTACACAGTAGGTTTGCTTCCATTGATACACTCCCAGAATTAGCTGTGTTTAAATCATGGTTGTTTATGAGTTAGAAAGCACTGTACAGGTCACACTGAACTAAAATTCACCAATCAGCTTTTTACCTTCTTTTCTTAATACTATGGTGTACCTTTTCTTGTCTTTGTTTTGGATAACACACTCTAAACCAGTTGGACATAGAGGTACATCCCAAACTGTGCTAGGACAGACCATTCATGTATCTGGTTTTTGACAGGCTTCCAATTTTCTAATGCCAAAGCTGACTTCAGCTTTGCAAAGTGTTGTGGGATACTTGACCTGGGTGATGAGTGTAATACATTGGTTAACATTTAACTCCCAACACATATATAATTAAGACCATGTGCATAATACTTATTAATGGGATATATACTACACATAACATACATATATTGGCTAAAAATGTAGTGTATTAGTAAAAAATACATTTCATATAGATTCTCTTGCCATCCCACTTTCTGAAGGCAGCAACTGCTCTACAACCACATCTTGCCTACTCTATAGAAAATTAACATCACCACTGATCACACTGACTTGAAACATGATCCTCCTAACCTATCCTAATACTTGTATGCATAGCTGATACGTGTGTGGTGGACACGTGGTGAGAAAATGCATTAAACGCCTTATTTCTGGTGTCACCTATTCATCTGCATAGTACACTAACAAAACAGATAATGCAGAACCTACAGACTGGAACCTTTGTGAACAATGACAAATAGTGCTCGCAGCAAGCGCAGTCAGATGAAGTTTAATCGCACCGAGGCCGTCCAGATGGAGATGAGATTTGGCTTCATCATCATAGGGCAAAGGCCATGAAGATGACTCAGACCAGTGCGCTTCTGACGTCCTGCAGCTTTGAGCCCATACGCTGATGAACTTTCCTATCACCGTGGAAATAATAACCTCTTCAAATGTCAAGCTGTCGCTTCCTATAGTTTGGAAGTTAAGTTTGAAGCATATCCAAGTGTATGCTGCTCAGCTGGCTGGCAGGATATCTATCATACCTCTCCACTCACTCATTGACTTGCACTTTAGGGAGAACACTCATCAAAATTATTTACTGACCAAAGGGAACAATATGTGAGCTGGGGAAAAAGAAGTTGAAGCCAGGTTTGAATTAAAGAGGAGGGGAAAATGTGTTGTTGTTTTTTTAAAAAGGGGATGTTGGGGGGAAATCCCAACTGTTAGCCTGTAGTCTATTAATTGTTTGCCTTTGAAATCCATCCCAGTTCTTCTTGACTGACAACAACACCAGATTTAGGAGCGATGAGGCAAAATGAGGCACAGTTTATAACGTCTGCCTGACTGTCTGGCTGTCTAGGGAAAGGAATACTTCTGGGCTGCACCTGTTCCATTGTGGTAAAACTTGTTTTATCACTATAGCTACAAAATGGCTGATCCTCCGACTGGGACTATGGCCTTGTGCTTAGCGAGTTTTTTGAAGGTGGAGTATATTTTCTACAGACGCTATGACACCGAAGGCAGGATGTTTACTGTGCACTGTAGATGTTAGTTATTATCTGGCAACATCAAGTGGAAAATACTAATAACATTAAGTAAAGGCAGCAAAATTATAACATTTTAATAGGCCTCAACCTTTTGCAATGACACCCTTTTAATACTTTGATCTGATTTCAAACAACGGAGGCCAATTTTTCCCTATTATGTTTAATAAATTACTGCAGCATTGGGGCCTGGCTTTTTTTTAAGAACTCCCATCAGTAACAGGTACTTAGCGTATAATCCAATTTTAAACAAAAAAGTGGTTTAATTTACCTTACAGTCACTATAGAGACTATAGAACTTGACATTAATAAGGTTAAGACACAAATTCAATCGCCTGGAGTGTTCATTCAAGAAGATGGAAAGCCTTTCTAATAATAGAAATATATGATTGCCAACCTGCAACCCATAAAATCTAAGGGACAGGCGTTAAGAGAGAAATGCAACAGTCTGAGAAGGATGGAAATGGAGAGCAAATCTGTGAAACTCTGTTTTTTAAAAAGTAAGAAAAAGGAAGCAGGAAATCTTTTATTTTCACACTTAAGGAAAGATAACTATAACTATAATTCAGTTATAGTTAATGAACATATTAAATGAGGGTAGCAGAGCAAGCAATAAATGAGCTAAGATAAAACCCTGTCCTCCATCCCCAAAAGATAAAAAATCTAGAGCAGCAGAGGAAAACAAAATGAATAATGAGAAGAAAACAAGTTTCTCAAATAGTTCGTAGACTTGTTCCTGTGAAAGGCCAAATACTGAAATCTAACTCAGGCAGACTTTCCACTGATTTAACTCCACTGAGTATTGGGGTTTTTAAAATAACTAATGGGGTATGAAAAGAAGAGACATTTTTCATAAACGTTCATGGGAAAATTGTTATTTCAGTCTAGGCTAGTTCACAGCTCAAAAATTTAGACTTTTCTGAAATCTACAAGTAGCTGGTCCCATATCAAAACAGATGCAAATTATATAATGTGGATTTTAAGGAACTGTTATGATCTGGTCAGACCTGCATAATATAGGCCATAGAATTTCACCTCGTGATTCCTGCTTCTAGTCTAAGAATTTGTGATTGAACTGGAATATATGTTGTAGAAAGCATCTGATCTAAAGACTCTAGTGATGGAGAATTTGAAACATCCCGTAGCAATCTGTCCTTACTGTTAAAAATTTGTATCTCATTTCCACTTTTAGCACTGTTGACTTCAGCATCCAGCATTTGGATCTTGTTATGTCTGCTAAATTCTGTATCTTTTCCCTATCGAGGTAACTATAGATAGATTGTGATCATGATGCATCTTAAATGTCTCTTTGATAAACTAAATAAATTGCACTCCTTTAAGTCTCTCATTAGGTGTGTCTCCTTGTTTTTAATCAGCTGGGATCTGACCCTCAGTTTTTTTTAAATGTCTAACTGTTCTTATTAACAGTTTTTTCAAATTCCTCTTTAAAATGTGAATACCAGAATTGGAAATAGTTAGTGGTCTCATCATAGGTTCATGCTATTTTGCTTTTCAATGCCATCATACTGCTAACTCATGTTCATCTGATTATCTACAGTGACCATTATAGTCCTTTTCAGAGTCATTGCTTTACAAGGTACTGTCCCCCATCATATAAACTTAGTCTGTATTCTTTGTTTCTAGATGTAGGACCTTGCATTTAACAGCCTTATATATGGTATCTTGCATGAGGTAAGCACCATTCCGATCTAAGTATGGACTAGACACAAATTTACTTCACTTGAGAGAACTAACAGAATCAAGGTGCAAAGTAGAATAGCTGCAGTAAGTAATCTGTGATCATGGGGTTAGGCAATCTGAAATTTCACCATGGCATGGTAAATAAGAAAATATGTGAACATCTTGTGTGTTGCTAATTTTTGAGCAAGAACAGTGAAATCCATGTTCATAACTGTGTTAAAGAGCTATAGTACAGATCACTAGCCATTTAAATCTCTTCGGAAAGTTCAAGGGAACGGCTGGTCATAGACTCATAGACTTTAAGGTCTGAAGGACCATCATGATCATTTAGTCTGATCTCCTGCACATTGCAGGCCACAGAACTTCACCCACCCGCTCCTGTAATAGACCCTCTGACTCTGTTACTGACATCCTAGTGTTCAGTCTAGAGCAAAAGAAGACTGGGGGGAAACATAACCATCTATAAATGCATAAAGTAAAGAGGACAAGGATCGATTATTCTCATTAGTCAGTGAGGACAGAGTGAGCTGCAGCAGAGAAGACTTAGGAAAAATAGCACAACTCCTAGAATAATTAGGAAATGCAGTAAATTTCCAAGGGATTTTGCCAGTGCTATCACTGGAGATACTCAAGGCTAGACTTGACACCCATCTTTTGGGGATAATTTAGGGATAGTGAGATAACCCCTGCCATAAGGCAGGTTAATGGATTAGGTTGACCCAGCAAAGATTCCTTCCAAGCCTAATAATCTTATGGTTTGAGACCACCAGCACTGCCATTTAGATACTCAATTTCTCAGGCAACTTTCCAGAAATAAAATCTATTCATGTAAAGTTCATACATATGTATATGCTCCTGTAAGTGTGGGGTAGATCTATGCTATGTAACTATTTGGGATCCCTTTAATAATTTGAGAAATGGTGTCTGGCAGGGCAACCATCTGGCCAGAGAATACAGGCAAAAGTGTACGTCACTGGTGTTCAGCTATTTATATTTAGTCCATGCTGCCAATGACTGTGCTAGAGAATAAAAACAAGATAAATCTCCAAGAACACATAATGTACTGTAATCCCAAGTTTTTGTCCTTGTATTTACAAAGCATCTTATCTCCCTTCTATACAAGGTATCATTGAGAGAAATGTGAAATGTAACATCTCCTAAAGTTTACTTTCAGGGTACCCCTTTTGAGGGACTCGCTTTGCACACACTTTCTTTTGTTATCTGCAGTCTCTCTGGTGTTCTTTTGAAGTTAAATTCACATTTCTTGCATCTCTTCTGTCGCTCAGAAAGGAGGCTTTAGATATACACTGGACAGTCAACTATTAAAGTGCACATTCCTGAGCAATGTTCTGTTTCTGGGGGAAATTCTGCTATATGAAGATATTATCTAGCCAGAAGGCCCTTGCCCCACAGGAGCCCATCTTTGTAATTAGAGCATCTGAGAGGGACTGGCTGGGCCCAGAAGAACTTCACATTCCAGGACCTCATCCCCAAAGTGTTGGTTGCAGGAAGATGGTATCTGGACAGAAGACTGGCCTAAGACTGCATCTCCAGAAGTGTAGGTTCTTCTTCACCCTAGCAGGAAGGAAGTAAATAGAGATGGACTGTCTTAAAAAGAAGAAAAGAGAGATGAGGCTGCCTGGGAAATGGGGGAAGGAAAATGGATGAATGATCCACACTTTGTTGAGTTTGGAGATAAAGTACCAAAAATTCTTCTCTCACTGGCATCAATATATTTTGGAGTGGCTCTGGTTACACAAAGCCTCAGTAGTACAGAGAGCTCAGGTCATTCATAGATGCAAATACACACACAGACATTTATAAGTACAAGCACACTAGAATTTGTAATGGAGAACTCAGGCTTTAATGGGATAAATAATATAATGTGCTTATCTGTGTTAGTAAGAACAGTTAGACATATAAAAAAATGAGGGCAGATTTCAGCTGATTTATACCAGGTGAGGAGCTGTCCCTCATATGTTTAAAAAAAAGTCTATTTATTTTTCCATTTATGTTTATGCTATTTGCTTTCAGCGTGCCCTCAGCTTGGACAATAACACTGGCCTGCTCTGTTTCTTTAAACTCTGTTTTCCTTTCTGTCTCAGTGTTGCCGTGTCTGTCCTTCAAATGGTGCTAAGGAATATTTCTCATTCCATAAAATTAAAAAAAAAAACACAACAATATTTCTACATGTATTAGGTCTTGTAAAACTTTTTTAAAAAATCATTTCACAAAATGTTGAGCCTAGTCTACCTAACATGTATCAGACTACCAAGTGAGTTAGAAGACTAGCAATATTCACTAACTACATTGGTTGGGTGACTGCATTCAGTGGGTATGAATCAGCATATGGTCTTGGTCTGTTTGCTTGGGAATCACATCTCCATCAACTTGATGAGGTGCTCCTCTGGCTTCTTCCATTTCATAAAAAGAAAAGGAGGACTTGTGGCACCTTAGAGACTAACAAATTTATTTGAGCATAAGCTTTCGTGAGCTACAGCTCACTTCATCGGATGCATTCAGTGGAAAAAAATCCACTGAATGCATCCGATGAAGTGAGCTGTAGCTCACGAAAGCTTATGCTCAAATAAATTTGTTAGTCTCTAAGGTGCCACAAGTCCCCCTTTTCTTTTTGCGGATATAGACTAACACGGCTGCTACTCTGAAACCTTCATTTCATAGACTTTTTACTTGTGCTGGGATCACATTTTAAAATTCAAACTCTAGCATGAGCTAGGCAATGATAGATTAAAAACCTGAGCAGCAAGTGCTGCCGTACTGAACACTAATGAGTTACATCAGATTTAATTAGAATGTTATGTTCCAGCCCTTTTCCCTACCCATTCAGTGTATGACCACAAATCCTTGAGCCCAGAGTGGAGATATGGGGCCAAATTCTATGCTCAGTTGCACTGGGGTTACACAGATGTAACTGAGCACAGAATTTGGCCTGTAGGTTCCCCCGTTCAGTCTTTTTTTTGCCAAGCATTAAATCAGAAAAAGGATTCTTTTGATACTGACCGTCAATGGGAAATGCTACAGGAAGGAGCTTTCCTGTTTTACTTAGCTCAGTATAGCAGTGGGAAAACAACATTTTGGAGTGAAACTTGCAACCTATGAAATGGCTGTTTAAAAACTTAAGATACTTTATTGTGCGTGGATACCTCCAAAAAAGGTTAGCTTTTAAACTTCATTCTTGGATTTAGTGCCAAATTCTGATCTCAGGTACACTGACATCAATGCTGTTACTCTGAAGTTACATTTTAAGACAAAAATCTGGCCTTTGGTCCTTAGTGAAGACAAACGCCTTGAAGAAATTTGGTTCACAAATGAAAAGGTAGTAAAGGACTCTGTAAATAGCGGTTTCAGGGGGACTAGCTCTTTCAAGATGGGTTTTAGTGTCACTCTTGAAGAGAAACCAGGAATTTTGCACCTTGAAGTTCTGAGAATCTGAGTGTTTCAAATTATGTTAAAATTATGTGCTAATTATATTTTACTAATAAAAATACTTTATATTTAGCACCTTTCATCCAAGGATCTCGAAAGACAATATGAATATTAATTAATTAAGCCTCACAACAACCTTGCGAACTACATAAGTACAGATGTTTAAACTGCTGAAGCACAGAGAATTTGAGTGAATTGCCCATCGACAAGGAACAAAAGCTCTGACATTCTGTACTCTGTTTAAATTACTGTGGAAAAGTGCCTCCTTTAAAACAGCATCTACATTATATACCTTTTCTCCTGTTTTGGACTCTTACAAGTTATTTTTTTAACAACTTTTGCTATTCAACTTTTTAAAAGCACACACTGGTATCTACATCTTAAAACTCTTGCGCACAAAGATTTGATTTAATGTGTCATGTTTAGCGTTTGTTTCCCAATCTGCCTTGAGTAGCTATTAGGATTTTGTGCCTTTATGTGGACATGGCAGTTTCAGTCAGTGCCAGGAAAAAAGTAATAACTCCTCTTTAACAGAGCATAGGTTTTAAAAGTTAACGAGAGACACTTGAAAACTGGCAACTTTTCAGTGTAGAAAGAAAGAGTAAGTTACGTCTGATGTAGTCAAGGGGAAAAAGAAACAGAAGACGCCTCTCCCCCCAAAATAGTCTTGGCAAATGTGGAGTAGCAGGTGTGATGCTAGATCAGTAGCACCATGATCTATTGTCAAATACTTGACAATGGATAAAAATTTCCAAATGGATCCACGGTGGTTGGAAAATCTTGAACAGTCAAGTCAATTTTTTTCCTTTTTCTTTTGCATTTCTTACAGATTTACAGGAAGCATGGGGGGGGCGGTGTTTATGTGTGTAATACAATAAAATAAAATAAAACTGCTGCAGTCTGGCAATGAAAACCAGCTGAGTTCAATCATCAAGATTGTTTAGATTCAAACCACCCTGGGAATGACTAAAAATCACAAAAGTACCATAAAATACAATGGAAGCAGTATTACGAATATTAGTAAGAGAAAGTATTTTTGTTACTTATAGCTAAAGTGTTAGGGCAGAGCTTTTACCAGGGATTATGGGCATTAATCTATGGTTACATCTGCAGTTTACAGACCTCCTGAGATTTTTCAAAAATTGTACACCCACTAATAGTAAATCACAGCCATGAGGTTATTAAACCTTTTGCTTTTAGTAGGGATGGTGAACTAGTTTGAACCCCATTTAAAACTCAGACCTTTTAGTTCCATTGCCCGCATTTTATTGTGGGCAGTTTAGAACAGACCTGCAGCTGTTCTAAAACAGTCAACATTATATAACTGCCAGTGTGTGATTTTAAAAAAAAACTACTAACAACAACTCTGGCACTAGGATAAAATAGCCCATAGGAAATACTCAGCATTAAGCAACTAGTTTATGGACTTAAGAGGCCTCAATGGAACCACATCTTAAGTGAATTTAACTTTTAATACTGTAAATCCCATCCAAACAACAGACAGTAAATAAATGCATCTTTAAAAGACAAGCTTTTGGGTGTGTATATGACCTTGGTGAGTGAAATTACAGCAAATACTAGTGTGTGAAGGTAATTATTTTTTTGAATCACAGGATAATAAAATGTCTTAATTGGCTTTTATGGACCCATGTCTTAGTTGCATACACAGTTAGTTCAGTTATATTTATACATAGGGCCCTACCAAATTCACGGCCATAAAAAACGTGTCACAGACTGTGAAATCTGGTCTTTTGTGTGCTTTTATCCTATATTATACAGATTTCATGGAATGACCAGTGTTTCTCAAATTGGGGGTTCTGCCCAAAAGGGAGCTGTAGGGGGGGTCACAAGGTTATTTTAGGGGGTCATGGTATTGCCACCCTTACTTCTGCGCTGCCTTCAGAGCTCAGCAGCCAGAGAGCGGTGACTGTTGGCCAGGTGCCCAGCTCTGAAGGCAGCACCCCACCAGCAGCAGCGCAGAAGTAAAGGTGGCAATGCCATACCATGCCAGCCTTACTTGTACGCTGCTGCCTTCAGAGCTGGGTGGCCGGAGAGTGGCGGCTGCTGACTGAGGGCCCAGCTCTGCAGGCAGCGGCACCGAAGTAAGGGTGGCAAAACCATACCGTGTCATCCTTACTTCTGTGCTGCTGCTGGCAGCGGCTCTGCCTTCAGAGCTGGGCTCCAGGTCGGCAGCCACCGCTTTCCACCCGCCCAGCTCTGAAGGCAGCACTGCTGCCAGCAGCAGTGCAGAAGTAAAGGTAACAGTACTGCAACCCCTACAATACAACCCCCACTACAATAACCTTGCAACCCCCTACCCCCCACAACTCCTTTTGGGGCCAGAACCCCTACAATTACAACACCCTGAAATTTCAGATTTAAATAGCTGAAATCATGAAATTTCCTATTTTAAAAATCCTATGACTGTGAAATTTCCAAAAGGGCCCTATTTATACACAACTCTCAAGTGTTGTGCAGCTCCATGTGTGATGTTTTACATAAATTTAATGAACTAATTTGCAGATCTATGAATAATTTGCATATATATTAACAAAAACTTCTGCTTATAGCCAGTGCCTCTGCCCAATGAAGTGGCAGTGGTAGAATATGAGATAAACAAAATTTGACAGCTCTGTGTGGGTGAATAGGTACCAGAGTGTTTAGGGGCCCTGGGGTAGGTGGGTGGATGCTAGAAGTTTTTTGGGGTTGCTGGGTTAGTTGGGTGCGTGTGTTTTGGGGTGTTTGAGGATGCTTGGGTAGGGTATTGGATATCTGAATAGTGCTGAGATTTCTGGGATTGGCTGGGTGCTAGGGTGTCAGGAATAGGAGGGCCAGGGTTTCTGAATGCTGTCTGTGCAGTACCTCAGGCCTGCTTGGGGGTTGGTAGCTGGGATCTCTGTGGGACTTAGTGAGAGGCCAGAGACTAAATGGAGGAGCCTGGAACCAGCAGTGAGCTCCTTTACCTTGTGTCCCCACCATCTACTGCCACTGCCTTCTCTTGCTGTTACTGCTGTCTACTGCTCCTGGTTGGTCTTTCCCTTCTGAAATCCAGCAGAGGGAGCAGTGAGAGGAGAGGGAGCTTGCAGAGCAGGTGCCAGAGTGGCCTCTAGTGGGAAGAACTGCAGCCCTGCGTACAGCTCATCTGGTTGCCTGAAGGTGCAGTTGGTCTGTGGGAATGCGTGGACAGGGTTCCCAAATGCCTGAGTATCAGACAGGATAAGTGACACTTTGCAACCCTCTTTTCATGAGTGTGTACAGTGTTCAAAGAAGGCAAAGGGTCTAACATGCTTTTCAGTTTTTTGGTATCCCTTAGAATGTATCTGGATGCCCGACCTTTACTTATGTGGAACAGGGAGGGTAAGAGGAAAACAAGAGTTCAGTCATGCTTTATATCTGATAGCCTTTTTCCTACTAATAATATTTACCAAGGATCCCGGGAGCAGTGATAGCACTTCCTTAAAAAAAGAGCAAGGGGCTAAGTCCTTTGCTGCATCCAGACTCCACTGGAGACATCAAAGGCTGGGGAGCCCAAAGAGGAGCTGGTTTCTGTGCATTGACCTTTGGGGCACCCTGGCTGTCTCTGAAGTATGCCCTGGCTGCATCTGTCCCATGAGTTTGCCAGCCACTGATTATCGGAGCACAGAATACTCCAGCCATACCCCCTATGCCAGTGGCTAGGAGGGAGTAGCACAGGGCTGGTTGCTTGAGCTGGCTATACCTCATAATCAGAGTGGCACAAAAAAGGCTGCTATGGGGCTAAAGATTGAGCCCAATTCATGTAAATGGATATTTTAAAACTGGAGGAAGCAGTGTCCAATGGTGAAAGCAAAAGACTTGGAACTGGAGTTTCTGGTCTCACTCAGTGTGACCTTGACAGGTCACTAAATCTTTCTGTGATTCAGTTTACTCATTTGTAAAAATGTGAATATTGAAACCTAGTTCATAGTGTTGGTAAGACTTAATATTTGTGAAGTGCTTTGAGATCTGTGGATGAAAGATTCTAGAGAAAAGCAGTGTTATAACTTTATAGGAAATAATCACACTTACAGCTAAGCACACTAAAATGGGCAATCTTGGTCTTCAGAAGAGGGCATCAGTTGACTGTTGCAATGGTTAAGGTGGAATTTTCCCAAAATATTCATATTGCAACTGCACAACCTTTTTGTCAACACTTTTTATTTTTTAACAAAAAATGAAGTTTTCCACTGAAATTTTTAATTTTGGTCAAAATTGTGACTGGGTTTTTGACAAAACAAACAAACACCACGACACCAGAGACTAAAAAACAAAAAAAATTCGTTAAAATTTTCCATTTTCAAAAAAAAAATCAGTTAAAATTTTAATGAAAATTTTATAGTTTCAGTTCAGTTTCAAAAACTGATTTTTTTGTTTTACTGAAAACAGTTAGAAAACCAAAAGGGTTTTGGGTTTTTCTTAAAAAATTGAATGTTTCTATGGGAATCTTTTAAAAATAGACAAAGTTTAAATATTAAATAATTGGCTAAGTATATATTTTATTTTGTTTATTGTTACCTTAGGCCAGTGGATCACTGCAGGAGACAGATAACTGAACCAGTATTAAACAGCCTGTATTTCCTTTGAAATAAAAACATATGTATTGTACTTGGTGACTTTGGTAGGAGATGCTCCCGGGACACAGCTAGAGTTCACGAGAACCAGTGGTTCTCAATCTGTGGTCTGTGGACCCCTGAGAGTCCACAGACCATGTCTAAGATTTCCAAAGGGGTCTGTACCCCCATTTGAAATTTTGTAGAGGTCACATATGAAAAAAGGTTGAGAACCACTAACTTGGACCTCTGATCACCAAAACTTAGAACCAGCTATAGGAACAGAGCAGGCCTCTAGAGGAATTTGGGAGAAAAATAAACGCTCAGTAGGCTGTCAGAATTCCAACAGAGTGAAGGTTTTTAAACCTCTAGAGTATTAAAGGTTGACTGTGCTATTTTAGACGGCAGTAATATAGTCTTCAGAAGAACAGTAGATGTATCAAAAGAAAAGTCAATTTGTTTTCAGTAGATTACCCTTAGAAATATTGTTAATAATCAAAATCAACTAGAAGGAAGGGAATATGAAACACAAATTCAGGTCCAGCTCCAATGTTTTTCCCTTGAAATTTGGGCTTTGGATTAGCAAAAGGTGAAACTTAGTGGACCTGAAGTCTATCCCAATATTGCCAATTGGAAAATCTTGTGAGATACTTTAGGCATTTCCATTAATCTCTGATTTTAGCTACAGTGTTTCTATGCCATGTGAACAGCATTTATTTCAGTATTCCCTCTTCCAAACCTGACTTGCTCCTGTAGGGTAGATAATTTAGGTACAGCTCTTTTATTGTAAGCTGTTTGGGGCATGGATTGGGGCTTCTCGGTGCTATCACAATATTACTAATAATTAAAAGTAATTTGGTGCCTTTAGACATATGATGGATGGATGAGCATGTACAAAATTTAAATTAAAAACACAAAAACAAAACATTTGTCTTCTACCCTACTTCTGTAGTCACAGAGAAAATTTTAAATTAATTTGTATTGGTGGTTTGATTCAGTTTTTATTTTATCTAACCTGGTTCATCCATCTTCAGAGCTGACCATTCTCAGTTCTCTTGGAATAAATTGCAGCTACATCTCCTTACAGCAGGCTCCAGAGCACCCTTATGTTTTCTGGAGGCTTTACGTCATAACCAATGATAAAATGAAAACATTTCTGTAAAAGAAATAGTTCATTCTCTTGGGAGAACCCATCACCGGTTTACAGTGGGAAAGAGGCATGTTCAATTTATGCATGCTATGTTTAATTAAAATTTCCAGAGAACCGTTGTAGCAAACATGTGAAAGGTCAAATCCATTTTGATTGCTACTGAATCTTAAGGAGGTTTGCTTGTAATAGAGTCTGTGAATGTCTAACTAGGTTTCAGCTGAACAATAATGTTTCTCTTGTTTAAATCTTGAACGTGGGACAGACTAGGTTCAATTTAACTGGGAAGATAGGCTGCAGTCCTGAGGAAGGGAATATCTTATGTTATATGTTATGCTGTTATTTAACTGATCTGTATTTCTTGTACTGTAAATAAAAAAAGGAATTCTGTAATGAACCCCAAAGTACTGTAAAACTTCTGGGGAAGTTCGTCCTCATACATTTTGTAGATAGGGGTCAAGTCCTCTGGGCCGGTAAATCATTATAACTCCATTGAAATCAATGGGGTAATGCCAACTTACAAGAATGGGTATCTGGCACACTAAGAAAAAGACTAATAATTACATAGCCATCTTGCTATGAATCGGTGAATCATAGATATTTACACTGATTATAGGAGTGAAACCAGGTCAGTATTTCAGACCATCTGCTTCATCATAGGCTTCCTGTCAGCCATAGTGATTTTTGCTGCATAATACAAAGAGTAGGATAGCTGATGGTCATGTGAAGCCCACATTGCTTTCCAGAGGTCTCCCATGCACAGGGCAAGCATGTATCTGCACCACCCCTCAAGAGAGTGCAGTGTGTACTCTCCTCTGCAGCCACCTAGGCTGTCTAACACATAGGTGAGTGAAGGGGGATTGAAGGGCATGGGCTTGCTGCCTACCTACTCATTTGGGGTGACTAGCTAGTGCCCTAGTGGGAAGGGCAGGAACTACAATTGTGCCTGGTTCTTGCCTGGGATGGCTTACAAGAAGAAGGCTTCTTGCATCTGCTGCAGATTTGCTTGTGTACTCCCACAAGTGCCAGGGACAATTCAGCCTTTACTAATTAATCCTTGCAATGCCTATGTGAGATAGGTACGAATTATCCATTTTACAGAAGAGAACATTGAAGCAGATAGGTTATGCAATGTGCCCAAGGCCACAGTGTTAGTCATTGTTAGCACTCAAATTAGAAATTGGGAATTCCTGGTTCCTAGACCTGTGCTTGGACCAGGTGACCATACACGGTCATTCATCTGCTCCCGGTCCACATCCCCCTTTCCCTCACACATGTTATTTCAGTACCTCCATATCCAGTCAGCAATGGGGGAGGGGGATGAAACAAATATTTTAAAGTAATTTTTTAAAACTTTTCAACAAATATTTAGTGCAGGTTTGGTTGGTTGTTTGAATGCAGTTTCCCTTCAGTTTTTATTTTTCTGAATCAGTTCATCTACCCCTAATTTTAAAAAAAGATGTGCTATATTATCCTAGAGATTATGTCAACTCCGTGGTGCAGCAAGGTTTGAAATAACCTATCCATGTGTAGAAGATATGTTTAAAAGTGACTGCTTGCAAAAGCAATCAACAAGTAGCACCATGTCATCTAGGGGATTGGCGTGTCTTTGTCACATCTCCATCACAGAATTGCTTGCAGATAGCATGATACAACTTTAAGCATAATGCTGGTTACCCATGACACTCTCTTTTTGATCCTTCTATTGTAAGACTCTCATTGCAGGTGAACTTCAGGGTAGCAGTTGAAAGGGAGTTGGGGGAACCAAGCAAACCCAATTTTACATGTATATCATTTTCATTGCTTTATTTTACATAATTTCCCCTCTTTTTCCGAAGCCATCTGGCACTGTTTTCCCTGTAACTAGAGGAGCAACGTACTGGGTTTCACAACCAACACTCTATCATTTCTTGGTCATTCAGAGAAGGCTGTCTTATAGAACAAAGAAAAGTACTTCAAATTAGACCTTTTGTTTTTTTACAACAGTTATGCCATTCCTCCTCTGCAAACTGTGCTAAAACTGCTTCTGTGTCTGCAACATCAGCAGGGTTGTTTGATGGAATGTTGTGTTTCACAAATTATCATAATTCCTGACTTTATGATTAGAGGAAGTTGTCATGGGAACGTTCACGTGATTAAAGGCCAATTTGATAATGTGAGGTCTGACATTTCTCTGTGTTTTGCACACACGTCTATAATTGTCATCATATTTGTTTTTATTTCATATTTATGAAAAACAAAATCACATGTATTTGAAACTTACTGTAGAAGAAAATACGGCACATTTTCATTATATTTCCATGACATTTGAGAAACATCATTTTTTGGAGTTCCTGCTTATCACTTTCTGTTTGGTGTCTCACTTCACAAATGACTAAATGGTGCTCTTTTCTTTAAGGCTTAAACCTGCAGATGATTATGCATATGTTTAACTTTATACACCTGAGGTGTCCCATTGAAATAAAAGCCTTATTCAGTCACAAACCAAAATGTTGGTTGGTGTCACTGTGCTGCTGGAGGTGTCTTCTTTTGCATGAGAGACAAAACCAAACTCTTGACCATCAGTGATTCCATGGCCAGCCTCCAAACTTTCAGTAATCCTGGCTTTATATTTAATTAAATTCCCCTTAGCACAATTTCCCTGTTGCTTTAAGTGAACATGATATTATTACTCACTTCCTGTCATTCCATAAATGTTCATATAATGTTAATGGTACAATTATCATGGCTACAGTGTTCAGTTCCAGATGAGATTGTAGTTCAGTACTGTATGAAAGGAAAGGAACTGGGCCACTGGGCTAATTTCAGTGATGTAAGATATGTAGGGGTTTGTTACAGATCAGGTGTATTTTGGCCAGATAACAGGTGTTAGTGACTGTGATGGGTTGGACCCCCGATCTGGGATGCCACCTGATGTGCTAGGGTCCCACTGGTTCCACCCCGTTCCACCAGCCTGGGTTTCCTCACCCTGTCCTAGCTGTGCCAGGCCCTCAAGCCTTCTCCAGCGCGCACGCACGCACGCACACACACGCACAGCGGTAGGGACACACCCAGCTACAAATGGATACAGAGACCCTGAGATCAGCTCTGTGTGGGCGCAGGGACGGATTAACCATTAGGCTAATCAGTCTATAGCTTTAGGCCCTCCTATTTTTAGGCCTCCTGGTCAGGCAGGGGGCACGGCCAGGGTCAGGTGAGGGGTGGGGGGAGTGAGCTTGCTCACGCAGCCCTGCTGGAGCACTGCTGCCAACAGGAAAGGCAAAGCAGTCCCCTGTGGCTTGGAAGGAGCTCAGTGGCAGCCTGCTGCTTCTGCTCCCTCCTGTCTGCGTCTCCCCATGCTGCAGGAGCACACTGCCAGGTATCCGGTTAACACTGGTGACCCCACCCTAAAAATCCAGTTACCACGGGAACCTGTGCCAGCCGTGGGTGTAGTTTGAGCAGGCATTGCGCCCCACCCCCACTCCACTCCAGCTTCCCATCCCCAATTTCTCTGGAGCTCTGCTTAGCTGTCAGGGAAGGAAGAGGCTCCCTCTGTCCCTCTCCTCGGCTGAGGCTGGCAGGCAGCTTCAGGACGCTGCCTCCTGGGTCCTAGTGCCTGTCACCGTCATCTTCTGTGTGTGCTGGGTCCCATTTCTGGACAACTGGTGAGTGCCTGTGGGGATGTAGGGCAAGGAGGTGGCAGGGGGAAGAGGCAGTACCAGAGCAGTAGGGTGGGAAGTTTGCACAGAACCTGCACACACTCTGTCCAGCTCCAGACAGAACTATTGCCCCTCCCATGTATAAGGAACGAATTCCCACACATTTGTAGGAAAAACAAAACAAAACAAAACATCCCGTTCTGGATACCAGTACTTTAACTTTTACAATACCTTCCATCGAGGGGCTTCAGATTTATAATGCACTGTGGTAAATATTGTATTGAACTGTATTAAAAATCAAAGAAATCCAATTTTTTTCTTTGATGTATTTTTCTGTACTGGGCAACCAAGTTCTTTCCTTATGATCAGCCTAGTTCCATAGACCAACGCATCTTTGTACTTTTAAGGGGTTGCAAAAGCACAGGAGGAAGCTCCACACACAATATTTTAGGTTTTTCCCTCCCCTTTCCCTCAAGGATTTTAAATCCACTTCTTAGCAGGCTATGATAGAAAGACTGGCTGAATAGGCTAAAGGCAGGTTCTGTCCTTTTGCTGGTTCTCCAGCAGTTCAATCCATCATACAAGTACCTCACATTTGATTTCTTTTGAATTTCATTCCAAAAAAGTAAAGCTAAATAAACCTGAAGTTAGTCCTCATTCTTCTGCCCCAACTCAAACTAACTTCTTTCCCAAGCGGAAAATATTGGGTAAGCATGGAATGTGTGTGATTCCAGAAGGGAAGGAGAACATAGGCCAATTCCTGCTGACAGTTACACCTGTGTAGGCTTATTGACTTCAGGGAGAACAGATTTTTGCACAAGAATAGATTTTGGTTCCTTCTGCTTTTTCACACCTCGTATAAGCAGAATCTCATTCACTTTCCTCCCTTAAACTCTGAGCACTTTAAGGAAAATAATAAGCAAGGTCTTCTTGATTTACACATGCAAATGAAACTGGAACCACTCCCTTCATTCTACACCAGCCTTAAACAAACACCAGACCTTATGTAACAAGGGTGTCACTACAGCAGCCTTGGTTGGACTGTTCTTTTGAAAGATCCTTAAGGATTCTTTAAAGATGCTGATTTTCAATGAAGTCTTTTTGTTCAGGGGGGCAGAGAACACAACAGGGAATTGCTCTGTTTGGTCAACTCCTAGTCATTCAAAAGCTGAAAGGCTTTAGATTATGTTTGTTTAATGTTTGTACAGTGATTTTGAACAGCTAACATAGTACAGAAGTCCTAAAGATTATGACTGGGCAACCATCTAAAGATCTGTGTCACTTCTAGCTGTTACCTTTTTCTTACAGAATGCTTAAAAGAAACAAATGCAAACCATAGGGGATGGTGCACACAGAACTCATGCTTAAAAAACCTCATGTCAGAAATGCTGATCAATCATTCTAGAACAGAATACTTAGTCCTGCCATGAGTGCAGACTAGATGACCTCTCGCGGGCTGAGGGATGTGCTGGCTGCCGCTTCCCACAGACCCCATTGGCCTGGAGCGGTGAACCACAGCCAGTGAGAGCCGCAATCGGCCAAACCTGCAGACACAGCAAGTAAACTGAGCTCGGCACAAAAAGTGGGAATGTGCTAATAAAGTTTGTGGATGATACAAAGCTGGGAGGTATTGCCAATTTAGAGAGAGACCAGGATATCATACAGGAAGATCTGGATGACCTTGTAAACTGGAGTAATAGTAATAGGATGAAATTTAATAGTGAGAAGTGTAAGGTCATGCATTTAGGAATTAATAACAAGAATTTTAGTTATAAACTGGGGACGCATCAATTAGAAGTAACGGAGGAGGAGAAGGACCTTGGAGTATTGGTTGATCACAGGATGACTATGAGCCGCCAATGTGATATGGCTGTGAAAAAAGCTAATGCAGTCTTGGGATGCATCAGGTGAGGTATTTCCAGTAGAGCTAAGGAGGTTTTAGTACCATTATACAAGGCACTGGTGAGACCTCACCTGGAATACTGTGTGCAGTTCTGGTCTCCCATGTTTAAGAAGGATGAATTCAAACTGCAAAAGGTACAGAGAAGGGCTACTAGGATGATCCAAGGAATGGAAAACCTGTCTTATGAAAGGAGACTCAAGGAGCTTGGCTTGTTTAGCCTAACCAAAAGAAGGTTGAGGGGAGATATAATTGCTCTCTATAAATATATCAGAGGGATAAATACCAGAGAGGGAGAGGAATTATTTAAGCTCAGTACCAATGTGGACACAAGAACAAATGGATATAAACTGGTCATCAGGAAGTTTAGACTTGAAATTAGATGAAAGTTTCTAACCATCAGAGGAGTGAAGTTTTGGAATAGCCTTCCAAGGGAAGCAGTGGGGGCAAAAGACCTATCTGGCTTTAAGATTAAACTCGATAAGTTTATGGAGGAGATGGTATGATGGGATAACATGATTTTGGTAATTAATTGATCTTTAACTATTCATGGTAAATAGGCCCAATGGCCTGTGATGGGATGTTAGATGGGGTGGGATCTGAGTTACTACAGAGAATTCTTTCCTGGGTATCTGGCTGGTGAATCTTGCCCATATCCTCAGGGTTCAGTTGATTGCCATATTTGGGTCAGGAAGGAGTTTTTCTCCAGGGCAGATTGGAAGAGGCCCTGGAGGTTTTTCGCCTTGCTCTGTAGCATGGGGCACGGGTCACTTGCTGGAGGATTCTCTGCTCCTTGAAGTCTTTAAACCATAATTTGAGGACTTCAATAGCTCAGACATAGGTGAGAGGTTTATCTCAGGAGTGGGTGGGTGAGATTCTGTGGCCTGCATTGTGCAGGAGGTTGGACTGGATGATCATGATGGTCCCTTCTGACCTTGATATCTATGAATCTATAAACAAACCAGCCCAGCCCCCCAGGGAGCTTATTCTGGTGGGCCACAGGCCAAAGGTTGCCGATCCCTGATATAATAAATATTTAGGCCCTTCCCTCCCATTAGCCTTAGGCCTCTCATAACCTTAATCCGGCTCATAGAATCAACTCAGGAATTCACCCAGCACTCACATGCACATCCCCTTTGGGGAGTAAACCCAAAATACTATTGTCTTGCACAGTATAGAAAAATCTGCATAGCGCAAGCTCATAAAAATTGTCCTCTCTCTCAATGTGAAAAAAGATATGCACAGTTTCTTGCCCCCACAGATATGATTTGCACAAACTGGGTTATGTTATAAACAAGAAATAAGTTTATTAACTACAAAAGGTAAAATTTAAGTAATTATATGGGATAGCAAACAGAACAAAGCAGATTACTGAACAAATAAAACAAAACACACAAATTAAGCTTAATACACTCAAGAAACAGGTTACAAAATGTAATTTCTCACCCTAAATGTTGCTTTAGGCAAGTTGCAGAGTTTCAGTAGCTTAGAGTTCCAGTTATTTCTCTTTACAGACTGGACCCCCTGCCTCAGTCTGGACTCAACCCTGCCTTTCTCTTCAGGTGTTTTAGCAGTCTTTCTTCCTGGGCAGGCAATGGAGGAGAGCCCTGATTGATTTACTTCCCAGCCTTAAATTTGCATAAAGCGGGAACCCTTTGTTTCCAGTGGAAAAATACCAGCAGTGTCCAAGGTGGTACGCTGTACCAGGTGACATCATCAGATGACCCTGCAGTGTCAAAGAAACATCCCAGGAAGCTCCTCAGGAAGGTGGGAGATTAGTATCTTCAAAGTTCTATTGTCCTTCTTAAATACGTGTAATGTCACAGTGACAAAGTAGGGTAGCTTGCACCAATTGGGAATTCAGTAGGTATGTAAAATAAGTAACTGACACCAAATTCAGCCTCAAAATAAACAGGCATAACTCCCATTGACTTCAAGGCTGAAAGTTGTGTCTGGTATGGATATGAATAAAGTAGCTTCAAGGTTAAACATCTAGGAATGGTGTGAATGGTGTGCATACAAATTAAAGTAATGCTGTGTGGTAGAAGGGCTGCTTTATTTTACAGCCTCCTGTTCATTGCTTTCCCTGCAACACCCCATTTCCATCCCTCCCAAGTATAAGTTAGGTTTGTAACATACTAACATTGAATACCAAAATAGATGTATGTTTAACTGCTTACCTCTTCCAGTTGGTACTCAGATACAGCAGTCATGGGCACAGTATATTCACAGACTGTCTTGCAGGCATCCCTCCAGGAAACCTCTATCCATTTACTTACTTTTTGTGAGGAAAATCTTATGTAAGATGAGCCAATCACATCTTTTAATGATAGAAATGTAGGACTGGAAGGGACCTTGAGAAGTCATCTAGTCCAGTCTCCTGCACTCAGTCAGGACCAAGTAAATTTAGAACATCCCTGACAGGTGTTTGTCTAACCTGTTCTTAAAATCCTCCAACCTCTTTTGGAAGCCTATTTCAGTGCTTAACTGTCCTTAGAAAGTTAGTTAGAAACTATCCTTAGACAGTTTTCCTAATATCTAATTTGAATCTCCCTTGCTGCAGATTAAGCCTATTACTTCTTGCCTGCCTTTAGTGGACATGGAGAACAATTTATCACTAACCTCATTATAACAGCCTTTAACATATTTGGAGATTATGAGGTTCCCATTCTGTCTTCTTTTTTTTTTTCAACACTAAGCATGCCCAGTTTTTTAACCTTTCCTCATAGGTCAGGTTTTCTAAACCTTTTATCATTTTTGCTGTTCTCTGGACTCTCTCCAAATTGACAGCATCTTTCCTAAGGTGGTACCCTGGATTGGACACAGTACTCCATCTGAGACCTCACCAGTGCCAAGTAGATCAAGACAAATACCTCTTGTGTCTTATATACAACGTTCCTGTTAATATACCTCAGAATTATATTAGCCTTTTTTGCAATTGCATCATATTGTTGACTCATATTCAATTTGTGATCCACTGTAACCTCCAGATCTTTTTCAGCAGACTACTGCCTAGCCAGTTATTTTCCATTTTGTAGTTGTGTATTTGATTTTTCCTCCTAAGTATAGTACTTTGCACTTGTCTTTATTTAATTTTATCTTCTTGGTTTCAGACCAATTCTCCAATTTGTCAAGGTCATTTTGAATCCTGTCCTCCAAGATGCTAGCAACCCCTACTAGCATGGTATCCTCTGCAAATTTCATAAGCATACTCTCCATTCAAGTCATTAATGAAAATATTGAATAGTACCAGACCCAGGACAGATCCCTGTGGGTCTCCACTATAGCTTCCTTATGAGAGTGTTGGACTGTTTCAAAAGCCTTACTAAAATCAAGGGATAGCACAGCTACAGCTTCCCCCTCACCCCTGCCCCTCCAATCCAGTAGGCCAGCAACCCTGTCAAAGAAAGAAATTAGGTTGGCATGACATGATTGCTTGACAAATCGGAATTAATAAGTGTGTTGTTCATAAACAGAGAACTCCATAAAATTTAGCATTTCTTAATTAAAGTAAAAATTCTATAAGCAAAGGTAATATCTGCCTAGCAATAATGACATACTCCTATTACACAACATGCAGCTTTCCAGCCCTTTGTCTCCCCATGTCTCAGCTTTTATTGTGCCGCTTTATGACCTTTTTTAGTGAGAGCGATATCATAGTTCCAGGCAAGTAGTGCAGCCACCATTTTCTTTCCATTTAAAAGAAAGAAAGAACTCATCAGAATGCAACAAGAACATGTTTTCTAGCTAAGCCAATTGATTTTAAATTTCGGTTCTCAAAAAATAAAATTAAAATTGTTTTTGGCCTTCATCGGTCTCCCAGGACTAGAACTCTTGGGAGATGCCCATCTCCGTAAGCTTTGGTTTACTTACTTCAGTCTCCCTTTTCACTCCCTATGTCCTGTTCTCCACCTGAAGATCACAGGTAAGCTTTACTGTATAAAGTAGTGGTTCTCAATCAGGTGTGCATGTACCTCTGGGCATACTCATAGGTCTTCCAGGATGTACATCAACTCATCTAAATACTTGCCTAGTTTTACAACAGACTACATAAAAAGCATTAGCAAAGTCAGTACAAACTAAAATTTCATACAGACAATGGCTTGTTTATACTGCTCTATACACTGTACGCTGAAATGTAAGTACAATATTTATATTCCAATTGATTTATTTTATAATTATATGGTAAAAATGAGAAAGTCAGCCATTTTTTGGTAGCAGTGTGCTGTGACACTTTTGTATTTTTATGTCCAAATTTGTAAGTGAGTAGTTTTTAAGTGAGGTGAAACTTGAGGGTACACAGGACAAATCAGACTCCTGAAAGGGGAACAGTAGTCTGGAAAGGTTGAGAGCCACTGGAATAAAGTACAGGCGCTGAGCCATATGCAGAGGTACATGCAGAAGGGCAAGGCTGTAGCAGATAAAGCAGCCAACAAGGAAGTGTTAGAGGAAGATGGGCCTTGCTAAAACAACACCCTGTGCATGTGAATTACACTCACTTGCATTTACTTATTCCCACTAACCAATATGTTGTTCACACTGCAATTTACATCACCTCTGAATTTGCCCCAGTGTTGGCAAAAGCCCATCAACTTCAGTGGGAGTGGAAGCAGGCTCCTAATGTTGTTTTTTTACTCCAGTAGGTACATGCTTAAAATTCTGCTTATAAACATTTTTTTCCTAAAATATTTTTGCATATTTTCCCTCAACTTATTCTTGCTTTTGAAATTTGGTTCTGAGCTTAATGTGAGCAGAATGCTTTCATCTAAAAATAGTTTACACACATTTTTTATCCACTAGACAGGCTATGGTCCTTTTCTGCTTGTCCCACCTCATCATACTATTCTTTCTCTGAGGGCAGCAACAATGCCAAGCTGTAAAGATCCTTTCCAGCACTTGTTTCTGGCCTCATAGAAAAGTCTGCATGGAGTTTTGCTGGCAATGTAAAAATGGACTCTGGGTCTGTGATGTTGTTAGACCAAGGGTTCTCAAACTGGCGGTCCGGACCCCTCAGGGGGTCGTAAGGTTATTACATGGGGGCTTGCAAGCTGTCAGCCTCCACCCAAACCCCGCTTTGCCTCCAGCATTTATAATGGTGTTAAATATATAAAAAAGTGTTTTTAATTTATGGGGTGGGGTGTCTCAGAGGCTTGCTGTGTGAAAGGGGTCACCAGTACAAAAGTTTGAGAACCACTGGGTTAAACCTATTGACAGGTTTCTGAGCTGCTTTGTGACAATGTGTTCAGTTCATTCCATTGTGCTTGTTCAAAATATATGAACTGTCATCACTTCCGGAATGTTGTCACACGATTCCCTGATGACACACCCAAGAGCTCCCCTCCCACAGTAGATGCTAATAATTTATTAATTTATACCAAAGTCTCCCAGACTAACCTCAGAACCACCTTTTCATAGACATCTGTGGACAAAATATTCAGGATGTCCCCTTCATTCTGAGAAATTCTTTTTATGGACCTGTGTGTGTCTGAGTAAGTTGTGTTCCCTTTTTGGACACTGAAGTCACGTTTTCCCATGGATTGAAATGGGACCAAGATTCACCCATTTGTGAATAAGGCCCACAGTTTGTTGTAATAACCATGTTCTTGAAGGACTCCGCAGTTACTACCACTGATGTCAATAGAAGATATCCAGTCCATTAGATGTTTTAATTCCTGAATTGCCTAAGCTGTAAAATTTCTTAATTACAGTCTCTTCAATGTATGTGAATGTTGAGTCATCTGTAAATGACAACAATAAATTACATAATGGTTTCAGAACTTGAGACATGAAAGCTTAGGTAGCCTGAAGTGTAATTAGCAGAGGAAAGCAGCCTAAACACATTTGGCTTGTGCCAAAACATTTAACATTTCATTGACTAAGCGGCAGTATCAAAGATGTTTAAGAATTTGGAACATAAATTAACACTTAAAGGACTGGAGAGGCAAAGGATAACATCAGTGAAAGGCAAAGGAATGTGATGAATGTTGCTCACATGGTGTGGGAAATATTTCACAAGCCATTGCAGGGTCTGATCTGTGGTTTTTCTTCATGTGGCTCCAATCTGTAGAATTAAGCAATCATATCTGTGGTATTGCTAAACATGCTAATGCAGTTGGTTGATTTTGTTATGACTTACCCTTTTTTGTCACAGCATTGCAAAGTGCCTCACCCTAATTTAAACCATATGGACAGGGATCATGTCATACTTGGAAAGAAACCAATCAAACAAGACATACGAGGGTGGGCAGACCTGACTTGTTTTAACAAACTTTAAGAAAACATTTCTAAGGGGATATTCCAGAAAAACATGCTTACCAAGAGGCCTTGGAACAGATGTTTCAGCTCATGGATTATGTTGCTTCTCAGTTATTGTTATAGAACTCATACAGGTATAACTAACTCAAGCAAAGCTTTGAATTACTATGACCTTCTAAAGCTTTTACTGCAGGTCTTCTCTTTTCTGGCAGAGAGATACACAGGCCTAGACACTGAGCACCAGCACTGTAGCCTTCCCACACCTTTTACAGATTATTCAGTTAGAGGTATCATCATCATTGTGCCTCTGGGTATGAACTTGTACTCTAGTGGCTCAGGTTTCAGAGTAGCAGCCGTGTTAGTCTGTATTTGCAAAAAGAAAAGGAGTACTTGTGGCACCTTAGAGACTAACAAATTCATTTGAGCATAAGTTTTTGTGAGCTATAGCTCGCTTCATTGGTGAGCTGTAGCTCACGAGAGCTTATGCTCAAATAAATTTGTTAGTCTCTAAGGTGCCACAAGTACTCCTTTTCTTCTAGTGGCTCAGTAATCCTCAATGTGTTTTTCCACTTCAAGCATGTACAGTTGGTTGAAGCATAAAGACAAAAATGGGGGATAAACCAGCACTAAAAATCTGTTTGTTACCAGGTGTGAAACAGTGGATTTAAAGTGAACTTTTTGGTACAAGCACTATAGAGTTTGTTTGTGATATCATTTTGTCATTTGTGCTGTATAGCAACTGTTTCACTTTTCTGAGCAATTTGCGTTCATTCTCACACAGTAACTTTTTAAATAAATTAAGATAGTTTCAAGATTTTGGATGTTCATTTGTATTCCTTGACTCAGCAGCAGCCTAGGGAGAGGAGGATAACCTAACAAAACCTAGTCACAACTTACGTAATGTATATATGACAGGGAGCTAGGTATGGTATTTAGATCAAGGTACTGGCAATTAGGAGATCTGAGTTCTATTGCTTACTCTGCTCCTAACATTGTGTGGTTTGTTCAAGCCATTTATCCTCCCTGTATTTTGTTTTTCTAATCTGTAAAAGAGGTTGATATTTATATACTGCGAAGGCTATTCTAAGAATTAATATTTATAAAGTGCTTTGAGATCCTCAGTTGCAAAGGACTATAAATACTCATTATCATTAAAGCCCCAAACCTTGGATCAATATATATTTGATTTCTTTTATTGTGGTCCTGCCCTATGTCACTTCCTGAGACCAAGCTATCCTTTGGATATTTTGGAGGCTTATATCTACATATTTAGAAAATTACTTATTTCTCTAGGATGACCAAACAAATTCATTGCTCCAGCTAATGTAAATCCTTTGTGGAAATCGGAACTTTGAAATCCACAGAGCAACAGATGGATTTAGATCAGTGTTTCCATCTCATGTTCTGAAAATACATTGGACCTGAAACTTGATTTAGTTAGATCATAAGGCAAAGAATAAATTTTTTGAAAAGGACATAGTAGAAGAAGAATGTATGTGTAATGGCCAGTTAGCTGCTGCTTGCTCTTTTGTTACCAGTCATATAGATGTTTTGGATAATTCTACGGTATCCGCATCTAATACCTGCTTAGTCAGACTAGCTAAAAAAGAAGCATAAGAAATAAGAGGCAACAGGAATAATTAAAAAACAATTATTATTTGTAACAAAATATCTTCATCTTGTGCCTTTCATTCCAAAGCAACACACAGTACTTTGAAAATTTTAGAAACATATATACAGGATTCATTTTCCCTACCACCAAAGAGCAACCACCTCTGAAATTAAATGAGCCTTTTAATAGTGCTCAACAATAGTAGTGAAATCTTTAGTATAACAAGTTGAAATGAAATCTAGGAAGGTAAAACTACAGGATGAGGTTAGGAAGGCAGAATGTGAATGTGCATACTGGAAATGGCCTAAAATGCTTGTGAAAAGTGCTTTAGGATCATTCCATCAGAAGATGGAACTCCAATACCACAGTGTCCACAAGTCCACACTCCAGTGTTGGTTCAGTACAAAGGTCCCAATTGAGGAAAACATACCAGGCTTATGTGCTTCCTTAAGTGGATGGATGTAAGTATGTGTTTGTGTCTTCCTGAACTGGGGCCTAACTCAGTGGGAAGATCAACATCTAGTGAATTTATTAGTCAAGAAAACACTATCCTCAACAGATTAATTTATTTAGCTTATCTGTGACTGTTAGACAAGTAACACAAATAGTAATGGAGAGAGAAATAGGCTGATTTAAAGAAATCTTAATTGTAACCAAATACTGAAGTTCTGGAGCAAATCTCTGAAGCAGGAATGGAATGTTCTTGTTCCTGGGGCAAGTTGCCTTAGCGCCTTGGTAGCTTGGGCTGGAAGAGATGGTGATCAGACAAAACACTGAACAGAAATATACAAACTCAACATTTTTTGTCAAATAGCTTGAAATCATTTTAAAGAATTCAATATGGGCAAACTTTAATTTAATTAGGTCCTGTTTACATTAAACTTATACCCCTTGGCTTTTACCAGCTCTGTAGAACTCTTCATTTGCAGGTGAAATTTGCATTAATCCCTCTCTTCTCTGGTTATTCACACAGACTCCAACCTTCCGTTTGTCCAGACTTATTCCTCAAAAAATTTCTCATATGTAATTGCAATGCTGACAGACTCTGGTCGTTGGTGAGTGGGATCGAACCTGGGACCTCTGAAGCTTAGTGTATGAGTCAACAGATATTCAGCTTTTAACCAAGGCTGTAGCAGACTCATTAAGCTCTATTGGGCTGGGTGCCACTAGACTGGGACAGAGCACAACACCAAGCAGGCACGAGTTACATAATGGCGCACACATCCTAGTAGGGTTTAAATTCTATCAGTCTCTTCACCATGTAAAATTTTGGCTCTTTGTATTTCCTTTTCAGTCAAACCTGAACATTGTCCTGAATCAAATGTCTCGCTATTGATTTTTTAATATGAAATTAAATACAAATATTTACTTTTGAATTTATTAAGAGCTCTTATTTTTTAAATGGCTATTTTAGACCTTCACTGGGGATTTCACATGGTCAGGATTTGACCAAGCAACCTAGAGGTGAAAAGCTATACATCCCATTGCTAGTCATCCCCCTCAGCCATTCAATGCCCCCACTGCACATTTAAGACTTTTTTTACTCCATTCAGTACCTCTGTCTCACAAACATGCTTGTTTGTCTGAGTAGCTCCTCCCTAATTACTTGTCACTATTAAGCTGCATTGAACCATTTTTGGCTTGATTAATAATTTTTAGCCTTTTAAAGATCTGTGTTTTTCTCTATGTGCATGTATAGTCTGACTACATTCAGTCTCATTATGTACTGCTCCCACTACCATCTGTTTCTGACCAGCACTATTCTTTGCCTTTGATTTCTGGAGCAAATTTCCACTTATTCCATAACTGCTACACCTTCAACACTGATATTAACCTCGGATGTGGAGCTCTGTCAGAAATATTTTATGGGCACAATTTTATCATTAGGAAAGTTGCAGATGCATGCTGGAGATGACTCTCGTTTTTATTAATGCTCGGACTCTACACGTCATAGCGCCTTTCATCAGTGCAGCTCAAACACTTTAAAAATTAATTTGTGTTATAAAATAAAACCTCTGTGAGGTAGATGGTGGTATCTCCACAGGACTTCGAATTAGAAAGGAACATATATGCTGATTTACAAATTCTTTAAAGCTTAAGAAACATTGATCACACATTTAACAGTTGGAAAATCCAATGAAAAATATTCCCGTGGATAAAGTTAATTTAGAGACGCTAGACCTGATCCTGATCTTGTTTATACTAGTGTAAACCAGGAGTAATTCAATTGAAGTCTGTGGATTTACATCAGTGTAAGCAAGATCAGAATGAGGCCCATTGTACTCTAAATATGTCATGAATGCAAAACATGGTGATATAGTGCTTCTTTGCTTGTTCTGCCAAATTTTAATAGCATTTCTTGGCAATTTGGTGAAACTGGAGGAGACTGAAGTCCCAAAAGGGACACTGTAATGGTTTTAAGTATTGTTTATATTTGATATCGTCAAAAGATACAGGATTCCCCAAAGAAACATTTTCAATTATAATTTGCTACCCTGCTCAGACCTAATTACCATTCAGCCCACATGTTGGGAATGGGAAGACAATAGCTTAGAATGAGAAGCAACAGCCCTTCCATGAGGTATTAAGCAGATGTATTAAATGACAGCTCAAGTATAGTATCAGTGTATATATAACATATGGAAAGCTACTGGTCTTCTTTCCTGGTGTTTATTGCTAAGTTTATGCTGTTTTGTGATTAAGGGTCCTATTCAATATTCCTTATTCCAGCAAAATTCCCATTGGGAAAGAGCCTGAGTCCTATATTCAGTGTGCACTCAATCCTTACCTAGGCAAAGTCCAAATGGTTCATTGTCAGTATTTCCTAAGTAAAAAGAATAGGATTATACTCTAAGTAACATGCATAGATATGCTCTCTGGTAACTGGAGCTTGCTTCAATGATTCCGAGGGGTGAGAGTGGCAGAACTGCTCAGTTCAAGTCCTCGGATGGCTAGGTTCTGCTCATGATTGAGTGTGTGTGTTTCTTATTGACTTAAATTTCTGCACACCTAAGGGCAGAATTTGGCCCAAAGTGACCACAATTAAATTATTGCTGATAAGTGCTGCCGTACATCTGCAATAGATATTTCATATCAAAGCAAACAGCACTTTTATGTTGTTTCTCCCTCTCTAAGGCTAGCACCTGTCCTCCGTTTAATTAATGTTTGGAAAGCATTGTGATTATGTTTTAGCACTTACCAGCTCTCTGCACAACAACTGCTCTTAACAGTGTATTGGAAAGGATGAAGCATAGACTGAGTATCATTCAGTTTACTCTAGCGGAGAAGTGGGTCTAGGATGAGAATTAAGGAAGAAAAGAAAAATAAACCCTCAGGTTTTGTCTCCACTTTGTGGACTTGAAAGATCCCATGGCATTTTTCATAAGAGTAGGGTTTGCCACAGTGTCCTTTACTAAAATTTTCTTTCCCTCGAACAGTTTATTGTATTGTGATTAGTTGCCACTATTGGTCACAAAAGTGGATGCATTTCAGTAGTACTAAAATACTTTGGGAATGTTGGGATGAAAGACTCGGTATAAATATAAAATACTGACATAAGCCTAATTAGTTGGCTAGCTGATAGTTCTGGTGTGCATTTACCACTAGTTCATACTCAGTCATGATATTTGCAAATGCATATTATGTGTGTGTGCAATTCTCAAAATTTAGCTCATATCCATGTTCCATTGGGAGGGCAATATATGCCTGGAAAGGAATACAATGAAAACCTGTATTGAACAACCACCCAAAGGAACAGCAAAACTCAGCTGCATAGCAAGGATTACCTTTATCTAAAAGGGGAACACCATTGCACTGTAATGCTTGCAGCAGGGGTTCTCAACCTTTTCCTTTCTGAGCACCTCCCACCCCCCCCCAATATGATATAAAAACTCCACGGCTCACCTGTGCCACAACAACTGATTTTCTGCATATAAAAGCCAGGGCCGGCGTTAGGGAGTAGCAAGCAGGGCACTTGCCTGGAGCCCCATGCCACAGGGCCCCCGTAAAGCTAAGTTGCTCAGGCTTTGGCTTCAGCCCCAGGTAGCAGGGCCCAGGGTCCTGGGCTTCAGCCCCATGCCAGGGGCAGGGGGGGGCCTTTGGCTTTGGCTTTGGCTTTTTGCCCTGAGCCCCAGCGAGTCTAATGCTGACCCTGCTTGGAGGACCCCCAGAAACCTGCTTGCAGCCCCCCAAGGGGCCCCGGAGCCCTGGTTGAGAACCACTGGCTTGGAGGATATTTTAAGTGTTTAAGTCAAGCAGTGGTTCTCCTATTTTTACTCCAGTCTGGTCATTTCAAAATGAAAAGATCCTCTCAACACACAGTTCCCCACTGCTTGCTTCTCAAACATCACCTAAGCCTTGTCTGGTGCACTTGTTCATGGACCACATTTTAAGGCCACTTGTTAAGAGAAAGAGCCACCTAGTTTCCATATCTCTGGACCTGCCACAATAGAAGTAAGACTGTGGGGATCAGCAAACTGCAGATTTTCTGCCCACCTGATCTCCTTGTTATTGTCCTCAACTGAGCAAAAATAGGATACAGTCTGGGAAATTATTGAAATGGGAGACCAGGTTGTCTGCTGCACTGGAAAGCTAGATGTAAAGCTAGATGTAGAATGATTTGGGGCAAGTGCCAGCATTTCCTTATGTGTCAGGGCAACTGAAATATCTGGTCGGTGATAAATATAGCCAAACATTCATTCTGATTAGAGATAGCTCAGTAACTTAAAGGTCCAGCTAGTCAGAAAGTTTCAAAATTTTAACATGAGATGGTTTTTTTTTTCATTTTTCAACCAGCTCTACTCAGAAGGCCACTTAATGATCCCAGAAGAGGATGCTCCCACCAGCAAAAAAAATCCATAATTCCAGCCACACAAATTTCAAGACAGTTTCAACTGTGTTAGGACTAGAAACAAGCCTCCTACCAGACCCATGCTGTAAACCACTAGATAATGCTGGCTCTTGCCAGTATTTAATTGATCATTATGTAATGAAATTTAAACTCAGGCATAACTAATGGGAAACATGATACTGAGTCTTTTTAAATGTATATGTTCAAAAGGTATATTGGAACTAGCAAATCAAACAAATTTGCTTGTAGCAGTTATGTATAATGTACTTTGACATTTTCTGGTTAAAGAGGGTAAATGGTACCTTTCCTAAGCTGTACATAGTATGTGATCAGAACTAGAGAAAATATGTGGCATGTGACACTTCAGGCCACTAAAGTTGCTTGAAGTTAGCGTTTTGCAGAATTCCAGTAAAATGCCAAGATGTACTGGAGTCAGTTAATTCCAGTGGTAAAGCATTGTCAATAATGTCTGGATCTCGTGTAACAAAAATGCAGCAGTCAGAACTAACTTGGCAGATTGCTCTCTCCAAAGTCAGCAAATCCTGACAGAAACTCATCAATCGGTGACTTCGCATCCCTGCACATGTGCAGGTATAACAGACTCCTCATCTTCTTTCAAAACTAGAGAGATGTTCAGACTTTTCAGTTTTCTTTGCTTTAAAGTCCCTTGAGCTAAGAAAAGAATCTGCAGTTTTCCTTTTCCTTTTCCTCGGGAACTTGACACTTGTCACACTAAGATGGCCAGACAGACAGACAGATGCAGCTATAAACAGTAATTGTCAGACTGACCTCCTCTTTCTTATTCTGTAACAGGCCAGATTATTTCTTTTATCTCCTCCTTTTCTGTATTAAGCCAGAGAATATCTGTGAGAAACAGTGTCCAAACAAGTCCCGTGCCAAACTGCTTTGAGGAAGTTGCATTGATTTTGGCTTCCCATGCAAAATTTATATAAAATATACAATGGGGCATCACTGAAAAACATTCCTCTGTCAATATCATTTCTAGTGCAGGACTCTGTGTGTGAATGGAGAGCTGCATTAATCACACTATTACCAGATATGGTTATGGGTCATTGGTAGACTCACCGCTTCTGTCCTCTTCCCTGTTCTAATTAGGTCTTCCTCCATCATGGGTTTTGGCAGCAATTATAGCCTCCTTTTCCAGTCTGAGTTGCTATTTTATTGTTTGTTTGAGTTCCTTATAACAATAACCTAGTTTGTTTTGGCAAAGAGATTTCACATCAGCCACATCTCCACTGGGCCATCTATATTGGCTAGTATTATCATAAGGCTTACACACCAATGCAAGAGGTTTCTGAGCCTGTTTATTTTGCTGGATTTCAGAAAGGGCTGAATGACTATTACTGCTATCTATAACTGTTATGACCTTTCTATCCGAGCTGATCATCTGTGAGTATTAGGATGGAATTTTATCTCCCTTAGTCTCCTCAACAAGGGCCCAGATACTAGTTTGCAGACTTCAGTGGAAGCTGCTGGGATCTCAGCTCTTTTGAAAATCAGGCCATTTATTTAGGTGCTTAAATGTGACGTTAAGTGGCTAGTTTAGACTCTTATTTTCTAAAAATTTGACCTACCATTCATCTCTGTTATCCTCCTTCTGGTGGACTTCAGCGACAGCAACAAGTAGCATGACAAAGGCCATGAAGTTGCCCGGTATTATAGTTTTACTTGCAGCCTAGGTCCAAGGCTACGTAAGGATTTGGTCCAAGGAATTCTTATTCCATGTGGTCTTGACCTGAGAGGAACTTTTACTGTGTATCCATTTTTGTGGGAGCTGTGAATGAGTAGTTTGGACAAAGCCTTTGTCCTGCAATCTGTGGGACCATTTCAGTATCAAGAGTAGACCGTACATTCTCAGTAATCTGTTACTGTTTCTTTTTAACTGAACACATTGATGGGTCTGATACCACTCTCACTGACGTTAATAGAGTAGAATTAGGCCCTAAGTGGTTTAATTTTTTTTCCTCTAAAAAACCCCCCACATTTTAATTGAAAAGGAAATGGGGTAAAAAGCATCCAAAAGAACTAAATTATTTTTGCTAATAACTAAATTGGCTAAATGAATTTATTTTTAAAACGTGCATAACATGTAATTCCTCATCTGACTGTTTAACTCCTTAGTTAATATTTACAGCTGAGTTATAAACCTCTGGAATAACAGAGAGAGTCTTCAAATGCTGACAGACCCTTCACTTTAAAATGGAGGAATCACACTGTTAGAATTAAAAATGCCAACATTAATAATCAGTACAGCTACTCTGCCACCAGGGAGTAGAGACAGCAGTGTGATATTTCCTCCAGGATATGGTAGAAGGTTACTGTCATACTCCACTAATAGTTTTAATGTCTATTTGATATGTCGCCTCTCTCACTCACCTCAGTAATAACAATGCCAGCAGGACCTGTCCTTGACTCATTTTCGTTGTACACAATAATGCAGTTTGCTGCAGTTAAAATGTTTCATCCTGACCTGAGGCCATGAGTTGCCAAGCATTTCTTTCATGGGAAGCCCAGGCTATGTAAAAGGCTGTAGAAATAAACCTAAGAAGTTAGAATGTTTGATGTTCAGAGGTTTGGCATCTTTACATGCAAGCCTGATACAAATCCTAGGTTGTGTGGCCTAGAGAACAGAACACTGGACTTGGACTTAGGAGACCTTGGATCTATTCCCAGCTTTGTCACTGTCTTTCTGGGTGACTTTTAGGCAAGTTACTTCACCTTTCTATGCCTCTGTTTCACCAGCTGTAAAATGGGAATAATGATACTGGCTTCCTTTGAGATCTACTGGTGAGCAGCCCTACATAAAAGCTAACTATTATTATCCTTTTAACCTTAAAGTGAAAAACACTTCATTTCTACATTTTATGCCATGTCTAAGGGCCAAACCTTGCCCATCTGTAGTTCTGGAGCTTGGGAATGCAGGAGAAACAGAATTTATAGAGACTCTGCAGGTAGTCCCTTGTGCACCACAGAGTCCAGCTTTGTGGGCAATTAATTCCCTTAGGAGGTTTGGGTTGGAGAGTGCAGGGCATAGAAAGAGTTGTGGTGGATCTCCTGCTACGTAGAAACAGTAATCACTGTTCCTACAGAGCCAGTGAGCAGAACCAAAAAGGGCTGCTACCTCCTCAGGGCTGCATGAGAGGCTGCAGAGTGTCTCCAATGGCCTGAGAGGGCATGGTTTCTCTTTCCTTGAAACCTACACTGTGCAAAACTTAGCTTCTTGGGCATGGTAGAGGGGAGGAGAATTGAGATTTAACATTTTTGCTAATATTCTGTAATGGAAACAAGTTAATTCCCAGTCTACTCTGCGTGGGTTGCCATTATTAGTCACCTCCTTAAGCACCTGGTTTCCCACATTAAACCTATTCAGCTCCTGAAGCGAGAATTTTCTATCCATACCTCCAGATGAGTCTTCCTTGGATATTTGTGCCTGGAAACTATTAGTATTAATGAGAGCTATGTATGCACAGTGGGAGGAGAGTACAGCCTTTGGTGTGTGAGGTACAGGAATCTCTGTCACTGGCAGGTGAGGGCTAAAGGGAACAGTGCCAGCAATGCCTTGTCTTCTGCTTGCAAGATGTATTCATAGATATTAAGCCATTCCTTTACAGCTATTTTCCTCTCATAAATTCATGTAAAACCAACTGCAAACTACTAAATAATTATCCATTCTCTAACCTTTAACAAGAATAAAAGGCTCAGCATTGACTTCAATATTTGCTTTTAAGTGCCTCCTCCCTTCATCTTGACCTTGACTTAGTCACTAAATTTGCCTGTAACTTTTACCAAGTCATCGGAATGAATGGAATATATTTGGGGTGTCCAGCACGAGGGTGGGGGGTCATTATTCTTGGGTGGAGATACAATATGGATAAATAAAATGTTTAATTGAAAAACTAAAGGAAAGGGAAAAGAACATTTATAATGAGTACTTGGTGCAGCTTTGCATTGTTCTTTTGCTCAAGGAGTGTGTCCATGACATCAGACGATGAACATTGTGGTCTTCTGGTTTTTTTATGACTATTACTGACCTTTTATTTTTTGCTAGGTTTTAATGCATTTGATTAATGTCCCAAGATGAGGGGACAGATTATCTAGGAGGAAAAACCATGTCCCTTTGAATGCCAGCAAAACTGCAGAAATACCAAACTTCCTCTGTTTCACAGCCCCAATTGTAAATGCCTTTTTTTCTCAGCTGCTTTCTTTCTGTTGTCATGGTGGTAGAGTGCACTTCCCAATCCCCTCAGGAAAAATGAAACAAAGTCAAAATCATCCTTCCTGATAGAGTCAAAGCTTATAACAGGAACTCCACTATGCACTTGAGTTTTGCCAGCCTTTCTGTGTACAGGAACCTTGACATGGCTCCTATAACAATTCGTATTAGCTTGTATCGCTTTTCAGCTTTTCAAAGATGCAGAGCTCTTCTGCTGACTTATCCTGGCAACAAGACCAGGTCAGTTTTATTGGCTGTATCTCGAGAGTACATATTAGTTTCAATTTCTCTCAGAGGCAGAGGAAACAATGTTAAGGAACGGGAAAGGTCCTGCAGGGAAAAGCCCTAAGGACAGTCAAGCTCACAAGAAAGCTTAGGCTAAGGTTTATGTTGTAAATTAACATTAAAGGCAAACACAAGGAACAGTGTAAATTTGGACTATATTTAGTGTATTTGTACTGTGGTAGAAACAGGATGAGACTCCGTTTTCCTAAAAGCATATATATAATACACTCGTTTGTGTAGATTTATATACCATATTTTAAGCTATCAAAACTCCTATTTCAATATATATAATATATTTATGATTATACAATATATATCTATATATATAATATTAGAACAACTATTAAAGTTCTATATTTAGAGGTACATATAGTCTCTTAAAGTCACCAACACATCATCCCAAACTGGAAATTTTTACTGTATGAATACTTCACTTGTCATGATATAATAAAAAACTTAAGTTTTAGCTGAATATTTGCAAATACAAATTACTTCTTGAGTGTTTTGCCAGTTTTCTTAATATTTTTATAATAGCAGATCTTTGCAAAAATCTTCTTGCTAACATGAATCTAGATTTCCTTGTAAGCTTGTGTCTAAACAATTTTAACAACTTTATAAATAATAAAGCATTGCTCTATAAATGCTGATTTGTGCATATGTGTGGTTTTTATTCCTTCTAGACCTTCTCTTTATCCTCTTAATCTCTCTCAACACTCTTTCAAAAATAAAAATGACCAAAAGTTAAAAGTCAAGCATTTCCTTCAGTAGTACTGGCTACTTTCCATTTGTAGTTAAAATTGTTTATAGTCTGTAATGACTAGATTCTCTCTCTCTCACACATATCACTTTCAAGTAAATTAATCATAAATAACTCCTTTCTTTTATTCAGGCTTCTTTGTTCTTCACCAAATTCTTCCTGCAGAAAGCAATGGAGAAGTCAACATTTTATTATAAGAGAGTTTTAAACAGAGCCACTCCCAGAAGACACAAGAAATATGTTTGTAGTTTCTTCTCTTTGAAACTCCTAGCTTTATGGTACTTGCAACCTGAGCTCATATACAACAAACCCTTAATCACAGAACAGTCTGTTTTGACAGTACTAAATGATCCATTCAAGTCACCCTTGTTGTACAAGAATTCAGTAATGTCTCTGCTTTTTAAAGAATATGCTAATGTTAACTTGCAAACATGGGCAGGAGCCCAGATCTTTTCAAAAGAGTGACATTTAGCATAATTTTTGATGTTCTAAATGGCTGATCTATATTCAGATCTTAGAAGCTCAATGCAGTGTGAGTGTCATACTGGAAGCAAGAGAGAGGTCATGGTGCTAGCTGTTCATGGACCTCAGTTTCTGACTTGTTATAGACTTACTAGTCACATAAATTGTTGAAAGATTTCAGTTAATTCCATCACTAAATCAATTTTGTTGAGTTAAAAGCTGCTAAATCGCAAGTGATTGTCATTATCACTTGTTTATGGTACCTTAACACATCCATGCCCACCAGAACTTCTTGGTTTTCATTATTCTGCACACTGTGGCCACTCAGAACTTCTTGGTGACACTGGGGATGGAACTAAAACCCTTTCTGCTCAAAAGCACTTGCTTACCCACCTCTTGAGCTGAAAGAGAATCTTCTTTGGGTGACACACTACCAAGCAATTCTTGACTATCCACTTGAGGGTATTCAAGGCTGAAATCTTGGCGGGAAAGCTCAGGCAATCTTGGCACTACTGAACCTAAACCCAACCCTCAGACTTGAACCACAAACTGTAATGTAAAGAAAACCAGTTCTAATAATTGTCCTCAACCCATCTCTCATGAAACATGACAGTTAGAGCCAGGTAAAACTCTGTGGTTTCCTTTGACAGAGGGCTGCGAGGATATTTTCATGGGTTTTGATCCCACACATTATGTTATGTTTTGAGTTTCGAGTTTGAAATGAATCCAAAGACTCAAAGTGAAACTCATTTGAAATGTGTAGACTTTAATGGCAAATTCTCTAAAGAGAAATCATCAGTAAAAACTTTCACCAGCTCTGTTCTAAAGTAACATCAACCTTTGTTGATGCCCTTAGGATGAAGTATGGAACTATTGTAGAATCAAATATAGACTTGAAATGTGCAGTTAACTGGGATTTGAGCGTGAAAGGACTCCTTGGATCTTGCTGTTTATATTGAGTTAAATATAAAGGACAACCCATTATGTGTGGAAACAATGTGAGAAATTCCCAGGGGACTGTAATTGTTCCTTAGGTTGATATTCAGGACTGTGAATGGAGTTTGACAATACCCTGGTGCTACAATGTAAGCCAATTTTCATATTCATCTTCCCATCTCTTAGGTTTTTTAAGCAGGCAAGTAGAAAGGAAGATGGGTCCATCCACTCAGTTTTAGCACACAGTGGAGTAAGCACAAGATTTCTGGGCTAGTGTGTGCTGGTGGTGGGAAGCATGTATGCCAGCTAGCTGGGAATTTAGCTGTACACCCAACCTGGCAAATCACTTCCTGTTGGGGCCATGATGAACCTGTATGATGACTAAGGAGATGACTAAGGGGGAATATGATAGAAGTCTATAGAATTATCAATGGTGTGGAGAAAGTGAATAAGGAAGTGTTATTTACCCCTCCACGTAACATAAGAACCAGGGTCACCCAATAAATTTAATAGGCAGCAGGCTTAAAAATAACAAAAGGAAGTACTTCTTCACACAGTGCACAGTCAACCTGTGGAACTCATTGCCAGGGAATATTGTGAAGGCCAGAACTGTAACTGGGTTAAAAAAAGAATTAGATAAGCTCATGATTCTATTAGCCAAGATGATCATGTATACCACCCCATGCAGTGGGGTCCCCATGCCTCTGACTGCCAGATGCTGGGACTAGACGACAGGGGATGGATCGCTTGATGACTGCCCTCTTCTGTTCATGCCCTTTGAAGTATCTGGCATTGGCCATTGTTGGAAGACAGGATACTGGACTAGATGGACCATTGGTCTGACTCAGTATGGCCATTCTTACGTTATCTTCTTATGCATGTGTGGTAGCTAGTTACTGTCCCTGGCTATCTCAAGTTTTTCTAAACAGTGCAGACAAAATAATGAATATGATGCATCAGTCCTTTACTGACCTTAGAGGTGGGCTCGAGTTGTGACGTTCAAATCTGTACTCATGTCTAAATCTGACCTTTCATAAGCTAGACAGGTGTGGAAAAAAGTTTGGATCTGGTGCTCTTGTTCAGATCTGAATAAGTGAATTTGGAGGCTAAAATCTTGAACAATGCTCCATGAAAGTGAAGATAATCAGAAGGAAACATATATTGCTACTAGTCTTGTAATTTATCATGTAGGTATTTGTCTGTTCTGTTAAAATTACTTATGTTGGGGGTATGGGCATTTGCCTGGCATAACGGGGCAGATTCATTATGAGCTTTCTTGACTTTCCTTTCTTTGACATGTCAGATTCTGGCCACTCATATTCTAGCTTCAATTCCTGATAATTTTGATTCTCCCAAATGCATTCTACTTGTGACCAAATGAGACAGTTCAACCTTAAGCTTCTATAAATAACAGGAAAACATTAAATATCAAAGGACTGAGGCATTCACTTGGTGTTTATTGTTCTTCATCTGTTCTGCATGTTAACATGTTAGCTCAGAATTCCTGTTGGCAAAGTCAGAATTGTGATGTCATTAAAGGTTTGGTAAAGTTAGTTCTCCAGCCATATGTTTGGCAAACATTATGAGGAAAGAAATTAAAATAATTTTAGTATTAAGCAGTCAAGAAAAACCGCTATTACTTAGACTTGGTCATTTTAAGATTTTATTATACTAAATGGCAGAAAGACTATTAGATTAGACAGTTAGACTTGGAATGATAACAGTATCCTGAGGAAAGTGGACCTTAGATAGTACTGTATGGAACAGTTGTTCCATTGTTAAGTTAACTAGACTTCAGGTTACAATTAAACAATTAGACATGACAGGCACTACCTTTCTATGTGAAAAGAGCACACCTTGGAAAGTGTTATAAAACACAAGCCCACAGCATTAATGACTTTAACCACACGAGAAGTGTAATCTTTGCCATGAAGTATATGGCCTGAGGTGTCGTATTGCCATTATGGAATGGTATTTATACAGTACATAAAAATAAGGTAGACAATTAGCTACTCTGCTCAGTGTTGTCATCGCCTGTGTATTTACTATATAGTCAAGACATGGCTATGACTTCATTACCAGCCAATCAGAAAGCTCTAATTTTGTCCAGCATTTTAAAGTCATTCCAAATAGAAAATGCCCAACTTTTTTATACACCCATGAAACAGACCACAAGATACTAACCAAACCAAGCTCACAGAAAACTGATACTCCAGCTCTACAAATACATCTTGGGGGAGGAATTGTTTTGCTTCTTTTAGAATTTCACAATACAACAGTGTTTCCCCAAGCTTATTTGTAGCAAGTCAACCTCCATGCCTTTCATAAACATCTATACCACACTTCTTGACTGGTAGTCTGTTGCCCTTATGACTTTTACCTGCCAACAAATTACTGTGAGACAACTGGTGCCATCATGAACATCCACAATGGAGTGTTATATTGACTAATAATATTTACCATTTGTATAGCGCTTGTGTTGTTCAAAGAGCTATGTGGGACAGGTAAATGTTACTAACACTATTTTGTGGGAAAACAGACAAAGGACCAGATTAAGCCCTGGTGAAAGCTGGCACAAGGGCTGTGAAGTTATATTGTAGTCAATGGGTGTTGCGTCAGCTTACGTCAGAGCTGAATTGGGCCAAAATAAAGTAAGTCAGTTGCCCATAATTACAGAGTGAAGTTCCTTGGGTGTGGCACCCATTCTGATGCTTGGACCAGTAGACCACGCCTCTCTCTAAAGCCCCCTCTGACATCTTTACCACAAGAAGCTTATGATATTGACATATGCTGAATGATGGGCTTGTAAGAAACAATTAGTTTACTGCAATAGTACTTTATAGGCATGATGAGCAATACTCATGAGATCAAAGTCTCCCCGGGCAGTCTGTCAGATATAGCTACATTTCATCCGGAACAAAGTTTTGTATTTGGGAATTAAAGCCTTGTATCCATTTGTCATAACTGCCCATTTCTGCTTTGGTGGCATGTTTCTTTATCATACTCCCCCATCTTTTAGAGAGTGGAGCAGAAAATGTCTCTCTGTCTCAAGCTCTCCTCTTTCTCATCTGTTACACAATCATTCCTCTCTTGGTTTGCACAGCTGGAAAAGAGAAGTAAAGCCAGAAAGCGAAAAGAAAAGCAGACAAGAAGTTAGACAAAAGGCAAAAGTTGAAGACTAAGAAAGAAACAAGGAAAAACGCATAAGCAGAGAAATTAAGAGAGGTGAGGGTTACAAAATTACAAAGAAAAAAGGATGGGTGGAGAAGACAACTATGGTGGTCCTAAATCCTGTTGCTCCACATGATCTTTTCACAAAGAATTATGAGTCACGAAAGTTTTAGGGGTGAGCTACTGAAATTTGTTTTGGGCTTCCCACTACACTCCCATGCAGGATGCAAGAAACCTCCCATTAGCTAATGCAGAAAGGATGTGATCTAAGGAAAAGGGAATGTTCCAGTGACAGAGGGGTCAGAACCCTGCCAGCTCAGAAGAACAGAGCAGAAGGTCTGGGCATGACTCATGTGTGCCTCTCCCAGCATCATATACCCAGCACCCAGGACATGTTGCATGGTAAAGCAAATAAGATGTTGTCAATATTAGAGCTCTGAAGGAGTCTGGGATCCGGAAGAAAAGTGTGTACAGTTTGGGGTTTTATCAGTATTAATAGTCTTTCAAAAACATTGAAACCAGCTTGCCCACTTCCCTGGTGTTTAATAGCTAGTAAAATAACAACACAAAATATTATTTAATGGGTCTGATTTTCCATGGCCATGCACATTCTGGAGTTATTTATTCCTGTACAAAGTGAGTGTAAAACATTTCCATTCTAATCTAGTACCATTTAATACCACTTTGCACTGTTGTAAATTACTACACTAGGTGCCAAGACAGTGGTGTAACGGGTCCAAGTGCTATACATCTGTGACACTTTCCTAAGGGTAGCCAGGGCTGCTGGGCCCCTCGCTACCTCCTGCCCTTAATGTGAGGGAGCCTTCTCTGTGCCTACCAGGGGTCAGCTCCCTGACTCTCCCCCACAGGCAACACAAACACTCCCCTCTCAGCCCACGCATGTTTCACTGTACCTCATGCAGGCTTGTGATAGGTACATTTCAACCCCTAAGTCCTCCGAGCATGCCCCTGCATTCCAGGCCCTTATCTACTGGACACTCACAGAATTACCAGACCTGCTTTTCTCAAAGGAACAGTGCACTGCAGCTTACTAGTTACACCTTAGAACACTGCTTAACACACAGCACATAGATTTGTTTACAGAGAAAGCAAGTATACATTTATTTAACTGAGAATAAACATTCAAATGATCACAAACAAAAATATTGGAAACAAAGGGTTACATATCAAATAAAATTATAACACACATTCTAGAGTCTAAACTCAACTAACGAGTTGCCTCTTGTCTAATAAGATACTGCGTAACCCAAGTCCTTCTGACAACATTTTTCAACCAGGATGGTTGAGGCCCTTCTTTCATGAGCTCAAACATGTTGGCAGCTTGCCTCTCCCTGAGATAGAATGCCAGGGTGTCTTTCTGCACCCCCAAATGTATCAACTCACACCTTTGCTCTTCACCTGAAAACAGCATCATTGTCATCGTCCCCTGATGTTTACCTCTTCCTGTTAATTTTCCTTCTGAGGCCCCCACAAGCTCTTCATTAGCATCGGATTCAGTATGCTAATAGAATTCTATTGCAGGACATACAGTGGGCAGCTAGGGAGATAAGTGTCTCCCACCGCCTGTCCAGAGACGTCTGTCTCAGGGTTCACTACTTCTGAGTGACCTCTCTTTAAGTACAAGACCTTAAGTACATAATTTACAACATATATACATATCTCCTTACATATTATCCACACATACATTTAGCAAAGAGTGTGATGACTAGTGAGACACAGGCTTTCAAAAGAAACATTACATGACACTCTTTAGTAAAACAGAAAGTAAATACCAGACCTCTGAATTCCCTGTAACCCATAACCCCCCTGCACCCTTTGCCAGTTGGCATCCATAGGTCCTAAGATCACAGTATTTCTCATCCCAAAGCACCTCAAAGTGCTTTTTAAACTGTAAATGCAGGAATCCCATCATCCTATACTGAAATTCATTCAGCTTGGAGGTGCCCAGAGGCACCTGTTTAACCATGCACAGAAGCACGACACAACATTTGGGACAGGAAGGCAAGCATATCCCTTTGCCATTAATATCTGTCATTCTATGTCCTGGAGATAGTTCTCAAAACAATAAAAATTGTTTCACTGTCATTTTGAGTTGGTTAAAGCCCTTCTCATCTGTTTTCAGCTCTGTATCTGCTGCTGGAAATGGCATACTCTTTTCCCATTTAATTTTATTTACAATAACACAGGTCTCAGTAACAATAGTGGGCCAAATCCTGCAGTCACTATATTCAAGCCATACATTTCAATGGGAATTTGGCTGAGTAAGTACTCTACAATATTTGGCCCAGTAATAATGCTTTGCACTTATATGAGCACCTTTTATTCAATGTTTGCAGTGTTCTTTTCAGGTCCATAAATTATTAACCTTGTTTTACAGACACGGAAACAGGGATGCGGAGAGGTGAAGTGACTTGCCCAAAGCCACCTAACAAGCCAAAAGGAGAACCAGTAAGTGTTAAATCTAAAAGCTGATAAGACCACTTAAGTGACATCATCCCTTTCAAAAATGATATCCAGTGATTTCCTTTACCTGCTGTCAAAGTTTGTCACAACCATGAAATGGTCCCACGCAGGAATAGGGATGGATGGAAAACATGATGGAAGCAATCGATGGGAAAAGGAGTGCGTGTGTGTGTTTGGGTTTGGGTGTGTGTTAATTATCCCTTTTCACCATCTGTGAATTTAGGTGGAGTGTTTGACCCTAAAAAGCAAACAGTGAAAATGCTGCTACTTGCTAGGAAGTGTAGGTGGGCTGTTATGCTTTTCTTTTATAAATGTCCATAAAGCCTTAATCATTAGGGGGAAAGGCAGGCTTTGTTATGAAAAGCAATTACAGAGAGTCACTTTTTCCAAAAGGTACATTGTACTTGCTCTCAGATTGTTGCATTGTGTGGTGATGAATAACACTTGGAAGCAGATGTCAAAGTTATCACTGCTGAGTGGAAAGAGTACATTTTTTTCCATTTTATGTCTAGTTTAGACTATATCAAAGAGAAGAAAAAAATTTAAAAGCCGAAAACATGTTGAAACAACGTTACGGTTGTGACAGAAGTTGACGACAGCCAGGAAATTCCAAGTTATGGCCCTCACTCTGTCCTTTGTGTGAGTTCAGGATAGAAGTTCAGCCTCCCAGCTCCTAGGACAGTTTGTGTCACAAAAACTTTAAGTTTCTGAAAGGTTTTATTTGCTATTACATGTTTGCCTGTTAGTTCCTGCCTGTTTCCCTCCTCCCCCTTTGATCTTTCATGAAAGTTTATAAAACCCACATTTTGTACCATGCTCCTTACAGTGCTACTTTAGGTTCTTGGGTAAATATGTACTTATAAAAAATTAGTCTTAAGTACTCAGTACCCCAGAAAGTCCCCCAAAGGATTCATTCTGGTCTGTTGGATAAATACAAATGTCTGTTTATATATATGTTTATAAACGGATGTGGTGTCCACATAAACCTCATGTTAAAATATTTTCCTTCCATCTGTTTGTAATAAGAGCAGCTCAGATTATTAAAACAGAAAGAATGTTTTAAAAAATCATATTTACTATTTTACCATTTGAACGTTTAAAAAATATTGCATTTTACTCAGAGTTTGACATTAAAAACTAGCCTGGACAGTTTCACTTTAATTCTCACTCAGTGTAAAAATGATTCATGGATTATAAAGCCAGAAGGGAGGGATCCATTGTGATCATCTAGTCTGACCTCCTGCATAACACAGGCCATAAGATTTTCTTGAATTAATTCTGTTTGTACCAGAACATATGTTTCAGAAAAACATCCAATCCTGATTTAAAAATTTCCAGTGATGGAGAATTCACTACAACCTTTGGTAAATTGTTTCAGTGATTAATTACCCTTTCTGTTAAAAATGTGCACCTTATTTCAAGTCTGAATTTGTCTTGCTTCAAATTCCAGCCATTGGTTCTTCTTATACCTATGTCAGCAAGATTTAAGCGTTTTCTATTATCAAATTTCTGTTCCCCATGTAGGTACTTAGAGATTGTGATCAAGTCACCCATTGATCTTGTCTTTGTTAAACTAAACAGATTGAGCGTCTTGAATCTTTCACTATAAGGCAAGCAGCAATATACAGGCCAGAATCACGATAGTAGGCTCAAAATATTCAGGAGGCCAGTCATTTGGGGAACCATTGGACAAAGCCATGATGTAACCCTCAGATTAATCAAAAAAGACTTTGCAGATCCCCCTCACTCCAAATCTAGGAAAAGGGAAAGACGACCTTATTACAGATCTATATAACCTTTTCATGACTGCTTCTCTAAGTATGGATGGCTAGACTACAGTAAATGCAAATGGAACAAGTCTAAGCCCAGAAAGGGGAGAAATCAGTCTTCCGCCAATGCAAATTCCAACACTAGAAACAATGCCTGACTATGTTCAGGAGAGATCCAAGGTGCAACACATAGGTGGGAGTTTATTAAAATTCAAGGACAAACGGCCTCTTTACTCATTGGACAGATAAGTCCTTGATATGGTTCTACAAGAACCAGAGAATTTTCAAAGATTCTGAATCATTGTTTTCTCCCCTCTACAGTATTCTACTAAGAAGGCAAAATATGCTAAAGACCATATGTGATCAGTAGTTCCCAGACTTGTTCTGCTGCTTGTGCAGGGAAAGCCCCTGGCAGGCCGGGCTGGTTTGTTTACCTGCCGCGTCCGCAGGTTCAGCCGATCGCAGCTCCCAGTGGCCGCAGTTTGCTGCTCCAGGCCAGTGGGAGCTGCTGGAAGCGGCGTGGGCCGAGGGACGTACTGGCCGCTGCTTCCAGCAGCTCCCATTGGCCGGAAGCCGCGATCGGCCGAATGTGCGGACGCGGCAGGTAAACAAACTGGCCCAGCCCACCAGGGGCTTTCCCTGCACAAGTGGCGGAACAAGTTTGGGAACCATTGCCATAGATCATCTTTTGCGAATCAGTGAGGTAGAGAGATTCCCAAGCTGGAGATGTACTCCAGCTACTACTCAGTCTTGTTTCTGGTACTCTGGTGGATGAGTCCAAAGACAGATTCCACAGTGGGATAGCCATGGCAGAGCCAGAGATGTCTGTCATAACACCAGATGCCTGTCTGGAAAGTCTGGGGTGTGTTCTCCAAGAAATCGGTGGCGCAAGGGACACAGATGTTCTCAGAGCAAAAGAAAGGCATGGGCAGCGGGTGAACCCCTACTTTGGGGAGGCAAGCCTGCCGGCCCCGCCCCTTCCACCTAAGGCCCCACCCTCCACATGCCGGAGCCCCCAAACCCCCCTCCCACACTGTAAAAGGAGAAGCCCTGACTCTGAGGGGCCCCCCCACGACTGGAGGAGCCCCAGCCTGCCTGCCCCAACCACATTGGGCTGAGCTGCTGCCGCTGGCCACCCTAACTCACCCCCCTCCGAGCGCCAGGCCGAGCCCCGACCCCGCCAGAGTCTAGCTGAGCCACCCACCACCCCCAGCGCCAGGCCGGCCCAAGCATAGGGCCAGGCCAAGCCTCCGGCCTCCCACAGCACCGGGCCGAGCCAGGCTGAGCCGCAGGCCTCTCCCAGTGCCAGGCCGAGCCGGCAGCCCCCTAGCACCAGCTCCTCCTGCCCCTGAAGGCCCCCCGCCGCTGGCCCCAGCACCCGAGGAGGAGGGACGTGGCAAGCAGCAGGATGGGTGGAGTGGAGGAGGCGGTGGGAGTCTTGGGGTGGGGCCAGGGCCACCACAGCCCAAGTGTCCGGCCGTGGGTTGGCGACAGCTATATATTATACCTGCCTATATGGCCTATTATACCCGCTGCCCATGAAGAAAGGCATACATTTTCTAGAGCTGAGGGCAATAAAGTATGCTTTTCAACAATTGGCCCCAGTGTTTCCAAACGGTCAAATTCCGATAATGACAGATAGGGTATGTAAACCATCAGGGGTGTACAAGCTCACAGGATCTCCAAAAGAAAGCAGCATTGATGTAGTGGGCAGAGGCCCATCTACAGTCTATCAGGTCCTTGCATATCAATGGCACTAGAAATGTGAAAATCGACTAGCTGAGCAGCAGGTAAATCAATCAGGCAGAATGGAGTCTTCACAACAAATCATTCCGATTGATCATCAAAAAATTCAGAGTTCTGATTCTGATTCTTTTTGCATCTAAGGAAAACCAGAAGATTCACCAATACTTTGCAAGAAAAAGGAAGCTGGGAGTGCTAGGTATAGATGCCCTGTAGCTCAAATGGTCAAAGGACTTACTTTATGCTTTCCCCCCAGTGCCCATCATCTCTAGGAGAATACAGAAGATCAGAAAGACGGACAAGGAAGTGATCTTAGTGGCCTCGCATTGGCGTAGGTCAGGGGCAGGCAAACTTTTTGGCCTGAGGGTCACATCGGGATTCCAAAATTGTATGAAGGGCCGGTTAGGGGAGGCTGTGTCTCCCCAAACAGCTGGGCATGGCCCGGCCCCTGCCTCCTATCCGACCTCCCCACCCCCGCTTCTCGCCCCCTGATGGCTCCCCCGGGACTCCTGCCCCATCCAACCCCCAGACCCCCGCCCCGTCCCCTGATGGCCCCCCTGGACTCCTACCCCACCCACCACCCCCTGCTCCCTGTCCCCTTACTGCCCCCAGAACCACCACCCCTGACTGCCCCCCACTGCCCCATCCAACCCCCCCCCTCCTTCCTGACTGCCCCCCCGGGACCCCTGCCCCATCCAACCCCCCCTGTTTCCTGCCCTCTGACCACCCCGATCCCTATCCACACCTCCGGCCCGTGACCACCCCCTCGAACCACCTGCCCTTTGTCCAGCCCCCCTGCCCCCTTACCGCGCTGCCTGGAGCACCGGTGGCTGGCGGCGCTACAGCTGCGCCGGCCAGAGCACCGGGTCAGGCCGCGGCTCTGCAACTGCACTGCCCGGCCTCCCAGAGCGTTGTGCTGGTGGCGTGGCGCACTGAGGCTGCAGGGGAGGGGGGACAGCCGGGGAGGGGCCGGGGGCGAGCCTCCCAGGCCAGGAGCTCCCGGGCAGGAGGGTCCCGCGGGCCTAGGTGGTCTTGGTTTCCTGACCTCATGAATATGTCAATGGAGCCACCATTGTTCCTGAATGAGAGTCCAGATTTGTTATCCCAGGGTCCAGTTCTTAACCAGGATCCAAGCAAGTTAAATTTAGCAGCTTAGCATTTAAAAGGAAGTTTCTAAAAGAAAGGGGTTACTTTGCAACTCTGTTAGCATTGAGTAGAAAATTGACAAACAGGGCTTACTCAAAAATCTAATCTAAATTCAAAGCTTGGTGTAAAGAGAGACATATTCAGGATCATGTAGGCAAAACATCTCATGTTCTGGAGTTTTTGCAAGATGGTTTCAATATCAGGTTTCAGGCTGATACCTAGAAAGTACATGTTTTTGTATTGTCTACAATTTTGAGAGCATCCAGAAAATCTTCCATTTCCTACCATAAGGACAGTTGTCGCTTCATTAGAGCAGTGCAGCTATTGCATCATCATAAGGTGCACAGAGCTCCATCTGGGGATTTGAACATTGTGCTCAGTGCCTTAATACAGGTGCCCTTTGAATCTATGAAATCTGTTTCATTATTACTTATCTATCAAAAAGACCTTTTTCATTGCTAGCACTTCAGGAAGAACAGTGTGAGTCGCTGCATCGTTCACAAAGATAACGTGGTTTTGAGAATGGGTCCCACCTTTATTCCAACATATAATAAGATTTTTCATTGAGCTAAAGAGTTCTCATTGACTTTTTTGTCCACATCGTTCTCACCCAAAGGATAAGCTATCACTTTGCTGAATGTAAGGAGAGCCTTACAATTTAATCTGAAAAGAACTGAGAGCGTAAGACAAACACCACCCTTTCTGGTTTAATTTCATCCAGGAAAAAGAGGTGCTAAGGCATCTATATCATCAGTCTCATGATTGTGTATAGAGCAAAAGAATTCAATCCTCCAATGGGCACCAGAGCTCATACAGTATGAGCAGTGGCGGCATTGTGATCTGAGAAACCTGTAAAGCTGTAACTTGGTCATCCCTGCATACATTTACCGAACTTTACAGAGTAGCTACTCAGTCCTCAGCTGATTGTCCTGCATGCTGTGCTCATATACAACAAACCCTGAGGTTCTGTGGACCTATTCCTTCAAAGCAGGGAAAAATTTCAGGTAAGCAACCACAAATTCTGCCAAACTTTGTGTCATCTGCAAACTTTATCAGTAATGATTTTATGTTTTCTTCCAGATCACTGATAAAAATGTTAAATAGTGTAGGGCCTTGCGGGACCCCATTAGAAAAATACCTGCTCTATAATGATCCCTGATTTACGATTACATTTTGAGATCTATTAGTTAGCCAGTTTCAATACATTTAATGTGGGATTTTAGTTTCTTAATCAAAATGTCATCTGATACCAAATTGAATGCCTTATAGAAGTCTGAATATATTCCATTAATGATATTATCTTTAGCAACCATATTTGTAATCTTATCAAGAAAACATATCAAGTTAGTTTGACAAGCTCTGTTTTCCATAAGCCCGTGTTAATAGGTATTGATTATAATTCTCTTTTAATTCTTTATTAATTGAGTTCCATATTCTGCCCAGGATCAATGTATCTTTTTAAATGAATATTTTTACATAGATCCTCATCATGCCATCAGAGCCATTCCAATCTGTGGTGGAATGCTAATTTTTGTGCTGTACATAATATTTTAAAAAACATCTAAAGACAAGCAACTAAATTCAGCCTTGAGGTAAGGACGCAGCTCCCATTTGACCTTAGTGAAAATTGGCTCCTGCTTACTCCAGGGTTCTTCATTTACCCTGCTTATTTTCACAGATCATGTGGTTTCTATTATTTTAAATATTTCACATTTTTAACACTGATTTTAATATAGAAAGAAAAATAAAAAAGTATTATTGTGAGCTTCTGTTTAACAAATTTGATTTTTGGCCGCAATCTTGTACATTCAGGCCAGAACGCATATATTTATGGCTGAGTTATAAACCTCTCCAAAAAGGGCAAAACCCACCGCCAAGCTCAGTCATAACTGGGAAACATATACAATTCCATCATCAGTGAAACTAGAGATAGGGCTGAACCTAACTGCTGGATGCAAGCCCTATCAAACTTTGATATGGACCCTTGAATGCTAGGTATGGAGTACCATTTGACCTAGTGTCTTCATGGGGATTGTGGCCAGGTCTCCAGAACCTCTGTACAAAGGATGCTCTTAGCTATATGCGTTGTGAGTGAATATGGATTTTGATGCTAATTTTAATAGACTGAACAAAACCGGGGACTATGATGTGTTTGAAATTCAGATCTAGATCTGAATCTTGTAGCTTGAGACCATCTCCAGTGGAAACTCATTCCTGTCTGACAGCTCTGAATGGGTGATGTGAAATGAGATGGGGATAGAAGTGGATATTTTATTACAAAACTCCAAACTATGTGGCACTCACTTGATTTTGAATTTTACTTCCAAGTTTGAATTCAGCCTTCATTCACTGAAAAAATCACAACAGTTCTTGATCCAGTCAAGAAAACCTCATCCCTGTGCTGAGGTGACTTGGTCTGATGTATGACAAAATCAGGTTAGATTTTTGGTTTTATATTTTAGAATAAAATTATAGAAACAAAACATAAAATAAGTCTACAGGATGATGTGAATACCAACCTCTTCGCCATGAATGTTTAATATGTATATATTTATGTAATGGAATAATATCTCCACATGCCCTTCCACCTCTAGCATTCTGGCTGTCTGCCAGGATTTTTCTGTGCCCCCTGCCTGACACTAAACTCAGCTCTCTCAGGTGTTGGCTAGAAAGCTGAAGGCACAGGCAGAAGCTGAGCAGTCAGCAGAGGGCAACATCACTTTCTCACTCATAAATACAAAACTAGGACATTATAAGCTTCCATTCTGCTGCCCTGCCGTCAGCATCCCTCAAATTCATAATGAAGAATTTCACCCTTAAACTCCAGAAAATCACACTGGTCCTATTGGTGACTGGGGGATACTTCAGCTAACACCCTAGACTATTGCTTTTTTTTCAGTCCATTTTCTAAATCTTTATTGTGCCAATATACATAAATGGTGTTTGACACTTGATTACGGTCCCATACCAAGTTTTTTCTTTATTCTAAATAAATAAATAAACAATGCCGTGTATAAACGTGGTAACTGTTGTGTGAGATTTACTGGCATTTAAAAACAGTTGCTCTTAAAACTGTGACGCATTCAGTTATCTTAACCTACAGTAGTTCATAAAGTGAGGCAATTAATGTGTTGAATTAATAAGTCCCCTTTGTCATTCACAGTAAATGGTTCCTAAAATGCCTGCACTCTCTTCTAGATTAATAATAGCCTTTCCAATGTGGTTCCTGTAAACAGCTACAGTCCCATATGAAAATATCCGGATGTAGGATCCTACACAATTGCAGTGATACATTTTTCCAGGAACCCAGTACAAAATCCATCATTCAATCAATAAACAAACCTCTCTCACACTTTTTTGTTCTTGCAAATGGTATGGTCAAACTGCTGCCTCTATTGGAAACTTCTTTTACAAGTGCTGTACGAGTTTGGGAAATCTGTCAAACATTCTGAGCAGCTGCTGAGCAGAGCCCTCCGATCCATGTGTGCTTTGGCACTGGAGGGATGCACAGGAGCGAGGAGTGAGTGGAGGGACTGGGCTTTGAAGTCTGCTTGGTGATGTTATATTATTCTTGGCTCTTGGCACTTTGGAAAATACACTGCATCAAGTTCTCATCATTGCTGAAGTGCACAGTTTTTCTCAAGGCTGTAGAAGGGTGGTTTTAGCATTACATTCGGCTAGGAAACACCTCAGTAATTTAGCAGCTGAGGTTGTTATTTTTATTAAATTCTTGTTAGGTTTTTTTCTTTCTGTGTTTGGACCTGTTCCATGGCTTATTTTTGGGGGTGTTTCATGCTTTCCCTCAGAAGCTCCTGGGTACTTCATCTGTGAAAGCCAGATTTGCTTTGGAGTTTCATTCACAACTGAATTTACTACTTTGAAATGTGGATTCAGCGATATCCCACACTCACAAAATTTGCCTTTCTATAGCATCTTCCACCCAAAGATCACAAAACCGTTTACAAACATTGCTAAAATTAGGCTCAAAATACCTGCGTGTTACATAAGAATTGTAATGAGTCAATGTGTGTGCACAACTCTGCCCTCTAGCTGATTGATAAGAACCTCCCTACTGTTTGTCAGAGGTCTTATATTGCTAACAGAGATTCTCCTTTAACTCAAGTGCTAGCAACATGTGCTTTTGGAATAAGAGGGTCTGAATTCTGTCACCATGAATGGGTAAGTGTTCATGTGTGAGTCTTAGTGACAGGCACTAGAGTAATGCACAGCAATGATTTCCATTTAACTTGGGGTGGGAAGAGTAGGGAGGGTTAATTAATTAGTGTTTGGAAAAATGGGTTTAAATTGCAGGGACAAAAGGTTTATCAAAGGAGCCTTGCAAACCCAAATGGTTGAGAGATTCATGTACTCTCAAACTGGTTCATTCTTTTCTTATATGGATGATACAGTTCGCACCATTACTGATAAAGTATGGCGATTGCTATGTGTTTGACTTTCCAGATCTTGATCTGCTTGTCCCCACTTGTTCCTCCATGGAGTTCAGAAAAGAATTCCTATTTCCTGTACTTCTCCTGTTGGATATTGCCTTATAAATCTTAAAAGGGTTCTTCTAACCTAAAACCCTAGAGCTAGTGATGGATTGAATCACAAAGTTTGGGTCCATATCTGACTGTCCTCAGAATTCCTTCCAATGGGTTCAGGTCCAATATACTGCTACTGCCTAGTAGCTTCTAAGCAGCTAAACTGAATCAACAGAGAGATACCAGCTTTACTTTATACATACTACATATGTGATGTAATAGCTACTGTGACTTAGCTAAGGTCTCATCTTCTTAGATATAGTGCTTGATTTCCTTTGAAAATGTGATTTATTTTTCTTTTGCATTTTGTGTGATACTCACTGGCTTTGTGGTGTTTTCATAAATATGTTTGCATTGATAAGATCCTTCAGATAAATAGTTTTTGAAAAATTATACAAAGATTTTAATTAGTAAGGGTGAAAAAGCCATGAATATTGATTTGTACATTTAAATTAATTATCTTCAGTCATGTTCACATCTCTCATGCACTGCTGCTTTTTGTAAACATTTGAACAATCAAGTTTTACTGGCAAGAACATCCCTGAAAAGTGAATTTCAAAGTTGCACATGTTAGTAATCACAAAAACCAATTTTAAAACTTGCATACATAAGTACAGTTGTCAGAAGTGCTTGTGTATTTGCTTGTTCAAGGAATAGAAACAGTGCCATATGACCTATTTAACCAATCACAATGAAGCAGTACATCTTGAATTTTGAATGTTCACAATTGATTCATAGGGTAAAACATGTGAGAAGGTGTTTATAAAAAACGGTGAGCACTGAATGGATTTGAGAGGATCATCATCTCCTTGCAGATGTCTGCAAGCAGAAAAAGAAACTAAATTCTTCAAATAAATTACTCATTATGGCTGATTTGCTAAACTCGAATTACAAATTTTACATAGTTAAAATTCTCTGTACCCAACCCATGTTTTTATGTTGCAGAAATAATCTGAAATATATGTGCAGCCTGAGGTGCTGAGCATACTCCACTCCCATAAATGTCAAATGGGAGTAGGAGGGTCTCAGAACCCAACAAGTTTGGGCCATTACTTTATATCAGCTGAATTGCCCTCTGCATCTAGTTCTGTGTCTGGCTGCTCTCATTCCTGGTTTACTTACACACTTTTCATTGACATTTGTGGAAATGCAGCCTCCTACATACTTTTACCAAATGACTGCATCACAGCCAAATTCTCCTAAATTCGAAATAAATAAATAAGCTGCTGTTTCCACTACTTTCCTCCTTATTAGTCATACCAAAGATGAAGGAGGTCTTTGATCAGCATAAAATTATGCAAATCCATTGGTACCATATTTTCTTAGTTTCATATTTGGTTTACAAAATCTGAAGTCATCCCTCAAGAACTCTCTTTGTACTTTTGTCCCTCAAAACAAACACTCTTGGGGGTCAAATCCCAACATGATATTCAGTACAAAACTTTAAATAAACATTTTGTCATCAACCAGAACTCAGTTCTGGTAATACTTTACAACAAATGGAAATTAATTAGTAGCAAAGAAATTCTTCTGGACTTACATATTACAGACTACATCCCTTCTAACTCTTTGGTGCCAGCAGAAAGCATATCCTCATTCTAATCTTTAACAAAACCACAGAAACATTTAGAAAGAAAGAAACTTTTTGAAAGAAACCTTTCGAAAGGTACTCCAGTCCATGAATCTGACTCCTTTATCCCACTGAACTACTCTCATGAGTAAGTACTATCCAAAGTGCACAAGGGTTGTAGAATCAGGTCCTTAGAGCATGAACTCTTCAGAACAGAGATGGATCTTTATTTTGTCTCTCTGTCTGATGTTATTTATGCTGCATTCATTTACACAGTGTGTGTGTTTATATAAAGTGCCTGGCATACTGTTAATTTAAAAATAAAATATATACTATTATTAGTGTGCTTTGAAAATGTAAAATAGATATAAAGTTCTAAATGTTATTAATAACCATCAAAATGGATGCTAACCAGTGGACTGTTTGTGTTTTGATCATTCATCCCAAGGAGACTAGTTTGAGCACCAGCATTGAGCACTCAGTTATAATTGTATTGCCCTTCCATTATTACTGGGGTTATTTACATGAGTAACTACTAGCCAGCATAAATAACAGTTATAGTATTGTGTCCTAATTAGACAATGAACAGACAAAAAAGGAAGATGGAAGGTAGAGAAAAGTGTGAATGAAAAGTGAAATCAAGCATATTTCTTGTTAATTTCACCATTTTGTTTAAAGTTTCTTCAGTTTGTTGGATTTGTGTTTATTGTTTTCATTCTCCCCTATTAGTTCATACCTCTGTGAGGGAGGGAGGTGGAGAGTAGGAGGACAGAGGTTCCTAGGCCTTTTAGAAGAAGTGGAATTTTGGGGAGACTTGAAGGAGGAGAGGCACTTTACAAACACTCATCTATTGGATGGCAACAGACAATTGTTAAATTCTGTATTTTTTCATGTGATTTTCAATGTTATTTTTTAAAACAGCATGGCTAAAATGATTCTTTTACCTCTTTAACCCCATAATATAGTATTTTTAATAGATTCCACAGTTGCTGACAGCTGGTTGTGATAGAGACAGATTGGTCAACAAAGAATAAACTTTGTGCATTTTTCATACCTATTCTATATTTTGTAAGGGGAACGTTCAGAGTAACTGCGGTATTCCCAGGAGGCCTAAAAACACAAGTGAATTTTGAGGGCAAATACCTCTATCAGGAGTTTACAGAAAGGAAATGCCCTTCAAACAAATAAACTCATGCATCCTGTTTGCAAAAAGAATTATAATATAGGCAACAAAAAAGGTTGGAATTGTTATTGGAAGGAATACAGATTGCGGTCATGGTGTTTTAATTTGGTTGAAGTCAGCAAGCAGTCAGTAGTATTAAATGTATTCCTTCTTTATTCAGCAAGCAAACTAAACTAGTTCTTCCATCATTAGTCTCCTACTCCATTCCCTAAACTATCTATAGTTTGTACTCGAGTATGTACTGCTTGACTCACTCCTGCTTTCTTCAATAAGCATTAAATACAACATGGAGACTTGGGCTCTTTGGCTTGTAGATCATTCATAAAGGTACAAAGCCCAACATACATGCTGTTGTATAAAGCAAAGTCTTTCTTCAATTCGCAAGTTCTCCCAAAGCTGTGTGCAGTGGTGTTCTAGCCATGTTGGTCCCAGGATATTAGAAAGACAAGGTGGATGAGGCAATATCTTTTATTGAACCAACTTCTGTTGGTGAGAGAGAAGAGCTTTCAAGTTACACAGAGCTCTTCCTGGCCCCTTAGAATATGTGCTAACTACTTATGCTAAATTATCTGTGTCATAAATATAAAGGGAAGGGTAAACCCCTTTAAAATCCCTCCTGGCCAGAGGAAAAATCCTCTCACCTGTAAAGGGTTAAGAAGCTAAAGGTAACCTTGCTGGCACCTGACCAAAATGACCAATGAGGAGACAAGATACTTTCAAAAGCTGGGAGGAGGGAGAGAAACAAAGGGTCTGTGTGTCTGTTGATATGCTGCTTTGCCAGGGATAGAACAGGAATGGAGTCTTAGAACTTTTAGTAAGTAATCTAGCTAGGTATGCGTTAGATTATGATTTCTTTAAATGGCTGAGAAAAGAATTGTGCAGAATAGAATGACTATTTCTGTCTGTGTGTCTTTTTTGTAACTTAAGGTTTTGCCTAGAGGGATTCTCTATGTTTTGAATCTAATTACCCTGTAAGGTACCTACCATCCTGATTTTACAGGGGTGATTCCTTTACTCCTATTTACTTCTATTTCTATTAAAAGTCTTCTTGTAAGAAAACTGAATGCTTTTTCATTGTTCTCAGATCCAAGGGTTTGGGTCTGTGGTCACCTATGCAAATTGGTGAGGATTTTTACCAAACCTTTCCCAGGAAGTGGGGTGCAAGGGTTGGGAGGATTTTGGGGGGAAAGACGTGTCCAAACTATGTTTCCCAGTAAACCCAGTTAGAGTTTGGTGGTGGCAGTGGTTATTCCAAGGACAAAAGATAAAATTAATTTGTACCTTGGGGAAGTTTTAACCTAAGCTGGTAAAAGTAAGCTTAGGAGGTTTTCATGCAGGTCCCCACATCTGTACCCTAGAGTTCAGAGTGGGGGAGGAACCTTGACATGGTGGCAGAGTGGTGGGATTAACCTGAAATCATTTTGAGATCAATTTGAGATTTTTTGAACTAGAAATACAGATTTTAAAAAAGAAATTTTTTTTCCTTTGGGGCTGCTGGAAAAGAGGTCCAGAAAGCAGCTGAAACTGAAAGCAGCTTGTTTTTTCTCTGCTTTGGAGCCAGAGGAGAGACAAAAGGGGATTATCTTTGTGAATTGCAGGTTTTCTTTGCCTGGAGGCAGGGTACTTAACTCCTGCAGGGAAATTCACAGTCTTCCAAACCAGAAGGGTTTTTTTTCCCTAAAAGTAAATAGTGGGGGTGTTCTACCCATTTGCCTGGAGACAAAAGTGGCAGGGGCTTTTTTTTTTTTTTTTTTTTTTTAGGATTTTGATATTTTTTTACAAGGAGCACAAATTTGAAAAGGAATTTTTTTTTCCTTTGGACTGCTGGTAAGCAGGTTTCCAAGTAGTTGGAGGTTTTTTGCTTTGATTTGGGGCTAGAGCAGAGACAAGGGAATTGTCTTTTTCTGTAGGCTGACAATCACTATCAGAGAATAGGTATTCTATTCCAGCACAGCAAAATTTTACAGCCAAGTTTTGTTTATTTCTAAACCTCAGGTGTAAAGTTAGTTAAAAAACAGAGAGGTTAGGATGACAAAATCCACGGCTCGACAAAAGCTGGAATTAGCCAGATTTCAGGCTAAGGAAAAACAAAGGGAACATGAAAGACAGATAGAACTCATGCGGCTGAAGAAGGAGGAGAAGGAAGAAGAGAGGAAGCATGTGGAGGAGGAGAGGGAAAAAGAGAGGAAGCATGCACTGGAGATGGAGAAGGTAAAGGCTCAGCAGAATATACCAACAAACCCTAGCAATCCTTCTCCGGGAACCACTCCCCATCCCAGAAAGTTCCCCACCTACAAGGCAGGCGATGATACTGAGGCCTTCCTAGAAAACTTCGAAAAGGCCTGCCTTGGGTACAACATCTCTACTGACCAATACATGGTAGAGCTGAGGCCGCAGCTCAGTGGACCCTTAGCTGAGGTGGCAGCTGAAATGCCTAAAGAACACATGAACAAGTATGAACTGTTTAAATCCAAGGCGAGAGTCAGAATGGGGATAACACCCGAGCAGTCTCGTCGGAGATTCAGAGCCCTAAGGTGGAAACCGGACGTGTCATTTACCCGACATGCCTACCACATTGTGAAACATTGGGATGCCTGGATATCAGGAGCAAGTGTTGAATCTCCAGTAAATTTGCCCTTCCTAATGCAAATGGAACAATTCTTAGAGGGTGTTCCTGAGGAAATAGAAAGATACATCCTAGATGACAGGTTTCAGAGTAACAGCCGTGTTAGTCTGTATTCGCAAAAAGAAAAGGAGTACTTGTGGCACCTTAGAGACTAACCAATTTATTTGAGCATAAGCTTTCGTGAGCAACAGCTCACTTCATCGGATGCATACTGTGGAAACTGCAGAAGACATTATATACACAGAGACCATGAAACAATACCTCCTCCCATCCCACTCTCCTGCTGGTAATAGCTTATCTAAAGTGATCACTCTCCTTACAATGTGTATGATAATCAAGTTGGGCCATTTCCAGCACAAATCCAGGTTTTCTCACCCTCCGCCCCCCCCCACACAAACTCACTCTCCTGCTGGTAATAGCCCATCCAAAGTGACCACTCTCTTTACAATGTGTATGATAATCAAGGTGGGCCATTTCCAGCACAAATCCAGGTTTTCTCACCCCCCACTCCCCCCTTTCCAAAAACCACACACACAAACTCACTCTCCTGCTGGTAATAGCTTATCCAAAGTGACCACTCTCCTTGCAATGTGTATGAAAATCAAGGTGGGCCATTTCCAGCACAAATCCAGGTTTCCCCCCCCACCCCCAAAAACACACACACACAAACTCACTCTTCTGCTGGTAATAGCTTATCCAAGGTGACCACTCTCCCTACAATGTGCATGATAATCAAGGTGGGCCATTTTCAGCACAAATCCAGGTTTTCTCACTCCCCCACCCCCATACACACACAAACTCACTCTCCTGCTGGTGATTCCTACCATCCTGATTTTACAGGGGTGATTCCTTTACTCCTATTTACTTCTATTTCTATTAAAAGTCTTCTTGTAAGAAAACTGAATGCTTTTTCATTGTTCTCAGATCCAAGGGTTTGGGTCTGTGGTCACCTATGCAAATTGGTGAGGATTTTTACCAAACCTTTCCCAGGAAGTGGGGTGCAAGGGTTGGGAGGATTTTGGGGGGAAAGACGTGTCCAAACTACGTTTCCCAGTAAACCCAGTTAGAGTTTGGTGGTGGCAGTGGTCATTCCAAGGACAAAAGATAAAATTAATTTGTACCTTGGGGAAGTTTTAACCTAAGCTGGTAAAAGTAAGCTTAGGAGGTTTTCATGCAGGTCCCCACATCTGTACCCTAGAGTTCAGAGTGGGGGAGGAACCTTGACAATCTGTTCAACCTTTTAGTTAGCCATGACACTCTGAGTACCTTTCCCAGACCTCAGAGTAACAGCCGTGTTAGTCTGTATTCGCAAAAAGAAAAGGTGCTCACTTCATCGGATGCATACTGTGGAAACTGCAGAAGACATTATATACACAGAGACCATGAAACAATACCTCCTCCCACCCCACTCTCCTGCTGGTAATAGCTTATCTAAAGTGATCATCAAGTTGGGCCATTTCCAGCACAAATCCAGGTTTTCTCACCCTCCGCCCCCCCCACACACAAACTCACTCTCCTGCTGGTAATAGCCCATCCAAAGTGACCACTCTCTTTACAATGTGTATGATAATCAAGGTGGGCCATTTCCAGCACAAATCCAGTGCTCACTTCATCGGATGCATACTGTGGAAACTGCAGAAGACATTATATACACAGAGACCATGAAACAATACCTCCTCCCACCCCACTCTCCTGCTGGTAATAGCTTATCTTGCTCACTTCATCGGATGCATACTGCATATTACCAGCAGGAGAGTGAGTTTGTGTGTGTATGGAGGTGAGGGGGTGAGAAAACCTGGATTTGTGCTGGAAATGGCCCACCTTGATTATCATGCACATTGTAGGGAGGCTGGTCACTTTGGATAAGCTATTACCAGCAGGAGAGTGAGTTTGTGTGTGTGGTTTTTAGAGGGGGGTGGGGGGGTGAGAAAACCTGGATTTGTGCTGGAAATGGCCCACCTTGATTATCATACACATTGTAAAGAGAGTTGTCACTTTGGATGGGCTATTACCAGCAGGAGAGTGAGTTTGTGTGGGGGGGGGCGGAGGGTGAGAAAACCTGGATTTGTGCTGGAAATGGCCCAACTTGATGATCACTTTAGATAAGCTATTACCAGCAGGAGAGTGGGATGGGAGGAGGTATTGTTTCATGGTCTCTGTGTATATAATGTCTTCTGCAGTTTCCACAGTATGCATCCGATGAAGTGAGCTGTAGCTCACGGAAGCTCATGCTCAAATAAATTGGTTAGTCTCTAAGGTGCCACAAGTACTCCTTTTCTTTTTCCCAGACCTGAGGAGGTGTTCTGTGTAGTTCATAAGTTTGACTCTCTCACCAACAGAAGTTGATCCAATAAAAGATATTACCTTACCTACCTTGTCTCTCTAACTCCTCCCAAAAGCAGAGTCAGGGTCAACAGCAAACAGTCTCTCACCTGAAAGACATTCAGGGTATTACTAAGAAACAAGAAATAGATTTAAAATAGCAAACCAGTGAGGAATGTATTCCTTCTTCACCTTTCACTCATTCATTCGAGAAGTCTCTCTTTCTCTCCTTGTAGCATGGAGGTCAGCATACCAGAGGTGCAGTAGACACAGAGATACCACACTGAAGGGCAGATTATAAGAATCTGGATAGACAGAAAATAAAGAAATAACACATGAACTTACACTCAACAAACAGATTTGTCACAAAGGACAGCAGAATTGTTAGTATCACAAAAAGTGTCTGGTCTGTCATCTCCCCATGGTGGCATTTCATTGGTTATAACAAAATGTTAGGGCTGTTCAACTTTAAATACACTTATAATGCCCTTTTCCCAGCAATCAACGTGCCTCAGACTCACCTCAGAGATCTCTTTCCTGGAGCTGTAACCTCATGAAGTCCACTTTTAACCTTGCTGGGCAGATTTTGGAGTAGTCTGCAATGTATCCAGTCCAATCCCACCAAATGTATTCAGACTAATCCCTCCTCAAGGGGCAACCTTTATCCATGTTATTCAGAGGTAACACTATCATTGCCCAGAGAGCAGGAACATATTGTCTCTTCCCTTGATCACTTTTTCCTGGTGTGATGGTGGCTTCCAGCTACCAGCAGGCTGCTTGCGATCTAGCAGTGGCTCCTTACTCTACCAGGTCCAACCCACACAGGGACAGGGAACAATATAACTGGAAAGTATTGCACCTCATTCAAATTCTGTGGCCATTTCTGAAGTCTCCTCTGCTTCTGAACACAGCCAGAGTGTTGCTCACAAACCCAACTGTATTTTGCTGTTAAAGCCAATAAGAAGGTTTAATTGACCAGACATTAGTGCCTTCACTTCAAGAATTCATGCCAGGGCAGCTCAAGCTCCAGAAACTTGATGCTCCATATGAAGAACAAAATGTTCATATGATCACAATTGCCAGGACTTGGACCATGATTTTCAAGACCAGAGTAGCTTATAAACTAGCACATTAGGCTGAGTCACTGTTCTGGCAGGATAGGTATAATTTCTTTTTATATAAACCTATTTCTGAAGTACTTTATCATCCCACAAGCATTCCAATACAAATGTCTTTGTATATCTGAGTTTTGCAAAGACAAAGATTTACATCAGGTAGGGAGGGAGCAACACCATGTTAGGTCTTTTAAAGAAGTGAAGTAAAAACAAATCAAAGACTTTATTTTTGCCTTTTGACTTGATGCTCAACTGACCCTTAGACCACTGAGATGTTTTCCACACCAGTTTCCTTTATCCTCTCCAAGAGCATTGGTTCACTTCACATGGCCTTTGAGAAAGGTTCTATCTGTTATATAAACAAACATACACTGACATGAATTAAAAACCTATGATTGGTAAACAAAACTCAAAATCACCATGTAAATATATTCTGCCAGAAAAAACCCCATCTCTCTCAGGGCTAAGTTCACAGATCCTCAGTGTGGGTCGTCACCTTTCTATAGCTGTAGAGGCAGAATCAAAGCTGAGTGGATGGCTGACAAGGGACTAGACCCCATCTTCTGGAGACCCCCTCAGTTTTGTTCTGCCTACTGTAGCTACTGGCAGGGCAATGAATCCAGCACCTTCTGCAAGAGAGAGAATTAAAAACAACAACAACAACCCTGAAGAGGCATATTTCCTGTCTTCTAGCTCTGTATCCCTGCCAGAGGATGCAGAAAAGAGAGGTTTGTGTCTTGAGCACTCCGGCCACCTCATCTGCTGAGTCAGAAACGTTTAGCCTTGGCTGCCTTACTCCAACCTAGGAGTCAGTTCCCCAGATACTCCCCACCAGCAGGAGTCAGACAGTCAGGCCACAACATCTCAAAGAATGGCAGAAAAATAAGGAGAGCCCTTGGCCATCGGAGGTGGTTACATCAAAGGGCAGTGGCTCAGCACAGGGAAAACATAAGCAGGACCAGCTGAATGCACCCTAGACAGAGCAAGGAGCAGCAGGTAAGACCATTTGGGGCGCATGCCGTCCCGCAGTGTGGGTCTCGCCATCCTCTCCTCACCCCTTTCCTTGTCATGCAATTCAGTCTCCTTCCCTTAGCACCAGGGGAAGTCAGGAATTATGGATTGCAACGGGAAAGAAAGGAATCGCCCCTTCAGGAAGAAATTCCCTCTTGGGCTAGGAGCTCTTGGATTTGGCACAAAAAGCACCTTTACCTCAGAGGCTGCCACATTGTGAGTCTTAGGCAGCAGCTACAGTGTCTCCCTTAAAGGCTGTGATGAAGTGGGAATTTTCTGTAATATTTTAATGAATTCCTGTGTGTGCCTTAGTTTCCCCTATATGCTGCATTGTTACCCAGTGCAGGGAAAAGGACTGTTTGCTCTCAAGGCAGTATAAGAGACACAGGTATGAATGTCGCCTAGCTATCTGGGCGTTAGTCCCCATATTAGTGAAGAATTTGAGAAGATAGTGGCAAATCCAAGCACCAGAACACTGACAACTAGCAACCAATGACCCAGAGGGAGAGAGATTTCCCCAACCTCTCAGGAGGGAAGCTCTGACCTGTAGTCTGACCAAGGAGGTCAGACTGAGGGCTTGTTTTCACTACCTCGGTAAGTCGACCTACGTTATGCTATTCCAGCTACGTGAATAATGTAGCTGGAGTCGACATAGCTTACATCTACTTACCCCAGTGTCTTCACTGCGCTACATCGATGAGAGACGCTCTCCGGTCGACTTCCCTTACTCTTCTCGGGGAGCTGGAGTACCATAGTCAACCAGAGAGTGCTCTGCCATTGATTTAGCGGGTCTTCAGTAGACCCGCTAAATCAACATCTGCTGCATTAATCGCAGCAGCGTCGATTTCCTGGTAGTGAAGACAAGCCCTGAGACACAGACAGAGCTTGAACCCTGGGGGTCAGTACAGCTTGGCTGGGCTCTGGGCTAACCAGAATGGTCTATGGTTTAACCTTCAGTTCTCTGTGCTAACCTAGAAATGTCCTATGCTGTGTTCCAATTGACTAATAAACCCTAATGTTTTGGCAATACTCTTTGAGTGTCATGGCAAATGCTTGATGAGGTGCATTAATCCCTGAAGCATGTACAAATCTCTACCAGGGAGTCTATCTCAGTTGGACTGGCTGGGCACAGCTTATGGTGTAAAACAGGAGTTCTGGAGCCCCAGAGGTCCAGTTTAAGGAGACTGTGAGACTGCATGGCCTACCCTGGAGGAAGAGTGAGACCAATTGGGGGTTTGGCACACTGAAGGAGTTTCTCCTAGAGACTGTTTCAAAGCTCAGGGTATAGCACCAACCTTATGGATCCATGACACAGGCCGCCTATCCACTCTCAAAAGAGCAAAGATAAAGAAATGCCTGTTAGCAAGAAGAGGTTTGCAGGACTCTTCATCTGACTCAGGTAACCAACCTCCACACCTCCGAAATAGGAAGGGAAAAAGGGTTCAAGAAATTACCTCAGTAACTTAGGAAAAAATTGACCCATTCTTCTATGGAGACCAGTTCCTTGACTCATCACCAGAGGGTGCAATAGATAAAGGCTCTGCTCACAAACTCTTCATACGTGGAAAATAAAAAACAATTGAATTGGAATAGAATTGTGTGTGTGTGGTTCTTCATCTTCATCATTATTTAATTCATTTTCCTCTTCATCTTCATGGGGCTCACCAAAGAAAAAGAAGGCTAGAACATCTAAGTTCAAGACAGGAAAAAACAAGTCCAGGGTAAAGTCAGGATCTTCTTCATAGTAGTAGTGTGAATTCTCAATCTCAGAGTCTGAATTGCAGGATGAAGCAAAACGAGGATCTTTTCCCAACTGAACCATTTGAAAAGATGTTATGAAAGGTGATTGGATACTTGAGTATGCCATCAGATGAACCCATTAAAAAAGATATTAAGGAAGAAGAAGAGAGGATTGGTACAGAAATTACAAAGAAAGACATATTTTCCAACCAGTTGGAAAAATCTGAATCAGACATTCCCCTTCATGTCTTTTTGGAAAGAGTAATTAAGTCCAAATGGGAGATACCAGAAGAGTCTATGGATTGTCCAGACATGCACAAATATTTTACAATGTGAACCACAGCAAAGCAGATTTTGTGTGTCTTCCCAACGTGGATGGGGCCATTTCAGCATTAGTCAAAGACACTGCTCTTCCAACAGAAGGGGATAGGGGCTCTTTCCCGAAAGAATCCATTTTGCCAGCCAAAAGATGGGACAAGATCAGATCAGCAGCTGCCCTCCTGAGGAAGTCCTGAGGATGATAGTAGGCATCCTAACAAGGATTCTAGAAATGATTGTGTCCTACACAGGTGTAATGCCTTTGGTAAGAATTAATATGAGGACTCTCTGCAGGGGTCTCAAACTCAGTTTACCTTAGGGCCAGTGCCAGTCCTCAAATCCTCCCAGTGGGCCAATAATGTCACTGAAGATGGTGTTCAGGAAAGAAAAAGTTTATATTGTATTTTTTATTTTGAATTTCTTAGAAATAATAAAGCTGTCATACAACTTTATACAATTCTTCACCTGCCAGAGAGTTTTTAGTGTTTGCCAGACACCTGGCAACACTTCAGTTGTGTCAGTTTGTTGATGTTTGGCTCAATTACTGAGCAGTTGAAACCTTCGGGATTGCAGCAAGGGGTGCATCAGATAGTTGTGTTCGGTATTTTGACTTGTTTATAGTCATTGTGGAAAAAAGTGATGCTGCCTCCATGGCTGACTCTGCCCAGCAACTAGTGGTGAAATCTCTGTCCCTCTCCCCCAGCCTATGGGAGCTGCGAGGGGCAGTGCCTGCACCAGACATTGCTGGCAGCGTGCTGCAGTGGGGAGGTTCTTGGGCTGCAGATGGCCCACGGGCCTGGACTTTGAGACCCCTGCTCTAGAGTTTTCTGCTGTTTTTTCACCACCATTTTCTGATTTTTCCATCTCGAAAAGTGAAGTTCCATCACTTGTGTTGAAATCCTTGGCTTGGTGGATGAGTCCAAAGACAGATTCCAGGGAGGGATGGCCATGACAGAGCCAGAGAGGTCATTGTAACAACAGATGCCGGTCTGCAAGGATGGGGAGTGTTCTCCAAGAACTTAGTGGCCCAAGGGCCACAGTTGTTCTCAGAGCAGAAGAAAGACATACATTTATTGCCAAGGGCAATAAAGTATGCTTTTCAACAACTGGCCCCAGCATTGTCAAACAGTGTCATATTCTGGTAATGACAGAATACGTTGGCAACAGTGTACACAAACCATCAGATTGGTAAGGCTCATGGGATCTCCATGATGCAGTGGGCAGAGGCCCATCACAGTCTATCAGGTCCTTGCATATCAATGGCACTAGAAATGTAAAAACCAACTAGCTGAGCAGCAGGTAAATCAATCGGACAGAATGGAGTCTTCACAACAAATCATTCCGAATGATCATCAAAAAATTCAGAGTTCTTATTCTGGTTCTTTTTGCATCCAAGGCAAACCAGAAGATTCACCAATACTTTGCAAGAAAATGGGAGCCTCTGCCCCCCGCAGCCCTAGGCATAGATGTCCTGTTGCTCAAATGGCCAAAAGGCTTACTTTATGCTTTTCCCCCAGTATCACTAGGGTAATGCAGAAGATCAGAAAGACGGATGAGGAAGTGATCTTAGTGCCCGCCCCCATTGCCCAAGGGGGTCTTGGTTTCCTGACCTCATGAACACATCAGTGGAGCCACCATTGTTCTTGAATCGGAGTCCAGATTTGTTGTCCCAGGCAGGGCTGTCCTTACCCATACTCAAAGTATGCAGCTGCGTAGGGCACCAGGAAATTTGCAGCTGCACACTGCTCTAGCCCCTGCTCCACCTCTTCCCCAGGGCCTCCGCCCCACCCCACCTCTTCCCGCCCCTGCTCCACTCCAGCCCCGCCCCCACTCCACCACTTCCCCAAAGCCCCCGCCCCTGTTCTGCCCTGCCCCACCTCTTCCCACCACCGCCCCACCCTTTCCTGCTCCTGCTCTGCCCCAGCCCTGCCCCCACTCCCCTGAGGACTGCAGGAGGGCTGGGCCTGCACTCACTGGTGGCAGGAAGTGCAGAAGCCCAGCCCCAGCTGCACCGCCGGTGAGTGCTGGGGGGTGGTTCCTCACTGCCCCCCAAGCCAGTCCCCCTCCACAGAGGCCTCCCCCCCCCACAGGGGGGCTGTGTAGGGCCCCAGAATAGCTTGGGACGGCCCTGGTCCCAGGGTCCAGTTTTTTCTACCAGGATCCAAGCAAGTTAAATCTTGAAACTTAGTATTTGAAAGGAAGTTTCTTGAACAAAATGGTTACTCCACTGGTTATCTGTTAGCATTGAGGAGAAAATCAACAAACAGGGCTTACTCAAGGATCTGATCTAAATTCAGAGCTTGGTGTTGAGAGAGACATATTCAACATCATGTAGGCAAAGTGTCTCATATTCTAAATTTTTAATAAGAATCAGTATCAGACTGCAGGCTAATGCCTGGAACAAACATATTTCTGTACTGGCTGCAATTTTGAGGTATCCAGAAAATCTTCCATTTCCTACCATAAGGACAATTATTGCTTCATTAGAGGAGTGTAGCTATTGAGCCCTCCTAAGATGCACAGAGCTCCATCTTTTAATTTGAACATTGAGCTCAATGCTTTACTGCAGGCACCCTTTGAATCTATGAAATCAGTTTCATTATATTATTTGTTTATCAAAAAGACCTTTTTGATCGCTATCACTTCAGAAAGAAGAGTTTTTGAAGCTTTGTCACTTGATCCATCTTGCTGCATCTTTCACATAGACACGGTGGTTTGGAGAGTGGATCTCACCTTTATTCCAAAAGTAAATTAGATTTTTCATCCAGCATAAGAGATCTCGTTGCCTTCTTTTTGTCCACATACTTCTCCCGCAAAGGAGAAGCAATGGCATTTGCTGGATATAAGGTGAGCCTTAAAGGCTTATCTGAAAAGAATTGAGAGCATAAGTAAAACAGCCTTTCTGGTTTTATTTTATCAAAGAAAAAGAGGTTCTAAGGTATCAAAATCATTAGTTTCACAGTGGCTATGCTGATGCTTTGGTGAGGGTTGTTAGGAACTGGGACATAGGTGGTCTGGCCTACGAGTCAAAGCAGAAGTAGGGTTGCCAACCATCCAGGTTTTACCCAGACAGTCCAGTTTTTGGTTTCTGTGTCCTGGTGCTCTTTAGGGTTGCCAGGTGCCCATTTTTTTTACCAGAAAGTCTGGTTGAAAAGGGGGCCTATTAGTGTCAGGTCAGATGCAGACACCCAAAGTGCAGATACCACAAGGCGGGGAAGCTGCCGGGTAATTAACCCTTGCAGTCCCTGCTCAGTTGGGGCTGCCTCCTACCTGCAGGCAGGCTCCTTGTCAGGCTGCAAAAGCTCCCATCCCAGCCCTGGAGGAGAAGGAGCCCAGCTTGAGGCATGGGGGAGGTGGAGATGATCCAGCGAGCAATGGCGGGAGGGAGGCAGAAGAGCGAGCGATGGGGGTGGAGCTTCAAGGGAAGAGGCAGAGAAGGGGGCAAGTCCTCAAGGGAAGAGGTGGAGCAGGGGCAGGGCCATGGGGGGTCCAGTTACCAGCAATTAGAAAGGTGGCAACCTTAAGCAGGAGTGGGATCTAGTGAGCGGAGAGGGTGTCTAGATTAGGGAACAAAAGCAAGGGTCAGAACCAGAGTCAGCTGCCAAATACCAGAGCCAGGAATGGAGCCGGAGTCAGAACCAGGAATCAAAGCTGAGAGATGGAGCCGGGGTCAGATATCAAATGCCAGAGCCAAGGATCGAGTCAGAAGTCAGAGACAGAAATAGTAGCCAATGGTCAAGAGCGAGGCGTAAGGGCAGGAACCGGAGGAGAGGCAAGGGTCAGGCACAGGCCAGAAGTAAGGTAGGCGCTAGGAGTGAGGACAGGAGCAGTGCAGGAGTCAGGAACAGGGTTGGGTGTGGATTGCAGGAGGCAGGAAAGTGCAGGGCCCAACACAGCAGCAGCAGCAGGGAATCTGCACAATTGTTCAGATGTCCCACGTGGCTCACTTCCTGTAGGGGGAGTGAACCGTTCAGGCAGCCTCAGGCTTTGGGTGCTCCAATAGCACTTCCTATGCGACCTGACCTTCCAGGACTGGCAAGATGCTTCTTCACCCATCTCCCCTGTTGGCAACAAGGGAGTGTCAGAGATCCAGGATGCCCATAGCCCTGGGTGTTAGACCTGCACTGTCAGATCCTTACAGGCATATGGGACAAAGGATTCAATCCTCCAGTGTGCACCAGATCTCGACTCAGTATGAGCATTGGCAGCATCATGGACTGGGAAAGGCAGGCCCTTTACAATGAAATCTGTAAAGTTGCAACTTGGTCATCCCTGAATACATTTATCAAGTTTTACAAGATAGATAGATACTCAGTGTTCAGCTGATGCAGTCTTTGGCAGCTGGATCCTGCACACTATGGTGATTCCTTAGGGTGAGGGAATCCTTTCTCTCAGTGACATTATTTTGTTCCCTCCCTAGGAATGTTGCTGTTGCTGAGAAAATCCCACATGGTGGATTTGTGGAGAAAATGGGAGAATTTGTGGTTGCTTACCTGAAAATTTTCCCTTCTTCAAAGGGCTAGATCCAGTCCTCCCTGAAAAAGGGAGATCTGTCTAACTTATTGTTAAAGTTCTCTGCAGTAGTTAAATGTTTCTTGTTCATAATGTTATCTTGTTGAGTATTAACATGCAGATGAGAGATTCATTCTTTGTTTTACAGTCCAGATGGACTAGCTTTGGAAGCATCTCGAAACTGAGGTCGTCTCCGGAAGGTAAGGGCTAGTCCCTAGTTAGCTGTGCAGTCAGCTTTGATTCTGCCCCCTACAGCTGCATAAGGCGACAACCCACACTGAGAATATGTGGATCAATTCCTTTGACAAGGGAAGATTTCTGGGCAAGCAACTACAAATTCTCCCATTTCAAGGCAGTCTCAGACTTTTCAAGACAACAATTTTTAGTTGGATTAAGCTGGACTAAACCCAGGCCCCAGAAGTGAAAAAGACAGTGTTTGTAAGCCTAAAGCAACACTTCACTGCCAATTAGTTTTAAGTATGCATTGCACTGTCAGAGTTCCAAGTTCTGTGGAAAGTTGAACAATGTTTTAACATTTTAAGAACAAGGGGACAGGAGCTTAACCCATGTATCACTGCTCTGAATTTCATTCTAGGCATTTTTGGGTTCAGAAAGGATTCTAAAGAATATTTTCATCCGGAACACCAAAATGATGGCTAATAAATTATTTTCCTGTAGCATTTCATAAACATCATTTGCCAGAAAGCCAGATCAGTTTCTAATAGTTAAAACAATTAAGGCTTAGTTCTTTGATTTCATTGGAAGGGCATCCAATACCTATCCATCAAAGTCTTGGTCTGGAGCAGTTTTTCCAGAGATTTCATGCTTAAAAATGATGGATCTGCAAATGCTGGCAAGCCTTTTTTATGTAGATTTTTCTAACTATTCCTTGCTTTGCAGCAACTGGCTGCAGTTGTATTCTTGAAAGACATCACAGAAGTGCCATATGCAGACAGGTATATGTCCAGAAATATTCCCTGTAGTTTTGAAGATGAACTGCAAATGCTTTTCGGAATATTTTTTCCCCAGACTGTTTACGTTCCCAGATCAGTAGGAAAAATACTAAGGGTCAGATTTTCAAAGGAGCCGGTCCCTAACCTAATATTGCACCCTTGTTTTGTACGTCCAACTGTTTCTATATATAAAAGCTCCAAGTTGCCCAGGCAACTGCAATGGTTCATGCAAAGCAGGTGATTAGTCCTCCACCCAATTTCAGAGCATGGGTGTAGATGGCATGTGCAAATGTAAGTTTTTGCAGACATAGAAAAGTGGTCACTCCGAAAAAGTGGCTGCACAAAACTTGGGGGTCAGTTTTCGAGGCTGCTTTTGACATTTTGGGCACCATTTGCATATTGTTGCCCCCTTTCAACCCAAGTGGCCAGTCGCCGTTCAGGGCCCTGGGAATGGTCCAGTTTCAAGTAGAAATTGATGGAGTCAGGTATTTTCCTTGATGCAATCTTGTTTATTGAGAAGGAATATATGAAGTCTGGTGTCTCTGAACTCAGAAGGAACCAAGAAGAAAAGAAGCAGTTTCTTTTCTTACAGCCCCCATGCCTCTTTAGCAAACATTGGACCCAAAAGCTCTTTCCCTAGCTTTTTTCAATGTTATACTTCTTTTACAGGCTCCTACTTGGCTTTCTTGCCTTTGCCTTTCTCTGTCCTTGTCTTTTTCAGTTTCTGTGTGTTTTCTTCCTATACTCACATGACCCAAAACAATACTCAGTCCAAAGATCCTGGGTGGGTCCACCCATACCTTTTGTCCTACGTGTAGGAGCTTATGCTTACATTTACATTAATTGAAGGGTGACCTTACACCTATCAATCTCAATTGGTTTTTAACTTCACCCATACCTAGGTTTTACCCATCTCATAACAATATTTTTAAACTACCAAATAAATATATTTCAAAGAAACGTATTTTAAAAAAACAGAATCCCCAGTTTAGCAGTCGATATTTCCCTTGCAGGAGTTGCTGCCATCAAGGAGTCATAAAGGAAAGTACTCTGTTCAATGGTAGCTCTAATTAGAGATTTGAGGAGCTTGAAGTCATTCAGATTTCACATTGGTAATTTCATTAATACTTGCAGGGAAATGCAAAAATCCAAACTAAGGACTTGGGAGGTAATTGAAAGAGGCAAATGGTTTTTCATTTTGATTTTAATCTGCACAGTTAGTCTCTGATCTTACAAACACTTCTGTACACACTTAACTGGGACTACTCACATGCTTAAAGCTAAGCAGGTTGCAAGTGTTAATAAGACCCTGATCCCACACCGATTACGGTGTGGATGTGTGGGTTTTTTCAGCTTTTTGTCATTGACCTATGATGAAAGATGATTTTGGAAGTGGTGTGTCTGAAGTATTTCTTTATATATGTTTACAGTTTTTTTTAATTTACTTTCCAAAAAAGACACAAAATTCAGGCTCTTAAAACAGTTTTTGGTGGGGTTTTTGCTTTGTTTGTTTTTTGCTTTATTTTTGGTTTTGTTATAATTTATGTAGTTCCCCTTTAAAGAAACTGTTTAAAAGAGTTGAAAATGACAGGTTGATTAATCAAGAATAGCTCTTTCCCCACTCCAGCAGTCTCTTCCAGGGTTAAAACAAAGAGCAACAATTGCCAGATCTCTTAATTTCTGGGCCTCATTGAATTTAATGCCTGTTAACCCCTAAGGACTACTGAAACATTTGTGCTCTGTAGGCCCTTAGCCAAGCTTAGCATGCCGCAAATGAAGTAATGCCATACCTGTCCATCTGTTTGGCCTATAGCTTTACAATATTTGGGATAAAAGTTTAATTTCATATAATTTTCTGTGACATTGTTTAGAAATAGACCATTTGTACGTGTCAGAATGAAATGCAAATCACCCTGTAGTAAATGGAAGTATGATTTTTGATTGATGTTTTGTAATGCATGATTGTTATGATTGCTACCCTGTTGTATATCCTCCCCTTCCTCCAGAAGAAAATGTAATGGAAAATGTAACCCTAACAATTATATACAGATGGTACCATCCACATTATTTGAACTCTGTGTAGTGGCTTATGTTTCTGTACTACAACTGGTGCAAATTAAATTTTAGTCATCTTCTGTACATACATTATACTGTATCTCCACTGGCTAAAAGATTAAGAACTGCACAGCTGTTGGATGAGAGGCCATGTTGTTCCATTTATTTGGCTGTTCTGTGTTGCCTGTGCCAATGAGAAACTGGTGATCCAGCTGAACTTTTTGAAAAAAGAGTATGGCTGTAGCCCCAAATTAAATGCCTCCGATAAAACCATCCTAGAATGTTTTATTTTCATGATGTGACAAATCAGGTAGAGGTGTAATTTTTTGTTAATCTTAGATGTTGGAAGGAACAGTCAGCAACAGGTGATTTTATCTCAGTTGTGGGGCCCAATTCTGCTTGTACTTAAGTGATAGATGCTTTGTCATTGACTTCAACGGGAGCAGGATTGGGCGTGTGTGCATGCATGTGCGTATTTTAAGAGTTGAAAATCAGTTCCTCCTTCATTTACTTCCAAAGACTTGAATAGTAAATAGAAAATAGAGATGTAAAAGACCTAGTAGGTCATCCACTTCATCTCCCATTCCCCCAAAAACTGATGTTGATGTTTCCGTAGGTGGCACTCTTCCCTCTCAATTAGTACTGAACCAATTCTTCAATATAGTGTTAAAAGCCACTGACACACTTACTTAAATTGCTGTAACTCTCTGGGGCAGGAACTCTCTTTTTATTATGTGTTTGTGTAGCGCCTAGTACCATGGGGTCCTGGTCCATGACTTTAAAGACTTCAGGGGAGTTATTCTTAGGGCTTCTCTTTCAAAGGGTTTAAGCTGGATTGAGTTAACGCAGGTTAGTTAACACACAATACACAAACAGCACTAATAGCATGCACATAGGATAAGTGCACATCATTGTGTACATATAATGGCTACTTGCTACGTACTAAGTGCATGGCATTCTTGGAGGATAACCCAGGGTCCTTTCCTTCATTGCAGAGCAGTGTGCATTCTAGGATTTTTCTTGCTGTGCATCCTAAAATTCCGCTGTCTATCTTCTATGCTTTCGTTCCGGGTGGGTTTGTGCCATTTTCAAATTGATTTCAGCTAGCATGAACCACAATGCTCTGCGCCACTATACTGGCAACCATGAATATGCAGAGGCTTCCTGAGCTGTATTTCAGCTCTCAAAGCCAGGTGGTTTCGGTTTTGGACTTTGCCTGTCGCACCACTGAGCACAGGGTGTGGCAGAAGCAACAGCTCCTCCAGCAGCAGCAGTAGATTCAGTGGCAGCAGAGGAAGTGGGAAGAGGACAAGGAAGAGCATGACACTGAGCAACTGCTACTACAGGAGCTGTTCCCGGAGCAGCATCACACCATGCATTGTGGTTTCTGGGCTCAGGAAACCAGTGCTGATTGGTGGGAAAGGATCATTCTGCAGACTTAGGTGACCAGCAATAGCAAGAGAATTTCAGGATGGCAAAGGCAACCTTTTTTGAATTATGTGATGAACTAGCCCCAGAGCTGCAGCGGCAGCATGCCAATGTGCAGTGCCCCATACCCAGGGAAAAGTTGGTCCATACCCATGGAGAAGTGTTCATTTGGATGGTGGCCACTCCCAGATGCTACCGGTCCATAGCCAGCCATTTTACCATAGAGAGATCGATTGTTCGGGCCATTGTCATGCAGGTTTGTGATGCCATGCATATAACTAAGGTTATAAAGCCTGGTAATACTCAGAACATGGACAGCTTTGCACACATGAGGTACCTAAACTGAACTGGGGCAACTGATGGGACCCATGTGCCTATTATTTCACCCAGTCAGGACTCAGAATTTATAAACAGAAAGGAATGTTCCTCCATGGTATTCAAAGGCTGGTTGACCACCATGGCAGGTTTACAAACATAAATGCAGGGTGGTCTGGAAAGGTCCATGATGCTAGGGTCTTTCGGAACTTAGCTCTATTAAAAAGAACAGTTTGCCCCCAGGATCACTATAGACTTTAATAGTGTAGAGATTGCTTTGATTATCCTAGGAGACCTGTCTTATCCTCTGCTGCCCTCGCTAATGAAACTATCCACAGGCTGCTTGGACAGAATGAAGGAATTGTTTAACTATCACCTCAGTAGTTGCAGAATGACAGTAGAGTATGAAAGGAATAGGTGGGAAGCTGCAGAAAAAAATACACCTTACATTATTGCTGCATGTTGTATTTTGCACAATATTTGTGAGATTAAGGGAGACAGCCTTAATGATGGCTAGAGAGCTGAGGTATGAGCCTTGATCAGCGGTTTGAGCAGCCAGCAAGATGTCCAATAGAAAATGGAAACAACCAGGACAATACTGTCTGAGACGTCTACTGCTCTTGCTTTTGGTCGCTGGGCTGAAAATGTGCAGCTGTACATCCCGTTATTAACCCAGGGAGTGGGGGTTGGCGGAGGGGTTGAGATGAATTTTGAGAGGTTCAGTCTCTCTTATGGGTGGGGATGGTGGCAAGTTGTGGCAATCCTTAGGTTACCTTGTGTCTGTGCCTTGTAAAGCCTATGAATTATTTAACATGCTTGAGTTTTCTGTGTAAAATGCTTTGATGATTCTTTATGAATTAAATTTTAATGTTTTATTAGTAAACAACAGACTATTTATATAATAACCAGAGTTAAACCTTTAATTAAAACAATAATGCAACAAAAATTCAAGGTGACACAGCGCAGTGGAGGGCAGAACACAATGGGAGGAAGGGGTGCTTCAAGTTACTTTGTTATTGGGGAGCAGGGGTAACAAGGAGTTTTGCCCTTGTCATGTGAATAAAGGACAGCAAGCCTGTGCTTGGTGTGCCTTGACTGAGGAACTCACTCTCAACTGGACTGCACTCTCTAGGCAGGAGTACCAAAGCCCAGCGGAGATGACAGAGGGTGGGGTTGGGTGTTTGTACTGGTGGGGTGGGCTCTGCCGAAGGGTTCTAGACATTATTTGATACTCCCCCTCTCCACTATGTAATGACAGAGCTGATTAAGACTCCATTGAGACTCCTTTGTTGCAGATCAATGAAGCTGATATCACTGATAACCAGGTCTAAGCACTAGATTCGCCATGGGACAAGGTCTCTGGTGAAAGAGACTGCCCAGCCTGCATGAGCAGTGAGGCTCCCCAACTAACAGCTGAAATCACTGAAAACTGTGTTAAGTGGTGGGACCTCAAGACATCCCAGAGGTTCCAGTGGAGTGAGTGGCTCGTGGAGCGAGCAGGCAGCAGAGCAGCCGACAGCATAGCCAAGCAGCTGGTGGAGTGAACGGGCAGCAGAGAGGCCAACGGCAGAGCTAGTGACTGGCAAGCAACCAACGGTGGAGCGAGCAGCTGACTGGCAGAGCAAGCAAGGTGACTCCCCGCCCCCCGAGGTGGGAGGTGAACTCACGCAAATGCACCTCTGAACTCTGGGTCTTCACTGACCAAGGACGACAACTGCGAGTGGGGTGCAGTGAAGGGACAGGGTAGGGACACGTTAAAGGAACTTTTGTTTATTGGACTTTCTCACTGCAAGGTGAGAACCTGAGGCAAATGACACTGCCCAGCGTATTCTGGGTTGGGTGTTTTGTTCGTGGTCTTATACTTTTGAATCGTGCTTGTGGCATTTTCCCAAGTTAATACCAGGTTACTTTCCCCTTTTTATTAAAAGTTTCTTTTCTATGCAGCACAGACTCAGTGCTTGCAAGAGGGGAAGTATTGCCTCTTAGAGGCACCCAGTGGGTGGTGTGTAATTTTCCCAGGTTACTGGGTGGGGGCTCGAGCCAGTTCTTTATTGTACTGCTAAAAAGGAACCTGTAGATATTGAATCCGGCCCTTGTCGCTGCCGACTCCACCTGGCAGAAGGGTTACAATTTGAATATGCCTGGGAAGGGCCAGAGCCATACTGTCAGCCCCCATTTTGAGCTGGTGAATGAAGTTGGAGCAGGGGGTATTGCTGGGCAGGACAGGGAGGGGAAAGGAAAATAGGTAGATGGGCATGTACCCTCCATGGTGTGGGCTTGAAAATAGTTGATAGTCAGGGCTTTAGCAGGAGCAGCCACCATTTTGAAAATATGTAGGGTGTGGCACCAAATGGACAGTGTGGGCCAAGGGAGGGAGGAAGGGTGCTGGATACTTGAAAAGGCTCCAACTTGTATCTGCCAATAAGGGCTGCCGCAGTTGATCACCAGGAACAGAAGCTAGGTGGCAGTTTAGCATAATAACAATAAATTGTAAAGCTGGATTCTTACATGGCAAGGGTCCCTCGATAAGATCTCCCTCCTCAGGCCCAGCTTGGGTTTCTGGCTAGGAAGTAGGCTCAATTCCTACACTGCAGGAGCTGGGCTTGTTTCCTTCCTGGCTGGTGTCAGGATTCTGAGTCCCAAAGAGATCCTGGCTTTCAGTGGACAGCTCTTCATGTTCCTTCTCCTTCCAGCGTACACAACTTTCTTGGGTTTAGTTATGGTGTAACTGATCAAAATGCTGTCCTGCTGCCCAAAAAAATGGACAAGTTACATTTCAACTGCTGGAACTTTTTCTGGTATCCTTGGTTTTAATGGACATTCTCCTGAACTGTTTGTGCTGTATCCTGCACTGGTAGGCATCCTGGTTGTGACCCCTTGCAGATCTCTGCTTAGCAGTGTCCACAAAAAGATCTTTATTCCAGTGGCTGGCCACAAGAGCTTGTTGCATCAATGCATCTCCCCATCTGGCAATGCAATTTAGGGTCCCAGTATAGCTCCAAGCGGATGGTTGAGGCATGTTGTAAGGTTTCTGGAGTAATCACAGCAATGCTGATATACTCAAATCCAGGAGCAGACAGGTAAATTCTGGCCCACACCTGTTTTTAAACAAGGAAGCGGACACCCAGTAAACTTAACACCAGAGCAGTGAAGGGCACATGGGTAAGTAGGTCAGTAACGGTTACTCACAAAGCAGTGTGGGATAGCAGTTGAAGGACTGCCAAAATAGTGTGCAGTAGCATTGCATGCACATGAGCAATAGCTTGAACTAATTCAATTTGCATCAAACTCAGTTAACATTGAAAGAGGCCTCCAGAATTCATGAGAAATGCAGTTAGTATGCTATAATGAATTGTGTCATGTATATGCTAGCATTTTCAAACCAGATTAACCCGATTTAATCCAGTTTAAAATCCCCATGTAGACAAGCCCTCAGTTTACACTGGGGTAACTGACAACATCTTTTAGACACAATTTAAAAGGATTTGGGGCCTTTTGGTAGAAATGTGAGCAATAGAATCTTGCCAACTTTATTTTCCATTAGCATTTCTATGGCTCTCGCTTTAATGATCCAGGTAATTAAAATTCCTCCTACCTACAGTTTTTCTTGCAGTTTGAGCTGACTACAAGAACATTCACTTCCTGTCTTAAACTCTTAATGTTAAACAGCTGCAAAGTTTCACCCTGAAATAGCTGCATTTCTATGGTAAAATAAATAAATGTCCTTCTTTTTATTATCCATTACCTGTTGATACCTATAAGAGTGTAATGAGGTTTGTAATATAATGTCTATAAAATATTTTAAGATCCTCATATGATGCATCTTTGGGAAGTGCAAAGTATTGTTTTTATTATTTTTCACCATGTGGATAAATAAATAAGTTAACGTTTTAATTAGGAGCACTTTTTCTCTTTAAGTATCTGGTCCATTGCTTTAATTATAGTATACAGATAACATCTAGCACATGTAAGAGCAGATACTGTAAGATTAGTGGCCCAATCTTGCTCTTAATGAAGTCAGTAGGAAGAGGACCTACATCATTAACGTTTTCTTCAGAAAAACCTGGATCAGAGTATCCACGTTTACCATTTATTAAAACATATTTAATAAAAAAGAAGTTGTTAATCTCAGAAGTCAGTCAAATTAGCCAATTCTATGAAGTTTTATACGTATGTGCTGTAGACATTGGCCCCTATAATCATAGTACTTAGCACTTATAGACTTGCCCAAGATCAAACAGTGAGTCTGCGGTAGAGCCAGGAATGGAATCTCAATGTCTGAAATTTTTCATTTTATTTTTGGGGGAAATTCCATGTTATTTCATTTTATCCACCTGGTGTGGGAGGGGATATGTATGGTCCTGCTCCCCAGGGAGCGGAAACCTGGGTGACTGGGCCAAATTTGAATGAATGGCACTGCAACCTGGTGTGCCAGGTCTCAAAGTCTGAAACTGGGAGCCAGGAGTTGCCATTGTGGGATGAGTTTTTCATTTTACTTTGTTTTAGGCATGATTTTTTTTGTTTTATTTCACGTTATTTCATATTTATAAATAACACAGGGCTCTACCCATACATAACTGTACTTTTGGTGTGTACATACCCAAAGTGAAGATGCTGCTTATTGTAAACCCAACGGTATGGAATTATTGTAAAAATGCAGAAAAGACATTTCCACTGATATTTGTTTCTGCATGTTTCAAAGACTTGTGTTTAATATTTTTTTTAATGTTTGCACATTACAGCCACCTAAATTCTAGGGTTCTGGGGAATGGAACAGGAATTGTTGGAAATTAGCATTGAAATAAATTTAGATTTATAGAAAAACTCCAGGAGTGCTTGACATACATGTTTCCATGGAACTAGAGATGGGACCAAGCTGCAAAATTAAGATCTAGATCCAGATCCTCCAGCCTTACCCTTAAGGGATGAGAAGTTGAAATTCAGACCTCAACTTTGATTTGAACCCATCTCTCCATCATCTAATTACAGTAGAGTTCTATTTATAAGGGTCAGTTTGAGCTGTTCCTCTTTTTGATTGTTATATCTGAATGATGATTATGTGTGAATCCATGAAACCACAAACTTCCCAAATCAAACTGTGTATATGTGCAAAATTCCACCAGTTTCTTCCACATGTCTTAGTGCTATAGCATGACAGTCAAGATAGAACTGGTTGAAACTAGCACTCTAGGGTTGCCAATTCTGGTTGGATGTATTCCTGGAGGTTTCTGCACATGACAGAATATTTAATTAAAGATTAATCTTTAATTCCTGAAGACTCCAGGACAATCCTGGAGGGTTTGCAACCCTAACTCCCACCAGCCATAACATTCTTTTCCTGCAGTTGAGCTCACCACAAGAAGTTGTGAAATTCTTTCCTACTTTTGAAAGAAATCAACAAAAATAGAGAAATTTCTTCAAAGTTGAACACCAGACATTTGATTGTAAGTGATGACAAATACATCGACTTCCTGGTGTTTTTTGGAAAGTTAGATTTGTTGCCAAGAATCAAATCTACAGGTTGTGACCACTGATGCTGAATTCAGCTAGATAATCCAACTGCCACAAAAACTTAAGTTCCTGTGGGTACACCTACACAGTAAAAAAGACCCATGGCAGTGAGTCTCAGAGCCTGGATCAACTGACTTGGTTTTGCTCCTCAAGGCTAAAAGTAGCAGTGTAGACTGTACATGGCAGCACCTGAAATGAAAAGCATGAAAAAGCTAAGACAGCAGTGATGGGGTGACAGCTGAGCCTGGTATGTCATGCTTAAAAGGCACCTAATCCCATAGTTCAGTGCAGCATGATTGGCGGCAAAAGAATCTTCAAAAATCATCATTGACCTTGAAGAGTTCCAGGGGTCTGTGTGTGTTTGGCACTATAAACCACCACCAATAAGAATAATTTAAGAAAGAATCAACCAAATTCTTCTAAATACATAGAGCCTGATCCAAAGCACATTAAAATCAATGGCTTTGGATCAAGCATTTATATATACAGTCATAGGTTGGTATTCTGTCTTCATATTTATCAAATACATCATTTATAAGGTGGGGTTTCACCACTGGGGTTTATTGTGTGTCCATAATATTGCCCCATATCTGAGAAAAGTTAACTTTTTTAGAAGAGAGAGGTGGTTCTGAAAAAGTGATTGAAACTGCCAGACTCTTTCTGCAGTCTCTTTCCTTTCAGCCAAACTTTTAGCGTCTGATTTAGCACACCTTCTGGAGGCAAAACTCCCACTGAACAAAAAAATAGGGGCTTTGTCCTCGCAACAACAGCAGGATCAGGCTCTTAAGTGGTTTTTCTGCCTTACTTTTTAGTGGGAAATCTTATTATTCTTATTTTGAGTGAACTGAGCAAACCATTAGCAGAAATCTTTTCATCCCTTTATTTTCATCTTTAAATAAAAAGGTTGAACATGAAAGAATTATATGATAGTCTCAGCACATTAACAAAATATCATTTGGAAACTTGAGAGTTAAACCCTGTGAAAAATAGCTAAGTCCTAAGTTATTAATATTTAGGAAATTCTATAATTTTTGTGGTGTCACTAAGTGGTGGTGTCCTGGGAAGGTTTGAAGATTCCTGGCCACTAAGTGGCAAGGTACGTTGATAGTCTGGAATAGAGTGTGACCTGCCGTGGTTCTCCCTAACAGAAACTTTCCTCCTCGCCTGTCACTCGTAATGTGACTAAGCTTCCCATGCTACCAGATCCTGATTCCTCCCTCAGGCCAGGAGTCAGCAATAGGTAGGGAGTCACTTTTGGAGCTCATTTTATGGGTAGTGAGTAACAAACATGGAAGCCAGCCGTGGGAAGAGTAGGGAGGTGGGACTAGAGACAGTGAAAAGTGTGTGGGCAGCATGAGGTTGTTGGATTGCTCGAGGGGGAACATATTACAGTGGTCAATGGGGAAAGGGTTAGAGAAGTAAAAAAGGATTGCTAGGAGAGGGAGCAGCAGCTAATAGGAAGACAGAGATCAAGGTGGTGTGGTAATGGGAAGAAAGAGAATAGAAGAGAGTACAGTATTCTAAGGGATAAGTTGTCACAGATGCCTCTTTCCATCAGCCTTTGTTTTGCCTCTTGTGAATTCCAACACCTACACAATAATCTCTGTTCTAAAAGCACTGTCAGAATTCCCAACACTGAACCCTGCAAACAAGTGTGTTCTCAATTAGGACAGGAACTCCCCACCCCCTTTATTTGATATGAGTGTTCAGCTCACATTTGCTGGCCTCCAGAGGAATCACGTTAGCACATGTTCCAGAGTGTTCCACCTCCCAAAATCATAGAATGTGCATTTCTTATAAACCAGTGCAGATAATTGCCTGGGTTTTCTTTTTCATGGCCACCCACCTCCTCTTCCCAACTAGCTTTGATATAAAAAGCCAAATCCCTTCCCATCCACATCAAAAGCAAAAAGTTTGCTCTGTGTCACCTCTCCTGGGATTTGGATTCAAAGTTTTCAGAAGAAAGATGGAAAGAATAGCTTGATTTTTTTTAACTTTACTACCCTCTGTCTCATCAATAATTTTCAGGGTCATTGGTGGAGCAGCCTCATAGACGAAACTCATAAATATAGCACAAGTGATTCTTTATTACTATTGTTTACGATTTATTCATAATCTAAGTGTGCTGAGTATACGACAGAGGATATAGTCCTTGTCCTGAGGAGTGTATGGTCTAAGTTGGATATATGTTTTGTATATTTATAATGTGTGTTCAAGCATCTCAGGCCCTGGATAGGCACTTCTAAAAACAGATCTGAGGCAATAACACAGTGAGTGATAACAATAGACAGTAGGGATAAGAGGAGGATGAGGGTTCAAACATATTGTGTATTGGTTTTTTTATGTCATGCATGGGACTTGGTAATTATGTTGGCTTTCTTTCCTTTTATTTTAATGTGGTTTTGTAATTGCTTTCACTTTTTGGGAAGAGGGAAGACAGACTGAGGAAGAGGAGGAGTGGGTCCTGGAGTGCAAGTTAGTGGTGGAACCCCCAGCTGAAAGGAATGTTCTAGGAGGGGAGGAGAGGCACCTTACAGCAAAGTGTTTCCTTTCAGTATTATCTGGAAAATCTTTTGGTTTTTAGGGAAATACATAGGTGTAAAAATGACACGGTAGGGAGGAACACAGACTGTATCCCAGTCAGACACATAACACCCCTGCTAAGTTTTGCATTTGGGTTGTCTCCCTGGTACAGTGGGATGCTGATTACAAATGCATTGACAGATACATAATCTCTTGGGGCCAAATGCTGAGGTTTCTTTCTCAGTTCTTATTCAGGCAAATGCCACAGATCTAAGCAAAAACTGAGTAGTCTTTGAGATTCAGCCTTTAGTGAATGGGATCCCAGTTTAACCCGGTACTGTTTCCCACCAGCACATTTACATTCATGTTTTTCCTCACTGAAAGTATCAGACACCCTCCACTTAAACTATTTTGTGCACTTTAAAGTGCTTGGAGCTAACACTGACTGTTTTGGCATAGTTTTGGGGTTGCAGTTCCGGACAGCTACAATAAGCTTCCCTGTTCCATTGAGCAAGGTTGTTTGACTTTTTTGAAACTCTTAAACCCTTCTAACATAGTCTGATGTTGGGACTGTTTTAAGTTGTTTGTTGTTTTATTATTTGTATTGTACCAGAATACATAGAAATAAGATGATAGTAGGTTTGCTGTTTCCCTGAGGCTCTCACAGGATGTCTCAGGAACTACACAATTAAGAAACTTTCAAGATAAATTAATTAATGGGAGTTGCATGAATTAATTGAAAGAAGAATTGACTCCTGAGAGTTCCTCTGGATTTAAACAATTACAGATGAGTACAGAATTCAGAGTGCACCACCTCTCCAGTGCACTTGAGAGACAAGCATGTGTTGTCCTAGTGAAGATATAGTGAGTTTTAGATCCAAGGGACCAATTCCTTGGCCCTTCCGCCAGCTGCTTTGCATTGCTCATGCAGCACAAAGGAGACAGAAAGCTACCCTTATGGGGCTGCTGGTAATGTCCATGACATTGCAGAATCCTTGGGTGACCTAAAGCTGGCACAGCTGGTGCTACACCGCTCATTTCCCCATAACTGACCTAGGGATTGTGACATTACCAAGGGTACAATCTGGACTGTTGAACAGCTGTGTCCCCTCAATTCTCCAGCCTGGGGTGCCTCTTACACTGCTTCTCTGTGAGAGCAACCACTCCTGGCCTTCAGCATGTAAATCACTCCCACTCCAGAGTTATATTGCAGAGTGACACCAGTAAACTCCCAGTCACAGACTTTCCCCCAGAAATGTGCACCTTGTGCTGCCCTGCCCCTCCTGGACAAGACAAGCTCATATAAAGTCCATCATTTCATTAATAGAAAATGATATGCACAAATCCTGTTATCTCAAGTGAAGTTTCCCAAACACTTCAATCCAATAAATACTAGTTTAGAGAAAACAATAAGAGAAGTTTATTAACTACAGAAAGCTGAATTTTAAGTGATTACAAGTAATGAGGCATAAAAGTCAGAATTGGTTACAAGAAATAAAAGGTAAAACGTAAAGTAATACCTAACTTAACAAGCTAAGTGAATTTAAAGTAAAAGGGTCTCTCTCACCACATGTTCTAGCAGTCTTACTGGCTGAATCTTTCAGCCAAGATCCCTCCCCAGTCCAGTGATGCTTCCTTTGTCTTTCAAGTGTTGTCAATGCCGTGAGTAGAGATGAAGGGAGAGATAATCTGGAGAGTTTGTTCCTCATTTTTATATCTTTTCCTCCTCTTTGAGAATCATCTCCAGCTGGGGTTCAGGAGAAAGCAAGTCTGTGGGACGGGAACTTCCAGCTGTTTCTTTCCCAACATGTAAATTTCTCTCTTATACCCTTTTTCCTGCCAAAGAATGGTTGCTTAACCAGGTGATAATCCATTTGATTTTGTTGACACCTGGCTGAGGCATCAGTTTGCCTTTTGTCTCTGATGAACTAGTTTTTTAATTTTGGAGCATGTCTCAGCAATGTCATATGGTAGAATTTTATAACTTTACATACAGTGTTGCCAAACATATTTTACCAGGACAGCAATGATCCGCACATTTATGAGTTTTCAGACGATAACTCACAAGGCATACTTTGTACAAAATCCATTATAGTTTTGTAAAAAGGGTGAACATATAGGTACAGACTGTCACAGGGATATTCCAGGATAGGCCAAGGCATGGCCAGAGTGGCTTGCATTCCAGTGATCAACTGGTGATACTATTCCTGGGAGCCTTTACTACTAGTGTAGCGTAGACTAGCCAAAGGGCAACAAAATGGAAGATGAAATTCAGTATTGAAAAATGCAGCGTAACGCACATTGGAAAACATAATCCCAACTACACACACAAAATAATGGTGTCTATCCACCCCTTAACATATTTGAAGACTTATCAGGTCCCTCCTCAGTCTTCTTTTCTCAAGATTAGACATGATAATTTTTTGTAAACTTTCCTTACAGGTCAGGTTTTCTGAATCTTTTATAATTTTCTTCCTCTCATCTGGACTCTCTCCAAATGCATCTACAACTTTCCTAAAGTGTGGCACCTAGAATCGGACACAGTACACCAGCTGACACTTCACCAGTGCTGAATAGAGCAGGACAGTTACTTCCCATGTCTTACATACAACATTCCTGTTAAAACACCAGTTGCGGGAAGGTCCAATGAACAGCTGGCCTTATGGTTTCTATTGGCCTAGTCATTCCAGGGGCTCCCAGTTGCAGACTCAATTTCCCCCATGTGCTTCAGTTGCTCCCCCAGAGGTTCTATCACTACGGGAGGGCAGGAGAGTGGCAAAGTGGGGCAACCCAGGCTACCCACTCCACTAGGTCCCAACCCAGAGCCCTATGGGTCTATCAAAGCATCAGGCCCAGTTATTGAGCTATCTCAAATTACATTTCCCCCTGGGTCACTTCCTACCAGTCTGGAGTTCCTCAGTTTGAGGCATGGTTGCTGGTTCAGCAGACTCCCCCTCGTCTCTTAGTGTCCTGTTCAATCAATCTCTTTTAGGGCTTCCAGCTCTCAAAGAGTAGAAGAGGCAATGGGAGTGAGGGAGGGAATCCAAGTCCCTGCTGCTAGAACAGCCTTCACAAAGCTGTTGCCACTCCTCACACAGCTCTCAGCATCAACCTTGCCTCCTGCTGCACATGCAGCTCTTATCCCCCCACCCCTTTTCCTGGACTACCTGTGTCCTTTTGAACTGTTCCTCTGCTGGAAACATGCCCTGAACCTGTGGAGGGCTGGGGCCTCCCTAGCCCAATATTTCTTTACTCCCAGCCCTGGTACAGTGAGGGGCCTGTAGACCCCATCACAACACCCCAGAATGATGTATCAGCCTTTTTCACAACAGCATCACATTGTTGACTCATATTCAGTTTGTGATCCACTATAACCCCCAGATTCTTCTCAGCAGCACTACCATCTAGTCAGTTATTCCCCATGTTGTAGCTGTGCATTTGATTTTTTCTTCCTAAGTGTAATACTCCACACTTGCTTTTATTGAATTTCATCTCGTTGATTTCAGATGAAATCTCTAATTTGTCAAGGTCATTTTGGATTCTGATCCAAAGTGTTTGCAACCCATTCCAGCTTGCTGTCACTTGCAAATTTGATAAGCATGCTTTCCACTCCATTATCCAAGCCATTAATGAAAATATTGAATAGTACCCCACTAAATATGTCCTCCCAGTTGACAGCTAACACTAGATGAACTACTCTTTGAGTTGTCTTTCAACCAGTTGTGCACTCACTTTGTAGTAATTTCATCTAGACCACATTGCTGGCTTGCTGATGAGAATGTCATGTTGGGACTATGTCAAATGCCTTACTAAAATCAAGATATATTATGTCTACTGCTTCCCCCCCCCCCCCATCCATTAGGCCAGTAGTCTTTTCAAAGAAGGAAATTAGGTTGCCACAGCATGACTTGTTTTTGACAAATGCATGCTGGCTATTTCTTATAACTCTCTTATCCTCTAGGTGCTTACAAATTGATTGTTTAATAATTTGTTCCAGTATCTTTCCAGGTATCGAAGTTAGGCTGACTGCTCCTCACCCATCCTCCATGAGTTCTTGAAGATAATTCCTTATGGTTCAAAAATTGCTTCAGCTAGTTCCTTAAGTACCCTCGGATGAATTTCATCAGGCATTGCAAACTTGAATACATCTAATTTATCTAAATATTCTTTAACCTGTTCTTCCTATTTCAGCTTGCGTTCCTTCCCCTTTGCTGTTAATATTAATTGTGTCGAGTATCTGGTCACAATTAACCTCTTAGTGAAGATTGAAGTAAAACAGGCATAAAACATCTTAGCGTTCTTTATGTCATCGGTTATTAACTCTCCTTTCCTGAAAAGTAGAGGACCTAGACATCCCTTCATCTTTCTCTTGCTCTTAATGTATTTAAAGAACCTCTTCGTATTGGCTTTTATGTCCTTTGCTAGGTGTAACTCATTTTGTGCCTTAGCCTCTTTGATTTTGTCCCCACATGAGTGTGCTTTTACTTTGTGCTCCATCCTTGTTTCCATGTTTTGTGGGATTTCTTTTTGATTTTCAGGTCCTTAAAGAGTTTCTGATAAGCCATATTGTTCCTATCTTTCCCTTGCATCGGGATAGTTTCTGGTTGTGCCTTTAATACTGACTCCTTGAAAAACTGCCAACACCTCTTTTATTCCTTAGATTTTCTTTCCATGGGAACTTATCTACCAGTTCTCTGAGTTTGTCAAAGTCAACTTTTTTGAAGTCCATTTGTCCTTATTCTACTGCTCTCACGCCTTCTTTTCCTTTTTTAGGGTATGTCTACACTACAAAATTAGGTCGATTTTATAGAAGTCAATTTTTAGAAATCGATTTTATACAGTTGATTGTGTATGTCCTGACTAAGCGCATTAAGTCGGTAGAGTGTGTCCTCAATACCATGGCTAGCATTGACTTACGGAGCGGTGCACTGTGGGTAGCTATCCCATAGTTCCCGCAGTCTCCGCTGCCCATTGGAATTCTGGGTTAAGCTCCCAATGTCTGATGGGGCAAAAACATTGTCAAGGGTGGTTTTGGGTACATGTCATCAGTCGCCCCTTCTTCCCTCCCTCCTTCCCTCTGTGAAAGCAACGGCAGACAATCGTTTCATGCGTTTTTTCCTGGGTTACTCGTGCAGACGCCATACCACGGCAAGCGTGCTGTTGTGAGCACTGTAAACACCTCGCACATTATCCAGGAGTATGTGCAGAACCGGGCGAAGAGATGCCAGCACAAGGACGATTGTGATGAGGACATGGACACAAACGTTCCTGAAAGCACAGGCTGTGGCAATTGGGACATCATGGCGGCAGTGGGGCTGGTTGATACAGTGGAACGCTGATTCTGGGCCCGGCAAACAAGCACAGACTGGTGGGACTGCATAGTGTTGCAGTTATGGGATGATTCACAGTGGCTGCGAAACTTTCGCATGCGTAAGGCCACTCTCCTTGAACTTTGTGAGTTGCTTTCCCCCACCCTGAAGCACAGGAATACCAAGATGAGAGCTGTCCTGACAGTTGAGAAGTGAGTGGTAATAGCTTGCAATGCATGACTGCTACTGGTCAGTCAGGAATCAATTTGGAGTAGGCAAGTCTACTGTGGGGACTGCTGTGATCCCAGTAGCCAATGCAATCACTGACATTCTGCTATCAAGGGTAGTGACTCTGGGAAATGTGCAGGTCATACAGGATGGTTTTGCTGCAATGGGGTTCCCTAACTGTGGTGGGGCGACAGACGGAACACATATCCCTATCTTGGCACCGGACCACCTTGCCAACCAGTACGTAAACTGCAAGGGGTACTTCTCAATGGTGCTGCAAGCACTGGTGGATCACAAGGGACGTTTCACCGACATCAACGTGGGATGGCTGGGAAAGGTGCATGATGCTCGCATCTTTAGGAACTCTGGGCTGTTCAAGCAGTTGCAAGAATGGACTTACTTCCCAAAACAGAAAATTACCATTGGGGATGTCGAAATGCCAATAGTTATCCTTGGAGACCCAGCCTACCCCTTGCTCCCATGGCTCATGAAGCTGTGCACAGGCAGCCTGGACAGTAGTCAGGAGCTGTTCAACTACAGGCTGAGCAAGTGCAGAATGATGGTAGAATGTGCCTTTGGACGTTTAACAGCTCGCTGGCGCTGTTTGCTGACTAGATTAGACCTCAGTGCAACCAACATTCCCATTGTTAGTGCTGCTTGCTGTGTGCTCCATAATATCTGTGAGAGTAAGGGGGAGACATTTATGGTGGGGTGGGAGGTTTAGGCAAATCGCATTGCAGCCAATTTTGAGCAGCCAGACACCAGGGCGATTAGAAGAGCACCGCTAGGCGTGCTGCACATCAGAGAGGCTTTGAAAACCAGTTTCATGACTGGCCAGGCTACAGTGTGACAGTTGTGTGTGTTTCTCCTTGCTGCAAACCCTCCCCCTTTGTTGATTTTAATTCCCTGTAAGCCAACCACCCTCCCCCCTTTGATCACAGCTGGCAAAGGAAATAAAATAACTTGTTTTGAAACCATGCATTCTTTCTTTAATAATTTTTTAAAAAATGAGATAACTGACAAGGTAGCTGGGGTGGGGTGGGGTGCGGGAGGAGGGAAGGACAAGGCCACATAGCTTATTGTAGCCACACTACAAATCAAAACTGTTTGAATGACAGCTTTCTGTTGGTTGGGCCATCCTCTGGAGTGGAGTGGAGCCTCCCCCCCGCCGCATTCTTGGGCGTCTGGGTGAGGAGGATATGGAACTTGGGGAGGAGGGCAGGCGCTTATACAATGGATGAAGCGGGGGTCAGTGCTCTTGTTGGCTTCCTGCAGCTCCAACAGACGCGTCATCATGTCCGTTTGCTCCCCCATTAGCTTCAGCATCGCCCCCTGCCTCTGCTCTTTACACTCACTTTATGCTTTCCTGGCGTCTGTCACTGAATGTCAGTGTGGGAGGACTGCATGAGCTCGGAAAACGTCATCACGAGTGTGTTTTTTTCACCTTCTAATCTGCGATAACCTCAGGGACAGAGATGATGGGGGAGCATAGAAACATTTGCACCTGGGGGGAGATAAAAAGGGAGAGTAAAATGTAAGATGATACATTTCTGAGAACAAAAGGAAGACTCTTTCACAGTGAATCAAGCAATTCACAGCAGATAGCACATGTGCTTTAGGTACAGGTCAAATTTTGCCTTTTATATTGAGCAGCTGCCGGTATAGAGACACATCACAAATGGCTGGGCAGCAGAATTCGGTCTCCAGGCAGCCATAGTAAGCCTTTTGGTATGCGGGGTTGGCTTCTTACGCCTTCATAACATGTGGGAATGATTTCAAACTGCAGCGCCATCCTTTCCCATAGCAAGCAATTCCAGTTGGGTTTCATATTTAAAAGGAGGGGCTGCGGTTTTCAGGTGGATGTGCAGCACACACCTCCTCCCCCCACCGCGTGGCTATTCTCTGGGATGATCCCTTCACCCCTCCCCCCACCACGTGGCTATTCTCTGGGATGATCCCTTCACCCCTCCCCCCACCACGTGGCTATTCTCTGGGATGATCCCTTCACTCCTCCCCCCCGCCACGTGGCTATTCTCTGGGATGATCCCTTCACTCCTCCCCCCCGCCACGTGGCTATTCTCTGGGATGATCCCTTCACCCATCCCCCCGCCATGTGGCTATTCTCTGGGATGATCCCTTCACCCATCCCCCCGCCATGTGGCTATTCTCCGGAATGATCCCTTTTAGCCAAGCGCAAACAACCCAGCATGGGGGTCCTTTTACTATTCCCTTACAAAAAATCCCCTATTTCAACCAGGTGACCATGAATGATATCACTCTCCTGAGGCTAACACAGAAAGATAAAGACCAAATGTTGCTTGAATGCAACCAAAACCCAGGACCATTCGCTGCCATGCTTTGTGCTGCAGTGATTCCAGAATACTTGCTACTGGCTTGGCATGGTAAAGTGTCCTACTGTGGAGGATGAAATAAGGCAGCCCTCCCCAGAAACCTTCTGCAAAGGCTTTCAGAGTACCTTCAGGAGAGCTTCATGGAGATGTCCCTGGAGGATTCCTGCTCCATCCCAGAAATGTGAACAGACTTTACCAGTAGCTGTACTGGCCGCGAATGCATCCCAATTCTTCAGGGCAAATCAAACATTAAACACTATTGCTTTTAAACCCTGTACTGTAGTTACAAATGTGCACTCACCAGAGCTACCGTCTCTGGCTTCAGAGTCGGGGATCCCGCCTTGGGAGGGTATTGGCTCCAGGGTGATGAAAAGCTCCTGGCTGCCAGGGAAAACGGATTTACCGCTTGCCTGCTGCACATTCTCCTCTTCCGCCTCCTCCTCTTCCTTATCCACAAAATCCTCCTCTCTGTTGCGTGAGACTCCCCCCTTGCAGGTGTCCACGGACAGTGGTGGGGTAGTGGTAGGGTCCCCCCCTAGAACGCCATGCAGCTGATCATAGAAGCGGCATGTATGGGGCTCTGACCCAGAGTGACTGTTTGCCTCCTTTGTCTTTTGGTAGGCTTGCCTGAGCTCCTTGACTTTCATGTGGCACTGCTGTGTGTCCCTGTTGTAGCCTCTCTCCACCATGCTCTGTGCAATTTTGGCATATATATTAGCATTTCTTCTTTTTGATTGGAGTCCAGCCTGCACAGATTCTTCTCCCCATACAGTAATCAGATCCAGTGTCTCCCTTTTGGTCCATGCTGGAGCTCGTTTGCGATTCTGGGGGGACTGCATGGTCACCTATGCTGCTGAGCTCACCACGCTGACAAAACAGGAAATGAAATTCAAAATTTCCCAGGGCTTTTCCTGTGTACCTGGCTAGTGCATCAGAGTTCAAAGTGCTGTCCAGAGCAGTCACATTGGAGCACTCTGGGATAGCTCCCAGATGCCAATACCGTTGAATTGCATCTGCACTACCCCAAATTCAACCCAGCAAGGTCGATTTTAGTGCTACTCCCCTCGCCGGGGAGGAGTACAGAAGTCAATTTTAAGAGCCCTTTAGGTCAACGGAACAGGGTTGGTTGTGTAGACGCATTCATTTTAAAATCGACCTAATGCAGCTAAATTCATCCTAACGACTGAGTGTAGACCAGGGCTAAGACTCATGAAATCTATCATTTTGTGATCACTTTTACTCAAATTGCTGTCTACCTTCAGATCCACAACTAATTCCTCCCCGATGATCAGAATTAATTCAAAAATGGCTGTCCCCCTGATTATTTCATCCACTTTCTGAAATTGTCTCCAGTACATTCCAAGAACTTACTGGAAATTTTGTTTTGCCAAATTACTTTTCCAACACATGTCTAGGTAGTTAAAGTCCCCCATTACTATCAGGTCTTATGTTTTGGATATCTGTTATTTGTTCTAGAAGTGCCTCATCCACCTCCTCTTCTTGATTTGGTGATCAATAATAGATCCCTACCATAACATCACTCCTTTTATCTTTACCCAAAAACTTTCAACTGGACAGCCTCACACCTCCCTCTGGACCTCATAACCAGTATATTCTTGATGTACAATGCAACATCTCCCTTTTTTTAAGCCTGTCCTTCCTGAGCAAAATGTTGAGTAGACTGCACCAGTGATTTCCTTCTTCTTTCTTCTATGACCTTAGTATAATTTTCTATCCCCTTCCAGCATCTAGTCCTCTCTTAAGGTTGCCTTTTTTTATGCTTATCTGGGGGCTTTTGTCACCTGCCACCTTCAAACCTCGTTTAAAGCCCTCCTCACTAGGTTGGTGAGTTGGTGTGTGAAGATGCTCTTTGCCTTTTTGGTCAGGTGGACCCCATCTCTTCCCAGCAGTTCTTCTTCCCAGAACAGCATCCCGTGGTTGAGGAAGCTGAAGCCGTCTCATCAACACCATCTGCGCAGCCATACGTTTATCTCCAGGACACACATGTCCCTGGTGCGCCCTTACCCCCAACTTGGAGGATGGACAAGAACACAACATATGCCTCTGACTCCTTCAGCCACACTCCCAGAGCCTGTGGTCACTGCTGATCTGCTCAGGGCCATACCTAGCAGTAAGTCGCATCAGTGCCCACTATTATGTAACAGTGCTTGCACTTCTACTAGGCAGGACTGAGTTGGCAGCCCCACGACAGCACTCTCATTAATGTTCATTAGAGCTCTCCACTGTACTCTCTGTCTTGCTGGTCACTTTCTGTTTTATGAATCGACATGCTGCAGTTCACACCTGCCTTGGGTAGGATCAAGCCTAAGTCAATAGGTTTGTATCTTTTATTTAAATGTTAGTGATGTTACATTACACCATTGAGGGTTCGGCTCTGGCAGCTACAGTCTCAAGTTCAACAGAGTTATCTCTGCTTGTTTTAGATCTAGCGCTCATAGGAACGTGTGAAACCACAGGCAAGTAACAATACAATCCATTATCTTATCAATTTTATTAAAGTTACTAACAAAGTTATGACTGTCACAGCATATACAACTCCTGGATATATCCATGCACCAGTTATAACTACAGACATACTCATATCCTCCTAAATAGTGTTAGGGTCTGATGGCTCTCTCATGGATCGATCATCAGTAGAGGGATGGCAAAGAGTCCTTATAGACTAACAGACGTATTGGAGCATAAGCTTTCGTGGGTGAATACCCACTTAGTCATTACTGCTGGAGTTTTCCCATAGGAAGCTCAAGTTTCCCGCTCCGGGCACCCCCTTTTAATAATGTGATTTTGCCTATGCCTACATTCTGTGCATGTACATGAAAGTGTCAGTCCTCTTTTTTTCTTACTGGTGTAGTGTCCCCTAGAAACTTAAGGGACCCTGATTTCTTTAGGTTCTCTTTGTTCTCATTAGCATTGACGCACAACCTATATCCTGTGGTTAAGACACATGTTGAAAGTCAATACCATCTGGCTTTCACATTGGAAGGGGTTCAGTACACTGTCTAAGTCTTACCTCAAGGATTCCATAACAGTCCAGCTATCTTTCATAGATAAATGAAGTGAATTCTGTCTAGGTTTTCCAAACCATCTGTTTTATTCAGTATGTAGAAGACATTTGTTTTCCAAGAGAGACTTGAGAGGAATATCTGGAGTGCCTGGATGAGCTTTTAGAAATCATCATGGAAGCAGGACAAAAGTGTAACCCAACAAAGGTAAAACTAATGGTCCCGAAGTTTCTTTTTTAAATATCACATTGTCTCAGGGAGGTTGTATGCAATTTGGGAATTGCCTACGCCCACTGACATAACTTCTTTATGCTCATTTCTAGGTTTAGCAGGATACCATCGAGACTTCATCCCTAACTTTGCTTACATTGCAGGTCCACTCTACAATCTCTTGAAAAAGGGAGTAGTTTGGGTCTGGACAGACCAGCATGTAAATGCATTTGTCAAATTAAAGCAAGAAGTAGTGCAGGCATCTGTGCTGATCACCCCAGATCCTAGCAAACCATATCATCTAGCAGTATCTCTGAGTACAACTGCAATTGCAGCAGTAGCTTCTCGAGAGAGACATGGAAAAATCAGACCAGTAGCATATGCTTCCAGGAAAATGAGTCCAGTGAAACTTAAATTGGCTACAGGTTCATTGCCTACAGGTTCCTGCAGCTATGTGCAAAAAGTTACATGTGTGACAGGAGAGGTGGGCTGGTGGTGAATTTGTTTGTAGGATTATATGTTTTCATTACACTTAGCATTAGCATGAACTCACAGAACAGATCATACAGTTCTCTCCATTTTCTACATTATGTGCTTGATTTATTTGTTCATTAATAAAGCCAATTCCTTTATCATGTGCTATTTGCAAAGATGTTTGTTATACCAAGTGGGACTGATTTTCCGTCAGATGCTTACCTGGGTTGGGGTAACAAAAGGTTTAATTTGATAACTCTTGCATTTTATTAGCTGTGAATTTAGTAGCTGTGAACAGCAGAATAATATGACACAAAAGAAAAAAGCTGCACTATCCATGCTGTACTTATCCTGCTACAGGGAGGTCCAAACATCATATTTCACAACCCAGTGAATTGCTTTCTTATGGGTCATAAGAAGAACATACACTATGTGACTGAGGCAACTAACTTTTAATATCTTCAGTGTAAAGTGGACTATTTCTAACGGATCATGACATTATCAAACTGCTGTTTTAAATCATCTCCATGTGCTGTAGCAATGCTGTAAGACGCATTTTCAGATGTTATTCATTCAAGTTCAATGAGGGGAAATTGGAAACATTTGGGTAGACCCTACTTACAGATCTGTTAAGACCACACTGCAGATACGTAATTTAAATGCATGTGGAGGTGGGGAGTGAGGAACTGGGGAAGGGGTGAGCAGGAATAATTCTATCTATTGGTGTCCTTTTAGGATCTCATCATCACACATTTTGTAACTGTTGCATGAACCCTGCTATCCAACCCACATTGTGGAGACTATGGGATTTTCTCAAAGGTGGCATTTTTTCATACTCTAGGGATCAGATTCTGCCTGGTTGCAGAACAGGGTTAGGTGAAGCAGCACAACTTCTGCTCTGCCGTGGTGCCTGGAGCCAGATGGCACAGGCCACAAAGTGTGAAGTGTCCGTCCAGAAAGGCACTGAACTGGCACCTCTGCCAGCAGAGCCCCAGCTAGATTTTAAAGCTGCCTTCCCACGCTGGAAGCTCGCTCCCAGGGAGACCGAGTGGTAGTTCTGCCACCTCCCCCCATTGAGAGGGGAACAGGGGCAGGGGGAAATTTCTCACTATGCCATATCTAGTTGGGCAAGACATTGATGTGTGATGTTTTCAGTGCTTAAATACTGATACATAAATACCTGAGAAAGATACATTTTAACTGGTTGAAGAAAACAAACTGTGTGAGGGCTGTTGTTTTTTTGTCGCTCGGCACCGACAAGTCCAACAGACCATCCAGGACCTCCTGTTTGAGGGTTCGACCCTTTTCCTTGAGAAAACAGATTCACGGCTTCATAGCCTTAAGGACTCAAGAGCCACTCTCAAGTGCCTGGGTCTCCATACTCCGTCTACACAGTGGAGGCATTTTCAATCCCAGCCCCTGCCTCGATTCTACCAGCTGCAGAACAGGCAGGACTACTCTAGGAGGCATAACAGAAACAACAGGAGGCAGCCTCCTCCCTCGTCAGCTCAGGGCTCTGGGCAGCCAAAACAGTCCTCTGGTCAAAAGCAGGCCTTTTGAAGGTGCGCCCGAGGGCAACGCACCAGTTCAAACATCAGATCCAACTATCCCTTCTTTTTTGTGCCGACTATCCCATTTCTACCTGGCATGGGCCCGAATTACGTCAGACCACTGGGTGCTCTGCATGGTAGAACCGGGATATTCTCTCCAGTTCAGCTCCCTCCCTCCTTTCCACCCCCTTTCCCCGTCCCTCTTCAGGGACCCCTCTCATGAGCGGCTTCTAATGCAGGAGGTATGCACGCTTCTAAGTGTGGGGGCTATGGAAGAGGTTCCTCAGGAACTAAAGGGCCAGGGCTTCTATTCCCATTGTTTCCTAATCCCAAAAGCCAAACTATGATGGGTTGGATCACAGAAACCCCCTTGGGAACTGCCAACTGATGTGCCAAGACTACTTCTGCCCCTACTTTCCTGCCCAGTCAGCTTAGGACTTCAGTGCCCTGCCTGGTTTGAGCCAGACCCGCTAGCCTGCTGCAAACCCAGACCCAGATCTGAACTATGGCCCCTAGCAGCTGTAGGCTTAACTGAAAGCATCTTACAGAAGTGTTTCTGTCCTTGACACTCAGATGCCCAACTTCCAATGGGGTCCAAACCCTAAATAAATCAGTTTTACCCTGTATAAAGCGTATACAGGGTAAACTCATAAATTGTTCGCCCTCTATAACACTGATAGATATGCACAGCTGTTTGCCCCCCTCCAAGTATTAATACATACTCTGGGTTAATTAATAAGTAAAAAGTGATTTTATTAAATACGGAAAGTAGGATTTAAGTGGTTCCAAGAAGTAACGGACAGAACAAAGTGAATTACCAAGCAAAATAAAATAAAAAATGCAAGTCTAAATCTAATCAAACTGAACACAGATAAAATCCTCACCAGTTCAGGTAAGCTTTCTTTTACAGACTAATCTCTTTCTAGTCTGGGTCCAGCAATGACTCACACCCCCTGTATTTACTGTCCTTTGTTCCAGTTTCTTTCAGGTATCTTTGGGCGTGGAGAGGCTCTCTCTTTAGCCAGCTGAAGACAAAATAGAGGGGTCTCTCAGGGTTTTAAATAGACTTTCTCTTGTGAGTGGAGACCTCCTCCTCTCTCCTATGCAAAGTCCAGCTACAAAATGGAGTTTTGGAGTCACCTGGGCAAGTCACATGTCCATGCATGACTGAGTTCCTTACCAGCCACGCCACATTCCTGGGAAAGCCCAGATGTGGATTGGCATCTCCAAGTTCATTGTTGGCTTAAGGGCTTCTTGATTGGGCACTTACTGAGAATAGTCTTTTCTCAGGAAGCTGACCAACTGCTTCACTAAAACCTACTCAGAATCAAACAAGTATGCAGCCAATATTCATAACTTCGAATACAAAAATGATACGTGCATACAAATAGGATTAATAGATTCAGTAGATCATAACCTTTACAGAGATATATTACGTGGCATATGTAGCATAAAACACATTCTAGTTATGTCATATATACATTCATAAGTATATTTCCATAAAGTCTTATGGGGGGCACCGTCACACCAAAGGTGGCCTCTGGCCCATCCTACATGTGTGAGACCTCAACAAGTTCATGGAGAAGCTGAAGTTCTGCATCATTTCTTTGGCCTACATTATCCCTGGCCTGGATCCAGGGGACTGGTATGCCACCCTCGACTTGAAGGACACTTATTTTCATATTCCAATAACACTGTCCCACAGAAGGTACCTCAGGTTCGTGGTGAACCACAGTCACTATCCGTGCACAGTCCTCCCCTTCGGCCTGTTGGCAGCACCTCCAGAGTTCACCAAGTGCATGGAAGTTGTGGCCAATTTTCTGCGAAAGCGCCAGGTGCAGGTGTTTCCATACCTCGATAACTGGCTAATGAAGGGCCGCTCCAAAGCACAAGTGGACACACATGTGAGCCTGACAAGAGCAACGTTCGACGACCTTGGCCTTCTGCTGAACATGCAGAAGTCAACTCTGTCCCCCGTTCAGAGGATAGAGTTCATAGGGGCAGTACTGGACTCAAAACAGGCGAGAGTATTTGTCCCAGAGTCTTGAAGTACAACAGTTACGAAAGGTAGGTAACCATTTTTTGTTTCATCACTGTTTTTCAGATGGGTCTTTTGCACTGGATAGGGATTCTTTCTCATAGGAGGAACGTATAGATGAATGAGAGGGCCATCTAAGACACAAAAAGAACAGGAGTACTTGTGGCACCTTAGAGACTAACAAATTTATTAGAGCATAAGCTTTCGTGGGCTACAGCCCACTTCATCGGATGCATAGAATGGAACTTATAGTAAGAAGTTATATATATATACTTGCAGAGAAGGTGGAAGTTGCCATACAAACTGTAAGAGGCTAATTAATTAAGATGAGCTATTATCAGCAGGAGAAAAAGGTTTTGTAGTGATGATCAAGATGGCCCATTTAGACAGTTAACAAGAAGGTGTGAGGATACTTAACATGGGGAAATAGATTCAGTATGTGTAATGACCCAGCCACTCCCAGTCTCTGTTCAAACCCAAGTTAATGGTATCTAGTTTGCATATTAATTCAAGCGCAGCAGTTTCTCGTTGGAGTCTGTTTTTGAAGCTTTTATGTTGCAAAATTGCCACCCTTAAGTCTTTTACTGAGTGGCCAGAGAGGTTGAAGTGTTCTCCTACCGGTTTTTGAATGTTATGATTCCTGATGTCAGATTTGTGTCCATTTATTCTTTTGCATAGAGACTGTCCGGTTTGGCCAATGTACATGGCAGAGGGGCATTGCTGGCACAAGACACAGTCCAGCTGTGATAGGGTATTTCTAGGAAGTGGTGTGCAACATCAGCTGTAGCTCCAGCGTCTTAATTAACAATTCGTTGAATTGGCATAAGAGAGAAAGTTAAGGGAGTTGATTGCTCAGCTTATCCATTTCCAGAAGGACATGATTTTAAATTTGAAAATGTTACTCGATCTAAAAACTGAGAGTCTCATACCCACTGCATGAGCAATTCTTAGTTTACTGTAGAGCCTGAAGTTAAGAAAAATACACACGCACCTTTACATCTAGTGCTTTTATGAATCATTTCAAAGAAGTGTAACTAAGCAGCAGTAGCTATATCATGGCTACATTCCATGAAAAGAAAGGGCTGCGTTGCTTATGTTGTTTCCAAAAAAATTGTTTTGCTTTGCATTCCCAGAAGTTCCTTTTTTTCTTCCGAATAGGTCAAGCAGGAATATTGATGTAAATCCTGTGTATGGCGATTTTGTTATATTTCCAGCAATTGCAATGGAACATATTCATAACAAGTATGTTTTTCTCTAGAGTGATACCATTAGTCAAAATATGTTTTATCATATTTCCACTACATAAACACAAATATCTTTCAAGAATCAAACTTACTGGTCTTGAGGATTACAATAGCCACATCTCATAAATGGTTCATAAGCCCATGCAAACCATGGTTTCAACTCAGGATGGAACATGTTTGTTGGGACAACTATCTCCTACCAAACTAGAAGGCTTGACAACATAGGAGGATAATATTTTATGAGCTGGCTGGACTGTGCCTGATAAAACAGTAACTGTGATGAGTCTCGTACTTTAAGCATGTGACTGCTGACTGAATGTGATAAAGGAACCAGAGTTATGCATCCATGGTGCTTCAGTCTCATTGCTATTTGCTCATTGTCATATTTATCTATTTAAGGTGTGTACATAGCTTCAATGACATATTGTTTTAACACCTCATAATCTCAATGTGCCAACAATGAACCTGCTATCCCTAGTGAAATGTAGCGACCATCTGTCAAGTTTCCTTCCCCACTCTGAACTCTAGGGTACAGATGTGGGGACCTGCATGAAAGACCCCCCTAAGCTTATTCTTACCATCTTAGATTAAAAACTTCCCCAAGGTACAAACTTTGCCTTGTGCTGGAACAGTATGCTGCCACCACCAAGCGTTTTAAACAAAGAACAGGGAAAGAGACCACTTGGAGACGTCTTCCCCCAAAATATCCCCCCAAGCCCTACACCCCCTTTCCTGGGGAAGGCTTGATAATAATCCTTACCAATTGGTACAGGCGAACACAGACCCAAACGCTTGAATCTTAAGAACAATGAAAAATCAATTAAGTTTTTAAAAGAATAATTTTAATTAAAGAAAAGGTAAAAGAATCATCTCTGTAACATTAGGATGGTAAATACCTTACAGGGTAATCAGATTTAAAACATAGAGAATCCCTCTAGGCAAAACCTTAAGTTACAAAAAGACACAAAAACAGGAATATACATTCTCTCCAGCACAGCTTATTTTACCAGCCATTAAACAAAAGAAAATCTAACACATTTTCTAGCTAGATTACTTACTAATTTAACAGGAGTTGGAAGGCTTGCATTTCTGATCTGTTCCCGGCAAAAGCATCACACAGACAGACAGAACCCTTTGTTCCTCCCCCCTCCATATTTGAAAGTATCTTGTCCCCTCGTTGGTCATTTCGGGTCAGGTGCCAGTGAGGTTACCTTAGCTTCTTAACCCTTTACAGGTGAAAGGGTTTTGCCTCTGGCCAGGAGGGATTTTATAGCACTGTATACAGAAAGGTGGTTACCCTTTCCTTTATATTTATAACATCATCCTTGTACACACCCACTTAATTGTAGCAACAGTCTTTGCACGTTAGGATATAGATATTCAGGATATAGATAGGTCTGTAAAGGCCTATACTCTAAGAATTTAGGTGTATTCTTATCACTTGGCTAGTTATAGAGGTATAAAAGAAAGAATCAAAATCACTGTCTGCCGGTGTAAGGGCCTGAGGCCCTGTGCTTAGGCTAAGACCTTTGGCTAAGCAGCAGAGGCAGCCATAAGCTGGGAAGCGACCGGTCACATCCTCACATTCCAAATTAGTCACATTAAAATAAGGTGCTATTGGGCTGTTAGGAATACAATCCTGTCCTGATAATGCCTATCGCCTCCAGAGAAGGGGAGGTGCCTAGAAGATGTAAAAGGAAACTTAGTTTGATAGCACCCTGTCTGGCAAGAACTCACTTATCAATAGCTGGGATGTGAAATCCTCACTTCTGTATTGTTTTGTCATTATAGTTCCCACTTTGCTATTGTTTGTCTGTATAATCTCTGTCTGGTTCTGAGATTGTTTCTGTCTGCTGTATAATTAATTTTGTTGGGTGTAAACTAATTAAGGTGGTGGGATATAATTGGTTACATAATCATGTTACAATATGTTAGGATTGGTTAGTTAAATTTCAGGAAAATGATTGGTTAAGGTATAGCTAAGCAGAACTCAAGTTTTACTATATAGTCTGCAGTCAATCAGGAAATGGATGTGGGGGGGGGGAAATGGGAACAGGGAATGGGGGTGGGGAAATTGGAATCCTTTTGCTAAGGGGGGGAGAATGGGAACAGGGACATAGGTAAGGCTCTGTGATGTCAGAGCTGGGAAGGGGGACACTAAGGAAGGAAACTGGAATCATGCTTGCTGGAAGTTCACCCCAATAAACATTGAATTGTTTGCACCTTTGGACTTCGGGTATTGTTGCTCTCTGTTCATGCGAGAAGGACCAGGGAAGTAAGTGGGAGAAGGAATAAGCCCCCTAACAGCACACAATTCTGTACTTGCATTCCCAAACTAGTAGAGGTTGTAAAGAAACAAACTTTTCAATGATTTGGTGACTGTGATGAAAACTAAAGAAAGAGATTTGAGCTACAAAAAGCAAATGACATTATTGGCAAGACACCAGACTAGAAGTAACCAAAAATTTTAAAGCACATGATTGTAGCGACAGAGTGAGTTACCATAAACCACCTTCTGTTCCCAGTACACAGTCACTTTTATTTAGGTGAACATTAAAATGTATTCTCCCAAGATCAAGAGGCAAATATTGATTGAGATTGTAATGAGTTTGTGGTCCTCCAGAATAGCTAGTAACCAACTGAATATGAATGATTTATAAAAGGAAAATGTATAGATACATGAGAAGTCTAAATAGGAATTGGCTTGAAATGTGCATCGTCTGTCTTGTTCCAAGTTTATTTGGTGTGAATCTACTAATAGAACCTGATACAAGTACAACTACTATTTTTTGAGAATTTCAGAAATAACTAAAAAGAACAGATTGGAGCATTATTTTTTTACCTTTACCTTGTTTCCAGTTTTAAAATATGAATGTTCAAAACCAAAGTCAGATCCTTAAAAATATGCTAGAAGAGTCTCTCGTGCACATAAACATGTACAGCTACATAAAACAAACATGAGTAAAACTTAGAAGTACTGAAAATGAGAGACTCCTTCATTCTGCCGTGAGTCAAATGCAGCTGCAGACATATGTTTCCCCTTGTTGGGGTCCATTAGCAAGTGTAGTAACTATTTTCTGGCAGTCATAACGCTAGCCGACATATATGTCCAGGGATCACAGTGAGCTGAAACAGAATTTCAGGGGTGAAATCCCAGTGAATAGCATTAAGGGCGTTGTTATGTATCACCATGCTAATAAAACTAACTACAATTTAGCAGGAACAAAAGTTGGCAAAATATGACTTAATTTAGTCTGCCAGTATTTATGAGCACGCTTGGGGCTCATCAGCATTAGGAAAAAGAGGGAACCTTGTGAGTTATATTTTGTTCTGAAAATTTCAAGCCAAAACTTGTCATCCACACAGCATTTTTAGAAAATTCTGTTTTTCTCACAGATTATTACTGAATTGATAACAAGTTGTACCTTTCTTAGAGCCATCAGCTATTATTCACTGTCCATTATATTATTAGCAGTCACAATCCAGACTAGCTGAAGTTTATATGACATAAGAGAAATTTCACTTTGGATGGCAACAGCAGGCTGATCCTGGAGCAGAGTTGCTACACTAACTTTCTGCACCCTGAAGACTTATGGTGATTGGTTTTAAAGGGTTGTACTGGCTTATATGAAGGATAATTATTGTGGGATTAATGACTTTGTGTAAACAGAAACAGGAGAAATATTAATCATCAGTGTAACTTCACTGTTTTTTGCTGAAATTGCACCAGAGATTAATTTGGCCCATTGTTTAGTGCTTCTATTACTCTGAGGGAAAGTTGAGACAGATTATTTCTGTATATAGAGAGGGAGAGAGGAAAGAACAAAGACTTATGCTAGGAATAAAGAACAGTTTGAAAGATATATAAAAATCCATCAAATCTTCTCCACTATCTGGTTAAATGGAGTATCTCATGAAGACTAATATGGTGGGAAATAAAGACAAAGGACAAAATAATGACACTATTGAAGTCAATGGGAGTTTTGCTGTTGACATCAATGAAGCTAGGATTTCACACAAAGACATGAAGGTGGAAAGAAAGTTCAGGACTAAGACTATGTGGAGCATATTGTCTTTCTTCCTGAGTGCTTTGGTTACTTTCTGGCTTCCTTCACAAACCAAGAGTCTACATGAAGCTACAAATGCCAAGTCTCTATCAGACAATGAAAGCAAAGCAGATGTGCACAAGAATTTAAGAAGACAAAAGAATAAACGAAGAAAATGGACACTATTTTTAGAATAAATAGGTTAAAGGACTGGAATATTTTACCTGGGGAGCTGTATTAGAATAGAGAAAGATAAGAGAGGTAAAGAATAATGTCATTAACTGAAAGGGTCTTAAATGGACTATAGAAGCTTTCTGAAGAAGACATGTCAACTAGATAATGACCCCCACACACAAATCTTGTAGTGGAATACATCCTTCCCAGCTGAGATGAGTGAACATAAACATGAGCGAAAAGGAGGAATGTGATCGAAACAGCAGGCTACGGCAGAAAGAAGATCACGACTGACTTATGAGAAGTGTTTAAAAGACTAAATAAGTTATTTTCCTTCACCAATGACACGCTTTGCATATAATTCAAATCTTAACCCAAATCCCAAATCAGGGAGTTTTAAAGAATGGGAGAGCCATGGAATACAAACAGTTGGCCAGCTGCTCAGCAAGAAACTTTTCTAATTTATTTGGAAATCAAAACTAACTTTAACTGGCCCTCTCTCCCATGGTAACAGTAACTTCAAACTAGGAATTATGTCTTAACTTTCTGGAAAAGTTGTTTTATACAGAAAGCTAGCTTTAATAAAAGTGATGGTGTCTGGTCTCCCATCAATTAGGAAACAAAAAAATAACTAATTTATATCAATTGTTGCAGACAACCTTACTTTTAAAAAAATGTCCATATATGACATGCTGGAAAAAGACAAATTACATCAGAGGAATGGGATTTGACCTGGAAAAGGGGACTGGCAACCTCAGTCTGTAGCACAATTCAAGGAAATTTCTTTAAGATAACTGTTTCTTTAAGATACTGGGCTTAAATTGCAGCAAGGGAGGTTTAGGTTGGACATTAGGAAAAACTTCCTAACTGTCAGGGTAGTTAAGCACTGGAATAAATTGCCTAAGGGGGTTATTGAATCTCCATCATTGGAGATTTTTAAGAACAAGTTAGACAAACACCTGTCAGGGATGGTCTAGATAATATAGTCCTACCATGAGTGCAGGGGACTGGACTAGACGATCTCGAGGTCCCTTCCAGTTCTATGATTCTATGGTACTTAACACCAAACAAGTTAAAGTAAAGATATAGATTGAATGATGATAAATGTTGGCAGAATTGTGGTGAAAGAGGAGATTTGATGCATATGTGGTGGACCTGAAGAATCATTAGAGTATTGGGATGCAGTTCTTAATCAGATATTACAAATTGTTGGATATCCCTTACCAAATGATCCCTTGGTAATTCTCCTTGAAGAGAAATTAAGAATTCATCTCAGGTGCTAGTAGCTGCTAGACTACTGATACCCTCTCACTGGAAAATGAAAAATGGTCTAAAACTAAAGGAATAGTTACAAAATGGGGCAGGTTGTTGTTATGGAAAAATCAATTCACCAATTACATACCGAATAAAATAGAGGACAAATAGATATTTGATTACCATTTATTCAATATTCAGACAAAGATAATTAACCTAACAAAACAAAAGCACACCTGTCCAATTTTTTGAATATTAACATTTTATAGAGGTTTCCTTTAGCTGAATAAAATAAAAAAAAGACCACCATGTTCTGAGTAGGGTAGGGAGCCTTACTCTGTGATAGGGAGAGATCTGATGGTTGTATAACATTTTTCTAAACAACAGCACACTGGTGTAATGATTCTTCTCGTCTCTGATATTTACATGGCAATGATTTGTGAACCTGTTAAAACTTCCTAAATAAATTAATAGATTTTTTTTAAACAAAGACTAAATAGGTATAGTTCAGCTAAATGATAAAGACATGGAAATCTTTTCTACATATTTGAAGGGTGTGAATATCCAGGAGGCAGTAAAACTCCTATGAACAGCATAATGAAGACTCCATGTCTGCTTGCTCCTCCTACAGCTTCAGTGAGAACTACAACCATGCCATGTTGTTCTCATTCTGTCCTTGAGATTTTTCCTCACCTGAACTGCTTCAGGAATAAAGCTGGCAATTTGAAATGTGTACTGCCTGCTGCTTTCCACATCTCTATGCAATCCCCTAGAATCCAAGATACCATATACTCAGATGCTCGCAGACCAGATACAGTTAGAGACATCTAGCAGCATGTTAATAAAAGGCCTGATGAAGAACAAAAAATAAATAAACCTGCTATTGCTCTTCTAAGAATTGCTGCCACCAGGAAATTTAAAAAGTTGCTCATGGCATATGCTGACTGCCTACATCCATGGACCGCTTTTCATCATTGAAATAATAGCCACCATACCCAAAGAAAATTGTGCAGGCTGTAGTGAGTTAACAAAGTCAATCCTTCCCGATAAATCCTGTGCATCACTGATGTTACTAAAAATCTGCTAAAACTTTAAAGTGAACTTTCAATTAATCACATAGTTGCCTTCATTTTCATCTTGGAAAGACAACACTGAATTTTTTCCTTTTACCTCATTTCTACTATGTGAAACAGACTCAGGTTCTGCAGCAGCTTCACAAGAGTCAGAGGATTAAACCACAGAGTACATTATGCTAAAATGTTGGGAAGGCTTCAGTGACCCATTGGATATAACTGTGTTTACCAGAGCTCAAATACAGCTATGGGGGGAAAGAGTAAAGAAGTTTGGCAAGACTAAAGTAAAGATTTAAAAAATAAAACATGGAATACAGCCGATTCATAAAGCACTGCACACTCTCCTGAAGTGCCTACGGAAGTATTGTTACAAACCTAGAAACTAAGGAGGAAAAAGCATAAAGAAGTACAGTGGTGAAATGCACATTGATTTCAAAAGGAATTTTGCCTGCGTAGCTGAGTACAGAATTGTGTTCACACAGTTATTGTAAGACCCCTCTGTTGAGATTGCCGAACCCTTTCCATTATGAAAGATTCTTGCAAGTTGTTTTTTTTTCAAAGAAGTTCTGAGCACCTCCATTGTTTGCAGCAGGCCACTGATATTCAGCAGGGAGCAAGCCATTGGACTACAGAAGTGCCTTTTCTTTGGCCCTGAAATTTCATTTTGATGTAGCTGAGTCATAAACTGCAAAAAAATCACAATTTCTCTTCTCTCACTTGCACAACTCACTCTTCTCTCACTTCTCTCTTCTCTCACTTCTCTCACTCTGGAAAATTTTGGCAGCATGCCAAAATAATAACTGCACATGAACACTTTGAAGTAGGAGGCCCTTATGGCCATCAAAGCAGCAGGCATTCCACAAGAAAAAGTGGGAACTGCTGTAGAAATGGGAAGAGAAACACACTGGGCTCCCCATACCCCAGTGACACCCCCCTTGCCTGGCAAATGGCCCCAGAACCCCATGCCACCCCTCCAGGGACACCACCTGGGACAAGAGCTCTACCAGATCCTGGGGGGTGCAGAAATCTAGGCCTCTTTCCTGTAATCCCTTCTGGACACAATGCATTTCCTCTGTAGCCCATTCTCTCCCTCTCTGGGGGCACCACATGGATAACAGAGAAAGCCAGACCAAGTTCTCCCAAGCCAACTGTTGGCCCATCATCTGGTCCCAGTGGCCCCTTCATTGGGATAACAGCCTTCTGCTGTTGCCAACTAGTGTAGTTATTCATATAAATCAAGTGGTAAATGTCTGTGCTGAAGGTTTAGGGTTCAAACCCTGATAGTGGTGGGGATATTGTTACAGTTGTACTGAACAGAATTTGATTTTACTTTTTACAAAATCTAGGAAATGCATACAAAAACCACGTTAAAAGAATGTTATTTAGGTTGCAAAGTCAAGCACTTAGAAGTTAGGAAATGCCATATTTATGGTTGCAGACATCTTCTAAGTGCTTGACTTTGCAACTTAAATATCTACTCTGCAAGGGTCTCTAAGCAGATTTCCTAAACCCCAAGAATATATGACAACAACAATCATGGGGAAACAGTTCTGAGAACAATCACTGGGAAAAGGTATACATGCTATAAAGCATGATAAAACAGGTGGTCTTTTCCAGTGCTTAGGATGTATTTTAATGCACCAACCACCACTGAAAACTGCATATTTAAATTTCATGTGAAAAGAGATCAGTCAGCTACAGAAGAACCTCAGAGTTACGAACACCAGACTTACGAACTGACCAGTCAACTACACATCTCATTTGGAACCAGAAGTACACAATCAGGCAGCAGCAGAGATAAAAAAATAAAATAAATCAAATACAGTACAGTACTGTGTTAAATGTAAACTACTTAAAAAAAATAAAGGGAAAGAAGCATATTTCTTCTGTATTGTAATGTTTCAAAGCTGTATTAAGTCTGTGTTCAGTTGTACACTTTTGAAAGAATCACCATCATGTTTTGTTCAGAATTATGAACATTTCAGAGTTATGAACAGCCTCCATTCCCCAGGTGTTCATATATCTGAGGTTCTACTGTATTGGACTATGATAGACTCTCACAGTAAACAATATTATGTGGACTCCAGCACCCTCTAATGGTCTGTTCATGTTTTTTATTATGCATGTGTTCCTTACACATACATATGTAGTGTTGTTGTAGCCATGTTGGTCCCAGGATATTAGTGTAACAAGGTGGGTGAAGTAATCTCTTTTATTGGACCAATTTCTGTCGGTGAGAGAGACAAGCTTTCAAGTTTCAAAAGTTTGTCTCTCACCAACAGAAGTTACTTGCCTTATCTCTCTCTTACAGTTACATACACAGTGACCATGCTTGTGATATTAGGAGACAAAATCTTGTACTAATAGCCACCTTTCCATTTGATGCCAATTAACAAATTTTTAATATCCAAAGCAGTTTTGCACACAATTAATGATCACAAAAATGGAGATGTATCTTGTCATTTTGTTGGCCAGAATCACTGCATCAAATTATTATAAGTTCTAAAGTGGGGGGTGAGAGAACTGGGAACTCTGAAAGAGCAGGAAGCAAAAGTGAATTTAAAAAATCATGTTGCAGTGTAAGTTATTTGAATTTAAACATAAGAGAGAGACTAGAGCACTGGGAAAAACTCAAACTTTCTAACCTCTATAGGGAAAACGTACCTATTCTAACTTGTTTTTAATATTAGTGGTAGGCTTGCCAACTTCCCCAAATCTAAAGTCTACCAATACTTATAGAGCCAGATCCGCAGTTGGTGTAAATCAATGTATACTGATTTATATCAGCTGAGGCTTTGGCCCATAGTCACCTGACTTTATTTTAGGCCTTACAAGGCAGCATCATGACATTCCTTTCACATTGTATGCTTCAGTGTGCGATAACATGGTCATTGTGTATAAATGCAATCGCATAATATAGGGTGCAAGAGTCATGATATAGAGTTGCAATGCTGTGCCTAAATTATTTTCTTCAATAAAAGAAACCAAAAGTAGGTCTTCGGGGGGCGGGGGGTGGGAAAGGAGCAGGTTTTTAATATGAAAATATGATCTTTATTAGACAGGTTTTAAAGATGATAAAAATATGGTTCTGATATATTAGTACTAGTCAAACACATTTTACACTTATAACATCATCTGTCAAGGAGCTGGAAAAATTAGGAAGAAAAACAAAAGCACGGATAAAATATGAACCTCCCTCCCAAAACCACCAATCCAAAACAAACAGGACCTCTTCTGAGATTTGAAAATGTTCAGCTGACTGTAATTTATTTGTTAATGTTATTTAGTAATCTTGATCTCAACGTCCACCAGTCCTACAAGCTTCCTGATACTACAGTGATGGGAGCTAGATAAATCAGATAAATCCCAAATTTACCAAAGTCTTATGCAATATCCAAAACCTTTATAAAGTTGGGGTTTCATAAAAACAAATGTCATTTTCAATAAGAATTTCAGATACAGGACAAGATAAGAATTTTGATAACAGAGATTCACAGTTCAGAAAATAGGGGGTTATCTGTATAATAATCCTCAACCTTAACTATAGCAACTATATGTCTTTGTCAAGGTCTGTAAGATGCAATAAGTACATTTAAAGGAGACTTCAAATATATAATTTTATACAATAATAAATCCTGTAAACGATTGTATCTTCTCAATAATTCTACCTACAATTCAATTTAGACACATTAATTCATTAAAATGCATCTCAAATAAACAGTCCCCTTCCCAAACTATTTATAGCATGAACACATCTTTGTCAGTTTTGAATTGTGCTCTGCTTGGCAGTAACCACGAAGGCTACTCAGAAACTTCAGTTAGTGCATCATGTGCTGTTACTTTCTTGAGCAAAGTGGACTAGGCTGGTGATAGCATATGACATCTGTGCTTCACACTGCACTGGCTACAAAGTTCTGGGTGAAAATAAAAGTGCTAGTTTCAAGCTAAAAAGTCTTCATAACCAATCTCCTAACCAGCTCTCCCTCTGCAACTTGCTCTGCCATTTCTATTTGTCTGGAATGCTTAATCTAACCATCCCAAGGATGAGACTTGGGGAAGCTCGGGCAGAGCATTCTGAAGGAACTGAAATGTGAAATTGCAGGACTACTAACTGTAGTCTGTAACCTAGCATTTCAATCAGCTTCTGTATTAAATGACTGGAGGATAGCTAATGTGACGCCAATTTTTAAAAAGGTCTCCAGAGATGATCCCTGCAATTACAGATCGGTAAGCCTGACTGCAGTACCAGGCAAATTGGTTGAAACGATAGTAAAGAACAAAATTGTCAGACACATAGATGAACTTAATTTGTAGGGGAATAGTCAATATGTTTTTTGTAAAGGGAAATCATGTCTCACCAATCTACTAGAATTCTTTGAGGGGGTCAGCAAGTATGTGGACAAGGGGGATCCAGTGGATATAGTGTATTTAGTTTTTCAGAAAACCTTCAACAAGGTCCCTCACCAAAGGCTATTAAGCAAAGTAAGCTGTCATGGGATAACTGGTTAAAAGATAGGAAACAAAGGGAAGGAATAAATGGTCAGTTTTCAGAATGGAGAGAGGTAAATAGTGGTATCCCCCAGGGGTCTGTGCTGGGCCCAGTCCTATTCAACATATTCATAAATTATCTGGAAAAATGGGTAAACAGTGAGGTGGCAAAATTTGCAGATGATAGAAAACTACTCAAGATAGTTAAGTCCCAGGCAGATTGCGAAGAGCTACAAAAGGATCTCTCAAAACTGGATGACTGGACAACAAAATGGCAGATGAAATTCAATGTTGATAAATGCAAAGTAATGCACATTGGAAAACATAATCCCAACTATAGGTATAAAATGATGGGTTCTAAATTAGCTGTTACCACTCAAGAAAGAGATCTTGGATTCATTGTGGATAGTTCTCTGGAAACATCCACTCAATGTGCAGCAGCAGTCAAAAAAGGGAACAGAATGTTGGGAATCATTAAGAAAGGGATAGATAATAAGACAGAAAATATCATATTGCCTCTATGTAAATCCATGGCACGCCCACATCTTGAACACTGTGTGCAGATGTGATCAACCCATCTAAAAAAAGACATATTATAACTGGAAAAAGTTCAGAAAAGGGCAACAAAAATTATTAGGGGTATGGAGCGTCTGCCATATGAGGAGAGATTAATAAGACAGGGACTTTTCAGCTTGGAAAAAAGACAACTAAGGGAGGATATGATAGAGGTCTATAAAATCATGACTGGTGTGGAGAAAGTAAATAAGGAAGTGTTATTTATTCCTTCTCATAACACAAGAACTAAGGGTCACCAAATGAAATTAATAGGCAACAGATTTAAAACAAACAAAAGGAAGTATTTTTTCACACAACGCACAGTCAACCCGTGGAACTCCTTGCCAGAGGATGTTGTGAAGGCCCAGACTATAACAGGGTTCAAAAAAGAACTAGATAAATTCATGGAGGATAGGTCCATCAATGGCTATTAGCCAGGATGGGCAGGGATGGGGTCCCTAGCCTCTTGTTTGTCAGAAGCTGGGAATGGGTGACAGGGGATGGATCACTTGATGATTACCTGTTCTGTTCATTCCCTCTGGGGCACCTGACATTGGCCACTGTTGGAAGACAGGATACTGGGCTAGATGGACCTTTGGTCTGATCCAGTATGGCTGTTCTTATGTATCTGACCCACTCCTCTGGCTCAGTTTAGAAAGTGCTGTAAGATGCATCTCACTGTCCACATTTATTGCTATTACATACTCAGCCTCCTTGGCACTGAGAAAACTCCAGGGCTGCCTGGGCGAGGACAAGTGGGGCAATTTGCCCCAGGCCATGGGGCCCGCAGGGGCCCCCCATGAGAGTTTTCAGGGACCCCCAGGAGAGTTTTCAGCTGCAATTTGGCAGCGGAGGTCCTTCCGCTCCAGGTCTTCGGTGAAGTGCCCCGAAGACCCGGAGCGGAAGGACCATCACCCCCGAAGACCCCAGGACCCCTGAATCCTCTGGGCAGCCCTGGAAAACTCAGGTTTTCTTTGATTCTATTAAGGTTGCAGTAGAGGTTGTTGAGGCCCAGAGCATATTCTTTCCTTATTCTTGGAAAACGTTTTTGCTTTTAAAATGTAAAATTAACTGAGATATAAGTGTGTGTGTGTGTGATGATGAAAATGTTACTGCTTTATCTTTGACTTTTTCTCTTATAGCACGCACACGAGGTCAACCGATGATAGCATTATCTTAGTGGACCAAACCCAGACAAAACTCACATTGACTTCAAAATGCGTTTTCTGAGTAAGGTCCTCAAAGGATTTTCATGGATGTTTTTCTTCACAGTTATATTTCCATTTCTCCTCATGCTTACACATTACAAATGTGAGCTGGTTTCAGGTTGGTGACATTTAAAACTTTAGCCATAAAGTACCTCAAGTTTTAAAGGTGAATTAATGTGAGCGCTCACATCTTTCTGGATTCTTGGCCTCCATGCCAGTCCTCACCATAAGTGTCCCCCTCTAGTCTTACCCAGCTTTCCAAAGACACACACCTCTCAGCCTGCTGCCTCGCATGCAGTGATTTCCCTACGCCCCCCCCCTGAATTTCCCCAGCACCCGCTCCAGTTTTGTGAACTAGTTACATGCCAATTTAGTGACTGTTTGGAAATCTGAATTGAAATTGAAATATTAATACACACTTTAAAAGCATATACAGTGTATGATAAAATATGTGTATCTGAAAAAGTGTAATAGATTTGAAAAGTATAAATGTAAGCGGGGAACTTTCCTGGCTTCTGCACTATCCCGGTGAAGTGGGCTAGCGAAAGGATCTGAGTCCTCGCTCCCACTTCCTTTACCCAGTGGCCTCCCTGCCCTTGAGGATTCCCCTTCCACTCTCCTGTCTGGCAGAATCCTCGTAACCCCAACAAGGCTGGGCCCAGAATTCCTGGGGGGCTCAACCCCCAACCCTGCTGTGGTCACCTAGGACAGGGGCTCGGGTGTCCCCACTCCAGGGTACTCTCTCTGCACTGGGCACTTCTCTGACCCACTGACCATTACATACAAGTTAAAGCAAATGCAAGTTATTTAATCAACAATTAATTTTAAAAAGAATAAGGAAACATGGGAAAGGTTAAAGGAAACACATCATCCCGCTCTGTGGCAGGGAACATCACAAACAGCGTCTCTGGAATGTCCGGGCCGTTCACAGTCTGTTCCTTGTAAGTCCCAGGCCTCCTTCTCAGGCCCTGGCTGTGCTGCAGGGATGCTGTGGGTTGGACACTTGCTCTGGTGGTGGCCACACGCTCTCAAGCTCTAAGTGGTAGGACCCTTCTTCCCAGTGTCGCCCCCGCCCCGTTGGGGTTACGATTCAAGCCTGGCCTGCAGAGCCTTTTGGCTGAGGCGTCTCCCTGTGCTGGGCCTGCTGCCCAGGGTCCCCCTCGGTCTCCCCAGCTGCCCACCGCACCCAGCTCCAGACTGCTCCAGCCCCAGCTGCACCACTCTGTCTCTGCACTGCTGCTGCTGCTCTGCCTCCAGCTCCCTGCGCTGCTTCTTTGGCCCCTCTGGCTCTGGTTGCTGCAGCTCTGCTCCCAGGACAGGTCTGCTCTGCAGGCTGCTTCTGTGACTCTGCTCCCAGCGCTGACCTGCTTCCTGGGCTGCTTTTCTGGCCCCTCTGGCTCTAGTTGCTGCAGCTCTCCTCCCAGGGCAAGTCTGCTCTCTCTGGGCTGTGCCTCTGGCTTTGGGGCTGCAGCTCTGCTCCCAGGACAGGGTCTGCTGTCTCTGGGCTGCTTTTCTGGTCCTTCTGGATCTGGCCCAGCTCAGCTTGGGCCCCTGCTTTCTCCTTAGGTCAGCCCCACTCTGACTGACCCAGGCAAATCCAGCTCACACAGAGGACAGGACCTCCCTGGCCTCCTGACTCCCTGATTAGCCTGCCATTCAGGCTGACCTGGAGCATTGGCCTCTCCCCATTGTTCCTGGGGACTATCAGTCTCAGGGTCCTGGTTTCCCATAGACCCTTCCCCTTTTAGTACTGGGAGCTAGCCAACCAAAACACCCCCACTGAATGTTAGTAAGGGGGCAACAGTCCCCTTACATAAACATAGACTAGCTTCCTTATACAGCTATTGTTTTTTATGACAATGTCAGTGCATTCATTTCGGTGATGTTTGCCAACCTAATAATTTCAAATTATGATTTGTAAGTGAAGTCTGAATGAGCTCTCCCTGACAGCTAGTGATGAGCTGGGGGCTGGGGGAAAAGGCTTCAGGACCAGGTTGTATTTACATTCACATCTAATCTACCTAGGTATCCAGCAAACAGAGTTGTGCTGCCCAGGTGATAGATTTTGGCTGGGGTTGGGTTACAAATCACTTGAATGTGGGGGGCGGGGGAATGAAATGTTGTTATTTTTATTGTATGAGTAAAGGGAAGTAGAACTGTACTTAGCCAGTGTTGATTGAGGGCATCAAGAGCCAGGTGTTTTGCTTGATGGTCTGTCTGAGTCACAAGTTCTATTTGACCTGCCCCTCTCCACTGTTTAAAGACAGAGGTGATTAGGCTCCATAGATAGTCTTTTGTTTTGTTAAGTGACCAATAAGCTGAAATCACTGAAAATCAGGTCTAAGTGCTTAGACCTGCTGTGGCGACAGTGTTTCTGTGGAAGAGATGGCCCAGACTGCACTAGCAGTGAGGTTCCGCCACTGAGAGCTCAGCTGAAATCACTGAGCGCTGGGTGGAACCTCAAGAGACCAACTTGCAGAGGTCACGGTAGCAGGTGGTAGCAGAAGGTGACAGTGTAGAGCCATTGGCAATAGAGCCGTGGAGTGAATGGTGGCACAATGAACAACAGTGGCCAGAGCAAACAGTGAGCAGCTAGAGGACTAAGCAAAGTGCTTTCTTGCCCCCCACCTGGGAGGTGTACTCATGGGAAAGCACCTCTGAACTCTGAATCTCCACTGACCAAGGACAACACCGGTGAGTGGGGTGCAGTGGAGGGAAAAGTGAGGGGCATGTTAAATAAACATTTGTTTGTTGGACTATATTTTAGTGACTTTGCTCCAGAATGCTAGATTTGTGCCTGGGAATGGAAACTTATATAAATATGTTTCCTAGTAGTCCAAGATTTTTAAAATGTATTATTTGCCACAGTTGTTATCTCACATTGTTGCTATCTTGAGAGGTCATTATGTTGGGGAGGCTCTGTACTAAACATTTGTATTATTATAATTAATTTTTACATAAGAATGGTCATATTGGGTCAGACCAATGGTCCATATAGCCCAGTATCCTGTCTTCTGACAGTGGTCAAGGCCAGATGCTTCAGAGGGAATGAACAGAACAGGTAATCATCAACTGATCCATCCCCTGTTGCTCATTCCCAGCTTCTGGCAAACAGGCTAGGGACGCTCAGAGCATGGTGTTGCATCCCTCCTCGTCCTGACTAATAACCATTTATGGACCTATTCTCCAGGAATTTATCTAGTTCTATTTTTTAATCATGTTATAGTTTTGGTCTTCACAGCATCCCCTGGCAAAGAGTTCCATGGATTGACTTTATGTTTTGTGAAGAAGTATTTCCTTTCGTTTTTTTTAAAACCTGCTGCCTATTAATTTCATTGGGTGACTGTGTTCTTGTGTTATGTGAAGGATTAAATAACATTTCCTTATTCACTTTCTTCACACCAGTCAAGATTTTATAGACCTCTATCATATCCCCCCCTTAATCGTCTCTTTGCTAAGCTGAAAATTCCCAGTCATTTTAATCTCTCCTGCTGTTTCATACCCCTAATCATTTTAGTTGCCCATCTCTGTACTTTTTCCAATTTCCAATCTGGGATGGGGTGACCAGAATTCCAATTCACCAATCTGGGATGGGGTGACCAGATCTGCACACAGTATTCAAGGTGTGCAAGTACCATGGATTTATATAGAGGCAATATGATATTTTCTGTCTTTCTTAATGATTCCCAACATTCTGTTTGCTTTGTTGAGTGCCGCTGCACATTGAGTGGATATTTTCAGAGAACCATCCACAATGACTCCAACATCTCTTTTTTGAGTATAGTTGGATTATGTTTTCCACTGTGCAATACTTTGCATTTATCAACTTTGAATTTCATCTGCCATTTTGTTGCCCAGTCACGCAGTTTTGTGAGATCCCTGTGTAACTCTTCGCAGTCTGCTTTGGACTTAACTATCTTGAATAGTTTTGTATCCTCTGCAAATTTTGTCACCTCACTGTTTACCCATTTTTCCAGATCATTTATGAATATGTTGAAAGGTAATGGTCCCAGTTCCAACCCCTCAGGGATACCACTATTTATCTCTCTCTCCATTTTGAAAACTGATAATTTATTCCTACCCTTTGTTTCCCATCTTTTAACCAGTTACTGATCCATGAGAGGACTTCCCTCTTATCCAATGATGGCTTACTTTTCAAAAGTCAATTTAAATTAAATGTATGTATTTTTAGAAATCTAGACCTGTTATGTGTTTTGCATTATCCTAACAAAACATTTAATTTATTCATATCTCTTTTATATGTTGCAGATCAAAGTGAAAATGAAAAGACAAAAAACAATACAACAATTTTTCTACTCAAAGGCCTCAAAAACTAACCAAGGTGAAGAACGCATCAAGAACCAAGAATATATCAATATGTCATCTGAAGGTTCAAGTGGTGTATCTACATCCGACCAGCCCGAAGCACAAATACAGCTACCTACTGAAGAAACAGTGTCTGTCTCCAAATCCTAAAGGCAGTTCCCGATGTTTGTCGGTCAGAGTGTTCCCATTTATTGAAGTTACAAAAGATGGCTACTGGTGCACCTCTTGCAAAAAAAAAAAAGCTTATAGCATTGGGGAGCTTTCCTTCTTCATAACTGGTAAAAGTGGAGGAGCTTGGTTTGTCAGACTGATCAGCAAAGCCAATGCTGACAAACTACATGAAAAGGCAGCAAAACACCAGGCCTCTGGACTGCATCAACATGCAGAAAGCCTTATAAGCCCACTTTCAAAGCCCATTTTAGAAGTACTTAATGAGGCTGTTAAGAATGCTGGAGACACAACACAGTTCATGCAAACAAACATGGCTGTGGCATCATACTTTCTATTTAAGCAAGAGATATCACACACTACAAACTGGAGGCCAATGTTAAGTGCATTGTCACTTGTTCATCCTGTAGTTGAACACTGGTTCCAAACAAGACCAGCAAATGCTCACTATCTTTCCCCAAGAAACTCAACTGACTGGCTACAAGCATGCAGTGCAACAGTGAAAGACTCAACAGTTGAAAAAGTGAAGAACTCCCTCTCCACATTCAAAAAATTTGCATACATGGCTGATGAATGCAAATGGGCATCAAGTATTAAGTCACTGTGTACGTTATCTTGATGTCAGTGGTAGGCCAGTAGATGCATTTCTAGATGTTCAAGTTATAGAAGACACATCGGCTGCATCTGTGACAACCCACATCTTAGAGTTAAATGCTTGTCAGTCGGACCCCAAACAGATGACTGCTTGGGCATTTGATGGAGCTGCAAACTTCTTTGGAAGACATGGTGGAGCACAAGCTTTGCTCAGAGAAAAGTGTAACCCTAATCTCTCCTATACACACTGCAGAGGCCATCTACTCCAACTAGCACTAGTACAAGCTGCAGAATCTTCAAAGGACATTAAAAAAGCTATAAATTTAATGTCTTCATTATATTCTTTTTTCAGCAAGAGTCCAAAAAGACTGAATATCTTGAAAAATATAGAAGATCATATTAGTCCAACCTGGAAAAACCCTCTGGCATTCTCATGAGTGATCCTTGGCTGTTGTCTTAAAATTACTCCAGCCGTTATTACTAGCTTTGGAAAGTATCTACCAAGATGAGATGGATCTAAGTAGTGAGGCTGGTGGATTACTTTTGCTACTCCGTTCAGAGAAGAATACTGCCATTCTCTCTCTCGTAAGTCTACTGTTGAAACCACTTGGGTCATTAAACAATGCTATCCAGGCATCTGCTCCAACAGTAGTAGATCTTTGTCCAGCAATAGAAGCTACATTTGGATCAATCGGAGAGCTAGCCATTGAAAAAGTACTGGAAGAAGCAAAGACTTCAGTCCAGAAGTTGACTAATGAAGGCATTTATATTGACTCCTTAAGTGAAGAGGACAAGAAGTGTTTGTGAAGACAACTGAAAAAGTACACAGACTTGATTCTTAAAAATTTACAACAGCAACTTCTAGATTCTACACAATCACTATGTAGCTTTTACAGATGCCTGTCCTATAAAACACCAACAGTTGAATGGAGTGAGGCACTACCAGCATTGGGGCTGCCATGTGATCAGGACAGACTAGAGAATTTGAACACAGAGTGGAATATCATACGATGAATAAATGAAGATTTGACTTCAACTGCTTTTTTTTTATTATCACTAGTGGCTCGACCCGATCTTTGTGTGCTATGTTTCCTGGGATGAAAGAAGTAGAAATTCATCTCTTGCCACTCCCAGTCACAACAGCTACAATTGAGCATTCTTTTTCATCATTGAATAGAATTTTGTGTTCTGAAAGAAGTCGCCTTCTGTCTGATCATGTGAATGAACTAATGAGCATATCAATTGAAGGAATGGAAGTACTGGACACACGAGAAGCCACCAAAGATGAACGCATTCAAGAAGTTCATTAACAGAGTTGTGCAAAATTATAACAAGAAACCACGAAGGATGTAGACGTAGTTCTTCATAGAAGGCTTGAGTAGCCAACCTTAATTTGTGTGATTTTAAAACCTGCGTTAAATCTAATAAAATGGTCATGAAACATTTTTATGTTTTTTACTATGGTGCCATACAGCCCACCTTCACCCTCACAGTCTCACCCCTCATCGACCCTGACATCCCCCACCCCCTGTAAATTCAAACACCCCCCCCCATTTCAATTCCTGGGGAAACAGCTGCTCACATCCACTCCACATCCTGAGGAAGGGAGGAAACAAAATCAGTTTGAGGCACTAAGACCCCAATCCTACAAGGATTTACACGTACTTAACTTTATGCCCTGTGAGTAGTGCCACCGAAGTCACTGCACATGCTTAAATCCTTGCAGAATTGGGGCCTGAGATGCTTTAGTGCTTAAAGCTTGTGGCAGAAGTCTGACAGGAGATCTTAACTAAGCTGGGGCAGTGTATGAAGGGAAGGAAGGCTTTTGATAGCCCACTTAGGGGGTCTAGCTATGGCAAGCAGTTTCAGAGGACTGTGTAAGGTGGGTGCTATTCCTTAATTATGCTGCATATTAAAAAAAAAAATATGTATTTGCAGTATTCTAGTTTCACACGGTAGCTTTTCTTCCGGAACAATTTCTTTACATTGCAGGCAGTTGAATGGTTGTGTAATCAATCAACATTGCTGCAGAATTTAGAGCCAATATGCCAAGTATATGTGGCGTTGGTCAATGCATTTCAAATAAAGCTGGTTGAAAGTTTTCAAATGTAAATATTTCTTTATTAAAAAATGATCTTTTTCAAAAATGACAATTTCATTTTTTGTTTTTTTCTTCATGTTAATTTTTTAAAATAAAAAACAAAACAAAATTGCAAATTTTCAGTTTTTCTTTAACCTCACCTTTTTTTCCCCTCTGATTTTCAGGGGCAAAATGAAAAAAAGGCAGAGAAAGGAGAAATAAGGGGGTGAAAAAACAGAAAACCAAATATTTTGAAGCTGAAATGTTTTAGTAAAAATGTCATGAATATTTTTATCTCCATTCCTTTTCAAAACTTTGAAACAAAACATTTTGAATTTTTTGAAAACTGTCTTTTTTTTTTATTTTTGTTCCGCTTTAATTACAGAGCTATTCACTACCCATAAATGTTCTTAACACAGAGTTAAGATTGACCAAATGTGTGCTTTATACCTTCCCAGAATGTCAAGGTCTCCTATATTTAAACTTCTGAAAACCAGAAAATACAGAATTAAGATATTCACCAGTAATGCTGTGGCACAGCAACATTATGAAGGAGCAGTAGTGTCACCACATTTAAGGGTACACCAGAATTTCCATTTTAACGAGGGTGAAATGGTCTGCAAAACTTCTCTCTTTTGGGTTAGTAGATCATTTTAAATGTGTATTGTAGTTTGTGCACAGCTTGATTTTTTTCTATAGCATTTTGTAGGGAGAAATGTCATTTGAGGTTTGCTATATGACTGTTTTTAAAAGGGCAATGTGACTGAAAATATTTTCAATGTCTGCTATTTCCTTCAGACCTCTTTTTCATGGGAAAGACTGCCCTTTGAGGGATGAAATTGATACTGATTCCTTGATTTGTGTAGACTGAATAAATTATTGTAGAAAATTGAAATTTGTTCTATATTTATATTTCATGATAAACATAAGATACTGGTTTTGCCTGACAGCAGTATCCCGGTGCCACATAAATCAATGTTGACTTTATACCAGCCCTTAGAATAGGGCTCTTTATTATGGATGCAGTTCCCATAGTTACCCTGTGATCATGCTGAAATTATTTTTCTTTGGTTTCAGAGTAGCAGCCATGTTAGTCTGTATCCGCAAAAAGAACAGGAGTACTTGTGGCACCTTAGTGACTAACAAATGTATTAGAGCATAAGCTTTCATGGGCTACAGCCCACTTCATCGGATGCATAGAATGGAACATATAGTAAGAAGGTAGGTGTGTGTGTGTGTGTGTGTGTGTGTGTGTATCTATATATACAGAGAAGGTGGAAGTTGCCATACAGACTGTAAGAGACTAAATTAATTAAGATGAGCTATTATCAGCAAGAGAAAAAGAACTTTTGTACTGATAATCAAGATGGCCCATTTCGACAGTTGACAAGAAGGTGTGAGGATACTTAACATGGGGAAACAGATTCAATATGTGTAATGACCCAGCCACTCCCAGTCTCTATTCAAACCCAAGTTAATGGTATCTAGATTAACTAGACTGTAATGACCCAGCCACTCCCAGTCTAGTTAATCTAGATACCATTAATTTGGGTTTGAATAGAGACTGGGAGTGGCTGGGTCATTACACATATTGAATCTATTTCCCCATGTTAAGTAGGGTGGGGCCTCGGGCGGAACGGGTGCGGGTGGGGCGGGGGTCAACATCCTGCTGCCAGCCTGCCCACGCTGTCCAGGGGTAGCTGTTCCTTTTGCCCCCCAGTCTGCAGCGGCCCGGGGTGGGGGCAAAAGGGGCAGGGATGTTAAAGCCATGGCAGCGCTTTAAGCAGGTCCCTTTGCTGCGTCAGCTCTTTGAAACGCCCTGCTTAAAGTGCTGCCGCAGCAGCGCTTTAACACCGCTGCTCTTTTTGCGTCGTGTCCATCGTCGTTCTCCCCCCCCCTCCGTTTGGTGGCCCTGACAGTAGGGACCCGGCAGGGCTCCCGAGGGGGGTGGTGCAAAAAGAGCAGCGACATGAAAGCGCTGCCACGGCAGCACTTTAAGGCAGTAAAGGCCGATACAGGCGGCCATCTTTTACCGGTACCCCGTACTGCCTTACTTTCACCCCTGCCAGACTGGCAGCGGGCCCACTGCCGGCCTGGGGTCCTGTCCGCTGGGATCCCGGCAGCCCTGAGCCCGCTGCCGGCCTGGGGTCCTGTCCGCCGGGATCCCGGTCGCCCTGAGCCTGCAGGCCGGCAGGGGGCTGAGTAGGGCCAGCGGCCAGGACCTGCAGTGTGCCATTTAAAAAAAAAATCGGCTCGTGTGCCGTAGGTTGCCAACCCCTGTTCTGTGTATACTGTACTTTATGGGCGATTTAAGGGATTTTCAAGGGAAATTTTGACTATACGTGATTTTCGCTTTAGCCGCTGACCTTAGAACCTCACCCCCGCGTAAGATGCGACTCCACTGTATTGGTGATTGGACCAACTGCTGTTGGTGAGAGAGACGTTGTGGTCCTTCCCAGAGCTCTTCCTTGGCTCCAGGCAGGTCGTTCTCTCTGGCCCAACAGGGGAACGATATTGTCCCGCCCACCTTGCGTCTCACCTACCAGCAGGGCTCCCAGCACGCTGCCCATGGCCACGCTCCCCGCCTGCCCTTCCCCACGCAGCGCCCTCCGCCCTGCCCCGGCTCCCCCCGCTCTGCGGGAACGGCCTTTGCTGTGCACTGCCAGCGCAGTCCCCGCCAGGTGGCGCTGCGGCGCAACGGCCAGCGGCGGCAGACCTCCGCTAGCCGCGGCTTGCCAGGCCTCCTCAGTGGAGTTCCGAGCCGCCGGCTTCGCCGCCCTGCGCCAGCCCCTCTCTATGGATCGCCGATGCGGATGGGGCTGGGGAGAAGATGGCTCTGTCTAGGGGGCTGCGGTGTTGCCAGCGGGTGCTCGCCTGGGTGCCGGTCGTTATCATCACCCTGGTGGTGCTCTGGTCCTACTACGCCTACGTGTGCGAGCTCTGCCTGGGTGAGTGGGGGGGCTCTGCCCGGCTGGGCTGGTGGAGGGGCGGGTCCTCTCCCTGGGTGGGGGGGGCTCTCCCTGGGTGAGTGGGGGAGGGGGTTCTGCCCGGCTCGGCTGGGCTGGGTGGGGGGGGGGCTCTCCCTGGGTGGGGGGGACTTTGTCCGGCTGGGCTGGGGGGGCTCTGCTTGTGCCTGGCCAGGGACCTGAAATTTGGGTGAGTGGAGGAGTGAAGTTCTGTTTGGGGGACTGGGGAACAGGATTGAGGGGGCACTGGATGAATAAATGTGATTGTGTGAAGCAGCGACAGTAACCTGGGGTGAGAGAGAAGCTGACACCCCCGTATTTCCCCCCATCCTGTATATGAGTGGGGTGTGTATGTGGGGTCTCCCAGAAGGAGAGGAGGGATTGAAGAGAGTCTGGCAAGAGGAAAGAGCCTAAATATTTGGCCCCAGCTTGGGGGGGTGGGGAGGATTCATTCCCTTCCAGACTGGGGAAGAGATGGGGAGACACACACTGCCAACTCTTAAGTGTTTTTTAAAAATCACTATTTAGGCCCCCCAGAATAATGGCAACTGTAAAAATAATAGTTTTTAGATGCTTATTATTTCCCTTCTGGGGTTTGAGTAAAGGCTCAAGCTTTTTCCTGCAACCATGAACACTAGAATCTTTTTTTTAAAGAAATAAAAGCTGAGATTCTTATGACTGTGTGACTCCAAGAGCTTGGGCTTGACACAAAACCCTAAATATTTTGAGACTTGTGATACCATGAGAGTTGACAGCACGATGATGGTAGTAAAATCGGCATTCATATGCGGAGTGAGAGTAGCAGTGTTTGTTCTGAGCTGCACGTTTGGCCATAAATAAATTCTTTGCGCATGGGCCCTTTAAATTTTTGTTGGGTAGATTACACAGAAAAGAGACACATCCAGATATAGATCAGTTGGTCAGCATCTGTGGTCACTTGGACACAACATCTGTCACCACTGATCTTGCACTTTCTCTCACCTCAGAAGTGCGAGACAGTGGCTAACTTTGGGTTTGCATTGTCCAATGCAAGAGCAGTAGCTCACAAAGATACCATTATTTGTGAAGTTATTATGGATAAGGACCCTGACTCTGCTAGTATTACTGAGTCTTAATAGGATGATTCATCTGGTCTTGTGTTGGCACAGTTGGGTCCACAGGGAATGTCATTTACCATGAGTTTCAGGAGAGTTGGGGAGGTGGCTCTGCTCTTTGCATCTTGCTATGTCTATACAGTTGCAGTAGCAGAGGGGAGTATGTGTAAACGAGCAGGGGAATCACACCCCGTAGTTGGTACTATAGATGTAACCTTAGATGTAGAAAGTGACTTGTTCTAATGACAGATATATTTGTTTCAGAGAGGTAGCCATGTGAGTCTGTACCAGCAAAAAAAAAAAACCCCAAAAAACCGAGGAGTACTTGTGGCACCTTAGACTAACAAATTTATTTGTGCACAAGCTTTCGTGGGCTAAAACCCATTTCATCAGATGCCTGGAGTAGAAAATACAGTTGGGAGAGAGACACACACACAGAGAGAGAGAGAGAGAGAACATGAAAAGATGGGGGTTGCCATACCAACTCTAATGAGACAAATCAATTAAGGTGGGCTGTTATCAGCAGGAGGAAAAAACCTTTTGTAGTGATAATCAGGATGGCCCATTTCAAACAGTTGACAAGAAGGTGTGAGTAACATTGGGGGGGAAATTAGCATGGGGAAATAGTTTTTAGTTTGTGTAATGACCCATCCACTCCCAGTCTTTATTCAAGCCTAATTTGATGGTGTCCAGTTTGCAAATTAATTCCAGTTCTGCGGTTTCTCATTTGAGTCTGTTTTTAAAGTTTTTTTGTGTTTTCCATTAGTATGTCAGTTCCAGGATGCGATTAATTTGGGGAATGTTTGTGGTGCACTGGGCATCCCACTACCCCAGATTCATGACTGAGTTCTTTTCTTAGCTAATGTTGAACTGGTATTGTTGACTGTTGAATGTGGAGTTGAATCTGAATCTCATATTTTCAGATGCTATGGCGATGGGTTCATAAAAATAAATAAGAAGTTGAGGGGGTTGGGGGAGACACAGACCTCCAATAAAACTTCATGTTAATGGACCCTGAACCGTGTTTAAAGGTGGTTTTCATTTAAATTAAATAAAGAATAATGAGTGATGCTGTACAATGCAGACCAATTTCTTTTGTCTCTTTATCTAACCTAGGCTTTTGCTACTTGAATGACCAACTTATAAGAACAATCAGTGCTGTCTACAATAATTTGCTTTGTCACAGTACTACCTAAGAGGCTAAAGTGATTATTAGTAAGTTTGCAGGGAAGTTTAAAATAATATGATGTATGTAATAGTATTTAACATTTCTATAGCACTTTGTGGTAGGATGTCTGGGTGCAATCCATAAAGGTATTTAGGCACCTACATCCCATTTATAAGCACCTGAGTCCTGTTTTTAAGCACCACTGCAGCCCTTAAAACTCCTACTTGGCTACCACCTAATTCAATAGGTGCCTAAACTCACTCAGCACCTCTGGGTATGTGCACTGCAGCCTTTCTCTAGGTGCCAGAGATAGATCAGGTGAGTGCCCTAGCCACCAAACTATGGAATATCCTGATGTAGGTCTTCCTCAGTCGCTCCTATTGAAAGCATTCCACTTTAATTTAAACCAGTGGTTCCCAAACTTGTTCCGCCGCTTGTGCAGGGAAAGCCCCTGGTGGGCCGGGCTGGTTTGTTTACCTGCCGCGTCCGCAGGTTTGGCCAATTGCTGCTCCTTTGGCCTGGAGCAGCGAACCGCAGCCACTGGGAGCCGTGATCGGCCAAACCTGCGGACGCGGCAGGTAAAAAAACCAGTCCGGCTCGCCAGGGGCTTTCCCTGCACAAGTGGCGGAACAAGTTTGGGAACCATTGATTTAAACAATGGAATAATAAATAGTAATTGGGCCAGAGAAAGAGTTAAAATGACTCCATAGCCTAGTGATTAGAGCACTCTCCTGTCAGATGGCAGATCCCTGCTCAAATCCCTTCTACCCCTCAGTAGACTTGAGTAGACAAGGGGGACTTGAATCAGGAGGGTCTCCAGCATCCTGGAGGATTACCCTGTGCATTAGACTACAGGTTATATGGAAAGTCTTCCTGGTCCTCCTGTCATTTGGTTTGGGCCCCATGTGCAGCTTTGGTGACCAAATGCCTATCTTCCTCCGGGTCCTGGATCACTAGTAAAGATGCCTCCTTGCAGCCCATAGTTAAGTGCTTATCTCTGTGAGAGGGGCCGGGCTCTCTGGTCAGCATCTCTCATCGGCTAGCTTAGGTGGCTCCCCACCTAGCATGCTGGCTTTGTGGATTACAATCTAAGGAGCCTATCCTTCCTCATTCATTTTATAAGGAACCTAGGCGCCTAACTCAGGCGTTCTGGATCTCAGCAGCATTCGTGTGATTTTTCTAGGCACCTAAAAGGCATCGCAAAGCCTGAGTCACTTCATGGGTCACCACTTATGTGCCCATCATGTGACCCAAGAAGGAGTTAAACCTCCTCACTAGGCAGAAAGGAAGACACTGTACCTAAAAGAGATGGGTAGAGCTGTCAGTCCTGGAAAGAAGAGCTGACAGCTGTGTTTAAGCGATTGGGAGGTGGAACTGATGGCTGTTCCTCTTTATTGGGGTAAAGCCAAATAAAGGAAGCAGAGGTCACGAGAGAGGAGTGAGGGATGTTTCTGAGATGAGAAAAGAGCTGCTTTCTGGTCTCCTCCTAACCTAGAAGGCTCTTGAACCAGATCCCAACAAGGGGAGTGGCAAAACTGCAGAAACATTTGCTTGTCTTGTGCTCAGAAGGACTGTACTGGTGGTAGGCAAGGCAGTAACCATGGTAAGATCTATTTTTGTTTTTCTACAGTTGGACTAGGTACAAGGAAGTTGCCCTGCATTTGTTGTGTTTCATTTCAACACGTAGTCAAGAGAAGCCACCCCGGGACTTTTTTTTATTTTCCTTTTACTGAGATTAGAACTACTTAATTCCTTTTAGGAATTAATTTAAAGAGACTGTAGCCCCCAGCTGCGCAGATATGGTCAGTGGTTTATTAGCCCAATGACATAAAGAGGTTAACAAAATATATACCTAAAGTACCATTGGAGTTTTGGAAAGTGTTTTGATAGAAGGGCTATATAAGTTTAGTAATAATAATATTTAGTTCTTATAAGATCAAATCCAACTCCCATTAAAGTCAGCATCCAAATTCCCTTTATCTACTTCCACAGGCCCATATCACGCTTTTCAACTGTAGATTGTTCTGCAGCCACAAACTGGGTGAAGTGTTTCAAACAGGGTGACAGTGAGGGAAGAAGTTTGTTTCCTGTGTTCTTGGTCAAACCATTGGTCTCTTCAAAGCCCATGCAGAGCAGACAGGACCTCAATGTCTAAAATTTCACCTAAAAGAGATGCGCGCGCACCCCCCCCCCCCCCCCAAAACACAATAACTGTATGAAACTTAGTTTATCTGTATTGGAAGGATGAATGGCTGAATTGATGCTCTTAGGATTTGAATCTGCTTTTCTAGGGAATGCACATATCTGAAAACTGATGCTTAGAGCACAAAGTTGGCCCTTCCAAACTCTTGGCATAATACAATTTTTCTTTTTCTTTTAAACAGATTCTGTAACATAGTACCACTGTGAGTTTGAAACAGTGCAGAGGTGATGTACTCTATTCCAGAGGGAATATCTCATGCTATTATCACTGCAGCTATTGCTGCCTGATTTGGATATAAAGCCATGCTTCAGAGGGGATCTGGTTCCAGTGACTGGCTGGTGGATGCTACCATAGCATGAGAATGGTAGGGAATGAGTGTGCTGGAGGCGTGAATATTATGCCACGTCAAGGAAGAGGGAAAAGAACAAACTGTTGCAAAACCATAGAGTTAAAGCAGGGATTGGCAATGTTTGGCATACGGCCCACCAGGGTAAGCCCCCAGATGGGCTGGGCCAGTTTGTTTACCTGCCGCATCCGCGGGTTCGGCCAATCGCGGCTCTCACTGGCCGCGGTTTGCCACTTCAGGCCAATGGGAGTTGTGGGAAGCGGTGCGGACCAAGGGATGTGCTGACCGCTGCTTCCCACAGCCCCCATTGGCCTGGAACAGTGAACCGCGGCCAGTTGGAGCCGCGATCGGCCGAACCTACGGACGCAGCAGGTAAACAAACCAGCCTGGCCCACCAGGGGGCTTAACCTGGCGGGCTGCGTGCCAAAGGTTGCCAGTCCCTGGGTTAAAGCTTCCACTCCCACTAAAGCAGAACCTTGGGTTTATGATGCATGGGGGGGTCCTACTGTGGGCATCAAAATGAGCCTTAGGAGGGAGCCAGGCAGCAGTTGTGTAATGCTAGTGAGGTCTTGTAGTGCTGATTTTCAAAGAACCAAAGAAAAGGGAAGAGGATATTGCATATTCAAATGTGAATAAGTGACCATGCATAGGCAAATGATAAATTTTGCTGTATTTTTCAACTATAAAAACCTGATTACTTAGCTGATTTCAAATAGCCTACGGCTCAAAAGTACCAGATAGCATGGCATTAACAAAAGCCATCTTCATCAACATACGCAATACATCTCAGTTCCTATTCTAATTTGTATTTTCCATGTGAACCGGTTGAAAGACCATATTCAAAGAGTAATTATCAATGGATCGCTGTCAAACTGGGAGGGTGTTTCTAGTGGGGTCCTGCAGCAGTCAATTCTGGGTCAGGTACTGGTCAGTATTTTCATTAATGACTTGGATAATGGAATGGAGAGTATGCTTATAAAATTTGTGGATGACACCAAGCTGGGAGGGATTGCAAGTGCTTTGGAAGACAGGATTAGCATTCAAAATGGCCTTGACAAATTGGAGATGTGGTCTGGAATTGACAAGACAAAATTCAGTAAAACCAAGTGCAGAGCACTACATTTAAGAAGGAAAAATCAAATGCACAACTACAAAATGGGGAACAACTGGCTAGATGGAAGTACTGCTGAAAAGGATTTGTTGGTTATAGTGGATCACAAATTGAATGTGAGTCAACAATGTGATGCTGTTGCAAAAAATGGCTAATGTCATTCTGAGGTGTACGAACAGGAATGTTAAATGGGAGGTAATTGTCCTGATATACTCAGAACTGCTCATGCCTCAGCTAGAGTAGTGTGTCCAATTCTCGGGGCCACACTTTAGAAAAGATCTTGTCAAATTGAGAGCGTCCAGAGGAAAACAGCAAAAACGATAAAAGATTTAGAAAGCCTGACCTGTGAGGAAAGGCTAAAAAAACAGGGCATGTTTAGTCTTAAGAAAAGAAGCCTGAGTAGGGGACCTGAGAACAGTCTTCCTGTGTGTTAAAGGTAGTTATAAAGAGGGCTTTCAGGTAGGACAGGAAGTAATTGGCTTAATCTGCAGCAAGGGAGATTTAGATTAGATATTAGAAAATGTTTTAACTGTAAGGGTAGTTAAGATCTGGAATAGACTTCCAAGAGAGATTGTGGAATCCCCATTATTGGAGATTTTTAGGAGCAGGTTAAACATACAGCTGTCAGGGATGGTCCAGGTTTACTCAGCCCTGCCCTCAGCATAAGGGGTTGGACCTGAGTTATGTTCTCTCATGGGTATCAGATAAATTGATGAGATTGAACCTGATGTAGTTAAGTCTTATTTACCCAGGTAGAAACTGCAGCTGTTTTGGAAACATTGGGAGTTCCAAAAGGCCAGAGCATTGATGTTTTCCCAGAAGCTGAATAATGACTCTAAAAGTGGCATGGAGGGGCCAGCCATTGTTTCTAGATAAATGTGGATCAGATCTGCTCAGTTTTCAAGGTGGTTTTACCCTGTCTTCTAAACTTGTATGGTGTCTGCTACTGACATAAGAGATTGTGTGTTATCATTCTAGTGTAAGCATTTATAACTCTTCATCTAAATCATATGACCCCAGGACAGTCAAGAGTAGTAGGAGCTTCTTAATACCACAATATGTACCAACAACTTCTCTTAATTCATCAGTATCTCTTCCTGTAGAACCCTGTGTTTTCCTTGGAGAAGTCTCCCTTTTAAATACTGTCTTGATCCCACTAGGTTTAGCTTGTTGGAGCAAATGAAGTCACAGCCCAAAAACTTGTTTGTTTATGAGCGTTTGCCAAAAGGTGTTGAAACTTTAAAAAAAATCAGAGGTTACACATACTAAGCTGTATCTCAGTGTCTGATCATATGTGTAAAGTTACCTGCGTAACTTCAGTTTCCTAGACGGAGTAACTGTGTTTTTATTCAACTGTCAGTTTTAGAAATATTTGCCTTACTTGTAACAGAGTTCAAAAACACCCAGATTTCTGAAACAGAGGTTTTTTAATCTTGTTCCCTCCCCAGAGAGAGAGAGAAGAGACAAATTTTGGAAATGAGGGAAGAGGGAGAAGTATCAGCTAAAATGACAGGATCTTTTTGGACCTTAGTTTCTTTACCAAAAATGTATTCTGACTAATGACACTTGTGCATTTCCTGAGAATTTGTTCTTTTTATCCACCAACAAGGGTCAGCTTCATAACCACTAACCACCAGCTGAGAACTGGGCAGATCTCCTATTGCATCCTGTCAATTTTGCCACTCCTTAAATCAACCTAGAGGGGTAACTGCTAAGCAATACAAAGCTCTCACAGCTCTCCCCCTCCCTCCTCAGGGGCAACTGCTCTTTACTCAGGGTAGCTGTTGAGCAATATACCCCTCCTCCCTGCAGGCTGAAGCAAGCAGTGGGCTCCATAGTGCTTTTGGTGCCCTGTTAATCCAGATTGCAGCTAGATGGGTCCAAGTAAGACACTGTGTGTCATTGCAGAGTACCACTGATTGGCTACCTGGCTAGGCCATGACAGTCTACTTTAATTTTACATTGATACAAAATTAACTGTACATCCCTGGATATTAGTAAACAAGACTTCCAATGTAGAAATGAAAGCAGCTGTAAACTAGCTCCAAGCAGGCATATCAGTAAATAAGTGAAGATGTTGTTATTTGGACAGGCTGTTAGAGGAGCCCTGATTATCTGCAGGCATCAATACCATTGGGACTCCTGAGAAAAATTACATTTTGTAGGAATGGAAAATGGTGTAACTAAGATGATTGAACTTTTTATTATGGAGCCCATTCAAGTGAATAAATGAAAAGAGATGCTTTCCCAGGTGTAGTGTTATGTCTGATCATGGTTTAATGATAAAAATTGGGAATCATTTCTTTTTGGTCTTCTAGCATATTGAAATTCTTTTTTTTTTATTTTTATTTTGTTTTAGAAAAGATTATAGACTTCTTTGGGAATTTCATCTGCTGCATAAACATATAGTTGTTTTTTCTTTTTCAGTGACTCTAACCAATCCTGTAGAACAAGGTAGGTGAATTTTATTAAATACCTTGGCATTTGTCCATAGTTCCAAAAGTGCACAAACATCTACTTAAAAGAAAGCAGTTGAAAATCATTTTTTGTATATTTATGTACATACAGCTCTCAAGGGAAGGAAGGGAAAGGGTATTCGCGCTGAATCTCCAAATAGTAGGATCTTTCAGTTCAGTAACAAGAAAATTTAAAAGCAAACATTTCCATGCTCCAGCAGACTACAAATAACTTCTTGTAGAATTCCATTAAACCATCATACTCTTTCAATATTTCCTTCCCCCGATTGCAGATTACCAGGATATGTACAGCATGTATCGAGAGAAGTGTTCCAACCTCTCTCCGTGCTAGTGAAAGGTACCAATTGGAAGTGGAAACCCTCTGTTTATTCCCAGAACAAGTACAGCACGGGCAACAGGCATGCTCCCAAAGCACCTTCACACACACTATCCTACTTTTTCTGTAAAAATACTATCTCTAAACAGTAGTTCAGTCCCTGTGGCCCCAATTAATGTTCTTCATTGCTGTATCATTTAATGCCACTTGTAATGGTTTTGTAAAATAGACATCTCTCGACCAAGACCACTAAACTCATTTTCCATAGGCCCCTGGGCAGCCACTGAATGATAATGACTTTCAGACTACAGTCTCTATATGAATTACAACTAGTGGCCTAGGGGTGAAAGGTTTTATGTCCCATTACTAGTTCACCACTGCACTCTCCTTGTTCGCATGCACCTTCTTCAAATTCGTTCAGTAATGTGAAAGTTTATTCTCATGGAAGCAGAAACAGAACTGCAAGGTCACTGAATAAATCAGTCAGGAGGAGCAGGCAGGATTAGACAGAGCTACCATTGGCACGTACTGTCAGTGGGTTAAATTCCAGTCCTGTGTTATGGGGGTCAATGGGAGTTTTGCCATTTGGCCCTTTGAGCCAGATTCTCTGTCCTGCTCCATCCCTTTTGTGCTACTTTAATGGTACAAAGGAGATGCATTCTGGCACTGTCTCCCCTGCTGGAGATTTCCACAGCATGGGAGAGTCCCCAGCAGGTGTATAGCTGGCATACATAGCTCCCACACAACCCATCCCAGGGGATGGGGAGGAGTAGCAGGTTTACTGATCCTCATCTGGCAGACTGGCCCTTGAGAACCCATGTCAGCCAGAACAGACAAGAGCAGCTTCCAAGGCAGAGAACTGGAGAGCTGTAACTCACTCCCAGATGGCCCCCTCTTTCAGTGCTGCACCAAGCAGGTTCTCTTTGCAGCAAAGTACTGCCCCAGTATTTTAAGTGGTCACAAAAGAAATGTAGAAAACATGGCAATAGGTTAATGAGGATCCAGCAAAATGTATCTTATTTTGTAAAGTTTGCCAGTGAACTTAAATCACTGTGCATTTAAGTTCCCTGGAGAAAAGTTTGCTTACCATGATCCTTTTTTCCCAGAGAAGCCCCTCTGTGCCACCTAACCAGCATAACTAAACCTTCAGCAAGAGTTATCTCCTTAAATGCCAGTTTAAGAATGACTGAGTGCTTGCCCTATCCTGCTGGGATACCACAGAATGAGTTAGTGGCTTGTCACTCCCAAATAACTAGCATCCCTTAGTTATATCTCTTTCATTCTGCCAATGTTATTTAAAAATATGTGCCCCCAAAAGCAGTGCATTGCTGTTCTGCAGTACACTGTTTTATCTGAAGTCAGTGGAGTATTTGGATCTGCCCCAGTGGGAGCCATTTCCAGTGTGAATTCCATTACTCCTGAGATGAGTTTCTTATTGCTTAAGGCTACTTTGCACTACCAGAGTAGAAATTCTTTACTGATGTCACTCGGTAAATCCTGGGAAGGAGCAGGGAAAATGTCTTGGAAGGGTTGTGAAGTAAGCCTTTCTCTGTGAAATAGAGCTTTTAGGACATCTCAACCTCTCAGAATTTTTTCAGTCCAGCACATGTGTACATACCATGTATATTATTGGTATGCACAGAGAATCCTACATTACTTCCTAAATTACTATACTCTAGCTCTATATATATCGTGAATGACACACTGGAAAGATAAATAATGCATCTAAATAGGCATTCTGTCAACAACAGTGGGCGACATGGATGCTTCAGAGGAAGGTGTAATCTCATATTGCATAGAATTGTGCAAAAAAGCTATCTGAAGAAGGTTGATCTTGTGGATAAGAAACAAGACCAGAAATCAGGGGACCTGAGTTCTATTCCCAGCTCTGCAATAGATTTTTTTTTTGAGGTTTTTTGAATTGTGTGCATGCCTAAAGGAAGCATGATGAGCACACTTCAAATAAATAAACTTAAGATAACAATAACGTACCCTCCCCGAGTGGATAACTTATTATTCACATTGAAAGGGCCAAATTTTCAAGTCCGTACTCAGCCTTTACACTAGCTAAATTTCCATAAAATCTGAGTAAGGAAATAGGATTTGTCCTGGACTATAGCCTTCTGACTCTTCCTGTGGAGGTCATATTAATTCTGAGTTCAACATGATCAGGAAAAGCACATATTTGCATCTATTTAAGTGACACACTTAGAAATAAGGCTGTCTCCTGATTGCAGATATAACCAAGAGTGGCGGGTGAACTTGCCGTTGGGGGAGGCTAGCCCCCGGCCCCTCCCCCTCTACCCGAGGCCCTGCCCCTCCACTTCTGCCCGCTGGAGCCCAGAGCACCACTCCCTCCACAGCACGCCGTCAGCCCCAGCGCTGGGTGGGTGGGCGGCACAGCTGGAGCACCCCCAGCCCCAGAGCACTGGCTGGACAGATGGGCAGTGCAGTGTGGCCCCAGCCCCAGGTCTTGTGCGCACCATACCCAGCCTGCCTGTCCCAGCGTCTCCACCACAAAAGAGCAGAAAAGGAGCTGGAAGCAGTCAGGAGGGGTCTTGGGGGCGGAGCATGGGCAGGGCCACGCCAGGCTGTTTGGGGAGGCACAGCCTTCCCCTGCCTATGCTACCCACTGCTCATGGATATAACTGTTGTTAATATTGTATTTTGTTTGAGCATTTAAAAAAATATCCAAGCGCTTTGCAAAGCTGATGCAGAACTGCCCTTTGCCCTTCTGAGTCTCTTCATATGCCTCATTTCAATATCTCATGTCCTCCCAAATTCTTTCAAGTAAAGAAGTTTGTATATTGAAATAAGATTGCTCCAGGTACCTTGTTTTTCATATGATAATGATATCGCTGATGAATTATAACCCTGCCTCACAGCTGTGATCATTTCCTGTTTTGCCTACTTGCTGAAAAGAAATGTTTTCCCATTTTGCTTTGTCACATGAGCTCTGACAGCTGTAGTTGACAGTTCATAAGATATTTGATTTTTCCCGTGATACAAAATTCCATTGGAGCATAATATTTTTAAAATGAAGCACCCTGAATGGTGAAGAGTATAGAGTGACTTCTGCTTATGATTCATTATTCTTTTCTTCTCTTAGTGGCCTACCTCAGCATATTCCATGTCATCTTTGTGCTCTTTGTATGGACATACTGGAAGTCCGTTTTTACTCTCCCGCTGCAGCCAGATAAAAAGGTAAGGACCTACGTCTTCACTACCCGCCAGATCGACGGGGGAGCTGCCACGGTCGACTCGCTGCCGTGAAGACGGCCAGGTAAGTTGAACTATGATACTTTGACTTCAGCTACACGAATAGTGTAGCTGAAGCTGTGTATCTTAGTTCGAAAAACACACACACACACACACACCCCCGCGCCCTAGTGTAGTCCAGGCCTAAGTATGTTTTATCCATGGCAAAACCTAAGACGAAAGTGGAGACAAAGGGAGAATTCAAGAAATCCACCTATACTACTGTGGCCAAGGACAACTGATGAGTCTTCCTGCTTAGATGGAAACATGTCTGTGGCTGTCCATAAAAAAGAGTGCAGTTGAACGGTTCTGAGAATTGTTTAAATTAAGCTGTCTAGGGAGCTTAAAGCAGGCATGATGTTGCTTTACTTTCAAGTGGTTTAGGAGCTAACAGGATTTTAAATGGTTGAGGATAATGGGATTTATTATTATTAATTTACATCTTTTAATGTCTTCGATCCCTAAGCATTTAACCCAGGGGTGGGCAAACTTTTTGGCCCAAGGGCCACATCAGGGTTGCGAAACTGTATGGAGGGCCGGGTAGGGAAGGCTATGCCTCCCCAAACAGCCTGGCCCCCGGCCCCTATCCGCCCCCTCCCACTTCCTGCCCCCGGACTGCCCCTCTCAGAACCTCCAACCCATCCAACCCCACCCCGTATCCAACTTGCCCCTGCTCCTTGTCCCCTGACTGCCCCGACCCCTCTCCACACGCCTGCCCCCTGACAGGCTCCCCCGGGACTCCCACGCCTATCTAACCCTCTCTGTCCCCTGACTGCCCCCCATCCAACCCCCTGCTCCCTTACCATGCCGCTCAGAGCAGCAGGAGCTGGCAGCCCCGCCACCTGGCTGGAGCCAGCCATGCTGCCGTGCTGCCCAGCAGCAGTGGCAGGCCAGAGTGCTGGCGGTGCGGCAAACTGAGGCTGCAGGGGAGGGGGACAGCAGGGGTGGGGCCGGGGGCTAGTCTCCCCAGCCGGGAGCTCAGGGGCGGGGCAGGATGGTCCCACAGGCCGGTTGTGGCCCGCAGGCCGTAGTTTGCCCACCTCTGATTTAACCAATCCTGATGTTCTTATTCAGTCTAACTTCACACCAATTCCATGAGAATTTTTCCTGAGTAAGGACCTTGAGATTTGGCTCCTGTATACAGAGCTGGATTAAAACAATATGGAGCCCTAGGCATGTATGCCAGGAGGTCCCCAAAGGGTACACTGGTAGTGGTGACAGGGCCTCTTGAGCAGCAGCAGTGTTGCACCCTTGGAGGCATGCGAGTTGTCCCCCTAGAGTGGGTGTGGGGCCAGATGATTTTTCTCCCTGGTTCTAGTGTTGGCTGGCCTGCCCTCTGTTGGAGGCTATCTGCAGACTCAGACAAATGTCACTGAATTGATTACACTCGCTTCATATTTTCAGGGTATGGAGGGGGGGTTGGCAACCTTGAAGGCTTAAAACATATTTTTTGTTTTAAATGAAAGGTGAAATTCTGACATTACATGACTGTGGGATGTGTCTATTGTTTAATTTGCCAATCCCTGCCTATATACACATAGACACCTATCCCAGTAGCAAAATGTCCTTCTGTGGTTATAATAGAAATGGAAAAATCACTGTCCAAGAGCACAACAACGAGGGAGAAGAGGCATTGAAAGAACCACTTCACCAAAATGTAGATTGTGATTCATTTACTTGACAAATCATATTCTTAATTTTAAGATATTTTTAAGACAGAGAGCATGACTTACTGGAGCACAGGACTGGGAGCCAGGAGTTCCTGGATTCTAATCTTTGCTCTGTCATTGATTTACTGTCTGACTATAGTCAAGTCACTTCACTTCTTTATGCTTTGTTATACCCCTTGGTAAAATATTTGGCAAAATACCAACCTCAGAAGGCTGTTTGAGGTTGAGTTAATGAATGTTTGTGCAGCAGTTTAAAAATACAGCTCCAGAGTCTGAGCTTAATTACAAAGATGTAAATTTATGTCCGTGGAATACTCCAGATTTGAACTAACGTAACTGAGAACAGAATCTGCCTCATAAAGTGCAATGTAAATGCCGCTATTATTATCATCATCATTATTATTTTAGTTATTAAATGAAGAGAAAACATCTAAGGCAACATGTAGTAGTGAAGCTAATCTATTATGCTCTGACCTCAATTTCAGTTTGTATCTCTTATGAGTGAATCAGTTAGTTCAGCAGCCGTTGATCTGTCCAACAGTGATTACCTCTCTGTTTATCTCCTAAATGAAAGCTCTTCTAAGTGTGATTAATGTTTGTGCTTTGGAAGTGGTGGGAGGATAATGGCTTTTCCAACCTGGCCTGCATTTGAAATATTACTGTACTACACATGGATAACTGGTCCTCTCATCATTTCTGCTTCTAGTTCCATATGTCCTATGCTGACAAAGAGCGCTATGAAAATGAAGAGAGACCGGAGGTGCAGAGGCAGATTCTTGTCGAAATTGCAAGGAAGTTGCCAGTGTACACAAGAACGGGGAATGGAGGTCAGCTAAGCAGAGGGCTCTGTTGATGTAAATCTATTCAATCATGCTAAGCATTGTATGCTGGCAATCCATTTTATACTGACAGTAACAGCAAATCCCTCATGCCAAGACATACTGCTAAAGGATTTCAGTGCTCAGAACTTTAATGCTGAGGAAATACTATTAGTTTAAAAGGATTTCCTTCCTGGCTTCCTCCTCCAACCCTCCTGATTGGGGAAAACGAGAAATCCTTGAATACTTATCACATTTTCAAGTAGAGTGCCGGGGGCTTAGCCTTATGTTGTCTTCCTTTCTGTAGTTATAGTTTGGAAACCGTAGTTGGGTTCCTAGACTATACTTTTATTAATGTAGAATCGTGGGCATAGCTTGGGGGGGATAGGAGAGTACTGCCACCCTCCCACCCCCAAAAACGGAAAGCTCTGGCAGGCATGGAATTTGTATGTTTCCCTCCCACCCCCACCATGGCCTGACTGCAGCTGCCCCCTCAAATATGGAAGCCAAACTACACCTATGTGTAGAAACAAATCTTGTAGCCTTTTTTTTTTTTTTTTTTTCCCCCATTTCAAAGAGGGTTTGGCCTGAGTAAAGACTGCAGGACATGGCCCCATAAATGAGGTCAACAGTTATTGTCCCTTATGGACCTAGTTCTGCAACCAGATACACGTTGTGGGGGAATCCTGTGCCACTGCGCATGTACGGAATTTTCCCCCAGCAGAATTCTTTGCTTCCCTGCAGAAAAATGACTTTCTGACAGGGAAGCAAAGGGAAGCCACAAAAGCAGTCATGTGACCCTCCCCAGTAGTATGTTTTGGATGCCCAGTGCAGCCTGCAGAGAGGTAAATCACTGTGGAGCAGGACTGGGGAAGACCCGGCTGGCAGCTCCTACCTTGTGCTGGGCTCAGCTACTAGTCCCAGCTGGGAGGACATGGGACTTCCTCTTCCCTGGCACAGCATCCAGGGCTGTGTCAGACCCACCCCCAGATTTCTCCCCCGGCTGTAGGATGCTCTGCAAACTCCACCCCCCCACGTGCTTCCTGCACCCATTGCTCCTCAGCTGCAGAGGGAGCGATCACTGTACAGGGAGCTGCTCCCCCATCCAACCCCCTCATATCCAGACCCTCCCACAAAACCCCCCCAATGAGCCCCACTCCCCTTGCACCTGGACCACCCTGACAAGCCACCCGTACCTGGATCCCCCACAAGCAGACACACAGACCCCACTGAGCCCCAACCACCTTCATCTGGACCCCCCTGCAGAGTCCCATTAATGTTGCACACAGAACCCCCCAACAAGCCTCTGTGCATCCAGATCCCCCCGTACCAGATCCCCCACTGAGCCACCCGCACACAGATTGCCCCACACAGAACCTTCTCACCCCACACATGGATCCCCCCACACTAAGCCCCTCCACACTTGGATCTTGCCTTGCTGAGCCTGCCTGCCCACATCTGGTGCACTTAGCACAGAGGGGCAGGGCTCTGGGGTGTTTCTGGGGCAGGCCTGGTCCTCGCGCAATGTCAGAGTTGGGTGCAGCATCACTGCTGAGTCCGTGTCCAGGGGGAAAGCTGCATAGTGATCTCCCACCTCTGTGCAGCCAGTGGCCTGTGCTCCCCAGTGTCATGCTGGAGCCTCTACATTTATTTGACAAATACAATTTTCAGAATTTTAAAATATTGTGTGCAGAATTTTTAATTTTTTGGCACAGAATGCCCTCAGGAGTAACACATGGAACTCTTGTTGAAGCCTAAAGGAGTTCTATGGTTGGAATTGCTGCAGTGTTCAGGCCTGTGTATTCTTTAGTCAGCAAACTTAGGATCTGAAGTAAGGAATTTTTGTACTGGGCCATTGTTTAAATGGAGCTTTTTCAAAGCCACAACACAAATGTACATGTACACATACATCCTGTTTCTACGTTTCTTTTGACTACCTTCAAGCTGGATGTACATTCACCACAAAGCCAGCCCCTTGGAGTATTAGGACCACCATTTATCTGTTTTCTGCCTGGCAGCCAGAATCAACTGTAAAGTTGTTTAGGAAGCCAGTTATGAGGGAAAGGATGAGAACATGAACAGAATATTAAGTGTGTGTTCTCTTCTTGCTCATTATTTAACACTAACTACTAACTCTAATACTTCTGTGTTTAATTTTAGCTATTCGATTCTGTGATAGATGCCAGCTAATCAAGCCTGACCGTTGTCACCACTGTTCTGTTTGTGCTATGTAAGTTGTTGTTGAAATGTTTTGACACCAGTGAATTGAGCCACTGCTAAGCAACAAAAATGACAATGTCTTGAATATGTACTTATACACATAGAAGTACCCAAATGTTTTCCTGTGTTCAAGAATAGCTAAACAGTAAGGGCGAAACAGTCAAAAGGACTTCTGCTAGGTCTTGTGCACGTGTGCCAGCACCTACATGCACGAAAGTGTTAGCATTTGCACTCCCAAAACACTGTGTCCCTAATATGTTTTGTGGTTATAGTTTCTACACTTCTGCCTGCATGGGTGTGAATCTGGTGGAAGGTTTGCCAACTTATGAAAGGCACTAGCCACTGTCAGTGCACTCAAAGTCTTTTTTTTTTTTTTTTTTTTAAATATGTCAGGCCTTCGCTATGTATTGATCATGCAAAGATTGTAAGCACCCCAGAGCAGGAACCACCTTCATTTTTTGTCTTGTACAGCACCAAGGATGTCGGTAGCTCTTACAACAACAACAACAAATAGTCAGCCTTAAAAATGGTGCCTGCCTTAAGAATGATGGAATGATAGCAGCCATCTTAAATCTGTCTCTTTGTAGAAATCCAACACACAACAGCAACAAAGTCTTCTGACCTACAGTTGGTGGAGTCTTTGTTTATGAGTCTGTTTAAGTTCCAAACATAAGGATCCTCTTTGTTGTATTCTTTTTCTTTCCTTTTGCAGGTGTGTGTTAAAAATGGATCATCATTGCCCATGGTATGTCCAGGATATTGGTCTGTATCTTTCTGAAAGTAAAGACTATTTAAATGCTTTTGTTGGTATTGCGTCTGCATGCCGCTTTCTTTTATCATGGAGGATGTATCTCTTTTTTGTGTTTAGCACTGTATGAAATGAACATACTGGGAAGACTTGCTTGAAGCATTTGATTTCTTTTGAGGGACAGATAAGGAATATTCTTGTTTTATTAACTGCATTTTTAGAAGCTGTTATAAACTAATCTACTCTTAGATTATTACCCAGAATAGTAAAGGGGCCTCAACCCTACCTTTCATTTTGGGTACATAATCATTTGGGCAAGCAGTTAGTAGTTGCACCCACCAATAATATTTGCATGCAGTATGCATATGAAATGGTGTCATTTGGGCATATGTGATAGTGTCTGCGGAATAGTGCATGAAAAATTAAAGGTCACACTTTGAGAGTTTGCCCCCATATATTTATTTCCCAGAACTACCTGGTTGAGATTTTTTAATTACTGTCATTGGGTTTTCCCAGCTCTGCTACTCCCTACCCTTTACTAGAAGGGAGGCTTCAGGAACCAGAGGCAACACAGACATGGGTCTGAAACATACCCCCGTATCTTATTTCCAAATGTAGGGGGTTCCAAATTTGAACCCAGGTCCAGATGCGAGTCTGATGCACCACTGATTAATATCTAGTGGAAAGATTTACACATGGATTCATAGATGTTAAGGTCAGAAGGTACCATTATGATCATCTAGTCTGACCTCCTGCACAATGCTGGCCACCGAATCTCACCCACCCACTCCTGCAATAAACCTCTCACCTATGTCTGAGCTATTGAAGTCCTCAAATCATGGTTTAAAGACTTCAAGGTGCAGAGAATCATCCAGCAAGTGACCCGTGCCCCATGCTGCAGAGGAAGGGGAAAAATCCCCAGGGCCTCTTCCAATCTGCCCTGGAGGAAAATTCCTTCCTGACCCCAAATATGGCAATCAGCTGAACCCTGAGCATGTGGGCAAGATTCACCAGCCAGATACCCGGGAAAGAAATCTCTGTAGTAACTCAGATCCCACCCCATATATAAAGAGGGTATAAGATGCTATCACCAATGTGAATGGAGAATTCTGATTTACTACCATTTTGCACATGTGTAAATTACTCCACGAGGTGGATGTCTGTGGTGAATCAGGCCCAAATGGCCCATACAAGCCAAATCAAAATCCCAAATCTGGGTACCTTCAGAGTTTGAGGTATTTGAAATCCAGATATGAATTTTGCAGCTTGAGCCCGTCTCTGTGACAAACTAGCGACGAGACCAAACTGATGGAGGTCTGGTCTTTTGATGTTATCAGATACATTTATCATGTTTTGCTTGGTGTGACTTTTGCTTGCAGGTAAAATACAAAAGTAACCAAGAACTCAGTTACATTTCATTGTTACCACTAAGGGGAGCTGCTATTGAACAGATTGTTTTGTATAATCAACCACCTACATTAAAATTTAAAAAATTACTTTCGTATTCCTTGTCTTTGGACCACATGTGCTGTAAGTATCCTGATTTCAACTTTGCTTTAATTCTTTAGGGTGAATAACTGCGTTGGATTTTCTAACTACAAATTCTTTCTACTGTTTTTAATGTATTCTTTGTTGTATTGCATGTATATTGCTGCAACAGTCTTCAAATATGTCATCAAGTATTGGACAGTAAGTGTATGAAATCATGTTACTTTTATGTATTTTATTACTCTTATTGTGGCTTTAAACTCTGCTGTGTTACTCTTACTGTCATTCCACAGAAAAATATATTGCATTTCAGTAGTAGGGGGGCTTTTTCTTAAATTCTGTATGTCCGTTTAACTCGCATTGTGATTCAGATATGCACAAACTGAAGGGAAAATAGGCTCCAGTTGTAGAAAGGTTTTGGCTGAGAAATGCTAAACCTGTTTTTAAATTTATTCTACAAATGCTACCAAATTTGTGCATGAAAGGGCATATTTTCAGCCAGTCTTTAGGGCCCAGAACTTGCAGCCTAATTTTAAACAAAATACAAGTGAGTGTGTGTAAACTATAAGAAGGAGTGGGTGATGGAGGGAGAATGAGGGTAACAGTAACACATACTGTCCCAGAACTGACTTGAGCAACATAGCACAGGGATCATTGTTGCCAGTTGCAGTTTTAGTGTATTCATTTTTTTAACTGTCCTATGTATTGTGTAAGGGGAATGTAAAGACTTGCAGAAAGAGAGATCAGATATAAGAGATTTACAATTGAATATCAGTCATGTCTGGAATGATCTTTGTGACTAGAGAGGTAGAATTATAAAGCAAGTCAGAATCAGTACATCGTTGTGGTGATCTTGCAACAGAACACAATGAAACTTCCTAAATCCAAGTACAACTATTATTTGGGAAATACTGAAAAATTATGTCATCTCATCTCTTTATGTGCTTGTATTGCGTGGGGGGATAGTTGTCTCCTGGGTAAAAATTGGCAAGTTACCAACATTTGAAATGTATTAAGTGGCCACATACGCATTTTCATTAGCATTGCAGGAAACTATTACTTGGAGTATATTCTTTTCTGTGACTTATGCTTTGTTTCCTGTAATTCCCAGACCCACTTTCCCAACCTTCTCTGAATCCTTGCTCGTGTGGATCAAGTTTAGTGTGTTAAGGGAACAAGTGAGAGGAAAAGTAAATGAAACCTATTTTGGTGTTAGTTTTCATGGTGTTACTTGCCTGCTTGTCTCCATAAGCTTAGTTCCTGCAGTACACCTGCCCTTCTCTTCGAGTTAGAACTAATATAAAGAGCTTTGTCCTGCTATTGATCTACACACATTCATTTTAGGATATGGCATTCAAAGAAACTGCTTTGACCTTCATTGTTTCCTTTATAGTTTTTCTTTTTTGGCTTAAAAGTCGGACTGAAATACTGAGCACTACTTTATATTACAGTTGGTTTATATGGAGACAGTGTCCGCTGACGGAGCAGGAGATGGGCCTCAAGACTCTTGATTTCTAATGCCTGCTGGTGCTGCTGGTTCACTTTGTGACTTTGGCCAAGTCACTTAGAGTATGGCTACACTGCAGTAAAACGCCCGCAGCTGACCTGTGTCAGCTGACTCAGGCTACGAGGCTATCAAATTTTAGTGTAGACATTGGGGCTTAGGCTGGAGCCTGGGCTCTGGGTCCAGCTGTGGGTGTTTTTATCGTAGTGTAGATGTACCCTTAATCTCTCTGGACCTCAAGTTTATAACAGATGGTGCTGTAAACCATACCTCCAACCCAGTCACCCCTGTGGGGCACTAATGGGAATTAGTCCACGTACTCGGGAGGGCAAAGGTTTTGTAACTCTCCCTTACGTTATGTAGGACTTGTAAGGTGGAGGAAGGCTTTCGCACATTTGCTCACTTGCAAGGGGTAGGTACAGTCTGTCTTTAAACTGCAGGAATTAAGTGCCAGAGAGGTCCTCATGCTCCAACATGTGAAATGAAGCATTTCAGCCACCTGTAAGATTTTCTGGGCTTTTACTAACTGTAGACATCTGTCACAAGCATTTGATTTACCTGCTTGTTGCTGTTATAGCTGAGAGAGAGGGAGTTCAAATTTCTGATCTCTTAAATTGGAATGTAGCCATTGGAAAAGATGGCAGCGTATTAATGTGCATCCAGGAAAATGTGAAGATTAAAGGAAACTCAGCAGAATGTGAACAGGCTTTGAAAACACTTGTTATTGCCTGCCAAATTCACTGTGGGCATAGGAGACACTTCTAATACCCATATGGGGGACTGTGAACATACTGGCCCAGTTCCATACAAAAGATTAATAGCAAAGCCCCACTGTGTATCTGCTTTGGAAGTGATGAGGGAAAGAGCCAGCTTATTTCTTCTTTGTCTTGTCTATTCATTGTAGGGAGAGGTGATTTTTTTTTTTTCTGCAAGTCTGAAAACTCTACACATCCTTAATGGATCCAGTGTAATGTCTGATTTCCTTTAGGCACCAAGATTTCTCTCTCCCCTCTTTTTCATGTCCTTTATCCTTTTTTGCTTTTATTTCTAGGACGAATTGACCAATGGACGTTCCAAGTTCCATGTCCTTTTCCTTCTTTTTGTGGCAGTCATGTTCTTTCTAAGCCTGATGTTTCTCTTTGGCTACCACTGCTGGCTCGTCAGTAGAAACAGGTCTACTTTGGGTAAGATTCCATGTGTACACCATAAAGCAGTATTCTAAAAAAAGTGTGCTGTTCACCTCTAGGTATACCAGCAAATATTTGAAAAAGCATTGAAATAAAAAGATTTCTAATTTACACTGCTGGGGGTTTTCCTCTTCAGCTGACAAAAGCTAAATTGGTGACATGGATACTGTAAAATAGAAGGGCCCAATCCTGCAAATGCTTATGCATTACTTTATTCACTGAAATCAATGGGACTACCTGTAAGTACATTTACTTACACGTGTGTTTGCTGGAGTAGGCCGTAAAACAGCAAGTGGATTTGAGCAAAAGTACATCCATCTTTTCTGATGGTGAGTGAGGGTAGGGGTATGTGGAATTGGATCAGTTTTGTGAAAAACTTCTGAAATTCCATGATTTTTGAGCCAAAAAACTTCCAAGTTTCAGAATTTGAAACTGCATTTGGATGAAGATCAGGTTTCACATCAGAGCACAAATATCACATGTTTCAATGCAGATACTACCATTTTGTGACATTTTTGAATTACAAAGTGGCTTGAAACAAAATTGAAACTTTTTTAGCAAAGTTCCACACACACATTAATCTCTCTCTTTCTTGCACAGACCTAGTATAGGTTTGCCTTGAACACTTGTTTTCAAAGGGCACTAGAACTCATCCATAGGCCTTTGTGCTGGCCTGAAGCATCAGGTCTCTACACAACAGTGTAGAAGGTAACTTTAAAAATACTGTTTCTGATGCCCTCTATTTTATCATTTTCTCCGTGCACCGCTTTTATCTCTCAACACAGGGCCTGTGTATCCTACCCTAACTCTTAATAGATAAGTGATAATTCATCAAGCACTTTGAATTTCCACACTTGAGATATGGCTCATAGAAGGGAGTTTGTTTCCGTTTTATGCTTCCAGTCTTCGGATTAGAAATTCCCCAATTTTTGTGTCTTTCCAGTGAAATTCAGAGCAAGTCTCATGAAAGAATGTTTAAACGCATTAAATAATAAACTTCATTTTATAATTTTTGTTTTGGGGATTAAATTAAAACATCGTTAATTGGTTTTATGATTATTTTATGGGTTTCATCTGCAAAACCAAATCCATGCCATCAATTTTAAGATAAGAGAAATAATAATGTAAAGATTTACAGGCGTGCAAAAAGAAATGGCTGTGATCTCCACATTCATTCCTGTAACATTTCCATTTTGGTCCATGGTGTGGTATGTTTGTTTGCTGAATGCAGTGGCTCTCAACCTTTCCAGACTACTGTACCCCTTTCAGGAGTCTGATTTGTCTTGTGTACCCCCAAGTTTCACCTCACTTAAAAAACTACTTGCTTACAAAACCAGACATAAAAATACAAAAGTGTCACAGCACACTGTTACAGAAAAATTGCTTACATTCTCATTTTTACCATATAATTATAAAATAAATCAACTGGAATATAAATATCTTACTTACATTTCAGTGTATAGTATATAGAGCAGTATAAACCAGTCACTGTCCATATGAAATTTTAATTTATACTGATTTCTCTAGTGCTTTTTATGTAGCCTGTTGTGAAACTAGACAAATATATAGATGAGTTGATGTACCCCCTGGAAGACCTCTGAGTATGCCCAGGGGTACGTGTACCGGTGATTAAGAACCACTGGCTTAGTGTACTCAAAGACGGCTACTGTATAGCATAAAGACGGTAATTTACTTTGCATTGATTAAAATATGTATTATTTTCCTAATGTCTAAATGGGCTTCCTTTGATTTTGATGAAGTTTATGAGTCAGGAAGGGACCTCAGGATTTGTCCGTTGAAAATTCCCATGAGGATACAGTGTCATCACTTTAATGTGTAACAAAGCAAGGTTTTGAAAAATCTTAGACACCTTATGTTGGAGCCTCAGCATAAAATATTTTATTTAACATTTGCTTCTTTTATTTTTCCCCCTATGATGGCATCTGTCCATAGAGGCGTTCTCAGCTCCAGTGTTTCAAAATGGCCCAGATAAAAATGGATTCAATCTGGGCTTCGTAAAGAATCTTCAGCAAGTATTTGGAGAGGAAAAGAAGCTGTGGTTACTACCTATTGTATCCAGGTAAGTGGTAATCAAAACAGTGGAAAAGAGGCCAATACCATGAAGCTGAGGGCCAAATCCTGGTCCCTGGGCTCAGCCTGAGTGTCGACCAGTTATGTATTGCGGAGTTCTGCAAGAATCAAGAGGAGCTGGTGTCCTCGCATGTAGATTGAGAAGTGGCTAGGGAGTCACTCCTAAGCAACAGCTGCTGCAGCCTCATTGCTACACCTCCAGCTGTACTGCTGACTGGAACGTGGTTAGGCAGTCATAGACCCATCAGCAAACATCTTTGCCTTGTCCCCCCAGGCTTCCTGTTAACATGGATGAATGAAACTGCCACGGAGCACAGCTTCATAGTGTACAGGTGGTCTGCACCTTCTCTATTGGCGTGTGTGTCTCTGTCTGTCTGTCAGTCTCTCTCTCTCTCACATGCATACACACACACGTGTGTGTGCGCACACACACGAACAATTACATTTAGCTATCTCTCTTAATTATATTTAAATGATTGGGCTAAATTGAACTCCATTTGAGTTACACAAGTAGTGAATTCAGACTATAATCTTTATCCCACTGATCTTTAGCAAGAATTCAAGATCAAAATCACTTTAAAACATGGTCTATGAGCTTCCGTCAAAACAAAGTTCCAAAACTGAACCCAGCATTTTCCAGAATTTAGTCCTTTAAAAGTAATCTCTGGACATTCAAAGACTTGTTTTAGGTTTGACTCAAGCCCAAAGCAAGGAGTAGAGTTGTAGTTCAACCTTCAAATGAAGCAAGTCGGAAGTAGCTTATTTTCTGCCTTTGTCTCCCCAGCCAGGGTGATGGACATTCCTTCCCAATGAGAACGTTGTGTGAAGCTCAGAATCCACTGCTAGCAAATGAAGAGCAGTGGGGAGATGACGGACTGGATGAAGAGAACCATGGTAAGGTAACACAAAAGGAAATTTAGCTGTGTTTTAAACTAAAGTAACTGTTGGGTGGATTCAAAAATAGTCACTGAGAACCCACTATGAGAGTTATTCTTATGAAAGAGCATGTTGGCTAAGTCTCTGACAGCTCTGACTTGGTTAATGAAATAGAACAAACATAAGGCCCAAGTCTGGAATGAGTCTCTCATTTTGCAGGAGGAGCTCTGCTCCTACAAATACAGTAACTCCTCACTTAAAAAGAACGAGGAGTACTTGTGGCACCTTAGAAACTAACAAATGTATTTGGGCATAAGCTTTTGTGGGCTAAAACTCCGATGAAGTGGGTTTTAGCCCACGAAAGTTTATGCCCAAATACATTTGTTAGTCTCTAAGGTGCCACAAGGACTCCTCGTTCTTTTTGCTGATACAGACTAACACGGCTACCACTCTGAAACATGTCGTCACTTAAAGTCGTCCCGGTTAATGTTGTTTCGTTGTTACATTGCTGATCAATTAGGGAACGTGCTCGTTTAAAGTTGTGCAGTGCTCCCTTATAACGTCATTTGGCAGCCACCTGCCTTGTCCACTGCTTGCAGGGAGAGCAGCCCGTTGCAGCGAGCTGGTGGGGGCTTGGAACCAGGGTGGACCGGCAGCCCTGCATCAGCTCCCCTAAGTTCCCTGTGCAGCAGCCACCCAGCAGGCTATTGATTGCTGGCAGTTCAGCTGTCCCTCCCCCCCCCCCCCCCACTGCCAGGTGCTGCTCCTGCACTGTGCCTTGGAGCTGCTCTCCAGAGCCTCCTGCTTGCTGCGGGCAGGAGGAGAGGAGGCGGACGGGGGGGCTAATGTCAGGATGTCCCCCTCCCCCCTGCTCCTGCACCCCGCTTACCCTATCTCCATAGAGCAGGGGGGACACACAACAGGACTCAGGAGGGAGGGAGCTTCCTGGCAGCAGCTGCTGTGGTCTCAGCTTGCTGATTAACTTAACAAGGTAATGTACTTAAGAGTGGTGTCTGCATACTTAAAGGGGAAATGCGCATCTCTCTCTCCTGCACACAGGGTGTGTGCCTCTGTCTCTGTCCCTCCATTCATGCTGCCTTGTAGAGTGTGAGGCTACATTAACAACAATGAGTTAACCCTTGAGGGCTCAGCCAATTGCTAGTTCATCATTTAGCAGTAAGGCATGCCCTGGGAAATATCCCACCCTCTGACTCCACCACCTCAACCAAGCTTCACAATCATCATCGCTGTGTACAGTATTAAATTATTTGTCTAAAACTTACACACACACACTCTGTGTGTGTGTATGTGTGTGTGGTGTGTGCGCACACACATATATGTCTCTTGTCTGTCAAAAAAAAAAAAATTTCCCTGGAACCTAACCCCTCCATTTACACTAATTCTTATGGGGAAACTGGATTCGCTTAACATCATTTTGTTTAAAGTCGCATTTTTCAGGAACATAACTACAACGTTAGGTGAGGAGTTACTGTAATTGGACTTGCAGTTTTGCACCCACAAGTTGCAGGCAGAAATGGTGACTTTTCTTCATCAAGCTGTTTGATTGCTCCCACAAATTAAATACGTAGATGTGTAAATACTCTTTGCACCAGGTATGCAATGTAGCTGTAGCCCTGTCGGCCCCAGGATATTAGGCAGACAAAGTGGGTAAGGTAATATTTTTTTATTGTCTCAGAACTCTGTGTGGCTCAAAAGCTTGTCTCACGCTAACAGAAGTTGGTCCAATAAAAGATATTCCCTCACTCACTATTTGCACCCACAGTTATTTGGGACATGAAACTGTGCATGCTCAATGAGAAGTTTACCCAGCGTACATGTCAGAGTGTGTGTGCACATGCATATGTACAGTAACTGCATTTTGGCACTGTGAATCAGTCAGTAAGGATGCCCAATTATGCTTTGCCTCAAAGTGAGACTGTAAGGTAGGTGGTACTTAAACAAACCTGTCCATGCTGCTATAATTGGTGTTAAAGAAATACTTGTGCCTACAGCAATTATAGTGAAATGGCTTGTTTGTACAACAGTTATAATTTCAGATTAATTGAAAATTAATTTTTGGATTGATGGAAATAAGACTTAGACACCCTTTTTATGCTATGGTGCTCCTGTGAAATAGCCCCTGCTAATATGTCCACTCGCTGCTTGCTTTTGCTCTGGTTAAGATACCTCTACAATCGGTTTCAAAATAATTCAGTGCTTCTGCCTATTGAATCACAATTTTTTTCTCATGTACTTGTTAACCCCCAAACTCCAGCCTTCAAACATGATGACAAGCATTAACACATCCCGGTGTCCTGTAAAGCTTCATGCCCTCCAAGTTTTAGGGTTCCAAAATATTGTCACTTGGTGTCATGAGGCAGGTGCTTACTGTATGGAGCAAGGATAGCCACATATATATGTGTGGAAAGTATAATAATAAAGGTATAGATATGCCATCCTGGCATGAAAGCTCAGCAGATTTCTATTTAAAGAATTGGATCATGGTTTTTTCCTATAGGAATCGTGAAAACATAATAAACTCTTGTGTAACCATAAATTGTGAATTAAGCAAGTATAGGTGAAGAGCTTGCTAATGCACATTTAGTGCTATAGAGACTAGGCTTTCATTAGGAGCTCAGCTTTGGTATCATGTTAACTATTTCCAGGCTTAAAACAAGACCATTCGTGCTGTAGTTCACTTCCAGGAAGCCCCCTTTAATCATTTTCAACAGTGCGTACTTGGGGACCTGTGTGGAAGCAATAGCTTTGTTTAAAAATAAAGCTTATGTAGGTTTTTATAAGTGTATGCAGTCTTGTTACTTGCAGAACACAGAAAGGAGCTAGAGGAAGGATGGTCCAGTTATTAGGGCACTAGCCTAGGATCTAGGTTCAGTTCTCTGCTCTGCCACAGACTTCCTGTGTGACCTTGGGCAAGTCACTTATCCTCTCTGTTCCTCAGTTCCTCATTTGTAAAATAGGGATAATAAAACTGCCTTACCTCAGAGGGATGTTGGGAGGATAAATATGTTAAAGACTCCAGCACTTTGAGATCTAATGATGAAAATTGCAATGTAAGACCTCAGTATTTTTTTTTTATTTTTATTTCTGACTATACAGCACTTGCAGCCTTACTGTCCCCGGTTTAATGTTAGCTTGTGTTAGTTTTATTGTGGAGGGGATGTGTCATTGCAAAGTAAATAAATGAAACCTTGTCCAACGCACACTTCAGACACTAGCACTCCAGGATTTCATGAACAGAGCTGAAGAGGCTCATTTCAACATTGGTTCAGATAAGTGATTTCAAATGGCCTTTGTACATCTGGGCTGAAAAAACATCTGCTTCTGCTAAGACGTGTATATTTTAGTTAAGCTAATCTGTCTGACACGGTGATGCATTGCTGATGGACTTTTTAAAATAACATTGGTGTTTTTCTGTGTGCTATTTGTGATAATGTTAAAAAAAATCAATCCTTCAGGAGTGATTCCCGAGTCCCCTACCCTTTACAAAGTGTTATGGTCTCTGAACAAAAAGTCTGCTTAGCTCTCTAAATATGAGCATAAGCATGCATAAGAATGAAATTAGCTTTTGCCAAGTCAGCTCTCAAAATCTGAGTTTCAAGCCTTATGATTGTAGTGCTCATATAATGATCAGTGACTTGTACTAGGCTCTTTCCCAGTGAAGAAAATGGTGTGTAATCATCTTGCTCTGAAACTTGAAGTTTTTTTTAGCACCAATAGGTAGGGCCATTTTGGTTAATTTCACAGCCAGAGGGTGGTTTAATTGGTCAGTTTCATGTTTTCAGATGTTTGACATCTGAAATTTCAGGGTGTTGTAACCGTGCTTCCTGCAGCTGGAAGAAGCTCCCAGAGGTGGAGGTGGGTCTGATCTTCCCCCATACTGCTGGGAGCGCCCCCACGGGGGCTCCTAGCATCCAGTCCTGGCCTCTTCCCCTGAACAACTGCTGTTTGGTGGGGGGGAGATCAGACCCACCTCTGGGCACCTCCCCAAGCTGCAGGAAGCTCCATGGCTGCATCGTCTTCAGAGCCCAGCTGAAACCAATGAGGGTGCAATGCAGCCAAGGAGCTTCCTGCAGTCAGCGGAGGTAATTGGAAGTGGGTCTGATCTCCCCCCAAGAGCAGCCATGCAGGGGAAGAAAAAGTCCTGTCCCTCCCCAGCCCGGCAGACTAGCAGCTGGAGCTCAGTGACAGATAGGAGTCCCTGGCTGGAGCGCCCCCAGCCCTGCCTCTTCCTCTCCCCTCCAATAGCTAGAGTTCACGGGGGAAGTCTAATTTCACGGTCTGTGACGTGTTTCTCACGGTCGTGAATTTGTAGGGCCCTACCAATGGGACTCAAATTCCTTCCTAGAATACAAAAGCAGAATGATCTCTCCCCTGATGTATTTAAGTGGTGTCTCTCTCCTCTTGGAGCTTCTGCAGCACACACCTATGATTGCTCAGGCACCTGCACTTTGGTAGAAGTAATAAGAGCTGTTCTCATCATCGGAGTCCCTCCTCTAGGCATATGAGGAAGAGGAAGTGACATGCCACAGAGATAATTTAAAAAAAAAAAAGAGAGAAAATGCTTGATCCAGTTTTGCTGTATAATGTTCTCCTTCTGAACCACCACAATACAATCCTTGCCTGTGCTGTGGTTTGATTTTTCTGAACATAAACAAAGCGAACACCCAGCAGACCCTTAAAGCTAAAAGCAAAAATGGCAAAGGCAAACCCCTTGTGGATATAGTTTTAAAATCAATCTTAGGGGAAACTGGGAGACTTCTGAATACAAGAGACATGTTACTGAAATTCAGGAGGCGGGGAACACCATGACCTGGAGTAGGTGTATGAAAAAGAATATTCTCAGTTGCTTTTATCTTCACTGTAAGATTGTGTTCCTCTCGGTTTGAAATGGGTGTTGACCTTTGCTCTGACTTTTTTGTGCATTGATTTGCTAAGGATTGTAGCATTTCAGTTAGAATGAAAAACATTCTGAGTTTCTTGATCAACCAGAAACCAAGAACACTCACTTTCAAATGCACTTTAATTCTTAAGTTATGGCATTTTTCTGATTTCATTAATGCTGTCCTTTATTCACAAACATATTCTCTAACCTGTCTAGTTAGGAAGTTCCCCCAAATGGCCTGTGCTGGCAGATTATAAAATAATCTTATTTTTTTAAAAAATTAATCTTGAATGCGCTTAATATCCAAATCCTGAATTTGTTGATCCTATGTGTGCTTGGATTCTGTTTGCCCTCATAGTAACAAGATAAGGCTGTGGACAAGAACTTTTTAAATATCTATGTAGTATATGATGTTAACAACTAATCACACAGGTGGATTTAAATGTATGTTTCAGGGCAAGTCAAAATTCTAGATATAATTAATATATGTAGTACTTGGATATGTAGTACAGTAAATTTGGGAGCATAATCATGAGAGTAGAGTTCCCCCTGAATTGACCACATATTCCACTGTTTTCTGTGTCATAGTTGGAAGCCGGTAAACACAGATTATCACATAAAGCTTCAAATATCTGAAGGCACCTGATTTCAATTTAAATGTTACTCATTAGGAAATACTGTATGCATGAGAATTGCCTGGACTGCAGTTGAGGAACTTACTGCAGTGCTCTGACCAGGAGGAATTAAATAAAGAGAAACCTCCCTGTCCTGAGAAATCATCAGTTAATTTGCATAAATCCTTGAAACAAAGCCAATCACCTCTTTTTTCATTGTAGGGATTAAATTCCAATCCATGCAGATACATCCATCCCCTTCTATCACATGTATTTGAGACACAACTGATACTGCTTTGCAGTCTCTCATTTTCTAGCCATCTCTTTCCTTCCTATCAATGCACCAGCACCTCAAGTGTTATAGTACTGTAACTGAGTATTTGGATTACATCCAGAGCAATAGCAGGAAGACCGTATAATTTTCTGAACTAATCAGACCTGAAACATGCCATTAAAATTGGAAGATCTTTACTTGTCAAAGTGGCTGTTAAAGCCTGTGGCATGGACTGTGAATCAGATAATGTCAATAAATAAACTCTCAGTTTAGAAATCAGCAGGGTTACCCCTGATGGGGATGAATGTCTGATTTTGTTTAAAATGGTGCTTAAAAAAATTATCTATAACATTTAATGGCTAACGGTGTATTCAGAGCATAAGGATGACAGGAACACTATTCTATCTATCGCTAACCATTTTGTTTTCAATTTTATAGGTTACCATGAAGGTTCATCTCTTGCCATAGAAATGGAGACATAGCGGTTTGCAAATCTGATGGTACAAAACTCATTCAGACAGGTCAGCACTTTGTTTTCAGGTGACTTGAGACAGTCTGGTTCTGACATGGGACTTCTTCTGAGGCCTTGTCATTTAACCTGTTTGTCTATATCTCCTTCTGTGAAATAGGATAATAATGCCTCATAGGGACACTCTGAGGATTAATTATGGTATGTTTGTACAGAGCTTTGAATAGAAAAGTGTGAGATAAGGTAATGGAGGTTGGGGTTTGGGGGTTTTTTATTTTATTTTATTTTTTTAACCTCCCAGGACTGTGGTGAACTGTCAGTGTGGTGCACAGAGTGTTGCCTACAGTATTCTGTCTCCTTGTTCAGAGATATAGAAAATAAATTTTACATATCTCTGACCTACTTGTGTGAGCTAAGAGAGCCCAGAGAAGCCCCCTCAGTTTACACACCCCATAAGAGCACCGAAAGGCATTTAACTTGAAGGAAAGGATCAAAGAGCTGAGGTATTTGATGGTGGAATGTGGCTGGGCAGTATATTCCCTAAGATTTAATCACATCTCTCCCCCGCATGACCACAGGAATGAAGATCTGTTTCATGTACTTCCAAAAGTAGCGGGTAGGGCCTGTGGAATAGGGGAGGAGTTGGGAATAGCCATGCTACACTGTAAATTCCTCTTCCATGCAATCAGGGCTAAATTATAGTAGCTTACAATGCTCAAGTCAGTAGTGACTCTCCCATCTGGCTTTTTCTCACCGTAGAGGGGCCTGGGTATAACAGCAGATGGCATGGGCTGGGAGAGGAGTCAGGTCCTTCATGTCAGAATGTCATTGTGATCCATCAACTTAGCTCCCATATGTTCTGGCCTTCACGACATTGGGAGGATGCCCTCTCACAGCTCCACTCAGTTATGAGCTGTGTCCTCCTCAAGTCTCTGCAAAGGAACCGTGCAATGAAGCACCACTTCGAGAGATCTACTTCTCTTTCTGTTCTGTAGGTAGGGCAGTGTAGGGCCGTGGGTAGACAGAGGACATTTAACCCTTACTTTGTTCAAAGTGTTAATTGTAAACTCTGTGCTAACGCAGCATAATCCAGTACCTAGTTCTGTGCTTCAAAAAGATGATTTAAGGCCTGGTCTAAACTAGAGAATTATATGGTAGAACTACGTCACTCCAGGGGTGTGAAGAATCCACGCCGCTGAGCGATGTAGTTATACCAACCTAACCCCTGGTGTAGACAGAACTATGTCGGGGGAAGAGCTGCTCCTGTCATCAAAGCTACCGCCTCTCGGGGGGGTGGATTTGCTACGGTGACGGTGTAGTAGCGTCTTCACTAAAGCGCTACAACTGTGCCGCTGTAGCGTGGTACGTGAAGACAAGCCCCAAGACTATTTGATAAACTACTTGTTATAGCTTTTGAATATGCATCCACTTTCTTCTGAGGAGGACGATGCTACCAACCCAGGAAGGAAATGTTGCGAATCTTGATAACGCTGAAAGCCACTTGCTGCCCTACACCCATCAAAAATGCTAGTGAGAAGGCAAAGTGTTTCCTTGAAGTCTGTATGATTTAAAATAATAAATGTTGAACCCAGTATAAAGGCTGAAGCAGGCAGGTGTGAATTGCTCTGACAGAACAATGCTTAGTTTATTTTTCTTGTTCCTTTAAATTTCAGCTTCCTTCTCAGGAGCCAGCATCTTTTCTTTGCACAGACTTCAGAATTGAAGGTCAGGAAGCAAATGGATATTCAGGATAAAAAAACATCATGAAGTATTATCTGACTGGAATCCTAACGTTCTAGACTGATTGTCCAGAATACCTGCTGGGCGGATCTTTCAGGGCTTTACAAGTTCAGGGTGTTTTAAAGTTAATGTCTGAGCGGAGCAGTTTCATAGACAGTGGGCCAGGGCAGACTGGCCTGAATATATCTATATATAATTGTGTCTGTAATAGGTGAAAAGTGTTGGTGTAAATGCAGTTCCACAGTCCTTTCCATTGCTGCAAACATCTGGCACTCTAAATCTCAAAATACTTCAAGCCTTTATATTCCCAGGCAGGCTGTTTATCTTGGGCCTGATTCTTCAGCCTTTACTCACGGTGAGTAAAATGTACACACAAATCAACAGAATTTCTTGAGTAAGTACTACTCAATGTGAGTCAGGTTTGCCAAATCAGGGCCTAAATTGGAAGAGCCCTTTGTGTGTATGTGCAGTGTATATTTAGATAACATGCATATACATTTGCAACTGTATATGTGCATAAAATACCTGCTCATGCTGGCAGAAGCAAGGTTAAAGAATATGCCAAGGCCACTGATGCTTCTGTCTAGAAATGCATCATCCTCAGTAGGATTTTGAAGTTTACTGGCCTTCAAGCACAATCCTGTAGCAGGTACTCAAATGTTAAAGGAAATTTTAGACAATATAATGACTTCATTTAATTCCTAGGCCTAATGTATGGGAATCTAACAATCACATAGAGCACATTCTTCTTCCCTCTCCCACCAGGATCCGCATTTTACAAAGGTTTTTAATCACTGTTTTCGGTTCCCCATAAGCATTGATCTAGAAGCAGGTAAATTAGAAACTAGCATTGAATGTATGGCTCCAGCAACTGTGTGATTGGAGCCTCAGCCAAGATGGTTTTAGCCCCATAATGCTGAACACAGCAGCTGATGTATTATATTAGCTCAAACTTCTGCCTGATTAAATGTATTGACTGGGGCTGTAAAGATTTTTTTCAATACCAAGCTGTGGTCATATTTCCCAGTTACTTTGCATTCCTTTGACTGCACATCATTGTTCCAGATTTTTTTAAACTACTTTTGCAATCAAGAATTTTATACTAGGTAATGGAATTTGGAGTTTGGGTCGTAGATGTTATGTAGTTCTTAGGGGTAGGTCTTAATTTTCTCTTTCCACCTGTAAGATTCAGGATTGACAGCTCCATCATCATCCATGCTGGAAATTAGATGTTTGTTTCATAATAGTAATGTATGGACAATACTAATATTAGTCCTTAAGCATAGGTCATAAGATCAGTCATTATGCTCACTATATACCATTTTAGATACAACTTTTTATTTAGTATCAGTCTTTACTTTCCTGTGGACAGTTCCTGAAACAGCAAGTATGGATGTGATGAGAAACTGCTTGATAAATGTTCAGTGACAAAGGCCTTGTCTACAGAATAGACTTTTTCCCCCTGAGATTTCTCTCTTGCTGCTATGAGAGGAGGATATACCAGTGGTAGCAGCAGCTGGAAATTGTAGGGGAAGAACCTGGTGTACATAACACTCCTCCTCCCACCTTCTGTCACAGATATAAATCACTGCTTTTGGAAGAGGCGTCTTTCATCTCTGTATTTAAATCCTGGAGCTGGTAATCGAACCCTTGCTTTCAGCAGCAACATATTTTACAAACACCCAATTTAACTTCTAGAAGCTGGGGTAAGTGGGACTGCAGAACACATCCATATCCTAGTGTAGGTTCTCTTCTCATCTCTTTTTTGTGTGTGTTAGCTAATTAATTTGTACATTGTGCAGATGGGACCTCAGATACCTCTTTTGGTAGCTGTTCTGTTATCAGGTGGCTCTCAACATATTTTTTTTTTTTTTTTTTTTATCAAATCTGAATCTGCCTTTCTTTATTTTAAGCCCATTATTGCTTTTAATACATTCACAGTCAACTTCTGTAAAGGCTTGCTCCTTTCATTACGTTCTTTTCTGTGAAATACTAAGGAAAGATAGCCATGAAATCAAAGTAATTGCCTAATCTGATACAAAATGTGTTTAAAGGGAGATTTTCAAAGGGAGAAATGCAGTTAAGTGTCTTAACTCCCACTGAAAATTAATGGGAGTTAGGTACCTAACTGGTGTTTGTGCCTTTAAAAATCTTCCCTTAAATCACTACAAACTCTTTAAAATGCCCTATGTATAAAAATGTGAAGATAAGGATTGTAGCAGGAGGCTGGCATATTATCTGTTAGCTTGATTGTATCCTTCAGGGCAGGAAGAACAGCGCTGTAGCCAGACCCACATGGAACTCCTGGAGTTTTTTAGGTAGGTTCTTATATCTCTTGTTTTGTTTTTCTGTTTACAGCCATCTAATTCTTTCGTTTCTTGCCAAAGCTAACTGTACAGTGGTAGCAGGAGAGTATCTACAAGGAGCTATAGAAGCTGCTCCTGTTTGCTCACTGACTGCAGCTCTGACCTTCTTCTTTGGGTAGACCACATCAGGCTGCATTTCCTGTTGCAATTATCACTAAAATGGCAGGCCATCAGTGTTTATACAACTGTCCAATTCATAACGGGACAGTCTGAAGTAATTTCAGGTATTTTGAAATACTGTTTTGAAATTTCCACGCTTAATTTACATATTCTAATTTAAAAAGCTATTCTGTAGCCAGGTAAGGCTGCAGGTCTCCTTTTTAAGGTAACTTGGTGACTGTCTCCTGTCCAAACAGAAACTAACTGTTTCTTTGCTCTTCAAAATCTACTTTTAAAAATCAGTACCAAGGCTCAAAACTAAATGTGCTTAGAAAATAAAATCAAATCAAATCAGTGCTGAAGTTCAATCCAAGTGAAGCGTGACAAATATAGTACAGAGCAGGAGTGTCTGTGTGACAAAAAAATCAGTTTTCAAAATAAACCTGTTTGCTTTTAGAAGAAATGGTCATACTATGATTGCAGATCGAATTTGTGGATGCTGCAGTCCAATGCAACAGAGTGGAATTGTGCAAAAACTTTACATCCCAAGAAAGAAGCTGAGTATAGAAAACTGTATTGAACATAATTATGCCCAAAAATGGAGAGATACACTGTGCCTTTATTTCCTTCCCTAGAGATATTCTGCATCTGCCGCCTTCAAGGCTGCATGTAGATGAATAACCAGGTCCTTTGGGGAAGCCTAGCACCTCATACAATATTTCTACATAAGTTTCCCTGCTTTGATGGTGTATCGTGACTACAGATCTACTCCTAAGGTCACAGAGGATGACATACTAAGAAGTGTATAACTCTCAGTCGGTATTTTTCACCATTAAAAAGGATTCTGTCAGCTTGAAATCTAGTCACCATAAAAATTGAGTTAAATAGTTTCGACACTACCTGTGATTTGTTGTGGTTTTACAGTCCGTTTCCTATTTATTTTGTAAAGTGTTTTTTTTCCCCCTTCCTTCCCTGTTGCTGTAGGAAAGTCGTGCACAAACATCGGGGGAAATGCACTATGCACACAACGCTATCAAAAGCACTAAGTAAATGCACTGAAAAAACAGACTGTTGGTAAAATATTCAGCCTGGAGTGTGATTTTTAACGTTCTGATAGCCCTTTAAATTTAAGGGTGCATTTTCTCTTTCACTGGTGCTATTTGCTGGGCATATTTTTATGCTGCATCACAGAAAGAGATGTTTAAGTCCTATGATGATATCAGGATCCAGTTGTGTCTCTGTTCTTGCCAAGGAAAAGAATGGGCTTCACAACTGTAAACTGAATCCCAGAAAACAGGAGTTAAAGCTCTATTAAAATTTTGGAGCACAATCCTTCTAGCAGGTCCCAATGTTTATTTTTAAATTGTGTGAATGCAATATTCCTGAAAGGTGCCAGATCGATAGACCTGCACAGTGTACTGTTTAGCCACAAGCTGGTGGCAGCAGTACAAGCTTTCCCGAAAGGGAATACCTCTAGGGCTAAAAGAGCTGGCAGTCTGCTTTGAGAAATGAAGGCTTGAATGGACAGAGAGAGGCAAGTTGCCAGTTAGTGCTCTCCATGGTGGCTTTTTGTGCTTTGGATGTGGAAACTGAATTGAAATCACTGAATTCAATTTATGTAATTCACCAAACAGCCATCAGAGAGTAATTTTTAGTCACAACCAACCTGGACTGAATTCAAACCAGAGACCTAAAGATGAAAAGCTTAACAGGGGTTCCTAAAGTCTCTTTGGAAATGTTAAACACTAAACATTAATTTAGCTCAAAGTCCAAAAACTTGGGTATTGAACCTCCCCATGCAAAGCACTTCCCCCAGCCCCAGATCCATTTTATACTGACTGTGGTGTTCATATCGGATAAGAAACATTTATTTGTCCTATCCTCCTCTTCCTCCCCCCCCCCCCCCAAAAAAATGACCGTACTATAAACACTTTCCCCACTGAATGTCACCACATGCACAAAGAATGCTGTGGGTGGATTTTACTGTAATATGAATCATTCAGTCAAGCTGCCTGTCTCCTATGAATAACAGTCCAAAATATTCCACTGACAATTATCCTCTTTACATTCCAGATACCCTGCTCTAACAAGCAGGTAAGGCATCATATTGATGTCTGCATAGGGTGTTTTGTGACAAGGCCTCTCCTTGGCCAGTGAATTGCTCTCCAAGGAATTAGTGTTTGTAAGCATCTCTGCACTGCAGTTTGTTTTGTAAATTTGGACTCTTCCTGAATCAGTGTAAGATCTTTTTGGAGTAGAATAAGTTTTTGTATTCCTTTAAACAGGAATTCAGTTCTGTACATTTTTAATAGACTGTACTTGTTGCATGTAGGTGTACTGTAATCAGTAAGGACTAGGAAGCTTTCTATTAGCATGATAGTGTGATGAATGTTTACTTCCCAGAAATGGCCAGAGCTATGGTTCAGCAAAATCTACAGTGTATTCCAAGTGTAGGAGGTGTGTATTCTGGCACAGGCTGAAAGCATAATTTTGTACCAGTTACAGGACTAGCTGCATAAAGTCTGTAACACAATATGAATGTAACCTGTCAGGAAATACTTCCTTTGTATCTAACGATGTGGATGGGGGAGTTAAGATTTTAAAGATGCATTCAGGGAACAACTGCCTTCAGTACAGTTGTTAAGCCAGCACAGCAGACTTGCCATTCATATGGCTGACTGTTCCACAGAAGTGTTAAGGGATCTGATCATTAATAATTGTAAGCTGGTTAACAAAACATTGCTGGACCCTTGCCTGTTAGGCCTGAGTCAACTCAAAGTTACACGTTCTCTTTTTGTGTCTGTGGTACAATGTTTTCAAACTGATCTACTTGAAAAATGTCTTGTTCTTATTGGTATTTTTCAGTTGTCAGCAGGTGTTCTGATGCAGAACATTTCAAACTGAGGTTTTTTCCCACAAACCATCAATTAAAGCATTTGCATGGCAGAGTTGCTTTTTCATTAAAACTAATGTTCTGTTAGCAGCTTGGAGGGTGGCAACCAATTCAGACATGGAGCATTAGATATGTACTTTTCCTGATCGTTTCCTCTTATTTCATCTCGTTTCACTTTTTTGATAATTAACAGTCCACCAAGATGATATCCGTTTGTTCATTTTAGTTTTTACAGGCATTCTTATTTCATTTTGTTAAAGAAGAATTTTTCTTCCTGATCACATGCAAATGACTTACAATTTATTATTTTTCAGCCAGCTGCATTTTTTTCCTTTAGTTACTAACGCAGAGAGTGGATGGAATGGGCTCTCAAAAAATGTCGTGCAATGTAATTTCTTGGTTTGATGTCAATTATTTGTCAATGGGTATCTTTGCATCATCCTTGTCATTCTGATTTGTTTTTTTGTTCAGTGCAGCAAGATCCAATTTTCTGTATCTTCTTTTGAATGCTTAAATATTTTTTTAAATCCCTATTTTACTGTTTTCTGTCTGCAATTTGGAATGTACACATTGAAATTTTTAAAAATGGTATTAGGTTTTACATTTATATTTCAAGTAAGACCAAAAATCTTTTATGCCTGCAAAGATGCTGTTTAAAGTATTCATTCTATATCAGGATTTGAGGTTTGCAGCAGCATCTGCAGTACAGCTGGTATTAGAAAAATGCATGATTGTTAAAATAGACAAAAGGGTCATTCTTGCTCTTTTATTCCAGTTGTGCTTAGGAAGAGGCATTCTTTTTGCACTGGGTGCTAATATCAAACAGCCCATGTAATGCAAAGGTGATTTTACTAAACAGAACTTTTTTGCTACTTGTAACTAACTTTGCATTTACTTGTGACCAAATCCTATACCAAAGCTGGACGACAGAGGTGTCTTTCCCCCACTCGCAAAGCTGCAGAGCCTTTGCAGTGTATTATCTATTACACACCTGCATGGAAGGAAAGCACATAATCTGTATCTCTGTGTTTTTCTTTCTCCTGTGGGCCCTGGTGCTCAGTGAGCCCTAAAGCTGTTTTGTGGTGCATCTATAAATGGTGCAAAGTCATGACACAGGCATCTGGTATCCTAACTGTGCAACAAACCACCCTGGTTCTGGTGCAGACAGGGCCTTTCTACAAGGGTGAAGGAAACTAAGCGCTTGTCTACACATGAAAGTTCTTCTAGAATAAGGTAGGGTGTGAATTTCAAGTGCAATGGCTATTCCAGAATAACTTGTGTGTAGATAAACCCCAAGTACCATAAAAATGTAAGTTGCTTCATTTACGCAGGGAACTTCGATTTTAACTTCCGCCAGTTCTTTTGTAAAGTTTTCAGTGCATCTTCATTTAGGGACGGACTTGAGCCATCATTTAGTCAAGGGAGATCCTCCTTCCCTAAGTTTTTAAAACAGGAGCATTTCAAAAAAACTTTTTAAAAAAATTCATACATACCTGTTAGATGTAAGCAACCTACATGTTGGAGTTCACTTTTCATTAGTTATTTTGTTTAATATTTTACTCTACTTCAAAATCCATTTTGACTGGTCAGCTTCACTCCTTGCTGCACAGGCATGGGTTTTGTTTGCTGCGGAAGGTGTGAATCAAACTAAACATTTTATCCAAACTACTCAGAAAGCTTTGCTTGGGGAGAAAACCTACTGTCACTTGTCCCCTTCAATATTAACAACCAGTGCAGAGAACTTTCCCTTCGCACTAATGTAAACTAGCATAGTGAGCCATATCATGTCAGCAACTTTAAACGGGACTGCCATTTGATTTAAATTAGTTCTGCCTTACATATACACACTAACTTGCTGGTGCAATATGGCCCTATGTTCATACCAGTAAGTGTGTTTTCTTTGCTTTTTTTGAAATGCATCTTGCAGATTCAATGATTACTGGAGTGTTCAGCTAAGACTGTGATAGATTGGAACTGCATGAGGTTTTATCTCTCACACTTCCTTATGTTAACAGGGGGGCCAAATGTTTTCCATAATGTTATGAAAAGTCTGACAGCATTGGGAATGTTTCTGCGCAGTTTCAAGAGTTTTTATTAGCGATGCTGGCATTGGCTTTTAGTGTCAAATGGATTTTTACAAAAACTTTCTGTACAAACCACCATTTTTATTGGCCAACAAACATTCTCTATATTTGATGTGTTAGTAAGTTTCAGTAGCACTTTCAAGGAGTTTTTATGGTTTGAATACTGTATATTATGCATTGTTTTCTACTATTTGTTTTTTTACTAGAGAATCGCATGGTTTATACTGTATTGCAGTAAAGATCTGCATTAAATTGTTTTAGCTTTACACTGATGTTGATTATTGGCCATAAGTTAGTCCAGAGCACCATTTCACAGGCAAGGTCTTGTGAGCCTGAAACAGCCGTCTGAGGATAGGAGGGTGTGATAGCTCATCCCACCTAGGCGAGGTTTGAGAAGATCTCACTGCTGGAGCTGCACACGTGGCAAACTCAATTCCTGCCTCCTTTGCCCTGGTGAAGGGATACTTGCACCAGCTTGTCTTTTTGAGGAGAATTCCCATTCCACCCTATTACAGGCAGGAAGCTTACCAGTACACCACACTACAGCATTTAAGTGTTAGGATATTTTTTGAATGATATTAAGCACCATGTTAAGGTGAGGTACAAGTTTTACAAACAGGCAATCCAGTTGCTATCACTTATGTGTGAAAAACTTTTTTTGCTTCTCTTTCCAGAATAAACTGTTCACGCTAGGTATTCCAAAAAATTACAGTAAGACAAGACCCTGTTTTGTTGTGCACTTGAAGCTGAGGGACTTAAATATTTTACAGTAAAAATTATACACCAAGAAGCTAGAACTACATTTAAAGTGTGTCAGAGTTTTAGCTTGTGTTTTAAGAAGCATTTAGACCTAATTACTGGACATAAAATACAAGACAGCTACCAACATAAACCCCTTTCTTAGGAATGCTGGCTGGTAGACAGGGCTAGAAACCAGGCATCACTTCATCTAACAGTTTACTTATCTTTTAAAATGGTTAATTAGAACACATATGTAGCTTAACACATAGGGGTTTTAATAAGGCACAATTGCTAAGTATTTTGTGTAGAGATTTTTTTGAAAACCGTACTGTTGCCATCTTCAGCAGTAGCCCTTTGAGCATTTTCACTACAGCAGCAAGTGGGTTATGGTGGAAGGTTTCTTTATTTTTTAGTACCACAGAGCTTAATGAGGCACCTACAACATGTTTTAGTATGTGGAATTAATCCATAGAGAACAATGACCTAAAAAGAGTTGAAATCAATGGCTGTGGGCACCATCCAGGGACCAGAAATCTACCTCTGGTGCTAATGTCTATGCAGAGTTCCTAGTGCCTTCATGATTTCTGAATTAGTAAAATAAGCTGTAATGACTACACCAGCACAATGAAAACTGTACCAACATAAAATGAAATCTACACTGCATGCTTTACAGCATGATTTTATTTTGCTATTGCAAACAGCTATAGAACAGGGTTATGAAAGAATAAATAAGTTAAAGCACTGAGTGTGTAGCAATTTCCAAAAGCTCATTAAACAGCCTTTAGTTTATAATAATTGAATGTTCTTCATTATTGTATCCGATTCAATTTTCAAACAAAATGAATGTAGGTCAAATATTTTTCCCCTCTGGCCAATAAAGATTTTAAATATGCCTGCAGCCAGCCCTGCTACAAATAATAAAACGTAGAAAAAACACCATTGTAATATACAGCAACGTATTGACATAACCAGTTTGTGTTAAGTGTCAGTCCGTTCCAAAATACTTCTGTCCAAAGTGTGTTGGTGCAACAGGATGAACTTCTGTAGTTAAAATTGTGATCTCTGGGAACTCCTGGATGATAGATTTGGCACCTTTTAAGGAGGAAAGAAGAAAATAGTTGAAACTACACTTTGTAGTTCAGTCCAGCGCCTGCAGGATTTTATAATCGGTTGAGCAGAGGTTGGTCCCCTGTAGTTACCTCACGTCCGCTGTTTGATCCACTTTTTGCATTTACACTGGGCTTGTGCAGGGCTGAAATTGTGGAAAAGCAGCATCACTTGCCCCACAGCCTCAGCCGTGCAGAACACAATGCCATCCACAGCCTCAGAAACAACTCTGACATCATAATCAAAAAGGCTGACAAAGGAGGTGCTGTTGTCGTCATGAATAGGTCGGAATATGAACAAGAGGCTGCTCGGCAGCTCTCCAACACCACTTTCTACAAGCCATTACCCTCTGATCCCACTGAGAGTTACCAAAAGAAACTACAGCATTTGCTCAAGAAACTCCCTGAAAAAGCACAAGATCAAATCCGCACAGACACACCCCTGGAACCCCGACCTGGGATATTCTATCTACTACCCAAGATCCATAAACCTGGAAATCCTGGGCGCCCGATCATCTCAGGCATTGGCACCCTGACAGCAGGATTGTCTGGCTTTGTAGACTCCCTCCTCAGGCCCTACGCCACCAGCACTCCCAGCTATCTTCGAGACACCACTGACTTCCTGAGGAAACTACAATCCATCTGTGATCTTCCTGAAAACACCATCCTAGCCACTATGGATGTAGAAGCCCTCTACACCAACATTCCACACAAAGATGGACTACAAGCCGTCAGGAACAGTATCCCCGATAATGTCATCGCAAACCTGGTGGCTGAACTTTGTGACTTTGTCCTCACCCGTAACTATTTCACATTTAGGGACAATGTATAGTTTAACCACAGCAGTGCTGCTGATTTGACCCACATGGCCCCACAGTATGCCAACATTTTTATGGCTGACTTAGAACAACACTTCCTCAGCTCTCATGCCCCTACTCTACTTGCGCTACATTGATGAAATCTTCATCAGCTGGACCCATGGAAAAGAAGCCCTTGAGGAATTCCACCATGATTTCAACAATTTCCATCCCACCATCAACCTCAGCCTGGTCCAGTCCACACAAGAGATCCACTTCCTGGACACTATGGTGCTAATAAGCAATGGTCACATAAACACTGCCCTGTACCGGAAACCTACTGACCGCTATTCCTACCTACATGCCTCCAGCTTTCACCCTGACCACACCACACGATCCATTGTCTACAGCCAAGCTCTGCGATACAACCGCATTTGCTCCAACCCCTCAGACAGAGACAAACACCTACAAGATCTCTATCAAGCATTCTTACAACTACAATACCCACCTGCAGAAGTGAAGAAACAGATTGATAGAGCCAGAAGAGTTCCCAGAAGTCACCTACTACAGGACAGGCCTAACAAAGAAAATAACAGAACGCCACTAGCCGTCATCTTCAGCCCCCAACTAAAACCCCTCCAACGCATCATCAAGGATCTACAGCCTATCCTGAAGGACGACCCATCACTCTCACAAATCTTGGGAGACAGGCCAGTCCTTGCCTACAGCCAGCCTCCCAACCTGAAGCGAATACTCACCAGCAACCACATACCACACAACAGAACCACTAACCCAGGAACCTATCCTTGCAACAAAGCCCGTTGCCAACTGTGCCCACATATCTATTCAGGGGACACCATCACAGGGCCTAATCACATCAGCCACACTATCAGAGGCTCGTTCACCTGCACATCTACCAATGTGATATATGCCATCATGTGCCAGCAATGCCCCTCTGCCATGTACATTGGTCAAACTGGACAGTCTCTACGTAAAAGAATAAATGGACACAAATCAGATGTCAAGAATTATAACATTCATAAACCAGTCGGTGAACACTTCAATCTCTCTGGTCATGCGATTACAGACATGAAAGTTGCAATATTGCAACAGAAAAACTTCAAATCCAGACTCTAGCGAGAGACTGCTAAATTGGAATTCATTTGCGAATTGGATACAATTAACTTAGGTTACCTTGCATAATGACTTAGCCACTCCCAGTCTCTATTCAAGCATATTTCCCCTTGTTTTCCTAACCCCTCCCCCCCCCCCCAATACGTTCTTGTTAAACCCTGGATTTGTGCTGGAAATGGCCCACCTTGATTATCAGACACATTGTAAGGAGAGTGATCACTTTAGATAAACTATTACCAGCAGGAGAGTGGGGTGGGGGGAGAGAGAACCTTTTGTAGTGATTAACACCCATTTTTTCATGATTTGTGCGTATAAAAACAAACATCTTCTGTATTTTCCACAGTATGCATCCAATGAAGTGAGCTGTAGCTCACGAAAGCTTATGCTCAAATAAATTGGTTAGTCTCTAAGGTGCCACAAGTACTCCTTTTCTTTTCCGCTGTGTCTCTGTTTGAATTTCATGAGTAGCCCTGACAGGCATTAGAATTTCTCCATCCTCCCACCCCACTAAACAGAAACCAAAAGTCATTCTCAAAGCCCTAGAAGTCAGCAGAATAAGATGGGACTGAATTCCTTTCTTAACCAGTCAATGCCACTGTTATTCACAAGGGATCGCTATTGAGTCATATGACATGTCCTTTAACAGAGTGGAGAGGAAAACATCAAATTGAACCAACGTCTTTCACGTCACATTTTATAAACTACCATGACCACCTGTTGTTTTGTTTACATTTTATCCATTCCTTTCCTCGATTTATGACTTTTCTCCCACTTCGCTCCCCAAATAAGACTACATTAAATCAGCTCACTGGAACTCTTTTTAAAATCTACGCATTGTGTACAGTTCTGTGTTGCGTGAATAACCTCCTCCCAACCTATTCCTTCAACTTACCATGAGGTGTGGAGAATAGGCTTAGTAGGATAATGACACTTGGTTGAACGCCATGTTCTATAAGAACTTTTACAGCTTCAATGACAGTATTGCCAGTGCCTGAGAGGAGGGGAAAAACAACACTGTCCTTATCAGAAAGACTTCACAAGTCATTTGGAAATAGATTAAGCAGAATTCACATTCAGAGGGGATTAGTGTGCCACCAATACTGCCGTGTACGTAAACAGAAGGACTATGTCCCTTTTCTACTGCAGAACAGACCACTCACTCTGTTACCTACGGCAGCTTAGTGCCTTGGTGACACTACTGCATCTAGGCACTAAAATGCTGTATTAAGAGCAGGTTTCAGAGTAGCAGCCGTGTTAGTCTGTATTCGCAAAAAGAAAAGGAGTACTTGTGGCACCGTAGAGACTAACCAATTTAAATAAATTGGTTAGTCTCTACAGTGCCACAAGTACTCCTTTTCTTTTTGTATTAAGAGCCTGACCCAAAGTCCATTGACATCAATTGGCTCTTGGTTAGTCCCTCTGGCAAGAAATCACAGTTGAAACAGAAAATGACAATCGAGTTCCTCGTGAAGGAGGAGAATTAAGTATTAGAAAATTCGCTTCAGCCTGACGTAAGCTCTACCAGCTTCTGAGACTCTTTGGTGGCATTAATTAGTTTAATTTTGAAATAATTTAATATAAACTGTTAAATAGAATTTTTAAAGGTAAAATTAGCGTTAACTAGTATTTAATTAATTTGAAATTTTGAAGTGTTTAGCATGCAATAATAGTTCTAAATCTTTTCTACACTTTTATATAAATTTTAGTATGTATTAAAAAAGCAATTTACAGCAAACCCCAGTTCTCCCCTACCCCACATACACAGTGGGTCATACTCAAGCAATTTGCACCACATTTATTTTACCTCGTTAGATCTATCGCCTCAACGTGTGTATTTTGAAGATAATGCCTCAACAAGTAATGCAGTTTGACTAAGGACTTGGCTACGCTTGTGAGTTAGAGCACATTAAAGCAGCCCCGGGCGCCCAAGCTCACTACCCGTCCATGCTGGCAAGGCAGGTAGAGCGCTCTGACTCCACGGCTAGAGCGCTCCTGGTACTCCACCTTGGCGAGAAGATTAACGCTTGCTGCGTCTTGACTGAAATGTCCGGGCGTCAGTGTGAACGAGGTGTTGCATTACTGCGCTCTATCAGCCTCTGGAAATGTCCCATAATCCCCTTAAGTCATGTGGCCACTCTTGTCATTGTTTTTGAATCACTACAGGAATGCAGATATGCCCTTTGAAAGCTCCGTTTCTGACAGCCGGCTGCTTATCTGCTCCGAGACAAAGCAACCATTAGTGTGGAATGCTGAGAGAGAGAGAGGCGAGGGGGGTCTGCTGCTGTCTGAACTTACAAGACAGCATGCTGACATGCTCTCTGCCCCCCCACAACCCACTCTCTCTCCCCCCACATACACACGTCACACTCCACTCCACCCCACCCCACCCCCATTTGAAAAGCACATTGCAGTCACTTGCATGCTGGGATAGCTCCCCATAATGCACCACTCCCAATGCTGCTGCAAATGTGGCCACGCCAGTGCACTTGAAGCTGTCAGTATGGACAGACTGCAGCGCTTTCCCTACTGCGCTCTCCGAAGGCTGGTTTAATTCAAAGCCGTCTACATCGGCAAGTGTAGCCATGTCCTAAGGCTTATTCTAGCCGAACTTGATAAATTCTCTGCTGTGTTGCTCAAGGCAAGCTAAAATCCTACTAGTAGCCACTGACATTTAGGGAATTTTATACAGAACACCGATTAGTCAAACAATATTTAACACTAACAATTCTCTAAGACACTCACTCAGTATTGGGTACATGAGAAGAACTTTTCTCCTGTAAATGTCTGGTGGAAACTTGGCATAGTACACTTTGGCTCTCTGAGTCTCTTCGTCGCTCTGTATCAGGATTTTTCCTATTCGGATGGATCTGCAGCAATCCCGTAAGCCTTGTTCCATTGCCTCTCCTTCAGTTCAGTAATAAGAACAACAACAAAAACCCTGTTACACATCAAGGAAGAAAGCACCACAGACTACTACTAGTAAAGAATATTCAATATTTAACTGTGGTAAGGAGATTATTAAACCAAATGACTAAAATCACATTAGATTATTAACTGGAAGTTTTCACTCTGCTTAGATAATGAAGTTAGCCTGATCAGTATCACTCACTGGTCCCAAGCACTAACACAAGGCTGGTTTTCAAGGATATAGCAAATCTAAATCTAAAATATAGCAAAGTTTCCTACAAACATTTTGATCATTCCTAATCAGTATGAAAAACCGCTTCGAGTACTGAGAAGGAAACTCATCTGCAACTCTCCAGTTACTGATGCATCATCATGATGCTATAGAGGGGACAGAAAACACTGCATCAAGTGGATTTCAGCCTCTTGCTGTTAGATCTTTAAGAACTGTTGCTATCAAGCTGCTAATTAAGTTAGACAAAAAAACCCACTAGCATTCCCCAGAATGTGCACAATTTCTACCAGTAGCCACAGTTTATTTGGAGAATTGTCGGGAGGGGGAAATTAATGGAAACAAGGATGGGGGTTTCTAGAAGCAAGGAAAGAAGGGCAGGCCTTGCTCCATTTGAATGTCCTCGACCTAGAGCCCCTTCTCTAGCAGCCACAGGAAATCCCCAGCAACTGTTCTATTTCCTAAGGGGTTAATAAAACACGTTACTTGATAGTGGTTGGGTGTAAGCTTGGTTGGAAACAGGACACTTATGAAGAGAGAAGAATGGCAGTTGGAGGACTTTGGTGAATTTTGTTCATCAGAGTAAAAGGGTTGTTGCTGTTCTTAAAAGCAAGGTGGTAAAGAAAGAGCTTTAAACACAGACACATTAAGAAACCATGGCTTACCACTTCTCATTATGCTGACGCCACAGTTTCCCTTCTCAAATTTCACTCCTTCATACTTGTACCCTGTGGGAGGAAAGACAGACCTGATGGTCAGTGGAAGTCATTGTGCCTTTTTAACGCATTTGGTGCCCCTTTAGGTTATAGTCTTAAATGATATTCCCATGAATGGAACTAACATCTCTCTAAGTACATACTGTATAAAGAGGAGCTACGGATGTATGCCATACTCTGCGTGGACCAGTAGTATGATAGTGTGCCAAATACTATGGGCCTAAAAAAGTGACGGGCAGAGGAACAAAAATGTAAGTTGGCAAAGGGCTGGTAACATGGGGTTTAGAGGAGAGCCTTCCCCGCTGTAGGATTTTAGTTTAATAACTCATATTCTGGGCACACTTCTTATGAAGGATGCCATACAAAATAAAGCTGAATGGTAACTTCAGAAGAAGCCAATGGATACAGGCCAGTGCTGTGGACAGATACCAGAAATATGAAACTACTTGAGTTATTTGATTTGTGCAAGGAATAACTGGAAAATACTATGTGTGATGTGCGTGTGATGGGGTCAACTGACAGCCCTGGAAGCTAAAGTCCTTTACTTATTCAAAGAACAGCTTGGACAGCAGGGCAAGCTTCCCCTGCCCAAGCGTTGTGCTTCAGTCTTAATACTGAGGCTGGTGCAGAGTTCAGTCTACACCTGTGGAGACTGAGGGAATTATGTGTAATATTTTTTATAAATATCAAAAGCCCCTGTGGTTCTCTGTGTGACGTTACCCAGCCTGACTGCCAGGAGATAAATCAAAAGAGGCTGTTCAGAGGGAAGCAAACAAAAACTGAAATAATGTCCTTGAGGAAACACTGGGTAAGCTGTTTATTGGGAAATAGCCTGGATGAAGCCAGGAAGTGGGTAAGCAAGGTTACTCTTCCCAAGGCTCAGCCTAGGATCAAAGGAGATGCTAAACCTTAAAGATGCCAGCCTCGGGCAGGAGGAAGGGGTGAGTGAGTGGCCAGAGGCTGCCCAATGAGTGTCAGCAACAGCTGCCATCCTGGCAAGGGAGGACAGATGCAGAGGAGACATGCTGCAAGCATGACAGTCTCCTTCTCCCAGCCAGAGATGAGGGTTATTCACAAATGCGGGCAAGGAAAGATTATGGTACAGGTAAGGGAAAATGTGTATAGGACTCTGTTGCATTAACTCTTTGCTCAGGGTGCTATGTTCCTTTGGGGGTAAGAATACTTAATGCTTTGTTTTGGAAACGCTGCTGTTTAGTTGCTTTAACTAGTAAGAGGGTTCGAGAGCTAAAGTGCTTATAGGTGCCAAGTGCTGTTGGGTCTGTCACATTAACACAGTTGGGAACACAGAGATCTGGTCGGAGAGCGGTTGGTCCATGTGGTGCCATCTAGAGTGAGCTGCAGGAAGCCAGGCCTGTCACCTAACAGGAACATTCAAGAGGTCTAAGGCACAGTTTGCTCTATAACCATGACAATGGCCCAGTCAGAAGTCCTTGGGCGTTCTTCTGCAAAGGAGCTACCAGCTGCAGTTTGGAACACAGCAAACTCATTTCACAGAGGCCACTTAACAAACAGCCTTCAAGTGGTGTCAGTTGTTGATCGATGTGGACTGGATTTGAATCCAGTGTTCCAGAGGAGAAAGGCGACACTTCTGTCAAACCAGTAAAACAATGTTCATCTGTATTACTTTTAAAGCCTCTTTCCCAAATTCTAGCTAATGCTACACTGTTTCCTGTTTAACCTGTCTTGCCTGTAACCTCATATTTGGCTTCAACAGGAACAAGCCAAAATGATTCCTATGGGTTCTCTCTAGTGTTAACACACAGATGCTTCCCTGATGATGCAAAAACTAACTTCCTGCTCCTCTGTCATCACTGCTATCTGGTCCCTGGTTGAAGGCAACCAGGCACAGAGAATTTTGCAAGACCTCTTGAATTTGCCTAAATCCCCCCAACTCTCCTTAATAGGTAAGTATTTTCATCATCACAGTAAGGGCAAGTAAGCAGATCTGGCACCTGGACTGGTACATTTTCATGATCATTTTGCTAGACTGATTTAAATTCTTACTAAATAACTCCTGTGTGTCTTGCTGAAGTGTATTAGCCAGTAAAGTTTGGGTTTGTTAAATGTCAGGAAGCGGGGCCTGACCTGAATGTTCAGCTGAGTCAGCCTCACAAGGATTCTAAGTTCTACTTTACATATAGTATGAAGCTTCTACTGCCAACCCTACCAGCTGGGGAGTAAACTCCCAATTACCTGTTGGAGTGGTCACTGTGCATTCTGTATATGGCAGCTGATTTAATCCCTCTTCAACCACAAGTCTGATCTGTAGAACCAAAGGAAAGCATCAGCTTAGAGAGGTTTCTTACCCATCAAGGTAAGGTACTGTATTCTAGTAGTTTTACCAACATACAGTGAACATGTCAACAAGGTTTTCCCCTTGCCAGTTTATTTTCATATCCCTATCTCCGTTCAGGAGCTGCAGTGGGCTGCCCAGAACAGCCTGACCCGCAGCACTTTAAACACAAAGCCAAGTTCCCCAAGGCAAATCAATCAATAGAGAAATATCATCACCCCTCCCTTTGACACCTGTCAGTTGTCATTATTATGGGATGCTCTGCAAAAAGATTTCACGTTCACAAACATGGCCCAGTTTCAGCAGGGATATCTCTACAGGAGACAGAGCCAGTAAATTCCACAGCCTCAGGTGATCTGAAAACCCCTAGTCCTCCCCCAATGATAGCTCTGTAGCTGTACCCCAGGCAAGGTTATTTAAAATGTATTAATCTGACCCAGGGATGATTTCCCATGAAAGGAGCTCCAGGTATTAAAGATTTAGAAAGTAGAGCGAGCCAGCAATTCAGAGCCCAGAATACTAAAAAAAAAAAAAAAAAAAAAAAACCCCACAGCCAAGCAAAGATGAAAACATATTAAGCAAAAGTCACTGTATAATGATAGAAGTGAGGCAATCTCTCACAAGACTGAGCACATAACTTATCCATTGACCAGATAAATATAAGGTTCATCTCCACTGTTCTCATTCCAGGAACAGGGCAAAACCCACCAGAGGAATCTTTTCCATCCTTCCCTCTCAACCCAGTTCCCAGTGCAGACAGACTGTCTGTTTAAGGGAAGTTCTTCAGTTGCAGTCAGTGCCAAAGGCCTTTCGATTTATTGTCACGCCAAAGAAAGTTCAGTAATTTTATTGGCATGACAAGGTTGATGAGTGTTCTCAAGCTTACCACCACAAGAATTTCAATTCGGAGCAGAGTTTTATAGTGGGCCACATTCAGAGGTGATGGACAGGTTATGTCAGTGAGTGAGTGGGTCACAGTTGGTGTAATTCACACACCCAGGGGCCAGAAAACAAGAAAAGCAATTAGCAAGATGCTGTAAGTAAATGTCAGGAAAGATGGATACTTTCATTTTTCTCCATGGCATATAAATGACACCAAACTGCATATCAGGAAGTGGGTCCTACTGCGTCCTGCACCTCCATGGGCATCCCCTGTGAATTTGGCCCAGTGTGTCCATCTCTAGTTTCGTAGTTACAGCTAACAGGAAGCTGTCACTGCCAACTTATTCCCTTTTTTAATGTGAAGTTTTCTTTCTTGCTCTTTACTGGCACATTCTAATCCTGACAGCTTGAAGGAAATATCGCTTGTATCTGATTGTGCTGTTTGTGGGAAGATGCATCTTCTAGTACTCTTAAACCAAGATGCACCAGACTTTAAAAGTACATGCCTAGGACCGGGAACAGAAAGGGGCAAAATAAATTACCTAGACCAGGTATGGAAGGCACCCACCAAATGCTGATTTCATGTTTACAGTGCTAGCACAACTCATTCAGAGACTTAGGTTATGTCTACACTACCAGGGTAAATTGACCCAAGTTACGCTACTCCAGTGTGAATAATGTAACTGGAGTCGATGTAACTTATGTCGGCTTACTGCAGTGTCTACACCGCGCTGGGTCAACGGGAGACACTTTCTCATCGACTTACCTTACTCCTCTCATTCCTGGTCGAGTCCTGCTAAATCGACCCCCAGTGCATCGATCGCAGCAGTGCCGATCCCGCAGTAGTGTAGACATAGCCTGAGTTCTACTTTGTGTTTGAGTCCAGTGTCTCCAACTCTTCAGTGGAAGAGACTGGAAAGCCCTGCAGTGTTCTCCAGCAGCTCCTGATCTGCTCCCAAGGCTTTTCAAAGAGCCTCTACTCAACCTTTTCAGACCAAACATCAATGTTTTGCTATTTCACCACCAAAGCTCTAATCCAAGTCTTTATAATGCTCAGATCATCTTCTTAGGTCATTATTTTAACCATGTGCCTCCACTAGCTTCCCCTTCTCTTCTACAAACACCAGATTTGTCCTCACCATCGTGTTTTAGCTGCCTGACACACCCTTCACAGATGCATTAGCACATCAGTGACAGCCACCTTCCCTCTGCCAGCCTTTCCACCTATTAGTCCCCTTCTCCCCATAGCACCTTTGCACACACTCTTATGCCAACTATTATGTATGGGAACAATTGCATGAAAAAAATCTGCACTGCTAAATTTATCGGCCTTCAAATCTCTCCCTATGACTCATCTGCTGTGACCCTCCCGGAGACTGCTAGCAGCCAGTGCCAAGCAGGCAAAAAGCTAAACTGTGCTCACATCCAATCCCACCTCTCTGTTTATTTCATCCATCTGTTACATTTTATCATTTGGGCAGGGACTGGCTTTTTATTAAGTTTGTAAAGCACCTAGCACAATGGAGCCCCAATCTGCCTGGAGCTCTAGGCACTACCAAAGTACAAATCAAACAATAAAATATACAAAGCAAGACATCCCACAATCCTATGCACGGGTTCTCCATTTCTTCCCTCTTCTTAGGAGGAGGAGGGACCTGCTATCTGTCTAACGAATGTCAAGCCTGTTGTATGACCAGCAGGTAGAGGCAATCCTGTGAGCAGCAGCTCTAGATCTGTAAATGTGCAGGTTAAGCAACACTGGACTCCAGCAGCATAAGCCTGAGTTTGGCTCAGTGACTGGAAAGTTACAGCCTGCAGCAGTGAGGAAGTAGTTTGTACATCCCTAAGACGGGCACAACACTTCCAGGAAAATATGAGAGGGCCCAGGGTGAGGACTTTCACACTGGGGAACTGCAACAGGGGTAAGTTAGGGTTAATTAAGGTTTTCTCCTGCCTGTCTTGCAATAGCCATTGTTTCCCTTCTATCAAAACTTTAGCAACATATTTTTGACCTATCTTCTTTTTTGAAGTGATTTGATAGCCAATTCACTGGGAGGAATACCCCTTTGAGAGTAGGTCACGATGGGAACCCTCTGCAGGTAAAAAATAAAGTGCTTTCAGAAGGAGCTCAGTGTGGTAGAAACTCTTGTAGAGAAAGCACCCTTGATGGAGAGAACCAAGTTCTGTTAATGTTCAGTATGGTTTATCTTTATTGTTTGCAAATCTTGACTCTGCGTATAATAAGATTTTGGGAATCCTGGGAACCCTGACAAATAGGAACTCCGAAATGGAAGTGACCTAGAAATAAGTCTTTCACATCCTGTGTGCATCTTCCACGATTGTCCTTATTTGCTTTATTAACTGTCACAAATGTGTGTTTGAAACAAAGACATTTGTTGGAGACTGTGACGTTACACCCCATATTCTTCATAGAAATATGGTTATGGTATGAATATGGCATAACTAAGATATACTTTACGCAAGATAGCTCATGTAAGATATCATTGGAAAGGTTATGATTTAATGAATGTGATTATCCAATTTGTATGCCTATATCATAATCTTAACATGTTAGCAGATTGAAGTAAAAACCGTAGGCTCCCTGGTAGTGTTACTTTGACCTGTTAATATGTACTGGTGGAGGTAAAGGATCTTGGATTGTTATTACTATTATTGATTTGTAATATCGTGTAGTCATGGAACAGGACCCCATGTTCAGGCCATTAAAGATCCCATGGCACTTTTAACAAGAGTATGGGTGTTACTCAGGGAAACTGGGGTAGGCACATCTTGCTTATCTATGTTTCCCTAGCATTCTCAATTACCTACAAGCTTTTCACTTCTGTCCTAACATAGTAGTGTGTGCTGTTAAAACAGCTGCTGCATTCCACAGGTGGCTGAAGGTATTTGTGAAATCCTTTGGCATGAAAGACATCTTATACAAAGACATTAAGAAAGTTACTGTCAAACAGCATTCACAAATCGCTCCCACCCGATGACTCTCCAGCATGAAAGTCCTGTTTAACACAAGTGTCAAAGCACAGCAACAACAAGAAGAAATTCTCCACCTACCAGACGATCAGCAGAAAACACGAAGTCCCCTCTACTAGCTGTCCTGAAAAAGGTAGCAAAAGTGCTAAATTAAATTGTGGAATAACTTTTATTTCGATAACACTGATAAATAATTCAAGGATAGTACACTGTACATAGCAGGAGTTCTCCGCATAACTAATTTCTACTGGATAAAACTAATTGGAATCTCTTGATAGTGGGTAACTAATATTCAGAGAACATAAACCTACAGCCAGGCTTGCCTCTTACTATAGGCTAACATTTTGCAGTGCTTTGCCCAAAGCAATTAGAATATGAAAACCTAAGATTGCTATGTAAGCTTTCCATGGGAAAATCTGATCTTGCTTCCACTCCATCCTAGCAGGCCACCCAAACTATCATGTGTTCACTTCTTGAATTTACAAACATTGTGCTCAATATCCTGCGTCCAATCAAGTCAATAGCCAGAAGCATTGTCACCAAATGAGAGCAGTACCAAGCCTCCAGCGCTGAACTAAGAATCCAACTGTCTGACAGCCCTAAAAAACCCCAAACAAGCCATCAGAATATCATGTACAAGCACATCTTAGTACTACATGCAATTAGTTGCAGCTCTCTCTAAATTTCCATAAAGAAATGTTGACACCAAACTCCATATTTTTGCAATATTTTACTTGAGGGTTTACCTGCATGAAAGTCAGGAAACTTGGTTATTCCCAGAGCAACTGGTGACTTGGCCACATTAAAGACATTGTTTTTAAAGGGACAGTGTCAGTTTGTCTTAATTTCTTTCCCCATGTTACCAATCTTATACTAATAATAAGTTTATTTAGTTTGTCACATCACTGCTATTTATTTTTTGGCTTTCAATTATGCAGTGAACACAGACTAATCACTTTCTGGTTCTCTGGCATTAAAAGGAAACCCAAAACTTTTTTTAAAATGGCTTCAGGTAAATCTGCACAGTGTTCCTCTGATAATTCTTGTGATTTTACAATCATATTTTGTTTTTTTAGATTTTGATTGATATTTTGTTCTTTGGTATTAATTATTGGGAAAAGGGGAGTGAGCAGTGAGATGGCAAAACTTGCAGATGGCACGTCTAGGTTCTTCCATACCATGGAATCTAAGCCCTGGTCTACACTAGGACTTTAGGTCGAATTTAGCAGCATTAAATCGATGTAAACCTGCACCCGTCCACACGATGAAGCCCTTTATTTCGACTTAAAGGGCTCTTAAAATCGATTTCCTTACTCCACCCCTGACAAGTGGATTAGCGCTTAAATCGGCCTTGCCGGGTCGAATTTGGGGTACTGTGGACACAATTCGACGGTATTGGCCTCCGGGAGCTATCCCAGAGTGCTCCATTTTGACCGCTCTGGACAGCACTCTCAACTCAGATGCACTGGCCAGGTAGACAGGAAAAGGCCCACCAACTTTTGAATCTCATTTCCTGTTTGGCCAGCGTGGCAAGCTGCAGGTGACCATGCAGAGCTCATCAGCAGAGGTGACCATGATGGAGTCTCAGAATCGCAAAAGAGCTCCAGCATGGACCAAACGGGAGGTACGGGATCTGATCGCTGTATGGGGAGAGGAATCCGTGCTATCAGAACTCCGTTCCAGTTTTCGAAATGCCAAAACCTTTGTCAAAATCTCCCAGGGCATGAAGGACAGAGGCCATAACAGGGACCCGAAGCAGTGCCGCGTGAAACTGAAGGAGCTGAGGCAAGCCTACCAGAAAACCAGAGAGGCGAACGGCCGCTCCGGGTCAGAGCCCCAAACATGCCGCTTCTATGATGAGCTGCATGCCATTTTAGGGGGTTCAGCCACTACTACCCCAGCCGTGTTGACTCCTTCAATGGAGATGGAGGCAATACGGAAGCAGGTTTTGGGGACGAAGAAGATGATGATGATGATGACGAGGTTGTAGATAGCTCACAGCAAGCAAGCGGAGAAACCGGTTTTCCCGACAGCCAGGAACTGTTTCTCACCCTGGACCTGGAGCCAGTACCCCCTGAACCCACCCAAGGCTGCCTCCTGGACCCAGCAGGCGGAGAAGGGACCTCCGGTGAGTGTACCTTTTAAAATACTATACATGGTTTAAAAGCAAGCATGTGAAAGGATTACTTTGCCCTGGCATTCGCGGCTCTCCTGGATATACTCCCAAAGCCTTTGCAAAAGGTTTCTGGGGAGGGCAGACTTATTGCGTCCTTCATGGTAGGACACTTTACCACTCCAGGCCAGTAACACATACTCGGGAATCATTGTACAACAAAGCATTGCAGTGTATGTTTGCTGGCGTTCAAGCAACATCCGTTCGTGTGTTATCCTCAGGAGAGTGAGATATAATCCATGATCACCTGGTTGAAATAGGGTGCTTTTCTTCAGGGGACACTCAGAGGAGCCCATTCCTGCTGGGCTGTTTGCCTGCGGCTGAACAGAAATGTTCCCCGCTGTTAGCCACAGGGAGGGGGGAGGGTTGAGGGGGTAGCCACGCGGTGGGGGGAGGCAAAATGCGACCTTGTAACAAAAGCACATGTGCTATGTATGTAATGTTAACAGCAAGGTTTACCCTGAAAGAGTGTAGCCAGTGTTTTATAAAATGTGTCTTTTTAAATACCGCTGTCCCTTTTCTTTTCTCCACCAGCTGCATGTGTTTCAATGATCACAGGATCTTCTCCTTCCCAGAGGCTAGTGAAGATTAGAAAGAAAAAAAAACGCACTCGAGATGAAATGTTCTCCGAGCTCATGCTGTCCTCCCACACTGACAGAGCACAGACGAATGCGTGGAGGCAAATAATGTCAGACGGCAGGAAAGCACAAAATGACCAGGAGGAGAGGTGGCGGGCTGAAGAGAGTAAGTGGCGGGCTGAAGAGAGGGCTGAAGCTCGAATGTGGCGGCAGCGTGATGAGAGGAGGCAGGATTCAATGCTGAGGCTGCTGGAGGACCAAACCAGTATGCTCCAGTGTATGGTTGAGCTGCAGCAAAGGCAGCTGGAGCACAGACTGCCACTACAGCCCCTGTGTAACCAACCGCCCTCCTCCCCAAGTTCCATAGCCTCCACACCCAGACGCCCAAGAACGCGGTGGGGGGGCCACCGGCTAACCAGCCACTCCACCACAGAGGATTGCCCAAAAAAAAGAAGGCTGTCATTCAATAAATTTTAAAGTTGTAAACTTTTAAAGTGCTGTGTGGCATTTTCCTTCCCTCCTCCACCACCCCTCCTGGGCTACCTTGGTAGTCATCCCCCTATTTGTGTGATGAATGAATAAAGAATGCATGAATGTGAAGCAACAATGACTTTATTGCCTCTGCAAGCGGTGATCAAAGGGAGGAGGGGAGGGTGGTTAGCTTACAGGGAAGAAGAGTGAACCAAGGGGCGGGGGGTTTCATCAAGGAGAAACAAACAGAACTTTCACACCGTAGCCTGGGCAGTCATGAAACTGGTTTTCAAAGCCTCTCTGATGCGTACCGCACCCTCCTGTGCTCTTCTAACCGCCCTGGTGTCTGGCTGCGCATAACCAGCAGCCAGGCGATTTGCCTCAACCTCCCACCCCGCCATAAACGTCTCCCCCTTACTCTCACAGATATTGTGGAGCACACAGCAAGCAGTAATAACAGTGGGAATATTGGTTTCGCTGAGGTCTAAGCGAGTCAGTAAACTGCGCCAGCGCGCCTTTAAACGTCCAAATGCACATTCTACCACCATTCTGCACTTGCTCAGCCTGTAGTTGAACAGCTCCTGACTGCTGTCCAGGCTGCCTGTGTACGGCTTCATGAGCCATGGCATTAAGGGGTAGGCTGGGTCCCCAAGGATACATATAGGCATTTCAACATCACCAGCAGTTATTTTCTGGTCTGGGAATAAAGTCCCTTCTTGAAGCTTTTGAAACAGACCAGAGTTCCTGAAGATGCGAGCGTCATGTACCTTTCCCGGCCATCCCACGTTTATGTTGATGAAACGTCCCTTGTGATCCACCAGAGCTTGCAGCATTATTGAAAAGTACCCCTTGCGGTTTATGTATTCGCCGGCTTGGTGCTCCGGTGCCAAGATAGGGATATGGGTTCCGTCTATGGCCCCACCACAGTTAGGGAATCCCATTGCAGCAAAGCCATCCACTATGACCTGCACATTTCCCAGGGTCACTACCCTTGATATCAGCAGATCTTTGATTGCGTGGGCTACTTGCATCACAGCAGCCCCCACAGTAGATTTGCCCACTCCAAATTGATTCCCAACTGACCGGTAGCTGTCTGGCGTTGCAAGCTTCCACAGGGCTATCGCCACTCGCTTCTCAACTGTGAGGGCTGCTCTCATCTTGGTATTCATGCGCTTCAGGGCAGGGGAAAGCAAGTCACAAAGTTCCATGAAAGTGCCCTTACGCATGCGAAAGTTTCGCAGCCACTGGGAATCGTCCCAGACCTGCAACACTATGCGGTCCCACCAGTCTGTACTTGTTTCCCGAGCCCAGAATCGGCGTTCCACAGCATGAACCTGCCCCATTAGCACCATGATGCATGCATTGGCAGGGCCCATGCTTTCAGAGAAATCTGAGTCCATGTCCTCATCACTCTCGTCACCGCGCTGACGTCGCCTCCTCGCCCGGTAGCGCTTTGCCAGGTTCTGGTGCTGCATATACTGCTGGATAATGCGTGTGGTGTTTAATGTGCTCCTAATTGCCAAAGTGAGCTGAGCGGACTCCATGCTTGCCTTGGTATGGCGTCCGCACAGAAAAAAGGCGCGGAATGATTGTCTGCCGTTGCTCTGACAGAGGGAGGGGCGACTGACGACACGGCTTACAGGGTTGGCTTCAGGGGGCTAAAATCCACAAAGGGGGTGGCTTTACATCAAGGAGTAGTTCAGGCAGGACTTCACGGAGGGTTCTAATAAGAAATGGTGCACCTAAGTTATTGTTCTTATTGGAACAAGGAGGTTAGCCTGGCCTCTGATTGATACATGGCTAGATTTACCTCGCTGCACCTTCTCTGTGAGTGACTGCAGTGTGACCTAGAGGAATGAGTCCCCTAGACAGGGGAGAAGGCAAATGAGTACAAAACAAATCTGGTCTATTTCTTGTTTTGATCCACTCCATCTATCTTTTACATCTTTGGCTGGCAGCAGACGGTGCAGAAGGACTGCAAGCCATCCACATCTCATGGCTGCTCGGCAGAAGATGGCACAGTACGATTGCTAGCAATCCGTATTGCCTGCCTGCTCACCATTAGACGGTTCAATACGACTGACTGCAGGACTAAAGAGAATGACCTGGTCAAGTCACCAAAAATTTAGTCCCTGCGCCCATGTCTGCCCAGGCGCTCCCAGCCGACGTGGCCAGGAGCACCTCGGACATGACGAGGACGGCTATCAGTCATACTGTACCGTCTGCTGCCAGAAGGCAATGGGTTGCTGCTACTGTGTAGCAATGCCGTACCGCGTCTGCCAGCACCCAGGAGACATACGGTGACAGTTACCTGAGCGGGCTCCATGCTTGCGGTGGTATGGCGTCCGCACAGGTAACTCAGGAAAAAAGGCGCGAAACGATTGTCTGCCCTTGCCTTCACGGAGGGAGGGAGGGAACGGGGGCCGGACAATATGTACCCAGAACCACCCGCGACAATGTTTTAGCCCAATCAGAGTGCTCCATTGGGCTGCTCTGGACAGCACTCTCAACTCAGATGCACGATTGTTTGCCGTTGCTCTGACACAGGGAGGGGCGACTGAGGACACGGCTTACAGGGTTGACTTCACGGAGGGTTCCAATAAGAAATGGTGCACCTAAGTTATTGTTCTTATTGGAACAAGGAGGTTAGCCTGGCCTCTGATTGATACATGGCTAAAGCTACCTCGCTGCACCTTCTCTGTGAGTGACTGCAGTGTGACCTAGAGGAATGAGTCCCCTAGACAGGGGAGAAGGCAAATGAGTACAAAACAAATCTGGTCTATTTCTTGTTTTGATCCACTCCATCTATCTTTTACATCTTTGGCTGGCAGCAGACGGTGCAGAAGGACATATTGCCTGCCTGCTCACCATAAGACGGTTCAATAGGACTGACTGCCGGACTTAAGAGAATGACCTGGTCAAGTCACTAAAAATTTAGTCCCTGCGCCCATGTCTGCCCAGACGCTCCTGATCGACCTCACACAGGCGACCAGGAGTACCTCGGACATGACGAGGACGGCTACCAGTCGTATTGTACCGTCTGCTGCCACAAGGCAATGGGTTGCTGCTACTGTGTAGCAATGCCGTACCGCGTCTGCCAGCACCCAGGAGACAGACAGTGACGGTTACCTGAGCGGGCTCCATGCTTGCGGTGGTATGGCGTCTGCACAGGTAACTCAGGAAAAAAGGCGCGAAACGATTGTCTGCCCTTGCTTTCACGGAGGGAGGGAGGGAAGGGGGGACTGACGATATGTACCCAGAACCACCCGCGACAATGTTTCAGCCCCATCAGGCATTGGGATCTCAACCCAGAATTCCAGTGGGCAGCGGAGACTGCGGGAACTGTGGAATAGCTACCCACAGTGCAACACTCCGGAAGTCGACTCTAGCCTCGGTACTGTGGAAGCACTCCGCCGAGTTAATGCACTTAATGCACTTCTGTGGGGACACACACACTCGAATATATAAAACCGATTTCTAAAAAACCGACTTCTATAAATTCGACCTTATTCCGTAGTGTAGACATACCCTAAGAGGATCTAGGTAAGCTAAGTGACATAATGACGGATGAAATTCAGTGTTGACATTCAAAATGATGCACATAGCTTATTAAATTAATTATATCTACTTGGGGGGAGACCTGGGTCTCACTAAGCAAGCAGTGTTTGACTGCATAAGAATAGAGAATAATTCTGAAAATATGGCAGACCAGTGGTACACCCTCACCTGGAAAACTGTGTTCAGGCCTGGTGACCCAATGTCAAAAATGAGAGTAGACTCAGGAGTAGACTCAATATCACAAAGAAGAGAAAATATATTGAGGCAATACTGCCATGTTCCTCTTGCTGTCAAATCTAGAATTAAGGCACCGAGTGTATTTTAAGTGTCTGCCCTGCTAGAAGTGGAACATGCAGGGGATGCCACCCTCCACTGCGCCCCCCCAGCAGTGAAGTCATCTCACTGATGTGTTATGCACTGCTGAGTCATCCGGCTTTGTACAGCAGTCAGGAGCATATACCCTGCTGCTTTACTGTCTTCAGTTCTATATTATTCACTCTAAACACCTCAGGGAATAAAAAGCCTAAGTAGAATACAATAAAATGGTCACAAACAAAAGCCACAATAACCTTTAAATACCTACACTTAAATCCTGCCTCGTGTTACGTCTGGATTTTAAACAATACAGACACACTACTGATCTAAGCTAACGAAGTTGCTTCTATGGAAACCAGAGATCTTGGGTGCACTAGACTTGATTTTATTGCAAATTGCAATACTACAGGTTTTAGCCTCCAGATCACTCCATCTAATTTACCCCTGCCATGAATGAATGAACTTTTGTGAGATGATTTTTATAGTCTCACCAGTGCAGAGCTTTAAACAAGAGACTACAGCAGTGTGCTCCCACATAACCAACGTTTAAATGCACAAGTACGCTCTCCATTAGAGGGTTCAAAATTCACATCCATTAGACTTAAACTGTGGGCAACCACCTCTAACTAAACACTGGAAAGCTTGCAAAACTGAGCAAGTTTGTGAAAACATCTTGGATGCAGAGATGAGAAAGTGATATGGAACCTATCCTATCCCCCAGTCTCCTGTACATGTGCCCAACTCCTGTTAATATTAACGACAGCTACATAAAGGAAGCAAAAGGAACATGGACAGCTCTAGAGAGAGAAGTGGACTAAGTCAGTAATGAAGATTCGGTGGACTAACATATGCTATCTTATCCAGTATGAGGCATTAGAAGGACTAATAATAATGCCAATTACTTTAACTTCCTTAGGCTTCAGGGGCTGTACTGAAAACAATGCCAGGACAACACCCTGGTGATGGCAGAAGAACCTAAACAGAAAGGAGAGAAATACCGACCAGCTATTTGTGGTGATAAAATACATATATTTAAGACTTCATCTTGCAGACACAAGGTTTGTCCAAGAATAGTCACTTGCCAAATGGACCCAAATCTTGGCCCTCCTGTGCTTTGTCACATGCCGCTGACCAGAGCGCCACAGCATGGCATGACTCCATGGATACAGAGCTTTGTAAGTATCCTAAAAGGGGGAACCCATGAAATGCCACCCAGCCCACAATGGTAAGAGCTTTTTTAAAGTGTCTTGAGATTTTGCCTGATTTTCCCCACCATATTTTGCAGTAGATGCCAGATAGTTATTGCAATGCAGGATTGTATTAACTTCCCTGATTCCTGGAGAGAGGGGAGAAAGACTTATTTGCATGAGCTCCCACTTCCCCAAGCACCTCCCACCATGGAATGAACACAGAGCCCCACTGTGCCCCTCTTCTGCACTAGCCCCAACTGTCCTCAGGATCCCACAGGCTAATATGGAACTAACCTGTGTCAGAGTAAGTGACTATCCCTCCCCTGCTCCCGAGTAAGAGCCACAAACTGCCTCTCTCAGCCCTATATCGTGGCCACTTCTCTCTCATCCTGCCCCTCCCAACTTTGTGGCTTTTTCATACTGTCCCAGTGCCTCGACCATCTGTCTTCTGGTGCACTAAGCAAACACACCTCCCCTCTAAGACTTGTAATTGTGGTGCTATCTGCTCATTTTTATACTACTTTCTATCTAGAGAGAGATCTGAAACAAGACGTGATCTGGATGCCCTGTAAGTGAGCCAATTTTTCCTTCCTTCCTAGCATTGTCTATTAATGTCTCATTATGATATCTGTATCAAGTAGACCAAGCTCTCGGCAGCACGGAACTAGTCTTAGCTGTAAAGCTCCATGCCTATCGCGGCTGCATCCATTCTTAAGAGGATTTCCAGCACTACAGTTGCTTAAAAAGACCAGACAAGATGAATTATGCCGTTCCCAGAAAAGAGCATCACAGCAAGTTCTAGTCACCCTGTGCCTAACTGTTCCTTCTCCCCTATGTGATTTAGCAGTGAACATTTTAGAGTCCTCCTGGATGAAAGATTATTGCACCCTGGAATCTTTCTCCACCACTGAAATGTAGCTGTCTTTCTCAGATGGAATGTGGCAATAAAATTGCTGCCATTTTTTCCCCTGTGAAAGTGTTAACAAATGAGAGGCGAAAGCCCATGTTACATTGGAAGCCTGCTTGCCTTTTTGAACAGCCTCATTGGGTCTTCCCCCCTTACACAGTAATGTTTTTTTCTAGTAAATGTTTAGTGAAAAGCTCAGAGTGTCAGTTACAGCTCTGCTGCCTTGTCATCATGCCATGTTCAGGATCGAGTGTAGCTCTGAGACTTGTCATCATTGCAGTAGATGTTTTAGTGATCCATATTTATGAGTCTCCACCGCCTCTCAACAAAATAACATAGCCTTGCAATGAATCTAATGTGTAAATCTCCTCAAAGGAAGAATCAGCCAGTGGCTTGCAGGCTTGCCAAACCCAAAGACCTACTGAATACACTTGGAAAAGCTGAACACTTTTTTTACTTGCAGCAAGAAAGACACCCAGTAAGTGGGATATTTCCCTATGTTCCAAAAACGACACGGTTTTCCTTTACTAGCCTCAAAACTCTTTACAGGGGAAACCCTTCTCACCAACAAGTTTTGAGGGGACACGACAACACCATGGGTTGGGGAGGCAGATCTTAATCCTCCCTCTCTCCGCAGCCCACTCTCAAAGCCCCCTTTCTGCTCTGCAGGGGAGACAGCTGCCAGGCAGTGTGTCTGATGTGCAGAGTCGCTCTCTATGGAACCTCCACAGCCTGTACAGCGACATTGCAGCAGCTCCGTGCATTCTGTGCCTGTGATATGATTACTCTTCAGCACACAGAGAAAAAAGATACAGAAAAACCCTAATTTAAAATAATTTAAACTACGGAAGATAAGGTTATTTAATGCATACAGTGTCCTGGAGAGGTGAAGTATTGTATGGATATGTATGATTTAAACCACTGCTTGAAAATTTTACACAACACCTACTGTCAATGACCCAACCAAAGGCAGATACAAAAGACCAGGGAGGGCCACTGGTAGTGCCTGGTGGCAACTGCTGCAATAGCCTGCTTCCCAGTCAGCAACAAAGAGAATCTCACAAGTGCTGACAGTTTCGCGGCTGCCCAACCCTGTCTGAATAACACACAGGAAACTGGCAAGCGTCTTGTCTGCTTCATGCTGCTGCTCACGAACTTCTATAACCCAGAGAAAACGATCAAAGGCAGCTCTCTCCCTTAAAGTTGTTCCAGAGGCAGCCTCATTTCATTCTTCTCCTCTTTCACAATTGCTTTCTGGGAAATCCAGCACTCAGGGACTTTCTCTATTCCCTTTCTTGCTCTGGTAAGTTTACATCTATTAGCTACTAGGGAAAAAGGAAATGTTAGTCACATCTGTGTTGCTCCCTTCTCCTGTTCAGTCACAGTCATCGCAAGTCAATAGCAGAACCTAACTGGAACTCCAAGTCACGTGCTGCTTTAGCCTCTTCTTGGTATTCTTACATGCTTTATTAAAATATTTGTTTAACAGGTGAGGCTGCAACATATACCTCACACTGATTTAGTGTCTTAAAAACTTGATTTTTTTTAAACAAGCCAAGCTTACAAAAAAGGAGGCTCTCCTTGATGAAAGGAATGAATGTGGGGGTTCAAAGCAGCAGGAATTTGAAAAGCAATCTGCGAAGTGCCAGAGAAGTTGGGATTGTAATGAAACTACTGACCTATCCAATGGCACAGTGGCACCAATGGATGCTTCTACAATAAATCTGACATCATAGCCAGTGAGCAATGGTTCTTCCTGCTCCAAAGCACAGGACCAAAGTAGTACTGCTTTCTATTCTCTGTATGTATATAGCTCCTCACCACATACTATGCATTTTAGCATGTACATCCAAAAGCAGGAAGCAGAGTCATAATACAGCAAGGAGGCAGACACTATGAAAGCTACAGCACAAGTCTTAGCAGTGAGACAAGAAGAATAATTGACTCTGAATTAAGGAAAGTGTAAGCCTCTTTTAACATGTTTTAACTAGAAGTATAAAGACGGGGTTTTTTTTTACAAACACTGGGTCTTTCTACCTGTGAGGATTCCTTCCTGCTTTTAGGGTACTATTAAAAAAAAGAAAAGAAAAGAAGAAGAAGAAGGAAAATAACAAGAGACTAGAACTATAAAAACTGGGCAGTTAGTCATGATTTCACGTTTACTATATGCATGAGAGGTAACTTCTAGTCTCAATCAAACTATGAGTAGGAATGATCTGGCAGCAGATCTATTTTAAAGTCACTTCTTTGGCCAAACTAGTGACTTACTGGTCATGTCCTGCACAACTCCGAACAACATGTTTCTGTTCCCAGTCCCAGCCTCTTGTTCTGAGTTGGGAGACCTGAAGAAATAAAGGGACTCTGTTCCGGGTAGAAATGAGCAGGATCTTGCACTATATCTGTTAGTTAAGGAGTGGTGTTGTCTGACTCCAAAACAGCGAAAAAACCTGGCTGGATCAAGACGTGTCCCAGGAGTGGGGAGACCAGGAACAAGACAGATGAAGTGGGTGAAAGGAAGCATGCATTGTTTTTGACTACTTTCTGTCTTTGTCATGCACAAAATTTAAACAAGCCTGGACATAAGAGACTGCATCAGAATCAAGACAGTTGGCTTGCAACTACAAATAGACCATGTGGGTGTATCCCATGTGACCAATTTCCAACAAATGCAACAGGGCACACGCTGGTGCCCCATACCTTCCCCAGCTTCTATTTATGGCTCCACACAGACTTTTCATTCTGTGCACTATATAAAAAATCCAAAGAGTAGTTGAGTTTCACCACCACTATTTCCATATCACATCTTGATGTTCTCTAGAAAAGTGTTTCTCAACCAGTGGTCCCTGAGATCTACCTGACACAGTTTACGAAGGCAGCAAGCCGGTCCCTGGTATCAAAAAGGGTGAGAAACACTGCTCTAGAGAAAGGAAGCAGCAGCTTATTACCACAAGGTCTTATGTTCTCTTGTCTCAAATGCTCCAATCAGCTCTGAACCTGCCAAGGCCAAGCGTGGGTGGCAAAAGACTCAAACTAAGGAGTGAAAAAAATTACAGGAAGCTTTAAAGTCACAGGATTCATTTCTTTAGCATAAATAATATTGAAACAGAGGTCTACACCGCAATTTAGCCCCACAGCCTGAATGCCATGAGGCTGAGTCAGTTGACCCTGGCTCTTAGACTTAGCCCTAGTCTACACTAGGAGTTGAGATCGAATTTAGCAGCGTTAAATTGATTTAACCCTGCACCCGTCCACACGACAAAGCCCTTTTTTTCGACTTAAAGGGCTCTTAAAATCGATTTCTTTACTCCACCCCCGACAAGGGGATTAGCGCTGAAATCGGCCTTGCCGGGTCGAATTTGGGGTAGTGTGGACGCAATTTGATGGTATTGGCCTCCGGGAGCTATCCCAGAGTGCTCTATTGTGACAGCTCTGGATAGCACTCTCAACTCAGATGCACTGGCCAGGTAGACAGGAAAAGGCCCACCAACTTTTGAATCTCATTTCCTGTTTGGCCAGAGTGGCAAGCTGCAGGTGAGTGCAGAGCTCATCAGCAGAGGTGACCATGCAGAGCTCATCAGCAGAGGTGACCATGATGGAGTCCCAGAATCGCAAAAGAGCTCCAGCATGGACTGAACGGGAGGTACGGGATCTGATCGTTGTATGGGGAGAGGAATCCGTGCTATCAGAACTCCGTTCCAGTTTTCGAAATGCCAAAACATTTGTCAAAATCTCCCATGGCATGAAGGACAGAGGCCATAACAGGGACCCGAAGCAGTGCCACATGAAACTTAAGGAGCTGAGGCAAGCCTACCAGAAAACCAGAGAGGCGAACGGCCGCTCCGGGTCAGAGCCCCAAACATGCCACTTCTATGATGAGCTGCATGCCATTTTAGGGGGTTCAGGCACCACTACCCTAACCGTGTGCTTTGACTCCTTCAATGGAGAGGGAGGCAACACGGAAGCAGGTTTGGGGGATGAGGAAGATGACGATGATGATGAGGTTGTAGATAGCTCACAGCAAGCAGGCGGAGAAACCGGTTTTCCCAACAGCCAGGAACTGTTTCTCACCCTGGACCTGGAGCCAGTACCCCGAAAACCCACCCAAAGCTGCCTCCCGAACCCGCCAGGCGGAGAAGGGACCTCTGGTGAGTGTAACTTTTTAAATAGTATACATGGTTTAAAAGCAAGCGTGTTTAATGATTAATTTGCCCTGGCATTCGCAGCCAGGACAGCTACTGGAAAAGTCTGTTAACGTGTCTGGGGATGGAACGGAAATCCTCCAGGGACATCTCCATAAAGCTCTCCTGGATGTACTCCCAAAGCCTTTGCAAAAGGTTTCTGGGGAGGGCAGCCTTATTCCGTCCACCATGGTAGGACACTTTACCACACCAGGCCAGTAACACGTAGTCAGGAATCATTGCAGAATAAAGCACTGCAGCACATGTTTGCTGGCATTCAAACAACACCCGTTCTTTATCTCTCTGTGTTATCCTCAGGAGAGTGATATCATTCACGGTCACCTGGTTGAAATACGGTGCTTTTCTTAAGGGGACATTCAGAGGTGCCCGTTCCTGCTGGGCTGGTTGCCTGTGGCTGAACAGAAGTGTTCCCCGCTGTTAGCCATGTGTAGGGGGGAGGGGTTAGCCACGTGGTGGGGGGAGGCAAAATGCGACCTTGGAACGAAAGCACATGTGCTATGTATGTAATGTTAACAGCAAGGTTTACCGTGAAAGAGTGTACCCATTGTTCTATAAAATGTGTCTTTTTAAATACCACTGTCCCTTTTTTTTCCTCCACCAGCTGCATGTGTTTCCAGGATCACAGGATTTTCTCCTTCCCAGAGGCTAGCAAAGATTAGAAGGTGAAAAAAACACACTCGCGATGAAATGTTCTCTGAGCTCATGCTCTCCTCCCACACTGACAGAGCACAGACGAATGCGTGGAGGCATACAATGTCAGAGTGCAGGAAAGCACAAAATGAATGCGAGGAGAGGTGGCGGGCTAAAGAGAGTAAGTGGTGGGCTGAAGATGATAGATGGCGGCAGTGTGATCAGAGGAGGCAGGATTCAATGCTGAAGCTGCTGGAGAATCAAACTAATATGCTCCAGTGTATGGCTGAGCTGCAGGAAAGGCAGCTGGAGCACAGACTGCCGCTATAGCCCCTGTGTAACCACCGCCCTCCTCCCCAAGTTCCATAGCCTCCTCACCCAGACACCCAAGAACACGGTGGAGGGGCCTCCGGCCACCCAGCCACACCACCCCAGAGGATTGTCCAAGCAACAGAAGGCTGGCATTCAATAAGTTTTAAAGTGCTGTGTGGCCTTGTCCTTCCCTTCTCCACCACCCCACCTGGTGCTTCCCTCCTCCGCCACTCCTCCCGGGCTACCTTGGCAGTTATCCCCCTATCTGTGTGATGAATTAATAAACAATGCGTGAATGTGAAGCAATAATGACTTTATTGCCTCTGCAAGCAGTGATCGAAGGGGGGAGGGGAGGGTGGTTAGCTTACAGGGAAGTAGAGTGAACAAAGGGGCGGGGGGGTTTCATCAAGGAGAAACAAACAGAACTTTCACACCATAGCCTGGGCAGTCATGAAACTGGTTTTCTGATGCGCACCACGCCCTCCTGTGCTCTTCTAACCGCCCTGATGTCTGGCTGCATGTAACCAGCGGCCAGGCGATTTGCCTCAACCTCCCACCCCACCATAAATGTCTCCCCCTTACTCTCACAGATATTGTGGAGCGCACAGCAAGCAGTAATAACAATGGGAATATTGGTTTTGCTGAGGTCTAAGCGAGTCAGTAAACTGCGCCAGCGCGCTTTTAAATGTCCAAATGCACATTCTACCACCATTCTGCACTTGCTCAGCCTGTAGTTGAACAGCTCCTGACTACTGTCCAGGCTGCCTGTGTATGGCTTCACGAGCCATGGCATTAAGGGGTAGGCTGGGTCCCCAAGGATAACTATAGGCATTTCAACATCCCCAACGGTTATTTTCTGGTCTGGGAATAAAGTCCCTTCCTGCAGCTTTTGAAACAGACCAGAGTTCCTGAAGATGCGAGCATCATGTACTTTTCCCGGCCATCCCACGTTGATGTTGGTGAAACGTCCCTTGTGATCCACCAGAGCTTGCAGCACTACTGAAAAGTACCCCTTGCGGTTTATGTACTCGCCGGCTTGGTGCTCTGGTGCCAAGATAGGGATATGGGTTCCGTCTATGGCCCCACCACAGTTAGGGAATCCCATTACAGCAAAGCCATCCACTATGACCTGCACATTTCCCAGGGTCACTACCCTTGATATCAGCAGATCTTTGATTGCATGGGCTACTTGCATCACAACACACCGCACAATAGATTTGCCCATTCCAAACTGATTCCCGACTGACCGGTAGCTGTCTGGTGTTGCAAGCTTCCACAGGGCTATTGCCACTTGCTTCTCAACTGTGAGGGCTGCTCTCATCCTGGCATTCTGGCACTTCAGGGCAGGGGAAAGCAAGTCACAAAGTTCCATGAAAGTGCCCTTACGCATGCGAAAGTTTCACAGCCACTGGGAATCGTCCCACACCTGCAACACTATGCGATCCCACCAGTCTGTGCTTGTTTCCCGGGCCCAGAATCGGCATTCCACGGCATGAACCTGCCCCATTTGCACCATGATGTCCACATTGCCAGGGCCCGTGCTTTGAGAGAACTCTGTGTCCATGTCCTCATCACTCTCGTCACCGCGCTGACGTTGCCTACTAGCCCGGTTTCACTTCGCCAGGTTCTGGTGCTGCATAAACTGCTGGATAATGCATGTGGTGTTTAATGTGCTCCTAATTGCCAAAGCGATCTGAGTGGGCTCCATGCTTGCTGTGGTATGGCGCCTGCACGGAAAAAAGGCGCGGAACGATTGTCTGCCATTGCTCTGACGGACGGAGGAGCGACTGATGACATGGCTTACAGGGTTGGCTTACAGGGAATTAAAATCAACAAAGGGGGTGGCTTTACATCAAGGAGAAACAAAAACAACTGTCACACAGAATGGCCCCCTCAAGGACTGAACTCAAAACCCTAGGTTTAGCAAGCCAATGCTCAACCCACTAAGCTATCCCTTCCCCTGGGTATTCCAGGGAGGACTGAATCTCCATTAAAGTTTTCAAGGTGCCCCTGACAGACCTCACCAAAACGATTGTCGGCCATTGATTTCACGGAGGGAGGGAGGGAGGGCCTGATGACATGTACCCAGAACTACCCGCGACAATGTTTTTGCCCCATTAGGCATTGGGATCTCAACCCAGAATTCCAATGGGCAGTGGAGACTGTGGGAACTGTGGGATAGCCACCCACAGTGCAATACTCTGGAAGTCAACGCTAGCCTCGGTACTGTGGAAGCGCTCCGCCGAGTTAGTGCACTTAGAGCATTTGTGTGGGGACACACACAATCGACTATATAAAAACGATTTCTAAAAAACCGACTTCTATAAATTCGACCTAATTTCGTAGTGTAGACATACCCTTAGTTCTACAAGTTTTACCCCAGGGCCAGCCAGAGACCGACCGAGCATGCTTCAGCAGCACAGTCTGACATGCTGCTCCCCACTTAGCAAAGGGGCGCTGCCGACAAATGCAAGAGCCTAAGACTGAGAAGCAAAATCAAACCCAAGACACTGTACTTCCTCGCCCCTTGAAATGCCCACAAAGCTTGAGCAGCATCTAGGTCTCAGAAAGAGTGGGAAGCCTGAACAGTGGTGGCCCTTGTGCGACCACCTACAGTGCTGCCAGATGCACCCTTGTTGTTACCAAGAACTGGCCCTCCTCACAGCCCCTCTTTGCTGAGACAAGTCCTGCCACTTAGGACACTTTAAACCTTGCCTGATTCCCTCTCCATAAAATTGCACCCCACATATACCCCCAGCCTCCTGCCTGCCCCCCAGCCCAATCCCTCCTGCTCCCCCCCATCTGATCCCCCGTCTTCTGCTTCCCCCCCCCATCCCACCTGCTGCCTGGAGCCCCCCAGCCCGATCCCTCTTGATCCCCCACTTCCAGCCTGGGCCTCCTCAAACCGATCCCTTCTGCCCCCAGCCTCCTGCCCGCCCCCCGGCCAATCCCTCCGCCCCTCCCACCCCCAGCCCGATTCGTCCTCTTCCACAGCCCGCTCCCCACCCCACCCCCTGGTCCCCCGGGGGTCTCCGCTCTCCCCACCGCCCCGGCCGGGCCCTGCTCTCACTTGTCCCTGATGATGGTCTGCAGCTCGCGGATCTGGTCGTTCATGGGCAGCAGCTTGAGCTGGGCTCCGATCTGCAGCGGCTGCGGCCCGGGCTCCGGGGGTGGGACCCCGTTGCTGCCGCTGTCCGGGCTGGGGCTGCTGTCGGGGCCGGGCTCCGCGAAGCGGATCAGCCGGGTGCTGCCACAGCCACCCCCTGCCCCGGCTGCCGGCTGGTCCTCCTGCTGCCGCGGGCCGCCCGCCGCGCCCAACGGCCGGTTGTGGCAGGGCATGGTCTCCATGCAGCGGGGCGCGCGCCGCCACCCGCCGTCCGCGCGCAGCCCGGGGCCCTAGCTCCCGGCCGGGCCCGCCCCGCCTCGTCCGCGCCCATTGGCTCCCGGCCGTGCCACTCACCACTCAGAAGGGGTCCCGCGGCCGGGAGCATAAGGCCCCGCTTCCCACCACGCCCGCTTCCTGTGCGGAGCACGCGGGCGACGGCGAGCAGAGGGCTCCTCCCCCCGCCGGCGCGAGCGGGCTGGGCTCTCCGTCCCGTGTCGCCTTCCTTCCCCCACAGAGCTGCTTCGCGTGCCCCCTGCGGTCCCCTTCCTTTCCCCGCCGGGCCGCTGCGCCCTGCTGGGGACCCCAGTGACCCGCCCGCGGGCGCGCCCTTCCCCTCTGAGCCCCCTTCCTTCCGCGTCGGCATGGCCCTGGCGCTCCGCAGCCAACGTCGCTCAGGCATCAGCAGGCCCCTCCCCGGCAAGTGAAATGCCGGGACCCCTCCCGCTGCCCTCGGCTGTGAGGTTGCTGGCCCCGTGAACCCGCTGCCCTTATCCCCCGGTTGTCCTTCCCCAAGGCCCGCAGCCGGGCTGAGCAGCCACGTGCCGCTCGAGCCCCCCCGGCGGAGAAACGCCTTGGTGGGGATCCCGGGATGGGCAGGCGCTCGGGGCCGGGGGGGCTGCTCGAGCGGGATCGCCAGGGTGACTTGTAAATGAGGATTGAGAGTGAGTTCAGCTCAGCAGGTGTTCGCGGGGGCGGGCAGTGGTTGTCTTTAACTATTGCAAAGGGGCAAACCCCCTGCTTAACCCTCCTTTGTTCAGCCCGTGTACGGATTGTTCGAGCAGGTTAAAGGGATTGCAAGGGACCCTATAAATCAGTCTAACGGCCAACGTTGTTGTTTAAGGGTTTTGCCAACTCCAAGGATAGAAATATATATTTATCTTCAAAGGAAGTGGGTTTGCATATTGATTTAATAGTCCTTAATGATTCTGTTGGGAGACTAGCTGGCATTGGGTAAACGCCTCTACCCACACATCCCTCCAGCCTTCCTGTGGGATATAGAGATGGCTGTATTTTCATCTGGTTCCTGACATACCCACTAAAAACGCAATTGGTTGTAAGGACACGCCTGCTTGATGGAGGGGAGGGGCATGCCAACTAGAGCTGTGTAAGGATATTACCTGGTCTCTCTGGCCAAACTTCAGCTCTGCTATTTCCCCAGGTGTTCAGGGGGCTAATAAAAATAGCTGCTTGGGAGATAGGAAGGAGTAGGAGAATGTCTTTGGTCAGGTATCAGAGTAGCAGCCGTGTTAGTCTGTATCCGCAAAAAGATGAAGTGAGCTGTACCTCACGAAAGCTTATGCTCAAATAAATTTGTTAGTCTCTAAGGTGCCACAAGTCCTCCTGTTCTTTTTTTGGTCAGGTAGTTTTCTATCCCCAGGGTCAGGGGAATGGATCTAATCACAGACAGGGAGCTTTTTAAATTTCCTTTCTGGTTACGTTAACTAGCTTAACTTGTTATGAGTACTAACCCTTGAGGGAAAATACTTTGTTGCCTATAAGTGTGTGTTCCTTTCCAGTTCCCATACTAAATGTAGCCTGGGCTTCCTAATGCCCCATACAGGTATTGTCCTGAACTAAACAGTCATTGAATGCTGACTATGCTAAATATTACAGTGCAGCCTTCCTTATCTGAACTAATTGGGTCAGCTTTTTCTTTGAAGATATTTGAGGAGGATAGGAAAAAATAGGGGATGAATTCTGGACTATCTGCCCCCAAAATAAGCATCCACAGATGGTAATACTTATACCATAAATAGCCAGAGTTTGACGATTTATTTGAAAAAAAATCCCAGGTGCCCATTTTATGTGCAAAATTTCAGACGGTATTTTTTCAACAGAGAAGTTGTGAACTCTTGGAGAGAGCGGGTTTATAATGGAAATAATGGCAGAGCCTTAACTGTAGAGGCACAAACACAGATCCTTCATTGGAGTTGAGGTTTTTGATTCTGCAATAATTAAGGGATGCATATCAGTAACTCTAGGCATGTGCCTGTTAGGAAAATAGGAATTTAAAAAATAAAGCAAAGCCTTGGTACATCTTAATTATCTTGTCAATTCATTTAACCAAGAACTAGGTATGTAGTAATACTGCAGTTTGCAGAGCACAGTAGCATTCAATGAGAACTTCTTGTATGATTTTTTTTGTAATGCTTAAACGTATATACAATGGAGAGAAGACAAGATAGGACTCCATGAAAGGCTGGACCACCAAAAAAGTGCATCGATAGAAACAATGTCTAGGGTTGAAATTCAGAGGGCCTCAAACCAGGCTTTATCTTTCATACTCCCAAAGTACATGTAAAGGTATTTGCAGTTACAAAATTGTATGTGCGTCTGTGAGTGCTTGCAAAATGTTTACACATTACACTCATAAATGCATTTTTGAACACAATCAGAGGCCGCTGAAAATGTGGCCTAAACTTGAAGTTTAGATTATGTGCAGCAAATTTTCAGTGATGGGAAATGGAGCACAGGCCTCTCTGCCAGATCAATTTCCCTGGAATGTAAAGTGCTCTGGGATTGTGTGCTTTAAAATTTTAGGACGAACAGCAGCCCCGGAACCCAACCGAAAGGCTGCCAGATAAGTGGCATCCCATAACAGGAGGCATGAGTGTGGGGAACTGAAGACTACTACAGGAAAGAATTCTAGGAGGCTCAAAGGAGAAGGGAGTCTGACCTCAGGAAGTTTAAATATGTAACCATAAACATCTCGCAAACCAGTCTGAATCTGAGTCCCAAAAGTCAAGGCTTGTGCATGTCCCTAATGTATTTGTGTTTTGGGGGTTTAGAATTGGTTCAACCTGTGCTGCTCCTTGTTTTCACTCCTGCTTTGTCCTCCCTACCCATTTCTTGCATCCACCTGTTGTCTCTCGTCATATGTTAAAATTATAAGCTCTTTGGAACAGAGACTAAACAAAATTTATTAGAGCGCCTAGCCTTGATCCCTGATTTGGGACTCTAAATGCTACCACAATACAAATAATTATGTTAATGTCAATGAAATAAACTTAATTGCTGCTATCTTGGCCCAAATTAAGGGCCCAATCCTACCCCCACTGAGGTCAGTGGGAGGTTTGTTATTGACTTCAATAGGAGTTAGAGTGGGTTGCAAACTAATATAAAATAGACAGTTCAGCACATTTGTCATGTTTTCCTTCAAGAAGAGTAGTCTGAATTAGGTTCTGTGGCCTCTCCCACTATTAAGAGGGTATGTCACATCAGCTGTTAAACTCAGCATGAAGCCCATGAGTAGTAGGTTCCAATCCCATTAGGTGAGGCATCCTCAGGGAGTGCTGTGACAGTGAAACTGTTGTTGCTTGGCCCTGCCTGACAAAAATCACAGATGGGAGCCACATTACTGCATGGTCCCTACTAGAAGACCTAATGCAGGATCAGGTTTTACATTGGTATAAACTGGGAGTAAGTGCATTGAAGTCCAAGTTAGTCAGTGTAAAGCTTGTGGAAGGGGAAACGGAAACCAGTCCTATGTGTGCGACAGAAAAATCAAGTTGTCAATTGTCCATTCATTGTGGTATTATTTCTAAAATATTCTTAAATTTATGTATTAGAGTCTGCCCTCTTGACATTCATACTAGCTATCAGGTCAGTTGATTTCTCCTCCCTACTTCATGCTAACTGACAAAACTCAGAAATTCCAAGTCCTGTGAATTGTGTTGTATCCCTGTCACTGCTCACTGAATTCTGATTGTTAATTAAATGATGAGACTCCTAAATTCCAAGCCATTAATTGGACTATATTACAATCGTGGCCAGGAATACTTATCAGTGAATCTGATGTTTACTGCCTGCTTTATAATTACAGTTAATATCTCAGGTCCTTTGAGGGTGGAGAGACAATACAGAATGGAAGGGGAGCAAACACAAATGTGAGGAGAGAAGAAAAGAGAGGAAAACAAATCCATTGTTACTCCAGGCACACACACACAAAAATTTAAACCTCTTCCCCAACACTGCTCTAAACCTCCTGAAACAGCCACTTCTTGTTATGTTTCTACACAGAAAGCTAAATATATACTTTCCGTCTACAATTATTTTTATATTTAGATTAAGGATATCAACAAAAAAAAAACAAAAGTAAAGTCTACATGTGAGAGCATTGTGTTGATGTGTCACCTCTGCACATGCTACAGTAACCCTGACATCAAAATGACTGCTATTTCTCCACACATACAGAGTTCTTGGTCATTTAAAGGTGTACTACACAGAAAATAAAGTGCAGAACACTGAAGGTCGGGGGAGAATTGGGGAAGAACATTTTCTGCTGAGACATAAAGCCTGAGATTTTATAAGAACTATTAGCGAACAATTTAGTTGAGGAAGTTAGTCCTTTCTGTGGCTCAGAATGGACACATGCAATCTGCAATATTTTTAATAAACTTGTTCAATATTTACAATTGCTCAACTAACACTTTATGCAAACATTTTGGATTGTGCATTGTTTGTAAACTGTTTTCTGCAAGGATTCATTTGGTGCTCACTGCTCATTATTCAAGCTGCATGGTTGTCATCAAGAAAGTTACTTTATATTGTTCCTTCTCCGTGATTGGATTAACATAATTTTTTTTTATAATTACCCGTGGGAACACACATACTTGTGTGAAAATGAGACTCCCCTGAATATCTGTATGAACAAAGCCTTGCACATCCAAATGTTAGCAAACAGCAAAAAAAGGGCTTATGAATACTGCTGAGGCAAATTCACTTATTTGATATGCATAAATGTTTGCAAATACTGTTTTGCAGTATTTGCCCACTTCTAGCCCTAACCATTTCACATAATGAAAAAAAAATCGTAAAAACACAGCTGTTGACCCCGATGGTCCTGACCAAATTGAAGTTCAGCTAATTACTTTCTGCCTCCCTATATTTGCACTGTAGTTTACTGGATTTTTCTTCAATTCCTGCCCTCAATTGTTGTGTAGTAGAGCGGGATGACCCCAGCAACTGGAGGCCCATCTCCCTCTGCTCCACAATGTTCAAGCTGTATGCCAGCTACCTGGCGTCAAGGATCACGGAGTGGTCGTTGAGCGGGAGAGCCATCAGCTCTGTCCAGAAAGGCTTCATGTCCTGTGAGGGCTGCTACGAACACAACTTCGTCCTCCAAACCACCATCCAAACAGCCAGAAGGGTGCGGAGGCAGTGCGCAGTAGCATGGCTCAACCTGGCTAACACCTTTGGGTCCATGCCCCACCACCACATCTTTGCCATGCTGCAGGAATTCGGGATGCCAGAGAACTTCCTTCATGTGATCCAAGAGCCGTATGAGGGATGCAGTACCACCATCTGCTCGGGTGAAGGGGAGACCGCCGAGATCCAGAGCGGAGTAAAGCAGGGCTGTGCCCTCAGCCCCATCATCTTTAACCTTGCCATGGAGCCATTGCTGCGAGCACTCTCCAAAGGCACAGATGGCTTCAACCTCCACGGTGAGAGGGTGAGCATCCTGGCTTACGTGGACGACACAGAGCCTCCAAGGTATGCTAGACGCCACCAGTCAAGCTGCCAACTGGGGCTCCGCTTCAGTGCAAAGAAGTGCGCAACTCTCCACATTGACGGCAGCAAAAGGGACTCGGTGCAGGCGACGGGGTTCCAGATCCAGGGCAAGCCCATCATTCGCCTAGCAGAGGGGCAGGTGTACCAGCACCTCAGCACGCTGACAGGCTTCCGTGTCCGGCAGACACCCAAGGACACCATCCAGGAGATCTTGCAGGATGCCGCCAAGATCGACACCTCCCTGCTGCCACCGTGGCAGAAGATAAACACCCCTGAACACCTTCTTTTGATCCTCCGCATCTTGTTCATCCTAAGGGGATCTGCGGTGGCGAAGGTGCCCTTCAACAAGACAGAGAAGATCGACCGGCAGCTGGTGAAGAAGTGACTGTTCCTTCCCCAGAGAGCCAGCAACGAGCTAGTCTACATCACCCACAGGCATGGAGGCGCCAAAGTCCCCTGCATGGGCGACCTGTGCGACGTCGTGGTGATCAACCACGCCTTCCACCTGCTGACGTGTCCTGATGCCACAATAAGGAACATTATGGCAAACGCCCTACGTGACATGATAAAGAAGCAGATCAGCAGAGCCCCTTCCAACCAAGACATCGCCACCTTCCTGAGCGGCTCCCTGAATGGCGAATTCGGGTGGGACGGGGGCGACATTGCTTCACTGTGGTCCCGTGCTCGCAATGCCACGCATCGCCTGGGGAAGCACGTCAGCTGCCGCTGGAAGTGGTGTGAGGAGCACCAGGAGCTGGGAATCTTGGCACCGCAGATCAGATCCAATGACAACACCATCGTCACCCTGAGCGCCAGGGGCATACTGGAGAGGACCCTGAAGGCCACCATCCACTCGCTGTACGTGGAAACCCTGAAACGTAAACCACACCAGGGTAAAGCCTTAGAGTTGACCAGCAAGTGGGACGCCAGCAACCACTTCCTTGCCGGGGGTGGCTTCACCCGTTTCGCTGACTGGCGGTTCATCCATTGTGCCCGATTCAACTGCATCCTTCTTAACGGAGTCGTCCACCAGAGGAACCGAGACAAGCGTTGCAGGAAATGTGACTACTCCAACAAGACCCTGCCCCATGTCCTGTGCAGCTGCAAGCCCCACTCCAGAGCTTGGCAGCTGCGCCACAACGCCTTCCAGGACAGCCTGGTGAAAGCCATCGCACCATGCCTGGCGGAGGTTGCTGTGAACTGCGCCATCCCTGGTACCGACAGCCAGCTGCGACCTGATGTCGTCGTCACCAACTAGGCCCAGAAAAAGTCATCCTCGTCAACGTCGCAGTCTCCTTTGAAAACAGGAGCCCAAGCTCGTAAGATGGAAAAGTACGCTCCCCTGGCCGACACCCTGAGAGTGAAAGGCTATGAGGTGCAGATGGACACCCTGATCGTCGGAGCCCTGGCACCTGGAACCCCTGCAATAAGCGTGTGCTGCGGACATGTGGGATTGGTCGACACTATGCTTATGGGGCGCCTCATGGTCTCAGACACCATCCAATGGTCCAGGGACATCTACACCAAACACATCACCAGCCACCAACAGTACCAGGAGGCGTGAGCCGGAGCGACATCGTGCATCGACCACAAGAAAGGGACCGAGAGACTTTGTCCATTGGACCATATGAACTGGAACCATAAACTCACTGAACATTAAATCTCACCAAATGGGGGTCAATCCATCCTCATCATCGTATCCACTCGTTATACTCCACACCTGAACATAGCCATCATATGAACAACATACCCTCATATCTCAATGTCTGTACTTTGACCCGTTAACCTTTTACCCCCAATTGGGGATATTGCAGATTATGTATTCCTTACGCCAATTTTAAACCAAACTTCACACCCCTTGATAATCTGTATGTTACTCCCTGATAACCAGAAACTTCTACGCTTAAACTCTGTACCTTTCACTTTTTTTAAACATCATCTTAATAAAATTTTTATTTCTGTGTGCTTATAATCAGCTGCTGCATTTTACTCCAGAGGTGTTTGCATTCCAGTGGTAGATGAAGTAAATTACTTTGGCTGGGAAGGCGATGTATTTTTGAAAATTTGGCCTTATATTTCTAAAGGAACATGCAAAAAGACTTGGAAAATATGGCCCAGAAGACCGCTAATGCTATGCAAAATTCTGCTATAGTGGCTGTCAACTCCTAGTGGAGTTACACTCGGGATAACTTTGGCTGAGTGGTTCTTCTGTCATCCAGATAGTTCCTTGAATTCATTCTGAATGAAGCAAAAGTAAATACAAAAAAAAAAACCCACCTAACAATTCTTGTCTAGTTTTTGATATTTATAAAGGGAAATAATACCCCACACTTTGCAGTCCCTTATCTCTCATTTCAGTGGGTCCAGATCAAAGTGGTTCTGCAGCCAATTTTTATCAGCAAATCAGTTGCATCCCTTTTCCAAAAATACCTGCTTTGGTATAGCGGGCTTTCTGTAAATCCCCCTGCCTCCCAGCAACTCACCCACGCACACACACAATTCTGGGGATATGACGGGGGAAACTCTGCACTTTGGCTATTCTCCAGTTGCCCAAAGCCGATAGCACCCCAAGGGATCACTTAACGGGTGCCAAGGACTGCACCTTAGCTACCCATCCCTTCACTAGACTCTAGACTGGTGCAGGAATAGATTCAATCCCAGATCTATATTAACAGCTGCCATCAGGAGTTCCATAGACACCATAGACCTATTGAAGTCTCCGTGCCTATTAAAAGAATCTGCCTTCTGGTGGGGCTAATTCATGCAAGAAGCTTATTGAATGCCTTTTTTTTTCCTTTGTATGTCTACACTGAAAAATCCTCTCTCATGTTGGTATGAAAAATAGAGGTGTGGATTTTGTTTTTAAAGACAGCTGTGTCAGGGTGTGTTGCAAGATTGGGTCTCTTATGAATTCAGATAGTGTTTATAGCAGTGTTTTCCAAATCGGGGATGGGGTTGGGTGGTTGGGAAGGCTGTAGAGGGGTTGTGGGCCTGGTGAGGAGGGGATGCCATAGGGGGTAGGGAGATTGGAAAGTGAACCCACACTCACCCCACACTATTGTTTCCTGTCCTATGGGTCTGGGCCCTGCTCCCTGCTCTGAGTGTAGCAATCTGGTGCATGGGGTTGTAGTAGTGGCTGGGCCAAATCTGAGTGGTGCTGTGACTTTGTGCACCAGGTCACAATGCCACTCCCTTAAATTTTGTCTGACTGCACCCCCATCATGATGGATTTGGCTGGGCCAAACTGAGTGGCGCTGCAGTGCCAGGTTCAGCCCCATAGGACAGGAGCCGCCACTGATGGCAGAGGGTAAGGCAAGCTTGCTCTCCACCCCACCCCCCCCACACCCTCTCCTCCACACCTGGCTGGAATTAGGGTTGTGGTGCCAGGGCACATGGTGCTGCTGCGTAGTTGGTGCCCATCAGCAGGGGAGGACAAGGAGGAAGGTGACCTATGATTTTGGATCCCCACTGATTTGGACCCTGGGTTCATTGAAAAAAAAAAAGACAAAATGCAGTTGGTGGGTTGCCTTACTAAAAAGTTTGGGAACCTCTGGTTTATAAGGAAATGAAGTGAATGTTCTAATTTTTTTTTTTTTGGTGTACTGTTATGTGTAAAGTGTAATTTTGGTCTCAATGACCCTCTATTTAGAGTTTAGTTTTATGGGGGGCAATTACATAGTCCAGTCTGAAAAGTAAATGTGCTGGCTTTTAGTTTATTGCCATAGACTATGGCATCTGGACTAGTTACTGCCTTTGTTGCCAGCAAAGAGGGAACTTTATTTATGGGTTTCTGCTTTCATATCTTGTACAGTGTTTAAATGAAAATGACTGCCCCACATATTAATTTAAATAAGCAATAGCTGTTTTTAATCTTACTTTTGTAAAACAACAGTATCCTCTGTTCAAAAACAACACAAAGAAAGCATAAGTAAACAAACTGTCCCTTCTTCTCTGAATAAAACGCATAGTGTTACTTACTCTTTACTAACTGCTTAGTGAAGGTGTAAACGTTAAAGGCACATAAAGCTCAAGAAATCCTTGAGAGCAGCAGTGAGCCATCAAAATGGTCTTCACTGTACTCTTAGCCCGTCTAAAACAATCAGATAATCATGTAAAATTGTTATGAGCTGGGTGAAACCTCCTCACAGGTCAAATTGAAACCTTGCTGAGATTGATGGGTGTGAACTTGCCCTTCAAGTAACATAACTATAAGAATATATTAATCACAAGCCCCTATCTAAGACAAAAGGGTTATATGAACACACACAGGGGTTTCTAGACTAACTGTAGTGGGCTTTTGCTGAATATTGTTTGGAGGCAGAACACAGAGAAACAAACAGAGAGGCAGAGGCAAAAAGCAAGAAAACCAAGCAGTAGCCTGTGAGCACAATGTGACCCTGAGAAAAATGAGAGCGAGCTTTGGGGTTTATTGACTGAAAAGGCTTGGGGCTGTGTCAGGGATCAGGGCCTGCAGCAGAGCTAGTCTGTAGGCAGCCTCATCAGCACAACTGGCCTGCAGCAGTCTGCTTGATTAGCCATGAAACCTGGTTGACTGCAGAGGCCTGCAGGCTGGCTCTTAAGCCAGAAGCACCCCTAATTCCCTGTTTTCAATGCTCAGGTCTACCACTGTGCCTGTGTCAGTTTTGCTACCTTGTCTGGTATCCTGCATGCTCTAGTTCCTGACCTCTGGTTTTGACTTTTGGCTCCAGCTCCTGACTATGGGACTCTGGTATGAGCCTTGGTTCTGGTTCTTGATCTCTGGTTTTGATCTTTGGCTGTGGCTCCTGATTATGGACTCTGGTTTGACCCTTGGCTTTGGCTCCTGATGACTGACCATGGCTCTGACTCTGACCATTAGGCCTGCTGTCCAATCCGGCCACTAGGCTAGACTACCCTCATCCTGGTTGGCTAAGAAATGGCTCCTTTTGTTTTTGGTTTCTGCTGTGTTCAGAGAACCAGGACTCTGTACACCACAGGTGCTGACTCCATGGGTGCTCCAGGGCTGGAGCACCCATGGGGAAAAATTAGTGGCTGCTCTGCACCCACCAGCAGCTAAACTCCCCGCCCTGCCCCACCTCACCTCCTCCTCCCCTAAGCATGCCGTGTCTTCGCTCCTCTGCCTACCTCCCAGTGCTTGCCACCACCAAACGGCTGCAGCAAGCTCTGGGGGGGAGGAGCGGGAATGTGGCGTGCTCAGAGGAAGAGGCAGGGGTTTGGGGAAAGAGTTTGAAAAGGGGCAGGGAGGGGGCAGAGTTGGGGTGGGGACTTTGGGGAAGGGGTTGGAATGGGTGGGGCAGGGGTGGAGGTAGGATGGGACCAGGGGCAGAGGGGGGGTTGAGCTTATGCTGTACATTTCTTGTTTGGTTTTTTTTCTATGCAATCTTGTGTTTTGGGTGTGTGTGTGTGGGAGGGGGGGTGTTTTTATACAAGACATTAGACTCTGTCTAGTTCCAGCTGGAACATCTCCAGGGCCCTGAAATTTAACTAGCTGCTCGGCTCGATAATGGGGAAACAATAGTAAATAAATACCAGGTTACTGATCACATGGTGTTCTATATGCTATCAGCCTGTGGCATCAAGACTTCTTCCCCTCCCACCCCCAATAATCCTAAATAGAATGACATGAAGGCTTATATTTTCAAATATTACTAGTGACTTTTGGATAGCTCAGTTTTTGGTGGCCATCTTGAGACCCCTTAAAGGTGCCTGATTTTGTTTTCAGGGGTCAGGTACTCAGCACTTCTGAAAATCGGCTCCCTTTGAGGTGTCGCCACTTTAGCACACACATATTAAGGTACCCAAAATCACTGGTCACTAGTCATGTATTAGACCTACATAGGTACAATATAGAAGGTAAAGCAGGGAAGTGAGGGGAGGGGATTGAAGTTCTTCTTTTTTTTTTTCTTTTTTTTTTTTTTTTTTAAAGTTATTGACATTCTGCTTAGAACTTTATAAGGCTGCATATCACCATGGTATATGTTAATAGAAATGATTTATGACATGAAGTTTTGTAAACCATTTGTCTAAATATGCCTAGAACTGTGTGTAAGGTTGGCTGTCTTCCATGGCAAGCCACAGGAAAAGTCATGGCAAAATCTCTCTCTATTTACAGTAGTAGTAGCTTTGCTTCGCACAAACATTAATGAATATTTATCCTTGCAACACTCCTGTGATGGAGGGAGATGTTATCCCCATTTTACAATGGGAATCCCTTCAATGCAAAAGTCATCAGTTTAGTTCAAAGAATAGTCATGGCACTGAATATTCAAATTACTGTCACGGGAAATTCTGGGAAAAGTCAAACAAATATTAGTATACTTGCACTTGAATAAAATGTGTATTAAACAATGTAATCCTATGTATTTCTTGTAAACCAATAAGAACCCAAACTTAACCATACTGGAAACATAAAAGGCAGGGCTGAATTTGTAAAATGGAGGGCTCTCGCATAGTGGTAGGCTGGCCATGACAATCGTACCGGTTTTAAACAGACAACGTGACTGTCTCGTCTCTCAATTACACCACTTTTACACTAATATAATTCCAGTAGCTTCACAAGATGTAATCACACAGCCTGTCTGATTTATAGTCCTTCAGTGCATAATGGTACAGGCTGAAGACTAATAGATTACACAATTTTTTTATAAATATTAATGGCCATTATCTCCAATGCAGGATTGTTCCCTATATTTTGTAATGCTTGGTCCAAACTAGTTCTAAAAATCCCAAGCAAGAGAAGTAGTTCCACCACTTTCCATGAAGAACTATTCTATAGCCTATTACATTTCACTCAGTTTTCTTCTGATGATCTTTAATTTTTCCATTCTTCATTTCATCCCATTATTCCTTGTTAATTCCGTTAGTAATTTCAGTCCCTACAACTATTTATACATTTTTAAGGTTTAATTTTTTTTTCCATTCTGGTTCATAGATTCATGGATTTTAAGACTGTAAGGGATCATTGCAGTCCTCTAGTTTGATCTCCTGCAGAACACGGGCCATAGTTCATCCAGTAATATCTGCACTGAGCCTATATCTTGTGCCTGAATAACTTTTTCCAAATGCAAATTGATCCACTGTTACCTTATGGAGTCTGCAGGCAAATATAGTTAACAGTGGATCACATTCATGTCTGGTGTAACTCAACTGATTTCTATGGGTTTACATTAGGGATGAAGGTGGCCCAAAAGATTTGTGAGGTATGAAATCCCTCCAATAATCTCAGTGGGATGTTAACTATTAAACCTAATCATGACAGTTGTAATATCAAATCTGATTATTTAGCCAAAGAATCCAGAAATTTGGGGATAGTGGGTGGACATTGAATAGAGTACTATCACTTTCTTTTACCCTCCCATTCTGATTCCTGACTGTAAGTCGATTGCCAGAACATTGGGAGCATTTTCATTCAGTCTGAGCACTGCAATCAGAGTTACCTGGGTCACTTCTTGAACAATAGGCATCTGCCTTTGGCCTAACTCCAACACTGATTCTGCTCATTTTGGAAGAATGTTTTATAGTTCTAAATCTAGCTCAGTCTTCTTTCTGAAGCTCCATTCTGTATTTTTACAGCTTGGAGAATTAACAATCAGAATTTATTGAAATATCATAATCCCCTTAAACATCTTTTAAAATTTTTAAAATTCAATATAAATGTTGTACCTTCTTAATGCTTTTTGTTATCAGTCCCCCATCCATAACTGATACAGCATGTAATTTGTCTGACTCCTATGCTTTTATCATAAATCACCTTTAGTGTGTGTATTTTCATGTTCTTGATATTTTACATGTCAATCTCAGGATTTCACATCCGTACACACTTCAAGTCAAGTACTTCCCTGCCACTGCACAATCTCCTGTGAGCACAGCCCTGATGAGGTTTTTACAGATATGGTTTTATTCTAAGCACTGCTCAGCCATTTCATGTATCTGTGTGCAGAGATGTCAAAAATGTGAGCATCTAAATGAAGCCACATCTGCCAACCTAAGGAAACAGAAAAAATGGAAATTTGAGAAAATAATGGTAGATATCTTTTATATCCTGCTGAAATATAGTTTAGACTTGTTTTTTATTGAAGGACTGAAATACTTAAAAGTGAATCCGATTCAGAGAGGAAGTTGGAAATTTCTTCACAGGAGAAGCTGTGGCCAAAGAGCAAAAATGTTTAGTAGGTATCAACCTGCTTAAACTAAGAGGGCAAAACTGAAGGAGGACTGTCAAGTGAACAACAAAGGGCGTATTCTTGATCTAAAGTGATCAATTCTACTCATTATTAATGCAAGCACTTATTATATTCAAGTATCAAGCCGCTTGTAGTAAAAAAGGGATGTATTTTCACAGTCACACCAGTGCAACCCCCTTGCCTTCAATAGGATCAACCCAATGTAACTGAAGTAAGAATTTGGGTCAAATTTTTTTGATCTGGTTCTGAAATCTACATTGCTCACAATGGTCAAATCCCTAATCACCTTCTTTGTTTGGAAAGCTCTTAACACATTGCTGCTTTCTCTGATGTTAGCTTCACACAGTCTACTCTTCTAGTCTACGTTTCTGACTTCATATTCACCTGTACATTTCGCTCTTCTAACTTCTTTGCCCTTCTTACCTCATTTTTCCTATTTTGAAATTGATCAAATAAATGAAATCAAGTTGCTTGTCTCTGAAATACCTTGTTTTCATGGAGTTTGTAATATGCACATCCTCATTAACATTTTGCTGGTACTGTAATGGGCACTGACTCACAGCTCTTAAATAAGGGAAATTGTCTAAATACGCACTCATCATGGATAATAAAAGGTATTATGACTATCTTCAAAGTGCTGTAAAAACATTAACTAATTATTCCTCAGAACATCCTATGTGGCAGACTATTATTATTATTCCCATTTTACTGTTGGGAGAGACAGACTTTAAGTGACTTGCACAAAGTTACACAGAAAATGAGTGGCTGAGCAATTGCACATGCACAGGAAGTGTGTTATCAGTCTAATAATATTAAGAATCTGAAAAAGTGAGGACATTCAGTGACCAGGCTAAAACTCAGTCCTGTCTCATTGTCTTGTACCTATTTTAATGCAAGTGTCTCCAAATGGTGAGCACTGTTGTATAGCAATCCACTGTGATTAAAAGAATCAAATGAAATGTATAAAAGGAAGGTGCAACCATACACAAGTCCAGTAGAATAAGTTAAAGAGAGATTCTTTTTTTTTTTTTTGCATGGATCTCCAAAAATACCCAGTTATCCCCCTGTATCAGCTCTCCCCAAAGACACCATATTCTTCCATCACAGCTTGGCTGGATGTTATCCATGTCACCCCTGGTTCTACCAGATGTAATCACAGGAGAAACATGGTCCCCTAAAAGTTGAGGGCTTGGCCTCTTCAGCAATCCTTGTCCCAAGTTCCCCAGTGATTTAAGGAGTCAAAGTAATTTCCTTACCTATTAACTATGCATTTGGAGGCAATGTGGTCCAGTAGGCAGGGCTCTGAGGCCTATTACTCAGGATGTCAGGGTTCTAGTCACCGACTCTCACTGTGACCTTAGGTATGTCACTTCACCTGTCTGGGCCTCCATTTTCCTACCCTGTCTTGTCTCTTTGGGGCATGGATTGTCTTCCACTATGTGTTTTTACGGTGCCTAGCACAACGAGGTCTTACACTAATACAAATAATAATTGCTAGTAGGCCATAAGGCTAGGAGCGAGGAAGAAGAGCATTAAAAACCAAAACGGGGAAACTGACGAAAGAACACAGGAAGAGGAAAAATACAGCAGAATTGGAAGGACCTTAACTATAGAAAACAAGATGAGATTTTTTTCCCCCCCAATATATTAAATAATACAATCTCCCTTGCAAGTATATATAAATAAAGTTGCACGTCTTAACTCATAGCATAGAATCAGAGATTATAAACCTCTGATGTAATTCAGTCCATAGTGATACAATATGAAATTTACTAAGATTACAGAATTTTCTCTAAAGAAAGAGCACAGTTATCCCAAGTACAGGACTGTTCACTAGAGACCATTTTCTAGTGAATTGCTCCATTTAATTTTAAAAGTTCCAAGTGATGGGAGTTCCCAAACAGAACGGATAAAAATAGATTATTTTTTAATAAAATTTCAATTGGATTTTTAAATTTTGTTGTTTTCTTCTTTTTAAAAATAAACCTGTTTACAATGAAATCTGAATTTAATACAAAGTATGTTAAGACCTAAACTTATCTTGTAAAACATTTTAAAAAATAAATATGCTGAATCCATGATGCTCTATCAACAACTTTGATTTAATGGCTGATCTTTATAAAGAAAGAATCAAAAGAAAAATATCTAACTTTTGAGGTCAAGCTCTTTAAACATGTCACAACATGTACTGGATTAGTCCCTAGATCCCCCACAGGATCAAGCGCTTGTGTTACTGGGTGCAAGAGACTGGCAAATCATTATAGGCATTGGGAATTGGCCTCTGACTACAGGAGACATGATCATGTATCTCCTCAGGATCATCCATCAAGCCCACCTGGTGGTATCTTACTCCTGTTTTATAGCTTCTTTCTACCTGAGCTCTAATTGTCTCAGTTCTCAATTTTAAATAAGTCACACCACTGAACTGGTGGAAGTCAGCAGCTAAGCCCCTGGAGCCAGTGTTTAAGTGCTAAGCTAGCTTTTGACAGCAGTAGCCTCTTCTTCAGGCACAGAAAGAATATTTTCTTCATTTGGACTAATTCATTCAAAAGTGAGAAACTGAATTGGCGTTGGCAAAGCAGGAAAACTTGTCTTTCTCTTCCAGTCTATGAATAAAAATGAGGAGGTTGAGGATGAGATCTACCAGTTATAGAAGTCTGAAGGACGGACAAAGTAATTTAGGAGATTGTGTCATTTTCAAGAGACTTAGGCGAGTAGGAATTTAAACTCCAGTCACTTTGACTAAGGCATATTTGGAACAAATTGATAAAGTAATAAGTTACCAGGACCAGATGGTATTCACCCAAGAGTTCTGAAGGAACTCAAATATGAAATTGCAGAACTACTAACAGTGCTGTGTAACCTCTCAGTTAAATCAAACTTTGTACCAGATAATTGGCAGATAGCTAACGGGATGCTGATTTTTAAAGAGGCAACCCTGGCAATTTCAGGCTAGTAAGACTAACTTCAGTACCAGGCAAATTGGATGAAACTATAGTAAAGAAAAGAATTATCATAAATAAACAATTTTTGATGGGGGGGAACAAACGTGGATAAGGGTGATTCAGTGGATGTAGTTTCCTTGGACTTTCAGAAGAACTTTGACAAGGTTCCTCACACACAGAAAAAGGTTCTTAAGCAAAGTAGGCACTCATGGGATAAGAGGGAATGTCCTCTCATCAGTTACTAACTCTTTCAAAGATAGAAAACAAAGGTAGGAATGAATGATCAGTTTTCACAGTGGAGAGGGGTAAATAGTGGGGTCCCCCAAGGATCTGTATTGATCTATGCTGTTTAACATATTCAAAAATTATCTGGAAAAAGGGATAAATAGTGAGCTGGGCAAAGTTGCAGATGATGCAAAATTACTCAAAATAGTTTAATCCAAATCTGACTGTGAAGAGTTACAAAGGGATCTCACAAAACTGGGTGATGGGGCAACAAAACGGCAGATGAAATTCAATGTTGATAAATGCAAAGTAATGCACATTGGAAAACATAATGCCAACTATACATACAAAATGATGGGGTCTAAATTAGCTGTTACCACTCAAGAAAGAGATCTTGAAGTTATTATGGATAGTTCTCTGAAAATATCCACTCAATGTGCAGCGGCAGTCAAAAAAGCTAACAATGTTAGGAACCATTAGGAAATGAATAGAAAATATCATAATGCCACTATGTAAATCCATAGTATCCCCATACCTTGAATACTGCATGCAGCTCTGGTCACACCCATCTCAAAAAGGATATATTAGTATTGAAAAAAGTACAGAAAAAGGAAACAAAAATGATTAGGGATATGGAACAACTTCCAGGTCAGGAGAGATGAAAAAGACTGGGACTGGTCAGCTTAGAAACTACACAGTTGAGAGGGATATGATAGAGGTCTATAAATCACGAACGGTGTGTAGAAAGTGAATGTGGAAGTGTCATTTACCCCTTCACATAACAAAAGACCCAATGATTACCCAATGACATGAATAGGCATCAGGTTTAAAACAAACATAAAGAAGTTCTTCACACAACAGACACTCAACCTGTAGAATTAATTGCTGGTGATGTTGTGAAGGCCAAAAGCATAACTGAGTTTAAAAAATAATTAGATAAGTTCTTGGAGGATAAGGTACATCAATAGCTATTAGCCAAGATGGTGAGGGATGCAGCCCCACGCTCTGGATGTGCCCACACCTCTGACTGCCGGAAGGTGGGAGCAGATGACCGGGGATGGATTACTTGATAAATTGCCCTGTGGTGGTATTTCCCTCTCAAGCATCTGCCACTGCCACTGTCAGAAGACAAGGATACTGGGCTAGATGGATCATTGGTCTAACATAGTATGGCCATTCTTATGTTCTGAGGAAAATTTTCTCAAGATGACCTGAAATAATCAGTTTAATTCACTGACTACAGTTAATCCCTCTGTTTAATAAATCATTTAGTTTTGATAAGGGAAGTTTATGTATCCAAAACATTTAAGGTTGTTTTGTTTAATTTTTATATGCTGTTTGGTGTGTTTAATTAAATTCTAGTCACCATCCTAATGCAGCTTGACACAAATCATGAGCAAAAACTTAATTCTCTAGCAAAAAAGTAATATATTACTCACTATTTTCTAACATACTAAAATTGTGAGTTAAGAATCTGAAAATATTAAGCTACATAATTGCTTAAATAAATGTATATAGTTATAGTGTACCCTTCGAGGTAGCAAAAAAAAAACAACCAAATCTATCGTAAAGGCTCTATTTAGTTGTAAAGCAATGTTTTAATGGTTATGTCAACCAATGAGAATGCACCTTTCTTTAGAAAATAATTGAACTAAAAATGGAAAAGTTGATTTAAATTGAGGTGTTCCACTTGGTTTTAAATCAATCCACCCTGTTCCCAAGTGATAGGGATTCCACTACTTTCCTTGAGATTCCATTCCATTGCCTATCACATCCCACCATAAGAGTTTTCTTCTACTATTGAGTCTTAATTTTTCCATACTTACTGTGATCTCATTACTCCTTGTAATTCACTCATGTGTCACCGTAAATAATTCCTCTCCTTCCTTAATGTTTATTTTTTCATTGTATCCCCTTAGTTATCTGTAAATCAAGCTGTTAATATTTAGCTCTTTTAATCTCTTTTCCCAAATGAATCCCTCCAGTCTCCTAATATTGTTTTTGATCTCAGAGCTATGGCTATCCCTCCAGCTTGGGGGTTCAATCAAACCACTCCGAATTCTCACACACATTCCTTATATGAAATGTCTACAAATATTCCTTACAAAACTAGGACTTGCTTTGGAATTTTAGGAGTAGAATTAGACAAAACATTAGAAAGTGCCTGTAGGGAAAAATTCTGCACTGGCAGGGATATGAACTGGATGATCTCCTTCATCTTTCCATCTCTAACTTCAGTGGTTTTCCTAAATTATATTACAGGCCACTGACTCAATTTGTGACCTCAAGTAACCTCTTATTCTCTCTCTGTTTCAATTTACATTAAAGGGCTCTAATAACACCATTGCCTCACTGTGGAGTTGTGAGACTTGGATAATTGTTTGTCAAGTGAGTTAGGTCCCCAGTTAAAAAGTACGAGTGCTCTGCAAAGTAATCTTGTAATACAGTATCATTATTCTATTCTGCTGCTAAATTATAATTTATTTTCTTGCAGGATTACACTAGGTGGCACTGTTCAGACCAAATACTGCCAAATATGATTATGATGAAGAATCCGATTAGTAACAGAGAAATGTCATCTATATAGTTTGAAGTGAACCTTGGTCCGAAGCAATGTTGAATATCATAGTGCAGCCTAGTAATTCCTGAGAAACCTACCTCATTAAAATCAGTTTTAAGACAGGCCTCTTTCTTTTTTTTTTTCTTTTTGGTGTCAGGCTGTCTCCCTAACTGAGCTCACAACTCTCCCTGAAGGCAACAACAGCAATAGTCAAGCTCTGGTAGCTTTGAAGAGATCTTTGTGTGACTAATAATGTCACACAGAGTTACAGCTTCATCATGGCTCTGCATGCCAATCAGATAAGAGTACATACACTGTTGTAATCTATTGCAAATTCCCTAATTTCCTCAGTTTTCAGACTGGTGTTGAATTAAGGGCCTATTATTACCATGTTGATTTGATCTCAGAGAAACCAAAGTTGCGCTGGGGTAAACAAAGTTTCACTTGCCCAAAGAGTTCTGTTAGGTTTAGCTGTGAGCCACCTATCTTGACTATAGACTCAGTTCTATACAGAGGTAACAGGTCCCCAGTATGTAATGATCCATCTTAATCCAAGCAATATCTTCTCAGTCCAGATTTTACACTTCCATCTTCAGGCCTCTTGCAGTAAGAGAGAGCCCACTCTACAATCAAGTTGAGGGTAGCTACCACAGTCAATAACGTAGGCCCTGCAGGGCTCCCAGAAGTTGCCCAAAATGGACACTCGTGTCAGTCTGGATAGTCCTCCTGGTTTTATGGAACCATCAAGCTGTGTGACAATTTGAATAAAGGAGATTTGGAATTAGATTGTTAAATGTCACCTTGAAACAAACACTCTCCTTTACAAGAGAAAGAGACTTTAAAAATTGCCAAAACATTAATCCCAAAATGATGGAGTTGTTAGGGATGGGTGAATAAGATTAATATGTGGATTCAGGTGTATTTGGTTTGGAGGGTCCAACTGTTCAGATGATCCAGCTCCACAAATAGGAATATCAGAAAGCGTGACTAGAGTAAAATCAGTTACACTGTACCTTGCACGAATGGGGGGTGCTGTAACTCAAGATGAACAGTTTATGGAAGGAGCCAAGAAACTACCCTGGAAAGGTTTTAATAGCTTGGAGAGAAGGGGAAAAGAGCTTCTGTCCTGCTCCTATCTTCCCCTGCTAGAGGAACATGCTGAAGCTTGGAGAATCTTCACTAGGGAATTTCCTTAAAGTACAGGACACAAGCACACTCTCCCCCATCCCCTACCACTCTGAGAGGGAGATATGGCCTTTAAAAACTAGTACATTCCATTGTCCTGGTGCATCTAGTTATGGAAAGAGAAGCTGTGTGTGACTACTAATACGCTCACGTAAGCTATGGTCAGTTCCACTAGTCTGGAAGGCCAGGGGCTTGCTCAGGTGCCCAGAATCACCATAGCCACAGGGTTACAAAGCTTGTTTTGTGAAAATGAGAAACAGGGGCAGCAGCAGAGGAGCTGGCCGCTCTGGGACGGAGTATGCAGCCACTCCAGCCCCACGCTGCATCAATCCCTGCCGAAGGAGCCCACGATGGCTCCCTGCCTGCGTAATACCCCTTACTGTCCAGGCTGCCATATAGATATGTGGACCAGGCCAGAGAGCTGCCTCCGGCAGGTCTCCCCACTGGGGGTAGGAACACTACCAGTGGCTCTGCAGCAGGCACAGGGGTTTCTCAGCAGACACCGGTAGCACTGAAGGGTGGGAGAGATGGACTGAAACCCTTGGCCTGGTTCCGAGCAACACTACTCTAGAGCAGGCTCCACTTCCGGTACCAGGCCAGGTGAGGGGGCATGAGGACTCTCGCCCTCGCTCCTTCTCCCCTCCACCCCGATCGAGTCCGCCAGTATCCCACAATCCTCTCTGTCTTCTCTCTCTCGCTTTCAAGATGGCGTTGTTGGGGGCTCCACGGAGCCTGGCGGCTCTCGCTGCCTTCCATCGGCGAAGGCTGCTGGCGGCTTCCCTGCTCCGGCAGCCGGCGGCCTGCGTCCTCGGCTGGACAGCTGGCAGCCGGCTGAAGAGAAGCCAGCCCTGCCCGCGGATCTATCAGGTGCGGCGGGGAACGTGGGTCCCCACCGGAACCGGGCGCTAGCGGGGAGGACCCGAGGGAGCGCCGGGCCAAGGGAGGAGAGGGGTCTGTGGGGCGGGCAGAGCCGGGGATGTGGGCAGGACTCAGCCGCAGGCTCCAGTGGGGGATAGTCGGCAGTGGGGAGCAGCAAGGGCCTGGGGGTGTTAGGGTCAAGGCCGTTGGGGCTGAGCTCCTGGGGAGTAAGGGGGCTCGTCGGCATGGGGCTGCTGCATGGCGCCCTGTGGGGAAGGGGCCCTGGCGTCAGGATTGCAGGGGACGGGGCCAGCAGGGGAGGCTAGGGCCAAGCAGACAGTGAGTTTCTGTACAGGGGTGTTGCAGGTTGGGCTTTTTTAGGGGGAGTTGGTGTCCTCTGTGTTTCTGCCTGTTTTTACTGATAAGTCATGGCTGGTGTGAAGGTTTCGTTTGTCCTTTTCCTTCTGAGCCCTCTTTGCTCTGTAACTGCTTTCAACAGTTTTGTTTTTTTTATATACTTTTTTTTTTCTTGGATGTCCTCATTCCATTGCCCTGTAGTTTGCCTGAAAAAAATATTGTAGCTGCCTATTTGATGTGTGAGTGGATGAATATACAAAGCATAATAACATAAGAACGACCATAGTGGGTCAGACCAAAGGTCTGTCTAGTCCCATATTCCATCTTCTGACAATGGCTAATGCCAAGTGCCCCAAAGGGAATGAACAGAAAAGGTAATCCTCAAGTGATCCACCCCTAGTTGTCCATTCCCAGCTTCCCATTTCTGAGTCTGTTTGTTTTCCCCATGTTCCACCGCCAACCATCATGTAATCAAGTTATTGTACCTCACAAGGTTATTCTGGTGAAGAAAATTTAAGTAATGTTGACAAAGTAGGGAACTTGCTGGAACTATAGCATGAATGTAAGGGGACTTGAGTAGACAGCTGTTGCTTATTCTGTAGTGGGTAACTGAGGACCTAGTACTAATTACCCTGGCTTGAACAGATTTGGGCCTTCTGACAGCCGTCTAAATACTGTGTTCTCTATTATATTTACATCTGTGGCTGTTAATTTTGATGCACTTTGGTTCTAATGTTTTTAAAACAAAGTTGGAAGCTTTCTTAAGTAATAAGAACTGATCTTTTAATTGTGAAATGTTTATAACGTAAGCAAATATTTAACACAAAGTTTTGTTACATGTTGTTGGTTTATTAGGTGGTGACATAAAAGGGGGGCTGGTAAAGAATGAGACAGTCTTTTTACATCAAGAATACTGGTTCAAATTTGACCCAGAATAACAGTAGGCTGTTAAGTGGGCTAGAGGACCTGTAATTATAGTCATGGTCCAGTCTAATGGAGACACAGTGTCTGTATCAAAAAGCCACCAGCATATTCAGTGGTAATGGCATTCTCCTCTTGACTTAGAGGCCAAGAAAATGACTACTCTGAGCCTCCAGCTTCTGAAGAGCATGTTGCCCCTGTGTTATGTGATGCCACGCTTTTTTGGGGGGTGCTGTTTTAAAATACTTGTTTTTAACCTATAAATAAGGGCTGTCGATTTAATTGCAGTTAACTCACGTGATTAACTCAAAATTAATCATAATTACATTTTTAATCGCACTGTTAAACAATAGAATACCAATTGAAATTTATTAAATATTTTGGATGTTTTTCTACATTTTCATGTATATTGTATTCTGTGTTGTAATTGAAATCAAAGTGTATATTATTTTTGGTTACAAATATTTGCATTGTAAAAATGCTAAACAAAAGAAATAGTATTTTTCAATTCACCTCATGCAAGTACTGTGTAGTGCAATCTTTGTCCTGAAAGTAAAACTTACAAATGTAAATTTATTTTTTTGTTACATAACTGCACTCAAAAACAAAACAATTTAAAACTTCAAAGGCTACAAGTCCCTTCAGTCCTACTTCTTGTTCAGCCAATCGCTAAGACAAACAAGTTTGTTTACATTTGCAAGAGATAATGCTGCCCTCTTCTTATTTACAATGTCACCAGAAAGTGAGAAAAGGCATTTGCATGGCGTTTTTGTAGCTGGCATTGCAAGGTATTTACGTGCCAGATACAAAATTTTTATTAAAGCTAATGTTAAAATAATTATATAACACATAGGTTGAGAAAAGAAAGTCTGTACATCTGGGTATAGTACTTAGATTTTCCACAAATACAAAGTTTGTTTTTAAAAGTCATATGATACATAGAGTACATAATCAGCAATAACCCAAATTTAGGTGAATAGATTTAACAATACAATTTAGATATTAGAATCTGAGTACTCGGGTACATCACTCATGAAAAGTTATACAGAGATTTGGTTGTGAAAAGCAAAATATATCAATGAGTGGAGATTGTCTCTCAGTAATTGAGAATTAAACATTCGTAAGCCCCTTCATGCTTCAGCCACCATTCCAGAAAACATGCTTACATGCTGATGACACTTGTTTAAAAAAAATAAATGCATTAATTAAATTTGTGACTGAACTCCTTCGGGGAGAATTGTATGTCCCCTGCTCTGTTTTACCTGCATTCTGCCATATATTTCTTGTTAAAACAGTCTTGGATGGTGACCCAACACATGCTGTTCATTTTAACACCACTTTCACTGCAGATTTGACAAAATGCAAAGAAGGTACCTGTGACGGGTTGGATCACAGAACCCCCTTCGGGCTGCCAACTGATGTGCCAAGACTACTACTTCCCCTGCTTTCCCTGCCAATTTGGGACTCCAGCACCCTGTCTTGCTGAGCCGGAAACACCAGTCTGCTCCAACACAGACCCAGGGTCTGAACCATGTCCCCTAACAGCAGTAGGCTTAACTGAAAGCAGCTTACAGAAGTGTGCCTGCCTTTAACACTCAGATGCCCAACTCCCAATGGGGTCCAAACCCTAAATAATTCCGTTTTATCCTGTATAAAACTTATACAGGGTAAACTCATAAATTGTTTGCCCTCTATAACACTGATAGAAAGGTATGCACAGCTTCCCCCCCCACCCCCCTCCAGGTATTAATACATGCTCTGGGTTAATTAATAAGTGAAAAGTGATTTTATTAAAGACAGAAAGTAGGATTTAAGTGGTTCCAAGTAATAACAGACAGAACAAAGTGAATTACCAAAATAAAATAAAACACGCAAATCTAAGTCTAGTACAGTAATAAAACTGAATACAGATAAAAATCTCACCCTCAGAGCTGTTTCAATAAGTTTCTTTCACAGACTGGATGCCTTCCTAGTCTGGGCACAATCCGTTCCCCTGGTACAGCCCTTGTTCCAGTTCAGGTGGTAGCTGGGGGATTTCTCATGATGGCTGCCAATCACAGTGGCCTAGTCGAGCAGGATCTGTGCACAGCTGATTGCTTTGAGATACTGGTGGTGATTTTAAGTGAGTTTTAAGTGTGGTGGCTGGAGAACAGACAAAGTGGTTACTGGTTTGTTGTTTTATGTTTGCTTATTTCAGGTAAGGGAAATAGGGACAGAAAAGAAAGCAGAATAAGTAAGAGTGAAGATCAGAACAAGCTAGAACTGCACAGGTTGCAGATTACCCAGAAAGTCTGAACACTGGGTCCTGGGAAAGTCTCTGTTAACTAAGAAGCCTCTGAGCTGAGTGCCTCCCAGGTTCAGTGAACTGCAGAGGGGGCATGGTTCAGCACAAGAAAGCAGGAAAATGACTACCAGTGAAGCAGCCAATAAACTATAGCTGGCTAGACTGGAAGCAAAAGAGAGAGATGGAATTAAGACCATTAGAAATGAATGAGGAGGAGGCTGCCCACAAGAGAGCTGTGGAGGCAGAAACAGCCAGGGTGGAGGCAGAAGAGGCTGCCCATAAGAGAGCTATGGAGGCCCAATGGGAGGCTCAGAATCATGAACTGGCTGTTATGGAGTTGAAGAGACAAAACCCTTCAGCTGCTGGCTCCACTGTCCCAAAAATCCACAAATGGGAGCGACTATGCCCGCAGTATGATGAATCCAGCAATATTGCGGAATATTTCATCACCTTTGAGAGACTGTGCACCCTCCATGCGATCCCTGAAGACCAAAAGATGACCACATTCATAACAAAATTGACTGGCAGAGCTCTGGACATATTCAATAAGATGTCTATTGATGATGCTTCAAACTATGGTAAATTTAAGGAACTTGTTCTGAAACAGTTTCAGGTTATACCTGTAACCTACAGGATTAAATTCAGGAGTCTTAAGAGGGGATCTGGATTAAGTAATGTGGTTTATGTAAATGAAATGAGAGATTTGGTAGACAGGCGGGTGAGGGGGGAAAGGCATTACAAGCTGTGAAGGAATGTGTGATTTGGTTACTCAGGAACAATTCCTGAATATGTGCAGTGGTGATGTAAAACAGTAATTGTGGGACAAGAAGGTGGATGCAGTGGGAGAACTAGCTGGGTATGCAGACTCTTATGAGCAAGCACCAGCTGCAATTAAACACAAACCACTGGCTGAGGGGTACAGGGTTGGTGGAAAGCAAAACCACCGTTTTGCCCCTGGGAAAAAAGAGGCTGGGCATTCACCTCCCCATTCCCCTGTTACTCATCCCATATTTCCTGCACAAGCAGGGGATCCCCGAAGGTGCTTTCACTGCAGTTCCTCAGGGCACCTGAGAAGCAGCTGTCCCAAATTAATGGCAAGTAAACCTCCCTTGTCCCATGTTCGCTCAGTTGCCCTCAGCCCTGAGTCCCCTCCTACCTCTTATCACACCAGCTTAGTGGACATGGGGCCTAGTGAAGTGGACAGGGAACATGTCAAGGTTGATGGCATGGAGTGTCTGGGGTGGAAGGATACAGCGGCTTAGTTCTCTCTGGTTCAGACCTGGGTCTGGGTTTGCAGCAGGTTGGTGGGTCTGGCTCAAACTAGGCAGGGCACTGAAGTCCTAAGCTGACAGGGCAGGAAAGCAGGAGCAGAAGTAGTCTTGGCACATCAGGGGCAGCACTCGACCCAAGGTTTAAGAATCTGAAGTGCCTTCCAAAATCTTAGAGGGACGAGGTGTGGAGCATGCTTTCAGAAGTCTTAAAAGAGCAACATTCCGATGTGGAAACTATAAAACCCGAACCACCAAAAAAGAAAATCAACTTCTGCTGGTGGCATCTGACTCAGATAATGAAAATGAACATGTCGGTCTGCACTGCTTTGTATTGTTATCGAGCAGAACCTGTCATCAGCATGGACGAATGTCCCCTGGAATAGTGGTTGAAGGATGAAGGGACATACGAATCTTTAGCGCATCTGGCACGTGAATATCTTGTAACGCCGACTACAACAGTGCCATGTGAATGCCTGTTCTCACTTTCAGGTGACGTAAACAAGAAGCGGGCAATATTATCTCCTGCAAATGTAAACGAACTTGTTTGTACGAGCAATTGGCTGAACAAGAAGTAGGGCTGAGTGGGCCTTGTAGGCTCTAAAATTTTACATTGTATTATTTCTGAATGCAGGTTTTTTTGTACATAACTCTACATTTGTAAGTTCAACTTTCATGATAAAGAGATTGCACTACAGTACTTATATTAGGTGAATTGAAAAATACTATTTTTTTGTTTTTTTACAGTGCAAATACTTGTAATCAAAGATAAATATAAAGTGAGCCCTGTACGCTTTGTATTCTGGGTTGTAATTGAAATCAATATATTTGAAAATGTAGAAAACACCCACAAATATTGAAATAAATGGTATTCTATTATTGTTTAACAGTGCGATTAATTGCGATTAATTTTTTTAATCCCTTGAAAGCCATACTATAAATCCTTAAATTAGTTGGGCCCTGATGACCTCAGAGATGGCCTCTCTCCTTATGGCCCTGTCTAAACTATGAACTCCCATTCTAACTCTCTAAGGCTTTTAAACACAAGTGTATACGAAGTAAAAAACTTTTTTTTAAAAAAATATGTAACTAGTTGTGACCAGTTCTAGGAGTGTGTATTTAAAAAAATATCAAATCTTTTCACACTGGCTAGTAGGTTTAGGCCACAGGTTAGGAAGTGTCTGTGCTACCAACCCAAACCATGCTCATTGTACTCTAAAAGGAGTAAAACAGTCTACAGTAAAAGCTGTTTTATCCAGCATGCTGGGGGAATTGAGGGTGCTGGTAAGTGGAAAAATTCCAGTTAACTAAGAGGGAGTGAGTTTGGGTGCAGGAGGCGGTGCAGGGTTGGGGCTCGGGAGGGGGTGTGGGACACGGGCTCTGGGAGGGAGTTTGGGTGTGGAAGGGGGCTTGGGGCAGGGGGTTGCGATGAGGAAGGGGTTTCAGGGTGCTAGATCCGGGGGGGCACTCATCTCAGGTGACTCCATGTAAGTGGTGAGCTGTTCCTAGGCCAAGGCATGGCTCTGTGCGCTGTCCTGCCCCGCCCCAGCCCACCGCGCCCCACCCCACGTGCTGGCTCTGCAGCTCCCTTTGACTGGGAACCACAGCCAATGGGAGCTGCGGGGCCAGCACCTGCATGCGGAGGCAAGCTGCCTAGCCACGCCTCCGCCTAGGAGCAGCAGGTACAGGTTGCCACTTGTGGGGAGCCACCCGAGGTGAGCGCTGCTTGGATCCAGCACCCTGACCCCTCCCATGCCCCAACTACCTGCCCTGAGCCCCCAGCACCTAAACTCCCTCCCAGAGCCCATGCCCCACACCTCCTCCTGTGCCCCAACCGCTCTCCCCCTTTCGCACTCTGAACCTTTCATGGCCATTCCTCCGCCTTGGAGCAGCAGGTTCATGTCGCCACTTCCGGGGAGCCACGCGGCTCCAGGTAGAGAGCCTGCCGGCCCAGTGCCAACCAGACTATAAACTGGACTTTCTATGAAGATTAGAAATGCTGGTTTATAGAGTTTTCTGGTTGGTACAGGGCCTGATAATACAGCTTTTACTGTATTATAATGTCTGCTGTTGTATTTAATTATAACTATCAACTTTGTTTAATACATTTTAAAAATGTGTTGAGCTTGTTGAATAGTAGAAAAATACTTGTTGAATGTATAAATCGATAGAATAGTATTTGACCCGCTGTTAAAACTGGTTGATTATTGAGTAAATATTTACTTTGATGATTTTTTCACTTAATCATGGGACTGGAAGTGACCTTGAGAGGTCATCTAGTCCAGTCCCTTGCACTCATGGCAGGACTAAGTATTATCTATTAAAATAATGTTGAAATTTTGCCAAATAATGTTTTATACCTCTCTTCGTTCCTGCCATCACATGACTCTTTTTAGTATAGTTCATGGTGTATTTTCCACAGAATATTATAATTTTTACAAATTTATTATTCCTATTTATAAAATATTGTAACACCAACCATAGCAGATCTAATTTTAATTTTTTTAAAGCAAATCATCATAAAGGCTGCTGTAATCTAGACTCACTGAAAACCTATTTACAGTCTAATTCCCTGTCATTGTTAACTCTATTAAATTCAGAATTTTGCCCTGCAATGTTAAAGATTAAATTCAGTAGCAACCAGAGTAACTACAAGAAGGAAAGGCAACCGTAAGAGTCTCTGCTAAAAGGGGCCAACTAGTATGTGACTGACAGTACAATATTGTATAGAGGATCACCAGGGAGTCCTGTGGTAGCTAGTTGTCTTTTACAAGCACCACTCTGTAATAAATTTCAGTCAGATGCTAGCTTATGAGTGTAACCCTGCTTATGAAACACAGTTAAGATTTAGTCTATAAATTGGAATAGTTTTTAACTGGGTTAAGGGACAATCTTGTTTAGCTATATCTGAGAGAAAATCAAAATTTCTGCCTCACAGGAAATTCTGATATTTCAACAGTTGTGTTTTGCCCCGAATTGAAAAGAAACATCAAAATATCAAAATTTTTAGTGAAACAAAAAGTCTGAAAAAGTTTAATTGCAGAATTGTTGAAATAAGTTCTTGTTAATTTCAATTTTAAATAGGTTTATTTTTATGGCCGCCTAGGCTAAGGCCTAAGCTTGCTATGATCTACTAAAATAACTTAAGTTAAATTTAAAAAAAAAATCAAGCAGTGCATGTTTGCTGCTGAAGTTTTAAAGAAAGTCAAACCACTGAACTCTTGGAAGTCACTGGCTAAGCCCCGGGACCAGAGTTTGAAGTGCTAAGCCAGCCTTTGACAGCTGTCACCTTTCTAGTGGGTGCAGAAAATATTTTATTCTTTTCAGTTTATTCAGTCAGTTTAGTAAAAGGACTGGTTCATTCAAAGTTGAGAAACTGATTTGGGAAAGCTTCTTTTCCTCTTTCAGCCTGTAAATAAAAACAAGTATGAGTTCTAGTTCTAAAGTCTTGAAGGACATGGCAACCAGAAACAATAAATTCAACTTCAGATAATACTTCCTGATTTGATAAATCAATTCGTTTTAAATGCAGAACATGTTTTGATAAACTTATTTTTTCTCATGTATCCAGTACATTTAATCTAGCTGTATTTAACTAACTAACTAAATAAAATGCTGATTTTGTGCAGTTTTAATTTAATTCCAATTTCCATCCAAATGCAGCTTGACACAAATCGCAAGTAAAAAATTAATAATCTAATAAATAAAAGAAGTATCATTCACCATTTTCTAATATAATACATATGTAAAAATAAAGAATCTTAATAAATGTATGTTAATCTATATAACTGATTAAATATACTTATATAGGTATAGTGTATCCTGGAGATTATTAAATAGTGGTTCCAAATTTAGTGTATAGGGTGAAATTGAGCTGAGTACCTAAAGTCTGTTAACTTCTGGATAAGTCTGAATCCTTCTCATGCCTTTACATATCACTTATGGCATGAATGATCCTCTATCATTCCTTCTTCAGCTGCCCAGTAGTATTCCCACTGTGGCATGAGCTCTGGATTCATTATTAACGTATGTCCCAACTGTTTCCATCTTTTCTTGATATCTTTAGAGATAATGGGCTGTTGCACTTTGACGAATCTTGGCATTTGTTATAAATTCATTCCATTTAATACCTAGTATTTTTCTAAGGCATTTGCTTTCGAAGGCATTTGGATGTCTGTATTTTTGGATTTCCAGCTTTCATATCCATATGTTCAGATAGAAATAACGTTTAGTGGAAGATTCAGAATTTCATCTTTAAACTAGATTTTTGATGACCAAATCTTGTTTAAGGTAGCGTATGCAGCTGCTGACTTGCCAATTCATGATACTATTTCCTTCTGGACATCCCTGTGGCTTGAACGTTAGTGTCAAGGTATGTTAGTTGATTCAGTTCCTGTATTCCTTTGCCTTCCAAAGTAATATTAGAGTTGTGAGTTGTTGGAGTTCTCGTTTAATTTTTTCTTCATAACTGATTATTAACCCTGCCTTTTTGATAACGCTGGACAGTCTTTCGGTTTTTACTTGCGTTTTGGTTGAGCTGTCACTTAGAAGACCTATGTCATCAGCAACATCTAGATCTTCTAATGTATTGTTGAGCCTTGTGATGCCTGTGTTGTATCCATCTACACTTTCTCTCATTATGAAGTCAATAGCATTGCCAAGCAGTAGCAGTGAGAGAAGGCTTCGTTGTTTGATACCAGTTAAGTGCCTGTCTGATTTTGAAATAATCTCATGTTTAAAAGATCTGTGTTGATAATCCTACTGCATAGTTAACTTCTAAGTGCTTCTTAAGTGGTAGAATACATATATTTTGGAATATACTTTACTTTACTGTGGGTATTTTTAAAAGTATCTTCAGAAAGCAAATAATTTGTACTGGCTTTTTTCTAAATTGGTCAGAAGTGTACTCCATTTTATCTACTTCTGTTGCTGGTGGGGTTTTTTTCTTTGTTTGTTTGCATCTTGACATTTTCCATTTTTATCTCTTTCCTGACATTTGTTCGGTAATTCTCTCTCCCTTTTCCCTCACTTACTTATTTATATTTTTAAAAAGAACATTCTATAACTTGCATAGGCATACTGTAGAAGGTGAAATCTAAACATCAAGTCACCTTTAAAGTCCAGACAATTTTTATTCCCTTCCATTAGAATTTTGTGGCAAAGTCCTAAATGAAAATTCAGTTTCATTGAAACAATGAATTGTAACAGGGAAGCACCCTTCCCCTGCTGCTGAAATGCCAGAGTGGTGCAGAAAATGCTTTGCTATATTCTTGTTCATTGGTGAGCTGGAGCCGGTTCGCACGAACCGGTTGTTAAATTTTTGAAGCAGTTTTAGAACCGGTTGTTAACCCGCTTCCCTGCAGGGGGCGCTGAGGCTTTGATGAGCTTCGGCCGAGAAGTGATGTAATTCCTCCTCCGGCCACCGGGGGCGTTGTGCTGCCAGAGCCATGTGGGCTGCTGCCTGACCCTGGGCAAGAGCCCTGTTGCTGCTGCTTCCCTGGCCCTGGGGCTCCCGCTGCTGCCTGTTGGGTCCCCGGCTGCTCTGTTGGGCCTGGGCTGCATCATGCTGCTCGGGCTGCTACGAGCCGCTCTCCCCGTGAGTACCCACCACCCTGCCCACAACCAGCCCGTCTCCAGCCCCTGCCACACCCCCTGCCCTGCCCTCAGCCAGCCCCTGCCACACCCCTCTGCCTGAAGCTAGCCAGCCCCACGCCCCCCGTCTCCAGCCAACCCCTGCCGCACACCCTTGCAGCCCTGCCTGCAGCCAGCCCCGCACCCCCCTGCCCTGCCTGCAGCCAGCCCCTGGCCTCCAGCCAGCCCCCTGCCTCCAGCTAGCCCTGCCCCACGCCCCTGTCTGCAGCTGGCCCCACGTCCACTGGTGCCCTGGAGTTCCCAGGGCAGTAACCCTGCCCACCTGCTTCAATGAGGGAGGCAGGGAGCAACTGGGACCCACACATGTGTACATCCTAGGGTGACCAGACAGCAAGTGTGAAAAATCAGGACGGGGGTGGGGGTTAATAGGAGCCTATATAAGAAAAAAACCCCAAAATCGGGACTGTCCCTATAAAATCGGGACATCTGATCACCCTAGCACACCCCCAGGGAGTGGCGGGGACCCACACATGTGAAACGGAGCTCATTTCTAGTTCAGGTCCATCTTTTTAGAAAAGAATTTTAGGTAGGGTTAACATACATCCGTATTTTCCCAGACATGTCATACTTTTTGGTTCTTAAATCGCCGTCCTGGAGGAATTTTTAAATTTTAAAAGATAATTGTGACAATCATTTACTCACATAGAGGTGCCAGTTATATTACTAATATACAAGTCAGAATTCCTGCTGTCAGCTATGGATATCTTTGGTAATACATTCCAGTAGATGTTGCAAAATAACTTCTGTTGTTGTTGTTGGTTTTTTGGGGGAGGGGGGGGGCGGGTTTTCCAAATAAAATTCTTGGTAGTCTGGCTCATAAATGGAAACAACCAAAACTGTAGAAATGGAAAGAAGAATTGTAAAGTAAGAGTATTGTAAACACATCTCAAATGTTACTGCATCTAAATGTTAAAATGAATGAACGATCCTTGAAAAACTCTTGAGTAGCTATTATTTCAGTTTGATCATCTTAAACCTATATTTATTGCAGAAGTATGTTATTTGACGAGCTTTTCATTACCATTGGTTCTGATTAAATGCCTGTGACAGACATAATTCTATCACAGACCAGAATAAAGTTCTTATTATTTGCTTAGATCAATAAAATGGCTGGACGGAAATAAATTAAATGACAAAAGACTGTTCAGATGATGATAGGGGTCTTGTTTTTAAACTTGTGCAAGACAAGAAATTCAGAGATAAGGCAGAAATTTGGTCCTTATCCTGTCCATTTGTGATGAGGTACTGCAGCACTATTCTAAAACCTGTGCAATATTTATGCATAATGGATTTAAAACAAAAAATAAAATAAGTTCATCAACTTGAAACATTCATTGTTGGTCTATTTTGAATTATCTTGAAGAGTTACATCTTTAGAAGATTTTTAACAGGAAGATTTCAGAGAGTGATGCATACGTGGGAATGTAGTCTTCGGCTGTCTGCTTTCGAATGAAGTAGACATAAATTTTTAGTTAGTGAAATGAGTGTGATGTGGCATATCATCTTGCAAAAGCCTCCAGATTACCTAGTGATAAACTATCGTCTATGTCAATGGTTCTCAAACTTTTTTACTGGGTGACCCCTTTCACATAGCAAGCCTCTGAGTGCGACCCCCCTCCCAAAATTAAAAACATCTTTAAATATATTTAACACCATTATAAATGCAGGAGGCAAAGCGGGGTGGAGGCTGACAGCTTGCAATCCTCCCTCCCCCCCCCATGTAATAACCTCGTGACCCACTGTTTGAGAACCCCTGGATATATTGCATAGAGTAACCCCATCAGACTTTCATTTCTGTCTTACCTTACAGTTTCTAAGCAGTACACAACTGTTCAAAAAAACCAAAACTATTATTATTCTGACCCTTGTATTGTTGAGTGAGTTTGAGTTTAGGCTATTGGTTTGACACTTGGAGAGCTAGTAAAGGAAGGAATAATTAATCTAAAGCACTATTTGTTTATTCTTCCAACTATTTATTATTATTAATAATAATTTGTTAGTGTAATGCCAAGGATCTGTACTTGTGGACCAGGACCCCATGGTCTAGGTGCTGTGGAAACACAGAACAAAAGATGGGCCATCACCCAAAGAGTTTATAATCTAAGTATCAGAGAAGAGATGGCCACAGACAGATGGGGGAGTGTAAAGAAGCAATGAGACAATGTTGGCGAGCACCACAGGCAGTGGTCTCAGTACATTAACCGTTGTCAAGTTTTTGTAGAACTCACAGAAAAAGTGAGTTTTAAGGAGGGATTTGAAGTGGCTTTCAGGATGTTTACAGGGAACTCCTCCCAAGCGTGAGGGGCAGCATAGGAGATGAGCACAAAGGTGCTTGTTTTAAAATACTGTACAACCAGTGGGCAATGGAGGCTGGCATCAGGCAGGAGTCAAACTCTTTATACTGAATGAGAGGCGATAGGTAAGGTGGGTGTAGGCCTTGAAGAACCTTGAAAATAAAGACATTAATGCATGTTTTAGCAACTTTAGCAAGAGCTGTCACTTCCTCACTCACATTACTTTTAAAAACTACGCTAGTCAGCAAACATTAGTTTCCTTTGAGCTTGTTGGGTGCAACAGAAGGCAATAATGGCTGAAATGAAACTTCATTGACAGAACACCTAATCTCAGATAGAAGTGGGGACAGGAAGGGGACAAAATAAATGAAAAGTCCAAACAGAATGGTGGTTCTCTTTCTTATTTTATGGGGGAAATGACTATAAAAAATAGAAAAAGGCTAGGGTTAAATATATGGGGAAAAGGTAAGTCTAAAAATAATAAAGCAAGGTTTAAACATTAATAACTTATCATTAGTTCCACATTATTAAAATGTTTGCCCATCACCACCCTCATTATTTTGCATTCATATTGTATTCCATTTCCCTCAACTTGAATTTTTCTTTAGTTGTAAGTTCTTTAGGGTGGAGCAGTATTTGTATGTATGTTGTGCATTGTCTAGCCCAATGGGGATCTATTTTAGTTGAGACATTTGGGTGATATGCCAATACAAATAATAGCAGTTCTTGTCTCCACTCTCTCACCTACCTAGTTCAGTAGTTTTTCAGAGGCTTGTTGCTTCAAAACAGAGTGCAAAGAGATGTTAACTTTTGCATCCTGGAGAGAGGAATGGATTCTAGCGGGAAAACAGATATAATAAATAATTTTCTTAAGTCTCTTCTATGCACAGTATAGTGTGGAACTGTGTCTAGACTCCAAACCTTAACATTGAGATTAATTTTATGTTTCCACAAATATAACTTCTCTATCTCACCCTTCCAATGCGATTGGAATACACATGAAGTGCTTCCTGTCAGAGCTCCTGTTTGACTTATGACGTCTGCTGGATATGCATCCGGTGAACTGAGCTATAGCTCACGAAAGCTTATGCTCAAATAAATTGGTTAGTCTCTGAGGTGCCACTAGTACTCCTTTTCTTTCTGCGAATACAGAGTAACACGGCTGCTACTCTGAAACCTGGATGTTACTAAAGACCAAAGTGTTGGATGTGGCCTACGTAGTGATCTTGAAAAGTGACCCAAGTAAATGGAAATGTAGTCTTTAGGGAGTTTAGGACCATTCCCAAAGCAATTTACCTGCATCTGAAACAGAGCCTATAATAAAAGATTATTCAGTCTAGAACAAATATAAAGGGGATAAAGAAGAATAGATTAGAAAGAGCAGCAGTCCTGCAACTAAGGCAAATTGTTATATGATTAATCTGGATGAGTCAAGTAGTATGCTTAGGGGTTCCCTTCAAAGCCCACATGGTCAACAGTAAAAAGTAAAACGATGGACGTTACTGGAAAGTAGAACTGTAAAAAACAGAAATAGGTTAACTTCAGTTTTCCTCAATTTTTCTTCTTATGTTGCCGTTCCAGGTACAATGTGTAATATGTGATAAGATCTGCATTTTTTTATTCATACAAGAGAGTGTTTTTTTTAACTTGCTTTCTATAGCTCTTGGTTTCTAATAAGCAGTCACAACAAAGATTCATGACTGAAGGTGCTATTTCAATTAAATTTATTTGTTTATGTTTTTGTCACCTGTTCTAAGACCTCGTCTAGACTACAAAGTTTACTGGTAAAACTTTTGTCTTCTGTTGGCACAGCTTTGCATGTGTCCACACCCAATTTTAAGACCTACTGACAAAACTGACCTGCTGATGAAGCTAATTGCCCGTGTCAGGTTGCTCAAAATCAGTCTGTCTTCTCTCCCTCGCTTCCCCGCCCCCATGCCATTTCCCCCATGGCCTTTTAAATTTATATAAAACACAACATGCAGCAGTAACAAGAATATTTGGCTCTCTGAGATCCAGCCTATTCATAAAACATCTCCACTGATCCTTTAATCTGCCAAACGCATGCTCCACTGTGGTCTTGCATATACTTAGCAACAAGGAAAGATTTAATTATCACCTGTCTAGGTGCCAGGTGTATTATTTCATGAGTCAGGGAGGCAAAGGTTGGGCTTGCATCTAAGAAACGCAGTTTGCATTTTAGCCCCACCAATGTGAATATGCCAGTGTGTGCTTGCATCTTTTCAAAAAGACCTGTATTCTTAAAGATGCAAGTATCATGCACCTTCCCTGACCACCCAGCATTAGAGTCATCGAAACATGACTGGTGACCCACCCACACTTGCATAACCATGGGAAAAATATTCCTTTCTCTTTACATACTGAGGCAAGGTTTTTGTCTTAGGACAGAATTGCCTGCATGTTGCCCACGATCAGTCCTGTGCAGCAGGACACACTTAATGAACTTGGATTATCACTTGAGGATGGTTTAATGGACTGTGAAGTGATTTTGATGGCCTCAGGCCATTTCTCAATAGACATGTTTCACCAAAGAAACCAAATGGTGGCTGTTGAAGTTGTGGTGGATATCTGTGAGGGAGTTAGGTCATCTGTCCAGAGAATGAAAGTGTCATCAGTGTATAACATAGGTTTTGTGGTGCATTTTCCCAGAAATTCTTCCTTGAGGTATCCCATGAAGAGGTTGACATATTGAGGAACCATCCCAGTACCAGTGACTGTTCCCGTTGTTTGGACAAACTGTGTGTTGTTAAATGTAAAGTTGTTGTGGGTGAGAATGAAATGGATTAGTTTGGCAACATCTTTGAGGTGCATATCTGAAAGGGACATACATGGTGGGAAGGAATGTATTCTGCGGGAAATTGTTAATATTGTGGAGTTTCTGGAGGAAGTCGGTTGTGTCCTGGAGGAAACTGGCCCTTTGTGTGGTTAGTGGTTTGAGATGGTTTGTGAGTCTTGATATTCCTCAGTAGTGTGTGTTAACTCCTTATGCTTAACAACCTGTTCCACCTGTTTAGCTGTGAAACTCTGGTTACATTTTCTAGACCTGAAGAAAAGCTCTCTGAAGCTCAAAAGCTTGTCTCTTTCACCAACAAAAATTGGTCCAATAAAAGATATTACCTCACCCACCTTGTCTCTCTTAAATATACAGCATTACAGTGTAAGCCTTCTCTAAAAACTACAGATGAAACAAAGAGACATGCAGCTACATTTTTCAGAACTGGTCTCAGATTTTCGGTGTCCAGCTTGAGAAGTCTTTTTCAGAGGTCCCAACAAGCTGCAGCTCTCGTTTAAGTCAATGTAAACAGCAAAATAAGGAAAATTTGTCATCTTTCTGTTGTAATGTAAACTGCTTAGCTGAAGATATTTTGGTAAAATGCATATAGCATTCATTTTTAAAAGGTTATTTTTGATGGCCCATTCTACAATGGTGAACCAACTTTTGCCATTTTAAAGAATCAGTCAATTTAAAAACAATCTCATGAGTTTCCTAATATAGAAACCCATGTATTTTTAAGCCATTAGTGGGTTCTGGTGTTCTTTCCCAACATCTGTGCACATCTTTTTGGAAGAGCCTTTCCAAAAGGGGTCACACTGATAAATACACAGGGGAGGTTGCTAGTTAATTCTTGTAATTATTGCTAAATAATACAATTTAATCAAATGAGGAAGTGAAGTTATTCTCACACAAAATGACTAATTTTAACCAATGTTCTCTTCAGCTTTATTTTTCTGCATACAGAGTGACTGCCTAACTAAGCTTAATATACTAAAAAGCCCAGTTTGATCAGTGGACCTCTCCCCATTCCCATACTTTCTCTTTCCACATTCATTGTCATGCACTGTCTTCCATTTCCACTCTCCTCATTCCCTCTAATCTAAATTCAATCCGACTATTATCATTCACTCTTCTTTTCTCAGTGCCTTTGACCTTGAACAAATGCTTCTTGGTAATCTTGATTGTTCTTTGCAGTCATTGCTCTGATGTGTTAAGATATTTATAACATTTAACAGCCATGACATTGTAGGAATAGATAGGTTTAGTATTGATTGTACTTGAAAACTATGTTTCATCATTGAAACTGTATAGAATTGTAACCAAAAATGGCACTAAAAATATATTAATATTTCAAAGTCAAATACTCAGAAGTTAGGAAATGCCAGCATTAAGGTTGCCTGTGCAATCTGTGAAGTAAAAAACAAGCAGAAATATTCAGAAACAAAGGGCCATCTTTGTACATCATACAGGACCATAAAAAGGCACAAAAACATTTTTTCTTTGTGAAATACTTCTGTTGATAGAAAAGGATGTTAGACTGAAAGCACTGGAGACTGAAGTCTGCTATCCAGGGAGCAGGTACCGCTCGGAAAGCAGCAATACAAACTTATGTCCCACGTCCCTAGGCTGCCTCACCACTGTCTGTTCCTGACTGCTGGGCGGGATGCCCATGCTAGTTTAGTCTTTGGCCTCCATGCTGATACCGGATTTTTCAGAGAGAAGCATGAGAGGAAGGATTGGGACTCAAGAGAACTAGGATTCCCAGCTCCCTCACATATTTTTCTGTATGACCAAAGACAAATCCTGTGTGTTTCCATTCCTTTATCTGTACATTGGGATCCTTCCCTAATTGCAGAGGTGTTGTGTGGCTTATTTAAGTAATGTTTAATTGAAAGGTGCTATGTCAATTTTAAGTATTATCATTATAAGAGGGCAGTTTATCGTTCTAATGATACACTGCCGTCGTATAAGAGGGCTGTTTTTCCCAATCTACAGAGAGTGAGCAGAAGAGAAGAGCAGGGCTGGGAGGCAAAAGAAAGCGGTTTCAGAGTAGCAGCCATGTTAGTCTGTATTCGCAAAAAGAAAAGGAGTACTTGTGGCACCTTAGAGACTAACCAGTTTATTTGAGCATAAGCTTTCGTGAGCTACAGCTCACTTCATCAGATGCATTCAGTGGAAAATACAGTGGGGAGATTTATATACACAGAGAACATGAAACAATGGGTGTTACCATACACACTGTAAGGAGAGTGATCACTTAAGATGAGCTAATACCAGCAGAAGAGCGGCGGGGGGGGGGGAACCTTTCGTAGTGATAATCAAGGTGGGCCATTTCCAGCAGTTGACAAGAAGGACCCTAGAGCCAGCTCTTTTGCCCCTGCATGTATGTTCCTGCAGCTGTAGATAAAGCAACAGGGGCTTGTTTAAAACAAACAAAAATGTTTTCTTCCTGCTTCTTTGGCAGCCTCTAATACATCTGGCCACGGGTCATTTTACACATAGGGGCTGCCTCTTCAACAGTCCAAACTGAAGGAAGGTTGGATCTGTCCTGGGACAGGACAGCAGGCCTCACATTAGTTATTTCAACAAAAATAGATTAGAAACTCCTGTATTAAGGAAATGTAATCTAGGCGAGCTGCAATAAAAGCTTATAAATAAAAACTTCTTTAAATATACTTCACAATCGAGTTTGTAAAGTTTGTGTAATAGAAAGAAAATCATTAGTTTAAAAAATATTGTAAAGAAAATAGAATAACTTAAACCAGTAAGTCTAAATTAGTCTAAGTAAAACTTTTATTTTCCAATATCTCATTCAAAGTTTATAATCTTGCTTGGATTATAAATGTTGTTTTGGAATAAGAATGAGATTTATTTGTCTATAAAATACCATGTACATTTACTGCACTGTATAAACAATCTAGCTCTTTCTCAGCATGGTGGCTGTGAATTCTTTTTTCCCCCATAGGTTATTATAGCTCTACAACCCTCTACTCCCATGAACACACACTGAGCAAAAATATTGTGGATTTAATATTTAGTGTTCATATGCTTGATCACTCCAAATGTTAATTTACATGCTTCTTGCAGACCTAAACAGGAGTTTATAGCATTGCTTTTGAGAGGTTCCAGTCTTAAGTATTTGAGAGAACCCACAGTGGGCAATTTTCAGAGTAGCAGCCGTGTTAGTCTGTATCTGCAAAAAGAACAGGAGTACTAGTGGCACCTTAGAGACTAACCAATTTATTTGAGCATAAGCTTTCGTGGGCTACAGCCCACTCCCTCAGACGGAGCCAAACACCTACAAGATCTCTATCAAGCATTCTTAAAACTACAATACCCACCTGCTGAAGTGAAAAAACAGATTGACAAAGCCAGAAGAATACCCAGAAGTCACCTACTACAGGACAGGCCTAACAAAGAAAATAACAGAACGCTACTAGCTGTCACCTTCAGCCTCCAACTAAGTCCTCTCCAGCGTATCATCACAGATCTACAACCTATCCTGAAAAATGATCCCTCACTCTCTCAGATCTTGGGAGACAGACCAGTCCTCGCTTACAGACAGCCCCCCAACCTGAAGCAAATACTCTCCAGCAACCACACGCCACACAACAAAAACAGTAACCCAGGAACCTATCCTTGCAACAAAGCCCAATGCCAACTCTGTCCACATATTTTATTCAAGTGACACCATCATAGGACCTAATCACATTAGCCACACCATCAGGAGCTTGTTCACCTGCACATCTACCAATGTGATATATGCCATCATGTGCCAGCAATGCCCCTCTGCCACGTACATTGGCCGTCTCTACGCAAAAGAATAAATGGACACAAATCTGACATCAGGAATCATAACATTCAAAAACCAGTAGGAGAACACTTCAGCCTCTCTGGCCACTCAGTAACAGACTTAAAGGTGGCAATTTTGCAACAGAAAAGCTTCAAAAACAGACTCCAACGAAAAACTGCTGAGCTTGAATTAATATGCAAACTAGATACCATTAACTTGGGTTTGAATAGAGACTGGGCGTGGCTGGGTCATTACACATATTGAATCTGTTTCCCCATGTTAAGTATCCTCACACCTTCTTGTCAACTGTCTAAATGGGCCATCTTGATTATCACTACAAAACTTTTTTTTTCCTGCTGATAATAGCTCATCTTAATTAATTAGCCTCTTACAGTTGGTATGGCTACTTCCACCTTTTCATGTTCTCTGCGTGTATATATCTATATCTTCTTACTATATGTTCCATTCTGTGCATCTGATGAAGTGGGCTGTAGCCCACGAAAACTTATGCTCTAATAAATTTGTTAGTTTCTAAGGTGCCACAAGTACTCCTGTTCTTTTTACAGTGGGCAGTTGTTCCTCCGCCCCAACGGTAGCTTGGAGCCTCCTGCCATGTGACTGGGGCTAGGAGTCGGTTCCTGTGGCCAGTGCCTGCCACTGCGCACCTGGAGCCAGGACCCAGCGCCTGCTGCCATGAAGCTGGAACCAGGGTCCGGAGGCTGAAGCCTCACAGCTGGAGGCCAGGGCTGCGTGGCCAGAGGCGGGGGCGGTGTCAATAGCTGCTGCCCTGCGGTCAGAGCCCCGGGCCGCATGGCCAGGTTCCTGAAGTCCTGCCGCTGGAGCCTGCCACCCAAACCCCTCCTCCCCAAGGTGGGTCAAGAACTCACTTTGCTCCTGCAGCGTTGTGCCCCACCTCTTTCCAGAGGCAGTGGCAGGGTGGTGCATCCAGGAGCAACAAGGAGGGAGGGGAAGGGGCCAGTGCTTTGCTCACCCCTCCTCTGCCCATCACCAGGAGAGTGTCGTGGATGCACGAAAAGCCCCTGGTGGCCACATTTGAGAAACATTGGTTTAATCCAAACAAGAGGGCAGTGTTAACAGATTTGGGGAAGCAGTCATGAGTGCTGTCCTAATTTAATCACTGCACCTGACTTAGGGAGTTCAGCTGCCATTTGTAGCATAAGTATGCAAATGAGGGGTGGTGTTAAATCCTGGTCTGCTGCTGGATACCCAGGTGGTGGCTGTTTCCACGAATGATTTTTTTTTTTTTAATGTAGGCATCTGTACTCTTATTCCAGCTTCTGCCACAGTTAGATTAGATTGCTGTAATGCTCTCTACATGTGGCTATGCACAGAGACCACTTGGAACCTGAAGCTAGTGCAGAATGCCATCCATGGCCTGTTTGAGGCAGAGAGCATACCACATCAGTGCCATAGGGTCTGCTCTTTCTTCTGTGGACCACCTGGTGGAATTCAAGATGTTGGAATCAATTTGTAAAGCCCTAAATGGTTTGACACCTCGTTACCATTGAAATTGCTTCTGTTCCCATGCCATGCTTCCTCAGTTGGTCTGTGGAAGTGCTTGAGTTCTTGTCGATATAAACAGAAGGGAGCTACTTGGAGGGAGTTCTCTGTGAAGGATGGCTGTCTCTGTAAAGAGTTTATTATGAAGCTAAAGGATTATCAAATGTCTGCCAAGATTTGAGGGTTTTTCTCCTGCAGCTGTAGCAGTAACACATTTCAGTTGCACAGCAAAAACACATCTACGGTGATAAGGTCCATCTTCATTGGCAAGACCAAACAGTTGCTTAATCATATGAGGACAGTGTTGCAACTGAGATCGGACCTTCCAAAGGCTTTGTTCTCAGTGGGATCAGAATTATGCTATCTATGACCATGATTAAACAAAGTTGTTGGTAACAAATTTCTAGTGCTGTTACCATGACCACCATGGACAGGATTTTTTTGTTTTGTTTTGTTTTTTGGATCAGAGCATGGATTTCAAACACAGTTGTATAGGCAACCAAAGGTTTGAGTATTTGACATGATTTGGCTTGTTATATGCTTATTTAAAGAGACTGTGTCAACTTGCAATCTCTTAGTTTAAAATGAGAGTTAAAACTAGTTACAGATACTATTACTGCCTTGAGGGCTACCGCTGCTCCCCTCCCCGCCAACTTCTGTGATCTTACTTCCTATTTGAAACATAAAATGAAAAATGTGATGTGAATGTTGATGTTAGTGGCAGTTGCGAGGGAGGGGCTCAGCACTTCTGAAAATCAGACCACTTATTTAGGAGTTTAACTTTAGGCACTCATTTTTGAAAATGTTGACCTGTATGACTGGGTGCTTAGGATTTCCAGTACCACATTAGACCACTGGCACATCAGATTTGTTAGCTTGTCTCCGCAAATGATGCGCACACAACTGTGTACTGCTTTATAAAGGTTGGCTGGAGGGTGTGGTGGATACTGCAGGGAACTCCTTGAAAAATTGACTGTTAAGACTGAAAGCTGTTCTGGGCAGGAATGTAGGCTTCTAAGTCACTGAAGCACTTTTGCAAAACTTACCCTAAATCATTTTACCTTAAGTTCTATAGAAAGTCATTAGGACTTACATGTTTTTGAAAATTTAACCCTTTTACCCTTTATCTTATTTCTTATTATTTTATATGGAGAGTGCCTTGCCCACCCATCATGCTAAGCAATAGTTGGAAAATTGTTTGCAAAAACTGTTATGCTTAAAGACCAGCGTGTCTTCGTCATTTGGTCAAGACTCTGATGGTAGAAATATGGATGTCATGCTGACACCTTTCATAAGCACTACAGCATAAATCTGAGACAAACTGCTTGGTGTCAACGTTCCAGTAAACCTTTAGGATGCAAACAGGATCTTCTCATAGAGATTTAAAGAAAACCGTGTTTTACTTTTCTCTGCTGAGGTGTGGTGCTGGAATGGATCACATTGGCTTATATGAATGGCATGTATAACTAGAAAGCCATTTGCTACATTAAGTGCCGTAAGTGCGTGATGCATCTTTAAAAGTAATTAACAGAATGTTTAATCCCAAAAATACTTCATCACATTCTATATGCAGGATATAATACAATAAGATGTGTTAAAATGGGCAAGTATTATATGGTGAAGAAGTTAATTTCACTTGGTTACAAATTGCTGATGAAATACAATGTACTATGTGACTTAGGACAAGTGCAAAAAGAAGGTTTAAGGCAATGTGTAGAAAATATATACAAGGCCATGGTGCTATTTGTTAAGGTTAAAAATGTTTTTCTTCAGAGTTCATTTTCTTGACGTTTGTTCTTTGCCTTGAGCCAATGAGCTGCCCTTTTGCTATTCTGCTGTAAGTACAGTATTGATTTATATTGTGCATGCTGTGCAGCTAGTATCGCAACAGAGCTGTGGAACACGGGTTTATGGTGGAATACTAGCCACGTGCTTTAGGAGTATCAGGACTGATTTCAGAAACAACCATTGGGGGTAGAGAACGTGCTTCCTGGCTGAAATATACCAGTTACGTTATGGAAGCACACTGAGTGCCCCCTGTCTGCTGTTGCTTGGGAGGACATAGCTCACCATCCTTATTGAAAGGAAGAGTGTAATGAAAACGGCCATCCAGGTTTAAGGCTGTTAGTTACTATTTCGGTAGCATCCAAAGGGTTGTAGGAACTTCAGAAGGGTAGGCAGACAAGATCTGTGTCCTACAGTACTTAGAATACAGTGTTCCAGTTTCTGTAACAGCATCTGCTAGTAACCTATGTTATGTCCATGCAGAGTCCTATATTTATGAATATGGTGTTTTTTATATCCCTTCTGAAAAAACTTGCAACCCAGTCAAGTTCAGATTCATAGCAGTGGCAGCAGTTCCCAGGCAGAGTTGTAGCCTTTTGGTCGAATGTACAAGCGTAGTATTTGAGGTAAGAGGGAATGAAAACAGGGAGGGCAACAAGGATAAGAATAAAACAGAACAAAAGGGGATATTTGAAAAGAATGCAAAGGCCCTCTGAGGACAAAACAGAATGAGAAGAGAAGAAGGACTTAAGGGCTTTCAAGGAACAAAGGATAGGAAGCCTAGTGAGAGCGTGGGTGGAGATGGGGGAAAGGTTTGTTGTTTTGGATTTTTAATAGTTGGAAGCAATTTATTTTGCACCTGCTCCCCACCAGTTGTTGTCGTCTTATTTTTTCTTTGATCACTTGTCAACCACTCCCTTTGTTTAGTTCCTATGTTATGCATGTTTACACCAAGTAGGTGAAATATTCTCTGAACATGAAGTATACACTGTTAATTACTCAATCCTCTTTTTTTTTCTTCTTCTTCTTTCCTGCAGATTCCACAGAGATTCAGACAAGCTACATGGCAGAGTTTGGGGAGTGGTTATTCAAGACAATTATTCGATGCTGCAAAGGTAGGATTAAGCAGTCTTAACTCCTTCTACTCTCTCAGGGGGGGAAAATTCTGTCCCTTGGAGCATCTTCCAATTTATGCTGCGTATTTTACATCCTTTATATAATTTTCCCTTTTTATGATTTCTAAGTACTACTAGATAATTGGCAAGTTATGTGAGTGACAGAGATGGAATTGTGAGTCAGGGACTCCTGAATTCTAATATATTAGATGATGCTACCTCCCATAGACATTATATATGAGATTTTATAATATTGCCTGGTAGCGTCCCCTAATATTTAGGTTGCCTGACTTTTTCCATTGTAAAAGATTCTTGCTTCTATCTATCTAATCTATCTATTTAGAAGCTCTACCTCTCTTGTTTTCAGCAGGCCTTCAAAGTTAAGGAGAAATCACTTGGTTAGCAAAGTGACTTGTTTGTCCTATGGAATTCCATTCAGTTTAGCTGAATTATTAACTGTTAAATCATCATTTCCTGTTTCCCACTTGTATTCATCAGGAAAATTTTGGTAGTATGTTAAAATAACTGAACACAATTTAAAAAAAAAAAAATAGGTTCACACTACCACTGCAGCACAGAACACACTATACTGGCAATGTCTGGAAGCAGGAAGGGACTGGACCAGGCCGGGCTGCCTCAACCTGCACTCCTCTGACCTGGCACATGGCCCCTGCTTCCTATCCTCCTTTTTGGGAGCATCATATGGGCCATGTAACTGAAGTGGTAGAACAGAGGTTCTCAAAATGGGGGTCGGGTTAGGTTATTACAGGGGGGCGGGGGGAAGTCGCGAGCTGTCAGCCTCCACCCCAAACACCACTTTGCCTCCAGAATTTATAATGTGTTAAATATATAAAAAAGTGTTTTTGATTTATAAGGGGTGTCGCACTCAGAGGCTTGTTATGTGAAAGGGGTCACCAGTACAAAAGTTTGAAAACCACTGTGGTAGAAGTCTGTGCTGCCATGCTGCAGTCTCAGGATTCTTGATGATGCATGATGGGGAGATTATTATAGTGGTATGTAACATTGTTTTTATCTTTTTTTAAACATCTAGGAAATGTATTAAAAGACCATTATTTAGGTTGCAAATCCACTCACTCATTGGTTAGGAAATACCACTTGGAGTTGCCCATGCAATCATAATTATGCCCCCTTGTACATATGGATTACAATATAGTTTTTAATTACATGATCATATACTGTTTTTTTCCCCACAGGAACCCTGCTCATTCAGTGCAGAGATTTGACACACAAAGGGACAGAATTAAGATTTCATGGACAACTTTAAATTTAGCATTTAGTCACTTTCAAGTGCTTGATAAGATTGCAAAATTAGCTGTGTTTACTGTAGATTTTGTTTTTTAATAAGCAAGGTCTATTAGAGTAGAGTTCAGGAGTTACTGATCTCCAGTTCCGTCTCTCTTCCTCCTCCCTCCATCCCTCCCTCCCTGGCCTTATGCAGGTAATTTAACCTCTCTACTCAGTTTTCCTGTCTTCAAAGTGGGGATAGTAGTAATATCCTACCTCAAAGAGGTGGTGTGGATTAATGCTTTGCACAGTACTTGGAAGCATTTGTAAAGCTCTAAGTGTCATTATTATGATACTTGCCAAATTGATCATAGCATTCTAGTCTAATGCGGTGGTTTTAAGCACTTTATTGAAAGTGCAGTTGTGCTTGAACAGCGGCTTTGTAAAAATGCATTTTCTTACCCATCAAGGGAAGGTATGTATAGCTAAAAAAATAAATGAGATGACATTTGGATGACTTAATCGGACACAACTAAATTGCAATTCATATATTTAATTTATGATGTAATTAAACAATGACCATTGAGACTTATAACCTGTTTATAATTAAGGCTATGATTTAATCATGGGTATTTTTAGTAAAAGTCATGGACAGGTAACAGGCAATAAACAAAAATTCACGGCCCGTGACCTGTCCATGACATACTAAAAATACCTGTTTAAATGTGGAGGGCACTTGGTGGGGGGGCTCATGCTCGAGGGTGTGGGGGGGGCGCCTGGGGCCAGCAGCTCCAGCTGCCAGGGGCCACAGACCGTGGCCACTTCAGCTGGGTGGGGTGGGGACCGCTGTCCAGACCACGGCCACTAGGAGCTGCAGGCAGCCATGCCTGTGAACAGTCGATGTAAACAAACTGTCTTGCAGCCCGCCAGTAGATTACCCTGACAGGCTGCATGCAGGCCGCAAGTTGCCCACCACTGGGTTAAAGAGTCTACTTAATTTGGTCTACGCCTGCCTTTTATTAATTTAGCTTATTTTGAATCAGTTGCTTACTGAACTAAATTGATATTTCAGTGTACGCCTGACTTATAAATGTGTCCACATAGGTTTTTGCATTGGTTTAGTTAAACCTTCCTTTTTTAAAGTAGACCTTAGTTAAACCTGGCAAGCTTTATGTGTATACAAGATCTTGGCAAGGTCGACAGGAAATAAAAGCATTAAAAACATACCTTTGTCTCTAAGATCAGCAGATAGTATGCTCCATGTGCACAGGAGGCAGGTCTGTTGAAAAAGAAGGTGCCATTTTTACATAGTCATTTTTCAGAGTAGATGTGTACTTGAAGGATTTGGAGATCTTTCTGTAACTCTTAGAGACAGTTTCTGCTCTAAGGTATTTTGACACATAACTGTTACCCCGCAAGGTACTGTTCTTGAGGCATAACCTCCATTCTTCTGGGTGATGGCCCTGAGCTACTAGATCTTCAGCGCTATTCTGATTGTCACTTTAATTCAGAATTTAAGTTTTGTTCATTGGTTTTTTAAGTCCATGATTCTTGTAGTCTTTGTATAATGGATATTTATTTTTTTACACAGAATCTCCAGAGGAGGCCACTGATAGATAAGAGAACATGTTGGCATGGTCATGCAGGTGGAGGACTCCACACCGATCCAAAGCAAGGGGTAAAAGCTTGATTAGACAATATTACTCAAACTCTGTTCAAGATGCTGCATCAATCATGTTCAGCGTTTTCAAACATTTAACAATTGAAAAGAGCAAATGTTTCACACAGATGACTGCTTAGTTTAGTTTTTAGACTGTTGTCTTCTAAATAGTGTTAGTTGTGAACCTTGGATTAGTAGATTTTAAATTACCCAACACTGGTAATGATTTTACCTGTTTATTTTCCCACAAATTCTCTGGCTTTCTATAAATAAATAGTCACCAAAGTGTCACAGATGTTGACTTGAAATTAGCTTCAGGTATTTTAGACTTTTCATGACAGATATGTTCCATTATACTTTAATATGTTCTCTTATTCCTGCTTGTCGGTGGCATTTCTAGGACTTGACATTTGGTGTAGAAGGAATTTGCTTGTCAGTACAAGTCAGTGCATCACTCACTCTGCCTGCACTCACTGCAGCAATAGAAAATAAAAAAAACTTGTTAGTTTATAAAGTCATTATCCCTTTAATTAAATGTTTCACAGGCAACCTTAATTCTGACACTTTCTAATTTTTCCCATTGCAACTTGAATATTCATTTAACATTGGTTCTTTGTGTATAATTTCTGTTTATTTCAGTTTGCTTTTTGAGTCAGATTGCTTCTTCCTCTATGCTGCCAGGGTACAGAGGGGATAACAGTAGTCACTGACAGAAGAGACAGCTCCCTGCTCTTAGTTCCAGAGCCTGGCCCCACCCCATCCTGGAGCAGCCATTATAGGGAAAGTCTGTCTTCACCCCTTTAGCCCTGGGCTAGAGCAGCCTCAGTTACTGTGAGAGCATGGCTCATGCCCAGTCTGATCAGCACGAGAGGTTGAGAGAGGCTCAGGAATACTTAGCCAGGATGGACTCCTAAGAAATTGTAACTGTTAAAGTCTAAGAAGTCTCTACAGAGCATGTGCAAACTGTGATTTGATTTGATTTTATTTTTAGAGGTTTATAGCTTCACCAAATTTGGGCAGATTTTTCCAGGGACAAGCAAAAGGCACATCACAAAGGCATTCCAGCCACCAGTTCCAACTCCAAAGCATGGGAATACTAGAGTTGTTAAAAAAAAAATAAAAATAAAAAAAAATAGGTACTTTTAACATGGACGAAATATATTTTTCCCAAGCTTCATTCTTAGAAACTGCTGAAGAGCTTTGACTGAAATTTACCCCAAAATTCAGCCAGAAGCAGACACCAGTATGTATAATTTCAGCCCAAATGGTTAACATTCAGTAAAGTTGAAGGAACTGAAAACAGGGTCTCATAATGGGAAGTGTCAGGCAACCTTAACAGGTGGCACTATCAGCCCCTTCCTATAATAATAAGCATGTTGACATGTCTGGTGTATATGTTTTCCCTTTGCTGGGCATCCTATGAGATTATGTACCAAAACATGTTATACTATTAGCACTCGTTAATGGCCTAGTGATTGAAGTCTACACTATCAAGGGGACACAGCAGAGACTGGAAGACCATGGGAGACAATAGCAAGTTCTCCTTCCAAAAAGATGGCATGGGCAATACTCAAAGAAAGCCCTTTGGCATCAATGATACACACAATCCCTTTCTTCCTTTACAGGTCACCTTTAACAGACTTAATTTTTAAAAAAATATTCCTAACCTTGTGACTTGTATGTCTTCTGCATTCAGATTCATGTTTCTATACATATATAATTATATCTACGTTCATTTTATGTTGAACTTTGATGTAATACATATTCGGTGCATCCTTTGATAATTTTTTTTTTCTTGATCCTTTGCAAGGCCACTGCAAATCACTTGCTGCCTTCTCACTCTATTCTGAATAGACTGTTTTCGTTTTGTAACCATTCAGAGCCCTCAAGGAGCCAAATTGAATTCCTTGTTTGCAGCCTTTATATTTCCTTCTCATTTTTTCTCTCTAATAGCTTTCCTGTACAAAGTCTGACTAGCCGATAGCAACATATAATTAGAACCACTCCAGTCACTCTAGTAGGTTACCTATTAACATGGCACCAGTTTGTTCCTTCCAACCCATTAATGGTGCTAAAAAAAATCATCTTTTCAGATTGAAATACAAGACTATTTATGCATATCCTTCACTACAAAGGGTAGGATTCATGCATGTGCTGCTGCAAATATCTCCTCTCTTCTGTGTAGAAAGGGATAAGCAGAAATATGTTGTTTTGCATCCTCTACTGATTCATGAATTGTCAATATATATCCACTTGTTAAAGGCTGTGTAGAGGGTACTTATATTGCTCAGGTACTGTATGTACTGTCAGCAGTTGTCAGTGTATCTTATTAACTTTTCTATTCTGATCGCCATTGAAGCTGAGACTCAAAACATAGAGAGCTGGATTTTTCTGTTAAATTATAGGCTTAAGTTTGATATTGGTTTCTCCAGGTTGCTTCAGCAGTCGTTTCTCTTAACAAAAAAACCCCCTACCTTTTCCCTCTGATTCAAACTTGGCTTTCACAGTGAATTTTAAATCTAATGTATGTCTTTCACATGAAATTGATGTAAGGGGGAATACGTAAGGTATGCTGCAGTGTGGGAAATACAGAATTATATTGTAAAATCCATCTATTTTCATGGCTGTTCTGTTTAATAAAAATTCATCCAGAAAAGGGCAAATAAACTTTTCCCAACAAATGTAGCCTGAAATGGAAAGATTAACCCACACAGAGGTGATAGGTAATTTAGTTTACTTGCTAGGCTGGCTTCCCTTCAGCTTTAGATAACCTTTCTGTCTTTCAAGATTAACCCTGGGTGTCCAGCACTGACGGAGGAGTTGTTGGTTTTCAGTGTAGTACTGTATGTTACATTAGAGTCTGAACTGAGGCACACATTTTTATGATTTTTGTACAGCAGGTAGACTTCTTTGGAATTCAAGAAAAAAGGTTTCTGCTTTATCCACTAAACTATCTCACTATAAAAACGTCTTGGCTATATTCAGAAAGATGTGTGCTGTCATCTGAATGTTGGATTTGTCCTTGACTTAAAAAGGAGCTTCAGGGTCGGAGGGGGAGGATATAAAATAAAAGATCAGCAAAAACTTTACAGTACTGTTTAAACTAAACTGTAGTCATGTATAGCTAAATGACCTCATAATGCATGATTACCCAACTGCAGAGACCACTCTTAAATGAAGTGGTGACATTTTACACACAATTAACCCAACTAGAACATTTTGGGGATTTTGTTTGGTTGGTTTTTTGCTCTTAGCCATAACTTCAATGTGTACCGATTGAAAGAATGCCAGTGTACACTGTAGAATATCCTAAAAGAAAATAAACACTTTTTTAGGTAGGCAGAGCAAGAGTCCTTGTCACTATTCTGTAAAGAGGGATAAGTGACATGAAGCTTGTTAAATGATTAAATACTTGAAACATTTCAGTTCATGGTAATGCACCTAAATTACATTTGCTTACCATTATTTTAGTTTAAAATATGAATGTTTAAAAATTTTGAACATCTAGCAGAAATACTTAATTTCAAATGCATTTGAGTTCCTGTATGCTCAGAAACTGAATCTTAGAAACTTGCATTTATTTTTTTATATCTAATGATGTACTTAACTTACATGTTTTCTATAGTCCATGCAGACCTTTCTCTTGCCTTGATCCCTTTTGTCTCACTGCACTCCTGATTTTGTTTTCTCTTTCATGCTGTTCCTGGGTACTTGGAACCGTCTCCCAGGAAATATGTGCCAAGCCCCCACACTGCATTCAAAAGTCTTGAAAAAGCCACTTGTTCCATGAAGCATTAGAGCGATAATTAACCGTCACTCTTCTCTGTATTGTACCTGTTAGTGTAGTTACACTTCAAGCTCTTTGGAGAATGTGCGAATTCAGCACAGTTCACTTATTGTACCAGTCCCTTATAAGTTTCTGGTGCTATATAAATTAGCCCCTAGACTATGGGAAATACTTAATACTTCACGTGCTGTCACACCCTCGGATGCTTTATGTTAAAATGTTTGTATTTTTTTCCATTATCAAATAAAAGTAAAACCATTCATACAAATAAAATGATAGGGAATATACAGTTACACATTGGACATTTCTGTCACTAAGTGCAAGTATTGCATTCACTTACATTTATCAGAATTATTATATAACAATTACATAAGACAATATTCACAAAAATAGGAACATATGAATTGCCATATTCTGTCAGAAACATTGTTTGCCTAACCCATTATCCTCTGACAGTGACCAGTACCGATACTTCAGAGGCAGTTAAAATACCTTCCCCTTCTCCCCAGTAAACATGTGGTATAGTCTACCCCTCATGTAGGTTTTATCCTAAACCCTAATAGATTGTTTTAAACCCTAAAATGAGAGTTTAGATCCCTTCCAAAGCTTTAATTTTAGCATTAACTGAACTCTGATTATTCTTATCTGTATATGAGTCCAGTCCCTCTTTGAATCTTGCAAAAGTCTTGCCCTCAACAACAAATGTCACTGAGTTCCATGGTCTGTTCAGACATTGAGTGAAAAAGTGTTTCCTTTTGTCAGTTTTGAATTTGCCACCTTTCAATTTCATTGACTAGCCCCTTATGTTATAGTACAGAAGCTTCTGACAAGGAGAGCTACAAAAACAATGGCAAACCAATAAGATACATTTTAACTCCAGTGACATACTTCTACCCCATCATTTGCTGAGGCAACAACTCTTGTTTCCTATGGAAAAGTTTAAATGTTTTCCTAAATGGCATTACATTTTTATGTCATTCTACGGTTTCTAACTCTCATATATTTGAGTATAGAAATCATTTTCCTCCTGTATCATATAGACAAGATTTTTAGGTTAAAACACAATTCTGTCATGCATTTAATAATGCTGTTTTTTAGCTCTGGTATTTAAATGCATACTCTACAAGTGGAGGATTCATGACTGGAAGAGAATACTTTTTGGGGTTAAAATTGGGGTGTTTTAAGTGAAATAACTGGTTTGTGAACCTATAGATTGTACTTCTTTTTCTCAGTACTGTGTTTGCCATCTTGTTTTTATAGTTTTTGTAGATTTTATTACCTTCAGGACAACTTTTAAAAGAAAAATTCTTGATTTCCTAATGTCTTGAAACTCCTGAATAGTTTTTTCAGGTAATTTGAATAAAACTCGCCTTGGTTAGTGAATGTAACTTTTATTCTGGGTTTATATTTTGCTTCTTTCATTCTGTTTATTAAATAGTGTATTTTGAAATGTATTTCTGTATCTCTTCTATTATGATGTATGTGTTTTTCTCAATAGTTGAAAGAGATAGATGCTGGGAAGATTATCAGGGCAATGATATCTTATGTATGGCCCAAAGACAGACCAGACCTACGAGCCAGAGTTGCCATCTCTCTAGGATTTTTGGCAGGTGCAAAGGTAAGAAATGTTACTTCTCTGAATTGTGATGGCTGTTGCTGTAGCTCATTGCAGTCAGGAAGCATTAATGTTGCTGTTACTTTTGCAAGTAGACCTGCAATTTAGTATTTGTCATACTACGCATAGGTGTACATCGCATACAGCACAGGTATGCTGTTTCTATTTGTTGAGGTGCTTATAATACACAGATAAAAAAAAATCTGGGCCCAAGGGCTGGCCTGGGCATGAGGTTGGGAGGAACTAGTTGAGATCAAACACATGATTTGGATTGATCAGGTTAGTTGATTCCACAATTTTCTCACCGCTTAATCAGTTAAATTACGATAGAGTGTTTGTAAGTGCGGGAAGGGGTGATAAGAAAAGAATCACACATAGTGAAAGGGGTGAAGGAATGTGGGGAGACAGAGGATAAAGAGAGAGGCAGGGAAGTTGAGGCAGCAAGGAAGAGAACCAAGGTGTGGTACGTGATTGGGTTGAAACAGATTGGTGGCGTTGGGAGAATACAAGCCTTTGAGGGGCAGGGAGCTGGCATAGCACTTGATGGTCACAAAATGTAGAATTGAATATGGCAATTGAGTAATTTTGAACTGGCTTCATAAAGAACATGGAATTTTCCCTTAATCCTTGCAAGTTGGGCCCTGGGCTAATGACATGGAAATGCAGATAGTAGGAGGATTGCAATTCTTCAGTCATGTGGCTGAAAGCTACAAAAGAAAAGCCTTTGGCAGTGAGTGCATGATGCAGTATCTGGCAGGTGGGACTTTTTATTCACCGCCACTAGAAAGTTGTTGGCTTAGCTCAGCCATGCAGTAGAGAGAAGTGGTGGCATCCTAGTGTCCTGAGGCAGCTCCTCCTAAACTGGTAGGAAGGACACTTGCAGACCCAGTTCTTCCCTGTTGTCTTGCTGTGGGGGTCGGTGGAGCATAAGACTTTGCTGTAGCCCCCAGAAGGTTGATACTGTTGAATTTGCTTCACTTTGTATTAGTCTATGTGTATTGCTATATTCTTGCTGATCATAGTATTGTCCCTCATAAAAATTAGTTTAAAAGTAAAAGAAAAAACATTCAGGCCTATTACAAGGCAAAGGTAGTGATTTCACCTTTATTTTACTTCTTTTTCTGAGAGAATCATTTGAGTGCTAGACCATAGTAAATTTGTGTTTCCCCACTTCTAGGCTTTTTGAGACTTTGAAGCATCCTCACAATAAATATCCACCAGATTGGTGGAGAGTACAGTCCTAAATTGGCAGTAGTTTTGTAGGAATAAGGCAGAGGAACACATGCTAATTCTCTCCATATGTAGATTCTCTTGCCATAGAAAAAGATAAACCTCCTGTGACTGCTAGGTGTTGGGAAGCAAATTCTAATCTTTTCAGTGAAACTAGTGGCTCTAACTAGCTACCTACCGTCTGTGGACAATTATTTACCATACATAAGGCTAAAATTAGGCTGCAGCTGGGATAAGCTAAATTCTAGCAAATGGAAATAAAGAAAGAAAAGGTTTTGCTGTGCAGAAAGTCTCTGTTTCATGGCTTGTCTACAAGGAAAACTGACCGGAATAAGCTATTCTGCAACAGCTGTTCTAGAATAAGAGTATCCATGCGGGGAGTTATTCCAATCAATTTCCCCATCAAGACAAGCTCTTACTAAGAAACTGAGCTTCAGTGCTAAAACTGGCTAAATTAAGTATTATCTTATCAGCATTCAGCAACATGAAAGAAGGGTGGAAGAAACAAACTTGAGGCATAGCGGTGATAAAAGGAGAGTACTTGGAAGAGAAATCTGTTTGTTTAATTGAGCTGGAGCGAAGAGGCAATGTCTTGGCCTGTAGCTCTTTGTCTTACCAGTGACATCGATTACTTTTTCTCTCAAATGGCAGCATGATGTTTTCTACAATAGATGTTCTGTTTTCCAGTTGTTGTGCAGGAAGTTACTGATAACACAGCTGACTGTGTGCAGAGTATGGCATACGTGTATAGCTGAGACCCCTCCACCCCTTTTTTGGATGCCAGTGCATAACATGCAACAGTATTGAAACTGTGCTTTGAACTTTGGTAAACTGTGTTCACAACCCACTCAAAATACAGATCCTCGTAGCAGATGGCATGATATGCTGCAGGTGGAACAAGAGAGTAGGCCACATAGTGGTACTTACCTGGCATACATGTTCTTTGTTTTTGTTTAGGGGGTTATTCTGAATCCCCCTCCCTACCCTTTACATATCTGGCATGATGGCTCTCCCTATGTCTGAGGAATGCTGGCTGTGACTCCTTTTAAAACCTGTTAATAATAGTGCTTCAAATTCGAGCCGGAAGTGGGCTGCTTGAAGGTAATCTGAAGTATTTCCAGCTCCAAGGGCAGTACATCTCATAGACTTTAAGCCTAGAAGGGATCATCTAGTCTGACCTCCTGCACATTGCATAGTACAGTGTGACACTCCTAAGGGCTTGTCTACACTGCAACGTTGTCGACAAAACTTTTGTCTTTCATGGGTACTTTAAAAAGCCCCACCCCCATGAAAGACAAAAGTTTTGTTGATACAAGTGGCAGTGTGAACGCGGCTTTGTCGGCAGGAGCGCTCTCCTACCAACAAAGCTAACATCGCTTACGGGGCTGGAAGTATTTTGTCAGCAAAAGTGCCAACAAAATAACGGGAGAGAGCGTTCACACACGGTAAAAGCTGCATAGTGTAGACAAGCCCTAAGTCTGATCCCCTATATGGCAGCGTGGTATACCGCTTCTAGAAGGGGCTTTTCAGCTTGAGGTGTTCCAGATAGTTTCTTGTATGCAGTGAGATGAATTGATGCCCAGGATGCTCTGCCACAGTAGTTGAGTATTATGCACCCTTCTTGTTAAGTTCATGCATGCATCGATTTATGCCCATATTGCATAAACAGCAATATGCACAGTTTACAAAAGTGCCCAGTATTTACCTCAGCTCAACTAAGAGATCCTAATAAGTTGGGATTCTTTTTCCTTAATCATTCCATGAATATTGTCTTACTCACAATCTGAGATCAAATAAAACAGCCAGTGGCAATGACAAGCAACTACCTTCTCCCAGAATGAGTGGCTTCTGAGTAGAAAGAAAAATCTCAAATTAACAAATGCTTCCAAGGCTATTCTTTCATTGTGGCACCAACGGGGCAAAATACTATCCTGTTCTCATTCTCAGTCACAGAAGTCAGGTTTTTTTAGTGTGGAGTCACCAGTTGAGATTAGATTTTTTTATTTATTTATTTATTTATTTTTCTTATTTCATGCAGACTCTTGCAATACTTTTTGGTCACCCGTGGAGCTAGTTATCTAGTTTCACTGGTTCCCAGTTCAGGTTGTCTTATGAGAACAGAATATTTATTGTGGGTGGACCATCTTAAGACTCCATGGACAATTTCTCTCGTTCTTAATATTCATCCTAGTTGCCATATTCTGTCTCTACCAAAACTAGCTCCTGCATAGACTCTCACTGTGATGTCTCAGGTAGTACTAGCTTTCTTAGCTTCTGCCTTTTCCCCCAGCACTGTTAAATCCCTCCACCTTTTCCTCCAAAAAATAAATCAATTTGTATTTAATTAATCTGTAACCTCCCTGAACCTTATATAGGGGGGAAAAAAACATTTGTGCAACCTCTGCATTAGACTGTCTTGGAGCCCTTTGTCCTGTTTGTTCATGTGATCGCTTACTTGTACTTTATAATCTGTTTGATCAGAGATTAACGTGCATATTGTTACAAAACTCTATTAGCGTAAGAACTCTGATGTATCTGATTCCCATTATGTTAAGTGCAGACCTGGTTCACTTTGTCCACTATAAACTTGTTTGCTTCCAGAGAACGTGTATCCTTAGAATGGGTATTTTGTAAAGGCCAGTTGTTTGGAATGGGAAGGCAGGGAGAGTTGTGGGTTTTCCCAGTTTTGTTCCTTTTGAAATGTTCAAGTTCAGTGCAACTCAGCCACAAAACTAAGTAGACAAGGTTGCATTGTGGCTACTGAAGAGCCTACAGTTACAGCCTATCTCTGTCCCTATTTCAGGACTGGATTGCTTGTCACTGGAAAAATGATCTTGTTTTTGGTTCTTTTCGCTCTTCACATTTCTTGATTTTTAAAGGCTTATATTATATGCTCCTATAAAAATAATTATTTGTTCAGTTCTTCATGATTGGAGGACTAAAAGGGGCTGACAGGCAAAGATCTGCTCTGAAGCTAATAAGGCCTTTTTTCAGAAGTATTGTTATGTAGTCCTTTGATGTGTTTTAAATTCTGAATCTTTAAAACATCTAAACTCAGAGTGTCAGGTGCAACAGGGAGAGGGGGGAGTTTCCCTTATAAATAAATTTTAGATACACTGGATAACTTGCGCAAGGTTTTATGTGGTCCGGCATTAATTCCTACACATTCCCTCTCCCAGTTCTGTCTTCTGTTGCTTTGTGTGTTTGTTTTGGCTCCTTCACTTTCCTTTTCCTCCTCCTCCTTCCCTCTCCATCTCAGATGCATTAAGTATCCTTAAGAGCCAGATTAAACTCATGGATTTGACAAGAATCCTGTCACCTCTGTCAAATCTGCAATTTTTTGGCCTCTTGCTCATGGACTCAATATGCATTATTCATGAGCTGGAGAAATCTTTCACACTATCTGTATTTCTACTGACTGTTAATTTTCTATGTTTGGGGGGAAATGGTTTGGCTAAAAGGGCAAGGAACAGGTGTTGCATGCTGATGGAACTTACAATGCATGTTACGTATATCTACCTCATAAATCAGGTTTGTATATGGTCCCCATTATGGTAGTATCTGAGCACCTGCTTTTGTTACCTGAAGTCAGGTGGTCTCATTAACCTCTTTCTTCAGAGATCGTTTGTTTTTTGAGAAGTCTGAAGTGAAATATATTTCAACATTAATTCCCTGTCCCCTGCTGTGGAAAGGGGAAGTTTCAAAGCCCTCAGCTTCAAGTAGCCCATAATTTCTCCTCCTCCTCCCCTGTTTCTAAATCTATCTTGCAGCACTGTATCACAGCAACTGTTCCTCTACAAGGGTTGGTGCTGTTTCTGCTCCTTGTGACCACCAGCGGAGTTGTCACTGAAGTGCAGAAGTGGGGGAAAGGAGGGTCTTCAAGCTGGTCGAGAGATAGGGGCTCAAAGCTCACTCATCTGCACATAGCGCTTTGTGCTGCCACTTGACCACTACACTGACTGTGTTTTAAATTTCCTGGGTACCAGACTTGACTGGTCCCTATCTGGCATGGTGTATCCTATGCTCTGCTTTTTATATACAAATAGTACAGACCCCTTTGGTATTGCAGGCAGCTCTAAAGCTAATTTATAACTAGATCGAAGTTTCGAGTTAGACACAATGTTCAAACAGTTATCTAGGTTACATAGACTTATATGTGAAAGAAGGGTTAACCTTGGACCGTTTTTATCACGTTACTTGATCTCAGTTGTTCTCCCATCATCATTATCCTCTATTAAGAAAAGAACAATGGAATGCACAAGACACAAATGTGACTGTTTCTGCCCTAAAGAGCTTACAATCTAAGATCAAAAGAGAAGACAGGATGCACTGGGGACTGGATAGGAGGAAGTAATTTGGATTTATTTATGTTAGTGCCGCAAAACCTCTTTTGTATGCTTTTCTGTTCTGTAGATGGTGCTGTGTTGCCTTTAAAGTAATACAATCTTATTTTAAAAACATTTAAACCTTATTTATAATTTTGTAGTTGAGTATTAACTGCTACCCTGAAACTTGTGCTTAATTGTACAATTCTTACAGGCTCAAATTAAGCAGCAGTATAAAAAGGGGTGACTTTATTGAAGCCATACCTGCTTACATCATCAGTGAATTTGGACCACAGCTTTTATTTCAAAATTTGTGTGGTAAAAATATACAGATTTCTATGACTGCTTGGGTTGAATCCTTTAATAAGAATTATTCTCACTAGTTTTACCATTGTGTGAAAGCTTGAAGTGTGTACATTTTGCATTATAAAAATAAAATTAACAACCAATCTCTTTAAAAAGAGATGTTTCTAAAGAGTATACTATTTGAAAGTTATGCAAGAAAAGAATTCTGTAGGAAGACTCTTCAGTTTTTTTCCTGAGGGATCGATCCCATAGGGGGCATTGGTACTTGTAGCAATGCAAAAGTTCAGAGAACATATAAAGATTAACTCATCTGTTTATCTGGTAGAGATGGCTTCTTTGGTACAGAATATCCAGATTCACTTAGAGCTTTTGAATTCTGTGCCAGCAAATCTAGGCTACTAAAGAAGTAGATAAGTTTGTCTAGAATGTAAGAGATTGAAATTTAGTTCCCGCTATGTGAACATGATCTCATGTTGGCTTACCACACTGAGAAAAGACTCTTTTTTCTTTCTCTCTCTCTCTCTCTCTCCCCAGTGAGATTAACAAATGTCTTGATCTAAAACAAAACAAAAAAACCCAAATAAGGTGATGTGAATATAGACTGAGTTGATTATGAATGAAATGCAATACCATGCTGCCTTATTCTTCAAGTTTCACCCTCAGGGAGTCAGAACAATGGTAACCTGAGGCACACCTTTACATTTTATTAAAACAGTCTTTTGGGTTGAATCACTGTACATTAGTGTGAAAGAATGCAAAATTGTATACTAATCTGTTGACAGGTGCAAGTTGAGAACTGCAGTATAAGGAATAAACTGTTTTAGTTAGAAATAGAACTGCAGAGATTGTTTTAAGTGTACTTTAAAACATCATACAGTGTAGCCCATGGAAAAGTAAAATCCTTGCAGAGGGATTTGTAAGAATCTGCAGCAAATCAGGGCAATCTACATTACAATTTTTTTTTCATTTTTACTGAATAGGGTCTCCCAGGAAAACCTGCATTTTACAGTGGTGGTCATCACTGTTACACAGATGGTATAATACTGTGCCTTATTAAGAACTAAATACTACAGAAAATTGAGTTTCAAGACAAGTAACTCCAAAGGGAGCGACAATATTTTTCTGTTTGTCTGAAGGGTATGTGTGGAAATTTGGACTCCAAAACTATATTTCTACTTTAAAGCTTCAAAAATCTTTAACACATCCCCAGTTCTTCAGGGTTGTTGGTTTTTTGTTTATTTTTTAGTGCATCTGAAGTTTATCTTAACTACAATGACCTGTTTATTCTTTCTCTGCCAGCTACTGGAGAGGTCAGTCACTATAGCCATTTGGGAGATATTGTTGGCTTTTTGCATACAAGTTGAGTTTGCATCTTTATTATTATGAAAAATTCCACAATTGCAAACTATTGGAAAGGGAGAGGTTTCAGAGTAGCAGCTGTGTTAGTCTGTATTCGCAAAAAGAAAAGAAGTACTTGTGGCACTTTAGAGACTAACAATTTATTTGAGCATAAGCTTTCGTGAGCTACAGCTCACTTCATCGGATGCATTCCGTGGAAAATACAGTGGGGAGATTTATATACATAGAGAACATGAAATAATGGGTGTTACCACACACACTGTAACCAGAGTGATCACTTCAGGTGAGCTGTTACCAGCGGGAGAGGGGACGGGGGGGACCTTTTGTAGTGATAATCAAGGTGGGCCATTTCCAGCAGTTGACAAGAACGTCTGAGGAACGTTGAGGGGTGGGGAATAAATATGGGGAAATAGTTTTACATTGTGTAATGACCCATTCACTCCCAGTCTCTATTCAAGCCTAAGTTAATTGTATCCAGTTCGCAAATTAATTCCAATTCAGCAGTCTCTCATTGGAATCTGTTTTTGAAGTTTTTTTGTTGAAGAATTGCAACTTTTAGGTCTGTAATCGAGTGACCAGAGAGATTGAAGTGTTCTCCAACTGGTTTTTGAATGTTATAATTCTTGATGTCTGATTTTTGTCCATTTATTCTTTTACGTAGAGACAGTCCAGTTTGACTAATGCACATGGCAGAGGGGCATTGCTGGCACATGATGGCATATATCACATTGGTAGATGTGCCGGTGAACGAGCCTCTGATAGTGTCCCCTGAATGGATATGTGGACACAGTTGGCAATGGGCTTTGTTGCAAGGATAGGTTCCTGGGTTAGTGGTTCTGTTGTGTGGTGTGTGGTTCAGGTTGGGGGGCTCTCTGTAAGCAAGGACTGGCCTGTCTCCCAAGATCTGTGAGAGTGATGGGTCGTCCTTCAGGATAGGTTGTAGATTCTTGATGATGCATTGGAAAGGGAGTGAGAGTTGCTGATTTGGTGCCCAGTCCTGCACTCCTCACTAGCAGTAAGAAGCTTATCATGAGCAAGGAATTAAGGATCGGGCCTTCTGTCAGAATTTGCTATGAGCTAACCAATAAAAAGCATCTAGATATTCTCTTTTCTGGATTATCTATATCATGCTGTATTTTGGGTTTTTTTTAACAATTAAGATTTAAGCAAATTATGGTTCCTTTTTTAGAAGTAAAAATAATAACCCATACGAAATCCCTTGAATCCTATCAAAAACTGGCACCTTCAAAACTCCATTTTTCTTCCAGTGGACAGACTTCTATTGTCCCCTTTGCTAACAATTTTTATCATTGTAAACTTTTCCAACGTCGGATGTTTTTAGTGTGTGTTGTAAAAACCTATTCTTAAACTTGTGCTGCAGTGCGAATTTATCCCTTTTTACTGAAAACTTTAGTGTTCATTGCTTGGATGTCTGGTTAGTCTGTACAGTCCCTAACACAATGGAGCCCAATCAGGATTAAGGCCTCCAGATGCTGTTACAGTACTATGCATTTGGAGTGGAGAGCTGGAGTTTTTGTAACTGAAGAGGGGCTGATCTGCTTTATTTACCTATCACCTCTCCTGATACAAACTATATAACATACACTGAAAGTTGATAGGTGATCTACCTGTAAGATTAATTTGTTTTTCATTGCCTTTTTTTTTTCTAGTTGCAAAGCATCTATGCAAAGTCAGTTCATTGTAAAGGTATTTTAACATCTGGCGTGTGTTAAAGATATTGAGTCGTAAGGCATCTGTTCAGTTGCTAAGAAACTCATATATCTTAGTTTGAAACCTTCATTGTTAAAAGCAGTTTAAATCCCTGAATAATTTTATCAGTCGGAGATAAAATTAAGGCTGTTGACAGTAATGTCTTTATCGTTGGTATAAATGAATGGTATAATAATGGAACATTAACAAGATTTGGGATATTTGTTTTCTTAAGCTTTACAGAATCTTCGCATGTTTTAGCTCTTAATGTATGCAAGTGAAAATTCTGAAGATAAATCCTTTATCAACTTAACCAGCCTTTTTCTTTCTTATATGTACAGGAAATTCCATTGTTTTCCCCCTCTTACATAATATTCAGTAGCATACCATATATGCTATGATTTGAATATTTCACGACAGTGACATGTTATGTAATGCATTTGTAGATTGTAAGGGAACTATATTGCATTACTGTGGAGAATCATTAGATTAACCTTGGTAAAAAGATTGAACTTTGAAATCACCTTGAAAATTGAGAGCACCGTATAAACAAGAAGTAATATTACTGTTGGACAAAACAAAGGGCCGACCTCTCAACTTTGTTTGAAGTCAGTGGGAATTTCAGGTGTTTAACATCTCTCAGAAACTGGTCCAGAGTTAACTATTTTTTTTATCAGTAGCTCTTCCCACTGACCATTTCCACTGTGTTACCTTGCAGTATTTGTAGCAAAAATTCTTTAATAATAGAATATCAGGGTTGGAAGTGACCTCATGAGGTCATCTAGTCCAACCCCCTGCTCAAAGCAGGACCAGACCAAGTACCATCCCTTATTTTATTTTATTTTTGCCCCAGATCCCTAAATGGCCCCCTCAAGGATTGAACTCACAACCCTGGGTTTAGCAGGCTAATGCTCAAACCACTGAGCTATCCCTCCACTGTGCAGTCTTGATACTTTACAGTCTCTGTTTTGCCATTGTTTGAATGAGTCTTCATAATGAATTCAAGTGTTTTTACAGTAAACCATTTAGTTAGGATGAAAGCTGAGCCAGTGGGAAGCATAAAGTAATCCTTCTGTCTTGGAAGGTCAAACTTCCTAATGCGGAGAATATTATTTTTGAAACCAGGAGAGCCATCCTACTGGCACTAAGTGGTTAATAACCAAATGCAATAGTTGTAGTTAATTCAAGGGAAATATGTATACTTTATAAATAAACATTTTAGCACATCCTAGGTAATTGCTGTTTTTATGCTTTTAGGGCATGAATATAGTGGTTCCCTTCATGTTTAAATATGCAGTAGACAACCTCAACCAGATGTCTGGAAACATGCTGAACCTGAGTGATGCACCACATACAGTTGCAACCATGGCAACAGCTGTTCTGATTGGCTGTAAGTGTGATTCCTTAATCTGTCGACAGGTGTTGACTTTCTTCAGTGAGGTTTTGGAATATTAGAGCTCATGACCTTTTTAGCTGCGAAGCATTGGAGATGGTTATTCTAATATTATATTTTCCTACTTTTGTTGATATCCAACCTTCTGTGGCCTTAGTTCTGTTACCCCAGTTCTGAAAAAAATGGTGCTTATAGAAATTATTTCCAATAATGAATCCTCCTTTAACAAGTTGACCCACCCCAGTACATTTATACAAACAACAGCCACATTAAAAATGAATAAACCCCAAAAGTACATGAAATCTTGGAGCAATAAATGCTATGATTTACCCTTTGCATGAAAGCTGTCGTATATAGGGGAGGAACAACATCTTCTGTCATATTTCTTTATCAAGGCAGTTTTGGAGTTGAGTAAAATAAGTGACTTTAAAAAATGTTCTTTTATTATCCTTCTTCAGATGGTGTGTCAAGAGCTGGGGCTGCCTTATTTAATGAAGCTAGAAATGCAGTATTTGGGAAAGTGGCCCAAAATTCTATCCGAAGGATAGCAAAGAATGTCTTTCTCCATCTGCATAACTTGGATTTGGGTTTCCACCTGGACAGACAAACAGGAGCTCTGTCAAAAGCTATTGACAGGGGAACAAGGGGCATCAGCTTTGTGCTGAGTGCTTTAGTATTTAATCTGGGACCCACTGTGTTTGAAATGGCACTTGTGAGTGGAATTCTGGTAAGTGTTACTTTTTCATGAGGCATCCTGTAAATTGGAAGGATCATGTCTCACTTTTTGGAAATAATATCGAACGTTTAAGTGTTTTGCAACAAAACTTACTAAATAAATACAGCATTTGCAAGGCAGCTGTACTGAAAACTTAAAGGAGAGCACACTATCAGTTTTAAGCTTAGTCATTTTAAACTTGTTTGTTTTAAGCTAACTTTAGGAACAATACATGCCTCTGAATACCCTTCTAATTTGTAGTTTTTAGTCACATTTATATGGTTTTTTAAAAAATGTTTTTTGTCTCTCCTGTTGTATGGAAAAACCCACGAAGTCAAAAGGGCAAAATGACTATAAATAAATTTGTGTCAAATGCGTAAAGTAAACAAACTGGATGAATATAGGAAAAAAGCTATGAGTTTTCAATTTAATTTTTAGCCCTTTGTCTTCAGTAGTATTTTTTTTGTTTGTGTTGTCCCTTATCTTGGATTGTTACATGAATATTTGATTCTACACCTTACAAACATTTTTGTTTAAATAATTTGATTAAATGTTTCAGCCTAGAAAGTTGTGAATTTTTGTCTTGCTATCATTTGATTATATCCACCCTGCCAGAGACACCAGCCTTGATACCCCATTCATCTGCGTCTCTCGCAGCCTTCTATAGCCTTTCTCTCACACTGTCTCCAAAAGCTATGCATACTAAGAGTGGGTTACAGTGGGAACATCCTTCCAAGGCCACTACTCTGTCAGTCAAGACTCACCTTTTTTGCAAAGCCTTCAAGAAATTTGCAAACTAAGACACTTACTTTATTCTATTAATACAAAAAGTTTTAAAAGCCCTTCCTTACCATTTTGTGCACTAGCCCTTGCTGAGTTGTTTCATTATCTTATTGATGTTACCTCTGTCCTTCCTTTGCCAACTCCCTTCCTGTTACCCTGGTTAGATCAAGCCTGATATTAATTTATAAACTGTTCAGGGCAAGGCCCATGTCTTTTTTTTAATCTGTTTTGGGAGGGACCTACCCAACTTTTGGATGCTCTGATACTTTTGAAATAATATTGGTGTCCTAAGTTGTACTGACGATTAGCATTTTTTCCCCTCCAGTATTATAAATGCGGTGCACCATTTGCATTTGTAGCCCTGGGGACACTTGGTGCATATACAGCATTCACGATAGGAGTTACACAGTGGAGGTAAGGCATTCCTCAAAACAGGTCAGGATTTAAAGATTATTCTTCTCACTGCAACCAATACTCTTTGACTGTGAAAACCTTTATTTTACAGGACTAAATTTAGAATAGAAATGAACAAAGCAGATAATGATGCAGGTAATGCTGCAATTGACTCGCTGTTAAATTATGAAACTGTGAAGGTAAGACATTAAATCTCTTTTTACCATCTTTAACACTATGGTATACAATATAATTACCCACTAACATCTATATATTCAAAGTGAGTTTAGGCATATTCAGTTTGAGAGAGCAACTTTTAGTATCAACCCCTGTTCCCTATTCTCCTTCATTTTTTGGTTTACAATATCCTCCACTTTTTGGAACTCCAGCTCCATTTCCTGATAGAATCATAGAATATCAGGGTTGGAAGGGACCTCAGGATGTCATGTAGTCCAACCCCCTGCTCAAAGCAGGACCAATCCCCAACTAAATCATCCCAGCCAGGGCTTTGTCAAGCCTGACCTTAAAAACCTCAAAGAAAGGAGATTCCATCACTCCCTAGATAACCCATTCTAGTGCTTCACCACCCTCCTAGTGAAAAAGCTTTTCCTAATATCCAACCTAAACCTCCCCCACTGCAACTTGAGACCATTACTCCTTGTTCTGTCATCTGCTACCACTGAGAACAGTCTAGATCCATCCTCTTTGAAACCCCCCTTCAGGTAGTTGAAAGCAGCTGTCAAATCCCACCTCATTCTTCTCTTCTGCAGACTAAATAATCCCAGTTCCCTCAGCTTCTCCTCATAAATCATGTGCCCCAGCCCTCTAATAATATTTGTTGCCCTTTTGTTGCGGTTAAAACAGTATCTAAAGAATGATAAAGTCTGGTGAATAACTTATTCCAGCTGTTCTCCAATTTTTCCTGTCTGTGGGAACACTTTTGTAAAAGAGAGTTCCTCACATGGATTATCTCCTGTCATAATCCCCCAATGCATGGACCTCAAATGTGTTATGCTGCAGGAAGACTACCATGAAGGGACATGAAAATTATTGGTAGTCCATGGACCACAGTCTGAGAACTGGATGCCCAAGCTAATTTCTAAACTGATGTGCAAGAAATGCTTCTTTGGGCATTTGTAGAAGCAGAAAGCTGGCCTGGGGGAGGTGTGTTGTTTTTTGGTGTTTGCTTCCAGCCTAAGTGAAGTGAAGCCATATGGTCACACATTTAGACCAATAATATGTTGTAAAAACATAGTTCTCTTAAAATGGATAATGGTCTCAACTAGGTAGTGTGAAAACTGTGTGCAGGGATTGACAAATCCATTCCTCAGTGACAAGTGGGAAACTTTCTGTAGTGAGTGCTTGAGCCAAAAATGACAATTTCTGCAAAACTTTAAACTTTCATTTTAAAACAAAACAAAAATCCCCTATCCTTCATGGTTGCAAAAACCATCTTCTGAATGTAAACCATTTTGATGGTGTCTTTCTGAGCCAGTAGATGGACAATTCTAGTGCATGTGCACTGTTCCGAACACTGTACCTCAATCACAGTATCTGCATGAAGAAGAGTAAATAGCAGCAGTGAAAAGGGACCCGCACAGATTCCTGTGGCAGCCCCGAAACTGCCCAGAGTCATATCAGTTTCATGCTTCTACTGCTGTGGAGAAGGACCCATAAATGGAGATTGGATGAGGAGTAAAATCATGAGGACCTTGCCATCCTCACAGCATTAGGGAAGTTCTGGCAGATAGAGAAGATGGTCAACCAACACAAAAGATGAAGCACCTGAGCTAGGTCCAGGAACAGCAATCTGGTGAAGATGCCAGGTGGGCTCTGGTCTTCTCACCAGGTCATGGCCTTGGCCCTTGCTGGTTGGGCTTCTGGGCCTCACCTTTTGGACCTGTCTCTGGGTATTAGAGTTAATGTCACACCGAGTAGATATCTAATAAATTTTTGACTGATGTAACATGTTACAATGAATCTTATGTTTAGCTAAAGTACACTGACTCTAGTACATTTTTAAGAATGTCACACCTTTCTAACTTTATCTATCTTGTAGTATTTCAATAATGAAAAATATGAAGCCCAGCGATATGATGGATTTTTGAAGACCTATGAAAATGCCTCACTGAAGACTACCTCTACCTTAGCTATGCTGAACTTTGGGCAAAGCGCTATATTCAGCGTTGGCTTAACAGCCATTATGGTGCTTGCTAGTCAGGGAATCGTTGCAGGTAATTGATCTGACTCTAAGTAAAATGCAAGTTCCCTTTTGCATTAATAACTGAACTGGATTAAAGTATTTTAGAAAGACTGATACTACTGCTTCTGATGCTGTAATTTTGAATTCTTATTGTTTTGGGGATGGATGTTTCATTCTATTTTTTGGTAACGTTTTCTTCTAGTTTTTCTCTTTTTCATGTAGCTAACACTCTAACTGAGCTATCCTTGCCAGTAGTAAAACAAAATTCTAGAACAACATAAAACTTGGCTGCAGGATAACGTAAGATAACTTATGCTTACCTGTATTACTGGACTGCAGGCATTTTGAACTAAATGCAATTTTTTTATCACATTTTTGGTTTTGACTTCTGTCACAATGACAGTGGTTTGTTTTTTTTAATTCTTTTTATCCCACTTTGTTTAATTCTTTTTGTTGGACATGGACATATCTAGCGTTTGTTTTATTGCTGGGATAGTGGGTGAGCATTTGCCTTCTCATCTGATACCATTGTATCTTCATTCTGTTGTGTATGTGTGTGGTAGTGAGACATGTGCTTTAGAAACTGGTTCTCCTCTTTAAAGGAGGAGACCATATTATACTTGCAAATTCACTGACTCTAGAAGGTGAATAATCACTTGCATCTGTGACATTCTTAAAGTTAAATACAAGTATTCAGCAATTTAAAAAAAAAATCCCAATCTGGAGTACTAACTGTATGAAAACCCTGTTCTGTTATGTTGTTTACAGGGCAACAGAAGCTTTCCATCTAATTGTCAGAATATTGCTCCATTGAAAATTATGACCATGAATTTAAATGTTAATTCTCTGTTAATGCAGTTCACACTTAGGGGCGGAGGGAGAGATCTTTTCTTGGACCTCCAATTTGAGTTTACAGAAAAATCATAGGACTGGAAGGGACCTCGAGAGATCATCTAGTCCAGTCCCCTGCACTCATAGCAGGACTAAAAGTATTATCTAGGTCATTCCTGACAGGTGTTTATCTAACCTGCTCTTAAAAATCTCCAATGATGACGATTCCACAACCTCCCTAGGCAAATTGATTGCAAATTGATTGCTTAATTATTTCTTCCATTATCTTTCCTGGTACAGAAGTTAAGATGACTGGTCTGTAATTCTGTAATAGTCCTTATTTCCCTTTTTATAGATTGGCACTATATTTGGCCTTTTCCAGTCTTCTGGAGTCTCTTCAGTCTTCCATGACTTTTCAAAGATAATTGTTAATGGCTCAGATATCTTCTCAGTCAGCTCCTTGAGTGTTCTAGGATGCATTTCAGCTGGACCTTTGAATATATTTCTGTTCAATGTATTTGGTACTGAGTTCCTCATAGTGTCACACAGTATCCTAGGTGTGGTCTCACAAGAGAGACATAGAAAATTTCTGTTCCCTCTCTGGTCCATGAAATGATGCCCCTATATGTAGGTTCCACTGGTTGTTTCTTATCTATATTTCTAAGGTCCTTTAGAACTCATTGAAAAGAGAGAAACAGCGGCGTTTGCAACATCTCCCAGTCTAGAATTTTCTGTGATTTTATAACTATGCTAGCTGCTTCTTTTTCCAAATAATTTAATAACTTAATGAAATCAGCATAAGTGACGACTGTGGCACTTTACTGGACAAAGTGTGCTCCTCCAAGAATGACTTTTCTTTTGTGTTGTTAAACACTTGTGTCCTGTTGTAAATGTGGTATAGCACAGACTATGCTGGATTTCACACTAACAGTCCTAACATATTTGTGCCATCCTGGTAAAATACTTAACATAAATGCTGTCTCTCCCCTATCTTTGTTTTAAGGGAACTTGACAGTTGGGGATCTGGTAATGGTGAATGGACTGCTATTCCAGCTTTCTCTACCGCTTAACTTTCTGGGAACAGTGTACAGAGAGACTAGGCAAGCTCTCATAGATATGAACACCTTGTTTACACTCCTCAGCGTAGACACAAGAATTAAAGTAAGTAATTTAGAAAGTACTTCAAAAAAAGTTACCAAGTACTTCAGCATTAGTAGGGTATTTTTTTTTCCTGGCAATGTTCTCACTTCATCCTCTGTTACCTTTTAGAGCTAATTTCTATTTTACAAGGAGATGCTGTGTAAGGAAGCTCTGTTCATTCTGTGTGTTAAGTGCAGTTAGTAGAACAGCTTTTGCTTTTAACTTGCAGAGCCTTTTGGTAAGAGAGAATGTTATTTCACAGAGAAGCTGTATTGGTATTGAGATTTTTTATTTTAGTGTTTGCACCATGCTCTTAAGTCTTTTAGTTGTAATTAATGATGCAGAATTTATTATGCAAAAAAGCTGACTAGAAGCTGAATGATCAGAAGGGAAATTTTTGACCTTCAGGGGAGGAGAGGAATGAAACACAATCTTCACGTGTGTGGCTGAAATAAATAATTTTTAACTAGTTAAAGCTAAAGCATCCGCCTTTCACTTTTTGAATTAGGAAATTGACTGTTAAGCTTGTTGAGCTGTTTGAAATACATTCTGGGCAGTGTGTAAAGTGGCACTCTTTTTTTAATAGGACAAAGAGCTGGCTCCACCGCTGCACATCACACCACAGACTGCTACCATCGCCTTTGATAACGTGTATTTTGAATACCTTGAGGGGCAGAAAGTCCTTAATGGAGTGTCTTTTGAAGTCCCTGCAGGAAAGAAAGTGGCCATTGTAGGAGGTAGTGGGTCAGGGTGGGTAAATGGACTGTGCCAAATTCTGCATCATTGATTGGAGTTTGAAAATATGATTTTATTCTGCTTTGGCGATTTTTTTTTCTGTGACACTTTTATATTGATTGAGCTTTACAAATGCTAAACTAAAATTTAACCTTTTATTTCAACCCTTCTCTCAATTTTAGAAAAAGCACAATAGTCAGATTACTATTCCGCTTCTTTGAACCCCAGAAAGGAAACATTTATGTTGCTGGTCAGAATATACAAGACATCAGCTTGGAAAGCCTGAGAAAGGCTATAGGAGTTGTACCTCAGGTATAGTGGTTTATAATATCCCAGATGTTGTCCTTGATAGTGTAACTTTTGATATTCAGAAGCTCTGGTTCAAATGAAAGACAAGGTTCGCACAGTTGTGTTGTCAGGCTTAATTTGAAAGTCTCTCTTGCTTCAAGAAAAGGAGTACTTGTGGCACCTTAGAGACTAACCAATTTATTTGAGCATGAGCTTTCGTGAGCTACAGCTCACTTCATCAGATGCATACTGTGGAAGCTGCAGAAGACATTATATACACACAGAGACCATGAAACAATACCTCCTCCCACCCCACTCTCCTGCTGGTAATAGCTTATCTAAAGTGATCATCAAGTTGGGCCATTTCCAGCACAAATCCAGGTTTTGTCACCCCCCCCCACACACACACACACAGAAACTCACTCTCCTGCTGGTAATAGCCCATCCAAAGTGACCACTCTCTTCACAATGTGTATGATAATCAAGGTGGGCCATTTCCTGCACAAATCCAGGTTTTCTCACCCCCCCCCCCCCTTTTTTTTTTTTTTCCAAAAAACACACACACACAAACTCACTCTCCTGCTGGTAATAGCTCATCCAAAGTATCCACTCTCCCTATAATGTGCATGATAATCAAGGTGGGCCATTTCCAGCACAAATCCAGGTTTTCTCACCACCACCACCCCCCCAAAACACACACACAAACCCATTTCCAGCATAAATCCAAGTTTAACCAGAACGTCTGGGGGGGGGGGGGGTGAGAACACCTGTATTTGTGCTGGAAATGTCCCACCGTGATTATCATACACATTGTGAAGAGAGTGGTCACTTTGGATGGGCTATTACCAGCAGGAGAGTGAGTTTGTGTGGGGGGGGCGGAGGGTGAGAAAACCTGGATTTGTGCTGGAAATGGCCCAACTTGATGATCACTTCAGATAAGCTATTACCAGCAGGAGAGTGGGGTGGGAGGAGGTATTGTTTCATGGTCTCTGTGTGTATATAATGTCTTCTGCAGCTTCCACAGTATGCATCTGATGAAGTGAGCTGTAGCTCACGAAAGCTCATGCTCAAATAAATTGGTTAGTCTCTAAGGTGCCACAAGTACTCCTTTTCTTTTTGCGAATACAGACTAACACGGCTGTTACTGAAGCAAGAGAGGTTTCAGAGTATTTCAGGAACCCTGGTAACTTTAATATTTGAAACGTCAAGGAGATATTACTACTGGAAATGAAGAGGTTTCTTGCACGATGTTTTACATAGTCATTAACACTTGTTGTGAGATGGTAAAACTAGAGCATGTATTATAAAGATCTTAATTATTTCACTCAAAATATATTTTATATCTGTTCAAGATATTGAAACATCTAATTACGTTTTCCCAGAAACATTTTTCCCTTAAGGGCACAGTGGAAGAATATAAACTAATCTGTATTGGGGTTTTTTTTTTCCAACTTGCACCCATGAAGTATCAATCATATTTTCATGTTTAAAATACTCTTTACAATTGTAGGATGCCGTTCTATTCCATAACACCATCTACTACAACCTCTTATATGGCAATATGGGTGCAACAGCAGAAGAGGTGTATGCAGTAGCAAAGTTGGCAGGAATCCATGATTCTATTGCCCGAATGCCCAATGGGTACAACACACAAGTTGGTGAACGAGGACTCAAGCTGTCAGGTAAATCCATAAATATGTACATTCTTTGCACCCTTTTCACTAGCTCCAAACTGTGTACACAGTTCACACATCACCCTGAGATGTCATTAATTTGAAGTTCTTAGCTGGCATTTAATAAGTGTAGAGTTAAATATTAAAACCAGTGGCTCAAGATCTCTGTATTCTCGAAGGTATTTAAAGGAATATATTTTCAGGGGACATTAAGTAATGTCAGAATTACATAGACTTTTTTCCTTCTAGTATGGTGTGTGGGGGGTCGTAGAAAAACATGTATGAATAGAATTGGAATGTCGGGTGTGTTTGGTTTGATGGTGTGTGTTGCTGCTTATGTTGTGTTGTAGGTTTACACAAGTGTTGTAGACCTTCCAAGTTTGGATTTTTAAATATAAATGTGGAGCTACTACATTTTTTTTTTTTGAGTGAGCTCTGTTATGCAGTATCTCGGTACAGTACATTGGAAATTGATCCTTTTCATAGTAAAAGGGATTTTATAATTTTATGGTAACTTGCTATTTTAAATTCGATATAAATTAATACATACGCATTGCATTCTGTCAGTTAAGGTTACTGGCTGTATAACACACCTAATACAAAACCTAAAAAAGCCAGTATCCGAGGGGTAGCCGTGTTAGTTTGGATCTGTAAAAGCGGTAAAAAGTCCTGTGGCACCTTATAGACTAACAGAAGTATTGGCACTTATGGGTACACATCTGGCTCCAGAAGCCTCCTGCTGCGAGCCAAGCCCAAGAAAGAAACCAACAGAACTCCACTGGCCATCACATACAGTCCTCAGCTAAAAACTTTCCAACGCATCATCAGTGATCTACAACCCATCCTGGACAACGATCCCTTACTTTCACAGGCCTTGGGAGGCAGGCCAGTCCTCGCCCACAGTCAACCCGCCAACCTGAAGCATATCCTCACCACCACCGACACACCGCACCATAGTAACTCTAACTCAGGAACCAATCCATGCAACAAACCTCAATGCCAACTCTGCCCAATATCTACACCAGCGACACCATCACAGGACCTAACCAGATCAGCCACGATAGCACCGGTTCATTCACCTGCACGTCCACCAATGTAACATACGCCATCATGTGCCAGCAATGCCCCTCTGCTATGTACGTCTGCCAAACTGGACAGTCCCTACGTAAAAGGATAAATGGACACAAATCAGATATTAGGAATGGCAATATACAAAAACCTGTAGGAGAACACTTCACTTCAATCTCCCTGGATACACATAGCAGATTTAAAGGTAGCCATCCTGCAGCAAAAAAACTTCAGGATCAGACTTCAAAGAGAAACTGCTGAGCTTCAGTTCATTTGCAAATTTGACACAATCAGCTCAGGATTAAACAAAGACTATGAAGGGCTAGCCAACTACAAAAGCAGTTTCTCCTCCCTTGGTGTTCACACCTCAACTGCTAGAAGAGGGCCTCATCCTCCCTGACTGAACAAACCTCATTATCCCTAGCCCGATTTTGCTTGCATATTTATATCTTCCTCTGGAAATTTCCACTGCATGCATCTGACGAAGTGGGTATTCACACACGAAAGCTTGTACTCCAATATGTCTGTTAGTCTATAAGGTGCCACAGGACTCTTTGCTGCGTCTAAAAAAGCAAGGAAATAAAAAGTTAACATACCCTGTGCTGCTCCACCCAGAGACACACACCTCACCCAGCAGCACAACCACCATATACTACAGAGATTGTACCACAACCTTAACTCAGTAGGGATGCCAGCCTTTCAGCATCACCCTGCCAAAATTCCACCTCCATACCACAGTCAGACCGGCCTATCTCCTCTCTCTTCCCACCACTGCCCCTTCTGCACAATTCTGTAAAATTACACATATGCATGTTTGAGGAAAGTGGGGGTGGAAGGCTGGCATCCTTACTGGGACAGAGTTAAGTGGGTGATAGCGAGTGATGGATGACTGATTGCGTGGCTGTTAGGAAATGTCTGGATGCCTTACCTTGTCTGTTTGTAGGGCTTTTGGGGTGGGTGGATGTGGGAGGTTTAAGATGTAGAATTTTGTGGTTTTATTGGTGTATGTGTGCATGCGTACGTGTTTTTAATTGAGTGTTTCAACCTTAGCCATCTTTTAAACCTAAAGTTTTATTTGGAAATAAGCTGTTAGATTTGTGCTCAAGACATTGTCAACATTATTAACCTATGAATTGTACATGTTGAATAATGCAAAACTAAAATCATTGTTTATCTTGCTGGATGAAACAATCGTAACAAGAATAAATGTTACATTTTACGTAGTAGTCTGTATTCTTATGGTGCTTACAAATATTTTATAATATACAGCTGCATGAAAGTGGAATGTGGTAGCCATTTCATGAAGTACTCCCACGCTTATTCTGCTAATGGAATTGATTTTTCCTCGTTGGTAGATATTCTGGAAAGTGCAAGGTGTGGTGATGACAGAACTCGTAGGTGCCTGAATCCATTTTCTGTTATGGGTTTCAAAGACGTAAGGCAACATCTGCTTCTGACCAAATCCATATGCCAGTGTATGCAGTGGTGTGTGCATTGTTCTTAAGGTTGAAAGAAAGTATGTTGAAAGAAAATATCTATTCAAAGCCATATTGTTATCTCAGTAATCTAAAAGTTCCCAAAGAAAGAAGTGCTTTTGTCCATGACTAAAAGCCACTTGATGAAATTTAAATGAAATATATGAGAAGATTAAAGTTAATGTCTGAAAATTGGCATATTTGAGCATTTGCCTTATTTCACAAGGAGAGTTTTGTTCCCTTTTTAAAAAAGAACTTTATTAGAATAACATAAAAGTGGGGACATTACTGGAGAGGTGGAGAGAAGTGGGTTGTCAGAAAAGAGTGATTGCATGACATGGAGGCTGTGTGCATAGAGGGTTGGGGAGGGCATTCCAGGTGCAAGAGAAAGCATAAGTCATTTGTGGACACTTGAAGGGAAGCAGAATTTGTATAGCCCCAGGGCTGAGTGAGGGAGTAGAAGAAGATGAGATATAAGCAAGACAGAATGATGTAGAACCTAGCAGATAGGGATAAAAACATTTTGGCCAGTAACATTGTGTATGACTTGCAGGATGCAAGCTGGCTTTATTCTTACACTGTTTTCTCCAATACTGCTAATATCTCAAACCTTGCAACTTCAAACAATGGCCCCACCATCAGAAATGGCTGTTGTGAAATCAAATGTTGTGTCTTGAAACACACTCCTCCCATTAGTTATGGGGAGAAGTTCTTGCCTTTCTGACCTTGAGACTCTTGGGCAGAAGTCTTTTTTTGAAAGTTGAGGAAACATTTACACCATTTTACACTTTGTCACCATGGTGATCTTGACTACACACACAACACACGTTTTTATGGAGGAAGCACTTAAATTGCGGTGAAAAAATGCAATTTTAAAATTATAATTATTTGGTCTTTTTTGTTGTGGGTTTGTTTTTTTTAAGGCTTTTGTGTTGAAATGCAAAATGTGTTTGAAAAATCATGTATCAATAAAAATCAGAGTGATTTGAATTTTCTAGTTGGCAAAGAAGCAGTTGGGGATGTGCCTTTGACATTGGAGTGAACAAACAGCTCGAATCATAAAATCGTAGGACTGGAAGGACCTTGAGAGGTCATCTAGTCCAGTCTCCTGCACTCATGGCAGGATTAAGTAAACCCAGTTTTTTCACTCTTCCCTCATAGGTCATGTTTTCTTGACCTTTAATCATTTTGTTGCTCTTCTCTGAAATGTGGTGCCCAGAAGTGGACACAGTACTCCAGTTGCGGCCTAATCAGCGCAGAGGAGAGCAGAATTACTTCTTGTGTCTTGCTTACAACACTCCTGCTAATAAGCCCAGAATGATGTTCCCTTTTTTTTTTCTTTCCCCAGAAGCGTTACACTGTTGACTTATATTTAGCTTGTGATTCACTGACCCCCAGATTCCTTTGTGCAGTACTCGTTCGTAGGCAGTCATTTCCCATTTTATACGTGTGCAACTGATGGTTCCTTCCTAAGTGGAGTACTTTGCATTTGACCTTATTGACTTCCATCCTATTTATTTCGGTTCAGACCATTTCTCCAGTTTGTCCAGATCATTTTGAATTTTAATTCTATCCTCCAAAGCACTTGAAACCCCTCCCAGCTTGGTATCATCTGCAAACTTTATAACTGTACTCTATGCTATTATCTAAATCATTGATGAAGATATTGAACAGAACCAAACCCAGAACTGATCCCTGCAGGACCCCACTCATTATCCCTTTCCATCTTGACTGTGAACCACTGATGATTACTCTCTGGGAACAGTTTTCCAACCAGTTATGCACCCCACCTTATGGTAGCTCCATCTTGGTTGTATTTCCCTAGCTCTGTTTCCCTACTCATTTACATCTGACACTAAATTAGATGACTATGAGAAAGTGGACAGTAGTCGTTAACATGTATCATAACTTTTACATATGATCAAGGTGCCAGGGAGGCTTAAGCCAATACTTTCAGAAATACCCACTAATTTTGGGTGCTTCAAATGGCATATTGAATTGAACTCTATTGAAGTTGTGTGTGTTCAGCACCTTTCAGGGCCCAACATCTCTCAAATTGGAATCCTTAAAGAGAGGCATTTGAAAATTAGTTGAGAATTTTGGGCTTTAATGTTTCTAACTCTCTCTTTCATCTGGATTCTGATATAACATGTTTTACTAGTTAGAGCTATATTTACAGTTTTAATGCAAGTTGTGATGCCAAACTTCGTCTGTTGTGCTACAAACCCCTTATTACTGAAACGGTTATATCCTGTTTGTTTAATGGACTTGATACACCTTGCCACTAGTTCACTTTTATAGATAAACCCCTGACTTTACGAAGCAACTCCATTTGAGTACCATCAATGTGATAATGACTTTGAAGTTTCATATTTTTTCTGGAATTGTGAAATGGAAACCAGACCCTCTTCCCCAAATGCTTATCTGCTTTAGTTCATTAGAGCTTAAAACAAGAAGTTCAGCATCACATTTCCTGAGGGAAAATACTCAATCCTTTCCCATGAGGTTTTTTCCCCCAAAGCATTCTAGTAGAGGGTGCAAGGGAAAACTAGGGGGAAGACGGTGAGTACGTTATGTATTTTAAGTGGGCTGCATTGAAATCCACATATTTCATTTTAACAATCGGAGAAGCTGAGTTTGAGGAGCCACTGTTCATAAACAGAAGATGTTTCAGTAAAAAAAAAAAAGTAGGCTACCCTACTGGTGATACTAAAAATAAGCTTCAATGGAGGAGGAAGAGAAATAATGGACTTCCAGATGGAAAACGTGTGGCAGCACTTTTCATTAGAAATCTGGGGAAATGTAATTACGAGCCCTCATTCTCATAGATGTTCATCCTGTGGAGTGGAGCACATGGTTAGAATTCTGTATGCAAATGGCTTACTTGCTGTAGTAAAGGATCCTTTTGTTCAAGTAATCCAGTGGTGGTCATTGTAAAATTGTGGGATGTAAATTGTAGCAAGCCAACAGCACGTTTAGAGAGTTTAAAACTTTTTACAATGGGTAACTAAGTAGCCTGTGCTTAATGTGGGCAACTTTCAGTCAAGTCAGTGAATTGACATCTCTCTAGTGTCACTAAATTAGCTTTAACAAGAAGAAATATCTATCTATTGTATGTTTGTGTCTATAGATCTTAATCTGACGAAGGAAACATTACAAATATTGCATGATGATTCTCCTCACTTGTGTAATGCTGAAATAAAAGGTGCAGTGGGGAAGAGTGTTTGTTAAAATGGAAACTTTTATATTCATTAAATGCCCTGAGTAAAATGCTTAATGGACAGTAAACATTGTAAAATTAACTGTTTACACAGATATCAAAACAGTTTTAGCCTATGCAGGCAATATAAATTACAATTTTAAATATTGCTATAAACGTGGTTTTTATTTGTCTACAGTATTAAGCATTGCAAATATAAAAGCATTTTAAAATATTCACTGAACACTGAGTTGGTGGATTGTGCATAAAGAAAAACATGAAGCAACTGTATATGCTGCAAACCAACTGCATAAGAGGAGGCCACCGATTACAGGATCACTGCATGCTTTTCAAGCACCAGCTCTAACAGACAGTAGTAATCTTCATACTAGATATTTCTTAAAAGAGAGAAGTAAAAATAACATCTTGGGCAAATAGTGCAACTTCTGTTTATTGCTCAGTTTAACCACATTCTTATATACACAGATTACACAATAAGTAAGGGTTATATCAACACAAGATGGTGGGTGTGACTGGATTCCCGGGGTGCAGCCTGGGACTGTGGGACCGCTGTGCCCCCTTAACTCTCTCTAGCCTGGGCTGTCTCTCACAATGCCTTGCTAGTGACTAGCAGCAAACCCCTCCAGCTGCTGTGATCACTCAGTACACCAGCATGTGGAGCCCCACACACCCAGCTAGATTTCATGAATGCTCCCAGAGCCATTCATAAATCACACAGAGAAAGACACCAGAGCCAAATCCCCCCAGCACCGTACCGCAGGAGTATACCGTCTCGCACTGCTCAAGATGAGCAGTGCAAATTTATTAATTGGTTCATCGCTTCATCAGTGGAAAGTGGATCTACAACAGCCTTTCAAAAACCTGAGCAGATTTGCCAACACTTCATACAAACTCACTGGTGAAGATAAACAGTAAAACAAATTTATTGATTACAAAAAATGGATTTTAAGTGATAGGCAAAAAGTCAGAGTTAGTCACCATAAGAAATAAAATATAAGCACGCAGTCTAAACTCTCAACCTTATTAGACTGGGAAAAACTAGACTAAGCAATTTTTCTCACCCCACTGGATATTGCAGTCCTTTTAATATACAGATTTCATCTGTGAAATCTGAGCCAGTCCCCTCAGTTGGAGTCTTCAGAGTATCCTTGTTGCTTGTAGCGTAGGTGAGTGAAGGAGAAGAGAAAAGGCCCAGCATGAGCCTCCTGTGTTTGGTTTTATATCCTCAGTCCATGTGCTTGGAAAACACAAGTCCAGGCATGTCTGGGTGACGTTGGTGAGTCTCCAGGCAAAGTTGAGCTGTTCCCCTGATGTGGGCCCCATGCAGGTGAGTCATTGCATTGTAGCTCCCTTGCTGGACAATGGTTGTTGATGGGTTGATTGACACCCCGCCCAGATGTTGGTTACTTTCCTTGCTGTTGCCTCTGGGGAGCTAATATCTAGCTGATTCCCCAACTTACAGCATGTTTTAGTGACCACCATACAACACAATTCTCATAACTTCTGATGCTCCAATGATACACATATATCTATAGAGAACTGACTTTCAGCATATGATAACCTTTCCCCTGAGACCTTACAAGGCATGCTTTATATGTAAGATCACCATTATATAAAAATGAGACATATGGGGGTTCCAGGATGCGCCCCCATGGTATAGAATGTCAGAGTGGGGATTAGTGAACAACAGAACCACAAGGTAGAAAAAAGGGTGCTTAGGGGATCATTCATTGGGGAGTGTTAGGTGTTGTGTATGCAAGAACTTCAGGCTGCTGCATTCAGTTTAAGAATCATGTTTACATGACCGTATTGGATTTTCAGGGAGCACCTGAGTAAAGGCAAATAGCGGAAGTGAGTCGTGAGAGAGATTTGGTGGCAGCATGTGATGCTGCAAGGTTCATGTGATGATGGAGGCTATTTCAGGCATGGAACATTGTGTACGAGTGTTTTAGTCCTGAGTCAGAAGCAGCATGAAACCAATTCAGTACCCTGCAAACTGGAATCAAAAGATTGAGTTCTATTCCTGGTTCTGTTACTGACCTGTCTGATCTTGCAGTAGTCACTTTGCCTCTCTGTAACTGTTTCCCCATCTGCAAAATGGGAATAATGATTCTTGGCTTCCTTTTTAATGCACTTTAAGATTTGTACGTGAAATAAAAAGGGCCATATAAGAGCAAAGTATTATTTCAAAGTACCGCTGGGCTCTTTACACTTGAGCACTTTGTTGCCCCCACTAAATTGTGTTTGCAAGGTTACTTTCTGTCTAGCTTTAACACTGATTTCAAAATTGAAATCAGTCTTACATTTGACTAATACATCTGGTGTCACTATTCAGAAAATGGCTGCTGGTGGCAGCCAAAAGTGTAGTCATTCCAATTGTCATTTCAACCTCAAATGGACTTTAGTCCCATGTGAAAATTATCAGGTAAGTTTCAAGATTCTGAAGAGCAAAATGGGTGGAGGTTTCTTGTAATGTGGCTGTAATCCCTCTCTTTTTATATGAAATGTTTGCATGGCAAAGATGAATGAAAAAGGGCTTCAGATGTATCCTCTTCGTACATCTCTCTTTATCTCAGGTGTTAGAATACTATGTTGTGGTGATCAAGGCAAAAGTAACCTTTTTTTTTTTTTTTCTCTGTTGCTCAGGAGGGGAAAAGCAAAGAGTTGCTATTGCCAGAGCCATCTTAAAGAATCCTCCTATTATTCTCTACGATGAAGCCACATCCTCTTTAGATTCAATTACAGAAGAGGTAAATTAGGATAAAGAATCTAAAGCCTTTTCAGCTGCATTCTGTCCAACTTTGCTGGCCCTCCAATCTCCTCCCAGAAGAGATTTTGTTATGTTTGCTTTTTGTCTACCTACTCCAATGCCATTCTTTAGTATTGTCAATGAGAAGAGTAAAGAATCTTTCCCCGAAGGCCAAAAGTTGAGACACTAAGGGTATATCGACACTAAGGGTATGTCTACACTGAGATTAAAAAAAAACCTGGCACTGCACTCAGAGCCCAGGTCAGCTGACTCCAGCTTGGGCTCACGGGACTGTAAAATGGTGATGTAGACATTTGGCCTGGGGCGGAAGCCTGGTCTCTGAGACCCTCCCGTATCGCAGGGTCTGAGAGCCTGGGCTCCACCCCAAGCCCAAACTCTGCACTGCAATTTTATAGCCTCATGAGTCTGAGCCCTGCGGAACCTGAGTCAGCTGACCCAGCCAGCCGTAGCCATGCCACAGGCTTCTTATTGCAGCATAGATGTACCTTGAGGTTCCCAACCTACATGGAGCCAGAGCGAGCAATGTCAGGTCCACATCTGAACTACTGTCCTGTTTTACAGCGGGACATCCTGTTGCAGCAGTAAGCCGACATCATTTGAACGTGTTGCAGTTGCTAATGTACTCATGGTGTCTGAAGCCTAGTCCACTTTAAATAGAGGAATTTGGGTGCTGTTTAACATTCATTACAATATAGGTCATTTAAATGATTGTGACATACTGCAAAATAGAAAACCTTTCATTCATTGTGGAGCATCATACTGAGATGCAAGTCAGGTACACATACCCTACACTGCTGGTATTAATTTATATTCATTTCATAGAAAGGGCTGTGAAATATCAGGATGTTGTGACACAGATGTCATGACACTACCACAGCAACTGCATCAGACTTCATAACCACATCTTTGTGCTAAATACAAAAATCTCAGCAGTAACAGTAATTTCATGAACTAATCGCATTTTCTAAAACTAGAGCTAAAAGAATGCCGTTTGCAAATTGTTTCCACTTGTGTAGATTATTTGGCATACTTTGACCGCTGATCACTAGACTGTGCTTATTTTACAGACATAGGGAAGTCATTTAATGTACACTTGGTACATGCTTATGGTGTATAATGATCCCCCTGTCTGAAGTAGACCACTTCCCTGGACTTGTGCTTTTATCATTTATGACAAAGATTTCTGAACAGTACTACTTTTTTTTCCTCTCATTTTGCTATATTTATTGCAAGGTTGCCAAACAAAGCTGAATGTTTGCACAACACAGCTGCATTTTAAAGGCAGCAAATAAAAATGAGTTCTTTCCAGAAATGTATATCTTGTAATCACAATGTTTTCTGACAGAGGCTAGCTTTACTTAAAGAAAACAAAATGCATATCCCAGCTTGTATAGTAGTTACCCTAAGAGAGCTTGTGTATGTCTACACTGTGGTAAAACACCCATGACACCTAGTCTTGGACCCTGCGTCAGTTAACCTGGGCTGTCTGTGGCCACGCTGCAGGTCTTTTATTGCATTGTAGACATAGCCTCAAATCATACTTTTGCATCTGAGGTATGCAGCTCGTGAAGATGGAAAAGGAAACACTGCTTCTGACTTGATGGGGTTGGCTGTAGATAGTAATATTTCCTTGGGCTGCTGTGGTTTTGGGAATATTTGTGTTCCTTGTTGACACAGGCCAGGGTTTACATTTAAAATTTAGGTCGTTGTAGCTACTTCATCCACGGTGTGAAAAATCCACACCTCCTGATCGACATAACTGTGTTGACCTAACCCCCATAGACGCAGCTATGTCAATTAAGAATATTTTCTGTCAACCTAACTACCATTATTTGGGGAGATGGTGTTCCTACACCAATGGAAAATCCCCTTTCATCAGCATCAGCTGCATATATGTGGCAGGTTAGGTGAACATGGCTCCCGTGGCATAGTTATACTGGTATAATCTCCATCGTGTAGACAGTCTTAGCTGTTCCTTAATTTTTGTTGATTTGGAGAGTAAAACGTTATACCTGCACATGCCACAGCTATCAGCACTGTTTCTTGTACAGTCATACTACAAACTTTTTTTTTTTCCTGAAGGTGAGCAAACACTTCCCTTCCTCTACCCTCTTGAGATGTTTAAATTTCCTAGAGAAGTGTAACCTCCTTTGGCTTTCCTTCACACTGTGAAGCTCCACTTTGAGGATTTTCACAGAGCTACTGATGTCTTATTCTAGGCATTGTGTTGCTTCTTCCAGAAATAGTTCCAGATATTTTTCAATTTGGGGCTTCGAAGACATTCTTCAGCATTCATTAAAACTTTGTTTGAAGTGTTACACGACCTGATTTTATTTCCTCTTAAATGCACACATATAGACGTACATTTTTAATTTGCAGAACATTCTCAGTGCCATGAGGGACCTGGTGAAGCACAGAACAACTGTTTTCATTGCACACAGATTGTCAACAGTAGTTGATGCAGATGAAATCCTTGTCCTAGATCAGGTGAGAGAGTATCACCCTATGTAATTCAACTTTGACATGATGTGCATGTTTTAGTGACTGTGTGCTTTTGAAATCTATAAATTATTTCTGAGTATACAGAACTGAACTGCCTTTGTTGGAAATGAACCATGTCTGAAAAATCTACCCCAAATTTCTCATACATAGTCATTTTTCTTGCAACAAATACAACTTATCAATGACAGAAATTTAGTGTGTCTGTACATATGTATGTCTGTGTTTTTATATGTTGTAGTGCGCTTGTATAATACTTTTAACTACATGTAGTTACTAATGTTTTAAGTGGATTACTGTAAATCCTATTCACTGGGCAATCTGGTATTGGTTTAAGTGGTGTACAATTTACCTCTATTATGGATTTCTCTCATGTTGGATACCTAATGTGTTCCCCCAATTTATATTTCATTTTCATTGCCCAGTGAGAGTGGCCATTTTTCAGATACATCCCTGGTTTCTCACTTTCAATAGAAAAGAGAGCAGTGTGCTCTGTGTTTCTGCAGATAAAATTGTTGCAGGATTGTTCCATCTAATTATGGTAGAAATCTGAGCACCACTCTATTGTGACTGGTAGCTCTAGAAAATTGTAATTATTCCCTCTGTCTTTTTCTCCACCCCCAAAAAGAGACTCTTTCAATATTTGATTAATATCACTGTTCAGCCATCACGTCATACTCTGTCTATTCTATGTCCACCTTCCTCTCTGTTACAATCTGAGTAACCAAGTTAAAATAAAAGTGCCCCTAAAAATCACTTAATAGCTTTTTAAAATCAATATCTCCGTAGATATTAGTGATTTAGGTTTTGTCTGCTGGTTATGGATCTTCTTAAATTTGTTAAATTTAGTAGTGTGCTCTTCATCTGTTTTATTTGCTATTCATGTACTTGAATCCATTGAAATCTTCAGTGACTAAAATATTAAAATGGTATATATCGAGAAGAAAACAGACAGATATTTCTTTGGTATGTTAACTGATTGTGCTGGAATTTCTTAAAGAAGAAACTTTTGAAGTGAGTTAATGGTATTTCTCAATATCACTGAGATTCAGATGGAAGAGACAAAATTAGATAATGGAGTAAACTCACTTCCCACCTGTCTGCTGTTTGCTGCTTTTGCTAAACATTTAAATAGCATACATTCATGTGCCCCTACTTTTCTATAAAAAGTCAGACCTAGCGCAACATTTAGTGTGGTTTATAACCATATGTAATGAGCCAATCTGTGAATTATATAATGTAGCACAACACAGTAAGAGTGTGTTTTGTATTATAGTATAATTGTTGGATTTAAAAAGAAACACAATTAAACTAGTTCATTAGTGTTAGCTGAACAGCTGGGATGCTTAGGTTCATCAGTTGTCTTGCTTTTCCAAGCTCCTGTTTCAGTAGAGACTGAGTGATGTGCTCAGTCAGGCAACATGATGCATCACTCCCTGCTGGCAGGGTGGTTCATGAAACCCTGCTTGTGTGCAGGGTACAATAATGGCAACCAATTAAATAAGGATCAGGAAAGGAAAAGGAGCTGGAAAATTGTATAACCGTTTTGCTGCATGATGTAAATATTACACCACAGGGTTTAGTATTTTCTCCTTATATGAATCAATAATCAAAATAACACATTTGTAGCTTTTATTATGCAGTCTAATAAGTGAGCTTAGCTTTTGGACCCACAGAGAGCGCACACACTTAGTTGCCAATATAATTTGAGTGACTGAATTTTCTAACATAGGAGCAACTGAGGCCTTGTCAAAACACAGAGGTTGCACCAATTTAACTTAAATCAGGTTTTAAATCAATTTGGTTTAATTGTGCAAATCCTTGTGTGGACATTCTTATTTTTGGTTTAATAATGGCTTAATTCAGTTTAGCATAAATTTATTCCTAGTCAATTTAAACTAAGTCAAGATAAGGCAGATATATTTTTATTTTTGGAGCGTTCATATGGCATATGCACTAGTTTAATAATAAACCCTAGCTCTTATGTATAGTGCTAAACCTAGTTTAAATTGTATCTTTAAACTGGTACAGTTTTTCATGTAGTCAAGCTGTGAACTTTGCCCAACTGAGACCTGAGGTCTGCACCTAATTTTCATAACCCAGAGAAGACTACAGCTCTCTGTCTTTAACATGGAGTGTGGCCTGAGAAGACTGAGTCCATACATACAGTGCTCCCTCTAAATGAGCCTCTCTCTGTGGGTTTCACCTCCTTACTAAAGAGGAGGATTTCTCTGAGCTACACTGTGAAACTGTCTGGCCCATGCTTTTGTCACCTTCATACTCTAGAGCAGCAGTTCTCAAACTGTGGGTCAAGACCCCAAAAGTTGGTCGCAACCCTGTTTTAATGGGGTCACTAGGGCTGGCGTTAACTTGTTGGGGCTTGGGCCAAAGCTTGAGCCCCACCACCCAGGGCCAAAACTCAAGGGCTTCAGCGCTGGGCAGAGGGGCTCAGGCTTTGGCTTCAGCCCTGGGTGGTGGGGCTGAAGCCCTTTGGCTTCAGCTCTGGCCCCCCTGCCCGGGGCAGCAGGGCTCAGGCATAGGCTTTGCCACCCCTCCCCCACCCCTTGGGGTCATGTTTTTGTTGTAATTTTTGTTGTCAGAGCGGGGTCATGGTGCAATGAAGTTTGAGAACCCCGATCTAAAGATCTGATAGCGTTCAATCGCTAACTGTATATATATTTTACAGGGTAAAGTTGCTGAGCGTGGTAGCCATTTACATCTTCTTGCCAGTCCCAGCAGTCTCTACTATGAGATGTGGCACACACAGAGCAGCAGAATACTAAATAGTAATATCAACCAGAAATGGGAAGAAAGAAATAACCATATGTCCAAAGAAGAGGAAAGGAAGAAACTACAAGAGGAAATTATCAACAGTGTGAAGGGCTGTGGAAACTGTTCATGCTAAGTGTGTGATGCAGGATTAAATTTCTGCTGCCGGTTAAAGGGTAATACAGGACTGCACTGAAGCACAGCTGTGATTTGGAAACATAAACGATTCAGACACTTCCTGGCTGGTTTTGTTTTTTTTACAGTATCTCAACGCAGCATAACTTCTTTAACCAAAGGATTTATTTCTACATCTCTCAGAATCTCTAATATTTAAAGAGGTTTTGAAAAACTCTCAATTTATTGCTAATTAACAAGGCGTATTTTTATGGAAGTTTCAGACATTTATACATTTTATTGGCAATCACTTGTCAAGTGACCTAGATCATTTCAGCTGGCAAAGATGGAATTGTTTGAACTGTATCATTAATCGGTAAACAGACTTGTTCTTTGTTTATTTTCCACCATTGATGGCTGGTAAAGGTGTTTTATATTTTTAATGTGATTCAGCTAACTTGAATTTGTATGCTAAAAAATAAGATGTTCTTAGTTATTAAATGATTCTCTGGTTTGAAATAACGTGTTTCCTTTTTAAGAACAACAAAGCAAAAAAACCTTAGTAGCAAACTCAAATTTGGAACAACCCTGTTCAGTTGTTCCTTCAAAATAGCTGTGCATTTTCCTTTCTGGAAAACTTCATAGTTGTCCCATTAAAGAGGAAGTAATATGTATTTTTAAGAAGTATTTAAAATCTCTAATTAAAGAATATAATTTGACATCACATAAATGTTGTAATCCAAAACATTATAAAATATAGTTTACCCTTTACTTACTTGCCAAGAAGAGAGTTCAAGGTTCTGAACCTTGAAGAGAGTTCAAGGTCTTTGAAATATGTTGTAAGACCACTGCATCCTGCTTTATTTCACTCATAGTCCTAGGGAGCAATTAAAGTTCAGTAAAGCTAGTTTGTGAAAGAATGGTATTTCTATCATTTTGCATGATTGTATGAGAAATCAACCAAAATAGCTTTAGGGCTATTGTCCTAATAACCATATAGGTTTCTGTACCCAAGGCCAAAACCTATGACATTCTGAGAAACCTTAAATCTCTCTAAAGCTTGCAAGACCTCCCATAACTGGGCCCTAAGATTGTATCTATTTGGGCTTATCTGCAAGGGGAAACTTATCAGCATAACTCCACCTTAATATTCTAATTCCATCCTCCTCTAACTCCCTGCATGGACACTGCTATTCCAGAATAGGAGTACTTTTTTCCCCGGTTTAGCTTCTGTCCCTAGCAGAATAAATGTGCCCACAAGGGGCATTTTACCAGTTTATAGTATAATTATGCTGGTAAATTTCCCTGTATAGATAAGCCCTTAGTTATTTATTTATTGTTGGAGGAGAACCTTGGATGTCAAACTCAAGTCTTGGGAGCAAAATATTTCAGGTCACCTTAAAGATTCGTTAAGGAATTCACTTCCTAATAAAACAGGAAATTAACTTCTTCCAAATGAGTAAAATAAGGTAAAGGACAAGACCAAAGCCAGAATTTTCAGTTTTCACTCATTTTGGGTGCCCAACTTGTGCTTGATTTTTTTGAAGTTAATGTGAGCTGCAGGTCCTTTTTACCTCAGAAAATTGGGCATGTAGGTGCCTCCAGGTCGACACCCAGAAACTGAAGAACCCAAAGTTACTGAACACTTATTAAAATGTGGCTGCAAATGTAAATTATTTACTTTTTTTGGTGTTGTAACATTCATTTTAGCTGAACCTGTCATCAAGCTAGCTACAAAAAACATGTAAAATTAAAGGAGGCTGCACTTTTGGTTTCTTCCTTTTTGGCTAGTCTAATTCTCTCTGTTAAAATTTATGTAAGAGAAAAATAATCTGTGCCAATACATAACATATGCTCAATTAAAAATTACTGTAAAGAGAGTGTCAAAATACAAAGATGAATGACCTTCAGCGTTGGAGTGCAGAAGAAAGGTAAAATCATGGAAATCTGTGGTGACAGTTCAGAATTATTTCTATTTAGGGCCTCCCTTTTATTTTCCCGAATGGAATGTCTCCTTTTTAAATTTGTTTTAGCAGTACAAAGACAACAAACAATATAATAATCTCAACGGCCAGAAACAGTTAGCAAAGGGTTGATAAGTCCCTTTTGAGATGTTTTTCCTTTCATATATGATGTGACTTCAAATAACGCAACTAGTTTTTTTAAATTAAATAACTTATATCTACTGCTTTATGTACTGAATTATGGACAAAAGCTGTATTTAATAACATTTCAGTATTTTCTTAAACCCCTTCGTTGCCTTGACACATTACTTGACATTTACATGTTTTAGTGATTGCTATGTGAATTCAATTGTGGTGACAAGTTTTTCTGACTGGACAATTGCCCACATATTACCAGGCTTATATACTTTGTTCATTACCTAAAAACAGATCTAACACTAGCATTATATTGAAAGTATCTGAAACGAACCAATAATTCCTTTGCTAGAGTATATGATACAGGAAACCTGCTTTGGGAGCTAAGTAAGCGCTGTAATGAAGCTGACGCGTCTTAATCAATTGCAAAAAGTTTTGCGTCGTACTCCAGAACTTTGAGTGTTATTGCCATTGTGGGAAAGGGTGAACTTTTTAGCCAACAAATACCATGAAAGTTATTTTGTTAATTTGGTAAAGGGTTTGGAGCAGAGGTGTGGCTATTGCTAAACTGCACATCACCGCCGTCAGTTTTGGCGAGGGCGGGGAATGTAGGAGATTGGGAAGGCTTCTAAACTGATCTTCGTGATAAGTGAGATTTTCCCCCCCCCATGTCCTATATATTTTCCTATACCTAAAAGAGAAGAGAATTTACTTAGAAACAGATACTTGTTGGAAAGCTGGAGGGTTACAAATGGACTTGGTTTTTCCACCGCTACAGCTCTGCGTTACTCCATCAAACAGATGTGAGATCAAAATGAATATTGTGTCTTGCCTTGTGAGCAGGAATGTCAAAGGAGTGATAGCACTTCACTTATTGATCTTCGTGTTTATTAGAGATGTAAAACTCTGGTTCTGAATTTGTTAGGATTGGATTTGTGTGTTCATGTGTCATGCATTTACATAGGCTATTCTAAACAGGCATTTTAGAGTACTTGCTGACCTGAAGAATCAGAGCTTTGGAGGACTTGAACAAATACAGAGAGGTGTGCCAAGTTTTGGGGCAGAGGATGTCCTGTTAAAATCCCTAATTTACAGTCTTTGATGGGAAAAATCAGTTCATTTTGAAATCTTCTCATGGCTGTGTGAACAGCTGTAGATCCTGTTAACACTGGGGGTAGCAGAACTGATACATCCCTGTTCCAAAACAGCATGTTTACATAATGTTTGGAAGTCTTGTGGACCGGGAGCAGGTCACTGGTAAAAATTAAATCAGTCCACGACAATTATAAAACCAAAGCTTGCCATGTTGGAGTGAAAAAGTCTGGACTAAGTAATGCCACTTAAATCCATTTTTTTGTCTCTAGAAGAACTTATACCTCTTCAATTGTGTTAATTATTTCAATAAATGTATACTTGTTTGAGATGCATATCCTAATTGTTTAAAATGACTGCTTCTTAAAGCAAGTATCAGCCTAACAGCTCTAAACATCTTGATTTTAGATTTATTTTTTATTCCCAAGGAGAAACTGTCTGAACAGAGAATATAAAGATAAATATATAAATGTCTTTAGTTATTGTTTAATTTGCTACGGTTAGTAAAGTTGGGGTTTTTACAAATGTGAATTTATAATTCTCCAGTGCAGGTGGCTTCACAGTTTTATGCCCAGCTATTCTGTAATCCATAACAGCATTTAAATATATTTGAAATTCAGATGTTAAATTGTCAGTTTTCTTTTCAGTATGGGAAAATAAAATGTAAATTGTACATTACAGATAAGATACTTAATGTCCACCAAAAGCCAGTTAAAACCATGTTAGTGTAAACATTCAGCTGGAAAACTTCCTACCATAACTCCATTGTTTAATGTGTGCATAGATAATTATTACTAATTAAATGATTTATCTTGTGAATGGAAATGTGTGTCCTGTTGAAACAACGCTTACAGCTTTACAGCAGTTTCCAGGAGAAACCAATATTTTGTCAGCAACATGCTCAAAATAAGAACAGATATGATTTTAGTAGCAACTATGGGAGTGTTGCCCTGCATCCACTCAGAAGAGAGCTTCAAATTGTTTCTTAATAAAAGTAATTGTTTGCTGTGCTCAGTGACATCAGTGACATTGATAACCAATTATATTCTTTAGGGTGGATATTAGGTAATCAGAAATTTTGGATGATCAGTCAGAAAAAGGTAAGTTGATATTGTGCACCCAAATCTTCCTCTGCCACCCCCAACATACACACTTATTTCTTGTTAGAAGAAAAATGAAAACAATTGTTTGACTACATAAAGAGCTTCCATATTAGCTAGGTCATACTGAAGAATATCCCTGCTCTTAGTAAAAGCTTATTTTTTTAGTTTAAAATCATGCATCATTTCATATATTTCTTACATATGTTTACAGCTAAATACTCCCACCCCCATCAGCTCCTCCAGCACAGACTTCGTATTGTTTACAAGAGCTGTTGAGCCATACTCTTGAGACTAAAGTTCTCTACTCACTGTTTCTCTGTGCATCTGTAGTTCTAGCTTTCCCGTTGGAAATGGAAGTATGAAATACACTTACTGCAACCCAACTTACCATGTAGTTGTGTTGATGCATTATGTTTCACACACTTGAGCTGCACTAGCCACATGTCATGGTATCACTTCATTATATAGTTAGTGTGTTTGAGCTCTGCATTGTCTTGCAGAGAGAGCTGGATTACTGGAATGAATGAGAGCGATCCTGGAACAGATTAGAGTCTAATTATAGCACCCTCCAGCTGTTTCTAAAGTTTCATTTGCCGCATCTTTTAATAATATTATGCAGAAATGTTCTGTAAATGCTGACTGACAAAAAATGTAGCCATTCATTTGTAGAGGATGAGTTAAAATAAGTATATATTTTTTTCTCTTGGTGTATCCGCGTAACTTCTATTAATGCTAATTTGACTTACATGTGTGCATCAAAGAAAACAGTAATTTAAGATTATAAACTGCTGGATTGTTATAAATTAGGAATTGTTTTGAGATTGCCATGCTTCTCATTTAGAATCTCATTTGTGTTTAAACAATGGTCTCAGAGATGGCTGCTCAATGTTTTGTTGATTCTTCTATTCCGCAGTGGAGAATTTCCTGTGTCTTTTATCTTACATTTATCAGATGGTAGTTTGGTCCATTGGAATATCTGAAAAGTTCAAGGATTTTTTTTTAACTTGTTTTGCTAGGGGTTATGGCTCAAGCCAACACAGGTTGCTAGGAGTTTTGACAGTGTGTCTGTATCTTTACTGCCTTCTAATAGGGAGGTCAAATTTGTTGAGGAGCGTGGGATCTTTACTTTCAAAAGCCACAAAATGAAGCCTAAATTGGTGGATTCAGCAGTAGTATTGTGTGTAGGTGCACCACGAAGTGTGATGGTGATGGCAAAATACTACAATTACGAAAATATTATAAAACTACAATTAGAGTCATCAGAGTTCTTGGCTTTATTCACTATACACATTTTTTTTAAATTTCTGAAGTACCCTGTGAGACAAGATGGGTGAGGTAATACCTTTTATTGCACTAACTTCTGTTGCTGAGAGAGAGACGCTTTCAAGTTTACACAGAGCTCTTCTTCAGGTCTGGAAAATGTACTTGGAGTGTCACAACTAAATACAAGGTGGAACAGATTGTTTAGCATAAAATAGTTAGGACATATTTCAAGGGATCATTCAAGGTGAAGTGGCCCGTTATCACCTCTCCAGTCATGGTGAGCCGGCAGAGTTAAGTGGTTTTTAGATTGGATTTATGGCTAATTACAACATTCTGTGTATTCAGTCCATGATGTCTAGCAAAGTTGAGATTAAGCCCGTAATAGTTGAAGCCCTGAAAGATGTTAAGCCATTTTACATAACTTGTTGGCCAATGTCAACATGGGAAGAGTATCCACTAAACTGTATACTTACCACACATTCAGGCAAAAGCCTGAGAAAGGGGCTGAGCCTTACACTGATCTGAAAGCTTTTGTTCCAGAGATGAGGATCTTCCCACTCAGAGTGCCCAGGCCTCAGCTTCCTGTTGAACACCAGGGTCTGATAGCTTGAGAGCTCCAGCAGACCACACCACCTGTGGTGGCACATAGGGAGAGAGACAGACTCCTCTAAAGCCAGGACCCAAGCTATGGAGGACTGCAGAGATCAGCACCTGGAATTGCTACCGAAAGCAAATAGAGAACCAGTGCAGTTTGAGCCACTTATGCTACCAATCATGCAGACAGCTGCATTCTGGTCTAGTTGAACTTCCAAATAGTCTTCCAGGCAAGCACTTTTGTGAGTGACTCGATAACTTGTAAAAGTAAGGGATTCCTACAACTTGCTGGAGCCATGGAGAGTGCAAAGAGGTGCTGTACAAGTTTCTCTAGAAACAGCTCTCCAATTTAATCTTGACCTATGATACCCCAATATTGTTCCAGTGCTAGGTCTGTCTTAAGTAGTGACAGCCAGTTGTACCAAATTGCATGATGGCTTTATGATGTGAGGGAAGAGGAAGGAAAACAAAAACCTTCAATTGTGACCTAAGGCAGAATTTAAAGTTGGATCTCAAGATTTGAAAGACTAATGAGCCATCCTCGGTCATTCCTGGTTTTCAGTCTTTTGCAGCCATTAATAAAATTGTCAAGTAAAACACGTATGTCACCAGGACCGGCTCCAGGCACCAGCAAAGCAAGCACATGCTTGGGGCAGCACATTTGCAGGGGCGGCGTTCCGGACATCCTTTGTTTTTTTTCCCCCGTCCCGCTCAGTCAACCAATGAGCCCGTGCGTGGGGCGGGGCAGCAGGCTCAGTGTGGGGGTCCCAGCCCAGGGGAGGTCCCTGCCCTGCCCCCCTGCTGCCAGGGGAGTGGGGCGGTGTGGCTTCTTTCCCCCTGCCCACCCCACCTGCACATGTCACAAGCGGCGGAGGAGCCGGAGCCGAGCAGAGCCTGGGATCGGGGCAGGACCCGCGGCCAGTAAGGGACCCGCTGTCCCAGGCAGCTTGGTGCTGGGCGGGCACCCCTGGTCCGCCCCCCCCACCCCGCAGCTGACCCCCCCCACCCCCAGCCACTCTCAGTTACTGTCCCCTCTGCGGGTGTGGGGCTGGGTCTGAGTTTGGGCTGGGGGCCCACAGGTGGGATGTACAGCCCCGAGCACCTCACTCCAAACACTGCTATAGCATTACGCGTTCTTTTAACATTACCAGTATCAGTGGCTTCTGGTGAACGCAGTTTCTCAAAACTGAAATTACTGAAAAATTATTTGAGGTCCACCATGTCTCAAAATCGTTTGTCAGGACTCACATTAATTTCAATTGAAAGTACCCTTGCAAAAAAATTAGATTTCACTGAATTATTAAGACTATGCAAGTATAAAAACCAGAAACATTCAGTTCATATAAATTTCTTTTAATTTATGAGAAACTGAGTGCACCGGAAGACACTAACGTTTTTCATTACAGTGTATAGTTGAACCCAAATTGTTTGTAATTGTGATTTTGTTAAAATTAAATGAGTACACTAGTAGGAAATTGTTTTATTTCACTAACTACAAATTCTTTGTTTTCATTTTTTTAAATTTTAAATAGTCAAAAAACAAAACAAAACTAAAACACTGCAAAGTGCAAACATGTGTAAAAGCCACACACACAAAAAAAGGGGGGAGGGGGGCAAAAAAATTTTTGCTTGGGGTGGCAAAAGACCTAGAGGTGGCCCTGTATGGAACACCAACCTAAAATGTGTCCTGCAAAGCTTTCAACTTGGGAGCAGAGATTTTACTTGCAGTATGAAAAGAAAAATGAGTTTGTGCAGGCTGCACATTAGCTTGTTATATCATTTGAATATATTCTAAAGTACTTTGGTGATTTTACTGGCCTTGTTGGAAAACTAATATATATTTTGAAAAGTATGGTGTGAAAAAAGGAAAAGCTTTAATTTTCAAATAATTATGGAGAATGGAGTATGAAGGTCAGTCTCAACTATAATTGTATTTGAAAAACCCCATTGCAAACCCATGCATAATTCATGAGCTAACTTCTTTTTTAAAAAAGGAAATGTATGTTCATCTACTTACATGCATTAGTCTAAGAATGCTTAGACTGCCTTAACTTTTCAAATAATTGAAGAAATTTCTCACGGAGGCTGCACGAGCTAAGAAGAAATGAGAAAAGTATGTTTTCATCATAAGTCAAATTCTGTAATGTCTTGTTGATAACTTCAGTGTTTGCTGGTAACTAATGGCATGGTTTATTGATGCCATTAACTCCATGTACTTCAGGAATGTTACAATTTTGGGGGGACAAAGGTATTTCAGACCTGAGTTACTAAGAACTTTTTTTAACTCTGGAACGCATCCCCTCATAGGACCAATTGTCGGCGGAGCGTGATGCCGGGGAAGGCACCTCTGGTGAGTACACATTTCCAATCAGACTGTAGGGGTTACATGCTATTGTTTTTAAACCTGAATTAAATAATTGAGATAGAAGGTATCGGCAGCCACTGCAGCTACACAGATGGTGTTCTTCGGCAAAGGCTGTTTATGTGCCCAGGGATGGCCTGGGAATCCTCCCTTGAGATCTCTAGGAAGCTTTAACGGAGGTACTCTGCAATCCTTTGCAGAAGGTTTCTGGGAAGGGCTGCCTTATTTTGTCCACCATGGTAGGACACTTTCCCATGCAGAAAATTAACACTTCTGGCATCATTGCAGCATAAGGACCAGGTCTGTACCCAGATGCTTGCAGCATCTGCTCCCTTTCCACCTCTGTTACCCTCAGTAGAGTGATATCACATATGGTCACCTAGGGGAAACAGGTGAAGGTTTTAAATGCTAACCCTTAAACCACAAGCAATTGGATTAGTAATCCGCCCCTGCTTGGTGAATTTTGGGTCACACAACCACATTTTCCTGAGCGTGCCCTGGTTGTGGTTGGAATGGATCACCACGTATTGCAGCCAGCATTTAAAAGGGTGGGGGGCATGCTTCCCGTTCATCTCCCACCCCAACCCGCTGCCGCTTTTGTAACAATCAAACTACTTGTGGGACTTTGCGCTGGTGCCTGTTTGCAAGCACCATCCAGGTTGCTATGGGAAAGGGGGTTGTGCTGAGGTGGCAACCATTGATCCCAAGCATGTCTTAACAAAAGCTGCAGCACAAGACCGCTCGCCCAGGCCTTGTGGCCTTGCTCACCGTGGCCGGAGCAGCAAACCAACTCTTGCAGTAGCCAGCTGTTCTGCTTAAGTTGTGGCTTGCAGGGAAGTGCATTGAGGGGTGTTTCTTTTATAAAAAGATTTAATCTTGCACCAGAAACTATGTATGCGCTGTCAATTCTACCCTTGTGCTTTGTATTCTTTGCAGCTGAAACCTTGTCCATAGGCACATCCTCCACGCTGGGACAGAGACTTTCCCAGATTAGAAGGCGGAAAAAGAAGACTCGGGAGGACATATTCAGTGAGTTAATGCATGCCTCTGGGAGTGACAAGACGGAGCTCAGTACATGGAGGGTTGCATTGTCGGAGAGCCTGCACAATGACCGTGAGGACAGAAGAGCATATGGGGAACACGAGGGTGACACGCAGGAAGAGATAGTGTGGATTATGAGGGAGCAATCAGACATGTTGAGGCATCTGGTTGAGGTTCAAGAAAGGCAGCTGGACGCTAGAGTCCCGATGCAGCCTATGGTGAACCTTCTGCCATCATTGCCAAGTTCCACATCCTTCTCTCCCAGATGTTCTAGGATGTGGGTGGAGGGGAAGTCGGGTAGCCCTTGCACTCAACTCCAGGGGACGGTCCAAGGACCAGAAGGTGCACATTCCCACACCTTTTATTATTGTTGCATTGCAATTGTAAGAAAGCTGTGCTCGTTTCTCCCTTCCTTCCCCCAGGTATACTCTTAGCCCAGCAGAAGAATCTGTCCTATGTCGGGGTCTCTCCTTCTGCCCCTCTACCCCCACGAACATGATACAGTTCTGTGGTGACCTAGAATCCTATTTTCAACATCTCCGACTCAAGGAATATTTCCAACACGCCTCTGAACAACATACTAACCCACAGAGACCTTCCTACCAAGACTACAAAAAGAAGGATTCTGGGTGGACTCCTCCTGAAGGTCAAAACAACAGACTGGACTTCTACATAGAGTGCTTCCGCTGACATGCACAGGCTGAAATTGGGGAAAAGCAGCATCACTTGCCCCACAGCCTCAGCTGTGCAGAACTCAATGCCATCCACAGCCTCAGAAACTACTCTGACATCATAATCAAAAAGGCTGACAAAGGAGGTGCTGTCGTCATCATGAATAGGTCGGAATATGAACAAGAGGCTGCTAGGCAGCTCTCCAACACCACTTTCTACAAGCCATTACCCTCTGATCCCACTGAGGGTTACCAAAAGAAACTACACCATTTGCTCAGGAAACTCCCTGAAAAAGCACAAGAACAAATCCACACAGACACAACCCTAGAACCTCCATCAGGGGTATTCTATCTGCTACCCAAGATCCATAAACCTGGAAATCCTGGACACCCCATCATCTCAGGCATTGGCACCCTGACAGCAGGATTGTCTGGCTTTGTAGACTCCCTCCTCAGGCCCTACGCCACCAGCACTCCCAGCTATCTTCAAGACACCACTGACTTCCTGAGGAAACTACAATCCATCTGTGATCTTCCTGAAAACACCATCCTAGCCACTATGCATGTAGAAGCCCTCTGCACCAACATTCCACACAAAGGTGGACTACAAGCCGTCAGGAACAGTATCCCCAATAATGTCACGGCAAACCTGGTGGCTGAACTTTGTGACTTTGTCCTCACCCATAACTATTTCACATTTCGGGACAATGTATAGCTTCAAATCAGCAGCACTACTGTGGGGCCATGTGAGTAACCATAGCATGTCAACATTTTTATGGCTGACTTAGAACAACACTTCCTCAGCTCTCATCCCCTAATGCCCCTACTCTACTTGCACTACATTGATGAAATCTTCATCATCTGGACCCATGGAAAAGGAGCCCTTGAGGAATTCCACCATGATTTCAACAATTTCCATCCCACTATCAACTTCAGCCTGGACCAGTCCACCCAAGAGATCCACTTCCTGGACGCTATGGTGCTAATAAGCGATGGTCACATAAACACCGCCCTATACCGGAAACCTACTGACCGCTATTCCTACCTACATGCCTCCAGCTTTCATCCAGACCACACCACACGATCCATTGTCTACAGCCAAGCTCTACGATGCAACTGCATTTGCTCCAACCCCTCAGACAGAGACAAACACCTATAAGATCTCTATCAAGCATTCTTACAACTACAATGCCCACCTGCTGAAGTGAAGAAACAGATTGACAGAGCCAGAAGAGTACCCAGAAGTCACCTACTACAGGACAGGCCCAACAAAGAAAATAACAGAACGCCACTAGCCATCACCTTCAGCCCCCAACTAAAACCTCTCCAACGAATCATCAAGAATCTACATCCTATCCTGTGAAAGAAGACCCATCACTCTCACAGATCTTGGGAGACAGGCCAGTCCTTGCTTACAGACAGCCCCCCAACCTGAAGCAAATACTCACCAGCAACCACACAACAAAACCACTAACCCAGGAACCTATCCTTGCAACAAAGCCCGTTGCCAACTGTGTCCACATATCTATTCGGGGACACCATCATAGGGCCTAATCACATCAGCCACACTATCAGAGGCTCGTTCACCTGCGCATCTACCAATGTGATATATGCCATCACGTGCCAGCAGTGCCCCTCTGCCATGTACATTGGCCAAACTGGACAGTCTCTACGTAAAAGAATAAATGGACAAAAATCAGACATCAAGAATTATAACATTCAAAAACCAGTTGGAGAACACTTCAATCTCTCTGGTCACTCGATTACAGACCTAAAAGTTGCAATTCTTCAACAAAAAAAACTTCAAAAACAGACTCCAATGAGAGACTGCTGAATTGGAATTAATTTGTAATCTGGATACAATTAACTTAGGCTTGAATAGAGACTGAGAGTGGATGGGTCATTACACAAAGTAAAACTATTTCCCCATATTTATTCCCCACCCCCCAACGTTCCTCAGACATTCTTGTCAACTGCTGGAAATGGCCCACCTTGATTATCACTACAAAAGGTCCCCCGCCCATGCCCCCGCTGGTAATAGCTCACCTTAAGTGATCACTCTGGTTACAGTGTGTATGGTAACACCCATTATTTCATGTTCTCTATGTATATAAATCTCCCCACTGTATTTTCTACTGCATGCATCCGACGAAGTGAGCTGTAGCTCACAAAAGCTTATGCTCAGATAAATCTGTTAGCCTCTAAGGTGCCACAAGTACTCCTTTTTCTTTTTCCTTTTCCTTTCTGTCTCTGTGTGAGCATAATAAAAATGAATGGATTGAGGAGAAAAGGCTCTTTATTCATTCAGCACAAGCAGTTAGCAGGGGTGTAGTTTACAGGGGAGTACATGCAATGAAGGGGACAGCTAGGTAAGGAACAACACACATAAGTGTCACATTACTGTGGGTCATTGATGAAGCTACTTTTCAAAGCCTCGCGTAGATGCAGCGCACCTCAATGTGCTCTTCTTATTGCCCTGGTGTCTGGCTGCTCAAAATTGGCTGCCAGGCGATCTGCCTCCACCCCCCACCCTGTCGGAAATTTTTCTCCCTTTGTTTCACGGATATTCTGGAGCACTCAGCAATAACAATGGGGATATTGCTTTCTCTGAGGCCTAACCTAGTAAGCAAACTACGCCAGTGGGCTTTTAAACATCCAAAGGCACATTCCACCACCATTCTGCACTTGCTCAGCCTATGGTTGAACCGCTCCTTACTGCTGTCCAGGCTGCCTGTGTACGGCTTCATGAGCCATGGAAGTAAAGGGTGGGCTGGGTCTCCCAGGATCATTACTGGCATTTCAACATCACTAACGGTTATTTTGCAGTCTGGAAAGAAATTTCCTGCTTGCAGCTTTCTGAACAGACCAGAGTTCCTAAAGATGTGCATGTCATGCACTTTTCCCAACCATCCCACGTTGATGTCGGTGAAATGGCCCTTGTGATCCACCAGCGCTTGCAACACCATTGAGAAGTACCCCTTTTGATTTATGTACTCTTTGGCAAGGTGGTCTGGTGCCAAGATGGGGATATGCGTGCCATCTATCACCCTACCGCAGTTATTAGGGAACCCCATCACAACAAAACCATCCACTATGTCCTGCACGTATCCCAGAGTCACTACCCTTCTTAGCAGAAGTCTATTGATTGCCCTGGCAACTTGGGTCACAGCAGACTCCACGGTAGATTTACCCACTCCAAATTGATTCCCCAATCATACTGACTGGTAGCAGTCTGGCATTGCAAGCTTCCACAGAGCTATCGCCACTCACTTCTCAACTGTCAGAGCAGCTCTCGTTTTAATATTGCTGCACTTCAGGGCTGGTGAAATCTCTTTGCACAGTTCCATGCAAGTGGCCTTGTGCATTTGAAAGTTCTGCAGCCACTGTTTGTCATCCCATGGCCACATAACTGTGCGGTCCCACCAGTCAGTGCTTGTTTTCTGGCCCCAGAAGTGGCGCTCCACTGTGTCAAGGTGATACACAACTATCATCTGCATCTGCAAATTGTTCCGCTCCATGGCTTCCAGGAGGGCTGCTTGTGTGGCATCACATTGTTCCATGCGGCGGCTCCTGTTTCAGCTGAGCAAATATTGCAGGATAAGGCGTGAGGTGTTTGTAATGCTCACAACAATAGTGTACAGCTGAGCAGGGTCCATGCTTGCCATGCTATGGCGTCTGCATGGGTAACCTAGGCTTAGGAAAAAAGGCGCAAAAAAGGCTTGGTTTGTTTGCCGTTGATTTCAGGGAAGGAGGAAAGGAGATAAGTGCATCATGGGAGGCTAATGCTCTGTTCCCATAACCACCTGCGCAAATGTCTTGGTCCCATGAGGCATTGCAAGCCCAACCCAATGTTCCACTCAGTTCCATGCCTGTGGGATAGCTACCCAGAGTGCAGCGCTCCATGAGTTGATGCAAGCCCTACTAGTGAGGATGCGCTTCACCAACACACTGTGCATAGTGGGGACATGCAGAATCAACTTGCTTAAATCGGAGGCTCAATGTCAACTTCAATAAAATCGACCTAATTTTGTAGTGTAGACATGTCAATGACTTATACCCTGCTATAAGGCTTTCTACCAGTAACAGCAGCAAGGCTGAAATTGAGGAGGCTGCAGAGTGTGCACAGAGCAGTGGAGCTGTAGCAAAGATGGTGTGTCTGTACTACTCAGTCTCAGCCAAAAGACCAATTGAAACAAAAACCAGGAGTCTTTTCCCCTCCTCCCTACTCCTCATTTTAAAGGAAATAGTTTTTCGGACAGACTCTTAAGTTTCATAGAATCATAGAAATGTAGGGCTGGAAAGGACATTGAGAGGTCATCTAATTCAGCTCCCCTGCATTGAGGCAGGATCAAATATATCTAGACCATTCCCTGATGGATGTTTGTCTAACTTGTTCTTAAAAACCTTCAAAGACTAGTATTCCATAACCTCCCTTTGAAGCATATTCAAGTGCTTAACTACACTTATGGCTAGAACGCTTTTCCTAATATCTAACCTAAATCTCCCTTGCTGCAAATTAAGTCTATATATTCTTGTCCTACCTTCAGTGGACATGGAGGGCAATTGATCACTGTCCTAAGTGTAGTATTTTGGACTTGTCTTTGTTGAATTTCATCTTGTTGATTTCAGACCAATTCTTCAATTTGTCAAGGTTGTTTTGAATTCTAAGCCCATCCTCCAAAGTGTTGGTAACCCCTCTGTTTGGCATAATCTGCAAATTTTATAAGGGTACTCTCCACTCCATTATTCAAGTCATTAATTAAAGTATTGAATAGTACCAGACCCAAAACAAACCCTCATGCAACCCTATTAGATGCAGCCTCCCAGTTTGAGAGCAAACCATTGATAAGTACTTTTTGAGCATGCATAACTGATTGGAAAAAAAATCCCCTTTATAGTAATTTAATCTAAACCACATTCCCCTAGTTTGCTTATGAGGATAGCATGAAGGACTGTCAGCAAAAGCCTTACTGGGAAAAAAACAAAACAAAACATGTCTACAGCTCCCCCCCATCCACTAAAACAGTAATCCTGTCAAAAAAGGAAATTAGGTTGGTTTGGCACAATTTGTTCTTGACATCCATGTTGGCTATTGTTTGTAACGCTATTTTCTTCTGGGTGCTTTCAAATTGATTGGTTAATTTTGTTCCAGTATCTTTCCAGGTATTGAAATTGAGCTGACTGGTCTCTAATTCCCTCAGGCCTCTTTGTTCCCCTTTTTAAAGATTAGGTGTTTGTCCTTCTCCAGTTGCCTGGGACCTGACCCATCCTTGAGTTTGTGAAGATAATTGCTAATGGTTTTGAGATTGCTTCAGCTAGTTCTTTAAGTGCCCTTGGGTGAATTTCATCAGGCCCTGCTGACTTGAATACATCTAACTTATCTTAGTTTGTTTTATCAGCAAATGGAAATATTTAAATTAGCCAATTTCAAAATTCAAGCCCCTTTAGTTTGCTACTTCTGAATTCTGCAGACAGTGTTGTGTGGGGAAGTGATGAGGATGCCTTACACAAACAGCTATTTCAGAAACCTCAGCAGAGATATACTATAGCTGCGAAAAAAGTCTGAAATTAAGCTATATAACATAGTTAACGGTGTAAATAATAAATAGCTGAGGAAGAGTAATTCAAAGATCTGAAAACCTCTCATCCATATTCCAAAAAATAAATAGTGCAATTTGCTAAATTTGTTCTCTAACTGCAGAGATGTAATGATGCTTAATTTAAGGTTCATCTCTCAGAATGTAGCAAAACCTTTTATAGTTATTTTAACCTTGAAACTTACAACTTTAAATCAAACAGAGAAATCTCCCATCTCTGGGCATAGTTCTGTCTATCTGCTTACAGGCACACCAGCCATGATTTGCAGGTCTCTTCCTTGAAGCTACTGCCTGTGGTGAGATGATTGCTCCTTACTCATATTATCTACCCCTGCTCTGCCTCTTCTTTTTCTTCCCTAGCTAGACAGTAATATAATCCTCCCCAAAAGGTTTCCTGTCAAACTTGGAGAAATGTTACCAGCTTCTCTCCCAGGGCTGATTCTTCCTAGCATTCTACAGAAGAGTGCTGTCTTTCAAAGTAACCTCCTATAAGGTGACCTGGCTGGGAAGGGATGCTGGACAATGGGACCCTGTGTTAGGTTTGTGCTTCTCATGTAGCAGACTCTGCATTCATGTGGGGAGAGGTTTATTTTATAAAATACGGCTCAGTGAGCTATGACATGTGGTCTGCTTTCTCCATGTCAGGCAGGCAGACGCTGAAATACGAGGCAGCTAATTAAAGCAGCTTTTTCAGTGCTGTCCTTTGTATATTAAATTTTATACATTGTTAGGGCCATATAGGTTCCTAATTTTCTACATATGGGATCATGTTACTGCATATCAATTCCAGATTGGCTAAACATAGCTTTGTTAAAAGTGGCACCAAACAATTCTTATGAAAAGAATCATTTTGGCAGAGTTATGCCCCATTGAAAACTGGTTTCCTATAAAAACACCAGATGTTGGCTTAGTGTTGATACTGTGAATATCTACCCACCCAAATATATATGTGAAAGCGAAGGTGCAAAGTCACGTTATAAGTAAATTTAAATATTCACCTTTGACCAACTCATTGCTATCCATCCCTCTGGAATTTATTCTGACATTCCAACCCCTGAACAATACCAAGCAGCTGTTGTTGTAACCTGCCAGAGAAATCTTTCTTCATCAGACTGGAATTTTGACCAGTTTGGAATTACACCAGCTTGAGGTTCAGGATAGGCAAGACTTAGTTCTGGGTCAGTAGCAGGTTTTATAGCTATAGCTTTAATGCAGGGATTTTCAAAAGCACCCAGTATTGGCCTAACTTTGCTCCCGCAGAAGTCAATGGTAAAACTTCTCCAAGATATTGGACTTCAGTGCCATTAAATATTTTGTACTAAAATGTGATTGTAGATCACTTTATACATTTTTAAGCCTTTCTTTTTATGCCCTGCACAGTTGGACTTTGGTAATTAAAGCACCTATCCATCTATTTGAGGTACTTAGTGGTCCCCATGACCATAGTATCTGAGCACCTTACAGGTTTTATACTCACAACGCCCTGTAATATCTGACTTGTATAGAATACTACATGAAAGAGTAATGTGGTATCAAGGTTTTATCAAAACTCATGTGAGTGAACTGTATAGATCATCTTGTGAGTAATTCACCCAATCCCAAACTCATGCAGATAAAACTTGATTACCCCACCATCATGTATTTTGAGTATGTTTGTGTACAATAACTATAGTACACACCCACCATAGTTAATCAATGCAAACAACATGAAAATAGTTTACAGTAAATCACATGTATGTAACAATCGTGAAAACAAAAGGTAAATAGAGTTGGGAATTAAAACAACTATGTAAGAACTGCTCAACTCAGGAGACTAATGACAGCATAATGAGCCATTATTTTAAGGATTATGGTTCAAGTCCATACCAGAGCAGTAGTGACCAAAAGTTATTCACTGTTGGTTGGCCTATTTGAAATGAATCCAGCTTTGAGTAAATAAGTGTCCACGTGACCCATTAGGTGTTTGCAAAACCCATCAGCAGGGCTATAATTGGTATATTTGTTGGTAGTCTCAAGTAGCAGTGCCAAAGGCTGAAAGGACATGCAGACCTCAAGTATCCCCTGACCCCACTGGTGGTCCTTCCAAATGCAGAAGAAAGAGGAGACAATGAGGAGAAATGGCTTAAGAGGTGTCACCTAGTAAAAGTGTTGGGAAAATAAAGAAAGCAAATCTAACCTAGCAGCTGTCATAGCTCACCTGAGATGTTAGCTCTGTAGCCTACTTGGGAAACTCAGCTAATGTCCAGGTGACAGTTTAAATAGGGACCAGGTTTGTAAGATTATGGGACAACTGAGATGTAACTGGGTTCAGTGACGTTACTGTGATTTCAATGCACTCAGGGCCTAAAACCTAACCTATGCAAAACACTGGAGAATACTCCAAAGGAAACAAACCTACACTGTCAGGACAGATTTATGACCAAATAAGTCTCTTCCATCTTTCTGACTAATCTAATTCAGGTTAGATGACAATGGAGAAAAATAATCATGCTAGTGTTGCATTCACTGGAGGGAGTACAATCGTTATAATGGAGGCATCCGAGAGGCCTTCTCTGATATAGCCTGAGACGGGTTAGTAGCAAGGTACCTTAGCATCTGCAGAAGGTCAGATGTACTCCTCAGTAATCTGGTGGTCTCCTAATAACTATGAATTGTGCAGAAAAATCTTTCTTCTAGTCTGGATCATTCCCGACAAAGATTCTTTAATTCTGATTTTAGCTTGTTTTTAAGGGGCTGGCGCGGGGAGCACACTTACTCTGTACTCTACTATTATCTCACTCGTGTTTCTTTTGTTTTCAAGGCTTTCAACAGTGAACATTTCTTTTTAAGTAAAACACTAAATTGATTTGTATGAGTGCAAAGCTTTTCTTGTATTCGATATTAAACTAAATTGGGGATTCAGTGAAGTGTGTGGGTTTTTTTTTTTTAAACCAGTCTTTGATGGATTGCACAACATTTAGTTAGTTAGAAGGCCATAAGAGGATTTATCATCCTTTAAATAAAAAAAAAAAAAAATCCTCTGTGAAAATGCTGAAACTAGGTGGAATATTTCCAGAAAAATCAAGCATTATGATGAATTATTTTACGTGTGTGTAAAATATTCCTGTCTTCCAAAAAGACACTTAAAATTGTTTGGATAGAGTTGGCATCTGCCACAGCAGAGTCACACTTACGATAACATGATTGACCATTTTTGGCATATGTTGGTCTAAATTGCCTCATCTATTGGCTGTCAGTCGCTTCTGAATTACATCCAACTCTTTGTAGGCACGTTTCCATCTGGTTAAGTTTAGAACTCAAGCTGTTTATACATTTTAAAAAAAAGTAGCTTTTACCAATAACAATCTCTGCAAAAAGGTTTTTGCTTCTGTTCCTAATGCATTTTAAAACAATTCAGCTTTCTTCACTTGAGGCTAAAAGGCAAAATAACCTTCCAAAGAGTGAAAGAATATTTGCTCCTCTGTAATGCCAAGACCTTAGAAACATACAAATAATGTTTGAAATAAATTTGAATTCATAAATAATTTCCACAATATGCTATTCCACTTCTAAAGTGGAAAACCAGATTTTAAGTCTAATGTTTTAACTACGTGCATTAGGGAAGGCAGGATGAATACATGCTGTTATAGTCTCACTGAGCCTTTCTCATATGGGCCTTGCATTATTTTTATGCTGAATACAAGCCATCTGGCACTGTGCACTGTAGTATTTAGTGCCACAAATAATAACGAAAAATGTGGTAATATCAGATATTTTAACAGAAAAATATAAGACTGAGGGCATAAACTGTAATGCATCAGGCCTATAATCTTAACTCAACCAAAAAAACCCCATGTTGTTCACTCTGCTCTTGTTTCCAATAAATGATCCCTACGTCATAGACTATAGTGAGAATTATAATGGGAAGGTTATTGGTTAACACCTAACCGTGGAATATCAACTTCTGTAGTGAACAAACTGGGATCCTGGAGAAAAATGTGTCGGAAGAACCAGCAAGGCTTGTGCCACTCTTCTTGGTTAGACAGGAGTGCTGGTGTGGCATGTAACTGGGTTCTTCATCTTCAAATGTGTATGGGACATATTTTGAGCTGCTGCTTCAAGTTCTTGTCCTTGTGGGTGGTCCATGTGAGGCTATGCACATGCCCATACACTGTCAGATTGTTTTTGCTAGCAGTGACTCCAGGTCCAGCCTGTGCCATACGCCTACTCATGTTCCAGCGTGAGGGAGTAGAGAGGAGCAGACCTGCACCACTCCAGTTCCCTCTCAGCTGCTTTAGGCTCAAGATGGAGTTCTGTGGCATCCACTATCTAGTTGACACAGCTATTCCTCTACCCATATTTACACTTGATTTTTGTTTTTTAGTTTACTTTTAGTTATTTTGTTTGCCTTTTCTAGCACAGTTTGTGCTTTGGGGGTCCCCCTTCTCATCTTTCTTCTTTGAGAACCCGGCCCATTGTTTTCTTGGGCCTTCTCAACTGGCAGATTCCTCTCTCATGAGGACCTTTGTGTTATGGAGGAGTTAGAGCCTTCCCCCTACCCCCTAAGGAGCACCAGGAGAATCTTCCTGCCAGTGCCTGTCTCATACCTTGACCCAGCAACGCATGGGTATTACTGCTGCCTCAAGTAAAGATCCTCCCATCAGTACCATTATAATGGCTGGACCTTCCTTGTCATCTGATACCAATGCAATGCAATGCACTGACTCATTTAGCTCCACCCTAGACATGAGAGAGGGTGAGTTTCTGGAACAGCCTCCCAATAGGAGTTGTGGGGGCAAAGAACTGGATTACTTTTAAAACAGAAATGGACAAATTTGAGTGCAATTGTATGACAAGGCTGCTTGTGATGGTAAGGGACAAGGACTACATCCCTAGGGCTTGCTTGCAGTTTGTCTTATGTTCATAATGCTCTTGCTTCAGGGCTTCTGCTGGTCACTGGCTGGAGTCAGAAAGGGATTTTTTTCCCCTGGTGTATTCTGGGTGGGTTTTTATCTCCTTCCTCTGAAGCATCATGGATAGTCATTGCTTGAAATGAGATTGGGTGGGGAGGGCCAGGGCTCTGAGGTGGCACTGAGCATATTCTCTCTCTCTCTGGTGCTTGGCTGGCTGGTTCTTGCTCATATGCTCAGGGTCTAACTGATTGCCATATATGAGATTGTCAGTTTGGCGGTGACCTTGGGGGTTTTTTCCTTCCTCTGCAGCATGTGGGTATATGTCACTTGCCAGGGTTATTTGGATATAGTTCTCTCTAACCATTTCTTGACCATTGCGGGGGCTTGGGGCACTGGTCCCTTCAGTTTTCTCCCAGTGACACACAATAGTCTGTCTCCTGTGGGCTGCAGTACTTCGGTCACATTTCAGTTGTTAATAGAAAAAAGAAAAGGAGTACTTGTGGCACCTTAGAGACTAACCAGTTTATTTGAGCATGAGCTTTCGTGAGCTACAGCTCACTTCATCGGATGCATAGCATATCGTGGAAACTGCAGAAGACATTATATACACACAGAGACCATGAAACAAAACTTCCTCCCACCCCACTCTCAGCAGGAGAGTGGGGTGGGAGGAAGTTTTGTTTCATGGTCTCTGTGTGTGTATATAATGTCTTCTGCAGTTTCCACGATATGCTATGCATCCGATGAAGTGAGCTGTAGCTCACGAAAGCTCATGCTCAAATAAACTGGTTAGTCTCTAAGGTGCCACAAGTACTCCTTTTCTTTTTTTCTATTTACGAATACAGACTAACACGGCTGTTACTCTGAAACATTTCAGTTGTTGGGTTTAGTGTGTGGGCACAGGGTGGGGTTGATGGCCAGTGACATACAGGAGGTCAGACTAGATCTAGTGGTCCCTTCTGCCCTTAAACTCTGATACTTTCTTTGGCTCTGAGGTCTCTATTCAGTCCTCTACCACCCATCCATTCCACCCTCCTCTCCTCAAGGTCTTCCCTGAGGAGCAGACCCCAGAAGCTAACAAACACAGACCTGATAGTCCTAGCGAGAGCACCCATGTGGTCTGGCTTCTTTCTCTTATGTTCTGTAGTGGGCTTTCTGTTACTTCTGGGCTTCTTATGGGGTCATGTCTACAGATTGAAGCGGTCTGACCAGGAGACTCATCCACCAACTTGGGATCCTCCTCACTCTACTCAAGAGGAGCAACTAGAGGAACAAGACTTGAGAACTGAGAAGACACCCCATCTTCTTCCACCCTAGGTGAGACAGCTAGGCCACCTCCACCATCCTACATGGATGGCTTCAAGGCTTTTCAGGACTTGATGAAATGCACAGAGGAGGCTTTCCAGATTCCTTTGAAGGAAATCCAGGAACAGCAGCACTCCTCGGTAGACATCTTGCACACCTCTGCCCAGGGCTAGGTAGCTTTACCTACTAATGAGGCCCTTCTCTCACTAGCCTGCACAGTGTGGCAAATGCTTGTCATCATCCCAGACACCTGCATGAGGGCCAATAAAAAGTACTAGGTCCTGGCCAAGGGCTCAGAGTACTTGTTTTCTCATCCCAGCCCTAACTCCCTGGTCATGAATACCGGCAACGAAAGGATTAGGCAACATCTCCAAGTCAACACCAACTGACAAGATACTTAAGCATCTGGACCTCCTATGACATAAGAGCTACTCATCAGTTCAGAGTCACCAACTATCAAGTCCTGGTAGCAAAATATGCCTTCACCAACGATAATCAATTGTCTCACTTTTACTGAGTTTTTGCCTCAGCACAAGAGAGAGCAATTTCAAGCTCTTATTACAGAGTGTCAGAAAATAGCCAAAGCCTCCCTACAGACCTCCCTTGACACAGTGGATATGGCCTCCCATTCTATCGCCCCTGCTATTGTCATGTGCCAGGCATGGGTGCTGGAACTAGGTGTGCTGGGGGTGCTTCTGTTCCCTGGGCTTGAAGTAGTTTTCTTCATATACAGGGTTTACAGTTTGGTTCAATGGCTCTCAGGACCCCCACTATACAAGTTGTTCCAGCACCCCTGGTGCCAGGCCTCCTACCTACAAATAGTCTGGCTTGCCCAGGGTGGTGCAAAACACTGTGCAGGCCTTGCCCTTCAAAGGACTTAAACTCTTTAGTGATATCATGGACAGAGCTCTGCACATGCTGAAGGACTCCAGGGTGACATTGCACACTCTCCGCATCTATAGACCATCTACAAAGAGGAAATACAGCAAGTCTCAGCCAGCGCAATGCTCCTGTCCAGTGTACTTTCAGGTGCCCCCAAGAACTATAGAACTGCCCAGAAAGAGCTTCAGGCTTCATAAGAAAGGCCCATCTTGTACTGTCACTTTTCAGTTGCTTACCTCATCTAATGACCAGTTTGACAGCTTGGTTGAGGCTCATGAACCTGCCCCATTGGCTCTTCAGCTGGAACAACCTTCCATTCACCCACCCTATAGAGACCATCTGACCCATTTCCTCCGTTCTTGGGAACATATCACTGTGATGGAATACATCCCTATATTCACTCCCTACACACTATTGTAATAATCTTTGTACAAACTATGTCCTGTAAGGTATCATTTGAAAACATACATTTCTGGGGGGAAGATTCAGGACAGGGTGGGTGTTGGGGTCACCCTGCAGCATAACCCAGGCTGGTAAGAGCCGTGGTGAGGCTGGCTGGCTGGCTGGCTGCAGCACACACAGACATAGCTGGGATTGACTTACAGGCTGGAGGCTACAGCAGCAGGGCATTGTAAAGGGCACCCCAGGTTACACGGCAGGGGTGACACAGCTACTCCTTAGTCTGGATTGTACCCTGGTATGTCACAATCACCTCAGACAAATGTGTACTTGAAGTGATCTCAACTGTTTACTCCAATAAATTCAACTCCATTCCCCACATGAGCCCTGCCTCCCCATCCCTATTCAGAAACTCTTCTCCTGAGAGGCTCTTAAAGCAGGAGATGGAATCTCTTTTGCAGCTGGGGGCAATCAAACCCATTCCTCCAGACTTGACCAGAAAGGGTTTCTACTCCAGGTACTTTCTGGTCCCCCAGAAAAAGGGAGGGTAGAGAACTGATTCTAAACACTTATTCATGCGTAACACTTCAGGATGGTCCCACTAGCAATGATCATTCCATCATTAGATCCTGGGGACTGCTTCATTACCCTCAACCTTCAGGTTGATCACTTTCATGTAGCCATACACCCAGTGCATTGATGCTTCCTCAGGTTTGTAGTGGGCTCAAACATGACCTTTACTATTTTCTTCCACAAGCTATGTTGAGTTCTCATCCTCACTTCCTCCCTATAGTGTCATCAGTGTTCCACATCTATCAGGAACTGCTGATCTTTTACCCCAAGCCCCACTCGCCTAGAGAAGATGAGTCTCCCTACACTGGACATAAGAAGAGCCCTGGCTTTCTACCTTCACCGAGCCTTTTAGGATTTCCCCCAGACTTTGTTTCCTTTACCAAGGTGGGGAAGGGTGTCACTCAATCTCCTCTCAGGCACTATCTCAGTGTGTGTCGGGGTGCATTTGGAACACTGCAAGTCCACTGGGGTGCACCTTTCTCACTGAATTGCTTCTCACTCCACTCGGCCTAATTGACTTCCATTGCCCTCCTTAGGAAGGTACCCATCAAAGACATTTGGAAGGCAGTCACCTAGTCCTCCGTTCACATGCTTTCACAGGACTATACCTTAATGCATGTCTCCAGAGTGGATGCAGCATTTGGTGAAAATGTTCTACCCTCTGTACTGGATCCTCTTCCTCAGCACCGTATCCACATTAAGATACTACTTGGGAGTCTCCTCACATACAACACCCGTAGGACACTACTGAAAGAAGGAGGAGAGGTTACTTACCTGGTACAGTAAATGGAGTTCTTAAAGACATTTTGTCCCTATTGGTGCTCTGTAACCCATCCTCCTTTACCCTTTGTTTTGACATCTACCATGCTCTGAAGCTGAGAAGGGAATGGAGTGGTGCGGGGGTGCACCTCATTATATGCTCTTGTACCAGAGTATAAGGAGGCACATGGTGCAGGTGTGCACCCGCTGGCACTGCTCACAACAAAATAATCTCAGATCGAGAGTACACAGAGGCATGCACATCGTGATGTGGAGCATCCATAGGGACAAAACATCTAGAACTCCAGTTACTGCACAGTGTAAGAAACTTCTCATTTTCTACATCTCATTCAACTCGTGAATGAACTTCTGGGCTTTAAATTAAAACACACACAAGAAGGCTTAAAACAATGAGGACAGTGACTTGCTTTGCTTTGTTCTTCTTGCTTATCCAAGGTAAGTAGTTTGATTCAGTGGGGCTGCAGCAGCTGTTGTTAAATGTGGAGGAGGAAGAGGGAAGAATTCCATAGATTCTACAAAGGTATGTTTCAGGCTCACTCATAGTAACACTTTGCAAAATGAGCTTTATCCCGGTGTTTCAGGGTAACAATTTAAAGATGAGTCTTTCTATAAACAATCACATTTGGGAACTGTGCTATTGAAAAGTCATGTTACCCTGTATAGACCTCTCTAAATCTCTGATAACAAAATTGATCTCATCTTGGTAAATAGGCCTTGCCATCCTGATCACTACTCCCACCAACCTGGTCATACTAACCTAATGTCCTATCCAGGCCGTGGAGGAAACAATGCTAGTAACAGCTGTGTTCCAACCATTTTAAACCAAGATGTGCTTTTGCCAAGCTCCAGCATTAAAGCCTGTAACTGTGCTAAGTGTAATGGGTCTCTGGCATAGTTGGGTCTACAGTAGGGTGTACCTGGGGATGTGCTCCTCAGCTTACCAAACTCACCTGCGAGCATCTACACTGCAGAACTGAGTGTGAGCCTTACCCATGTAGCCACATCAACACTGGCACTACAGTATCCCTGACGAGGCCACGGCACACCTGGTGGCTGAGCTTTGTGACTTTGTCCTCACCCACAACCATTTCAGATTTGGGGACAACTTATACCTTCAAGTCAGTGGCACTGCTATGGGTACCTGCATGGCCCCACAGTATGCCAATATTTTTATGGCTGACTTAGAACAACGCTTCCTCAGCTCTCATCCCCTAGCGTCCCTCCTCTACTTGCACTACATTGATGACATCTTCATCATATGGACCCACGGGAAGGAGGCCCTTGAAGAATTCCACCTGGATTTCAACAATTTCCACCCCACCATCAACCTGAGCCTGCACCACTCCACACAAGAGATCCACTTCCTGGACACTACAGTGCAAATAAGTGATGGTCACATAAACACCACCCTATACCGGAAACCTACTGACCACTATACTTACCTACATGTCTCCAGCTTCCATCCAGAACACATCACACAATCCACTGTCTACAGCCAAGCCCTAAGATACAACCAAATTTGCTCCAATCCCTCAGACAGAGACAAACACCTACAAGATCTTTATCAAGCATCTTAAAACTACACTACCCACCTGGGCAAGTGAGGAAACAGATTGACAGAGCGAGACGGGTACCCAGAAATCACCTACTACTGGACAGGCCCAACAAGGAAAATAACAGAATACCACCTGCCATCACGTACAGCCCCCAGCTAAAACCTCTCCAGCACGTTATCAACGATCTATAACCTATCCTGGAAAATGATCCCTAACTCTCCCAGACCTTGGGAGGCAGGCCAGTCCTCGCTTACAGAGAGCCCCCCAACCTGAAGCAAATACTCACCAGCAACTACACACCACACCACAGAAACACTAACCCAGGAACCAACCCCTGTAGCAAACCTCGTTGCCTACTCTGTCCCCATATCTACTCTAGCGACACCATCAGAGGACCCAACCACATCAGCCACACCATCGGAGGCTCATTCACCTGCATGTCTACTAATGTTATATATGTAATTATATGCCAGCAATGCCTGTCTGCCATGTACATTGGCCAAACCAGACAGTCCCTATGTGAAAGAATAAATGAACACACATCAGACATCAGGAATAGTAACATACAAAAGCCAGTAGGAGAACAGTTCAATCTTCCTCGACGTTCTATAACAGATGTGAAAGTAGCTATCCTTGAACAAAAAAACTTCAGAAACAGACTTCAAAGAGAAACAGCAGAACTAAAATTCATTTGCAAATTTAAGACCATTAATTTGGGCTTGAATAGGGACTGGGAGTGGCTGGCTCATTACAAAAGCAGCTTTGCCTCTCCTGGAATTGACACTTCCTCATCTGTTATTGGGAGTGGACTACATCTACCCTGATCGAATTGGCCATGTCAACACTGGTTCTCCACTTATGAGGTAACTCCAGTGGTGAGCTGGAGCCGGTTCATACCGGTTTGCGCGAACCAGTTATTAAATTTTGAAGCCAGTTTAGAACCGGTTGTTAAAGGGATGGGCAAACTCCGGCCCGTGGGCCACATCCGGCCCGCAGGACCGTCCTGTCCAGCCCACCAGAGCTCTCTGCTGGGGAGGCTCCCTTGAGAATCCCTTTTTAATTTTTACTCACCCGGCGGTGCTTTGGGACTTCGGCGGCACTGAAGGACCCACCACCGAAGTACTGCCAAAGACCCAGAGCGAGTGAAAGACCTGCTGCTGAAGACCTGGAGTGACTGAAGGAACCGGTTCTTCAGCTTTTGGCAGCTCATCACTGGGTAACTCCCTTCTCTTCATGTGTCAGTATATTTATTTCTGCATGGGTAATGTTCACTCCATGCATCTGAAGAAGTGGGTTTTTTACCCATGAAATCTTATGCTCAAATAAATCTGTCAGTCTTTAAGGTGCCACCGGAGTCCTTGTTGTTTTTGTGGATACAGACTAACATGGCTACCCTCTGAAACTGGCACTAGAGTTACCCATGTTTGACTAGGATTTCTCATGGTATATCTTAGGGCTCTTAGCATCTCAGTAAACTTAAGCCAATCCTAGGCATTTTTTTGTTCTGTGTTGTGGGAGAACTTATCTTTCTTTCACAAACCCCTGTGCAGAAGTGTATTTAGCCCACTGACATATTTACCTGTGGCACTTTTGTCTGTGTGTGCTCCTCACTTGTGTCCATTCCAGCTGTGCCAAGCCATGGATTCAGTAGAGGTGGATGAGCTGTTCCTGCTTCTGACTGCACAAGGTCACAGATTGAGGGAATGGGAGATAGCGGGAGTGGGGGCATTTCAGCAGCAGCTTCAGACCCTTGGAAGGCAGCAGTGGGTCTCAGAGGGGAGATGATGTGAGCTGGATCACATAGTCATGCAGATTTGGGGTGCCCAGCAGCAGCTCTAGAACTTCCATATGCTCTAGCCCTCTACCGCCAAGGACATACAAATAAGGGAAGCCATACCAGCCCAAAAGCAGGTTTCTCTTGCCAGATGGAAGCTGGCTCCACCAGACAGCTAAATGCCCATGGCTGTCTAGTTTGCTGATCTCAAGTCAACTGTCAGTGTGCTGATTGTGGAGGTTTGTGGGGAGGAATTAATACTGTGGTTTACCCATTGGTAGTGGTCATAGTTAATGTGCCTAAAAAAACCCTGGCTTTGAGAGAATGGGTCTCCAGAACTACACTCGGGCCATCACTGGTACTCTTGGTGCCCATAATTTGTCTGCCACAAGGAACACCTGCATATCAGTCATAAAGGGTAATACTCCTCCATTCTGTAGGACTACATTGACCACTAAGGTTCACGAACAACTGCATAGGATGTACAAGGTGTGTGACACCAGGGTGCTGAGATCTGGCGTTTACCTATTTGAACAAAAAGGGATCTTACTTTCTTCAAATACACAGATATCAACAGTATGCCTATGCCAACTGTCATTTTACAGGACCCCATCTACCCTCTACTGCCCTGGCTCATGAGACCGTACCTGACATCAAAGCATATGGCAGAAGAAGGCTTAATTTACCCACTTAGCTGTTGCAAGATGGTGCGGGAGTGTGTATTTGGCAGGCTGAAGGCAAGATGGCATTGCCTACAAAACTGATTGGATGCCAGCGTGGCCAATGCCATCCTCATTACTGTGTCATGCTGTGACCTCCACAAACCTAGGAGATTAAAGGTAAGAATTTTCATCAGAAGTGGGCTCAAGACACTGCACCTGTCATCAGTGGGGCTGGGTCCACGTAAGCAAGGAAAATAAAGGAAGCCTTGTGCTCCCAAATCCTTGCATCACAGGGTGACCTGCATGAGGGAATGTGATGCTGTGTACTGTTGTAGTATACAATGCAGGGAATAGGAAACTTTATTAAAAGCTTTGCATGCAACTTCCTCACTTTCTTCTTTCTCAAGCACTCCAACAGCAACATATTGTAGAACCAAACCAATTTATTAACAAAGTATTTTTAAAACCATTGTGCATATTCCAGCTGCCTGTAAACAAATGTAAAAAATTGAAGTGCAAACGTGTACCAAACTGTGTCAGTAAGTGCAAACTATATCGTCTCACTGGTAGTGGAACTGGATGTCAGAAGTATACCTGTACTCCTTACCTTTGGTTGTATGGTGGCAGGATAAAAAGGGAGTTAATAGCTCACCCAACTCCTAAATTTTCCAGTGGCTGCACTGGCTGCAGAATGAGGTAGCGTGGAGGGGAGTCCATAGGCACTGGTGATGGTGCAAGTATTATGGTCTGCAGCCTGTTGGTCATCAGGATGAGCAGCTGCTCAGACTGCTCCTTTCTCCTCACCTCCTACGCTCCTTCACCTTCTGGTTGTGCTTGAGGTACTGCATGATCATTCAGTCCTCCCATGATCCAAGAACCTCTTAATGCCAACTGATAAGAGGGTGCAGAAAGACTACAGAAATCTCCTGATTCTGGTGTGTACATTCTGGTTTGCCAAAGAATGTCATATGAGGTCTCAAATGAAAGCCAGGGTCACAAGGGCTGTTATCATTGTGAAATGTATGTACAGATACTATTGTAAGGTGTCATGTGTATGTATACTGGAAGCACATTCTTAAAGTCTGAATCAAAGTATTAAGTCACCAGCAAAGGTGAAAAACAGGTACCCTGTCAGATGAGAGAGATTTATTCATTTGTCTGTTTTACTTGAACTTGAGTATTGTCTAGTTGTATAACAATGGGTAACCAATCACCAGTCTGAATTGAATGCAAATTAAGGAATGTGAGGACTTTAGAGAATAAAATCTGACAGGAAGAGAGGAGCAGGAGAGGGGAGGGAACCCTATTTGGTGGGTGCACTTCAAAGGTTTGCTTGAATATATGTGGAGGGCAGAGAGGTGTCCTTCACTGACAAAGGAAAAAGTCAGAGCTTTTGTTTCATGAAAAAGGGGTCTCAACCTAGCTGGACTGAAAATGCTGAAGAAAACTTTGGGTGAGATTAATTCCTTTAGGCAGAAGGTTAACCCATTACTTAGGTTTAGTTTCTAGAACAGGGGTGGGCAAACTTTTTGGCCCGAGGGCCACGCCTGGATATAGAAATTGTATGGCGGGCCATGAATGCTCACAAAATTGGGGTTGGGTGTAGGAGGGGGTGAGGGCTCTGGCTGGGGGTGAGGGCTCCGGGTGGGGCCAGAAATGAGTTCAGGGTGTGGGAGGGGGCTACAGCTGGGGGTGTAGGCTCTGGGGTGGGGCTGGGGATGAGGGATTTGGGGTGTAGGAGGGTGCTCCAGGCTGGGATCGAGGGGTTTGGAGGGTGGGAGGGGAATCAGGGCTGGGGCAGGTGGTTGGGGCATGGGGAGAGGCTCAGGGGCACAGGCTCTGGGCAGCGCTTACCTCAAGCAGCTCCCGGAAGTGCTCTGGTTCCTACACGGAGGCACAACCAGGCGGCTCTGCTGTACGCTGCTCCATCCACAGGCGCTGCCCCTGCAGCTCCCATTGGCCATGGTTCCCAGACAATGGGAGCTGTGGGGGTGGCACTTGGGGTGGGGGCAGCATGCGGAGCGCAGCTCCCTGGGTGCCCCTAGGCATAGGAGCCAGAGGGGGGACATGCTGCTGCTTCCGGGAACTGCACAAACCAGCCCCCGACCCTGCTCCCCATCTGGAGTGCCGGAGCGGGGCAAGCCCCAGACCCTGCTCCCCAGCGGGAGCTTGAGGGCTGGAATAAAATGTCTGGTGGGCCGGATGCTGCCTGCGGCCTGTAATTTGCCAACCCCTGCTCTAAAACCATGTTATAATTTTTTTTATATGTAACCATGTGACTCCAATATTCTTACTCGCTATTACTTGAATCTCTATCTCTTTGATAGATATATTTATAGTGAAAACAAGAATAAATTTAAGTGGTGTGGTATTAAGAGAAGTGCTGGTACACAGTAGAATCTTACATGCTGGTGCGTACTGTTCCTTTCGGGACAGCAGACCTGGTTACTCTGTGAGTGTTGAATTGATAACGGCCTGGATGCTGCAGGAACACTCTGAGGCAGGGCTGACCCTAGGATTTTTGCCGCCCCCGCTTTTTTTCTGTGCCCCCCCCCCGCCCCCGGCTCCACCCCAACTCTGCCCCTTCCCCAAATCCCCAGCCCCGCCTCCTCCCGTGGGCATGCTCCATTTCCCCCCCCCCCATTGCTTCCTGCGACTCCCCTCCCTGCCCTAGCTCACTTCCGCTCCGCCTGCTCCCCTGAACACGCTGCTGCTCCACTTCTTCCCCCTTCCCTCTCAGGCAAGGGAGAGGCAGCACGTTCAGGGGAGCAGGCGGAGTGGAGGTGAGCGAGGGTGTGGGGGGAACGCAGGAAGTAATGGGGGTTAAAGGAACCGCTCCCCACCCCAGCTCACCTCCACTCCGCCGCCGCCTCCCCTGAGTGCGCTGCTGCTCGGCTTCTCCTCCCTCCCAGGCTTGCTGTGCGAAACATCTGTTTCACACACAGCAAGCCTGGGAGGGAGGGGGGAGAAGCGGAGTGGCAGCGGGCACCCTCAGGGGAGCAGGTGGAGGCAGAGCGGAGGCGAGCTGGGGCGGCGGGGGCACATTTCTAGGGGTGGCATGGTCGGCGCCGGAACGCCGCCCCTAGAAATGTGCCGCCCCAAGCACCTGCTTGTTTTGCTGATGCCTAGAGCTGACCCTGCTCTGAGGACTCACGGGTTGGTGTGTAGCTATCACTACCTGTCAGAGGAGGATTAGGGTGCTTTGGGACCCTTCACCAGAGTGAGTGGGGGCCCCTCCCTACCCCTTCCACATGCAGTTCCCGCCCCCCACCCTGGTGCTCCTACCAGGGAGTGGGAGCTTCCATTCGCCAGCCCGGCATGCAGGGGCTTGCCCCCCTCCACCCACCTGGCACTTCTGGCAAGCCCCTGGGCCCTGACCCCGCTGCCCAGCAGGAGTTCCAGGCAGAGGGGGGCAAGCCCCTGTGCCCCAACCCTGGTGGGAGCACTAGACAGGCGGAGGAAGCGGGGCACCCATTTATCCAGGGCTCCACAATTGGCTGGGACCCCTGGGCATGGGCCCCATTGGCCCAGTAACTAATCTGCCACTGTTACCTGTACACAGAGAGAGGCCTGCAGAAGCCTGGATTGTAGTGGTTGTGCTGCCAGAGGCTGGTGGTTTCAGGGAGTTGATCTACATCAGGCAGAGACAAGATTGCTTCTCACTAAAGGCAGGTGGCAGTAATGAGGTGCCTCACAACCCTAGATAACTTTAGGGAGCATCACATCGCTCTCTTGGCTTTCTCCCTCTCCTTGTCCTGCTCCTCCTTTTCTCCCTGTGGGAATTCTACACCTAAAAAATCTGCAATAAAAAATTAAAAATTCTGTGCACGATATTTTCAAAATCTGTAAAAGTCTGCATATTTTATTTGTCAAAATAACAATATAATCACACCAGTTTCAATCATTTTTGGTTATTTATTTCAAAATACCTGTCAGCAAGTATGTCTAACAATATAGACAACAAAAAAGATTCAGGAAATGTTTTTTGACAAATAGATTCCTTACTAGGCATATTAATACAGAACTCTGAGTAATAATTCATTTAAACTACAATACAGAACAGTATTTCTTGCACCCCTCAGAAGCAGTGCAAAGGCTTGGGGGAGTCAGGAGTAATGGAGGAGCTGAGGGAGAGGCAAGTAAATTTCTGGACAGGAGCGTGGGTGTGAACTTAAAGGGTTGTTGGGTATGGATGGGAAAAGTACGGAACAGGGTTTTTGAGGGGTGGGGAGGGATTGTGAGGGAGCTTCCCCCATGCAGACACTGGCTGACCCCTAGCCTCTCCCATTCAGTCAGGCACATCTGCCCGTCCCCATGTGTTCCTCCACCCCCACAAAAACACCCACTCCCCCATCATTTTGTGGCCCTGCACCCCCTCCCCCCATGTGTCTGTACCACCACTCAGCCACCCTTTCACCATGTGACTACCACCTGCCACCATTCCAAAGAGGATGGATCTAGACTGTTCTGAATGGTAGCAGATGACAGAACAAGGAGTAATGGTCTCAAGTTGCAGTGAGGGAGGTTTAGGTTGGATATTAGGAAAAACTTTTTCACTAGGAGGGAGGTGAAGCACTGGAATGTGTTACCAAGGGAAGTGGTGGAATCTCCTTCCTTTGAGGTTTTTAAGGTCAGGCTTGACAAAGCCCTCGTTGGGATGATTTAGTTGGGGATTGGTCCTGCTTTGAGCAGGGGGTTGGACTAGATGACCTCCTGAGGTCCCTTCCAACCCTGATATTCTATGATTCATGTGGACCTGCACCCCTCCCCTGTCACCACGTGGCACTGCTCCCATTCAGTCCAGTCTGCCCCAGTCTGTCCTCCCCCACTAGCCCTCATGAGCCCCTTTCTGACCCTCCAGCAGCCACACGCTCTCTGTCTCCCTATAGCCACTGTCTCCTGACCTGGCCCAACAGGCGGTGTGAAGAAGGCAGGCTCTTTCTCTTCCCTAGCTGGCTGGGAGCTGCTGCTCTGTTATCACCACAGTGCCCTCTGGTGGGCAAAAAGTGGAACGGCAGTTCCAGCCAAGTTATTTTCTGCTGTGGCTGCTCTGTTCTAGCACCATAGTGCCATTTGGTGGGCAAAAGGCGGAACTGCAGCAACTTTCTGGCAGAAGCTGTTTTCTGCACAAAAAAAATTAAAAATATGCATGGCTCATTAATTATGCACGCACACAGTGGCACAGAATTCCCCCAGTAGTAATGTTCATCTGACCTGTGCCCAAAGTCACTATGCATTCGATGTTGCAGGTTAGCCCCACTGGTTCAGGGTCCTTTCCCCAAAAGGCCTGGGTGGCTGCCTGAGTCCAGCAGAGCTGGAAGATCCTGCCAAATAGAAACAAAAGCATGTTGTTTGTGTATGGAAAGAAAGAAAATAATCCCCCCTTTACATTCTGCGTCATGGCAAAGCCACAGGTTGATACTTTGTATGCCTTCATTTTATCGCTGTACATTGGCTTGTTCAGACATTGCTGCTAGTCAGGTTACCAGCACCTAGGCACACTACGGTAATGATTTCAGACTTAATGCATTTACAAAAAAAAAAATTGGTTTTGGGACCTAGTTGTGTTCAGCATGTGAGTGTGGTGTTAACATTATTTCAGGCTGGAGAAGGCTTAGAGGATGTTAGGTCCCAGACTGGGTGAGAGAGGGGAGGGAGCAACTTTTGCAGGCTGGTAGTCTAATCCCATCTATCTATGTGAAAGACATTTTTTTATTTTCTGCTGACTGAACAGCATATTAAGGAATAGAGAGGGCACTCTGGGCTTTTAGTTTAACCCCTTTGGGGACAACATGGAAGGAAGCAAGGAACAGAGACTTAGAAAAGCAATTTCTTAACCACAGTGACTTTATACTTGAGAGTTATAAATCTTTAAAAATAAAATAACAGTGCAAATGCTCTCCCTCTTCTGACCTGATCTCACCCCTTCTGTGAATCTGAGATTTGTCAGCTGGGTGGAGTTCCTCCTGCAAGTCTCTTGGGGTTGTGAGTGTGTGTGTGAGAGATGGGAGCAATGGTTGGCCACCCTTTCAAACAGCAGAACCCTGCCCTTAAGTAGCGTGTCTCCTCTATGACATATGCTTAATCAGTCCTGCTTCAGCCCCTGCTTGCACCCCTTTGGTTCTCAAAATAAGTTCTCGCGCCTCTTATCAAAAATCAAAATATGTTCTTGCACCCCTTATCAAAAATCATTAAAGCAGGTCAGTTCTTTAAACCTAGATATATTTTTTGTTTGTATATTACATTCATTAAAAAATGTATAATGTTAATAAATACATAGGTTTACAAAATACAAAGGGGTGCCTGTCCCCACCACAGCAGGCCCGTGTGTAGAAAAATCATTGTTCCTTTGGGGTGGGCCAGCAGTTGAGAATCGAAGTTGAATGTCCCAGACTGCAGTCTTGATGCTCAGTAACAGTTCTTCAATTAGGTGTCGAGCACCTATCCTGGTCAAGGCCACAATCTGTAAGACATTACAATAGGTTGTCCTAAAGTAAGTTTAGATGTGTGTTCAACACAGACTACAGAATGGAGCCATAATCTGATGCGGCCATATTCCGCTCTGTCACAACAGGTTGGGGGAAATGTACTAGCAGTAACCAGGGCTATTGCTAGCCTGATTTCAGAGGTAGTGTGGAGAAGGCCTAAAAGGTTGTAAAATAGTCTGCGTTGTTTCAAACCGGTGATGTGAAAATTGTCAATGATTCTCAAACTCTAGGGATTATAAATTGTATGCAGGAGGACACATCAGAAGAGGATGGATTATTTGAGGGGGAAGTTGGACTTTGGGGGAATTTCAATCATCATCCATCCAATTTAGAACAACAACTTTGGGAGAATTCTTGAAAGGTAAACTGATTCCACTATCAACCTCACTGCCTTTTTGAGTGAGCACAGAAGTTAAGGGCTTAATTCCTTCACATCATACATTTAAATCAGTGTGAGTAGGAACATTACTTATTTTAAAATTGCATGGTATTGGTAACTATACAAAGACAGATGTAAACGTCTGATTTGTAGCTACTGGCTACAATGCATGTTGCAACTACATAGTACTGGTAAGGTCAGGAGAGCAGTGAGTGTGTGTAAGAGGGCAGAGTGAAACACTGAAAGGCACTGACACCTTTCCTAGCTCTGAGTTTTGTTGGTCTCTTCCTGCAAAGAAGAATGTTCTCAGAATCCTGCTCTCACACCTGAGTCTCTTATTTGACAGTCTGGAAAATTAATATCCAGCTAAGGCATGTAGCTGCGCTTCCAGCAAGACTCTGCACTTTTTACATCCGTTTATGGCAGTACATAAAAGATCATAGTCCACAGATTGTTAATTTTTAAGATTGCTCAGACTGCTGTGTGGAATTAGATGCTGCTGATTTGCTAATATTTCATTTACAACGTTACTGTAGTATCTTAAATTATTAGCTTGTGGATAAGTGAAACCCAAGATGCTATACTGAATCCACAGCCCGAGGATAATCGCTGAGCATTGTATTTGTGTTCTTGGTAAATACCTGAATACTTAAATAATACCTGAGTCATCATTTTCTAAACTGGTTTCAGGCAGAATTTAATTATTTAATGGAACATAGCTCTTTATCTGCAAGAAAGCTCTCTAACCTCATCTAGCTGGTTATACTCTGCTAATCACCATGGTACCTGCCTTCCCTTGCATAACATCATCACTCTCTCTCCTTCTTAAAGGCAACAGAAGTTGTTCAACAACTGCCAAATTTGATATTGGTTACCCAGTGTTGCTGTTTGCAAATGTTCCATGCTTGGTGAGGTGCACCACCCCAGCATGCAATGTGCCTTTACAGCGCATGTGAAATTGCTGGCAGCATGACCTAGCAGAGAAGCTGCCAGATTTGCTTGTCTCTTTCCAATGCCACTTTGAAGGTAGCAGCATGTATGTGACTGTGCTGGGGATGGGGGAGGGAAATGAAGGAGTTATGCAGGCGAGGGAATGAGAGAGGGTGAAAAAACCCCAAACACATTTTTGAAATGAGTGAGAGATCTAACGAACAAATTCATATGTGTTTATTTTACTGAGCGATACCAGATGCACTGTCACTTTTTCTCTTGTGACCCTGCAGTGCTCCTGATTTATTACTCATATTTATATTTCTTTAAATCTTTCTATCAATGAAATTAAATGGGAAGAAAATTAGTTTATGGGTGAGATTTCAAACGTGCAAAAGCTAGAGGACTAAAAGTTATAATTTCCACAGCAACTGTATCTTGATCCTGGTGCACAATAATAATACTTGAGAGAGGTATAGATGAGCACAGGACTGGGAGCTCGGACTTCCGGTGCTCCTAATCCCAGCTCTGATTATGACTTGCTCTGTGGCCTTGGTCAAATCACTTAAAACCTCTGCCTCCATTTCTACAAATTGAGATAACATTTTTAGAGTATCAGAGGGTAGCTGTGTAAGTCTGTAGCCACAAAAACAACAAGGAGTCCGGTGGCACCTTTAAGACTAACAGATTGATTTGGGCATAAGCTTTCGTGGGTAAAAACCCCACTTCTTCAGATGCACGGAGTGAAAATTACAGATGCAGACATAAATATACTGACACATTTTTAGAGTGTGAGTTTGTTGTGGTGGGGACGGTGTCATTTATGGATGTACAACTAGCACATCCTGGATGCTTCCAGAAATGAGTACAAAATTATCATGAAAATGGCCTACTTTATAAAGGTGTTGAAGGCTGGTTGATTTGTAAAGTGTTATGATGACAGAGCACTACACAAAGGGCTAAGCAGTATTGTTTTTTTTATTCTACAGATACACAAGGGGCCCCAGCTGCAAATGCCGTGAGAACCACAGTTTCAAGTGGCCTGGCGTGTGTGTTAAAATCACACCCATAATGTTGTTTAATAGAGTTGTTTGGATTTTATATATAGCATTGTCCATTGTGAGAAGATGGCAGTAGAATCTTGTGAAAACTAAAAGTAGAAATAAGGAAATTGAGAATCTTCTGTAAGTAAGGAACAGGTTGGTAATAACATACTTTCAAATATAATAAAAGATTTAATTAAACCTGGAGAATATCTTAATATTTTATTAATTACATTTATAATGCTTATTTCCAGTCCTATATTCTACCTATTAAAACTTCCCAGTGGGTCAGAAGTTGTAATAGTAATCTATGCTTCAATTCCCAGTGTATTAGTTACAGGATATGCTGTGTGTATAACTCTATCAATGCTGCAGATGCCTGTCTGTGCCACATACTCTCAGTGCTAACAGTGCTGAAGCTATTTACATGGTCCTGTGAAAACAGATGTCATAAATATAAAGGGAAGGGTAACCATCTTTCTATATACAGTGCTATAAAATCCCTCCTGGCCAGAGGCAAAACCCTTTCACCTGTAAAGGGTTAAGAAGCTAAGGTAATCTCGCTGGCACCTAACCCAAAATGACCAATGAGGGGACAAGATACTTTCAAATCTGGGGTGGTGAGGGGGGAACAAAGGGTTTGCTCGGTCTGTGTTATGCTTTTGCTGGGAACAGATCAGAAATGTAAGCCTTCCAATTCCTGTTAAGTTAGTAAGTAATCTAGCTAGAAAATGCGTTAGATTTCCTTTTGTTTAATGGCTGGTAAAATAAGCTGTGTTGGAGGGAACGTATATTCCTGTTTTTGTATCTTTTTGTTGCTTTTGCCTAGAGGGATTCTCTATGTTTTGAATCTGATTACCCTGTAAGGTATTTACCATCCTGATTTTACAGAGGTGATTTTTACCTTTTAATAAAATTCTTCTTTTAAGAACCTGATTGATTTTTCATTGTTCTTAAGATCCAAAGGTTTGGGTCTGTGTTCACCTGTACCAATTGGTGAGGATTATTATCAAGCCTTCCTCAGGAAAGGGGGTGTAGGGCTTGGGGGGATATTTTGGGGGAAGTGGTCTCTTTCCCTGTTCTTTGTTTAAAACGCCTGGTGGTGGCAGCATACTGTTCAAGGACAAGGCAAAGTTTGTACCTTGGGGAAGTTTTTAACCTAAGCTGGTAAGAATAAGCTTAGGGGGTCTTTCATGCAGGTCCCCACATCTGTACCCTAGAGTTCAGAGTGGGGAAGGACCCTTGACAAGATGCATCTATTTTAAATTAACTAAATATATAGGGCCACTTTCTGATTCTCAGTGGTTCTTAGCTTTTTCCATACTGTTGACACCTTCTTCATTTTGCAATATGAAAAGGGGCTGGGTGGTCATGACCTCCCAAGAACACTTGTCTGTGACCTCCCCCCCGGGTTGAGAACCCATGCCCTTACTCCTATTGAATTGAACCTTACTCCACAGAGGGTCCCACTGAAGTCAATGGGACCACTTGTAGAATAACCTTACTCACGCTGGATAGCACCTTCTTAGAGCTCTGTCCCCTAGCGACAGACAAAGTGAGGTATAGGGTAGGGTGTCATAACGGAACACTAATAAATAGTGATAAACAATATTGAAAAATAAAGCAGCCTCTTAATTGTAATCAATATGTGAAGGTAAAATATCATACTTTAGACATTTTTGTATATTAATAATTGCATAATTAAAAAAACAACATAAGTCTTCTATTCCTAATGGATAAGTGTCCCTTGTCCACATATAAACATTTGCAGTGCTTAAATGTTCAATGTAAACGACCTGACAGTTTTCAGAGGGGTAGCCGGTTTAGTAAATTTGTTAGTCTCTAAGGTGCCACAAGTACTCCTCATTGTTTTTACCTGACAGTGTGTCATGTAATTCCTCCTGCAAAAGAACTACTGCAGAATAAAAGTTGACTTGTACAAACGAAATATTGACCTCCCTACCTATTTTTATATAATGCTTGTCTTTCATTTTTGCAGTGAGTGATTTTCTCTCTCCACCTTCCCACCCTTTTCAAGAAGTACTACAATAATTATATCATCAATTTGCTGTTCCTGCGTTTCAAGAGGTCCCTAATTTAGTTTCAAATCTATCTTCATGAACATGTTGTCCCTCCTGATTTTGGCAGGTAAACTAATGGATTTTCATTTCCAGAACCCTTTTAATCCAAATTACCTTACTGGAAGACCCACAGGTGTGGTTACTGCAAAGAGTGGCTTTTTTGTTTTGTTTTTCGGGGTTTTTTTTTTTTTTTTTGTAATTTAAACCTTGATTTACCCTCTTTATGCATTTTTTCTAGATTCCTTTCTTTCCATATGCAATGATACTCTGCATAGGTCACATGCAATATGAGGCTGACATCAATAACTCTACTGAATCAAGATGTTGCAATATGTGAAGGACGGAGCTAAGTCAATTCTGGTAGGCTTCTCTGTATCTTTAACAACAACAGGAGTTAGGGGTCTTCCTGTAGGAATACTGTTAGATATAATAGGTCTCTTTCTTAGGTTCTGGCTCCAGAGTTCTTATCTGCACTGATCTGAAGCAGTATATGTGGACATACCCTTGAGCTAAAATCCCCCCCCCCACCCCAGTGAACAGGGTCTATATCACAAAAACCATCATGACAGTTGGCTCCTTTGCCAACCTCAACACTGAGGTCAATTCATGGAGAATTAAAGGCTTTCCCATCCCTAAAAGGGGTCCTGCTAGGCCAGAGTTGAGGCAGGCTGGTGGGGCCACTTAGAAGCTTTGGTGCTGATAAATAGGACTTCACTCTCAAGGTCTGCACCTTTTCCTCAACTAAGTATGATGCCAGAACTGATAATCTGCAACACAAAACAAAGGTACAGACCATATACAGCGCTCATCTTTGCAAACAACCACTTTGCTTTTTGCTCTGTTGGCATCTTTCACTTCTCCATTTAAAAATTCAAGGTGGAATTTTATTTTGCCCAAAATCCACTTTCTTACAGTTTAAGGGTTTTCCTTAAAAAGTTCCTTCTTATTCTGATGTCATGTAGCTAATCTTGATTCCTGAATCTTCCAGCTTTGCTTCTGAGTTTTGCATCAAAAGTACTAAGATGCAATAATGCACTCATATCAGCTTTCTCCTGTGGAAAAACAATTCACTAAGTACCCCTGCAATTTGGCATAACTTTACACCTGTAGCAGTCTTGGTTCATGGGGGAACAATGGAACTGGAAAAACACTAGGGGTGTTCAAATCACGGTTCAGGTGCGCTGGAAGAGCGGTGTGTGAGAATCCAGGACTGGAATAGGAGAGGGTGCTGCAAATTAATATTGAGAGATGCATTGACAGAGCTGTATCAGGGACAGAAATGGAATGGGCAGGAAGATGGGTGTGGATTGGATGGAGGTTGAAGGTGAAGTATATTGGTAAAGCAATGTGGGAGCTCAGATGTGGAATAGGATACTACAAATCAGAATGAGAAGCATTGGCAGCAGAGCTGATTTAGAGCCTAGAACTGGAGTAGCAGCTGTCTTTAGCCTTTTGGGGTGCAGTCACAGAGCATATAAGGGCCTAGATGTGGTATAACAAAGGGTGCTGCAGGGGAGGGCTGAGGGGCTTTGACCTAGTAGTGAGGGAACTCTAGATGGGACAGGAGTGGGTGATGCAACCAAGTCCCATTGAGGGGAGGAAGCCTTACCCTCCACCTGCCTGCCTCATGCCTTTCTCTAGCCCGGTAGGTGGCTACACTTCCCAAGAGGGGTAGGAGGGCCCCAGTCCCGCTCTTCTGGCCCCTGCTCTGCCCTGCACCTTCCAAAGGGGAGGCCAGGCCCTTCTCAAAGTACGGTAGCTACCCTTATGGGACGCGGGGGAGAGGGAGCCTTCTGGGGGAAGGTCCCTCACCCTGCAGCAATGGGCACACTCCTGTTCAGTACACAGGGGCTTTGGAGAAGGCAGCAAGGGAGAATCCCAGGGCATGTGGGACATGATGCCCTCATACTCCCATGTGCGGCAAAGCCTCCCCTCCATCCCTTCCCCGGGGGCTTAGATCCACTGGCTCCCCCCCACCCCCCGACTGTGAGTCACTGATTTCTACCCGGCCGCTGCCCCGGGGGACAGCCCCGCTGCACACTCACTGCTCACGCAACCAGACAGGGTAGCCTCGCAGCGCGCGCGCGCTCCCTCGGGCTCAGCGGCCGTGCACCAGCGCTCGGGCGCGCTCCGCCGCTGCCGGGGGTGCGCGCCCTTTATGACAGGTGGCCGCGCGCCGCGCGCTCCCGGGGAAAGCAAGGTGGTGGTGGGAGGGGGGGAGGGGGAGAGAGAGTCGGTCCAGCGGCGGAGGAAACAATGGCAGCGGCGACAGCAGCGCTGTAGGCACCTTCTGAATGGGAAAAAGCAACCTGGGTGGGGGCGGAGGAGGAGGAGAGGAAGAAACAGCCGCGGCGGAGGAGGAGGAGGCGGAGGGGAGGAGGGAGCTGCCCGCCCCCCCCGCAGCAAAGCAGGGGGCCGCCGGCGAGCGCCGGGTGACTGCGAGCGGGAGCGGGCCGGGGGGGCTCGGCGGCCGGGGTCCCCGAATGGCTGCGGGGCCAGGGGGGCTGCCGTGAGCCGCGCCGGGCGCTAAGAGGCGCGGGGAAGCGCTGGCTCCATCACCCCCCGGAGGAGGGAGGCAGGCGCGTCCACCTGCGCGCACGGGAGAGCCGGGCTCATGGAGCGGCGGTGACTGCAGCAGCCGCCGCCGCAATCCCCAGCCTTGCCTGCTGGAGGCGGGGGGGGGGGGTGGCCCCCAGCCCGCCCCACGCTCCCCGGCCCCCCTGGCGGGCCCGGTGCCAAGGTAAGTGCCTGCACCCCGCAGCCGGGCGCGCTGCGCGTGCTGGAGTTTCTCTTGGGGGGGCGGCGGGGGTGCCCATCCAGCGCTCTCCGGGAGCCCCCCACTCAGCCCCGGCCAGCCTGGAAAGGCCTTTTCCTCTGTGGGGAGACGCAGCGCAGGCACACGCAGCCCCGAGCCGGCGGCTTGCACGGCTCCGATAGGGTGTGTGTGTGTGTGTGTGTGGTGATGATGATTAGAAATTGCATGTTTGAGAAAAGGTCTGTCTTGTTGCCGTCTCTTGCCAGGAGGGAAACATAAATTGTGTCAATCAAATTCCTCCAACCTTCCCTGTGTCTCTGGTGAGCAGTGGGAAAGCGGAGAAGGTTTCAAGGCGACTTGGGGGGTGGCGGGGCACGAGTTAAGTTTAACCCTCCCCATTCCAATCAATCCAGGGTGAATTTTCCAGAGAGGGAAATATTTAGTTTCCATGCTTTTGCTCCTGATTTATGTCTCTCTTCTTAAAATACTGAAAGTGGAATTTAGGGCAAAGGCTTCCAATAATTAATTAGTTGCTTTAATACGTGTTCTGAGGGGACAGAAAAGGGAGACTTGGATCAAATTGTAAGAGGCTCGTGGGGTCACCGAAAGTGTGTGAATATCACAAATGAATAGATTTTCTGCTGTGGAATCTACTAGTTTAGGAATTAAAATAGACGTGTGTTTTTGTCAGCCCAAAATTTGCCCTCTGAATTTTTGAATACTTCTAGAAGTTTTTGTTTTAAAAACTACACTACAGTCTACTGGTTGTAAGACTTTCTGTCTTCGGGCAACTGTTATTATTTGTTTAGTACATTTCCTGTTTGTGTTCACAGAGAACTGTTTGACAAATATATTTGCTATTGGGTATTCTAGTATTTAATTTGTCTCTGAATCTCTGGTAAACTAAATTTTGGTAAAAATATGGTATTAAAGCACTTTGAAAAAGATTGGATGTAAGCTACTTTATTTTCATGCATTTCAACACTGATGAGATTTCTGGTGGGAACTAAAATATTCCACAGTGAGAGGAAAAAGGTTCTACAAATCAGTATCATCTGAACTACTGTAGGCCATTTGTATTTTCTGTGTGTCTTCCTTACACTACTTACACACTGGGTAACATATGACCAGGTTTTTATTTACAGCTATGATATTTTGAATGGTGGAAGAATTTACATTGAAACCTTATTTTTAGCAAGGAACAAAAAAGCACGGAAGTAACTGTCATTTCACATATTAAACTAGAAAACTGGCTAATCAAATAAAACTGGCTCATTGTCTGAAACTCTATCCCAGTGAAAAATGCGGCTGTGAATATAATTAACCATCTGTCTAGTGAGCAATTGAAAATTGGGCTCATATATATTTTTATTTCAGTGTCTTCAATTCTGAACTGCTTGTGCATTTGTGCAAGAGTGATAACCGTAATGTATTTTGCTTACTAAGTGTACTATATGACGTGTCTGTTTTAATATCTGATTTTAAAAAAAATTAAACCCCGATGTTCAAAATTAATTGTGCAATTTGAAAATGGCATGTTTACAATATAGTAACCCAAACCAGTTCTAATGGATTAGTGACTAAAGCAAAGGCTATACATTTTGTCTCTAAAATGTCATCCAATATTTTACCCCCTGCTGAAAATATGTAAAGTACACATTCACTAGGTGAAAGGATTGTGTGTGTATTGGGGGGACGAAGAGGAGAGACATGACTGTGTGAGGGGGCAATCTTAAAAAAAAATTCTTTGGCCTTGGAATCTGTTCTGAGCCTTCCCCCATCTCTACTTGGTGGTCTGTTCATCCTTTTTGCCCCTTCCTGGCCTCTCTGGTCAGCTTGCTTGCAATCTATTCACATCCATCAACATCCTGGTATTCAGATTTGTGTTCGCTGTGTTTTTAGGTACCTGCTGTTATCAGTGGAACAGTATGGTAATGCAGTAACCACTGTGCCAACAGCAAAATATCTCTGCTAGAAAGTGTGTGTGTGTGTGTGTGTGTGTGCACCCGCACGTGCGCACACACACAATTTTTTTGTTTGTTTGTTTAAGTATAGTGGGGGGGAAATGACAGCACTCAAGCAGGGAGGATGCAATTAAGTTACTTCAGCTGATACCTAATACAAGAATACATTTGTTAAAATATGTGAACTGTGCACAAGGCAACAATCTTCAGTGAACCACTTTTTAAACAAATATTTGACAAAAGAACAGACCTGTTAAATGGATAACAATTATGTAAGCACATGGTGGGGCTTAATGTATGTCAAGTCTGTTAAATAAATCAACCTGTTCAATGAATAAATCTGCTATGCACCAATGCTTTATTTTTTAAAAAAGGCAATAAACCTAGTTGTGCATTTAAGATCTTTCCTGCTGTTTATATGAATCTTATGCCCAAATCCCTGATAAGAGAGAGGTCTTGAAGGTGCATATATGTGTATTTCAAAGTAGGGGGAGGAGAGATCAGCAAGTAATAAGATAGATATTAAAAATACACAAAGATGTGCTTAAGGATTCCCAGTGATATAATTCTCACTGATCCATGTCTTGATTGAGTATTAGCTTTGCAGTGGCAATGGCCCATATACAGCTACATTGATTTTGGTTTCTCTGTTCATGATGGCAGTTTCTGTGAATAATTATTTTCCCCAAAGTGCTAACTAAGGAAGAATGGCAGACCCTGGTTGGTCTACACAGCAGTACAATATCTTACAAATTGTGTATCCGGCTGAAAATAAAGAGTGCCAGTTCAAGTGTTTCTACACACAACAGAAATGTAAAAGGAAGACAAAAAAGGGGAACAGACCAACTAGCTTCGCCATTCATGTTTCCCCCGCCAACCTAAGAAGCTTTCAGCTCTGTACCTTACCAAGTTGCTTATAACAGTGACTTGCTAACCTTCCTAATTGTTCTGGATTGGGAGGTGTCTTTTCAGTGAAAAAGATCTTGACGGATAGACATGAACTTTTCAAGCTGGTGCAAAACAGGTAGTGGTAAGTATATATGTGAAATGTAAGGCAGACGGTACTTTTATGGAATACTCCCTTCCTGAGATGATGACTCCTGATGGATATTTGTGTGTGTGTATGTAATCTTTCTGTTTTTATCCATCCAAAATATGTCTGGAAAGGAAATAGAAGAGTGAGTGTGTGTTGCACGCATGCAGAGCCGAGGATGAAGCACACAGGAACGGGGACAAAGAATTCTCAGTTCAGGGGATCAGCCTATGGCATGACTTTCCAGATGAGATTAGACAGATCCAGAATCCAACCATTTTTAGGAAATGCTGAAAAACTTTCTACTCTGAGAAAGCCTTTCCTCCTTTGTGAGAATGACATTCACAACACCACCACCCCCACCAGTCGCCCCCTACAATCAAACACAAAAACCCAATCTAGAAAAGAATAACCCATCTCTTACCTCCCCACCCATCAAAAAGAACAACCAACCAAACTGAAACAGACAAACGAACCAACCAAAAATCTATCCCAGGTGGAATCCCCACACTCCGAAAAGGGAAAAGAGCCAGGGATCCCACAAAGTCAGCTAATACCTTGCTATTCCCAATCTGTTTTATGTGGAGTGTACTCAGATACTTCAGGGATGAGCTGAAGTTTAAAACCCCAAGATAGGTAGGTAGTCTGTGTGGAAAAATAAAATAAAATTTCCACTGCTGCTCAGTAATGACAATTTTCAGGGAATAACAACAGAATATATTAAGAATCCCGAGTAAAGGATTAATAACTCTGAAATAGTTTACTTATTACAAGGTTTTATACACTCAACTGGAGGAAGAGTGTATATTTAGTCTGTTGTAGATCTGGAGTAGTTTATCCCAGTTTGGAATTGGTTTTACAATCAGTATCCATGCATATAGTCAGATGCTAGAGATTCTTGATTTTGTGGAACCATCCAATATTGAATAAATGAGCCATACTGCATAAAACCAAGTGAACCATGTTTCACTGATATCTTGTCAGACCTCCCACTGCCACCATTCTTGCTATTATCGCATCATATACTAAGATTGCAAGCTGTTTGGGGTAGGAGCTTGTCTTATTTATTATATGTACTGTGTGCCTTACACAACAGGGCCTTCATCTTATGGCTGCTAGACGCTGCTGCAATACAATATTAAATAATGTGTTGTGTTGTCCTGTAGCGAGTGGCTAAGCTTAACAAGTTTAAGGTAATTAATTAGTTCTGGTTTCCAGATGTCATACATGGATTTTACATAAGATATCCATAAACTTAGGGCAAGCTGTTTTGTTATCAGTGTAAATGTGTTGAAAACCTCAATTTCACACCCAGTGACTTTACTAGCTTTGCTGATACCTAACAAACACAGAGTTGGCGTGAAAGTTATTGAAGTATCCATCATTTCTATAAAACAGTTTTGAACCTTCACCCATAAATTATACATAATGGGGTATTCCCACAAACAACAAAATAGTTGCTTTTGGTGAGTAACATTTTGGACAGTTAGATAGTAGTGCTAGCTATATTTTGTTAGCAATTCCAGGGGAATAATACAGTCTGGGTAAGACTGCATTTGTGTGACTCTGTTGCAAATTGATGTCTCCTGAGTGACAGATAGCAAGGGCTAGGCCAGTCAGTCTCTAATATATCTGTAGCAATGTCTTCATTCAGCACATATATCAAAGGATATCTTTCATCTAGTGTATTTGTCAGATCATGTTAAAATTTTTAATTTAATCTTTAGGCCTGCTTGCATATTGAAGGTGTTTCTGTATGTCTTTTACATCAGATGATTATAGAGATCTGGATGGTTGTAAAATTGCTTAACTCTAGGTACATGAAAAATTGTTCTGTTTCTAGATTGTAATTTTGCTGCAGCTATATAGAAATATAACCAGTTGCCATACCATGCCTGTGGTCCATCTGTCTAGTCCATTGTCCTGTCACTGAGACTGTCTAGAACCAGCTTCCTCATAGGAAGGTGCAAGAAACCATGCAGTAGACATTTATAGGGTAACCTGCCCTCAGAGAAAGTTTCCTTCTAACCCTAAATAGTTAGAAGTTGGCTTATGCCCTAAAGCATGGGGGTTTATACCTTAAGCTCTTGTTTTGTTACTGAAGTCATCAAATCTTGATTTAAAGACTTAAGTTACAGAAAATCCAACATTTACTCTAGTTCAAAGCAGCAAGTAACCCACACCCCACACTGCAGAGGAAAGCAAAAAATTCCCCTGCTCTTTGTTAATCTGACCTGAGGGAAAATTCCCTCCTGACTCTAAAGATGATCCTGAGCATGTGGGTGAGATCTACCAGTGAGACTACCTCGGAAAGAATTCTCTGGAGTAACTCAGCCCTCTCCATCTAGTGTCCCAACTCTGACTGTTGAAGATATTTGCTAATAGCAGTTGCGTTTGGGCCATATGCCATTGTAGGCAACCTCATTGTACCATCTCCTCCAGAAACTTATGAAGCTCAGTCTTGAAACAAATTACGTTTTTTGTCCCCACTGCTCCCCTTGGAAGGCTGTTCCAGAACTTCAGTCCTCTGATGGTTAGAAACCTTCGCCTAATTTCAAGCCTAAACTTGTTGCCGGCCAGTTTATATCCATCTGTTCTTGTGCCAAAATGGGCCCTAAATTAAACAACTCCTCTCCCTCCCTGTTGTTTATCCCTCTGATGTATTTATAGAGGGCAATCGTATCTCCCCACAGCCTTTGTTTTGTTCGCCTCAACAAGCCACGCTCTGTAAGTTTCCTCTCATAAGGCAGGTTTTCCATTCCTCTGATTGTCCTAGTAGCCCTTCTCTATACCTGTTCCAGTTTGAATTAATCTTTTTTAAACATGGGAGACCAGAACTGCACACAGTATTCCAGATGAGGTCTCACCAGTGCCTTGTACAGTGGTAATAACACTTTATTATCTCTACGTGAAGTTTGAATTCAGATGTGAACTTCCTCAGACGGTGGAAGAGTTTGGTTTCCAGTTTGGCTCATTATACAGTGGCCTGACTTGCAAAGCTTAGTGCATAGATGGATCTGGACTTCCCTAAGATTGGCAGAACGGTGAGGTTATGTATCAGGTGTTCTGGTTCAGCCCTATCTATAATTACAAACATTGTTACCCTTTCTATACAGAACATTTTCATGTTTCTTCATCCCATGTGGGATTTTCCTTACTGTTTAATTTTATGAAAGTGGTCTTTACTGTTGTGGTTTTTTTTTTTATGGTTAAGCTTTGAAATTATTCTGTAGTTCCTAATGCAGGAGTGCAGGAGGGGAGCAACGGGGTTTTTGGAAATATGATTAGGATTTGGAGACATTTCCAGTCTTTCTCTCCTTTATAGGGTTGCTAGTTTGGGTTGGACGTATTCCTGGAGGCTTCATCATATGACATCATCTTTAATTAAAGATTTATCTTTAATTCCTGGAGACTCCAGGACAATCCTGGAGGTTTGGCAGCCCTACTCCTTTAGAAGTTCTATACATACATGGGCTTTAGCATCATGATGCAATTATTTCTGGAGTGCTGTAAGTGTACAGAGAGATGGTCTGCACTTCTCATGCGAGAGCTGCAATTGTGAGGACATGCAGACATTTAGAGAGAGATTTTTCAATAGAATTTGGCTCACATTGTGCAACCCTGTAAATGACTAGTTTTTCAAATGTATCCAGTACCCAGCAGCTTCCATGCGGAACACTGGGAGCTGCTGAATGTTGAGTTCTTTTGAAAATCTGTATATTTATTTGCCTTAGTGAGACCTGAGCTCTTTTGGAAATGTGGTCCGTAAAATCCCCAGTATTATAGAAATCTCTTGTTTGTTATGCTGTACAGTGTTTCAAAGCTGCATTTGGAGCCACAGACTTGGAAAAGGCCAAATTCTTTCCCACCCTTCAAAGTTTTCTCCCAGAGGCACTTAGACATGAAAGTCACAGTGCAAAACGGCCAAGAGTAGAGACTAGAAAGTCCACAGATTTTGTCTCCTGTACAGTGTACAAGTGACTAACTGGAATATGTGATGGGGAACAAGAGCTGAGGCTTTATGAAAAGCCTATTTATTAGTATTAATTATTCTTTTATTAGTTACAGCATCTGTAGTTGATTGGCAGTAGAAGAACCCAAAGTAAAAAATATTAAATCTTCAGAAGTTTTTTCAAAGCTTCCATTTTTCATAAGAAGCTTGTGAGACTTCAAATCTAAAGCCTCCAAAGCTTTTTTTTCCCCTTCAAAAGTGCTATTGAAGCTGTTTTTTTATGTTTTGATTTTTAGCATTTTAACTGAAACTACTAGTTTTCCACATCAAGACTGGTTCTTTCCCATCTGCTGCAATAGCCAGGTCTTCTGGTTTGGTCAGTTAGATTCCTTCCGAATCTCTATTTTAGCTGCCATTTCCCCCTGTGACTGATCTAGATTTCACACTGTAGTTGGTGCTTAAAACAAGCAGAAACACATGTAGCCTTGGGGGTGGAGGGACTTTTCGAGTCAGGATGATATCTGACCTTCATAGTTGTTGAATAACTACAACAAATTCTTTAACTGCTTCACTGAAACAAGGGTGTATGTTTGGGGAATTAGCAAATGAAAGGAATGAAGTGTCAGTATGGCTTAGTTGGTAGCATGGTTTTCTACAGGTCACAAGGTCACGGCTTAAAGTCCCAAATCCAGATTTATGGCTTATGCTGACATTTTGGTGCAATACTGATGGCTGACTGGTGCTGTCTTGCAGATGAGATATTAAACAGAAGTCCCTCTTGGCTGTCTCTGATAGCTGAGCAAGTACAAATTAAGGATTTGATTTTTAAGGAGTGTCTCAGATTTGTTAATGCAAATAATAGAGTAGAATCATAGAATATCAGGGTTGAAAGGGACCTCAGGAGATCATCTAGTCCAACCCCCTCCTCAAAGCAGGACCAATCCCCAACTAAATCATCCCAGCCAGGGCTCTGTCAAGCCTGACCTTGAAAACCTCTAAGGAAGGAGATTCCACCTCCTCCCTAGGTAACCCATTTCAGTGCTTCACCACCCTCCTAGTGAGAAAATTTTTCCTAACATCCAATCTAAACCTCCCCCACTGCATTGAGTGAGACCATTACTCCTTGTTCTGTCATCTGCTACCACTGAGAACAGTCTAGATCCATCCTCTTTGGAACCCCCCTTCCTGTAGTTGAAAGCAGATATCAAATCCCCCCTCATTCTTCTCTTCTGCAGACTAAACAATCGCAGTTCCCTCAGGCTCTCCTCATAAGTCATGTGTTCCAGTCCCCTAATCATTTTTGTTGCCCTCCGCTGGACGTTTTCCAATTTTTCCACATCCTTCTTGTAGACTGGGGCCCAAAACTGGACACAGTACTCCAGATGAGGCCTCACCAATGTCGAATAGTGGGGACTGATCATGTCCCTCGATCTGCTGGCAGTGCCCCTACTTATGCAGCCCAAAATGCCGTTAGCCTTCTTGGCAACAAGGGCATACTGTTGACTCATATCCAGCTTCTCATCCACTGTAACCCCTAGGTCCTTTTCTGCAGAACTGCTGCCTAGCCATTTGGTCCCTGGTCTGTAGTAGTGCATGGGATTCTTCCGTCCTAGGTGCAGGACTCTGCACTTGTCCTTGTTGAACCTCATCAGATTTCTTTTGGCCCAATCCTCTAATTTGTCTAAGTGCCTCTGTATCCTATCCCTACCCTCCAGTGTATCTACTACTTCTCCCAGTTTAGTGTCATCTGCAAACTTGCTGAGGGTGCAGTCCACGCCATCCTCCAGATCATTAATGAAGTTACAGTATTGAACAAAACCAGCCCCAGGACCGACCCTTGGGGCACTCCGCTTGATACCAGCTGCCAACTAGACATGGAGCCATTGATCACTACCCGTTGAGCCCGACGATCTAGCCAGCTTTCTATCCACCTTATAGGCCATTCATCCAGCCCATACTTCTTTAATTTGCTGGCAAGAATACTGTGGGAGGCCGTATTAAAAGCTTGCTAAAGTCCAGATATATCACATCCTTTGCTTTCCCCTCATCCACAGAGCCAGTTATCTCGCCATAGAAGGCAGTTAGGTTAGTCAGGCATGACTTGCCCTTGATGACTCTATGTTGACTGTTCCTGATCACTTTCGTCTCCTCCAAGTGCTTCAGAATTGATTCCTTGAGGACCTGCTTCATGATTTTTCCAGGGACTGAGGTGGAATTTTTTGACAAATAATTGTGGGTGTATTTGATAGCATAGTCACAGCTAGCTAGATAATTCAACCGGAATATTGAGTGGACAGATATCTATAGTTGGTATTTAAGGTGCCTTTAGTAATTTAGAGAGGGCAGTGCCAGAATTTTCTGAATCCAAAAGATGCGGTGACACTTAACTTTTTTGTTTTTGTTTTTAAACATGAAGGGGTATTTCTGGTGTCCTGATGACTAATCCCTCTGTTTACATATATTTTAAAATATTTGTTGTTGACCACGCAGTTTTTGTTGCATTTCTATATGGAGCAATGTGCAGTGACTTCATAGTGTCTAGCTGGATACTTCTACTTTAAAATGGCCCCGTATAACATAAAGTTCTTCTGTCTTTTTAAAAGAAATCCATTGTGTAGTAGTGTGTTGTACATTTTTGCAATATAATTAGATAATTGACACTGCTGATGTGGGCAAAAATATCGCAGACTCTGTGGTGATACCAACAAAATAGTTAATGTATAATATTGAAACATGTGACTATTAATAACCTAAAACATCTAAAGGTTAAAGGAAGTAAAGGAGAAAGAGCCCAACCAGTCATGACAAAATGCATTAAAACTCATCAGCTGCAACTGCTGTATAAATCAGTGAGTTTTTAATTGCAACAAAATCTTAGTCTTCTTCATCCATAAAATGGAGTTAAAAGAGTTTCTTTGATCAGCTGCTCTGTAGAAAAAATAACTTTGCCTATCCCAGTAATCTTTACCTACCTAATTGTCCTATTCATCTGGTCAGGTCATTTGACTGAGATCTAGTAATAAGATTTCAATAAGATGATTCTTCTTTATTGTGCCTCTATCTCTCTTTATATTAATCCCTTGCCTAATTTTTTTTATATTTGAACCCTGGCCTTTTCTGATTTTGTTTATTATAAACACTAGCTTTATTGAGTTTAAATGAATTTCTAGATAATCCATTGTATTGCAGAAAATATCTGTTTTGAAAAGATCAGTAAAAGGGTAAGTTTTTTAGATCAAATAGATTAATTCATCTCAGCTCCATGATGTCTAACATAGCAGCGAGTTCCATGGTCCGAGTCTGCAATGAATTTAGAGATTGTATTTTATACTATGTCACATTAATATACATTTTCTACTTGTGCTTTATAGATGGATAAGAAAATAGTGCTGAATAGCCACTAGAATGTGATGTGAGATTTGCTCTTTAGGAGCTCTGGCAGGTAGATTGCTATAGTAGTGATGAAGAGTTACAAATAGCATTAGCTTGTGATTGACATATTGACCATTACATGGTGACTGGTCTGTGGAATTATTGACTTCTGATTAATGTATTAAGCAAACTCTGTGGTATCCCAATCTTCCTTGCACTAACGACTGGCAGATGTTTTATTACTGTTAACCAAAAAGACCCTCATAGTCTTTTCAGGATGTTGAGGGGTGCTACTGTAGTAAGTTTTTCAGCTCCTCCTCTGCAGTTACAGATAGCTCAGAATTTCACAGGCTAGTCCAGGACAGATTTAGGAAGGCCATGATTTAAACCTTCAACCATAGCAATCAGTTTAGATTTTGGAGGTTATCACTGCCACAAAAAGTCTAGAGATTTTGAACAAAACTTCTGTGATCAGCTTTTTATCTTCATAGGCACCCAAGACCAACCCTGACCTTTTGCCAACCATTTTCTGAAACTATAGGAAGAGGAGAGACACAAGAATGGGGTGGAGAAAGCTACTGAAAAGGAATAGGTGGAGAGGTTTCAAGGAGGTAGCAGGTCAGAAATTTCAATGTTGGTGACAGGGCAGGAGAGGGAAATACTGCATAAGTTATGCTTCAGAACTGACTGTACAATACAGTACTGAACGTCTTTATCTGTGCACTGATCGATAAGCTTGTGCATGGGGGAACGCACACATCATATTTCAAATGCTTACTGATTGTGCAATTCTTAAATTTTATATGAAACCTTTGGGTTGCTTTTCCCCATTTCAACCTGTAATAAACCACAAAATTAATTTTGCTGCTGGCGGTGTGCCACACGTGAGTTCTGGTGCCAATATTCTACTCCGTGACATTCAAACGAAAGGAGATATTACAGGGTGTGCAGTAAGTTCAATTGCGTTAAGCTTGTGCACGTGCTGAATGCAACCGGTAAAGTCACACTTAGATCTCAAGTACAAGTAAATAAAAAGTCGAGGTGGTAACTCTCAATTCTTAAGTAACCCATTAGTCTCGTAAGTACTGCTATACATCTGTAACTTCATTAGTATCTTGAAAGACCCTTTTGCCGTGTTTAGGGGCAGAATGGCATCCTGGGCTATTAGCTCTTAAATTTTGAGCATGAAAGACTGGAGAGGTCATACAGCTAAAACACTGTGTACTGCTTAAAACATCTGGAGGGTACTGGAAACAGAGGAATACTCTCCTTTGGATCCAAGGATAGTTGTGTTGGGTATCCCTCTAGAAGATAACTCTGTTACCACTCACCCACAAAAATTTCACCATATTTTTTTTTCTTGCACAATTCTATGCATCACATGATAATGGGCTGACAATATATGAATAGAGCTGGTAAATATTACAGTGTAAGCCCAATGAAGAGCTGTTTTGTAGTCTGTAAAATAAAGGGAGATTAAAAAACAAAAACAACTTCCCCATAACTTGGAATTCTTGACTATGTACACAGTAGTATGAAATCAACCATTTCTTTAATTTTATTTCCTGTGAGACAAATTCTATGAAAGCAAACTTCATAGCAGATTCTGAAATCATATTGAAAATTAAGTTACATTAGGATGCATAAATTACTGCCCATGTGCAGTAGTGAACTTTAAGCATGCACAGTTCTGTCATTAAAAACAAAGTACATAAATGTTTTCAAAGGGCCTCTTATCTATTGTAGATATGATTTGAGAAATACAACTTTTAAAAATTTACCAAAACTCAGTGTGGGTTCAAAATTACATGCAGTTTTGAAATTGCCAGATGGAACAGATTTGAAAACAGAAAGCCCCTTCTTTTAGGTGTTCTCAATAGTATTAAAAGATTATAAGATTAAAAAAAATCTAAAATATGTGAAAATGGTAAATGTTTGTTTGTTTTTTAAAACTAAATACTTGGTATTTCCAGCTCAGCACCTTTCAGTGGAGGTTTTCAAATTATAAACACAAATTAAGTAAGCCTTACCACTACCCCAACCTAATTTGTTAGTGAGAGAACTGAGTGACAGAAAAATTAAGTGATTTACTCAGAATCGCACAGTCATGAATTGGACCCAGAAGTCCCGATTTGCCCAGTCCTGGACTCTATTTGTTGGGTATAATGCCTATCCTAAATTGTTTGTGATAAATTGATGGCAAAAATAAACCTTTATTCAGTAGACATCCTTTTGCACTCTTGATACACTACAGGTAATTAAAGGGATTTATTTAAAAATACTTGCAAAGCAAAACAACCAATGACAAAAACAACAAAAGCCCTCCTTTGAGCTGGAATTATTTTTGCCTAGCTTCTACCTGGAGCAAACTGCCTTTGTTTAATTTGTTTTCCCCAGCCAAATTATTGCCCCTGAAAACAAGAAATGAAGCAATGTAAACTTTAATTTATAGCAGTACAAGCAGGCTGGAAAGAAGCACCTGCAGACTGTGCAGCTGCCAAGGGAGGGAATGGGTAGGCATTAGGTTCCCAATGGACTTTCTGTTATATAACCAGGGTTTGGACTGGGTCAGGTTGTCAACTTTATGATCTTGTGTGTGGTACAGGGCACCCTACCTGACTGCTTGTATCATTGTGATAAAGGCAAGGCTTCTGTTTTGGTAGCTAGGTGAAGCTATAGTTTGAAAGTCTTTTACTCAGAGTCTTAAAAAGACTCTGAGTAAATACTTTTTCTATTGAAACCTTATGTCCTGCTCCCCAGTAAGTAGCAAACCACTGCACAGTATGGAGTGAATGGGGTGGAGCAAAAATTCCATCTCCTGGATAAAAAGAAATAGCTGAAAAATATTTGTCTAAAATGGAAGATTCATGCTGATGTGAAGCTGTGTTTACTTTTTGAAAATTCAGTTTATTAAACTCAAGGCTGCAGAACTCCAGGGATCAGAGATGCTGTCTGAACACCACCTTACACACTGCACAAGCAACTTTCAAAATTACTTTTTTAATTAAAGTTGTATCAGTTTAAATGTGTGTTAAAGGAAAGTTCACAGTCTCTTTAACAGCTGAAACTGTGCTACAAATGTGGGGAAACCTTTCTCTCCTATCTAAATCTATCTAAAACGGTTCAGTGTTGTATGATGAAATAAATTTATATATGTGAAGACAGAGTGCCCACGTCTTGCCAGAGGTGTCTGATTATGGGCCAGACTCTGCTGGTCTTATCCTCATAAACAGTTCCACTGACTTCAGTGGGATTAGATGTATGAGCAAGGCAAGGTTTGGTGCAAGGTAGAGCAGAGGAACAATCTACTCAGAACTCATTTAAATGGCAGTTGCCTAACAGGGTTCTCATGGGGAGCTATATGATGGGATTAGGTGTAAAATCTAATGTATGGGTACATGTGGAAGGGAGAGAAGATTGCTGAGCCAGTCAGGTACTGTAGGGAATACACGTGAATGGAATATATTAAGAAGGGGGGCAGGGGGAAGGCAACCCTGCTAGCTGAAAATTACATTTAACAATTACAGTTTTTTTAAACAATTAATTGAAGAGGATCTTGGCTTTTGGACATGGGAAGATTGTGATTGTAGTTGTTGGGTGATCTTATCCATTTTAATAACATTATTCCTCGGTGTATAATCAGCTGATTAGGGCTGGTAACACTTCTGACAAATCTATTTACTATCTGTGTTATATTTCAGTTTTCATTGTGTATAATACATATGTATTCTATGTATATAACCAGTTGTTGGCCAAATACAAGAGGCGGGCCAAATTCATTGCTGTGTGGCATCACTGACTTCAGTGGAGTTACGTTAAGGATGGATGTAACAGAATAACTGGATTTGATTGACTGAAATCTTAGTTTGAGGTTCATGGTCAGGTTTTTGCTCCTTTTGTTTAAATGTTGTTTTATTATTCATTTAACCTTTATATTGCAGTAGTACCTAAAGACCACAGCTAGGTTGAACCCCATTGTGGTAGGCATATTATGAATGCCAGTCTCTGCCTCTAAGGTTTAAGCTGAACCCAGGCGAGATGGATGTTGTGCTGTGGGGCAGAGGAAAACATTTTGAAGCATTTTAAGCCATGGTGCAGTCTCCTTTGGTTGAAGGTACACAACCACAATTGGTCAATTCAGTCCATAGCTTAAGAGTGCTCCTGGATTCCTCTCTGATGCTAAGCTCTCATGTAGCAGCATCAAAAAATAATGCTTCCTACTATCTCCAATTGGCTGGAAGACTGCATCCCATCCTGCTGAACAATGACCTGGCTTCAGTTATGCCCTTGTCACCTTTCTGGACTGCAGCAATGCGATATACCTGAACGAAGACATCAGCAGTTAAAAATCTCCATCTGGTACAGAATGCTGCAGTGCATCTCTTCAAGAACACAGTCTACTATGAGTACATCAGACCTGTTCTCTGCTCCCTACACTAGCTTACCATAGACCATTGAATCAAATTCAAGGTCTCTATCCTTCAAGGCACTCAGTAGCCTTTGCCCAGGGAATCTAAAAGATCAACCGAAGCTCCATGATAAAGACGGTGGTCCTCTGGCATAGTGGAACTGTCTTCAATAAAGGTAAAGCTAGTCTGTGCACGAGACAGAGTTTTCTTGTGGGCTAGCCTAAAACTGTGGAATGAACCTCATCACCTTCTGTTCTAAGAGCAAAACACAGTTAGACAAACACCTGTCAGGGATGGTCTAGATAATACTTAGTCCTGCCGTGAATGCAGGGGACTGGACTAGATGTCTTCTCGAGGTCCCTTCCAGTTCTATGAGTCTATGATTCTATGATCTCTTTGACCTTGCCCTCTCTAATAAATACATAGCAATGTATTTATATATATAAAAAATCCAAGACAAAACATGCCATTCCACACACCTCTCCCCCTGGGGAGAGGATGAGAGAATAAACACGTGACAGATATTAGTCTCATTACTTAATGCACTACTGGAAGGCACTCAGATACTACAGCGATGAGTGCACAACATAAGAACCCATATAGAACAGAAAAGAGCTTATAGTCCAAAAGACAGGACATAACAGGTAGATGAGGTGGACAAGCAGGCTGAGTGGGAGAGACAGATTAATGAATAAAGTAATAGGAAGTGCACAGTTCTTAGCTATCGGTGGCAGTGATCACAGCTCTCCACCTGCCTAGCTGTTATCAGATTGCAGTTTCCTGTATGCATTACAGAAGAGGTGAGTTTTGAGGTGGGCAAGAAGGTGGTGTCTTATGGATTCTCACTAGGAGCTTTTCCCACCTGTGAGTGGCGGCAAGTGAGAAAGCGGTAATCGTTTGCTGGAGAAGTAGGTGATCGGGGCTGGGGCAATTGGTGGAGCAAAGGCTGGAGTTGTCACTGTGATAGTATATTGGACAGGCGGGGTGGGGATAAACTGACGAGGGATGTGGGAGGAGGTATATATCTAATACTTAGAGGCATCACTCAGTGTTCTGAGCATAGGAGCCAGAAATCCCTGAATTCCAATCCTAGCCCTTTCATTGATGACTTTTGTGGCTTTAGGCAAGCATCATAACTGCTCTGCCCCAGTGACCCCATTTGTAAAATGAAATTACTAATACTTAAGTACCAACGTCCCACAGGTATTGTGAAGACTGGTTAAAGTTTGTAAAGTGCTTTGAAGATGAAAAGTACGCTAAGTGCCAAGTATTATAACTAATATATCAATTACCTTAAAATATACAGTTTTCAATTTCTCCTTCTGAAAAAAGTATTTCTTCTCATGCTAGTGTTGATTCCTCGCCTTTTCTTGTTACTTCTGTGTTGCATCTTTTGGCTCTTTCCATGTACAGTATGCAGTATGAATTTATAATAAGTCTGTGCTCGAAAATCAAAACATTCAGTAATATGTCATTACTACAGAAGTCTGTGAACCACAATTGAAAGGTGAGTGGGATGTGAAAACCCCTGTGCTGCTGCTACTTCTGTAGTCACTTATTCCCTAACTGGGTGCTAGCCATGGCTCATTTATGCAGTGAGATTCACTTAAGTGAATATGTGATAGATATTACAGTAAGCCTATTTAAAGAACACATTTACATTGTGTGAAGCCTTACAGATCTTACAGTGATGGCAGAACTTTTTGGAAAAGTTGAGGAATGAGTGTGCTAAGAGGCGTATAAATGTGATGGCCTTGTGGCTATGGCACAGGAGTGATTGCCAGAAGGTCTGCATTCTAACCCTGACTCTACCACAGACTTTTGGTGTGACTTTAGGCATATCTCTTAAAGGTCATCATTTTCCAAAGTAATGTGAGATGTTGGGTGCCCTAATTTTTGTGAGCTCAACTAGACACACTTTAGATATGACTTTTATCTGTAGTCACAACACACAACTCCAGGTGAAGTCAATGAGAGCTCCAAGTGCTCTACACCTCTGAAAACAAGACCCAAGGCATCTCAACATGGACATCTGAACACTGAGAAAATCAAAGGCTTCTTGAAAAATCTGGCCTGTAAAACTTTCTGACCCTCTATTTTCCTATTTGTAAAATGGAAATGTTTCCTCTCTCACAAGGGGTTGTCTGGCTTAATTCCAAAATGCTGATGAAGTACTTTAACCACAAACGCTCTCTTCCTGTTAAAGGTGCAGAAGTCTTTTTAATAACCACTCTTATTCAGGGCCAGTTCATGTGAGAAAAATGGCACCTCTAGCAGTGGTCCCTGAAAATAATCTGGGGAGGAGCCAGTTCTCAGCCTAAGCTAAGAGAGAGGAGTGTCACCAATGGCACTTTTTGTAGGATTCAGGCTGGGTGGTGGGTTCCTATTTAAGTACTGATCAAGCCTGATCCTACTCAGATTGTAAAGTTCTAAAGTGGGGAGGTGAGGGTAAAAATATAAGGATGGGGAAAACGAGAACAAAATTAGGAATGAGAGAGTAATTTATTCACCCTGAAGGGGCGAAAAAAGTATGATGTATCCCTTCCCCATCACTGAGGTTTTTCTAACAAATATATATAAAGTATACTTTTTCATTTTCCTTGTGTGCTTGCTTCTCTGAAACCCCCTGCCCCGCGAACCTTTTTATCTACTTTTCTTTTTTTCTCCACTGTCAAAAGCTCCAGATGATTTGATAAAGGTTTTCTCTCTCCCTGGTATCTGAGTTCACATTAGAGAATTAGAGGAAACAAGACAAACTTTGGTTCTAATAGCTGTCTCTCTAATTCTACCACATAATAGTGAGTAGCAGTACTTATATAATAGTATCTTGAATGTTAATAGACTTAATAACCAAATCAAGGGGGGCTAGAGGTGGGGAAGAGATCTCAACTTACCTTAAAAAAGTTGCATCTAGATATTGAAGGTGAGAAACTCATCTTTGAAGAAGAGTCAGCTATTGGAAATATATCTTCTGCAACTGGTAAGAGAAAACAGAGGAGAGGCTATCCTAATCAGAATAAATCTCCCATTACAAGTAGGACTGGATTTGCCCTCTGTTACACCAATTTTACACTGGCTTAGTTAAAGTTATACTAGTGCAAGACTACAGTAATGCAGTGGTGAATCAGGCTTGTAATACTTTTTAAAAAATCAAATGAGGTCTGTATAAGATATATACTTGTCTTGGGAATTATAAATGGGCGAGAAACTACCTTTATATAAATCTGTACGCTCCCAATGAAAAAAATCAATTCATTAATAATTTCTAGTTAGATCTTGCTCCTCACATCCATGGTATAGTATTTGTGATAGGGGACTTTAATTGGGTCCCAGAACTAAAGATAGACAGGGTGATTTAAAAAAAATAGTCAGGGGAGAAAAATTACTGAAATATTGTTAGCAGATATATGCAGAGAGAGTCAGTATTCTTACTCCAGAATGGATCTGGTGCTTGTAGGCTGTAAAGATCTATATATGGTATATAGAATTGATATTAACAATAGTATTTGTCAGATTATGTCCCTCTGTATGGGCAGCTGTACAAACTGCAGGGGAGGAAAGATGAGGAAAGCACTGGAGATTGTAAAATAGTCACAAAAATTAACCTTGAATATAGAGAACTGAATGATATGGAAAATGCTACTGGAGGTTGCTTGATAAGGTCTGATGTCCTAAGGAAAAAAATGAAGCAAGGTACAAAGGCTGGAAGTCTTCATAAGTATACAGTGTGACAGGATCCCCGGGGTGCATCCAGGGACCGTGGGACCACAGTGCCCCCTTATCTTTCCAGCCTGGGCTGTCTCTCACAATGCTTTGCTAGGGACAAGCAGCAAACCCCTCCAGGCACTGTTATCACTCAGCACGTGGCGCTCCACACCCAGCTAGATTGCATGAATGCTCCCAGAGCCACTCTTGAAATCACACAGAGAAAGGCACCATGCAAATACCCCCCGCTCTCAGCCTTGTACTCTAGGAATATACTGTCTTGCACTGCTCAAGACTCTTTTTTGAGCAGTGTAAGTTTATTAATTGGTCCCCACTTCATCAATAGAAAGTGGATATACTCCAGCCTTTGTAAACCTAGGTAGATTTACCGAACACTTTATGTAAACTCAGTGGTAAAGATAAACAGTAAAATAAGTTTATTGATTACAAAAGATAGATTTTAAGTGATTATAAGTGATAGGCAAAAGGTCAGTTAGTTACCAAAATAAAATAAAATATATGACCACGTAATCTAACCTCTCAACCCTATTAGACTGGGAAATATCTAGATTAAACAGTTTTTCTCACCCCACTGGATATTGCTCTTTATACTACACAGGTTTCACCCTTGAAACCTGGGCCAGTCTCCTCTGTCAGAGTCTTTAGTCTTCTAAGTGTCCTTGTTGCTTGAAGCACAGGTCGGGGGAGGAGAAAAGGCGAAGCATGGGGCCCCTGTGTTCTGTTTTATGCCCTTAGTCCATGTGCTTGGAGAACACAAGTCCAGGCATGCCTGGGTGGGCATTGCTGAGTCACCAGACAAGGTTGAGCAGTTCCCCTGGTGTGGCCTTGTGCAAGTGAGTCATTGCATTGTAGCTCCCTTGCTGGACAATGGCTGTTGATCGTTATTCGACACTCGCCCGGGCATTGGTTATCCCCCTGGTTATTGTCTTTGGGGAGCTAGTATCTGGGCGCTTCCCAAACCCACAGCATATTTTAGTGACAACCATACAACAAAAATCTCATAACTTCTTATGCATTGATGATATACATATTTAGATGGAACAGTGGGTTTCAGCAGATCATAACCTTTCCCATGATACCTAGCAAGGCACGCTTTATATGCAGTATCACAATTATATATAGATGAGGAATATGGGGTTACAGGGTGCTTGCCCAAGGTATAGAGTGGCACATACAGAAAATCAGAATCAATGCATAGCACATACAGATGAAAGGGGAGAAGTTACTATACTATGCCGGGATAGGGCAGAGTGACAAATAACATTAGCTTATGTCAAGAGCAACAAAGCTGATAAAATACTGGCATATGTCCTTGGGAAGGAGAGTTCATAAGAAAGCAAGTTACAGTATTGCCAAACCCAAATATTTAAAAATCAGAGATTTTAAAAAATTAATGGTTGGTAGCGGTTAGGGCACTTACTTGGGATGTGGAGCTTCCAAATTCATGCGGTGGGATCTCTCAGTCTCTCCTGTGGAACTTTCCATAAATAAGTACATATTCATTGGACCAGAGAAACAGTTTGACTCTATAGCCCAGTGATTTGGGCACCACATCAGGCAGAGGAGGGACTTGGACTTGACTTTCCCATATCCCAGCTGAGCATTGTAACCATCAGGCTACTGGCTGTTCTAAAGTAGTTCTCTCTCTCAGTCTCTCCTGTTGGAGTTGTTCCACTGGGAATAAGAGAGGCTGAATCTATAGTCTAGTGCAGGGGTTCCCAAACTGTGGTATGTATACCCCTGAGGGTGCATAAGACATCTCTGGGGGGTATATGGGAGAAATGGTGGATTTTATTTATTATTTATTTTATTTATTGCATTTTCATAGGAGGCTACTCAGATGAAGCTTTAAAACTCTGTGGGAATTTGTTATATAAAATACATTAGTTAATTTACTTCAATATGTACCAATGAGAATTCAGATTCACAGAGACACTGACGTACAGAGCCCTCACCGCTAATCACTGTACAGCGCGGGTTCAGTTGCTCAGCACCTGTCCAGTTTAACTGAGCTCAGAACCTAGGGGTTTTTTTGGTTGTATATGTTGCACTATATACCTATATGTAACAGTGAAATATGGACAGATGGCTAAAGATAGGTAGTGTTAAGAAGAACACATGAAGTATCGGTGATGAGAAGGGTAGGGGTATGTAGGCAGCTGGCAGATCTGGAAGGGGTATACGGGCATTTGGTAGATATGCAAGGAAGAAGGTATGCAATAAGAAACGTTTGGGAACCTCTGGTCTAGTGAATATGACATATTACCTGGGATGTGGAAACTGGGTTCCAGTCCCTGGTCTGAATCGGGTAGAGCAGAGACTTTAACCTGAGTCTCCCATATCCCAGGTGAGCGCCCTAACCATTGGGCTATTGGCTATTTTGGGATGGCTCTCTTTGTTTTTTTTGCAAAAAAAAAAAAATTTTTTTTAAGGTCTCATTTTTGTCCCAATGGAGAAAGTAACCAAATATCAAAACCTCAAAATTTTTCATGAAATGGAATTCCAGTTTATTGGCTGGTCTTGTGTTGGGATCATGGGCAGCCAGTGAACTGGCTGTTGGGAAGGCTAGCCCCTGGCCCAGCCCCTTCTGCCCCTTCTCTCACAGGAGCCCATAGCACCCTTCCGCACCCAAGCCATGGGCTGTCTGCGTGCTCCCTGCCCCGGAGATCCAGGTGGCCGGGCAGCATGGCACCCCCAGCCCCTGAGCTCCAGGCGAGCCCCCAACCCCAGCCCTGGAGGGTCGGGTGGTGCAGTCCCAGGCCCCGAGTGCCGGGCAGGTGACATGGCTCTGGCCCCAGCGCCAGGTGCCCCAAGTCCCTGTGACATGCAGTAGCCAGCCTGGGCTACAGAAGATTGGGAACTGGGAAAGAACTGCAGGAATGCTCCTAGGGCAGAGCATGGGTGGGGCTATGCCAGGCTGTTTGGGGAGGCACAGGCTCCCCCAGCCTATGATACTTGCTGTCTATGGTTGGTATCTTTTTATTTGCCTTCTAGTTTCTTAGTCTTTAAGGTCCACTGGGTTCACATTTCTAAGGTTTTCTCCACAAATATGACAGCTAGAAATTTACTTTGGTGGGAGGAGGAGAAAAGCTGATATTTTCATGTTCCTCCAGGAGTTGCAGCATTAATAAATACATTAAAAGTCAGGGGACTAGTGGTAAAATCGCAAGAGTTGGCAACACTGATAGTTGTCAGAAACTGAAAGAGATAAGGTAAGAAATCCTAGGTTAATAGATTTTTTTTTTTAAGGCTGAAAGGGACCATTATGATGATCTAATCTGATCTCCTGTGTAACATAGGACATAGAACTTCACCACTGATTCCTGCATCTGGCCTAATAACTTTTGGTTGAACGTGAATATATGTTTTAGAAAGAGATCCAGTCTTGACCTCAAGCGATGGAGAATTTGCTACGTCGCTTGGTAATCTGTTCCAGTGGTTAAATATCTTCAGTGTTTTTAAAAAGAAAAGTCTTATTTCTAGTTTGAACTTTTCTGTCTTCAACTTCCAGCTACTGGGTTTTGTTACGCCTTTGTTTGCTAGATTAAAGAGATTTCTGCTCTCAGAAATCTTTTTCCTGTATGGGTAATGGTAGACCATGATCAACTCCTCTCTTAGCCTTCTCTTCAATAAGCTAAATAAATTGAGTTTCTTTAGACTTTCAGAGTAAGGTATGTTTTCCAGATCATAAACCATTTTTGTAGCTTTTCTCTAAGATCCTAGATCTATTAAATCTGCCTTTCTGGATTTCCATGCCAATTTGTATATATCACAGGATGCAAATACAGAGCAGATATAGCAGAGTTTAAAGTAAAATTGCTGTTTTTAAAAAGATGATGAGGCAATTTTGGTGCATTAGAGGTGCAGTATTGGAAGGAGACAACAAAAGAGTTATCAACAATTTTAAACCCAAGACCAGATGTCTATACACCCAGATTCTTTAAAACTTTTATGCAAGAACTGAACATATGTCCATATTAAGTACAGTCCTGCTGAAATCTAGAAAAGGATAGTCTCCTGGAAAGTTTGCAGCAAGTTACCATCACAGTGATACACAGGGAACATATACCTCTGAATGATTGTGGATCCTACATACCCATTTATCTTCCAAATGTACAATAGATATTAACATTTATGCAAAAATTTGATAATTAGAATAGAGACTATAATCAAACAAGTGATATATGTCAGTCAGACTTCATATGCAAAGAGGACATTCTTCACATAATCTGTAACGTATACTGAATTGCATCCATTCAACAAAGTAAAATAAACTTGCCTTGTTGTTTGTTGATGCAGGGAAGGCCTTTGACTGGGTTGAGTGGCCATTTTTAACAGAATGTCTTGAACAATATACTTCTCACATTTAGAAAACAAGTGAATGCCTTTTACTTAATCCCAAGAGCAAATTGTCAGGTAAATGTTTTCTTCATTAAAGGGAAATCCTAGAAGGGGAATGAAACCAAAATGCTCATTACTACCTTTTAGTTCTTCTAAAAATAGAGCAACTAGTTGGAAATATTAGAGCTAATACAAACATTATTGAACCTAAAGTAGAAAACAGAATAATAAAGTGAATTATTCAATCTACTGTACCAATACTAGAGTTATTGTGATATGGGAATATGATTTATTTTATTTTATTGAAATATGCTTCGTTATGTGCTATTCTGATTTTTTTAAAAAAAATTTCATCTCTGTTTGAGAAACATGGAGCTCTAATGCTAAAAGAAATTTAGAAGTCCACGATTAATATACAAGTTGAGTGCACCTGGAAACATGTATTACTAATCTCATTTGTATATAAAATATGGGTATGACTTAAAAAAATCACCAAAATCCATTCTTCTGACAGAGGATGGGGAGCTTCACGGCACACTGAAGACTTTTGTTGCAAGGATCTTTTCTGTATTTCATTATGACTTGCATTATTTTACAAAATACATAGTTCAACTTTTCTAAAATAATTCAGCCTATCCACTTGGGCAATTAGTTGTATAATTCCTAATGGCATACTAACTGCACATTCTGATGATTGGAATGCATAAGGCAGATGTGAAGAATTCAGTGGCAGACTTTGGTCTGAGGTGCTTTGGATTGCATGCAGGATCTCCTCAGGATAGGAAACACATATGCAAATGATTAAATAAGTATAATTAAATGAGATAAAAGCTTTACTGTTCAGTCCTAGAACAGAGTGAATGTTTTATCATTTAAAAAATAAGCGCTCCTTGGTCCTATAATTTTTAAGGGTTTTCATCTATGATATCTGAATGTTTGGCTTTTGGTAAGTAAAATTTTGCTTATTGTGGGAGATGTTTTTAAAAACATTCAGGTAGTTAAAGTTCAGATTCCATTAAAACCTTCTAATTCTCACCAATGGACACTTTGTTACTCGGTGGACAAACATGATGATACAAGGATGCTGTGACACAAAATATACTAGGTCATTTTTGTTTTAGGCCTTGTCAGCATGCAAAAGATGCAATGGCTTAACTAAAATCAATCAGTTTTTAAATGAAATTAGTTAAACTGGTGCAAACCCTTGTGTGGATGCACTTAAATCTGTTTACACTTATCACCTTGATAAGGAATCTACTTAAGCGAAGTGTGTGTAGACTAGCCCTTACGTGGCGGTTGTACCACATGCTACCCAAGAATATATACTGCAGTATATTTAGTGGAAGCAGCAAAGGCTTAGTAAGGGCCTAATTTTGTAAGGTGCTGAGCACTCTCATTTCCTAGTCTGTTAGCAGCCTCCACTGTAGCACTCTGAGAAGTAGAGTGAGACTGGGTTGATTTATTTGGATGAAAATACGAGGTTTTGTAGATGAGCAAAGTGAGAATGAGGTCAAGTCTACTCAGCCCTGCGGTTGGACTGCTGGGGTGTGAATTGCAGCACAAATAGCATTCTGCACTGTAACAACACCATTGGGATGCTGCTGGCACAAATGAAAAGGTACCTACTTCACGTTAACTTAGTCCTCTCTTTGACACAACACCAGTAGCGTCCATGAGAGGTCCTTACAGCGTGGTGTGATAGTGGGGGCTGCAGTTCACACCTGTGTAGTCCAAAATGTGGGGCCATGTAGACAAGCCTTTCATGAGGCTTGTCCATACTTTTATTTCGCTCAAAGCAGGTTTTGCTCTTCTCTACTGCAAATGTTTAGGCCTGGTCTCCACACCGGTATAACTATTTGTTAGGGGTGTGGTTTTTTTTTTTTAATCTAAATAGTTACACTGGTACAAACCCTAGTGTGGACCCAGTTAAAGCAGTAAGTATTAAAAGTGCTTTACTCTGGTACAGTTTATTCCCCTTTCCATACAGGAATAAGCTATACTTGTATAATAACCATCAAAGCAGTATAACTGAATCTTTACTAGAGAGGTTGTACCGGTATAGTTAAGGTGGTATAACTTTTGTATATAAAAAAACTCTTAGTGGTGTGACATCTGATATTACATGTTTCTCCTAAAATGATTATTTGTGACTTACATTAAAAATAACAACCTATTTAAGGATTAAGTGGATTGACCAGCATGTTTTCAGTGAGAACAGTAGAGGTCCTGAGTCTTTCTAGCTCAGATGTGTTCTCTTGAGGGAATCTCTGAATGGATCATAAATGTGTCTGAGAACAGGACTTTTACCAAACGAGACTAGAACCTAAGTTCATTTTACACTATCAATAATAGTCATTTTAATTAAGAGTTAGAAATGGTTTGACAGGGTAGTCAGACATCAGAATGGTTTAGTGCATAAGCTTTTTGTCTCTAGGCTGCCAATATTGCTCTTCAGTGGAAGTGAAGCTAGCAGTTTTGGGTGTCTGTATCAAAAGCTCACTACCTAATTTGGTAAAAGCAAGTACGGTCTGGTTATATGTTCCGTTACTGGAAGAGCAGGGATATCCAAGTTCAAGGACGGATGAGCACATTGGCACAGTATCATGACAGGGAAACTTGCCCATTGCTTGTCTGTAGTGTTTGTTGCTCTGGCATCGTGTGCCTAGTAGTCTCTGCACCTGCACTAAGAACAAAACAGCAGACAGGCAAAGGGCAAGCTTCCCTGTTGTGATCCTACGCCATTAAAGTCAATGGGAGTTTAGCCATTGCTTTACATTAGAGTAGGACCAAGCCATAAATTCACCGAAATGTACAAGAAATCAGAAAGTCAGCGTAATTCAAAAGTGATAATTTTACAGTTTTACATAGAGAAGGAGGAAGGAATCAAAAAGAAGGTCTGTTTAAAAACCTGATTGTAAACTGATAGTGAGCTATTTGGGGCATGAGCTTTTCTTCATCTCATCTGCAAGGAGCCTCACACGCATTTGGGTTTTGTATAACTAACAAAGAATAATCCATCTTTCAAACCAGCTATGAACAAATTCCATTTACTACCCTTCATAAAAAAATCCTTTTTTGTGACTTTTAGAATCATAAGAGAGAAACAGCAAATGTCTACGCAATTGCATGTAAGTGTTTAAAAGGTCTTGGTGCCTATTTTGCCTTGTTTTCAATTTTAGCTGAATTTGCTATAATAAAAGCAGCAGTTCTTATAGCACTTTTTCGATATTAACAAATCTCCACAAATGAGTATTTTATTCCCATATTACGGATGAGGGAAGCTGAGGTAGGGAAGTTAATGGCCTGATTTTTCAGAAGTGCTGAGCATACACATCTCCTACTGAGATCGGGCCATGTGTGGTCACAGAGAGAGTTAGTATGAGTCTGGAGAAAAGCTCAGGAATTCCTAGTTCCCAATCATGTGCTTAGACTAATCTCTCTACAGCCCGGTTAGAAACTGATCCATTACTGAGGATGGTGTTCAGCAGTTGTTCATTCCTGAACCAGAAATGAAAGTGGTATAGACCAGACAAAACCATCTCCATGCTGCTTGAGAAATCCTGAACCAGTGTTGGCTGAAAGGCTATTGCAAAAAAGGTTTGTCCAGTCTACACTAACACTTATAGCTGCATCTACTCTAGCAACTGTCTGAAAATTTTCCACCATTGCATTTATGTCCAGTTCAGCTTCACTGACTGTGATAATGATGCAGTGGCTATAGTAGAGTGGCTGTCAGCAACTTTTACCCCTGTGTCATCCAATGATGTGGTCACTGTTGGCAAGGGTGAGGTTGTGTGTACTGGCAAGACTAGGGCACATCATCTCTGGTGGTAGCAACTTTAGAAGCTAGAGCATTGTCTGGAGCCAAGCGCTACACTGTCTCAAAATGCCTGAACCCACCTCAGGTCTGTCTATCCTACAGCCTGCACTGTTGCAACCTTTGTAGAGCAGGTAGAGAATTAGGGGTTCCACTTTTGCCAGGTTGATGCAGCCTAGGGTCATTTCAGATTTGACTTGGGTCATTACATTCTGCCTCCCTAAATTTTGCTTTATAGTTTCAGTTGGATTTGGAATTCTTCTTAATTTTCTGACCTAAAACTGCACAGTGCTGCTGTACAATGTGAAACATTTGCTGCCTTTTACCCTGAGGAGGTTGCACTGCAATGTCTGGTGAAGCGATTTCTGTGTGCATGTATGATCTGTTGAATGTGCATAATGCTTTGAGATTAAGGGGGGATTTTAAAAAGCCCCTAAGTGATTTAGGAGCACAGGTCCCAGAAACGGTCAATGGGACCTGTGCTCCTAAGTCACTTCAAGTGTTTTGGAAAACCCCACCTTAAATGTCATATTAAAAACAAGATATTCTTATTTTAATGTTTTTAAAGCATATATATAGTATAAATGGTCATTAAGCCATAAAATGTTGGTTGGTTTAAGAGATGATTTAGGAGGAAAAATATTGCTAATACATAATTGTCCAAAACATCTCGCCTGGACAGTAGTTCAGTATGTTGATATTCTTTATACGGCTCTAGAGAGAACCTACAGGACTAAGATTTCAGGGCAGAATTCTTTCATTCAATTGTTAGTTGAGAAGAAATTTCTATATATTCCTACTGAGACAGGAAAATATCCACAGTTTCCAAGAAATGTTCTAGTACACTGATTGTTAAATGTAAATGAGACCCTGTCATTAAAATCCATAGATTCACAGCGCTAAATGACAAATTGCATTTACCACATCACTTAATACACCATTCTTTTATTTTAATATCTTGAAGGTTTGTTATTGCTCTGCAGTGTCTCTGAAGTTTCTCTATGGTTTCAGCTCCAGGCTTTTGTATGTCTCAAGTGAAAACTAGTTTGCCACTGACCATTGAACATTCTGAAAGAAGGAGATTGGCTGTTACTGTGGAAATAGATTGTTCTTCCCTTTATTCTGCATGGTTCCAAAAACTGAGTCTTTATGATGAGCTGCCACATGTTTCAAAATGTACCCTTGCTGCCCACCTTCCTTATCAGAGCCTGATTGCACTTTAATATTATATCCCCATTAATTAGAAATTCTTTTCTGAAGTTTTTCCTTAAAGAGATGCTTATTCCTTCAGGAATTATCTTCAGCTTTCTGTCTGCATCTAGGCTGGTAGTCCACAGAATCCCTTCGTATTTGTGGCGCTAGGCTCTTCTATTAGTAATTGTAGTTACATACTTAAACAATTTCACATAAGTAATTATGTTTTATGGCCTGTAGCCAAGTTTACTTATTCTGCTTCCTAGAAGAAAAATACATAGTTAGAACTTGGCTGAAACTTCCCTTCAGCTACTTAATGAGGTTTCCCTAAGGTCAAGACATTCTAATTGAGCAAATAAAGGTGTTTCGGCATGAACAAATTTTGTACCAGATTTTTTCCACCTGGCTTTCCAAATCTTCTCTTCTGCACCACTGTTGTTCCAGCTCTCACAACATCTTCCCTCCAAACAAAGAAGGGAGTAAATGGCCAGTTTGATGTGGTAGTGCTATCTTTTATGAGCCTGGTACATATTGTATGGTTGGTGTCTCTTTCAGAGGATGAAGGGCATAGTGAAAACTGCTCAGGCCCCTTTTCGTGTTGTCCCCTAGTACAAGAACAAAGTGTCCATTGACTACATTAATGGCAGGTTTAAATAGATAAAAATACAGGAAAGCCACAGTGTATGGTCAGACTCTGCAATTCACTGCCACAGAGAGGTCAATGAATCAAATACTGTGGCTGGATACTTCTGCAACCAATCGTATTTGTAGAAACTACAAATATTTGTAGTAGCCAGCTCTATATGGGTAATTATGTCTCACGCTTTGGGGTGTTAGCTGATCACCACAAGAGGTCAGGAAGGAATTTCCCCCAGTTTACAGCATTGTACAATTTCCTAGTTGCATTCTAGGGGCTTTCCGTCTTCTGCTGAAACATCCCTTATTGGCTGCTTTCAGAGGTGTGGGATACTACATCAGTGGGACTAATGGTTAGATCCAGTATGGCAACTCTGTTGGCTACCGAATAACACTTCTGCCCAATGCACACAACTGCCAACAAATCTAACTCCATTCTTGGGCCCAGGCCTCCCATTTAGCAGCCAAAGTGTTCTTCTGCCTATGCACCAATTGCTTAGAGTTCCCTGGATTTCAGTTCACAGAGTTTATGTTCAGCTACCTTTCCTTTGTCACAGATAGTCTTAGCAAATACAAAGACTTTGATTTGTTGTTGTTTTTGTGTATGTGTGTCTTAAGTTAAGCTAAAATGTGAAGCCATTAAACAATACAAGCAACACATACGCCTGCAGAGGTCAATTTAACTGGTATAGCAGCACAAAAATACACAAAGGACCTATGTAACAAAACCTAATCGGCTCTAGCTTGAGGGTTACCAGAACCCACATCATTCAGATTGTTGCTATCACTACATTTCTCCAGTTCAGCATGATTTATTTATTGCAATTGAAGCACAATATCTGTACCTCTTAAGCCTTTTAGTTTCTTTTTTAGCTTCCTCCATATAAAGCGAGCTGCAGCATTATTATTAAACTGTTCTTGGGGCTAAATGTTCTGAATGTTATTCACGTCTGTGTTTATAACAAAGCAGGAGGGGGAGAAGGTTTAGCTGTGTCTGGTTTGCTTGACTTGCTTCAAGGAAAACTTTGTAAAAGGAAAAGCTTTCAATGAACAGTTGAAATTGCATAATGAAAAGGTTCTGGAAATAATTATAAAATCGGAATTAAATCATTTTGAGGATTATTTATTTATTTATTTATTTACATTTTAAATTGGCAATGAAGTATAATGACAGTCAGAAATAACCCCAGACGCCTACGCAGGGTATATATAGAGATTGCATTCACTCTGTTGTGCAGGCATTTACTGCAAGATGGCACATTAAAATGTGAACAGAACAGCAGCACATCTACTCTACTGGATGCCGCAGTGCTGCTACAATCTGATAAACAGTGTTGGAGTGTGGCGTGCATGCTGTGTGCATGTATTATCTTCTCTTTGTAACATTCTGTGTTCCAGTCCTTCGTGTCCACTATCTTTGTCTTTATGAAACACTGAAACCGCTGAAGACTGCGGTTAGACTTGAAGACTGGAAATTTTCAGGCTACGCTGGCAAAATTCCTGCAGGGATTAACACATTTTAGCAAATAACAACTGGTTTGCTTCATAATGTCCCAACTTACAAACTTTTATGTGTCTAAACTTTGCCTTGCCATTTTTCATGTGTGTAAGCAGAATGATTATAGCGGTGATATTTGGCTATACGGAGCTGAGAAGCCACTTTGTCCTGCAGCATTGCTGCTAGGAGTTGTGATGTTTGTATCATGGCATTGCATCAGAAGGACATTCTATCATCATATATTGATTCATTGCAATGACCAAGGGTTATTTGAAGGAGCTATTTTGTGGTTCTCCATATAAGCAATTTTCTAGTGACCCTGTTAGTTTCTTCAGGATTTAATATTTATTTTGAAATAGAATTAAATTTATAGCCCTTATGGCTGCGAATATGATCTTCAAAACGTGAAATAAATTGTAAATCCATTTTGCAGTGTTGACTGAAGCTGCAGATAGATTGTGACAGTAGCTTTGAGAAGGTCTTGTCAATTGTGTGTTAACTCTGAAACCTAGTTATGACAGATTATGGTCCAAACTTGTAAACAGGAGAAGAGAAGGCACTTGCAATATGCCTTTTCTGTTTTGCTTGTGAAACTTGCCTATTTTTGCATGCCCAGTTACAATGGTTTAACAATAATTTAGCAGCTCTCTTAAATGGATGTTTTGACATCGAAGTGGCCATTTGTTTTCACAGTCACCTGATTTCAGTGTGCGTGCATGGTAACTGAGAGGAAATGTGGTGCACAGTTGTGCAATACATGCATGCTTAAGCTTCTTTTTAAAAATTTGGTCTTAAAAGTCAATTTTGTTAACTAATTCTCTAATGATAATTTTAGCAGAAACATCCATCCGGGATTATGAGGGAGTTTGGGATTATTTGTGGAGCTGGAATGTAGTTACCTTAGCTTTTTCACACTCACACCTACCCACCCTGAAGCAATGCAACATGATGGCAACATACTGTCTCATTTCTGTTGCAGTGATGACTCCATTTGACACACTTTTCTCCCCTAGCCTCTTCTCTGCATGCCAAGCAAAAATGGCGGTATTTCCTGTTAGAATGAAAGAATCAGTCCTGTGGTCTGCAAAAGAGCTGCATGCAGCCACAGTTCTGGTGGCCTTTAGGATACAGAGCTATGCCCACCACTTTAATCTATTTTGTACTAATCTGAGTGGGTATTTGTTGTAGACTGAGGCAAGGGTGTGGTAGTGGGTGGAAAATATTTTATGTTCAGTTATTAGCAACAAATACTGTTTTTAAAGGGACAGTCATCTTCAAAATTGCACTTCTGTGTGAACTACTTTTACTTACCTGTACCAGTGTTAATATGTAACATCTAAAATGGAGGAAAAAATCTCCATCTTTTCAGGGTATTTTTGTGCATTTGAAAATACATGTACAGTTAATTTCCATGTTTCCTATGTATAGTCAGTTTGTCCTGTTTTGTGTAGGTTTTTCACACAACAGTAGAGAAAAAACACTTTTAAACTGGGGAAAATGTGATTTGTAAAACCACATAAATTCTGAGGGTGAGTTAGGGGCAGATGTACCGTCTGAAACTCCTTTTTTAAACTGACTAGATTTCAAGTTGGGGATGTGCCTTTTATTTTGAAAACTTACCCAGATGTTATCATGATGAATGCGATACAACTATTAAAAATGTATATGAGCTTTATTGTATTTTAAGTCAACAGTGAATTTCTGTAGTGAAAATCCTCAGAATGGTAAACTTTCAAATGTTTAGGTGCTCAGTAACGTGCAGTAAGATGGGACATGAGTATTTATTGGTGTGTATTGATTTTAGACTGTGCTTTTTTTCTTTCTGCTATTTCGGAATATTTTTATTGCTTTACTAGTGCAATAATCTTACTAGTAGTGAGCTTTTTTGTTTCATTGTTGTTTATTGGCCTTATTTAATGTTGACTGAATTCTACTTTGAATAAAAACAGCAGCCAAGAAATAAATTATAGCATCCTACCGAGAGGTTTTGGCTGCAAATTTAAAATGGCTATTGGATATTGCCAGTCACATTTGACTGATGCCCAACCAGTAAGCATGTGTTAAATCACCAATTACGGTAACAATAAAAATGTCCACTAAAGGTGTGTCCACAGAGAGGAAAAAAAGGTGTTTTCTCACTATATGTTCACTAGAGTTAGTTGTGTGGAAAAATCCTGTGGAAGGTAAGGCAATTTGTAGTTATCACACACGTTAGCAGGTAGAGGTAAACACTAAGGGGGGGAGGGGAGTTTTGGGATTACCTCAACCTACTAATGTGTTAAAACTACAGACTGCCTTGTCTTTACTAGGATTTTACCTCCTGTTAGATACCACATGCTAGGTAACTTGGTGAAAACACTTTTCCCGGTGAACACCAGGCCTTACAGTCCAATCTTCTTCCGGTTGAATTTGATGGGAGCTTTTATTTTGACTACTGTAATGGGGGGAGAATCAAGCCCTTACGTAACACCTCTCATTCCTGGATCTTAAAACTCTTTAAAAACTCTACTGCTACTTCATGACACCACTGTGAGATAGAGAAATTGAGACTTAGGAGGCCAGGAGACTTCATTAAAGTGACTAAAAGAGTTAATGGACAGATCTAGGAGTAAAATTCAGGAATCTCAACAACCAGACACCTGCTCGGCCCACTTGACGCTACTTTCTTTTAAAATTCAGACTCTGTCTATGCAGACACGGAAGGAAGTTGAGCGATGAAGATGGAATTCCATCCTCTGCTCACCCTCTCTGTGTTGTTATGAGCAATTATAGAACATATGGTATGTAAGAATTACCCGCTCTTCAGTGAGATCCCAGCAAAATCTCAGCATAACAGGGTGAGTTACGTTCAGAGATTAACTGTTGTATTGCTGAGTTTCCATCTCTTAAGATTACTTGAACGCATATGGTTCTACTCTCTCCCGCCCCCCGATAGCATTTTTTTTGAGAGAGCGATAGAGATACAGAAAGAGAGAACTTTAAAAATGTGTATTGTTTTCTTGGGCTCTTTGGGAGCCATATCGTTTCATCTTTTAAGAGCTTTTACACAAATTTTAAATGGCTGATAGAGGAGCCAAAGCTTCATATACTGGATTGTGTGCATGCCAAGCTGACCTTCAGCATGCATTGAGGGTCACCTGGCCCCTTGACAGGAATATATAAAAGGTGAGCTTTTGAAGGTAAGAGCCTTGCTGGCTATCAGGTGTCTTTACAATGCTTTTCCAAAGTGAGACCTGTTAACACATTTCTGATTTTTATGTTTTTGGAGCTGTTATGCTGATCTTGGGTGTTACATTTATTTGTATGTATTCCTTAGCATGGGATTGGTTTATACTTAAAAGCTAGAAAGAGGGAACAAAATTATTAGCTGTACATGCATGCCTGGTCTCAAATATTAATGACTCATCTAAAAACAAAAAGGGCTTTCCAACAGAGCCCTGCAGCGGGACTGGGATCTGCAGGTCCCACAGGGTCCACTGCCATAATAGCAGAGTGGGTAAAATGTATTTTATTGCAGGTGGGATTGGGTGGGCAAAAAAACCCAACCAGACTTTGGTAATTTGTGGGAAAACACTAAATCTCTGAGTTTCATAAATAGAATTTCAGCAATGTAAATCAAGTTTTTCTTTTCTTTTAAATAAAGGTTTTAATACTTAAATTTAAGTGAGGGATAGAAAGATATTTGATATCTATTATAACAGGAGTTAAAGTATTTTTACATGGTTTAAGCAAGATTTGTTTTATTCTTTTAGTGATAAAAATGGTGTCTGAATTCTGTTTATATAATATACAACTTTTGGGGGTTTTTTTTGGTAGCATGGGGGAATCTCTCTCATATGGGATCTAAGGCTTTTGCCGGTGGGAGCAGGATAAAAAGCAAGAAACAACGTGGGAGCGGGCGGGAGTGGATATTGCAGGGCAGGACAGGAGCGGGATTAAAAAAACAGTCCTGCGCCGCTTCCAGCAGCTCCCATTGGCCTGGAGCAACAAACCGCGGCCACTGGGAGCCACGATTGGCTGAACCTGTGGACGTGGCAGGTAAACAAACCGGCCCGGCCCGCCAGGGACTTTCCCTGCACAAGCGGCGGAACAAGTTTGGGAACCACTGACCTATACCATATTCTTGACTAACCACTGCAAGACAAAGACACATGTAGGGGTTATAAACACACAAAAACCTGCTTGGAGCTATAGTCTGGATTTTTTTTTGCAGTTGCTTAATGTAAAAACAATTTAATTTGTGCTTAGTGGCAGATTTGTGCTTAGAAATTTTTTGTAATGACAATATATAGTCCAGGGCTTTTAATTTCTATGCTGCATTTCAGTCTGAAGCAAATGTTCACAGCAGATTTATACCCCTGTGAAAATATGGTTTTATAGAGAAATGCTATGACAGACTTATAATAGGGATACCCATTAACATTTGTTATAAATTAGAGATAGCACTCAGTGATTTATTTTAAATTCTGTCCCCTCTTTAAAAAAAAATTCAGCTATCTGATTCTGAATGTTGATTTATTAACTTCCTATGGGTAAAATGTGCCTCCCCTCTTCTGTATCCTTTTTTTGATTTGTATTATCATTTGCTGTTGCAAAATTCTAGTTTCCTCCCTCTGCAATTTTGAAACCTTTTCCCTGTCTAGGCTTTTCCCTGTCTAGGATTTTCACATCTGAAGCACTGATTAATACGAATCTGCCACTGGTGTAAGTAAGTAAGCACAATGCTTTTGTCTGTAATGGAATGGTGTCTGCATCTGCCAGCAGTGAACTTGGCCCCTTTTCTGTAACTACAAAATGGTCAATGGTGCAGTAAGACATCCAGGAACTGGAACTAACTACTCTCCTCCAGCATTCTAGTTTTCAGGAGTTTCTGAGTAAAGTTACAATGGGTACCTTAACTAAAAGTATAACAATTCTTAGATCCTATGAGTATTTTTTTTAGATAGCAGTTGAGTGCTACTATACAAACACTAAGGGTGTCAAAAATGTTAGCAGAAGATGATATACTTGTAATGTTTTCTCTGCCCAAAAAAACCTTTCAAACTTAAACTGAGAAGCAGACAATACCTAGGAATCAATCCATGACTGAAATGCAGCCACCTCTGAGGTGAATCAAATCAGCTGTTTAACCGTGCATAGTAATTGAGCTCAACAGTTCAGGACACAAAGTGAAGAATATGGTATCCAACGGAAAATGTAGGGTGCACTGAGGCCTTGTCTACTCTTGCAATGGCATGTAGGCAGAGCCTTCCCGAGGGGACAGTGAATCGGGGCAACTGCTCTGGGGGGGCCCTGCATGCCGGCGCCGCATGGGCGGCAGGTGAACTGCTGGCTGCGGGAGGCTACCCCCAGTCCTGCCCCTTCCATGCAAGGGAGAGCGTGCCAGGAGGGAGAGCATTCGGCGACACCGCTGCGGTCTCCCCAGTCCCAGGAAGGCAGGCGGTGTGGCCTCAGCAGGGTCCCAGGAGGGCGGAGTGTGGGCAGGGCCATGCCTGGCTGTTTGGGAAGGCACCGCCTCCCCCAGCCTCCCCTACCTACCCGGTGTGGTCAGTCCCGGAAGTGACATCACTTCTGCCCCAGGTCCCGCACACTCCTAGGGACGGCCCTGCACGTAGGGTACATGTAGCTACCACATGCAACAGGGAAGGGCAGGCTGCATCCATACTGTGGTGTGTAGCTACACTTGGCAGTGAAAGGTTCTGGCAAGGGGGAGGCAGCAAGGAAAGGCTCTGGCAGTGAGGAGTTGCTGGAGTCTTTCCCCATTGCCTCCAGTCTAGCAATGGATTACACTGGGGTGTGGAAAGGCTCCAGCAGCAAGACATTACACTGCTAAAAATATCAGTGTAGACATGGGAGGCACTGCTTGGGCATGTAGAATGTCATGTAGACAATACCCTGTGGTTCTGATGTGTCTGTACTAGGGTTGCCAGGTGTCCGGTTTTCGCCCAGAACGCCCGGTCGAAAAGAGACCCTAGCAGCTCCAGTCAGCACTGCTGACCAGGCCGTTAAAAGTCTGGTCAGCGGCGCAGGCAGGATCCCTACCTGGCTCCGTGCAACTCCAGGGAAGCTGCCGGTATCTCCATCTGGCCCGTAGGCGGAGGGACAGCCACGGGGGCTCTATGCGCTGCCCCCAGCGCCAGCTCACCTGCTCCCATTGGCCAGGAACCGGGGCCAATGGGAGCTGAGGGGGTGGTACCTGCGGGCACAGGCAGTGCAGAGAGCATTGTGGTTGCGCCTCTGCTTAGAGCCAGAGGGAGATGCCGGCAGGTTCCTGAGAGCTGCCTGAGGTAAGCGCCTCCCTGAGACCGCACCCCCTCCTACACCCCAAACCCTCATCTCCGGCCCCACCCCAGAGGCCCAACCCCCACCCCATTCTGGATCCTCCTCCTGCACCCTGAACCCCTCATTTCTGGCCCCACCCTGGAGCCCCTACCCCCTCCCACACCCCAACCCCCGCCCCAGCCCAGAGCCCTCTTCTGCACCCCATACTCATCGTCTCTGGCCCCACCCCAGAACCCATACCCACAGCAGGAGCCTTCACCGCCACTCCCCCACCTCCCCAACCCAACCCCCGGCTCCAGTCTGGTGAAAATGAGCGAGTGAGCGAGGGTGGGGGACAGCGAGTGACGGAGGGAGGGGGTGGAGTGAGCGGGGAGCATAGTCTCGGCAAAGGGGCTGGGCAAGGATGTTTCTGCAAATAGAAAGCTGGCAACCCTAGTCTGTAGTCTACTTGCCTAAGCCGGGCCTCACCATCTACACTGCTGTTTATATCCATGCTAGCTGAGTGTGAAGTATCTGTACTTTACATGCTGCCGTAAGTGTAGATATACCTTTAGTCATGAGGAATGTAACTGCTCAGTTATGAATTGGAATTTAGCCAGGACATGACGATTTACACCCATATACATCATTAAAGTTGCATGGGATGTTTAATGAGTGCAGGTTGTCTAGATCTGTGTTTCATGTTTCATCTAAAAGATGGCACACTTAGCATAGGACCCCTTAGCATCGTGCCGTGGCATTGGTTCAGGGCAGACCAGGGATACTACCTTTTAAAAATAAATTTATATTGTGCTTTTCAGTATAGTCTTCACTTCATGGAGACAGTTGACATTCTCTAATCTTTCTACAGAATGATGATTGGGTTGCAAGGCTGTTTTCAATTACAAATGTGAGGAACACTGTTTCAGGACATAATGCTTGGATGGAATACATACTGCCATCTGGTGAATGTGAATGGTGCCCAATTGTGTCTAATTTTTCTTTTTAGATTCTGATCCCTGTGTCGTCTTCGGTATTCAAGTGATAATCTCTGACTCTCCTAATTTTCACTGACTAATAATGGTGATTAACCTTTTCAATTTTGACATTATAGATAATAAATCAAGCCTATTGGTATCCTATGTGCAACGGTACGAGTTTTTAAATTGTAACAAAACAAGGGCTAAAAATACAGCACTGATGATATCCAGTGGCCGTCTTGGAATATCTTGTAAATCAGCACTAATTACTATGCAGTTCAGGGAATTTTAAAAGATATTGATGAGAGCCTCCGGATACCATCTCAGTGCAAACGTGGATCTTGTACCTAGACATTAGAAGTGATTTTAACAATCTGTTTATAATATTGAATCTTTTGCTGTTGCATTGATATTTTCAGGTTCCTTTCTCACAGTTTTCTTTTTTTGCTGACGAAACAAATCCCTTTAGAATGGAAGTTTCAAAAGGTTAAGTGGGGGGAGGGTGTGGTGGTGGAAAGAACAGAACAATCCACGCTCCTGTCTTCTCTCCTCCATTGCTATGCCAGATGGAACTTCCAGAGCCGCACATTGTGGCTTTCTATTTCTGGCATCATTTAGTCATGATGGTGCAGCGCCTCTCCTGAGGGACACACGAGTTCCCATTTATATGGCCATCCCTGATTATTCAAAAGCAAAGGGCTCATATTTGCAATTTCTGCTGTTTCTAAAATATAATTTTTATGAAGATCAACTGGAATCATGGGTTGTTAAGTATTTGCTTTCTGGCAGAGCCATCTGATCACAGATAAAAATGTGTAACCATTAGACGTGGCACATAGGAAAACAGCTTGTCACTACCAGGCTAAGATGCAGGCATCTCTTGATCCGTGTGTGTGTGTGTGTGTGCGCGCGCGCGTGTGCGCGGGTGCGTAATTCTCATTACATTCCACCCCTCTCCCCAAAGAATCTATCCAGACGATAATACACAGGCTACCCAACATGCGACAGGTATCATTTGCTTAGGTTTAATTTGTCACACTGCATCAGAGTGCTGGGAGTCACATGATAGCTGGAGACCTAACTGTGGTTTCGTTCTTGGAGATATTGTTAATTAAATTTTTTATGAAGGAGCTGAGGCACACTAGCAGCGATCTCCTTTCAAGCAGAAATGTAGCAGGCAGTTCCCAAAGAGACCTCATCTGCTCTCTTCCCTATGAAAATCAATTAGTGTTATGAATGTGTTACAGCTTAAAAAAAATCTGTCATGATGGAGAAGTTGTTACACCTTAGAATAGTGAAGGGAAAGATATCTTTCTGCTACCTCTCCCCCACAGTCTTCTCTCCTGTTTTGGAGGCTACTCATTCCTGAGGGTGTCCATTTGAACTTTATTCTTGGTCAGATTATTTTTCCACCTACGGGAAAAGGAAGAACCCACATGTGCCTTTTGTTTTGTGGTGACAGTCTGGTAAATGCATTGGAGGGCACTGCTCTGATTCTTAATGTTCTGGAAACACCCCCATGTGTGGACGTGGGAGTCACTCAAGTTCCAGTTTCTTTCGTTTACCAAATAATTCTCATGGATCAGTGAGCAACCCAAGGTTCACACCTAGAGGTGGCGTTTTAATAGATTTTATAACGGGGTAGCAGTTTGTGCTTTTGCTTAAATGTTTTGTGTGTCTCTCTCTTATCTCTGCACTGTAAACACTATCTCATAGTTAACAGTCGTTTTCTATATGTGTCTTGGTGGGGATGGGAGGGAAATAATATTTGAACCTCCCATACAAGCATAAATGCTGATTTCTTCCTGCGTTTCTGGCTAAGCAGAGCAGTGCACCGGGAGATCTTAAATATTCTACTTTTGCACTATGTATGTTTGATAGTTCTATATTGCTTACAGACAAAATATCATTTTCACAGTATGACAGCTTTACTATAGTAATTGACTTCAACCAATCAAGAACGGTGACAATTTTAGTATATATTTTTGCTTTAGCCTTTATTCTGTTTTGTCACTGATACAGTATGTGACAACTTGAATCTGCCTGGGGTACTTTTTTGAAAAAGGTGTATTTTTAGATATTTATTAGTTATTAATCTGTAATCATGTAAAAAATTGCTTCAGATACAAACCAAAACTCGTAACTTAAAGGGTATGCTGATTTTGCCTCTTTACATTTGGTACTGGAATTTTACTACATATATTGTTGTACATTCTAGTCACTTCTTCCACTGTTTACCATGTCACAGGAATCACTTTCTCCCATGCAAAATGTATGATTGCACAGCCAGTGACCTTTAAAAAATGCAACATTGCTGTCCTCCAGTCAGTACTTTTGAAATTAATGCAGGTATTTACCCATTTATTGTTTCCCACATTCAGATCTTGAAAGCAAGACCGCCAACCCCATTGCATCAACAACAAAAAAATTAACCTCCTTAGGTTTTCAGTCACCTGACAGAGGCCTTTATATGTGGTGATGAAGAAAGAAACTAGTTTTGAACTCATGATTCACAAAGTCAATTAATCACAAGTGTCTAGCATGCAGGATGAGGCAGGCTGCTCCATGGCAGGTAGACAGCTTTACAAATTGAAGATTGAAACTTACAAGTATATAGGCTCTGAAATCGTCCCTGTCTTGACCAGAAATAAAGCACTGAACAGAACAGGCATGGGATCTTTATTCAGTTGTTCTAATAATTCACAATCAGATGGATTTAAAAGAAAAAAGCAGTATTCCAGGCAGTATACAAAGCTATTTCTGCACTGTACTGCGGCTGGCAGTAAAGCCAGGAGGAAGGAGGAAGGCATGTTAAATAGAGAAATTGACCACCAGATGCCTTTGCTTCAGAAAGATCCAGTGTCTGGCATGCATTTGGTAGTTGCAGTTGCCAAACTTGTGTTAGTTGGGTAAGATACAGGAAGAGGATATTGTTCAGCACTGGGCCCTTAACTCTTAGTTTCCCTTCTGTAAAATGGGGCTAATAATCCTTACCAATCTTAAAGGAGTATTGTGAGGATAAATTAACATTTGGGAAGTGCTTTGAGAAGTGCTTCTGTGTGTAAGAGCTTTTCATTAATTACAGCAGAACTTTTCTTTTGCGCTCTCATTACTGGAAGACACATTCCGAATGTGTGTATTTTGTAAATTAGTGAGTAAGGCCCTTAGGCATGTGTTTAAGTGCTGTGCTGAACCAGGGCCTAAGGGAACAAGCAAAAGATTAATTGTATTTTCATTTTTGTGGGATTCCTGTGTGTTTTGTACGGTATGGAGCACCTTGTTGGCTCTTAATTAATCAAGAGGAGCCATCAGTGTTGCACCATGAAGGAAAAAACACACAAATATAAGCAGATAAATTAAAAGGGAAACCTGTTCCTTAAAAGGATGTTGTTTTTATTTTAAATTTTTTGTTAAATCATCTGAAGTTTGAAAAACGTTAGTCTTCTGAATTTCACTCTGTAGCATACATTATGTCCTGCAGTTTTTCTAATTCAGCAAAAGGCGACATGCCTACTTTTTCCTGTTTGTTTCACTGTCTGGGCATAAACTTCATTGAAACTGTTAGCAGGAAGACACATGTACCACAGTGTATTGTAGCTGCTGGTGGTTCTTCTTGTGAAACAGTTTGAAGAGCTTACGGCCCATGTCCTAAACCAAAATGGCAGTGATTGTTCTTGTCATCAGTTCCTTGGTGCATTTTAAACATTTACATTAAAAAAGAAATAGAATATTGAGGATCCGGAAGTAGTTCCAAACCAGATTATAATAAATTTCAGTGAACTACAGACCACTGAATTTTGCTTGTCAGCAGGTTGAGCATGTCTTTAATTGAGCTGATAAGAAGAAATGGGGCAATGGTATAGCTTGCAGCTTTCAGAGGTTATTATCCTGCATCTTTTCTCTGTACTGGATGGAATTACAGTGACCATCCTAATCTTTCTAGTATTAAAGATATTACATAGGAACCAATTGAGGAGCTACATCAAGTAGTGGGCAAAATATGGTATCTCTGTCTACTACAAATGGCTATACAGACTCACAAGGTTTTAACATTTTTAAAGATATACACCGGACCCTCGCTAGAACGTGGGATTTGGGATCCATGTGTGGTACTGCATTAACGCGGGGACCGCGTTAAAATGAATTGCAATTAAAGTGATTACATTTGGGATCTGTGGCTGCGTTATATGCGAATTTGTGCTATATAGAGGCGTGTTCTAGCGAGGGTCCGGTGTATATATTTTTTGAGAATAAACCGGGCCAAAATGTACAAAATGTGACCATGCATGCATATATATAAATATGCTGCAAAAGTGGCATTAAGTGGTATGCTCTGATATCCTATCTGAGAATAGTTCTACACGAGTGTTCTCATTCCTGCTAAGAGTAGGAATCATTTGTGCATAGGTCCCTATCGTGGTTTTTGAGCCCAGTCTACCTATGAAATATCTCTCTCGCCTTATGCACAGTTGTATCATTTGAGATTGTATGGGTTATTCTTGCTCTCAGTCATCATACTTGATGTTCTGGGAATGGGAAGCTGGATGTTCAGTGGAGGGCCTTCTGCATTTTTCTCACTGTCCTGGGCCGGAGTCTGTTGACTTTCCCAAGTAAGTGGGGGGTGATGGAGAGGAATATGTGTGCCTTGCCTGGGAGATAGCTATATGGGGCTGAGATTGTTCAGCATGTTGTGTATTTTGTTCTTAAGTTGTTGAAATGTGATTCTGTCCAAAGAATATTTGGTTGCTTTCTGTAGTTTTAATGATACACTCCATTTTCAAAAACCAGACCAAAACAACAAAACATGTTAAGATCATTTAGGTTGCTTACCCCATTAAGTTTGCTTCCCATTACAATATAGTCTTTGACTGACTGATAGCAAACTATTTGGAGAGTGTTAAAATGTATTTCTATCCTTGCTGTTCAAGGGGTGCTGGACTCCAGCCTCATTCATTGCAAACTATTCAAACTGCAAACTGAATGAGATCAGTCCCCTGGATCCCTGCCTAATTTACAACACATCATCCATCCTGTCCACCGAGGACCCAAACAGTGTCTTTGTAACACCTGTGTAAATTCAGAATTTGCCATATCATCATTGTAAACAGAATTAACCAGCAAGTAAGGCACAGATGAGTAAATCTTTCTCATCCATTATGTGTCCCTGCTTCACTCTGTGCTCGCCATCCGACCTGCACACTGAAGGAGGCAGTGATCCTGTAGAAAAAGTAATATATGATCACATAAAGACTGTATTGTAATGCATGTAAACGAGCGGTCAGAATTAAGATTACACAGATGGCCTTAATTTTGACACCTTCAGATTCTGAGTGCTTTACAATCTTAATGTTATTTAAACATAGATTTTCTTTGTGTATGGAATTTCTTAGGGTTTAAAAAAAAGAAAATTGGGATATAAATTCCATCCTGTGAAATGGTTTGCTAGGCTGAAGTATTAAACTCTGTTTTCACAAAAATCTATTTCCTCTCTCTACTGCCAAGGGTTTCTGTGCAGCCTTGCCTCATTGAGTGGGCACTGTGTTGAATGAGACAGGGCTCCCTTCTGCATCTTCGCTGTGCAATCTTGCTTCACAGGAATCATTTTGTGAGTCCGTCTTTACCCTGCAACCACTCACCTTTGTCTATAGTTCATAGCTTGGCGAATATTGCCCATCCCCATGGGGCAGACTGGCCTGGGTCACATGCTAGTTTACGAGCACAGGACTCCATGGACATGCAAGAGTATAATCCAATTTATGGGATATGTGGCTTGATTTTTAACAGACCCTCAAAGTTATTGTATTACAACATGGAAAGTCACAATTCCCAGTTTTTTGATGGCATACTGCATGAGTTTCCAGGCATAACAGTTCATGAGGTATCAGACCTTGAAATGGGTATCCATCAAAAATACAGGCTATTGGAGGCTATTTATCAGCGTCCCAAGGATCTTTGGCCATTTGGCCTCAGCCTTTAATGTATACAAAGCACTTTAAGTGAAGTGGGAATGAATCAATGAATTATTTTTCTAGTTAAGTTGAACCCTATTCTAGTGCATAGCTATGTGCATGCCTTTGAGAATGAATTGGAAAACAATATTTCAAAGTGCGGGTGAGAATTCTTGTAGCATGATGGAGCTGCTCATTTTGCTGACATAATATGCATTTAAAAACAAAGACTCGTACCCCTAAATTTCAAGCATTGCTTTATAATCTTTTCATCATTGACTTTAACTGCTCCTGTGGACTCTAATGGGAGCTGTGTGGCTGAATCTCCTGTGCAAGTCTTTGATGAACACGTAGGGGTTAATGTTAAAGCAGAGCACACAGCTTTTACGGGGGAAAAGTAAATGCAAATTACTGTGCATGCTAATTGTTTCTATTTGAAAATTCTTGTAGTGTTTTTCTGAAAACACTTCCATTAAGTAAGCATTAGGTGGATAGCTAAAGTGTTTGCAGAAAATCTCCTCAGTCGTGTGCAGAAAGGCACAGTTGCATAAGAAAATGAATATGGAGCTGTCTGTTCTATTATATGCTTCTTTGGGAGCTAATAATTGTATGTGCTGTACAGAGAAAGAGAGGGAAATTTCAGTGGACTTCAGGGGAGTTTGTAACCGGTGGGTTTAGAGCCTCAGATTAGGAGAGTTGCCTGAAAGGGAGAAAATCTTAGTGTGAAGGGTGTTGCAATTTGAATGATGTTTTCTGTGGGGAGGTGGTGCTTGAATTCCCACTATTCTTGCGGAAGTAGCTCTCTGAAATTCTTTCCTTATCTGAGAGGCTGAAATGTACCTTCCTCTGAGGCCTGCCTTCACATGGCTACCCTACTAGTCTTGAAGGCATCCTTTAGGTTCTTTGCACAGTGAGGGCCTGACGCAATGCTTTTCACAGACTTTAGCAGGCAGTGGTTCAGACCCTAAGAGACAGACATCGGACATGCAGCTATGGACTCTTAGCAGTGGCTGGATGGATGTTTAATGTGGGCAGCAATGAAAATCATCTCTTTGGGTTCACAGAGCTGCATTTACACCGGACCTGAAGCATGGTTCCCATTGCATTAAGTGGGAGCTGCAACAGTTTCTTGGCCCTTCCGGGTCTCCCTTTCTCTCCGTGCACTCAGATGAATCCAGTAATTAGATTGAAGCTGAAGTGATGTCAATTTTATTGTATCATGCTTGAAGTCATTCATTTGGATTCAGTCTTGGCAACCTTATTGAACACTTAAAAAGGTAAAGGGGGTGCTGGCAAGTGTGGCTGTGAAACCGTATAAAACCATACGTTCCTTTTCCCCTTCCCTCCATTCACCCAGGTGTGTTGTGTTTGGAATGGGGAAATGGGATCTATGTGAACATTTCAGATCTCTTTCTCTGTAAAATGTAAGTGCTGGACATTTTCAATGTAAAGACACAATAAAACTCTCACTAATATTGTTACATTTAAGTTATAGAACTTCATTTTCAAATGGGTCCTAGCAACAGCAGATATAATTGAAAGATAAATCAGTCACCCGTTGTTTTAACATTCCTTCTTCTAATGCAGTAGAAGTTCTCTACATACTGCAGTACTTTTGAGTACACCCCATATGTTGCAAGAAGTGTTGGCATCCCAAATCTCAAATTCTCTGGAAGGGCATTCCAATTTTGGCCTTGCCCATACTATAAAAGTTGGCAATAACTGGTTTTAAATATTGCTGCTGTTAGCATGGCTTCAGCTGTAGTCTGAAGTATTCCTTATCGTCATGCTGAGCTGGACCCGGGCAGGAGTTGACCTGTCTTGCAATGTTAGGGGTTGGCATCTGTGATCCTGTTGCTGAGGGTTCTGCAAATATCATGCATGTGCTTAGTGAAAACAAATAGTTGTCATGGTTGTGAGAGTGAGTAAGGTGAGCATTAGCCTTCAGTCACTTCCCCCGTAGCCATGCCTCTGATGCTCTTCCCTCCTTCCACCCTCCCCGGGCCATCTGATGTGAAGGGGGAAAGTACAATTTCTCAGCAGCTCTGGTCTACTACTGCAGTACATTTCAGATGTGATCTTAAACATGTATTTTGTTTTAAAGCAAGAATTTGACCATCAATAACTTTTTATTTGATCCTGAGACTCTTTAATCTCCTTGCCATAGTCTGATTTTTAAATACGCAAGAATTATATTTCAGGGACTGATGGTTTTGCTTGTATTTTTCCTTTTGTTTGTGTTGACAGATAATCCCATTACTGCTCTTCTTAATAGTTTGTTGACTGTGATCGCTTTTATTACAGATGTCTGGCTTTAAAACTCTTAAACCCATCTGAGCACTTGATTATCTGTTTGGTGCTGAACACAAATCCCGTTAATGGAGGACAGAATTATGATTCATAGATTACAAGGCTAGAAGGGACCATTTTGATAATCTAGTCTGATATTCTTGATTTATACTTTTTTTTTGTGGCAGAGACTTTTGCTTTGGCATCTGTACACCTTATCAGTTAAAACTGACATGACATAAAATGGTCTTTGTCACAGGCAATATTATGTAGATTAATGAACCATACTTGGTTTTGAAGGCTAAGGTTGGTAGTGTGGTCTAGCGTATAGGGCACTGGACTGGGACTCACTGTTCTTGGTTCTGCAAGTGGTCTGCTGGGTAACTGGGCAAGTCAGTTTAGCTCTCTACCTCAGTTTCCCAATCTGTAAAATGGTGATAATGATACTTGCCTCCTTTGTAAAGTGCTTTGAAAACTATTGATGAAAAGCACTGCCTAAGAGCTATGTAGTATTATTAATAACCAATGGCTTGTTCCTATAAATATGGCTTGTATTGAGCTCTAAAGATTGCCAAACTGTGGCTGCAATGTGCTTGACAGGCAGGAGCTTTCCATTGAGAATGCCCTGCCTTTCGTTTTGAACAATGACACCCCAAGGACTGTCAACAAGAGCAGCCCAGCAGATTTTAACCCCCATGATCGGGTATGGAGAGAGATGCGATCTCTTGAATAACTGGGTCATTTTCACTTAATTTTTTTTTCCTCTTAGCCTCTATAGTGGCTTTGTTGGTTTAGTCCTTTTTTGGTGTGTGTTACATGCATGTGCCTAGAGGTTTCAAAGGCCCAGTTTATTAATTGTAAACAAATACATCAAAGCCTTGAATTGCTCCTGAAAGGGAATTGTTTGCATGGGGCACTGGTGTGAAGTCATCACCAGGACTTAGGTAAGGCAGTGGGGCCCTGCCGTTACACTGTGGCTCTGCCATTGTTTGGGGAGGTGATGGCATGAGCTGCTCCCATAAAAGCCATCTGCTGGGATGGTGGGGGAGCTTGTCACTGCAGCTCTATAATCTTTGGTCAGGCTAAGGCCTCTCTTCATGTGGGCTGGGGTCCATTCAGAAAGAGAGAGGTCTCATTCCCCGCCCACTTGATCAGAAGAGTGTGTGTGTGTGTGTGTGTGTGTGTGTCCTTTGCTGTCACTCCAGCAGAGTGCTCTCTGACTGTCCTAGGAGGGCCCTGCTCCTGGGGAAGGTGTTGGGGTCCACTCCTAGATACTGCCCCATCCCTGGCAGCTGAAAGACTGGTGGCAGCTGACTCCCCGTCCCTTGCTACCAACAGACAGACCATTGGAGGTGACCAGGAAAGCAGCAGTGACAGGAGGCACTCCCATGGTGTAGGGGAGTGTATAAACATCCACTCTGGTGAGTGGCGGCATGGCAGCAAACCAAATCAGGCACTTGCATTTAATTAAGTCAGTAACAAAAAAAATTACTCCTCATAAGTTTACAAACATTTGTCAGCAAAAATGAAACTTACCTAATTCATAACTAAACTTTTGATATGCTCAAAAATTGAATTTATTTAATTCTGCTGAGCCAAAACAGAATATATTGAAATGTATGTCTGAAGTGTCTCAGAATATTCCTGTAACTGAAGGGTGGATTCTGTGGTGTATATTTTATTTTGGTGTGTAAAATAGCCAACTATCCTCATGTTTTAATAGGTCCTTTACATGTGTGGTGTATAAAGTTTGGTCTGCGCTGTGATAGACCTCTTCATGCTCTACTGGGTGTATGAAAAGCTAAAGACCTAAACAATGGAACTACAGTACAGCTACAAGGAATTGTAGATAATTGGGAGTTGAGGCTTTTTAGGATGTGACCAAAGGAAAAAAGAAAAACCCTTAGTCTTGTCTTAGGTATGTTGGGTATGTGCATTGTGCTGCTCTCAGTGCTTTTTTCCTGGAGATTTTCACCATTGAAACAGTGGGGGAGGTGGGAGGAAGGATGTGTGTGAAATGTTTAAACACTAAAACTTCATTTGGATGGTATAATAGGATGAAATGCCTGAGAGAACTTTGAGAATAAGTAGGTTGTGTTTCATTATATCCTGCCCTCTTGGGAACTTTAAAAAATAAAAACAACAAAACCCCAAACTTAACTTGGTGAAGCACATACAACAGAAAAGCTGTTTGTCACATCAAGGCTTTTCACCATGTTAATTGTAGCAATTTTTGTTTCTCCAGCCTGATTTACCTTTGTTCTGGAAACCAAAGCTTCTGCCAGAGAGAGTTTAATTGCAGTTACTGTTACTGTTAGCTTGTGCTCAGGTTTAAACTTTATTTTGCAGGGGAGGCAAAGAATGCAAGGAAACTGCTGCAGGATAATTCAGTATTTGAAGTTTCTATAATCACAAAATTGTCTTAAGTGGTTTCCCCCCAAGCCTTCTGAATGTCTTTATTGGGCTCCCTAGCTTGTTGTTATGTAGCCTCAATACTTGCACTTCTTTTGAAATCTCTTCTCTTTGGCTTGCTTTTCTCTCTGTGATTCAGTTCCAAGTCCCTACTTAATGGTGAACTGCAAAGCTGAAAGTAAACATTTTATTTTGCTTTTGCCCTTTGCTGCTCCTTCATGCTGCATCTAGGTGGCTACACACTTTTCTTCAACATTTTTTCCCTTCTGCCTGTTTCTTCCTGCTCTACACGGAAAAGTTAGGTTGACTCAACTATGTCACTTGGGGTGGGTGTGAAAAATCCATACCCTCGAGCAACGTAGTTAAGACCACCTAACTCTTGGTGTAGACAGCACTGGGTCGATCTAGGGCAAACTACAGCGACAAGAGAATCCCTCCTGTTGCTGTAGTGAGTGTCTACACTGAAATGCTACAGCGGCGCAGCTGCAGCCCTCCAGCTGAGCCGCTGTAGCGTTTTGAGTGTAGTCTTATATTTGTAAGATTTTAGGTCTTTGCTTTCTAAAGAATGAGAGGAAGGGCATTGCAGGAGGGATTGCTGCAGCTTAGGGTGTCTGCACTGCAGCTGGGAGTGTGCCCTCCCAGCCAGGATAGACAGACACATGCTAGCTCTGTTTAAGCCAGTGAGCTAAAAAAGAGCGTGGATGTTGCAACATGGGCTAGCCGCTGGAGTATAGACCTGCCTGACTCCCTGCGTCTAAACTGGGGTGGGCAGCCCATGCCACTGCCTGTGCCGTGAAGCCCGCGCTGCTATTTTTAGTGCACAACTAGAGCAGACCATAGCGCATGTCTGTCTACCTGGGGTGCGAGGCATGCTCCCAGCTGCAGTGTAGACGTACTTTGGGTTACAGCTCGATGTTGACATCTTTATTCGAGTCCTCCAGGATCTTTTAGCAAAGAGAGGAAAAACAAGGGCCTGATATTCCAGTGTAAGAGCAAAAGGAAAAAATGTTTTGTTTTTGAGAGAGAGAGAAGAAACAAGAAGTTAGAGTTGGTCTTGATACTACATAAAGAGCTAGCAAAGGTCAAAACTTACTTCTTTTTTTTTTTTGCTTTGCATTCCATCTTCAAAGCAATATTTCCAAGGACTTTCATAAAGGTATTAGCTCATGATAAATATGCATAAAGGCACCCTATCTCTCAGCATGAGACTTCTTGTTCATCTTCCTCCATTTCCACTAACGGGGTTAAAGAGACATCAACATGCAAATTACTTTTTGCCTGAAAGTTTTGTACCTACTATAGTTACTTCCAACACCTGAAGTTATTGTGATAGAAAGAAATTAGCAATTTTTTTAGTCTACTTTTAATCTGTGTTTTTGACAGTTCTTTGTGTATGGACAGTTTCACTGTTTTCCTGTATAGTCAGTCATTTTCTCCCTTCTGAAAGGACTCTTATAAACATCAAAAGAAGAGCGGAAAATCCCTTATACGCATTTTTAAAGGATTTAAACAAAAATTCAGAATTTACTGCTTAGAGGAGTTCTCAACAGGAGCTAGATTTTTGTAATGTTGGGACTTCAGAGGAGCCTAATGGAGCTACATACCCAAATACCATTTGGATGCCAACTGCCTTCTGAAAATCCCAGCCCACATTAGTCAGTTAAAAAAGAAAAAACAACAACACATTGATAGTGTCCCCCTACATGTAACAATGCTTCAGAATTTATTATTTCATTGTTGTGTATTATTTGTACTTCAGTAGCACCTACAAACCCCATTCAAGATCGGAGGTACCAGTATGCGAGGTGTAGATAGATGTGGTTCCTTCCCCAAAGAGTTTGTCTGTTCCTCTGAGATAAGACACAAGTGAGTGTGTGTAAGAAGGACAATGAAAGTGTAGTTGTAGCTTTGTTGGTCCCAGGATATGAGAGACAACTGAAGAAGAGCTCTGTGGTGCTCAAAAGCTTATCTCTTTCACCAGCAGAAGTTGGTCCAATAAAAGATACCTTACCCTCCTTGTCTCTAAGAGTAATGTAAATAAGATCACAGAGTTGCATAGGAGCTGCTGGACAACTCAGTGGTCCCCAGTCAGTTCACTTTTAAAAATAATAAATCAGTACTCCCTAACTGATGGACAGTTCAGCTATCTATGGTTGGTTGCTTTTGTAGAGACGTTAGAGAGACAAGGTGGGTGAGATAATATCTTTTATTGGACCAACTTCTGTTGGTGAAAGAGAAGCTTTGGAGCTTACACGCAGCTCTTTTTCAGATCTGGGAATGCTACTCAGAGTGTCACAGCTCAATAAGAAGTGGAACAGATAAGGAGTTAACGCCTGTTGCAAAAGATCATTCAAGGTGAGGTGCAGAGTTAACACCTGTACAGCTGGAGGACAAAGAAGGGTTAGTGGGTTACAGATTGTTGTAATGAACCATCAATCCGGCGTCTGTATTGAGTCCGTGATTTTTGGTGTCGAACAGAGTTATGAATTTAAGTTCCCTAGCTCGTCTTTTGAAAGTGTTGTGGTGGTCTCCTTTGAGGACGAGGACTGAGAGGTCATATATGGAGTGATCATTTTGTGAAAAGTTTTTGCCTATGGGTGACATGGAGTTTTTGTGTTTTATCATTTTTCTGTGCAAGTTCATTTGAGAGAGAGAGATTATTTTTTTTTCATTCACATAGTTGTTATTGGAGCATTTAATGCACAGGGTGAGGTACACCACATGTCGTGATAGCCATATGTAAAACCCATGGATCTGGAAAAGTGTGTTGTGGGGGGTATTGATTATTGTAGCAGTGGAGATATGACTGCAGGTTTTGCATTTGTTATGTTAGATTCCGGCGCCACTTTGAGTTGGTGTGTACTGGCCTGTGGGGAGCTTGCTTTTGACAATGAGCTTGGAGGGGTTAGGGGTTGTTTGAAGGCCACGTGATCAATACTTCTCCCCTCCCCGCCAATACGATCATGTGATGGCGAGGTTTTTTTTGATGATATGAGAACTTATATAAATGTGCTTCCCTTCCTGGTAAAAGAGAATACTATATTTGTTTATCTATGGGTTAACTTCCTGGGGCTTGTGTACATTGCAAAAATGTAACATGTTTGAAACAGGATTGTGAACAACTGACTTAGAGGACACAATGCTGACCATCAGTTGTTCACAATTATGCCCAAACACAAAACATTTTTGTAAAGTGGTCACACCTTGTCTTGTGTTACATAGCAGAGCCTGCTTATGATAAACATCGGTTTAGTGAAATGGTGAAAATGAGTTTGCTGGTGCTAAATCCTTGGGCTGTGGTTTTTATCTTGACTAGCTAAAAGGAGGTAAAAACTTTAAATCCCAAGTATGAGTACAGGGTTGAACCCTACTAGTTCACTGAGATAAAAGCTACCTGTCTCCACTACAATTTTACATTGAGATAGTTATCTGTAGTTCCACAATCACTTTTTGCAGTGAAGATACAGCCTGGGAATGTGAAGAATGCCAGCTACTTATTAGGTGTTAACCTCCTTGGAATTCAGCATTTATCACCTTCCTCCTCCTGCTCTAGGGAAGCACTTCATGCATTTGAGTAATTCCATCCCTGTTCAGTAAAGTATTTTGAGCATATGCATAAATCCCATTGCCTTCAATGGACTTACACATGTGCTTCAAGGCTTAGGGAAGAAGGAGGGTGTTAAATATGTGCTTAAAATTAAACCTGTGCTTAAAAATGCTTTGCTAAATTGGGGCCTTGCTCAGCAGAGGAGAAAGGGTGAAAGTTTCTCCAGGTGGAATGAAGAAGAGACGTGCCAGTCATCTTATAGCTGTCTCCCATTGCAAGTAAATATATCTGTAGAGGTGCACTTGCAGTTGAAGCTCAGTACCCGCTTGTGGTTGCATGGAGTGGAGAGAGAAGCCACATTACCATTCCCCAAGTTGACAGAGGGTGAAATAATTTGCCAGATTCCTCTAGTGCAGTGGTCTCCAACCTTTTAACGCACAAGATCTACCCCGCCCCACTCACTTCATGCCTCCCTCCCTCCATCGCTCACTCTCCCCCACCCTCCCTCACTTTCACTGGTCTGGGGCAAGGGTTTGGGGCTCTGGGCTGGGCTGGCACCGAGGGGTTCGGAGTGTGGGAGGAGGCTGGGGCAGGGGGTTGGAGTTCAGGAGGGAGTGAGGGGTGCAAGGTCTGGGAGGGAGTTTGGGTGCAGGAGGGGGCTCCGGGCTGGGGCAGAGTTGGGGTGCAGGAGAGGGTATGGGGTGCTGGCTCTGGGGGGAGGTCAGGGCTGGGGGTTGGGGTGTGGACTCCAGCCAGGTGGTACTTACCTCAGGCGACTCCCGATTGGCTGTACAGCAGGGCAAAGGCAGGCTCCCTGCCTGCCCCGGCCCCACGCTGCTCCTGGAAGCGGCCAACATGCCCCTGCGGACCCTGGATGTGCGTGTGTGTCATGTGGCTCTGTGCGCTGCTCCTGCCTGCAAGCATCGCTCCCGCAGTTCCCATTGGCCACAGTTCCCTGTTCCTGGCCAATGGTAGCTTCAGGGGTGGTGCTTGCAGGCAGGAGCAGTGTGCGGAGATCCCTGCCCCGCCCGGGGACGTGCTGGCTGCTTCTGGGAGCCTGCCCTAGCACTGTGCCGTCAGACTTTTAGCGGCCGGAGACTGTGATTGACTGGCAGAGGCTTCAGGATTGACCAGTCGATCGCAATCTACGCTTGGTTACCACTGCTCTAGTGAAACTCTCCTTTTAGTGGAGACTTGTGGATGAAAAATGACTTCAAAATACAGTGCAACTGTCTTCTCTTGAAGGGACATAGAGGAATCCAAGGTGCTGTATTTTGATTTTACACAGTCTCCCTGCACTTGAACAGAATATGATTATCTAACCATGTGAAACTAATGTACTTCCTAGCTAATGAAACAAGACAGTTTGTTTAGAAGAACAGCAATGAATTCTATACTCTTCACTAAACTCTCTGCCCAAATCACTGATGTGTACAATTTCCAGTTTTTTTCCTTTGCGATAAGTCTATAGTGGGACCCTTTTAGCATTTTTAAAAAAACAGTTGTGTTAAAGAGAGGAGCTAGTGAATAGGTGCAGCAAACGGGAGTTTAGCGAGGGAGCATTGAGAGGCAGATTCACCTAATAAACATTCTGTAATGTAGGCCAATAACACCCCCCCGCACAAAAAAATAAACAAACCAACCAAACAAAAAAACCCCACGAACAAAGAAACAAACAAAAGCCCCTGCAAGAGTAAAAATCCTGCAGGTAGAAGTCCAGGCACAGAGTTGGGGCTGTCCAGTTCATTGCACTGAATGCAGTAGGTATGATTATCTACCTTGTGAGCAGGTGCCATTTGTATGTTTGATGCAAGGAGTGCATGGCCCTCAGAAACAGAGTATGGGCTCTTGAGACCAGAGTGGCTGAACTGGAGGAGCTAATGGAGACAGAGAGGAGAGGTATGTAGCCAAGACTTCCTGGGATACAGTAAAGTGATTCCACCCGCAGTCTGACAGCCTCTGTGCTGTTAGTGAGGATGAAAGTCTCGGGGAAGAAGAACATTGCTGGAGCAGAGAGAAACAATCCCATATTGGGGCCCTTCTTCCAGACGGTATCATCTTGCACTGAGGATAACCCTCCAGAGAAGGGGATCCCAGTTATTAGGAAGAGACAGGTAATAGTAATGGAGGATTCGATTATTACAGGGGTCGGCAACCTATGGCACACGTGCCAAAGACGGCACGTGAGCCCATTTTTAATGGCACGCTGCTGCCTGCCAGGGAAGCAGCAGCGTGCCATTAAAAATCCTGCCTGCCCGGCACGCTGACCCCGCTCTTCTCCGCCCCCCTGCCCCCTCCTGTGGGGGCAAGGGGCAGAAGCTTTGTCCTTCCGGCTCCCCTGCCTCTTCCCGCAGTGTGCTGGGTTCCTGCCCCTCCTCCTCCTCTCCATCCCTCCCTGCCTGCTGATCAGCTGATGGCCCTTGCGAGGGGGTGGGGGAGGAGCGGGGTCAGCGTGCTTGCTGCTCCCGGGGGAGGCAGAGAAGAAGCGGGGGCAGGGCCTTGGAGAAGGGGGGGGTGGAAGCGGGGCATACCCCCTCCAGCCCCCTGCCGTGAGCACCCCATGACCCCAGCCCACACCCCCAGCCCTCTGCCCTGACCCCCCCTCACACACACCTCAGGCCCCTGCCCTGAGCCCTGTACCCCCCTCACACACACCCAGCCCTCTGCTTGACTCCTTCACCCCCCCCATGACCCCAGCCCTGACTCTGGCACCCCCACACATACCCAGGCCCCCCACACCCCATGCCCTGACACCTGCACCCCCCTCACAGGCCCCCAGCCCTCTGCTCTGACTCTTGCACCCCCACACACCATGCACCCCCCACATCCTGACTCTTGCACCCCCCACATCCCCACCCCCACCCTGAGCACCAAACGGGAGCTCCTGCACCCTCCCTCCCACATTCCCACCTCCACCCCTCACACCAAATGGGAGCTGCCGAGGTAAGCTCTCCACACCCAAACCTCCTGCCCCAACCCTGAGCCCCCTCACTCATTCTAGCTCCTGGCTAGATCCTACACTCCAACCCCCAGCCTGCTCCCTCACCCCCAGCCCTGTGCTCAGTGCACTCCCACCCTCAGCTCAGTGCAGAAAGAGGAAGAGAATGGGCCAGAACCAGGGAGAAGGTAGGTACCCACTGTATGTGGGCAGGGCCAGGACCCCAGACCGGCAGCGGGCTGAGCGGGTCCAGCAGCCGGGATCCCGGCTGGCAGGAGCCGGCGGATGGAACCCCTGAGCGTCAGTGGTCTGAGCTGCTCAGCCCACTGCCGGTCTGGGGTCCCGGCCGCCGGCCCCGCACAGCCCACTGCCGGTCTGGGGTTCTGGCTGCCGGCCCCTTGCCAGCAGGTGTCCCGGCCGCAGGCCCCGCTCAGGCCGCTGCTGGCCTAGGTGAACGGAACCCCAGACCAGCAATGGGCTGAGCGGGCTGGCAGCGTAAGATCAACATTTTAATTTAATTTTAAATGAAGCTTTTTAAACGTTTTGAAAACCTTGTTTATTTTACAATACAGCAATAGTTTAGTTATATAATATATAGACTTTTATAGGGAGAGAGATCTTCTAAAAAACATTAAAATGTATTACCGGCATGTGAAACCTTCAATTTAAGTAAATAAATGAAGACTCGGCACACCACTTCTGAAAGGTTGCCAACCCCTGGATTATTAGAAATAGAGATAGTTGGGTTTGTGATGTCTGGGAGAACTGCATGGTGAATTGCCTGCTGGGTGCAAAGGCTGCAGACCTCTTGAGACATCTAGGCAGACTTACGTGCAGTGCTGGGGAGGTGCCAGTGGTCGTGGAACATGTAGGCATCAGTAACATTGGGAAAGGTAGCAGAGAGGCCTGGAGGCCAAATTTAAGGACCTCTCTGAAATGCTTCCAGTTCCATGTGCAAGGCCAGGTTGTTGTGGGTTTTTTTTTTTTTTTTTTTTTTAAGAGGCCAATGCTTTTATTCCGGCTGGGAGGCGCCCAGGATGGGGGGCAGCCAGGGGGCTCAGGCAGCGTGCAGGGCCTGCCACTTGTCTAGGGGCCCTCGGCTGGGGATGGCCAGTTAGCCACGTAGAACTGTCTCAATGCATGGATGAGACAGTGGTGTTAGGTTTATTTGGAACTGGGGACCCTTTTAGGAAAGGAGGAGCCTATACAGGAAAGATGGGCTTCTCCTGCACTGAAATGGAACCAGATTGCTGGCATGTAAAATTGAAAAGGTTGTGGATCAGCTTTTGAAACTAAGGGCTGGGGGAAAGGCGACTGGTGTGGTGGAGCCCGTGGTTTCACAGACATACCTTTTGGGGAGGATTTACTAAAGGAACACTCTATATCCTAGTAAAGAGGAGAGGATAGGAGTTGAAGAGAAACAGTCTAACGAAAAAGCGTCCCATTCAATTACATCACATGAAGGCAGACAACTAAAAAGTGACAGATTTTATAAGTGATTTACACATATGCAAAAAGTCTAAATAAGAAAATGGGCGAACTTGATTGCCTGGTATTAAGTGAGGATATTGATATAATAGGCATCACAGAAACTCAGTGGAACAATGATAATCAAAGGGACATGGTAATACCAGCGTACAAAATATATAAGAAAGACAGAGTAGGTCATGCTGGAGGGAGAGTGACACTGTATGTGAAAGAGATAATAGAGACAAATACAGTAAAAATATTATATGAATCAAACAGTACCATAGAATCTCGATGGATAGAAATTCCATGCTTGAATAAAAGAATATGGCAGTAGAAATATACTACTGACCACCTGACCAGGATGATGAGGGTGATTTTGAAATGCTCAGGGAGATTAGAGATGCTACAAAACCAGAAAACCCAATAATAATGGGGGATTTTGACTATCCCCATATTGACTGGGAACATGTCACCTCAGGATGGGATATAGAGATAAAATTTCTAGACACCGTTAATGACTGTTTCTTGGAGCAGGTAGTCTTGGAACCTGCCAGGGGGAGAGAATTCTTAATTTAGTCCTAAGTGGTGCACAGGGTATGGTCCAAGAGGTGAATATAGCTGAACTGCTTGGTAACAGCAATCATAATGCAATTAGATTTGACATCCTTGTAGGGGGGGAAAAAGGGGAACTACACAAAAATGAGGAGGCTAGTTAAACAGACATTAAAAGGAACAGTCACAAGTGAAATATCTGCAAGCTGCATGGAAACTTTTTAAAAACACCATAACAGAGGCTCAAACTATATATATTTTGTCTCTAACCACCTCTTCTACTCTTGTTTAGTCAGGGTGGCATTTTTTTTTGGTCCTCTTACTGTTTCGCTTTTTAATTTGGGGTCAGAGTAACTGTAAGAGGACCAAAAAAAATGCCACCCTGGCTAAAAAACAGAGTAGAAAGGTGGTTAGAGACAAAATGACATCTTTTAAAATTGGAAGTAAAATCGTACTGAGGAAAATAGAAAGGAACATAAACTCTGGCAAGTGAGGTGTAAAAGTATAATTAGGCAGGCCAAGAAAGAATTTGAAGAGCAACTATCAAAAGACACAAAAACTAACAGCAACAATTTTTTTAAAGTACATCAGAAGCAGGAAGCCTGCCAAACAAGCAGTCGGGCCTTTGGACAATCGATGTGCCAAAGGAGCACTCAAGGAAGACGAGGCTGTTGCCGAGAAGCCAATAACTGAATTCTTTGCATCAGTCTTTATTGCAGAGGGTTTGAGGGAGATTCCCATACCTGAGCTATTCTTCTTAGGTGACAAATCTGAGGAACTGCCCCAGATTGAGGTGTCATTAGAGGAGGTTTTGGAACAAACTGGTAAATTTAAATAGTAATAAGTGACCAGGACCAGATGGTATTCACCCAAGAATTTTGAAGGAATTCAAGTGTGAAATTGAAGAACTGCTAACTGTGGTATGTAACCTATCACTTAAATCAGCCTCTCTACCAGATAACAGGTGGATAGGTACTGTAGCACCGATTATTAAAAAAGGCTCCAGAGGCAATTCTGGCAAATATAGGCCAGTAAGCTTAACTTCAGTACCAGGCAAATTAGTTGAAACCAAAGAAAAGAATAGAATGATCAGGCACATAGGTGAAAATGGTATGTCGGGGAAGAGTCAACACAGCTTTTATAAAGGGAAATCATGCTTCACCAACCTATTAGAATTCTTTGAGGGGGTCAACAAAGATGTGGACAAGGTTGATCCAGTGGGTAGAATGTACTCGGACTTTCAGATAGCCTTTGACAAGGTCCCTCTCCAAAGGCTCCTAAGCAAAGTAAGCAGTTATGGGGTAAGAGGGAAGGTCCTCTCGTGGATCAGTACCTGGTTAAAAGATAGGAAAGAAAGAGTTTTCACAGTGGAGAGAGGTAAATAGTGGAGTCCCCCAAGGATCTGTACTAGGTCCAGTGCTGTTCAACATATTCATAAATGATCTGGAGAAGTGGATAACGGTGACTTGGCAGTTTGGAGACAATACAAAATTACTCAAGAAAGTGAGGTCGAAAGCTGACTGCGAAGAGTTCTGAAGGGATCTCACAAAACTGGGTGACTGGGAAAGAAAATGGCAGATGAAATTTAATGTTGATAAATACAAAATAATGCACATTGGCAAATGTAATCCCAACTATGTGAACAAAATGACCGGTTCTAGATTAGCTGTTGCCACTCAAGAAAGAGATCTTGGAGTCATTGTGGATAGTTCTCTGAAAACTTCAACTCGATGTGCAGCAGCAGTGTAAAAAAAAAAAAAAAAAAAAAAAAAGCTAATAGAATGCTAGGAACCATTAAGAAAGGAATAGATGATAAGAGAGAAAATATTATAATGCCACTATATAAATCCATGGTACGCCCACATCTTGTATACTGTGTACAGTTCTGGTCACCACCTCTCAATAAGATATATTAAAACTGGAAATAGTATAGAGAAGGGCAATAAAAATGATGAAGGGTATGGAACAGCTTCCATAAGAGATTAAAAAGACTGCGGCTGTTCAGCTTAGAAAAGAGACACAATGGTAGAAATAGAAAAGAAAATCATGAATGGTACGAAGAAAGTGAACAAGGAAGTGTTATTTACCCTTTCAAACAGCACAAGAATCAGGGGTCATGGAATGAAATTGAGGCAGCAGGTTTACAACAAAGGAAGTACTTCTTTACAGAAGGCACAGTCAACCTGTGGAACTTGTTGATCGGGGATGTTGTGAAGGCCAAAAGTATAACTGTGTTAAAAAAAAATTAGAATAAGTTCTTGGAGGATTGGTCCATCAATGGCTATTAGTCAAGATGGTCAGGGATGCAACAGCTGGATGACAGGGGATTGATCTCTCAATAAATTGGCCTGTTCTGTTCATTCCCTCTGAAGCATCTGGCACCAGCTACTGTTCGAAGATAGGATGCTGGGCTAGATGGACTATTTGTCTGGCCCAGTATAGCCGTTCTTATGTTCTTATATTCTGAAAATAATTGGGTGAGGGGAGCATAGTTTCATATGTGGTTTAAGGAAAATCTCAGATTTCATATATTTTGCTAAATACAAATAAAGGAATAAAGAGGTTTTAGACTGGCATACAAGCAAAACAAAAAACTGACAAATCCTTGACCTTCCTCTGAACAGCTCAGACTTTGCGGGGGAAGGCAGATCACAATCCAAACTTTGTGGCTCAGGACCGCCTTCACAAAAAATATTCAGAGACAACATGGTTATCATGTCTTTAGGTTCCGCTCCTTTGCAACCTGCTGTAAGCCTCACAGGTATAACAACACCTTTCATTTTGCTGGGCTGTGTGTGGGTTTGAGAGCCTTAGAAAACCATTTTAAGGAGTCCGCTATCTAGAGTTAAAAGACAAAAAAATCACAAAACAAAACAAAAATCCTGACCTCTAATTTTCTTCCCTCTTCCTCGTTTCTGTACTTGGGAATAGCATTTACAAAACCATTTCCCGTTCAGCTATAAATGCGTACTGTGTATTTGGGCCTTGCCTGATGCAACTGTACAATTACTTTACAGGGATCAGTCAACTTGAAAATCACAACTTCTTTTTGACTTTTTTTGTTTACATACTGTTGTTGCAAGTAACACCTGCAGTTACTGTAACTGAAAGCACTTAGAGGGGAAAAATTATTTTGTTCTAATTTATTTTATGCGTTTGTATACTGTCAGTTTCGCAGCTTCCAATCTGGTATAATAATAAGTTTCCCCTTTTATTTCTGTGGGTCATTCACATACAACAGGGAGAGAGAAACATTTAAAAAAATACAAAAGGTGTTTCTTAAAGCACAAAAACTGGTAAAGTGACTTGAGGCCAATGTAACATCTGAAACTATATTTAACTCTTTAAAAAAAAATTTGACTAGATTTCAAATTGATGATGTCCCTTTATCTTAAATGTTTCATAAATCATAATGCTTTGTATGGAATTTGAGCATGTACAACATTCTCAGTTGTACTCTGTATCAGGTAAAAGGATCCAGCTGGAGGAGAATTCCCCTGGTGCACGACAGGCTATCTTCTGAAGCTGGGTCCCTGTGGCAAGCCCTGCCATAGGGAATATCCTGGAGAGGGGAGGGGCCTGTTGTGTGTGGGGCTACAGCATACAAATCTGTAACATTCTGAGTTTAGGGCAGGTTAGGGAGGCTGTTACAATGTAGACATCCCTACAGGGCTGTCTAAATCATAATGTGTGCTACCCTGGCCCCAGATAGCTGAGGGCTCGGAGGCTGAAAACACATTAAGACACTGCTTAGTGCCACCTTAGCTGCCTCTTCCTCCTGGGCTGAGACACACAAGACAGCCTCTAATCCTTGGAATTTATGGTTGGTGAGATACAAACTTGTTCTGCATCATAAGGAGTTGATATCCCTTGTTATTTTGCCCGTATTTGCACATTTCCCTTAGATTTGGCCAATCATCTGTTGTGTTGTTAATGATCTTTATACAGGTGATATCTAAACAAATAGACATCTTTGTTGGAGCTGTATTAATTTTCAGGACAAACTCAATTAGAACTTGTTCATTTCTAAATTTTAAATCGACTACAGTGAATATTGGTTAGTAAGCTATGTATGCTGAAAATGCACCCGTTCTTAAGACAGGGAATAGTAGTAATCTTTTTTGTATAAATCTGTATTATCTTTGAGACAAGTCATTTAATAAAATGTGGCTAATATAAAAATAAAATGACAATTTGAGCACGTTAAGCCATCAAAACTTTCTTAATCATTGTAGATTATCCTTTACTTTCTCAAACTGAGGGAAAGCTAAAGTCTTTTTTTTCTTTCATGCAAACTACATATTTTTCAAGTTTTGATGATTGGTAGGATTAAGGATTAAATGTTGAGATTTTGTTTTGAAGTCTTGATTAAGATACCCACTCTGTAGGTCTGAATGGTGCTGCCTGAAAGGATCAGACTTTCAAAGGTTAGTGTTTAACTTCAGCTTTAATCCAATTTTTATGTTGTCTGGAAGTTTGGTTTAAATAATAAAAATAACCTTTCCTGTCTCAGAAGTTAAAGATAGAATTACCCTATTAAGTCAGAGTGCATTCACCTCCAAGGAAAGAATATAGTTTCCCTTGCTGACCAGACCGAAGTTGGGCATTTTGGATGATGACCTAGTATTATTTTAAACAAATAACAGCAAATATTTAAATATTAAAAAATATTTAATTTTTGGTACTATGCATATTTCCTATATTTTTCACCCATAAGTCATATAACAAATTGAAAAGACATTAAGCACTGTGAGTTAACATAGCAAAGTCAGGTTTATGTTTGTTAACTTTTAAAACAAAATGTTGGTTTTTTGTGAGAGCGTACTCTTTTTTTTTTTTTTTTGTATAGTTTGATGCTCGCCACCTCTTCTTACTTTCTGAGACAGACTCATTAGGTATCTAATACTGCTTCCTATAGGGCTGCTTTGTGGTAGTCCATCCCTTTAACATTTTGAGGCTCCATCGCTTTTTTTCTTTATGTAAAATATGCTATTCAGTTCTTTTGTAGAGTTGTCTTCTAGACTCTGTAGATAACAATTCACTGATTGGTGGATAGTGTTATGTGGAGAAGTGGATCTTGCAGGTTAGGGTTTGTTAATTAATATTTAGCTCCCAATCAGATAGTCTAAGTGGGAACTGTTTTGGATGAAACAGAGATTAGAAATGGCCAATCTGGTATTTGCTAGTATACAGTAATTTTGGAATACACAGATGTTGAAATATACCGTACTCTTTACAGTCATATTGATTGATTCCATTCTTGCTTCCACACCTAAATGTTCTGAAGTATATTCTTTACATGTGCAGGTGTTTTGAGTCATGGGTGTGTTTAATTTTAGATGCACAATAATAAAAAAAAAATCCAAAACACTTTACAGTATTTTTTTATTGCTCAAATATTGACAGAGCCACTGAAGAGAAACATGAGAAAGTGTAAGGATTTGAGAAGGTGTAGTTGACCGGTGACTGCTACTTTCTTGTTTTGACGGTTAGAACTATAAAATCCTAAATATATCAACATTTCCTTCAGTAATATGAATCTGCTTTTTCTATTCTTCTGGAATTGAGAGCTTCTGTTTCCATGGAGAATTGTATTTCTTAAAAGGACCAGCTATTTTTGCAGATTATTTTGTAACATATTTGAACCTGCAGTTTTGTGCCATTTTTATTCGGCTCACCCTGGTCCCCAAGTGACACAGCAGTGCAGTGAAATACTGCCACACCTGGAGAGAGAGAGCAGGCCGAAGGCCCAGACTGCATCCTTGACATTTTGAAGAGTCGGGGAAACTGCCTTTGTAACATCATCTAGTTTTATTTCTGTTCCATGGAGAATCAACCACACAGGTGTGAGAGGTGAGGTTTCTCCTGACTTGTGCTTTATACTACCAAAGGGATACATCTGAGATCACGTGAAGCCTTTGCCTAAAAAAAACAAAACAGCTTATTTGGTTGCTGCTGTAAAATCTAATGACTTACACTGAATTTTATGTATGCTGTGTTGTTTTAACTAGGTTGGTCCCAGGATCTGAAGAAGAGCTCTGTGTACGCTTGCTTGTCTCTCTCACCAACAGAAGTTGGTCCAATAAAAGATATTACCTCACCCACCTTGTCTCACTGAAATTTTACGTGGACTGAGTTTAAACTGTATTTTGTTAATTGATGGCTGAGCATTCTATGCTGGTGGCTAAGCTTTCTTTAATTTTATAATAATATATAAAGCTTTGTCTGACAAAAACACCATTTCTTTTCTCCTAATTGTCTAATTAGAATTTAAATTGCACTCTTGTTGCACATCTCCTGCGCTGCTTCTTGTCATGGCAGCAAAACCAGAAACCTCACTAAGATGTGACTAGACGATATATTCTTTTTGGAGTTCTCTCTCATTGCTGCAGTATTGTCCACTACAAGTTTAATTATTGTGTGAGAGACACTTTTTTCAAGTGGAGCCAAAAGCTAGGATTTTAGCCAAAATAAATTAACAGTTCTCAGAAAACCTGGAGTTCCAAAGCCAAGAATTTCAAAGCTTTTAGACATCTCTGTGTTATTGGCAGGCATCTTGTGATGTCATGCGGTAGAACAAATGGGCACCAAAAAGCTTTATTCAACTCTATGCCAGTTTAGCAAGGAAGATTAGAAACGATTAACTGAGAGAGAGGTCAAACTGGAAATAATTAATGTGATCAAAAGCTGTGGAGATATCACTTACAATAAGCTATTATATGCTTTCTTTTTTATTAGTGATAGGGTTCCAACCTTCATTCTCAGTTGCTTAAATATGTACTCTTGTTTTTATTTTGGGGGTGTAGGAGTTAATTATTTCATTTGTAAAGTTGTATATGTTGAATTGTGTTTCAAACGGCAATAAAATCATAGAATCGTAGAACTGGAAGGGACCTTGAGAGGTCTTCTAGTCCAGTCTCCTGCACTCAAGGCAGGACTAAGTATTATCTTGTAGACCAGAGGTGGTCAGTTATTTTTTGGCAAGGTCCAAATTTCATGGTCAAGGTATGGTCAAGGTCCAGACTCCAGAGAAAATAATTAAAAAACCCAATGATAATAAATACAGAGATTTCATGGTCCGTTCAAAAGTGTCTTGCCATCCGGATTTGGCCTGGGTCCACCTATTGACTACCCCTGTTCTAGACCATCTCTGACAGGTGTTTGTTAGGTGTTTGTCTAACCTGCTTTTAAAAATCTCCAGCGACAAAGATTCCACAAGCTTTCTCGGCAATTTATTCCAGTGTATAACTGCAGTTAGGAAGTTTTTCCTAATGTTCAACCTAAACCATTCTTGCTGCAGTTTAAGCCCCACATTGCTTCTTGTCCTATCCTCAGAGGTTAAAGAGAACAATTTTTCTCCCTCCTCCTTATAACAATCTTTTATGTACAGTAGAACTTCAGACCTCGGGAATGGAGGTTGTTTGTAACTCTGAAATGATCGTAACTCTGAACAAAACTTTATGGTTCTTTCAAAAGTTTACAACTGAACATTGACTTAATACAACTTTGAAACATGACTACACAGAAGAAATATGCTGCTTTTTTTTTTTGTTTTTTTTTTGTTTTTGGTCTCTGCTGCTGCCTGATTGCATACTTCCAGTTCCAAATGAGGTGTGTGGTTTACCGGTCAGTTCATAACTTTGGTGTTCATAACTCTGAGGTTCTATTGTACTTAAAAACTGCTATCATGTTCCCCCTCAGTCTTCCCTTTTCCAGACTAAACAAAACCAATTTTTTAAGCCTTCTATAATAGGTAAGGCTAAGATTTTTGTCAGGGATATTTTTAGTAAAAGTCAGGGACAGGTCATAGACAATAAAGAAAAATTCACAGAAGCCCGTGACCTATCCCTGACTTTTACTAAAAATATCCCTGACAAAATGGGGAGCTCAGCTGTGGGGTCCCACACTGCCAGCAGAGGTTGGGCAGCTGCGGGGCCGCTCTGAGCTCTAGAGCCCCCATCGCCTGTGGGGGCTCAGAGCTCCAGGGTCCCCTGGCTCGGAGCTCCGGGGGACCTCTGCCACCCATGGTGGCTGGGAGCTTTGAAGGATCCCCTCTGCCCTCAGCAGCTCAGAGCTCCAGTGGGCCCCCGCCATCCGCGTCTGCCGGGAGCTCTGGGGGGCCCCGCTGTCCACGGCAGCCAGTAGCTGAGGGGGGGGCGTGATGCCCATGGTGGCCAGGAGATGCGGGGTGGTCCCCGCCATCTGTGGCAGCCTGGAGCTACGGCACTGGCGCCTGCGGCTACTGGGAGCCCCAGGGGGCCTCACTGCCTGTGTCGTCTGGGAGCTGCACGGGGGGCCCCCACTGCCCATGGTGGCTGGAAGCTCCAGTGCCCTCCCCCCTACCCGCAGTGGCCAGGAGGTATGGCTCCGGCACCCACAGCAGCTTGGAGCTGTGGGGGACCCCTGCTGCCCGCGGTGGCCGGGAGCTGTGGCCCTGCTGCCCACATGTGCATGTGTGTAAAACACCAGGGAGTATATATTAGAATCCCCCCTATGTACCAGATTTGCAAATGATGTGAGTTGTTACAGCTGCACCTAGAGAGCCCTGGCTCTAGCTCAAACTGTTGCAGCTCATGCTTTTAGCTTTGTAGGTCCCCTGTACAATTCCCAGTATATTGGCCAAGATGGTGTCTGATGCACATGTGCAGTGAGTAAGGCAGGGTTAGTTGCTACTTACTTAGGAAAAAGAACAGGAGTACTTGTGGCACCTTAGAGACTAACAAATTTATTTGAGCATAAGCTTTTGTGAGCTACAGCTCACTTCTCACGAAAGCTTACGCTCAAACAAATTTGTTAGTCTCTAAGGTGCCACAAGTACTCCTTTTCTTTTTGCGGATACAGAATAACACGGCTGCTACTCTGAAACCTATACTTACTTAGGGTATCCCTGAAATCCAGCAGGACATGTTGGCATCTCTTGTGGTTTTATAAAAATCCATGCCCAGTTTTGTAATTACCTGAAGGAGCCATCGGCCAGCTGAACTAGTAAAATTGCCAGCAGGTCTAGCGGACACATGTATGTGACTCAAGACCCTCCACCACCAGGTTTGTCATATGCTGGTCTCTTGCCCTTCTTTCCACTCCTTCTATGGGGCTGCTTAGGTGCAGTGATATTTGAACTAGTATCTCCTACTCAGGTGGAGTGTGACCCACCAGGTGTCAGTGAAGGAGAGAGGGGACTGGTGCACCCTTCTCACTCTTGCTCTCCCCAGCATCCACCAAAACCGTCCCCTGTGTATCACCTTGTAGAACTTTGCTATTTAATACTCACATGTACTCTATGCTAAAGTCACTGTCTGAATGTAAAGTTGTAGCAAGTTATACACAACCACTACACTTAGTGCTTACTGAACAGTAAAGAAGATAGGGTTGTCTAATGCACTGTACAGTTACTTCATGTGCTGTAAAGAGGGAAGGGAGCTTTTTATGTGAAGTGGTGGGTCTCTGTTACCTACTGACATTTGTACGCAGGGTGTGTAAACTTTTTTTTTTTTTTTTTTTTTAAATGAGGAACCAATCCAATTTTGCTTCTGAAATTGTAGAATTGTCTCGCAAAGCTGTCTAGGCAGATAGTAAATGTCCTTTTTAGGATTTTTTTTTCTTTAAAAAAATATAGGAAACGTTATACAAAAATTTTACGAGACATCTTAAATTAACAAAGTTAAGGGCTCAAGTCAGGAAATGCCGAAGTTAAGGTTAGAATGCAATCTCAACTCTGCCCCTTTGTAAATGTGTATTGTGCTACAGTTTGTAATTACACAGTCACATATGTTGTTTCTGCAAGACCTTTGCCTCATTTGGTGGGCAGATTGGATGGTGTGAAATGAACCAAAAGAGGATGTAACATTTGTTTTGAATAACTTATTAGAACAGCAGTGAAGAAAGTGGCTCCATACAATATAATAGCTATTTGACAATGTTTAAAAATAACTTTTATCAATAAATTTTAAATAAAATATGTATTTTTAAATCAGGTCTTCAGTTACTTCGTTACTGATTTATGTACAAACATGCACACATTACAATGTAGTACATAATCTAGTAATGGAAAGTGAGAAACCGAGACGTCAATATAAAATGTGTGTGTATGTATTTGTGTATATATAACAACATGAAAGATGCCACTGAGGGAATTTACTGGTAGAATTTATGGTAACTTCTCTTCTCTCTATAAATTCTGTGTATTACAACAAATGCTACTGACTGGATTCCTTGTTTTGATGTTTATACTGGGTGTCAAGGATGTATAAATACGAACAGCACATGCATGAATTATTTCCAGTTGCTAGTAGGTTTCTAAAGAAAATCATTTATAATGAACTTTATTTGTGCACTAGAAATAAAGATGAGATTAGGAGAATATTGAACTGTAAATGCACTGGTGATTTTGGCTTTTGTATATAGCACAGCGAATCTCATCGTTTATCCCTATGCTAATCTTGGATAGGCGGAGTTTTGTGCTTTATGCAGCAGTCATTTTAGTTTGCAGTAGTCTAGCTTTGAGTCTGTAATGCATGCCTTTAAAGAAGGAATATCTCCTATCCTGTGATCCTGGAACCTTAGCGTGATGCAACATTGGTAGCCAAGGCTATGTCCTCTCTGGCCTAGTAATTGATGCTCAGCTTTTCATACAAATGTCCTGCTTTTGTGGTCTGAGTTTCATGTATTCCCACTGACTCACAAAGTATGTGGCTTTATTTTCCAGCTTCTGTGGCACAGCACTCCTTCAGGCAGAAGGGACAACATGGCCAATTTTAAGCACTTCCGTAAAGGAATTGGGCTTGATATTGCTAAGACCTCCCAAATGCACAGAGTCCTGCTGCAGGAGAGGGGGAGATCGTGCTTTGAGACATCCATTAACAGATCCACTGGAGTTGGGGAGTAGTGTGAGGCTCAAACTGCTACTGAGACTGCTTTGGGGCTTTTGGATGACAATTTCATTTTAAGGCCAAAGCTGTTAGGCAAACTGATCTTTGAGGGAATGATGTAGCACATGAGCTCTGGAACCATCTTAGTTGAAGTTCTAGTTGCACTTTTTCATTTTAATGGGACCATTGACCATCCTCCAGTGCGTAATATAGTTGTTACTATCTCTTGCTGTAGATGTGTATGCAAAGCATTTAAGAGCACTTGCACTCTCCATTTCAGGTTTCACATAAGTGTAGGCTGCAGCTATGTCTTGCCTTAGCTCTTTTAGGTTTCATACATTTTAGACTAATATCCATGTGGTTTTGTGTACACCTGTGTGTATATATCATGCTTGCTTTTGGCAACAATGTGAACTGTGATATGACTGATCTTTGTGTTTCCTGCTGTTGATAAAATTGGTGCTGACCTACTGTATCTCAGCAGCATCTTCACACAATTGTGCTAATGTCACCATCACATTTTCTTTTTGGCAAATTTCACTGAAATGGTTTCATTATATTGACAGAGCTCAAGAAGTAGCTTCTTGAATGTTATTTGTAACCTCACTCTTGAAATATTTTGTCTTAAATGAATGTGATTCAGGCGGCTGTTTTTTTCTTTCTTTCTCCCCCCCCCGCCTGCTTTCCCCCCACCTTCTCATGGCTAGTGTAGTTTTTCCACCTCCAATATCTCCAGTGACATTCTGTTGCAGCATGATTATTTTTTAAACTAACTCTTTAGCTTGAAGGTTTGCTTTCTCTTATTTAGCCTTTTAGATTTTGCAAAACAACCTTCTCCCCTTGTACGGTTTGTGGGAATTATACTTTCACTTTAATTTAGTCACCTTGAAAGAAGACCGCCAAAAACAAAGGCAGAATTCAGTGATACGGATCAGCTTACACCAAATCAGCACTGTTGCCTGAGAATATCTCTCAGAGAGAAAAACCTGCAGGGTGTCTTTTTATGAAAAAAGCAAAATATATACTTATTTATATGCATAGACCACCTGGGGGGGAGTTTCTGTTGAACTGTGCACTGTTTTAAACACTCGTTGCTGTGAGTGCTTATTACAGAATGAAGGACAAATAAGATGTACAGTAGCTTAAGGGGCATTTTTGTCTGGAGGTACACACAACTGGAGTAAACAAGGTTCATTAGAATAAGAGCAAGTAGGAATAACTGAAGACGTACTCATTGGTACAATGGCGCAGCACTCCAGAAATAAGATCATAGAATCATAGAATATCAGGGTTGGAAGGGGCCTCGGGAGGTCATCTAGTCCAACCCCCTGCTCAAAGCAGGACCAATCCCCAATCAAATCATCCCAGCCAGGGCTTTGTCAAGCCTGACCTTAAAAACTTCCAAGGAAGGAGATTCTACCACCTCCCTAGGTAACGCATTCCAGTGTTTCACCACCCTCCTAGTGAAAAAGTTTTTCCTAATATCCAACCTAAACCTCCCCCACTGCAACTTGAGACCATTACTCCTTGTCCTGTCCTCTTCTACCACTGAGAATAGTCTAGAACCATCCTCTCTGGAACCACCTCTCAGGTAGTTGAAAGCAGCTATCAAATTCCCCCTCATTCTTCTCTTCCGTAGACTAAACATTCCCAGTTCCCTCAGCCTCTCCTCATAAGTCATGTGTTCCAGACCCCTAATCATTTTTGTTGCCCTTCGCTGGACTCTCTCCAATATATCCACATCCTTCTTGTAGTGTGGGGCCCAAAACTGGACACAGTACTCCAGATGAGGCCTCACCAATGTCGAATAGAGGGGAAAGATCACGTCCCTCGATCTGCTCTCTATGCCCCTACTTATACATCCCAAAATGCCATTGGCCTTCTTGGCCAATCATCTTGGCCAAGATCATCTGTGTTATTTTATTGCTTCTCATTGAAGACACTTCTGTTCCCATAAGCTTGTTTCTCCCATTTTAGTCTGTGAGGGTTTTTTTTGTGTAAGTTTATGAGCATTATTTATATTATTAAAAAAAAGTCCTGGAGTCTCCTAATGTTTTCTTTGTCCAAGTTCTAATCTAATCCATTATCTGCTGAGCCCTGCAAAGGAACCCAATCAAAATTCCCTCTACATGGCAAAAAGAGATTCTTGATTTAACCTTGTTGGTATCAGGCCTTTTTTTTCAGGGTACTGTAGGTGTATGTGTGACTCAATCATAGTATGTGTCACTGCTAACATTCTCCTCTGATCAACTTATTTTATGCTGCGAATTCTGCTGTTCTACATGATGTTTACAAAATGAAAACACAGTTTTAACAAATGAGAGTATTTAAATCTGGAGCGGGATGCATTATATTCCAGGGTGAAACGTTTGCTTTCTAGCTTTCCATTTAAAGTTTATACTTCAAGTTGCGCATAAAAACACAATCATTTTACTGAAATGTGTCGCTTTGACAAAGCGAGCTGGAATAATTTCTGGAGCAAAGCTACAGGGTATAAACCATAGAAATGAGAAGAAAAGAATTTATGGTACTTTTACGACAGCTTTCTTCCTTTTCAGTGTTAGTATATTAACATCTTACTTGTATATAATGCTTTTCATCTGAAAGTCTCACAGAGTACTTCACAAGCTATGTATAGATAGTTTTACCCAGAACACTGAAATGCAGCCTCCTCTGGGGTGGATTTCAACAACCTTTTAAGATTATACAGCAGCACAAAAACAATTTGCTGTATCAAATTGCAACAGCAGGAAATGTTAGCTAAACAAATTATGATCACTAATACTGTGTGAAAGTCTTGCTTAGAATCTTTTACTCACCCAAATCTAATCATAGATGGTAATTAGTACTTAAAAGATACTGCCAAGGAAGGTTGAAAGTTATGGCCAAATTTAGGAATGGTCTCTGCAAAAATCTAACTATATAAATTGAGGAAGGAATAATGCTGTATTCCTAGGAGTCCTAGGTAACCAGAAAGCCTTTGAGTTTGACTTTAGTGATAGATAATTTTATCATCTCCCGTTATGCATTTCTGCCAACCAACCTAACAGCATCTGGTCATCAGAAACTGACCATTCAAAGTCTCAAAATTGAAATACTTAGACCCTTCTTGTGACTATAGAAATGGTGGGTTGGGACAAGTTTCGCTTGGGTAGCTTTTACGTACAGGAACGGTCTGTAGGTTGGTATTTTTGCTTAACTACTTCAACTTCTAGCATGTCATCTTTCTTGCTCCCTGAAGTACCTTTTCACCCCCCCACCCCCAACCTGTACTTGCAGAATTGGTACTGGCCAGTTAGCTAGCACAGTGAGATGTCATTTCTAGTGGTACAGCTGCCCAGTGAGAGCTGCACTTCCAGGAGTGATGCAGAAGCATGGCAGCAGCAGACATTGCTTCAGAGTGCCCATGGACACATGGCAGGTTGGGTATTGGTGTAAGGTGATACCAAATTTGCTTTAGCACAAAATATCTGCTGCTGTGGTTTTGAAACGTTTTAGACCCCAAGGGTTTTTTTACTGAGTTTAGTAGGTTTTTTTTTTTTACTAAGTCAATCATCGCAGCGTGTAAAGAAAAAAAAAATGAATTCCTTCTCTTTTTTTCCCAGAAGGTACCATTACACTTGAATGGACATTTCAAACACAGCTCCATTGAAAATGGTGGAATTAGACTGTGCACTTCGTGTTAAGGAAATCAATCTCTCTCTGAATGCCTCCATGCTTTTCAGGGCAGCAGAGCTTGATAGAAGGATCTACCTGTCTGTGGTATAGAATTTCACTGGAGGCCCTGGATGTGAGTAAGGGGGTCCTTGAAGTGCATGGATTTCAGTATGGTATTGGAGAGAGTTTTGCTGAGATTTTTAAGGTGGCCTTGAGAAGTGCATTTCTTTGAGCAGCTCCATGATGCTGCTATTTGCTTTCAATGTTTTTTTCTTCCTACTCTCACTGTATGCCATTTTTAATGAGCTACGCTTTCCCTGCTTAGTGTGTGTTGCTGGCTTCCTACGTTGTGAACACCAGGTCAAGGACAGGTAGTTATGTACTCCCAGCTTGATCTCTTCTGGTACGCTTCTGGAGGCTGCTCGGGTTAACCAACAGCTTGTGTGTCCTGCAAACAGCTCTCCTCACTACCTTTCCACTGTCAGAAAAGGCAGAGAGTTGTCTTTATTCATTCCAGATAGTGCTGCTGCTACTGTTGCCTCTTGGGTTGATTAGTAACAGAATTCTGTGGACCTGTTCATTCTCTGTTTTTTCTCATTGGATACTGAGTTACCTTGACATACCATATGCTCCACTGACTAGAAGCCAGGGATTTTCTGTTGATACTCTTAAGCAGCAGTATATTGTGTTGGCTGCATTCCCCCTCTCCCCCCCTTCTCTTTTCCTGTCCTCCTTTTATACGTTCTCATGTTATTAACAGGTAAGTTTCTTTAGAAAATAAACCATTGTTGAATGAGGGGAAGTGAGACTGAACTGGCAGCTTTACAAAAGGTCTGATGACTTTGATGGATTAGTTGTCAAAGAAAAGTGATATACCAAACATCATGAAGATTAAAGATGCTAAGATGGTTTAAAAATCAATTTTCATAAATGTTTGTTGGGAAGATTAAAGCAGCCACCAGCATTTTAATTTTGAAAATATAAAGGATGATGTTTGTTTGTTTGTTTAGGGCCAAGATCAAATGTTACTTTGGAATTTTTTAAATTTTGAATCAGTTTTGAATATATTTGGATTTAATTCATAAACTGTGAATGCCAGGCAAGTTATTTCTGGTGACTAATAGTGAACAAAATATCTTCTGATATGCATTAGATATTATCTGCAAAAGCTGAGCACTGGCTCAGTAGTAGTATTGTAATAGTAATGGTAGTATTGTACTGAACCTCATAATTCCTCAGAGGCCCCAATTTTACAATATATCTAATGTTCAATAAATAATAGCAGTATATTTTTCAATAAATGATTATTTAGGTATTTAGATAGACATACAGCAGTGGAAAGGATTACTTGAAACAAACAATTGCTTTTGTTAGGGCTAGAAGTTTCCCACCTCCCCACTCCCACATGTGCTTCACTTTGTATCCACACTCACCTCTGGTGTATGCTTTTCTTTTAATTTAGAAGTCAAAGGTTGGGGGGTGGGGGGGAGGGAGGAAGTGGCCTTTTTCTCTGCCCCCTCCGAAAGCTACAAACGTGACCTCTGTGGATCTGTGACATACAGCCAGTCTTGTCTGATTCAGCTTCTCACCAGAAATCTGGCCAAATTAAAAGTGCAGTTAGTTCAGCTTGCTCCAAATTAAGGTTCTGCCCCTGCATGTGTTTAGCCCATGGAACCCCAATTTGTTTGCATGACTAACCTCTCCCTTCAAGCCCTTCTCTGACTCTTATTTCTGTGTCTTCTCTTCTGCTGCTCCACTCCACTGGAACCTGCTCCCTGATCTGTTCCTTTAGGCCTCCGCCCTCTCTACTGTCCTCCTGTAAGTAGAGGATTAGGGTTTACTGGCCTTGGGGAAGAGTTGTCTTTTAAAGAATTATTAGCAAAGCAGACGAACAAAAAGAACTCTAAACATAATTGAAACTATCAGAACTCTTGCTTAGTGTCACTCAGTCACTTTGACATCCCGTTCTTTTCGTGATGTGCACTTAGACGATAAGGGTCTGTCTTCACTAGCAAACATGTGGAACCTCAATTATGGCAATATTCTGCTCTCTGGCAAATCTTCTCCCTTGACAAATGCAATCGTGCCCCCCTCATTCAGAATGCTGATGCAAATATCATTTTCCTATTCTGTTGCACTGTTCATGTCATCTCTCCACAGCCCCCCCTTCTCTATTGCATCAAATATAAACTACTTGTCTTCACTTACAAGGCTCTTCACGGCCTATTCCCACCCTTCCTATCATCTCTCATTCATCTATTCCTGCCTCCGATTACTCCATGATATTAGACTCCATCATCTGTTTGTTAAATGTTCAAACAAGCAGCTTGGTGCTTTCTCACAGGCTGTCCCTCATGTTTGGGAGGAGTTCCCTGTAGACATCTGCAAAGTGACCTCATTATTCACCTTCACATCCCTCCTCAAAACTCTCCCTTGCAGTGATGCCTCCAAAAAATTTGACAACGGTTAGGCCGCTGGTGTGCTGACACCACAGCTTGTCATGCTGACTAATATTGTCTCATTGTTTCCTTGGACTACCCCATCTGTTGTCTCTTGTCTTACACTTTGATTGTAAGGCAAGGAACCACAGGCATGGACTCCACCCCTGATCTACCCCAAGGCCCTGCCTTTGCTCCACCTTTTCCCAGAGGCCCCACCCCTGCTCTGCCCCTCCCCCAAGGCCCCACCCTCGCTCCGCCTCTTCCTGGACCCACTCTGCCCCCTCCCTTGAGGCTCCACCCACCCGCCACTCCTTCCAATCCACCCACCCTTCCCCGAGTGCCTCCCGCCGCCAAAAAGTTGGTCGTTGTTGTCGAGACCCAGGGCCCCGCTGAACAGCTAATTGGTGGTGGTGGTGGCGCCAAACAGCTGATTGGCAGCAGTGAGCCCTGGGGCCCTGCCAAACAGCTGATTGGCAGTGGCGAGCTCTGGGGCGGGAACCAGTGTGGCTGCTGTGCACCCCCTATTTTTTTTTCTGTGGGTGCTTGAGCCCCTGAGCTCCCACATATTCAGTGCCTATGCAAGGGATTGTCTTTTTGTTCTGTGTATACAGTATCTAGCACAGTGGGGTCCTGGGCCACGATTGGGGCTTCTACTATTAATAAGAACTAACATGAGATAAAATCTTAGTGAAGACAAAGGAATTTGTAGTTTTAACACTTGTTAGCAAGTTGTCTGTCGTGCTGTTTAGACGATGCACTCTTTGGGGCAGTGATCATCTCTCACTATGGCATGGTCTACAGTGAAAAGTTGCATTGGCATAGCTACATCGGTGAGGAGTGTGAAAAAAAACACATCCCTCACCAATGGTGCAACATGACATAATCACAAGTGTGGACACAGCTATGTCCATAGAAGAGCGCTTCCATCAACAGAGCTGGCTTTGTTCTGGGAGGTGGTGTTCCTCCACTGATATAAAAAACCTTCTGTTAATGTGGGCTGCACCAACATGGTTATAGTCTCCTTAGTGTGGACACATCCTATATGCAGTGCCTAGCACAACGGAGCCCCAGCTGAGATTGGGGCCTCTAGGTACTATGTTATGAATAATGACACCTTCTTACTCATCAAATGTGCTCCCTGAATGTAATGAGTCATATCCATGTATTTTACTGACAAAAGCAGCTTGTTATTCCTATTAGCCCTGCTGAAGACAAAAAGATTGCTTTAAACTTAAAGTGGAGAGGCATGGGCTGAGGTGGATGCACCAGGGTGCAACCACTCACGGATCACTGATGTCAGAGGGCAGAGCTTCCTCATTGTTCATTAACTACTGTCTTCTGAATCTCTCTTAATAAACAATCTCATGGGTGAAATGGTTCAGATGATTTATTCCTCCCTTCCTCCCCACAAATGCTTACAGACCTTGCATCTACTCTGTAAACAAAAGGGGCTGGAGAGCTCTGCAACTGATACATTGAGAAAAAGGTGTTTGAGCGCTAGTCAGAAGCAATTAGTTCTAAAATGGTTAATTAATGGGTAAAACACCTGTCCTTCTTGGCAACTTGTCAACGGCAGATCATTATGTAGCTACCATTTAAAAAAAAAAAACCCTCAACAATGGGGTGGATTGGGAATTTAATGGCTCTGGAAGGTCAAGAAAATCAGACTCCTTATGGTCAGTTTCTCTGAAGGGTCTGTCTGTCTTGGGCCCTCACTGGGTGTAATATTATACAGGTGTTTTATAATTAAAAGTAAAATCAGAAATTGGTTGCAGATTGTGTGTATTAATCATGCTTAGTACTAATAGAACACTTTTACTTTCCAAGTGCTTTTCAAACAATCCTCTCTAAAGCCCAGCAAGGCTCAGTAGATAAGTATGTATAGCAGATAAAGGTAGCCTGAGTATTCAAGGTTGATGAAGATCTAATTTCCATTTAAAAAAAATAATAATGAAGCCAGTCTGAGGAATTAAAAACAGACCAGTAAGGACATTATAATAAAGATTGTGTTCTAAGTGGTTCTCAACCAGGGGTCCGGGGCCCCCTGGGGGGCCGCAAGCAGATTTCGGGGGGGTCCACCAAGGAGGGCCAGCGTTAGTCTCGCTGGGGCCCAGGGCAGAAAGCTGAAGTCCCAGTGCATGGGGCTGAAGTCCAGGGCCCTGAGCTCTGCCACCCAGGGCTAAAGCCAAAGCCTGAGCAGTGTAGCTTTGTGGGGGCCCCTGTGGCATGGGGCCCCAGGCAGTTGCCCTGCTTGCTACTCCCTAATGCCAGCCCTGGCTTTTTTATGGAGAAAACCAGTTATTGTGGCACAGGTGGGCCATGGAGTTTTTATAGCATGTTGGCGGTGCCTCGGAAAGGAAGAGGTTGAGAACCCCTGTTCTAGGCAGTGTGATTGGTATCTCTCCCTGAAGTCTTCCAGGCATTCAGGTGGAGGGGTTCTGTTGCCATCTAATCAAAGGGTGGCACAAGCAGATCTCTTATTTTATTGCCATTTTAACCTACAGCTCTCCCTCCTTTCCATTAGATGTCTGCTGTTGTAACTTTTTCTAACTGGTGACTTACTTTGCATTCAAGCTAAGAAAGATTAGGCGGCCATACTCTCTTCACCCCTACTCTGGAGTCCACATAACTAACCATGGCACTGAAGTTCCACAACAACTACTATCCTGAGGTTGTTTCTGAGCCCATATTCCCCATGACTGTACTGGGTATAGCCACGTAAGTATCTGATTTAATAAATACCTGTTTTCTAATAGCAGCGCTCAAGCTGGAAGTCATTCACTTAAGCAATATGCTTAAGTTTCTCCATCTAAGATGTCACAGAGGTATTGTGAAGATTAGCTAGTGGTTGTAAAACACTTTGAAAATTCATTATTCTATATATGCACCACTTTCTTCTTTTCTTATGTTGAGCTCAGATACCAGCATGATGAACATAATATAAATGCCCAGAGAGAGATAAGTGCTGAGTATAGTTATAACTATTGATCTTAAAAGCATTGGCCAGGCCAGCTGACGGACCATTTATAAAACTGCATGTGAATCGCCTATGATTTTTTTCTTGTTTGTTTGGCATAAGATTGCCTATTTACTTACATGAAATATTGGACTTTCTGTCAATCGTTATTTTTGTCTTCGGAAGAGTTGGAAGGAAGGGGGTTATCATTTCAGTATAACAGAATATAATCCATGAAAGCAGAGTTAATTGGCTCTGACTCCTAGGTTTAAAGTGAAAACAAATGATGGTTTGTGTTGGGTGGGATTAATGCATTGAATATGTTTTGAGTGTCACATGGCTGTACTGGAACAGTGGTTTACATACTAATACTTGGTTTTATTTATAGTAAACCTCTACTTGAAAGGCTTCTTAAAATGCCTTAAATCTGACATTTTAAAAAATGAAAATAAAAACCAAAAAGGGCTCTTGTCCGTGAGACAAGCATTCTATATCTGTGATTTTTTTGTCTCAAAAAAGTCCTAATTACAAAGGATTGCATTTTCTGGTGGTGCTGGTATGATTTAATTGGCAACTTGCAATCATTATCTGAGTCACTTCTTAAAAAAGGCTGTAGCAAGACTGATATTCTTCTGTTGCAATATAGTAGGAACATATTGCAGGCTGTGTTACGGGTACAGTAAGAAAAGCCTTACTTCAGCGTGTAAAAGCAAGACTACACTTATAAGTTTTTGCCACGCTTCTAATTATTTTCCAAGAGTGAACCATTTTTTACAAATATATTTTGAGATGGTTACATCAAATGCCCTTTCCCCTTTAAAACACATTTTTGTTTAGTGTTTGTAAAGGTATTCCCACACCTCCAAAGAAATGTTGAGGAATAGAGGTAATAATTCCCTAGAACAGTGTGTTAATGTAACCCCATGGGTGGAAAACGCACACTTATTAAGGAGGTTCCCATTAAATATCGTATAAACACTGATTAATAGTTAGATGCTACTCATACAGACATTTTGTCTTGTGCTGCAAGAGTAATTGTTGAGCAGCTGTGCTTGAATTCTTTTCAACACAGTTGTTTCTCGGTTCTGCCTGAGGCAAACGGATGATGCTGCGGTGCTTGACAAGGCCCTGTCCCAGAGGGACAGAACCATATAAGTGCACTGACAGAGGTTCACAAAATGGACTGGAATTATTAATTTTATGATAGTGTGAAATACAAAACTCCTGACTGCCGCATGGCTGAGCAGGCACAGTCCATTAGCTGAGCAGGCACAGTCCATTCAAAACTGGATCCAAAAGAAGTAATGCGTTTTCTTTATTTATACATAAAATATGTAAAGGCAAAATGTTACACATGAAAAATAAATCACAGTTACAACATTAATTATTAGCTCTGAGAGTGTTTTGAATCATTTTTGTATTCAGTCTGCTGTAATTAAATACTAAGTGAACACAAAATTAGGTCATACTTTATGTAAATAGGATGAGATGTCCACTAATTCTAGCCACAAATGCTTTAAAGTCCTTAAGGGTATAACTGAAGATTGGACTCTCAGAACCTAATTGGTTCTGTCTGACCCTGATTTCTTACTGTGCCACATGTTTACCTGAATACAAAGTAAATACCCAGGACAACACTGGATGAGACCATTGATAGGTTGTATGCTGCCTCCAGTGTCTGATGCTTCAGAGACCATGAGAAGAAACCTTCCCCTCACCTAATGCACTTGGCCAATTTTGCAATACTGTATGTGTGGGAAAATTTCTTTCCTGACTCCTGTGGAACTCTACTGGGGCTCGATCCTACAGAATGCTTTGCTGTCTATCCCAGAACCAGCCAATGACTTAAACACATGCTTAACTTTAAGCACCAAGTATATCCCGTTTGAAATCAATGAGACTACTTACATGCTTTAAAAGTAAGTACGTGCTTGAGTGCTTTGCTGAAGCAGGGCAAGAATTTACCAGCACCTTGCAGGATAGAACCCTTGACTCTCTATGCATGAGATTTGATTACTTGCTTCTGCCTTAGTGTGCACAACTACACATGCTGAGCCTGATTTTACTCCCGTTGAGGGCAAGGGGAGCAGTAACAGGTAATTACCTAACCCTTTAAAAAAAACCCAGGCTCTTTGACTGCCTTCTTGTGTTTCACGCTCAGTGTGTGTACTTCATGGAGTAGTATTTCCTTGTATTTGGGCTACATTTTGTCTGCCATTAATTTCTTCAAGAGCCTTAGGGGACAGTTTTAGAAACTAGGGTCTGATCAGTATGAACCGTGCCCTTCAGAATCGTGAATGCCCAGGCCTGAGTCCCTTTTAACTCTTCTGTTTTGCAGGCCCAATAGTCCATAAAAATCTCTTTCTATCAGGAGCTAATTGGAACATTAAAGGTGGAGTAGAATTTTCAAAGTGTCTCAGGAGCACAAGTCTCTTTGAAAGACAATGGGACTCCTCCTCCTAAGGCTGAAGATCACTTCAGCATAATGTTCCATTTTCTTGAAGTGGCTCTTAAAGAGCTTGCTCCTTCCCCCATTTTCCTTTCCCCAACCCCAGTATTTATTTTTAAGTCTGTTCACTGTCTTGTTCTCCCACAGGGTATTTTTGGAGGAGCAAGAACATTTGGGAATAGCAGGAAGAAGCTTTAAGAGAAGCAAGGTGGTTAAGTTTCCAGCTTCTTCCCCTCCCCACCACATGTTCTCTTCCCACCTCAACCTTTTGTTTTGCTGTTAGTAGGGACAATGATTTAGAGCCCAGCTAGTTCTGTTGGCAAACGATGGATAGGATGTGATAGTTTTACTCTCCTTAAATATGCACTGAGGTTTTCCAGAGCATATGTGATTTAGGTCTGATTTGTATTCCGAAGCTAATGGAAGAAACACATTTTAATCAAAAATCATTTTAATTTTTAAAAGACGTAACATGTTTTCTGCTTTACCCTCCCCCCTGCAAAAAATCCCCTACCTCCTGTTTTAAGGATGATACCATTTAATTCCAGAGACAAAACTGTTTGGTTTCTGACAGTTCACTGACAAATGATGGTGTAACTTTAAAACAATAAGAAGAGATCAACACTACTACTGGGACTGAGGATAATATGTGGAGAGAAATGTCAAAGAAAACATGTATTCCACTGAGATGTCACCATTCCTGCACCCAAGGGTGGTGGAAAAGAGCTTTTCATTAAAAAGGAAACCAGTGAACATATAACCATGAGGAAAATAGCATGTGTGTTTTTATATTCAGGCATTTATTTTCTAATTTAACACGATTTATGAAGACATCTGCTGGTATGAAATATATATATATATTCTATACTTTGAATCTACATGACTGAAGGCACAGGGAAGTGATGGTAATAGTTTGGTTCTTTAAACAATTGAAAGCACAGCAGGAAACAGTCCTGTATCATCAGACTCTTTCCTGACCTCTGATAGCTTTGGAAGCCAAAGAGATTATATTGTTCTCTCAGTTTGTCTTGCTACATTACATCTGGAATGGTAATATAATATTTGGCACTTGCACTCCAGAACTATAAAACCCAAAAACTCAGTCTGGCTTGACTTTAAGATACATAAATTATGTATCTTAAAGAAGGTTGGTTGGATAGAGCATGATGGTGGACAACTTTTGGTGGTGTGCAGTTCTTAGTGCTCACTCTTATCCTGGTAATTTGAAGTTTTAGTTACTGCTTGTTTTCAGTTATAATAATAGCAGCTGCTGGAGAAAAAAACAGAGTAAAACTGGAGGCACTGTAGATTTGATATTTCACTTTCAAGCTTCCCCTCACTGGGAGGGTCAGGCCTGACTGCTTTCAGTTTCAGACCATCAGGAGGCATGGATTTGGCTTATCAAGCAGTGCTGGACTAGCAAAGAACTTGGCAGACATTACAGAAAAGCAAGATGCCATTCATGCTGCAGTGGATAAAAAGTTGGAAAGCATTGATTTAAGATTGCAAGAGGCTCAGAGGAAAATTGAAGTCACAGAGATAACCATCAATGGGCCCAATGCTATTCTTGCTCCGAATGCCAAAAACCTGGGATGTAAGCCATGCAGAAATTCAAATGATGATCTGGGATATAAATTCAGACTGAGATTTATCATGTTGGTGGGGGACTTTGGGACTGTAGAGTTAGGAAAACTAGAGAGATTCACTCACTAGTTGTGAAGTGCTATGTGGCTGGATAAACTCTGGGATAAAAGACTTAACGAGAGAGACAACTTCAGGGTCTCACAGTGCATTAAGAAAAGGAGTACTTGTGGCACCTTAGAGACTAACCAATTTATTTGAGCATAAGCTTCCGTGAGCTACAGCTCACTTCATCGGATGCATACTGTGGAAAGTACAGAAGATCTTTTTATACACACAAACCATGAAAAAATGGGTGTTTACCACTACAAAAAGTTTTCTCTCCCCCCACCCCACTCTCTTGCTGGTAATAGCTTATCTAAAGTGATCACTCTCCTTACAATGTGTATGATAATCAAGTTGGGCCATTTGCAGATACACATTGTAAGGAGAGTGATCACTTTAGATAAGCTATTACCAGCAGGAGAGTGGGGTGGGGGGAGAGAGAACTTTTTGTAGTGGTAAACACCCATTTTTTCATGGTTTGTGTGTATAAAAAGATCTTCTGTACTTTCCACAGTATGCATCCGATGAAGTGAGCTGTAGCTCACGGAAGCTTATGCTCAAATAAATTGGTTAGTCTCTAAGGTGCCACAAGTACTCCTTTTCTTTTTGCGAATACAGACTAACACGGCTGTTACTCTGAAACCTGTCACAGTGCATTGTGTTCCTCTATTATCCTACCAAGTTATGCCTTCATGGTACGTATACATTGTTCATATCTTGGTATATTGGACATTTTTTTGAAACAGGTCCATGTTACTGAGGTACTGGTTGGTGCTCCATAGTAGTTAAGGTTGTGTTCTGAAATGGGCTTAAAAAGGGGAATACATTTCTAGTTTTTCTCTAAATGTATGTGGACTATCAGTATGGAACCTCACAGATAGTTTTCATATCCTTTGAATTTTCTCTGTAGTTTTGGTTTGATTTCTGTTAATAAAATTACATAAGGAAACGCTGAAATTGGGCCATGGATTAAATTTGTCTCCGGCAGTCTGAGTCTTTTTTTTTGCTTTTTTGTTTTTTTGTTTTAGTTTTTTTTTGGCCGACTGATATCTTTTATTTAATCATTTACTATTTATGGAAAAATTTGGCAAAGAGATGAGTCTTGTGTAGATCTAGTTTTTAATGGGTAGGTTTTTTAAAGAAGGAAGGAAAATTGATTTAAGTTTACTTTTAGCCTACTTGTTGCAACTGGAAGTTTTATGTGCCAATAGGTAGCTGCACATTTATGTCATATTTTGTCCTACAGCAATGAATGTTTTATGTGCAGCTATTGACAGAAGATTTTATTTGCCTGACAAAAGCAGCTGCTGGTGGATAAAATCTTTTCTAATCAACAGCTGCATTTCTATGGAAGAGCTCCAGAACCACTCCCCCATTTGGATCCACCAACCTTTCCCAACTCCTCCTGATACTTAAATAGTGAAACCACCCCTGGGAAATTTCTGTCCTCCTCCCAGACCTAGGGATGCCAGAATTTCCATTGCCCCCTTTACCAAACTTCTTCCTCCCCCCACACCCAATTATAGCAAACATCCAAAGCTAGCAGTCTAGGAAGGAGTATCCCAAAGGTTGAGAGGGCAGAGTTAAGGTTGTACTGAGTGGTCTGTATGAATAGTAATTTGTTTGTCTGTGTTGGAGGAGTAGATGGGGTATATGCTGTAAGTAGCCTGATTTTTCATTTTCTTGTATTTGTGCTTTTTGTGCCAAGTATGTTATGTGTTGAGCAGTCTTGACTGTCTCACAACAGAGTTTTTTGTGTATTGATACTGTAGAGTTCTGAAACATCCAAATTGTAGCCCTGGAGTTTGGAAAGGAAAGGGGTGAATTGTTTGATTTTGTTTCACTTTGCTGTTCAGCCGATATAGGTCTCATACAATGGCGATAATGCATTGTAAGCAGATTGTATTAGTCTGTCCTATCTTCTGGGATTGTCTAGGGTCTTTGAGCCTTATTTTTTCATAGTAGGGTGAGGGCCAGTTGTTAGCGGTTGGGCCTTTATTTTTCTTTAGTCTGCTGCTACCTGCATTGGCGGAGTATATGACCGACTGCATTGTACTCAAGCAGAAGAATAACTCAACACAGAGTTTGCACATTGAGGAGATTCCATCTTACATTAATTATATTTATTTTTTTAAATTTACCTAAAAGTTACAGTAAGTTAAATGAATGGAGTTTATATGGGGTCAACAGTATAATCACTGTGATGCTCCTGTTTGATTAATTTCTCTTGGTAGAAAGTTTTATGTGACTATCTCTGACACAGGGTAATGCTCCTCTTTTTACTTGTGATACTAGAAATGATTGCCAGTATCACAGTATTATTGTTTACTATTTGTTTTAAGATTACAGGTAGAGGCCCATACCAGGATCTGGACCCCATTTTGCTAGCCACTGTACAAACACAAAGTGAAAAAAATAGTGCAAGAGAGGAAGAGAGGCAAATTATTTTTAGCCGTACCTTGCTGTACTGATCTCATTAGACTTTGCAAGTTAAACAGGGTCCAAACTGAAATTAGATTGTAAGCTCTTTGGTGCAATGACTATGTGTGTCACTTGTGCTGAAAGGTCTCTCACACGCTTTCGGACACTGTAAGATACTAATGCTAACATTGGAGGTGCCATTTTTGAGAGAGATGTAAAACGGAGGTCATGGGACCACTTTATGGTCATTAAAGACTCCATGGCATTTTTCATAAGTTACTGAGCGGGATCTTGGCTCCCAGTGTGCTGTCTACATTCTAATGTGCTTGAATCCTTTTTTCTGACTTAAATGTCCCCTGCGATTTCAGTTGCATGTGGCACAGGTGTGTGCAGGATACTGACTTATCACATGGTGCTGGCTCTCCTCCTCACTCACAGTGGAGAGAAACAGAACAGATGGGAGGGGGAGATGAAATGAGGAGCAAAAGGAGACAGCATGATGGACTTTTTTCCAAAACAGAGAAAACACTTATCACCCTGAAAATACATAAAAGCTTTCCTCATAGTTCGGTTCATGTGAGTGATGCCAGAGGGTTATTACAAGACTGTGAATGGGAAGGCAGGTCCATAGGATGTTTTAGGATGTGGTCCATAGATGTTTTAGGATGTGGTGCATAGATGTGGTTTGAGAAATCCAGGCCTATTGTGGTACTCAGTTCCTGCCCTAATCTGTCATACAGTTACTGTGCTCTGCTGAACAGTTGCCATCTTCTATCCTAGAGGTGGCTACCTTTCAGCGGTGGATACAGCATAAAGATTTTTATAGCACTTGCAACCTCAAAATGAAAAGACTATAAAAAATGTTGTACATCAGCCCAAGATCAGTGGGATGCCATTTAACTCCTGGATAGATTTCTGCTCGGAGCCTGATAGGTTAGAAGAGGAACATGCTGTGTACAGAGGCTGCTCACCTGGCTCCACGGTCCGTCTGCAGCATGCCTCCTTCCAACTTGCAGAGCCCCGACTACGGCAGTATGGCTGTAGAGTAGCTCCTGTGGGCTCAGGGCGAGAGGGGAGCATGCAGTGTAGCTACTGCTCTCCCTCTCTGTGCCTCACCATGTGGTTCAGCCAGCTTTATCTCTCCTCCACCAGCAAAAAGCAGAGGGAAGCATTGAACCCTATGTTTTTCGTGCTATATGTGACTTTCAGTGAACTCTTTGATTTTGTGTGGTGTGCCAGCAAGGGTGTAAATATGTTTATACTTGCCTTTTAAAATGGAGAAGGTCTCTTTGATTACCAGTGAGACTGCTTTGGAATTCTATATGATTGTTGTGTTGTACATGCTTGCAGTACATTTACAAACAAGCCACTCACTGTGACAAAACTAGGTCACTGTTCAAGACACTTTCCTGGACAGATGTTTAATTTTCCTAGCCTACCTTTCTGATTTTTTTTCTCTCTCTTCATTAAACTGCATCAAGTTGTGAAATGGTAGGTAGCTGAACTCCCGTTCCTTGC